>NC_140580.1:741302496-743743291 GCF_964204655.1 Triturus cristatus | reverse complement strand
TGGGCAATGGAAGGCTCCCTATTTCTGGTCGCTCCCGCTGATATCCTGGCCTGACAGAGCTGAGCTGCCCCCCGTGCAGTCTCTTCCCCAGCTGGTCCCCCCAGGGTCTCCCAATCACAGCCACCAGGCACAGGCGGGCTGTTGCAGGCAGCTCTAACACTCCACAAGCGGCTTTGCGCTCTCCAGGCACTCACCACTAGCCGCTGTGTGCCGGAGGTCCGCAGGGAAGCAGGGGCCTCCCACCGCGCTGTCAGTCCTTTCAGGCCATCGGAGGCGCAGGTGCCATTTTGCGGTCACTCCCGCTAGTTTGCAATCGCCGCTCTGCAGTCGTGTAGAGATACTCTTGACTTCGGCGCTCTCACACCGCCGACAACTCCTCAAGGCTCGCGGCTTGGCGGGACGAGTCCCACAGTTGAGCTTTACTTTCTCGCCGGTGAGTCGCAACCGCTGTGCACTGCCATTCACAGCATGGGCGCCTTCTTGCCGACACTCCGCACTTGCCTGAAAACTCTGGTTTCTTCTTGTTTAGTGGCGATGCGGGCAATTTGGACTCACTGCCAGACACTAACAATTTTACCGGGAATCCCCCGGTCTAGGAATCCGCCTTCCCAGGCCTATTCAGGGCTCAGGATATTTGATTACGGGGAAGCGGCGGTCGGAGCTCCTCAGCTCGCGTCTGCTCTCATCGGCTGCAGACCACGCCCCTCTGGAGACCTAAACAGGTGATAATATTGCTTACTGCTTCACTTTGGAACTCTGAGGTTTAGCCAGGTTAAAGAGATATTTCTGGACCATCCTCTGCTGCTCCAGAGGCGGAAGGAGTCCAATGTCTTGGTGAGAGTGGAAAGGTGAAGAAACTCTTGGATGTGGGGGAGTTCTTCATGCAACATATGGGGGAGAAGAAGTACAATGCATGGCGGATCACCTGCAACTTATGTGACCAAAGACTCAAAAGGTGGATGAGAGTAAATTATACATTACTCCTTCTACCATGCATGGCCACTGGAAATTCTAAGCATGACAAGGAGTACAGGGGGTTTCTGCAACAGAAAAAAAGAAGCCGGACACATGGAATTGGAAACACCCCTGAATGTAGAACAAGAAGTGTTACAGAGAGGAGAAGAAAATGATATTTGTGCTCTACTGCATAGAATGCAAAATTAACATCTGATTTCAGGAGAAAGGTCCCAGGATTGGGAACCTGAAGATGGAGGAATATTATTGAAAATTCCATCATTAAATATTTTGAAAATAAACAGTTAAAGACAGTTTATTTCTGGTTGTTTGCCACCAAAGTGCCAAGAAAATAAGTGCAAAAAGAAAAATGTTTTACAAAACAGATGCTCACATAACCCCCATCCTAATGAAACTTCACTCGTTCCCCTTGTCACACTATTTATTCGTATTATAGCATTTTTATAGCACTTATAAAATGCACAATTATCCCTAAAGGGCTAGATAGGTGATCGGAGCGACCACCCATACATGACCTCCTTATTCCCCTACAGTGGATATTAGCCTGAATGGCAGATCAAGGAGCTCTCACTGGCTTGTGGAAGGAAATTCTACATCTTAAAGCCACAGGCTCAGTGCAATAAACTGCTCAGTGCACATGGTTGAGTAGCTTAAAAAAACTCTTTTATAGACAAGCAGCCAGTGAAGAATGTTTAGACTCTCTGAGACTGAATAGCTAGCGGGAAGGATGCAAATCAATCATGCTGCTATATTTTAAATTGATTGTAGTTGAGTAAAAAGATAATCTGCCATGGCCATAATAGTCTTGCAGGAATCCAATGAAAAATCCTGTGAATAGATCGTAAGAGACCAAAACGACTCCAGCAGGCAGCATTTACCTGGTCCTACATGGAAAATAAATTGTTTATCAGAAAGCCCAGGTTCTTGGCTGCTCTATTAGGCTTAGGAGCATGGCCTAATAAAGCATTTTTCATTATTTCAGTATAGATTCTTTATTGTATGATTACCAAAAATCATTTACAAATACAGTGCATGATACGTCATAAAACATACATCTGATTATTAAAGGGTCTATAAAATTGTAAAAGCATGTGTGTCCCATATAAGATTTTAGGACATCTTGGGTGTGCAGCAGAAAAACGAAGAAGAGTCACCAGGCAAAACTGGGTGCTTGAGCATGCAATAGGGTGTCATACGGGCATGCATGTGATTATTATGTGCGTAGGCAGACATATGGGATAGTATTTGCAAACGCGGTGCATTATACGTCATAAAACTTGCATCTGATTATTAAATGGTCTATAAAATTGTAAAAACATGTGTGTCTCATATAAAAGTTTAGGACATCTGGGGGTGCAGCAGAGAAACGAAGAAGAATCACCAGGCAAAACTGAAAGGCATAGGAGCTTGGGCATGCGATAAGGTGTCATACAGGCATGGCTGTGATTATTGTACACGTGGGCAGACAAGTGGGATAGATTGTGAAAGAGTACTCATCCCAAAATATACTGTGCAATGTGAAAAAGATAAACGGTGATGTGGGTAGACGGTATATAAAATCATATAGTGCCAGTGTAACTGCCATGGTAGATGATCAGTGGCTCATGTTTTATTTGTTTTCATCACCAGTTCTTGCGTTGTTCGTAGAGTCCTTGCAGCTGCTGCATAAAACTTTCCAATTCGTGCGAGGTCCATCGGCACTGTGGTGGTGTCGATGAATTTTAGAGCCTCTTTGCATGATGTTACACCGTTTTGAAGGAACGCAGTTCTTAGATATTGTCGCCTCGGACCCAGCCAAGCTGGGCAACAACAGATGATATGCTCTGCTGATTCCCTATGATATTGGCACAAGCAACGTCCACTGCTTCTTGGCAGTGTATTTTTCCAATGGGCCCTGTAGTCCTGTATTGGTAGTGTTAGAAGCCTAGTTCTCAAAACATTCTGGAGGGCATACCTTCTCAATCCTGCCTTCAGATATGGTTGACATGAAGTGGCTTTGTGTGAATAGACAAGACCCTCTGCGCCGGGGATATGTCTAATCCGTTCAAGATTCTGTTGCCTTGAAGTGTTCTTGCCCTGCTTCTTTAGTAGGCTTTTTAGGCCGGCCATTGTTAAGGGTATGTCCATTAAAAGATCAGCTGGCAGGCCCAATGCCTTGTTAGCCATCAAGAGGTACCTTGACCAGCGACTAGTGTTATCATTAAAAACTGTTTGTAATGCGTCTCTGATTGTGCCAGGGCCTGCCTTGATCATGCAATAATGGGATTTGACTACATCTTTTTTACATTCAAAGTCCATTGCTGGAATATTGAACTCCAGGCGGATCAGTGTGCGCCTTGTTGAATATGGAATATTAAAAACCTTTCTAAAAGCCATGGTGTGCAGGCGCTCCAATTTGTTGGTAAGCATGTCAGGGAAGGCGAGATAGCGGTAGCTCAGTGTTGGAATTAGCTTTGCTTGCATTACTCATCTGTTGAGTGGCTTTGGAGCTTATGATTTCATTTGCATAAACCATTTGTAACTTTAGCCGCTTTAGCCTTGAGTGCTTTGGCCTGCAGTGATAGTCTACCAGTGTCTAAGAATTGTACTCCTAAATAAGTGTATTTGTTAGCAGTGGCAATCCTTAATGGGCTGAGATGCCATCCCAATAATTATTGTTTTGGTTAATGGCCAAAAACCAGCACCTTTGTTTTTGTTGCGTTGGCTTGAATTGTATTTTTCATATTATAGAGGTGTAGTGACTCCAATGCCCTTTTCATGCCTATTCTAGTTTGATCCAGTAGAACGAGGTTGTCTGCATACTGCATAATCGGATGTCTGAGGTGTCCTAATTTGGGCGGAAAGATATTGGATTTTAGGAGTGCCCCAAATCCACAGTTTATAAGTTTAACAATGTGGGGGCGACCACACAGCACTGTTTTAGCCCTTTGTTCATGTTAATCTTAGCCGTTACACATGTCTGTGTGAGCTTAGTATGAACCCAAGTGCCGGTGTGGAGTGTCATGATGTCTGCCAGAAGTTTCCTTGGGATGCCCCACTTTGCTAGTTTTGCCCACAGTATGTTGCGCTCAATGCCGTCAAAGGTGGCACTGTAGCTGACAAAACATGCATAGAGTGGAGGGGTGGCAGCCTCTGTGGCCTTGCTTGCCATGTATGATAGCGCAATGGCGTTGTCCAGTGTAGATGAATTGGCCCGAAATCCTGTCTGATATAGCGGTATAATTTGTTTTTTTGTTATCCATGCCTCTAGCTCTTTCAGGAGCACTTTTGTGAATGCCTTCCCGTCAACATCCAACAATGCGATCAGTCTGTAGTTCTCTGGGCGGGAAGCATCCCCTTTTTTATAAATGGGAAGCAAGATAGAGCTTTTCCAAGAGTCTGGTACTGCCGTAGTATTGTAGCATTGGTAGAACAGCATGTGGGGGGCCCAGAAAACTCGATCTTCATTGAAAATGCTACCTGGTAGCCCATTAGGCCCTAGAGCCCCATCCTTCCTGATTCCCTTGAACGTAGTTAGGGTTTCTTTTTCTGTTGGAGCAAAATGCTCTGCCTCATTCTCATCAGGTGAATACCCTCTACTTCCATGGTTTTAGCCATGGGTTTATCTTGATCGACATAAAGCCTTGTTGCGTGGACTGCCCATTTGTTGGCGGGTACAGCATTATCTGTATGGCCTCTTCATTCCAGACCGTTAGCATAGCTCCAAAACTCCCCGTTCTTATTGGGTGCTAACAGTGCATAAATATGTTTCCATTTTTCTTCTGTATTGGTTTGTTTCAGCTGCCAGACAGTTTTTTATGCAGTTTTCTTGATGTTTTCAAGATTTTTTCCATCCATGGGCACTTCTATCTCCTTTAATGTAGCTCTGCCAGTTGGCACCTCTTTTTACTCTCTCTGAATTCTTTGTTATCGAGGAGGTAAATTGGCCCATGTCCAGTAGGTTTGCCATTATGTGTGGATTGCCTTCCTGCGCTCAAAGCTTTAAATAGCGAATCCATGATTTTTGACCAACTTTTCTGAAGGCCACTTGTACATATATCCTGTTTCCACTTCATTAATGCAGGCTTCCATGATATTCCTTTCGCCCACGCTCCCCTTTGCTTTGTTCCAGGTGGCACAGGTCTCTCATGTGAAAGTCCCTGGTGATGATGCATTCATGCCCTGGGTTCTCATAAAGATATTCTCTAATCAGTCCAGTGATCATCCTGATGTTTGCAGTTTTTGCCTTCTTGTTCAGATTAACATAGAGGTTAATTACTGTGATTGTGATCGGGATGCCCTCTAGTCCAATTCCTTTTATATTTATGATCTGAATGTCAGTGGAGTGCGTGGGCCATTCCTTAATTCGTACTTGCAGGTGTAGTTTTACAAAGATTGAGACCCCACCAGGTGGTCTTCCAAAGATGTTTTTCTTATTGGCCAATGTGAGGGTCGCCTGGAAATCTTTAATAGAACTTGGTGTTATTATCCATGTTTTCTGTAAGCATAGAATATCTCCTGTTTTGAGGAATTCCATGGCATCTTTATTTGCTAAAGTTGATTTGAGCCCAGCCACATTTCAACGTATTATTCTGATTTTGGTTCTTGTTGTCAGCTCTTTTATGCCTTCAAAGTTGTTTGTTTGGGCTTTCCTTGGTATCCAATGATGTTGGGATCCCGGCAGGATTGAAAGTTTTCTTATGCTAGGAATTTGCCTTCCCACTGGTATGCAATGCTGTTGAGATCCAGGCCCAATCTTCTGATATCATTGCATCATGAGATGCTCTTACTTCCATTCAATGTCTAGTTACATTGCCCTTATGAAGCTGGATTTCAAGGTTTGGCTCGGGGTCAATTTTGTACCCCTTAGTATGCTTTTCTGTGGTTCTTGTGCTACTTGGTTATGCAACCTCTGTAATAGTAATAAAGTAGGCCACGATGAATCATTCCAGATGCTACAGTGTTTTCTGAATACCAAAATCTGTGTTTTCTCCCCATTGAAATTTAAACGGTAGAATTGCATTCAGATCCCCACCTCTGAATGGCAGCTCACCAAGTTCCCTCTGGTTTCTGCAATGCTCTCATTGAGGAAATGATCAGCTGGGTGTCATCAGCATAGTAAGTGATCTCAAACACCCAAGGCTCTGACAATACCCACCAATGGTGTCACAGAGATATTACATAAAGTGTGACGAGCCTTGAGTGACACCACAGTTGACCGCCTTGGACTTGTATTTAAAAGACGGTTGCTGGACAGAATGAGACCTATTGTTCACAAAGGAACAAAATCATTGCAGAGTAGTTGAAGGCAAGCTGATCGTATATACCTTTTATACCAGTAGATGATGAGAAACTGTAACAAAAGTGGCTGACATATCGAGGAGGGTGAACGCAGCAGATTTGCCTTCATCTATCAGGAACCTGATGCTGCCCAGCACTGGCAGCACGGTTGATTTGATACAATTCTTAGCCCTAAAATCAGTTTGGGAAGGGTTCAACAAGTTGTTACTTTCCAGATAGTGGGTGAGCTGACGACTGACTAATTTCCTTCGCAGGACAAGGAAGAAGAGAGATAGGGCAATAACTTGCCAAATTCAAATTGTCAGTGCCTGCTTTTTTAGCAGCAGGACTAAAGCATGCTTCCAGTCTGATGGATACAGTTTCCTTGAAAGATTTATTCAAGCATTTTGTTAAATGAGGAACAAGGATAGGAGCAAGGCAGGAGTAGATAAAGTGAGTTCATGGATCTAACAGAGAACCCGACCTCACCTTGAACATGACTTCCTCTACCACACCCTTGGTTGATTCATTTAAAGACCCCCAATTGGCCAAAAATGAGGGATGAGGTTCTGCCACAGTGAAAGAACTAGTCTAATGGGAGGCTGAGCTGTAAAGCCTGAATAGATTGTGGAGGTTTTTTCACTGAAAAAAAGGCCACGTCCTGACAGAATGTGATGAAAGCTGGGGCCATCTGGGTCATTGCAGCCAGATGAGTCAATTCCTTTTCAGTTTTGGGAAGGAACCACTGTTTTCTTCAATTTTCCTTGGCAAATACTGCTGTCTGGCCTGCTTAATTTGTTTGTAATATTCCTTAAAGACCTCCTTAAAGAAAGCTCGGTCCCAAAAGGCTTTGATGGACTCCCAACACACCTCCAGTTGGTTACACTTCCTTTTACAATTTCTCAGCTGTGCTGAATACTGCCTAGCTGAGACCAAGCGTCTAGATACACCATCTTTGAAACTTGCTTCATCATTTGCAAAGCCATTGGGAGTAGCATCCCTGTTACTCTGGCTGACAAGCTCACCATCACTGGTGGCTCCCACCACCCCCCACAGACAGGAAACTATCAAGCATGTGAAAATGAAGTGTAAATAAGGAAATAACAAGGAGGCAGACCATTTTCTTCTATGTATTCAGGATATGGAATAATATCCCCGTATCCATCAGACTCCCCAACCCTAGTCCAACTTAGGAAAGAGTTAAAGGTGGATCTCTTTTTAGAACACTACACCACGGTGTAGTAAAAGTACACTTCTGCACCATGAGCTCAGCTACCTCTCTGATCATTCTTTTACTGTAGTCTTGCCTTTGACCCTTTACAGCGCTCTGCTACTTTTTTGGCTAGGTTCACAATATACTTATTACTCATGTGTACATAAACACTTACACACAAACCACGCATAAATAACCTTATTCTTCAAAAAGTGCATCTTTGGGCAACACCAACAAACATTACAAAATGGATTGTTTATGTAAATGACTGAGACCTGTAAGGCCACCTACAGTGTGCTGGCTGCAGGGCATGGTCAAAGGTTAAACCCTGTGGCTAACCCTGGGGAATGCAGCCTTTGACTATGTGCAATGAAAGTTGGCTGACTCCAATTGTTTGGTCACAGGGCCTTGACATAGGGTTGAAGTTTCATTAAACAGCAACAAAATGATCAGCGCCTGAAAACGCTTTGCCCCCCCCCCTTTAAAGTTAACCTCTATTTGATGCATCTGCACAAAACTTTCCATACTCAAAAACTAAACATACTAATTGTGTGCCAAATTTCATGTGGATTCGCCCACAGCTTTTAGCAAATGAACAATTTGCGACCAATCTCCTCTCTTTAACTCTGCACCCAATTTACAGATCTACACAATTTAAAAAAAAAACAAGAGCATGGAAAACCCTTTAGCGTCGGCAAATTTGTAGTGCAAATTCACCAAGCACTAAAGTTATAGGCAAATCAAAAATAACTTTTAACCTATCAAGATGTCTCTAACTTTTAACCCATTCAAAACCCAACAGCACATATTTGTTAGATATATTCTGCTTAGTAGTCTCAAAGACTACTAAACAATAAGATGTCAATTGAAGTTATCGAATCTTATTCACGGGGCACATGGTACAAGCAGGGTTACTGGTCCACAACCAAGAGTTGAGGCCATAAGCTCACGACCTGAGTTTAAGGCTTGTACATTGAGAGTGCACACTTAAGAGGGATGAGAGAGACATCGGCATTGGCACATCTCCCATCATAACTGATGACACTGCAAGTTGCTGGCGGTAATTTGCCTCTGATGTCCAAATGCCCACCCTACTATGGGCCATAAACAGGGACAAGTACAACCATTTCTGCACTTGACTCCCAGGGTAGCAAGACTGAGCAGTCACAGACTTCTCAAGGAAATAGTTTGGGGATGCTCCTGCTCAGAGCTCAACAACTAATCAACAACCCAATAAAGTGAATGTCCGTCCCATGCTAATATTTTCAAGAAAGTAAGTACTTTATTATTTAATTATACTCAATACTACACACTACTAGCAGCTGTCAGTGTCTTTGGGCACTTTTCAATCAGGGCTGTTCCATCTGTCCATAGGCTCTTATCCTGGTTCTGTGTCGGTCCCCTCTACTTTTGGGAAAACACAAGTAGAGTGAATATAGCACAGGAGCAGCGCAATCACACCCAAATGGTATTTGGAAAAAATATTGGAAAAAAATATTGGGATACAAAAATATCATGTCAAGAACATTGTGATATCCAAAATATCACCGACAGGAATATCAAGGGTAAAAATATCATTTTGAGAGTAGGTTTTCATATTGTTGTAATAAATATCGATCTAGAAAACATTGTATTTAATATCATGGGTGTTAATTATTACACAATGTATTGCAGTATGTTTGAATGTATATGTTTATTATTTTTAACTATTGGTTTTTTAGTAATATGATTTTTTGTAATGAATTTGTTGAACTTTGTATTTCTAGTTGTATTAATGATTATAAATAATTGTTCAATTTTTTTTAGTAGCAGGACATTGGGTTTTTAAGGGACAAGGGTCAGAGATTTTTAAAATACATGATATTTTAATTTTGAGTTAATAATTTTAAAGATATGCTTATAAATCATTCAAAATTTTGAATGTATTTTGTTGAATTACTATATTTAATACATTTTAATTTCATTTAATTAATATATATATCAATGGTATTATATTAAAATTGTATAAAAAATACATAGAATAACATTTTAAAAATATGTAACAAACCTCTTAATAATGTTGCATATTCAGAAATACATTTTGTAAATTAAATTTTAAATAGTTTGTGAAGTTTTTTTACAGTTATAGAAATATTTTACTTTTTTGGTTTTGAAATTATAGTTTTATTTGTAAAATATTTTTTATTTGCGTAAATTATACATCTACCTAAATATGTTTTTGATGATTGTTAAATCCATATTTTAATTGTATTTGACATTTTATGGTTTAAACTTTAGGAATGGTAGTAACTATTTTGAAAAAATATATTAATTTCTATTAATAAATAATTTTTTAAAAATATTTCCCTATTTAAATATTTATCTATAGGTTTGTAGTTTTGGTTAGTATATTTTTAGATAAACTTAATTTAATTTTATAGTAAAAATATGTGTGTGAGTGTGGGATATGGATTGTGCATTTAATATGTTAAATTTCTATCATCTTGTGTAAAGTGTTATATGTTGAAGTGGAGATGTATAATTTCACCTTTTTGGTGTCCAACATCTCTTTCCATATTCTTTTATTGGAGTAGGAATAATAAATGTTGTCCCTTTAGTGTCCAACACCTTCCTCCAATATGGTTTAGATTGGAGTGGGAATAGTAAATGTCAACCTTTCAGTGCCCAACATCGTCCCCAAATTGTTTTAGATTGGAGTGGGAATAGTAAATGTCACCCCTTTAATGTCCAACGCCCTTCTAAAACTGGTTTAGATTGGAGTAGGAATAGTAAATGTCAACCCTTTAGTGTCCAAGGCCTTTCCCAAATTGGTTTAGATTGGAATGGGAATAGTAAATGGAATCCCTTCAGTGTACAACACCTTCCCCAAATTGGTTCAAAATTGAGTGGGAATAGTAAATGTCACCCCTTTTGTGCCCGGCACCTTCCCCAAATTGGATTAGATTGGACTCGGAATAGAAAATTTCACCCCTTTAGTGTCCAGCAACTTCCTCAAATTGGTTTAGATTGGAGTGGGAATAGTAAATGTCTCTCCTTTAGTACCCAACACCTTCCTCAAAATGAGTTGGATTGGAGTGGGAATAGTAAATGTCAATCCTTTGGTATCCACCCATTCCCCAAATTGGTTTAGTTTGGTGTGGTAATAGTAATCGTCACCCATTTAGTGTCCAGCAACTTCCCGAATTCGGTTTTGATTTGAGAGGGAAAAGTAAATGTCACCCCTGCAGTGTCCAACACCTTCCCCAAACTTGTTTAGATTGGAGTGGGAATAGTAAATGCAACCCCTTTAGTATCCAACACCTTCCCCGAATTGGTTTAAATTTGAGTGGGAATAGTAACTGTCAACCCTTTGGTGTCCAACATCTTCCCCAAATTGGTTTAGATTGCAGTGGGAATAGCAAATATCATCCCTATAGTGTCTAACACCTGCCCTGAATATGCTTAGATTGGAGTGGGAATAATAAATGTCACCCCTTTAGTGTTTGACAATTGTTTTAAATTATTTATGTTGAAAGTGTGATTATTTGAGTTTAGATTTTTGTTCTAAAATATTTTAATTTACTTTCATTTGTATGTAGTAGAAATACTTTGTTTTATTTTAGTAGTATTGTTAGTGAGAATAAAAAGGATAGTTTGTTGTATGTTTGTAACCAATAATATTATTAATTACATTTTTGTATAAGAAAGACATGTGCCATTTTTACAAATTTTACTTATGTTTCCAAAGTTTATTTATTGTATATTTTAACATTTTCAATCTCATATACTTCAAGTTAAATGAAAACATTTATATAAAGTTACGAAAAGAAAACTTTTTAAAATTATCTTTTATTTAAAAAAAGCATGTAAATTGTTTCAATACTTGTATATGTTGTATTATTTTCAACTTTTATTTCCCATTGTTTAACAGATTTCTAACATTTCCTAAATTTTATTATACATTCTTTCAACATTATTTTGAAAATCGTTTTTCCAGTATACATTAAATAACTTTATATATTTTATGCTATTGTTTAATTTATAATTTACAATTTCTTTACATTTTATCACAACATTTTTATGACATGTTTTACATTTACATTTTGTCATACATTTCTTCCACATTTTTGTAAGATTTTCCATTAATTTCTAAGGGGGAAAGTATTTTTTAATAGCCATTTTTTACTGCTACCTTCTGTTTTGTAACCTATTCATGTTATTTTTTGTCTATTTTCCAAGAACCAGGTAGCGGGGAAGTGCTGCTGTTCATTGGAACAGGTAAGTCCTTTTTAAAGTATTTTTGTAAGAGTTTTGAAGGTGGGGAGGTTTAGAGGGGAAATCTACAAGTTAGTATAGTGTTGTTTCTGGGGTTTTTGTATAGTCAGATGTGTTAGTGTTACTGTTTTTCACTAGTTTGTAGTCATTGTAGCCATCAATTGTTTTGTTTGCATTTGTCACCCCGAGTGGGTGGGGTATGCCCAGACGTGCGTCCCGTGCTCTCCATGCCACTGGAGTCAAGCTATCGTGGCTGATGAGGGCTGAAAGCCCGAAACCGGTCCTAGGATGCTTGTTTCCAGTCCAGGGAGGACCTGGCTTGGCAGTTCGGGCTGGACTGTTCCCATTGGGCGCAGGGTCAACACTGATTTGCATATGGCTGGGTCCAAACTGGAATGGCATGGTGAGCAAAAAACCGATGGATTTAGGCCCAGATCTCTGTACTGGGGTGAATGTATGACATTGTTCTGCATTCTGTCCATCAATTGTTTTTTTTTGCATTTGTTAGCCCGAGTGGGACGGGTATTCCCAGACGTGGGTCTCGTGTTCTCCATGCCACTGGAGTCAAGCTATCCTGGCTGATGAGGATGAAAGCCCGAAACCGGTCCTAGGAAGCTTGTTTCCAGTCCAGGGAGGACCTGGCCTGGCAGTTCGGGCTGGACTGTTCCCCTTGGGTGCAGGGTCAAGACTGATTTGCATATGGCTGGGTCCAAACTAGAATGGCATGGTGAGCAAAAAAATGATGGATTTAGGCCTGGATCTTTGTACTGGGGTGAATGTATGACATTGTTCTGCATTCTGTCTATCAATTGTTTTTTTTTTCATTTTTCACCCCGAGTGGGACGGGTATGCCCAGACGTGGGTCCCGTGCTCTCCATGCCACTGGAGTCAAGGTATCCTGGCTGATGAGGGCTGAAAGCCCGACACCGGTCCTAGGATGCTTGTTTCCAGTCCATGGAGGACCTGGCCTGGCAGTTCGGGCTGGACTGGTGGTGTCGTAAACGCCCTATTATGAGTTTGGCAGTCAGACTGCTTTTGGACTTCTGAAGCCGCTGGGAATCCGTGATCCATCAGCGGTGTGGCAGTGGTCAGAAGCTTGCAATATGCTGGTGGTGGCCCTGTGACACCTCCAAGCATATTATGAGTTTCCTCACTGCCACACTTTTCATGGCGGTGAGCCTGCCATGCAAAGTATGGTGGTGGGGAAACAAAGGAGACCCTAGAGGGCCCCCTGTTGCCTAAAGGCTTGGGGATGCATGCTATGTGCCCCCCCTGTGTGCATGCACTCCCTGTTCCTACATGGCATTGACTTCATAGCCCATGCAATGCAGGAGGGGGCTATGGCGCTCCTACAGCGCTGCCTTGCTAAGGCTCACATATGAGCCTTAGCATGGCACTGCAGTGAGAATGTTAAAGATGAAGCATGCCGCCAATGTGGCTGTACTGCCGGCACACCGCTAGCCCCATGGTAAACTCGTGATGCAGCGGTCAGGATGCCGCCTGCTTGATGGAGTTCTCTTGACTGCCATGGGCTGGCTGTGTGACTGACAAACTCAAAATCGGACCATTTCTTTGTCTTCATTTTTTGGTAGAAAGATCTTTCTATTAGTAAATTGTAGTAGTTGGCTACCGCTGTGACATGGAAATAGACTAGGGCTATCATTTGTTTTGGTATTATTTCTAAGGCAAATTGGCTGTTTGTAGAGTATTCTACACAGATCATATTTTTGGAGGTGTTCCCATATACTTTGATTGAAATTATAGTAACAGCCTTGCACAGTTGTGTGGGGGTACATTTTTAGAATGGTTTGAATCATGGTTTGCTCAGAGTCTATGGTTATTTTTTGGGGTAGTAGTTGTTTGTTTTATGTTTTATATGGTTTAAGAGGTCGTAGTAAGTGCTCCTTTGTTTATTTGGCAGTGAGGCATATATAAAGGAATATTTGTGTTTAGATATTCACGATGTATGGTGATTTTCTGAGTGAATGGTTTCAGACACATTTTGAAGGTCCCACCCATCCTTCCTGTTTGAAATTGACTACATGTTACTATTTTTTTCTGCTGTAGAGAATATATCATTTAGTTTGCCATGTAAAAGAAACACTTCCTCATAATGTGTAATTGTTATTTGTTCTGATATGTGTATTTCTTGGTATCTTCTAGGGCAGGTAGGGTATCACTGGTGGCTTTTTTAGTTTGTGCAACTAAACATTTTAAAGTGGTGATAGGTGGTAGGTGGCCTGTTATTTGTTCGGGAACTTTAGGTACTATGGGGTCTATTATGATGCCGGGCGGATCGCCATCACCCGCATGACGGTGGCGATCCGTGCAACATCATCCCCCCTGCCTCCCATTTCCCCCGCCATATTATGATGGCGGGGGGTACCGCGGCAGACGGGAAGTCCGTCTGCCGCTTTTTCGCCCGGTCGACTTGTCGACCGGGCGGAAAAGGGTTGAATATGTTGCAGCGGGAAGCAGCCTTTCCATGGTGGCAATGAAGGCATGCGGATTCCACAGTTGGTGGCCCGTTGCGGGCCCCCAGAATGTTGGGGGGGCACATGGGGTACCTATGGTATAATCAACACGGGCAGGTGATGGGATTGATCCAGACACCTAGATGGTATGAGAGGTAGCAATAACCAGAGTATATGTTCCCTACAAATAATTATATTCACAAATAAATACTCCAATAGACCACTCAGTGGTTGGTGGTGCTAGTGAACCCGTAGATGGGGGCCAAAGGAAATGAGGGGAAAAGGGGAATTATGGGGACTCCCTAGTGAAAGGTTGTACCTAACCCAACCATGATTGTGGGGAAAAAACTATTTTTCTTTAAATTACCCTCACACACCCTAGTGGTGTCATGCTTCATCATCGGGTCACCCCCACCCCTAAAAGTCAGGGTGGGCTCAACCACAGTGTTGGGAGCTCTTTTGATATACAAAAGGCAGAGGGGGTTTTAAATAAAATACCTCAGGCAGATCCCCGGTTTCTCTTTATTCTTGGGTCTGTCTGGGTAAATAAAATATTTACAATTGGGTCTTTGTTGGAGTGTTATGGTCCTAAGACCCTAGTGCCGACATGTTTCAGTCTGGAGTGGCCGTAAAGGTCCAGGATTTTCTTCAGGGCAAGAATGACCCCCGTATGTGAGTGAAAATTACTGGAATAGGAAGTCCCTATCCTGTCAGGAAGGTGGGGGCAGAGTAGGTGCTCCTCGTGAAATGTTTAGAAAAAAGTGTGTGTCAACTGCCAGGCTCCATCTGAAAAGAGAAACAAGGACAAACACCATGTAAAATATCACAGGCAGAACTACTGCCGTGCTCACTGCCCCAGTGGGGTGTGGTGGAATCCGCAAGGTGAGCATGCCTGAATTCATATGCATGCTTCTGTTTAAAGGATTTTACCCTCAATGTGCCACTCAGATCCAAATCACTGTAACATATTTGTTTGTATGTGACAGGCATTCTGTGGTAGTGGCGAATTTAATCGCAGCCTAGCATTATCAGCGTGAAAGTCTAATCTCTTTAATAGCGTGCACCATGTGAACTCAATCTCAATTGCACCATATAGCGTAAAAACATCAAATGGTATCTAGTCTTAGTGGGAAAATAAACGTGAGTACGAATAGAAACAGGCATACATAACACTCATACACACAAACTCTATAGTCATACTTTACCCAATTCGGGGAGGTTGACCGTTTCACACAGGACCAGAATAACAATGAGGGCGGTCCTGCTTAAAATGCGAATAAGCATTGATCTGCTATTATGTCTTAAAATGTTAGAGGAATCCCGCAAAGCGGAATCAAAAAGAGCCAAGAGTCACAAAAGTGTGTCCATTAATCATTACAAACAAGCATTTTCAATGCAATAGGTCTCTCATTTACGGGAGTTTAAGCTATTGGCATTGTTAATTACAATGCCTTTTATTTATGTTTTTAAAACCAAAACATAAATAAAAGGCATTGTCATTTACAATGCCAATAGCTCAAACTTGCACAAATGTGAGACCTATTGCATTGCAAATGCCTGTGCTACAATGCTTTCCCCAACAGTTATAAAAGGCCCAGTGGGTGAGTGGCAGTTTGTTGCATATGAAGCAGAACTTGCTGTGCTACTGACATTGTCCCAGACCTTCCATCCTTTTAGACGTAATACTGTTATTTTCTTCTATTACTAAAGGGAACTTTTTTAACTGAGTTGAAGGTTTATTTTCATCTTGGATGATGTAATTAAACATGATTCCATCAGATGTGCGCAAAAAAAAACATGCTCCGCACCAACCTGAAGGTATCTGTGCGCTTTATATTAAACATGGAAAGGTTTATTTGGTTGGCATGGATAGATAAAGTGATTTGGCCAGAATTATAGGATGTTAAGATACGCTTTATATATGAATTCCCTTATTTACTGTATTATTGAAGGCTACTGGGACAGTGTTTGTTAGTTGCACATTAAGCAGGAGTTGCCATACTGTTGACACTGTTCCAGATTTTCAAGCCTTTTAGATGCAATAACGTGGCATCTCCTCCTTTTGCTAAAGGGTTGTAGCAGTGGTTATAAGAGGCTACTGGGCCAGTGGTATTTACCTTCACATGAAGTAGGACTTGCTGTGCTAATGACACTGTCCCAGCCCTTCCAGTCTTTCCAATACAGGAGCAAGGTATCTCCAATTGTTTTTTAAAAGCCACCATTTTTAAAATGTTACAATGGCAATCTGCACATTAAGCAGGACTTCCCATGCCACTGACGTTGTCCCAGCCCTTCCAGTATATCCGACACAGTAACATGACATTTTTTACTTTTACTAAAAGGCACCATATATTTTACCTTTTACAGTGGCAGCGAGTTGCACATAAAGCAGGGTTTTGCAGTGCCACTAACACTACCCCAGCCCTTCCAGTCTTTTTAATACAGTATCATGGTATCTCCTAATTTTGTTAAAAGCCACCCTATTTTCCGTATTTTACAGTGGCAGTCAGTTGCACGTTGCCCAAAATTTGCCGTGCCACTGACAGTGTCCCAGCCCTTCCAGTCTTTCCTATACAGTAACATGGCATCTGCTACTTTTACAAAAAAATTTAAGGGAGGAAAAGTGTTCGTGAGTCCAACAATGTGCTGTTCACAGCTTCTTGACCCTACAAAACTGGATTATTAACTTTTTCTACTGTTTTATTTCTTACAGTTATGGCGCAAAGTGTTATTAGCCGAAATGCTGCATCCTTTTCAAAACCCTATGCTTGATATCACGTCTACCCTTGCTTTATTGCAGAATGTAAATAATGATAAAGCATACATATAAACTGTGACTGCAAGCCTGCCTTTCTATTTCACTTCTAAACTATGCAATGTTATACTTTATCAGAGCCTGTGGCTCGGAAACTACAGACACATTGTATAGGGTCTGTGGAAATTCTTCAAACCTCTCTGTTTCCCCATCAATTCAGTGTCTCATACTACCCTGGCACAGAGCACACTGGAGAACAGGTAACTGGAGCAGGCTTTGTGTACAAATCCAGATACACAACGTGAAAACAGGGTGGCCTGCTTATCCTTAATCCGCATCCATCCGCCACTCCAAACCGCACTGCCTGCCGCTAGCCTACGTTCCAGAATACGACAGATACAGGGCATGAAAAGATAGTAGTGGAGCGTACCATGAGACTGTGAGCAAGGATCATGTCCTCTCTACCACAGGATGGCTCCGCGATTTAAATATGCGGTACTGAAATATTTATTTCACAGGTCACAAGTTGGGATCCCTGCAGTGTCACTTCAGTCCATGGGTAGAGTTTAAGAATGGCAAAGTGCGATATGAAGCACTGTTTGACATGACCTTATTGCATAAGACTTGTGATGTGCTGATGGAATAGTCTCAAGAGGCCCCTTCCCCTGCCTGTTTTAAAGTATGACCTGCGGTTTGTGTGCCATTGGCTGTTCATTCAAAGACCTTTGACAAAAATGTTAACATGCATCTGTCTTTAGGAAATAACCTTTTCAAATGCACTTCTTTGTAATTTTGACATATCTGTTTCGACTATTATTCTTATTGCCAAATTAGTCCCCTGTGAAATATGATTTGAAATGTTTAATAAATATCACATTTCTTAAGCAACTGGTCTCTTCAACCTGAGGCCAACCATAGGACCGGCGACACTGTGACACTTGCAACTGCTAGTCTTTCCCACACGCCCTTTGTCTAAATACCATTGTTACGGCAGACTCTCCGAGAGAGCCATTAGCGTGAATATCTGGATTATAATTCTGGTTATTCACTGCAGTGACTCATAAGCACCGGTGGCACGGTCACTGGGGCCAGTAGCCATCTTACTTGTCGGATGCGAGTCTCTACTGGTGGATTTTAAATCTGTACCAACACTGCTCATGGAGAGACTGTCCGCACCGCCGGCGCTGCTTCAGCTTTGGCGGGGAGGAAAGGTGCAGAGGATGGTGGGGAGGCAGTCAGTGAAGAGTGTGCGGTAGGGTGGTGGCGGCGGCAGGGCACCAATATGTTTTTAGAATACTCGGAAGTGTGTTTAATGCTGAGGTTCGTGCGGGAAGGTGGCAGGATCCCAGGCATTTGAAGAAAAAACAAGGACCGTCAATAAGCATGGATTCGCAGTCTGGGTGAACGATGAAAGTCAGCGTCTGGAGTAAATTAGAGCCAAAAATAGCGTGACTGTTAAAGAATAAAAAGCAACATGGAAAATGATAAGCTATTAATAGTATATAAGAGAAGTAGAATATGGATGAGTAAATAAAGCGATACCTTAAGCTGTAATGGTGGAAAAGGGCGAAGAAAAAAAACCTTATGGAGGGAAAATTGAGTAACCAGCCCAGACCAAAAGGATGTTGGCTCGGCTGCAAAAGGTTAGGAATAGAAATGCGATGGCACTGGGTTCCAGGGCCGGGTCCTCTTTAATAGGAATATAATAGACAGGAAACAGAATCCAGTTAGAAGGGCAGCTAATGCTTCAAGGTGACTGAAACACTGAAAGTCAAGCTAAAAGACAAAACGAAGGAATCGCACACAAAAATCAAAACTTGAAAGACCGGAGTGGAATCCCGGAAATAAGGTAGAGGAACCATAAGAATGAAAGAAGCCAGACATCGGCGAGTACTGTGCTCGTTCGTGGGTAATGATGTAAAAGTGGCAATAAATGCTCAATCGTGCCCCCCGCATGCATACAAACGAAGCGGGCATGGTAAGGGATGAAGACTTTGAAATGAATGTTCAATCGTGCCTCCGCAAGGAAGCGGACAGAGAAAAGAAAACAAGCATTGGCCGCGCGGCCGTGAAAGTAACGGCCGCGCGGCCGTGAAAGCGAAAGTAATAGCGATCGCGATCAAAGCGAAAGTGATCGCGGTCGCTAGGACGGGACGCGCTGTGTGGCAAGCACACGAGTGGTGCGCGCGCAGCTGTGATTGGCGGCTGCGCGCGTGCACGCTCTCGTGCACTCAAGCTTTAGGCCACAGGCAGCACTTTAAAAATCCCAAATACAAAATGTCTCTCCGAGCCAGCACAAGCGCTGGGGCTCAGCGAGACCTAAAAACAGAGAGATATTTGAACGAGAGGGGCGCTGAGCGTCCGCGCCAACACTAAGCACTTACTTCAATAAGTTCAGTCACCCAGCATGCTACCTATTCTGGTTCTGGTCCTCGGCTTTAGCAAATAGAGGCACTGGTGTTGAGCTTAAGTATGGTGTAAGCGCGGTAAATTCGAGCTGAATGAGCCAACACCCCCGAACTGTGGAGGAAGTGACGTGTAGCATCCTGACGCAAGCGGCGTGAGCCGGTTTTTCATGATGGGGGCTGTAGTTTATTGAAAGATCTGAACGGTAATTCAAAGGAGCGAGGTGCTCGTGGTATTGTACTTGATTCCATGGGTGCTTGCGGGCGTGATTATACTCCCCGTGTGCACTCATGATATTGAGTTGTATGATAGGAATTGAAATTGTAAAGTAAAACATTAGCGTAAAAAGACTCAGGTTGTCTGTACCACGTCCCCGGGCTCCGGAGCATGTGATGTTTACGTGCTGACGTACTCAACGTTTACAAATAATTATGACGAGAGTTGTAGTTATCTTTGAAGATTTGGATAGTAGTTCACGGAGTATTTTGCTCGTGTAGCGATACTAGAATTAGGTGGGTGCCAGTGGGAAAAGGAAATTGTTCCCATATGCACTCACGAAGGTAGGATGTTAAATTAAAAAGAATTATGAAGTGTACTTGTTGGTGCTCACTGAATTAAAGCACAGGAACTCGTGGGAATTTGTCCATTCTGTGAGTGCGCCTATGATTGGTAGTTATAAATAGGGGTGCTTCGGCAATGGTAAACATGTTGGCCCCTATTTATATATTGATGATACAGACTACTGCTGTAGGCTTTGAAATATTCACAGTGGAATGAAGCGTCTTGCCCATCTATCCCGGGATTGAGGAAGATCATAGTGCACACAAAAGTGACTTTGCCCAAGTTGTGAGGGCTCACTGTCCTTATAGTGTGTATGTTGATCATGATGCGGTTAAATTGTCTTGATCTTGGTGTAGGTGTCAGATAACGTTATTCAATAAATGTGGTCATGATTAGAGACATGATGTATGGTGACTACCTATGTGACTATCCAGGGAGGTGTTTTAGCTATGTTCACCTATTTAACTGGCCCCAAGGTATACCACCATTGAGTCCCTTCTCATGGGTTTTCAAACGGTATACCCAGCGCTGTTCCCTGTCTAGGAGTCTCTTCTGCAGGTTTCCAATACCATTGACTTTCTCAATTATTGTCAATTGTATATCTGTGTCTTTATGCTGTTATTCCATGTAATGTGATGTAAGTCTAGTGGCCGTGAACATGCGCCTGATCGTGCTTCTATGTTCACTTATCCGTATCTTGACTTTGCGACTGGTCATGCCCACATAAGACAACTCACAAGGGCACTTGATGAGGTAGATCACTGCTTCTGAGTTACAATTTGTGTGTGACCTTTGCTCCCACGGAGTACGTAAGCCTAATTCGAGATGTCTTGGTGTGTCTAGTAAATTCGCAGGTTACACATGACCCACATGGATAGTGTCCAATTACTGGTGGAGTATTCCATAATGTCATCTGAATGTCATCTTTAGGTCTATCCGTGTCTGTGTGGACAAGGGTGTCTCTTAGACTTTGGTTTCTTTTAAAGGAGAACATGGGTTTCTCATTTGTCAACTTATGTGAGGTAAGTATGGACCATTTTTTATTTATTATTTTCTTCAAATCATTTGAAGATGAATTGAATGTGGTGACACAGATCATTTGTTGAGAGCCTCTCTAGGAGTATTTCGTGCTCTTTTCTTAGCTTGTTCGATGGTTTTGATAGGGTAGTTTTTCTCTTTAAGTTTATCTGTTAGTATTTGTGCTTCTTTTTTGTAATCTTGAAGTTCGGAGCAATTCCTACGAATCCGTAGGAATTGTCCCACCGGTAGGTTCTCCCTAAGGGACCGTGGGTGCACACTGTCGAATCTCAACAGGCTGTTTCTGTCAGTTGGTTTTGTATAAAGAGAGCTATTCAGTGTGCCATCCCTTGCAATGATATTGATATCTAAAAATGGAATTGTTTTTCTTTCTTTGTTGATGGTGAGCCGTAGGTGTGGATTTAACCCATTGATCCAGATCGTGAAGTTAAAAAGGCTCTGATCATCACTTTTCCATACCATAAAGATGTCATCAATGTATCGGTACCATTTACAGATGCTGTTGGTGTATGGGTTTGTATTCCATATGTGTAGGTTCTCAAAATGGCTCATGTACAGGCATGCAATGCTAAGAGTGAATGTACTGCCCATAGATGTACCGTGGACTTGTAAATACAGTTGGTTCTTGAATTAAAAAAAAATCTCAGTCAATGCCAGTCGCATCAGAGTGATGATCCAGTTGCTGGGGGCAGTCCATTGCCAATCTTCATTCTTAAGGAGTTCCTCAATGACCTCGATGCTTTTCGTCTGGGGTATACTGGTATGTAAACCCTCTACATCTAGGCTTACCAAGAAATATTCATTCGGGTCATACTCAATGTTGGTCAAGAGATTGAGGAGATGTTTGGTGTCCTGTACATATGATGTTATACGTCTAACCAGAGGACGCAGGAACCAGTCGGTGTATTGGGATAAAGGTTCCAGGATTGACCCTATCCTGGAGACAAAGGGTCTACCTGGGGGGGGGCGATTTCCCTTTATGGATTTTAGGAATGGTATATAACAACAGTGTTCTTGGGTCATCTTGATTCAGAAATCCATGTTCTTTCTTGGTAATCCATTCCCTTCCAAGGGTGTCTGATGTCAATGTGGATATGGTTTTCTTGAGTCGTTGTGTAGGGTCTCGATTGATTTTTTTGTAAAATGTATTGTCAGCCAGAAGAGTGAGACATGCTGTCTTGTAGGCATTCGTACTTTGAATTACTGTTGCTCCCCCTTTGTCAGCGGGTTTGATTGTCAATTCTGTTCTGTTCTTCAATTTTGCAAGGGCTGTACGTTCTTTGTTGCTTAAGTTGTTAAAAGTGTTCATTCTGGGTTGGAGTTCTTCTACTTCTTTTGCCACTGCTTCCTCAAAGGCGAGTACCTCTGGGGGCATCATGCTTGATGGTGAATAGAATGTTGATTTGAGTAATAAATCAGTGCATTCACCATCTTTGGCAACATCTTCTTTGTCGTGGAAGAACGTTTTGAGTCTAATTTTTCTGAAGAATTCTCCCAGTTCGCATCGCAATTGGAATTTGTCCAGATGGGTAGTTGGAACAAATCCAAGGCCCTTTTCCAAGACTGCCATCTCATCTCATCTATTCATACTCACGTTTATTTTCCCACTAAGACTAGATACCCATTTGATGTTTTTACGTTATATGGGGCAATTGTGATTGAGTTCACATGGTGCACGCTATTTAAGAGAACAGACTTTCACGCTGATAACGCTAGGATGCGATTAAATTTGCCACTACCACAGAATGCCTGTCACATACAAACCAATATGTTACAGTGATTTGGATCTGAGTGGCACATTGAGGGTAAAATCCTTTAAACAGAAGCATGCATATGAATTCAGGCATGCTCACCTTGCGGATTCCACCACACCCAACTGGGGCAGTGAGCATGGCAGTAGTTCTGCCTGTGATATTTTACATGGTGTTTGTCCTTGTTTCTCTTTTCAGATGGAGCCTGGCAGTTGACACACACTTTTCTTTAAACATTTCACGAGGAGCAGCTACTTTGCCCCCACCTTACTGACAGGATAGGGACTTCCTATTCCAGTAATTTTCACTCACATAGGGGGTTCATTATTGCCCTGAAGAAAGTCCTGGACCTTTACGGCCACTCCGGACTGAAACATGTCAGTACTAGGGTCTTAGGACCATAACACTCCAACAAAGACCCAATTTTAAATATTTTATTTACCCAGACAGACCCAAGAATAAAGGGAAACCGGGGATCTGCCTGAGGTATTTTATTTAAAAACCCCTCTGACTTTGTATATCAAAAGAGCTCCCAACACTGTGGTTTAGCCCACCCTGACTTTTTGGGGTCGGGGTGACCCGATGATGAAGCATGACACCACTAGGGTGTGTGAGGGTAATTTAAAGAAAAATAGTTTTTTCCCCACAATCATGGTTGGGTTAGGTACAACCTTTCACTAGAGAGTCCCCATAATTCCCCTTTTCCCCTCATTTCCTTTGGCCCCCATCTACGGGTTCACTTGCACCACCAACCACTGAGTGGTCTATTGGAGTATTTTTTGTGAATATGGGTACCTATGGTACCCCTCTAGGTCCCCCCATGCATTTGCATGGATGACGTTGCAGGCACCGCGCGGTGTCTGCCACGTTGTGCATGCAAATGCACAATGTGCAGCCACAGCATTATGGCGAGGGGTGCTGTGTGCACCGCCCCCCACAATGATATAGATTGGGGATGCCACCGTGGCAGTGGCATCCTAATTGCCGGTGCGGGACTGCCGCACCACTGGCGGACGGTCCCAGCACCAATAGGGTGGCGGGCTGACGTAAGTCCGTCAGCCATCCTAATAGGCCCCTCTGTCTTTAATGACTTTGGTTGCGGGTTTCTGGGAGCTAGTGCTTGCCTCTCTTATATCCTGCAATATCGCTTTTTAGTAGAAATATATATATAAAGTTCTAAAGTTTGTATGTTTGTTATGTACATGTAAAAATATGCAACTGCTTCTCTTTTGTATATTTACATGCATGTTCTGTTTAGATGTTTTACACAGTTTTGCAGCTTTTCCATTAGGGCTGTTCTAATCTAATGTAAAGCAGGCGCTTTCTTTTCTGTTGATAGAAAAAAAGTGTCATTTTAAATGTTAATTTGTTGGTAATTTCTCAAGTTTGAGGTCTTTAGATTTATTTTTACTTGCGATTTGGGTAAGTTTATAGCTTTTAAAAAATGTATATGAACTTACTTTCTTATATCTTTTCGCTGGTTTATGAGAGTGATTATTTTCTGGTAGTTTATCCGTTTTTCACGTTGTAGTTTCTTCTTTTAGGAAGTCTATGCAAAGAGATGTCAGAGAGTGTTTTAATATTTATTTTACATTTTTAAGTTTAATAACAATTTTGTTTTAGTTTAAATATAAGTTTTACTTACTTAGGGGCTGATTACAACCCCGTTCGGAAGGGCTCCGAATCGGATCCGGGCTTGCTGAATCCGATTCGGAACCCTTGTTTCGGACCGATTCGTACCAAGCTCCGAACGACCGATTACGATGGCTGGAAAACCATTTTGGCTGTCCAAAAGGCATTCATACAGGTCAAGCCTTTCGGAACTGATTCGTATAGCTCTATGGGCATGGTTTCCGAGCGAGCGATTGCGATGACATATTCGGTCATCCGTTCCTATTCGGTTTAGCCGGAAAGAAAAAGCTGTTGAAATCAGTCTTTGGGGGCCTGCAGCTTCCCCCCTTCACCCGGGGCCCTCTGAATAGGGCCCATGGAGGTAGCCAAGGGACCCACTTTCCTACAATGTACAGTGTGGCAGGCACCAAGGGGTGCCCGCCACAGGGTGCACGATTTTCCCCAGCCAGCCCTTTCTTCAATGAGAGCCTGTGTTCTTGTTCGGAACACTGACTCCCATTGAAGTCAATGGGAGTCTGACCGAATCGTATCCAGAAGCATCCAGATGTATCCAAATAGCTTTGTCGGACTACCTCGATCCAAGTCATCTGGGAAGCATTCCAGAACCGATTCGGTCGGAATGCTTTCTGAACGGGATCGTAATCTGCCCCTAAATTGGGTAGTTGTTTAGATGTATATATTTCTTTAGTGGTCTGGTCAGAGAATCCGTCACATGTTTCCTCGTCTTACAATGTTTGGCATTTTTGAAGTATTTTATTTAAATAAGTGTGCCTTTTATATTGTTGATTTATTTGTTAATTTGATTTTATTGGTTAAAGTTGTTTATAGTTTTATTTTATTGAGTAGTTTAGTTCAATTTGTAATTATTTTTTATCAGCTGGGTCCTTCTATGGTGAAGGCTAATTTATGTTTTATTTTTTATGTAAGATATTTAGTTTGATAGTTTCTAATATACCTTTATTTAAACATATATATGTACATTAATATCTAGCTTGGTTTTTAAAAGTTTGTAGTTAAAGCTAATTTTTTTTTACAGTTGTAGTGTTAATTGTTTTTGATACAGGTAAAAATCCAAATTTTGGACAATGATATTTGTGTTCTCGATATTTGTGGATTTACTAATTAAGTATAGGAAGTCGATATTTTGTTATCGATATTTAATTTCAGATTCTTATGTGTTTTGATATTGTATGCATTGATACTATGTCAGTGATTCCCCAAACAGTATGTGCACTCAGTCTTTTAAGGCTCTTACCCACTCAGTGGTAAAGTCAGTCCTCTTACGGCACAAGGCACTCACTCTCAAGGCATACTGCAATGAGTGAAGAGCCCATGCTGTCTCTCCTGATTGTGGAGGTAGGAAGTGGCAGTCCACAAAAGATGTGGTTCCACCTGGATCAGTGGCAGGTGTCTTGGGCCTCTTGAACTGTCAGGTGGGCCCCCTGTATCAGGGTAAGCGTCTCAGGCCTCTTGTCCCTACTACCCGAATGCCATGGCTAGATGGACCATATAGGAAGCCATGTCACATTTGGCAGTTGAAGGGCCTCTATAATCGTGCTGTTGTGCAGTTGTGATTTCCACCTAGACCTGTCTGGTAAGTCGGAAGATCCCTCTGATGCTTGGGCTCTCCTGGATCGCTCTCTTGAGATCTAATCCTCTGGGAGCTCCACAACCACTTCGGATGCACTGCACCTAGCTCCATGTTGGACAATCGCGCCCCTTGAAATGTAGGTATGCTCCTTCCCTTTCTCAAACAAATGATGGGCGGAATGCTGAATTTATCATACATTCACCCCCAGTCAAGAGATCTAGGTTAAATCCATTGTTCTGTTGCTCACCATGCCACCCCAGTTTGAACCCAGCCATATGCAAATCAGTCTTAACCCTGTGCCTCATGGGAACAGTCCAGACCGAACTGCCAAGCCAGGTCCTCTCTGGACCAGAAACAAGCATCCTGGGACCGGTTTCAGGGTATGTCACCCTTCTTCAGCCAGGCTTGCTGGAATCCAGTGGCACAATGAACAAGGGACCCACGTCTGGGCATACCCATCCCACATAGGGTGAAAAGTGCTACTCAAACAAATGATGGACGGAATGCTGAAAGGGGTGAAACCCCGAAACTGGTCCTAGGATGCTTGTTTCCAGTCCAGGAGGACCTGGCTTGGCAGTTCGGGCTGGACTGTTCCCATGAGGCACAGGGTCAAGACTGATTTGCATATGACTGGGTTCAAACTGGAATGGCATGGTGAGCAAAAAAACGATGGATTTAGGCCCAGATCTCTGTACTGGGGTGAATGTATGACATTGTTCTGCATTCTGTCCATCAACTGTTGTTTTTGCATTTATATCCCGAGTGGGACGGGTATGCCCAGACGTGGGTCCCGTGCTCTCCATGCCACTGGAATCAAGCTATCCTGGCTGAAGAGGGGTGAAACCCTGAAACCGGTCCTCGGATGCTTGTTTCCAGTCCAGGGAGCACCTGGCTTGGCAGGTCGGGCTGGACTGTTCCCATGAGGGACAGGGTCAAGACAGATTTGCATATGGCTGGGTTCAAACTGGAATGGCATGGTGAGCAAAAAAACGATGTATTTAGGCCCAGATCTCTGTACTGGGGTGAATGTATGACATTGTTCTGTATTCTGTCCATCAACTGTTGTTTTTGCATTTGTCACCCAAAGTGGGACGGGTATGCCCAGACGTGGGTCCCATGCTCTCCATGCCACTGGAATCAAGCTATCCTGGCTGAAGAGGGGTGAAACCCCGAAACCGGTCCTAGGATGCTTGTTTCCAGTCCAGGGAGGACCTGGCTTGGCAGTTCGGGCTAGACTCTTCCCATGAGGGACAGGGTCAAGACTGATTTGCATATGGCTGGGTTCAAACTGGAATGGCAGGGTGAGCAAAAAAAACGATGGATTTAGGCCCAGATCTCTGTACTAGGGTGAATGTATGACATTGTTCTGCATTCTGTCCATCAACTGTTGTTTTTGCCTTCCCTCTCTCAGCAGGCAGCTTCTAGATGCTTCAGGTCGGAACACAGCTTTTCCAGAAAGAAAACCAGACTTCAGGTGATGTCAACTTGAGGTTGTCTGTCATGGAGACAGCATCCATGGTTGAACTGCAGCTCTTTGAGTTCTGTGTTCAGCACTACCTTTATTGGCCATAGATGACTTGGAAACCAGAACAAGTAGAGTAGCGTGATCCCATTTATATACACAACTACCAAACAGGAGATTTGGAAACTCTGTCTGAAATTGTAGAAACAGATTAGGGTGGTTCTTCTTTCCAGTGTCCTTTCAAGGCTGTTAGTCAGACCCAGCCTTTGTGTAGAGTGATACTCCTCACAGCAGGGTTTTTCCATCCTGGAGCACCCTCAACAGAGGAACAAATAATCTCCATCCTGGAAGATCCATGACAGATACACAAAGAGGTGTGAGGTTCCTGGACCTGGCTGTTATAAGCCCAACTAAAGGAGCAAACAGGGAAACAAAAAAAGGGCATACCTCACTTAAAGGCCTGCTCCTCTTTCTCATCAGAGTCTACAGTCCCACTTCTCACACCTACCATCTACCAAGTGACATTTTTCAGAAAAACTAATCAGCAGCCCCTTTCTAACCAAAATGCTCCATAGAATAACTGAAGAAGCCTTGTCTATCCTCCATCACTTCATTTTCTAGGTCTCCTCCCTCCAGCAACAGGAAAGCGAACAATACACATCCACTGTCTGGGGACACATTCCTCAACTTCCTCTTGTGCAATGAGAGACCAAAATGGATCCCTTTGTCCTCCATTACTCTGGCTCACTCATACCCATTATATATGTACCATACAGGCTACACACATCAACATGCTTAACAAGTATAGTAAGCTAGCGCTATGGACTGCATAACTTTACATGAGTGGACTAGTAGGCATTCACTTCAGTGACTCAGACAAAAAGGTCTGATTTCACTATTAATTCAGAAAACACACCATGCTGCCACCAATGCTCTAAGTACTACATCCATTCAAGGATAGAAGTCTATTGTGATCAAATGAACACATGCTTTGCTGTATGCATCCCTCAAGGTCACAGGACAAGTACAGAACCTATTAATTTTAGGAAGTGGCCTAGGCCTCTGCGCACATGCTAGATTCAAAGGCAAGTTACCACATTAATGCAGTCTGCACTCAGGACACAGGATCATGTCTATTCACCATGCATGGGACATCCCTGTCCCAATGCACGCAAAGTCACTGTTCTCAATGAAGTTCTAGTTTCATGCCAAGTTTGTTGTAATTCAATTCAGTGTTTTTTCTGAGGAAGAGAGCAAAGATTCCAATGGTAACTGAATTGAAAATGCTTCTTTTTTGACTCCACTACCCATTCCCCCCCATAGTGATCTCACAAACAGATGTGCCTGAAAATTATTGTGGCAAACCTTAAATGTTATAAACTTTTTGGGGAAAAGTGTCACACAGAATCATGCACATTCGTCTAATGGCACCAAATGGCTTTTCAATTGAAATTGTGACCTAAACAGAATTATAATTACTATTCTATTGCTGTTTCTGTTATTTATAATTACAAAGAAAAAACACAGTTAAAGTAATGTTATGGTTAGCTTTGGACAGAACATATTATCGTATGTGTGACAAATCTCACAAATTTGCCCAGTAATTGGTACTGCATGTTTGGATTTGCACAATTACTAATTATACCAAGATTTGAACTTTCCCTTAGCAATAATCAGCACCTTCAGACATCTGCGCCAAAGCCGGTACCATGGCCACTCAATAGCTCTGTCTCCGCTCTGAGTTCAATGCTTGTACATTGAGAGTGCACACACGAGAGAGACATCTGCCTTCCTGTCCGATGACACCACTAGTGCTGGGGTATACACAAGCGAACACTACCAACCTATTACTGTGTCTGCCTAAATAAGCACCATTCCACTAGCACCGTGACCTCTGAGCCCACCTGTAGCTCCAAAACTTAAAAACAACGGGCCTGCTTCTCAAAGATAACTTACACTTTTGAGTAATTTACACTTTTGAGTAAGTTTACTACTTTTTGCTTATTTACAAAATCTGCATGCACGTTACTACCAGTGGTGGCTGGTGGATTTTGGAAGTGACGGGCCATTCGAAGCCCAAAAGCACAGTCCAGCACTTGGCCTCAGTCCTTGCTAGCCTTCACACGCTTTCAAATCGCAAGCACCACACATAATTAAGCACACGTCCAGACATGCAATCAAACATACATACACACAAGGTTACAGGCGCAAAAACGAACACAGTCCACAGACAACGCATGCACTCCCCAGCACACAGACACACACACACTAAGGCTTCTAAACACAAAAACTTACCTGAGACAGACCCACAATTTCTGACTCTCCTGTCCGTCTGCAGCATATCAGAGGCAGGTCCACATGCTTCCACCCAATCAGAAGCCGGAACAGGGTTGAAGGCCCTGAGGTAACCCTTTTTCTCTATTCCAGCTTTTGATAGCACAAGAGGGTATGTGATTGACACTCACTGAAACTTCATTATCTGACATGCTGCACTGCCTGACCCTAGTACAGCATGTCAGCTATATATTGCATCTGTGTGAGGCCTGGCTGTAACAGTCCCTGCTTGACACATGCGCAATAAAGCTATGTGGAGCGCTCTTGTGCTGGCAAGGTAATATTACAGAATGTACATGCAAACAAACAATCTTGAAGATTGTTTAGTTTCATGTGAAAACTAACATGCCGAGCATGTGGCATAGTGAGGCAGTGGGTCAATGCCCTGGTGCCCCATGGGAAAATGGCAATGGTTACTACGAAAACAAGCATTGATAATGCATCGGTTTCGGAAACATGATTAATTAAATGCCCTATTACTTACCAGTAATCTTCATTACTCCTGGTCCCGTTGTCCTCGTCCTATTCATGACAAAGTGGAGATAACCATCCCTCAACAGAAAAAACAGAACAGAGGAATGCTGGGACCCTAAACAATCCCCCTCCCACTGGGAGTACATAAGCAGTACTTACCCAGCTGTCTACTTGCACTACCATGCCCAACATGAAGGCCGGCCGTCCGGGAGGGAGGGAGGGCGGGGCTTAATGAATGGGAAGAGGACAACAGGACCAGGAGTAAAGAAGATTACCGGTAAGTAATAGGGCATTACCCCCATGACCCTCCTGTCCTCGTGCCATTCATGACAAAGTGGAGAATACTAAAGCTAGAAATCCAGCCTTCCAAAACCACCAAGCACACCCAGAAAACTACACCAGAAGTAGTAAAAGCAAAAAAGACAACCGCAGGGAACAGGCAGAGCACACAGCCCAGAAAGTACCCCGCCAAAACACAGGGCCCACCCCCGCACAAACCAAGCAGGAAACAACCAACGGGAAAAAAAACACAGAGCCACCACCCAGAGGGCAGTTAACACACACCAGGAACCACCGAACCACCAAGGAAAGAAGAGAACCCACCAAGAAACCCCCAAAGGCCACCAACAACAAAAAGGACAGCAAGGAGGCCACACAAAAAGAGAAGACCTTGGAAGCCAAAAAACCCCAGCAAGACAGGAACGGGCCAACAGGGACGCAGCCAAGGCCTGGAAACTGGGGACCCAGAAAGCTGAAGGCGACAGCGACACCAAGGAGGCAGCCAACCAAAGAAATGAAAAACAGAGCACCAGGGCCTCATGAAAGGCAATCCACACACGGACAAGCAAAAGGGAAAAAAGCCACAAAGGCGAAAAGGCAAAGAAACCAAGGCCAAAAAGGATACACCCCCCAGGGACCCCCAAGCCAGAGAACCAGAAAAGAGAAAGCCCCAACTGGATACAAAAAAACCCACAAGGACACCCACTGGACAAAAGGTGGACAAGCTCAGCAACACCAGACAGCCACCCCAATCAAGATTCAGGGGACCCTCCTAGGAGAGGGTATGGACAGCAGGGAGGTTACTCCCATGTCCTTTGTCCAGTTTTGCACCAGAGTGAGAGCCGCGCCCAGGACTGGTTTGAACTGGACTATGCACAGGGACACCAAATGTGCCCCTCATGCAGACTTTCAGAGCTGGCAAGTGCCAGCCCTAACACACTAAATCCTGTCTGGGAGGTGGTCACACCTCCCTATGACAGGATGCCTATTGTTCTACCTTCCCCTGTTCGAGCTTGGCTCAGCAGCAGGAGGGCAGAAATGTGTCTCTGGTAGGCAGAAACCATTTGGTGCTGTCCGGGACTAGAAGGCTGGTACAGTGGACACTGAGAGCCTAACAGAGGACTCTTCCAGTGCTTGGAATCATGCCTCCCACATGGTGTAGGGGTATCATTCAAACTTGTTTGATACCAAACATGATAGAATTTGTTGCTGTCATTTTCAAGATGGTCATCGCACGATTATGTAGTGCCCCTCTATATATTATATGGCTGCTTCACTGACAACCTGGGAGAATGGACCCCGTAGGCTGCAGGGATGTCATGCTCATGCAGGGGCATCCTCTCACTTAGAACCAAGCACCCTGCCCTCAGGATTGTAAAGGCCTGCTACAGGGGTGAATTATAGGTTTTAAGAGCAGTGTCCCTTAGATAGAGTAAACCTATATCTTTAGTAAGTGGTGCATGCACCAACTTACACAGGCTGCAAAGGCAGGCCTGTAGTTCCATTTAGCATGGTCTCTCATGGGTGGCATAATGCATGCTTCAGCCCATGGGAGACCTCTGGGGTACCTATGCCCTGGGTACATGGGTACCATTTACTAGGGATTGACAAGGGTATCCCAGTATCCAATCTGGAATGTACTTAAGTACTGAATACAACAGTTTAGGGAGAAAGCGGATAGACTGGGATGCTGACTAGTAGGATCCCAGTCAGACTAGTCAAAAACAGGATCACATTAAGCAAAAAGTGGGGGTAACCATAAGAAGCAGATCCTACTTTCCTGCAGGGGGAAGCACTGACTAAACACCAGTGCCCCCTCCAGACTGAACCAGCCCCCCAGAGAGCCCAGAGGACACCGCCACCGAAAACCCCAGAGGAGGACCAGACCCCAGGGTAGAAACGACCAGCACCAAAACAGGAGAACTGACACAGGACAACCCAGCATGGGAGAAGGACACAGCGGGAGTCCACGGACAGGCCAAGAGACAAAAGCCAAGGCACACACCAGAAAGCCGGGAAACCCGGACAACGCCCCGAACACAGCCCAACAAGGTGGGCCCCTAGCACTGAAAGACAAACAAGGAGTACCAGGCAGCCAGAGGCCAGCACCAACCGAACCGGAAAGGACAGGGGAAAAGCCAGAGGCCAGAACTCCTAGAAGCCCCAACATGCCACCAGGAACAAGGCCAGCAACAGAGCCAAACCAAAGGAAAGGCAAAGAGGCAGAAACCACCAGACCACGGACCCAACCCGAAGATGGAGCCAGCAACGAAAGGACAGAACAATATAGGTGGGCGAGGCAAACCCCCAAGGCCGCCAACACCAGGGCAACCCCAAACAAAACACCACCAGGAGGACACCCCAGCAGTAAACCCTGGGATCTACAGGAGCAGGAAACCAAAGCCCTGGAGAAGGCACATACACCAAACACTGGAGAAGAGGCACAACAGCCCCACCAAGCGAAAAGCCAGATGAGGAAACGGTCCAGAGAACCCAGGACCACACATAGGAAGGGAGCCCCAACTCCAGCAGCAGAAGGGCCAAGAAAAAAAGTAATGGCAGTAAACAAGAAGACCACCAGTAACGCCCTTACAGGGACCGAGCAGCCAGCAACTGAACCACAGACATGCCAGCCAAGACTGGAGGCCACCAACATGGAATCCACACAGTCCCGGAAGGAGCGGGACAGGGCCAACAGCCACAGCCCCAAAACCAGCCAAGCCAGAGAGGCAACAACAAGCCAGGGCGGAAGCCAAGCAGACCGCACAGGCACACCACAGCCATGGCCCAGCATGCACCAGAGGAGGGCAGGAGCAGGGGGAAAAAAAACAGGGCCAGCCACAAGCAGGGTCACCAAAACCGGGAAACCAGGGCCCGAGCCATGTAACCCGCCAGGGCAGGGGAACACGAGGGCCTAACCTGCACCCTGGGAAGGACCATGCAGATCAAAGGCAAAAGGCAAGGGCAGGGAGGCCGGCAGAGACCCCCCGCCCAGCACTGACAGACCGCACAGGACCAAAACCCAAACAAGGCAACAGCCCAGAGGCCCAGACCAGTGAGGGCTGAGAACATAACAGTAACACCCCAAAAGAAAATGGAGGCAACAGCCAAAACCCCACAACCAGACCGGGAGACAAGCGCACATGGAGGACATCAGCACCCATCCCCCAACAAGGGAGCAAAGACCATAAGAGGGACAGAACCAAAACCCGAACCCAAAGCACCAGAACAGCCCCACGCAGGCCAACCGGCAAAGACACAACAAGACGGAGGAGACCAAACGGCCACGAGGACCACAAAACAGGGAAACAAGTACCCAGAAAACAGAGCTGCCGGCAGAGGGACAACAGACCAGGAACAGGAGGGAGCAGAGAAGCCAGAGGCACAAAACCTTGCCCAAACCGCAGATGCGGACACCGGGAAAACCAGCAGCAAGGCGAGCAGGCACCCAAAGCGTCAAGACAAACCCCACTCGACTGCACCCCGGGGGGGGGAGAGAGACAACGGGACACCCACTGACCGACACTGACAACAGGAGCAGGCAAAAGGGGGGCACGCAGCAAAGTCAAGAGTGGTCGGCCAGGCAAAGAACAGTGGGCCGAGGCCAAAAACAGCAGTACCACCCCACCCCGCAAAGACCGGGACCTAGCCGCAGAGGGACCAGCCCACCACCAGGCCAAGATCAGACCAACCCAGCAACACAGCCAGCCTCAAGTGCCTGGGCAAGCCCCAGCAGACATTTCCTCGACCCCCAGGAGGACACCAAACCAGGAAGAAATCACACCCAAACCTGTGGAACCACAGAGAGCTGAAAAGAGCAGTGGGACTAGAGTCATGGCCACAGGCCAAGACGACCCACAGGCCAGATGGCCCACTAGAGACAAAACAAAAGGCCTACAGCATGGGCAGACCACGGCAGACCCCAAACCAAGGACCAACCAGGACTAAACCAAACCCCCGAGGGTAGGGAAGGAAGGCCAATGGAGGGCCAAAGCAAGAAGAACACCAAACAAAGGTGCCACTGCAGGGAGAACAAACCCAACAACACAGGGGAACCCCAAGCGGACACTCACAAACCCTGTAGAGGGGAACAGACACAAACAGGGTAGGCCCAAGAATTAACCAGGCCCAACCCAGCATAACCCCTGATGCCAGCCATCTTAGAGTGTTTTATATTGTTCTGAAGTAAGATATTAATGACATCCCTCCCATAAATTTATGACAAAGACATGATACACCCAAAAATCTGAATTCATATTTTGATATATTTATTTAATAGAGCAAATATGTGATACAATAGATGAATACAAATATAACTAATAAGAACAACAAATAGGAATGTAGCTGTCATGCTCTGTTATTTTCTGATAGGACAGCGGTGTTTCCACATGACTCAAAGTGAAGTTACGGTAATTAAATTTATTTTCCTGAATGCTCATCATTATGGTATTTTTCATTGCAGGTTTTCCCGTCAGTTTGTACTGCTTCTATTTTTATGGGAAGTGACATAAAAGCACAGCTGAACAAGCAACAAGGGAGTGGAGAGGATGTGGCAGCGGCCAGAGCTGATGACATGAGAGCTGGGGATTCCAGTTCAACTCTGAGCTGGGCACCATCCTGAGATTCAGGGCAAATCACTTAGGGGCTGATTACGATGTCGGTCGAAAAGCCGATGACCGCTAGTCGGAAGCTTTCGATCGCGGTCAGAGGCTTGCTGACCAACATTGTCGGTTTGCGGTCCGACTACCCGATTACGATGTCGGCAGTAGGAACGTAAACCGGCCGGTCATTTCGACTCGGTTCCGGACGGCTCTTCAAGCTGGTAGGAACCGCACCGTAATCCCCTCTGGACGGCGTTTCTGCAGTCCGGATTACGATGTCAATTTCCCACAGCCTTTCTGTGCCGGCCTTTTGACACGGAAAGGCTGTCGTAGAGCGACTTTGGGGGCCCCCTAGCAGGGTCACCTTGCTTCTGCGTCCGACGGTTGGTGGCCGAGGGGGTACCTAGGGTGTCCCCCTGTAAATCCATGCACTGTGTGGCAGGCATCATTGAGTGCCTGCCACAGGGTGCAGGGTGTTACACACACACACATTTCTCTATAGGAGCCTGTATTATGGCCGGTTTACGGCCGTAACACAGCTCACATAGACCGATCAGTGTTCGGTGGCATCGCAATCAGGCCATCGGAACCACCGACCTGAGGTCGGTCGGTCCCAAGTCCAAGACGGTGTCGGTCAGAGGCAACTCCGACCGACATCGTAATAATAAGCCCCTTATTCTCTCTCGTGATAACCTGCACTACATAAATCTACCAGAAGACAAAAAAGCAGCAAGAGCCAAAACTGTATGAAAAAATTGTTCTACCAAATCTTGATGTTAAGAGTATTTTGGCGATGGGAAACAGATAAGAGAAGCAGATGAGGAACAAGCATTGGTAAATGCAGGAAAATATGTGACAGCCAAAAGAAATGGAGGAAAATTAAGTGGCAGGAACAGGAACCAATAAAAAACCAAGAAAGAGAGGAGGCGGGATTTAAACCCCTTTAAAGTTCATATTAAAAACAATAGATTTCACAAGCAAAGTGCAAGCGCTGTGCAGGCGAAACCTAAACACACAGCAGCAAGTTCAGCATCACACATGGGTATCCACTAGTCTGCAACTTCCTAGCATAAAAAATAATAGGGAATTAAAATAAAACTTCATAGAAAATAATTAATTAATTTACATTCTTTTAAATAGTTAAAATTGTTATTAAATATAATAAATGTTAAGAAATATATGTAATAAGTATTCATGCATAATAAAAAAAATTTTTTTAGGTAGGAACTTATTATTTCATATGGGATTTTATTTACTTCTCCACTTCCATTATTTTTAATGCTAGGGTGTTAAAACACCAGTGGTTGGGCATGTGTCCTGCTGGACTTACTACTTTTTTGTTCGAGCCTGGGCAGAGCCTGCTCGCTGCGAGGCACGCAGTATTGGAGTATCGCTTTGAAGACCCGCCCACGCTCCACCCATATTTTTAATTGGCTTGTGTCATTGTACTTCGTAAACGCTGGCTTCCGAGTCGTTATTAGGCCGCACTTCTTTATTTATCTATTTAGACAGTGTGGTCTGCTTTAAGTATAGCGGCGCGCTTACTTATTTATTTATTTTTTGCTTACTAGTGCACATGCGGAGCTTTTACGTTCATGGAGGCTGTGCCCCTTTCTTTAGACAGGCCGGTATAAAGAAAGGTGCGCTATCGCTATTAAAGTAAAGCGCGGCATCAGTACTTTAACAAAAAAAAATCTGTTTGTCAACTTGACAAACAGATGCTTTTTTTTGTCAATGCCCATGCCGCGGTTTCACTTTAATGTCAGTCACGCCCCTTTCTTTAGGTGCGGCTTGTAAAGAACGGGGCGCGGCCTCCATGAATGTGAAAGCGACGCATGGGCGCTAGTAAAGAAACAAATATTTGCAATGCAATAGGTCTCGCATTTGTTAGAGAGTTTATGCTATTGCATTCCCAATAGCTCAAACTCTCGTAAATGCGAGACCTATTGCATTGCAAATGCTTGTTCTTTTTAGTAGTAACTTCTATTCTGATTTTGTGAATAAGCAAAAAGTATTAACTTTACTCGAGTGCAAATTACTCAATAATGCAAGTTACCTTTGTGAATTAGCTTCAATGTATTTCCATTCGGATGCATCACACAAACACATCATTTCCGATTCCTGCTGCGCAGCGCTGTGCAGCAACTGGGACAGCACTCACTCACCCACTCTGTCTTCACTCCGAGTCCAGTTTTTTTTGTTTTGCAGTTTTATATAGCGTGAACTCGATCCGAAGGTATTGGAGCGCTTTACATGAGCACCAGTTACATTACACTAGGACACAACGCAAACATACAAAGAGTGATCATACGTCGCCTCGAAGTGGGGGCACAGCAAATGAGTGAGTCATCTGCCATTGTCCTGGCCCCAGCTGGCACCCTTCATGATTGATGGCACTGCCGAGGTTGGGCTGCAGGGTCTGCTCTGGTGCCTGGCGCTCCCCCACCTCAAGGGCAGCTGAAAGCAGCATGATTACTAAGATACCCATGACTCATTGTCTGACAGCACAAAATGTGGCCCTGCTGTACCAACCCACAGGGATGCTAGGCTGGAGAGCGAGAGGAGACTTCAGTTACCGTCCCCCAGCCACCAGGGATATTTATGACATCCAGAATGACAGCCCAGTCCACCCCAGGGGCTGAGATCCAAGACAGAGACTCCTTTGCCTTGAGAATTCCTAAAGTAAACATGCTAATCACCATTCGCCATGCTTGACGGGTCTAGCAGGGAATGACGGCAATCCGGGCTGACGTAAATTGTGCAATTCGCACGTGCAACAAACTCTGTCTCAGTTACGCTGGCCCCTAGGCCCACTCTGTGTATTATTATAACGCGTCTGCCAGGCAACTAATCAGAGGATAATGGTTTAAATTATTGCAGTGAGAGATAACGACTCATCACGCGGGCCTTGTGAGGTGTATCGCATTTCTCTAAAAAAAAATAAAAAAAAAAATTTAAAGTGATTATAAGAAGCAGTAAGGAGTGATTTCTCATCATGGGCTGCAAAGGGCACGAACATGGCATTGTATCTTTGCCCTGCAGTAGTAAATGGGTTAACGTGCATCTACTTGTATGCTAGTCGAACTAACATGTTTATTTTAGGCAGGTAAGTACCAGAAAAGACTCCATAGAAAGAGTGGTGCTACTCCAGGAAAGTACCAGAGAATAAAGTCTCCTGAGTACAAGCATTGTTATACTTGAAGTATGAATAATGTTTTGACATCTTTAGGGTTTCAGAAGAAGAGATGGCAGTAGGTAATTGGCAAGTGAGAATATGCTACTAGCGCCACAAACTACGTGAGTTCTGTTGCCAAGAATGTAGTAGAGAATTTTTCGGAAGATTTAAGAGATAATGCATCCAAGATTGCTGAGAATTGATATTTCTGGTCGGAAAAGCAGCAAATAAGGTGCAGTGCTATTAATAAAATAGGTATGTAATTCACACAGTGTGGTGATCAAATTAGCCAATAAACTACGGAAGCATCGTGTGAAGGAAAAAACACTGGTCGGGGCAAACGCCTGTCGTGCCATGCTAGATCATGGCTGCTGCTTGCCACATGGTCACCGATTTCTGCAATCTCCTTCCAAATATGTTTTAAAAGTGGATGCCAGAGCGGGTGGCTCGTGGTAAATTACAGGGCACGGTATGAATAAACATGAGCAGGGCAGACAGAAGGATAAAAATCATGTCTACAGCGATAGCCTTCCCTAAATAGACTATTGAATTGGCACATACAGTGTAGCTGAGGTATGCTTTGTATGCGTGATTGACTGGAGTAAGAACAAGGGGTTGCTTTTCAACTTAATCTGCTATTGGCCGTTTAGCCTTCAGCTGCCAAGAAGTTATTGGCGCACATCAAAACAATTGTAACTAATTAGTAACCAATTGTAGCCAACTAGGTTTAAGCTCTATTAATTTGGAAATCAAATCGAAATTGATTCAGCGAGGCTGCTGGCTCATTCCATTTATTGCTACTTGACTCTGTGCTGTTTCATGTTGGCCGTTTGTTTACCAGCATGTCAACAGTCCACCAGCCACTAACACCAACCTATGCTTGTAGAGATAGGTCCTAACTCTTTTCATTTTAAAAGTAAAACATGCTCATTCATTTGTGTGTTTTTTTCAGAATGCAGAACTTCAACCATTATATAGAAAAACTGTTTTTGGACAGACCTAAATTCCTTTTCCACTGGATGTGCTTATTTAGTTAATTTTCGTTAATTGAATAGATGTGTTAGCCTAATTGGATAACATGAGCTCACATTCACAACCGCACATATCCTTATGGGCACAGGCAAATAAATATTCTCAAAAAGACAAGTATGCACTAACAAATGTACAAACAGGCCCCTTGCATTCTCACACAAATGCAGAAATGCATCCTTGAGCACACAGTACTCAACCATGCCCATGTACACTCATTCCTACACACATGCATATCATTTCCTTGCACACGTGCATGCATACATACAAAAATACACAAGGACACAGACACAAATAGCAACAAAGACACACAAAGGTGTACACTCACAAGAAGACACAAACCATATATTCACATACACACAGACGCACACAACTATGTACTGATATATATTTCCAGGAAAACACATGCTCACACCCATAGCCATATACTTAACAAGCATTGGCAAAGATATAGGTCAGACATTTATGTGCTAGTTCATACAAACAATGGCATGCTATTTGTCCCATTTCTAGAGTCAACCTGCCTCTTTCTTGTGTCTCTGCCCATTTTATTCTTCAAGTTTGTGGTTATTCTGTGTAACTTGCTTCTTTCTGTCCCTCTTCGACTGTGCCCTGTTTTTTGTCCCCAAGCCTCCTCCGTGTGCAAGTATTTGTGTGTGAGCATGTGTGTGTGTTTTTCTGTTTGTATATGTGCGCATGTGTGTACCTGTGAGGTCATGTTTGGCATGTGTTTGAGTGAATGGATGTTTCTAAACAATGTCTCTGCATATTTGCTGAATTGTTGCACTGGGATGACTGTGGAACTGGCATATCTAGTGGTGTTATAAATGTCATAATGATGATGCTGGAATTAATGCACTCAGAGTGTATGTGAAGAAAATCTCCTGCCTGTGGGAAGGATGGACAATAAGTCACCATAGTCAACAATGTGAATGTTGCGCAGCGATCCAGTGGCACGAGCAAGAAGATTCTCCCTTCATCAAGTACTTGTCCATCAACTGAAGCGCGCCAGCCTAAGCGTTATACGTGAGTCGAGACCCAGGCTATACATTTATTTCTGGCAAACACTTTGCACCTCATTGAGACATTGGGGGACAGTGACCAATGCTTACTTTTCACTTTGATGATCCCCTCCTTTATAAAAAAACAATTGATGAGTGATTGAATTATTGTGCTGGCCCGATTGAGTGGTCTGGACAGAAAGAAAGTTGGATTGCCTACAGGATTTTTTTTAGATCGCTTGTTGGTAAGCAAGGCACGGGTCTTGTTGGTCTCATTGAGCCTTGGTAGAATTTCCATTTGTTTACTTTGAGTGCTCTTCAGAGACCTTTTAGTTCAGCTAACGTATTCATATTAAAATACCAAACACTTCCTAGTGAGAGTTATTATTCATGGATGAGAAATCTTAAATGGGAGCAGTGAAGAAGGCGATCAAATACAAAATTCAAGAGGCCAAAAATTTGAAATAAATAACAATGATGGAAATCCAAATCACCAAATCCAAGGATATCAAACCTTTGTGAGATTTATAGTTTGAAATGACTCATAATCATTCAGTTGGCCAGTCTGCATGTATCTCTTAAGCAGTCTGGCTGCCTTTGCATCTAACATATATAAGAGCACTGCTTACATAAAGCAGACGTTTTGTACTCATAATTTATGTTAGACAGGCCTCGCGATGGACATTGTAGGCACCTGTGCTTAGTGGTTTTTTCTAATATGGTTTTTAAACTGAGCTCTCTTTCACCACTTCTGTGGTCTTTCTTTCCGGAGAATGATTTATCTGGTGCTATTCCCAACTTTTGAATTGGCAGCTTCCATCTTCCATTCCACAAGATGCAGCATCTGGTTAATCCCGACAATTACAGCCTTACTGTCTCATGCAATGGCACCAGGTGCATCCTTTTCGTAGTTCTTTTGGGCCTACTTTAACAGAAAGATGAAATTGTGGGACATAATCCTGTCTTTCAAATGAGTTTTAAAAATATGTCTCCACAATGGATAGCGGTGCTTATGCTTGGTAAGTAAATTTCATTTCACAACTTGTAAAAGACGACTTAATTTTACCTTGGAAGACTCGATACAGGGTATGCTACAAGGATGCAGATTCGAGAGCTGAATACTTCCATCCAGGCAAAGAAATAACAATGTTATTTTGTAAGAATTCTAAAATGTTATTGCATGTACATTTGAATGCTGACATTTTGACTGTCAGCTCAAAATTTGTGACTTGTTTTGGCATCCTTTTACTTTCTCCTGATGTGTTAATTTTAATGTATTTTGATTTGCTAAGAACTTCCTTTATGTAAAGTTTTATAATAAGTATGTCATTTTTTTATCTGATTTTACTGTGCTCTTAATATTCTTTTAGTTGTATCGCTCTATTAGGTATTTTACTCCTAAAATGTATTCAGTTAAAATGGCAAATGTCATTACAATTTTATTTACAAAAATGCACAGCTGTTTAGCCATTCCAGAGTTCAGTTTCACAATCTGCTGTGCAGTACTAGTTTTTACAGAACTACTAAAATAGTTTCTAACCTTACATTGAGATGTGTAGAGAAGAGTAAGACTTGAATGAAAGGGTGAGTTGCTGCAGATCACACGGACTTCAGAGCGACTAGTGCATGGGAGTGTTTTAACACCCCTGCTCTTTAACATATGCATCATCGTCATTATCAATATGTATTTCATGACCAGTCCTTGAAATCATGATAGTTTGCAAGTGCTCACAACATAAACAATACATCAACTGACAAATGTATGCAATAAAAATATTTTAAAATAGATTTTACAATAATTTTAATTAAGCAACTATCAAGTAATACAAGGGTCTCTGCTAGAATATTTACGTGCTGACACAATTTTGGTACCCGGGAATGTCTATACCCACATCCACTGATTGAGCTCTAATGATAAGACCTTTTCTCTTGCATTTTACCATGAAATCTTTCTCTGGGATTTTACACTTATTGGCCTATGACATTCACTCATATAGCAAATTGTGTTGCTCCATTTGGAGCCTAGTGCACAGTCTGCTAGACTACTAGATCAGCAGAGGAATGTGGAACAACCGCTTACCATATTGTGTGAGTCTCACCTGTGTGGCTGGCGTCTCCATGCCTCCTGGGCTACCAACAGTGTAGCGTTTGCTCTGAAGGCAGACAAAAATAACTGAGTGAGTGATATGTGGTTTTGACCCACATGACAAATGTTGTTGTTTTTCAGAAACAAAGTCCCAGAGCTGAGGCTTGTTTTTGAAAAACCAAAACACTAATGACCCGCCGTGCAGGAAGTTTTCTTCTCCTACATTGCATTCAATGTTTAATGCTCCTGCCCAGGGTCACCATGCCTCAGAAGGCAATCCTGAACAGAGAAATCTAGTAATATATTTATGTGTAGTTTTGTCTAGCCCAATCCAGACCCACGGGATAACAGAAACCTTTACTGAGACAGACAGAGTAGTAAGCACACATTAGAGTAAACATAGACAAGATTTCAGAGTAGGCAAACTATAGAAAATATAAAGAGTCTAAATCTGTTTAACAATTAGTTTTGTATTAGCATGCAAATTGAAAGAGGATACCCTGTAGATATTTCCAATAAGAAATTGTATTTAAAGATAGCATTTTAAACTCTCTGTTGAAGGTGTTCTGGACAGTAGGAAGATGAAGTTGTCAAGTCTAGTGAGAACTAGGTCTAAAGCCATTGGTTTTACATATACATATGATGGCTGCCCAGCCTTAAATAGGATGGAGATCCATCGTCTTGATCTGAAGGCCATGTGGTAGTGTTATTTTCATCTCGAGAGGTTACCCACCAACTCTAGTGGAAGAATCCAAAACTAGAATCGATAAAATGGACAGATCTAAACTCTTAACCCCCAAGGTGAAAACAGATCAAACACGCACTGTGGTGGTATCAAAATATTCTACAGCTAGTAAGAAATACAAACAAACCATTTTGAAACATTGGTCAATTTTGAACATGGAACCAGACTTCAAACAGTCATTCAGCCTATCACCAATATTTGCGTTCACTAGAGCAAAGAACTTGGGTGAAATCTTACAGAATAAACCCCCAGATACTACATCACACTCAGGAACCATACCTTGCCTCGACTGTGGCAATTGCAACAGCATAATCAGAGGAAACACCATATGCCATCCCTCACAAGGTCATCCTATTAAACTCAGGGTGAATGCCACTTGTGAATCCAGCAATTTAATTTATGGGATAAGATGCCCATGTGGGAAGATGTACGTGGGTAAGACAGAGCGTCGCATTAAGATACGACTAACAGAACATAAATCCAACATTCGATTGAAGAACACGAAATCAGCCCTATCATCTCATTTCGTAGAAGAAAATCATAATGTTTCCCAAATTAAGTATATCATACTCGAAACAGTCTGGAGAATTGAGGGGAGAGACAATTCTAAACATCTCCTTAGAAGAGAGAACCACTGGATTCAAAAACTTTCCACCCAAAAACCGACAGGTTTGAATGAAAGAATTGAATTTTCTTGTTATTTGTAATTAATTGCTCCGCAGACTGTACCTTCGTGAACACTGTGTTCGTTCACAATCATATCTGACACCCACCGTATCATTGTTTATTGTACTCGCACTTTCCCTGTAAACCTGCCTGGATGCGCTAGTGGCACCACTCACAAAACGAGATGATATGTACACATATCTACACAGGTTCGCGCCCCGATGGGTTCTCATCACCTTTTCATTTTTTCGTTTCCTTTATTTTCATACCACCTTTTTTTTGGAAGCAGATGACCACTCAAATTAATTTCACATACCCTCCACCTGTTTAATGTGTCTACTTTCTCATCTAACTGGTGATTCCCGCAATTAAGTTTGACCCCCCGGCCGTAGAATACCGATTAACTGTAGTCTTTCTTTCCCGTCAATGGTCATGTGACATACCACATGATCGGAATCATTTCAAAATAGCAAAGCGCGGCCGATAATCTTCATGCCGTCGCTACGGAAGACGAGTAACGGACTCGAGCACGTTCGAGTTCCTTTTCAGGTTAGTCCATCAGCTAGGATAGACCCATATTTATTCAGCGCAATGCCGTAGCTCCCAACACCCATAGTTTAACCAAACCCTACCATTCTTTTACAGATCTTAAAAACAACACACAGAAAGGCATGTAAGTGACGTTTTTCATTCTCATATCAATGTTCACCTTGAGTGTACACCATTATCATGTCTGCTTGTAAGCTTACTCACGTTTTTTGCTCGTATTGCCTTATTTAATTTTCATGATGTCACACCACAATGATATTACTTATGATACAAATTGTTTCATACTACATTTACGGTATCCCATTCCGTTTTACAGTGTCAACTCCCTGATGAAGGGCATGACCCTAATGCCCGAAATGCATTGGATAGGATAAATGATGATGACATTGCCTGGGATAAAAACGTTATAAATATGTGAATATGTGAAAGGATAACAAATTATGCTCGAAATTAAGCTAAATTGCTAATGAAATAAATTACCTGCAAACCATTGAATTAACAGAGTGGAAGTCTTTCTTTCTGTGGAAAAGACAACAAAATGTGTGACCATAAAGGGATGACTCTAGAGAACCTCTAGTATCACTTTTTCAACTTATGTTCTAGACGCCGTTGGACCCTCGGCGCCACCTTTTGGTGCACCATAAAAATCAACTAAACCTAATATAATCAAAGGTACAACAAATCTGCTGTGCATCTATCCAACCAAACAATTATATTTATTCACGCAGTGTCCCCAGGAAAGATAGCACGCACGAAACAGCCATACAACTAACTTACATAATGAGCTATTACGAGGACATATCTAAAAGCACAGAGGCCAGAGCCTCTACTTTTGCGTTTGAAGCCAAGGACGCGGATCAAATTTATTCTTTAATCAGGGAAGAGCTTACACAGGAAACCACAAGCCGGTCCAAGGAGCAAAATATCAAACAATTACTGTATCTTTTTAAAAGGAAAACCAATCAACAACTTCACGCCAGTACTCTCATAAAATATCACCGCAACTTACGCATACCACGAGGCTTAAGAATTGCTCTGAAACCTTCTCTTTGCAAACATTCTAAAAAGTTTCAAGAACGCTGGTATGAAATTTTGAACAAATGTTCACTAGACTTGATCTTATTGATCATACAAGAACTATCCACTATACTAGAAGAACTTAGCACGGAAATAGAGGAAACAACATCTGAGCTCTCCAAAATGATGACGGAAGATGAATTAAGAACAACCTTGGACGATATCAAAAATCAAATAGATCGACACTCAAAAGAAATCAATGAACGGAAAATCCGTAAATTTAAGAGGGACACCCTCGACTACCAGTTAGGGGAAGTCTACACATGGGCTGATATTTACGCCCAAAAACGCAGGAATCGTCCATACAACTCCAACACAGAAACATCATCTACTGACAGTGAGACCAGTCAAAAACTACGTAAACCTCAACCTACTCGAACAGCACAAGACAAAACACCAATTGAAGAACCCACCACCAGTAGAATCACTGAAACGAATTCTTTTTTAGATCAGGGCCAAGCCCAAAAAGGAAACCCAGGAGAAGCACAAGAAAAGGACAAAGAAAGAGAACCACCGACCACACGGAGCACGTCAGCAACAACCAAGGAGAAGGAGAAAGAGAAAAGGTCCAAAAAGAACCAACCACAGAACAACTAGTCATTAACATAAGTGATAAACACTTCAACTCTTATGAACTAGAATTACTACAAAAGGGAACATCTTTTGTACCTACCACCACACTAACTCACACTGTGATTCTAGACATGCACCACTATCCCTAGGAGTTTACCAAAACTCATTCACTACAGTGCAACTGGTAAGGGAACTGCACACAATCTAAATATTTCAGGACTGCACTTTTCTGTCAAAGCCTGACTCATTTAATCAAATCATAAGCCATAACTGTCTTCTAATGCTACTAAAACTTCACAACATGACAAGTTAAAACAGTTATCTGTCAGCAAATAAACGATGTTACCAAATGCTTCTCTCACAGTGGTTCCCAAATGCACACAGACTCACTGTGTGATTCTAGACAAACAACACTATTCCTTGCACTATACCAAAACACATTTCTTCATCTAGAAGTAGTACTACATTTTAGTATAGAAACATAACATAACTCATTTCACAAATTCATAAACAATGACTGGTTTCTAATTCTACCAAAATATAAAAACTGCACAGTTATCTGTTTACAAACACATGAAAAACACAAATGCTTATCACAGAATGGTTTCTATATGCACACACATTGTAGAGAAAAAAAGTAATCCCTACACTTTAGCAGGAAAAATACATTAGTCTGATTAAAATCAAAATAGTCTACATACAACCCCTCACAATTAAATAACTCATCTTTCAAGTTCTGTTGTAGATTAAGAAGTATATCAATCACTCACCATATTTTCTTTTACAGAATCTCTGCACTGTGCACATCTCAGCAAAAGTAAAGAATGAAAAAGTTTCCCTTTCATTTTCCACACATATACACGTAAACATCAAATCCCAATCCTTCGCATATAAACTCAAAAGCAAACACACATTTCTATTGGTTAAACATTTCAACCCTTTCCAACTGAAATACATTTCAACCCTCCCCCCAATCTGCCTTCTGCCTGTTACCATAGAAACAGGTCATGGAACACTGCACTGAGCTCAGAGGTCACAAGTTCAGCACACAATGTTCCTACACAAGACAGGAAGTGTGCTTGACTTTTCAACATATCAGCTTATCATATATAATGTTCCTTACAATCTGTTTTTGTTAACCAATAACAATCATACCTTTAAAAAACAGAAATATACACCCTACCTTTCAGTGTAGAAAGTTGTCATACAACCAATGATTTCTTGTCGTTTTTCAAAAAACGTTGCCGTGGATCCGCGCACCCACCGCGAGAGAATCAGTGCATCCAACGCGATAGGATGCACGCACCGTGCGCGCATTTCCCCGTGTATTTTTTTAAAAAGGGGGCCCCAGGGGGTCCTTCTGGGACCCCCTAAGCACCTCTAGAGGGTCAGAGTATTTCCACTCTGCCCCCTTTATATGTTTTACACACTTATTCCCCTTGCTTCTTCAGCCTCGCTTCTACCGAGGCAGAAAATGGCCGCCAACAGTTCCTGGTTTCGAATGTAGAGAGACACTCGACAGCCAATTAGCATTCAGTGTGCGATTGGGAGGGTGCGCACTCGGTTCGGGGAGGGTGCGCTTACGGTGCGGGTACGGTCCGCAGATCCTCCGTGGCCATAGATATCACTAACTTTTTTACCCTCATTTTCTCAGGAACTGCTGAACAGATTCACACCATATATGCAAAAGGCACGAGTCCGAACTGAGAACTACCTCTTTGCCAAATTTGGTGTCATTCCGTTCAGCGGTTTGGGCTGCTGCGACAACAGATCCTATGGGAAATTGCATGGGGAAACGCGTTTTGGGACCCCCCTTTTTTCTCGGCCCCCGCTTGACTGATCATCGCAAAACTTTCAGGGTAGGAGCGGAGTGGAGCTGGCCAAAAGTTTTGAAAATTTTGCGAGGATTCGTCAACCGGCGCCAACGTTATTCCAAATACAATGTTGCGGATTTCCTATGGAAAATAGGTCCTAACTATAACTATCTACTGGTGACCGCCAGTACATAATATATAGATATATATATATATATACATATATATATATTCACTTAAAAAACCATAGGTTTCACACATGTTATAGTTAGCTGGACATTTCACTGGTAAAAAACCATTGAAATTCCCCCGTTATAGTTAGTTCAGATAACTATAACTCGCGCGCTCGCAATCCACTGCTCATGACGTCACATATTACATCACTCATGACATGGTCAGTGGCATCACTCATGACATCACTGGTGACATCATCCTTGTGAGAGAGTGGCGGTCGCGCGAGTTATAGTTATCTGAACTAACTATAACGGGTTTTTTTTTACGAGTGAAATGTCCAGCTAACTATAACATGTGTGAAACCTATGGTTTTTTAAGTGAATTTGCAAGGTTTTTTAAATGCTAATTCCTAACTATAACGTGTGTGAAACCTATGGTTTTTTAAGTGAATTTGTAAGGTTTTTTAAATGCTAAGTTATGTATGTTTTATTATATTTTTTATATATTTATTTTACAATAAACTACCTATGTATATAGTTATAGATGTACTGTATCCTGTAATATGGAATGGCTCGTTTAAAATGTTTTTTTTTTTTTAAGGTTTTTCACCGTGCGCGCACCCCGCGAATTCTTTTATCCTTCGAGGTCCTTCAGGGACCCCCTGACAAAGGCTAGGAGGTCAGGAACTCTCTACCCTGCCCCCTTTTCACGTTCCCCACCTTTCTTTTTCACTGTCACACACAAAACACAGAAAATGGCGGCCGACACTTCCTGATTTCGACCGATTCGAACGTTGACTGACATGTAACCACCAATCAGAATTTCGCTTGCGCACGTTAGGGTGCGCGCACCGTGGGCGCACGCGTGCGTGCTTATAGATAATTATGTACTTTTAACTGCAATTTTCTCAGGAACTACTGAACAGATTGACACCATATATGCAAAAGGCACATGCCTGACCTGAGGACTACCTCTTTGCCAAATTTCAAGTAATTCTGTTCAGCCGTTCGGGCTGTACCTTCGACTAAAGGTCCTATGGGAAAATGCATTGGGAAAATGCGTTTTGGGACCCCCCTTTTTTCTCAGCCCCCGCTTGACGAATCACCCCGAGAGTTTCAGGGTAGGAGCTGAGCGGAACGCCCCATTAGCTTTGAAAATTTCGCGAGGATTCATCAACCGACGCCAAAGTTATTCAAAATAGAATTTTCAGATTTCCTATGGAAACTCGGTCCTAACTATAACTATCTACTGGCGACCGCCAGTAGATAATATATGTATATATATATAAATGTATATATATATATTATGAGTGGTTGCCCAGAAAAGTAGTAAATACGCACCCATTGAAGTTTTTATGAATTAATGCAAATGTACTACTTTTTGGACTTCACAGACTTTTGCAGTAGTATACACATGGAATGCTGCACTGTTTTCAGGTTTATAGATGGGCTACTGGTAATCAGACTCCCAAAAGTTGATGGCATGAATGTTTGGAAATTGCTGTGGTAGTATTCTAGCTAGGCCAGGTTGAAAATTAAACTACGCCAGCGTAATTTCTTGAATTTTGTGTTACTCTTTTTACACAAAATTAAAACAATTATGCTACTACACCACGTTATGTAATCATGTGCCATTGCAGTAAAAATGTACAGAGAATGGTGCAATTTCCAGTACAAGATTACAGCAAACACAACTTAACAACAGAATGTGAGTGGCTGTTGTTTGCGGTGCTCTTGTTTAAATGCATCGAGGCACGAAAAATTGAAGTGAGATGCATTTCACGTTAAAATATAGCACAAAACGATGAATTTGCATTTGACGTAATTACATGTAATTTTACTTTAATTTCATGCAATTACCCGAAAGCAAATAACATGAATTCTGCACGCCTCTAGTTCCAACCCATTTGTTCCCACAACTATTTCACGTTACTGGCACTGTTGCTCATTTGAACAGTCCATCGCGAGACTTGAGCATCTCACTCCTCGGGCACATGGCCCATCTTCTTTCAGTTGGGAAATTGGAGATTCATACCCACAAATCTCACTGGCTAATCTACGCCCCTGCATGGGTTTGTTTTCCTTCTTGCCTTCACACCTGTGTTTAGTGGAGTGCATCTGTCAGAACCATGAAGCAACTTTCCAGACGGCACACACAATCTGTGCACGCTGCAATACTCTTCTGCTCCTGAAGAAAAGAATGTTCATGGAGTTCACAGTACTGCATCTCTACCTCAGAAGGGTGTGGCGAAGTAAGTGCACCCCATGCATGAGTATGGTTGAAGTCTCAAAAGCTGGGTTCCTAGTTTGTCTAGACGGCTCTTATAGAATTATAGTACCAGAAAAGAACTATGAAGATAGGATGCCAGTTACCACGATCGGACCTCAGGAGTGAACATTTCGAATCCATACAGCAATTAACAATTTGTACATCTAAAATAATCTGCACTGAACATTCATGTTTCCAGTTCACCTGAATTGGTGCAGGATTTGGTGAATGGTGTGTTTGTGGTTCAACATGGACAGATGAAACGCAGGATACATTTTCATAGACTATGACAACTTTAAGCATTCTGCGACAGCCATGCTCCTACTCCTGGCTAAATATGTTGTGGCCACACATTGGGGATGATGGCCCGTCTCCACCATAGAGGCATGGTTGCAAGATCCAACATAGTGGCAGGAGCAACTATCCAACTACTGGGAGCTAATGTAATCACACACTCGCCCCAAGGACAGCTGGGAACCTCTCTTAATGTTCCTGCGGCAGAGGGACCCCCCTAGTGACAGCTGGAGCCCTGGGCCCTGGAGACTCCCGCCTCCAGGGCCTCCCGCCTCCAAGTACTTTACACCCACACACGCCCACTCTGAGGCCACGCCCACCGCCACCCTGCATAAAAGCGCTGACCAATAGCGCCGCAGGTCAGAAGCACATATCCTCCTGAGGCGGAAGCCGGGAGTTCTTTGTTGTTTATTTTAAAATTTGATGTCACTGTAATTTCCTGTTTTTAAAAGCACTCACTTGTTCTTTGGGACCCCAGGACTTGCCCTTCGAGCATACCGCACAGCCGAGTGAAGGCTGGTAGCGGACCCAAACCAACAAACATTTCCCGGCGCCATCGCTGGCGAGCCGCGAGGCCACGCCCACTCTGAGGCCACGCCCATCGACCTTCCTACCCCTTGATAAACATGTGCTTTTACCGTACGCGCAACGGACGGGCGCAGCGGGCGCGCCGTTTGCGTGCCAAAGGCACGCCTAAGGCAAGCCCGTCTGCGCCCGTCATCGCCAAGATATCGCCTCTCGCCTGTCCCCCTGGTCAAATCACCCGGGAAGCCCATCGCTATGATAGAGACTGTCTTCTCGCTCTAAATCCGGGACAAAACTGCGAGAAGATATCGGGAAATGTTGGACAGACATACCTACACTGTAAGTCGTGCCACTTCTCCACACCCAACCCTTGCTCTTCAAAGCACCTTTCAGCTGCGTATAAACTCACCCCTCTCACCATTTTACAACTTAATGTGAGATCACTATGTAAGCACCATCAAGAGATCAACACCCTTCTACTTGAAGATAACCCTGATATCCTTTTTATCTGTGAAACCTGGCTACATGATGATATGACCATTATCATCAATCTTGCGCTGCCAGAGAGCTATCACATGAAGTCGATAAATAGAGACACCAGAGGAGGTGGCATTGCTGTCATTTATAGAAAGCAATTTCTGTGCTCCTTCACTAAAGAATTTATTTTGAACTGTGAAAGCGCTCGCTTTAAGATCATAGCGGGCCCCCACTTCTCTTTATCTGGCCTCTACATTTATCGGCCTCCCGGCCCTTCATCTAAATGTATAGAAGCTCTCCTTGAAACGGCGAACTCCCTGGTGGTGAGCTCGGCTAACTTTACGATACTGGGAGACTTGAATCTCCATTTCGGCAGGAATCTAGATCCCACTATTAAAAACCTCCTAGCCGACCTATCAGCCCTACAACTCTGCCCCCTGATCCAGGACGCCACCCACTCGGCTGGTCACATCCTAGACCCTGTTTTTACCAACCTCCCGGAGACTATAATAGAGACGCCCAAACCTATGGATTGGTCGGATCACTACTTAGTCAAATTTACGATACTGATTAAGGAAGTGTTTAATAAAGCTGAACCTATCCGTCATCTCAAAAGAGCATGGCACAAACTCACAGCTAACGACCTACATACCACCTTAGGAGAATTCCATCAAGAAGCACATACAAACATAAACACCACATATGCTGCTTTCTATGATTGGATTAACCAGGGATTGGATACCCTTGTACCTCTTAAATGGATTAAAGGACGCAGCTCTCCCTCTAACCCTTGGTATAACAACGCCTTGAAAGCCATGCGTAAGGACTGCAAGACAGCCGAAAGAACATGGAGATGAGAATACAGTATCAAAGACAAATCTGCCTATCGACTCAAACAAAAGCTTTATCACAAAGCTATTTGTTCTGCTAGGGCCACTTTCTATGCGGAAGAAATTACTTCCAGTACCAACCCCTCCAAAGTTATATTTAATTTAGTAGATGAGCTGCAGAAAAACAGATCTCCTTCCTCCAATGCTATGTCAGCACAGCAATGTGAGGATCTTGCCTCTTTCTTTGTGAACAAAGTACAAAACATCTACAAATCCTTTCCACGCCACTCTGCTATAGTTCTTAGCTCCCCTCCTCCTATTAATAAATGCACCAGGATGGAGCTTATACCTGAAATCTCTCATGAAGACCTAGCTGTACTTTGCAGGAAGGTCAAGTCTGGTTCCCCAGCAGACCCCATGAGACCGGCCCACTTCTTAGAATCCCTGGATTTCTTTTTACCCTCTCTAGCATCCATATTAAATTTGTCCTTTTTCTCGGCCACTGTCCCGACTGTCTGGAAGCAAGCATGGGTCTCTCCTATCATTAAAAAACCGACCCTTGACCCCTCCAAACCGGAGAATTATAGACCCATTTCGCTGCTTCCATGGATTTCCAAACTCGCAGAAGCTCACGTTAACAACATCCTGACCAAATACATGGATCTATATAACATCTTAGATCCATCCCAAAATGGGTTTAGGCCACGCCATAGCACTGAATCTGCCCTCCTAGCCACGTCAGAACATCTTCGGACGATACTTGATGCCGGCCAAAGTGCTGCGCTGATCTTATTAGATCTCAGCGCGGCCTTTGACGCGGTATCACATAACATTCTACTGTATCGTCTGAACATGGCAGGTATCTCGGACCGTGCATTGAACTGGTTCCGCTCCTTTTTGGAGGACAGGTCTTTTCGGGTGTCAGCCCCTCCTTTCCTCTCCCAGTCCCACTCCATCGGACAGGGAGTACCTCAGGGCTCCGCACTCAGCCCATCCCTTTTTAACCTATATGTACAGCCGCTTGCTGCTGTAGCTAGAGAATGGGACCTCTCGCTGGTGTCCTACGCTGATGACACGCAGCTAGTAATCCCTCTTACTGAGGGTCCCTCTATGTCTGCAGCTAGGTTCAGGGATGGGCTGGCTGCCATAGCCCAATGGATGACGGATAATTGCCTGCAGCTCAATGCAGGCAAGACGGAGGTACTGCTTCTTGGAAAGAACACCAGCTACTGGAACCAACACTGGTGGCCTCTGTCACTAGGTACCATCCCTCCCCCCAAATCCCTGGTTAAAAACCTGGGCGTTTGGATGGACTCATCACTCAATTTCCAGACCCACACAAAAAGAGTAGCGGCCACTTGTGTGGGCCTGATGAGGAGCCTTAATCCCATACTCGGCTTCTTTGACTCCAAGGTTCGCCAAACAATTATACAAGCCACAATTCTGTCCCGCCTAGACTACGCTAACATCTTACTCCTGGGCGCTAATAAAGCTGAGATTGCGCGTCTACAGCGTGTACAGAACACCGCGGCAAGAACCTTGGTCGGACTTCCCCGTAGGTGCTCGGCTAGAGCCACTATACGAAAGCTGCATTGGCTGCCGATTGAGTCCCGTATCCAGTTTAAAGCTCTCGTTATGATCTTTAAAATTCTTAAAACTGGACGCCCAAAACTTCTCGGCCCTCTCCTTATACCTTACGTGCCACAGCGCAATCTGCGCTCTCTTGGCCAACATTTATTGACAGTTCCCCTCACAAAGTTAGCTCGCATAGGTGGGCGCTCCTTTAGAGTACTAGGAGCCAAACTTTGGAACAATCTGCCGGTGAACATCCGCTCAATGGAAAATCTGTCTGCTTTCCGGAGAGCTGTCAAAACCCATCTATTTCCTCCCCTTTAGGTTTCTGACTCCTGGTTTTCTGTTTTTTTGTGAAGATTCTGTGGTTCTTTAGCGCCGGGACGCCCCTTTGCTGGGGCAGCTGTTTTGCGCTCTACCAAATTTTAACATAACATAACGTACACACAGATACGACCAAGACTGACCTCGCACAGTCGCACCCTGGCATGTGTAAATCGGCAGTGGACAACTTGAAGATGTACGTTTCATTAAACAATGTTTAGACTTTAGTGAATACCGTACCAGGGATCCTTTAGTCACATTTATCTATGTGGAGACTCAACAAATGGGCGAATGCATTTTGTCATACTGTGTCTCTGCTTTGCACATGCTGTGCTTTCCCTCCCTATGCCCCCCCTTACTGCAGATGTTGAAGCATTGTGGTTATTTTCTTGCAAGTGCTAATAAAGATAACTACAAAAAAAAGCATACTGAGACTGGATACACAATATGTTTAATGATAAGTTGACCAATAAACTTAGGATGCAACTTAGAAACTTTCTTCATATATAAATTCTTAGTTAATATATTCAAAGTGAAAATCGTTTTCTAGTGGCATAAATTTAATTAGTAGCTTTGGTCTTTGCAAATAATTCTTGTTAATGATATTTACATTTCTTGGAGTTTAGTCAAATGTTCTTGTAATTAGGGCTCAAGCGGCTCATGAGGAAAAGGGTAACTACAGTGGTATTATTCTAAGTTGCTGTTCATACATATAACAAAAATTATACAATGGCCTGTATTGTTATAAGTGCATTCTGCTAACCAAGGGCCAGATGCTTAAAGAATCAATTTGAAGAAAGTGGTCTCAAGTTGTAGACCAACTGTTCACGGATCAATTCAGATTTTGCAAACTCGCCTATGCACTGTTAGGTTGGTTTGCAAAATCCCCATTCAGAGTGTCTTGCGATTGGACCTACCTCATTACAATTCATAAGATAGATCATAAATTATTATTCACCCTAACTGGAAGCGATAGTAGGAACGGTGGCCCGCTGGGGTTAGCAGACTGTGACTGCATTTGAATAAAGTTTTTCTTAAAATGAATCCTGTTTTCATTCAAGAAAACAGTACTGCATTTCAAAACACAATTTTTTTAACTAGTTCGTCTAAGAGTTGGCGTTGGTCCCCTTTGCAAATGGATTACCGCCTCCTTAAAAGGGTCAGTTTCCTGGCAATAGTTTGCAGCTGAAATTGTGATTGTAAACCAATGATACATACCATAACAAATACCTATTTGAAAGGGACGCCCTAAACACACTCATTGCAATTAGCGATTCATTGTGCCTTTACAACACCATTCCATGAGTTGGTAACCTGTTACCGAAAAAAATTATTTTGCTGTCAAAACCCCTATGAAACAACTAATCGCTAATTTTGCAACCGCAAAATGACTTTGTACATCTGGCCCGAAATATTTTGCTCAGTCCTCTTCAACAATTCTTGATACCTCAATTACTATTCAGCACAATGATTAAATTGTTCTGTCTGCACATCTGTCTGGAGATAATAACTAGAAGACAAACCAATATCCATAGCTAATTTTTCACACTGTACAGACCTGAATTTTGAAGTAAATTGAGAACCCCTGTCAATTATCAAAAGAAGTGAATAATATGGTTTGCCAAAATCTGTGATAACTCTTTGAAAGAATGCAATGCAGTTAATGCAATCAAATGCCCCACCTTTATCAAACGATCAACCACTACAAGAATGACAGAACAATTTTGACTTTTGGACTAACTTTTTGAAGTTGTGCTGATGTGGCTCCACATTGTCGGTCTTCTCTTGCATCTGCAGATCAGTATGGGAGAGTCGGGTCAGGTCGTCTGCAAAGTACAGATCCTCAAGCTGCATCCAACCAATGTGTCCACTGGATCCCATTTCTTCTCCTTGCTGTGGATGTCTTCATTATCCAGGCTATGGCAAACAACTCTGGCACACTCCAGTCCTCACTTACGCTTACGTGAGTTCTCCTCCATGGACTATCTTGCAGATCATTCCCTCGTCAGAGTTCCTGATAATTCTTATGAGTTTATCTGCCACACAGTAGTGATGGAGGAGTTTCCAAAGGGTCTCTCTGTCTATGCTCTTCAATGCCTTCTCATATTTGATGAAGTTAAAATAGAGGGGGGATTGCCATTGCATTGGCTGCTTAATGATGATGCACAGTGATGCAGTCTGGTCTGTGTAGGATCTATCTTCTTGTCATTCTGTTCAAGTTGACTCTGTTGAACACTTTGCTTAGGGTTGATAGAAGAGTTATCCCTCTGTAGTTTGTGCAGTTACTCAGGTCCCCTTTCTTGGGGATCGTCATGAGATATCCCTCCTTCCAGTCTGATGGCACCTTTTCCTCTTCCCAAATCCTTCAAAACAAGGCCTAGGCCACATCTGATGATGTTTGAATGTCAGCCTTTAGACCCTCAGCAGGAATGTTGTCAGGTCCTGTTGCCTTTCCATTTCTCAGATGTTTGTTGGCTTGCAGTAGTTCTTCCTTGGTTGATCTGCTGCATTTGATTGGCAAGTCCTTGCCAGTTGACTAAAAGTCTGGTGGAGACTGCAGCACACGCGGGTTCAGCAGCTCTTAAAAGTGCCATACCCATATTCGTTTTTGGCCTTCGTTACCCATGATTGTCTTTCCAGTGTTGTCCTTGACAGGTCTTTCTGGCTTGCTGTATGTTATGTTATGTTAACGGGTTTTATAGAGCGCGACAGCTCCCTCGGCTAAGAGGCGTCCCGGCGCTGAGCAACAAAAGAGCCATATGCAAGTAACACCAAAGCCTACAAAGAGGGGAACAAAAATGTCTTAATAGCCTTCCTGAAATGAAAATAGTTGGTGAGCCCACGGATATGAGCAGGCAAAGAGTTCCACAGAATAGCAGCTCTGTTACGAAAAGAGCGCCCACCAGCTCTTGCTCTTCTCACCCGGGGAACAACCACCAAGCATTGTCCCATAGATTGAAGTGATCGTGTAGGAGTGTAAGGTAGAAGAAGGTCAGACAGAATTTGTGGAGATGCCAATTTCAGGATTTTAAAGGCAATACACAGTGCCTTAAATTCAATTCACCTGGCCACAGGCAACCAATGAAGATAGCGAATTGCACTGGTCACTGAGCAAGTTCTGCGCAAGCTCAAAAGTGATCTTACGGCCGCATTCTGGACTCTCTGTAGCCTCTGAACTTCGGATTTGTTTGCTCCCAGGTACAGCGAGCAGGAATAATCCAGCCTGGACAGAATCAGGGCCTGAATAATAATCTGTCTGCTCGAGGCATCAATGAATGCCAGAATAGGCTTGAGCCTGTGCAACAGGCCGAAACAAGTTCCTGCCACCCTTTTTGTCTGAGTCTGGAAGCTAAGTGAGCTGTCCATCCAGACCCCCAGGTTCTTTACTACAGGTTTAGGGGTAGGAGCCACCCCCAAACTCTTAGGCCACCACAGTTCACTCCAGCAGTCATGGTTCCCTCCCACCAGCAGCACCTCAGACTTGTTGGTATTCAGTTGAAGACAGTTGGCAGACATCCACTCGGCGATCACCGAGAGGTCGCCCTGAAATTTCCTGGCGTCCTGCTCAGGGTCACTCGAGAGAGCTACCACCAACTGAGTGTCATCGGCATAGGAAACCATGGTTAGCCCTCTGCTACTGGCTACGTCCGCTAGAGGCTGAACATAAAGGTTAAAAAGCAGGGGGCTCAAGGACGAGCCCTGTGGGACCCCCTGGCCAATAGGAAAGATGCCAGAGGCAAAAGGGGGAGCAACCACCTGAAACGTCCTATCGGCGAGAAAGGAGGACAGCCACCCAAGAGCCAGGCCAGTGACTCCAGCCTTAGATAGACAATTCAGGAGAATGGCATGAGACACGGTGTCAAACACGGCGCTGAGATCCAAAAGGATCAGCGCCGACGTTTACCCTGCATCTAAGGCTGTCCATAGATGTTCAGTCACGGCCAGAAGCGGAGATTCAGTGCTGTGGCCAGGTCGAAAACCATTTTGGAAAGGATCGAGCCTCTGATTGACAGTAAAAAAGTCCATCAGAAGAGAGTTGACATAAGCATCGGTGATCTTCGCAATCCAGGGTAACAGGGAAATGGGACGAAAGCTATCAGCTGTATGAGCGTCTAGAGATGGTTTCTTAAGCAGTGGCAGAACCCTGGCCTGCTTCCAGGCCATGGGCATGACCGCTGCGCTCAAGGACCCATTGATCACCATTTCCAAAGGATAGATGATAGTAGGTAACAGTTTTTTAAATTGGTCCGGCTTCAGAGGATCGGCCGGAGAGCCCTACTTAACCTTGGAACAGAGTGTCAGTAGAACCTCTTGCGTTATAAGGGGAAAGGCTTCAAGAACACCATCAGAGAGGTTGCAAGAGGCCTCAAGAGGACCTATGGGAGCCGTAGGGAATCTTTTATAGATGTCCTCAACCTTCTTGACAAAAAGTATCTCCAAAGTCTCTGCTGGAGAGTTTCTTTGTTATGTCATGGAGTTCTTTCAAGTTTCCATGGTTTGCTATTTCCTGAATGTCTGTGGAAATACCATTGATACACTTGCCTGCTCTTAAGCTTCTCTTTGCTTCCTAGTTGGTTTTGGTATATTTGCCATGAGCCTTGGCTTTTTCTGCTCTTGTACAGTTGAAGCTGCTTGCAGCTTTCTTTTCCTTTCTCTCTTAGATTTTGCAGAGATCCTCAACGGAGATCCATTCTTTATGCTGGTATTCATTGGCACCCAGTACCTCCTGGCAGGTTGATATCACAGTTTTTATTCTCTTCTTCCACTGACTTTCTACTGGTTCTCTCTCTTGCTCTAGTTCCTGGGGGACTGGAAACATCTAACTAAGGGTAATGGAGTATTCACTTCATTTATATGCATGTTTGAGGAGGGTGGCGTTATATCACTGGCACTTGTTTGTGTGTTCCATCCATGCTTTCTTCAACTTTAGTTTTAGCTTGGTCATGACAAGGTCATGCTATGATGCCTTGTCCGCTCCTCTCATCACTCTCACATCCTGCTGATACCTCCAGAACTTCTTGGCAATGCAGAAAATGTTGATTTTATTCTCTGTTGAATGTCCTGGTAACACACATGTTGCCTTGTGTATTCTTTTGTGTGGGAATACACTACCGTCTGTCACCAGAATGCTCAGGGCATAGACATCTGTGAGCCTTTCACCATTCTCAATCATGTCGGCAAGATCATGGTTGCCCATAATTTCGTCGTACCCATTTTTGCAACTTCCAGTCTTTGCACTGAGGTCCCACATCAGTATGGTGATGTCTCTCTCAATAAAACAAAATTTGAGAGAATGAAGGGAAAGCCCTTCTGTCTTCCCTGTACTATATCACTTCAAAATATTAAGAATGAACTTGCTACATGTTTAACTTTGGTTAACGTCTCATAATCCCTATGGAAAAGAAACCCTTGGGTTGTATTAAAAGAACCCTCACTCATCGACCTAGTTGGTGACATGCTTCATTAGGTTCCCACCCTGTGTGCCGAGTGCCCCCAGGGTGTGCTTCAATGCCAGATATAGTATGGAGCTTTTTTTGGGAAGTAAAGGAAGTGCACGTGATGTAAAGTTGTCTCAAGGTCTACCATCTGCTATGGTACTCTTTTCATGATATGTAAGTTTGGAAACATAAGCTTGCAGCGCACGCCTTAGGGTGCAAGCACATCACTAATTTTGGTCCTTACCAACACCATATTGACCCTGATGGGCACAAGGTATATGGCTAAAACATGCTGACCACACAAAAAGGGATAAAGGAGGACCAATAAAGTCCCAAAAATACCCTCCTCTTTTTTTAACTTGTCCAAGACCACCACTGAATTAAGTACCACATCAGGTGGTAGACCTTGAGGCAATTTTAAATCACTTGCACTTCCTTCACTTCCAAAAAACCAGCTCCGCACTAAATCTGTCATTGAAGCACACGTTGGAGGCGCTTGGCACCCAGGGTGGGAACCCAATGATGCAGCATGTCACCAACTAGGTGAGTGAGGGTTCTTTTAATACAACCCAAGGGATTATCAGACTTTAAAAGGACCAAAGTTAAACTGGTAGCAAGTTTGTTCTAAATGTTTTGAAGTGGTCTCCCTCAAGGCATTTCTCTGGGTAGACTGGAGTCTGTTGTAAAATTGTTCTTTTACCTCTTCTTTGCTGTCATTTGTAGGTGTAATAGCACCATACGTGGAAAAGAAAGCTGAGCCTTATGCCTGGAAGATAAATATTGAAGGAAATTAATTACAAATCTTGTCCTAAAGATGTTACACCTTGTGTTAGATTCGGGGACAGGTGCCAATGTGAGCTGGGGATATGTAATATTGTTTAATTTATTAATTGAAAAGGAACCCTGATATTCTAAATATTAATCCATTGTGCGTGTGTATGTTAAATACAATTTAAAAGAAAATGACATACACACAGCACCCTGATAATCTTAGGTATATGCTGACTTTTTGCTCATTTCCAAAGGGAGTTACCCCGCTGAATGGTTTAAGGAGATACTTTAGCCCCTTCAATAATGGTCATAAAAATAACACTAATTGTTTGGTTGGATAGATGCACAGCAGATTTGTTGTACCTTTGATTATATTAGGTTTAGTTGATTTTTGATTTTTACCTGTTGCCCATGGCTGTCTTGGGGTCCAGAGGCCCCACAATGTCGATGCCCACTCGCTCGAATGGGGTGCTAACAACTGGGAAGGGTTGGAGTGGGGCTTTGATCTTCCCCCCACTCTTCCCACTTGCCTGGCAAGTCTCACAGGTCCTACAATACGTATCTGAACTCTTGCGCATCTGGGGCCAATAAAAGTGGGTGACCAGCCTTTCAAAAGTCTGCCCCAGATGTCCTGCCAATGGGATGTCATGAGCCAACCCCAGTAGGAAGGTTCTGAAGCACTCGGGTACCACCAGCACACGGGCTGACCCCGGTTCAGCAACCTTAGGTTCGCTATACAGGAGACTGTTCTCCCAATAAATCAGATGTGAACCGGACACATCACCTGCTGCCTGGGCTGCAGCCTGTTGCCGCATACCCTCAAGAGAGGGGCAAGTTCTCTGCTGTTCACAAAACTCCTCCCTGGTGGGCCCCCCTTCCTGCTGCCACTGGGTCAGCTCAGGCAGGTCCCCCAGGTCGGTACTCTGCTCACCGGTAGGCTCCAGGGCATCCCCCTCCGGGTCTGCTCCCTCCTGGGCCGTGGGAACCAAGGGGGCCGGTTTCCCGCGCCCCCGGCCCCCTCCCTCTAAGGCAGGGACCTGGGCCATATTCTCAGGCTCCAGGTCTTTCTCAATACTCTCTTTGGCTGCCATGGACCGAGTGGTAGCACATGCCCACTCAGGCAGTCCCAACATTTGCAAGTGAGCTCTCTTCTCCACCGTAGCCCACGGGGAGTTCTCCAAATCATTGCCCAACAGACAGTCCACAGGCATGGCGGGCCTCACAGCCACCTGAAGAGTTCCTGAGACCCCCCCCCCCACTCAAAGGGAACCTGAGCCACCTCACAGTGGCTCTCTGTATTGTCTGCAGACACTACTGGGTAGAATGCATGGGGTACAACCTGCTCTTTGGACACCAACCGGGAGCTGACAGCAGTTACACTCTATGGCCATTGATGGTTACCCACTGCCTGTATTTTTTAGTGTTATCAGGCAGTGCAGGCTTAGGAACCATTTCAAATTCTCCTAGTGAGACAAGGGTCAACTCTACGGGGTCCCACCCACCGGGGGCACCCATCTCCTCCTCCCCCAGGGCTACACTAGCAAGCTGGCGGGGCGGTGCACGGGGTGGTGCAGGAGTATCCTTTTGGGGACACTGGGGGTCAAAGTATCTGTGGCCCACCTGGCCACACTTAAAACAAGTAGGGGGCCTCCTTGGAACAGGATTACCTGTTGGGGGCACTGGCTTCTTATCTGGGGGAGCCTGGTTCCCTTGGGAATTATCTTGGGGCCCTCGGTGGAACTCCCTTGGTTTACCCCTGTCCCCCCCACCTCTCTGCTGGGGACCCTGCCCACCTTTGGCGAAGTCTCCCACTGGACCCTTGCGAACCCGGGTGCTCACCCAGCGGTCCGCCTCCTCCGCAAGCTTCCTAGGGTTAGTCAGCTTGCAATCTATCAGATGCTGGCGTAGCTCAGGAAAACAGTTACTAGAAAAATGCTCCCATGCAATCAAGTCATACAGTTGCTCAAAAGTTTCTACTTTGCTGCCTTTTACCCAGCGCCCCATTGCTCTGCCAAAAAAACACACACATATTCTACCCACGTGGTACCCTCTATCTTCTTGCAAGTTCTAAATCTCTGCCTGTACATTTCAGGGGTCAAACCATAGCGGGTAATCAAAGCTTCCTTCATGTGGGCATAAATCATTCTACTTTCTGGGGGTAGGTCCAACAAGGTATCCCTCCCCTCACTCACAAAGAGTCCCCACAACCCCGCTCCCCAATCCTTCTCAGGGACCCGGTGGGACACCATAGCTAATTCATAAGCGGCAAACCATTGCCCAATATCCTCACTTTTATGAAAATCCTTAATACCCTCTTTAGGTATATACACTCTACTCTCATTATGCACTACCGGTATGCTGCCACCAGAGGGGGAGACCTCAATACTCTTGGCCTTAATCTCCAACTCCCTCAAAATTCTCTCATGTTCAAATTTCATCTTCATTATCTCAACTTCCAACTTCTTATTCTCTAGGTCTCTCTGACCATCCAATTTAAGCTTAGCCATCTCCATATTATGCCGCCTATCTCTCTCCCTGTCCTCCATCTCTTCTGGAGTCAGGCCCCTTGAGGACACACTAGTGCCCGGGCTGGAAACTGCTTTATCCCCTACCAAATCTACAATTTCGTCCTGCCGCTCTCCTGCATCCTCTCCTCCCTCCACAGGCTCTTCTACATTCTTTGGGGCATCCCTGGCTTCTAACCAGGCCTTCAGCGCCTTGTAATACTCTTCCCTTTTAGTGAGACCTGTGATAGGGACTGTGAAGCGTTTGCAAAAATATTTGAGCTGCTTGGCATTGTAGGTGTCTAATTTCTCTTCTTCCCAGGAGAGATCCTCAGAGGCATTGGATCTGGGCTTGGCCATTGTAATAATAACTGGCAATATCGATCAAAAATAGAATCAAAAATCTCAAAAACGTACGTGGTTGTGTTATGGTCTGCACTCACTAGTAGTGTACACTATAATTACTGTATGCAATCATAAATGCAAGTCCAGATCCTCACCGCTGACCACCAATGTTAGAAATGGGGGTCTCTAGTTGGCAATGGCTGGCCACTGTCCAAGTAGGGACCCTTCTTCCTAAGTCAGAGTAAGCAGCCTACACCCTTTGACAACCCCTGCACGAGCAGCTAGGCTTATCTCAGAGGCAGTGTGTGAAGCATTTATGACCATACACAGTAATACAATGAGGAACACTACAAATGGACACCACTCAAGTAGTTATGAAAAATAGGTATTTTTATATAGACTTAATCACAAGACCAATAACAGTAAAAATCCACAATACTATAAAAATATAATTACTTTAGAAATGCTGCAAGGAAAAATAGTTCAGGATGCGCAAAATGATGTTTAGTTCAAGGCAGGGGTCTCTGCGACCCTTTTACTCACAAAGTATCTGGTTCCTGGAGCAAAGCAACAAAAGTGTTGCTAAGGCGTTGTAGCGTTAAACTTCCTCACGCTAACCAGCGATGCGTTGAATCCTTACCGCAAGGGAGGATGATGCGCTGGGTTGCGGGCAGGACAAAGCGACAAACTTCCTCACGCTAAGCCGGTGATGCGATGAAATCCTTGCCGCGAAGGGAGGATGATGCACCGAGCCTGTTGCGTGTGCGATCTTGCTGCGTTGACAAAGATGGCGCTCCGCGAGGAAGCGACGATCCGGATTCGATGCGGGGAAAATGGCGAACGCTCGGCGTCCGCGCTGCGATGATCCTGTTGCGATGATTTTCAGATAGCGGGCGTTTTCGGGCCCGCTGACGAATGATGCGATCTCCTTGGGGATAGCGAGCACTCGGCGACAGCGGAGCGGCGATTTTCCTCACGCTCACCAGCTGCAGCGGCTCGCTAACGGGGGTTAGCGACGATCTTCAGCGCTCTCTTCTCAGCAGTAGAAATAGAGGCCCTGGAACACACAGGGGCCTCACCTGCAGATAGTAATCCTCGCTGGGAGGAAACAGGAGGCTGATGGTGGAGTCTGATGTGCCTGAGACTCCAGCAGGAGGCTAGCTCTCTTCTAGCCCTTGGGTGATTGCTGTAGCAAAAATAAAAGTCCAATCAAAGTTCCTTTCCTCTTCTTGAAGTCCAGTGGTAGCAGCTGCAGGCCAGTCCCAGAAACAGCACACAAGGCACAAGGACAGTCCTTCTCTTGCAGATTCCTGTAGCCACACGGACAGAGGTTCTTCTTGTTATCCAGGAGCAATACAAATTGTAGGGGTTTGTGCACAAATATTTATACCCCCAAAGTCTTTGTTCTTAGGGGTCCCAAGCCTCTGAACCCAGCCAGAACCAGTTTTGCCCAGCCCTGGAGCACTTTGTTGATCAGGCTGCATCCTTCCTTTCAGAAAGAGGGGGTCTGCCTCAGACGCACAGTGGGAGGTGGAGCCAGCTTTCACCTTGCCAGGCACAGCCCTATTCAAGTGCAGGAGCTACCCCTCCCCTCACACCTAGGCGGGTCGCTCTATTAAACCCAGGTCTGACTCAGCCTGCCCTGTCCCTCCAAAACCAGACAGCCAATACACATAATAGCAGAGCAACTGGAAGGCTTAGGCAAGAAAGTACCTATACTCTAAAAGTGGTAGTTTCAAACACAGAATATAAAAATAACCTTCACTAAAAGATGTATTTTAATATTCTGAGCTCAGGCATACTAGATTCGTTTTTCTACCATGTTCTGTGGGTCAGTTAGGACTATAGGATGTAATAACCCAGACCTCCCATTCTGGCCTATGGAGAACAGGTAGCCTTACAGTAGTGAAAAACGAAATTGGGTGTAATTCACTACTAGGACATGCTACATACAACAGGGCATGTCCTACCTTACACACACAATGCGCCCTATCATAAGGGGGGCTTACATGATGCCAAGGGAAGGTTTTAGGGGCTGGGAAGCGGGTGCACTTCACAGCCAAGATGGCAGTTCTGGACTGAACGCAGACACTGCAGTGGCAGGTCTGAGACACACTTTACAAGCTGCTTCTGTGGGTGGCACAAACCAGTGCTGCAGGCCCACCAGCAGCATTCGGTTTACCAGCCCTGGGCCCACACCGGCCACGCTACTAGGGACTAACAGGTAAACTGAATAAGCCAATCATGGATGTACCAATTCATATGTCATCTTTACAAAGGGAGCATTCACGCTGTGGCACTGAATGGCAGCGGCACAGCGCCCAGAGCATCTATAACCAGCAAAAACAGAGGAGACACAGCGAAAAAAGGAAGGGAGACTCACGGCAATGGTGCCAGGTCTAACAGTATGTTTTTAAAAACCTTTGAAATTCACTAAAAATTACAGAACTAAAATGCAGTTATAATTGCAAATCAAAACCTAAAAAACACTGACATTTCACCTGTTGTGGTTAGCTAAATGAACCATGTAGTATGCCCCCATCTAACACTGATGATGATCATATATATGACATTACTCATAAGAAATTTATCACATTATATCATTATCTGTCCCTGCTGGTGCCCTACCCACCGTGGGCATCCAACCACCATTATGTACAGTTTTGCCACCAGTAGAAAGAGTTTTCTGCAATCTCTGGCCAGTCCCAATGTCCAGCGCACCACAGCAGCGAACCCCTGTTGGGCATAGGTGTTGCCTGAAGAGCCTGACATTAGACCAGCCTCTTTTTATTAATTGTTTTTTTCTGGGTTTACTGATGTCATCACAAGTTTTACGGGTCCACGTACCCATGTCCGACCTCCTATACGGTCTGCGGATCCAGTTTTAGATCCGAAGACACCGCCAATAGGACATTATGAGTCCTTGAAGCATGCTGTGAGTTTGCAGTCCCATTACTGTGAAGCTTGCTCGGATTTGTTGGTCACATCCAGGATTTGCCAATCGCTTGGTGAATAAGTGACCGCAAATCATGTGCCGGATTCAGCAAAACCTTCTGAAAAATTACCCTTTTTTTAACACGAGGTGTCCCTTTAAGGAACTTCCACATGAGCTTTTGGTCATGGTGTACCCTGTTTCCTTATGTGCCCTTTCAGAATGTTTTTCAGGATGTGGGAACCAGTCTCCCACATCCTATAAGGGTGGATACAACATTTTCCTCTGAGTTGAGTCCAGCATTCAGACAATCAGACCATTCTGGTTTTGCAGATGCAGACCTGTGAATTTGAGGTGGTCAAGAGGAGAAAAAGCTGACTTGTCCAATCAGATTGTAGTATTCTTTTTAAATTGATTGATTTGCAGAGCTCCAGGGGTAATGGTCCTGATTTCTCTGAAATGTAACATTCATATGCCCAGCTCAGGGTGTTTTATAAATGCTAACTTGTTGAAAACATCTAAATGGATTTGCAACAAACCAAGCAAAGACACTTCATTGGACCAGCTGTCAGAGAGGAAACTGCAATATGTTGTTCCGCCTCCAGGCCTAAAGATACAATAACGTAAGCATTATATGACTAGATAACACTATGCTGTTAGACTGCTGGTTATAATTTAACTAGATTCAAACTAGGATAGATGAGAATAGGATAGGGACATGCAATGAAATAAACTTGGGGCAATAGCCTTTGTCCTAATATGTATAATTATTGCAAAGTTATTTAATATTAATATTCGCACTCACTTCTACAGCACACGATTTGTAGACAAACAAATTATAATAAAAAATCATAAGTTGGAAATTACCACCCATAGTGGGTGCGTACTGATTGGATTTCAGAGTATACTACGGGATTTGTATATACTACTTGCAGATGAGAGACTGTGTGTCAGGTTTGTCTGACTCCACAACTCCAACCTACTAGAGCATAACTCAGTAGGAGAGGAGTAAGAGTCCTCTGACAGTTAACTTTTCTTCAAAAAGATCATAATTGACGTTTAGGGCTTAAAAAAACAATAATTTGGGGGCAACACGACACAAAGATACAGTCCATCTGCGATTGGAGCAGAAGTTGAGTTCTGAGGGTCCCACTCACAAACTGCATTTTGTGGCATGTTAGTAGTACTACAGTAGTACTACTAAGCACTGCAGAATGCAACTCACAAACCTACGTGTTGCGGTCTACCTCATTGGCTCTACTATCTTTCTGTGAGGAGATCTCTGCTCAAATTGCGGAGTCAATGCTCACGTAAGTATGTTTTTGTAGTAGATGTGGGAGCGACAGAGGATGTTGGGTAATACTTAGTACAAAATGGGAGATGTTCTGGGAAGGGTAAGGAGGTGGTTTGGAAGGGACAAAGACCCACCCACAAAATAAGAAGCCCATTGCTATTCACAAACTGCATTTCTAAAGTTATTACAGTCAAAATGGACAAAAACAGTAGTAAATGTACTCCAGCGCATCTTTGGAGTAAGTCCAAAACCACACAAGGCCAAACCCTGATACTGCAATGCCCTCCTATACAAAGGAGCCAAGAAATATTTATAGAAATCTATCGAAAGAATATAGGCACACAAAGCCAGATTTATTACTTGAATATTGCTTAGAAGCAAATGCCAGATATTACATAGCAAGAATTACAACACGTACAACACAACTAGTAATGAAAAGAGTGATTGTTCTCAACTCCAACACACATCTCTCGCTTAAACACACTTCAACATCAATCAATCACAGCCAGTAAGAACACATATGTAATGAACTCACATACCAAACAACTTTTGCTGCATTTGCTGTGTCGCTGAGCATCTTGGTTGGTTTGTCCCCCATTTTGAAGAATAATTATTTTAAGAGGAGGAGACAGAGGGTTTGCAGAGGCCTGGGCAGAATTTCAATTACACTGGGGTGAACAGAGTAATTTCAGTAATTCTGCATTACTCTTTTATGCAAAATTACTGGTATTAATGTGATTACGCCCGCTTGCGTAATTAAGAGTAACTTGTGGTGAAACAAAATCCTACGCACACTGCTGTTTATGTTCTGTTGCATGTAGCACTATTTTCTTGGTGCACAATGCATCCTCGCATCCATTTTGGGCATGAAGGGGCATTTTCGCCCTAAGAAGGTAGCACTAAATGCAAAATTGCTCTTCTCACATAATTCCTCATAATCTTGTAGAATTTTGGGGCAATTCCGCATGATTATGCCACAAGGAATTATGCAAGTTACAACAACCCCTGGTTTAAAGGCAAAGCATCAACATTTTTGGGATATCAGGGGATGCTGTTGTTGCCTGATACTGCTTCCTATCTGATATGATCCTGGACATGGCAGCCTAGTTCAAGATTCTGACTGCACTTTATATCATGGCCACCGGATCTTTGCAGGGGGTTGCATCTCACAAAGCTGGCATCTCACAGACATGCCACTTTTAATGCATGCATTGTCTAATGAGATGTATCAACAGAAGTGTGTAATAGTTCCTTTCTATGCCACAGTCAGTGGTGGAAAAGCAAAAGAGTAGACATCGAATGTTATGCCTTTGGCCACTTTCCTTATGTGTTAGGTGCCATTGACTTCACCCACGTGGCATTGCAGTCACCTCATCACACAGAACACCTTTTCTGTAACGGATACCACTCAAATACTTAAACATGCATGCTGTGTTCAATGACAGTAATGATTTCATTGATGTGTATGATGCCTTACATAAAAGCCCACATAACAGCTACATTATCAGACAGTCACCTCTTACTTGCTGCTTGGTTGCCTGCTATTTTGGTGACATGTGGTTTATTAGTAATTAACAGCACATACTGGGGCTACTTATGATTCTGTGGTGGCATCTCACGCATAATCAACAATTACTACAACACAATATACATACATTACCCATGGGCTGTAGCCTTGATGTTTTACAATTAGGGTAGAGGTCCCTGTGTAAAAAAACAAAATCTTTGTTGCTGGACATGCAGAGTATGCTCTCTCTCACTCCACCTCCTCTCACGCTGCAGACATACAAACACAGTATCTCAACTGAGGTGCAATAGGGCATATATATGTACATAGGCCATTATTTAATGCACTTTAGGAATTTTGAGGTTGTGATTCAAATGTTTTGACTATATGGGGATGTAGTGATAGTGTACTCTCCAGATGTTGTTTGCAAGATTGTTGCAGCCTGTTGAGTGTTGCAGAATATCACCATATGATGGGACTTACATATAGATCTTGAACTTGATCTATGCCCACATACAGGTACCTGGGTATGCCACAGAATAAAGGTCAATGAATGTAGATGCGGGATCAGCTAGTTGACTCTATTTCCTCTTTGAGCTCCTAAGTTGTTAGCTGATTTCTGTGGTTGGACAGTCTCTTGTCAATGATGAATGGTGAATGACTAACATACTGTCCAAGTATACCTTCCTGAGACAATTCTGTTCCCTTTACATGATGTGTTAACTAACATACTATGCTCTAGTTAAAGGATATTTGACTTTTCATTATCTTATGTAAATAAGTCCTGGGCCATTTAAATACTTGGTTGGAAGATAATAATATTTTGTCCACATTTCAGGCACGATTTCTCTGAAAAATAAGTACCATAGACCAAGTTTTTAGGTTTGTAATGCTGAAGTGGAAAACTGTGGATCTCAATGGAGGGAGTCTTTACATAGCATTTGTGAACCTCAAAGCTGCCTTCGATATGGTCCCCAAAGATAAACTCTGGACAGCCTTGAGGGACATGGGTATCCCCCCTGTGCTACTCAAAATTAGTGTGTGACTCCACACCGGGATGTATGCCCAAGTAAGATGGGGCCCTGAGAGTGAATTAACAGATTGCATCCCAGTAGATATGGGTGTAAGGTAAGGATGTGTTCTTGCACAAACACTCTTTCTACTTTTTATTAACTGGTGTGTTGATTTCATAATGGGATACGTAAACGTCTCATCAGTCCTGGGTGGTATCAAGATCCCAGCATTGCTATTTGCCGATGATACCCTCCTGGTGTCAAAAAACCCCAAAAGCTTGGGACTACTACTTGAGAGATTCAACTTGTTTTGCACATTTATAACTAGTAATCGCCACAAACAATTCAGAGGAACAATTAGATTATGGGGAGTTTCAGATTTTGACTACCTGGGTATACGTCTGTCCAGTACCAGCTCATGGAACAACCAGATTTCCAAGAGTGGGCTCCTTCTTAATCATAGGGCTGCTGCCACATAGAATTTTGCCAAAAATACATCTTTTCACCCACTGTCCCCACTATTGGAAATATGCAGAGCTCTCTTTAGAGTGGACCTAATTGTTCACCCAATTGATGCCACAGTGAGATTGAAAACAATCCTATGTTGGCTGAGATTATGGCTTGTCCCTGAGCTGGAATGCTTTAGGAATGGTGTGTTATCACTTTGCAGTGACTAAGCCACATTAAGCAATCTCTTTTTGTCCCGATAGATTTTCTACTTTGACGTCCAAGAATGTTATTGACTGGTTGGAAGCCGAACAGCTGAATTTGATGTCTCTTGTTCGTTCATTGAGCCATCCTACAAACTCGTCAAGTTGTTGTTGAGATCCAGTCCAAATTAAAAAGATATCGTCTATATATCTCATATAATTGGAAATGTTTGCCGAGTAGGGGTTGTTATCATAAATGAAATTTTTTTCGAATAGTCCCATAAATAGCACAGCTAGCTCAGGGGCGAAAGGACACCCCATCGCCACGCCTCTTATTTGAAAGAAAAACTGAGAGTCAAAGGAAAAATAATTTTTTGATAATGCAAATTTGGCGAGTTCTAAAATGAACTCCGATGGAACCTGAACTGGTCGTTCTCTTTTCTCAAGGAACCACATTAGTGTCTCTAGCGCTTGGTCCTGAGGTATCTGGGTGTAAAGCGACACCACATCTAATGTCACCATCAATTGGTTTTTATTGTCAAATTTGACCGATGTTATGCGATTCAAGAACGCTGTAGTGTCTTTCAAATGGGCAGGGATATCATTAATGAAAGGTCGGGAATGGGGGCTGGCTTAAGTTTTTAAACTGCTCACTGGGCTTTAGATTGACTCCCCTTTTTTTATTGATTTTCTTTTCAGAATACATTGGTCCTGATGAGAACCTCACAATGATCGAGGTTTGAAACGCGTAGACCAGTTGGTCCTTCACACACTCCACACAAAAGTTTTGCCCTTGATGTCTATGTGGGATTTGAAGTGTTTATTAAGAAAATAAAATGTCTTAATACGTTTGAAACACAAATAACAATCTACGCCCAAAAGGGAGTAGTGGTGTTAGGACCATTTAGTTTAGTTTAGTTTAGTATGTGTCTGCTTTTGGTATGAATGGATTGGCCAAGTATGTTAGATGATTGAATGGTTAAATGTTCTAGGGTGCGATTTAATGTATTGTCATTTATATTGAATATATATGTTTGTATTATGTACAGTTGCTCTGTCTTTATCACGCAAAAAAAGAATGTGAAATAAACAAAAAGTTTTTGTGAATAACAGGCAATTCGTAAAGCCCCATTTTTGTTGTTTCAATTCACAAAAGTGTGTGAAAATACTCGGTTGGGTAAACTAAATCCAGTTAGGACAAGGTGTGTTGTTTCTTAGTCTTTTTGGCTCAGTTCTGCTGGTCATTTGAGCCAAAGCCCAGTTTTGGTTTTTAGCACCGTATGATCTGGCACTGCAGGCAGTCCCTGGTCTACTGTAAAGGGCACACCAAAACAGAAGAGGTGTTTTTTCTCAACCTTGTTGCTATGATGACCATGTATGATTCTAAAATGTGAGCATTAATCCCGTTTTCCAAGAGAACGTTACACAAAGTGTGCAGTTTTTATAACCGTACACGACTTCAGCAGTCGTTGGTCTGCCTGGCCTGCAGTATGGAACATTCTAGAGCTCCAGACAGTGCTGAGGAGAGCTGTTTATTGTGCGGCAGGTGAAGTGGCACCGGGATCCAGGGGACTTGAGGGGTCCAAGCCACGACACCCCAATTCAGTAGATAGTCTATACTACAAAGCCAGGGGGAGAGAGGTCCCATTTCCTTGCTTGCACCGGGGTCCACGCCACCTTTGCTTTGCCAACTAGACAGTGTTCTATGTAAAGAAGTCTTTACTCTGTAATAATGCAAAACTGCAACCCTTTCGGAAAGCCTGTACAGGCTTTGACGTTATGGTATCATTTATGATTTCCTGATAAGAACGAAAGTATGTTGCAGTCTCGCGTGTGCTGTTAATGCAGTGTTATTGGTTCTAAATAGAGGTGGGTGAAACTGAAATCTATGGAATAAGTGGCTCTACCGCAAAGTGGACATCAATTTGCCCTTGTCAGCGGAAGCGGATGTGACATCTTGCCTTCTTTCACACCGTGTTGACATCACAGGTAGTAATAATATGACATTACATGAGCTTTGACCCTTGTCGCGCTGCACAACGTGATGTTACTGACGGCTCTTAAAAGTGACGAGGTCCAGGACGTCACATCACTGAAGAACTACAGTAAATGGGATATAGCAATAGATTATGGAGATTCTTCGCTACCGAAAGCCTTCACTCACTGTACAATAAAATCCTAACAATGCCTCTGGTCCCTGTGTAAGATGAAATCACATCCCATGAGTGAACAAAGCAGGGTCTTGTGGCACAATGGAGTAATTCATCCAATGCTAGACTATGCATTTGATGTCATGGTAACGGGTTCGAAACCTGTAGGTTCCCATAGCCTTTCGTCCTTCCAGCTTTAACAAAATGAGTAACATTGAGTGGGATAAGAACACACGTTTATTTCCTTGCAAAGTTACTCCTCAGGGTCAACGTTGCACTTTACAAAACATTTTTATGGTAATAATATGGGTATCATACAATTTAGTTTTATTTCCCACCACCTGATGAGTTCCTATTTAGGGCCTGATTACGATGTTGGTCGGAAACTAAACCGCCCGACTCCTAGACGGATTCGGTTCCAACCGACATGTGGTCATCGGTTCCTCCCGACCAATTACGATGTTTCCGAACACCGTTCGGAAGGACTCTCATTGACTTCAATGGGAGCCTGTGTTCCGACCAACAACACAGGCTCCTATGGGGAAAATGGGTGTCAGCGGAAAACCTTTCACCCTGTGGCAGTGCCTGCCACACTGTGCATGGTTTTACAAGGGGGTCCCTTGGTTACCCCCTCAACCCCAAACTGAAGGACTCAGGATAAAGGGGGGCCTGCTAGGGGCCCCCAAAGTCAGTTTCTGACAGCTTTTTCGTGTCAGACAGACCGAGTCGGAAAGGCTGTTGGAATCCAACAACATAATTGGTCAGTCGGAAACGCTGTCCGTTGAGCTGCATGAATCGGCTCTGACCAACTCCAATTCTCCGAATGCCAGTCAGAACCTATTCGGAATGACCGATCGGTTCCCCTTCTGACCGCGAGCATTGTAATTGGTCAGTCAGAAATGTTTCCAACCAAGTCAGGCGGGTGGGTTCCGACTGACATTGTAATCAGGCCCTAAATTGGTAACAAAAACCAAACCATCTTTCGACCTCAAATCTCCTTATTACACATGTTACATGTTGGTATGATAAAGACAGCCTATTTTATTGCTTCGTTGATACACATGAAAAGCATTTTATCTTACAACATTAACAAGGATTGGCAAAGCCAATAAGTTGGATTTTAATGTGGTAATGCATGTATAAACAGTAATCCACAATTAAGGTTGTCAAGCATTAGCACATTACAGTAACATTTTGTCTGTGCCAATGCTTGGGGTTATTGACATTGAATTACTAGCATATTGTCTGGTCTACCCATACCTGCCTGATAGTAAACACAAAAGTAAACAATTCCATACATGTTCAACCTTGTACGCTTCTTGAGCCATACAAAAATAACTCAAAACCTATTGCACTCTGTTGGACTTGGCCCTTTTTACAGGGTTATCCCCAAACCTTTTGCCTTCTTCCTCCTGTTTTTTCTGACCTGTTTTTGTTGGCTTAAGGACTCTGGGCACTTTACCCCTGCTAACCTGTGCTAAAGTACATATGCTCTCTGTCTAAATTGTAATGGTGATTAGTTTATTCATGATTGGCATATTTGATTTACTAGTAAGTCCCTACTAAAGTGCATCAGGTGTGCTCGGGACCTGTAAGTAAAATGCTACTGGTGGGCCTGCAGCACTGATTGTACCACTCACATGAGTACTCCTGAAAACATGTCTCAGACCTGCCACTGCAGTGTCTGTGAGTGCAGTTTTAAACTCAAATACACAAAAGAAGGGGACTGGGAGCAAATTGGAAAGAGAGGTCGAGTACCCGTGCTCCTAGAGTCTGCATATCAATCGCTTGAGGGTAGCTGTTCCTAAAAGAAGAGTGGACCAGTCCAGTCGCAGGAGGGACTGGTGACAGGAAATCTGTCAAGGAGTGTAGGTTGAAAAACTCTTAAAGGGGGGAATTCCTCCTTGTTAATGAAATGCCCTCACACACCCATGCAGGTGTTATGCTTCAACATCGGGCATTGCTCTTTGTGGGGGTGGTGCTGCAATCCCCCACGGGCTCCATGAGAGGGCTCTTTGTTGGAGATCTTTTCGAGGAGCGCCGCAGTGGTGAGTGCGAGTGTGTGGGGGTGTAGTGCTAAGTGTGTTAAAAATATCACAATGGTACCCTGCAGAGACTTTATTCTGGGGTCCATGTAATATGGTTAAAAACTGGAGTCAAAAGGAGTACTCTTGACAGGGTGGACAGAGTAGGGAGTATTCTCCTTCTGCGTATTTGTAGTGCTAGTAGTGATTTAAAATAGTGGTATCAGGTCGACATGTTTCACGCCACTCGTCGTCTCTAGTGGGTCCAGCGGCGTTTTTTCAGGACCGTGCAGCAAGTATATAAAGGAAAGAACAAAGGGACTGGCACAGCAACACCCAGTAACACTCTAATGACATCTAGATTCAGGTGTGGTTGGGGTGACCCTGCACCCAACTGGATATGACCACTTTCTTTGTGAAATCCAACCTACAAGGGAAGAAGGGAGAGAAAAAGACAGCGACAACACTTGTCCATCAGAGACGGAATATCAATCATGTGTCATTCAGATCATATTCCGTTCGTGTTCAGGATAATCTAATGCTTAGCTGAGTAGACCATCTCAGCATGAGGGTGGTTGTAGTAGAAAGTAAAAAAGTATACACAGTACACATGGCTAGAGCCGGTAGTGAATTGAACTGGTCAGTTGCTCATCCCTGCCATCATAGGTGTGAAAGCAGTCAAACATGTAAATACCAGCAAGCCGGTGGTGAAGTGAACCAGTCTGTTGCTCATCCCTGCCATCGTAGTTGTGGCAAGCAGTCAACCATGTAAATAATAGCATGCCCTCACACAAGAGAATGAGTCAGTGGTCAAGATTCGTTAAAAAGGTATGCACAGCGAAGTGGGCCGATATCAGCTCAGGTTGACACATGATACTGGCGTAACATACACTGAACATTGAAAAGACAGACAAACAAACATTAATAACCACATATCACGAGTCAGAGAAGGCTTCTTCAGATAAGAGCGCAATTATAGAGAAGTAAACCTAAAACGAACACAGCATAAAAGTTACCACTGTGTGGTCGCAGGTTATTAGTGTGAGAGGGTAGAGGAAGCACCCATAAGGTGAAAGTAGCAGTAAGAGAGTACTCACATTGACCTCCCGTAAAACAAACTGGTTACCTGCCCTCAGCTGTTCAATCGCCGGTGGGAGGGAGGAACCTAGCTGTCCCTTTTAAACACATGAATCACCCGCGCGTAAACTTCCTGAAGCGGAGTGAGGCAGGGGACTAGCCCATAAAGTGGCACATGCGTATGGTCTGGTTGGCGGTCATATTTGATGTGAAGCCCGATGTGCACGTAAGTATATCGCGCAAGTCGTGGCTATCGTGTGTGTAGAATTTAGCGGCCATGATGGAAGAGTGGAGGGGAAAGCAGAGCAAGCGTGAGCACTCGTATGTAAGCCATATGGCATGGAGTACCCTATTGTGTAGACACAAATTGATGGTATTGTTGGAGAATGAAGTCCTAATACTGTAATATGGGAGGTCATAAACTGGTTTTACTCAGCAGAATAGTACAAAGCTGGTCAGAGAGGTACTGTGGAGTTCTGTAAAGAAGAAGACCTGTCTTAGCAAAAAAAGGGCTAGTCTGGCTGATAGAAGAACCCAGGCATTAAGTTCCAAAACATGCTTGTGAAGTCAGTACAGGTAGTGTGAAGGAAGAGGAATGTAAGTCTGGACTGGAGTGGCTCGTGAGCAAATTATAGAAAATATGACCACTGCCAATCTCTCCTGTGGGATGGAACAAGCCAAACATGTGTCACTTGGTAGGGGAGAGTAGGTTATAGAACAAGACCTCTACCAACATCGGCTAGTGGGGTGGGGTTGGTCTGCCATCTGCCCAGTAACCGTCTGGAGCCTGAGCTCGATGATAAATTCGGCCCATGGTATATCATCGTTAAGGCCTTGTGTATTGGACCGTAGATGGAAAACCCAACGTTGCTCTTGCAAGAACAGGGTTCTCGTTGACCAATGAGGGTTGGAGTCAATGATGGTCCATTGAAGGTTATCTTGCGTGTGGTGCACCTCAGAGAAATGGCTTAGCATTCTCGTGTTAGTTTTCTTGCAACAGATCGTGCTCCAATGCTCACTAATCTGCACTTTAACAGGTCTGGTGGTAATGCCCACAGAGCAGAGATTACAGGAATATGTGTTCAAATACACACAGTTTTTAGTATTACAGTTCGTGTGTCGTTTTTGATGCCATGGCCTCTGCAATCCTAGGTCTATATGTTTAGTCGTGTTGGTGAGATGGCATACTGTTAAAGTGCGGATTAGTGAACATCGGAGCATGATCCGTTGCAAGAAAACTAACACGAGAATGCTAAGCCCTTTCTCTGAGGTGCACCAAAAGCGGCAGCTTGGGTCCTCCTTCCCACCGGTGATTGAGCAGCAGAGGGCAGGTAACCAGTTTGCTTTACGGGAGGTCAATGTGAGTATTCTCTTACTGCCACTTTCACCTTCTGGGTGCTTCCTCTACCCTCTTACACTGATTAACCCGCGACTACACAGTGGTAGCTTTTACGCTGTGTTTGTTTAAGTTTTACTTCTATATAATCTCGCTCTTAGCCAAGAAGCCTTCCCTGACAACATGTGGGGTATGGTTATTAATGTTTGTGTGTCTGTCTGTTCAATGTTCAGTGTATGTTACGCCAGTATCATGTGTAAACCTGAGCTGATACCGGCCCACTTCGCTGTGCATGCCTTTTTAATGAATCTTGACCACTGACTCATTCACCACACCCAGGCAGGCTTCCCGTGTGTGAGGGCATGCTGTTATTTACATGTTTGACTGCTTGTCACAACTACAATGGCAGGGATGAGCAACAGACCAGTTCACTTCACCACTGGCTTGCTGTTATTTACACCTTTTGACTGCTTGCATTATATTACAAAAGGGGGGACAGGAAGGGCTGATTTGATGAGGTCCAGTGTACAAGCCCCAAGAGATTGTAAACAAAACAAGGTACAAAGTTCCTCTGGCACGTAGAAGAGATATCAAGGGAGCGAATAACGAGTGAGGAAAAGTTAATCCTCCACTAGCTCCCGGATGTAGCCAAGGGAAGAGCAGGGGGAAATTCCCTTGGTGGAACTAGAGCTCTCAAACACCCAGCGAACTAGGTGTCATGCTTCATCATATGAGCTTGCCCCTCGTCAGGTTGGCGCTGCAATACCTGACGGGCTCCCGAACCGGGGCTCTTTATCGGGGATCTTTTCTTCCTGCCGGTCGGTGCATGGGGGTGAGGGGCCTAGTGTGTGTAGATGTAAATGAAAGTGGGTTTAAAACGGGTCAGTTAGTCCTAGTCGATAATTTATTCAGAAGGTAAACTGCCTGATTAAAATGGTGTAGAGTGGCTGTGTACTAGAGGTAAGGTATCTAGTTGTGTAGCTCTACTCTAAAGATCAACATGTTTCATGCCTTGTATGTCAGGAGGATCTGGGCACTTCTTCAGGATCAGAAAAACCTATCTACACTCCGTGGTAAGGTGCGTTCTACATACCACGTTCTCAGGTCCGTGACCTGAAAAGTAAGTTAGGGATAGTTAAGAATGATAATATGTCATAGTTTATTAATGTCTCTTCTTAGTGCTAACAGACATCATCGTGGATTGGTGAAATAAGGGTATTGTCACAATCAAATAATAGACTAAAGTCACCGTACCCACAGATAGATCAAATTCAAAACCTATGCCATGAGGTGCCTATGTGAGCTAAGCGTGATCAATATTGAAGAAATAATGGTTAAGGTTAAAAACTGAATAAAAGTTAGATATTGCTCATGGAAAAGGCTCTAAGCGTAAGGGGAGGGGAGATTAGATGGCTTGACTCACCTGGTCTGTTACTTAAGTTTACTAGCAACAGTCCTGGCGGTAACCTACAATGGACACCGATTGGGTCCTGTAAAATATAAGTAAAAGTCAAGGATGTACAGTTATAGATAGCAATGAGAAAAATTCAGTACGCAAAGGTAGGCAGTCAGTCTACCCGGGGATGAGCGCTAATGAAAGGTGCATCAGGAGAGCTACCTAGACCCGTGTAGGGTGAATCCCACTCACAAAACAACCGCGGCCCGGTGACTAAGGTGGTGAGCGGTAATGGAGATTCCGCCACACCTATGATGTCAGGGATGAGGAACAGACCGGTTCACTTCACTACCGGCTCTGAGCATGTGTACTTTGTATACTTTTTTACTTTCTACTACAAACACCCTAACGCTGAGATGGTCTACTCAGCTAAGCATTATACTATCCTGAACATGATCATAATATGATCTAAATGAAGCATGATCTACATTTCGTCTCTGATGGACAAGTGTTGTCACTGTCTTTATTTCTCCCTTCTTTCCTTGTAGTTTGGATTTTGCAAATAAAGTGGTCATATCCAATTGGGTGCAGGGTCACCCCGACCACATCTGAATCTAGGTATCATTAGATTGTTAGTGGGTGTCGCCGTCCCAGTCCCTTTGTCCTTTCTTTTATATACTTGCTGCACGGTCCTGAACAAAAGCCACTTCATAAACTAGTGACCACGAGAGGTGTGAAGCATGTCGACCTGATACCACTATTTTAGATGACCACTAGCACTACAAATACGCAGAAGGAGAATACACCCTACTCTGTCCACCCTGTCGAGTACTCCTATTGACTCTAGTTTTTAACCATATTACACGGACCCATAATAAAGTCTCTCCAGGGTACCCGTGTGATTTTTATCACACTTAGCACTATACCCCCACACACTCGCACTCACCACTGCGGTGTTCCTCAAAAATATCTCCAACAAAGAGCCCTCTCGCGGGGCCCGTGGGGGACTACAGTGCCACCTCAACAAGGAGCAACACCCGATGATGAAGCATGACACCCGCATGGGTGTGTGAGGGCACTTCAATAACAAGGAGGAATTCCCCACCTTTTCCAACCTACACTCCTTGACAGATTTCCTGTCACCAGTCCCTCCTGCGACTGTACTGGTCCACTCTTCTTTAAGGAACAGCTCCCCTGCAGTTTTAAATTGCGATTTTGACCTTGCAAGTGCAAACTTTCCCTTTTATTTCATGTAAGTCATCCCTAAAGTAGGTCCAAGGCAGTCGCATGGGCAGGGGGAAGCAAATTTAAAAGGTAGAACACATACTGCAGTGTTTTGCATGTCCTAATAGTGAAATATGGCTAATTTCCTTTTTTCACTATTGCAAGGACTATCTCTCTCATAGGGTAACATGTGGGATTGCCTTGAAATATCTTTTACGGGTAATTTCCCATTTGGAGCAGTTAGAGATTTGGAGTTTGGGGTCTCTGAACTCACAATTTAAAGGTACATCTTTTGGTAAAGTTGGGTTTTAAATTGCATGTTTGAAAATGGCACTTTTTGAAAGTGAGAAATTTCTTGCTTTACCATTCTGTTCCTCTGTCTGTGTGTAGAATACACGTTTGGGTTATGATGACAGTTGGGCACTTGTAAATTCGCTCTAGAAAGTCACACAAAGGGAGCTGAGTTGTAACTTGCATATCCTGATGGGCCATCACCAGACTGATGGGCCTTCCTGAGCTAGTGTGATGGAAGGAGTTGTTACTGACACCTGAGTAGGGCTGTGCCTTTCGTCACACAAAGCTGTCTCCACCCCCCTATAGTGTGCTTGGAGCCAGGCAAGGGAAAGGTAGGGTCTTGTGCACTACAAGGACTTTCCTTTGAAGTTTGCCTACTTCAAAGGCAGAATGGAGTATAAGAATTGGACCTCTGACACCCCAAAATCGGAACACTTCTGTATTAAAGGACATTCTGCCATGAAAAAGAGCTGGATGCTGTAGAAGGGACTGACACTCCCCCTGTTGTCTTGTTGTGCTGGCCTGCTGCTTGCTGGTTCTATCCTGGAGTGAAAGGACTGAACTTTGCTTTCTGTATCCTGCTTCCAAGGTTCTCTAAGGGCTTCTGTGTGCGTGCCTCCTATTAAGAAGTCTCAGGGCCATCAAAGACTTCCCCTACTAGTGCCTGGGCTCTTATGTTGACAGTCCTGACTTGCCAAGTGGTACCAAATCCAGTTCCTGGGCCCTTGGAAGCAGAATTTGGTGATCTAAGAAGAAAACCCACGCATTGACTTCCAATGACTGCTTTAGTGTCTCACCGTGGCCCAAGATCGCCGCATCACCACTGTGCTGCTGAAGAATCGATGCAGCACTGGCAGTGTGACTGAAAAATTGCTGCAGTGTGAATCCGAAAATAAATGAAGGGCGAACCCAATATACCCTTGAGGGCTTGGGCAGATAAGTTGGAAAGGTAAAGGATGCCAACAAGGGGTTTTGTTTGAGACAAACTATTTCCATATATTTCTCAAAAACTTAATTAGTAGGTGTATGTGAGTAAATTAACACCAAAAAGGAAATCAATCAACTAATCTAATCATCAAATATAAACAACAAACACGGGGATTCTGTTTTGTGAATTAAACACAAGTCTTTTATGTATATTAATCAAAAATAGAAAGGAGTACAAGCAAAATAATGGTTTGAGCAATATTTCATGAGCAAAAGGGTTCAATCAGATCCACATATCTTCAAAAAAATATCTATTCCATCGTGGTTTGGACAGAGACCAATCTCGTTATTGAGAACATAATCAACTGTACATAATAAATAATCTGAGAAATAGATGATATAGTCGACGTTTCGGTCTTGGGTGGTGTCAATCCGTCAGACCATCTTCAGGACAATTATTGCATAACAAAGACTCTTTCTGAATCTTTTAGCAGTATCACGATGTTTATTTAAAATCGTGATCTAGATGTTTTGTGTTGATGCGGATAGTCTTCAAAATATCTGTCCGCCAGATTGTTTTAGTGCGAGGAAGATTTTTTCGTGTGATTTCACAGATGTCTTTTTCGTGCCAATCGAAAAGGGAAGGGGTCCGTCCAAGTCCGGAGCACTTCTGTATTAAAGGACATTCTGCCATGAAAAAGAGCTGGATGCTGTAGAAGGGACTGACACTCCCCCTGTTGTCTTGTTGTGCTGGCCTGCTGCTTGCTGGTTCTATCCTGGAGTGAAAGGACTGAACTTTGCTTTCTGTATCCTGCTTCCAAGGTTCTCTAAGGGCTTCTGTGTGCGTGCCTCCTATTAAGAAGTCTCAGGGCCATCAAAGACTTCCCCTACTAGTGCCTGGGCTCTTATGTTGACAGTCCTGACTTGCCAAGTGGTACCAAATCCAGTTCCTGGGCCCTTGGAAGCAGAATTTGGTGATCTAAGAAGAAAACCCACGCATTGACTTCCAATGACTGCTTTAGTGTATCACCGTGGCCCAAGATCACCACATCACCACTGTGCTGCTGAAGAATCGATGCAGCACTGGCAGTGTGACTGAAAAATTGCTGCAGTGTGAATCCTGCGCCCCGTATCCCTGACATCCGTGGCACCCTCTCTGAGTCCAATGCATTTCCTGTTTGCGGCTGTGGAAACAATGCAGTGCCTGCTTTGCTGCTGTTGCTGTTTTTTGAAGCATTGTACATGAGCATAGATTCTTCATCGATACCACACTGCAGTAAGGAACAAAGGCTGCGTGTCTGAACCCCGACTTATCACCTCCCCTACCAGCAAGGAATCAACACATCACCTCCCCTGTCAGCAAAGAACCGATGCTTCACCTCCTCTGCCAGTAAGGATTCAACGCATCACCTCCTCTGTGTAGTAAGGAACCGCCGCATCACTGTGTTTTCCAGCACTTAACCACCCCTGCAGCCCTCATTGTCTTTGTTTTTGACGCATCTCAGGTACTTTGTGCTAAAACACCCACATCCATTGATTTCTATGGATTAGGACTTATTGAACAATTTTTAAGTGATATTTTTACTCGGGTATGTTGGATGTTTGTCATTTTGGTCTTGTTTAATTCAGACCAATACTAGAGATTTTTCTAAAATGGTGCAGACTAATTTTGGAGAGTTTTCACAGTGTTGCTGTGTGTGCATGTAAAAATGCTTTACACATTGTCTCCGAGATAAGCCTGACTGCTTGTGCCACTCTCCCAAGAGGGTGAGCAGGGGTTATCTTAGCTGTGTGGTCCTCGTACCCTGACTAGAGTGATGGGCCCTACTTGGGCAGGGTGCATATTGACTGCCAACTAGAGACCCCATTTCTAAAACACTCAACTAAGGACTGTGGTTTAACACACACAAAGGTCAATTTTTCAATGACAGATTTCTAGTGTTTTCATTCACATATCACAGAAATTCCTGTACATGGACCAAACATTGAAATCACAGGTTCATAAATAAACAGCGGGCCCGATTCACAGAACTAACTTAAGACAAAATCCTAAACTTACTACTTTTGGTATTCACAGAAGTTAGGATTTTGTCTTAAGTTTGTCTTAAGATAAACTTAAGATAGACTTAAGACAGACTTAAGACAGACTTAAGACAGATTTAAGACAAACTTAAGACCGACTTAAGACAGACTTAAGATAGACTTAAGACAGACTTAAGTTAGGATTTTGTCTTAAGTTTGTCTTAAGTCTGTCTTAAGTCTGTCTTAAGTTTGTCTTAAGTCTGTCTTAAGTCTGTCTTAAGTTTGTCTTAAGTCTGTCTTAAGTCTGTCTTAAGTCTGTCTTAAGACAAATTTAAGACAAAATCCTAACTTCTGGGAATACCAAAAGTAGTAAATTTAGGATTATGTCTTAAGTTAGTTCTGTGAATCGGCCCGCTCATGTATAGCCCATCCCTGCAATTAGATACATTTTCCAGTCCACATTAGGTATCAACGTGAAAGCATGTGCACTATGCACTTCACTAAGGGCCTGATGACGATTTTGGCTGTCTTGGGACCACTGTCGCGGCGGTGCCAGTTTCACTGCCCACCGACTAGGCGGTCCAATTGCTGGATTAAGATGTTGGCGATCCCACAGACGAAAGACCTCCATCTCCTCAAGGATTTTCTTGCCTCGGCAACAGCAGTTGATGGAGTGAGTCCAGACGCTGCTCCCGCCATCGAGATTACCATGTGCCTTACCACCAAGATGTCTGTGGCAGGAAGACCACCACATTCAACCTGGCAGAAAAGCAAGATTTAGGGAAAGCTTACCTCATCTTCTGTTTTCACTCCTCTTCCCGAAACAGAGCCTCTCGTCCAGGTCCCCCCTTTGTTGCAGACTCTCTTCCACGAGGGATATCCATGCCATCATCGTCAGAATCACAGGTAAGTTCTTTGTCCATTTGTCCACTGTTGCAATGGCTGTGGACCGGTGCTGTAGGAGAAGGTTAGTTTTCCATAGGTGTAATAGATATGTGTGTATTTACAGACTTGGTTTGTGAAAATACACACAGATGTATTTGCATTGTGGCAAAAAACCTAAAAATTACTGTTAGATTTCTAGCTCGAAGGTCTCCCTCTATCAGAAGACAGCCACTACGAGACTGCCATCACAACGGTATCATTGCACTATGTCAGTCGTAAAAAAAAAACCAGCTCAGTGGTCTACTTGGGCCCGCCGGGATGGCAGTCCGGCGGTAAGACCACCAAAGTCGTAATCAGGCCCTAAATAAGAAGCTACAGCTAAATAATAATGTCTAAATTATTGCCTGTCTAAATCAGTGGGAAATCTAAGAAAACAGCTTTTCAGCTGCAAATAAAATTTCTCTTAATTCAAAGTGGCATTGCAACACAAAATATGTGTAATATATTAACCATATCAGTCATACTGCAAAGATTACTATTTATTTAACTGCTGACTAATGACGAAAAAAGTTAATTGAAAAAACAGTATGACACTGCTGAATCAAATTGTAACACTCTTTGGTGCAGATACAGAGAATCTAGGGCCGTACCTTTCCTGATGGCTCACTGTTTTCACCTTGAAAGGAAAATGGCAAAACACATCAATAGAGTAGTCCAGATGCAGTGGTATATATTCCAGCTCCACTATCCCTTGTCAAGTTTATTGTGAACATAATAGAATCTGACTCAAGGAGGAGTTGGTTAAGACTGCTGAGTGACTGAAGGTGGAGAGCTTGTACCAGATCGTATGTGAATAAACCTTTTCTTAACTGAGTATGTTTTTGTGGATTTTGGTAGACAGCAAAAGTGGCGATGAGTGCCACCAGTGACCTGGTTTGAAGAACAACCCTGTGTGCAGTTATTGGGTAAATTTTGATATTCAACTAGCTGTTGATCTGAAAGTGAGAGCCACGCATCCTAACCATATTAACCTGGAGGTGGTTCTACTCAGCAAGTAGGTGGAATATGTGACATGTCATAATGGTAAACATACTGTATAACCAGTCGCAGCTGGTGTGACTCATGGGTGGGGGGGGGGTGTCGCGGGGTGAGGATTGCGCGGGGGAGGTTTAGTTTTTAAAAAAATTAAAAAATAAAAGTTAACTTACCTTCGCCAGCCATGTCCTGCATTGTCGGTCCTGCGTCTTCTCTCTGAAAAAGGAAACAGACGCAGGCAGCCTACCTCCCCTCCCCTAAGCCAATCACAATGCTGCAATGGCAGCGTTGTGATTGGCTGGGACGCTGACCACACAGGCCTCTATGGGGAGGCCATATTCTCATGGAGCCTACAAGGAGAAAAGGGAGAGTAAGTAATACCAAACAGCCAGTGCCCTGAGAGTGGGCAAGCTACTCCTTCCCTGCCCTAGAGCAGGCAAGCCCACCCACCCACCCGCCCCCAACCAAACCCTTCTGCTTTCTCGCTGTGCGAGAAGCAGAAACATAAAATGGTATTTATAATACCATTTTATGTTTCTGTTTCTCGCACTGCGATAAAGCAGTGGGACGACGCTCCTCCGCCCACATAGAGGAACCGCCCCTGTGTATAACTATCTTTTTATCTCTGGCTGCATTAACAACCCTCAACAGAATAACAGATCAAGTCAGCACAAGGGAGGTAAGGAAACAAGCACAGCATAAACCCCACATGAACACTGGCTGAGGTCTGTGGCAGACAGGATAGGAGTGAAGAGGTTGTGCATGCACATTTTGTTTCACATTTGTTTTAGTTACAATTTAATTTACCAGTAACATCCTCCTACAGGGAGCCTCTGGAAGGATTTGAGGTTTCTGGTCCCCAGTTTGACTAATATTTTGCCCACCTGTTTAGGCTCTCACACGCTGGCTGACATGGCCCCCTTGTATGGTAGGCTATTTACATCTGCACACTGCTTCTCTGCACAGCTCCGCTTGCAGGATGGTTTTAAACCCACTTTTCCTTTCCTTGTTGGCAATCTTAGGGCTTAGCCTAAAAAATGTAAAAATAAATGCTTTCATGCCCTGGCGGAGTCCCTCTGGGACCCCATGGCCAGAGCTAACTGTTTTTTTAAGCTGAGTCCCAAGATGCCTGCCAACACTTCCTGGCTGAAGTGTTGCCAGCCAATCAGTTTTGAGTACAGGGACTGTTGGATCCTAGGAGGATCCGTGTTCCTATATATCTTAAATTGGATTTCTTTTAATTTCTCAAAACTACTGAATGAATCTACATCAATTGACAAAAGGTCACTTTCTGAACCCAACAGCTACATTTCTGCCATATTTGGTATAATTCCGGTCAGCAGTTTGGGCTGTAGTAAATGTCTAAAATCTTGTTGGGAACTTTCAAGACAGCAGCTGAAGTAAGCGTCATACTAATTTTGAAATGTTTGCGAGAATTCATCAAACAGCACCAAAGTAATCAGCAAAACAAAAAAACGCTCTTGCTATGGAAATAAGGTCCTAACTATAGCTACCTACTGGCAAATGCCAGAAGAAAATATATATATAGATGGCTAAGAGCCTCAAATAATAAAACGGTACTAAAGGTTCCAGGAGCAGCATAGACAAATGTGCAGAAAGAAGGAGCTCAGAAAACCTTGAAAGGACAGATTTGGTCCCTTTCAGAGATGTAGGGGTAAAGACATGAGAGGAAAACAGCACCTCAGTAAATCTGAATTCTGCGGTGGAGACATTCAAAGTACTGTTACACATAAAATTGCAGAATCTCTCAGATCCTAAAGATCACTATAGTGCTCATAAGATAATATGGATTTTTAAGTTGTAAGTCATATTAAACCCAACCAATTAAGTTACTTGACACGCTGATAGGGTGACCAGACATCTTGGATTTGTCCCGACAGTCCCGGTTTTTCAAAGACTGTTCCAGCGACCTCACAATTTTTTAAAAAATGATTACATGTCCCAGTTTTTGAGAGAGCACTGGGTGAGCATGAACAATTACCACTGTGCTGTGAAGACTCGCATTTACACCAGTCCTGTCATCAAACCTGGGACAGAGTTTACTTGATCAGAGAGTCTCCTGCTATGCTGTCTGGCCTCAGTCAGTCATGCAACACAGCAGGATTTATTGAGGAGTGAATCAGTCTCCATGAAGCCCACCAACCAAGCCGGGATCATGTTCTTCTGTTGTGTGCGTGTGCCTTAATGAGGTGCGTGTATCACCGTGCCTGAATATACCCAAAACTTCCAATTCCTACAAGATTGGTGCCACGTATTTTCATGTCAATCTACGCAGCAGGATATCCAAGATAGTCACCACACACTACGCGAGAAATAGTGTTAGTGCACGAGGGATGAAAGTTGAAGTACGTTCTCTCAATGCCACCCGACAATCATAATATGGCGGCCGTGTGCCTCATTGGCATCATATCACACCGTCTTAACCGCCCTCCAGTCAACTGGGTTAAGAGAGTTGTGCCCTTGCATTGCCACTTACATAGTCGGGCAGGGCACTTAAATCTTGTCACTGCTTACTGCTCCAATGGGTTTTCATCCACTCTGCTGCTCCACATCTGTTGTCATTACACAGCATCACTTCTCGATGTACTGCTCCTTCACCGCACTGCCCAGCCGATCATCACCAACATTGTTATGAAGGAACGCAGACAGACACTAGACTGTATAAGATAAGTGGCTTTATCTGAGCAACAACATCTTAGAGCAGCTGCTTCCCTGCTGACCAGTGTCCAGCTGACCACCACAGAATGCTTGCTCTAGAAGCTCTAATATGGATTCCTCAGGAAAAAGGAATCCATTATAGTGAGAGCACGATACAAGAGTGAGCCCCATCACATGCTTCTAAGACATACGATATAATAATACACAACAGATCACAAACCTCCTGCCCTTGGAACAAAGCTTTAGGGAAGCTGCCTTGACATGCACTGTACTTCCTACAAAATTGGCCTTCAGCAAAAATTAAACCCTGTTACATAGCTACCGCTTTCTAAAATATTATGAACCATGATAGCAATCTTTGCATGCATTTCTTCTTTTTAGGAGTATGCTGACATTTGATACAGGGATACTAGGAGATCGGAGTTTCTGACTCAGTCTGGTATCCCCGCACCAGATTCTAATGATTACAAGGTTTCTCTCTGGAAGGGGTAATAACTGCCAGGACCTCATAATATGGGGTCCTGTTCCATGCATTTCTTCCTAATTCTGACAAGAAAACTGGTGAAATTTCTTACTTGCTGAGAACAGATGGATAGTGTCAGAGGCATTCTGGTGGGGGGATAGAAGCAGGGGCAGGACAGTCATCTGACTGTCTAGGATTTATCATTGTGTGCAAGGGTCAGGCAGGGCTGGACTGGGCTGTGCTGCTGCCGTAGTGCCTGCGGCATGAAAGAGAGATCCAGTGTCAAGGGCGGCTCACTCATCAAGGGCACCAGGGCACCGCCCATAACTAATTGTCCATCTCCTCAATTAGCTGCTTCCCTAGAAAGCTTCATCTTAACACCATTTACAAAAAAAATGTTTTTCGTTCATATTCAAATTGAAATATTAAGTCAACAGCAGTGGGGGCTCCACTGTGTCCTTTGGTAATGCGCATGCGTCAAGTGGAGGCTGTGCAGCCTGGCCTCGCACATTCACAGTACATATCTGACACTCTGAACTTGCCTCCAGCAGTGCAGCATTTCAGATAACAAAGCTTCAGGGCTTCACCATCATGCGTCCACATTCCCTATTAGAAGTTGAGTTAGAGAAGGAAGGTCAACCTTCAGCGCTAACCCAGCAGAAGTTTGTGCAGTTGACTGAACAAGTGATAGCTTTCCATAGAGTAAACCTCCTCTTCTTGTGGCATGGTTTGTGAAGCCGTTTGGGAAACTTTGAGCTTGGGCCACGAAGAGAAGTATGGAACCATGTAAAGGTAAGTCATGCCTTCCGCAGCCACTGGTCCATAGCCTCTACTACCTTACCCTTCCTCCTATCTCTGAGTCTTTGAGGTATTACCATTCCATTCCATTTGTGAACTTTATTTCGATCAAAAGATCATAAAAGTCGCATAAAAAATACATTTAAACAACTGATAAACATCAAAAATCAATTAATTTAAAATAGAGCAGGGGAGAATATATATAGCAGCAAAACATTATTTAAAACTAAGACGCTTGATCCACATTGCATGTAAAAAACGTGAGACAGCGAAGACTACAGCAGTTCTTGTGTCACTAGCTAAAATACGATAGGCTTCAGTACATCTTTTGAATCCAAAACTTTTACATAAAGGAATAAGCCAGTATTTCCTAGGGGCTCTATATGCGACACAAAGAAATAACACATTAATTAATGACTCTGTCGACCTTCCGCACGCTGGGCAAATTATTTCAGTATGTTTTGGCCAGTTCTTAGTAAAATCCCTGAGTGGTAAAGTGCCCAACCTAAACTGAATATATAATTTCCTCGCCAAAGGTGGGCACAGTTCGTTCAGGAATGGCTCAAAGGTATACTGGTCTTTAATTGACAAAAATTGTTTTGAAAGACTGCCGAGAGTTTTGGTTCCTTGTAGTACGCTTAGCCTGTACTGTCTATATGCCTGTACCAGTTTTACATGAGGGAGCATCAAGGAAAATGCCTCGGGATCAGTCCAGAGTTCAGGTAAACCAATCTTAAAGCACATTTCCTCGATGTAGACAAGCCAAGGAAACTTCTTAAAAGTGCATAGTGCTAGAATTGAGCTAAGGTCACGACAGTAAGATCTTAGCTCCTCTGTGACCCACACTCTTCGCCAGTACGTTAAGGGACGTAAACCTGCCTCTTCGTCTATTGGTCGAATTGCCAAATCAAGACGTAATGGAATTAGAGGGGTACTTTGCGGCAATCCCAATACAAGCCTTATAAACTTATTCTCAATTAGAGAAAGACGTTTCATCTGGGAATGGCCCTACAATTCTGCCCCATATAGAGCTGCGTTCCTCACTTGTACTTTATACATTTCTGCAGCAGGGCCAGGAGCCTTATATGTATTATATTTAGAGGTTCTTAAAATCGCACCAGATAATTGTGCAAGCCGCATAGCTGCTTTATCTAGTTGGGGAGCCCAAGAAAAAGACTCAGAAAGTGTAATTCCCAGGTATTCAAACAATGAAACCTTTTCTAGGGTTGTTCCGTTGAGTGTGGGATTAGGTCGTGTTGTGTTAACTGGGTTAAAAACCATATACTTGGTTTTCAAAATGTTTATTTCAAGCCCATGATCTATACAAAATGCAGAGAAGCTGTCTAAAACACGTTGAACACCCATCGGGGATTTAGATAACAATAAAGTGTCATCTGCAAAAAGCATAACTGGGACCTTTCTACCATTGAGTCTAGGGGAGTCACCGTTGTCCGTCTTGTTAATATGAGATACCAGTGCATTAACATATAGGCAGAACAGGGTGGGGGCCAATACGCATCCCTGCCTGACACCTCTGTCGACTGGAAAGCGCGCTGTTAATTGGCCTGCCTTCCCATATCTGACTTGTGCATAATTGCCAGTGTGCAATCTAATGATCGTAACCAGTAGCTCCGAGGGGACTCCCATCTCACGTAGTGCAGCCCAAAGTTTAGCTCTCGGAACCATATCAAAGGCTGATTTCAGGTCGACAAATATCAGATAGAGACTGCCACCCTCCACTGATACTATCTTCCAAAATAGTAATTGCAGCCTTAAAAGTTGATCCACGGTTGACACCCTTTTCCTGAATCCTGCCTGAAGGTCACTCAAAATGTTCATCTTTTCCATCCATAAGTGCAGACGGTTGAGTAATATTGAGCAACATCTATAAGGCTGATTGGCCTATAATTTACAGGGAGCAATGGTGCTCCTTTTTTAAATATGGGAAATATTTCAGCTCCTAGCCACGTGTCTGGGATACTCATACCTTTCATGATAGCATTAAATATGGTCCATAAATATGGTACCCATATAGAAGGTTCTTCTTTATATAGATCCCCAGGGATCTTATCGATCCCAGGTGCTTTAGACATGGAAAGAATTTTAAGGGCACCCTCTACTTCTGAAGCTGTTATTTCCTCGGTGAATTCAAATTGAACTAATGGGAGGGGGCCCTCCACAGGTATCAAGTCATCTCCAATGGAGAACAGTGACTTAAAATGAACTTCCCAAACAGATGCTGCAATGTTTGGGAGAATCGGAGATCGTTCATTCTTGTTATCAATGTTAGAGACAATTTTCCAAAAGCCCCTCATATCCTTGTTGGAAAGAGCTATTTTCAGGGCCTCCCATTTTTCAAGTTCCCATGCTTTTTTTTGCCTTTTTAATAGTCTCATGATAAGTCCTCCTGGAGGAATTCAAGGTGGCCTTATTTTTCGTTTTAATCGCATGAATGAGAGCAGTTTTAGCCTGTCTGCATGTTTTTGTATACCAAGAGTTGGAGGAGTATTTTGGCCTAGGTTTACTTGAGGGAGGATTAAAAAAAGTTTTGAGAGCCGAGGTTAGATGGAAGAAAATAGATTCTACCGCTTGTAGATCCCAAACACTTGGAAGTGGGGTGAATAACCTTTCCATTTCCAGAAGCGCCGGAAGAATCAACCCATAGAGTTCTAACATTTTTTCAGGGGTACGTTTTACTGAGTCCCATCTAATTCTTCTTTTGTTATTATCCAGAAGGAGGTTCTGATCAGCCATTGGGCCTGTGGTGGAGGATACTTGGGGAACGGGAATTAATACCTCAAGCAACAATGCATCATGATCGCTGTCAAATCGAGAGATTCCAGAAAAATCAATGATGCAGTTCCAATAGGATACTTCCACCAGAATATAGTCAATTAGGGAAGAGTGGTTAACTCTATTAAAGGTATTTTTCCCTGGCTGATCTGATTTTAGACGGCCATTACAGGCCCCCAACGAGTGCATAAGAACAAATGCGTTAATTTGCATAATCAGTGGAGTCCAGGCCCTTACCTTCTGAATTTGGGGATCTGGTATTAAACTACAGATATCCTCCTCGTTAGATAATGTATATGGGAGATCTACAAGCGGTTCAAATTGGCAGTTAAAATCACCCGCAATTATTAGTCTATCATGTTTGGGTAAGTCTGCGATACAGGTAGATAATAAATCAAAAACAGGGGATTCCTGAGAAAGACTCATAGGGAGTGAATAGACATTAATAAGGATTAGTTTAAAATTGGATTTAAATTTGGATTTAAAAGAGAGAACCAGACCTTGAAGATCCAATGAGAAGAAATCTAGTTCAGAGATGGTACAGTCTAGATAGGTCGCAACCCATAGAGAGAGCCCTCCATAAGGTCTGCCCCTCTTTCCCTTGGTTGCTGCTACATTGTAAACCGAGAACCCTGGGAACAATATCGGCTCAACTGACCAGGTCTCCTGGAGCAATACAACATCGCATTCTGATATGAACTTGGACCACTCTGGATTGTCCAACTTTGTTTTTATACCAGCAATGTTCCAAGATAAAATCCTGATTTTAAGGTCTGAGCAAGGGGCGGTAATGATTTGAGATTTGTTACGAGAAGACTCCACATTGGGAGCGTTTGTGATTTCTTCCCTTGAGGCTGGTTCTTTGACACTAGACAGTACGCGATAAGTTGACAAATGGTTTGAAGTGACTATGTTAAAACAAGACCCACTAGCATTAGCACTAGCATTTTCTTTCTTGTGTTTGGTAAAGATTTGCTTTATGGGTAAAGGGTTTCTCCCTAGTCAATCGCACTCTTCTAGGTTGGAGAATACTTCAAATCTATTAGAGAGCGGTATCGTATTACCACAGGATGGATTAGCCGTGGTTAAGGTGCTAGACTGCGCTATGGAGCTGTTTACCCTGGCTAAGCTTGTGTTTTTAAGATAACGTTTATTATAAAAATAATCAAAGGATAGAGGCACTATTTCATATGATCTCCTTTGTGGGGGAAAGAAATTTCTGAGGAGAACAGGCAAAACATTACTATTAGAAAAATGTACAATCACACAGTCCCCTTTTAGCTTCTTTTCCTGGGTGCCCACCCAATGGACTCTTCTCGCCATAATGATCTCATTTACAAGCGAGTGGCATACCCAGTCAGGAGCATTAACATTTGACGCGATCCAATGTACACATTTATCCATTAAATGGATGGTAGACTCTCTTTGATTAGCTTCTAACGGAGGTACCTGTGCCAAGACCAGCACCAGGGGAGCTGCTGAAGGAGATAGATGGAACATTGGTTGCGTGTGAGCTGTATTCTTCGTTGTGGGTATCCTTTTAGATGTTTCCAGCTGGTCTAGTGCACAGGGGCCGACTGCTCTGTGTTTGGGAGCATTAGAATGCTCTAAGCTCCTCGTGGTTTCCGTGTGCTCTAGAGATGGAGCTGTTGCAGCCAGGGGTTGGGCTGGTTGTACCCTTAACGTAGGAGAGTTACCTTTTGAGGTTGGCTGAGAGCAATTTGAGGGACCATCGGATGTATGGTTGCCCCGAACCTGTACAGAGAAATTATCAAATTGGGTCTCCAACTTGGTAATCCTTGCTTCAATACTAGTCAATTTGTCAAAAATCGGGTCAATGATGGAATCCAATTTTTTTCGTAAATCGTCCCATATGGAGGCCTGATTTATGAAGTGAGGGACAGCAAGATTAGATGTTACAAGGGTTGCTTTAGACTGAGGAAGCTTTTTAGTAGTTTTTTTTAGGGGTACTTTCTTTTTCGTAGCACAAGCCGTTTTAGCGGTCATAGGGTTATGAACGGCCAACGTATTCCTAGTTCTAGTCTCTCTCAGCTTAGGTGGTGGTGTTGTGGCCTCGATAGACGATAATGGGCTTGGTTGAATATCAGTAACTAAATTGGTTTCTCCAATACTTGGGGTCAATTGGATTATAGAACCTTTGATTCCGAGTAGATCTCGTGGGATACCTGGGGAGGCTTGATTGGTTATTTGAGGAGTTAAGGGGGCAGGCGAACCCTGGCATCTCAATGGTGCACATCCGGGTTCCAACGACAGTCTCCTTTCAGTTAATTCAATTTCATGTGCTAATAAGTTCGTAGCCCTAATCAGAAATGAATCCAGTGTGGCGCCCGCACCAACTGGTGTTTTTGCCTTGGAGCTTTTCCCTTTCGCCATGACAAAAACCAATTATACACTTTCACACTGGTTACCTTCTGTGAGAATGTATCTCAGAGGGGGGCCCGGCGCGGCCTCTTCCGGCCCCTGATGGCCTAAGACGGCCCCGCCCTTGTCCCGGGTTTCTCCTGGCGCCGCCCGCACGCATCCCTCGACGCGGAGGAAGCCTCTCGGTTTTCTGCGCCGCCGGGCGCGACGGCGGGCGGAAGTGTCCCAGTGCCGCTCTGCACCCTGGGAACTGAAGTCTCTACCTGCGGCCATGGATGTCAGGGCGGCGGCAGGGAGATAAGCAGCGTTGATGGTCTCGGTGCATCAGGCGGAACCCCAGGTACGTTCTGGCTCTCTGCCTGCCAAAAAGAACGCGTGTTCAAAGTGCCCCCGCTCCACTGAGGGAGCCTCTCGGTTTTCTGCGCCTCCGGGCGCGACGGCGGGCGGAAGTGTCCCAGTGCCGCTCTGCACCCTGGGAACTGAAGTCTCTACCTGCGGCCGTGGATGTCAGGGCGGCGGCAGGGAGACAAGCAGCGTTGATGGTCTCGGTGCATCAGGCGGAACCCCAGGTACGTTCTGGCTCTCTGCCTGCCAAAAAGAACGCGTGTTCAAAGTGCCCCCGCTCCACCGAGGGAGCCTCTCGGTTTTCTGCGCCTCCGGGCGCGACGGCGGGCGGAAGTGTCCCAGTGCCGCTCTGCACCCTGGGAACTGAAGTCTCTACCTGAGGCCGTGGTTGTCAGGGCGGCGGCAGGGAGACAAGCAGCGTTGATGGTCTCGGTGCATCAGGCGGAACCCCAGGTACGTTCAGGCTCTCTGCCTGCCAAAAAGAACGCGTGTTCAAAGTGCCCCAAGTATTACCAAGTACAGACTCCATGTTAACATGTTAATTTGATTCAGCCATTGGTTATAACCGTTTCCATTGTTAATATGCACATTGTCATGAAACAAGCAGTTTGAGTAAAGCTTTTACTGCTTGTTTGATGGTGAAGTGCATCCAGTGCTAGAACTTGAAAAACATTCTCTTGGATCTCAAGAATTAGGTGTAGATGTGGTAGCAGAAAAGTGGTAGAGTCACAATGGACTGAGTTTAATTAACTTTTACATTTATTTTTTAAAAGGTCTGTCGAAAAAAATTACCAACAAGAACAAATGCAACCGTAAATTTGCTCTGTTTTAATGAACTGGCCACAAACAGGTTGTGTTTTGAAATATCTTACAGGATTAAGTCCCAGCCACAATTTTGACACATTATAAAGTAGCATAGAAGGTTTATCTGCCTGCTGCAAAGTCGAGTGTGACATACCAGCGGCGGCCGCCATAAACGAAGGGTGGGGGGGCAAGTTGGGTCGCGTGCGAGGCGACGCACGGGGGTTTGATTATAAAAAAAAAGAAAACACATTTTCCCACCGGCTGCTCCAGCATCGCGTCTCCTCACAGCACCTTTCCTCTTCCTGCCTGCTGGTCCCATCAGCCCCTGGGACAAACTCCCTGTCCAATCCCAACACTGCACAGCAGTGCAGGGATTGGTCTGAGCAGGCAGAAAAGACAGCCCTGCTCAATGCAGCTGGGCTGGAGAAAACCTAAGTGCGCATGTGTGTTTTGGTAGGCCTGAGACGGCTGGCCAAAACACTTTGGGAATGGAGTGCCCTAGCACTCCTCCTCCCCCCTCCCATACCTCGGCCCCGCCCCTCCCAACAGCGCTTGCTAAGAGATGGCAAATGTAAATTTAAACAATTCAAGAACATCGTTTTAATTTACATTGGCTGTCTCTGAGCCAGGCAGTTGAGCAATGCTCCTACGTCATTGTGGAGGAGCCGCCACTGTGACATACAGATTTGGATTTTCTGTATATAACTCACTGGGTTTGTGCTTTTGTCACAGAGACCCTTCGGATACTCACTAATTCATATGTTACAATCCGTCTAATACAGCAGTGTGCTATGAATCAGGATCAAGGGGCATCATGCATACTGAAAGGCATAGGTTTAGAGTCTTATTTTTTTTATCTTCTATTCTTCTAAGATTGTTAAAAGGGGTTCCTTAACCTCTTCCATGCGTTGGACGGCCCCTGGCCGTCTGAGACACGGTGGGCATGCGCGGAGGACGTCTGGGAGCCGTCCGAACCACGCACGCGTGGAATTCTTCAGCACCGCGGGGGAATTCCTGCCACAGCAAAGAGCTTAGGGAAGTATTAATGAGTTATCTGTATAGAGCAGCCCAACCGATTATACATCTTAAACTCTGAATTTATGTTTCTCCAAACTATGCACTGTTGACATGTAACATCTGATGATATGTGACCCCTACATCTTGGAACCTTCATTGTTTTATGTAACATTTCCTGTACAATGACTTTGACACTTGTATGATTCACTGTCTCCGTATAATGTCAAGGTGATGTAAAGTGCTTTGACACCCTGCATTTGATTATAGTGTTATAAAAGAAGTTAAAAATAAAAACAAATAGTAAATGCCATTTAAATGATTATTAGTGTCATTGCCCATATAGACATACATCTGACATTCTAACAGTGTATGCATGTTTTTACATGCAGGGGTTGAACAAAGTCAAAATCCTTTCTCCAAATCATAGTTTCTCTTACGTGCCTGTAAAGTGATAGCAAGCTCAATGCCATTCTTTCCCTCCATGGCATTGGAATCTAGGCATTCAACTCCAGCTAGCTCCTGGACAGGATGAGGCTCTAGTAAATGAGGACGGTTGTCCCTTTAAGTGAGGCCTTTGTTTTGGGTCCAGGTGGGGCATACATAATATAGTAGGAGCATATTGTACATATGATCCTGAAATGGCCAGTGTTAGAAGATGATGCATCTTATTCTTGCACAAAGCTCCTAAATGCATGCAACAGTTACAATCCGTACTAGGATGGTATCTTACTGAGTTCAATCAGTGTGTATCTTAGAGTACAGTTTCAAGGGCAAGAGGGGAGGCAATGAAGTTAGGGGCTGATTTATATTCTGGTGGGCAGACATAAACCCATCAGGGCAACTGAGTAAATTACTCCATTGTCCTGATGGAGTTCCGACCTGCCAAATTTTAAAATCACCGCTAAGCCAGCAATCAGTTTTGATGTACCTACTGTGTTTTTTTAATTTGACACATCAGTCAATATGATGTAGCCATGCATCAAACTTTGAATTATTTTATTTTCAAAAAGCATATCCCTAAGCTCGATTACCTTTTTGAAAATAAAAATCAATGCCCCCCCTCGACATGGGAGTTATCTCTCGTAGCGAGGGCGGCATTAGAGTGTTTTCACTGCCCCTCACCACCAGGATTTTCCTGGTGGTGACGGGTAGTGAAAATTCACTGGCATATCTACCCATCTAAATTATGTTTGTGGACATAGAGATCAACCTCTGATGGCTCATTTTCCACTGGGCAGTCGGAGGGGTGTAACCATTGCGGAGATGAAGTAATCACTGCTGTGGTTACACCAAATGTCCACCCGCACATAAATCGGACTAGCGGACCATTATGTTGGCAGCCGTTATGTGGGTGCATCCTTATCGCCAGCATATAAACCAGCCCTTTAGTCACTGGATGATATGTCTGTCTTCTTGTGACAACAGTGATGTTTATATCTGCCTCTTAATGCCTGATCATATACTACTTTACCCAGCTACCTCAACATCCTCGTCATTCGTAGATAAAGCTACCTTAGCTGGCCATTTATAGTCTAGTGGGCCATATGTGCTAAGGAACACATGGTGTGTTTCTTAACACTATGTACAAACAGGTGAAGTTAAGAACAGACTTAAGTCTATTGACATCAGATATTAAATAGCTATTATTTATCGTGATATTTAGTGCTCATAAAAGTGCATAAAGGGACTGACAAAGTACTCTGAATGGCCTTGTCAATGAAGGGCTGGTGAGGCAGTAGTGGAGCCCATCAGAAGTAATAGCACTTGAATAGACCACACACTTTCATTGGTTTGACTTCATAGTGATTTAATGTAAGTCTTTACTAGAGTCCTAATTGTGTTTCAAATACCTCTCACAAGCAAAATGGTCGATGGCGATCAATATCGGCTAGTAAATCAAGAGGGTGGGGGTGATCGGGCACCACGTACACATGCACACTCTCTGACTCACACCCATGCATTCACATACACACAAATTCACAGCACGCACTCACAAATACACGTACACAAATCCTACCGGGCCTCTCGCTGTAGCATCGGGTGACGTGAGGGAAGCCTCAGTGGATCCTAATGATTGGGACTGCAGCCTCCTCTCTCTTGTTATGGATCAGCCAATGAAAAGAGACCGCAGTCCCACACTCATCACAGAGTGGGATGGGGCCAATGAGACTGCTGACCCCACCCCACTCTTGGATGCGGTGTCACTGATAGACACTTGGCCCTGGACTCTTCAGGGCTTAAAACGGAAGTGCCCAGGTCCGAGGCTATCAGTGAGGCTCCCCCTTATCATGAGGGGGAGGACCACAAAGCACTTTGCTGGGCTGAGGAGTTTATAAGCACAAGACTGTGACATCTTCAGCACAGCAGAGCTCAGTTCAGGCAGCCAGGTGCCTGCGCACTTAGCATATGTACAGAGCCTAGCTGCCTGATCTGGACAAGACGAATGTCAGAGGCTATCAGTGATGCTCCCCTTCATCATGAGGTGGAGGACCACCAAGCGCTTTGCTGCGCTGAGGAGGTCACATCCACCGGGCTGTGACATCTTCAGCCCGGCAAGGTTCACATCAAGCAGATAGGGTTCTATGCATTTAGCATATGTGCAGCACCTGGCTTCCTGATCTAAACAAGAAGAATGTGTGTCAGGCTGGCCTTTTCTCAGCCTGAAAGACCACTCTTCACATTGGAAAAAAGGTGGGGAGGCAGGCCACCACTGATGGTGATGTTAAAACTGTAAACTAATAAAAATAATGTGTGGAATTTCAGTGAAAACAGCATTGGAAACCCCAATAGGTCAAAATTTGCCTTTTTAAGGCAAGCCCTATTGGCTTTGTTAAAACTTCTGAATAATATTTCCCATTCACCTAGACCATACACCACAAAGTGAACTGTATTTTAGATGCCTGTCTAAGATATTTGCTAAAGGAGGTCTGTAATTTTAGTGACTGGATTATATCACATTGTGCAACTCAGTGCAAACTGCTAGAATATGACCAGAACCACTGGAATTCTACGATTATGCGGCTGCGGCAATTTTTGCTTAGTTATAGCTTTGCTGCATTTGCCTCATAATCCATCAACTGTTGCATAATCTGCAGATTTTAACAACAAAAAATGTGTTTCAAGCTCAAACGGTTCAAATGTTACTAAAAACGTTGTGACACATGTTGTCGCGCAGTGGAATGCATTTTTCAAACTTTGACAAGTCACTTTTCTGTAGCTTATTGCTATAGTCAGGTGTTAAACTTGTACTAAAGAGTTGTAGCTAATGCCCAGACAGTGTTAACAAGTTTAAAAATGACAAAATGATGAACTAATACTTTCACAAAATGTGCCACATAATTTGCTTTTTTTGCAGCATCATTTACTCAACCCTGACACATAATTTGGCCCTCTACCGCTGCATAATTCCAGTGGCTCTGAATATGACTGCACATAGTTTCATGTATGCAGCAAACCGTGAGACTCAATAGCAAAGTGTTTTAATATGGTTATTTAAATCCTTGATATATTTTGCTGTTTGATCACCGTTTAGGATTCAAAATTGACATAAATAATAGCTTTGACTATCTGCAATTGAGTGAAAGTTACATTCACCTGTCCTTAATAAAATGATAGGTTTGTAGAGTTTGAATAAAATCCTTTTATCTGGGTCAGAAATGTAGTGAACAGGTATGTATATCATTGGTCAAAGACTCAATGCATTTAATAAATATTATGAATTATGTACATTGAATAACGGTTCTCCTTCAAGGATGGTTTATTTTAGGAGGAGTTTGGGATTCAAAGCATTACCTCAAAATTTGACCTCTTTCAGTCTAGGGGTAGTACGGAAAATGTGGGCATTCCAAGTGTTTGTGATTAGACTGCCATCTTCTTTGCTATTTCATTTGTTCTTTTTCTCTTTGGGCATGAATATACTCAACCTTTTAACTAGCAGCTTTTTTGGAGAGGGCACACCTTATCACGCTTGTGGAAAGTGGAATATTTCATTAGTGCCCGTTGAGAATTCTGGATTTGTAGTCAAGTTATGGAACATTGCACAATGAAGTGCTTCTTTTGACCCTTTTTTAAACATTGCTTGTAGGGAACCTGCACCTCTGCCGAACCCTTTTATGGAAAGCCAGACTCAAGAATTATCTGGTATTTGCTGATCCATAATTCTGGGCTGGGAAACACATGGAATTATGGGTGGTGAAATGTCATCTAGAGTGAATACTCCAGGTCAAATTTCACCACTTATAGTGACGGCCATGGTGTAAACCCATTCAGTAAAGGCAACATTGATGGCAAAATTCACAAAACATTTGTGGATTTCTAGATGCAGATGTCAGCTGTATGCATTGAAGTGATATAACACAGTTTACCTGATTCAAAAAGTCCAGAGCCCTGTGTGCCATGCACTCAGACATTGCATGAGATATAGGAAAGTCACCCCGACACAATAGGGTGTTAGTATTCTCTACTTTTGCCTCTGTAAATCAATAAGGGGCTCACTGAACTCTCTGCACACTATACTTCGTTTTAGTACATTATATAGAGAACCAGCTTCCTACATTGGTGGATAAGCAGAGGGATTTACGCCTTTGCATTTGCTGATATCACTCTGTCAATAACAGACCACATGAGTAAATCTTTAATTGTATTTTTTCCAATTGGTCTAAGTTTTTACATTTTCGTAAATGAACTGCTAGGACATTGTCTGAGGGACCGATTCACAGAACTAATCTGAGATCAAATCCTACACTTACTACTTTTGGTATTCACAGAAGGCATTTAGTAGTAGTAAAGTTAGGACTTCTAACTTTACTACTACTAAATGCCTTTTGTGAATACCGAAAGTCGTAGAGTTAGGATTTTTTCTGAGTTTAGTAGTAGTAAAGTTAGGAGTCCTAACTTTACTACTACTAAATGCCTTCTGTGAATACCAAAAGTAATAGGTTTGGGATTTTATCTCAGATTAGTTCTGTGAATCGGCCCCAATGTCCCTGAAACTAAATGGTTAAGAATGTAAAAGTCTTTTACTATAGTTAGGACAAAGTATTCTTGTGTAGGCTTTTTTTCCCTCTCCTAAAAGGTCCCAACTTTTAGTAGAACTAATGAGTGGTACAGTGAACCAGGATCAGGACCTCAACCTGACCCCTCATATGGACATTACCTATGCCCACTTAAGGGCTCCCTGTAAAGGGTATGGTATCAAAACTGGCTCTCATGCTACCATAGATAAGCTTAGAAGGCTTTTGGCAGAATTTGAGAGAGATAACTCAGAGGTAGTAGCCGCCTCCTATGAGGACGAGAATATTACTGAAGATCAATCTGATGAGATAGCTGAGTCCTCCCACTTAGAAACAAATGAGGTTCCCTCAAACAAGGAACTCATGCTGGAAAGGTTGGCCAGGAGGTTGAACTTAGAAGCTCAACCCCTGGACATAGAAAGACAAAGAAAAGAGATGGGCCTAGTACCTATCTCTGGTGGCAGCAAGTTTGTATATAAGGAGAGAAGATTCCGTTTAACTCAAAACTCCATAAAGGGATTGGGCCCGATTCACAGAACTAACTTAAGACAAAATCCTAAACTTACTACCATTTTGGTTTTCACAGAAGGCACTTACTCATTTTGGTATTCACAGAAGGCACTTACTCATTTCGGTATTCACAGAAGTTAGGAGTCCTAACTTTAGGACTCCTAAATGCCTTCTGTGAATACCGAAAGTCTTAAAGTTAGGATTTTTCTCAGTTTAGGAGTAGTGAAGTTAGGAGTCCCAACTTTAGGACTCCTAAATGCCTTCTGTGAATACCGAAAGTCTTAAAGTTAGGATTTTTCTCAGTTTTGGAGTCCTAAAGTTAGGAGTCCTAACTTTACTACTCCTAAAGTGAGAAAAATCCTAACTTTAAGACTTTCGGTATTCACAGAAGGCATTTAAGAGTCCTAAGGTTAGGACTCCTAACTTCTGTGAATACCGAAATGAGTAAGTGCCTTCCGTGAATACCAAAATGAGTAAGTGCCTTCTGTGAATACCAAAATGGTAGTAAGTTTAGGATTTTGTCTTAAGTTAGTTCTGTGAATCGGGCCCACTGTCCCTAAATACTCAAAGGGTGATAACATCACCAAATAGTTTACTGCTTTTGAGAGAGCATGCCTAGCTAGAAGAGTAGCCAGGAAATATTGGGCTGCTGTCTTGTGGGAACTATAACTATTCTCAGGGAAATGTAGAGATAGACTTCTGACATTGAATGAGAAAGATGCTGAGTTCTATGACTTCATGAAGGGTAACTTGATTGAGAGCGTTGTACTCACCACTGAAGAATACAGGATAAAATTCAGACTAAAAAAAACCAGAGTCAGTCCTGGGTGGAATTCGTAGACTTTTCAATGAAAATACTAGATTGTTAGATAACTGGTATCAATTTGCATGACTATGAAGGGTTTAAAAATGTTGTCATGAAAGAACATCTACTCAGTAATTGTTAGAGTGAGAAGTTACATCAGCAACTGGTAGACCTAGGTGCACTTTCTCCTATAGAGCTGTGGAAGAAGGCAGACCACTGGGTCAAAGCAAGGGTGACCAAGACTACCACTTGGGGTGACCAAAAGAAAGAGGCCAAAAAGACCCCTCTCCCCAGGGAAAAATGGTGGCTAAAAAGATAAAAACAAAAATGACTCTTCTTCATGCCCCTAAATCCTGCTCAGCAGGGTGGGCCCAAAACTCTTCACAGCACAAGGGAGGTTACCAGGGTAAAAACTGGGATCTCAATCAGGCTTGGTGTCATGAGTGTAAGGCCCTTGGACAGCAACCTGGAGACCCTAGATGTAAAAATAAAAAGAATGCCACTAGCCCACCTAAAGTAAATACAGCAGTGAGTCTCTGTATGGGTTCACAGGTGAGCGCTGACCATGTCAAGGTGATCACTGAGGAAACTCTAGTCTCAGAGGGAGGGGTGGATGTAGCTTCCCTGACTTTCTGGACAGTAACCTGGAGAGATACAGACAAGAACCACATATCAATGGAATTAGGGTGGAAGCACTGGTGCCAGTATCACCATGGTGACTGTGCAACTTGTGTCCTCCAATCAATATCTGCTTGAAGAATCCTATACAGTCCTCAAACCTACCAATCAGGCTAAGGTGCATTCAATGGCGTTTGTGACCTTAAATTGGAGAGGGGTTAGTGGCCTCAAAAGGGTAATGGTGCCTTCTGCTATCCCTGTACAGTGTCTGCTTGGCAACGTTTTGAAGTTCTCAGCAGGGGCTGAGGTAGAAAGGAAATCTGATGCAACAATGCTGGGAATGGGTGTGTGTGAAAACCAGAGCACAGTGTAGACTCCAGGGCGCAAAAGAAGTTTTGCAACCTGAAATTATTGACCATCCTTCCAAGACAAAGTGCAAGAAGTCTGGGAAGCCAGCCTCTATTCAGACACCAGATCAAGCCCCCTCTCCTCTGGGAGAAGACTTGTCAGCCCCAGAGGGAACTGATCCCCAGGAGCTTGGGCATTACACGGCAGGGGCCAGGTGTACCGTCTAGGGAAGATCTGTGCCCAACTTTTGAAAGCCTGGGGCAGCAAGCTGCTGATCAGGAAAAGGGAAGAGTCAGTGGTTCCCACAGGACCTTTTGGATGGAGGCAACACTATACACTGAGTCCAGAGACTCCAAACCAGCTGCCACTAGGAGAGTGGTAGTGCATCAGCAGTTTAAAGAGTTTCTCCTAACATTACCCCATGATATTCCCCTAGCTGAGCATCTTGGCCAGCCCAAAATGTGGAGTAGGTTTGTGAACCACTTCCACTGGCCAGGAATGTCCCAGAAGATGAAAGAGTTTTGTAACTCCTGTGCCACCTGTCAAGATGGTGGCTAGCCTCCTAAAGGCCTATTTAATTCTAATTCCAGTGGTTGGGGTACCCATTGAGAGGGTTGGGATTGACATTGTTTATCCCCTTGACCCTCACAAAGCATCAAGAAACTGATCTATTCTGGTGGTAGTGGATCATGCCACCCGATATCCTAGGGAAATTCCCCTGAGGACCACCACTGCCCCTATAGTGGCGAAGGCTGTCCTTGGAATCTTTAGCATGGTTGGGTTTCCCAAGGAGGTAGTATCCGACCGAGATACAAACTTTATGTCTGCATATTTGTAACACATGTGGACTGAGGGTGGAGCGACCTATAGGTCCACAGACAAATGGGCTTGTTGAAAGGTTTGACAAGACCCTAAAAGTTATGATTAGTGACTCCGTAAAAAACTCAGAAGGAGATGGGATGTCTTACTACCATGCCTGCTTTTTGCTTGCTGAGAGGTACCAGAAAATGGAGTAGGGCTCTCCCCTTTGAGCTTTTTTTTGGACACCCAACAAGGGGACCACTCTGTCTTGTGAAGGAAGGATTGGACAGACCTTGCAGAGAACCCAAGCAGTATATTCTGGATTATGTGCTTGACCTTCGTTTCAGGATGGCTGCCTACATGAAAAAGCCAAGAAAAATCTTGAGTCCAGCCAAGACCTCCAGAAGCACTGGTATAGCCAAAAGGCTGCCATGGTGGAGTTCCAACCAGGGCTAAAGGTGTGGGTTTTGGAGCCTGTGGTTGGGAGGGTCTTGGTATACCAGGTTGTTGATAAAAAATCTAAAATGCAGATGGACGTGATAAAGGGTAGAGATGGCCGATTATACACTTCCCCTGACTCAATTCTAGAGCAATTTACCCAATTTACAAGGAGCTTTACACCTCGCCCTGTAATATAGACAAAATTCCATTGGAAGATTACTTACAACTCTGCGACCCTCTATCTTTGAGTCTGGACGCATCAGATCTTCTCCAACAAGATATTACCAATGAAGAAATTGCATCTGTGATATCATCGCTGACCTCTGGCAAGGCTGCTGGGGATGATACTCTCCCAATGAAATTTTATAAAACTTTTTTAAATTCTATTCTCCCGTTACTTCATGATGTTATACATCAGATAGGGGAATGTATGGAAGCTCCCAAATCTTGGGATATGACTAACATTGTTTTCTTTCCTAAAAAGGGGAAATCTGCTGACGATTGCGGGTCCTATCACCCAATATCCCTTATTAACTCCGACGCTAAAATCTTTTCCAAAGTACTGGCTAACCGGTTAGCGTCTTTTATGTCAGATCTCGTATCCGATCATCTCGTAATTTGGGGATGGTCCTTTTAGATGCTGAAAAAGCATTCGACCGCGTAGTGTGGGATGCATTATGGGCAACATTAACTATTATCGCCTACCAGGCCAAAATTTGAAATGTATTTGTGCGTTATATATCAACCCACAGGCTAAACTTTTATATACCAACCTGCACTCTGCTTCTTTTCTGCTACGTCATGGTACCCGGCAGGGGGTTCCCGCTTTCAACTATGCTGTTTGCTTTATCTATTGAGCCATTCATTAAAGCACTAAATCGGAATACGTCTTTTTACTCCATTTATTAATGGGATTTACCAATTGAAGGCTATCACTATTGCTTATGCCAGCGATATTGCGTTTTTTTCATCTGACCCAGCAACAGCATTGACTGCAATTCACGAAGAAGCGAAAACTTTTGCCCATTTTTCAGGGTATAAGCTCAACTCTCATAAAACTCGAATCCTTCATAATTTAGATTTGTCTACACCTATAATTGGTAGCTGCGCTGTTGTAACTTACCTTGGGATTCGGATTTCTGCAATTACTGATCAAATATGAAGACTTAATTACGAGCACACTGCTGCACTTAATTATACAAAAACTGAAGATTTGGAACAAACTTTCAATAACCATCATTGGCAGGTGCAATTTATTTAAAATTACAATTTAGCTTAAGTTTCTATATTTGTTCCGAGCTATCCCTAAACGTGTCCACAACTATTTTTTAAAAAAATTAGAAGGTGCTATCAATAGTTTCATTTGGGGCTATAAGCAAGCACGTCATGCAAAACGTCTCCTTAAACTCCCCTATAAGCTGGGTGGATTACAATTCCCTGATTTTAAACTCTACTTTGGGCAGCATTTACCTGGCGTTTGCAAAGTCTACTAACTGACAAACAACCATACTTTGGCCTTTCTCGTGCATTGGGCACAGACAGCAAACTGTTCCTATATAGGATCAATGATCCTAATTATTATAAAAGGGTCCGTTTCAAGACTATAAGGGGCATGTTCCATATATGGCACACAATTCTCGATTATTGCTCATTCTCTCTCAAAGATCTCACACAACATGACTATTTCAAATTATGGAATAACCCAATTCTCCCAAGTACATTTAATGATCTTACAGCTTGCATGTGTTCAAGGTGTGAAATTGAACGACTTGGCCAGCTTTATGATCTCAACGGTTTCTTTACCTTTGCATTTTTACAATCTGCCTTTAGTCTTCCACAACAATCTTTTTTCAAATATTTACAAATTAGAGACTACTTCTTAAAACGGCTGCAATTTCCACATTCTCATGAACTACTGACATATCTTTTAAATCTTTCGCTTAAAGCTAAAATTAGTTCAACATATGCACAGCTCTGTTGTTTCAGGAGTGATGACACTAATCGTTTAGCTTCCAAATTGAGTCAGACATTAGGTACTACTACAGATAATTCTGAGATTGTCTCAGCTCGGAGTACTTTAGATAATTCTATCCATTCTATAAATCTAAAGCTGCAACAATTCCGAACTATCTGTATGCTTTATTACACTCTTGAAAGGATAAGTAAATGGCAACAAAAGGCACAGGGGCCTGTGGGAGATGGAGTAGACTGATCATGTTGTCCTAAGTGTGGTTTTATGGCAGCCAACATCCTCCACATGTTCTGCACTTGTTGGGTGTTTTTTGGGAGAAGGTTGCACAGCATATTGGTTAATGTTTGGGTTCTAATTTTTTCTTCACTAACAAAGAGATCATGCTCGGGCTTAAGAAGAGTGATTATCATGCCATGAGAAGTTTTGTATCTATTGCACTAGTTGCTGCCCGCCTCTGTATTGCGAGGGCTTGGATTTCGCCTAACCCTATTCTTTTTTTTAATGGCTTGCCCTCATGAAAGATATATATGAGAGGGAACAGGCACTGGCCAAAACTAGAGGTATATGCTCAAAAAATGTGCAAAAATTCGGCAGCATCTGGGAATGTTTTTTATGATTCTCTAGTCATCTATAGTTATTTTTTTTATTTTTTCCCCTTGTCTGCTTGACATGATTATCTGTTATATGTATGCAATCAATTTTTACTCCTCTTAGTCTTTTTTTTATGTACCCTCTGTATTCTATTCAATGAATAAAAAATAAAAAAATGGCGCCTGTGGCACCTACGACCATCCCAGACAAATGGACTGGGACCTACCCTATCCCTGAAAGAAAAGGGGAGGCCCCCTTTTTGTTTGACCTTTGTTTGACACATGTAGCAACCCCAAGAGGGTCATACATGTAAACCATATGAAACCCTATAATGACAGGGCTGACATGACTATACTCATGGTCACAGATGAGAATCAGGAGGCAGAGAGTGACCCTCTCCCTGACATCCTCTCTCACAGCCCTAAAGATGGATCAGTTGAAGGAGTGGTCTTGTCAGACACCCTCACTCACTAACAGCCGACTGGTTGTAGGCAAGTCCTAAATCAGTTTGCTGAGCTCTTCTCCAGGAGCCCTGGTCTCACTAACAGGTGTACCCATGATGTGGATGCTGGAGACAGCCAACCAGTCAAAAACAAAATCTACAGGCAGTCTGGCCATGTCAAGGAGAGCATCAAGGCTGAGGTAAGCAGGATGCAGGAATTTGGTGTCATTGAACACTCAGAGAGCCCCTGGGACAGCCCAGTTGTTTTTGTCACCCAGCCTCATTCCCTGGGTGGAAAGAAAGAAATTAGGTTTTGTGTGGACTATAAGGGCCCCAATGCAGTCACAAACACTGATGCACTTCCAATTCCTAAAGTTGATGAATTCATTGACAAGTTGGGCAAGCCAAATATCAGAGTACTTTTGATCTCACATCAGGGTACTGGCAGATAGGTCCGAACCCCTGGAGCAAAAGAGAAATCAGCATTCTCCACCCCAGATGGGCCCTTTTGGTTTACTGTGATGCCCTTTGGACTAAAGAATGCCACCTTCCAGAGGTTGGTGAATAAAGCCCTTGCTGGATTGGAATCCTTTAGTGCAGCATATCTGGATGATGTTGCTGTCTTTAGCTCCACCTAGTAGGATCACCTGATCCACCTTGGGAAGGTCCTGAGGGTTCTGCATAGTGCAGGCCTCACCATCAAGGCAAACAAGTGCTAGATAGGGCAGGGCAAGGTTGTATACTTGGGCCGCCTTGTGGATAGAGGCCTAGTTCAGCCCCTACAGCCCAAAATCCAGACCATTCTGGATTGGGAAACTCCAACTACCCACACCCAAGTCAGGGCATTCCTTGGCTGGACTGGGTACTACAGGAGGTTTGTGCATGGATATGGGTCCATTGTGCCCCCCTCACAGAACTGACCTCCAACAAAATTCCCAAAATGGTTATCTGGACGGGGAGCTGTCAAAAGGCTTTTGACACCCTGAAGGAAGCAATGTGCTCAGAAACCATTCTAAAAGCTCCAGATTATGCCAAGCAGTTCATATTGCAGACAGATGCCTCTGAACATGGAAAGGGAGTGGTCCTATCCCAGATCAATGATGATGGCCGTGACCTACCTGTTGCTTTCGTAAGCAGGAGGCTTCTTACCAGAGAGCAGAGGTGGAGTGCCATTAAGAGGGAAGCCTTCGCTGTGGTATGGTCCTAGAGACCATACCTGTTTGTCTCTCACTTCCTTGTCCAAACTGACCACAGACCTCTCAGATGGCTCATGCAGGTGAAAGGAGAAACCCCCAAATTGTTACGGTGGTACATATCCCTAAAGGGAATGGACTTTACAGTGGAATACAGACATGGGACTGACCACACCAATGCAGTTGGCATTTCCAGGTTCCTCCTCTTAGACAATGAAGACTCCCTAGGGAAAGGTTAGTTTAATCCTCTTTCGTTTGGGGGGGGGGCATGTAGGAAAGTGCCTCTTTTAACATGGTCAGCCTTCACTTTTTGCTTGATGCCTGATGTGATTTCAAACTTTAAGTACACTGGGTCCCACTTAACCAGATTCCCAGAGCTAGGTCTCTTTCCCAAAACTGTACCACAATTGGCACAATGTCAGCCACTCTTGTAAGTCTTTGGTAAATGGTACCTCTGGTACCTAGGGCATGGGTACTGAAGAGGGCCCACTGGGGCTAGAGCATGAATTGCAGGGTGCACTAGATCCCATTTGTGGACATATCTGCATGCGCAGATATGACCCTGCAATATCAGAGCCAGTCATGGATATTGTAAGTGCAAAGGGAAGCCACAGAGAGAACATGGGCTAGATACTTGTTGTTATGAGTTTCCTATCTCAATGATGGCTTCACTGTACCTTAAAATGTGTGATACCAAACATCTAATCTTAATAAAGCCTCACTTATGCCAGTGTTGGATTTATTAATAAATGCACACAGGAGACTCTTTAGAGGGTCTCCTGAAAACCTACCAAGCAGAGGTGTGGTCTCTGACTAGTCATAGCCAGTCTGCCACCACCCGATTTGTTTCTGGACTCATGGGGGGGGGCCTGCACTCTCAGAGGCCGGAAACAAAGCCTGCTTTGGGCGGAGGTGCTTTACACCTCCTCCTCGCTGGAATGGTCTTCCAGAGCGAGAAGTCTTCAAAGGCAATGATGTCTTTGAAGTGCAGCCCAGTCTTCCAGATAGTGGGAGAAGCCAACCCCACTTTCCTGCTCTACATTTGATGGGAGGATGGGCGGGAAAAGTAGTCATGTGAGAAGGAGTGTCCACATTCAGCCAGCACCACCCCCAAGGTGTGGCAGGTGATGTGAAGCTCTCTCCTGAAAAGTCACCATATTGTGATGGTGGGAAAACAACCTATCAGGGCTAGGGTAGTGGCCCTTCACACAGGAGGTGGTCACTTAGAGGGTGCACAGACCCTAAAGATAGGTTGGCCATTGGCTACTACCTGTCTCCCCTCTGACGGACAAGAAGAAGAAAGGGACAAGAAAGAGCTGCTGTCCGAGAATGAAGCCCTGCTGCAGAGAAAATGATGCCAAATCCTTCCTGCTGCTTCAAGGACTCGACAATCATGGCTGTGCAGTCTTGTGCTGAACCTGTGAAGACTCCAAGAACCCCGGAGCTCCTCCAGCCTCCGAGAAATCGGCAAGAACCTCCCTTGGAGTGAAGGTATCACTTCCCTGTGCACCCCAGGCACCGATCCCCCTAAGTCTGGTTTTTCGACGTACTGCTCCCTGACAACTCCGATGCAGCACCTCACCAAAAGAGGTATATCAGTTCTGGGGGGCTAGATCTATCTGCCCACCAAGTTTGGAGACAACAGGACCTACTGGAGCCGCACTATACCAATGGTACCGGACCACCTTCAGCAAACAGCAAGACGAAGAGGCCATGCCGGACACCAACTACCCCAGAAGCAAGCACCTATTGAGGGGCATTGATAACCTTGAGGCCCATGTCGTGAGTGGCCCAGCTGTCCCAAAATTGCCTCTCCAAGTTGCTTGCTCCTGACCACGACGACCCCACTACGTACGGCAGTTGGCTGACCTTACTGCTCTGCACCCACCCCGACCAGCCCCGGTAACGATGACCCAGTGGTCCTGAGACCATTGCAACCTCCTCTCATGAGTGGGACCCACTGGACTTACCTTTAAGTCCTCCTGAGCAGTGTCTTTTCAGATGGTCCCCTGTGTCATAGCGCACCAGTTATCCATCACCCTCAGCATCCTGCTCCAGGATGCTTCTGATCTTTTGCTGCTGGAACTTTGGACCTGTTCCGGCTAAAATGAGATGACCATTGTGAAATCATGACTCGATTTTGTATGCACTTTTTTTTACTTTTCCCCATTGACTTCAATGATGCGTAACTGCGCACAAAAAGTGATATATCTTTCGAATTTGTAAAAATCGTAACTTTCAAAGTACTTACTGTACATCGAAGTTCTTAGTCTTAAAAATTGCATAAAAATCAATACTATTTTCATAAATTGGTCTTGGATTTATTCTGGAGTACGTTACAATACACAACAAATGCTTAGCACTACCCTCTAATAAGCCTAACTTCTCGCCCTCACTACCACAAATAGAGCATTAGTATTATCTACGTTTGCCTCTGTAAACCAATAAGGGACTCACTGGACTCACTGGACTCTCTGCACAGTGTACTTTGTTTTAGCACACTACATAGAGAGCCAGCTTTCTATAACCTCCTTGCCCCTATCTCCCATAGAGACAATGTGAGAACAGGGGTCAAATACAGACAAGCATGGGCACTTGCTTGAGACAAAGCAGGATATGTTTTCCTTAGTTTAACTTCTGCAGGGCTGCCCCGGGCCCACGATAGGGGCCCTCCTAAGAGGGCAGCACCCCTTAGTGCCACAGGATGGCACACAACAGGCAGCCTCCCAGTGTTGGGCACCCTCGCGTGTCCCCCATGCACACGTCATTTCCGGGCAAGAGGGGGCGGGGAGAGGTACTTATACCTCTCCCGCCCACTGCTCTCCCTCTTTCTCTTGCTGCCCTGACGCCGTTTCCCTCCCCACCGCTTACCCGGCATACAGGCATGGGGTGTGTGTTTCACTAACTTAATATTTTGTGTTGCAGGCGGAGTTACAGGGCGATCCAGAGGCTGTAAGGTACAGAAGGGTACCCTCTGCAAGAGCACAGTAAGGGTGCTAAAGCCAAATATCCCCAGGGATGTCCTCGCATTGGACCCTGGAGGAGCGACGGCACCCCGTTAGTCCTACGGGCAGTTGTGGACCTGAGCAACCGGGGGCTGCCTGCAACGCTCCACCCCCCCTTAGCTTGGGGGGCGTGAGTAAGAGGGTGGACTGGTGGTCCACCGGTGGGAGGGGCTATCACCTTCCCCAAATCGACAAACACGGCTTAGCTAGGGCCACAGTGTAATTTGGCTCATCAGGCGGGCAGGCGGCAAGAAGCTATCTGCCCTGGGATCGCCCGTAAGAAACCCACCATGTTGGTGTATTTGTTATGCAAATAAACCTGCAGCAATTTTCTCCACTAAGAATGTGTCTTGTCTGATTATCTATCCAAATTATTGCTGTGGGAGGGATGGGGAGTGTTGCCGATATTGGCACTAAAGCCCTTTCTCACTGACCTGCCTAGTTTCTACCAGACAGAGGCTCTATCTGAACATTTGCGCTCGTGTTTATGAGCCCTTTTACCCCAGTGGACTCCTTGCTAGAGTCTGACTGCAACCCCGCATTTAAGGTTTCTGATGTCACTGACATCACGAGTTATCACAAAAACTGAAGACAGTGCAAAAAACGGAAGCAAACTGATTCGGGGAGGGCATTGTGTTTCCGGAAATGCCCGATTAACATAAATAACAAACACGAGATAGTCCTTTAAAATAGACCTTGCTTAGATAATGATTGTTGGGCAAATAAACACCCAGTGTGATTTCTGTTCAGTATCACTTACACCAGTTTTGGATGAAGCGCTAAGAAAAAAAAAACTGGACGAATGACCGACTGTTTAGTCCCCTTGTTAATGCCGCCTCCTGAGACAGTCCTTTTATTTCCATGTGTCATTGATCAGCTGCGGGATTTCTAGTCGTGACCTCTGGGTGCCCTTTAGACACAAGAGGATGGATGCGCCTTCCTTCTTTTGTTTACTTGTTTTCAAAACGCGGTCAATAAAAGTGGCCGCTTCTTTCTGAAGGCAGGCACCTGAAACGCCCCCAACCCGTAGAACAAAGACTGCGCGCGCTAAGGGGTTAAACCGTGGAACTGTAAATCCCTCGACCGCTAATAAACAGTGAAGGTTTAACAACGAGGAGATTATCCATCAGAAGGCCGAGGCATGGCCCTATTTAGTGATGCGAGGGCGGGAAAGGGTTTCATTGAGACACATAATAGGATCAATAATTTGGATCGAAGGCCAATTCTTCGGTTTTTCTTGCAGGCATCTAGTCGGTGGAATGAACGCCCCCCGTTCATGTGCTCTTCCTTCCCCCATCTCTGTTGGGATCACAGCTGCTGGCGCGTCTTCCTGCCAGACTCTTAGTACTCCGCTTGGCCGCATACCATCCCAGCAAGCTTCACTGCTGGCATCATGCTAAGTGGTAGGTTCTGATGCTGGTAACACGCTGGTGGCATAGCCCCCTGGCAGACTTTGATGGCATGTCAAGCTGGCAGACTTAGATGTTGATAATACATTTGGCAGTATATATTTCTGCCACACTCTGATGCTGGGATCACATTTGTGGATGAATCTGCTTGGCAGATTGTATCATTTGTAAAAGGCTAAGCCACTTGGCACACTCTGTTCCGGAAGTTACCCTTCTTGGCATATTCTCCTTTCAGGTTATGATGTTTAGTTAAGAAAAATATGGCTATACGCTGATTACCGTTTAATATGGTAAAGAAACACTGTTAGTGTAGTTTACAAGGATATTGCAAGTCATCAAGGAATATGGTGGCCATATAGCGGCACGACTCGAGACTGCAAGTCGAGTGTCTTTATTTGTCACAAAACTCCCAGGTGAATTGCATTATCTATAATGCGTACACTCAGGGGTATTTTATTTCGTCTAACCCATGGAATTGGGCAGGAGGGAGCGGATCAAGACACAAGAGATTCCAGGAAAAGTATGAATAGCAGCAGCATGCAGCAAACACACACACTTGTGTTTATTGTAATGCTTATGATATGGTGGGGGGATACAAGCAGCGTACCTTCGAGTAGGGGATATAATAAGGCTAGCTGTTGTGAGAGACAGTCAACTTCTGTATGTGGCAGGCTTCTTGAACTGCTGGAGCAACAAAATGAGAGGGCAGAGTAGTGAAGGCAAATTAGAACTATTTTAATTTCACACTGCAGGTGTCACAGCTCTCGCTCTGTTTATGTGCCCCCAGACCACTGTGTCCCACACTGTGATCGCCTGAGGGACGACGGATGATAAGAGGCAGAGTCACATCCTGATGGGCAGACAACCAGGAAGGGCGAGAGGCGTGGTGTGAAGCTTTGTATATTGTCATGCACTGTCAGGCACCGTAACCCCTTCTGCAGAGGTTCAATATCTGTCCCAAGCAGTGCACATGCATGTTGTGTCTGCGGTCTTGAATCTACATTTTTGACTGCTGATTCGGAGGCCAGTGACGTCACAGGTGACGCAGCAGTTATCTATCTAAATACAAGCGCATTCTGATATTTGACCACGATTGTAACAAGAGAATCATTTCCATATGTTAATAGGTGGTTCCTTCCCAGTGCTGGAATTGGAAAAAATTTACTCGGGGAACTCATAAATTGGGGTCAAGGTGTGACTGAAGAAAGGCTGTGGGGTCATGAGTGGTGGAGTTTGAAAAGCAGAGTGTGTCATCTTGTGCATTTAGTTTTGTAAAATTTGCTGCAAGAAAATTGGCTATTAGGAAATATGTGACAGAAAAGATGTTTTGGCTTTCATAATTGGTTCCAAAGACACTGAATTTTAATTGTCTTAAACGGGCAAAGCCCTTGCTGCAGAGATCTTTGTTTGTCTAGCAACTTTGAGGTGATTATAATAGAGGCGAGGTAACACAGTTCTGGGAGAGTTTGTGTTTTGTTCAGTCACAGTTTTGACTCATGAAGTAGAATGGGGGTTTATTATACCTAGTGCAAAGCACACTGTGCAACATGCAGACTGCAGATTTGTATTTTATGTAGGCAGGTAAGTAGGCTACTGCTTTTGACACTGTGCTCATTTTGTTACTTCCGTTTCATCAGTTATAATCCTTGTTATTTAGCACAGTGATCAAGTTACCGGCATCAAGGAGCTGCATTCAAACTGTAAGCCATGGGTTTAGGTCTGCATGCAAACTGTAAATCATAGGTGAGATCCTTATTTTCTCAATCTGCTGTTATTCTAATATTGCAAAGAAGGGGTTCTTTGGAAGTAATAAAGTCTTGGAGGTACAGACAAGCACAATCACTGCATTACATTTTATATCCGTACTTTGTGCTTCTCCTAATCATTTACTCCTAACATAGATCTACAAGTATGGATGATATGTGGCTCCTACACTTTATAACTCTCATGGTCTTATTTAACATTTCCTGTATATTGATTTGTACACTTGTATGGTTTACTGTTGCTCTGTGTGTGATGTAAAGTGCTCTGACACCCTACACTGGAATGAGTAGTGTTATAAAAGAATTAAATTAAAAAAATAGTAGGTGGTATTTAAATCATTATTTGTGTAATTACTCATGCACACAGATAAATCTTGCAATTCTTACAGTGCAAGCACATCTCTTTAATAGAGGGTTGAAAAAAGTCAAAAACCTGCCTCTAAGTCATGGTTTCTCTAAAGTACTTGTTTAGTATAAGCTAAGTGCCTTTGTTTCAGTTCATTTGTTTCCTTCCATTGAGGGCTCCCAGTCAGGATGATACTTGAACAAAAGAAGGACTGATGACCCTGTAAATCAGTCCTTTGTTTGTGCCCAGCTGGAAGTGCACATAAGAAATCACCCTCGCTGCCTGCAGGTTGCTCCACAGAACAGAATGCAGACAACGTGTGGGCTCCGCTGTTTTATGCCCCAGTTTTGGAAAATGACACCAATTCAAATTTAACATGTTTCCCTGGGTTGGCCAGATCCCAGCTCCAGCCCAGAAGTAGCTGCTGGGACTGTGATCCGGCTGGATCCCCCTACTTTACATCACTATTCCTGCCTATTCATTTATGCAATTTTATATACAGCGGACATTCTTCAGAGGTCCTATAGTGCTTTAAAATAACACAGAAGTAGTTACATAAGGTCCAACATCACATGGTCACATAAGGTCTTTACAGTAAAACATAAGACACGTATAAGGTCAAAAATTACCTAATGTCCAATCAATATAAAAGGTTATGTTACAAATTTACAAATATGCAGATCATTACAAAGTCACAGAATTACAATTGATTGAGGAAGTACATAGTATAAGTTGCGGCACTGTACAAGTTGACAACTGATAAGGTTTATTGTAATGGATGTGGAGCCGCTAAATTTGGGGCAATAACACAAATCATATTGACAACAGGTAAACACCTCACACAGCACTCAACAAAGTATATTAGAAAGAACCATTCAGAAGCAAGCAATACAGCACAGATATTCTATTTAGATGCTTATTAGTGTGCTTGCAATACCACTTGCCTGCTCTATATGTTAAGCACAAATACAGACAGAACACAGACAAAGCTCCTAACACCCACTCAACACAGCTCATATAGGCGAATATTTAGCTGTAATGGTACCTAAAAAACAACCATCACCTCACATGCTACATGCCAAGAAAGGCACATGACAAATTCACATATGGCACCCATTCAAGTCGGTCACAACCATCAAACGCTATTACTCAAAGGCATATGAATGATTAAGGAAGACTTTTTGGAATATTGAAGTACTATCAATATACTACTACATTTCCACAAGCCATCCGGTTTAATGGAAACTAGCTAACCATTTGGAAAGTCATCTTCGTACAACCAAAGGTGTTGCTATGTCATACTAGTGGTATGCAGATTCATATGACGTAACCAAATCTAGCCTAATATAATATAACACAACACAAAACAACATTACATAAGATGACATAATACAATATAACTTCGACCTGCATGGTACTTAGGTCTTTGTGTGGGTATATGTAGCTGTTCAGATCGATCACATTGAGCAATTAAAACTCTTCAACCTTTGTCAATCTGGCTTCCGATCGAGTCATAGCACTGAAACTACCATGGTCCACATTGTTGACGATGCCCTATGCGCAACTTGACCAGAATGAATCTTGCCTCCTTATCCTACTGGACCTGTTAGCAGTCTTTGACACTATCAGCCATGCTACCCTATTAACCTTCTTGAACATGAAGGGTTCTATCTGCGACCGTACGGAAATGGATCTCCTTTCTACATAACATATCTCAGCGCATCCTAAACAATCACACGGCTTCTTACCAGTCTTCACTGATGCTGGGCATGCCCCAAGGCTCTCTTCTCCTCTTGACATTGTTTACCCTTTATATGGAGCTCTTAACTGAAATCCTCAAACTCTCCCACATCTCCTACCTAACACATGTATGCTGACGACACTCAACTCTATATGAAAATCACCTCCCACAAGGACATCTATATCCTCAAACAGCAGCGGCTCCTCCACAATGGCGGAGGAGAGTCGCCCCACTGCCTGGCTCAGAGCCAGCAAATGGAAAATAAAATGATGTTCATGCATCATTTTATTTTGTATTTGCCGGTTCTGAGCCAGTGCTGTAGGGAGGTAACTAACCAAAACTGGGTCCTGGCTCAAACAAGCTCAGCTGAACTGAGCTTGTTTGAGCCAGGACCCAGTTTTGGTTAGTAGCTTCAGGAGCGGGCAGAGGCTCGCGAGGTTGTTCTAGTGGTAAAAAGGACCACGAGGCTTCAGCAACTTCTGTTGTGAAATATATGTGCTGTGCGTTCTGTCGGATGGTTTTGTCAAATTGTTGTGTTGTTAATTGTTTAGTACATCATTTTATGTTTGAATCATTGTTATTCCCTATATCAGTGTGCGATGGCAGAAAAAGATGCCTTCGCCTATAGCGAAGAACATATTCAGAATTTAATGCGAGAGCCACCAGTCTTTGCATCAGCCACCTTAAGTGTCACTGCTAAAACACAGAATGAGTCAGACAAACTAACGAGACTACGCAAAAAACAAATACGGACGGACCTTCATGGACACTTCTTACTACAACATCTAAGGGAAGGGACAATCCCATCGGGACTACAGATACGTAACATCCCGGCCGTGTTCATTGATGACCCGATATATAAGAAAGAATATAGCTGCATAGAGACGAAATGCAGCCGGGACCTAATGGTTCTAACTGTTGAGACAGCACACAGGCTGTCTTTGGTACAATTAGAAGAGATCGCAGACTTGGAGGCTGAAATTAAAAATAATCCCCATCTTACTGACGCAAAAGCTCTATTAGAAAAGGTTGAAAAGGAGATATCGGAGTTCAAAGACTACACAGTCATTCAAAAAAGCAATAAGTTTGAGTTGGACAAAAAGAATTTTTCGTTGGAATCAACTTACCCTTATCTTAACAAAGATTTCTATACTAAAAACGATTCGAGAAACTACCTTCAAAATTACCGAGGTCGGTCGCGAAAGAAATTTATCACCTTCTCAGAATCATCATCATCCTCGGGCGAGGACACGGACGCCAACACTAGGGCAAATCAAAATCCAAGGCTAAATCAACAAAATCAGGACCCGCAAATATTAAACCAAGAGGCACGTTTTTTAGCCCGAGGCCAACGACAAGGCAGAGGACGGTTACAATACTCCCAACCATGGGAAATGAGGACACGCCGTCAGTACTACAGAAGCTAGTTTCTTCACCGATATTCAACCTGTCTGATAAAATTTTAACAGAAGCTGAAACGTCAATATTGGAGAAAGGATTAAGCTTTGTTCCATCTAGACCAACAGACTTTGTGAAAATGAAGCTGGAAACAATGGAGTTTTGCCGCAAAATTCGTCTAAAAACATTCTTTTCGGACTCCACTGAAACTGTAACAAAAGAGCTAACAGGACTGAGGAGAAAATCCTCTTTTTGCCCAACAGGCCCCAAAGTCCCTAAAGAAATTAGTACCTTCGAAAGAACCGTCCTAGCTGGAATACAGGCAATGGAAGGCAAAAGAAGCTATGTCAAGTACAACTTAGCTAAACAAGAGAAAGATGCTTTGATGGACCTGAAAAATGATAGATCTGTAGTGGTGAAACAGGCAGATAAAGGGGGTGCAATTGTTATTTGGGATGTGAACAAATACAAGAAAGAGGTGCTACGCCAGTTAGAGGATGCTGAATGTTATCGAAAAATTTCTAAGGACCCAACAAAGGAATTACAAAACCAACTATTCCAAATCATCGAAGAAGGTTACACACAAGGTTTTGTTGGTCCAAAAGAACGAATCTTTTTACAGAATAAGAACCCCAGAATACCTGTGTTTTATGTTCTGCCCAAATTGCATAAAAGCGAACTTGACCCCCCAGGCCGTCCGATAGTGTCGGGTTGTGAGTCACTGATTGAGCCAGTGGCTCAATATATTGACTTCTTCCTGAAACCATTCATTGGGGAAATCCCGGCCCACTTGAAAGATACTACGGCCTTCCTAAATAGAATAGCACCCGTTGGTTTTGACAACACACGACAACTGATGGTCACATTGGATGTAGTATCGCTCTATACCCAGATTCCCCAGGATCAAGCATTAGAGACTTTGGAGTGGTTTTTGGGCAAAAGAGAACAGCCGGTCCAAGTACCTACGGAATTTCTTCTGGCACTTGCCAAATTTTCATTGTCTAAAAATTATTTTTCATTTGACTCACAGTTCTTCTTCCAAACAAGAGGCGTGGCTATGGGCTGTCCCTTCGCCCCAGAATTAGCGGTGTTATATATGGGCCTATATGAAAATAATTTCATATATAATAACAACCCCTATATGGCAAACATCTCCAGTTACATGCGCTACATCGACGACATTTTTTTAATCTGGACAGGCACACAGCAATCACTTGATGAGTTTGTCGGTTGGCTCAATGGACGGTCAAATGACATCAAGTTCAGCTGTTCGTCATCAAATGAATCGATCACATTTTTGGATGTAAAAGTGGAGGTATCGGGTGGACATCTAGAGACCACACTTTTTAGGAAATCGACGGATAGGAATAAGGCGCTACATTACACCAGCAATCATCCTCGAAGTCTGAGACAAAACCTACCGTACGGCCAGTTCCTGCGGATTCGCAGGAACTGTTCAAATAAAGAGGAGTATTTTGCGCATGCGAACAAACTAAAAGATCGTTTATTAGCGAGGGGATGCCCCAAAAAATTACTCAAACATTCTCTCAAGAGAGCATAGTGGACACCAAGGGAAACACTGTTGGAGCAAAGAACAAAGAAAATGGCCAATAGACCAGTCTGTGTCACAACGTTTTGCCCCAACACACACCAACTTCGAAAACTCATCCTCGCCAACTGGCATTTGATCAAGGATCTTCATGAGGAATTTTCCATCCCTCCTTTGTTTGCATATAAAAAAGAAAAAAGCATAGCCAACTACATTGTGAGAGCGGCTTTACCGAAACAGCAACCCCCGACTTTGAGAAGCATGTTAGATCTGCCACCAATTGCAGGACACCACAAATGCGGAACCTGCACATGCTGTGAGCAAACTATAGAAGGAGATGTCTTCACGTTTAATAACATTCATTGGAGACACAACACGTTTACAAATTGTAAAACCAGGAATGTCGTGTACGCAGTCACCTGCCCATGTCCAAAGCTTTATATCGGGAAGGCCACCCAGGAGGCACGGCAGCGTATTACCCAGCACAAGTCGAGGATTCGACGACGAGTGGAAAATGCCCCACTAGTCAGCCACTGGGCCGCAAAGACACATAGGGAGGAAGACTTTAAATGGACAGTACTTTCGAAAATTGAGCGAGACCCCCGTGGGGGTGATTTGGAGGGCCATTTAAGTCAGCGTGAAGCATTGCTTATCATGAAATTTAACACGGCAATCAACGGTTTAAATGAGATAGCGGAGATCTTCAGACCAGTGGTATAGACTCCGTTTTTTATAGCGTGATACCCTGTTTTTCTATCATACGTGCCCGTTTTTCGTCTGTTCGTATTTAATGATGATGACATAGCATATAGACACCAATAAGGCTACTAATTAGCATTCCATCAAAGAACTTCATGTTCCATCATGTGCTGAACCATCGGTACATTAAAACTCCAATTCCCATGAGTCAATGGGATTTCATGACCCGGGAGCATTTAGTTGTTAACTGCCCCAGGTTTCCCAGGAGTATCGTGAACGGACTGATGCAGCCACGAAGCGCTGAAGGAGTTGAGTGATCTCGGTAAGCAGTTCCTCCCTCTGATAGTTTCGCATAGTTTGTTGTATATAGATAGGGCCAGCCGAGCAATACTAACGGCGATTTTCGACGCCTTTGGGTTTTAGATGCCGGCACGGGACTCCAACGTGAGATGAGCAGGCAAATTCAAATAGGTAAGCGGCTCCCCCAGGATCCAATGGCATTTTTCTGTAGCCCGTCGTGTTCAAAAAGAAGTTACCGATTAGTGTTTCCTTTCGCTTTTAGAAAGAAAATAAATCTTTCCATCGTGAAAGCCGGCTAAGGAGGCAGCCGTCTCATAATTCGGTAAGCCAACATTGGCTTCATTTTAGATCCAAGTGGTTGGGGGCACCCATTCACACTACGATTTATTCAAAATCAATTTCCATTCTAGCTAGCGGCTGTCCAATTCAGATAACGGATTCGCTTCGAATGGTGAGTTAAATGGACACTTTTAGTAGTCTTTTTGTGTGTCTTTTTTGTGTGTCTCTGTAACTTTGTCGACAGAAAGAATGATGATATAAGTGGGTTTCATTTGTGTTTCACAGCCCCAGGGCAAGCTGGATTGGTTGCAGACAGTTAAGATTCTACTTTTACGCACTTGTTTAAGGTGGGTGTGCTCAGCCGCTGATGGCTCTTTAGAGGTCCCTAGTTGTTTTAACTATCTAAAGAGGGTTTGTTGTTTCTTTATTGCAGAAATTGATTGGTCCTGAAGAGAACCCAAAAAGATAGAGGTTCGAAACGCGTCGACCAGTTTGGTCCTTTTTGCACCCACTTGAGATGTTCCTACTAACAACGTCTTTTTGTTTCTAAATTGTATAAAAAATAAAAAAAGAGAGAAAGTATTTTGACTTCTATATAGGTTGGGAGTCAATCGATTAAAAAAGGAAAGGTGTCATTAGGACCACTTTGTTCAGTGCACGTAGATTGTCTGTAAGAGTGTATTGGCCACGAATGTTTGAGGAGTGAATGTAGTATGTAATCTCATATAGGGGGTCAAGACCATTTTGTATTGTTTGGAATGTATTTGGATTTGTATTATGTTGTTTTTTATAAAATGTAAATGCGCAATGAATTATTGTTTAGCGCACAATATGAGAGAAATGAGAAATAAATAATAAATATTCTCCTGAGAAAAAGGAAATTCATAAAGCCCTCCTCTCACGTTTTATTTGTCATGATAGGAGCTAAAAAAGGAAGTTTGTAGTGATTCTCAGTCTGGACCATATGTTTTTTTTTTTTAGTGCTGTAGGGAGGGGCAGTGCCGAGGCATGGAAGGGAGGAGGGGGAGGAGGAGTGCTAGATGCACTCCCAAGGTGCTCATGTGTGTTTGCCCCGCTGCCTCAGGCTGACCAAAACACACAGGTGCACTTAGGTTTCTCCAGCCTGGCTGCATTGAGCAGCTGGGATGGAGAAACCCCCACAGACTCCCTGGCCTGAGCGGAGTGGCTTTTTATCCCGCTCAGGCCAATCCCTGCGCTGCTCTGCAGCACGGGGATTGGATGGGAGTCTATCCCAGGGTCTGCTGAGACCAGGATGAGGAGAGGCGGCGCAACGTAATGCTGGAGGCAGCCAGCAGCTAATGGTAAGTTAAAAAATATATATATATTATGTCTAACACCGCCCCTTCGCATGACCCCCTGCGCTCTCCCTCCCGCGTTCCCTCCACCTTCCCCACCACCCTTTGTTTGTGGCGACTGCCACTGTACTCAACAACACCTTGATGAAAACACAAAATTGGCTGACCCATAACCACTTCAAACTCAATGCCCTTAAAACTGAATTCTTATTGATCGCACCACCCTCCTCAGTCCCTAACGTCAAGGATTGACTCCCTCTTTTCATTGCCCTGAATTGTACTCCACACATCATTGAGTCTGCCAAATTCCTAGGTATAACTTTGGCCAAAGACCTCTCCATGCAAAAACACATCACACCATCACTACAGGAGCTAACCACATTTTGCACATTCTTAGGAAACTAAAACCTTCCCCCCCATGACAAACCTCACAACAGCAGTTCAAGCACTTTTTGTATCAAAGCTAGACTATAGTAGTACTACCTTGGTGGGTCTCCCAAAAACCTCACTCACACCATTGAAGGTTACTCTGAATGCAGTAGCTAGGCTTGTCATTGAACAAAAGTGATCATATCACCCCAACCTTCAATCACTAAAATGGCTACCCTTTGAGGCCAGGATTAATCCCAAAATTGCTTGTATGACCCCAAAGCGCTGCATCAGAATACCCCCTCTCACTTGACTCTGAAACCAATCCTGTTGGGTGGAAACAGATCTTCTAGAAGTACTAGCTCCTTCCTTCTTAAGCCACAAAGATTCAAGAAAAAGAAGACATACAACCGATCATTCTTTGGAATTGCCCCAAAAATCTGGAACCCTCTCCCTACAGAGATCAGATGCAACCCATCAAAATCCAGCCTCAAGAAGGATGTAAAAAATGTTCTAGCCAACATATTCCTCTCACATTAATGTTTTCTTCCATCTCTCCTTGTTCGATTACTCTTGCCTATCTGTTTGCTTCCTCCTAGTACGCCGGAATACGTTTTGACAAAGTATTATGCCAGAGTATGTACTCCTATCTCTCTGTTTGCCATATATGCAAGTATATTTCTGTCCATTCTTATACATCTTTTTTTGTATATAGCGTATTTTTTATATCTTGTATTCATATTTCTTCCTGTTCTATCCATATTTTGTACACTTCTGTAAAGCACACTGTCACCCGAAAGGGTCTTTTTCGTGCCATATAAAATTTCAAATTTCAAATAAATAAATAGAGGTGTTTTGTTACTAATACACATTGTCCAATTGAGACAGGTTCCTATTTTTCCTATTCCACGCTCCAGTAGATGGTTTATGCTTTGCCATTTTATGTTAATATCACTTAATAAATAAACCCAGTGCTGGCTGTCATCGGCAGTCCTGTCCTTTACAGTGATTTTTCAATTTATAATTGAGTAAAATGCATTGGAAAGGCGAGAGTACATCGAAGAAACTTAAATTATTCCGGCTCAAAAATCTCGCCCAGTTGCCTCTCGTCGCTTTTTCCTTTTCAATAAGTTACTTCTGTGTGCTTTCCAGCACACAGTTGGTCATCTTGTCTGCAAGTTCAGAGTAAATCTTTTAAACTGCCAAACCCTTAAAAATAACAATTGTTAATGATGGGCTTAGTTTTCTTTTTATCAAGGAGTGTCATGGAAAATTGAAAGAAATAGTCGTATCAGGATGTGAAAATGTTTACTTCCATGATGTTGTACAGCCTCCTGATGTTAGAAGGTCAGGGACAATGTAATCTGCAGGGCAGGGGAAATTTTTGACGGGGATGGGCTGAAATTCTCACAATCGTTAAATTCATTATTGGATCCTTCACCACTGGGAAGGAGCAAATGAAGAAGAGAACAGGGCGCCATTTACTTCACCTGCATTTGTCTAATGAGCTAACTTGTATTTTATTTGGACTCAACCAAGGATTTGTGTTTACATTTTGCACAAGAGCGAATAAGCTATGAAGGCTCAGAGGCCTCAAATATCTCGGTCGGTCTGACCATGCAGCAGAGCTTGCCATGTGGTTTGTCAGTTTTGCAAACCTCATCGTTGAACTGCCTTGTAAACACCATCAATACAAAAGCACATACCTGTCATTATTTCTCACCCACCATAATGTATTGCATTATGAGGAGCAGTGCTTATTTGGTAAAAAAAAAAGGGGGGGGGGGGCAGAGATTTTTTGAGCCCTGAGCCACCGCTGCCGAATACTGGGGTTGCCGTATGCAAAAGGTGACTAGTTTTGATTACTCTTTGTTTCCATCCTACATTTCCTCTACATATATGTCACTCTTGAAGTTTTTTTTTAGCCTTGATATGTTCCTTTGTCACTGTTTTCCTATCGTTCTCCTCTCCCGTCTTCCTCCCTTTTATGCCTTTCTCTTGCCTGCTCTGGGTCAAAGTCTAATGATGACAAATAAGTGATGTTCTCCAATATGTCTGCGTGTGCCTTCCACCTGTAACCACTGGCATGCAGTAAATATGAGGTGTGAGAAGCTGGGCACCATGGCCCATAAAGCAGGGGCCTGTTATGCCCTTTTCCACATTCAACCACAATAACAATTATACAGAAGGGTGTGTTTCAGGTGTTGGGGTGCCCAGACAAATCACTGTTTTTAGGGCAATAATGCTGTAGAAAAATTCCATTCCCGCCGTTTTTAGCTGCATAAGGGCATAAATCAAATTTTGGAATTTGTTGCCCTCCTTGGGCCAGATGTACGACCCTTTCATTTAGCGCCTCGCAATTTGCGATACATTGTGAGTCGCAAATTGCGAGGCGCTAAATGAAATGTACAACAGTGTGTTTACACTGTTTGCGATTCCCAATGGGGTCGCAAATTGCGAGGCTCATTAATATAAATGAGCCTCTCGCAATTTGCGAGCCCATTGTGAATGCCAGCCCTCCCAGGGATGGTGGCCTGCTGGGCTCAGCAGGCCACCATGTCTGGGACTGCTTTTTAATAAAGCAGTTTAAAAAAAAAATGCAGCCCGTTTTCCTTAAAGGAAAACGGGATGCATTTAAAAAAAAAAACATGAAACGCTTTTGTTTCATTTTTTAAGGGCAGGCAGTGGTCCCAGGGACCACTGCCTGCCCTTAAAAATGCATTCGCATGCATATGCAAGGGGGAAGAGGTCCCCTGGGGTCCCCTTCCCATTTGCAAATGCACTACCACCTACTTGAAGTAGGTGGTAATTGCGAGTGCTTTGCGACCGCAATTGCGGTCGCAAAACATTAGTGCATTGTTTTGAGACTCGCTATTTGGAAGGGAACACCCCTTCCAAATAGCAAGTCGCAAAACCTATTTAGGGGGTCGCAGAAAAATTGCGACTCACTAAATAGGCTTTGTACATGGTCCAATATGTTTTTGCATTCGCAAACGGGTTCGCAAACCGGTTTGCACATGCAAAAATGGGTTGTACATCTGGCACCTTGTTGTGTAATGCTCACAGGTCTGCTCTTTTCACTTTTAAAGTACAATTTTTTGCACTACGCTTGTAATAAATACCAAAAAAAGTATTGCCAAAACAGATCTACAATGGAATGGAATTGTACATGTTTTCATGTACTGATGGATTTAAATAATTATTTTCTATTAGTAGTGTTGGAATATACAATTACATTATTACATGACCAAAAGGTTCATGTGTTTGTTCTAAATAGATGCGGCCACTGCCTAGTTACAAATCTCAGTGGAACGACTTGTTGCAAAGAAAAGCTGTTATTTGGTTGAACCTTCTACTTTGTCCCATAAACAGGAAAGGGCATTGCCTGCATTGGACAAGGTGTTGCTTAGAACTCAGATAGATACATGAAACTTACTATGCTGCTTAAAAAGTAAATAAAGCAAATGGAGTTTGTCATGTCTGGCCCAATGTGAACTTACTCACATCTTCTTCGCCCATCAAGAGGAAAGCTACGATTTCACACATCATACGTTGGCGCAAAACCTGCCGATAAACTTGGAATTATTAAATTGTCACATATATTTTTATGAGATTCATCATACTGTGATATGATCTTTTGTTCATTCATTTTAATATTTTAATTAATTTTACCTACTTTGTATATATTTTAGTAAACATTATCAATGCATTTTACCTCACATAAGTTTTTATGAATACCACCCCTTGAAATAAACATATTATTGAATAAACTCAGGAAACGCTGGGTTTATTGCAACAACCATGTACACAAGTATTTAGTGTATTACGAACACATGTTCTAGAAGAAGCACTGAGCTTCAGAGTTAAAACTATAGTACATCTCCTTTCTGATCTGAACTCTTCGATGTTTTTGGGGAGAGTGGCTGATTTACTGGTGGTTTTATCAATATTACAGCAATAAACTTCTTACTTACAAACATTGGCTATGCCTTCTTTTTTACATGGCAGGAGGATGGCTTTCCACCGATGACAAATGTAGGAAAATGGGTTACTGGTTGAGGGGGGTGAAACCCTCCTCAAGCAGCAGCCATGATTCTTGTCAGGGTGAAACACAAGCAAACCCCAAATTATCTTGTGATCAACTCTCTGGTAGCTTGGCACAACAGCAGTCAGGCTTAACTTAGAGGCAATGTGTAAAGAATTTCTGCAGCACACAAAGAGAATTACAGTGAAAACAGAACACAAGGAAAATCCCACATCACTTTAGAAAAATAGAGTACAATTTTCTAAATTAATTGACAGTTAAGCAATACAAATCCAATTATTAGAACCTTAGATATGCAGTTTTAAAGGTTTAGATAACAAATACTACTTAAAAGCACAAAGCTCCTGTGATTATCTGGTCGCGCTGTACCAGGACAAAGTCACAAGTTAAGGCTGACCACTATGGAGCACGGGCAAAATACAGAGACCAAGTTAGGCCCCACTCAACAATGTACCTAAAATCCTGTTTGTGGAGCGTTGCATGATTCTGTGTAGAGGACGTGTTGCAGGATTTGTCTTGCAGCGACGGGTCTGAGGAGAGTTTTGGGGCCGTGATGCGAGGTCCTGTGTCATGCAAAGGTGGTTCCAAAGAGCTGCTGGGTCCTGCATTAGAGGTGTGTCGCACAGAAAAGTTGCATTGCGATGTGTCAGTTCAGTCCAAAAGACCACAGCTGGGCTGGCAGAGCACCTTCAGACCCACTTCCAAGGGTCCAGGACTGGGGAGGCACCACTTGGGGGTAGGACTCACAGCAGGCAGAGTCCAGGTGCAGGGTTCAAGGTGGAGCCTTTTCCGTCTCTGAGGCTCTGATCAGGAAGCCACAGAACTAGCCTGTGGAGTCTCATCTAGATGCAAGTCCAGTCCGTTTCATTCAGGCAGCAGAGTAGCAGTCCTTCTTGCAGCAGAGCAGCACAAAAGTCCTTCTGAGTCTTTCACAGGTCCAGCTGTCCTCCCATATTTTGGGTCTGAGGGTCCACTATTTGTCTGTGGTTCCAGCTCTGAAGTAGAAGAAGTTTCTAGAGCGTTATTTGGAATTCTCTTCCCTTCTGCCATGTCCACAGCTAATTTGGGTGCACAACAGACTAGTGTGAAATCCTTTCTGAGTATGGTGAGGCAGTCTTTCTGATGTGCAAGTGTGATAGGAGAAAGCCCCTGCCCACCACCACATCAAGTCAGAGACAAAAGTCCTCCTTTGTCTCACTATTTGGGAGTGATACACAAAGAACATATGCCAGTTTCACCTAGTCAATAGACCAAGGGCGCAGGCTGCAGGCACCAAATAGTTGGGACAAGAAAATGCCAAGGATCCTAAAGGCACTTTGAGATGATTTAACTGTACACATTGCAATAATGTAATCACAGGCAACATCCTAACACATCCCATTTCAGGAGCAAATATCATGTTGAGACACACAAGTGATTGTAACACAACTAACGTAATATACTGCATAAAATGTCCTTGTGGAAAAGCTTATGTCGGTAAAACCAAACAAAAAATTAAAACCATGCTCACAGAGCATAAAAGTAGAATTAGAACTAAAAATGTAACCTCAGCACTAGCTACTCATTAGACAGAAGCTAATCACATGATCTCACAACTTTGATTCCAAATTATTGAAAAAGTGATGATTCTTCCAGGGGTAGACACCAATAAAAAATCTTCTTCAACGTGAAGTATATTGGATAAAAACTCTAGATACCATGATTCCCAAAGGGCTTAACGACAGATTAGACATGTCATGTTTCCTGTAGGCAATCACGTGTATACATAAAATCATTTGAAACATCCTGTATAACTAGGAAAACAGTACACTCTAGAGGTTGTACCATACAATTCATATCCAGCCTCTATAATGACATAAACTACACATACACAGCATGTGTTTGCACCAGCAGATTTTAATATTTGTGGTTATAGAGTAGAATTTATTCCCATTGGCATCTTTAGAGTTCAACATGGAGCATATTGGCAGTATTATTGACAATCCATTATGGTGACCGTTTCGAACATAGGAACCGATCTGGCTTTAGCAGTCCGTTTTTTATGACCATTTCACGAGACAAACAGGTTAGATCTATCTGTAAATATGCGCGCGATATGCCGCATTTCCAAGTGACCTGAGGAATATTTTTTGCTCGGGCTATAGACTTACGTGGGTAACCTTTTTCTGGTTCACCCGGGATTGAATAATATTGTTCACATACTCTTTCATTATGGCGACCAAAAAAGCCACTCATGGGTCTTTTTTTAAACAGGAGTCCGTTTTTCGTTTCTCGTGTGCACGTACGCGTTAACGCATGGTTTGAAAAATCAGCGAGATCGGCATTAGGCAGATCAGATACCCTGTGCAACGCGAGTTGGCTTACGGATTGCAGCATCATGCACCTAGGTAAGATTTTTGATGAGGCTTTAGTGGTGACCACAGTTGCAACAGACTCATTTAGATTGTAGCACGAAGGAGTTGATCTTTGGTTGAACCCATCAGTTTTTCTTATTACAGATTTTGGCCTCAGATGGTGATTAGGAGGTAAGACACCCGAGTCGAAATACAAAGACTCGAGCGATATTGCAGTGTTGTTGATGGAACATCCGGTCGTTTAACATGTGGCATTGATTGTTTGTAGCTTCTAACTGAGATTCATAGATGCACGAGCAGTGAAGTTGAAGGTATGATTTCACTACATTTGCACAGACACATTTGGTGGTAGACGTGATTACTTCACACGAGGCACTACAAGAGAATAAATAATAATCACTGGTCAGAAGTGACCTACTCTGTAAATTACAATGTGTAAATGTGATTTTGGGCTATATTGGACATCCATTGAATGCAATTATATTATGTTTTATGTTTCATTTCCAGACTTTCCCCTGAGGAAGGGACTCTCTATGTCCCGAAATACATTGGGCTTAAATACTGAAAATTGCATGATCTTGTGTTTACAATGCACAGAATGAGAATTTACGTACAAATGGTACTGATCAAATGAAATGTACATTTGTGTTGTATTATGAGTTTAAAAATTGTTCTGAAAAAAAGAATATAGAATGTTTACATTGTGGTGTTAGCACCAAGTGAATTGTGCGCAGCATACTCAAGTCGCAGTACTTGTTACAAACCAACTTTCTAAAAGTGCCATTTTCAGAATTGTGGCTTTACCATATAAGAGATTTTTAATTACAATTCTTTAGACACCAATTGTAACATTTCTAGATTCTCCCAATTGGAAATCATCATTTATTAATTGTAGTAAGGTAACCCAATGTTATCCTATAAGAGAGGTTGGCTTGCTTTAGCCTACAATGAATGTAAGATGTTTTCACTACCAGGGCATGTAAAAGTTAAAATTACATGTCTAACGTTTTTAAATACACAGCTACCTGCCCTATGAGCTGTTTAGGGCCTACCCTAAGGGGGACTTATATGTACTAAAAAGTAAGGATTTGGCCTGGCAAAATGATTATTTTGCGAGGTCAAAATTGCAGTTAAAACTGCTCACACAGGTGGCAATGGCAGACCTGAGACATATTTAAAAGGCTTCTTAAGTGAGTGGCCAATTGGTGCTGCAGGCCCACTAGTAGCATTTCATTTTCAGGCAATGGGCACATGCAGTGCCACCTTACTAGGGAGTTACAAGTAAATAAAAAGCACCAATTGGGTGTAAGCCAGTCTACCATGTTTATAGAAGAGAGCACAACCACTTTCGCATTGATTAGCAGTGGTAAATTGCGCAGAATCCTAAAAGCCAACGAAACAGGTTTAGAAAACAGGAGGGTGGGGGCAACATGTTTGGAGATGACCCTACAGAAAGGGCCAACTCCAACATCAAACATGACAAACATGAGACAGAATAAAGGGCCTGATTGAGAGCTTGGCAGGTGGGTTACTCTGTCAGAAACGTGACAGGTTTCCTGCCTGCCTTATTACAAGCACATAACATTCTAAGGCACTTGTAAAAAGGCAGAGCAGATATCCTTCATGTGTTGTGATAGAGCAATTCTCCAGAAAATTCTAAATTAGGATCCTAGAGTCCTGCATTTTAAGGAATACTAAGACCCTAAAGGTCTTGGACAAGTGAAGCCCTGGTACTGTGTTTGACATTATTGATTCATACATTCATGTTTACCTGCATATAGATACTGTAAAGAATTATGGTGTGGACACTAGATGGTGTAGAGCTGAGAATGATCTAAAGGTGCGGAATACATATTCTGGTTGGTCATTGCCTAATTTGCAAACTTGAATTGTTTGTACTGGGTCAAAAACTGAGAAAACATTGTTGGTGATTGCAACTGAAGAAAATGTAAATCATTGAATGAACAGAAGCTGGTCTGGATTTGTAGGGGCTGAAGGTTGTGCGGCACTGCATGAGGAAGATCCTCTAGTCATGTATTTTGTTTTAAAACAGTTATAGTGAACCATTGGATGCTACCAAAACTACATGCATTGTTACAAGTTGCCATTGTGCTACTGTGCCCAAGTGTAGACAAGTATACTGGGTGCTGTAATTATACCGACAGTGAGCATCCTTAACTTACCTATATAACATGTCACATGGTAAATTGGCCTCAATCCCTTTTTATAGGCAGAATTTCTAAAGAAGCCACTAGCCATCACCTTGTTCAGACAGGTAATAGCACTACTGGATGGGGAAATACACTGCATCTATATTGCAACCCTACTTTAAGCAGGCCCTGCTGAAATTGTTGCTTAAGCAGGTACTACCAGAAAATGTACAGAATACTTTTGAGGAGGAGGAGAAAAATACATCTTACTGGCTAAAGCCAAGTGTTTGTGTTTTTTCTTAAAGGCATGCAGTGGTAATCTTCTAAATAATAAAACTGCTTCATGTTGGGGTTGGACTAGCCTTAAGGAAAGGACTATTCCTTTGATCTCTGCAAGGCAAGTGAGCTATTGGAATGGAAACTCTGCTGTTCAAAGAAATGCAATATGTCACTGTTGTTGCATGGCGCACATGTATTCCCCATTATAGATTCAACTCCTTTGGTTGACATCTCTTTCTTGTGGTGCCCTATGCCACACTTTCTGCTAATGCCTGAATGTGCTGCATGTGCATCTTTGATAGGCACTGATGCCCTATCGTCTCTACAGTTAGTTCCAGGGTTGTACATGAAAAACACAATGCCATTGTTTTTATCTCTCTTGTGCTCTTTAGGAGACACTTCATTTTAGCAAGATGAAACCAAATGAGCTGCTCTGAGTCTCTGCCACAGTTGATAAGAACATTGCTTTAGTATATAAGCAGCTTCCATGCTAAAGCTCTTTGAGAGGAGCATTTCCATGCTAGGATTCTCACGGAACCACTGCAGACTGTGACTGAGATGCAGCCGTGCTGACTCCAACCTACATTCCGCTAAGCAAGATCACCAGTGCACTGCGACCAGCTTCCTGACACCTAAGCTATCCGAATTGATCTGACGGAGAGTACTCCTGTTATGCTCTCTTTAGTATAGTATTAGATACAGCTAGGAGTAAGTAGGCAAACATTAGCAACAACTAACATGGTTGAATTGTTCATAATGTTTGCCATTATAACAATGCTGATTACAGCAACATGTTTCATCTTTCTTATAATTGCAGCTCATGCTTTCTATGCAAGAATACTATCATTTCAATAAATATTTGAAAATGCATTGTTGTATCTATCTTGTGTTTACTTTGGGCATGCAAGAGTGACCAAACAAATAGGTTAGAGCAGTGTCCACGGATTCCTTGGGAATCAGCGTGTCATGGTCGAGGTTGCCAAAAACATCTGTTACCCTTGTTGGTTTAGGGGTTGGATGTGGTACTGTGAGCAAGCCAAAACCCACCAACACTCACTGATGGTATATGTGGACCAAGTCTCTATACTATGAAGTTTGTGTTGGTCTTACACAGTCCTGCTATATTTGTAGGAACTGGATAAAATGGCTCCACCAAGGTTTTAGGTCAGGTACTTATTTAATGGGTCTCCTGAGTAGTTTTCTTCTGTGTGCCCAAGGCCCGTTCTTCACTTCTACATTGGAAGTTAGTGACGAAAAGGATTTATCCTCCTCTGCTTAATAGAAAGCACCTAATAATGGCTGCAGATTGTTCAAGTTTGAACCTTTAAAAGCATCATCCCACTATAGTGTTACCTTTCTTTGAAATTCCATTCAATAAACATGGCGCTGGCAGTAAATATTCCTGTAAATATAAATACATGCAGCAACTGCACACTTAACTGCATATGGGCTCATCAATGGCGGGGGAGATGTTACCTTGTGATTGGGGCACCTGAAGCTTACAAATATTAAGTTTACTATTCCTGGGTAAATTTTACTGCAGTCGATGCTAACAAGCAACCATTTCATACATACACTGAAGCAGCACCTCTGGCTGCATGTAGACCTTATGAATACTCAGAAATACCATTAACATACCAGGAACATCATAGCTGGTTTCAAGGCGCCCTCCCACACACCACAAAATGTAAGACTAGGTCCTCTCAGTAATGATGGGGCAACCTGGCCAGTCTTAGCTGGATACACACCATTTCCAAACACAGCTGCTTTAAATATTGGCAAAATATGTCTTTATATAATCACTTAGTTAGAATGTATCGACGGCTAGTACAGTTTGATATGCATACAATAAAAACTGCCCCAGGAAGGGCTATTTAAGCTGGGCAGCCACATTTAGCTCTGCCTGCCATTAGTTCAGTTACTATTAAGGCTGTCATGAGTAAAGTACGCACCAAACGGGAGGAAATTCAGATTTGGCTAGTACGAAAAACTAATCAGCTTGAAGCAGTGTTTCCCCCTATGGGTCCCCAAGACAAATTTAGAATTCTCCCTATGTGTCTTCAGTTGGTATGGTTCCCCTAATTGAAGATTGTGCGGCATGGGGTGCTATTTATGCTGGGAAAACAAGTGAAGTTACAGTTGGACTCCTTTTTTAGTCGCAGTTTAACTTGTGCTAATTAGCATTGCTCAATTTTTGGGTGCCTGTAGGTAACACCTCCTGATCCTGAGGTGCATTGTATGTAAATATAGAATGTTTTTCAAACAGGAAAAAATGGCCCCATTTGGCACTACTATGGTTTTATTTTGTATAGATCAAAAAGTATACGCATATGTAATTAAGTTTCAATTTTCTTTTATTCTTTTTCGTTATTCCCAAATTAGTAATGTTTCAATTCGCACTACATTATTGGGTTTTTTCCTTCCTCACATGTTTAAGAAACCCCAATGCATTTCGGTTGGGGCCCTTCCTCAGGGTGTAGTTCCTAAAGAAAAGAATATCACTCGTTTAATGGCCAAGTCCTGAGTACCTCCTTTAGCTAACCATATATACCAGAACGGAAAATGATAGCACAATTCAGATTATAAAAGTTGAGAGTGAAAAGTGAAGAACCAGATGGTAATCGATCCTGGCGGAGATAACCCGAGTGACCCTATAATGGACAATCAAAATTGTTAACAATATAAACGGTGATCCGAGTACTCCGAAGTGATGTGCATGCGGAGTAAAGTTGAAACACCCATTGAAGATGAGTAAAATGCCAGTAAGGGCGTCAATGCCACACCAAAGTGCCATAGAAATAGTGCAGATGAAAATATGAACTCCAGGGTGAAAATAGTAACCTATTACATGACAAACAGTACCAATATATTGTTTAGAACCGTCACGGGAACCGAATAATCAGTGAAAAAAGAACCGCATTCTAAATCATGATGTAGTGGCTGGTGACAATAAGTGAAAACCCGTGATATGTTCAAATGCGTACCTGACTATAGGCGTTCGATAGACCCATGCTACTCCTAAGCATGTGTAGATTCGAGTGAGTTCCACGGTATTCAGTGCCTATTTCCGAGTAGTAGAAATAAAAGATCGATAGATTGCGGAAGTAAACCAACGTCCCAAGAGGCAACAAAGAAATGGGCTTGAAGTGCAAAGTGAAGAATACTGCCAAAACACTCATTAAGTGCAAACGTTTACATAAAAAGACGCTTACATAAAAAGAGGACTAAAAGTGTAGGAAAGTAACAATGACAGCCAAATTGAAACAGTACAGTTGTAATAGATTACATATATACCATAGTACATAGCACCCCATCAATTGCTGTTCTGCCTGAAGTCCTACTGCAAATTAAAAATGAATACAAGGAAGCCCCTGCCCTGGACTTGTGGATAAAATTAATTGGCAACTCTACTATAGGATCCTCAATGACTTTAAGTAACTTCAAATAGGAGGCAGCAGCGTTGGTGATATGCCAACGACTCGCGACTATTCCTGTTGTGAATCAGGAACGCAAGCTACCCAAAATTATTTCTGAGACCTACTCCTCTTTAGGTCATGATGATTGAGGAGCTGGCCTGGTAAGCCACAGCTTAAAACAAAATCTGAATCATATACCAAGAAGCATACATCTAAGTCTTTTGAAAAATGCTGGGATACAATCACCAAAATAATAAATAGAAAACAGGAAGTGGATCTTTCCAACAAGAGTTCACTGAAAAATACTCTAATTTACGTAACAATTAAACAGCCAGATAGGTATCAGTATTATAATACACATCCCTCTCAGGACTCTTCACACAGACAGTCACGAAGAGTGGAACAGGCGAACACAGACAGGAAAAGTACGTGAAACCAAAAAAAGAATCACACCGCTCCTCTGATGTCATCATAAAAAAGGAAGAAAAGCATCCACAGCAAAAACAACACATTAAAAAGAAGGAAGAGGCAGGAATTTCCGCTAAATATACCACAGATACTCAGGACACTTCCCCTGAACAAGACGTCGGCCATAATACTGCTCAACAGCGCAGCTGAGGTCACCAAAGTTCACCAGAAACTTCAAGAGTTTGTTGTGGCCGAACTGCCTAATGGCTATATTCAAGTTAAAACTCCAGATCAGTGGCTGAGCCCTCCAGATAGACTTTATGATTTGACATTCAAATTGAGGGTGACATACTGCGTACTATTAATGTAGTTTTCTGGGAGAATTTGACAAATGCTTATGACATTCTCATGGCTGAGGAAGATTGGTGGCCCAAGTTTGCTAGAAAAGTCCTACAAGGGGAGGAGGTAATATTACCATCCTTTTCAGTTCTTGTTCCAGAAGAACTTAAAGAAGCGCATGCCAAGGATGGGCTCTTGCACAAGCCCCTGCGCTATTGCACAATCTAGTACACTGGGATAAAGACTCACTTTATCATATTATACTGCTAAAGTCCAGCCCATAAGCACAACCTCAATTCCCTATTAAGCATGAAGCTAGACAACCTGTTATTGAAATTCTATCCCAATTAAAATATCAAGGAGTGATTGAGCCTTGCATCTCACCTATGAATAATCCCCTATTTCCTGCAGCCAAACAGGATTGTTCCTACTGTATAACCTTAGACTATAGACATTTAAACAGTGATACACACACATTTGGTATTCAAAACCCATATAGCACAGCTTTAATGAACAACATTGTTCATAAAAAAAATAGCAAAGCATATTGGACATTTCCAGTAGCTTTTTGCAAAAATATAGTGCCTGAAAGCAGAGATATGATGGAATTTACCATTTTAAGGATGCAAAGAATATTTTTAGACTCCCACAGGGGTATGAAAACAGTCCAGGTCTGTTTACTGCCTGAGTATCATCAATTTTACAAGAAATTGACTCAGATGTGTTGCCATATTTTGATGACATTTACCTCACAAATGACGATTTAAACACACACTTGGCCAGAGTGGATCGTGTAATTTGGGTTTTGCTGAACATGGCTACAAATGAAATTTTTCAAAAAAATCAAAAATTGCTTTTCCTTGTGTACTATTCTTAGGTTATGAATTATCAAATGAAGGCAGAAGCCTTACCCCACACATCTTAGTGAACCACCAAATCCATTAAAAAAGACACAATCACTTTTAGGCTTTCTAAACTTTGGTAGAACAAATTTACCAGATTATGCACAGTGGGTTAAATGCAGGCAAAACGCAGAATTGTGATTACTCCTATTACAGCCTTAGAGGCTGTCAAAAAAGCAAGCATTCCTAATGCTAAAGCCTTACATCCACACTGGTTTTAGTGGACCACTTCCTTGACAGCTACTAATGTAGACTGTCTTTGACCTTATAGTAAGAACACAGGACTTTCTTCTGTATGAACAAGAATACCCCGTGTCATGTATAATTTTGCCTCTAGATCAGTATGTTTTCACACTATATACTGATAGCTCAGCGGAGCCCGGGTTGGTACTAAACATTAATACTCAGCAGCCGGCACTGCTGTGAAGGGTGTCATGAAAGATGGTAATTTTAGGCACAAAAAACATATACATTAACTTTGGTTGACTGTACCCATGTGCTGGCTGAACTGAAAACTTTGGTTCTGGCACTGAAGAATACGGATCCAGAATTCCTGACACTTGTAGTGTGCATATCCTATTATTGCATCCAGTCCTATAATGATAATTTACGCTATTGGCACTTGAATGGATTCAGAGACTCTAAAGGTAACACTATCAAGATTAAGTTGCTTTGGGTAAAGGTGGAAGCTCATAAAGATGCTCTGCCATGGGCTCATGTCATTCACACATTGGGCCATCAATGTCTTGGTGTACACATTGTAGTGAATTCATTGGTTAATGAAGTTGCCATGGTGGCAGTTCATACAGTTGTAGTAGCTGCAATTACTTACTCACATGATTTTACTTTCAGGTTCCTCACATATTTCTGTGCATGGCACTGTTTTCTTGGTTTAAACAAAGTTATCTGGTTCCTTCATGGTATTATCTTTGGATTTTCAATTAATTGTTTTTTCTCTCCATCTGGGTTGGATTTGTTGCAGTGTTTATTCTGCTGTTAAATGGACACTATCTCCCAGAATGCTCTTCCCCAGAGCTGGTAGCTGGAGTACTTACTCCCTATTCTTTTTCATATAAGGTCCAAACGACTCTTGCTCCTTGTGAACATTACTACATTTCCTGTCCATGATGGCATTGTAGGGATAAGATCCAATATGACATTTCTGGTGCCACAGAAACTTGACAAATTCCATATGTTTTTAAAATTGCTATGGAAGATATAATAGCTCTAGGTTTGACTTCTGTTGAATGGGGTGTGGAGACTGTGTCTAACAAGTTATCTGAATTAAAATCCTATGCAGTATTCAAAATTAAGGATTTGTATTTAAATACTGCAAACTATGGTGAATTTTTTTGCTGCCATCCTGCTGTACGGGTTCCTCATAATCCCTTTAAATTCAGCATTTTTAGTGTTCAAAATGATTTACAGATGTTTTTTAGTAATTGTTCTGATTTTCTTATTGCAATTTTTTAATGGCTTTATTACACTTATTCTGTTAAAGTTTTATGTTATATAATGCTATGCCTTTTAATGTTTTTAGAGTAGATTGCTTTTAGTGAATATCTCCAAGAACAACCAAGGGGAGGGTGTTGCGTGGCACACGTGTATTTTCCATATTACATTCAACTCCTTAGGTTGAATCACTTTCTCGTGGTGCCCTTTGCCACACTTTCTGCTGCTGCGTAAATGTGCTGTATGTGCATCTTTAACAGACACTGATGCCCTGTAGTCTGGACAGTTAGTTCCAGGGTCGTACATGAAGAACACAATGCAGTTGTTTTTCTTTCTCTTCTGTGCTCTTTAGGGGCACTTCATTTAAGCTAGTTGAAACTAAATGAGCTACTCTGCACCTCTGTCACAGTTGATATGAGCAGCATTTTATAATATAAACAGCTTCCGTGCTAAATGTCTTTGAGACGAGCATTTCCATGCTGAAATTATCACAGAACTGCTGCAGACTGACTGAGATACAAACCTGTTGACACCGACTTCCATCCTGCTGTGGAAGATAACCTGTGCACTGCAACCGGCTTCCTTACACCTAGACCAAAGTATGGGGGTTAGGCTATCCCAATTGATCTTGCAGAGGGTTCTCACGCTATGCTCTTTTTAGTATAATGTTAGATGCAGATAGGAGTAAGTAGGCACACATTAGCAACAATTAACATGGTATAATTGTTCATATTGTTTACCATTATAACAATGCTGATTACAGCAACATGTTTAATCTTTCTTATAATCACAGTATACTTTCTATGCAAGAATGCAATCATTTCAACAAATGTTTAAAAATACATTGTCGTGTCTGTCTTGTGTTTACCTTTTGCATGCAAGATTGACCAAACGAAAAGGTTAGCTCTGTTTCCACCGATTCCTTGGGAATCAGAGTGTCATGTTAAAGGTTACCAACAATATCTGCTACCCTGGTTGGTTAAAGGGTTACATGTGATAGTATTAGCTTAGTGAAACCCACCAACGCTTACTGATGGTATATGTGGACTAAGTCTCTATACTATGAAGTTTGTGTTTTTCTAATAAACAGTCCTGCTATATTTGTAGGAACCGACCAACACTGTTTTACTTTCTGAAACTGGGAATATTATACATTTTCAACGACATAAATATTATGGTACTAAAATATTATTGTCAAAATAACAACCAAATTATCAATATTACTCAGATGTAATGTAAAGTATCAACTACATATAATGTACATATAATGTAAAGTATCGACTACAGAAATATTGTGGACCAAAATATCAACATGGTATTGGTTGTATTTAAAAGTAATTAACATTTTTGTAAATTTAAAATTGTGATTTCTTTTTTTATTATTATATTTAAAAACTACGTAAGAAACAATAACACATAAACAACAATTTATTGTACATTTTAAAATTCAGGAGCACATTTATCCAAAAAAAAATCACTCAGCAATGTATTTAACATTATATGGTGCTTTCCATTCACACAATGTCCACTATGTGCTGCCAAGGGCCAAACCAATCACCCGTGTACCATGGTGGAGGGGTACCTGCGTTGTAAGCAGGATTGTTTTTTTGCTGGAAGGGACACTTTCCTGCACAAAAACAATCCTCTGAGACATTTTTCTCTTTCTATGTGTGCTTCAGAATGCAGAAAAAACAAGGAGAAATTAAAGATATTTCACCCCGGTATGCCTCACCTGAGGAGGCATAGCATTTTGACGCATTCCCAGGTTTATCTGTGAATACACCCAAATCCATGGGAGGATGCATGGGAACACCCATGGTCCACACATGGAATGCCACCCTGGTGCCGAATAACTTAAAGCAGTGATTTGCGCTGCATTGTGTTACTCTAGAGTTATCAAGCCAAGCCGGGCCACACATGGTGGCCTTACGTGACTTGATAAATCTTACTTAGTAGTTGCATCGTCCTTGAGCCCCATTGCGTGGCACAAGGGCTATGCAACTGCATGATAAATATGCCCCAAGTTCTTAAAAATACATGTACTTTCAAAATATATGACTAGAAAAATAGAATACAGAGTGAGGGATTGGTAGGCTAGGACCACAGTCAATAGAGGGAAACAGCCTGTATAACGAAGGCTGAAGAACTAGATGCCTTCACAACAAAGGAAGTACAACGATAACATCTTTACAACACCTGCCTTTACAAAGAGAGTTTCTACAATGAGTATGTCTTTACCACGGATGCTTTTATAACTAATTTCGTTGAAAAAGCATGAATGGTAAAGATGGTAAAGGCACAGTCGTAGTATAAAAAATAAGGTAAGGTAAGTATTAACTGTAAAATATTAAGAATTATATATATATATATATTGTCACCTCCTCGATTACCCCAGCAGTCCGGAGACGGGAGACGGCTTTGTATTCCTCGTCTGCCCCGTTAGTCATGCAGAAGGGAGGGGCCAAGGATCTCCGCCCGATGCCATAAAAACGGAAGAGGAAGTGCAGCATATGGAGGGCGGAACGCGAGAAGAAGGAGTGAAGGAGTAAGGCAGGTCAGCGGTCAGGAAATCGGGGAATGAAGCACCCGACACGTCTACCCCAGAGGCAGTGGAGCCTTCAAGGATAGTGACCAACGAGTCAGTTGAGCCCAAAGCAGCTGCCAAAGTTCCTGGGAAAGGAGCAGACTCTCCTGTCTGCCCAGAGCCCCAGAGTACATGCGTCGTCCCAGGAGGGACGTGGCTCCACCAGGTGCGTCCAAGGTTCTCAAACAAGAGCTGGAGGGCAGTGACTGGGAGGGGGGTGAAGGAAGAAGGGAGGGCTGGGAGTTAAAAACAGGCTGACTTAAGTAGTTAGACTGACCAACTGAGTACTTTAAAATACCACTACAAAAAACTTATGAGATTTATGTTTTTTGTGTTACTTCCTTCACTGTAATCGGGGAGTTTTCATTTTTTGTGACAGAAAGGGAAATTAAATGGAGACAAGACCCATACCTTAATCCGCTTCCAATAACCCCTCCCTTACTTCCTAATATTAACCAATTTTCATCAAGAAATAAAGAGGAACAGGAGAATATCCTATACTAACCCCACCACAAGAACTAAAGACTCAATAGAATAGGTTCTTACCTGCACTTCTTCCTCTTCTGTTGAGGGTATTGGCGGACTGGAACTCCGAAGACCCTGTAAAAGAAAGAAGACTTTGTAAAGCTTCAGTAGGGGAGTTGACCTGTTATTTATAATGTATGTTCTAATTTTGTTTTTGGGCACAAATAAAACGAGAAAAAAAAAGTCCAAGTGTTCGTTGGACTGAGTGTCCCTCCAACTGGTGACATATATATATTTATATATATATATAATCTACTGGCGGTCACCAGTAGATAGTTATAGTGAAGGACTGGGCAATTTTTAATGACCCAGCGGTGCCAGGGGACAACACCTGAGACCTTCGGGGTTCACCTGTTTTGGCGTACTAAACAAACAGAGACACGGGAATCATCCTCTGTGGTCGAAAGATCTTTTTAATGACTGCAGTCAGGAACAGAAGTCACAGAAGTATCATACGAGATAGATTCTACGGAGACTGCTCGATTTGTACAAAGCAGGTCGCTCCTTAAATACCGAATTTTATGCCTCGGGCAAACATTCCTACAAGTTTACAAGTATTCCCGTTTCTGTATTCCGAACAATAAGATTACACAACATCACATTCCCATCTCCAGGTGTCCAGCCTTCAATCACACAATTCTGACATCCCTCGATTGAAAGGCCGGACCGCCCCATAATAAAATTGGTCACCTCCTCATCATAAAAGGCTAGAGGGAAATACAGGGATAGATGCAGAAAATAGGAGAGTCAGATAAGACATATTCGTAGGCAAATAAAAGAAGCGTGGTCTATTGTATCAGGGTCAGTAATCTTGCTCAAGCAGGACAAGACAGAAAACCGGTGTGGCAGGGTCAGCTTCGGGCGGCAGAGTCAGCTTTCGCCAAGTCATGCGGAATTCAGCAGAACGTGCACTAAGAAATACGTGTCCTCGTGAGGTTACCCAAACGGGGTCATCGCTCGGACATCGCCCATTCACTGACTATGTGAGGGCAATGATACAAAATGGACGTCGTGCACAAAATGAAACCCGTAGGTTTGAACACGAAAACCAGCAATATATGACAAATCCTTCAGTGCAGCGTTGCGAAAACACTCGCCCATACTAAACTCATCATTTGTGATTCACTAATACCAACATCGCCACGGTGCCATTAGTTCCGAAACACGGGTTCAGTTTTCACGGAACCTCAGACCCTCCTTTTGCCCTTACATAGGCAAGCACTAATCGATATCTGAGTCGACACCTATTTTAATCAAATCACTGAGGTGTTGCTGAAGCATCATCCTTTCCATCAGTACCTCTCTAGTAACAGGCGGCCTTCTTATACATGTCGTAGCACAAAGGCCACATAAGGCAGGACCACTCTGGACACAGAGACAGCACGAAAACAGGAGAACTAAAACAACCCCAATGACCATTAGAATCTTCCATCCCCACGCGGATAATAGATTCCAAACCCATCCAGTTAGTGACCACTCTCCTTCATCCACATGTATAGAATCAGAGATTTTATGCAATTGGGAAATGGCCTCATAAACTGTCAGAGCATTATCCGGAATGAAAACACAGCAACTCGATCGGATCACTTTACATACTCCACCTCGATCTGCAAGTACAACGTCTAGAACCATACGATTCTGCAACGTCATAAGGCGATCCGCTTGAAGCTCAGCTGTCAAGTTACCAAGGGCACCAGCCGTTACATTAACAGTGGATTCAACTACGCGAGTCAGTTGTCTCAGGCTCCTACTATTGACCATAGGTCCCCACAACGGCAGGAAACCCAAGAAGAAGTCTCCCGCTTCCTGACCAGCAGTATCCTCCTGACTAACAACACCTCTCACAACTCTAGTCTTGTGATAATCAGAGGCAGCAGTAAATGTCGGCGGTAGTAAGTTAGCAACATAACATGTTCCCGAAAAATCAGGGGGCAACCATGTGTATGCTCGATCATAACAGACAAAGTATGTACCCTTGGCAGCCAAAAACGCAGGGGAAGACTGTGATGGGAAAACGTACGTTTCAGTACAGTCACTCTTCCCTAGCTGAGCTCTCGGATTCTGACCATTGCCTTGCAAACAAAAACGACCTAAGTGAGGTACGACCCAAATCGGAGACGAACTCTTGCGCTGTTTCTCGCCCAGACTAATGCTATACCCAGTCGCATTCCAACCCACATAAGCTCGCAACTCATCCTTGGGAATGGATGCATATGCATCGATATCTCTACTCATGTCGGCAACTCCTCTTACCAAGGCCTTATTGTTGGAGCTAAATTTTGTGGAGCGCGGTGGTCGCGGGGAATAGGTCTCAAGTGCAAAAAGGAACATAGTCTGGAATGCCCACGATGACCCATTATAGCTAAAAGGCAGAACTAGATACGGGATACCCTTATCAGTGGTATGTGGCATCAAACCACACACCCAGCAATTAGTCGTATTCATCACTAGTTGGTGTTGGTGCAGGAGTTGAATAAACGAATTGTTTACAAACTCAGAACGTCTAGCTTGTTCGTGTTCAGGCAAAGGGTGGAAGGAATCCGAAGAAGCAGTAGTAGCGGAAAAAGAAACGTGAGGATGCACCGTAGACATAGCAGGTACAAAAATTAAAACAATTCCACCCACCAAAGTTATCAAGAAAATTAAAAACATTAGGGCACACTGGATCAGGAAACATTTGTTGCGCAATATTTCATGCAATTTCGCTTTACGCTCAATCACAGTATTAACACCTCGCAGCTCAGGAAGCTCCATCCTCTACTCGAGCCGTCCGCGGCGGTTGGTTTGTACCTGTTCAGAAATGCGTCCGTTAGCCTTGGGAGTTCCCAAAAACCAACCGGGGAAACCGACCTAGTGTCTGGTAACCTGCAAATCAAAACTAGGCACACGTCACGGCCCTACGGCGAACCCGGATGGCTGGTTCAAAAACACACATACAGCAAACTTCCTGGCTGAAGAGAATACAATTGTCCAAAAACGAGTTGTCAGGGCAGAGGAGGCAAAAGAAAACAAAAAAAAGGGGTATTCACTTTATTAGTCCTTGGAATGGGAGCGTAAAGAGTAACAATGTCTTCCAGGTTGTGTCTGCTCTTCGAACAAAGGACCAGATGACAAAACAGTGTTCAATTGTTCAGGTGAATGTTTGAATGGAGTAATGTTCGGATCCAGGGGCAAAGGCACAGTTCCAGGTGGAGCAGCAGTGTTCTTCAGTTTAGGTGACTCAAGACTTTTGAATCATGCATCGCTGAACGGGACAAGCCTAGGAACACACTCTGTTTCAGAACTGCCAATTCCCTGTCTAATCCATTTGTCATACAGTAAAGGTGGCGGTACACGCTTCGTATGGGCAGCATGCACCCAATGCTTTCTTCCAGCCAATCGAACAGCAGTCCGTGTTGACAACAGGACCTGGAACGGTCCAATATATCTTGGCTCCAAGTTTCTGGATTTCCCAAAGTTCTTTACGACAACGAAATCGCCAGGCTGTAGCTTGTGTCCTGGTCCCTCTGTTGGTTTTGGCAGAGCCTCAAAAACCTGTTGATGAATGGCACTTAGTTTAGCAGTCAAGTCATAAAGGTAATCGATCAAGATGGGATATTCGAGCTGGGTAAATTCCTTAGGTCTAGGGACTCCCCAAACGTTCGCAGGATGACCAAACACAATTTCATACGGGCTAAGCCCTACTCGAGAGTGAACAGTCGCCCTAGTGGACAGAAGAGCCAAAGGCAATGCATCTGGCCATGACAATCCAGTAGTTGTTTGGATCTTAGCTAACTTCAATTTCAGAGTCCCGTTATAACCCTCAACAAGACCTGCAGACTGTGGATGATTAGCACTATGGAACTTCTGCCTAATCCCCAAACCCATACACACACTCTTCATAACCTTTCCCACAAACTCACTTCCATTATCCGACCATACAATCCATGGCATGCCGAACCTAGGGAAGAACTCTTTGAGAAGGACTTTGGCTGTAGACAGGGCTGTATTATCTTTCAAGGTGTAGGCTTCGATCCATCGTGAAAATGCACAAACTACAAGGACATACTTAAGGTTGTTACACCTATCCATATGAATCTAATTGAATAATCTCAAAGGGACAAGTCGCGGGAGCAAAATGACCAGCTGGAGTTGGAGTTCCCTTGCCAGGATTATGCATCAGGCACACCATGCAATTCTTAACCACCCTCTCCGCACACTTAGAAATCCCATCATTCTTCCATACTGGGGCCAACAACTTGCAAATTCCCTTCGCACTTATGTGTGCCATTCCATGTTCCATTGTAACTACTGCAAGCACATACGCATCGGGTAACATCCATCTCTGATGTTCAGACAGATCAACCCAACAACCAGTCGAATCCAATTTACGCATACTGTCTTTCCACACATTCTTCTCACTTTCAGTAGCCTCCTTCTGAATTGCCTTCACACTCTCAATCGTATTTTCACACATTCCAGCATCCGTAACCCATCTTGCAGAACTTGCAACATACATTCGACTCATCATGTTCTTTGCCGTCTCTTTCGCAACCTCATCTGCAAACGCATTACCACGACCAACATCATCCGTAACCTTCCGATGCGCACTACATTTCACAATCGCAACTTGCTTTGGCAAAGTAAGTGATTCCAGAAGCTCATTCACCAATTGTCCGTGCTGTATTTTTGTCCCGTGGGATGTCAAAAATCCTCTCTCTTTCCATAATCGTCCAAAACTGTGTGCAACACCAAGCGCATACTGACTGTCGGTGAACACATTCACTCTCTTTCCCTCGGCCAAGACACATGCTCTCGTCAACGCAATCAACTCTGCAGCTTGTGCAGAGTTCTGACTTACTCTCGCAGTCTCAACAATCGTAATCAATGTCGTCACAGCATACGCAGCAGTCACATCACCATTCGGCAACTTAAAGCACGAACCATCCACATACAAAGTACCATCCGGATCTGACAACGGGGTATCTTTCAAATCGATCCAACCCTTCGTTTCTTCTTCAGTTCGCAAACAACAGTCATGTGGTTCTGAATCACTCGACTCTACAGTAGTCGGCAACAATGTGGCTGGACTACATCTTTTAATCTGGATATGGCTTGCCAAGAGTGTCAGCTCATAGCCTGACAACCTAGCACTCGTAAGATGTTGAGTTTTTGTCCGGTTCAATAGAGTATCTACTGCATGTGGAACCATTACCACTAACATATTATCCATGACCAGACCAGCCGACTGTCGAATAGACACAGCAGCTGTCGCGTAACTCAGAAAAACTCTTCTGACAGTCATCAGACCAAGGCAGAGGATTCAAAACATCTTTGCACGTGAGAGCTAACAAAGGCTTTGCTAACAAGGAAAAATTTGGGATCCATTGTCTGCAGTATGATGTGATACCTAAAAAGGCACGTACTTCTCTTTGAGTGCTTGGCACAGTCATTTGAGCAATCGCTCTAATTCGTTCCGGGGTCAACCTTCTTCCCTCCTTTGACAAGAGATGACCTAAGTAGGTTACTTCTTGGCAACAATATTGTAACTTAGAAGGTGACACCTTATGATGTAAATCAGACAAATGCTGTAGCAAGGAAATCGTAGCCGCTTTGCAAGTTGCCTTGTCATCAGCAGCTACTAAAAGATCGTCTACGTACTGGATCAGAGCAGCACCGACAGGTAACACAAAGGTATCAAGCTGGCTTTTCAGAGCCTGACTATATATCGAAGGACTCTCACAATAACCTTGGGGTGCGCGCTTGAATCTAAAGCTACGACCACCCAAGGAGAAACCAAAAATGTCCCTACTCTCTTCTGCTATCGGGATGCTAAAGAAGGCATTCTTCAAGTCAATCACCGAGAACCAGGCAGCTGAAGCAGGAATCAATGTCAATAAAGCTGTAATGTCGGGAACCACAGGAAACTGTGGAACCACAATCTTGTTCACTTCTCTAAGATCAATTACAAACCGATGCACAGGAGGTTGGGAAGAATCGGTACGTTTCAAAATCGGCAAAACAGGACTATTACACACGTTACCTTTTGTTTCTTCAATCACACCCTTCTGGATCAAATCATGGATGATCGCTAAGAGTGCTCGTTCACCATCGCTCGAAATTCGATATTGCGGAATTCGCTGTAATCTGACATTCGGTCTAAGCTGAACAACATATGGAGGAATTTCCAAAAGACCCACATCATTAGGACCCGTAGCCCAAAGAGATTCAGGGAGTGAACGCAATTCTGGTGGAAGTCTACCTGTCGACACATACATAGGAGAGATCACTTTCCTACCCAATGTAAGTTGTACTCCCGAAGGGGAACAATGCAACGTCGCATACATTCGTTTCAACAGGTCCAAACCCAACAAGTTCTAACCACAACCAGTAGTCAAAATCAACGGTGCTTCTAACTCACATGGTCCAATTGAAAGGGACAAAGGACTAGAGACTGGATTATGAACAGGGGCGCCAGAAAATCCTACTGAGACATTCGTTAAGCAGACAAAGGTGCGCCAGGGAGTTTAGAATGTATGACTGAACTTTTCGCCGCACCAGTATCCAACAGAAAAGGCTCAACCACACTTGATATAGCTACTGAAACGTAAGGCCCACTCTGATCGACTGGAACTGACACTACTCCCTCTCTCTGTCCATGGCCATCCTAGCAATCATTATATGCAGCACTCTCGCCCTCGACATAGTAATCATCTACATGGTACTGTCGAGATCTACCAGATTGCACCTTCGATTGATCAAAACAATTAAGAGAACTCTGTGACGGAAGAGAACGCTCATTCTGAGAAAACGCAACACCACGTCCTCTACCTCTAGAGACTTGTTGAAAACCACCACGACCTCTCTGAACTGGCACACCATTCATACGTTGTCGTAAAACAGGGCACTCGGTCTTATAATGACCCTCTTCCTTGCAGTATGCACATTGATTCAATCCCAACAAGGGCCGAGAAGCGAAATACTCCGATCTCAGTGGTACTTTCAGGAACTGTGTCTGTTGCTGAAATTGCGAACGTTGCTGCGAATCGTTCTGATTCGAGCGAGGCGGATATGCCTGCTGCAACAACACCTTAGTCTTCAAGTCCTTCGTTTTCTTTTCTACTCGTTCCTTTTCTTCCTTATCTCTGTTCTTGTAATATTGGGCTGTAGCTAGAATCTGAGCCGTTGAAGAAACAGCCCAAGCACTTTCTGAGTCTTTCAATTTGTTGCACAAGTCAGGCAACAAGTTAAACACAAATTTATCGACAAATAGTCTCTGGCCTCCCTCCGAACTCATGTCTTGACCACTGTGGTCCAAAAACGTCTCTTCGAATCGCGTGAAAAAGTCGGACACACTTTCATCCTTCTTCTGCTTACAAGCCGACAATTTATCCCAGTTAACTCTCAACGCTGGCATCAAAGTCTTCATCAAATTAACTATCCTGTTCGGTAACTCCGCTACTAGGGGCTCAGGCTTTGCACCTCCTACTTGGAGAGCATCCGCAGCTAAAATAGCTGTCCAGGTACCACCTAACTCGTTCGGATGATCCTCATGGCGGATCTTTGCCCATATGGGTTGTGGCACTATATTGCCAAACAACATCTCAATATCTGCAATGTTCATAATACAAGCGTCCACTGTCTGGGACAATTCCTTATAGTAACCAGCAGGATTCTTACGCGGGTCTGGCAAAGTCTGTTTTAATGCTAACACTTCAGACCTTTTCCATGGGACATGTATCCAAACTCTCTGAAAATGTGCTGGAGTAGCCTGAATACCTCTCCCTGCATCAGCCTGTACCGCATCACGCCATACTGGCGGGACCTCTCTCATAGGATACTGTCCTAACGTCTTCGTTGCCGAAGAATCACTCGCAAACAAAGCTCTAGAGGGCAGTACAGACCTATAGGCAAGAAGCCGTTCTAACGCATGTCTAGCTTCAGAACCCACTATCATACCTTTCGCAAATTGACTCTGGAGTTCGAGCATTTCAGTAGGGGCTGAGTCTAATTCGTCATTATCCCATTCATCTGGCAACAACTTACACATCTCCTCAAATACATACCTCTGAGTCGCTTCATTCCATTGAGAAAATGTATCGTAAACTATACGAGAACTATACCTATCGGGTTTCAAAATCCACCTATGAGCCATCGAATCTAATACGGCTCGTTCCCCAGAGCCAGGGAGCTGGCTACGTCTCTGCGTGGAATCAGAAACGACGGGCGCAATTAGCGACCCAAAAAGAGGAGTCAGTAAACTAGGGACGGTGTCAGTTACTCGCCGACGAACGGAAGGTGAAATAGACATAAGAGCAGGAGAGACAGAGTTCAATGAAAGCAAAGGAGCAAAAGGAGTAACAGAAACAGGAGTAACAGACGTAGTAAGGTGAGGTGTAGTAGTTAAAGACGAAAGAGGCAACCCAGGAAGAGGGGGTGCCGGAGGAACATAACCCAACTGAGGAACAGGGGCAGGGACAGGAGCAGGAGGAGGAACTACCAAAGGCTGACCAGCAGCTGGTTGTACAGCAGGGGGAACCAAAAGAGCTGTAGGACTTTGTACATAAGGAGGTGGCAACTTCAATAAATAAGACATCAGAGGATCCTTTTCGGGGTCCTCTATCGGCTTATCGGGACATGATGGCGAAACAGGGTAGCCCTTATCAATTGCCATGCTATGTTGTCTAGTGGAAATCTCTGTCGCTTTCTCTTCTTCATCTTCCTTAAACTGCCTAGCAGCTTGCATAATCGTGACACCTTTTTCTCGTTTATCCTTTTTAGCCTGTTTGATTTCTTTCTGCTTGGCTTCTTTGCGCCATAGACAAAAGGAGTCAAACATCGCCGTCCGGGCTTTCTTCTTAAATAATTTCGCTTCCAAATTATCCAAAATTGAAGTTTCAAAGCTACCATGTTGTGGCCATCTGAGAACACCATCTTTCCTCGTATAGTTGACCCATACCGCATTATACGTGATAGGACCCACACCATGCTTCGAATAGAGCTCGTAAGTCGGAGTTCCAACCGGAGGTATCGGACAAGAGTCCTCCAATCGGGAATCCTTGTTGCAACATCCAAGACAAGACAAGAAACCAAGACTACGGGTAGGCATCTTCGCTCACTAACCGAGTTTCAAACTTCAAGGGGCTATCTCTACCGATACACTCGTAAATGTACGAGACCCTCGGTTTTTGGGAACTGCAGCTACCAAATAATCCTAAGGACCAAACTAAACCAAATGCAATGGAACCATGCAAACCAGAACTAAGGACCAAAGAACTCAAGTTACCAAACAAAACTAAGGAACAAACCTGAGGACTGGGAGCGACCCACTTATACTTAACTGAAAGATCAATGACGTCACCAGGAAGACCCGTCTATCGTCTCGCCGTACTAAGGACTACGCCAGGCTCCAAAACAGGTCGACAGTCAGGGCGCCAGTCCTTTGCAGCCGTCTGGAAGCGGGAACCTTCGCGGGGAAAGACCTTCAGACCACTTATGCGACATACATGGATCGATGAAGTGGGGTGCACCTCCCTCGGAAATTTCACACGAAGCTCCTCACAATCTTCAGGCTAGGACCGGGACCGCTCGATGTCGCCACGCTTGGGCGCCAACTGAAGGACTGGGCAATTTTTAATGACCCAGCGGTGCCAGGGGACAACACCTGAGACCTTCGGGGTACACCTGTTTTGGCGTACTAAACAAACAGAGACACGGGAATCATCCTCTGGCGTCGAAAGATCTTTTTAATGACTGCAGTCAGGAACAGAAGTCACAGAAGTATCATACGAGATAGATTCTACGGAGACTGCTCGATTTGTACAAAGCAGGTCGCTCCTTAAATACTGAATTTTATGCCTCGGGCAAACATTCCTACAAGTTTACAAGTATTCCCGTTTCTGTATTCCGAACAATAAGATCACACAACATCACATTCCGATCTCCAGGTGTCTGGCCTTCAATTACACAATTCTGACATCCCTCGATTGAAAGGCCGGACCGCCCCATAATAAAATTGGTCACCTCCTCATCATAAAAGGCTAGAGGGAAATACAGGGATAGATGCAGAAAATAGGAGAGTCAGATAAGACATATTCGTAGGCAAATAAAAGAAGCGTGGTCTATTGTATCTGGGTCAGTAATCTTGCTCAAGCAGGACAAGACAGAAAACCGGTGTGGCAGGGTCAGCTTCGGGCGGCAGAGTCAGCTTTCGCCAAGTCATGCGGAATTCAGCAGAACGTGCACTAAGGAATACGTGTCCTCGTGAGGTTACCCAAACGGGGTCATCGCTCGGACACATGACTATGTGAGGGCAATGATACAAAATGGACGTCGTGCACAAAATGAAACCCGTAGGTTTGAACACGAAAACCAGCAATATATGACAAATCCTTCAGTGCAGCATTGCGAAAACACTTGCCCATACTAAACTCATCATTTGTGATTCACTAATACCAAAATCGTCACGGTGCCATTAGTTCCGAAACACGGGTTCAGTTTTCACGGAACCTCAATAGTTAGGGCCTATTTTCCATAGGAAATCCGCAACATTCTATTGGGAATATCTTTGGCGCCGGTTGACGAATCCTCGCGAAATTCTCCAAACTTTTGGCCCGCTCTGCTCCGCTCCTACCCTTAAAGTTTCGTGGTGATTCGTCAAGCGGGGGCCGAGAAAAAAGGGGGGTCCCAAAATGCGTTTTCCCCATAGGATCTGTTGTCGCAGCTACAGCCCGAACCGCTGAACGGAATGATACCATATTTGGCAAAGAGGTAGTCCTCAGTTCGGACTCGTGCCTTTTGCATATTTGGTGTGAATCTGTTCAGTAGTTCCTGAGAAAATGAGGGTAAAAATGTTAGTGATATCTAAGGCCGCGGAGGATGCGCGGACCCTACCCGCACCGTATACGAACCCTCCCCGAACCGAGCGCGCACCCTCCCGATCGCGTGCTGAATGCTAATTGGCTGTCGAGCATCTCTCTACATTCGAAACCAGGAACTGTTGGCGGCCATTTTCTGCCTCAGTAGAAGCGAGGCTGAAGAAGCAAGGGGAATAAGTGCGTAAAACATATAAAGGGGGCAGAGTGGAAGTACTCTGACCCTCTAGAGGCGCTTAGGGGGTCCCAGAAGGACCCCTGGGGCCCCCCCTTTTTTTAAAAAAAAGCGTTGAAATGCGCGCACAGTGCGCGCATCCTACCGCATTGGATGCACGGATCCTCTCGCAGTGGGTTCGCAGATCTAAGGGGAAAAAAATGAAATTGTTGGGAGATAAAGATTAAAGTCAAAGTCAAAGCTTTATTTCGATAAAAAGTCATTATCATAAAAGCAGCTCAGTGTATAAAAAGTTACAGTTAAGAACAACAGTAATAAATTTAAAAAGATTTTATATCTCTGTTCCATCATTTAGGAAGGGCAATAGTTTCAAAAAATGTTTGTTCAGTTAAACTAGCCAACTAGTTGGTTAAATTTTAGAGGTTAAACAATTATGGCAGCATTTTCAGTTTAAGAAATTTTTTCTAACAAAGAATTAAACAGATTGTTTTAGCTTTTTGGCTCGGATAGCCCAAGCCCAGGATAGAAACTTGGCTAGAGCGCAAGCATAGGGTACGCTACTGTCCGAAATAAGTATCCTGATTGCCACATCATGACTCCTAGTCCCCAGCTGACGGCATAGGTTTTTGAGCCAGACCCTCCTTGGAGTAGCATATTCGCCGCACACAAACATAAAATGTGCTAATGTTTCCGGTTTAACAAGACACGATGGGCATAGCTCAGACATTTCCATACAGGATTTCCATCTTTTAGTAAAGGTATTAAGTGGTAAGGTTCCCATTCTAAATCTAAAATACAAGGCCCTATCAAAGGGTTTTCCAATTGCATCCAGGTACAGTTCCCGCCTGGGGCAGTCTTTGAACCTCAGAAAGTCCTCTGTTAGCCTGCCCAGGGAGGTGCTAGAGTTTCTTTGAGAACAAATCCAGTCCCAATAAAGCTTTTTAAGTGTTTGCTTTGGGGGTGAAGTTCTACTTAGCCATGATTCAAGTTGACCCAACTTAATTAATAAGTTTTTCATGTCTTTTAGCCATTTGATTTTATACCAGCTTGGTGATGACATGATTTCCTTGAGGCCTCTGGCATATCCACTTAGTTCTTCTACCCGCCAAATACGGGCCCATAATAATAAAGGGCGAAATTTCGCGATTTCGCCAATCTGGGTACAGCCAAGGTCCATGAATAAAGGAAGTGTCGGGGTGCCTTGTGGAAGGGACATTATTTCTCTGCAGAATTTGTTCTCAGATCTCTGCAGAGCGTCAGTAGACGAAAAGCCCCAGAGTTCCGCCCCATAAAGGGCAGAGCTAACTCCTTTAGCTGTGTAAATCTCAAGGACTGTTCCTATAGGCCTTGTTGTACCGGAACGTTGCTCTCTTAATAGGGCACCTGTAATCCTTTTGTGGCTCAACAGCATTTTATCTAGGTGTGGCGTCCAGTCCATTTTATCCGAAAAGCGTATCCCAAGGTAATCAAAGACCTTTACCCTTTCCAGAAGCTCAGCGTTTAGGGTGGGGGAACGCACATGTTGTTTCGGTGGATTGAGGACAAGGTACTTCGTTTTGTTAGTATTTATTACCAGACCTCGTTTGGTACAAAATGATTGGAAATTGTCCAAAAGTCTCTGGAGTCCCATTGGGGTTTTGGAGATTAAAAGCGTATCATCCGCGAAGAGGAGGGTCGGTATGCGTTCGCCAGCCAGGGATGGCTCGTCAGATGGATGTTTGAGGAGATGCTCAACCACCCCATTGATGTAGAGAGAGAAAAGGGTGGGAGCCAGAACACATCCCTGGCGGACTCCTCTCTCGACCGGAATACTGCCCGTTTTCTCCCCTCCAGGGCCCCACCTGACCTGGGCAAAGCTGTCCTGGTGTAGTCTGACTAATAGGGATAGTAGATAATGTGGCAGCCCCATGTCAGCAAGTACTTTCCATAATAGGTCCCTAGGTACAAGGTCAAAGGCAGTCTTTAAATCGATAAACGCGAGATAAAGACTGCCCTTGCCTATAACCACAACCTTCCAATATACCATCATGAGCCTGAATGCCTGCTCAATCGTTCCAGTACCCACTCTAAAACCTGCCTGGAAGTCGGAAAGGATTTTATTTTCTTCTACCCAATTTAGGATTCTAAGTAACAGGACTTTGCCGACAACTTTTTGGCTGGTATCTAACAAGCTGATTGGCCTATAGTTAGATGGGTCATCCCTCGAACCTTTCTTATGGATGGGGACCACCTCCGCCCCTTTCCACGATGAGGGAATAGGGGCACCCCTACAGATGGCAACAAGAAGGGAGTGGATCAATTTGCCCCATTTGGTGCTATCGGATTTTAGCAGGTCCCCGGGAATCCCATCAGGTCCGGCCGCTTTTTGTGGAATGATAGAGCTTATTGCGTATTCCACTTCCTTTAGCGTAAAATCAAAGTCAGTGGGGCAGAGTGCATAGTTTGTGGTAGGCAGGGATATAGCAGACCCTCTCCCGTTGGAGCCGTCATGGCAGGAGTAGAGTTTGGAGAAGTGGTCCTCCCACACCTGGCTTGAGATGTTACAGGTTAGCAGATCACTGTCTGGTCTGTTACGTGCCCTTATAGTGTCCCAAAAATGTTTAGAGTCTTTTTTCAGGCTGGCTTCTTTAAGGGTTAACCAGTAGGCATCTTCCCACTCCCTTTTGGCCAACCACAAGACCTTTTTATATTCCCTTCTAGCTATTTGAATTGATAAGGGGGACTTCCCTTTAACTGCCTCAATTAGACATGTCTTGGCCTTTCTGCATGATGCAGAATACCAGTCGTGTCTGCCTTTGGGTTTGGTTAGAGGTTTGGTTTTCCCTATAATCCCTTTTACCCAGAAAAGGTCCCCTATAGTTTTTATGGCTACTTCGTAGATAGTTGTTACCTTATCTGCTGCCATAAATAAATCTATGGAGCTGATTACATCTTGTGTGCCATTAATCACCTCTTCAATAGTGGAAAATTTATTAGTATTACACAAGATCTTATTCCACTTAAGGCGTCTTCCACAAGAGGAGACAGTAATCTCCTGTGGACAGCTCGGTGGTGCTAGCGGCGCTCTGGTAGACCAAGAATTCATTAGGGTTAGGGAAAGTGAGTTATGATCACTCTCTATGGTAGGAATAACAACCATATCGATGACCGAACTCCAGAGCCCCCGGTCCAGCAGAATATAGTCTATCCTTGTGGAGTGACCAACTCTGTTGAACGTTGGGGCACCCATCTGATCAGAACGTGTGCGGCCATTGGCTGCTCTTAATCCAAACTCTAATGTAAGTGCGTTAAGCTGTATTGCACTGCGAGTCCAGCGCTTAATGGGTGGGATAGAGAGGATGGGAATACCCCACCTACTGTCCTCTTCTCCTAAATCGGGTATTCCTTCTAGGGGGAGTGGCTCATATGTGCAGTTGAAATCTCCTGCTATTATGATATGGCCAGGTTCGTTATGGTCCCCTAATTGGGCCTCAAGTTCCACTACTGTTGGTGAGATGCACCCATTTTTGGAGCCTCTAACGTAGACATCGTAGAGATCTACAAGTAGTCCCCCACGTTGGCCCGATAGAGAGATACCAAGGATGTCTGGGTTTCCTGCCTTTTTTATGGTTATCCGACAGTTGAGCGAAATGCTTACCCAGATGATAAGCCCCCCTGATGGCCGCCCCTTCCCTGCCTTAGGTTTTACAGCTGGTGTATAAAATGTGACAAACCCGACACGGTGCAGTGGCTCAGTGATCCAGGTCTCTTGGAATACACAAATCTTGTGGGCGTCAATCAGGACGTTCCACTCCGGGAGGCCTAATTTCCTAGAGATCCCCGCAAGGTTCCAACTAAGAATTTTTATCTCGCCATGTGTTGGATCACCGTCGGGGATGGTAATAATTTTAGAATTTGGTGGGTCTACACTGTCCCTAGTAAATATGTGGGCAAGTGGTATTAGGGGTGCCTCTGTTGGGGATTCGGAACACATAGGGAGAGATGTGGCTGGCGGAACATCCTCCATATCGTTATCGGTGATAGTGAGATTTATATCTGGACCTTCCATGAAGTTAAGTCAGTCTACCTCATCTAGCACACAGTATCTATTTGGATGAGCGAATTGTGAATACGAGGGGTCGAAAGAAGGGGGCAAGTCCTGCCATGGCTGTTGCCAATGATGGTTAGCAAATTGTGGAGGCTGAAGGGGTTGCTGCCACTGCTGAGCAGCCTGATATAGGGGTGGTAGATGCTGAAAAGGTTGTTGCCACTGAAGACTAGCATGATGTGGGAATAAAGATGAGAATTGTGGTGGTTGTTGCCAGTGTTTAGTGGTATGTTGCGGGGGATACACACAGACCATCTGTTAGTTGGAAAAGTAGGCCGATGGGGATTTAGTCTTGGCGGCATGGGAAGGAAATAAGACAAAGGGAGTGGATTGATTTGGGTAGCAGGACCACTATTGGGTGTATTGCATATGTAGCTGGCTGCCCCTATATCCCTAAAGTTAACTGTAATTACATCCCCTGCTATTGTTTTCTTACTCCTGCCCACCCAGTCCCCTCTACGCACTGTAAGAATTTCACCACTCATATTGCTAGGTAAAGGTTTGTGTAGTTGAAGCCACTGAGCACATTTGTTTTTTAGCTCTACAAAGGTTTCTTTTACTCCCTCCTTCAGTGGGGGAACGGCTGTCAGCACAACCACAAAAGGAGAGACTTCCGGTGGCAGGCTAATTGACTTAAAGCGCGCCTGCTTTGGCTTAGAGCCTTCGGGCTTGTTTGTAGAATGAGGAGCTGCAGGGTTAGTAGACTTTCCTGTGAGATCTTTTGCTTGTAAGTTGGTAGTTTTATTTCCACCAGCAGATTGTTGCAAAGCCGAAGTAGGACCCACCGCCTTCGGAGTAGATAGGGGTGGGGATTGAGCAGAAGTATTCCCTGTTTGGGACAGGTGTAATACAGCTGAATCCTTGGTAGCTGATGGTATTTTTGCCTTGTTAGATGCATCTTTAGGGGGCTTGACGCAAGGTGAAGGTTTGGGAAGCGTTTCTTTAATCCCTTGTGACTGAATAGACCCAGGCCCATTCATCTTATTAGGCCATTTCGAAGTTATTAGCGACGTGAGTCTGTCAAGTTTGGAGATTAAAGGCTTTATTTGCGCTGCTATCGTGGCCTCAAGGTCCAGTTTAAGATCTGTTACCATGTTTTCAACCCAGCAGGGTATGCCTGACGCCAGGTGCGGGGTAGGCGATATCAAGTTGTGATTCCTTGCTTTAGCTTTAGGTTTTTCCTTAGACTTGGTCTTTGACGCCACCTTTGTAGAAATAGTAACCCTGCCCCCAGTGTCGATAGGTACAGAAAGTGTTCCTTTGTCCATTTGCCCATCTAGGCTTGGCTTCGTCTTTTCAGATGTCTGGCAGACTTCTAGATCTGGGGTAGCCTCAAGATCAACATAAGACGGATCCGAGTCAGATTGGGTGACTGACAAATCGACAACGTTCGGAACTGTGAATTCGCCAGCGGTGGTCAAGGGTAGGGGTAAGGAACAATTAATCAAAGCTTGCTGGGAGGGTGAATTTGCGTTTGCAAGAGAGCCCAAGGAAGAGCGCTTAGCGTTCATGAGGTCCAAGGAAACTCTTTTTTCCAGCAATATAATACTTTTATCGATGGTCTCATTCACCCGTGAAATAAAAAGATCTATAGGTCCAGTCACTTGTGCTACCGCCATGGCTTTTTTAGTACAGCTTCTAGTTCTATTGCGCATAGTTGACATCTGTGGTGCTGGGTCAGATGCAAGAAGGGGCCTCTCAAAAGCGGTAGATGATAGGGCTAGGAGGCGGGCACTATGTGTTTATAAAAGAGATGGAAATCACAGTTCCGCCTACCTTGCCAACGGATGAAGGGCGAGGATACAGGGGTTCAGGGCCAGGGCCGTCCTCTGCCTTCCTTGAACGGCCTTATACGCCCCGGCCTTTGCCCCGCGCGCGTCCCGCGTGCGCGTTGCTGCCACAGCTTATCTAAGGAGAGGTCAAGTGGAGAGGGCGGGAAGAGGACCAGCTGTGACCGATCCGCGCCGCTAGGCACGCTGGTCCTCGCAGTCCCGCCTCTGACCTTGGTGACCAGCTGTTGGTTTCCAGGAAGTGCGTTGGTGTTCATGCACGTCGAGGGACAGGAGGCTAAGTCCACAGTAACCAAAATCTTTGCCTACGAGCGGCTCCCGCGAAGCGGGGGCCGCGAGGCGTGGCGAAGTGGCCGGAGAGCAACAGAAATCAGGAGCAGCGCTCCAAACAGTAAGGGACCCTGGATGGCCAGCTGGAGGTGTCTGGGGATGATGCGGGTCTTCTTGTTGTCACGGGCAGCGTTGCCGGCCAGCTCCGGCTCCAGGATCTCAGCGGTCAGCGTAAATACCTATCCAACTCGCTGTTCGGGCGTCTGCTAGGTGCAACCTTCAACCTTCAATGCTGTAAACTGAGCAGCTCAGCCGAGCTGCTACCGGCGTGTCCGAGAGTAGCGCAGCAAAAAAAGAGCCCAGGAGAAGGAAGATGAGTGGCTGACAGCTTCCGTTGCCTCCGTCTCGGGCTGAAATGCACTTCTGGAGTAATATCAGAGGGGAAGCCCGTCCCGTCCACGCTCGTCCACGAACGGCCAAAAACGGCCCGCTCTTTGCCCGGTCTTCGCCCCGGGCACGAACCGCTGGCGCGGTGGGGTGGAATAGATATATCGGGGGAGGGAACGAAGAGGGGGGTGGGGCCGGGAAGAGTCTCCAGGTGTGCGAAGTTAGGCAGGCAGGCAGCACCCTGGTCCTCACAGTCCCGGCCTCTCAAGCTTCACAGCGGCCCCTCCTCAGGCAGCACAGCCCACCCCTCGGTAAGTGAGCAACAACAGGACAAGAACAGACTCCAAGGGCAAAGTCAGCAGTAGCGAGCGGCTCCCGGGAAGCGGGGGCCGCGAGGAGTAATATAGGCAGTGGGGGCGGGGCCGGGAAGAGTCTCCAGGTGTGCAAAGTTAGGCAGGCAGGCAGCACCCTGGTCCTCGCAGTCCCGGCCTCTCAAGCTTCACAGCGGCCCCTCCTCAGGCAGCACAGCCCACCCCTCGGTAAGTGAGCAACAACAGGACAAGAACAGACTCCAAGGGCAAAGTCAGCAGTAGCTTAAGTGTTTTGTTCTTGAGTGGCTCTAAAAAGAGCCATTGTGTTCATTGAGAGTTTTTGGTACTTATAAGTAAGTACGTATACAGAGTCTAAAGTTGTTGAGGAAGTCTCTGTTTCCTTCATCAGTAAAGTGTACTCCATCTCTCCTATACATCTTTTGCATATGAAAGTGCATATTGTTATTGTAAATGGACCCCATTCTGTAGTCTCGGAGAAAAGCAGAAACAGATTTATTCACATGTTTCCTAGCTTTCTCAATCTGTGGACAAAAATGATCGGATCAGTTCCATTTCTGCCTTTGGCATATGTTAGAATACACAAAGGCAGTTTTAGGGAAAAGTGAAATAAGTTGTACAAAGGTGTCCTTCATAAGCATTTCCAGACCTACCCCAGTCAAAGTGCCTGGGTCATTGCCACCACAGTGCACTATTATGAGGTCAGGGTGTTGGATTTGCATGAAGGATTTCACCAATGGCATCAATTGGTGCCACTTTAACCCTCTCTGTCCAATCCATTTAATGTCTACAATTGGCAAACCTAGGTCTTTGTGAATGTATTTTTTTCTGCATACCTTTGGCTCCAGAAAATGTAGCTGTGTCCCACAATCCACACTGTAAGCATCTTGTAAGGAGGTCTGGATGCACTCAGATGGTCTCTGTAAATGAAATGGCAGTTTGGAAAGTAAGATGTTTCTAAAATGGTGGCTAAGATGCAATTTTGAAAAAAGACAAGAAATCATTGGTTGTTTGACAACCTTCTACACTGAAAGGTAGGCTGCATATTTCTGTTTTTTAAACGCTTGATTCTTATTGGTTAACAAAAACAGATTGTAAAGAACATTATATATGATAAGCTGATATGTTGAGAAGTCAAGCACACTTGGTGTTTTGATTAGCAACATTGTGTGTGCTGAACTTGTGACCTGTGTGCTCAGTACAGTGTTCCATGACCTGTTTCTATGGTAACGGGCAGAAGGCAGATTGGGCAAAGGGTTGAAGTTTATGTCATTTGAAAAGGGTTGAAATGTTTAACCAATAGAAATGTGTGTTTGCTTTTGAATTTATGTGGGAAGGAATGTGATTTGATGTTTACATGTATATGTGTGGAAAATGAGAGGGAAACTTTGCCATTCTTTGGTTTTGCTGACAGGTGCACAGTGCAGAGATTCTGTACAAGAAAATCTGGTGCGTGACTGATATACTTCTTAATCTACAAAACATCTTGAAAGGTGATTTATTCAATTGTGAGGGGATGTATGTAGACTATTTTTATTTTAATCAGACTAATGTATTTTTTCTGCTAAAGTGTAGGGAGTATTTTTTTTTCTCTACAATCGTTTGACAGTGTGTGTGCATGTAGAAACCATTTTGTGATAAGGATTTGTGTTTTTTCATGTGTTTGTAGACAGATAACTATGCAGTTCTTATATTTTGGTAGATTTAGACACCACTTATTGTATTGTTTATGAATTTGTGAAATGAGTTATGTTTCTGCATTAAAATGTAGTACTCCTTGTAGATGAAGAAATGTGTTTTGTTATAGTGTAAGGGATAGTGTTGTTTGTCTAGAATCACACAGAGAGCTTGTGTGCATTTGGGAACCACTGTGGAGAAGCGTTTGGTAACATCGTGCATTTGCTGACAGATAACTGTTTTGAAACCTGTCATGTTGTCAAGTTTTAGTAGCATTAGAAGACAGTTATGGCTTATGCTTTCATTAAATGAGTTAGGTATTGACAGTAAAGTGTAGTCGTGAAATATGTAGATTGTGTGCAGTTCTCTTACCACTTCCAGTGTAGTGAATGAGTTTTGGTAAACTCCTAGGAATACTGGTGCTTGTCTAGAATCACACTGTGAGTCTGTGTACATTTGGGAACCACTGTCAGAGAAGCGTTTGGTAACATCGTGAATTTGCTGACAGAAAACTGTTTTGAAACCTGTCATGTTGTCAAGTTTTAGTAGCATTAGAAGACAGTTATGGCTTATGCTTTCATTAAATGAGTCAGGTATTGATAGTAAAGTGTAGTCGTGAAATATGTAGATTGTGTGCAGTTCCCTTATCACTTCCAGTGTAGTGAATGAGTTTTGGTAAACTCCTAGGAATACTGGTGCTTGTCTAGAATCACACTGTGAGTCTGTGTGCATTTGGGAACCACTGTGAAAGAAGCGTTTGGTAACATCGTGTATTTGCTGACAGAAAACTGTTTTAAAACTTGTCATGTTGTCAAGTTTTAGTAGCATTAGAAGCCAGTCTTTGCTTATGTGTTGATTAAATGAGTGAGGCATTGACACTAAAGTGCAGTCGTGAAATATGTAGATTGTGTGCAGTTCCCTTACCTCTTCCACTGTAGTGAATGAGTTTTGGTAAAGTCCTAGGGATAGTGGTGCTTGTCTAGAATCACACTGTGAGTCTGTGTGCATTTGGGAACCACTGTCAGAGAAGCGTTTGGTAACATCATGTATTTGCTGACAGATAACTGTTTTAAAACCTGTCATGTTGTCAAGTTTTAGTAGCATTAGAATCCAGTCTTTGCTTATGCGTTGATTAAATGAGTCATGCTTTGACACTGATGTGGTGTACTTAAATATGTAGATTGTGTGCAGTACCATTAACTCTTCCAGAGTAGTGAATGAGTTTTGGTAAACTCCTAGGATAGTGTTGCTTGTCTAAAATCACACTGTGAGTCTGTGTGCATTTGGGTAAGGATTGTGAGAGAAGCATTTGGTAACATCTTTATTTACTGACAGATAACTGTTTTAAAACCTGTCATGTTGTCAAGTTTTAGTAGCATTAGAAGCCAGTCTTTGCTTATGTGTTGATTAAATGAGTCAGGCATTGACACTAAAGTGTAGTCGTGAAATATGTAGATTGTGTGCAGTTCCCTTATCACTTCCACTGTAGTGAATGAGTTTTGGTAAACTCCTAGGGATAGTGGTGCTTGTCTAGAATCACACTGTGAGTCTGTGTGCATTTGGGAACCACTGTCAGAGAAGCGTTTGTTAACATCGTGCATTTGCTGACAGATAACTGTTTTGAAACCTGTCATGTTGTCAAGTTTTAGTAGTATTACAAGCCAGTCTTTGCTTATGTGTTGATTAAATGAGTCAGGCATTGACAATAAAGTGTAGTCGTGAAATATGTAGATTGTGTGCAGTTCCCTTACCTCTTCCACTGTAGTGAATGAGTTTTGGTAAACTCCTAGGGATAGTGGTGCTTGTCTAGAATCACACTGTGAGTCTGTGTGCATTTGGGAACCACTGTCAGAGAAACGTTTGGTAACATCGTGCATTTGCTGACAGAAAACTGTTTTGAAACCTGTCATGTTGTCAAGTTTTAGTAGCATTAGAAGCCAGTCTTTGCTTATGTGTTGATTAAATGAGTCAGGCATTGACACTAAAGTGTAGTCGTGAAATATGTAGATTGTGTGCAGTTCCCTTATCACTTCCGCTGTAGTGAATGAGTTTTGGTAAACTCCTAGGGATAGTGGTGCTTGTCTAGAATCACACTGTGAGTCTGTGTGCATTTGGGAACCACTGTCAGAGAAGCGTTTGGTAACATTGTGTATTTGCTGACAGAAAACTGTTTTGAATCCTGTCATGTTGTCAAGTTTTAATAGCATTAGAAGCCAGTCTTTGCTAATGCGATGATAAAATGAGCCATGCTTTGACACTAAAGTACAGTACCATGTAGTATTGTTTTTACTGGCCCAGAACTGAAAATGTAATATTTTTACCCAGGCACTGTCCTAGAAGTAGTCTGATGATTTAGTCAGTTTCTAAGTACTTATGTTGTGAACCATTCATTACCAAATAGACTGCTTCAAATGTCCATGCAGTATGCATGTAGTTCTCTAACCACCTACACAGTTGTTTTTCACACCTTCAATTCTATAGACAGTTTCCATACACTTCCAGGAAACACCCTATCACTCTCTTTGTAGTCTTCTAGTGACCCATTCAGCACCATGTAGTAATTCATTCACTGTGCCAAAACCCAAACATTTATAAATTCACCAAGACACTCTCTTTCCAGTACTCTAATGATTCAGTTACTGTCTAAGTATTCATGCACTGAGCCAGGACTTAGCACATGGACTGCTTCAAACCCCTATGCACTATGCATGCAGTCTTTTAACCACCTAGAGATTTGTCTTTTATACTTTCAATTCCCTAGTCAATATCCATATAGTCCAGCAAACATCTTGTCACTCCCTTTGCAGTCTTTAAGTGACCTTTTTAGTACCAAGTACTAATTCATTCCCTGTGCGAAAAGTCTACCAGTTATAAATTCATACAGGCAGTCTCCTTGCTGTAGTCTAATCATTCAGTCAGTACCCAAGTACTCATGCCTTAGCACATGGACTGCTTTAAATGCCTATTCAGTATGCATTCAGTTCTCTAATGAGCTACACAGTTATCTTTCGCAGCTTCAATTCCCCAGTTAGTATTCATACACTTCTAGCAAACACCCTGTTACTCACCCAGTGTGTCTCTTTTTAGTACTGTAATCATTCAGTTAGTTAGCATGAAGTATTTTAGTGAGGTAGGCTTTAGGGCATGAACTGCTTCAAAGTAGTATGCATTATGTATGTAGTGTTTTAATCATCGTCACACTTGTGGTTCAGGGCTATAGTTTTTTAGTCTGTTTTTATATAAAATGTGTTTGTACAGTAATGGAATATTGTAAATTTGAAAGTTATTAATATACATTTATTTGTGACTCTTTTTTGCAGATACTGTTTTTCAATGTTAACATCGAGAAAGTATGCCAGAAAAAAAAAGAAAAAGAAAAGAACAGAGACAGGAGGATTATTTGAAGAAACATCAACCACAAGTATTGAATGAAAAAGATAATGTGGCTAAAAGGAAAAAATCTTCTGGTAAGATCACGAAGCAATTTATTAAAAATGTTTGTAGGAGCAAACAGAATGTAGAGAATGCTGCAATTTCAAATAATTTTTTAAGTAAGAAAAAATATCAAAATAAGAGGAAAAGTAATAAAGCAAATGTTCAGTCAAAGGAGATAAAGTATGGTAAAAGAAGACAAAATCAGTATAAGGAATTACGCAAAAAAATATTTTACAAGAGAGTAGTGCATAATTTGCTGAAAGATGTAAAGAAATATAAAAAGAGAGCTTTATTTGATAAAAAGAAGAAGCATATTGAAAGCATTGTGGAAAAGGCTTTTGAAGTCAAAAGGAAACTGTTCATTTTAGTGTTAAACAGAGTTCGATCACTAGATAAATCAATATATGTAATGAAGGCCAAAAGTAGGAGGAAAAGAGTTATTAATAAATACAAATTTTGTGATGTTTTTTTGGGAGAATGGAAACACAGTTCTAGTTCAGAGCCTTTTTTTAATGAAGAGAGTTATTCACTAAGTGAAAAATTATTGTATGCAGTGGACACCAGTGGTAGAGGTTATGAGGTTAGTGATGGTTGTTCAATGGAGAAAGAGAAAATGGTTGAAAGAAATGCAGAAGAAGTGATAGCTGATGAAGTTTTAGGGAGACGTGCTAAAAACCCTGTGTACACTTGGGATTGCAGTAGTGTTTGTAGTGTACGACAGGAATCTATTGAAAAATTATGTAGTTTTTTACGAGTCTATACTAAAAAAAGTGTAAAACAAAAGATTAAGCTGTTGCAAGGACTAGACCCTTGCAGAGTGAGAAAACATACTGGTTTGCAAGGACATTCTCTGGCTTGTCTTTCTAGGAAAGTTTGTGAACGTGTTTTTCACCATTTCAGAATGCTGGCAGTACATCATACTCAAATGCGGAAGTTAATGAGAAGGTTGTATTATGCAAAAAGTCCAGCACTAAAGTTAAGTGAGTTGAATAGTGCTCTTTTGCGTGGGTCAGTTTCAGATGTGAAGCAGGTCTGTGAGGATATTGAGTTTTGTTACTTTGGGCCTCAGCAAGAGAGTGAAGAAACTGACACATTAGTAGAACAAAATGTTGAAGACAATGTAGAACCTGTAATTACAGAAACATTTGAGGATGAAATGACAAAGTTTAAGGTAATTTTAGGTGAAAGACCAAATGTTTCTTGTATTTGTTGTCAGCGAAGTCACTATAAAAATCAGACTAGGGGTGTCAATCTGTATTTAAAAAGTGAAATAGAAGATAATGATAAGTGGATGGAATTTGCAACTTATTTGTTGGTAGAGGATTGTTTTGATTTGGGATGTGAGCAGCGTATTTGCAAATATTGTTATAATAAATTAGATGAGAATAAAATGCCTGCTAGAGCTGTTCATAATAATCTAGAGTTGGTTGCTAATCCTCCAGAGCTGATAGATTTAAATACGTATGAGTCTATTCTGATACAATGCGTTCAGCCATTTCAGGCTATTGTTCGTATGGAGCCCAAAACAAATAAATTACCTCCATCAGAGTTGCAAAGAGGATTGAAAGGAAGAGTTGTATATTTACCATTAGATTTAAGGAAAAATGTTGAAGCTATTGGTGTAGATCATGCAGAAAATGAGCCACTAGTCATTCTAGTTAATGGTGTTCCTACTAAGAATAAGAAAATCGGGCAAGAGTTAGTGGATGTTAGAAAAGTGCAAAAGGCATCATTGTATCTGATAAAAAATAATGAGTACTATAGAAATGTGTTTGTTGGAGAAGAAGAAATAGATTTAGCAGAAGATAGTGTAAATCAGTGGCTTTCAATAAATTAGTGAAAGGTGCAATTCAAAACATGGAGTGTAGCCAATGTAAATCAGAAAAGTTATCCACATTATTGTTAACAAAATATGGAAAATATATAATTTTAATGATGCAACGTTGTACAGCTGATGGAAGAAAATTGGATACTTTAATAAAACAATTTGTAGCAGCACAAATATCAATATCAGGAAGGACTTTTGTAGCAATTGCAATAATTTTTCATGATGGTCCTTCCACCACATCTGGACATTACACTGCCTATCTAAAATGTGACAAAGGCTGGACACTTTGTAATGATGCCCTGTTGGTTTTCAAACAACGTTTGCCTGGGGAATTATAAAATTCCTACCTAATATTTTTGAAGCCAAAGTTTTAGGAAGCTAATTCACTCTCTGAGGAATTTATTATTATAATTTAATAGAACTACCATTGGACAGTTTACATAAAGAAGAAGTGCAAAAATACCATTTGGCCTCAAGGAAAGGTATATTTTTGAATTATGGACTTTTTGGCGGTCATTTATTCAGTGATTATTTTAATGTGGCAACATTTACAGTTCTTATAAGTTAAAGTTATAAAATTTTGTAATCTGTAAGCATTTCATATATGTATGATTTGTATTTTCTGGTATTTCACTGAGAATAGTATGTTGGTTTTTTTTTAACTATCTTTCTGATTGTTTTTTTTTGCCCGCTGTTAAGTGATGAGTACCATTGAAATCACTATTTCGAGTGAAATTCAATATATTCTGAGAACAGCAAAAAAGGCAAAAAAAATACTTTGTGGAAATTATGTTGTGTTGTAAAAAATGTATTATTATATGTTATAATTTTTATTTTATTTTCTTTCACAGATCCAAATTTTAAAATGAGCAATTTTTAAGAATTTATATTTTAATGAAAAATAGGCAAAAATGAATAACATTTTTTATTCCTATTACTGTGAAGGTAAGTTTAACTAAGTCTCAATATGCAGAATGAAGAGGCCTGGAAGAATCTACAAAGTTGAAACACGTTTCTTAAAACACTTTGTTTATGTAGTTTTGAAATCTGACCATAATCAGATATCAAGTGACCTGCAAAAAAAGAGATTTGAGGGGTTCATAATATTTCATCTTTTTAGCTGTTGAAGGACCGCAATCATTTCAATCATTCTTCTTTGAATATCTTTGCTGTCAAAATTCTGTGCTTACCTTCTATCATTCGCAAGGAAATATGTCACTTTTTGTAACATAGTTATTGTGTAAGATACTCTTTCATATTTTCAAAGAGAGGAAAAGGCACTCTGTGCACTTTTTATACTCCATGAAAATATAACCTCGTCATGCAGACCACTTTCGGTTGAAAGGGTGTTCTATAAGTGTTGTTGTGCATGATTGCACTTAATACTCATAGAACAAGACACATGTCTAGATTTATTAGAAATTGTAAATCTCGATATGTGTGTCAATGGTGTACCATTCTACAATTGGTGTAGGAAAGCACAACAAAGAGAGTTGTTTTAATTTCTCCACATTTTTATATCTTCAATGCATGCTGAAATGTTCAGCATACATTGAAGGAGAAAAATGCATTTTCTCATTGTTTTTGTACAGGAAGGTGTGTCTTCCTGTAGAAAAACAAATAGCACATGACACAGATATCCTTGCACTATTGTGCAAGGGTGCCTGTGTCACCACATGGCTGCAGTTTAAGCAGCCGTGCAGAGAGAAGCATAGATTTGCTACATATTTATGTACATATGTTGCATCCCTGTGCTTCGGAAGTACTACAGCGCACTACAATTAAAGAGGTTACTGTGTGATGCTGCAGCACTTCCTTATAGTTCTGCACTTATACATTCACCATACGCTACTAATGCATTTATTCAGTCAATTACGTACTACACATACATTCATCTAAACTTTCACACACTAACAAAGAAATTTAGCTCTTTTTTTAAACCAGGAAAGTTAGTTCTTACAAGAACTTTTTTTTTCTTCTTTCTTCTTTTATGTTTTTTTGGGGGTTTTCTGAACAATTTTGTGATTTTCTTGGTTTCTTGGAGAAACCAAACAATGAACTTCAGGGAACAGTAAAAAAAATAAAAACTAGCAAATATGACTTTCCTGCCGGCGGCAGATGAGGTCGATTGACTGCTTGCTACAGCACAAAGTCTTATTGCACTTAATGCAGAGCACTTTTAAAAATTGAAATTGAGAACGGATGCCCAAGGTTTGGTCTGAGGGATGCACTCTTGACGTGCTCGCTGTGATGAGGTGGATGGCGCAGGAGCAGGAGTGTCTCTCATCCGTCGGCACTCTTCACGTGGAAGATTGTTTGGATGAAGGCTCCTCATGTGCTTCATCATACTTGCCGTGCCGCAAGAGTATTTCTTGGTAGGATCCCCTCTCGATAAGACTCTTTTGCAAATCTTACATGTGACCAAGGTGGCATTGGTCTTATTCTGTCCTTCGGGAAAAGTAAAAAATTTCCACACCACTGAAGCAAAACATTTTTTGTGTGGTTCCTTGGCAAAAATTAATCCTCAGAGGTTTGAGGTGATGCAGGTGATGCCTGCTGCCCTGAAGCCATTTTTGGTTGCAAAAAGTTAGAACTAAGTGTATACTTAGTCTAAAAAAATCTTCTTCTCTCCAAAGAGTTGGTTCTCCAAAGAAGCTCAAAGAAGAATGATTGAAATGGGTGGGGCCTTTCAGTAGTTAGAACAGGAAGTGTAATGAACCAATCAAATCTCTTCTTTTGCAGGTCACATGGGATCCGCGCACCGTGCAGTTACGCAGCACGCACCCAGCGCGCATCCGCAAAATTGAATTAAAAAAAATTATAGAATTAGATGTAAAAATATATTACTTTTAAGACTAGTTTAGAGTTTGTCTTCAATTATTATTCACATGAAATACATAAATATGTTTTTTTAAATGTTAAATACATCACGGGATCCGCGCACCTACCGCGTCACGGACGCATATGACGCATCGTGGAAGCCCGTAGACGTCGCGTTACGTACATCGAACGTATCGCGTATAGGCTGGGAGTAGCGTACCGGTCGCATAGCGATCGCACACTAAAAACGTACCCAACGCATACCATGCACGGATGTTATCGCGTACGGATCGTGAACGGTGCGCTTAGGGTGCGCGGATCCAAAAACATTGAAAAAAATATATCTAAAATAAAGTTTTGCACTTATAGTTAAAAAAATATTTTAAAAAATATGTTTGAAAAACCAATTCAGTTTAAATAATATTTTTTAATTTTTAAAATAATTAATTGAAAAAATAAGTTTAAAAAATGGTGATAAAAAAGTATTTAAAAAAAAATATTTAATGAAATTGACACACTGAATTTGAAAAATATAGAAATCCAATCAAAATCATTAAACATGATATCTTTAGAGATAAGTTATAGATAGGAATTAGCATTTAAAAAACCTTTGAAATTCACTGAAAAAACCATAGGTTTCAGGGGCGTTATAGTTAGGAATTGGCATTTGAAAAACCTTTGAAATTCACTGAAAAAACCATAGGTTTCAGGGGCATTATAGTTAGGAATTGGCATTTAAAAACCTTTGAAATTCACTGAAAAAACCATAGGTTTCATGCATGTTATAGTTAGGAATTGGCATTTAAAAAACCTTAGAAATTCACTGAAAAAACCATAGGTTTCAGGGGCGTCATAGTTAGCTGGACATTTCCCTCGTACAAAACCCTAGAAATTCCCCTGTTATAGTTAGTTCAGCAAACTATAACTCGCGCCCCCGCAATGCACTGCTGATGACGTGACATATTACATCACTCATGACATGGTCAGTGACATCACTCATGACATCACTGATGACATCTCAAATGACATCACTGATGACATCACTGATGACGTCATCTATGTGATAAATTAGTACACCTTTTCACACCCTAATATAACTTTTGATACACCAACTCAAAATTTCAGACGCCCATTTTGAAGACCATAGATACTCCAATACCAATAACTCCATACCCACTCATTGACTCTTAGATCTACATGTATCTCCACTCACTCACCTGTACAGTCACTCATACTTACAGTCACTCTGTGCATTTATACACCTATATAGACACTCACACACCGCCAATCATCCATTGAGGTACTGACACATCTAGTCAGTCATGCAAATATTTAATCACAGTAAAATTTACTCACCTATACAGTTAAAAACACTCAAGTTCACTTACTCATAAAAATACTAACACATTCTGGGGCCGATTCCGATCCTGGATAAACCGGGTACGAACCGTTGGACAGAGCGTTTTCTCCGTCCGACTCGTACCCGGTAGAAAAACCTTACAAACATGCAAGTACGATTCTGTTAGAAGGCGACCTCAGAGGAGCCCGGAGGGGGCCCTGACTGTCCTGAGACCCACCCTCAAGGTATCGTAGCCGGGCACTGGCGGGAGATTCCGCAGGGGAGGAATCTCGTATCTAGGATCGTACACTCGGCACCACACGACAAAGAGACACCACACCGAGGGTTCTTAGGATTCAAGCTTTATCAAATCGAAGTGGTAGGATCTTTATGATCAGCAAGGCAGATATTTACAAGCAGAGCGTGGGCTCACAGAGTCTTGGCGGGGGTAGGAGGTAGCGGGACAGTCTTTGGGGGGATATGGATCAAATGCAGGAGCGTACCCGGCGCACAGCTCACAATCCTCGAGCTGGGGGATACGCTTGTCGTCGTGGGGTCCGGCGGGACCAAAGAGAGTCTGGGGGAGCCGCGAGTCACTCAGCAGGCTCAAGCACAAGTTCGGAGGTCTTACGATCTTCAGGGAGCCGCGAGTCACTCAGCAGGGCTCAAGCACAAGTTCGGAGGTCTTACGATCTTCAGGGAGCCGCGAGTCACTCAGCAGGGCTCAAGCACAAGTTCGGAGGTCTTACGATCTTCAGGGAGCCGCGAGTCACTCAGCAGGCTCAGGTACCAGTTCGGAGCTCTTACGATCTTCGGGGAGCCGCGAGTCACTCAGCAGGGCTCAGATGTTCCAAGGCGAATCTGCCGGACAGTCCCAGAGCACCCCTTGTTATAGGTCGACCCCTCTTTGATGTCCGGAGTCTGTGCAGGCAAGGGTCTTGTCACCTGGGGGTCGCTTGTCGAGGTTTCCTGCCATTGTCTTTTGATCCTTTCAGGGCCGGGTCGGGAGGAGTCCCAGACACCCAGCAGGCGTGGAGCCAGCCCTCAGGGAGGCCGGAGGTCCGATCGAAACCCATCGTCCCAGGGGAGTTCAGAGGTGCGATAGAAACTGCTCCTCTCTCTCTCATCCCCTGGAAGCGTGATGTCCTCCAGCCGAAGTGGCGCCTCTAGGCCCGGGTTGTGCTGGGGCCGGGCGGCCATCTTGGTGCACGAAGTGGGCACGCGTGCCCGGGGTGGCCGAAAGGAGAGAGGCCATGGACGGGGAGGCCCGGGTCGCGTGTGTGTGTTCTGGTGGGAAGGATCGGCTGGGCCGTGTGCTTGGGGTCCCTGGTACCAGGTTAGGTAGTGCGAGGACAGGAAGAGCCATGCTACGAGGCCGGGTCTAACACGCGTCCCCCCCAGCTGAAAGCCGGAGAGAACTACCCATCATCTTGGGGGGTTCTCTTCGCTGAGGCGGAAGAACCGGGAGAGGCCGTCAGCGTTGGCGTGGTCCGTACCAGGGCGATGTTCTACGGTGAAATCCATCCCCTGGAGGGAGATTGACCACCGCAGTAGCTTGGGCTTTTCTCCTCGCATCTGCATGAGCCATCGCAAGGGCCGATGGTCGGTTTGTACTTTGAAATGGGTGCCAAACAGGTAAGGGCGCAGCTTCTTGAGGGCCCAGACTACGGCAAATGCTTCGCGCTCAATGGTGCTCCACCTCTGTTCTCTGGGCAACAGCCGCCGGCTGAGGAAGGCGATGGGCTGGTCTAGGCCCTGGTCATTCACCTGGGACAGGACGGCTCCAATGCCATGCTCGGAGGCATCGGTCTGGACTACAAACTCCTTGGAGTAGTCGGGAGCCTGGAGGACGGGGGCCGTGTACATGGCCTTCTTTAGGGCATCGAACGCTTCCTGGCAGGCAGTCGTCCACTGCACCCTCTTGGGCTGTTTTTTTGATGTGAGTTCGGTGAGGGGGCCAACCAGGCTGCCATACCCCCGGATGAATCTTCGGTAGTAGCCAGTGAGGCCCAGGAAGGCTCAGACCTCCGTTTGGGTGGTGGGTGGTTCCCAGGCTAGGATGGCGTCGATCTTTGGCTGTAGAGGGGCGACCTGACCGCTCCCGACCTGGTGCCCCAGGTAGACTACTGATCCTTGCCCAATCTGGCACTTGCTGGCTTTTGCTGTGAGGCCTGCCTGGCGCAGGGCGGTTAGCACTCTCCGGAGGTGCTGGAGGTGCTCACTCCATCCGGAACTGAAAACGGCGATGTCGTCTAGATAGGCCGCACTGAACTGTTCCATCCCGGCCAGGACCCTATTCACCAGTCGCTGGAAGGTGGCCGGGGCATTTTTCATTCCGAAGGGCATTACGCGGAAGCGATAATGCCCATCTGGGGTGGAGAAGGCGGACCGCTCCTTGGCTTCCTCTGTGAGCGCAATCTGCCAGTATCCGCAGGTGAGGTCGAATGTGCTGAGGAACCGGGCCGCCCCGAGTCGGTCAATGAGCTCATCGGCTCGGGGGATGGGGTGGGCATCGGCCCGGGTGACGTCATTGAGCCCCCGGTAGTCCACGCAGAATCGGAGCTCGGGGGCGACACCGGGGGCCGCTGCCTTCGGAACTAGGACCACGGGGCTGGCCCAGGGACTATCGGATGGCTCGATCACCCCCAGGGTCAACATCTTCGAGACTTCAGCTTGAATGCAGGACCGGACTCGGTCAGGGACTCGGTAGGCTCGGTGTCTTACTGGCGGGCTGTCCCCGGTGTCCATGTCATGGACACACCAGTCGGTGACTCGGGGGATCAGGGAGAAGAGGTCGGAGAATTGTCCTAGGAGCTGGCGACAGTCCGCTTGTTGCTGGTCAGTGAGGGATGGGGAGAGGTTCACTCCTTCCACGGAGCCATCCTTCTCCTTGACACACAGGAGGTCCGGGAGAGGATCGGACTCATCTTCGGCCCCGTCATCGGTGGCCAGCAGGAGGCTCAGTTCTGTCCGTACGAAGTGAGGCTTGAGGCGGTTCACGTGTAGGACCCGCAGGGGATCCCGGGGCGACTGGACGTCCACCAAGTACGTGACTGGACTCTTCCACTCAATCACTTTGAAGGGCCCGGTCCACTTGTCCTGGAGGGCGCCAGGCTTCACGGGGGCCATGACCCATACCTGCTGGCCCGGCTGGAACTCGACCAGAGTGGCATTCTGGTCGTACCAGCGCTTCATCTCTTCTTGGCTTGCCTCCAGGTTGGCCTCGGCCAGCTCTCGGAACTTCCTGGTCTGGTTCCGGAGGGCCAGAACGTATTGGAACACATCTCGTGGGGTGGTCTGGGGTGCTGCCTCCCACCCTTCCTTAACCAAGCTGAGGGGACCTCGGACGGGGTGTCCATATAGTAATTCAAACGGGCTGAACCCGAAGGACTTCTGCGGGACTTCCCGGTAAGAGAACAGGAGGCAGGGGAGCAGGACGTCCCACTTACGCCGGAGGGGTTCTTCTAGGCCGTTGATCATCCCTTTCAGAGTCCGGTTAAACCTTTCTACTAGGCCGTTCCCTTGGGGATGGTACGGGGTGGTGAACTTATAGGACACCCCACATTGTTGCCACAGGGACGTCATGTATTTTGAGATAAAATTAGTGCCGCGATCGCTCACGACCTCGCGGGGAAAACCCACCTGGGAAAAGATCCCCATCAGGGCTCGGCCCACCATGGAAGCCGTGACGGTGCGTAGGGGGATCGCCTCAGGGTATCGGGTGGCGTGATCCACTAGGACCAGAATGAAATGGTGACCTTGGGAGGTGGGGGGACCCAGGAGCCCCACGATGTCGATTCCGACTCTTTCGAATGGGGTACTGACGACCGGGAAGGGTTGGAGGGGAGCCTTGCGCTTCCCCCCACTCTTCCCACTAGCCTGGCACGTGGGACAGGACTTGCAGTGGGCTTCTACAGCTACTCTCATCCTAGGCCAGTAAAAGTGAGTCACGAGACGGCTGTAGGTTTTGTCTTGACCCAGGTGGCCGGCGAGGGGGACGTTGTGGGCCAAGCCCAGGAGGAAGTCTCGGAAGCGTAGGGGTACCACCAGCACCCGTCCGGATCCTAGCTCCACCGACTTCTGCTCACTGTACAAGAGGTTATTCTCCCAATAAACTCGGTGCGTTCCGGTTTGGTCGCCTGCGGCTTGGCCCTCGGCCTGGTGCCGCAGTCCGACCAGGGAAGGACAGGTGGCTTGCTCCCGGCAGAACTCCTCCCGGGTGGGCCCGCCCTCGTGGCGCCACGGGGCCAATTCGGCCAGATCGCCTAACTCGGGGACCGGGGTGGTGTCGGACGGTGAGGGTTCGTCGCTGGCGACTGACCCTCCCGATGGGGGGACGGGAGGACCCTCGGCGGGGACTGCTCTGACTCCCTCGGTCGGGGGGTCCTCGACTTCCCCCAGGGGGGTGAGTCGGGCGGACATAGATCGGGTGGTGGCGCACACCCACTCGGGGAGTCCCATCATCCCTAGGTGTTCCTTGCGCTCGACGTACTTCCAGGGAGAGCTCTCCAGGTCGTTCCCTAAGAGGCAGTCGACCGGCTGGGAGGTTCTTACGGCAACCCTCAGTTTACCTATCACCCCTCCCCACTCAAACGGCACTAGGGCTACCTGACACATACTCTCTCTATTATCTGCGGAAATTACGGGGCAAAAGACGTTGGGTAGGATCTGCTCCTCGGGGACTAAGTGCCTGAGGACACCGGTATTGCTGGCCCCGGTGTCTCGCAGGGCTTCTATTTGGTGGCCATTGATCTTGACGAGCTGCCCGTACTTCTTCGTGTTGGAGGGCAGGAGGCTACCAGGGACCATCTCTCTATCTCCCAGGGATACTAGGGCCATAGCTGCGGGTTCCCACTCCCCGGTGTCCTCAACCTCCTCCCCCAGGGCTACGTTGGTTATCTGTCTAGCAGGGTTTGCAGCAGGGGGGACCTGGGGGGCCATGGGGCACTCCGGGTCATTGGCGTAGTGCCCGGGCCTCTGACAACGGAAACAAGTGATGGTTACCCGGTGCCCCCGTCTCCCGGGGGGTCCGGAGACTGGTGGGGGGGTGCCGGGAAAGGTGGAGGTTGGGCCTTCGGGGGACTTGACTGGGACTCTCTCTGCCCTCCCTGGTTCCCTCCCCCTCTCTGGCGGGGTGGTCCCTGACTGGCTCGGGGGTATTCTCCTACAATGCTCCGGGGGACCCGGGTGTTGGTCCAGCGGTCTGCTTCCACAGCCAGCTTCCGGGGATCAGTGAGTTTGCTGTCGAGCAGATGCTGGCGTAGTTCCACAAAGCAGTTCGCCGCCAGGTGTTCCCACAACATGAGGTCGGTGAGTTCCTCGAGGGTGGTGACCTTGCTGCCCTTGATCCACCCATTGAAGGCCCGACTGAAAAAGTTTACATACTCCACCAAGGTGGTGCCCGGGATCTTCCTGCAGTCCCGGAATCGCTGACGGTACATCTCTGGGGTGAGGCCGTACCTAGTGAGGAGAGCCTCTTTCATGTGGCTGTAGGAGGTCTGCAGGGAGAGGGGTAGGTCGAGCAGGGTGTCCCTTCCTTCGCTCAGAAACCGTCCCCACAGCCCTGCCCCCCAGTCCTTCTGCGGGACCCGATGAGAGGTCATGGCGACCTCGTAGGCCCTGAACCATTGTTGAATGTCATCATTTTTATAATATTCTTTGACCACGTCCTTGGGGATGTGGACCTTCTGTTCCGCCGGGGAGGCCGCCTCTCGGTTCCCCGGGGGCCTCCCTTCCTCGTTTCTGGCTTTGAGCTCGATCTCCTTCAAGCTGCGTTCGTGCTCTAGTTGGAGCTTCCTTCCTTCGCGCATTTGTTCTACTGCTAGCTTTTTTTCCGCTAATTTCAATTCGCCTTCGATTTTGAGTTTGGCTAACTCGAGTTCGTGATTGCGACTTCTCTCTCTGTCTGCGAGCTCTTCCGGGGAAAGGCCCCCGTCTGGCACGAAGCCTCGCACCTGATTGCTGCTGCTTTCGCCTTGGGTGGGTTCTGCTTCGTCGTGTCGCTCCCCCATGCCTTCTGGGCGGGAGGCCCCGGCATCCACCCAAGCTTTCAGTGCTTTCTGCAAATCTTCTTTGGTGTTGAGACCGGTGGTAGCGATTTTAAGTTCTTTGCAGAATTGCTTCAGTTCTTTGTGCGTGTATTCTTCTAGTTGTTCCACCTGGAACACCCTGTTGGTGTTGGTTTCTGCGGGGCTCATGGCGCTTCCTTCTGCCATCTTTGTCGGTAGTGTGTCAGTCGTTCACGGTACGATCTCTAGGTTATGGGCCCGAATCCCGTCGCTTGCCACCAATGTTAGAAGGCGACCTCAGAGGAGCCCGGAGGGGGCCCTGACTGTCCTGAGACCCACCCTCAAGGTATCGTAGCCGGGCACTGGCGGGAGATTCCGCAGGGGAGGAATCTCGTATCTAGGATCGGACACTCGGCACCACACGACAAAGAGACACCACACCGAGGGTTCTTAGGATTCAAGCTTTATCAAATCGAAGTGGTAGGATCTTTATGATCAGCAAGGCAGATATTTACAAGCAGAGCGTGGGCTCACAGAGTCTTGGCGGGGGTAGGAGGTAGCGGGACGGTCTTTGGGGGGATATGGATCAAATGCAGGAGCGTACCCGGCGCACAGCTCACAATCCTCGAGCTGGGGGATACGCTTGTCGTCGTGGGGTCCGGCGGGACCAAAGAGAGTCTGGGGGAGCCGCGAGTCACTCAGCAGGTTCAAGCACAAGTTCGGAGGTCTTACGATCTTCAGGGAGCCGCGAGTCACTCAGCAGGGCTCAAGCACAAGTTCGGAGGTCTTACGATCTTCAGGGAGCCGCGAGTCACTCAGCAGGGCTCAAGCACAAGTTTGGAGGTCTTACCATCTTCAGGGAGCCGCGAGTCACTCAGCAGGCTCAGGTACCAGTTCGGAGCTCTTACGATCTTCGGGGAGCCGCGAGTCACTCAGCAGGGCTCAGATGTTCCAAGGCGAATCTGCCGGACAGTCCCAGAGCACCCCTTGTTATAGGTCGACCCCTCTTTGATGTCCGGAGTCTGTGCAGGCAGGGGTCTTGTCACCTGGGGGTCGCTTGTCGAGGTTTCCTGCCACTGTCTTTTGATCCTTTCAGGGCCGGGTCGGGAGGAGTCCCAGACACCCAGCAGGCGTGGAGCCAGCCCTCAGGGAGGCCGGAGGGCCGATCGAAACCCATCGTCCCAGGGGAGTTCAGAGGTGCGATAGAAACTGCTCCTCCCTCTCTCATCCCCTGGAAGCGTGATGTCCTCCAGCCGGAGTGGCGCCTCTAGGCCCGGGTTGTGCTGGGGCCGGGCGGCCATCTTGGTGCACGAAGTGGGCACGCATGCCCGGGGTGGCCGAAAGGAGAGAGGCCATGGACGGGGAGGCCCGGGTCGCGTGTGTGTGTTCTGGTGGGAAGGATCGGCTGGGCCGTGTGCTTGGGGTCCCTGGTACCAGGTTAGGTAGTGCGAGGACAGGAAGAGCCATGCTACGAGGCCGGGTCTAACAGATTCGTACGCAAACACCATTTGCGTACGAATCGTAAGAAACACCGACCGAATAAAAAATACCCACAATTCTGATCCGTGACACCACGGACGTGATGTCCGGATTGAGTCAGGCAGCGTTTCACGAACCAGCAAGTACGATTCATACCGACGTCACTCCGCACGGACAATATTTTACGGGAGCCAAACACTGCCAGGAAATCAGGACAACGCGCACAAGGTGCACCTGTACGCGACGGACAGCATTGGACCCCAACCTACGTGTCATCCCGGCCCTCATTGCAGTCCACCTGGTGTACAGGAACCGACGCAGACGCCGCAGAAGGTCAGAACAACACCCAGGGTCAAAGGGGGGGGGGCAGGAAACATAACCCCCCCTCAAGTCCAAAATCAAACATGCCCTGTACATACCTGACCCCCAGGGCCTGGTCACTTCGGGGGTGGGGGCGTCTCCACCAAGGCCTGCGTCCGCCACAACGGAAGTCAACATGGACGTGAACCGGCAACACAACAATTGTGGTACGCACCGTACCCACGCCTTAAGAGCGTGGGTAAGGGTCGTACCATGCCCACCACTACGTCACCCCAACAATGGCGGTACGGCCCGTACCCATGTCCCAAAGGCATGGGTACGGGCCGTACCACCATTCTTGGGTTGACGTAGGGGTGGGCGTGGTACGACCCGTACCCACGTCCTAAAGGCATGGGTATGGGCCGTACCGCCATTCTTGGGGTGACGTAGGGGTGGGCGTGGTACGACCCGTACCCACGTCCTAAAGGCATGGGTACGGTGCGTACCCCTACGGCACCCCAACAATGGTGGTATGGCCCGTACCCACGCCCCCAGAGTGTGGGTACGGCCCGTACCACGCGTACCCCTACGTCACCGCCACAATGGTGGTACGGCCCGTACCCACGTCCCAAAGGCATGGGTACGGGCCGTAGCCATTCTTGGGGTGACGTAGGGGTGGGCGTGGTACGACCCGTACCCACATCCTAAAGGCATGGGTACGGTGTGTACCCCTACGGCACCCCAACAATGGTGGTATGTCCCGTACCCACGCCCCTCAGAGCGTGGGTACGGCCCGTACCACGCGTACCCCTACGTCACCGCCACAATGGTGGTACGGCCCGTACCCACGCCCCCAGAGTGTGGGTACGGCCCGTAGCACGCGTACCCCTACGTCACCGCCACAATGGTGGTACGGCCCGTACCCACGTCCCACAGGCATGGGTACGGCCCGTACCACCATTGAAGTGGTGATGTAGGGGTATGCCTGGTACGAGCCGTACCCACGTCCCAAAGGCATGGGTACGGTGCGTACCCCTATGTCACCGCCACAATGGTGGTACGGCCCGTACCCACGCCCCCAGGGCGTGGGTACGGCCCGTACTACGCGTACCCCTACGTCACCCCAACAATGGGGGTACGACCCGTACCCATGCCTCAAGGACGTGGGTACGGCACGTACCAAGCGTACCCCTACATCACCACTGCAATGGTGGTACGGGCCGTATTCAGGCCGTAGGACGTGGGTACGGGTCGTACCACGCCAGTGGACAGAAACATAGGGGTGTGTGGGCATCAGCCCCAGCAGTGCCCAGACATATGAGGGCTGAGTGCAGAGTCCTCCCAGCAGTGCCCAGACATATGAAGGGTGGGTGCTGTGGCCTCCCAGCAGTGCCCAGACATATGAGGGGTGGGTGCAGTGGCCTCCCAGCAGTGCCCAGACATAGGAGGGGTGGGTGCAGAGTCCCCCCAGCAGTGCCCAGACATAGGAGGGGTGGGTGCAGAGTCCCCCCAGCAGTGCCCAGACATGGGAGGGGTGGGTGCAGAGTCCCCCCAGCAGTGCCCAGACATACGAGGGGTGGGTGCCTCACTCCCAGCAGTGCCCAGACATAGGAGGGGTGGGTGCAGAGTCCTCCCAGCAGTGCCCAGACATATGAGGGGTGGGTGCAGAGTCCCCCCAGCAGTGCCCAGACACAGGAGGGGTGGGTGCCTATCACTCCCAGCAGTGCCCAGACATAGGAGGGGTGGGTGCAGAGTCCCCCCAGCAGTGCCCAGACATAGGAGGGGTGGGTGCAGAGTCCCCCCAGCAGTGCCCAGACATAGGAGGGGTGGGTGCAGAGTCCCCCCAGCAGTGCCCAGACATAGGAGGGGTGGGTGCAGAGTCCTCCCAGCAGTGCCCAGACATATGAGGGGTGGGTGCAGAGTCCCCTCAGCAGTGCCCAGACACAGGAGTGGTGGGTGCCTATCACTCCCAGCAGTGTCCAGACATAGGAGGGGTGGGTGCAGGGTCCCCCCAGCAGTGCCCAGACATAGGAGGGGTGGGTGCAGAGTCCCCCCAGCAGTGCCCAGACATAGGAGGGGTGGGTGCAGAGTCCCCCCAGCAGTGCCCAGACATAGGAGGGGTGGGTGCAGAGTCCCCCCAGCAGTGCCCAGACATAGGAGGGGTGGGTGCAGAGTCCTCCCAGCAGTGCCCAGACATGGGAGGGGTGGGTGCCTATCACTCCCAGCAGTGCCCAGACATATGAGAGGTGGGTGCAGCGTCCCCGCAGCAGTGCCCAGACACAGGAGGGGTGGGTGCATATCACTCCCAGCAGTGCCCAGACATAGGAGGGATGGGTGCAGAGTCCCCCCAGCAGTGCCCAGACATAGGAGGGGTGGGTGCAGAGTCCTCCCAGCAGTGCCCAGACATAGGAGGGGTGGGTGCAGAGTCCCCCCAGCAGTGCCCAGACATACGAGGGGTGGGTGCCTATCACTCCCAGCAGTGCCCAGACATAGGAGGGGTGGGTGCAGAGTCCTCCCAGCAGTGCCCAGACATATGAGGGGTGGGTGCAGAGTCCCCCCAGCAGTGCCCAGACACAGGAGGGGTGGGTGCCTATCACTCCCAGCAGTGCCCAGACATAGGAGGGGTGGGTGCAGAGTCCCCCCAGCAGTGCCCAGACATAGGAGGGGTGGGTGCAGAGTCCCCCCAGCAGTGCCCAGACATAGGAGGGGTGGGTGCAGAGTCCCCCCAGCAGTGCCCAGACATAGGAGGGGTGGGTGCAGAGTCCTCCCAGCAGTGCCCAGACATATGAGGGGTGGGTGCAGAGTCCCCTCAGCAGTGCCCAGACACAGGAGTGGTGGGTGCCTATCACTCCCAGCAGTGTCCAGACATAGGAGGGGTGGGTGCAGGGTCCCCCCAGCAGTGCCCAGACATAGGAGGGGTGGGTGCAGAGTCCCCCCAGCAGTGCCCAGACATAGGAGGGGTGGGTGCAGAGTCCCCCCCAGCAGTGCCCAGACATAGGAGGGATGGGTGCAGAGTCCTCCCAGCAGTGCCCAGACATAGGAGGGGTGGGTGCCTATCACTCCCAGCAGTGCCCAGACATATGAGAGGTGGGTGCAGAGTCCCCCCAGCAGTGCCCAGACACAGGAGGGGTGGGTGCCTATCACTCCCAGCAGTGCCCAGACATAGGAGGGATGGGTGCAGAGTCCCCCCAGCAGTGCTCAGACATAGGAGGGGTGGGTGCAGAGTTCTCCCAGCAGTGCCCAGACATAGGAGGGATGGGTGCAGAGTCCCCCCAGCAGTGCCCAGACATAGGAGGGGTGGGTGCCTATCACTCCCAGCAGTGCCCAGACATAGGAGGGGTGGGTGCAGAGTCCTCCCAGCAGTGCCCAGACATATGAGGGGTGGGTGCAGAGTCCCCCCAGCAGTGCCCAGACACAGGAGGGGTGGGTGCCTATCACTCCCAGCAGTGCCCAGACATAGGAGGGGTGGGTGTAGAGTCCCCCCAGCAGTGGCCAGACATAGGAGGGGTGGGTGCAGAGTCCCCCCAGCAGTGCCCAGACATAGGAGGGGTGGGTGCAGAGTCCCCCCAGCAGTGCACAGACATAGGAGGGGTGGGTGCCTATCACTCCCAGCAGTGCCCAGACATAGGAGGGGTGGGTGCAGAGTCCTCCCAGCAGTGCCCAGACATATGAGGGGTGGGTGCAGAGTCCCCCCAGCAGTGCCCAGACACAGGAGGGGTGGGTGCCTATCACTCCCAGCAGTGCCCAGACATAGGAGGGGTGGGTGCAGAGTCCCCCCAGCAGTGCCCAGACATAGGAGGGGTGGGTGCAGAGTCCCCCCAGCAGTGCCCAGACATAGGAGGGGTGGGTGCAGAGTCCCCCCAGCAGTGCACAGACATAGGAGGGGTGGGTGCCTATCACTCCCAGCAGTTTCCAGACATATGAGGGGTGGGTGCAGAGTCCCCCCAGCAGTGCCCAGACACAGGAGGGGTGGGTGCAGAGTCCCCCCAGCAGTGCCCAGACATATGACACATGCATACCCACCCCTGGTGCTGGCAGCACAATACACACAATGAGAGCATGCAACAAGACTGTATACTCATGTGCCACCCTACTAAACTAAGAGACCCAAAGGGAACACACACTGTCACGCACATTCCAGGACTGATAGGAATGTACAGGTGCTGGGGCAGCCAACAAGTTGTTGCCTCCCATAGAAGGAAAAGGGTGGAGTACCCACAGATACAATGCCCACAATTGTCAGTCAGGTGACCAAAGACCCTGCAGAACACGCAACACATGTGTGCGAGGCTGGGAGTACACACATGCATAGGGCGTAAAAGGGAACATGTCCACATGAAGTCATGTCAATATACTCCATACACTAGTACAGTGACCACCAAGGATGCCACAAATGATGCAGGTGGAGACATTGCTGAGCAGGCATGGCCAAAGTTGAAGGGATGCGTCACACACCCAGGATATGTAGACACAGCTCAGCACAACAATGGGGAAACAGCCTGCAGGGAAGATTTCAGGGTCCACAGAGGAAGGAACACACCTTGGGACAATATCACCATACAGTAAGAGCACACATGACCAAAGATTATTTGCAGAGCCCTTGTGATGGCACACAGATACCAGGGTCCACCCCATGAGCAGCACACTACAACATTTCCCAGACACCTAACACATTATCACCACCCCAAATCATGGAGCAGCACCACCAACAGCAAGTCCAGGAAAGCATTAGTGTGCAAAAGAAAAACAAAATTCTTTATTCAGCATTCAAAATAAATTGTTTTAAATGTCCACTATTTACAAGGCCCATGGGCCAGGCCATCAGCAAAGTCCTGGGGGGGTACACATCGGGACGTGTGTCCCCTAGCTTGCCTGCACAGTTCACATGTCCATTTCATCCACAGAAGGGGGGGGCATCATGTGGGGGGGAAGGACCAGGCACCGCAGGGACAGGAGGGGCAAGGGTAGGTGTTGTGGGTGCAGGGACGGACGACTCCACCACACGGGGTGGGGCAGCGCCAAAGGTGGATTCCAGCACGGCGCTACACACTACTGCAAGGTCACCCAGCGTCTCCCCTGCACCCGAATGAACCACAGGCCCCAAGGAGGGGGGGGCGGAGGGATGGGTTGCAGCGCTTCCGGGGGAGGGTGTGGACGGGGGGGGGACTCTACTCCCGTGGCCGGGGACTGCCTGCACCGCTTGCGGGGTGGTGCCACACTGGGGCTGAGGGACACACTGGGCAGCAAGGAGTCATTCAGTGACAGTTGGCCAGGAGAGCTAAGGGGAGTGGTTTTGGAGGAAGTGGGTCTTGAGGAATGTGGACTCCCACTCTGGCTGCGTGCCTGCCGTTTGCCCCCAGACCCAGTGGGTGTGCCTACTTCCCCCTGTGTGTGCATGACTGGAGGAGTGCGCTTTGCCTTCCCTGGTGGTGTGCTGCCTGTGTCTGGTGGGGTGCGTGCATGGGGACGTCTGGGTGTGCGTGGGACAGCCATGGGAGTAGGAAGTGTGGATGGTGCAGGGGTAGGGGGGGACAGAGCGCTGCTGGAAATCCACTGCTGCAGTCAGTGAGGAGTCTATGGACTTCAGCAACATCCGTTGATCAGACATCGCTGCTGACATGGCCTCCATGTACGACTGCATCTGTGTCAGCAGTGTGGTGTGGCCATGGAGGACAGTAAGCATCGATGCCTGACCAACCTGCAACTGCCGCAGAATGTATACAGACTCTGCATTGGCGGCAGCAGGGGAGACAGGGGCAGGGGGTGCGGTGCCTGGCACGAAGGAGACCTGTTGGCGCCTAGCACGGTGGGAAGGGACCCGAGCAGGTGGGAGGCGGGTGATGGGAATTGAGGGGGCGGGGACAGATGTAGTGCTGCTCTCAGCTCTGGGAGCAGCGTCCGCCCTCTCAGGGAGCTCAGCTTCGGACCCGTCAGCATCATAGTCGGTGGTGGGACTGGACAGGTCCTCCGCCGCACTCCCCTCCGCCTCCGTGCCACTCGCTGAGCTAGACACGCCAGCACTGGTGGCACCGCTGCTGGATCCCTCCTCAATTTCCGTGCCAGTTTCTCCCTCGGTTTCCCCTGACGATGCTGTGGGCAAGGTGAAGAGACAGGAAATAATCAGACACCTGTATACATATGACACATGATTCAAAACTACATAGGTCACAGTGCATACCATGAAAAGCAACATGAGTAACATCTACAATACTACGCACATATGTAGGCCCTGTACCACACAGTTGGTTGACCCACCATGCCACTGAGAATCAATGGAGAGCATGACACAACAGCAAAGAACTTGATATCAAATTAGACTGAGGAGCTAGTCTCTGGGGACAGTCGAGTACAGCATCTGGACCACACACCGTAGCCAAAAAAGGGATGAGCAGGAACCATGTCTTGTAACTTTTGGCACATGCTGCTTAGCAAATACATTTAACCCTGCCCAACATGACTGGGTCACTGCATGTTGAGTGTATGTTCAGACAATCATCACACACAGGCCAGACCTGGCAAGGACACATACGATTTGGACATGTAGGCCTTTCCCGCACAAACCCCCCCTACCTGAGACAATGTGAGTGACACAGAGGAAGCACTTACACCTCTTACTCAGGGATTACTAAAATGCCCTTCAATAAATCCTGAATGTACACGAACTAACCCTCGTGCGCCTGTCCACACATAAAATTGACAAACAACCATCATCAGATAGTTGTACCAAAACACACTGGCACCGGCCACTGTGAGTATGCACAAGCCAAATTGGGTCACCCTGTACAGTGGGCACATGTAGCACACTTTACGTATATACACATTAGGCCAGGCTACAATGCCACAGAGCACAACCTATGCTGAAGACACAGTGAATGTCCACATTGTTGGATGACACACATGATACCTAGGAAAAGGTGCCCCAGGGGACTGTAGTGGCCACACTCCTCCATGGTCCGGGATGGATATGACTGCAACAGAAGCAAACGTCCCTGCACTATGCATATCTCCCACTCATGCACATCATGTCTGAGGCAACAACATTGGTCATGTATGCTGTAAAGCAGTACACTTTTCAGACACACTCCTATGTCGGGACTCAGCATCAGTGCCAACTAACATGGACCCCACATTGACTGAACTGGCCAGGGCACAGGCAAGGTCCCAACACATGTTACACACCACCCCCACACATGATGCTGCAAGCATTGGGCACTTGGATTAACTGGCAGCCTAGATGACCTTGTGCAAGAGTGACTACACACAGACCAGGGAACACGTGTCAAGGAGGGGAAGGGAGGAAGGACAGCACCGGTTTACTTTGGGGAACAGGATATGTACTGCACATATGAACCCTGGCAGTGTATACATGCAACTGCGCACTTCCAAAAGCTGGTGACACACAACAAACACACATGTACCTACCCCCTTCCTGCTGCTGCTTCTCCGCTAGGCGCCTATCCAAGTCAGGGAAGACCACCGCCAGCACATGCTTCATCTGGTGGGTCAGGCGCCGGCGCCCACGGTTCTTGTGGCTCTCAGGTGAGTCCCCCAGCAGGACCCGGGCGATCCTCCTGGTCCAGCACCGGATATCCTGCCAGCGTTTCCTCACCTGGGGCACGTACACGCGTGTGTAGGGTCCGTACCACTATGGTTGTGTCGCCGTAGGCGCACGCCGTGGTGATACGGTCCGTACACGCATGTGTAGGGTCCGTATCACTATAGTTGTGTCACCGTAGGCGTACGCCATGGTGATACGGTCCGTACACACGTGTGTAGGGTCCGTACCACTATGGTTGTGTCGCCGTAGGCATACGCCATGGTGATACGGACCCTGTATCCCTATGGCGTACGCATACGGCAACACAACCATAGTGGTACGGACCCTACACATGCATGTACGGACCGTATCCCTATGGCGTACGCCTATGGCGACACAACTATAGTGGTACGGACCATACACACGCATGTATGGACCGTATCCCTATGGCGTACGCATACAGCTGCACTACCATAGTGATAAGGACCCTACACACGCCCTCAGAGCGTGTGTACGGTGCGTTTCACACCTTACACTGGTGACAGGCGGCACACAGAAAGGAATAGAGCTGTCATACTTGGCCGAGGCTGGACATCAAGTCATTGTCAGTGCAGTCCTACATGTCTCGGGCCTAGGTGTGTCAGGCTGTGATGTGGCACAAATCTCCTCATGTTTGAACCCAGTAGATGTGTGATGAGCTGTGTAGACATGTCATGTGTCAAGCTGCACTATGTGCCACACATCCCCTTCACACCTTTGACATGTGTGCATGTAGTACAGACTTGTTGAGCACTGCGTCACTGGCATGGCACAGTCGCCAACACCCGCAACTGTCCCCTGATGCCAGGTACACAGATAATGACACCTGACATGTGACTACCGGCTTTGCACGATGTGAGTATGTCATGTGTGTGTCATGTGTTCCGTCAAATGCATCTGCAGTTGCTGCATCCAACATGTGCATGTGTGTGGATGGGCATGGCACACTATTATGCACACTAGGACACATGTGGAATCAGACGTAACGTGTGTATGTATGCATCGAACATGGACTTGCGAGACAAGGACATATCTGCGTAGTATCAATGTATGTGTGATCAGTTTTGACATGTACCCCTTCATGGCAAGGTGTGTGGTCTGTCCTTTTTTCAGGGACATGTGACCTGTGCCTCTAGTGTTCCGCAACCTGTCTGTATGATAAACATCCTTCTCCTGCACACATGTGGATGTCTGTCACTCCTGTAATGCGTCTGCCTGTTCACTTACACTGGCCCACAGCTAGTCTCATGCCATGTCATGTTGAGCTTGTGAATCCACGTTTGTAGATAGCTCTTGGTAGGAGTGTCACCTGCCTGGCATACGTGTCCAGGATATATTGCACAGACCTGACTCTGCATGTAGCATATGTGTATTGGCTGTTCAACATGTGCTCAGTACATTGACAGTGTTGTTGTACTGTACTCACTCTTCGTTGTCCCTTCCAAATTACTGCAGGGCTCCGCCTCTCCCCCGACCAATCCCAGACTTGGCTGCCCTGAGGGAACGTGACTGTATACGCCGCTACGGCTTCACCCAACGGTTGATTCTGAACTTGACAGCAAGGCTGGCACCACACCTCCAACCGCTACACAGGTATCCTACTGCACTGACACCCAAGATGAAGGTGATGGCAGCCCTACATTTCTTTGCCACGGGTACGTTCCAACATACCATTGCTCATGTTGGTGGCATGTCCCAGACCATGTTCAGCCGTGTCCTGCATGATTTTTTAGAGGCCATGTTGGTTCACCTGGATGAGTTTATACATTTCCCAACTCCTGAGCAGTTGACAGGTGTCAAGGGTGACTTCTATGCCCTGGGAGGGATGCCCCATGTCATTGGGTCTATTGATGGGACACATGTGGCTTTGGTACCACCACAGGCACAGGAGGTAGCCTATAGGAACAGGAAACATTACCACTCCATTAATGCCCTTGTGGTGTGTCTTGCTAACATGGTGATTTCCCATGTCTGTGCTAGTTTTCCAGGATCAGCACATGATGCCTACATCATGAGGTGTAGCAGGGTGCCTGAAATGATGCTGCAGCTGCGCATCGAACGAGCATGTCTTGTTGGTGGTATACTCTGTTACTCCTGTATTTAGCGTCATCTTTCTGTCTTACTGCTTCTCCTGACCCACTTCTGTCCATGATGTTTCCATGTAGGGGACTCTGGCTAGCCCAACATGCCATGGCTGATCACACCTCTCCGCAACCCCAGAATGGCTGCCGATCACCGGTACAACAACGCCCATGGAGAGACCAGGCGAGTGATAGAGAGGACCTTTGGCCTCCTGAAGAGCCGATTCCGGTGCCTCGACAACACTGGCGGCGCACTCCCATATGCACCGGTGAAGGTCTGCAAAATCTTCCTCGTGTGCTGCATGCTGCACAACATGGCAGTGAAGAAAGCTGTGCCACTCATCCTGGATCCGGATGAGCAGGAACATCCACCCGTGGAGGACGAGGGGCTTTGTGACAAGGCAAGTGATGTTGAGGAGGAGGAGGAAGAGGACATCCGGAGTCAGCTCATACGCAACTTCTTTGCTTAGTGGTGAGTTGCAGTGTCTGAGTGTGCACGCATTGAGCCTTGTGTGGCATGTGTTGCAATGTGTGGGTCCATCTGCATGTCTGGCAAGTGAGTCAGAGGTGTGTTTGGATGTGTCACTCGAGTGATGGTGTAATAACAGTATGTCTTACCTGAGACACTATTTTCACCTAGCATGTTGACAACCTTATACGTGTCGAGTACATGCCCATGCATGCGGATGTGCTTCTTTTGGCTCACTTCTTGTGTGTCTCTCATCCCCAGGTATTTGCGCATGCTGTCTCCTGGTGGCATTGTTGTGCTCCTGCTATTCCTCATGAATACAGCAACGTGTGCTGAATCAGCGTAACATGCACGGACATGTCGAAAAATCACCTTAGGGTAAGGGATACACCACGGCTTTTTGGGTGTGCTATGTGTTTGGAATGTGTGTGCACTGCTCCTGTTCATGTTTGGTTACTTAGCATACATGTAGAATCACCATGGGTCACATGACATGGAGCTGGATTCACCTGAATTGATAGTCACACTTGGTGACAGTCATCTGTAATGTGATTGTGGATTGTGATGAAGGCATCAATGTGTGTAACACTGCCCTCGGACACATACGGGATGCACCGGGTTGACATAGTGTGGGACATCCCCATTAGTGGTTCAATGGTGAATTGCAGCCTCTCCGTGAGCAGCACGGGGTTTTTGCGTCAAACATGTCACTTGTGTGCCAGTTCTATGGGTTTCCTGCATCTGTGATGCAAAGGGGGGTGCCAGTGTAGGTTCCACATGTTCATCCACATGACCTGTGCATCTGTTAATATAAATGCATTTGCCTTCCGGCAAACATGACTAATAAAGGTGTCCCTCAGCCTCCAAGGTGCCTCATCTCTGTCAATGCAGGTCTCTTGCCACCGTGCATGCGGCATGTCTGGCATAGTTGTCACAGATTGTGCATATGAGTCTATGTGTAGAGTAGCAATATGCAAGCTGTTTGTCAGGGATTATGATATGTATTGTGCACGATGTACATGGCTGTGTAGGTATTTTGCCATCTCAGTCCCCACAACGGCCACTTTGCTTCATGTGCATCCATTGTCTGTGTGTGTGCCATGTTGAACCAGACACTCCTCCCTTCTCATACACCTTTTGCAGTAGTCCTTTCTGACATGTGTTAGTGTGCAACTTGTGGCATGTTTTCCAGGACATGGCGCCTGCTGCTGCAGGCCCTGCAGCAAGGGCACACAGAGTTTCTAGATTTGCCCTCACACACACGCCTCTAAGACACACCCCCCTTCCTCCCTCCACCCATTCATTTTGGTGTAATCTGCTTGTGTGTGACACAGTTGCGGTGGCAAAGGCTGGACCGTCTGCACATGCTACGTGCACATTGCACGTGCCTCATGTCCTTGCATGTGCCACATCACGCTACACCATGATGTTGATGCCACCCACCAAGCAATGTCCATCCAATACATCTGTTGCATGCACTCAGGCATACACTCATCACCCACACAACACCTTTGCATAATGAGTGTGCAACTCCAACTGCTTACACAGCGCTGGCACACCTTCCAGGCCCTGTCACACCAACCAGGTCATGTCCCTCCTACTCCCCACCGGCTCTGTACCCCAACATGGCCATGTGAGTGGTACTCCAGGCATCTGCAAGGAGTATGGTGTCGTTGTGGGACACATGGCACAGGTGTCATGTCTCAGCGTGTCAGTCTACAATGTGTCCAGGATACCCCTCTACACCATGACATGCGCACTGCATCTCATCATCATCTGGTGTCCCATTGACAGGCAGGTGCTCCTCACCCTCCCCAAAGACGCAGTCCTTGCCAGTTCCCATATTGAATAATGCATGGTATCCATTGGCAGATGGCTGCACGTTGGCCACCTGATGCTGGAGTTGTACACGACTGAGGTGTTCATCTGCGGATTGTCCCCTTACAGCTGGGTCAACTGCTTGTGTCCCACCCGCAAGGGCCCTGCACAGGCACGAGCTGGTGTGCATCATGGAAAGCTTGCTCACATGTGCTATGCTGATCACCAGCATCTGTACCTCAGGCCTCAGAACACTCTGCATTATGCACAAGGTCCACTGTTCGATCCACCTCAAGGCAAGACAGACCACCCCCCAGGTCAACTTCGACATCCATGTCCAATCCTACCCTGCGCTCTAGGGAGAAGTACCTTACAACTCCCATGACACTTGTCCACATCCAGGGTGCATCTGCACAGCTCTGCTTCAACATCCGGCAACCCAGCCACATCACCGTCCAACAGGGATAGCGGCAATGGATCACTGTCATCTGCAGGATGACCTTCACAATCCACGGCCACACTCAGGATGCAGCCCACGACCACGCCCCCAACACAACCATGTGGCACTGTCATCCAAGACCCCATTGTGCCATCTCCATGCATCCAACCTTGGCCTGGCCACCATTCTCCACATCCACCTGACTCCTGCTTGCAGGACATAGTTCTCCCATCTGGCTACACATACCTGGGACTCCCACCCCAGGACACTCCACATGATCCCTGACCTCTGCGCATGACTGTTGCTCTTCTAAATAGGTCTGTCCGCACAGTTGTGCAGGCACCCCCTCAGCTGGTTGGGACCATCACGGGTGAGTATGGTGCTCCATGTCTGTATTGGATGATACATTGTGACCCATGTGTGTCCTGAGCCAGACTCAGACCCCAGGGTATGCATGGTTGGAGTTACTTCAAAACTCAGGCATGGTTTGACTTGCCAACACACACATGTAATGGAATAATGCTAAATGACGGCATCATCTCGTGATTTCTAATATTTTTATTGGTGGTGGGGTACGTGTTTGGGGGGATGCAATTAGGTGCTGTACCGGGGGTATAGAATCCAAAGTTCACAGGGGAGATGGTATCCTTGCCATTGGAAGTCATCAGAGTCCATGCCACAGTCTTTGTCAACATTGGTCAGACAGTGACCAGCAAGTCCATGGGGCAGAGAATGTCATTGGACGAGGTGCTGCTGTTGCGCCAGGGGGCCAGGTGCCAGGCCAGGTGACCTGGGAGATGGTGATGGTCCGCTGACTCTCACGGTCTTTTGCGTGGATGACCCACCTTCCTCCGGGGACCCTCAGATGCAGGCCTTGACGATGCTGGGGACGCTCCGTCAGATGAATCCTCCTCCTCCTCCCTCCCTGTGTCTGGTGCTGGTCTACGCCTGGTGGCACAGGGAGTGTTTGCCAGGCTTTTGGCGATCTGACGGAGTGATTGGCTCACGTCCCTGTGCACCGCCAGGAGCTCAGCCAGTCTTGCCTCCATCCGTCCTTGGTGTTGTTGATGACTGGCATGATACTCGACCTGCAGGTTCTTAACCTCATCGAGGGTCCCCTGCATCTCAGAGAGTCTTGACACGACCTGTTCGATGCCTCTGGTGTCACGCCGGTATGTGTCCAGGATGTTGCGGACGCGTGACATAACCGGTTCCTCAGCTGCCTGGTCTGGCTTGCGCCTCCGCCGTCCTCCACTCCCACCACCCCTGCCCACTTGAGCCTGGCCTGCCCTTGTGGGCACGTCGGATCTCCAAGACCCCTGAGGGATGGCATTTGCGGGGTCGCCTGCCTCCTCCTGGGTGCCCGGGGTCCCTCGTCCCTCCTGGTCAGACTGGCTGCGTTGTGTGCGAGCAGGGCTCCTGTGTGTATCCTGGGATGTGGCAGGAATGGGGGTGGTGGTTGGCACAGTTGTACCTAACGCAGGTGCTGCAGGTGCTTGGGCACCAGAGGGGCCAGGTTGGTCGGGGTCTTCCACGGTGTGGTGAGAGTCGTCGCTGCCAGTGGGATCATCGTTACACCGAGCCTGGTCCTGTGTGTCTTCCACCCCAGTGTTGGAAGGGAGATCGACGACGTTGCCCTGTGTGTGAGAGAGAGACAATGTTAATGGTGTTACATGCGTCATCCATGTTTCATACATATTCAAGTTGGCACAGTTGCTCTGGGTAGTTGGAAATGTCTAGGATTCCTCTCACAGTGCACTTGTGGATGGGTATGTTGCGGGGGTCAGATTGTTATGTTCTCCTGGTTATTTGGCCTGTCTAATGAGTGTTGGGATGCTTATTTGGCTATGGATTGGTCTTGTTGTGTCACATATCCGTTGTGGGAGTGCCAATTTGCGTTGGCTGCCCCAGGGGGTGTGTGCTTGTGTAAGGGGGGCAGGGGGGGTGTGACCGGGCATGCTGATGGGTGTGGTGTGATTTGTCATTGGGTCTACCAAGTGATGTGTCTATCCCCTCATGGTGCCTGCTGGCATGACAGTGAATGTGAGTTCCTGTGGTAGGTAGGTGGCATGTGGAGTTGGTGTTTGAGTGTACAGTGGTCACAGGTTTGCCTTGTGCTGTCTATAGCAGGGCCAAGTGTCATCTACCTTGTCTGTACTTGGCAAGTCCCTGTGCATTGTGCATGGTGCATGGGTATGTGCCTTGGCCATGACTGTCAACACTTTTCCTATGTGTGACACACTCTTTGTTGTTGCATCAGTTTTGAACGCAGTGAGCAGTGTAGCAAGCGTGCGTAGCGAGCACTGCAGAACCGACTTACGTGTTGCACTGTACGCGGCCAAATGTTGCTTTGTCATGTCTATTGGAGAATGCAGGTAGGAAACTTATGCATTTGTGACTGGGTTCTAACAAACACAGTGAGTGGGTATACTGGGTGTGAGGTTAGGTTTGTGCCTGCAGCGAGGATCGACTCGTGCACAGTTTGACACATGGGCCAGTGCTTTCCAAACTAATGAGGGGTGTTTCACGCACTGCCAGACCTTGTCAACATGCACACAGTCCACCTGCTGATGAGCGGACATGCCCACACCACTCAAGGGTGATTTTGTCTCCCTCTGTCTCTCTCTCTCCCTCCCTCTGTCACCCTCCTCCCTCCCTCTGTCTGTCGCCCTCTGTCTCCTTCCCTCTCTCTCCCTCTCCCTCCGTCTGTCTGTCACCCTCTGTCACCCTCTGTCGCCCTCTGTCTCCCTCCCTCTCTCTCCCTCTCCCTCCGTCTGTCTGTCACCCTCTGTCGCCCTCTGTCGCCCTCTGTCTCCCTCCCTCTCTCTCCCTCTCCCTCCGTCTGTCTGTCACCCTCTGTCGCCCTCTGTCTCCCTCTGTCGCCCTCTGTCTCCCTCCCTCTCTCTCCCTCCGTCTGTCTGTCACCCTCTGTCACCCTCTGTCGCCCTCTGTCTCCCTCCCTCTCTCTCCCTCTCCCTCTGTCTGTCTGTCACCCTCTGTCACCCGCTGTCGCCCTCTGTCTCCCTCCCTCTCTCTCCCTCTCCCTCCGTCTGTCTGTCACCCTCTGTCGCCCTCTGTCCCCCTCTGTCGCCCTCTGCCTCCCTCCCTCTCTCTCCCTCCGTCTGTCTGTCACCCTCTGTCGCCCTCTGTCTCCCTCCCTCTCTCTTCCTCTCCCTCCGTCTGTCTGTCACCCTCTGTCGCCCTCTGTCTCCCTCTGTCGCCCTCTGTCTCCCTCCCTCTCTCTCCCTCTTCCTCCGTCTGTCTGTCACCCTCTGTCGCCCTCTGTCGCCCTCTGTCTCCCTCCCTCGCTCTCCCTCTCTCTCCGTCTGTCTGTCACCCTCTGTCACCCTCTGTCTCCCTCTGTCGCCCTCTGTCTCTCTCCCTCTCGCTCCCTCTCCCTCTGTCTGTCTGTCACCCTCTGTCGCCCTCTGTCGCCCTCTGTCTCCCTCCCTCTCTCTCCCTCTCCCTCCGTCTGTCTGTCACCCTCTGTCGCCCTCTGTCGCCCTCTGTCACCCTCTGTCTCCCTCCCTCTCCCTCTCCCTCTGTCCGTCTGTCACCCTCTGTCACCTCAGCCCAGCTTCCTGGGCACACACACTTTGCAGGTCTTTCAAAGGCCATTGGCTTGTTCATGTGGCTTTGTATAGAATCTCCCGGACCCCATTGGGCAGAGTGTCTCTGAGTCTGCGCTGCAGCGGCAGTGTGTGCTGACACTCTTTCACAGTGTTGCCTCTTCATTAGCTGCTGTTATGTGCGAATTGGGCCTTCATACCCATGTCATCCTGCGACGCGGCCACCATTTGCAGGCGACACAGTACAGTGTCGGGACACACTGTTTGTATAGCTCTTCCCTAGGCCATATGGGCTGAGGGCATTGGTGTCTGCTTCTGAGTTGCACAATGTGATTTTGGAGGCCCCCCCACCTGGCATCAAGGACATCCTGTCTTGTGTTGGTGTTTTGTGTGGCCTGTGACTTGGCATGGCCTTGCATGGTGCATGGGGCATGGAGCTGATAGTGGCATGTGCGTGTTGTTGGAATGTGGTTGCGTCCGGTGATGGCTTTGGGGTAGTTGCGTGCATTATCGGGAGTTGGGTTGTGGATGCGGTTCCCCCCATGTGGGTTGATTTGTTTGTGTACTCACCAGGCTCGGCGAGTCCTTCTAGTCCGTGTACTCCCACAGGCGGCAGCGTGCGCATCACCTTCTCCTCCCAGGGATGGTAGTGTACCGGTCTGCGGGGCGGCCCACCTCCAGTGATGTTCCCCTGGTTGTGTTCGTCGGTCATTTTGCGGCGGACCGTCCTCCGCAGATCGTACCACCTGGCTTGGCATTCATGCCTGGTCCTTCGGATGGGCGCAACAGCATTCACCCTCTCGATGACCCTCTGCCACATGGCTGAATTTTCTGATACGCTGGTCTGTCTGACCAATGTTCCAAAGAGCTGTGGCTCGACTCTGATGATTTCGTTGACAAGGATCTCCAGCTCCGCTGTTGTGAACTTTTGATTCCTGTCTGTGGGCATGGTGTGGGGTGTGGGTGTGGATGGTTGTGGGTGTGTGTGTGTGGTTGTGAAGGTGTGTGTGTGAATGTGATGAGGGGTGTTTGTGAAGGTGGTTGTGTGAAGGTGTGCAAGTGTAAGGTGTAGTAAAGGTTCAAGTCTGGTGCTGTGGGTTGTCTGTGGGGTCTGGCAGCAGTGGGTCTGTTGCAAAGGCTCATGGTTTGTGTGTGTGGGCCCTTTTTATTGGTCCATTTGTGGGTGTGGCTGTGTTTGAACTTTGGGTGGGTGTGTTATAAGGGGTGGTTGTGTTTTGGGCCTCTGTTTACCTGTTTGGCTGTTGCAGGTCAGTGTATTGGGTGTCTTTGGGCTTGTTGGACGTGTTTTGTGGTGTTGTGCGATTCGAATTGACTCTCCTTGTGGTGTTTTGCAGTATCCTGGTTCAGTACGTGTGTTTCTCGCGTCTGTGCGGTGCGTACACCGGCCATGTTGTTGTACAGTGCTCACATTTGCTATGGCTTGGTATGACTCGTCCATGCGCACGGCTGGGTGAGGGTGCTGGTGTAGGGGCCTTGGGTCGGGTGCGTACAGGCACGGGCAGGGTGTGGGGGCCTGGGGGTACATGCTGTACATACGTGAACCCAGGGTATGACAAGTACATGGGGGGGCTGGGGGTACGGCGCGTACATACGGGGTGCTGGGGGTACGGTGTGTGCCCCCACCCCCGTATGGACGGTGCGTACCCCCAGCCCCCATATGTAAGCACCGTCCCCCAGCACATACCCCCAGCCCCCATATGTACGTGCAGTACCCCCATCCCCCGTATGTACGTGCCGTACACCCGGCCCCCCTCATATGTACGTGCCGTACCCCCAGCCCCCCCTATGGACGGTGCGTACCCCCACCCCACCCCGTAGGTATGGAGCGTACCCCCGCCCCACCCCGTTGGTACGGAGTGAACCCCACCCCCCCGTAGGTACGGAGCGTACCACCACCCCCGTAGGTACGCTGTGGACCCCCACACCGTACATACGGGGGGGGTACGCTCCGTACCTACGGGGTGGGGGTATGCACCGTACCTACGGGGTGGGGGTACGCTCCGTACCTGGGGGGGTGGGGGTACAGCGCGGACATGGGGGGGTGCTGGGGTACGGCGCGTACGTGGGGGGGTGCTGGGGGGGTGTTCGGCGCGTATGCGGGCACATATTTGGACGTCTCCATAGTTGCTATGGGAGTCCGCACCGTACGGTGTTTTTTCCATACGGTTGTGCATTCGGACGGACGAGATGGATCGTACTTGCACGCTCGGACTTCAGTTTACTGATTCGTAGGTAAAACTGTCCGGGGACGTGTCGGACACTATTTCTGACCCGAGGACGTGTGGGGGAATTTTCCCAATGTGATTCGTATGGATTTTTTCACATACGAATCGTACTTGCCAGTTTGTACGGGACTTGTACAATTCGTACGGTAAAAAAAACGGATACGATTCGTACGAGGGAAATTTTTGACGGAACGGAATCGGCCCCTCTGTGTCTTCCTGCAGAAAAACAAACAGCACATGACACAAATATCCTTGCACTATGGCGCATACAGCCACTCCCAAAATCACACACTCTCACATATAGATAGTTATATACTCTTAAACACATATACACTGCGTTTCACATACGTAGTTACTGACACATGTACAACTGAGATATTATAAATTCAATCACTAACACACCCATACATACACTCACCCAACCATACAGTCCATCACAGATGCACTCTTAAAACCATGCACCCACTGAATCACCCACTCACACATCTAGTCACAGAGTCACACACACCCTACCCACACAAACACTCAGGCACCCATACAGATACTCAGACAACCAATCAATAACCCATATAGACACTCATATAGCTATTCACAAAACCATGCAGCCACTTATACACCAACACACAGACACATACAGTCATTCACACAGTTTAGTCACTAGTCTGCAGTAAGATACATTTAATGACTCACTTATAGAGTCAGTTACACACCTAGAAAATCATCCATTCGCACACTTGTACACCCAATTATTTTTCAACAGGCCTTTCCCTATATATATTAAACATATTAAAACTGTTCAGAAACACATACTCAATGGATGATGTTATCAGTGATGTCATCAGTGATGTCATTTGAGATGTCATCAGTGATGTCATCAGTGATGCCACTGACCATGTCATGAGTGATGTAATATGTGACGTCATCAGCAGTGCATTGAGTGGGCGCGAGTTATAGTTAGCTTAACTAACTATAACAGGGGAATTTCTAGGGTTTTGTACGAGGGAAATGTCCAGCTAACTATAAGGCCCCTGAAACCTATGGTTTTTTCAGTGAATTTCTAAGGTTTTTTAAATGCCAATTCCTAACTATAACATGCATGAAACCTATGGTTTTTTCAGTGAATATATATATATATATATATATATTACCTACTGGCGGTCGCCAGTAGGTAGTTATAGTTAGGACCACGTTTCCATAGGAAATCCGCAACATTCTATTTTGAATAACTTTGGCGCCGGTCGACGAATCCTCGCGAATTTTTCAAAATAGGTGGGGCGCTACGCTCCGCTCCTACCCTGAAAGTCTCGGGGGGATTCGTCAAGCGGGGGCTGAGATAAAAGGGGGGTCCCAAAACGCGTTTTTCCCATGCATTTTTCCATAGGACCTTTAGACACAGCTACAGCCCGAACGGCTGAACAGAATTACTTGAAATTTGGCAGAGAGGTAGCCATAAGGTCAAGGAAGTGCCTTTTGCAGGTCTGGTGTAAATCTGTTCAGTATTTCCTGAGAAAATAGCATTTAAAACCATATATATATGTGGGCGGAGCCTAACCACACATCTCATCCTGAGATCTGATTGGCTGTCAGCACTTCATCCAAGAAGTGTTGGCAGCCATCTTGGGACCAATATACATGATAGCACCTCATTAAAAAGCATTGCAGTTAATAGAAGGTTTTAAGACTTTAGTTACATTATAAATCATTTGTTGATGGTACCATACTCATTTTAGGAATTGTGGTATGTTCTAAGGTGATTTCACCATGTGAAAAAGCCTTCTGCTGGGATATCATGATTGAGAGAAAAATATTTTCTCATGCTTTTACCACAGAGGTTTGGAAGGTGATCTATAAACTAAACTGAGAGCTTATTTTCTGTAAATTCACATTATCTTTCTCAGTCATGTGAGAATGAAGTCTGACATTCTCAGTAAAACATGTACATCCAACAAGGGCAGAGACTGTCAGTTGATTCCTTTGTGTTCTACTGCAGCTTCCCAGAGTGTTCCAAAGAACTACTAGAGCGCTAACAGTCCTACCTATGATAAACGTATGGCACACCTGAAGCCATCTTGCTTGGAATAAAGTGGTAACTCTTAAAACATTTAATTTCAAAAGGAACAAAAGGAGGGGGTTCATTTTTCCATAAAAAGTATGATTAGTGCTGCAGAAAGAAAAATTAGGGCACATTTTGAGTGACTTCTCAAATCCTCTTCTATTTCATTAAAAAATTCTGACATGCAGACTGAAACATGCACTTTCAATACCAGCAGCAGTTTTCCCTGGTGAGCAGTAGCTTTACTACAGTGATCTAATGAGCAAAAAGAGTGCTAACATTCTGAATTTATGGCAAATGTGTGACACATCTGAATGCCTTCTTGATGGAATCAAAGTAAAAAACTGAAAGTATTTCCTACTGAGGAGACTGCAGTAAATGAGGAAATTAGGAAACTTCATAACAAATAAGTCTCCCAAGATGGCCACCAGAGACAAAAGAGCCCAAATGTAGCCCAAATATCACCCAGATGTAGCCCAAGTATAGCCCAATGACAGAATGTCCCAGAATGTTCTTAAAAACAACTAGAGCGCTTACTGTCTTCATTATGACAAAAGTATGGCACACCTGAAGCCATCTTGATTGGAATAAACTGGTAACACTTAAAACATTTAATTTAAAAAGGAACACAATGAGGGGGTTCATTTTGCCATAGAAATTATCATTAATGCTGAAGAAAGAAAATGAGGGCACATTTTGAGTGACTTCTCAAATCCTCTTCTATTTCATTAAAAAATTCTGACATGCAGACTGAAACATGCACTTTTAATACCAGGAGCAGACTTCCATGGTGAACAGTAGTTTTACTACAGTGATATAATGAGCAACTAGAGTGCTAACATTCAGAATTTATGGCAAATGTGTGACATATCTGAATACCTTCATGATGGAATCAACGTAAAAAACTGAAAGCATTTCCTACTGAGGAGACTGCAGTACATGAGGAAATTAGGAAACTTCATAACAAATAAATCTCCCAAGATGGCCACCGGAGACAAAAGAGCCCAAATGTAGCCCAAAATCACCCAGATGTAGCCCAAATATAGCCCAATGACAGAAGTGTGCAAAACACTTATTATTTAGTGTTTTTGCAGTGTTATATAGTGCAGACTTGTCAGGTATTGGAGTGCTTTACATGAGCATTGGTTACATCACACAAGCACAAATTCATTTTGGTTGTAGACATGGGGAGACTAAGTGATTTGACCAGAATCACAGAATGTCGAGCTGAAGCAGAAACTTCAACCTGGTTCCCCAGTTGCAAAGTCTGCAGTTCTGGAAGTAACACCACATCCTCTCCCCTAAGTGCAACATTTAATCAAGTGGTCAACTGGATAAAAAAAACATAAAGATAACAAATAATTTAAAAGTGCTTTGTCGCTATTTGAAAACTCAGACAAAATGTCCTTATTTTAGTCTTTTAGAGCACTAACCATAATTTTGATGCCAATAAGACCCTCTCATATATGTAATTTCTAAAGGAAATGCTCTAGGTATTACAGTTTTGATTACATCAAGATGATGTCAGGCGTTCCACACTTTTGTAATAAATATAGAATGTTAGCAATCTAGTTGTTCATTGGGATACTGTTGAGAGGCAAAGGCCAGGGGCACGAACTCTGAAAATTGAAGGCAGGTAGGAGAGTGCAAAGGCAACAATTTAACCACACTGAGCAGGCAGGAAGGGCCGTGGAAGCACAACAGACTATGGAGGGCAGTGGAAAGGGGGGCAGGGGCAACAAACCAACAATACAGGACTTGCAAGAGAGGCTGTTGGAGGGAAGATCTATTACGGGTCAAGGAAGCTAGAGGCGGTCCCCAGAGCCCCGGGAGCCACCACAGAACTGAGCAGGAGAGTGAGTCAGGGACAAAAGGGGCACCTTAATTTGAGCCGGGGTGCCTAGGAACGCTTGCTCCAAAAATGAAGAAAACAGACATATGAGACATGAAATTGGTGGCAGAATACAATGGCAGTTTAATGAGAAGATACAACTTCAAAGAAACCGCAGAATAGAGACATAAAGTACAAAATACAGAATCCAGATAATCATACAGCTGTCATGATATTCTCTGTATCTTAATTAATGTACTGACAGAGAGAGAGAGAAAACACATCTATAAATGCATCATGAGAAACAAGTTACACCAAGGAAAATGTTACCTAGGAACACTCACGTTTACTCTTAGAGCAAGCATTCCTGCAATTACAATACAAAATCTTTTAAATGCAAAAGTAAAGAGAACAATGGTTAAACATAACATGACATTTCATATAGGTAAAATAGAATAAGATACTTCAAGCAAAGCAGAGCAAGACATTTTAAGCAAAGGAAGACAAGAGCTCCCAGCTCTTGGGGAAAACCTGCACAGCCTGTTAACCTACATACAGACGGCGAGGTAGTCCGTCGATATCTGTGGGTGCTCCCTTTTTATATCATTTTGTGGGCTCCTTTGCACGCTACATCTACCTACGTATGCTACCCAAAAGCTTCGTCTGCAGATTTTACCAGACATTTCGTCATTTACCCACTTAATGCTGACAATGGACTGGGTGAAAAGGTCAGTCTCTCAGGCCAATCGCTTATCGTAAGTTCCATAGAGCAAGCAGAAAATAATGGGTATTGTACGGGAATTCAATATATTCATGTACAAAATCTCCTCAGTTCTCCTAACTTGACGCTCTGCGGTTGCCACTTCCTAAAAGCGGGAAATCTGCCCAGGAAGCAAGTACCAGTCCAGGATGCAGCCTACTGTATGTCGACAGCTTCAGTGGGATGTTGAACTTTGATACCGAGCACGGAGCACTCGGGTAGGGTGGGGGCTACTAGTTTGGAGCAGAAGGCCTCGCAGACCTGCCTTCAGACTGCTATACACTAAAATTGCAGAGCTATGGTCAATTTAACAAAGAGGCCTACATATTGAACAGAAGGGCCTACACAGGGGTTTTATGCTGGCTGAGTGGTAAGGATGTCTCAGGATAATTATATAGCAACACAGGACCCGCTGGTCAATTTAATACGGCCTACAAATGTGGCTGGCAGGGCAAGGACAAGGGTCTCATACTTCAGGTGTGGACAGAACGGGCCAGGGGCCCCCTGTGATACAAAATCTACCCTCCTTCAAGGCTGTGGCAATGTAATAGACCATTGTGGGCAGAAGGAAGAGGCAATGGTAGTACAACCATACATGCCAACAGACCCGATTCAGCCAGGAAACGTCCAATGTTTTTAAGCTCAAATGGGCTTTATTTGATCTGTCTCCTGTCTACAATATCCTCTTTTTCAATGTAACTCAAAGGGGAAAATCAATACCCCAGTTTTTTTTCAAAATCTCCCTCTTACCAAGTTCAAAATGTTCGCAAGTATGGTACATTGGATCATGGAAGGAAATGGGATAGGGACATGGACTTGGATAACAGAGGACAAGAGGGGCATGGAGAGGTGCACCAAACTGACCCTGCAGGGCAGGCATCAGGGTTTGCAGCAGCACAATACACCACACAGGGCATGCAGGACGGGAGTGCAGCACAACAATCCATAGAAAGCAAGAAGGAGGGGTCAGGACCATGCACATGGACAACAGAGAACAGAGGGGCAAGAGGCAATGGTAGCTAGCTGACCATAATGGACAGACAGGAGAGAAAGCTGCAGCATTACAGACCATAAAGGGCAGTAGGGATGGATCAGGGGCATTACAATGGAACAGACAAGCCAGGAGGGAGGGAGTAGGGGTCTTCACATGTAAACAGAGGGCTGGGGGCAAGGGGGCAGGGCAGGAGCAGCAAGATAGCCATGGAGGTCAGGCAGGATGGGCACTAGAAGCAAGACACACCATGAAGAGCAACAGTGAGACTGTGATGGCATACACACAGACCATGGAGGGAAGGTGGGAGGGGGTCAGGGGCAGCTAACTGACCACACAGGGAAGGTGGGAGGGGCCATGGCAGCACAGAAGACCAATGGCTATGATGGGCAAGAAGGAGGGTGCAGGGGCATGCACAAAGGACGATGGAGGATAGAAGGGAGGGTCAGGACCTGTGCACAGACAAGAAAGTTCAGGGGAAGGGACCGCACAACAGACCACACGGGGCACGCAGGAGGAGCAGTTGCAGCACAACAGACCAGGGAGGGCAGAAGGGTGTGGCAGTACAATGGACCATGTAGGACAGGAGGAAGAGGATAGGGGCATGGCATGTGGACAGGCAGGGTGGAGGTGGCAGGGACAGGTTACAGTCATCTGACAATGCTAGGCAGGTGGGAGGGGAGTGGCAGCTCAACAGAACACTCAGAGTAGATAGGAGTGGCAGGTCCATGGGACATGGTGGGCAAAAAGGATGGAGCAGGGGCATGCACAAAGACATCGGAGGGCAGGGGGAAGGAGAATAGGGGCAGCAAGCTAAGCACAGAGTTTAAGCAGGAGGTCAATGATGGGGCATAGAATTGGGCAATGGAGGGCAGGAGGAGTGGACTGGTACATCATACTAAATTGAGGGCAGTGGCAGCACATCAGACCATGCATGGCAGGAGGGAGGAGGCTAGTCCATGGATTCACACAACAGAGGATAGGGAGGAGGGGGATGGGGCAGCAAGCTAACTGTTCAGAGAAGGCGGGTATTAGGAACTTTATTGTTTTTAAAACATTGAGTCTGTGCGAACTACTTAAAATATGAACAAGTATGCAGCATAATCTCACTTTTATTCAGGAAGAAGAGGACGTTTGTGACTGTGACTCCTGGCTCACTTGGCAGAAACACCCCCTGACCCTCCACCCCCTATTGCAAAATGTAATGCCCGTGAAAAGGGTAGGTGAACACAGTGTTATATAGAACATAGTCCTGAGAGCACGATTGAAAATGAAAACTAGATATAGTGTATGGTATAAACTATGCACCAAAAAGTGTGATATAAGATGAACCGGGCGTGAAATATAATATGCAATACATTGTGCGCAATGACAGATTCATTGGAGAGCGCGAGATAGCACAGGCACTAGCGCGTGCTATGCGATATGCGCCTTGGAGTGTAATATGCACAGGGCAGTGTTGTGTAACCTAACTAGTCTCTAAAGTTGTAATATAAAATATGTGCTGGGGAGTGTAAAGTTGCATATGCACTGTGACACAGATATGGATCGCAGATTGTAATATGTATGGCATAGCACTGTGCGTTATAACATAGGCATCGAGGAAGGCACGTTAGATGGGGCAATATAACCCGTGCGAAGACAAGTGTGGCATGACATATTCACGGGGTGGTGTTACAGTGCACATGGGCTAGAGAGTGTCATAGCATATGCACTAGCTAGTGGAATACAACACAGAGGTGTGTGGCACTCGGCAGGCAATGGTGGGTGTAACACAGCATTGGGCTCTGTCAGGAGCGCGCTGTGACTCTCAAGTGATGTTCATCCCCTTTCCAGAGAGTAAAATAAAAAGTATTACACATCCGGCAGTGGATGTGTGTTTTGTTAACCGTGAGGGGGGTTTCTTGCATAGTTTTGGTCGAATTTTTGTCGAATCCCCTTTGAATGGCTTGGTGTGCATGTGTAATAAATGTGCCCGTCAATAGCTACCCATGTTTGTATAAATAAACGACAAGGGTGTCTACCGGGATTAGGCACGGTAGGGCATCAGACATGTCAGAGCTTCACTAGTAGTGTAAATACATTCCACGTGGATTCATTGCATGCATAGTCGCCTTTTAATGAATATCCCGCAAATCGTCATGGTGATAGGTACGTACGGTTTGTCCAGCATGTCCTAGGTGTGTCTATAAATAAATATTTTTTTAAAATAATAAAAAACAGTGGCCGGCCCTAGGGATTGGGGTCAAAAAAATATAATTAGGAGACAGGCCCTGGGGGATGGGGTCATCAGGGCCAATAAATTAGAATAAGAAGGGGAACCACACAGCCCCCCTTCTTAAAAAATTAAAATAAATAAAAGACTGGCATCGTGCCGGAGGCCATGCCCCCTCCGTGCAGCACTCTGCAAACGCGCCCCCAACAGGCATCTCCAGTATGCGCCAGGGAGCTGCGCTGCAGACAGGTGTTCTGAGGCCAAGCCCCTTTTTACACCTCTCTGCAACGCAGCTCTGTGGCGCTTACTGGAGGTACCTAGTGGTCTAGTTTGACCCTAGGGACCCTTAGGATTCAAGGGGACTTAATCTGTCAACTTAGAACAGCCACAGGGCGCGTTTACACAGTGGTGAAGGGAGGGGACGGGGCCTGAGGTGACGTGTGCAAACACGCACTATGGCACGTTTTAAATTGGGGATATAATTTCCCTTCAATACTGAGGGCCCCTGGGGGCTAACTAGCCCACCAAGTGCTTCCAGTAAGCGCCACTGAGCTGCATTGCAAGGAGGTGGTCCAGGCCGTGCCACTTTTTACACCTCTCTGCAACACAGCTCTGTGGCATTTACTGGAGGTACCTAGTGGGCTAGTTGGACCCTAGGGACCCTCAGGATTCAAATGAACTTAATCTCCCAACTAAAAATGGACACAGGGCGTGTTTACACAGTGGTGAAGGGAGGGGACGGGGCCTGAGTTAACGTGTGCAAAAACGCCCTGTGGCCTGTTTTAAGAGGTAGTTTTAATCCCCATGCCCTATTATGTACTAGGGGCTTACAGAGGAGGTCATGCTAATCACAGGGGGACCCCAACGCATAATGTTCCCTAGTGTATGTAGGTGTTTTCACTGTATTCTAAGTGTCTTTTAACATAGCACTGGCTAGTCAGACTCAGTTACCACCAGTATCCGTCTGAAAAAGTTGAGGGTACAGGATGATTTTGCAACAAGGCTTCTTTCTGCTCTTCTTTTTGTTCTTTCTGCACGTTATCCTTCTTCCTGCACTTATCTTCGTATTTGAGGACTTCTGTTGCTTCTTTCTGCACTTCTTTTGTTTCTTTCTGTGCATTTTTTCTTCTTTCTTCACATGTCCTATCTCTGTAGGCATAGTTAGAAATTAGCATTTAAAAAACCTTGCAAATTCACTGAAAAAACCATGGGTTTCACACACGTTATAGTTAGGAATTAGCATTTAAAAATCCTTAGAAATTCAATGAAAAAACCAAAGGTTTCACACATGTTAAAGTTAGCTGGACATTTCACTCGTAAAAAACCATTGAAATTCCCCCGTTATAGTTAGTTCAGCTAACTATAACTCGCGCGCCCGCAATGCACTGCTGATGACGTCACATATTACATCACTCATGACATGGTCAGTGACATCACTCATGACATCACTGATGACATCTCAAATGACATCACTGATGACATCACTGATGACATCATCCTTGTGATAGAGTGGCAGACCTCCTCTCACCCTAATATAACCTTTGATACACACATTCAAAAATAGAGACTAACATTTTCAAAACAATGGACATACCAATACCAGTTACAACAACCTCTTCAGTAATTCTAAGATCCACATACACATCCACTCATTCACCAACAGTCCTATACAGTCACTCATACATGTACTCACTCATCATATGTACTCATGCACCTATACATCCTGTTACACAATGCCACTCACCCATAGAGTTACTCACACACATAGTCACTCATGCTAATAAAGAATCAAACATACATTTACTTGCATATACAGTTATACACACACCACCACACTTACTTCTACGGAAACTTACACATACTTAGTCTTTTAAACAATCACTTATAGAAACACATACTTATTCATACAGGAACTCTTTCAATCTCTCACTCTCACATATACTCACATATATACACCAATAGTCACATATACTAGTTTAAAACATATGTAGTTACTCATAAAGACACTATTGAGACAGTCATTCACTCACTAACACACCCATACACACACTCATCCACCCATACAGTCCTGCACACATGCTGTGTTCAACACATACAAACAGTGAGTCACTCATTCATGCACCTATGCACTACGTAATACCCCCCACCGAACCATGCAGACACTCAGACTGATACTCAAAAAACCAACTAATAACCTATATAGACACCCATGTAGCTACTCACCAACCCATGCAGCCACTTATACACAAAGTGAGAGACTGATACAGATATTTACATATTTAAACATTACTCACTAAGCCATGTATTCACTATGATACACTCAATCAGTCAGTTACACAATCAATTTTTCAAAAACAAATCATCCATTTAGACACTTATATACCCATTTATTCTTCCATCGACCTTGAGATATACATATATAAAACATATTTAATTTTCAGAAAAACACACATTCACTGGATGATGTCATCAGTGATGTCATCAGTGATGTCATTTGAGATGTCATCAGTGATGTCATGAGTGATGTCACTGACCATGTCATGAGTGATGTAATATGTGACGTCATCAGCAGTGCATTGCGGGCGCGCGAGTTATAGTTAGCTGAACTAACTATAACGGGGGAATTTCAATGGTTTTTTACGAGTGAAATGTCCAGCTAACTTTAACATGTGTGAAACCTTTGGTTTTTTCATTGAATTTCTAAGGATTTTTAAATGCTAATTCCTAACTATAACGTGTGTGAAACCCATGGTTTTTTCAGTGAATATATATATATATATATATATATATATATATAGATATATATATATCAAAAAGACTACTCCCATCAGCCTTGAAAGTCCTTCAACTGCCAAAGAAGTAAGTACACGAGTCTGGGAATAGTGCAGGTTTCATTTATTACCCAGAGCGACGGCCATAACGGCCATAAGTGAAATTGCTGGTCACATGGGGGGAATCACCTGGGTGTAAGGTCATAGACACAGAAAAGGATACAAATCATCGTTGGTAAAAAGAGAAGAAATATCCAACCACAGATTTACAAGTGATCCTTAATCGACATGCAAATAAATAATCAAGTAAGTAATGAATTACAATGCCGGCATAAATGCTCTAAAAGTCTGGGTAGGATATAGGATGGGAGCAACTGTCAACTGTGAAGCATGGAAATGTGGATTAACCAGTTGCTCATGATTAACATGGTTACCAATAAGCGGATTCACACAATATTAGTCAGACCGTAAAGACATAATACCGCATATCTCATACATAAAAATATAAATATATAAATATATAGTATAATAATATTGTGATAAAATATATTATGTAATTAATCCAGGTTGCCCCATAGACCAATCTAAATAGTAAAGTGAATAGTGCAAGAAAAATATACTGGTAAAGGGTAAACATACAATTAAAGTGCCTGTGCTCGAATGTTTGGAAATACTGCATATCCTAAATAATATGGACATGAAAAAGTAGGGTTCTCATCCAGATGTAACACAGGGATATGGTAAGCAATTTAGGGAACACATAATAGGTTGGTGGGCGGCATAAAAGGCAATATCACGGATAAAAATAATCCGTATGGAGAGAATTAGTTATTTCACAGAGGGATCTTTCACAGCAAAAGGATTGCGGTGGGACCTTGATGCTATGCAAGAATGATCCAGCTACCTCGGTCATGTGGAAAGTTCATGGGTGGTAATAAGTGCGAAGTTGAGTCATAGGCATTGGAACACAGAAATCCATAATGGGATTGGGATGTGCAAATCACGCAAATTTTTAGGCCTGGGCGGCAAATTCCGTTCCGCTCGCGGAATTTGCGGAATTTGCGTAATTTCGCGTTCCGCGGAGAACGCGAAATTGCTCAAAAGTCTGCTTTCCGCGATTTCGCGAAATTTTTGCTTGTTCGCGTTCTCAAAATGCATGTTCGCGAGATATTTCTCCTCGAACACGCAAACAGCAATTGCGAACAGGAAAAAAGCATCGCGAACAAGCAATTCCGCGTGTTCGCGTAATTTCTGCGTGTTCGCGGAGATTTTTTACCGTTTCGCGGAGATTTGCGTAACGCAATTACGCAAATTCCGCCCACCCCTACAAATTTTACATAAGAAAGTACACTTTGTCAATAATAAATAGTAAAATACTAAATAAATAACCTAAAAATTACATATTTCATGGGGTTAAGACAAATGACTAAAATTTGTAAAAAATGGCTATGAACACATCAGATAAAAGGTTTCCCATTGTAAAGCGGTATAAAATTGTAAAATCAACCCAAACATGTATGCAAGTCCTCTGTCATGTTTAAACCTGCGGGAACCTTAGTGTTAAGTTGCAGAATGTACCGTGTTTCCAATTTGCGGAGATTGGACTCGCGATCCCCACCCCTTCTACTAGGTTCAATGCAGTCTATAACATAGTAGCTTAAACCCTTGTTATCACTACTGTGAACTTCTCTAAAATGTCGAGCCACGGGGTAGGTGTTGTCTTGGTTGGCGATCGCACGCAAATGTTGTAAAATGCGTTTGTGTACCGCTAGTTTCGTGCTGCCTATGTACTTCAGGTTACACGGACAGGTGAGGACATAAATAGCAAATTCAGTCTTACATGTCAGCAATTTATTAATCCTGAGCTGTCTGTTACTGAAAGGATCAATAAAAGTTTTAGTATTGACACCGTGTGAGCAAGCTTTGCAAGTTTTGCATTTGTAAAAACCACTATTGAGTTGTAGCCAAGACGTTTTGTCAATGGTTTCAGGATTCGTGTTGACCAATGCTTGTCTCATAGTGGGGGCTCGGCTATGTGTAATGGTAACCTGATGTGGGAGCATGGGACCTAAGACAGGATCACTACGTACAATGGGCCAGTTTTTGTTGATGATTTTACGCAAATCAGCTTGTTGTTTGCTGAAGCCCATGATGATCCTAAAATTGTGGGGTGAGTTTTTGTTGGTCTCCTCTTGGTTGTTAGGCAACAATATGCTGCTGGTAACTCCACTAATGGGTTTTGACAGATCATCACGATTGAGTGCATTGGATCTGACTATGGCACTTTCAATGATGTTCACCGAGTAACCCCTCGCCCTAAATCTAAGTTTGCTTTGCTCTTGTGCAGTCTTGAGATCATTTCCATTGCTACATATTCTCTTCAACCGTAACATCTCCCCATAAGGTATGCTATTGATGAGGTGGGGTGGATGTGCACTCGTGGCGTGTAGGGTCGTGTTGCCTGCAGTGGGTTTACGATGTAGCCTAGTTTCTAGCTTGCCCGCATAGGTGTAGACCTCGGTATCAAGGAAAGTGACATGAGTTTGGCTACACGTGGCAGTGAATTGGAGGTTGAGATTGTTCACATTTATACTCTCAATAAACCCATGTGCCTCCTCTAATGAACCTTTCCACACTACAAATAAATCATCGATAAACCGCAGCCATACAACAACATTATCTCTGAGGCACTGTGCATGATCCTTGCGAAGGATAGTCTCCTCCCAGTAACCCATGTGGAGGCAGGCGTAGCTTGGGGAAAAACTAGCCCCCATGGCTACGCCCCTCAGTTGCCGGTATAACAAACTGTTGAACATGAAGTTGTTGTTAAGGAGGCAGAGTTCAAGCATCTCAATCAGCATTGCATTGTGACTCTCAAACTGAGTAGGTTTGCGTGAAAGAAAGTATTTGGTGGCCTGGATACCGTCATCGTGACTAATACTGGTGTACAGTGATGTTACGTCCAGAGCTAACATCCAATAGCCATCTCTCCATTGGACTTCATTGATCTTCCGTAGAAAATCCCCAGTGTCCTGTACGTATGAATCCAGTGATCTCACAAAGTCCTGTAAAAAATAGTCAATATATTGGGACGTTTTCTCGTACATACCATCCCGTGCTGAGATTATCGGTCTGCCCGGGGGTTTAACAGGATCTTTGTGTATCTTGGGGATAAAGTACAGCGTGGGGATAACAGGGTTATCTTTTTTCAGGAAATTGAATTCCGCTTCCGTAATGAGTTTGAGTCTCATCCAGTTGGCCAATTTGTCCCGGAATTCCTATGGTTTTTTCAGTGAATATATATATACATATATATATATATATATATATATATATATATATATATATATATATATATATTATCTACTGGCGGTCGCCAGTAGATAGTTATTGTTAGGACCGTGTTTCCACAGGAAATCTGAAAATTCTATTTTGAATAACTTTGGCACCGGTTGACGGATCCTCGCGAAATTTTCAAAACTAATGGGGCGCTCTGCTCAGCTCCTACCCTGGAAGTCTCGGGGTGATTCGTCAAGCGGGGGCTGAGAAAAAAAGGGGTCCCAAAATGCATTTTCCCCATGCATTTTCCCATAGGACCTTTAGTCGAAGGTACAGCCCGAACGGCTGAACAGAATTACTTGAAATTTGGCAAAGAGGTAGTCCTCAGGTCAGGGATGTGCCTTTTGCATATATGGTGTCAATCTGTTCAGTAGTTCCTGAGAAAATTGCAGTTAAAAGTACATAAATATCTATATGCGCGCACCGTGCCGTGCGCGAGCGTAATTGTGATTGGTGGTTACATGTCAGTCGACATTCGAATCGGTCGAAATCAGGAAATGTTGTCCGCCATTTTGTGTGTGACAGTGAAAAAGAAAGGTGGAGAACGTGAAAAGGGGGCAGGGTACAGAGTTCCTGACCCCCTAGCTTTTGTCAGGTGGTCCCTGAAGGACCCCGAAGGGTGAAAAAAACATTTACATTTTTTTAAAAAAAATCCCGAGGTTCACGCACCGTTGCGAGGTGCGCGCACTGTGCGCGCACGGCGGAAAAAAATCATTAAAATAATAGAATTAAAAATCAAATTTAATTGTTTAGATGTTAGTTGGCTCTAAAAAGAGCCGTTGTGTTAATTGAGGAACAGAGGAACCAAGGAACAAAAAAATGAAAAAAATTATGGGGTGCCGCATTTGTGCTGCTGTATCTTGCTCTCTATTAGGGGATTGCTGGTGTCACCATAAGAGAGAAGAGCATTGCACCGTATATGCACCCTCCTGAACAGAGGGTGTATATCCAGCGGGAACAGAAGCAGGTGAAGCCGCCACCGCAGATGAAGTGCTCGGCTGAGCTGCCGATGATGTGCTCAGCTGAGCTGCTGCGGATGTGCTCGGCTGAGCTGTTGGAGGGTTGTCTCTAGCAGCTCGAGCAAAAGCCACAGGATGTACTCCTTTAATGTGCCTGATCATAGTGAAAATACTAAAAGAGTATTTCTTTTTAGGATCTCCTCTTGATAAGACAACACCACAAATAGTGCAGGTGACTTTTGGAGCATTCACCTTCTTCTGCCCCTCTGGAAATGTAAAAAATTGCCATATAAAAGAGTCTTTCTGTTTCCTCTGTCTCACAAGGGTCTCCTGCTCACTCCCAGAAGATGACTGCTGCTCTGCCATTCTCAAGTACTGGAGTACTGGAAAAGCTTCTCAGCTCCTTCTCCCAGGGAATCAGAAGAAACAATGAGGGGAGTGGGTGTGGTGTTGGAAGTTTCTGGAACTGAAACTACTATAAACCAATGAAAAGTGTTGTTTCTTAATCACATGACCTGAAACTACTATAAACCAATGAAAAGTGTTGTTTCTAAATCACATGACTTGCCGTGCGTGCACCGTGCGCGCATCGTGCGCGCATGCGCGCATGCACGTACGGAGCACGCGCGTACGGAGCACGTGTGCATGCGCGTACGGAGCACGCGCGTACAGAGCACGCGCGCATGCGCGTACAGAGCACACGCGCATGCGCTTACGGAGCGCGCGCGGACGGAGCGCGCACGACGCACGCATGCGCGTGTAGAGCACGTACACATGCGCACACGGAGCACGTACGCATGCGTGCACCGTGCGCGCACCGTGCGCGCACGGTCAAAAACCCTTAAAACAAAAAAAAAATTGAAAGTGTTTATACGTTTATAGAAGATATTAACTATGCTGTTCAACTTTATCCAAATAAAAAAAAAATGAGCTGAGCCATTCCATATTACAGGATAAAGTCAATCTATAACTATATACATAGGTGGGGGGGCGTGGTCTCGCGCCGCGCGAAGATGGCGGCTTGACTGTTAGCTCCGCTTGAACGCGGAGATTTTCTATTTGTTACAGCCTCTAATTTGACCCCTGGGGACCCCTCGAGGATGGGTCTGGATCGCTGAAGGGTCGGTGCGGCAGTTGTGGTCGTTCCGACCCTGGATTCTGCTATTCCGGACCTGGTAGCTGTGGCGGTGTCTTCACCTCAGTGGAAGGCGAGCGGCAGCCGCCATTTTGTGCGGTCCGCTCGCTGATTGCTGCGTGTGATGAGGTTAACCGGCGTTTCAGGTTATGAACGCGCGGCAACGTTTCCTTTTATTTTTCACTACATATCACTTGCTACATCATAATAAGGAATGACTGTTGCCTGCTGCCACGCCTCGCAGCTGAGGGTGTTTATGCCTTTCCCTTCATCTCCTCGTGTTCAAGTCGCAGCATGTTATTCTTAATAGACTCTCCAAAGGTGTTACCAGTTGCACGCTTTTCTCCTTTTTTTTGGACTCTCTGTTTTATATTTAGTATGTGCCTACTTTAATCTTTTTGTTTTATTTTTGTCACATTTCCTAGCCTCTTGGTGATCTTTCATTTTTAGTTGAGACGTTGTTTTGCTCAAGTGTGTCTACTATCACCAGAGTGCTGACGGAAGGTGACGTTCTTCATTGCACATGCTACCTTCTATTTTGGCTTTTTTTTTTATTTCCTTGGTCTCCGACGACTCGTTGTGGAGTGTGGTGTCTCCTTCTGACGGATGGGCAGACGGAAGTCCTTATTGAAAATCACCTCTCGACCGTCTTATCATTCCAAGATGGCTAGCGAAGCCTCACACGTGACTAGAGCAGTTTCTTCTGGTACCAAACCCAAGAGAGACAAGAATGACCCTCCCTCACCCATTCTATCCTCTCAAAATCCTATTCTTGACACTATTCTGGATGAAGTACGGGGACTTAAATCTTTCATGGCCACTACTAATGAGAAGCTCCAACTAATTGAGGATAGATGGATTACTATGGAAGCTAAGGTGTTCGATATGGAGCAGCGTATTAGTGATGTTCAGGACATTTCTACTAAAATTCCATTTTTGGAACAGGAAATCCAACGTCTTAAGCTTCACACTGAGGACCTTGAAAATCGCAATCGGCGCAACAACCTGCGACTTTATGGTTTACCAGAAAATCTTGAGGGTCCAGATTTGCTTCTCTTCCTGAAGAAATTTCTGACTGAGCTCTTAGGCATTTCCCCTGAGCCTGCATTAAATATTCAACGTGCCCATAGGCTTGGCGTTTTCAACCTAATGCTTCTAAACCTAGGGGTATTATCATGTTGTTTTTGGAATTTACTGATTTGATGCGGGTCCTTTCAGTTGCCAAAATAAAACGTCAACTTACTTGGTCAGGTCACAACATCTATATTTCACAAGACTTATCTAATGCTACCAATGCAAGAAGGAAGGAATTTCTGGCGCTTCGTCCACAAATGAGACAGTTGAATATTCGTTATGGCATCCTCCATCCTTGTTTGTGTAAAATTACGCATGAAGGCTCCACTCGGTCTTTTGATGACCCTCTTAAACTGAAATCGTTTCTTCAAAACCTATCTTCACTCCCTGCAACTGGATCTCCCTCCCTTCCTTAATGTCCTCGAATCTTTTAGCTCTCTCTCTTAATATGGCTGTTTCTCACTTTTCTATTTTTATCATTTTCTCTGCTGTTCCATCTCTCGTCGGTGCTGTTACGCCCCATGCGTCTGTCTTTGTTGTTGTCTCTTAGATCTGGATATCTTTCCTTGGTCTATCTTCTTTCACTTCTTTTTCTATTTTCTCTTTCTTTCTTTGCTCTGTTATTTTATCCTCTTACATGTCCTTTTACTCATTTGATAATGTGCTGTTTACTGCATATGTCCTTTGGAACTGTGTATTGTTTTACTGTATACTTTTCCTATTTTGATCAATTTTGGTGTCTCTTTTTTTCTAGTTGTATCCCTGAAGTGTATCATCTCCTTACGTATTGTACCCCTCCGCTCCTCCATTATGTGTAAGTTTGTCACATGGAATGTTCGTGGTCTTGGCAACCCCGTCAAAAGACAGAAGGTACTTTCTCATTTATCTAAATTAAATTCTCAAATATCTTTCATTCAAGAAACTCATTGTACTGAAGAGGAATCACTTAAGTTGAAAAGACAATGGGAAGGTCAAGTTGTCTACTCCCCTGCCTCTAGTAAGAAAGGGGGTGTTGCTATTTTGTTTCATAAATCTTTGTCTGTGCAAATTGTATCTACGCAAAATGATGTTGACGGACGATGGGTAATGGCCAAGGTTGTTGTGCAGGGCAAGGATTTGGTCTTACTGAATATTTATGGTCCGGTTAAACCTGACCCCAAATTTTGGCATAACATTAAGGTTCTGCTTTCATCCTTTGACTGTCCTAATATTATTGTTGCTGGTGATTTTAACCAATGGATCGACCCATTTTCTGATAGACAATCTAAGTCCAAGTTTCATCCAGATAAATCCTACAAGGCTTTCCAATCGGCCATTACCTCTCGTCCTTTATTTGATGTTTGGAAAACATGTAACCCGGATTCTCTTGAATTCACGTATTTTTCCAATGTTCACCATACATGGTCCAGGATTGACTATATTCTAGTAAGTAAATCCCTACTCCCGTCTATTCAAGCCTCGGAGATTGGGTCAATTTTCATCTCTGACCATGCACCAGTCCACACTGTTTTGGATCTCTCGTTAAGTTCCCAAAAATGTAGTTGTTGGAAGCTTAATAATGTTTTACTATCGGATTCTACTTTCATTACAGAAGCTGCTTCCTTTGTTAAAGAGTTTTTTATGTTTAACAAGCCCTTAGCAACCTCTGTTTCTAATAATTGGGATGCTTTTAAGGCCTCCTTTCGGGCATTTGCTAATTCTTTTGTATCTAAGAAAAAGAAAATTGCTCGGAATAAATATTTAGCTTTACTTCAACACCTTAAATTATTGGAGCATAATTACTTCTCTTCCAAATCACCCTCGGCTCTTCATGAGCTCATTAAGGCCAAATCTGAACTTAACAAACTTGCGACAGTGGAAGCTTGTAATATCCTACTTAAAATTTAATCTAAATATCATGGTGGCCAAAATAAAGCCGGTAAGATGTTAGCCAACTATTTAAAGATCAAATCTGAACGTAAAAATATTGGTCCCATTTTAAATGAATCCACTAAACGTTTAGTGTCCTCAGATGACGACATTGCCAATATCTTTCATGATTACTATGAGGCCCTTTACTCTAATGACACGAATCCCTCTAATCAAAATTTAGATTTTTTTTTTTCTGGCCTTCCCTCTCCTCCACCCTTACCCAGTGAATTTGATTCATTGGAGGATGCGGTTACTGCCCAAGAGATTATTAATTCCATTAAATCTTTAAAAAAATCAAAGGCTCCTGGACCGGATGGCCTTTCGGTTGAATTTTATTCTACCTTTGCATCGATTTTTGTTCCTAAGCTGCTGACACTGTTTAATTCTTTTATTAATGATGCAAAGGCCTCTGGTTCTTTTATGGATGCTTTAATAATTATTATTCCCAAACCTGACAAAGATCATTCCCTGTGCAAAAACTATCGCCCTATTTCATTAATCAACTATGACTGTAAGATATTTGCAAAGATTCTTGCTATTCGTCTTGAGAGTCTTCTTCCATTGTTGGTCAAGACTGATCAAGTTGGATTTATTAAGGGTAGATTAGCAGCAGATAATGCTCGAATGTTTGCAAATGTTATCTCTCATGCAAAAAAACTTAAATCTCCTCTTGCAGCGTTGTCTCTAGATGCCGAAAAGGCTTTTGACCGTATTAATTGGCAATTTATGTTTAGAACCCTCCAATGGTTTGGTTTCGGTCCAAATTTCATTTCCTATATTAAATTATTATACTCCTGTCCACGGGCCAGTAGTTTTGTAAATAATCACTTTTCAAAATCTTTTTCTTTGTCTCGTGGTACACGTCAGGGCAGCCCTCTCTCCCCTTTGGTATTTGTTCTTTGCCTCGAACCCTTTCTCGAGCGTATTCGGGCTAATGCTCATATTGCTGGCTTTACATATAACTCTTTAGAAATTAAATTATCAGCATATGCTGATGATATATTGGTATATATGGCTGATCCTCTTACATCCCTTCCCCCCTTCTTGGATGAGGTTCGCTTATACTCCAGCATCTCTGGTTATAGGTTAAATCTCTCTAAGACAGAAGTTCTACCCCTGAACTCGTCATGTTATCAATATATGTTTAATGATACTAATTTTACATGGTGCCCCACGAAAATTAAATACCTAGGTATTTGGTTCTCCGCTTCCCTACCTGCCACAATTAAATATACATTTGCAGCATTAATTACTAAAATTCAATCTTTGCTCCTTACCTGGACCCCACTCTATCTTTCTTGGTGGGGTAGGTTAGATACTATAAAAATGATGATTGTACCTCATGTGCTTTATATATTGTCTATGCTGCCCATTCGCATTCCCATTTCATATTTGTCACAAATTAATTCTATTTGTGTAAAATTTTTGTGGAATACGAAACACCCCCGTATTTCTCTTATAAAACTTAAACGCCCTAAGTCTGAAGGTGAAGTATGCTTTCCCGATTTTAAGGCTTATCACTCAGCCTTTATAATCAAACAGTCCTTTGCTTTATCCTTTGATTTTGCTGAAACGCCTATACCAAGATGGATTGTTTTTGAGCGTTCCTCTTTAAAGGATTTTTCTTTTCAGAATGTGCTTTATATGTCTAATTGTACTTTCATCTCTACTAACCCTATTATAAAATATTCCCAAAATGTATTGTATAATACATTCACTAAGGGTTTATCTCCATTTCAATGCTTCCTATCCTCTACTATCTGGTATAATAAATTTCTTAGATACAAGGGTAAATCATTCTACTACAAACACTGGAAGGAGAAGGGTAATATTTTTGTTCATCAATTAATTCTCCAACACTCTGTTATTCCCTTCCTTGATTTGCAAACACGATTTCAACTACCTGATACTTCTCTTACTGAGTATCTTCTAATTTCAGCTGCTTTACAATTACAGTTAGCTTCTTTTGACTTTCCTGCAACCCCACCATCCCTTACTCCCCCAACACCTTTCTACAGTCTATTTCCTGTGCATAAACCTAAAGCCGCTCTTATTTATAAACTATTGTTGTTGCATATAACCGAGAGACCTAAATCCCCTACTGAACTTGCTTGGGAAGTAGACTTATCCCTTTCATTTAATATCGATGTCTGGGATAAATTATGGTCTAAGTTATTTAAAATTTCTGCTGCTGCCCGTATAACTCAATCCTTGTACTTTATTTACAATAGAGCTGTTATTACTCCTTTTTGCATATCCAAGTTCTCCCCTTCCTCGTCCCCACTATGCTGGTCTTGTTCTAAGCATACCGGCTCTTTGAGACATCCACTTTATGATTGTTCCAATGTTTTGATTTTTTGGGAATCGGTTTGGTCAACTTGCATGAACATTTTTAATTGTAATCTGAGTTTGTCATTTCATAATGTTTTTTTAGGTTCCTCATCACCTGATTTGGATGACTCCACTTCTATTTCCTTATTGTTTCATCTCTTTATTGCATTGGCATTCAAAGTCATTTTATCTTCTTGGAAAGACAATTCGAAAATATCTTCATTAATGTGGTGGAATTTCATTTGTGATGAACATCGGATTGCTAGTGTCTCTTCTCCTGTCCTTTCGCAAAAAATTAAATCTGATCTTCTCTGGTTACCTTTCACATCTTATCTATCTTCACATGCTCCTCTTCCCTAATTTGGTTCTCTTCTCTGATATCTTATGTGGTCCTAGGACATTTGCTATTCTATGATTTATTTTTGTTATTTATTTCTTTGACCTCTTCCCTCCTTTTACTTTTCTTTCCCTTTTCTCTTTAGTTCTCTTTCTTTTCTTCTTTTCCGTTACTGTTTGATTATTCTATATGATTTTTATATTGTTTCTTATTAATTGATTTCTATAATTTGTAGTACGATTTTGATTGCCTAATTGATTATATTCCTTTTGTATTTCTGTGTTTTGTTTCTCTTGAAAACTCAATAAAAATTTCTTAAACAAAATTTTTTTATATACATAGGTGGCTTATTGTAAAATAAATATTTAAAAAATATAGTAATACATTCATAAATTAGCATTTAAAAAACCTTGCAAATTCACTTAAAAAACCATAGGTTTCACACACGTTATAGTTAGGAATTAGCATTTAAAAAACCTTGCAAATTCACTGAAAAAAACCATAGGTTTCACACACATTATAGTTAGGAATTAGCATTTAAAAAACCTTGCAAATGGATGATGTCATCAGTGATGTCATCAGTGATGTCATTTGAGATGTCATCAGTGATGTCATGAGTGATGTCACTGACCATGTCATGAGTGATGTAATATGTGACGTCATCAGCAGTGGATTGCGGGCGCGCGAGTTATAGTTAGCTGAACTAACTATAACGGGGGAATTTCAATGGTTTTGTACGAGTGAAATGTCCAGCTAACTATAACATGTGTGAAACCTATGGTTTTTTCAGTGAATTTGCAAGGTTTTTTAAATGCTAATTCCTAACTATAACGTGTGTGAAACCTATGGTTTTTTCAGTGAATATATATATATATATATATATATATATATATATATATATATATATATATATATATATATATATATATATATTAGTTATAGTTAGGACCGAGTTTCCATAGGAAATCTCAAAATTCTATTTTGAATAACTTTGGCGCTGATTGACGAATCTTCGCAAAATTTTCAAAACTAATGGGGCGCTCCGCTCCGCTCCTACCCTGAAAGTCTCGGGGTGATTCGTCAAGCGGGGGCTGAGAAAAAAGGGGGGTCCCAAAACGCGTTTTCCCCATGCATTTTTCCATAGAGACTTTAGTCGCAGCTACAGCCTGAACGGCTGAACAGAATTACGTGAAATTTGGCAGAGAGGTAGCCATAAGGTCCGTTTGGTGCCTTTTGCAGGTTTGGTGTAAATCTGTTCAGTATTTTCTGAGAAAATAGCATTTAAATCAATATATATATCTATACGCGCGCAGCGTGCGCGCAGGGTGCGCGCACTCGGCCGTCCGCGAGCGCACTTCTGATTGGTTGTTACATCTTAGTAAACATTCGAATCGGTCGAAACCAGGAAGTGTCGGCCGCCATTTTGTCTCTCGCACTGAGAGGGGGGTGAAACACAAAGGAGACAAGCATTGGCATAGCCAATAGGTCTCGCTTTTGGGACCTTATAAGTATTTAGTTATGCAGCACAATATCCTTGGTACAACAACATCAACTGTTGCATAGCTAAACACTTATAAGGTCCAAAAGGCGAGACCTATTGGCTATGCCAATGCTTGTTTATCAAGACAGTGAAATAGAGGCAGTTTAACAAGCAGAAAGCTATTCTGGTATTTTACTGACCTCTACTGGTTGTTTTGTATCAAGAAAGATAAATAGAGGCAATTGAACAGAAAAAAAAGTCCTGAAGCGGAAGCAGACAAGTCCTAGGGCTAATCTCCACAGCCCACAAAAGTACATACACATATAAGTATATACTAAAGTATATACAAGAGGTCTCGAATGCTCGACCTAAAGAAGCCGCGACGATGGCCGCGCTTACGGCAGTATTGCGTATGCATCCAAGATCCTGTTAGCTAGTAATTGCTCCAGGTTCGATTTCAGGGATTTTAATTGTATGTTGCGAAAATAGGTTTCACTAGGGTGGTAGGATAATCCTCAGTGTTCTTCCTCCGTAAAAGGAAGTAGAGCTTCTGCACTGCTTGTGAGCGTCAGTACTCAGACGCCAGGTTCAAACAAGCCCTTCTCCACCACTCGCCAGACATGTCACAAACCGAGTTATGGTCATCTTCTGGGGGTTTATCGACATTTGTTGCTTGAAACCTGTTAGGTTATAGGGAAACAAAAGCAGCACTCCATATCCGATTCGAAACACTTTAAATTTTGCACCACTGTTTCTGGCGTATATCCACTTAGACTAGATTCGGACTACTGCCTCGCATGTATAACCGTGGGACCAAATGCCATCCAGCTAAAATGGCCATCATAATTATTCAGCTGTTATTACCCTTAAATCTATGAATAGGCATGCGATGCTAAGCCTACCCAGGGCTTCTTTCCCACAAAATGGGCAACTGCCTCTTAGCTTCTGGGCAATGCAGTAGAACTAAAGAATGCAAGGACAGAACGGCAAGGACACTACGGCCTGATTTCCATTGATGTATAAAAGCAAAATACATTTAGTTATTACATTTGCAGTCCTTGATTTTACAAAGCAGTGTATGCTGGTGCCCCAAGACAAACCCAAAGCTGGTGAACAAGGCCTTAACCCATTCTCTTTACAAGTCAAGATGTACGAGGCATCTCTCGTTTGCAAAAAGCACAAAAAAATACGAAAACGAAAATTCTCAGCCAAATAAGCCCCACAATCTGCGTAAGCAGAGGCGTCAGGAGTACCACCCATAAATTGATGCCGCCGAAGGCAGAGGCTAAATCGCAAGAACATTGAAACAAGATGAAACTTATAACCAACAGCCTGCATACTGCAGCAGTGAGTTAAACCCGGGATGCTGACACCCTAGGGAGCCGTTTGTCACAAGCTCAAAACCCGGAAATATCAATCCAGCCCCTCATCCTTCCGTGGTCGATAAATAATTATCAAGACATCTGGGAAAAGTAACATCGATTGTTTATAGTGCTAAAAGACTAATATTTTTGAAAAAAAAGCTACCATTTAATTCACACTGCAAACGAGTAGAAATTGCTATTAGTTCAACAACAGCTGGGAAACATAACTACACAGGCGAGATTTCGATTGATTGTTCCAATGCATTTATTTTTACCGCATCATTGCGCCAGCACACTCCCCTTTGAACTGGCACCGGGCTGAAGTGGCTAGAGAAGCGTGGCAGGCGCACAAACACTCAATTACCAACAGACACAGGTGTGGATGTTGCACAGTGAGCAAGCATGCTGTACAAAATCGTTCTGTATTCTCAGTCGTCCAGTAGATTTGGACAGGCGTTTGTTTCTTGCAGTCTAGGCGCTACTTTTCTTAAACTCTTAATGGAAAAAACTCCATATATTCAAAGGTGGTTCGTATCCATGAATTCTAATTATGGATTCACATAAGAAGTAGAGCTTCTGCACTGCTTGTGAGCGTCAGTACTCAGACGCCAGGTTCAAACAAGCCCTTCTCCACCACTCGCCAGACATGTCACAAACCGAGTTATGGTCATCTTCTGGGGGTTTATCGACATTTGTTGCTTGAAACCTGTTAGGTTATAGGGAAACAAAAGCAGCACTCCATATCCGATTCGAAACACTTTAAATTTTGCACCACTGTTTCTGGCGTATATCCACTTAGACTAGATTCGGACTACTGCCTCGCATGTATAACCGTGGGACCAAATGCCATCCAGCTAAAATGGCCATCATAATTATTCAGCTGTTATTACCCTTAAATCTATGAATAGGCATGCGATGCTAAGCCTACCCAGGGCTTCTTTCCCACAAAATGGGCAACTGCCTCTTAGCTTCTGGGCAATGCAGTAGAACTAAAGAATGCAAGGACAGAACGGCAAGGACACTACGGCCTGATTTCCATTGATGTATAAAAGCAAAATACATTTAGTTATTACATTTGCAGTCCTTGATTTTACAAAGCAGTGTATGCTGGTGCCCCAAGACAAACCCAAAGCTGGTGAACAAGGCCTTAACCCATTCTCTTTACAAGTCAAGATGTACGAGGCATCTCTCGTTTGCAAAAAGCACAAAAAAATACGAAAACGAAAATTCTCAGCCAAATAAGCCCCACAATCTGCGTAAGCAGAGGCGTCAGGAGTACCACCCATAAATTGATGCCGCCGAAGGCAGAGGCTAAATCGCAAGAACATTGAAACAAGATGAAACTTATAACCAACAGCCTGCATACTGCAGCAGTGAGTTAAACCCGGGATGCTGACACCCTAGGGAGCCGTTTGTCACAAGCTCAAAACCCGGAAATATCAATCCAGCCCCTCATCCTTCCGTGGTCGATAAATAATTATCAAGACATCTGGGAAAAGTAACATCGATTGTTTATAGTGCTAAAAGACTAATATTTTTGAAAAAAAAGCTACCATTTAATTCACACTGCAAACGAGTAGAAATTGCTATTAGTTCAACAACAGCTGGGAAACATAACTACACAGGCGAGATTTCGATTGATTGTTCCAATGCATTTATTTTTACCGCATCATTGCGCCAGCACACTCCCCTTTGAACTGGCACCGGGCTGAAGTGGCTAGAGAAGCGTGGCAGGCGCACAAACACTCAATTACCAACAGACACAGGTGTGGATGTTGCACAGTGAGCAAGCATGCTGTACAAAATCGTTCTGTATTCTCAGTCGTCCAGTAGATTTGGACAGGCGTTTGTTTCTTGCAGTCTAGGCGCTACTTTTCTTAAACTCGTAATGGAAAAAACTCCATATATTCAAAGGTGGTTCGTATCCATGAATTCTAATTATGGATTCACATAAATATATCCTTCAGTACATTGCATTCCATGAACCTCCTGAAGACGTGCCCCTCAGACACGCAGTGCACGCAAGCAGCAGATTTAAACATCGGCAATATGTTCTGCAATGAGGCTGCTACTGAAGTCCTTCTTTCAGTGTACACCACGCCGACATTCTAGGCCCCGTTAATGGATTATAAACTATCAGAGCTGATAATTGAAACTTGGACCAGGTCGGTACGCCTGGTCTGACTATGCTGTCGCTGTCCTTGTACCGGACAAGAAACTAGCCTCAGCCGCTCTGAAGAGGGCAGAGCCTTTCAAGCAGAACCCTGACGATGTAATGCTGAAAAAACCTCTTTAAGAACAGTGCATATTTAATCATTATCACATTTTGGCGCCCAGTGATCAATTTATCAACTGTTAAAAGTTTATAAACTACTGAAATCAAACTCAATGTGAGTAGTTTTCAAGAAATGTGTCACAAACAATAACAAGCAATAACAAGACAAGCCCGCCGCTGGAAAAAAACATGAAGCTGACGAGGAGGGAGTGGGAGGGGCTTTCACTGAAAGTGACACGGCAGTGAAAGGAAAACAAACAAGCCCGCTTGGCAGGGCAATTTAAAACGACCCATTGCTCATTGAAGGTGGGAACAGGCTATGCGTGCAGCCAGAGAAAATAAACAAACGAGAGGGGAGGGGGGAATGCCAGCAACAGAGGAGCCCGCGAAAGTGAAAGTGATCACGATCCCTACGAAGGAAAGACACATGGCGCTGCGCGCGTGCACGTTCACGTGCACTGTAGCTTTAGGCCACGGCAGCACTTTGAAAAACCCAGATATAAAATGTCTCTTAGAGCCTTTGGCTCACGAGACCTAAAAAACATGTAAAGGGGGCACGCTGGACAGTACCTGACCCCCTAGCAGGGGTCAAGGGGTCCCAGGAGGTCCCCCAAGAGCAATTAAAAAAATATAATTTATTTTGGTAAATCGCCGAGTGCGCGAAGCGTGCGCGCACTATAGAAATGAAAATAATTCCGCGTGGTTCGCGCAGCGTGCGTGCACGCCATAAATGCTTTACATTAAAATCGCAATGTCAATCCCCCCGTGTGTGCACGAAGCGCGCCATGCAGCGTGCGTGCATGGCTTATTTGACCATAACAGTTTATGCCAAAACCCTTTACAACAAAGCGTATCATCTGTCCTCCTTGTGCGGACGGTGCGCGAAGCGCACCGTGCGTACATGGCCCATTAAGCGTAACGTGGGCGCGCGGTGCGCGTAGCGCACTGCGTGCCCACCGTGCATGCACGGTGCGCAAAGTGCACCGTGCGCGCACAGAACGAACTGCGTGAAGTGGGCGCGCGGTGCGCAAAGCGCACCGCGTGCTCACCATGCGCGCACCGTGTAAGAAAACCACGAGTCCCAGAATGCTGCGGAAAGAAATTCCCACCAGAGGGCAATTCCCACCAGAGGGCGTAACCTCACCTGAGGCTACTTAATGAAGTGACTCGTTTCCTGCTTTTTCTCCGCCTATTGACACTGCAAGGAGCCCGTGACCAAGGCGCAGGAGCGCTGAAACGCGTAGGGCTGGTTATTTAAATTAAACAAGCAGAACAATGTCCGGTCATTACAAATAAAGAATACTGTTGAAAGTGCAGGATTCGCCTGTTTGCCAAGTGCGTTCTCGCAGGGGGACACCTTTTTTGGATAATTTATTCGGCCGGTCCTGGCCGAGAGAACTGCACTCTCGCTAAATGAAATGCGGGCTGCTTCACACAGACTGGCTGTGTTTGAGGATGCAGGACAAGCAGTTTTAATAATGAAAAACCGGAGTTTGATGCTTGTAGCTCACTGGAGAGCATCAAATGTGCAGGATTGAGTGTTTGTTCAGGCGGAAACCACTGGAGGACATCAAATTAAAAAGTAAGAAAACCACGAGTCCCAGAATGCTGCGGAAAGAAATTCCCACCAGAGGGCAATTCCCACCAGAGGGCGTAACCTCACCTGAGGCTACTTAATGAAGTGACTCGTTTCCTGCTTTTTCTCCGCCTATTGACACTGCAAGGAGCCCGTGACCAAGGCGCAGGAGCGCTGAAACGCGTAGGGCTGGTTATTTAAATTAAACAAGCAGAACAATGTCCGGTCATTACAAATAAAGAATACTGTTGAAAGTGCAGGATTCGCCTGTTTGCCAAGTGCGTTCTCGCAGGGGGACACCTTTTTTGGATAATTTATTCGGCCGGTCCTGGCCGAGAGAACTGCACTCTCGCTAAATGAAATGCGGGCTGCTTCACACAGACTGGCTGTGTTTGAGGATGCAGGACAAGCAGTTTTAATAATGAAAAACCGGAGTTTGATGCTTGTAGCTCACTGGAGAGCATCAAATGTGCAGGATTGAGTGTTTGTTCAGGCGGAAACCACTGGAGGACATCAAATTAAAAAGTAAGAAAACCACGAGTCCCAGAATGCTGCGGAAAGAAATTCCCACCAGAGGGCAATTCCCACCAGAGGGCGTAACCTCACCTGAGGCTACTTAATGAAGTGACTCGTTTCCTGCTTTTTCTCCGCCTATTGACACTGCAAGGAGCCCGTGACCAAGGCGCAGGAGCGCTGAAACGCGTAGGGCTGGTTATTTAAATTAAACAAGCAGAACAATGTCCGGTCATTACAAATAAAGAATACTGTTGAAAGTGCAGGATTCGCCTGTTTGCCAAGTGCGTTCTCGCAGGGGGACACCTTTTTTGGATAATTTATTCGGCCGGTCCTGGCCGAGAGAACTGCACTCTCGCTAAATGAAATGCGGGCTGCTTCACACAGACTGGCTGTGTTTGAGGATGCAGGACAAGCAGTTTTAATAATGAAAAACCGGAGTTTGATGCTTGTAGCTCACTGGAGAGCATCAAATGTGCAGGATTGAGTGTTTGTTCAGGCGGAAACCACTGGAGGACATCAAATTAAAAAGTAAGAAAACCACGAGTCCCAGAATGCTGCGGAAAGAAATTCCCACCAGAGGGCAATTCCCACCAGAGGGCGTAACCTCACCTGAGGCTACTTAATGAAGTGACTCGTTTCCTGCTTTTTCTCCGCCTATTGACACTGCAAGGAGCCCGTGACCAAGGCGCAGGAGCGCTGAAACGCGTAGGGCTGGTTATTTAAATTAAACAAGCAGAACAATGTCCGGTCATTACAAATAAAGAATACTGTTGAAAGTGCAGGATTCGCCTGTTTGCCAAGTGCGTTCTCGCAGGGGGACACCTTTTTTGGATAATATATATATATATATATATATATATAATATTCAACAATTTGGTCCCAAGAGGAAGTGCGCACACGTTCGCTGGTGCTTGCGGCAAGGCTGGACCAATCCTTGAATAATTATTTTCCACCAAGAATTAATCACGCAGCACACTCCAGAGGTTTTTAGCTTTTGTTTAATGGGCTATCCTTATTCCACCTATGCGTTTCGACCTACTGGTCTTGATCACGGTACATGGCAGTAGTCCATCTTTGTTTTCCACTTTTTATACCAAATTCCCAGTTTGCCTATTATGATGCATTATGGGAAAGGTCGTTTTTTACATTGCATACAGCCATTCACACCCACTCACCAACTCACAAATCTACTCATACACCCTCCAAACTAATCACACACCCACTCATATACCCATTCAGACACACACACAGTCCCATGCAGCTCTCACACACCCAGTCTCCAACCAATACAGCCAATCACACACCCACTCAGCCCTATACAGCCACTCACATGCCCACTCACAGACCCATACAGCCACTCACACACCCACTCACAGACCCATACAACCACTCACACACCTACGCACTGACCTATAGAGCCACTCACACATCCACTCTCAAAGGTTTGAGGTTACCGTTAGGAAATAAAATTTAAAAAACCTCTGGAATTCACTGAAAAAAGCAAAGATTCCAAGAACATTAAACTTAAGAAATAGAATTTAAAAAAACTTAGAAATTCACTGAAAAAAACCAAAGGTTACAGGGATGTTGTATTTCGGCTCTGATTTCACTTGTACAAAACCATAGAAATTCAGCAGTTATAGTTACTTGAGCTAACTATAACTTACGCCCCTGCAAAGCACTGCTCATGAACTCACATATTACATCACTCATGACATAGTCAGTGACATCACTGTTCGGAGCACAAAACAATTACAGCAAATCCAATGACAACCTAATTTATTGGCAAAGAAGACTTATTTTTTGGCAATATTATCATAATTTTAAAACATAGCAGCTGGTCATATCTGAACAATTGTGTTTGTGGCTACATTCTGAAGTCCCTTTTCCTGTATTAGGTAGAGGTCCAATTTACATTGTCTGTTGCTTTACTATATATGCACCATTCATATACTGTTCACATTGGTTACTACTGAGCTACATTTTTGCTGTAAAAATCTGCTATGTTTTAAAATTATGATATTGCTGTCAATAAATGAGACTTCTTTGCCATAAAAGTAGGTTGTGATTAGATTTACTGAAATTGTTTTGTGCCCCAGACAATTGTTGGATAATCCTATGTATGAAAATGTGTGTTAGAAAAAGGCTGTTGTATATGAAAAAATGTGTTCGCATTGTATTTGCTGCCCCGGAGGATTTCCTGATTTTGAGCCAAATCTGTTTCCAGGTTGAAATAGGTAAAGTAATAGAGAGATCATTTTCCCATGCTAGTTTAATACTGGATTTGGGTCTATCATTAGAGATACATTGCAAAAGTGAATGAATGTGAGAGGCCTTACGATTTGTATGCAAAAAGTCAGTGAAACTAGTGAGTGATGCTGGAAAAGGGGGAGGAAGAGTTTTAAAGTGGGTATATGCCTACGAAATTATGTTCTGTAGAGTTATAAATCTATCAGGGAAAGTGGATGGCAAACCAAAGTGTGTCTGAACTTGTGAGAAAGAAATAAAGGAGTCTTGGTTATATAGTAGATTAACCCAAACTAACCCTTTAGTCCTCCAAGCTGACCAATAAATAGGTCTATTTTTTTATTTGTATATAGTGATCATGCCAGATAGTAGAGTCTAAAAAGAATCGCAAGTCTGTGGGGAGTTTGAACTAAAGGAAGCCTATCATTTACAGGTATTCCTGAATATTGGATTGGAGATTTTTTGGGGCTTTCGCATGAAAGTTAAGAATTCACTAAATGAAAAAGGTAATTAGAACGCACGTTCTAGATTGACCCATAATGGAGTCTATGGTAGTGAAGGTGTAATCCATTGCACAGATTGTTTTATTAGGAATTGTTTTATTAGGAATTCTTTATGGTATTTAGTGAAACCAGAAAAATTCACTCAACCCTCAGCCTTGTGACGCTTTAGTTAAGTAAAGACATGTGGGGCTTTTTGTTATTCCAGAGAAAAGAGGATAATATTGAGTAAATTTTCTTGTATGATTTAAGAGGACTATTTAGAGGAAGGTTGGATTCAGTGCAAAGAATGATGTTGAGACGACCCCACCAAAATAAATGTGAAGGATGCCATTTACTGCTTAATGAGGTGATTTTTATGAATGCAGGTATCAGTATTAATGAAATGGAAGTATTTAGGGACTGGGTGAATTGAAGGCTGATGTAATTAGGTTGTTTGGATTGCCACTTCAAGTTAGAGGAAGAAAAATCCTGTTTAAAAGAAAGTGAACTTATTTAAGGGTAAGATTTCAAATTTATCATGGTTCAATTTATAGCCAGAAAATAAAGCATAAGATGCAGCTTCTGATGAAAAAGCAGGAAGTGAAGAATGAGGTTTTGATATAAAGAACACAGTATCATAAGCATATGCAGCTAATTTAATGTGTTGGGTGGTATACGATAAGCCATGTATGTGTGGGTTTTACCTGATCCTAGACAGGAATGGTTCAAGAACCAGGTTGAAAAAAATTGAAAATGGGGACAACCCTGGTGTACTCCCCTACCATAGGTAAAATATGAAGCGGCCAACCTATTAGCAAAAATTGCAACTTGAGGAGAGGATTATAAAAGAGAAACTAAAGTGGTGATTTTAGTGCCAAAGCCAAACCAATTGAACGTGTGAAATAGGAATGACCCATTTGCCTGATAAAAAGCCTTCTTGGTATCCAAGGCAATAGCTGTCAGAGATAATGCCAAAGAACAGGTGAGTATTGTCTGAAATGTATATGTCTTTCACAAAGACAGATTGCTCTTGGCCTAAAAGATTGGGAAGAAAGGATTCTAATCTAGAAGCTAGTGCTTTAGAGAAAATCTTATAATCTAAGTTAGTTACAGAAATGGGGCTATAATTCTTGCAATAATGTGGATCTTTCCCGTCTTTCCAGATAAGGCAAATGAGTGCATCTAGAAAACAACCAGATGAGGTAGAAAATTGGATTAAGAATGAAGGATTGAACAAGAGTACATCATTTGGGAAGAAGGAGTTTGGAAAAGTGTATGTACAATTCCTCTGTAAAAACATTTGGTCCTGGAGCTCTATCATTTTTAGGAGAAAGCATTGCAAGATGTAACTCTGTATGTGAGATATTCATTTCTAAGGATGAGAAATCTGTTTGGGAGTAGTCCGGTTTTTGAAACAGAGGATATGTATTTTAAGATTTCAGGCTCTTATGGTACACACTCTGGTGTGTATAAATTGGTGTAAAAGTTCTTGAACTGGTTTAGAATGTCCAAATCTTTGTAATAGGTCATATCAGTGTCATCTGTAATAGATTTGATGAGTGATTTAGTAAGCCTAGTTTTGAGGTAATTTGCTGATAATTTCCCAGATTTGTTTTGGCCTCCATAATACTTGGGACTAGATTTGAGAAGGTTTGATGATGCGTTTTCAGTGGAGACCATGTTAAAATGTAGCTTAGCATTGACGAGTTGTTGTGATGAGTGTTGTGTATGCGAGGTTTAATATGATTGTTCGAGGCACTTGATCTCCTCCTAAATTTTTGGGGACTGGACCTAAGAGAGTTTTAATTTTTTAGATACAAAATTAATGATAAAATCAAGAGCAGAGGCTTTGAAAGCATCCCTGTTAGAAATGGGATTTCTGGTTGGCTAAGGTTTGCACCCAAGCCAGACAGAAACCACCACTCTAGTCAGGACAAGGGAGTTACACTCCTAAAATAACTACTGCTCACCCCCTTGGAAGCTTGGGACGAGCAGTCAGGCTTATCTTAGAGGCAGTGTGTAAAGCATTTGCACAAAACCAACAGTAATACAATGTAAGCACTACAAATGGACACCACACCAGTTTTAGAAAAATATCCAATATTTTTATATAAACAAGACCAAATACGATAAAAATCCACAATACTGTACTTCAAAAATTGTCACTTCTCAAAATGTCTTTAAGTTGCAAAATACGTTGAAAAGCACAGTTGGTACGAGTCGGTAGCTCGGTCCGAGCCTACCGCGATGCTGAAAACAACAGAGTCTCGCAGTTCTCGCTGACCGCGTCGGTACGGGCCAGCAACAGCGGGACAGATTTGTTCACAGTACCTCTCTTAGTGCAGTTCACACGGGTGTGCGAGTCGGTCTTGGCATCCGTCGCGGTTGCGATGCAAAATGGAAGCGGTGCAAGGTGCGGTGTCCCTCGATGTGGTGCGAGCAGCGGCTCAGTGACGATCGTGCAGACGGCATCGGTGAGACCAAGGCTTGCGGTGCAGGGTGAGTCGGTGCTCGATGCGGTGCTGGCAGGTTGCGGTGCAGGTGACAGAGCCGGTTGTGGTGTCCGTTGCGGTTACTGTGCAAAGTGTCAGCAGTGCACGGTGTGGTGCCTCTCGATGCAGTGCGAGCAGCGGCTCGGTGACGATCGTCCAGACAGCGTCGGTGAGACCGAGGCGGGCGGTGCAGGGCGAGGCGGTGCTCGATGTGGTGCTGGCAAGTTGCGATGCGAGCGAAAGAGCCGGTTGGCGGGAAGTGATACTCACCGAGTCAGACAGCTGTGCGTGACGAGTCGGTCACGGGTGTCGAGCCAGCAATGATTGTGTTGGTGAGCCCAGGCCAGCGAAGTGAAGCGAGGCGATGCAGGTTGCGGTGTCTCTCGATGCGGTGCAGGCAGTGGCTGGGTGGCAAAGTAGGTGAGGCCAAGGCTTACGGTGCAGGACGAGTCGGTGAGGCTTGCTGTGCCTTCAGGACACAAGGCCAGCGACGGAGTCGGTTGACAGAGTCGGTCGCGGTTCCCTTTTCTCTGTGGCAACTGAAACAGCAGAGGTTGGTGAAGTCTTTGCAGTCCCTGAGACTTCTTAACAGGAGGCCAGCTCGGTTCAGGCCCTTGGAGATACTCAGCACAAGTAGAGAAAGTTCAGACCAGTCCTTTCACTGCCCAAGGCAGAAGCAGCAGCTCCAGGCCAACCCAACAAAGCAACAACACAGCAAAGGGGCAGTACTCCTCCTGGCAGCTCTTCCAGCTCTTCGTCTTGGCAGGTTCCTTGATTCCAGCGAGATCTAAATTCTTGTGTTGGGGTCCCAATATTTATACCAAGCTTCTCTTTGTTCTCTGAAGGCAGAGAGGCATTTGCCTAGTCCAAACCAGTTCTGGCCAGTCTTGGAGCACTCTGTTTACATGACTCCTTCTTTTCTTTCACAGTGCAGGGCAGAGACATCAGACACATCGCAGGAGGTGGAGCCAGCATTGGGGAGGGAAAGCACAGCCCTATTCAGGTCCCAGGTGCAACTCCTCCCACCCATCTACATGGAGATCTCTCTATTCAGCCCTGTGCTGACTCACCCTGTCTCCGGGAATTCCCCAGCCCCTGTCACTCAAACTCCAGACAAGGAATACACAACCTAGCAGAGGCAGGTTTGGCTGGTCAGACAAGAAACTACCTACTTTCTAAAAGTGGTATTTTCTAACTCAGAATGTTAAAACCAACTTCACTAAAATATGTATTTTATCATTCTGAGTTCAGGCATACTAAACTCGAATTTCTACCATGTTCCCTGGGTCAGTTAGGATTATAGGATGTAATAATCCAACTGCCCATTCTGGCCTATGGAGAACAGGTAGCCTTGCAATAGTGAAAAATGAAGTAGACTGTAATTCACTATCAGGACATGCCACACACACCAGGGCATGTTCTACCTTTCACATACAATGCACCCTGCCCACAGCGGTACCTTGGGCCTACCTTAGAGGTGATTAACATGTAGGAAAGGGAGGGTTTAGGGACTTGCACGTGTGTGCACTTGCCAAGTTGACATGGCAGCCCCAGGCTGCGCACAGACTCTGCAATGGCAGGCCTTAGACACACTTTACAGGCTGTTTGCGTGGGTGGCACAATCCAGTGCTGCAGCCCACCAACAGCATTTGATTTATAGGCCCTGGCACTCGCAGTGCACTTTACTAGGGACTGACACAGAAATCCAATAGCCAATCATGGAAACCCCAATCAAAACACAGTTTACACAGAGAGCATATGCACTTTAGCACTAATCAGCAGTGGTGAAGTGCCCAGAGTCCTAAAACCAACACACACAGGTCAGGAGAAAATAGGAGGAAAAAGCTAAACGTTTAGGGATAACCTTGCAAAAAGGGCCATTTCCAACAATCCCCTATAATGTGGAAAGGGGTATTGTCTGTATGATTAAAATAAAAGTATGCGTGAAAGAAAGAAGTCAAAGAAGAACTAAAAATGGTGTCTAAGAAAAAGGATTTATTAAACCTTCACATTCCAGGGGAGATGTGTTTTGATAAAAGAGCTCGATAAACATTGACCAGAGCGTGGTCAAGAATAGGATGGAACAAATATCTGCTCCGTGTAAAGATTGAGTGAGAGCATGTGAAATGAAAATATGATCTATCCGAGATTGTGTGTGGTGAACCGGGAAAAATATATATACTCCTTTAGGGTAGGGTTGCACAATTGCCATGCAGCTGTTAAATGACATTGTTAAATAGCATGTACAAATGTGAGATGATGAGTGTCTGTTCAGAAAGGAATCATCAAAATGATTACAATCACAAGCTAAACCTAGGTTATCATGAGGGTGTTTTGGAGAGATATTAGACCAAAATTGATAATCAGGAGCATTGGGACCATAAACATAAAAAAAAACAATTGGAACCTTATCAATAACGAGTTTAAGTAATAACTATTTCCCCTCTGCATCTGTTTCCTGAGACATCAGATGAACATGTAAAGATTTGTGACATAGAATCATAACTCTATTCTTTTTACCATTACCAGACGAGAAGAACAATTCACCCACCCACCCTTATGTAATTTCATAGATTCCTTCTATGTGAGGTTGGATTCTTGCAAAAGATCAATACATGTATTACGTTTTGACAAGTGTGTTAAGACTCTTTGTCTTTTGATTGGGGAATTCAAACCCCTGACATTCCAAGATACCAATGTTAAAACCATTTGGAAGAAACAAAATCGAGAATACAATCACACATACTTTTAAAAAAGACAAGAAGGATAAAAAAGAAGTCCAGTACAATGGAAGAAAGAAATACAGAAGAAATAGAGTCAAAGAAATGAGGTAAAAGGAAATAAATAAAGTACAATAAAGTGGAAAAGAAAGGGATAGATCAAAAAGGATAACAAAAAAGGAAAACACACCTATGAATACTTTGATGACGAGGGGGGAGTAGAATACGTGGAGAATATCGGATGTCCAAACTTCAGGGGGGAAGAAGGTGCACCAAGGGCAGCATAACATGAAATGGTAGACGTGAACATTGGACAACAAGAAAGCCCTCCCGCAATAAGAATGACGTTAAAGAAAGTTAACTTGAGAATTGTGTAATGTCATCCAACATTGCTACATTATAAAATCAAATGAGAAAGCAGTAACAGCAACATAACAATCCTCTATAGTCTATCTGCTTCTGATATGGAGCAAATAAAAATAAAAATAAAAACAAAATAATCCTTTTGACGAATGATGTAGTGTTGTCTATATTCTCTGCTCTACATATTGCAAGGAAAGGTTGTAAACTAGATGGGTCCTTATAAGTTGACATGGGTGGAAGAGCCCAAAACGTGCTCCAAGACAGCGAAGTGTTGGTCGCATGTTTAAGAAATCCCTTTGTGGATCTGCAGTACTTTTAGCGTAGTCCTGGGAGAAAAATAAATCATGACCAGAAAGTCATCCTTCTAATTCATCCATTTCGTAGAAGGAAGACCCAAACTATGCACCCACTGGATGTAGAGTGGCAGGCCCTAAGGTAGCTTCAATATCTGAGATAAAAAGGTTTTGAAGAATGAAACATGATTTTCTCCTTCTGTTCTTTCAGGTAGACCATAAATTTGAAGGTTGTTTCTTCTATTGCGACTTTCCAGGAACTCAACCTGTTTGCACAAGGGCCTACCTGCTCCTGAAGAAAATTCACTTTGGAACAATTTTACTTGAGGGAGGAAATATGCTGCTCCGCATTATACATTCACTCTTCCATACAAAACCATCTGTCGCTAAGGTTCTGCAACCTGCCATTAGATTCCTTCATAAAGGGGTGCAAGGCTCTGATTTACTCCAATAGTTAGTACAATGAGGCATTGGGAGGAGATTTTGTGGGGGGTGGTGGGTCCTTCTTAAGTCTTTCAACTGATGTCTTGCTAGGAATGGTGGGTGCAGCCAATGAAGCAGAGCTCTAATGTGATGGAGAATCCTCCATGTGAAGATGTGATAAAAACCCAGCAGAGAGTTCTGCCTGCAGGGGCATGAGGAGGTGTTTAAGAATCCTTAGTCTGCACATACACTGGATTCAAAACCAGAGCAAATGAGGTATGATATGTTGCACATACAGGAAGTCAGGAGCACATTATAGAGTCAGTCCACTGAAGCAAGAAGAAGTGCACCAGGAGATAATATTAATAAATCCTCACAACTTGGTAAAGCAATATCACATATTTAAAACAAAAAGAAAAACAAATGTCTTCAAAATAGGTGCAGAAGTTACCTCTATCAGTTAGGCTGCATGCCTTTACTATTTAAATGAGACTAAAATGTGCTGCTTCCAAAATGCACCTGTTCGCAGTTGGCCCGCGTATCTCATTCACAAAATGGCAGACTCATGTGAGGTGCATAAGAGCTCCAGTAAAACAAACCTTTCATGCTCTCCCAAGCTTTGTTGATGGTGAAAGGGGCAGCTACCCCCTTTAGAGGCTCCTATGTTGATAGAGAAGCATTTCCAGTGGGGGAGACCGACTCCATACCACAGCTCCCGGCGCCGACCCTCGGAGCTTCAGTGAGGCACCGCCATCTTGTCCGGTGTCAAGCCCCACCCCTATTCAATAGGAAGACAGTTGAGAAATTGGAATGGAGAAAGGTCCATCCCTGTTGTGCTGCATTTTGGCCTGACTTACCTACATGCTCCTCTTTTGACTTGGGCAAATGAGATAATAGAATGCCAATGTCTACTTGGAAATGTTCTGTAAACGCTTGTATGCACTGTAACCTGCTGCCTATCCACTTTTGATAAAAAAGTTAACTAAAGTGTTAAAACAACTTTAAAATAAATATATTTATTTTAGAAATAAAGATAATAATATAATTTGTGAATAAAAAGATACAATATTAATTTATATTAAATGATAAAATATTTACCATTATTAATAGTTAAAACACTTTTTATACTTAGTAAATTAAACCATTAAAAATAAATGGTGTAGATATGTAACCAAAATTAACATTTTTTTAATACTAAATCACATAAAATGCAATGGGAAGTTATTTGAAAATAAATCCTAACTCCAATCTAAACACACTAAAAACTGGGAATTGGCCAGATATACTACTGAAAATCCAGTTTAGCAAACATTGGGAAAAGTGAATCGATTGAGGGAGGTCAGATTTACTATTTTAACTCTAGTGTAATAACACTATGAAAATTGCATATATTGCAATGGAAGGGCCAGATGTACTTACTATTCTAACCTAAATTTTACAGATAGTGAACAAAGTGCATGAACTCCATTCTAATAAACATTTTTTTTTTTACTTTCTTTATTGGTATTTTTCCAAAATTGTCACAGTGCTTACACATTTAAGATCAAACAACCAAACAAGGTACATAACCGTGCATCATCTTAGTTACAATAAGGTGTTTTTTTGATACGTAATCCGTATTGAGTCCCACCCAGTGCTTATCCCAACATATGGTCCAGTGTTAACAGATGAAGGGGGCTGTGTGTCAGTATACCATAGGATGGGTCCTACCCACCATATCTGCTAGTTCTTCGTGCCAGGGTCCAGGTGCTGGAGGGGGCATGGCCCAGTTTGTGACTTGGGTATCCCGCTCTAGAATGGCCCTAGGTACAGACAGTAAAAGTCAGGTTGGGATGACCCTCATAGGTGTCTGTTGAGGTTTATTGAGGGTCAGGCTCCCCCTCGGGTTCAGTGAACTGCACCATCAGCTAGGACTAGAGAGGATCACATATATCCCGTGGTTGAGAACTTGGGGCAGTAGCTCTGCATGTATGGCCAGCTGATCTTTAGAGTAGATCAAATCTTGCCGCCGGTCCTTAAATTTGGCAGCGCTGTTTCTCCTCCATTTACATGAAACTTTACGCTTAGCCAACAAAAGGGGAAACGGCACATACTTTCTAAAAGACTCTTCTATATCATCTGTGTAATCCAGCAGTGCCAAAAATGGTGTGAGAGTTAAGGGCTTGCCAACCATTAGAGTTAATGTGTCAGCAACATCTCCCCAATACTGTTGCATCAGGCCACACTCCCAGGCGAGATGGAGGAAATCAGCCACCACCATCTCGCACCTAGTACATCTATCATCAGAGCACGGGATTTAACGATGGAGTCTAGCTGGTGTGTAATAAAACACAGCGTGGTTCAGCACTCAACTTCACACTTAAATAATCAAGTGACGGAGATTATAGTCCATAGTCCACTTAAAAGATAAACAAAATTGTATCTTCTCAAAAAAACATTGTGTGAGTCGTTCTGCTTTCGAAAAATGATTCTTTATTCTTTATTCTTTATTCTTTGTTCATTCGTTGTTCTTAAAAACACAGCATGCAATTGATAGCCGACGCGTTTCGTCCCCCTGGGACTTCTTCAAGGCTATAAAATAAATACAAAACATAGACTTATTTACAATACATACAAAGGTTAAAAACAACATATATGTACACTATACAAAGAACCAGACAGTCCACTCTGTATCCAAAACATAGACAAAAGAACCCCTACACATATTTGCACAGGTAGAGGAACCATCACATATATATTAGACTGGCATTGTTTTAAGTTATCATTTTTTATTCAATCCGTGTAGTTATTTTCACATAATAGGACCATCATTTCTGTAGCCAACTGGTACACATGTCAGTTAGAGAGAGAGCTCAAATTCATTAACCTGTCCTAGCAGTCAAATCACTGTTATAAGCTTTCCAGTGATCATGTATTAGGCTTCCATACCTTAGCATGCGAATGATGTTTCCCACATGTTCTCCATGTCGTGCTCTCTAATATAGATATAGTGATGTGTAGAGAAGTTCTGCAAGAATATTAAAAGAAATGCTCACCAAGATACTCCTAATATAATGCACAGGTTACAGACACCGATCAGTCCCGCGATAGTCTTTTATCATATTGACACTCAAATATAATGACAAATGGTAACAGATGTGTAGACAAAATTTTTAATTTGATGTCTACACAAAAGAAAAAAGTGTAAAGGAATATTAATGATTAGGTACATAAATATCGTATTTACATATTGCGAATATATTTGCGCAGCAGAATCATCCACAACTTATACATGGGGATGACGTTTGTTACTTCCAAGGTTCAGCTTGTGAAACCCTGTTTTTATGGGTAGAACCAGGTTCAGTTTGTGAGGCTAATATGTCTGCTGCCATTCAGGATAACGGAACAGTCTGCATATTCCTATGATCTCACATGCTTGAGATAGCCATATTTATTTATGGATATCGTCTGTACCTTATTGGTATTAATAAAAACGGCCCTTCTAGAGTGCATTCACTGTAAATGTCATGACCACAAGTCTATTCTATTGCCCCGTTCTAGAAGTGAATCACGTGTGTGCAGTTTAACTGGGCAAGTGTAAGTTGTCAATGTTTTACCTCAAAATTTATAATACCATGTTCAAAGAAGTGTCGCTGATGCTTTATCCAACTGACTCTATGTCTCAGTGCACATTGAGCATTTAGTGGAACGGCGGATGAACTGTGCGCTTTTCAGCAATTATTGTATACATCGAAAACTGAAACATGAACTCTGGGTTATGCTCTATTCCTAATAACATTACATTCTCCCACACCCTATGTACATCGGTACACACTGAACTGAAGAGGGTGTAACAAATAGGACATGCACCTTTCAGCGTTATCAACAAACTTCAGTAACATGAGTATAGCACACATTCATATTCTGCTCATTACCCCGACATGCAACAGAAATACTCCAAAAGTGTAAGTCTATATTATAAGAATGTGAACCAACCAATGCGTCGTATTGGACAAAAATTGTTCGATTAAACTAATCACATAACATGCTACATTACATACTCTGCAAGCTCTAAGCATTGCATTATGTCTTGGTTCACGAGTCCCGACAACAACATAAAAAACGGACAGTAGTGAGACTAGTGCATGCTATAGAAATTAGATATTTCAAAAGAGGCGCCATACTGAAAAAAGTATAAACGATGTTCTCGCTGCAAATTGAATAAACCTTGGCGGAAACCATAGCACAACAGTTATTCTAAGGATGTATATAGACACAAATGTCTTCCAAACAAATTCATTATCGTCTTAGTATCTTGGTCAGCCATAGTGTGGTGCGCGCATAATCTTAATTAAATTAAAGTATTCGCTACTTACGGAGTATGATACCTCCTCATACCTGAACAACAGCAAATTTAATGTCAAGTTCACCATCAATAGCTCAAAACATGAGATGAGATTCTTAGACCTCAGATTATACGTAGAGGTCAACACAATACAGAGTGATATTCACAGGAAGGTAACATCATGTAATAGTGTACTTCACGCTGCCAGTTGTCACCCAAAATCTACAATCACGACCATACAAATATATGTTGTTTTTAACCTCTGTATATATTATAAATAAGTCTATATTTTATAGCCTCGAAGAAGCCCCAGGGGGACGAAACGCGTTGGCTATCAATTGCATGCTGTGTTTTTAAGAACAACTAATGAATAAACAATAAAGAATAATTTTTCGAAAAAAGAACGACTCACACAATTTTTTTTTATTTTAGCAGTGGACTATGGACTATAATCTCCGTCACTTGATTATTTAAGTGTGAAGTTGAGTGCTGAACCACACTGTGTACTATTGTTTGGGGTCTCCTTTTTTCCCGTATAGAGGCATAGGGGGGTCACTGCACCACAGTCTAGATAAATTCCTACTGTGATTACTCGAATCTGACGAGTTCAGGACTTGTGTGCCTTGACTCTTGTTTGTGTTTATGTTGTGTTGCGGTGTGCAATAAACCTGATGCAGAAATTTGAAATACATTTTTCAAAGTTTGCTGCTTGAGGCTATGCGTCGCGTCTATTGACCACACTATTGCCATTGTTTGTCGGTGAGTGTTGTCCCCATCTTCCTGTCGAGCTCTATCGAGCATTCCCAGTCACCCCAGGAGCCTCAAGCTGGGCTGAGTGGTATAATGTTGAGACAATATGCTTTGAGTTAGTGAATTGTATCAGTACATGTAGGGTGTTGAGTGTGGGGGGTTCCTGTGAGAACTCTGGCGTGGCAGCCTTCATGTTGTGATGGAGTCTGATGTAGAGAAACACTTCCAAGGGTGTAGATTCTTACCCAGCAAAGAACCCATTCCCAATCAATGAAGAGTCCCTCAGAGTACAGATCCCACCAGGTGCAGATGCCCGCCTTATGTAGCATATTCCTCCATTCCATCTCAGGCGTGACTGGAAACAAGGAGTGTTAAGCTAATGGAATGAGGAAGTAGAGGGTAGGCCTGGCAAGCCTTTTTGACAGTTATTCCCATGCTGCTGTAGTGCAAGTGACAGGGCCCTCGCACCCAGATACACAGTTGTGGGAATAGGAGCCATGTAGTCCTGTTTTATGGCTAAGTGAGGCTTGAAGGGGGTTCGGTTTTTAGCAATATGCAGAATAGTAGGCCTGTGCACAGAAGAAATAGAGCTCCATGTCAGGTGCCTCATAGCCCCATTTGACTAATGTCTGTGTGAGCACCTCCCACTTCAGTATCGGTTGCCCACCCCAGGCCTGTCTTACAAGTTGCGTTTTCTATGTTTTGAAAAAAATAGCACCGTGGTGAGTAAGGCATGCTGAGGAACAAATCGAAGAAATTTGGTATGATGACCATTTTCATTATGGAAATACGCCCCTCCAAGGAGAGAGGTAGCAATATCCAACAGGTGTAGCTGTCCGTCACAGCATCCAAGGTCGTGCTGTAATTTGCAGATATTAATTTGTCTCTGTTCCTGAAGATTAATACTCCCAGATAGCAAAGGTCTGACTCACACCAGTCAGTCAAATAGCCTTTATTTCGACAGTGCCATAAAAGGGTACATAGACAATAAAATAACACTTTTCAAAATTCATAATTAACACCAGAAAAGAAAAATTACATCTCATTGCATAATATTACTTAGAACCATCTGAATCGGAATCCATTAGTTCCATGAAATTCAGTTTGCTACAAGTTAGCATTGGATATCAACTAATTTGCACCGCTTAAGCCACATGGCTGAGAGATATTTGCAAATTGCAAATACTATAAAGCCAGCTGTGTCTGACTTTAGAATTCTATAAGCATGTTGGTATTGCTTAAACCCCAAGTATCTACACAGTGGTACCAGCCAAAATCTCCTGGAATTCATATATGCAGGACAGAAGAAAAAGACATGGAGTTCATCCTCCACGCCACAGGTACAACCCGGGCATGACATGTCCGTGGATGCTGACCACTTACTAGTGAAGACTTTAAGCGGAAGAGTGCCAAGTCTCCACTGGATGTAGAGTTTCCTGACAAAGATTGGATATACAATATCCATAAAGTTTTCAAAGCCATAGCAATTTTTAAAGTCAAGGAAAGAAGTGGTTAGTGAACCCAGTGTTACGGCACAAAAAGTGGAACTAAATCTGTGCTCCTTATAGATCCTAGGGAGGGTTTGTCGCGAGATCTCACTGCACGCTTTTTCTGGGTCTTCCCACATGGCTTCTAGGCCAATTTTCGTCAGTTCCTGCTTGATGAATACTAGCCAATGGATCTTTCTTGCCTTGTTATAGGCAAGTAACTGTTTTAATTCCTCCCTATAATTGAATATTTCAGGCGTTGACCAGAATCTGTGCCAAAACCTTAAGGGTTTGATCCCTAGTTCATCTTCGATTGGATTTAATCCCAAGTCCAACCTTAATTGTAGGGTAGGTGTACTTTGCGGAAGGGACAGCAGTTGTCGCATAAATTTGATTTCAATTTTGGCAATTGCTGTTACCTTTGTGTGACCCCACAACTCCCCGCCATAGAGGACTGCTGCTCTTGCTTGTACTTCGTATATCTCAAGGGCGGGGCTCACTGGCTTCAATGATGAAGTATTTGACACCTTGAGAATACCACCCGTCAACTGTGCAAGTTTTAGTTGGGATTTAGCAATTTGGCGTCCCCATAACATATTTTCTTGTACTAGAACCCCAAGATAGGTGAAGGTAGTTACCCTTTCCAGGTTCCCTTTGCCCAAGGTCGGAGTCGAACGTATAGATGCCACGGGATTAAATATCATGTATTTAGTTTTGTCGACATTAATCTCTAGTCCTCGCAGACTACAGAAATCCCGAAAGCCGCCCAGTATCCGTTGAATCCCCATGGGGGACTTGGAGAGCAAGAGGGTATCGTCAGCAAACATGATTGCAGGTACCCTCCTGCCCGTCAGTAGCGGAGCGTCATTATTTGGCACCTCGTTCAGAGACGGGATTAGGTCATTAACATATAGGCAGAAGAGGGTTGGGGCCAATACACAGCCCTGTCTCACCCCTCTTCTGACCGGGAACCTAGGGGACAGTGCACTATTCCTCCCACACCTAACCTGGGCAAAGTTCTCGTCATGGAGCCTCGTTAGGATGTTCAAAATTTGCGGTGGGACACCCAAATCCCGGAGCACGGCCCACAGTTTTCTCCGTGGTACAAGGTCAAAAGCGGACCGAAGGTCCCCAAAGACCATATATAAGCTGCCTCCCTCCATTTTGACAGTTTTCCAGTATAAAAGGAGCAGCCGGAAGATCTGGTCCATGGTTGAAATATTCTTTCTGAACACCACCTGGAAGGGACTCAGGACATCATGGTCCTCCATCCATTCCAGGAGGTGGTTCAGAACAAGTCGGGCAAAACATTTTTGTGGGACGTCAATAAGGCTGATAGGCCTGTAGTTGACTGGAAGCAGAGGAGAACCCTTCTTAAAAATCGGGACTATCTCCGCTCCCAGCCAGGTACAGGGAATCTCCATACCGCCCAGTATGGCGTTAAACAAAACAAGGAAATAGGGACCCCATATCCCAGGTTGCTGCCTAAAAAGATCGCCGGAGAGTTTGTCGAGCCCCGGGACCTTTCCTGCTGCAAGTTTGTCGATTGCAGTGGTCACCTCACTTAAAGTAAATTCTATGGCCTCGTTCTCGCTCGAGATGGCTGCCAGAGGCAGGACAGTGTCCATACTCTGTTCATCCGTGTAAAGGCCCCTAAAGTGTGCTTCCCACACTGATGGTTCAATATTGGGTTCCACAGCTGATTTCAAGTCCCCTATTCCTATATTAATTAAGGACCAAAATATTCGTGCATCCCTGGATTCCAGGGTGGCAGTTAGATTGGTCCACCTTTCCGTATCCCACTCCTTTTTAGCATCGACCATAACCCCTTTATAGTGTGATCTTAATTCTCTGATTCTCGCTCTGTCACTCCCAGATTTTACCGCCAGGAGTAACTCTGCCTTAGCCTTTCTACACGTTGAATTATACCAGGATGAGGCTGGGGTTCAATATTTCCTCCGCCTAAGGATAAGAGGATTAGTAACCTCTGCTAAACTAGACACCAAGTCCCGATGAATAGCCCCTACTTTATTATTAAAATCATCGTTAGGGTACTCAGTGATTAGACTTTCAATCTGTAGGAGTCTGGGCAATACTATATTGTAGAGTTTAGCTATTCCGTCATGGGAATCTATAATTTTAGCCCATTTTACTCTTCGTCTATTGTTAGAGAGCAACAGTCCTTCACCCAAGTTATCCGACTCCGGTAATGGGGAGCCCACAGGACCTGGTAGTACCATTTCCAGGCAGAGAGCATTGTGGTCACTCTCGACTCTAGGAATTACCCTAAAGTCGATGACCTTAGACCATAACTTTGCCTCAACCATGATGTAATCTAGGTGAGACTCTTGTCCCCTTTTATTATAGGTACACTTTGAAGGAGTGTCGGACGGGGTGCGCCCATTGCAGGCTCTCAAGGAATTGTTCAAGGTCAAGGCCAAGATCTGATTTGCCAGTGGGGACCATATTTTGGGGGACGGTGATTGGCAAGATGGGATTGCCCAATAATCATCTTCGTCCATGAGCGCTCCCTCATTCATTCCCGTGAATGGCTCAAAGTGGCAATTCACGTCACCAGCTACCACAATATTAGAATCACAGGCCATTTCAGTTAGGAAGTGGGATAACTCCTCTATAGTAGGTGATTCACATGCCAACCGTACAGGGCGTGAGTATACGTTCACAATTGCCAATCTAAAAGAACTTGGCCATTTTAGAACTAAGCATTGGAGATCCTTGGAATTTGTAACTACAATCTCTGCCGAACACCCCTAGTTCAGGGCTATCCAGATAGCAAGGCCTCCGGATTGTCGGCCTTTCCCGCCCCAGCTTGCTGGTACATAGAAAGTGGCAAACCCCTCTCTAGGGTATTCCTCTCTGGCCCACGTTTCTTGAAATATGCAGATGTCAATATGGTCCACTAAACATCCCCATTCCGTACAATTTAATTTGTTAGCAAGGCCCGCAAGATTCCAAGAGAGTATGGTCATCTCCTTTGGGGTAATAGCCCCTCTAGCAAACGGAACACAATCCCTTTTTACACCGCTGATATCAGGTACGTATGAAAAGCTTTCTGAGGGTTCCTTCGCTGCGCTTTCCTCGACATCGTTACCCCTTGGCTGTTTGGGGGCCTTTATCCCAGTATGGTGTGCTGTACTTGCTGGTGGGTCCTTCACTACACTTTCTTGACCTTTACTATCCTCCGGCTGGTATGGGCTTTTTATCCCACTATGGGGTACCGGAATGGGACAGTATGAATTGGCACAGGTCACATTCTCACCACCCTCTAACACATCTACAGTCCTAGGATGGGGACAAGACAACAGGCTATCATCATCCAGCTGCAGTCAATCCACACACTCGAGACCACTGAATCTATTGTGTGTGAGTAGATATTTCTGGGAGACTGTCTGGGCATTATAACCCCTCCCCATCCTCCCCTGCTGTGGTGTTTCACAAATGACCAATCGCTTTCAAGATCTGGGCATTTGACTGGGGGGTAGAAGAATGATAGAGGAAGTGTTTGAATTGTGGACCCATTAAAGTTGTGTTCCGAGTTACAAATATAGTCTACTGTACATGGGTTCCTAAAATTCACTAGCACACAGTCCCCTTTCAGGGTTTTAGGTGAACAACCCACCCAGGAAAGCCTACGCACCATTAGTATCTCACTGGTAATATGCCTCGGTAAGGGTCTATTAGTGTTAAGCCAGTGAGACACTTTGTTTTTCAAAGACTGGTGCGATTCCTGGGCTGCATTACTGATTTCAGGAATACCAGTCATAACTACTAAATACGGACTGGTTTCCGGTGGAAGATCAATCCGAGCTTCCCTCAGCGGGAGCTCAGCCAAAGAAGGCTGAGTGCTGCCTGATGGATGGGGAACAAAGACAGTCTCCGCCTTGCTCAGAGTGGCCTTGTCTCCAGAAGTGGCAATAGGTAAGCTAAATTGGTGAACATTATTACCCTTTGAGCTAGCGGGACCTATAGAAGCTGTGATATTTTGATCTGGGATCCCAGTTGTGTCACGGTTAGCTTGAGCAGTGGCCTGATTTGGCCAATATGGCCTTGCGTTATGTAAGTTATCCCCCAAATACTGCTCGAGCCTAGAAAGCTGCTGTTCCATATGCCCGAGCCTTTCTACTAGCGGGGCGAGCGTGGTTTTTAGAAGAGCACCCAACTTGGTTAATGTGGGATCCTCTATCAGCCTAATAGCGTCTCTGTGCTGAACCTTATCAGACTGCCCTCGGTCCATAGTCATCAGTTCTGGAGGACAATAACTCAGCGAGTCATTTAAAGTAGTACACCCCTTAGGATCATTTATAGACACAGTGCCACTCTGTCCCTTTACAGATTTAGACTTTCTATTAGCACCGGAGACAACTGCACAGTGTTTCTTGGGTTTAGCACCCTCGCGACTTTCTCTGTGGAGGCGAACTGGTGATTTTTCTGTTAGATTGGCCTTGTTCAGAGCCCGAGCATCAGGGCTTGCCAGAGCAGGTATTATGTGAGGGCTCATAGCAAACAAGGTCTGCACAACATCCTGGGGGGGGACAGGATAGGTAAGGTCACAATCACATCATTTGTGATGCTGGGGTCATCACGATTCAGTGTCCGTGCGTTAGCCAGGTTGCCCAAAGAAGAGCGTTTAGCCATAGCCAAGTCTTGTGAGACCCTGCGCTCCATGAGGGTTATCCCTTGGTCAATAACCGAATTAGCCCTTGTGATAAAGTTATCTAATGTTCCAGTTAGATGTCCTCTAGACCCCACAGCCTTACTCCTTAGCTCCCGTGTCGCCATATGTCGCTTACACAAAATTACCACAGTTAACACTTACTCAGCTGTGGTAGGCGGTAGAGGGGGGCCCGGTCCGGTCTCTTCCGTTCTCGAACGGGCTCAAACGGGCCCACCCTTGGCCCGGGCTTAGCCCGGCGCCTGCCCGCGCGCGTCCCGCGTTGCGTAAAGTGGGAGTTTGTTTATGGGCGTGAGTCAGGAGGCGTGTCCCCGGGAAGAGGCACCAGCTGTGACTGTGCTGAGAATGCTGGTCCTCGCAGTCCCGGGGTTGTAGTCCGTGAAGAAAGAAGCAGCGCGCCAAATCAAACTGCTCACTGTCGCTGACAATGCTCAATTCTCAAAAAAGGCCCTGGGTTAAAAGGCCCCGGGTTAGAAAGCACTGGGTTAAAATCCTTAGAGCTGCAAAATGCTGTGGTCATCCGGAAGGGCTGCAGTTTATGGGCGTGAGTCAGGAGGCGTGTCCCCGGGAAGAGGCACCAGCTGTGACTGTGCTGAGTATGCTGGTCCTCGCAGTCCCGGGGTTGTAGTCCGTGAAGAAAGAAGCAGAGCACCAAATCAAACTGCTCACTGTCGCTGACAGTGCCCAATTCTCAAAAAAGGCCCTGGGTTAAAAGGCCCCGGGTTAGAAAGCCCTTAGAAGTCCTTAGAGCTGCAAAATGCCATGCTAGCAGGTAGTCCAGACAGTACCACTTGTGGCTGAAGTCAGGGGAAAGATCTGGGATTTCTCCCAATTGATGTGAATACCTGATAGCCCTCTGAATCGGATAAAGTTGCACAATATCTTATTGAGGCTTTCCTGGGGCTCTCTGACATATAACATGATATCATCAGCATATAATGACACCAGTATGTGCCAGGTAGGGTACCTAAGAGCGTAGTTGTTGTGATGCTGTCTCAGTTTAGCAGTCAGCAGCTCCACTGCCAGTGCAAAGAGCAGGGATGAGAACGGGCACCCCTGCCTAGTTCCACGTGTAATGGAGAAGGGATGAGAGCAGGTCCCCTTTATTTGTGCTGTTGCCGTCGGTTGGCAATATAACAGGGCAATCCAAGATTTTAAAAAAGGGGAGGAAATCCCAGTCACCTGAAAATGACCATCAGATAATCCCACTCCAGAGAGTCGAATGCCTTGACAGCATTAAGGAACACTGCCACCACGGCCAGTTCTGGGTCTATGTCCTACAGGAGTGAGAATAGTGTGTGCAAATTATGTGATGTGGTGCAGCCCGGTATGAAACCAGATTGGTCAGCTCTAACCAGGAAAGTCATCAGCAGGCTCAGACAATTAGCTAGCACCTTGTCAGTATTTTGACATTGCAGTTAATGAGGGGGCTGTAGGATTTGCAAAGCTCCGTCGATTTACCAGGTTTGAGGAGGGCAATAATCATCACCTCCTGCATCGAGGATGGGAGGAGGCCAGACTTCTTCGCCTCTTCATGGACTGATTTCAGGAGTGGGACAAGGGGACCAATGTATGCTTTGTAAAAGTCCGCCATCAGCCCAACGGGGCTGGGGTCAATCAATCAATCAATCAATCACTCATTTGTAAAGCGCACAACATACCCGCGAGGGTCTTAAGGCGCTGGGGGGGGGGCGCTACTGATCGAACAGCCAGGTCTTGAGCATCCTCCTGAAGTTAAGCAGGTCTTAGGTCTGTCGTAGGCTCAGTGGGAGGGTGTTCCATGTCTTGTGGCGAGGTGGGAGAAGGATCTCCCGCCAGTGTTTGTTCTTCAGAAGCGTGGGATGGTGGCGAGTGAGAGGTCGGCGGAGCGTAGCTGGCGGTTGGGGATGTAGAAGGAGGACCGTCTGTTGAGGTAGGCTGGGCCGGTCTTGTGGAGTGCCTTGTGTGCGTGGATGAGGAGCTTGAAGGATATCCTCTTGCTGATGGGGAGCCAGTGCAGGTCCCTCGGGTGGGGGGTGATGTGGCCATGGTGTGGTACGTCGAGGATCAGTCGTGCCGAGGCGTTTTGGATGCATTGTAGTCATTTGATGAGCTTGGTCGGGGCTCCCGCATAGAGGGCGTTTCCGTAGTCGAGTCTGCTGCTGACGAGGGCCTGGGTGACTGTCTTTCTTGTATCTGTCGGGATCCATCTGTAGATCTTGCGGAGCATGCGGAGGGTGTTGAAGCCGGAGGAGGAGATGGCGTTGATCTGCTTGGTCAATGAGAGCGTTGAGTCAAGGATGATTCCCAGGTTGCGAGCGTGGTCGGTGAGTGTCGGGCTGCTCCCAGTGCCGTCGGCCACCAGGAGTCGTCCCAGGCTGAAGGGTTGGAGCCGAGGATGAGGACCTCCGTCTTGTCCGAGTTCAGCTTAGACGGCTGGTCTTCATCCAGTCGGCAAAGGCCTTCATTCCTTCGTGGAGGTTGGCTTTGGCGGTGGTGGGGTCCTTGGTGAAGGAGAGGATCAGTTGAGTGTCATCGGCGTAGGAGATTATGTTGAGGTCGTGCTGTCATGCGACGTATGCGAGCGGGGCCATGTAAATGTTGAACAGTGTCGGGCTGAGGGAGGATACCTGGGGTACGCCGCAGATGATCTCGGAGGCTTCGGACAGGAATGGGGGAGGCGGACGCTCTGGGTTCTGCCGGATAGGAAGGAGGTGGTCCATTCCAGCGCCTTGTCTCGGATCTCTGCGGCGTGGAGGCGTGCGCATAGTTTGCGGTGGCAGACGGTGTCGAAGGAGGCGGAGAGGTCTAGGAGGATTAGTGCTGCGGCCTCGCCGTTGTCCAGCAGGGTCCTGATGTCGTCGGTGGCAGCGATGAGGGCGGTCTGGGTGCTGTGGTTGCTGCGGGACCCTGAGTGGGAAGGGTCCAGGATTCTGTTTTCTTCGAGGTATCGGGTTAGCTGTCTGTTGCCGATTTTCTTGTTGACCTTGGCCAGGAAGGGGAGCAGAGAGATGGGCCAGAAGTTCTAGAGGTCTCTTGGGTCTGCCTTGGGTTTTTTCAGTAGGGCGTTGATCTCGGCATGTTTCCAGCTCTCTGGGAAGGTCGCGGTCAAGAGGGAGAGATTGATGACATTGAGCAGGTGGGGTGCAATGGAGCTGCTTGCTTTGTTGAAGACGTGGTGCGGGAAGGGATCTGACGGAGAGCGGGAGTGGATTGTGCTCATGGTCTTGATGGTGTTATTGATGCTCACGTTGGCCCAGGCTAGCAGGGGGTTGTGGTCGATGGTGTGCAGAGGGTATGTTGTGTTGCTGTCTGTTGGGTCTGTCTGGGTGTTGAAACTGTCGTGGATGTCTGCTATCTTGCGGTGGAAGAAGGTGGCGAGGGAGTCGCACAGGGCTTGTGACGGCGGGATGTCGTTGGTGTTGGAGCTGGGGTTGGTGAGTTCCTTCACAATGTTGAAGAGCTCCTTGCTATTGTGTGCGTTGTTGTCGAGGCGGTCTTTGAACAAGGTTCTCTTGGTGGCCCTGATGAGGTAGTAGTGGTTGCGGATGGCGTCCTTGTGTGCTGCACGGTTGTCCGGAGTTTTTTCGCTGTGCCATTTCTTCTCTAGTTTACTTGGAGGCTAGGAGTTCTGGAGTGAACCAGCTGGCCCTCTTGCTGGTGTCTCTGTGGGGGGGGTTTCTTCAGCGGGGTGAGGGTGTTGGCGCAGTCTTCGATCCAGCGTCTAAGGCTGTGGGCAGCATCGTCGGTGTTGGAGGATTCGGTGGGTGGGCTGAGAGCGAGGTTTGCATGTAGTTGGTCTTCGGTGATTTTGCTCCAGCAGCGGCGGGGGATCTGTTGGGTGCGGTGGTGTGTGGTGGGTTTCTGGAAGGTGAAGTGGATGCAGCGGTGGTTGGTCCAGAGGAGTTCGGTGGTGTGGCTGATGGAGACGTGCGGGCTTAAGGAGAAGACGGGGTCGAGCATGTGGCCGGTGAAGTGGGTGGGCGTTGTGACGAGTTGCTTTAGTCCGAGGTTGGCGAGGTTATCGATCAGGGTTGTGGAGCTGTTGTCGTAGTTGTTCTCAAGGTGAAAGTTCAGGTCTCCGAGGAGGATGTTGTCGGTGGAGGTCAGGGCGTGCGTGCTGATGAAGTCGGTGATGGAGTCGCAGAACTGGGGGCGGTGTCCGGGGGGTCGGTAGACGAGGGTGCCTCTGAGGGTGGAGTTGGGGTCTGTGTGGATCTGGAAGTGCATGTGTTCGGTGGTGCTAAGCGCGTCGTCGGTGCTAGTCGCAACCCTGATGCTATTCTTGTGGACGTTGGCGATTCCTCCTCCGACTCCGTTGGTGCGGTCTCTGCGGGTGATCTTGTAGCTGTCTGGGATGGCTATGGCGATGTCGGGTGCGGAGGAATCGTTCAACCAGGTCTCTGTCAAGAAGGCGACGTCCGGGGATGTTATGTCGAGCAGGTCCCAGAGCTCGACGGCGTGTTTGCGTGCGGATCAGGTGTTCAGTAGTATGCATCGCAGGTGGGTGTGGTCATTCTTGGTGGGTGGTTCATCGGTTCTGAGGCTGGTGTAGCTGCAGTTCTGGCAGGTGAAGGGACCGTGTGTGCGTTTCGGCGCGGCCTTGAAGCAGGTGTGGGTCCTTCGGGGGTTGAGAGCGTGGAGTGTGCTGGTGTCGTAGCGGCGGTGGTCGTCATGGTGGGAGCGGGGGCCAGAGATTCTGGCGCTGGGCACGGTCCTGGCGTGGACGGGTGCAGACGGGCTTGCCTTAGGCGTGCCTTCGGCGTGCCAGCGGCGCGCCCGCTGCACGGCAGCCTTGCGGCTGGCATATATGGGGAGGTGAGAGGGAGGAGCAGCTGGGAGGCGGGAGGCGGGGGCAGCGAATGGGCAGTGGGCAGTCAGGGGGGCGGGGCCGCAGGGGACACAGCGGTGGGGGCGGTGAGGGATGATGGAGGGAAAAGAAGGAAAAAGGGCACAGAAGAGGGCAAAAGGGATCAAAAATCGATAAAAAACGAGTGGCACAGAAGGCAAAGGGCACAGAAATCAATACAAAACGAGTGGCACAGAAAGCAAAAGGGGCACAAAAACGAGGGGGAAACGAGTGGCACAGAAAGCAGAGCGCAGAAATCAATACAAAACGAGTGGCACAGAAGGCAAAAAGGATACAGAAATACGGGGCAGCTGGGAAACAAAAGGCAAAAGCGGACAGAGAGGCATGGGGGCAGCGAGGGGAACAGAAGGGAAAAACCAGGCAGAGGGACATGGAGCAGCGAGGGGTACAGAAAGGAAAACCGGGCAGAGACACGGGGGCAGTGAGGGGTGCAGAAGGAAAGAAAATGGGCAAGGACCACATGCAGGCAGTGGGGGAAGACAGACAGCAGCGGTCACAGACACAACAAGAAGATACAGGCAGTACAGTAGAACAGTAGGCGGAAGATGAACAAACTTACGATTCCACAGCTGCGGCAGCAGGGGCAGGGACACACAGGCGGAGCAGTGCGGAGGGGGAGTGACCTACCAGGTGGGTCAAGGGTCGCTCTTCTCACTGCGCAGCGGCTGGCATATATGGGGAGGTGGGAGGGAGGAGCAGCTGGGAGGCGAGAGGCGGGGGCAGCGAATGGGCAGTGGGCAGTCAGGGGGGCGGAGACGCAGGGGACACAGCGGCGGGGGCGGTGAGGGACGACAGAGAGAACAGTAGGAAAAAGGGCACAGAAGAGGGCAAAAGGGCACAAAAATCGATAAAAAACGAGTGGCACAGAATGCAAAGGGCACAGAAATCAATACAAAATGAGTGGCACAGAAGGCAAAAGGGGAACAAAAACGAGGGGAAAACGTGTGGCACAGAAAGCAAAGGGCACAGAAATCAATACAAAATGAGTGGCACAGAAGGCAAAAATTACACAGAAATATGGGGCAGCTGGGAAACAGAAGGCAAAAGTGGGCAGAGAGGCACGGGGGCAGCGAGGGGAACAGAAGGGATGAACCGGAAAGAGGGACACGGGGCAGCGAGGGGTACAGAAAGGAAAACCGGGCAGAGACACGGGGGCAGCGAGGGGTACAGAAGGAAAGAAAACGGGCAAGGACCACGTGCAGGCAGCGGGGGAAGACAGACAACAGCGGTCACAGTCACAACAAGAAGATATAGGCAGTACAGTAGAACAGTAGGCGGAAGATCAACAAACTTACGATTCCTCAGCAGCGGCAGCTGGGGCAGGGACACACAGGCGGAGCTGTGCGGAGGGGGAGCGACCTACCAGGTGGGTCAAGGGTCGCTCTCCTCAACGCGCAACGGCCGGCATATATGGGGAGGTGGGAGGGAGGAGCAGCTGGGAGGCGGAAGGCGGGGGCAGCGAATGGTCAGTGGGCAGTCAGGGCGGCGGGGCCGCAGGGATCACAGCGGCGGGGGCGGTGAGGGACGACGGAGGGAACAGAAGGAAAAAGGGCACAGAAGAGGGCAAAAGGGCACAAAAATTGATCAAAAACGAGTGGCACAGAAGGCAAAGGGCACAGAAATTAGTACAAAACGAGTGACACAGAAGGCAAAAGGGGCACAAAAACGAGGGGGAAATGAGTAGCACAGAAAGCAAAGGGCACAGAAATCAATACAAAACGAGTGGCACAGAAGGCAAAAAGGACACAGAAATACGGGGCAGCTGGGAAATAGAAGGCAAAAGTGGGCAGAGAGGCACGGGGGCAGCGAGGGGAACAGAAGGGAGAAACCGGGCAGAGGGACACGGGGCAGCGAGGGGTACAGAAAGGAAAACCGGGCGGAGACACGGGGGCAGCTGAGGTTCTGTAGCGATCCGAGCCCGTGTAGTCGATATCGTAGTACTGACACGATTTTGGTACCAGTGAATCGTAAATGATCCATTGTATGCATGACAGTGTTTTCGCCGCACTACGAGCATGAATTCAATGAGAAATAGGGCATTCTGTTGTAATATCATGGCATCCATTTTAGATACGGCACCCATTTTGTTTCTTGCCCTCACATAGTCAATGGACGAGCGATGACCCCGGCAGAATCACCTTGTTAAGGACACGTAAGCTCAAGCCCGAGGAAGCTGATGCTGCGTGACTAGGCAGAATCAAGCTGCCTCCCCTGCCTGAGGCCAATCCTGCTATACTAGTTCTCGCGTCCATTGTCCTGATTGAGAGGCCGAATACGGTAGCCGTGCCCGTTTATTATCCATAAACACCTCTTATCCTGCTTTTCAATCCCTACACCTGGCTCTGCTCCTCTCCTTCTGGGCTTTTACAATGGGGAGGATACGATTTTTATGATGGGGAGGATCGGGCAAAGAATGGAAAACTGACAAGGAGACTTGATCAAATACCGAAAACCTACGACTAATTATTGTTTGATGTATGTTTATTGTCTGTTTGGGATACCGGGTTGGGCATGAAAAATATTCGTGTAATGTTGCCTAAAGACATATTTCGTGTATTTAAGGAGCAACCCACTTCTTGCAAATTGAACAGTCTCGTAGATTCTGCCTTTGTGTGGTTCCTATGACTTCTGTGTCCCTGCAGTAAATAAACCTTGGTCTCTGACGCCACCATCGAGAAGCCCGCGTCTCTGTTTATTTGTGCCCTGAGACAGGAAGGAACTCAGGGGTCTTTGGGTGTTGTTTCCCTGACACCTCTGGACTCTTAAAAGTCCAGAACCTCAAATTGGCGCCCGACGTGGGGCGACGTCATCCAGTACCGGTCCAAAGCCTGAAAATTTCGAGGAGCTTCGTGTGAAGATTCCGGAGGGAGGTACCCCGCTTCATCGATCCCTGTATGTCGTAAAAGTGGCCCGACGATCTCTTCCACGAGGGTTCCCATTCCTAGACGGCTACAGAGGACCGCTGCCCTGACTGTCGCCCTGTCTTGGACCCGAGGTGCAGGCCTTAGTACGGCGAGACGTAGACGGGTTCTCCTTGGTGACGTCTTCCATATTTCAGTTAAGTATTAAGTGGGTTGCGCTCAGTCTGGTTGTGCTTTGTTGCTCTTGTTTTGCTCTCTGGATACGTTTGTTTTTGAATTTGTAGATTATCATTGGTTGCTCTTGTTAAGATAATCTTTATTTTGGTATTGGTTCATTTGGTAGGCCTAAAGTTCTTTGCGCATTTTTGTTGGAATCTGTTCTTAGTTTATAATGACTAACAGTAGTAATTGTTTCCTGTCCTGGTTAAGTTGCAACGGGGATTCCCGGTTGGAGGATCCGTGTTCGGTTCCTCCGATTGGAACTCCTACATATGAGCTCTATTGTTAACACGGTGTAGGTCCTATCGCTTATAATAAAGTGTGGGTCCGTTATACCAGAAAAGATGGTGTCCTTAGTTGGCCACCGCATGGTAGCTTTGAAATTGAAATTCTAGACAATCTAGAAATGAAGTTGTTTAAAAAGAAAGCCCGGCCGGCAATGTTTGATTCTTTTCGTGTGTGGCGTAAAGAAGCCAAACAGAGAGAAATTAGGAAGACGAAGAAGGAACAGAAAGAGAAAGGGTTGACATTAATGGAGTCTGCTAGACAGTTGCATGTCAACGAGACTGAGAAAGCAATGGAAATGGCGAATAGAAACATAATTTGGCGATTGACAAATGCTACCCTGTCTTGCCATCTTGTCCTGCTAAGCCGATAGAGGACCCTGAAAAGGATCCTCTGTTGTCTTATCTGTTGAGATCACCCCCACCGTATGCACAGGGTATTGCAGCGCCACAGTTACTACCTGTTGTACAGCCAGCTGCTGGTCAGCCTGGAATAGTTGCTCCACTTCCTTTGATTCAAGTGTTGCAGGGATTCTGCTTATACACAGAACTATGCGTAGAACCCCAGGACCTCAGTGAGTTGTGGTGTACCAGAAACTCACCTCAGAACCCAGAACCCAGTATCCGGCTAGCATAAGTGTCCCATTCGTTATCCGAGATTTAGCTCGGAGGTCCCAATGAAAAGACAACCCAGAACACGCGACTCAGTACATACTCAGGAATGGTGGGAATCGGAAATACCTGTTCGTATATTATTCTCACATCAGTCCACAACAAGAATCAACAGAGACACAGTGAAAATAAAAAGAGTTTATTTTTATAGACCACGTGTCCTAATATGCAGTACTTTGGCTAATACAAGCAGACAAATGATTAAAATCAAAACCATCAACATAGTTACAATTCCATAGAATATAAAAGGGGTGATCATGTTATAATGACAGTGGATACTACCACTTTCCCTTTACTAAGAAGCTAATATTATTATTAGTCTAACAGAAGGTCTCTTAGGCTTGAATAGGGGACCCCATACCTCAAAGATCAGCTTAGTGAAATCACATCACAGGAGCATCAGGAGTCTTCTCGCAGGAAGGCTCGTCTTCGGTCTGAATAATAAACATGATGTCCGTGATATTAAAAGCACCAACTTTCAGGTATGTGCAGCTGCTCGTGTGTTATGACTAAATAGTGGGTCGATCAACCTAGAGTGGAAAACATGCATTGTCGAACAACTCAGACTGTTTGTCACATCGTGTGCAGACCAAGGTCGCTTCGCAGAGCTCGGGATGGTAACAACAGATTGCTCTCGTGTGAGGCAAAACTCGAGTCAGCAGTTCGTTTAAGCAATAACATGTGAACGCAGTGTCGTGTGCAAAAGCAGCAAGATGGCTTTCTAACTTCTGACGTGGTTATGCTAACTTAACAATGTATGTACGTATTAAGGGAGTCCTTACTACATGCCCCCTTGATCGAAGCACTACTTAGTATGCAAGAAAGGAGAGAACGCAGAGTTCAAGCGCGACAGAGCAGAACAAGGCGTATCCAATTTAAAAAGAACTGGTCAGTTCAGGCAAAGTTCGAACAGGAAAAAACCAAAAAATGGATAGAAAAAACAAAAAACCTCAAACGTGCCGTGGGAGGTGAAAAATGAAAAAACGCCTCACCGGGCAGAAGTGCAGACGCACAGGGACAGTTCAAGACACGTGAGGAAAACACAGTGGACGAAAGTTCACTCAATCCATGAAAGTATATGCAGCATATGTGGCCACTGCTTCCAGCAGAAAATCATTGGCACGGCCACTGAAGGTTTCAGCCATCCAGTTAAGTAAAGAAAAGGAACATACGTGTTCTTCTATCAGCGGAGCCTCTAGCATCATCAGAGGGCAACCAGCGTGTACTTCCAAGTAACTCATATCCAAGAAGTCATATGCCGCTCTCACGACGTCCCAATTACCCAGGATACCATGCGCCGCACCGCAGGCCATAATCCGAACACCAGAACAGGCAGACTCGTGAGACACTAAGGGCCTCATCAGTCGATCAAAATCCGGGTCCGGAGACACCATGTTGGTGAAGCACAAATCCATAGGCCATTCAAAGGGACAATCTAGGCAGTGGAAGACAGGTTGCACGCAGGTGAAGTAGGAATACCGGAAGGATAATCCATATGCCAGGCTCAAAGTCGCCAACGGCAGGACACCATAGTAATCAAGCATCCTGTCACGAAGAAGCTGCAGACGGGACAGGCTGACGTGTGGCACAGAAAGAGCAGCCATTCCGCAAGATGAAAAGTAAAAGCAGCACACCTGCCACTAGAGCCAGAATTAACGGGACACCTCCAAAGACGCTGGAGAAAATAGAATGAAAAAATGCCGGAATCACACCAAAAATAGTTTGGAAAGAGGTCACGAGGCCCGAGCCCACAAGTTTAAAAAAATGAGCCAGGCCAGTCGTGGACGAGGCATTGAAAATTGTTTGGATCAAAGCTCCAAAATGCAGGGGGAGGTCAGTATTCAAAAGCGCCTGTACCTCGGTGCGCGTATTTGCTACGTGAAGGACAAATGTTTCCCGGGAGGAAGTCAATGGCACCTCCTTTTGGGACAATAGCGCTCTTATTCTGCTCATCTTGTCGAACTCTGCTTTCAAGGTTGGAATTGAAGGCCAGATAGAAGCATCCAGCCTCCCATGCGGGGGTGGAAACAGGACGTTATTGCAGCAGACAACCCTCTGTGTTACAGTTACTATATACGGGATCCCTACTAACATCCCGCAGCAAGCTTCATTGTTTAAAATTAAATAACTACCGTTTGCAAGCAGCGTGAAAGATGGCGTAATCACTGGTACCGGGATACCTTTGAGGACGCAGGCCAAATTCGGAGCGTGTACATTACAAGCACCGTGCAATTGAATGTGCCTACACACAACAGAATGATCAGGTGACGTTGTACATTCTTCACCCTTCAGATAAACCTCAGTACCGTCCCTTGTACATCTATACGTAAAGGGGAGGGACCAGACTTCATGTATGAAAGCGGTACCCAGCTGTTCATATCTACCCAGAGCATAGTGTTTCATACAAGAGGTAAACTTAAAAAGCGCAAACGGTAGACTTATCAATCCGTGTAAGAGCCACACAGCGGAGTCGACTTCCGCAACAGAAAAAGGTAACGGCTCCAATTTCTCAATATGGAGCAAGGAATATGTAGCATCCTTCATGGACATGAACTGCTGTTTGTCAGTAAGGTTAAAGGGAAGAAATAACGATGTTGTATTCAGATAGTCCCAAGGGACCTTCCCTGCCTTCAACGTTTGTAATGTCCATGCAAACTGCATAACAGAACGCAACTGGTTTTGACCATGATACAACACAGACATATCATCCTGCACAATATCCACAATTGAAGAAACAATATTATCTAAAGTATAAATGCGAGAAGAAAGAGTGTTAATGCTGTTATCAATAACTGCTAATACTTTTTCCATATTAGCCTGATCAATAGCTCTCAATCTTGAAGCTGCCTCAATTTGCGACAGTTTCTATACTTCGTTGTAAATAGCATACGCCCATCTCTTGGACCTGCCACCCACAGGACCTTTAACAAAATCATTCAAATCTATTTTGTCATGTAACTTTGATAAATGAACTTTGACAGATGCCAAGGTGGAATGTCGCAGCCAGGACTGACATAATTTCCCTACAGAGTATGTAGTTACTGTATGTGACGACTCAAACCGGGGGTCCACGCGATCTTGAGTATACCCCGGTTTCAGTCCTAGAAAACGACGTTGACAGGTATCAGAACTGCTTTGCCAAATCAACCATCCCTCACTATTAAATTTCGAAATATTGAAAGATGAATTAGAAACTAATAACTGCAAAGCAGGAAGGGGCAGATCTGTGTGATTATACCAATTTGGGTAAGCACCCAGATCCGGCACAGAAGGCGAATTTAGTTTTTTAGAAGTGGCCAATCCGAAACAGGTGGTTTGGAAGATGGTTGCATTTAAAAACAACATATGATTTGGTACTAGACAGGCACGGTGTAAAGCTTCAGTTCCCTGAACCTGCCACGGTTTGGAACCCCAAACCGACTTAAGATCAATAGTAGCCTTCCATAGATCATAACCTTTGATTGACAACTCATCCATAAAGGACTTAGAATATAGCAATTTGGTGTGTGTCAGTCTAACCTTGGAGGCAGACTCGGGCTTAACTTTAAAATAAAAGGATGCCGGGGCCGAAACACTGAAATCAGTAAAATAAGTAAACTTATCAACTAATGTATGTGAACTGCCAAGCGAGGGGGTGGGACAATGTTCCCACTGGGTAAAATTTACAAAATTTCTAAACGAATTCGATTTATGCAGGAAGTGATTGCCATAATGTTGAAAACAATACTGTTCCGCATAATTAGCCGCATTTTCATACAAATCCTCAGCATCAAAGGCGGCATAATATTTCAAATCTGAAAACAGTGCTTCAATGGCGTGTACATCCCAATCATCAGAACGTATGTTCTGTTTAACTACATCACCCATAGAAACACGAAATACATTAGGCACATTAATGACCTCTGTAGGCCCATGAATTTGAAATTTAACTGCATCCCATGCGATTCCATCCATGACGGGCCAGGCAGTAATATTCACAAAAGTCTGGTCCCTTTTCATGATGTGGGATGAAGAGTGGGGGGCCAAAGTTCCATTGATAAGTCTAATTGTCGATCTCTCTTTGAGATAATGGCCATCCACCAAACGGAAGAAAACTACAACAAATCCAATGGACATAAACAAAAAAATACCAAAAAGTATCAACCAGATGTATGTCCAAGGAGCTATCAAAAAATGTTTCTTAAACCAGCTCACAAAAACAGCAATGTTTGATGGGGGAGTTGAGGGCAAAGAGTTAGTGTCAAAGGAAAAACGGGACTGGCCAAGTGCTGTAGATTGTAAAACAGGCGAAGGTCCACGTGTAGGATAAGCGTACTCAGTCTCATCGGGCAAACCACCAGCCGGTGGTATCAGCAAGGGATCAGTAACTGAATGCATCTTGATTGCAACATCAGACAAGGTGGTAGAAGCAGGAACCATCATTGAATTTCTTTGCATTGTCTGGCATGAAACTGCCGGAGTCATACTAAGAAGTATCGGCCACTCGCTGAAGTTTGACATTGTCAATAGAGATGTACCTGTTTTCTTTGCGACCAGGAAGTGGAGGTAAAATGACTGTTCTTGTACCCTGCACTCCAAGCACTGGAACTGGTGCACGATAAGAGGGGCCGAACTCCTTCTTGTTCTCCACCTTCTCACGGACCAGATCACCAACTCGGGGTAGCCAGCCGACTACCGGAATCTGAACCTCAGCATCAGACGTGGAGGGCAAATGTTCTTTCGAAAGAGAGTCTCTGGCTTCTTGTAGAGTCTGCAAAACAGCACAGTGATCATCTACGTCAAAGGGTGCGGTCGACGCCGCAATGTCTAGACCATCAAGGTCTGGAACAAACATTCTGATTCCGAAGAGCATCATGTACGGGGTCCGCCCACCCAGAGACCTTCTAGGGAGATTATTTAGTGCACGTTGGACGTTATACAAATGGGCTAGCCAGTTCCGGCCTGTGCCTAAAACACGTGCTGTCAATGATTGCTTTAAGTCACGGTTCATTCGCTCCACCACACTATTACCCTCAGGTCAGTAGGGAGACGAAAATTTGACTAGGACCCCCAAATTTTTCATAGCCTCCTTGTAAGCCTTAGAGGCGAACGCAGGGCCCTGATCGGAATGGAAGGTACCACACGCAAAAGTTCCCACAAAGACACGCAAATCCCTGATGACAGTCCGCGAGTCAGCACTCCTTTGTGGCCATACCCATAGAAAACGTGTGCACGAATCCACTGCAACCAAGATGTACTTGTACGCAGTATCAAAAGAAAAAGGACCGCAGTGATCTAAATAAACACAACCAAATGGCATATTAGAGATGTACAGCTGTGTCTGTGGTGGGCGCGCAACAGTAGAAGGTTTAATCTGTTGGCAAATGTCACAATCAAGAACATAAGCGCGCGCTTGTTTATATAAACCAAACCACCAGTAACGTTGTTGTAGCAGAGATATTGTAGCTGACACACCGGCGTGGGCTGACGCCAACCCCTCGTGCGCAGCCAAGATCAGTGCTGGTCTGCAGTCCGCGTTGGGAATTATTCTATCACCAACGTCGTTAATCCTCACTAATGGGACGTTATCAGGACTTAAATGATAAATATACCGAGAGGGAAAACCCTTCGGGTAATCTCCTCCCTTCTCTGTAGCAGCAATAGCTGCCAAGATGTCATCATCAATCTTACTTTTGGATCTTGTAACTGCTGCCACTAAGTATGTAGCCACTGCTGTTTTCGCTGCCTCGTCAGCTAAGCTGTTGCCGACAGCATGGACACCAAGCCGCTGGTGACCAAGAGTGTGAATAACACTTACGAGAGGGAGACGTTCTTTAAAGTCTGCCACTCGAACCCAAAGCGTTTTATGCTTAATTGTGCTACCTTTAGTGTCGCGGTAATCATTCTGAGACCAGAAGTGTAAATTGTCATTGTAGGACTGGACACAGTAGAAGGAGTCACTCACTATAAGAGTAGTGACTCGGGGATCAGCAAACTCCAGTGCAAGCACCAGAGCCCGGAGCTCCGCCAATTGCGCGATACAATCACCCAATGACTGCGTATGCACTGCATCAGATTGGAATTCACCATTTACGAATGTACCTACGACAATTGCGCAAGCCGCAGAATAAGCGTGCTTCGATCCAATTGCGGGTTGCGCAGACCCGTCAGTGTATATGACACAATGGTATTCTTCGAGCGGGCGCAAAGACAGAGGTGCCGGATGAACGAATTCATACTGCAAGTACTCTTGAGTCTGTAATGAGGCATCAAAGATGTAAGTGACGTCTGGCGACGTCAGTGTTGTAGCCCATTGTATCCACCGTGGATGCAAAGCTTTAGAATTGGGTACACTTGCTTTAGTCACTGCCTCTAAAGCAGGATATGGAGTTACAACCAGAATCTGTTTCCCATGCGACAGTGCGCGTTCCTTGAGGATCGCCATCTGCACAGCAGTCAGAACTTTTTCGACCGTGGAAAAACGTAATTCAGCAGAGGTGTACAAGTGGGATTTGTACGCAATGGGGACTGTGTCGCCCTCATTAAACGTCAAATACGTGAACCCCACGGCGCCCGGTACTATTCTGATTACCAGGTTAGTGCGGTTATCACGTGTCAGCAAGTATTGTGAAGCAAGAAGGTCAGCCTGTAAAGACTGTAAAATTGCAGAGTGTTCTAGCTGCCAGCTAGATTTCGAAAACGAAGGCTGTACCAAGGCGTAAAGCGGCTTGATACGCTGGGCATAATCAGGAATGTACGTACGGCCGAAATTCAGAAAACGCAGCAGAGATTGTAATTTCTTCAGTGTCGTAGGAGCACTTAAGCGTGCACACTTTTCCAGAAAGTGGGGGGCTAACCCCTTACCTTCATTGTTGAGCTCGTAGCCCAAAAACAACACCGTATATTCTGCGATGTGTGACTTCGCAAAATTGAATTTGTAGCCATAGTCAGCAAAACTCACGATAATATTGTCAACCCGAGACAGATGCGGCATCAGCTCATCATCCGTAAGATAGATATCGTCAACATAGGAGTATGCTTCGGGGTCTATTCTTTCTAAAAGAGAAACCACGCGAGCAGAAAAGACGCCAGGGCTATTTTTGTAACCCATGGCTAATCTTGTAAACTGTTTTTGTTTTCCGCCTGAAGTAAACGCTGTCCACTGGCTACTCAGTGTGGACAGGTTGTGGCTAAAAAAGCCATTGGAAATGTCAAGTGTCGTTTTAAATCTTTTACGCACGAGACTGTCGACCAAAGCCGAGCTATGTGTATTTTGTACCGCGCAGGTCCGGCAATGGGAGTTTAGGTGCCGGTAATCCAAAACTAAACGGTACGAGCCGTCAGGCTTCGTTACAGTGAATAAAGGGTTATTCATAGGGGACACACATGTTTCAATAACACCCTGATATTCCAATTGTTCAAGGATTGCCGCGACGTGGGGTCTCGCTTCACGACGCATGGGATATTGAGGTTGAGGCTGGGGCATAGACCGCAATGGAATCTCATGGCAGGGGGACAATCTGTCCCATCCCACCTGAGTACGATACACCGCCGGCGCAAGCGCCCACTCCTCAGCATACACTTCAGCTTGGTCCTTAGGCACTGTGTGCGCAAAGGACGGGAGGATTACTTCCTCCCCTCTAGGAGCCTCTAAAATGAAAGCTGGGGGCCAATCTGCCTCCGCTAGGAGGATATCATAGGTGGTGGTCAGATTATCCCAAAAAATCCCTTTTATTGTACGTTGTATGTCACCCTCTATTAATAAGACTATTTCATAAAGTCTTTCAGGGGGAGCCACTCTGGTGTCAGCTGTTTCCACAGTAACCGATATATCAGTTGCTGTCACCGCCAGAAATGGACGCAGAGCTTGACGGACTATGGTAATTTCCGCTGCGCTGTCCAGGAGCGTCAGCGCCCATGTCCGGTTCCGAAGCTGTGTCCGCACTATCTTAGGCATACCTTGCCGTCAGAGCCGCCACTTTCTTCTTCTGAAACGGGGGTCTTTGTCGTGCAAATTCGTCCTGCTTGCCTTTACCCTCAGTCTGTCGGGGTTGGTCACGCTGTTGTGGAGCACCCCGACCTTTGCCACCGCCTCCGCCACCGGACTGTGTAGCCGATGTTTCCTGTGAAGAACGAGGAGAGCGCTGTTCAGAAACCTGAAATCTATCAGGAGACTTTATAGCAGCACGATCGCGCAGATCATAAGTGCGTTCACTACTTGACTGTTCGGGAGAGGCAGGCCGAGAGCCCTGTTTCTGTTGCTGCTGCTTTCCCTGTTGTTTAACCTGCCATTTTTGTTTAGGAAAAAAGGGCCGTTCGTCCTTACCAGACGTTTCTGCCTTACCCTGCTGTTTTAGATCGGGATTCTTTATTACAGGCTTAACTCCTAAAGAGCTACGACCCAAATCCCGATATGCCTCTGCGATTATTTTCGCAAATTCCTGCGGTTTGTCCTCCTCAGCAACTCGCTTCAGTTCATTACGAACCTGGAAATGCAAAGCATCACCCTTTAGGTTTCCAATTATCATGGTAGCCACCAGGTCAAATTGACCGAGGAGCCGCATCCCTAACTCTATCGCAGACTCCGCACCATGGTTCTCTTGAACTCTTTTGATAACGGAGGGCAGCTGCAACATAGACGGAGTGCCAAAGCACTGCGCATACGTCGCTGCAAAGACCTTGCCCCAATTTACACAATCATCTATGTGGGGGACCAAGTCTTTAGGCAAACTAATGGTGAGGATCCTGTGTTTCTCCACAGGAGTAGTATTCGGGTAAACCGCTTCTATTTGGTCAAATTTTTCAGCAAGCCAAAAGGGGAAATCATCCCTAGTTTGGGGGCGCTTGCCCATAACAGAATTAACCATAACAGGACTAATGACCACCGCGTGATGATCAGTAGGCTGTCCCGCAACAGCAGGTGCCCCCGCCTGCATATTGCGCGACACATACTGCACTAACGCCCTATATACCGTAATGAGGGCAGTGTGTATTACACGCAACTCAGCCACCGTCACCGTGAGGTAACGGGGATGAGGCGTAAATCCGACTAGTACCGGCCAAGTAGCCCCTGCAATTGATAAAGGGCCCATTCTCGGCGGTATAACCACATGGGGAAGGGCGCCATTAAACCAAATATGGTGCTGCCAAGCAGATATTGGTATTTCCTGTGTCCTATACGGCGTATAGTTCGCCGGCACTGCAGCGGCAGTGTAAGAATGAAAGGTGTCATCATCCCCCACCGCTGGAATCGTCACCCAAGAGTAGAACAACTCATAGGGATGAGCCACATCGGCTCCCACTCCAAAGATGACGTTCATACCAGTGTCCGGTACCCCATACTGCGTCAAATGACGTTTCACAGCCGCACGGCTGTGCGCCGCAATCTCCACCGACATTAGGACAACACACACTTGAAACTATCAGTAGCACAAGGGTTCAATAACCTTTTTAATTATCAAGCTTGAAAGAACCTATATCAATAGACCTAGGTAGGTTTTAAATCCGTCAGACTTGTTATCCGGAAACAAGAATGAGGGTGTTGTGGACAAACGCGAGCACTACTAAGGCGTTTCAACTCATAGACCAAACGTTAGGTGCGCCATGTTGCAGGGATTCTGCTTATACACAGAACTATGCGTAGAACCCCAGGACCTCAGTGAGTTGTGGTGTACCAGAAACTCACCTCTGAACCCAGAACCCAGTATCCGGCTAGCATTAGTGTCCCATTCGTTATCCGAGATTTAGCTCGGAGGTCCCAATGAAAAGACAACCCAGAACACGCGACTCAGTACATACTCAGGAATGGTGGGAATCGGAAATACCTGTTCGTATATTATTCTCACATCAGTCCACAACAAGAATCAACAGAGACACGGTGAAAATAAAAAGAGTTTATTTTTATAGACCACGTGTCCTAATATGCAGTACTTTGGCTAATACAAGCAGACAAATGATTAAAATCAAAACCATCAACATAGTTACAATTCCATAGAATATAAAAGGGGTGATCATGTTATAATGACAGTGGATACTACCACTTTCCCTTTACTAAGAAGCTAATATTATTATTAGTCTAACAGAAGGTCTCTTAGGCTTGAATAGGGGACCCCATACCTCAAAGATCAGCTTAGTGAAATCACATCACAGGAGCATCAGGAGTCTTCTCGCAGGAAGGCTCGTCTTCGGTCTGAATAATAAACATGATGTCCGTGATATTAAAAGCACCAACTTTCAGGTATGTGCAGCTGCTCGTGTGTTATGACTAAATAGTGGGTCGATCAACCTAGAGTGGAAAACATGCATTGTCTAACAACTCAGACTGTTTGTCACATCGTGTGCAGACCAAGGTCGCTTCGCAGAGCTCGGGATGGTAACAACAGATTGCTCTCGTGTGAGGCAAAACTCGAGTCAGCAGTTCGTTTAAGCAATAACATGTGAACGCAGTGTCGTGTGCAAAAGCAGCAAGATGGCTTTCTAACTTCTGACGTGGTTATGCTAACTTAACAATGTATGTACGTATTAAGGGAGTCCTTACTACATGCCCCCTTGATCGAAGCACTACTTAGTATGCAAGAAAGGAGAGAACGCAGAGTTCAAGCGCGACAGAGCAGAACAAGGCGTATCCAATTTAAAAAGAACTGGTCAGTTCAGGCAAAGTTCGAACAGGAAAAAACCAAAAAATGGATAGAAAAAACAAAAAACCTCAAACGTGCCGTGGGAGGTGAAAAATGAAAAAACGCCTCACCGGGCAGAAGTGCAGACGCACAGGGACAGTTCAAGACACGTGAGGAAAACACAGTGGACGAAAGTTCACTCAATCCATGAAAGTATATGCAGCATATGTGGCCACTGCTTCCAGCAGAAAATCATTGGCACGGCCACTGAAGGTTTCAGCCATCCAGTTAAGTAAAGAAAAGGAACATACGTGTTCTTCTATCAGCGGAGCCTCTAGCATCATCAGAGGGCAACCAGCGTGTACTTCCAAGTAACTCATATCCAAGAAGTCATATGCCGCTCTCACGACGTCCCAATTACCCAGGATACCATGCGCCGCACCGCAGGCCATAATCCGAACACCAGAACAGGCAGACTCGTGAGACACTAAGGGCCTCATCAGTCGATCAAAATCCGGGTCCGGAGACACCATGTTGGTGAAGCACAAATCCATAGGCCATTCAAAGGGACAATCTAGGCAGTGGAAGACAGGTTGCACGCAGGTGAAGTAGGAATACCGGAAGGATAATCCATATGCCAGGCTCAAAGTCGCCAACGGCAGGACACCATAGTAATCAAGCATCCTGTCACGAAGAAGCTGCAGACGGGACAGGCTGACGTGTGGCACAGAAAGAGCAGCCATTCCGCAAGATGAAAAGTAAAAGCAGCACACCTGCCACTAGAGCCAGAATTAACGGGACACCTCCAAAGACGCTGGAGAAAATAGAATGAAAAAATGCCGGAATCACACCAAAAATAGTTTGGAAAGAGGTCACGAGGCCCGAGCCCACAAGTTTAAAAAAATGAGCCAGGCCAGTCGTGGACGAGGCATTGAAAATTGTTTGGATCAAAGCTCCAAAATGCAGGGGGAGGTCAGTATTCAAAAGCGCCTGTACCTCGGTGCGCGTATTTGCTACGTGAAGGACAAATGTTTCCCGGGAGGAAGTCAATGGCACCTCCTTTTGGGACAATAGCGCTCTTATTCTGCTTATCTTGTCGAACTCTGCTTTCAAGGTTGGAATTGAAGGCCAGATAGAAGCATCCAGCCTCCCATGCGGGGGTGGAAACAGGACGTTATTGCAGCAGACAACCCTCTGTGTTACAGTTACTATATACGGGATCCCTACTAACATCCCGCAGCAAGCTTCATTGTTTAAAATTAAATAACTACCGTTTGCAAGCAGCGTGAAAGATGGCGTAATCACTGGTACCGGGATACCTTTGAGGACGCAGGCCAAATTCGGAGCGTGTACATTACAAGCACCGTGCAATTGAATGTGCCTACACACAACAGAATGATCAGGTGACGTTGTACATTCTTCACCCTTCAGATAAACCTCAGTACCGTCCCTTGTACATCTATACGTAAAGGGGAGGGACCAGACTTCATGTATGAAAGCGGTACCCAGCTGTTCATATCTACCCAGAGCATAGTGTTTCATACAAGAGGTAAACTTAAAAAGCGCAAACGGTAGACTTATCAATCCGTGTAAGAGCCACACAGCGGAGTCGACTTCCGCAACAGAAAAAGGTAACGGCTCCAATTTCTCAATATGGAGCAAGGAATATGTAGCATCCTTCATGGACATGAACTGCTGTTTGTCAGTAAGGTTAAAGGGAAGAAATAACGATGTTGTATTCAGATAGTCCCAAGGGACCTTCCCTGCCTTCAACGTTTGTAATGTCCATGCAAACTGCATAACAGAACGCAACTGGTTTTGACCATGATACAACACAGACATATCATCCTGCACAATATCCACAATTGAAGAAACAATATTATCTAAAGTATAAATGCGAGAAGAAAGAGTGTTAATGCTGTTATCAATAACTGCTAATACTTTTTCCATATTAGCCTGATCAATAGCTCTCAATCTTGAAGCTGCCTCAATTTGCGACAGTTTCTATACTTCGTTGTAAATAGCATACGCCCATCTCTTGGACCTGCCACCCACAGGACCTTTAACAAAATCATTCAAATCTATTTTGTCATGTAACTTTGATAAATGAACTTTGACAGATGCCAAGGTGGAATGTCGCAGCCAGGACTGACATAATTTCCCTACAGAGTATGTAGTTACTGTATGTGACGACTCAAACCGGGGGTCCACGCGATCTTGAGTATACCCCGGTTTCAGTCCTAGAAAACGACGTTGACAGGTATCAGAACTGCTTTGCCAAATCAACCATCCCTCACTATTAAATTTCGAAATATTGAAAGATGAATTAGAAACTAATAACTGCAAAGCAGGAAGGGGCAGATCTGTGTGATTATACCAATTTGGGTAAGCACCCAGATCCGGCACAGAAGGCGAATTTAGTTTTTTAGAAGTGGCCAATCCGAAACAGGTGGTTTGGAAGATGGTTGCATTTAAAAACAACATATGATTTGGTACTAGACAGGCACGGTGTAAAGCTTCAGTTCCCTGAACCTGCCACGGTTTGGAACCCCAAACCGACTTAAGATCAATAGTAGCCTTCCATAGATCATAACCTTTGATTGACAACTCATCCATAAAGGACTTAGAATATAGCAATTTGGTGTGTGTCAGTCTAACCTTGGAGGCAGACTCGGGCTTAACTTTAACATAAAAGGATGCCGGGGCCGAAACACTGAAATCAGTAAAATAAGTAAACTTATCAACTAATGTATGTGAACTGCCAAGCGAGGGGGTGGGACAATGTTCCCACTGGGTAAAATTTACAAAATTTCTAAACGAATTCGATTTATGCAGGAAGTGATTGCCATAATGTTGAAAACAATACTGTTCCGCATAATTAGCCGCATTTTCATACAAATCCTCAGCATCAAAGGCGGCATAATATTTCAAATCTGAAAACAGTGCTTCAATGGCGTGTACATCCCAATCATCAGAACGTATGTTCTGTTTAACTACATCACCCATAGAAACACGAAATACATTAGGCACATTAATGACCTCTGTAGGCCCATGAATTTGAAATTTAACTGCATCCCATGCGATTCCATCCATGACGGGCCAGGCAGTAATATTCACAAAAGTCTGGTCCCTTTTCATGATGTGGGATGAAGAGTGGGGGGCCAAAGTTCCATTGATAAGTCTAATTGTCGATCTCTCTTTGAGATAATGGCCATCCACCAAACGGAAGAAAACTACAACAAATCCAATGGACATAAACAAAAAAATACCAAAAAGTATCAACCAGATGTATGTCCAAGGAGCTATCAAAAAATGTTTCTTAAACCAGCTCACAAAAACAGCAATGTTTGATGGGGGAGTTGAGGGCAAAGAGTTAGTGTCAAAGGAAAAACGGGACTGGCCAAGTGCTGTAGATTGTAAAACAGGCGAAGGTCCACGTGTAGGATAAGCGTACTCAGTCTCATCGGGCAAACCACCAGCCGGTGGTATCAGCAAGGGATCAGTAACTGAATGCATCTTGATTGCAACATCAGACAAGGTGGTAGAAGCAGGAACCATCATTGAATTTCTTTGCATTGTCTGGCATGAAACTGCCGGAGTCATACTAAGAAGTATCGGCCACTCGCTGAAGTTTGACATTGTCAATAGAGATGTACCTGTTTTCTTTGCGACCAGGAAGTGGAGGTAAAATGACTGTTCTTGTACCCTGCACTCCAAGCACTGGAACTGGTGCACGATAAGAGGGGCCGAACTCCTTCTTGTTCTCCACCTTCTCACGGACCAGATCACCAACTCGGGGTAGCCAGCCGACTACCGGAATCTGAACCTCAGCATCAGACGTGGAGGGCAAATGTTCTTTCGAAAGAGAGTCTCTGGCTTCTTGTAGAGTCTGCAAAACAGCACAGTGATCATCTACGTCAAAGGGTGCGGTCGACGCCGCAATGTCTAGACCATCAAGGTCTGGAACAAACATTCTGATTCCGAAGAGCATCATGTACGGGGTCCGCCCACCCAGAGACCTTCTAGGGAGATTATTTAGTGCACGTTGGACGTTATACAAATGGGCTAGCCAGTTCCGGCCTGTGCCTAAAACACGTGCTGTCAATGATTGCTTTAAGTCACGGTTCATTCGCTCCACCACACTATTACCCTCAGGTCAGTAGGGAGACGAAAATTTGACTAGGACCCCCAAATTTTTCATAGCCTCCTTGTAAGCCTTAGAGGCGAACGCAGGGCCCTGATCGGAATGGAAGGTACCACACGCAAAAGTTCCCACAAAGACACGCAAATCCCTGATGACAGTCCGCGAGTCAGCACTCCTTTGTGGCCATACCCATAGAAAACGTGTGCACGAATCCACTGCAACCAAGATGTACTTGTACGCAGTATCAAAAGAAAAAGGACCGCAGTGATCTAAATAAACACAACCAAATGGCATATTAGAGATGTACAGCTGTGTCTGTGGTGGGCGCGCAACAGTAGAAGGTTTAATCTGTTGGCAAATGTCACAATCAAGAACATAAGCGCGCGCTTGTTTATATAAACCAAACCACCAGTAACGTTGTTGTAGCAGAGATATTGTAGCTGACACACCGGCGTGGGCTGACGCCAACCCCTCGTGCGCAGCCAAGATCAGTGCTGGTCTGCAGTCCGCGTTGGGAATTATTCTATCACCAACGTCGTTAATCCTCACTAATGGGACGTTATCAGGACTTAAATGATAAATATACCGAGAGGGAAAACCCTTCGGGTAATCTCCTCCCTTCTCTGTAGCAGCAATAGCTGCCAAGATGTCATCATCAATCTTACTTTTGGATCTTGTAACTGCTGCCACTAAGTATGTAGCCACTGCTGTTTTCGCTGCCTCGTCAGCTAAGCTGTTGCCGACAGCATGGACACCAAGCCGCTGGTGACCAAGAGTGTGAATAACACTTACGAGAGGGAGACGTTCTTTAAAGTCTGCCACTCGAACCCAAAGCGTTTTATGCTTAATTGTGCTACCTTTAGTGTCGCGGTAATCATTCTGAGACCAGAAGTGTAAATTGTCATTGTAGGACTGGACACAGTAGAAGGAGTCACTCACTATAAGAGTAGTGACTCGGGGATCAGCAAACTCCAGTGCAAGCACCAGAGCCCGGAGCTCCGCCAATTGCGCGATACAATCACCCAATGACTGCGTATGCACTGCATCAGATTGGAATTCACCATTTACGAATGTACCTACGACAATTGCGCAAGCCGCAGAATAAGCGTGCTTCGATCCAATTGCGGGTTGCGCAGACCCGTCAGTGTATATGACACAATGGTATTCTTCGAGCGGGCGCAAAGACAGAGGTGCCGGATGAACGAATTCATACTGCAAGTACTCTTGAGTCTGTAATGAGGCATCAAAGATGTAAGTGACGTCTGGCGACGTCAGTGTTGTAGCCCATTGTATCCACCGTGGATGCAAAGCTTTAGAATTGGGTACACTTGCTTTAGTCACTGCCTCTAAAGCAGGATATGGAGTTACAACCAGAATCTGTTTCCCATGCGACAGTGCGCGTTCCTTGAGGATCGCCATCTGCACAGCAGTCAGAACTTTTTCGACCGTGGAAAAACGTAATTCAGCAGAGGTGTACAAGTGGGATTTGTACGCAATGGGGACTGTGTCGCCCTCATTAAACGTCAAATACGTGAACCCCACGGCGCCCGGTACTATTCTGATTACCAGGTTAGTGCGGTTATCACGTGTCAGCAAGTATTGTGAAGCAAGAAGGTCAGCCTGTAAAGACTGTAAAATTGCAGAGTGTTCTAGCTGCCAGCTAGATTTCGAAAACGAAGGCTGTACCAAGGCGTAAAGCGGCTTGATACGCTGGGCATAATCAGGAATGTACGTACGGCCGAAATTCAGAAAACGCAGCAGAGATTGTAATTTCTTCAGTGTCGTAGGAGCACTTAAGCGTGCACACTTTTCCAGAAAGTGGGGGGCTAACCCCTTACCTTCATTGTTGAGCTCGTAGCCCAAAAACAACACCGTATATTCTGCGATGTGTGACTTCGCAAAATTGAATTTGTAGCCATAGTCAGCAAAACTCACGATAATATTGTCAACCCGAGACAGATGCGGCATCAGCTCATCATCCGTAAGATAGATATCGTCAACATAGGAGTATGCTTCGGGGTCTATTCTTTCTAAAAGAGAAACCACGCGAGCAGAAAAGACGCCAGGGCTATTTTTGTAACCCATGGCTAATCTTGTAAACTGTTTTTGTTTTCCGCCTGAAGTAAACGCTGTCCACTGGCTACTCAGTGTGGACAGGTTGTGGCTAAAAAAGCCATTGGAAATGTCAAGTGTCGTTTTAAATCTTTTACGCACGAGACTGTCGACCAAAGCCGAGCTATGTGTATTTTGTACCGCGCAGGTCCGGCAATGGGAGTTTAGGTGCCGGTAATCCAAAACTAAACGGTACGAGCCGTCAGGCTTCGTTACAGTGAATAAAGGGTTATTCATAGGGGACACACATGTTTCAATAACACCCTGATATTCCAATTGTTCAAGGATTGCCGCGACGTGGGGTCTCGCTTCACGACGCATGGGATATTGAGGTTGAGGCTGGGGCATAGACCGCAATGGAATCTCATGGCAGGGGGACAATCTGTCCCATCCCACCTGAGTACGATACACCGCCGGCGCAAGCGCCCACTCCTCAGCATACACTTCAGCTTGGTCCTTAGGCACTGTGTGCGCAAAGGACGGGAGGATTACTTCCTCCCCTCTAGGAGCCTCTAAAATGAAAGCTGGGGGCCAATCTGCCTCCGCTAGGAGGATATCATAGGTGGTGGTCAGATTATCCCAAAAAATCCCTTTTATTGTACGTTGTATGTCACCCTCTATTAATAAGACTATTTCATAAAGTCTTTCAGGGGGAGCCACTCTGGTGTCAGCTGTTTCCACAGTAACCGATATATCAGTTGCTGTCACCGCCAGAAATGGACGCAGAGCTTGACGGACTATGGTAATTTCCGCTGCGCTGTCCAGGAGCGTCAGCGCCCATGTCCGGTTCCGAAGCTGTGTCCGCACTATCTTAGGCATACCTTGCCGTCAGAGCCGCCACTTTCTTCTTCTGAAACGGGGGTCTTTGTCGTGCAAATTCGTCCTGCTTGCCTTTACCCTCAGTCTGTCGGGGTTGGTCACGCTGTTGTGGAGCACCCCGACCTTTGCCACCGCCTCCGCCACCGGACTGTGTAGCCGATGTTTCCTGTGAAGAACGAGGAGAGCGCTGTTCAGAAACCTGAAATCTATCAGGAGACTTTATAGCAGCACGATCGCGCAGATCATAAGTGCGTTCACTACTTGACTGTTCGGGAGAGGCAGGCCGAGAGCCCTGTTTCTGTTGCTGCTGCTTTCCCTGTTGTTTAACCTGCCATTTTTGTTTAGGAAAAAAGGGCCGTTCGTCCTTACCAGACGTTTCTGCCTTACCCTGCTGTTTTAGATCGGGATTCTTTATTACAGGCTTAACTCCTAAAGAGCTACGACCCAAATCCCGATATGCCTCTGCGATTATTTTCGCAAATTCCTGCGGTTTGTCCTCCTCAGCAACTCGCTTCAGTTCATTACGAACCTGGAAATGCAAAGCATCACCCTTTAGGTTTCCAATTATCATGGTAGCCACCAGGTCAAATTGACCGAGGAGCCGCATCCCTAACTCTATCGCAGACTCCGCACCATGGTTCTCTTGAACTCTTTTGATAACGGAGGGCAGCTGCAACATAGACGGAGTGCCAAAGCACTGCGCATACGTCGCTGCAAAGACCTTGCCCCAATTTACACAATCATCTATGTGGGGGACCAAGTCTTTAGGCAAACTAATGGTGAGGATCCTGTGTTTCTCCACAGGAGTAGTATTCGGGTAAACCGCTTCTATTTGGTCAAATTTTTCAGCAAGCCAAAAGGGGAAATCATCCCTAGTTTGGGGGCGCTTGCCCATAACAGAATTAACCATAACAGGACTAATGACCACCGCGTGATGATCAGTAGGCTGTCCCGCAACAGCAGGTGCCCCCGCCTGCATATTGCGCGACACATACTGCACTAACGCCCTATATACCGTAATGAGGGCAGTGTGTATTACACGCAACTCAGCCACCGTCACCGTGAGGTAACGGGGATGAGGCGTAAATCCGACTAGTACCGGCCAAGTAGCCCCTGCAATTGATAAAGGGCCCATTCTCGGCGGTATAACCACATGGGGAAGGGCGCCATTAAACCAAATATGGTGCTGCCAAGCAGATATTGGTATTTCCTGTGTCCTATACGGCGTATAGTTCGCCGGCACTGCAGCGGCAGTGTAAGAATGAAAGGTGTCATCATCCCCCACCGCTGGAATCGTCACCCAAGAGTAGAACAACTCATAGGGATGAGCCGCATCGGCTCCCACTCCAAAGATGACGTTCATACCAGTGTCCGGTACCCCATACTGCGTCAAATGACGTTTCACAGCCGCACGGCTGTGCGCCGCAATCTCCACCGACATTAGGACAACACACACTTGAAACTATCAGTAGCACAAGGGTTCAATAACCTTTTTAATTATCAAGCTTGAAAGAACCTATATCAATAGACCTAGGTAGGTTTTAAATCCGTCAGACTTGTTATCCGGAAACAAGAATGAGGGTGTTGTGGACAAACGCGAGCACTACTAAGGCGTTTCAACTCATAGACCAAACGTTAGGTGCGCCATGTTGCAGGGATTCTGCTTATACACAGAACTATGCGTAGAACCCCAGGACCTCAGTGAGTTGTGGTGTACCAGAAACTCACCTCAGAACCCAGAACCCAGTATCCGGCTAGCATTAGTGTCCCATTCATTATCCGAGATTTAGCTCGGAGGTCCCAATGAAAAGACAACCCAGAACACGCGACTCAGTACATACTCAGGAATGGTGGGAATCGGAAATACCTGTTCGTATATTATTCTCACATCAGTCCACAACAAGAATCAACAGAGACACGGTGAAAATAAAAAGAGTTTATTTTTATAGACCACGTGTCCTAATATGCAGTACTTTGGCTAATACAAGCAGACAAATGATTAAAATCAAAACCATCAACATAGTTACAATTCCATAGAATATAAAAGGGGTGATCATGTTATAATGACAGTGGATACTACCACTTTCCCTTTACTAAGAAGCTAATATTATTATTAGTCTAACAGAAGGTCTCTTAGGCTTGAATAGGGGACCCCATACCTCAAAGATCAGCTTAGTGAAATCACATCACAGGAGCATCAGGAGTCTTCTCGCAGGAAGGCTCGTCTTCGGTCTGAATAATAAACATGATGTCCGTGATATTAAAAGCACCAACTTTCAGGTATGTGCAGCTGCTCGTGTGTTATGACTAAATAGTGGGTCGATCAACCTAGAGTGGAAAACATGCATTGTCTAACAACTCAGACTGTTTGTCACATCGTGTGCAGACCAAGGTCGCTTCGCAGAGCTCGGGATGGTAACAACAGATTGCTCTCGTGTGAGGCAAAACTCGAGTCAGCAGTTCGTTTAAGCAATAACATGTGAACGCAGTGTCGTGTGCAAAAGCAGCAAGATGGCTTTCTAACTTCTGACGTGGTTATGCTAACTTAACAATGTATGTACGTATTAAGGGAGTCCTTACTACATGCCCCCTTGATCGAAGCACTACTTAGTATGCAAGAAAGGAGAGAACGCAGAGTTCAAGCGCGACAGAGCAGAACAAGGCGTATCCAATTTAAAAAGAACTGGTCAGTTCAGGCAAAGTTCGAACAGGAAAAAACCAAAAAATGGATAGAAAAAACAAAAAACCTCAAACGTGCCGTGGGAGGTGAAAAATGAAAAAACGCCTCACCGGGCAGAAGTGCAGACGCACAGGGACAGTTCAAGACACGTGAGGAAAACACAGTGGACGAAAGTTCACTCAATCCATGAAAGTATATGCAGCATATGTGGCCACTGCTTCCAGCAGAAAATCATTGGCACGGCCACTGAAGGTTTCAGCCATCCAGTTAAGTAAAGAAAAGGAACATACGTGTTCTTCTATCAGCGGAGCCTCTAGCATCATCAGAGGGCAACCAGCGTGTACTTCCAAGTAACTCATATCCAAGAAGTCATATGCCGCTCTCACGACGTCCCAATTACCCAGGATACCATGCGCCGCACCGCAGGCCATAATCCGAACACCAGAACAGGCAGACTCGTGAGACACTAAGGGCCTCATCAGTCGATCAAAATCCGGGTCCGGAGACACCATGTTGGTGAAGCACAAATCCATAGGCCATTCAAAGGGACAATCTAGGCAGTGGAAGACAGGTTGCACGCAGGTGAAGTAGGAATACCGGAAGGATAATCCATATGCCAGGCTCAAAGTCGCCAACGGCAGGACACCATAGTAATCAAGCATCCTGTCACGAAGAAGCTGCAGACGGGACAGGCTGACGTGTGGCACAGAAAGAGCAGCCATTCCGCAAGATGAAAAGTAAAAGCAGCACACCTGCCACTAGAGCCAGAATTAACGGGACACCTCCAAAGACGCTGGAGAAAATAGAATGAAAAAATGCCGGAATCACACCAAAAATAGTTTGGAAAGAGGTCACGAGGCCCGAGCCCACAAGTTTAAAAAAATGAGCCAGGCCAGTCGTGGACGAGGCATTGAAAATTGTTTGGATCAAAGCTCCAAAATGCAGGGGGAGGTCAGTATTCAAAAGCGCCTGTACCTCGGTGCGCGTATTTGCTACGTGAAGGACAAATGTTTCCCGGGAGGAAGTCAATGGCACCTCCTTTTGGGACAATAGCGCTCTTATTCTGCTCATCTTGTCGAACTCTGCTTTCAAGGTTGGAATTGAAGGCCAGATAGAAGCATCCAGCCTCCCATGCGGGGGTGGAAACAGGACGTTATTGCAGCAGACAACCCTCTGTGTTACAGTTACTATATACGGGATCCCTACTAACATCCCGCAGCAAGCTTCATTGTTTAAAATTAAATAACTACCGTTTGCAAGCAGCGTGAAAGATGGCGTAATCACTGGTACCGGGATACCTTTGAGGACGCAGGCCAAATTCGGAGCGTGTACATTACAAGCACCGTGCAATTGAATGTGCCTACACACAACAGAATGATCAGGTGACGTTGTACATTCTTCACCCTTCAGATAAACCTCAGTACCGTCCCTTGTACATCTATACGTAAAGGGGAGGGACCAGACTTCATGTATGAAAGCGGTACCCAGCTGTTCATATCTACCCAGAGCATAGTGTTTCATACAAGAGGTAAACTTAAAAAGCGCAAACGGTAGACTTATCAATCCGTGTAAGAGCCACACAGCGGAGTCGACTTCCGCAACAGAAAAAGGTAACGGCTCCAATTTCTCAATATGGAGCAAGGAATATGTAGCATCCTTCATGGACATGAACTGCTGTTTGTCAGTAAGGTTAAAGGGAAGAAATAACGATGTTGTATTCAGATAGTCCCAAGGGACCTTCCCTGCCTTCAACGTTTGTAATGTCCATGCAAACTGCATAACAGAACGCAACTGGTTTTGACCATGATACAACACAGACATATCATCCTGCACAATATCCACAATTGAAGAAACAATATTATCTAAAGTATAAATGCGAGAAGAAAGAGTGTTAATGCTGTTATCAATAACTGCTAATACTTTTTCCATATTAGCCTGATCAATAGCTCTCAATCTTGAAGCTGCCTCAATTTGCGACAGTTTCTATACTTCGTTGTAAATAGCATACGCCCATCTCTTGGACCTGCCACCCACAGGACCTTTAACAAAATCATTCAAATCTATTTTGTCATGTAACTTTGATAAATGAACTTTGACAGATGCCAAGGTGGAATGTCGCAGCCAGGACTGACATAATTTCCCTACAGAGTATGTAGTTACTGTATGTGACGACTCAAACCGGGGGTCCACGCGATCTTGAGTATACCCCGGTTTCAGTCCTAGAAAACGACGTTGACAGGTATCAGAACTGCTTTGCCAAATCAACCATCCCTCACTATTAAATTTCGAAATATTGAAAGATGAATTAGAAACTAATAACTGCAAAGCAGGAAGGGGCAGATCTGTGTGATTATACCAATTTGGGTAAGCACCCAGATCCGGCACAGAAGGCGAATTTAGTTTTTTAGAAGTGGCCAATCCGAAACAGGTGGTTTGGAAGATGGTTGCATTTAAAAACAACATATGATTTGGTACTAGACAGGCACGGTGTAAAGCTTCAGTTCCCTGAACCTGCCACGGTTTGGAACCCCAAACCGACTTAAGATCAATAGTAGCCTTCCATAGATCATAACCTTTGATTGACAACTCATCCATAAAGGACTTAGAATATAGCAATTTGGTGTGTGTCAGTCTAACCTTGGAGGCAGACTCGGGCTTAACTTTAACATAAAAGGATGCCGGGGCCGAAACACTGAAATCAGTAAAATAAGTAAACTTATCAACTAATGTATGTGAACTGCCAAGCGAGGGGGTGGGACAATGTTCCCACTGGGTAAAATTTACAAAATTTCTAAACGAATTCGATTTATGCAGGAAGTGATTGCCATAATGTTGAAAACAATACTGTTCCGCATAATTAGCCGCATTTTCATACAAATCCTCAGCATCAAAGGCGGCATAATATTTCAAATCTGAAAACAGTGCTTCAATGGCGTGTACATCCCAATCATCAGAACGTATGTTCTGTTTAACTACATCACCCATAGAAACACGAAATACATTAGGCACATTAATGACCTCTGTAGGCCCATGAATTTGAAATTTAACTGCATCCCATGCGATTCCATCCATGACGGGCCAGGCAGTAATATTCACAAAAGTCTGGTCCCTTTTCATGATGTGGGATGAAGAGTGGGGGGCCAAAGTTCCATTGATAAGTCTAATTGTCGATCTCTCTTTGAGATAATGGCCATCCACCAAACGGAAGAAAACTACAACAAATCCAATGGACATAAACAAAAAAATACCAAAAAGTATCAACCAGATGTATGTCCAAGGAGCTATCAAAAAATGTTTCTTAAACCAGCTCACAAAAACAGCAATGTTTGATGGGGGAGTTGAGGGCAAAGAGTTAGTGTCAAAGGAAAAACGGGACTGGCCAAGTGCTGTAGATTGTAAAACAGGCGAAGGTCCACGTGTAGGATAAGCGTACTCAGTCTCATCGGGCAAACCACCAGCCGGTGGTATCAGCAAGGGATCAGTAACTGAATGCATCTTGATTGCAACATCAGACAAGGTGGTAGAAGCAGGAACCATCATTGAATTTCTTTGCATTGTCTGGCATGAAACTGCCGGAGTCATACTAAGAAGTATCGGCCACTCGCTGAAGTTTGACATTGTCAATAGAGATGTACCTGTTTTCTTTGCGACCAGGAAGTGGAGGTAAAATGACTGTTCTTGTACCCTGCACTCCAAGCACTGGAACTGGTGCACGATAAGAGGGGCCGAACTCCTTCTTGTTCTCCACCTTCTCACGGACCAGATCACCAACTCGGGGTAGCCAGCCGACTACCGGAATCTGAACCTCAGCATCAGACGTGGAGGGCAAATGTTCTTTCGAAAGAGAGTCTCTGGCTTCTTGTAGAGTCTGCAAAACAGCACAGTGATCATCTACGTCAAAGGGTGCGGTCGACGCCGCAATGTCTAGACCATCAAGGTCTGGAACAAACATTCTGATTCCGAAGAGCATCATGTACGGGGTCCGCCCACCCAGAGACCTTCTAGGGAGATTATTTAGTGCACGTTGGACGTTATACAAATGGGCTAGCCAGTTCCGGCCTGTGCCTAAAACACGTGCTGTCAATGATTGCTTTAAGTCACGGTTCATTCGCTCCACCACACTATTACCCTCAGGTCAGTAGGGAGACGAAAATTTGACTAGGACCCCCAAATTTTTCATAGCCTCCTTGTAAGCCTTAGAGGCGAACGCAGGGCCCTGATCGGAATGGAAGGTACCACACGCAAAAGTTCCCACAAAGACACGCAAATCCCTGATGACAGTCCGCGAGTCAGCACTCCTTTGTGGCCATACCCATAGAAAACGTGTGCACGAATCCACTGCAACCAAGATGTACTTGTACGCAGTATCAAAAGAAAAAGGACCGCAGTGATCTAAATAAACACAACCAAATGGCATATTAGAGATGTACAGCTGTGTCTGTGGTGGGCGCGCAACAGTAGAAGGTTTAATCTGTTGGCAAATGTCACAATCAAGAACATAAGCGCGCGCTTGTTTATATAAACCAAACCACCAGTAACGTTGTTGTAGCAGAGATATTGTAGCTGACACACCGGCGTGGGCTGACGCCAACCCCTCGTGCGCAGCCAAGATCAGTGCTGGTCTGCAGTCCGCGTTGGGAATTATTCTATCACCAACGTCGTTAATCCTCACTAATGGGACGTTATCAGGACTTAAATGATAAATATACCGAGAGGGAAAACCCTTCGGGTAATCTCCTCCCTTCTCTGTAGCAGCAATAGCTGCCAAGATGTCATCATCAATCTTACTTTTGGATCTTGTAACTGCTGCCACTAAGTATGTAGCCACTGCTGTTTTCGCTGCCTCGTCAGCTAAGCTGTTGCCGACAGCATGGACACCAAGCCGCTGGTGACCAAGAGTGTGAATAACACTTACGAGAGGGAGACGTTCTTTAAAGTCTGCCACTCGAACCCAAAGCGTTTTATGCTTAATTGTGCTACCTTTAGTGTCGCGGTAATCATTCTGAGACCAGAAGTGTAAATTGTCATTGTAGGACTGGACACAGTAGAAGGAGTCACTCACTATAAGAGTAGTGACTCGGGGATCAGCAAACTCCAGTGCAAGCACCAGAGCCCGGAGCTCCGCCAATTGCGCGATACAATCACCCAATGACTGCGTATGCACTGCATCAGATTGGAATTCACCATTTACGAATGTACCTACGACAATTGCGCAAGCCGCAGAATAAGCGTGCTTCGATCCAATTGCGGGTTGCGCAGACCCGTCAGTGTATATGACACAATGGTATTCTTCGAGCGGGCGCAAAGACAGAGGTGCCGGATGAACGAATTCATACTGCAAGTACTCTTGAGTCTGTAATGAGGCATCAAAGATGTAAGTGACGTCTGGCGACGTCAGTGTTGTAGCCCATTGTATCCACCGTGGATGCAAAGCTTTAGAATTGGGTACACTTGCTTTAGTCACTGCCTCTAAAGCAGGATATGGAGTTACAACCAGAATCTGTTTCCCATGCGACAGTGCGCGTTCCTTGAGGATCGCCATCTGCACAGCAGTCAGAACTTTTTCGACCGTGGAAAAACGTAATTCAGCAGAGGTGTACAAGTGGGATTTGTACGCAATGGGGACTGTGTCGCCCTCATTAAACGTCAAATACGTGAACCCCACGGCGCCCGGTACTATTCTGATTACCAGGTTAGTGCGGTTATCACGTGTCAGCAAGTATTGTGAAGCAAGAAGGTCAGCCTGTAAAGACTGTAAAATTGCAGAGTGTTCTAGCTGCCAGCTAGATTTCGAAAACGAAGGCTGTACCAAGGCGTAAAGCGGCTTGATACGCTGGGCATAATCAGGAATGTACGTACGGCCGAAATTCAGAAAACGCAGCAGAGATTGTAATTTCTTCAGTGTCGTAGGAGCACTTAAGCGTGCACACTTTTCCAGAAAGTGGGGGGCTAACCCCTTACCTTCATTGTTGAGCTCGTAGCCCAAAAACAACACCGTATATTCTGCGATGTGTGACTTCGCAAAATTGAATTTGTAGCCATAGTCAGCAAAACTCACGATAATATTGTCAACCCGAGACAGATGCGGCATCAGCTCATCATCCGTAAGATAGATATCGTCAACATAGGAGTATGCTTCGGGGTCTATTCTTTCTAAAAGAGAAACCACGCGAGCAGAAAAGACGCCAGGGCTATTTTTGTAACCCATGGCTAATCTTGTAAACTGTTTTTGTTTTCCGCCTGAAGTAAACGCTGTCCACTGGCTACTCAGTGTGGACAGGTTGTGGCTAAAAAAGCCATTGGAAATGTCAAGTGTCGTTTTAAATCTTTTACGCACGAGACTGTCGACCAAAGCCGAGCTATGTGTATTTTGTACCGCGCAGGTCCGGCAATGGGAGTTTAGGTGCCGGTAATCCAAAACTAAACGGTACGAGCCGTCAGGCTTCGTTACAGTGAATAAAGGGTTATTCATAGGGGACACACATGTTTCAATAACACCCTGATATTCCAATTGTTCAAGGATTGCCGCGACGTGGGGTCTCGCTTCACGACGCATGGGATATTGAGGTTGAGGCTGGGGCATAGACCGCAATGGAATCTCATGGCAGGGGGACAATCTGTCCCATCCCACCTGAGTACGATACACCGCCGGCGCAAGCGCCCACTCCTCAGCATACACTTCAGCTTGGTCCTTAGGCACTGTGTGCGCAAAGGACGGGAGGATTACTTCCTCCCCTCTAGGAGCCTCTAAAATGAAAGCTGGGGGCCAATCTGCCTCCGCTAGGAGGATATCATAGGTGGTGGTCAGATTATCCCAAAAAATCCCTTTTATTGTACGTTGTATGTCACCCTCTATTAATAAGACTATTTCATAAAGTCTGTCAGGGGGAGCCACTCTGGTGTCAGCTGTTTCCACAGTAACCGATATATCAGTTGCTGTCACCGCCAGAAATGGACGCAGAGCTTGACGGACTATGGTAATTTCCGCTGCGCTGTCCAGGAGCGTCAGCGCCCATGTCCGGTTCCGAAGCTGTGTCCGCACTATCTTAGGCATACCTTGCCGTCAGAGCCGCCACTTTCTTCTTCTGAAACGGGGGTCTTTGTCGTGCAAATTCGTCCTGCTTGCCTTTACCCTCAGTCTGTCGGGGTTGGTCACGCTGTTGTGGAGCACCCCGACCTTTGCCACCGCCTCCGCCACCGGACTGTGTAGCCGATGTTTCCTGTGAAGAACGAGGAGAGCGCTGTTCAGAAACCTGAAATCTATCAGGAGACTTTATAGCAGCACGATCGCGCAGATCATAAGTGCGTTCACTACTTGACTGTTCGGGAGAGGCAGGCCGAGAGCCCTGTTTCTGTTGCTGCTGCTTTCCCTGTTGTTTAACCTGCCATTTTTGTTTAGGAAAAAAGGGCCGTTCGTCCTTACCAGACGTTTCTGCCTTACCCTGCTGTTTTAGATCGGGATTCTTTATTACAGGCTTAACTCCTAAAGAGCTACGACCCAAATCCCGATATGCCTCTGCGATTATTTTCGCAAATTCCGGCGGTTTGTCCTCCTCAGCAACTCGCTTCAGTTCATTACGAACCTGGAAATGCAAAGCATCACCCTTTAGGTTTCCAATTATCATGGTAGCCACCAGGTCAAATTGACCGAGGAGCCGCATCCCTAACTCTATCGCAGACTCCGCACCATGGTTCTCTTGAACTCTTTTGATAACGGAGGGCAGCTGCAACATAGACGGAGTGCCAAAGCACTGCGCATACGTCGCTGCAAAGACCTTGCCCCAATTTACACAATCATCTATGTGGGGGACCAAGTCTTTAGGCAAACTAATGGTGAGGATCCTGTGTTTCTCCACAGGAGTAGTATTCGGGTAAACCGCTTCTATTTGGTCAAATTTTTCAGCAAGCCAAAAGGGGAAATCATCCCTAGTTTGGGGGCGCTTGCCCATAACAGAATTAACCATAACAGGACTAATGACCACCGCGTGATGATCAGTAGGCTGTCCCGCAACAGCAGGTGCCCCCGCCTGCATATTGCGCGACACATACTGCACTAACGCCCTATATACCGTAATGAGGGCAGTGTGTATTACACGCAACTCAGCCACCGTCACCGTGAGGTAACGGGGATGAGGCGTAAATCCGACTAGTACCGGCCAAGTGGCCCCTGCAATTGATAAAGGGCCCATTCTCGGCGGTATAACCACATGGGGAAGGGCGCCATTAAACCAAATATGGTGCTGCCAAGCAGATATTGGTATTTCCTGTGTCCTATACGGCGTATAGTTCGCCGGCACTGCAGCGGCAGTGTAAGAATGAAAGGTGTCATCATCCCCCACCGCTGGAATCGTCACCCAAGAGTAGAACAACTCATAGGGATGAGCCGCATCGGCTCCCACTACAAAGATGACGTTCATACCAGTGTCCGGTACCCCATACTGCGTCAAATGACGTTTCACAGCCGCACGGCTGTGCGCCGCAATCTCCACCGACATTAGGACAACACACACTTGAAACTATCAGTAGCACAAGGGTTCAATAACCTTTTTAATTATCAAGCTTGAAAGAACCTATATCAATAGACCTAGGTAGGTTTTAAATCCGTCAGACTTGTTATCCGGAAACAAGAATGAGGGTGTTGTGGACAAACGCGAGCACTACTAAGGCGTTTCAACTCATAGACCAAACGTTAGGTGCGCCATGTTGCAGGGATTCTGCTTATACACAGAACTATGCGTAGAACCCCAGGACCTCAGTGAGTTGTGGTGTACCAGAAACTCACCTCAGAACCCAGAACCCAGTATCCGGCTAGCATAAGTGTCCCATTCGTTATCCGAGATTTAGCTCGGAGGTCCCAATGAAAAGACAACCCAGAACACGCGACTCAGTACATACTCAGGAATGGTGGGAATCGGAAATACCTGTTCGTATATTATTCTCACATCAGTCCACAACAAGAATCAACAGAGACACGGTGAAAATAAAAAGAGTTTATTTTTATAGACCACGTGTCCTAATATGCAGTACTTTGGCTAATACAAGCAGACAAATGATTAAAATCAAAACCATCAACATAGTTACAATTCCATAGAATATAAAAGGGGTGATCATGTTATAATGACAGTGGATACTACCACTTTCCCTTTACTAAGAAGCTAATATTATTATTAGTCTAACAGAAGGTCTCTTAGGCTTGAATAGGGGACCCCATACCTCAAAGATCAGCTTAGTGAAATCACATCACAGGAGCATCAGGAGTCTTCTCGCAGGAAGGCTCGTCTTCGGTCTGAATAATAAACATGATGTCCGTGATATTAAAAGCACCAACTTTCAGGTATGTGCAGCTGCTCGTGTGTTATGACTAAATAGTGGGTCGATCAACCTAGAGTGGAAAACATGCATTGTCTAACAACTCAGACTGTTTGTCACATCGTGTGCAGACCAAGGTCGCTTCGCAGAGCTCGGGATGGTAACAACAGATTGCTCTCGTGTGAGGCAAAACTCGAGTCAGCAGTTCGTTTAAGCAATAACATGTGAACGCAGTGTCGTGTGCAAAAGCAGCAAGATGGCTTTCTAACTTCTGACGTGGTTATGCTAACTTAACAATGTATGTACGTATTAAGGGAGTCCTTACTACACAAGCTCCTGTCCTTCCTGTGGTTAATGTTCCTTCGGCACCCCCTCTTCCTGGGTTGCCTATTCCGCCTTTGCCTATCGTTTCGCCAACTGCTTTACCTGCTACTCCCACCCTTACCATTTCATCTGCTCCGGCTGCCCTGTTTCCGAACTCTGTAACCATTCTGACTCCGCTTTCTGTTCGTCGGAAAATAACCGACTCTGTAACTAATATCTTAACTCCTCTCTACAGGTCTTTAATTGGGACCCCCGTTTCTGACTCTACACAGAGACGTAGCCAGTTTCCTGGTCCCCAGGAACGAGAAATGTTAGATTCGACAGCTCTTAGGTGGATGTCGAAAGCTGCGAAGTATGATGCACGAAGAGTGTCAGATACATTTATGCAATGGAATGAACCAACTCAACGTTATGTCTTTGACGTGATGTGTTCTCTTGTGCGTGAGGAATGGGACGATGATGACTTAGATTCCGTCCCCTCTGATTTGATAAATATTCAGCAAAAGTTCGCCGCAGGAATGGTGATAGGTTCAGAAGTAAGGGAAGCGATAGAACTGATTTTAGCTTATAGGGATGACTCTCCTCTTCAGTCTCTAAGGGGTTCTGATGGTTCTCCGATTACTAGGAAAAGACGAGGTTAGTATCCGATGAGGGAAGTTCCACCCATATGGCGTGAAGCAGTTCAAGCTGATGCGGTTAATGGTATTGCAGCTGCTCCGGCACATTTCCATGGAGTGTGGATACACATCCCTTGGAAGCGGGCCGAAGTATTAGCAGTAAAACAGGCGTTACGAGACCCGTGTAAGAATCCTGCTGGATATTATAAAGAGTTAACGCAGACAGTTCAAGCGTGTGTCATGAATTTAGCAGACATCGAAATGCTATTTGGTAATGTAGTGCCACAACCCATATGGGCCAAGATCCGGCAAGAGAACCACCCAGTCGCCTTAGGAGGTGATTGGGCAGCTATTATAGCGGCAGACGCGCAACAAGTTGGTGGTGCTAAACCTGAGCCTCTGACTGCTGCTCTACCTGGTAGAATAATTAATCTGATGAAAACCCTGATGCCAGCGTTACGGGTCAACTGGGATAAATTATCAGCATGCAAGCAGAAGAAGGACGAAAGCGTCTCTGATTTCTTCACTAGATTTGAAGAGACCTTCGTAGACCACAGTGGGCAAGATATGAGTACTGAGGGAGGTCAGAGGTTGTTTGTCGACAAGTTCGTGTTTAATTTACTGCCTGAGCTTAGTAACAAGTTAAAGGATTCTGAAAGTGCATGGGCAGTGTCGACGACAGCACAAATACTTGCAACTGCTCAGTATTACGAGAATAGAGAGAAAGAAGAGAAGGAAAAGTCAGAAAAGAAGACAAAAGATCTGAAAACTAAAGTTCTTTTGCAACAGGCGTACCCGCCTCGCTCAAATCAGTCAGATTCACAGCAGCGACTCCAGTTTCAGCAACAGCCACAATTCCAGCAAGGAATGTCCCGAAGATTTGATTATGGTCTTCCCCGACAACAGTTAGCATGTAATCAGTGTGCCTATTGTAAAAAGGAGGGTCATTATAAGAATGAGTGTCCAGTACTGCACGCACAAACCAGTGGTGTCCCAGCTCAGAGAAGTAGTGGTGGGTTTATGCAAGCTCCTAGAGGTAGAGGACGTGGTACAATGACTCCACAGGCTGATCGCCAATCAAATTATTTTGATCAGCGAAATGTACAATCTACGCAACTTGGTAGATCTTCACAGTATCATGTTGAGGATTACTATGAAAATAATGAAGAGATTCATAAAAGCGAGTACTAGGACAGCCACAGGCAAAGAGAGGGAGTAGTATCAGTTCCAGTTGATCAGAGTGGACCTTATGTCGCAGTAGTTACATCAGGCGTGGTCGAACCGTTTCTGTTGGATACTGGTGCGGCAAAAAGTTCAATTATGCATGCGAAACTCCCTGGCGCACCTTTGTCTGGCTTAACGAACACTTCAGTAGGTTTCTCAGGCGCCCCTGTCCACAATCCTGTTTCTAGTCCTTTGTCAATTTCTGTTGGGCCATGCGAACTAGAAGCACCCCTCATTCTAACGACCGGTTGTAATGAAAATCTGCTTGGTTTAGATCTGTTGAAACGCCTGCATGCGACACTGTACTGTTCTCCTTCGGGAGTACAGCTCACGTTGGGTAAGAGAGTCATTTCTCCAATGTACCTGTCAATAAATAAGCTCCCACCGGAGCTGCGTTCTCTCCCTGATACTCTTTGGGCAACTGGTCCTAATGATGTAGGTCTTTTGGAAATTCCCCCTTATGTGGTGAGTCTGAAAGCGAATGTTAGATTGCCACGAATTCCACAGTATCGGATTTCAAATGAAGGTGAACGTGCACTTTTACTGATAGTGAAGGACTTAATACAGAAAGATGTGATAGAGAAAACTAGAGGAAATGTCTACAATAGTCCTGTTCTGCCAATTCTGAAACGCACTGACCCTTCCAAACCTCCGATCTACAGATTTGTGATTGACCTCAGAGAGGTTAACAAAATAGTGATTCCGCAGTTTCCTGTGGTACCAGATATCACTGCACTATTGACATTGATTCCTGCCTCAGCCACATGGTTTACGGTAATCGACTTGAAGAATGCCTTTTTCAGCATCCCGATAGCCGAGGAAAGTAGAGACATTTTTGGTTTCTCCTTAGGTGGTCGCAGTTTCAGGTTCAAGCGCGCCCCACAAGGTTATTGTGAGAGCCCTTCAATTTACAGCCAAGCATTGAAAACTCAATTAGATGCTCTTGTACTTCCTCCTGGTGTTGCTTTGATCCAATACGTAGATGATCTTTTACTGGCCGCCGATGACAAGGAAACTTGCAAAACAGCTACAATTTCTTTATTCCGTCATTTGTCAGACTTACATCACAAGGTGTCACCTTCTAAACTACAATATTGTTGCCAAGAAGTGACCTATTTAGGTCATCTTTTGTCAAAGGAGGGAAGAAGGTTGACCCCAGAGAGAGTCAAAGCAATTTCGCAGATGACTGTACCAAGCACACAAAGAGAAGTGCGTGCGTTTTTGGGTATTACATCATACTGCAGGCAATGGATCCCGAATTTTTCTCTCATGGCAAAACCATTGGTAGCCCTGACTGGAAAAGGTGTTCCGAGCCCTTTGCCATGGTCTGATGAATGTCAACAGAGCTTCTCCGACTTACGTGATGCGCTGTGTTCAGCTCCTGTGTTGGGTACTCCTGACTACAGTAAGCCGTTTACTTTATATGTCCATGAAAGAGAAGGTTGTCCTTTGAGTGTTTTAACGCAACAATTTGGTGACAAGCAGCGACCTTGTGCATATTTCTCATCCACATTAGATCCGGTAGCCAGAGCATTGCCAAGTTGTTTGAGAGCTACAGCAGCAGCTGCAGTGTCTATTCGACAGTCTGCTGGACTAGTCATGAACAACATGTTAGTAGTCATGGTTCCACATGCTGTGGATACACTCATGAATCGAACGAAAACTCAACACCTCACCAGTGCTAGACTATCAGGTTATGAGCTGACACTTTTGGCAAGTCACATTCAGATCAAGCGATGCAACATATTGAATCCAGCAACGCTGTTGCCGACTACTCAAGAGTCGAGTGATTCAGGGCCCGATTCACAGAACTAACTTAAGACAAAATCCTAAACTTACTACCATTTTGGTATTCACAGAAGGCACTTACTCATTTTGGTATTCACAGAGGACACTTACTCATTTCGGTATTCACAGAAGTTAGGAGTCCTAACTTTAGGACTCCTAAATGCCTTCTGTGAATACCGAAAGTCTTAAAATTAGGATTTTTCTCAGTTTAGGAGTCCTAAAGTTAGGACTCCTAACTTTACTGCTACTAAACTGAGAAAAATCCTAATTTTAAGGCTTTCGGCATTCACAGAAGACATTTAGGAGTCCTAAAGTTAGGAGTCCTAACTTTACTACTACTAAATTGAGAAAAATCCTAATTTTAAGACTATCGGTATTCACAAAAAGAATTTAGGAGTCCTAAAGTTAGGAGTCCTAACTATACTACTACTAAAATGAGAAAAATCCTAATTTTAAGGCTTTCGGTATTCACAGAAGGCGTTTAGGAGTCCTAACTTTACTACTACTAAATTGAGAAAAATCCTAATTTTAAGACTTTCGGTATTCACAGAAGGCGTTTAGGAGTCCTAAGGTTAGGAGTCCTAACTATACTACTACTAAACTGAGAAAAATCCTAATTTTAAGACTTTCGGTATTCACAGAATGCATTTAGGAGTCCTAAAGTTAGGACTCCTAACTTCTGTGAATACCGAAATGAGTAAGTGCCTTCTGTGAATACCAAAATGAGTAAGTCCCTTCTGTGAATACCAAAATGGTAGTAAGTTTAGGATTTTGTCTTAAGTTAGTTCTGTGAATCGGGCCCTCAGAGCCTCATGACTGTTGTTTTAGAACTGAGGAAGAGACAAAAGGTAGGATTGATTTAAAAGATACTCCGTTACTCGATCAAGATGGCACTTTGTACGTTGATGGGTCATGTTTTAAACTACAGAATGGTGATGTGACGGCCGCGTATGCAGTTACGACTTTGAGTACGATTGTTGAGACCGCAAGAGTGAGTCAGAATTCTGCCCAAGCTGCAGAATTAATTGCATTAACAAGAGCGTGTGTTTTAGCTGAGGGAAAGAGAGTGATTGTGTTTACTGATAGCCAATACGCCTTCGGCGTAGCACATAGCTTTGGACGTCTGTGGAAAAAAAGAGGTTTTCTCACGTCCCTTGGGACTAAGATCCAACATGGACAGTTAGTCAATGACCTGTTGGAATCTCTGACCCTACCGAATGAAGTTGCGATTGTGAAATGCAGTGCACATCGAAAGATTACGGATGATGTTGGCCGTGGAAATGCGTTTGCTGATGAGGTCGCCAAAGAGACGGCGAAGAACATGATGAGCCGAATGTACGTTGCAACATCTGCAAGATGGATTGCTGAATCAGGAATGTGTGAGAATACGATTGAAAGTGTGAAGGCAATCCAGAATGAAGCAACTAAAAATGAGAAGAATGAATGGAAGGAGAAAACGGGTAAAATAGGATTCAAGTGGATGTTGGGTTGATTTGTCCGAACAGCAGCGTTGGATGTTACCTGATGCGTATGTGCTTGCGGTAGTCACGATGGCGCATGGAGTGGCGCACATTAGTTCGAAAGGGATCTGTAAAATGTTAGCTCCAGTATGGAAGAACGATGGAATTACTAAGTGTGCGGAAAGAATCGTGAAAAATTGCATGGTATGCCTGATGCATAATCCTGGCAAGGGAACCCCAACCCCAGCTGGTCACTTTGCTCCCCCTTCTTGTCCCTTTGAAGTGATTCAGTTGGATTTTATCCACATGGACAGGTGTAATAATCTCAAATATGTCCTAGTGGTAGTCTGTGCCTTTTCAAGATGGATTGAAGCATATCCGTTAAAGGATAACACTGCTATGTCTACTGCCAAAATCCTCCTCAAAGAGTACTTCCCCAGGTATGGTATGCCACGGATTGTTTGGTCGGACAATGGAAGTGAGTTTGTAGGGAAAGTTATGAAGAGTGTGTGTGCGGGTCTGGGAATTATCCAGAAATTCCACAGTGCGAATCACCCACAGTCAGCAGGTTTGGTTGAAGGGTACAATGGTACCTTGAAGCTGAAACTTGCTAAAATTCAAGCTTCCACTGGTCTATCTTGGCCAGACGCACTGCCTTTAGCTTTATTGTCCACCAGAGCGACTGTACACTCTCGAGTAGGGCTTAGCCCATATGAGATTGTGTTTGGTCGTCCTGCTAATGTTTGGGGAGTCCCTAGGCCAAAGGAATTCAAACAGATCGAATATCCAATGTTGATTGATTACCTTTTTGACCTGACTGCTAAATTGAGCCTTATTCATCAACAGGTATTTGAATCCTTGCCTAAACTGACAGAGAGTCCAGGCCACACGTTGAAACCCGGTGATCAAGCTGTGGTGCGGAATTTTGAGCGGACCCGGAACCTCCAGCCAAGATTCGTGGGCCCGTTTCAAGTGCTCCTGGCCACAAGAACTGCTGTACGCCTAGCTGGAAGGAAGAATTGGGTGCACGCTAGCCATACAAAGCGTGTCCCTCTCCCACTCCCCTACGACAACTGGGTTAGACAGGGATTTGGTGTATCGGAGACAGAACCTGTTCCTAGGCTCATCTCCTTCAGTGATGCAGAGTACATAACGGACAAACGAACTGAAACACAGAACTCTGATACCCCACCAGGAACTGTGCCTTCGAACCCTGAACAAAGTGCTATACAAGGCGAACATTCGTCACCTGTGGACTCGAACATTACTGTACCTGTAGAACAATTGTTTCAAGACCAGACAAGACCCGGAAAGTACAGATATAACCTACGTTCTCATTCTATGAACCAATGACATTGCACAATTACCTTTCTATTTGAAAACTGTTTTGATCTTATCATTCCATTCAGTCAGGAAGTTCGCTCTATAATTTTTTTATTTTTTGTTTTTGTTGTTCTCTCACCTTGCCATCTGGGTTACCGTAGGGTCGTAACGTGTGCCTTGTTTTAACTTGCAGGGAACCAGACACAAGGTCGGTTTCTTCTGTTTATTTTGGGAACTCCCAGGGTAGACAGAAGCAATTTTTAACAGGTACAAACCATCCGTTGCGAACGGTTGTAGAAGATGGAGCTTCCTGAACTGCGACGGGCTAACGTCATAAATTCTCGCAAGACAAAACTGTATGAAATATTGTATAGCAAATGTTTCCTAATGCAATGTGCTCTGACATTTCTGATTGTTTTAATAACTCTGGTAGGCGGAATTATTTTTGGTATTCAATTGATCTTTGCACCTGTTACATCTACAGTATCTCCTCATGTTTCTGTTTCTCCGACTGTTGTTTCTTTTCATTCTTTCCATCCTTTTCCTGCACATGAACAAGCTCGACGCTCTGAGTTTATAAATAACACTTTCATTCAGCTCTTGCACCAGCACCAACTAGTAGTAAACACAACGAACTGCTGGGTGTGTGGCTTAATACCACATACCATGGACAAGGGTATCCCTTATCTGGTTCTGCCCTTTAGTTATAATGGATCATTCTGGGCATTTCAGACCATGTTCGCCTATGCTCTAGAGACCTATCCCCCGCGACCTCCGCGTTCCACTAGGTATAACTCCGCTAATAGAGCCTTGGTAAAAGGAATTACTGACATGGTTAGAGACGTCAATAACACTCCGTTTATTCCCAAGGATGAATTGCGAGTTTACATGGGTTGGAATGTTACGGAATATGGCATTACTTTGGGTGAGAACAAACGTAAAAGCTCGACTCCGATCTGGGTCGTACCCCACCAAGGTCAGGTCTGTTTGCAAGGAAATGGGAGGAATCCGAAAGCTCGACTAGGGAAGAGCGACTGTACCGAAACATACGTTTTCCCGTCACAGTCCTCCCCTGCATTCTTAGCTGCTAAGGGCACCTATTTTGTTTGCAAAGACAGAGCATATACATGGCTACCTGCTGACTTCTCAGGCTCATGTTATATCGCTCAACTATTGCCTCCGACATACACTGCTGCACCGGATTATCACAAAACTAGAGTTGTGAGAGGTGTTCTCAATAAGGAAGACACTGCTGGCCAAGAAGCAGGAGACTTCTTCAAGGGTTTCCTCCCGTTCTGGGGGCCTATGGCCAACAGTAGAAACTTACGTCAACTAACACGGGTAGTTGAATCCACTATTACCGAAACTGCGGGTGCCCTTAGTAACCTGACAGCTGAGCTTCAGGCGGACCGCCTCATGACGTTACAGAATCGTTTGGTCCTTGATGTACTACTTGCAGATCGAGGTGGAGTATGTAAGATGATCTAATCGAGTTGCTGTGTTTTTATCCCAGATAATGCGCCAACAGTATATAAGGCCATTTCTAAATTACACAAAATCTCTGACTCCATTCATGTAGAGGAAGGTAACTGGTCACCAATGGGATGGTTCTGGAGTCTGTTATCTGCATGGGGATGGAAGGTTCTGATAGTCATTGGTGTTGCATTGGTATTTTTATTCTCATGCTGTCTCATTGTTCAGTGTGGTCCTGCCTTATGTGGCCTTTGTGTTTCTACATGCGTAAGAAGACCACCTGTTTTTCGAGATACACCACGAGATAGAATAATGCTCCAGCAACATATCAGTGACATGATGAACATAGAGATGGACTCTGATATAGTTTAAGCTATTGCCTATGTAAGGGCAAAAGGACGGTCTGAGGTTCTGTAGCGATCCGAGCCCCTGTAGTCGGTATCGTAGTACTGACACGATTTTGGTACCAGTGAATCGTAAATGATCCATTGTATGCATGACAGTGTTTTCGCCGCACTACGAGCATGAATTCACTGAGAAATAGGGCATTCTGTTGTAATATCATGGCATCCATTTTAGATACGGCACCCATTTTGTTTCTTGCCCTCGCATAGTCAATGGACGAGCGATGACCCCGGCAGAATCACCTTGTTAAGGACACGTAAGCTCAAGCCCGAGGAAGCTGATGCTGCGTGACTAGGCAGAATCAAGCTGCCTCCCCTGCCTGAGGCCAATCCTGCTATACTAGTTCTCGCGTCCATTGTCCTGATTGAGAGGCCGAATACGGTAGCCGTGCCCGTTTACGATCCATAAACACCTCTTATCCTGCTTTTCAATCCCTACACCTGGCTCTGCTCCTCTCCTTCTGGGCTTTTACAATGGGGAGGATACGATTTTTATGATGGGGAGGATCGGGCAAAGAATGGAAAACTGACAAGGAGACTTGATCAAATACCGAAAACCTACGACTAATTATTGTTTGATGTATGTTTATTGTCTGTTTGGGATACCGGGTTGGGCATGAAAAATATTCGTGTAATGTTGCCTAAAGACATATTTCGTGTATTTAAGGAGCAACCTACTTCTTGCAAATTGAACAGTCTCGTAGATTCTGCCTTTGTGTGGTTCCTATGACTTCTGTGTCCCTGCAGTAAATAAACCTTGGTCTCTGACGCCACCATCGAGAAGCCCGCGTCTCTGTTTATTTGTGCACCGAGAGAGGAAGGGACTCAGGGGCCTTTGGGTGTTGTTTCCCTGACACCTCTGGACTCTTAAAAGTCCAGAACCTCACAGCGAGGGGTACAGAAGGAAAGAAAACGGGCAAGGACCACGTGCAGGCAGCGGGGGAAGACAGACAACAGTGGTCACAGACACAACAAGATGATACAGGCAGTACAGTAGCACAGTAGGTGGAAGATGAACAAACTTACGATTCCTCAGCAGCAGCAGCTGGGGCAGGGACACACAGGCGGAGCTGTGCGGAAAGGGAGCGACCTACCAGGTGTGTCAAGTCCTTGCCAGACAGCATTATAGCCTCTCTAATTTCGCCTTCCTCTATGTCTGCCAACAAGTACTCACGCTTCACATCACTCAGCCAAACTAATGCCACATCCTCTAAATATGCATTGATGCCTACAGCATGTGTTCTCTGAGATGAGCAGAGGGTGGAGTAAAAGTTGGAAAAAGTGTTGAGTTACGAATCTAAAAAACATAGTTCGAGAACCTGGCCTTTCGTGCCATTCCTGCCAGTGAATGCCTCGGGTGTTCCTCCTCACCATAGATTCTGGCTTTACAGTACTTGCCACGGAACAAGCCATTCATGCTCAGCCATTTTGTGATAGTCAGTGAGCATGACCCTAAGTATGACGCCGATCCCTGATTCACCCAGTGTTCCCGCCTGTCCCTCCAGTCTCTTGATATCAATTTCCATCCCCTTGATCATGCTCCAGATTGTGTATAGCACTCCACCACTCTTGGCAATGCAGGCTCCATGTATGGTGACCTTGCAGGCCTCCCACACTGTGCACATCTCCAGTACAGCACCTTTATTTCTCTCAAAGAAGTCGAGGATTTCTTGTCTCAGTTCCTCATGGAATGGCACATCAAGCAGGGCTAGGAGGTACAGTCTCCAAGACAAAAGGGTGAGTGGTTTGTCAGAGGACACAGCATGAGCAGGACAGGAGAGGGGTCAGAATAGGTTCACAATAGATGAGTTGCCTCTTGTACCCAAGCCCTCACTCCCCGTGATATGATTCAATAGTCAAGTCTCAACCAGCTATTATGTACTCCAGAGTGAAATATGCCTTCTTTTTCTTGGGAGTGGAGCATTCTCCAGTGCATCCTAATGATTGATGTTCTTCCATGATGTCTTTAATATGGCAGTTGATCTAGGTTTGGTGATGGGTCAAGGGATGGGATCTATCCATAATTGTGTTTAATGCAATGTTAAAGTTACCTCTCCAAATTAAGTGAGTGGACCCTATATCCATTATTAGACCCCACAGTCTATCAAAAAGGGGGCGTCCTCTGTGTTAGGTCCATAACAATTAATGATCATGATGGACACTGAAGACAGTCTCCCCCACATCAGAGTGCAATGACCCTGGGGATTACTAAGGGAGCTTTGCGGAGTGTATGGTGTGCCTTTCCGAATAAGCATGGCGGTGCCCCTGGCATATGTTGAGTAAGTCACAAAGTTTCTGTGTGATGCCCATCGGATGGCAAAAATGGTGTGGGTGCCGTCTCCCATGTGTGTCTCTTACAACAATGCTATATGGATACTGTGTCTATCCAAGTAGGCCAATATGTGACGATATTTGTGTAGGTTTCCCAGCTCCTAACATTTCTTGTTAGGCAGTTATATCCAATGCAGACATTAGCAGTGCGGGTGGCTCCAGGGTTGGCCATTCCAGTTGGGTCGTGTAGGTGCTATTGCTGCGCTATTGTTGTGTGCCAGGCCCTACAACATAGTGACAGGTGCATCTTCAAATACAGGATTGGCAAGTGTGGTAGATGTGCACTAAATAACACAAATAACATTCCCAATGACCCCACCACCCATGCTTGCAGCCCGAACCTACCAGGGAATAGCCTCCTCTCCTTCAGTGAACAGAAAAATAGCATAGTCTTGACGTCTTGCATTGTGCTTCTTGGAGCGAAAAAACTTGAAATTAAGTGAGGAAGAAAAGAGGAAGGAGGGAGAGAGGGAAGAGAGGAGAACAGAAGAGGGGAAGAGAGGAAGGGAAGGTAAGAGAGAAAACTGATAGAAAGGCTTCAAATTATCTTCCGGGTGTTATGTAGATCATTGTAGTGTGTAAGAGGGTAGCGGTATAGGAGCAAGTGGAATGGGCTGGGTAAGGGGGACTATCCGGAAGAGTCAGTAGAGGGAGAAAAATGGGGTGAATTTAGAGAATGGTTAGATAAAAGATGAAGTAACGCAGAAAGATACAGCAGAACACAGAAACTAAAAAAGACGAAAAAAGTGTGAAAAAAGACAAAAATACTGGCCCAGTATAATAGGGGTATCTTTTCAGGGTACTACCAGTAATTCTGGCGGTTCCTCCTCCAGTTTTCTGGACACAGTATGTTTGACATCAGCGTCCTGTTTTGAGCATATGTCGTATCTCCTGGACGGGCAGTGACATTCTCCCCATACTCTCAGCAAGTGGAAGAGGTGTGGCGCAGCGGCCAGGGTGCCTGACTCCGGACCACAGGGTTCACAGTTTGATCCCCGGCGCTGGTGGCAGGTCAGCCCAGCACCATGTGACTCTGGGCAATAGCTCGCTTAATCTTCCCGAGGGCCCCCAGCGCCGGGAAACTACTTCGGAGGTAGCTGTGTGCTTTACAAATTCAAGGTTATTATTGTTATACTCTAAGCATTGTGAAGAGCTCCCTGTGAGTGTCAGTCAGCTTGGCAGTCAGCTATAAACAACAATTGTGTTCTGTCAGGTGGACAACAATTTCTTTGTAGTTTTTATAATTGGAAAGGTGATTGAAATCAAGATACAAATGACAGATGAACACACACAAAGAGAACAAGAGAGTGAATATTATTCCCAAAATGAGTCAAATTTTTACTATATGTTCTTTTCAATTATTCATACACAAAGTTTGAAATTACCACGATGAAACTGAATGCACAAAACGCTGTCCAGTAATTCAATAGATAAAAACGGCGCATGTGAGCGTGATTATAGTGACATAGTGAGTGTGGTGACAAAGTGACAAGATTTGTGTATTTAAACACAAAGGTGACAAGCAGCTGTACATATATTTACAATGAAGGCATAGCGAAAAAGATCCAATTTCAAATTCAAATACAATCACCCATAGATTAATAATTGAATTATATTGTTTTTTTGCTAGAAGGGCATTTTAGGACATGGATGGACAGAAAAACCGTCGACGTTTCGACCCTGACAAACAGCATAAATGGAAAAAGTCAGAAGCGGGTCTTCATCAGGACAGGATGGTGTATGGGACAGTGCAATATTCAATAATTGAAGGACTCCAAAAGGGGAAGCCAAAGGAGCCTAGAGGTGAGAGGCACCAGAGGGGGCATCCATCTGGACGTGAAAGTAGGAATGAATCCGGTATCCGAATGTCGAGGAGATTGGCGAGGTTAAATGGCATTCAGCGCAGTGATGACTCATCCAACTTGTTTTCCGTAGTGGTCTTGTAAAGATCACAGCAAAACGTGGCAATGAATGTCACACGCAGCGTGTCTGTAAAATTTCAGGGCATCATTCCGTCTCTGTGGACATCTGACCAATGGCAGGATTCAAGTATCTGTGATTGACAGTCAGGCCACAGCATGGCGTAGTTCCTCATCTTTAACCCAGCTCTTACAGCCGCAAAGAGGATCTGGAATCCAATGATGTGTGATGCGCCGTGGAGGCGCAGATTGCGTATGTTTAATTAAGTCACGGACCTGTTGTGAATTGGTGAAAATGTGAACTTTGTCCTGATATGAGAGTGTAGTTTTATGTAGATTTATTAAGTTCAGTTACAAGTAGATGAGTTGCAGAGATGCAGCCCCACCAGTAGCAGTCTGCCTGCTGCTCAGCCCATACTCCAACTGTCACACTCAAACATCCAGGCACCCAAACATTCCATTCAAGACCATCTCATCAACATTCCATGCCTCACATTCACATTGGCTGAGCAGCTAGGGAGAAAGTAACCATATAAATATAAAACAGAATACTACATGCCCAAGTGGACAAACTAGCAAGCTCAAGCTTTGTCACTATAAAAACGCTGCAACTAATTTTCCCTCATTTGGGATTTCTACACAAGGTCCAAGCTACCCTCTCCCTTGCTCTGTCCAAACTCGATTACGCCAATAGCCTCTACCACGGATCACCTTTAACGACCATGAAAAGGATACAACGGATTCAGATCTCGGCTGCCAGACTACTCTTGCATATCAAACCACGAGACCACATCTCACCTGCCTTGAAAGCCCTGCATTGGTTACCGGTTGCCAGAAGATCCACGTTCAAGCTACTTTGTATCAACCACAAAGCAATACATGGAATGGGACCGATCTTCATCAGGAATAAAATCACCAAACACATTCAACAAAGGAACCTATGCTCTGAAGGGGCAAATCACCTCAAACTCCCAAGATACAAGAAAAAAGCCTGGGTGGCACATCCTTCTCTGTTCAAGCACCCAAACTATGGAACTCTTCACCCCCCAACATAAGATCCACCGACAACCACCTTATCTTCAGAAAACTACTTAAGAATTGTCTCTTCCCCTCATAAGCACCATACGCAAACAGAAATTAACGGCATATTCCTCTGTATATAAGCATTTATTTTCACTATAGATATGTACCTATCTTTGTGTATTGCTTTGTATAAACATGTAGAATAATTATGTTGTTGTAAATAAATAAATAAATAAAAATTATCTTTGGTCTACATATACTTACTTCCATCGTGCATCTATGTACCTTCCATGTACTTGGATCTGTGTGTCTGTTACCTTTCTCCTGAAAAAGCATATCCAATGCACTACCCTATTTCTCATCCTGTACCTCTATCAATATCTTTAATCTATATATACTTACCTCCTTTATGCATCTATATACTTTCAATGTACTTATGGATCTATATATGTATCACTTTCTTCTAATCTAGCATTTTAAATGCACTACCCTATTTCCCAGCCTATACGTCTCTCATTCTATCCTCTGGCCCAACCTTCTGACTCATCTCAATCTTCCTTCTACTACTCTTTCCAATGGACTACCCCATCTCTCACCCTATACATCTATCAATATATCCTCTACATCCACTCTCTCATTTATCCCAAACCCCATACCACTACTATGATCCCCAAAATAACCCTTTCTAGACTCTCTCCTACTCTACCCCTCCTTGCATCAACTTACACCTTACTATACCGATCCCCCAAAACAAACCTTTTTACTCATCCAAAAGCCTCCTCCCACTGCTATGACCTCAAAAAAAAAAAACACTCTTCTGTCCCTCCACTATCCTTTTCAATCAAAATAAACAGACTAACATGTTCACTTTCCATATTCCACTATACTAATTCACCAGTAATCCTTTATGGGTTCCAGTGTAGCGTGCTACTCGCCAATGAAGCATTTCAACACCCCATCAGGGTTACCAGCACTATATAAATGCAAACCTTTTTCCCTTTTCTATCCCTCCCCAACCCTTCTCAATCAAAATAACTAACATATTCACCACTCAAATTACTTTCATGTTTCGCCATACTAATTCACTTGTAATCCTTATGTGTTCCAGAGTACCGTGCTACTCGCCAATAAAGCGCTTCAAAACCCCATCAAGGGGTAGCAAGTGCTATATAAATACAAACCTCTTTCCCTCTTCTATCACCCAACCTACCCTTCTCTATCCAAATAACTGAATACCATATCCATCACTCAAATTACTTCATACTTCACTATACTCATTTTCAGCACTAATCCTTTATGGGTTCCAGAGTAGCGCCCTACTCGCCAGAAAAGTGCTTCAACACCCGTCAGGGGTAACAGGTGCTACATGAATGCAAACCTTTCTTCCCTTTTATCCCTCCGCTACCCTTCTCACTCCAAATAACTGACTAATATCCACCACTCAAATTTCTTTCATATTTCACCATACTAATTCAGCACTAATCCTTTATGGGTTTCCGGAGAAGCGTGCTTCAACACCCCATCAGGGGTAACAAGCGCTATATAAAAACAAACCTTTTTTTTCCTCTTCTATCCTTCTGCTATCCTTCCGCTATCCTTCCGAATCCAAATAACTGACTAACCTATCCACCACTTAAAATTTACTTGCATGTTTCGCTATACTAATTCAACACTAATCCTCTCTGGGTCCTGGAGTAGCATGCTTCTTGCCAAAAAAGCGCTGCGACGCCTTGTCAGGGGTAGTAAGCGCTATATAAATGCAATTACAATACAATACAATACATATCCTCCTTTCTTCTACAACACAAAAATAGAAACCGCAAATTAGAAAAGGTTCAAACAAAGTGAACACAAGCAATAGAAATTAACAACAGAAGAGAAAAGGCAAGAGGAAAGTAAATTCAAACGTGGAAGGATAAAATAAGAAAAACCACTATGTATGAAAGTATGAAAGAAAATACACAGGAGCTGTGCCAAAGTGTGAACAAAACAAAAACACGCTTGGGACTAAAACCCGTTGGAACCTAACATGGGGTTAGAAACGTAAACAGAGGAGGAGCCTAGCGCGCAACCAAGATGGCCGCGTAGGTGCGAGGCTCCCGAGGACCTCCGCGACCTCCTGCATAAATCCTGACTATATCCTGTCCTTGACGAGGGGACTGTGTTCGTGAGACCGAGCTGCGGTGCCATCCGTTTTCCGTTTCCAAATCGGACCTCGGACACCGGCGGGAGCATCGATTGAGGTTTGCGGCCTTCTCCACGCCGGCCCCCCGGATTGGAGTTGTGGGGCGATCCGGAGACAAAGTGAACAACAGCGGCGGGCGAGGCTGGGCGATTCGCGTACCCCGCACTTTCACTTTCGCTTTCGCGCCCTCCTTGCTGCCAAGCGAGGTGGGGTCGCGAGGCGGCGTGCGGTGGTGTGACTTCATCGGGGTGCCCTGCCGGCCCGCCAGCTGTGATCTGCCCTTCGGAGCTGTGGTCGCCCTCCCCCGGAGCCCGTGAACCGGTCTGTCAGCCCCTTTCAAGGAGATTGGCACGATTTGGGGACTGGAGCCATGTCCACGAAACAAGATGGCGACCGGGCAAAGGTGAAATCGACCCGCCGTGGCGCAGCCCCTCAGTCTAACAGCATGGACCGCTACACCCTCCAGAAGGGATCTCCAGAGGCGTCGCGTAGGTCCCCTGTTGGCCCGCCTGATGCCCCTGCTTTGCCCGCGGATCTGACCCTCCGGGACGTCATGGGCGCCATCGCCGAGATGAAGGCCTCAGTCGACCAGCGCTTTGACACTCTGGCGCACAAGATTGACTCGGTCCTCGTGGATGTGGGCCTGGTGAGGGCCGATCTGTCCAAGACGAATGACCGGGTCGACTCTTTGGCCCACACCACCTCGGGCCTCACAACGGACGTGGCGGCCCTCCAAAAGGAGGTGCGCCGACTGGGCCAGGCGAGCGCCCTGATGGAGCGTCGACTGGAAGATTCCGAGGGTCGGGCCCGGAGGAACAATGTTCGCATTGTCGGGGTGCCGGAGGGACGTGAGGAGGATGCGGCGGATCTGTTTGTGGAGGACCTGATCCTCACCCGTCTCCAGCCCCGGGGGCTGAGTAAACTCTTCGCAGTGGAACGTGCCCACAGGGTCCCCGGAGGGAGACCTAAGATCGGAGGCCCTCCGAGGCCTCTCATTGCCCGGATCTTCAACTTTCGGGACAGAGACGCTATCCTGCAGACTTCTAGGCAACAAGGACCGGTCAGACTCGACAATATGGATGTAAACTTCTATCCTGATTTTACTCCGGCGGTCCAGAAGCAGAGACTGAGTTTCCTCGGAGTCAAACGTCGCCTACGGGACCTGAACCTCAAGTATGCGATGCTTTTTCCAGCGAAGTTGAGGGTAGAGGTGGATGGCCGCACGCACTTTTTTGATCGTCCCGAGGCGGCCGGGGACTGGTTGGACACTTTGCCCGGGGATCGGGGCCGGGGGGGTGGGGGGGGGGCGCGGTTGGTGGGGAGGGCTTGCCGGATCAGGACTGAGGGACTAATAGTAGGCCTTGCTCTGGACAACATTATTGTCATCATTGACTGATTGTGTAAGTTCCCCTCCCGTGGAGGTCGTACGGGGTCTCTTGGGGGCTTTCCCTCCTCCTCTGGGGGACTAGTTAGTGTTTTCATCTATGGGGCGACAGGCACACTGCACTTTGGGGGGGCTGTTCGGGCTCATGCAGGGGTGCAGGGAGGGGGGAGTTCTGTTGGGACGGGTGGGTTGGGGTGGGGTGTTGTTCGTTTTTACCGCAAGGCAAACCCTTTACTGTATTGGTGTTTTTGATGTGCTCTCGGGGGGACGAGTGATGGCTTCTGTATGTGATGGGGGGTAGGGACTTGACTTTGTTGTCTTGGAACGTTAATGGACTGGGGGACAGGATTAAGCGAGGTGTGGTCCTGCAGTATCTGAAACGAATTTCGCCAGATGTGGTCTTTCTGCAGGAGACACACCTTATTGGTAATTCCTTCTTTGCCATGAATCGGCGTGGCTATCGTTTGGTGGCCCACTCGGGCTTCACGTCTGGCTCGCGGGGGGTGGGCATCATGGTTAAGAACTCGCTCCCGCTGGAAATAGATGAGGTGCGCCATGATGAGAGGGGACGCTACACTGCCTTGGTGGGGAGAATGGAGGGCAAAGTGGTTGTCTTTGTTTCAGTGTATGTCCCACCGGGGCTACAGTCTACCACTTTTGCGGACCTGGGGCGCCTCCTCCTTGACCTTCCGGGGGGGCTTCTGGTGGTTGGGGGGGATTTCAATGCGGTGGTTTCTGGGACTATGGATCGTCACCCCCCTAGGGACCTCCCCCGGGCGCAGGCATGGCTGTCCGGCCTTTTAGATACATTGGGATTGGTGGACTGCTGGCGCTTAAAACATCCCACGCAGCTGCAATACACCTTCCATTCGGGTGCCCATGGTAGCCTCTCGCGGCTTGATCATATCCTTGTCCCTGCGGCCTATGCTGGGAGGGTGGGAGAGGTGCGCCATCTGGCGCGGGGTATTTCAGATCACTCCCCGCTCCTGTTGCACTTTGGTGTCCTCCCGAGGGGGGAGGGCAGGGTAGCTCCAATCAATGCCTGGTATCTGCGCGACCCCACTATTCGCGCTGACCTGATTAAATCCTTGCAGCGGTATTTCGAGGAGAATGTGGGGTCTGTCCCGTCGGCTATCTCCCTTTGGGAGGCCTTCAAGACAGTTATTAGGGGGGAGGCCCTCTCCTTCATATCCCATGCCCGGAGGCGCGAGCAGGAGGAGGTGACCCGAGTGGAGGCCGAAATTACTGAACTGGAGGGTGATTTGGGGAGTGGGGTGACGGATGCTGCACTGCATGTTTTACACCTTAAGCAAGCGGCCTATAGGGCCCTCGTCACGGAGGCAGCCAGGGGCCTCAGCAGAGAGCAACAGGGGCGACTGTATGATGTGGGTGATAAGGCTGGTAAATTGATTGCGTGGTTGGACAAAAAGGAGAGAGCGAGTCGTGTGGTTCCGCTGATTGAGAGGATGGATGGTGTACGTGTCACCGAGCCAGAAGACATTGTCTCTTGCTTCGCGGATTATTTCCGCGAGGTGTATTCCCCGGTCTCTCCCTGCTCGGAGGCGGATTCTCATGCCCTGCTTCGAGATATCGCGCTGCCCTCCCTTTCGGTGGAGGACAGGGAGTCGTTGGATGCTGCTCCTACCTCGGACGAAATTGCCCTCGCTATACGCTCGGTTGCATCTGGCAAGGCCATGGGCCCGAACGGCATCCCTATCGAGTTGTATAAGCTGCGACCGGACGTACTGGCACCCCACATCCGCGCGATGTTCCTTGCGGCCCACTCGCGGGGCTCCCTCCCGCCGGACCAACGTCTGGCTACAATCGTGGTGATCCACAAGGAGGGGAAACCCCGAGACCGGGTTACCTCCTATCGGCCTATCTCGCTCTTGAATGCGGAGCCCAAAATCCTTGCCAAGGTGCTTGCCAACCGGCTGGTCGGCGTGGTGGGCGATTTGGTCCACCAAGACCAGTCTGGCTTTATCCCCCATCGCAACACGGCCCTCAATCTGCGGCGCTTGCACGGGGTGCTCGCGCGTGTTCCGTCTGTGCGGGAGCCGGCCATCTTGGCGTCCTTAGACGCCACCATGGCGTTTGACACGCTCGAATGGCCATACATTTGGGCGATGCTGGCGAAATTTGGATTTGGACCGGGATTCATCAGCTGGGTCAAATTGTTGTACTCGGGCCCGTTAGCGCAGGTGGTAGTGAATGGGCGAGTCTCGGCCCCGTTCGCGCTGGGACGGGGCACGCGACAGGGTTGTCCCTTGTCGCCGCTCCTGTCTGCATTGGCCTTGGAACCCCTGGCGGAGTGGCTACGGTGGCACCCTTCCATCCGTGGTCTCCGTTGGACCCCTGAGTATGAGGACCGCGTGTCCCTCTACGCTGACGATATCCTTTTGTACCTAGCCTCCCCGCGCAAATCACTGATTGTCCTGGTTGATGTCCTGCGCTCCTTTGGCCGTAACTCAGGCCTTGTCATCAACTGGGCTAAATCATGTGTCTATGTGCTTTCCGGGGAGGCTCCCGTACTCCCGCGGGGATGTCCGATCCAGATTGCCTCGCAGGGGTTTCGGTACCTGGGTGTCTATATCACGCTGGACCCGGCGGCCCGCTACGAGCGAAACTTGCTTCCCCCCCTCCAGCGCTTGAAGGAGGACGTCGCGCGCTGGCGGCACCTGCCGCTCTCGCCGCTCGGCCGGGCGGCATTGTTTAAGATGATGTCGTTGCCGCGCTTCCTGTACGCTCTCCAGAACACTATGGACCTAGTCCCGGCGCGCTACTTCCGTGAGGTGGAGAGTCTACAGCGCCGTCTGTTCTGGGACGGGAGGCCGCGTATAGCCCTGGCGAAGTTGACGCTCCCGTGGTATGACGGGGGGATTGCCCTCCCGGACATTAAGCGGTATTACTGGGCCTCCCAGCTAGCTGCAATTAATCACGGCCTCTATGGGCCCGCCTTGAACCCGGCATTTGAAATGGACAAGATGCTCCTGCCCGGGGGCGACTACAATCGAGAACTCTACTCTGGCGCGCCGGATCCCCGCTTGACGGGGCCCACGCGTGTCATGGTGCGGGTGTGGCATGCGGCCAATGCTGCTATGGGGTGGAAGGACCGTTTGACCCGGGCGTCACCGTTGTATGCGCCTCAGCGGTTGGGCTCCCTGTGGACCTCGAAGGGCTTCGAGAAGTGGGACACGATTGGCATCAGTAAAGTGGGGGACCTCTGGACGAGAGGGGGATTTAAAACATTCGAGACGCTGCAGACGGAGTTTCAGCTGCAGGGCAGTGAATACTTTCGGTACTTGCAGGTCCGTCATGCGCTGGGCTCCGTCTTCCCAGACGCCGCCTCCATCCCGGAGTCTTCCCCCCTGGAGGATAGAGTGCTGGATGGCCACGTTCCGGATAGCACGATCTCCCTCATTTACAAAAAATTGATTAATGACCGCTCGGGCCTGCTGACCGGCCTCCGTGAGGCGTGGGTTGCCGATGGGCTGGAGTTGGACGACGAAGACTGGATTTCCGCGGTGGCCTCTCCGAAGGAGGTGGCCATACCGGCTCGCCTTCGCTTCGTCCAGCTTAAGATACTCCACCGGGTTTACATGACGGGGCCAAGGCTTCTGCGTATGGGTTATGCTGAGGATGGGTTGTGTAAGCGTGGGTGTGGTGCTTTGGCGACTTTTTTGCATATTTTGTGGGAATGCCCGAAGGTGGAGCGATTCTGGCGTGGTGTGCATGAGGTCCTGCGTCTGGTTACACATGTCGCACTGTTGCCTGAAGCGAGGAGATGCTTGCTGAATGTGTGGGAACCAACTGATTACTCGGTTCCGCAGACGCGATGGGTGACTCTGGGATATATGATAGCTAAGCGTGACATCGCTCAACTGTGGGGATCCCAGCGGCCCCCGGCGGTGTCGGCCTGGAAAGAACATATGGATTGGTGCATGTTCCGAGAAAAGGTGGTGTATGTGGCGAGGGGCAAGCCTGGGGCGTGGGTGAAAATATGGGGCCCCTGGAACGCCTACCGCGGGGGTATTTGCGAGCCACCACTGCTGCCTGCTGCCTCACCGGTTCCGTCCCCCTAGTTGACCCCCTCCCCCAGCCCCGGGCACAGAGTTCCCCCAGTCCTGGACTTGTTTCCCTTCCCCCTCTCCAGATTCCTGTGGATGGTCGGGGTCCCTCATTCGAGGAGCACGTGTGATTACCTTCGATTGCGGGTTGCCTTGCGGGTGTGTTTTTCTATGTTGTTGCGTGTGTATAAAATGAAACCGTATTGTGGGCTTAGAGTCATGTGGCCCACGTCGTCGATGTTTCCTGATTTGCTTCTCTGTAACGCTAAGTGCCCTGTTGTAAGTTTGTCAGGTGCTCCTGTCACTCTAGCGGCTGGCCGGAAGGTTGTAGGCCCATACTTGTATACACTTGAGATTGCAATAAACGGATTCAAAAAAAAAAAAAAAAAAAAAAGAAACGTAAACAGAGCAACAGAAAACATGGGACTAGTACCCATTAGCAATATAGAACATGGGACTATAAGCCAATAGAAGCCCTATGTGGAGATTAGAGTGTGAACGAAAGAATTGAATACATGGCACTCGTAACCATTAGCACCTCTGTGTGGAGGTCAGAAACGTGCACATCAGAACACATGGGACTCGTACCCATTAGAACCCCTATGTGGAGGCTAGAAACGATCAGAGAAAAATGGAACACATGGGACTCGTACACATTAGAAACCTTGGGCCCGATTCACAGAATTAACTTAAGACTAAATCCTAAACTTACTACTTTGCGGTATTCACAGAATGCACTTACTACTTTTGGTATTCACAGACTGCACTTACTACTTTTGGTATTCACAGAATGGATTTACGACTACTAACTTTACGTCCGGAGGCTTCCGGGCCGGAGGCGGGGCTTCCGGGCCGGAGGCGGAGCTTCCGGCCCAGAGGTGGAGATTTCGGCCATGGCTAAATCTCCGCCACTGGCCGGAATCCCCACCTCCGGGCCGGAAGCTGTGAAGATGGGACTAGAACCATAACAAACTGTGAAGATGGGACTAACACCCATAACAAACTGCAAAGAAGTGATTAAATATGAGATGTAACATAGTAAACCAAGTAACACAATCTCACATGTAAGAAATATAACATTCAATGTTCACTTCTGCAAGGAAATAGAAAAAAACGTATTTGAACGTAAAAACACTCATGCATAAATAGAATGGGAATTGACAAGGTAAACACTACGCCAGTGAGTGACCTCTCACCCGAGAACTGCCTCATTAGACAAAACCTAAACATGAGATAGTCTACCTCTGACTTGGATGAAAGACCCTTTGCAAAGTCCACTGTTATAAAACTGTTTTTTTAAAACAAACATGAAAGAAAGTGCCTGTGGACCCCACATGAATTCCTTGGAACATATAAAGACTTTTTCCTCCAGGCCAAAAGCATTTTGACATCGAGCTGGGGCTTGAAAGCATGTTCTGTGGCATATAGACATCCGTGTAAATATCTGTGAATCACAGGGATCACACACTTAACAACGAGAGTATTGTTGAACGTGCGTGTAGACACAATCAAGTAGCAAAAAACAGTAAACGCACAGCAAGAATGAGGAGTCCTGTTGCTTGAAGTGAAGATCTACAGCATTTGAAAGTCGCGGGTATGCAACATCTCCGATTTTGCATAAAACCAAAATGGCAGTGCTCCGGCCCATTTTAGTATCTGGCAATTATCTACTAGAACCCACTCTGGTCGGATGGAACTTTTTACTTGCCCAATAGCGTGGAGGGAATAAACACAATTATCAGAAAATGCTGTCCGTAATTTGTCATAATCAAGGACTCGAGACTTAATCTCTTGGCTCTCTGGCTTTTTTTATCAGCATAAAGATTTGAAGATACAAACTCCTCAATACGAGGCACAACAAGTACATAGGCACTAACACAAATGCTACTCTACGATGAATCCGCATCCGGCTAAAAATACCTAAAAGCACAATCTCTAAAAGCATGAGTTAGAAAACTACCAAGCCAATGTCGATATTAGGGACACTGGACCATACCATCTCTGTCCCTACTCTGTACTAGATGACATCCCTACTTAACAATCCCTTGAGACCCTCAATCGAAAGGTGTCAGAGTGAAACTTCCTAAGAAGTCTTCACTTAGAGAGCTTGGTCTAAGTTGCACCCTCTAGCTCTTCGCCTAGCCTTTCTCTGCTCTGGGCTGCTCTGTTCTGCCTCCACCCTCCCTAATACAGAACCCCAATTCCCAGAACACGCCCTTTTGCACCTCCTCTTCTGCTGGGTCGTCTTTCAGTAATTTTCCACAGAGCGCTGTCCAGTTCCATCTTCCATCAGCTTGGCCTTGAGTCCCAGACACCGTCCGCACTAGGAGTTACGATTGGCACATTCCAATGCACTCCCATGTCTGGCTTTTACTACATAAGTCAATTCATGAACAAAGAGCTTCTCTACTAACGAGCAACTGTCCTTGCACCTGGGGTGAGATCATGCAAGGCAGACATACTTCGCATCTTTTAACTTTGCAATTTACTACAGCCTAAAACCTCTACTAGAATAAATCCTTTTTGGCCTATTGCCCTCGGCCAACATAAGAAAATACCAGGCCTTTCGCCTCAACGATATATGTACATTCTGGCCACTACTTCGGTTACACAAGCATGTCTAAATCACACTATTGACATTTACGTCTTTCTTTCATGTATGTTTAAACTAAACAGTCTACAGGCACATATTCTAAATTACCCATTTTTAACATCACATTGTGTTCAAGTAAGCTAAACTCTATGCATTTCTCTAATACGTTCACAATATGCTTGTACATAGCTAACACTTCTATTTAAATCGATATAGGTTATACAATTCTTAATACATTGCACACAAAATACCTGAGTACACATTTGATTATATGCGGGTGCCGACTAACAGTGAATATAACGCACCCCTACAATTTTCAACCTTTTAAGCGCTACATCAGTTCCCCCCTTTGATGACATCTGTCATCACACCATTACAATCTTCCTTTCTTTAGAACTGATTTAAACTGCACTGGTCATGACTCTACCATGTCGAACTCCCTCCATTCTCTTAAGACTCTTGTATTGCTGCTCCTGAAACTTCGCCATTCTTTTCTCGTTTGCTCTAAGAGCTCTTTCAACTTTGCCTCCTTGATACCACTTCCACGCTTTCACGCATCCCCACAAACAGATCACACAAACTATTGCAATGATAATTGGCTTCAACACTGATCCAAGAAATCCTCTTCCCAAATTCGCAAACCACGTTCCCACTCTTCCAAATCCTTGTCCAATCTTTTCCCACACATTCTCCTCCGTCAAATCCATAATTTCCTTGTGGATAGTTGTGATGTTGTCTATGTACTTCCCTAACTCCTTCGTATTGTCTGGAATATATGTGCAGCATTCTTGAACCTTCAATAATTTACAGACTCCGCCTTCCTTGGCTAATAACACGTCCAACGCAAGGTGATTCTGCATAACCATATTTTGTATCGACAACATCTCTCCAGCCACCAATAACAAAGACCTCGCCGTATTCATAGACAGCTCATCAACTACCGTCGCCAACCTCCTGATCTTCACGTCATTCAACACCACACCCATACTAGGTATCATTGCTCCATATATATCACCAATCACTGCACCTGCCTTTACAGTCCTACGTCTTCTAGAATGTTGTCTCGTCTCTAACAACTCCAAGTCCTCCGTGTGATAAATCTTCGGGAATATGGTAGCCAAATAGCATATGCCATACCAATTTGCAGGTAGCCTGACATAAGCATTCTTCCCACATACATAATACACTGTCGGAATCACTTGCACCACACCTTGCATAAAGTCCTTAACAGAAGCCTCCATAGTGAAGGTCTGAGAACAGGTGCTATGTCCTACTGCGACCTTCTCCGTAGCGGATTGAGGCCGTCCAATACACAAATTCCCTTTCTGCACTTCATCTAATGCTATTGGTCCACAGCTTCCCTTGGACTTGTGAGATCTCTCCTCCTCAGTCCAATCTACTGGACTATCTCCGGTGTCTCGTGTCTGGGTCAACTTTCTATATCTGTCCTCTACTTGATCAATGAATTTCTTCTCCGTCTCAGATAACGCACATGTCAGGTTATGCCTGTGAGCATGCGCAGTATCCAACTTCACAGTAGGTCTAAAATACTTCAGGAGTCTGTCCTCTTTCTTATAGTAATCGTACTTATTCAAATGCTTGATTGCTGGAACTTCAGGAAGTACCGTATCAAAATTTGAAAAGAAATACTCGAACTGTCTCCTGTCGTAAAATAAACTAAGCAATAAACTACAAGAAATCCCATATGTCAATGGGAGATGATGATACTTGATACCCTCATCCACTGAAGCAGGCAACTGCATACACACATAACAATCCTTCACATCCATCGCATCAACATATTCATACAACAACTTTGCATAAGCATTAAGCTTAAAATCACCCTTCGACAAATCCATGTGGAGTCTGCGATCCTCCCTCAACCTTGATGTTCCCTGTTCTCTGATACTGACACCTCTCTGTCCTGGGGTCATAGGTGTAGGTGTTCCCTGAACTTTACCCTCCTGCCTGTGAGCCACCATGTACGAACTTATCACTACTGCAAATATAGTGGCTATCACAACTCCTATCAATGTGCCTATTATCAATCTGGCCCTACGATGTGTGTTTGCAGGATCTGCCATCTTCGGAATATACTCAATGTCCAATACAGTCTCTGAAATGGTAAGTCTCTTTCTCATTAATGTCTCTTTTGTGAACCTTTGGCAAAGCTCCCTTTCTTCGTTCTACAACGGAAAAATCCCTAATTGTATTCTTCTTCCGCTCGGATCTAGGTTATCTTCTTCCCTGCTTGCAACCCTCTCAAATCAGTCCAGCATAACTGCTGGTCCCAACAGTTCCAGGACCCCCTGCAATATCTCGAGCTTAAGGATGATCAGTTCTTGTGGATCTGGCACAGCTGTGAACGTCGGGAACTCTAAATTGTCCAAAATCATACCTCGAATGACGCTCAGAAATGGTGGACTCGGAATGTGGATAGTCAGAATTCCTTCGATCTCCAGTCCCGGAACTTTCAGCAACACTTCCACTCTCTGGAGCGGAACACTGTTGACCAATGTCATCGACCTCAATCTTCCCGTGCTCGGTAACCCTGGCATCAGTCACTGGATATGCCCACTCTGGTGAAGCGTACTTCCGACTTGGCACTCTAGTTCTCTTTGACCTTCTCAGAGTACCTTGAGGATGCTCCTCGTCACTTGATTCTCCTTCTGGCTCCTCCGAAACTGGTGCAAGATCTGTGTCCGGTACCAACCTCAGGTTTACCCGTTTCTGGCTTGCGGGCCAAACCCTTCCTGCTTCTGTGGCACCTCCGGTCTTCCCTTCGATACCCTGTGCACTAGCCTCCTCTTCCTCGGCAGAACTCAATTCTGTACTGCCCACTGCACCTCTTGCTCCTTCGCCTGTCTCTGTGTCAGTGCTTCTCTCACGTTCCTCCTCGGCTCGATTCAGTGCACCATCAGCTGCTTCAGCAACCCTTACAGCTTGACTGGCCCTCTCAGGTGGTTCTGTTGGCTCAGCTGGATTTTCGTTCTCGAGAGGGGCTGTATCTTCTAAGGGTGCTGGAACTCTACGGGTATGGGAAGCATGCACCCAGTTCGGTAAACCTCCACACTTAACTGCGGTGTTCGTGATGATAATCACTTGAAACGAGCCTCGCCACCTAGCATCCAGGCAACTCTTCCTCACGTGCTTTCGGACTAGGACCCAATCGCCTGGGCACAAGTCGTGGCACAGGTCACTCGCAGCTGGAACCGTTGCTGTCTGCACCTGCTGAGACACAGAACGGACCACGTCAGCAAGGCCTTTACAATAGTCCAGGATCATATCATCAGTGATATTTATCAGAGCAGTGGCAGGTATTGCAGGCAAACGCATCGCTCTCCCCATGAGGATTTCATGGGGTGACAACCCAGTCCTTCTATCAGGCACACTTCGGAGGCTCATGAGGACCAAAGGTAATGCGTCGGGCCATTTCAGAGACGTTGACGAACACACTTTCGCCATCCGAGCCTTCAGAGTTCCATTCACCTGCTCCACTATCCCTGAAGCTTCTGGTCTATAGCTACAGTGTAACCTCTGATCTATATTTAAGGCAGCACAAAGCAACTTCATGACTTCACTGTGGAAATGAGTTCCTCTGTCCTATTCAAAGGACGTCGGGAACCCGTACCTTGGAATGAGTTCTCTCAATAATAGTTTGGCTACCGTGAGTGTGTCACATCTGCGTGTAGGGTATGCCTCCACCCACCTGGAAAAGACACATACTATCACTAATATGTACCTCAACCCATTACACTTCGGCATTTCAACAAAATCCAGCTGCATCCTATTGAAAGGTCCACCTGAGCTCCCTATGTGACTCAACGTCACAGCTGTCCTCTTTCCTACATTCATCTGTTGACAAGTGACACACCTCTGGCACACGGTTTCAGCCACCGCCCGAAACTTCGGGTTGTACCAAGTCTGACGAAACACTCTCATCATTGCGTCTCTACCAAGATGTACAGCACCATGTATCAACCTCGCCATGGGATTCAATAAACATTCCGGCAACACTGCTCGTCCATCATTCGAAACCCATATATCCACATCTCCTTTCTCACACCCAGCTCGTATCCAACTGTCTCGCTCCTGATCCGAGACCCCTTCCTGGAGCTGTTTCAGTTCCTCCCATGAGTCTGCCATTGCTAACATCTGGTCATACACCGTTTTCTCCTCAGTTTCCTCAATGTGAGTCTCCGTGAAATTACATCCCTGCTCTGCACAAAACCGAGCTACTTCGTCGGCATAATTGTTACCCAATGAAACAAAATCATTTCCCTTCGTGTGTGCAGCACATTTAACAACAGCAATTTCATCAGGACCTTGCAATGCTTCAAGCAATTTTCGCACGTGGTCACCATTTCTTATGGGTGAACCTGAAGACGTCATAAACCCTCTCTGGGACCATAGTTGTCCGAAGTCATGAACCACACCAAACCCATACTGGCTGTCCGTGTAAATAGTTACACGGATCTTATCCACTGCCAAACAGGCACGAGTCAAAGCAATGAGCTCAGCCACCTGCGCGGAGTGTACTCCTTCTAAACAAGCGGCTTCAACCACCCCCGTGATGGTGCATACAGCAAACGCTGCTCTCAGTCGACCGACACTGTCTCTTAAACATGAACCGTCCACAAAGAAAATCTCATCTGACACTGAGAGCGGTTCATCGACAATGGCAGGTCTCGGTTTGGTGCATAGTTCCGTAACGTCGAGACAATCATGGTCCTCACAATCTTCATTATCATCTATATTTGGAACAGGTAACAATGTGGCAGGATTTAAAACAGCACACCTCTTCAGTATCACATTATCGGCTGCAAGGATAACTTGCTCATAACGGGTCAGCCTATTATTCGTGAGGTGCTGTGTTTTAGTCCTAGTCATCAACAATTCAACAGAATGTGGCACATGCACAGTAAGAGGATGTCCCATCACAATGCTCTCACATCTCTCGATGCTGACACCTGTTGCCGCAACGGATCTGAGACATCCGGGCAACGCAGAAGCTACTGGATCTAAAGTAGCTGAGAAATAGGCGACTGGTCTACGGACACCTCCATGATTCTGAATTAACACTGCTAACGCGCAACCTTCTCTTTCGCAGCAGAATAATGCAAATGCCTTGTTGTAATCCGGCATTCCCAACGCAGGAGCGCTAGATAAGGCTTCTCTCAGCCTCAGAAATGATTTCAAACAGTCGTCGTCCCATGGTACCGGATCACTTACATCCTTTCGCGTCAGCCGCTGTAAAGGATTCGCTTCAAAGGAAAAGTTTGGGATCCACTGGCGGCAATAACCCACCATTCCCAAAAACATTCTAACTTCCCTCTGCGTCGAGGGAACTGGCATTCTCAGAATCGCATCAATGCGATCTGGAGACACCTTCCTTTTACCCTTCTCAATTCTGTGCCCCAAATACTGTACCTCAGGTAAACAGTATTGCAGCTTGTTTGGGGACACCTTGTGACCATTGTCTCCCAGAAAATTCAACAACGCAATCGTATCAGTTCTGCAAGCGTCTTCTGTTTCTGACGCAACAAGCAGATCATCAATGTATTGCACTAAAACAGAGTTTTGTGGCAACACAAGGCTTTCAAGGTTTTTCTTCAAGAGTTGATTAAAAATCGATGGTCTCTCTGTATACCCCTGTGGGATACGACACCACGTTAACACACGATTTTCTAGTCTAAATGCAAAAAGAAATCTGCTCTCTTCATGTAGGGGAATCGAAAAAAATGCTTGACACAAGTCAATCACTGTGAACCATTCAGCTTCACATGGGATCTGAAACAGTATCACAGATGGATTCGGTACCACTGGACAACATGGAACAACTATATCGTTTATTTTTCGCAAATCTTGTACGATCCTGAACTTCCCACTTGGTTTCTGCAGTCCCATAATGGGTGAATTGCATGGACTACCCATGATTTCCACCAGTATTCCCTGCTTAATCATGGACTCGATCACAGGTTTAATCCCATCAATCGTTTCAGGGGATAATTTATACTGAGGTGTTCTCGGGAATTCCGCGTTTGGCTTAACCTGTATCTTCACCGGTTCCACTCCCCTGACTAAGCCAATCTCCTCTCCACTTAGGTCCCACACGTCGGTGGACACTGAGTCCCTCAAATCATGTGGAAGCTCCTCCACTGTCAAAGCTGGGTACATTTCCACACACACCCGCTGATTTGCAACCTTAAAGGTCGCGTCATCATCCCTTGTCTGTACCTCTACTCCTTTCGGGGTACAGTAGATTGTGCAATTAAGCTTGCACAATAAGTCTTTTCCCAACAAACAAACAGGACTAGAATCGCACACCACGAACTGATGTCGATCCCTAAAGTTTCCTATCCTGACTGGAATCGGTTCTATCAAAGGGCTAACTAGCCTCTTATTCGCCACTCCAACAACCTGTATACTTTCCCCGGAAAGGGCTACACCCGGAACTACTGCTGATCTTATAGTCGACCTAGTAGCCCCCGTATCGACCAAAAATGTAGTAGGGTGTCCGTCAAGCTCTGCTTCCACAAAGGGTCCTCTCTGATCCACTTCTAAAATGGCCCTAAGTATGCAATCATCATCCTGGCTTAAACTCAACCGGGCCAGCAAATCTGTATCCCTCTCCTCGCTCACTTCAAACATGGGCATCTGCAAATAAGTTCGAGCTCCCTGCTGTACATTTTGTATCCTGGGTGGCTGGGGAATCTGCACTTGCGGGATGCCGGTCCCCCCTTGCATCATCCTTGGTGTGGTCACCGTCTGTACCTGTTCCGCCCCAGGGACCTGAACTATTCCTCCCTCCATCTGTTGCTGATTATAGGGGTTCAGGGGACACTCGCGCCTCCAGTGTTCCACCTGGTGACACTGGTGACAAGCAGTCGTCTTTTTCAGTATCGCTACATCTATGCCTGTCCTAGGGTCTATAGGCCTTGGCCTTCCCTGACCCTGAACATTCTGATTTCCTGCCTGATAATTTCCCTGTCTCCTTACCACTGGACCCCCATTCGGCGGTCCCTGAGCAGCTTGCATCTGAATGAGCAATAAATTATCTTTCATCTTCTTGTGCTTCGACTCAATCTCATCCGTGCAGTACCTGGCGTACCGCAAGATTTCATCCACGGGCTTATTCTGCCAACAGATCAAATGCTGCTGTATCATGAGACTAACCTCGGGCTTCAAACCCAGCATGAACTTAGACACAAACTGTCCCATATCCTTCGTTTCCAGCTCATCCAGGCCACTGTACTGCTTAAAAGCCTTCAAAAGTCTCTCATAAAATTCATGTACAGTCTCCTTTGGTTCCTGCACTGTCCTGTCTATTTTCACCCAGTCTATATCTTGGGGCGAAACCTTCGATTTCAACCAGGTAATTATTTTATCATACAGCCTCATCACAGCTGGTGACGGACCATTTGTAAGCATGTTCCTATCAGGCTCATAATCCGGCCAATCAACAGCAACCTTGCATGCGTTCCACAGATCTCCCAGAACCACAATATCGAATAAGGTATTTAGGTCTATCCACAATACCTTCGAAATCGTAACAAAGCGCTCAACTTGCTTGTGCCATTCCGCAGGCTTCTCCCTGAGCCTGGGAAAATCATTCGTAAATGATGCCAGATCCCCCCTGCTCCATGGTACATGCACATATCCTCCATTCGCCACTTCCCTCAGGGGAAAGGTCTTTGCTAGTAACAACCCTTCACCCGGAGTTCCTCCTTCCGCTCCCTTAGAGGTCTTTTTCTTATACCATTTCTCCTCCCATTTTTCAAGCATCAGCCATGATCGCATGGCTAGAATCAGTTCTCTGGCATGTGACCTCAATCCAACAACCCTCTTCTCCTCCAGCTCCCGCTCGGTATAATGCATCCTATGACTTCCTTGCAATGCCCTAGTCTTGGTTAAATCTACCTCATATTCCTTCGCCAATCCCCTCAATTTCTCGTGTGCCATTCGTGCTTTCCGAGTCACATCTTTCGCTACAAAAAACAGCTCATCCGGATTGTAGGATACTATTCTCTCAAGAGGTAGACTTCCATATATAATTTCGTCTACCTCTGCCTTGAGCCTTACTATGTCTATCATCCCTGCCTTCAAGGCTCCTTTCAACACCTGACAACTTGCTCCATGTCTCTCGTCATATTCACATTCTGGTTCCTTCTCTCTCCTCTCTTCTGGTGCTTCTATAGGAGCAGAATAACTCCTAAAGTTATCCCGAGCTTTCTCCGATTGGACCACATTCGGGTTCAGATGCCTCTCTGACGGTACCCATGACATTAAATCTGATCTCGATTCCATCAGATTTCTCGGCCTCACCGATCTCTGTTCCTCTTCGCCCCTAGATGTATCTGACACCGCTACCAATGGTGTACTCCATTGTACAGGGCTTGGAGGTTGGGCCATTGTCCCTTCCAACCCACTTTCCTCGCTTTCTCTCCTCGTTCTTTCTGCCACTTGTTCGGACCTCTCCCTTTCCTCCGATTCCGGACTGTATATCGACACAATCGGTCCAATGGTGACCGGTACCCTCAATGCATCCGGTAACCTCATCTCTCTCTCAATCCTCCCACTAGCCTCAGACTGACTCCGTGGACTCTCTGCTTCAAACGAAACCAACCCTTCCACTCGAGTCTCGGGTTGAATTGTTACTCTTCTAGTTTCTCCTCTCTCACCCCACCTATCGTCTGCTTCATCTGGATTATAAGGAGGTGGTCTCTCGTCTAACAATCTTTGCAATACCCCATCATCGGAGTCACTCTCTTCATCCTGTGCTTTCACATGCCTTATCCCCGTCGAGTCTATCAATAAGGGATACAGTTTCTCTTCCTCAATTGTCTGCACTCTCCATCTTTTCTCCGCTGCGTCCCACTTGGCATCCTGAAATGCCCTGATCGACTTTCTTATCCTTTCCTGGCTTCTTCCCTTTTCCTTATCATGCGCTGCTCTAATCCACGCATGTAATGCTTCGAACTGTGCTGGTCTTGGCAAGGGTCTTAAGGACCCCATCACCGACTTCAGCTGGTACAGCACCGCTAGTCTAAATGAGCCATACCTCGGGAAAGCTAGTTCCCCTTCACCTTGCGTAATCTTGTGCCAATTCTCGATCCAAACTATAGTATGTAACCCCACATTCTTTGCCATGTAATGTGCTGGGGTGTCCTCGGGAGGGGCTTCTTCTCCCTCTCGAACAACCACATGCTTATCGCCTCTACACAATGCTCGCAAAACCCTAAGACACTTCATGACGAGCGAATTCGATCTCGCGCTCTGTTTACTTCTTGCTCTTAAATCCTCCAATAACAGCTCGACTCACACTAACCGGCCTATCACAGCGCGACACTCTCTGACGTCACCTTCCGCCGTTCGCAGCAGTTCCCTTCTCCAAACACGTTTCACTCCTACTCTCGTCCCATTCATACACTGAAATAACCGATTAAGTTACTTCTCTGGCTGTACGTCCACAGCCTCTGACTGTTCGTCCACAGTCTCTCGACCTTGTTGACCTCGATTGGCGCCCGTCTGCCCCCGTCCGGCCAGACAAATCGCCACTGATAGGTTACTAACACTCCGATCCGCACACAACAACCCACGACCAGCGTTAAGTTGCCATACACACACACGTTCGCTCCCCCATCTCGGTCCAGGTGATCGATGGTACCTCACGATCTCCTTTGGGTGATCAACAAAATCTATCTCAGGTGTCTTCTACACCACAACTCCCGGGCTGCGCGCGCTCACAGACTGATCTCACAATCGCACAACATACACATCAACTCCGCAAGACATCACACAACAAATCAACACCGCAATCTACAACATCTCGTTGTGTTCATACTCACTCCTGGAACTGCTGCTTCCTGCCGCACTGCTACTCGTCGTCGGTGCTCGTCTGCTGCCGTCGTCTCCCGCTCACCATCTGATGATTCACCATCACTTATCGTCTATGGGCCTCAAGGATCACTTATCCTTATCTAATCTAATCGTCCCTCGCTATCGGAAGTAACCATCCGTCTCTGCTACCAACTGCTCCGGCCCATTTTAGTATCTGGCAATTATCTACTAGAACCCACTCTGGTCGGATGGAACTTTTTACTTGCCCAATAGCGTGGAGGGAATAAACACCATTATCAGAAAATGCTGTCCGTAATTTGTCATAATCAAGGACTCGAGACTTAATCTCTTGGCTCTCTGGCTTTTATTATCAGCATAAAGATTTGAAGATACAAACTCCTCAATACGAAGCACAACAAGTACATAGGCACTAACACAAATGCTACTCTACGAAGAATCCGCATACGGCTAAAAATAACTAAAAGCACAATCTCTAAAAGCATGAGGTAGAAAACTACCAAGCCAATGTCGATATTAGGGACACTGGACCATACCATCTCTGTCCCTACTCTGTACTAGATGACATCCCTACTTAACAATCCCTTGAGACCCTCAATCAAAAGGTGTCAGAGTGAAACTTCCTAAGAAGTCTTCACTTAGAGAGCTTGGTCTAAGTTGCCCCCTCTAGCTCTTCGCCTAGCCTTTCTCTGCTCTGGGCTGCTCTGTTCTGCCTCCACCCTCGGGGCGCTTTCCCTAATACAGAACCCCAATTCCCAGAACACGCCCTTTTGCACCTCCTCTTCTGCTGGGTCGTCTTTCAGTAATTTTCCACAGAGCGCTGTCCAGTTCCATCGTCCATCAGCTTGGCCTTGAGTCCCAGACACCGTCCGCACTAGGAGTTACGATTGGCACATTCCAATGCACTCCCATGTCTGGCTTTTACTACATAAGTCAATTCATGAACAAAGAGCTTCTCTACTAACGAGCAACTGTCCTTGCACCTGGGGTGAGATCATGCAAGGCAGACATACTTCGCATCTTTTAACTTTGCAATTTACTACAGCCTAAAACCTCTACTAGAATAAATCCTTTTTGGCCTATTGCCCTCGGACAACATAAGAAAATACCAGGCCTTTCGCCTCAACGATATATGTGCATTCTGGCCACTACTTCGGTTACACAAGCATGTCTAAATCACACTATTGACATTTACGTCTTTCTTTCATGTATGTTTAAACTAAACAGTCTACAGGCACGTATTCTAAATTACATATTTTTAACATCACATTGTGTTCAAGTAAGCTAAACTCTATGCATTTCTCTAATACGTTCACAATATGCTTTTACATAGCTATCACTTCTATTTAAATCGATATAGGTTATACAATTCTTAATACATTGCACACAAAATACCTGAGTACACATTTGATTATATGCGGGTGCCGACTAACAGTGAATATAACGCACCCCTACAATTTTCAACCTTTTAAGCGCTACATCAGCAGCACACATGATTAATGAGAGCCAGGTGGCTCCATGCACCACTTAGCCGCAATGCGCCCCGGAGCAGCAAAAAGCTGCAAGCTCCCATAGACGTCGCCGAAGCTTGAGTGTTGGCACCAAAGTCAAGATGGCGGCGTGCTGAATACGCTGTGCTGCATGGCTCTCGGTGCATCAGGGCAGCAAAATATCCTATCGCAGCTGGGGAGCTGCTTAGCAACCAAAACGTGGAAGAAGTTGAAGGGAATCCTCATAAAGGTAAGAGTGTACGCGATATAAACAACACGCTCCTCCTTTTTCAAACCGCACTGCTGCGGTTAAACTGCCATAAGTCCAAGAGGGAACTGCTAGTGACAAAACAATATTAAAAGAAAGATTGGCTCACCCCTAAAAGTCCACAGCAGCAGTCGGAATCTGATTAATTTTCTTGTGTAGTAAAACACGTTTAGATGTAGATTTCACTGTAATGTCCACAATGCAAAAGTTCCGCTCATGCAGCAAGCACCGAGGCCAAGATCCAAATAAATCTCTGTGCATTCACAAACAGTGGAAAACATGACGAAGAGACAGCGCGGTAAAAGTCAATTTCAAAACATAGAGATGCAGTGTACAGCAATATTCCAAACCAGTGCACATGCATAGATATGTAAGCAGTAAGGAAGACTTTGGTAAATTGCACCTTCCTTATTAAGCAAGAAAACCTTCTTTGAAAGCCTTTGGAGATCAGGATCACACAAATTGTACCAGTAGAAGGAATTCCAATTGTTAAACCCAATGAAGTACAAGCAGATTGGGGCTTGTCGTGTCCTTACCAATGACCACAGACACTATATGTACTTTTGATACGAGCTTTATTCTCTGACTCCTTGCTCGGTCCCCGTCCCTGCTCTAACTAACTTGCCTCTGGCTGTGTCCCCACCTCTTCCTCCTGGCCCCCTTGGCTCCGCCCCCACAACTACTATACCGCTCACTTCTACATCTCCCCCTTTGTTAACAAAACAAAATAACTGACTTGTTCATAGTTCTTCAATTAGTCGTTTTGGCCGTCGAATGTCTCGTCGAGGTCGGAGAAGTACGCTTCCTGATTCGGACTCAGGCTCTACGTGAGTATCATGTTGCTGAACCGCGACTGCCGGGTCAGGCCGTTCTCTCTCCTCACTCTCTGGTCGTCCCATCATCTTCTGGAATGACTCTCTCATGCCTGGGGTGCATTTTTGAAAATGTGATACATTACTGGTGATTCTCCTGCTGTCAGACTCTGCGGTCATCATGGTACCCTTTTGCTGGGTAATCGTCAAGGGCTCAGCTCTGAACTTGCAGTCCGTTTTCCTTTGCTGCTCCTGTTTAACTATGACACAGTCCCCTTCATGTATGGATGGTGATTTTGCTCTCCGTCTGGCGTCCGCATATGACTTCATTTTGTCTTTTCCAATTCGGTCAGCTGTTGCTACCTCCTGGGCAGGTGAGACCACTCTCAGCGCACCTTCCCAGGTAGGTATCCGAGTTCTGATTGGTCGCCCAAGCATTAGTGTGGCAGAGAGTTCATCACTCACATGTCGGAATGCTTGCATTTCTTGTCGAATTGTGGGATCATTCCCTTCTTCTTCACTGTCATGTCTCCACCGATTAGTCTGCAGTCGGCGTAATACTTTTTGCAGGACGACGTCTTGCGCAGTGGCTTCTTGAATGGCTTCCAGAGGAACTGCGGGCGGCCGAGCTTGGCCCACCACAAAGTGGATGTATTCCTCGGCCATCGATGGTCGTGATGCCAGTGATGATAGAGGGTGTCGTGACATGTAGTCAGCCGGATTTGCTGACTTTCCCGGCTTGTGCAGTATTGTGTAGGTATATTCCTGTAGACGCAAACACCACCGCTCAATCCGAGGTGGCATCTTTGACCTGGGGTTTCCAAAGATGGTGACAAGCGCCTGATGATCAGTCACCATGGTAAATTGTTTGCCATAGATAAAGACATGGAAATGTTCGCAGGCCCATACAACTGCCAGACTTTCCTTCTCTGGTTGAGAATACGCCTTCTCCGTGTCCGACAAACTGCGACTGGCGTAGGCCACAATGTGCCGTTGATCGATGTCATTGTCATACTGAGCCAGAATTGCACCCAGGCCCACAGGGCTAGCATCCACGGTTATCTCCGTCTTTCTCTTAGGACTGAAATAAGCTAAGTTGTCGGCAGACTCAACTGCACGTTTGATGTCTTGAAACGCCCGCTCACACTGAGGAGTCCAGACAAAAGGCTGTCCTTGCTTCGTAAGCGTTTGGAGGGGATGACTAATTGTGGCATAGTCCTTTATGTATCTGACACAATAACTGGCCATGCCCAGAAACGATCGAATGTCACTGACATTCTGGGGACTCTTGGTGTCATTGAGCGCCATCACTTTTTCAGGGTCAGGCTTCATCCCAGCTCCAGAGAACACATGTCCAAAGAATTTGAGAGTGGTTTGATGAAATTCACACTTGTCCTTGTTTAGGGTTAGATTAGCTTCCAAGAGAGCATGACATACCCGATCTAGAGCTTTATCATGTTCCTAAACATTTGACCCATACACGAGAATATCATCGCTGTAGTTCAACGTGTTGGGTATATGGTGTATAGTCTGACGGATAGCCTCTTGAAAGATCTCCGCAGCCGAGGAAATACCAAAACTTAACCGTTTGTATCGGAACAGCCCCAAGTGAGTTGCAAATATTGTTATGTATCTCGACTTTTCATGCAACTCCAGCTGATGGTATCCCTTATTCAAGTCGAGTTTCAAAAATACCCTGGCACCATTTAATGCAGAGATCATGTCACTCAGATGGGGCCCGGGGTGATGTTCCCTTTCGATGGCAGTGTTAGGAAGCCGCATGTCAACACATAGGCGCACCTTCCTTGGAGTGCCTTTCTTCGGCACGATAACTACCGGCGATACCCATGGTGTGGGACCGTCAGTCCGTTCAATGATGTCACTTGCTAATAATTCCTGAAGTTCATCCTCCACTGCTTGCTGAAGGTGGACCGGCACTCGCCTGGGATGTTGTGCTACCGGTCTTATCTGTTCATTAATGTGAAGTCGAATTTGACATCTGTTCATCTTTCCCAGCCCGGTGAATAGCTTGGGGAATTTGTGTAAAATATCCGGGTCATCACTAACCCTATACAGAATCTCAACTAGACGAAGGCGCTCTGCAGTGGGTAAGCTGAGAAGACAATCAGTCTCCGGGCCATCAATTACTTGTATGAATGCCGGCACAGACATGGTCTGGTGCCTGAGTGTTGTTGGGAATTTTCCCAGACAGGGAAGAGGCTTCTTCGACATCCAGGTAAATACCTTGACGTATGCTGGACTCAAAGGCGGCGGTGACTTCATTTTCTTGTATTCCGTCACGGGGATATAGTTCAGTGACGCTCCACTGTCCAGAACAAATTTCGTGGAGTGATTCCCTACACTTATATTTAGTCTTGGGTATTGTTTAAGCGGCTCAGGATCCGCGACCATACTTGCATATTCAATAGTGTATTCCGATTCCCGCGACCCTGATCTGGAATCCCTGGACAATGACCTCCTCGACTATTGGGATCTCTTTGATTCTCTGCTGGAATGCGAAGAGCCAGAGGACGACTCCGGTCGATCTTGTACGGCTTTCGCATGGTGTCGTCTGGTGTCAGAGCGAGTAGGCCTTGTCCTTTCACTCCTTCTTTCCCTGCGATAGTCTCCACACATTGCTTCAAAATGATTCATTCGTCCACATTTCCTACATTGCTGGACCATGGCTGGACAGCCATCCCTGTGCGGGAAGTCGTGCCCGCACCGATAACATTTCCTCGAGCTGTTTTGTTTCTTGTCTCTCCAGCCTGACTCATGACTTCTACGCTCAGTGTATCGCTGGCGAGAGGACGGTCGCGATCTGTGTTGTCGCTCTTTCGAGTGCCAGCGACTACGACTGGCCTGCACTCGGCATACCTGTTCCCTTCTATCAGTGCGCCCGGTCTCCATGCTCTTGGCGTGTTCCTCTGCTTGATCGTAAGCTCGGGTCATTTCCTCAATCTCCTCCAGATTATGACTCTTTCTTAATAGTCTTCTCCTAAGCGTCTCGGATTGACAGCCATCGATTATTTGTGATCTGATGGCATCATCTGTTGAAAACGCGTCAAATTCGCAGTACCTGGACAGTCGACGTAGTCTCATTATGAATGTGCTCATCACTTCTTCCTTCCCTTGACGGGCTTGATGAAAACCATATCTCTCGTAATCCACATTTCTCTTAGGTAGGAACTTTTTATTCAGAGCGTCTCGCACCTTATCATAGGTTCCTGTATCTGCCGTCGGCAGTTCTTTGATTACCTTGCTAATTTCTTTACCCACGAGATTTCTCAGTGCAATCACTTTGTCTTCATCCTCTGTCACTTTTGATCCCTTTATATAATCTTCAAAGTCCTCGAGCCATTCCTGCCATCGGGGACCCATGCTCCCTCCAGTCGTCAGCGTAAGGGGTTCCAGGGGACGCAGGTGTGACACCCCCGTCAGGAGTCGTTTGACTTCATTCCTTTGTGGAGAGTTGTGGTTCAACATCTTGACAGTACGCTTTCGTTTCTCTCTTGTCTATGCATGTGCTTGTTTGTTGCTTCCCATTTGCTTTGTCTCGGGCTTATTTGTTATTTCCCCTTTGCATTAGCTTGTGCTTGTTTACTTGTTCAGGCCTTTTCTTCAGTCAATGCTTGTTTGTTTGGCCTTGCCTGACTTCAAAATGGCCACCCATGAACTTCATAGGGGTGTCTTTCAAGGACGCCTGACTCCAAGATGGCCGCCAAACAGAAACTCTCACACCCCTGAGATTTTGGCTGCAGTCTTTCTTCAGGAACACCAAGCTTCATTTGGCACTCACCCGCAGCCACTTCCACAGGTGCCAGGACATCAGCAGTGTCTCACACAGTTGTTGGACACTTCACCCATCCAGGTAGGCTCGGGGTAGGCTCCCGACTTTTTCTTTGCACGCGTGCCGTTCCTCACGCACCGGGGGTGAGATTTTCTTTTTGTTCTTGCCGCGCAATAGCGCTCTTTATTCCGATCCCATTCCACGAGGCTTCAACAGTGCCTCAAACACCTCCCGATCACTGGAGCAGCAAGGCAGGCTCGGGGTGGGCTCCCGATTTCTCCTCTTCACTCGCGTGCTAACTCGCACGCATCAGGGGTGAATCAGAATTTGGCGCGAACCGACGTTCTGCTTCAGACGCCATTTTCTTTCTTCACGCTACACGGGACGGGGCGCTCTTCCTGAGGTTCGATGGGTGGTGGGCTGCAGCATCCCACCCTCGTCGCCAGTTGTCGTGTCCTTACCAAAGACCACAGACACTATATGTACTTTTGTTCCGAGCTTTATTCTCTGACTCCTTGCTCGGTCCCCATCCCTGCTCTAACTAACTCGCCTCCGGCTGTATCCCCACCTCTTCCTCCTGGCCCCCTTGGCTCCGCCCCCACAACTACTATACCGCTCACTTCTACAGGGCTGTCTGGTGTGAAGGACACTGGTGGGGCTGGCACGCCTTGTACTTCAGAATGGAGGTTTCTTCTTAGTTTCTGTAGCTTTCCTTTATAGATTTGTCAGAGTCCTTTTTAAAACATGCAGAGTTTTGTTTCAAGAATCGTCGTCAAAAATCTGTAGTAACGAAGTCCACAGCCAGAGTGTAGTTTTATGTAGATTTATTAAGTTCAGTTAGAAGTAGATGAGTTGTAGAGATGCAGCCCCACCAGGAGCAGTCTGCCTGCTGCTCAGCCCATACTCCAACTGTCACACTCAAGCATCCAGGAACCCAAACATTCTATTCAAGACCATCACACCAACATTCCATGCATCCCATTCACACTGGCTGAGCAGCTAGGGAGAATGTAACCATAGCAATATAAATCAGATTACTACTTATTGCATACTGAATGTTGGCTTGCTGAAGTTTCTGTTTGATGGACAGGAATTTCCTGCATGCCTCTTGTACCGCTATTGTAAAGTCAGGATATATGGACACTTCGTACCCTTCAAAGTGGAGCTTGCATTCCTCCTCCGCTAACCGTAGGGCAGTGTCCCGATCACGATAGTTCAATAGGCGGGCCAATATTGAGATAGATGATGTTCCAGGCAGGGAATAAGCCATCAGCGAGCTGTGGGCCTGCTCCACTATAAGATGCTTGGAGAATGACTTCACCCCAAACATTGTCATCAGCGAACACTCCACAAAGTCTTCCATTCTGCCCATGCTAGTGGACTGGGGGATACCTATAATCCATAAATTATTTCTGAGTCATTTTGCTTTTAAGTCTTCATTTTTTGCAGATATCACTTTTAAAACTTTTTCCATATGTAGGAGTCCGCTTCTGTGGGAAGCAGAGTCTTCGATCACAGAGATCCTGTGTTCCGCCTCTGTTATGCGGCCATCCTGTTTGCCAGCTTTTGGGTAATAGAATCCACCCGAGAGCACATGATATCCATTTTAGATTTAGTGGAGGTGAGGCTCTGTCGCTTCACGAGGAGGAGCCACTTCATATACATGTCGGTCTGTTCTTCGGTGGGGGGTCTTCAGGGCTTGTCCGGTCTGCACCACCACCCTGCACCCAAGCCAATTTGTGGGCGTTAAATTAGAGCTTGGACTGTGATGAGGTTTGACCGCCCAGGCGTCCTCCAGGTCAACGTAGCCCATCATCGATGTCACTGCAGTCCCGCTTCACCTCCTCTAGTTCGTCAGGAGGTGCACAGCAGACCCGGGCTTCACAAAAAGTCAATATGCCCAGACACACAGGCCACAGGTGCAGCTCTGAATGAGTAGTTGACTGCCGCAGGAGTTCATTTGGGAAGGCCCCAGGTATTCTGCTGCACGCCACATGCGTGGTTCCCAGTGACTCCTGGTGGTTAATGAGAAGGGGTGGGTAGCCGCTTATGACAGGTGAGTAAGTTGAAGAGCTGCAGCAATTGTAGCAGGTATGTGATTTGAGGTCCTTAGACCTCTGTTAGGTGATCCTCCCCGTGTGGGTACCACAGCGCTGAGAGTGCCTCTGGGTGTACAGGGCCGCGTATGTAGTTTTTGATTGCCCCAGCTTTTTGTAAGCAATTATTCTATGTGCCCCCGCAGCCTTGCTCACACTCACTGCAATGTTTTAGGCATGTGGCAGATGATCGAGCTGCACCGCTGGGTCTACCCGCACAATGGCAGCATTCACATCTAATGGCTAAGCCCTGCCTACAAACAGCGGCCCACCTGTCCTCAGATCTTTGGATGGGCCCGCTTGCAGGCAACAATCCCTGTCTGGGGCAGGTGCATAGTGGATTCAAGCATGCCAGCAGTCCTTACACCAAGCCGTTAGTGATCAGTCACCTTGCTCTTTTCCCACAGCCCGCAGCTTCATAGCCTGCAGGGGCATGTCTGTCAGTTCAGTTAACAGATCCGCTGCTCCGGTCCTAGCAGGCCAGTTACTGGCAGGATCAAATTGGTACTCGCAGCCAGCAAACCACCTACTGTTTTTCCACCTACTTCGTCCATGGGTCTATCGATGCAATCAGGCATACGCAGCACAGCCTCCATTTTCAAGCGTGTCATTCCATTTTGACTCACAGGTACGCAAGTCTTTAAGAACTAGCATTTCCTGCTTCATCAGGCACAGCTGTGCTCAAAAATAGTTTTTTCTCTGTATAAGTTAATCAGGCATGCATAAAGAGGTGGATTGTGACTGATTTTGGCCCCAGACGGTAGCACCCTCACCAATGTGCGGCCATCTTGGTCGCCCGCTCTCCGGTGCCCCCCCCCATTCTAAGAAACATTGGAAAAAGTGCATACATTATGTGGGCAGTGGTGGAGGGAGTCACATTTAATATTTTAACTCCAGTCTAACAAATGAAGGGGAACATTTATATATTAGGTTGGGGGTCAGATTTAATATTCCACCTCCAGCCACAATGAGTAGTCTCTGGGTATCTCTCAGTACTGAGATAAAATGCATCAGTAAGATGTCACAGTAGATATAAAATGTGTGTATCACTTTGACCTCACAATTGATTGACAAATCAGTTACATGCAAAATCATCTTGGTGCAACTACAGCATGAGTTTAGAAAACTATTAGGAGCACTGATCACATTAATCTTTAAAATTATATTTAGATGTTAAAATCACATAGGTGCTGAAATCACATATAGATGAAAAATCAACTTTAGTGCAACTTCAAAAATAATTTTAGGAGCACAAATCATACTTAGGAAGAAAAACACTTTGGGTGTAAAATCATACTTGGGATGAATCACTATTTGTGCATTATTAACAGGAGTGTGTAGACACTTCTAGGTGCTAAAACATATTTAGGAGCAGAAATTGCATATAGTTTTGCAAATACAGATAAAAATTGCAGTTAGGTGCATAAACACATCTGGTGCAACAAAAATAGTAGTGCACTTTTAGGTGCAAAATCACATACATTTAAGGGCAAAAATCACATTTAGGTCAGCAGGAATGTGGAGTCACATTTAGAGGCAAGTGCAATGTCATATCGAGCAAAGTAAGGAGGATTGTGTTACCACATTTAGAAGTGAAAGTGTGCAAAAGCACCCCCAGTGAATCATCAACAGGAATGTGAAAACACCTTTAGGTACTGACATCACTTTTTTTTTTTTAAGTTCAAAGAAAATGTCATTAAGAATAATAGAGGTGTCAATAAGGAATACATAAAATCACATTATACCTTTACAGAGTAAGATTGCTACATACACTTTACAGGAATTGGACTAAGTAATAAAATGAGAAACAACACAGCACAAAAATACGATATTAGCCCTAATGTAATATAAAAGTTGTTTGGAACACTTGAGGGAATGAGGGAGGTTTAGAAACTTCCTGTTGAGATAAATGTAATTTGAAGCTTCGTTTAGCACTTGCATCAATAAAATTTGTAACAGGTGACCACAAGTTTAATCTCTTGGTCGCCAATTGTAAGGGGTAAACAAATGAAGTATCCAACCTATGATTATGGCACACAGCATACCACCAGGCCTTAAAAGAGATTTTTGTAGAGTTTTTTCCAGTTGATGGTAATCTGCTGAAAAGCAACTGCTAGCAATAAATCAAGAATGTTAACATCAAGGGTGACATTTTCCCAAATAGATGAGAGACTTCCTAAAAATATATGAATAAAGGCGAAAGAAAGATTAGTGCCAAAAATTAAATTGATTTGATTCCAAACGTGTTTCTAAAAATTATGTACACATGAACAGGAGAATAACATATGAAATAAATCTGCATTAAGGGACGAGCACGTCCAACAAGTGTCTGATAAGGTCGAAATTCTTTTACTTAAAGCAGCCGGCGTTAACAGAAGCCTATTATACACAAAAAACAATGTTTGCGTTGTATTCGCTGCTATAGATGATCTATGTAATTTGATCCATATATTCTGCCAGATTGACAATGACCAGGATGTTTTGAAGTCAGTCTCCCGTGCCTCCTCTATTTTGGATTTTAGCCTAGCAGAGTGTTTACCGTGTAAAAAAGCTATTTATGGTGGATGCTTTGGGTGTAGTTCTTAATAATGTATGAAGATATGGGTGAGAGTCTGGGAAAGAAGATGTATTGGATGTAGTAGTGAGTTGAGTAAATGCATTCATCACAGTTATGTGAAGGAAGGAAAAGATAAGAATTCAGAATTGGAAAATAATTGATGAATCCATAACAACCCCCTCTGCCTCCAAGTCTTCCAGTAGAGGGGTTTATTTTGGATGAGCACATTCTTGTTATGCCATATTGTTGAGATCAGGAAAAAATCTGTAGAGCTGTGGGATGTAGAGGGAGTTGAATCCAAAAGTTTGGATGTCCATTTGATTATAGGAGTAGAGAGGGATTGTGGTTTGCACGAGAAAGAAAGGTATTCATGAATGGAGAAGGGAAATAAAAATTGACGTTCCAGTACAGTCCAAAGGGGGCAGTCTTCTGTGGAATCAAGCAACCAATAAGAAGCCTGACGTAGAAGGAATGCTTTCTGGTATGTTGGAAAATCTGGAAAATTAACTCCGTCCTCTGACTTGGGACGCATCAGTTTTGATAAAGACATGCGGGGCTTCTTGTTATGTCATAAAAAAGAAGAGAGGAAAGAATTGATATTTTTTCAACGTTTGGCGGAAATAGGAACTGGAATGTTATAAATAGTGTATAAAACTATGGGGGACAGCATCATCTTTATAGTGTCTAATCTACCTCACCAGGATAAATAAAGAGGATGCCATTTGGTGGTTAATTCTGAAATCTTTTGAATGCATTTATTTATGCACTGTGCTACTGTGTCCTTAATTGAAGAAGTAAAGTATAATCCTAAATATTTAATAAGAGTAGCGTTCCAAGTGAAATTAGAAGTATCAAATTCCGCTTTGAAGGTGTATTTAGTTAAGGGCAGAATTTCACATTTATCGTTATTTAATTTGTAGCCGGAAACGAGAGAGAATGAAGCCACGTCTTCCAAAAAAGCTGGAATTGAGTCATCTGGTTGTGATATAAAAAGTAAGTTATCATCAGCATAGGTTGCGATTTTTATGAATTTAATGAATTCGATGTTTGGAATCCATGTATATTTGGGTTTCGGCGTAATTTGGAGAGAAATGGTTCTAAAGCCAGATTAAAAAGAAAAGGGGAAAGAGGACAACCTTGCCGTACTCCTCTTCCTAAATCAAAGAACGGGGAGATAAGGCCATTAGCACAAATTGCAGCACGGGGATTAGAATAGAGGAGAGATATCAGAGATATACATTTGGGGCCGAAACCAAACCACTTAGGTGTATAAAACAAATAATTCTATTCAACTCCATCAAACGTTTTTTCCGCGTCAAGTGCTATTGCTGCGATAGATTGTTTCAGGTGTGAGGATTTTGATAGGACGTCGAAGAAAAGCCATGTGTTATCAGTTATAAATCTCCCTTTAACAAAGCCAGATTGTTCTTTGCCTAACAGGATTGGTAGGTAAGAGTCTAAGCGAATGGCTAAAGCTTTAGAGTAAATTTTGTAATCAATGTTTACCAAAGATATAGGTCTGTAATTTTTACAATATTTTTAGTCTTTACCTTCTTTAGGAATGAGACAAATGTGAGCTTCTGAGAAGGAGCCGGTTGAGCTGTTGGAGGAGCAAAAAGAATCTATCAGGGAGTGCAATTTAGGTATTAAAAGTTTAGAAAAGTGGAGATAAACTTCAACGGTAAATCCGTCTGGTCCTGGTGCTTTATCCTTTTTAATGCATTGAAGAGCTTTCAAAAGTTCTTGTCGTGATAAGTCTAATTCCAGAGATGTGAAATCGGGGGGAAAATGTTGGGGTTTCTGAATTGTGGAAAAGAAGTGTGACAGTGAGTGTTCTGTGGACTGTGTTTCAGATGCATATAGTGATTTTTAGAAGACTGAAAATTGATTCAGTATTTCTACATCTTTAAATTTTAGAATTGCGTGTTCATCAAAGATGGACTCAATGTTTAACTTATTATGTCGAATTTTCAAGTAGTTAGCCAAAATTTTACCTGCTTTATTTTTTCCCCCGTAAAATTTTGCGTTACCTTTTAACAAATATAGGGAGGCATCATGGCTGGATTTTTTATTAAATCGTAATTTAGCATCAATAAGAGCGGTTAGACTATCTTTCGAGTGAGATGTATAGTATGAGTGTTCTAATTTCTTAATGTCATTAAGGAGGGCATCGGTAAATTTGCGTGCATTTTTTCGCTTTCTGGCAGTAAAACCAATAATGAAATCTCTAGCTGAAGCTTTAAAAGCATCCCAAACGGTTGAAAGTGACATTGAATAATTTGGGTTTATTGCAAAGTACTCATTGAAGAAGGTGGTGAAGGAGGCGGTGAACGTTGGATCTAAAGCAGGGAATTATTAAAACGCCATCTTCTAGGGGCATTGACTTTGGGAAACCAATCAAGATCAAGTATAACAGGAGCATGGTCTGATAATAGAATGGGTCCAATTTCTGCATTCATGAGATTTTGTGAGAGATTATGAGAAACAAAAATATAGTCTATTCTTGATTGAGTTTGGTGAACTGGGGAGTAAAAAGTGTATTCTCTAGAGGTTGGATTACATAAGCGCCATGCATCGAGAAGTTTATGTTGAGTAATAGTGTGAACAAGATTTTTGGGATTTGTTGGGAATAAAGGTGACCTTAGAATTTCTGTCGATAAATGGGTCAAAGACTTGATTACAGTAAGGGTGGGCGTAGTGGGCGTAGTGGGGCTACGTGAAGCAGCACGTAGTGTGCCCAAATCTACGCACACTACGTGCTTCGCGTAGCCCCACTACGTGCCACCCACCTCCCGCCCGCCCTTCTTTTAAATAATATAAGCAATGAAAAATAAATTAAAGTAAGTCGACTTACCCGTAAGCGCGGCGTCTCCGGGGCTCCCTCTTTCTGTTTCTGATTTCTTCTGGCAAATGCGCATGCGCGGACGCCAGCGCATGCGCATTTCTCGCGAGAAATGCGCATGCGCGGGTGTCCGCACATGCGCATTTGCCAGAAGAAATCAGAAACAGAAAGAGGGAGCCCCGGAGACGCCGCGCTTACGGGTAAGTCGACTTACTTTAATTTATTTTTCAATGCTTATATTATTAAAAGGAGGGCAGGCGGGAGGTGGGTGGCGGGTGGCAAGCAGCTACGCTTCGCCCTCGGCGTGTGCGTAGCGCTGCCCTGCTTCGCCTACTTCAGAAAGTGCGAAGCAGGCAGCGCTACGTACACTACGTGGGCGAAGCGTAGTGCTACGCCCGGGGTTAGATTACAGTCACCAGCTAATATAAAATTATCCTCAATGCAATGAGTAATCTGCTTCGCCAATGTATACCAGAAGGATGCATCACCACCCGTAGGAGCGTACACATTAAGGGGCCGATTCCGATTCCGGCCGCAAAACGTACCGACCGACACGGACCCGGACCGGATACCGACTGACACGGACCATCGCCGTACGACCTGTGCAGTACGATGCAACGCGTATGAATTACAACCGACACGTACGGAATACAAGCCGTACGTCCGAGCCATAGTAAAATAGTGAACCGGCCGGAAATCCGGTGCAGATTTCACCGACCGACCCGAACCCGGAATGAACCCGACCGACCCGTACCCGCGATGTCCGATCCGCACAGTACGATGCAATGCATGGAAACTCAGACCGACTTGCACGGAGACCAAGCCACTCGACCGACACGCACAGAAAACCGGGCCCACAAGCAATAGAGACCTTCGCGACCGACGCGTATGAAGCACAGAAGATAGGCAGCGTGAACGAGGCGGAGAAGCCCGCACGAGACAACATCAGCGTCCGTATCCGTCAGATGAACGTCTCCTTCATGCCTACAAAACCCAAAGGAAAAAAGACAAAAAAAGGACCAAACAAGCAATGACAAATCCAATAAATACCAAATATAAAAAACCTGGGACAAAGACACACCCACAACTCCAAGTATATAAAGGACTACAATCACTACCATCATCCCTTGCAAACAGGAGACACAGCCAGCAGCAAACACCATTACACAGCAACCACAGACACACTCACAACTCACCCATCACACAACTCACACACCATCTGCACCTCATCCAACATCACACACACATACAGCCAGGAAAACCAACACCAACCCACCCTCACTTGCACCCTCACACACACATCCCTCACCACCACCACCCATCACCATGCCCCCAAAGAAGAATCCAAAGTTCACAGATAGTGAGTTAGAAGTGCTGGTAGACGAGATCATCAGAGTAGAGCCACATTTGTTTGGTACATTGGTCCAAAGGACCCCCATGTCACAGAAAACAAAGATGTGGGTGAGGATTGTGGACAAAGTGAACGAAAAAGCACCAGCAAGGCGCACAAAGGACAATATCCAGAACAGGTGGTATGACGTGCGCAGGAGGGTCAAGAAACTCATCGAAAAAGATCACGCCCTGAGTCAGTGCACCGGCGATGGCCCTCCTGCCAAACCAGTCTACTTCAGGACCTGGGAGGAGAAGGTGTGGGACATCCTACCACCAGAGAGCGTCCATGGGCTAACAGACATACCAGAGCTTGGTGAGTACACAAACAACATACCCAATATTGTGTGGCAAGGGGACAGTGAAACCATGCACCGCAAGCAAAGCTACACTAACCAATAGATAATCAACCCAAGATGTGTATGCCAGTTAGACAAACACAATACCTGCCATCTCATAGTGACTTGGAACTATGTCATGACATGCACCAACCTACAAACAAATAGAGCAAGGCAGTGGCAAAATGCTAAATAGACACTGCCAGACAGTTTGCCACCACAAACACACTACCTCACAGTGCAGCTGACTGACAGGAAGGAATTGTGGGGATGCAGGTGAAGTGAGTGTATCCAAAAGCATGATGGGGTTTGTAGTCACAGATAATGCTGCCCCTCAAAATTGGCCCATCAAGATCTCCCTGACACATGCCCACATCACAGGGAGTGGAAAATGACTGACAAGATGGCTGACACTGGGTCCTGCTGTGGGGAGCACAAGGCCCTGCTAGGGCATGTGCGCAAATCAGAAGCAGGACACCACTGACTGGCATGCTGAAAGACAACTTGCACGCCCTACAATGGAAGCACGTTTCATGGTGGGATGTTTGGCCGGGTGCGAAGGAGGACTGACAGCTCTCACCATACCTACCAGCATTTGGAGACACACACCCCCCTCAACACAAACTCCACACAACTCACCGGGTAGAATGCATTGACTCACACCTATGTGAAACATCATCAAAAGACACCCCGTACTGGGTGCAGCTGTGTGAAGCACATGGGCTCTCTTTGGACTTGTAGCCAAACAAACACCAGGATTTCACAGTCAGCCATCTTGCCATTGCTGTCACACCCCCTAACAGGAAAGCAGAGTCAAGGGGGAGGAAGTATGGGCATGCTGGGAAGGGGGTGTAGCCAAGAGCATGATGGGAGTCGCAGTCACAGACAATCTACACCCACCCACATGGCCCAGCAAGCATACACTGAACCATGCTCGCCTCACAGGGAGTGGGAAGGGACTGACAAGATGTCTGACACTGGGCTCTGTTGTGGAGAGCACAAGGCCCTGCTGGAAAATGGGCAACAAAAATCTGAAACTCTGTCCGTGACAACCTGGAAAAAAGCAGTGTACAGCCAGGCATCTGTTCGTACAGTAGAAAATGTCATGTTTGTGAACCATTGATGCCTGTAGAAACATAACTCACATTGTGTTTCTCTTCCAAACGAATGAAGAGGATTCCTAGGCCCAGACTCTGGTGGACACTGAGCTCTCTGGTTTGACTCTGTCCTCTTCGGATGACGACGACCAACCTGGCCCCTCCGGTGTGAGTCATCATGCAGCATCAGCAGCATCAACACCTGCACCCCCTGTACCCACACCTCCAGCATTTGGACACCGACAGGGCACCCCCACCAACATGGACAGACCAAGACAACTGAACACCCACAGCACAGGGACACAGGACCCCCCAGAAACTACAGCAAACACCACCAGCAACACCACCCAAGGGGTCCCAGTGTCACCTGTGCGTCCCGCCGCTGGTCATGCCCGTGTGGATAGGGGTGCTGGAAGGGGTGCGAGGCAGAGGGCGTGCCTTGCAGAGGGGTCTGGACTGCATGATGACCCCTAACTGGCACGCATCATAGATACGTACCAGGATAGCACCAGAGGATTTGGCCAGGTAGTGGGGATCCTCAGGGACATGCAACAGGAGCAGGCTGCCCACTATGCCCGCATGGAGGCCAAGTGGGATGCCCTTATTGCGGTGCATCGTGACATACTGAAATGCCTCCGCCAGATCAGCACAAACCTGTCCACACCTCCCTGTGTGGCCACAACATCTGTTGCATCACCATCTGCCAGCGCCACAGGGAGGGAGGAGGACTCTGGAGGAGAGTCCCCTGCCCCACAGAGGCCTGCACCTGAGGTTTCCCCCCCAGGAAGAAGAGGGGTCGTCCGAAGAAGGACATGTGAGAGGCATATGTCCCAGCACATCCCACAGGGCCTCTAAACCTGTTCTGGACAGTGTTCTTTGTGCGCAACCCGTTCACCTTGTCCAATCACACACAACTCGCCCACATGACATGGAGGGTTCATGTTGGGCCAATGTAGCAGATGACTGTGGGCTTCACTCTGGACATTTCATCTAACAGCACTTCCAACTCTAATGTGAACTTTGGACTCCAAAAACAATGTACAGCACCCACCATCCTGTGCACTTTCCACACACATGTTCGAAAATAAACTCACCAGTACACCATACTTGCCTCTGTTGTGATTCCAAATTGCCATGTGTCATGGAGATGTCGATCTGCTACACAACACAGTGCATGCCAAATACTGCAACAATGTGACCAACGTCAGGTGAGTCATGGTGACGTGACACATGTGAGGGAGACACACCACTATGGCAACACAACACATACTCACCATGGCCATGTTACTCATCACATACAATGATGGTGACCTGAAACACATAGGTATGCACAACCACAACACCTATCCACAGTCAGTGGTAACAAGTCCACAGGTGAGGTAAGCAAATGTCAGTCAAATGTGGGAAGACAGACAACGCACCTAACAAAGCATTGCACAGGTTCATTACACATCAGCACCATGTTTATTCCACAATAGTTGCAAGGCAATTGTACGTTACGGTGGACACACGGTCACAGAGTGTCTGAGAATTGTAGTCCAGGGGTGTGTGGTACATCACTTGATGTCAATTGACTACTCCCACACTGGTGTCAGATTCTGGGTGTTGGGGGTCAGTGTTGAACAAACAACAGGCAAATTACCCTGTGAAGGACAGACACAAGACACAGTCAAAAGCACAGCAAAACAGGAGAGAAATGCAATGCACCAAACATGTCACAATAAACCTACACAAAAACAAGTTATCAGTACTACCCTATTGTGGAGTACACACCACCTGAATGGACACATCACTGCACGCATCCAGTCAAGTGGCACACAGACACACTCAGACAACAACAGAACAGCCACAACACATTCCAGGCTAACTCCATACATTGACATAAAAACCCTGGAAACTCACATTCAGGTGAAGAAGTTGTTGATGAGCTGTGAGCGGACGTCACCCTCATCCTCATCATCACTGGCATCTTGACCCAGGCCGGGATCCTCCACAGTTGCCGGAAGTTGGTCATCGTCATCCTGGATGAGAGGCACCTTCTTCCGCACTGCCATGTTGTGGAGCATGCAGCATACAAGGATTACTTTGCACACCTTTGCAGGTTCATATGGGAGGGCCCCTCCGGTCTTGTCCAAGCAGCGAAAGCGGCTTTTCAGGAGGCCGAATGTTCGCTCAATCACCCTCCTGCTCCGACCATGTGCCTCATTGTAGCGCATCTCGGCTGGTGTCACAGGGTTCCTGAGGGGTGTCAGCAACCACAGCATGTTGGGGTATCTGGAGTCACCTACACACACAAAAATGAACAAGTAGCTGAGATTTGTAGGAGTGCGGAATACAACATTGACAAACACACACAATGATAAAAAGTCAGTACACACCGACAAGCCAGGCATGCTGAGCTGGCATCTGTGACATCAGCGTTGCAATGCGACTACTCCTCATAATGTAAGCATCGTGCGCCGAACCAGGGAACCGTGCACACACATATGTGATAGACATGTCTGCAAGACATACCACCAGAGCATTGATTGAGTGGAAATGTTTCCGGTATGCCTGCTCATGTGCCTGTGGTGGTATCAGGGCCACATGTGTCCCATCAATAGATCCGATGACGTTCGGCATCCTCCCCAGTGTGTAAAAGGCATCCTTTAATTCCGGGAGTTCAGCTGGGCTCTGGAACTTGATGTATAGGTCTAGGAAATGCAACATCCCCTCCAAGACATCGCGTAGCACCCGACTAAACATAGTTTGCGACATCCCACCAGCAGTAGCCACAGTGTACTGGAAGGTACCAGCAGCAAAGAAGTGCCGGGCTGCCATCACCTTCACCTCTGGTGTCAGTGTTGTAGGGTATGTCCGGACAGGTAGCAGATGTTGCGCCAACTGCTCCGCCAACTCCTCCATCAGTGGCCTGGTGAAACGGTACCGTCGGATGCAGTCGCGTTCCTGCATGGTTGCAAGGTCTGGGAACGGTCGATGGACAGCTGGTGCCCTGCAGAACAGAGCTGAACAAAGGAAGATTGTTGGTTCATCCACCCATGTGGCCATGACCAGGCTCAAGATCACATGATAAATCATGACATTACACAATGTACTGAGGTAGGTGCCGCTGGGCATGGACACATATGTCACCTACATGACCATCACCTCACATCTCAATTCCACATGTCCACATGAGTCCCATGTAGTGCAATGGCCAATCATCTGGCTGTGTCACCCGACCGTGACTCATGCCCATTACTGTACATTTGCACATCACAGTGGTAATGTGCAAGACACACAAAGGATTCTTCCCCCATGTACACATGCACAGCCTGGGAGTGGCTGCACAAAAGTGCCACACAACAAACCAAATGTGCCCCCCCCCTAACACCCAGGGAATGCAGCCTTACATGCCATGGGACACTGTGTGGCCAATGCTGTAGTGTGGTAGGTGTGCACAGGTGTCCCTGGCAAGTAATTGTGTGTTGAATCTGTCGAATAGTCACACCAATGAGGTCCAACGCGGGTGACAATGCGTACGCATTGCACGGTTCATGACCGAGCCGTGCGTACGCTTTGCCATTGACTGCAATGAGGTCCGTCACAGGTGACAATGCGTACGCATTGCACGGTTCATGACCGAGCCGTGCGTACACTTTGCCATTGACTGCAATGAGGTCCGACGCGGGTGACTATCATGCATACGCGTCGGGCAGGCATGGTCCGAGATAGGCGTACGCCTTGGCCATTGAATCGTATGGAGACGGGTGTGTGTGCATTTTCAAAATACGCGTTGTACAGTCAGTTGAACGAGCTGAGCGCACCCATTGGCTCTCGACTGTCATGGAGACAGAAGCGGATTCAAAACTTGTACGAGTTGTGCGCTGGAAATTCAGCTGGATGCCTACAACAATGTTGCAATTTCAAGTGTTTCATGAAGGTGAAGATTTGAACGCTGCAGAAGGCGTGAACGAGTCGTACATTTCCATGGATTGGCCAGATTCATAGAATGCAACCGTGTTGGACCTATCACTTGGGACACATGGCACAGATTCTGCCTCTGCAGCACAGATATAAGGCTGGCTGGCCCCCAGGGAGCTCACTTGCCTGCACTACATGCTCCTGGACCACATCCCTGCTACCACTGCTGCTGTCTCTGCATCCTCTGGCTCCTGCTATGGCACATACTCTGGAGAGGGCCCCAGCCTTCACTGAGGAGGAGAACCAGGCTGGACGGGCTCCTTCCACAGTACAGAAAGCTCTATGGGAAACCAGGGGAGCAGGTGAGTGTGCAGTCCACTGCCTTCCTAATTATGCATGTTGTCTGACTAGCAGTACTAGCAGTGGGTACACCAGTGGCAAGCATTCTCAATGACTACTTTCATCCCCCAAAGTGTGTAGGTACATGTAATGAATAGGTTTCCTGCTGCTGAAGTGCATTAGTGAAAGCTTAAACTACCCAGGCATTGTTAACATGTCAGACATGCAGGTGATTTGTCCTTCCCCATGGTTGCACTACCTGTGTAACTCATTTCCCTTTGTGATGATGACATGTATCTCCAAATGTGTGCAGCACAAATATGGGGCATGTGTGGTAATGTACTTTTAACTTTGTCCTCCCCACAGGTTGATGCCCACCAGAAGCAGGAGATATGGCTGACCATCGCCCGGGCAGTTTGTTCGGTGGGGGTCTACATGCGCCAGATACGCAACTGCCAGAAGAGGTGGCAGGACCTTCGGGGCTGGACCCGGAGGATAGCTAGAGTCCAGCTGAAGCTGTCACCTCCACGCAGGAGGGGCGGATACCGGACCCTGACCCCCCACATGCTCCAGATCCTGGCGGTGGTCTTCCCGGACCTGGATAGGCAGCTAAAGGCCAGACAGCAGCAGGAAGGGGGTAAGTCCATGCCTAATCTGTGTACTATGTCTGACATGCTAATTGCAGTCTTTTGGCCTGGTCACACTTCCACATTATGTAGGTCTTGTAGTCCAATACTCAGGTCCCTCAATCGTGTGATGCACCCTCCTTATCTGTTCCACAGGTGTGGCCCCTACAGTCTGTTGCTTGTATCACTAGGGCACTGTGTCCCTGCAGTCAGCTATGCTTCAGCTACCGGACAGCATCTGTTCCCGTGACTCTGTTGTGTGTTTCATGGGTGGTTCAATTGTTTGCACAATGCCTGAGATCTGACATGTGATCTGTGTGTGCCCTTGAGATGTGTTCCAATTGCTGGTCTGACTCGCCACATGTGGCTGGGGTATTCCAAACATACCCATGCAGCAGGGGACTCCAATTTTGGGGCCTCAGGAGTATGTATATCAAGTATGTCACACTTGCTTAGCCACCTGACTACTGTCCAGGGCAAAACATTGTTTCATGTAGACCTGGGCAGTCATACCTCCTCAAGGGCATTTAGAAGCACTCTGTAATCCCACTGCTGTGTATCAAATTACAGGTTGTGCTTAGTGACATGTGCCTTCAGGTGTCTTCCTTTGTGTCATTATGGTGTGGCTTGTTGTTACGTACAACTGGGGTGTCCATGATTCAGAGGGTCAGTAGGACATCTGAGATGTGATTGTGAGAGACAAGACCTGTGTGACATATAGGTGTGTGATCATCTGACAGCGCACAATGGTGTATGCAATGGTGTCCTTCAGGCAGCTGGGTTACATGCATGGCAGACTGTGATGTGTTAATGTACAGGGAGTTGTGGTTGCAGAGTCTCATATGTCTGATTTGCATGATGTGGGGACTTCTGGGTCATGGATATGTTGTTTGCAGGGGATGGGCAAGTGCACCACTCATCTGCAGAGTTAGCTTTACCCCTGAGCTATGATTGTGAGACAGTGCATACTGTTGTTGTCTGGATGCCCTGCCCCTGTGACAGGAGACAGTGTTGACTGACTTTCCAGGTATGCCAATGCCATGGCATTTAACTTGCTATGAGTGATCCTGCATTGTGTTCAAGTGTGCACCATGCACCCCATTGTGGCATTGCCCATCAGGACATGAGAACATCATAGTGTGTGTTGCTGGCATACATCACAAGCATGTGAAATGAGTCTCTGTCCATCCCTTCATCCGGACACCTGTACTGAGTCAGTAGCAAGAGATGTGCTTTGTGTATAGTGACATACTCCTACATGTTCACTTGCATGTACAACTAATGTGTGGGTGGTGCATGTTGGGCCACTGGGGTATTAGCATCCAACATACAACAGACATATGTGTGCAAGTCAAGGAGAGATATGTGTACCAAGGTTGATGTTGAGAATGACAATTGGCTTATTCTAAACAGTGTTGGCACTTTGAGCTGTGTTCAGCTGATGCCAGGGCTTGCCCTGTGATGTGATGTACTCACTGTGGTGTGTGCAGTCAGTGCAGGTGACTGATGTTGTTCTCTTACTTCCTATTCCTATCCAGATACATCCACGGCCACAGGAGGCGACAGCTCCATGGACCGGGAGGAGCAACAGAGCCTGACAGGGACAGAAGGAGAGGAGTCGGGGGGATCCAGCGGCACGGAGGGCGAGTGGAGCCACATAGAGGAGTCGTCAGCACCATCCCCCCCAGCTGAGGGCCACAGCAGCTCTGAGGATGACTCCCTAGTGGAGGCGGGTGTCAGCAGCCACCAAAGCCCAGCTAGTGAGGCTGTCTCCGCCACCGCCCCCACCACCACCATCACCACCCTCCCATCGGCTCCCATCCCAGAGGTCCCTGTAGGCTCCCGTGTTCGGGAGCATGTCTCCTTTGTGCCAGGCACTGTACCCCCTGCCCCTGTGTCCCCTCCTGCCCTGAGTGAGGAGTCTGTGGACTTACTTAGACAGATTCATGTAGGGCAGACATCAATGCTGAAGGTCCTCCATGCACACACAAGTCTGTTGACGCAACTGGTGTCGTTCATGGAGGGCATTTCCTCGGGCATGTCTGCCCTACAGAGGACCAATCAGTCCATGGCCTCCTCCCTGACGGCAGCATTGTCCCTCCTCCAACAGTCCCGCACCCCTCCTACCCCTGCATCACCCACGATTCCTAGCAGCCTACCTGTCCCAAGAACACACACACCTGCACATTCTCACAAGGCCACAGACACGGGCAGCACACAAACACCCAAACCAAGGGCTAGACGTGCACACAAGCAAGCGCAGGGGACTGATACCACACTCACAGGGAATGGTTTGCAGACACACAAACAGTCATCCACAACCTCTCCGCAGTCATCCGAAACCTCTCCCTCTCAGCCCCCTTCCCTTGCCTCACCTGCAACCCCATCTCCACAGAAGCTCTTCCTCTGTGACCTTGGCCTCTTCCCCACCGACCCAGCAGATCCTGATTACAAGGGGAAGAGGAAGTCCCCACACACAGAGGGGAGTGCCCCATACACCCGGACACCCTCTCCCAGGCACAGTCAGACTGAGACCCCCACCCACAAGTCCCCCTGGAGCCGGAAGAGCAAGACCCCACCGCCACCACGCAGCTCCAAGGCAAAGTCTCCATCCTCCATCCCCCAGGCCACCACTCCAGAGGTTCCCCCGCCACTCCCTGCCCCGGGTTTCCCCACCCACAGATACACCACCCCCAAAATGCTGAAGCCCTCCCCCCCTACCACTTGCTCCTCCACACCTGGTCAGACGGTTAGTGCCACTGATGTGGGGACCGTGTCCCCCCCCTCTGTCCTGCCAACCTCACCTGCACCCCATTCTGCTCACATGGATTTAGTGGGGACCCAATCCACTCCATCTGACCTGCTCACTGGAGTTGTGCCGGCACCCACCCCATCTGACTTGTGCCCCACAGTTGTGACTGCACCCACCACTTCACTCAGCTCCACTGCAGTTGCAAGTGTCTCGCCTGCATCCACCACCTCTTCACTGCCTCCTTCTGCTGCGCCATGATCCTGTCCCTGCGGTGCCTGGCCTGCCCCCATGTATGCCCCTCTGAGGGGATGTCCCCTGTCCTTAGCAGTGCAGGCAAGCAACGTGTGACAGTTGTCACTCTAGGTCACTCCTTGGCATTTGGAAATAGACTGGCCATTGGCCTTTTGTTTGAACGGGCGTTTAAATTTTAATATGCTTAATAAAGCTTTATTTTATCCCTGTGAACTTGATTTAGCTGTACATTATGTTGATGATGTTTAACATGCCCTTGCACCTGTAATGCTTGGTTTTCAATGTTGAATACTGATGTGTTAATGTGAGGTACTCCATGTGGTCCATGAGATATGTGTCCTATTCTGGTGGTTATCCATGTCATCCCCTGCAGCTACCTGGGTGTGTCATGACCAACAATTTGTGGACATATCTGTGAACATTTCATTTGCATGGTCACATCTCTGGCTTGCACCCATGCACATATGATGTGCTTCCCATTGTCCAATTTCTCAATTTCACAGACTTTGTGCGCGTCACCACTGGACCTACAGGTGTGGGCATCATTGGTATAGGAGCAACTGGGTCCTCTGTGCAACTTGCTGTATATATATTTTGAGTATGTGCAGATGACTTAGGGGAGACTCCCGTACCCAGGCTGTTGTGACCAGAGCCTTCATTGTGTGGTAACTGATGGCTGACTGACCAAGTGTTCTGCTGACATGAGTGAGACGTGCTGTGAATATGTTTGGCACAGCTGGGCTTCCACAGGAGTTGGGTCCCCTCAAGTAAGTGTGTTGTCCCTTGACATAGCCTGGGCCCATGGTGTGTGTTGTATGAGCATGTGTGTGTGTCCACATCCCTTTTCATACACAGGCAGTGTTCCCTTGATATGTTCCTGTTGTTGATGCTTGCTGAGTGGTACTGTGTTCATCCCACTACATTGCCATGGGCTACCAGATGTGTGGGTGCATGACACACTATTGTTAATTGCTGTTTCATCATTGGGATTTGTCAGTTCTGAGTGCTGATGATGTTGTCAGACACAGATGGGACACAGTCAGGGTTCCCCAAGGCACTTGTTTATTCACAGTATCATGTAGTTGTCCCTAGGTGGTACCTTTCAGTGATTGAGACATGTGTATGTGTGTGTGACCGCTCACACTTGTCGGGTTCAGGGCTGCAGTGTTGGCAGGTGTCAGCATGTGTGTCTTGTGGTTCTCCTTGGCTTCTGCATTGTCCTGTGACTGTGGCAGATATTCTGAAGGTTACGTGAACTTTGATGTCATGGCCATGTACCGCATACTGTGCAGTATGTCTGTCATTCACCAGGGTTGTAGACTGTCCTTGTGTGATGAGTCTGTGCACCTTAGTTCCTCCCAACATTCCTGTCTTTGTCATGGGTGCATGTGCAATGTGACCTGTCCATGTGGGATTCACAGATGCACATTGTTGCAGTTCAGGGTGTGTGGCGTTGAGGGTGGACTGATGTAAATGTTTGCATGGATGGGATCCTAGCTCCCGTTTCACAGTTTGTACGACATCTACCTTTGTCATCGCAGTGGAGGTGTCATGCATGCTTGTGTCACCCCAATGTCTGGTCCCTGGGGGGTATAGGAGCAACTGGGTCCTCTGTGCAACTTGCTGTACATATATTTTGAGTATGTGCAGATGACTTAGGGGAGACTCCCGTACCCAGGCTGTTGTGACCAGAGCCTTCATTGTGTGGTAACTGATGGCTGACTGACCAAGTGTTCTGCTGACATAAGTGAGACGTGCTGTGAATATGTTTGGCACAGCTGGGCTTCCACAGGAGTTGGGTCCCCTCAAGTGAGTGTGTTGTCCCGTGACATAGCCTGGGCCCATGGTGTGTGTTGTATGAGCTTGTGTGTGTGTCCACATCCCTTTTCATACACAGGCAGTGTTCCCTTGATATGTTCCTGTTGTTGATGCTTGCTGAGTGGTACTGTGTTCATCCCACTACATTGCCATGGGCTACCAGATGTGTGGGTGCATGACACACTACTGTTAATTGGTGTTTCATCATTGGGATTTGTCAGTTCTGAGTGCTGATGATGTTGTCAGACACAGATGGGACACAGTCAGGGTTCCCCAAGGCACTTGTTTATTCACAGTATCATGTAGTTGTCCCTAGGTGGTACCTTTCAGTGATTGAGACATGTGTATGTGTGTGTGACCGCTCACACTTGTCGGGTTCAGGGCTGCAGTGTTGGCAGGTGTCAGCATGTGTGTCTTGTGGTTCTCCTTGGCTTCTGCATTGTCCTGTGACTGTGGCAGATATTCTGAAGGTTACGTGAAATTTGATGTCATGGCCATGTACCGCATACTGTGCAGTATGTCTGTCATTCACCAGGGTTGTAGACTGTCCTTGTGTGATGAGTCTGTGCACCTTAGTTCCTCCCAACATTCCTGTCTTTGTCATGGGTGCATGTGCAATGTGACCTGTCCATGTGGGATTCACAGATGCACATTGTTGCAGTTCAGGGTGTGTGGCGTTGAGGGTGGACTGATGTAAATGTTTGCATGGATGGGATCCTAGCTCCCGTTTCACAGTTTGTTCGACATCTACCTTTGTCATCACAGTGGAGGTGTCATGCATGCTTGTGTCACCCCAATGTCTGGTCCCTGGGGGGTATAGGAGCAACTGGGTCCTCTGTGCAACTTGCTGTACATATATTTTGAGTATGTGCAGATGACTTAGGGGAGACTCCCGTACCCAGGCTGTTGTGACCAGAGCCTTCATTGTGTGGTAACTGATGGCTGACTGACCAAGTGTTCTGCTGACATGAGTGAGACGTGCTGTGAATATGTTTGGCACAGCTGGGCTTCCACAGGAGTTGGGTCCCCTCAAGTGAGTGTGTTGTCCCGTGACATAGCCTGGGCCCATGGTGTGTGTTGTATGAGCTTGTGTGTGTGTCCACATCCCTTTTCATACACAGGCAGTGTTCCCTTGATATGTTCCTGTTGTTGATGCTTGCTGAGTGGTACTGTGTTCATCCCACTACATTGCCATGGGCTACCAGATGTGTGGGTGCATGACACACTACTGTTAATTGGTGTTTCATCATTGGGATTTGTCAGTTCTGAGTGCTGATGATGTTGTCAGACACAGATGGGACACAGTCAGGGTTCCCCAAGGCACTTGTTTATTCACAGTATCATGTAGTTGTCCCTAGGTGGTACCTTTCAGTGATTGAGACATGTGTATGTGTGTGTGACCGCTCACACTTGTCGGGTTCAGGGCTGCAGTGTTGGCAGGTGTCAGCATGTGCGCCTTGTGGTTCTCCTTGGCTTCTGCATTGTCCTGTGACTGTGGCAGATATTCTGAAGGTTACGTGAACTTTGACGTCATGGCCATGTACCGCATACTGTGCAGTATGTCTGTCATTCACCAGGGTTGTAGACTGTCCTTGTGTGATGAGTCTGTGCACCTTAGTTCCTCCCAACATTCCTGTCTTTGTCATGGGTGCATGTGCAATGTCACCTGTCAATGTGGGTTTCACAGATGCACATTGTTGCAGTTCAGGGTGTGTGGCGTTGAGGGTGGACTGATGTAAATGTTTGCATGGATGGGATCCTAGCTTCCGTTTCACAGTTTGTACGACATCTACCTTTGTCATCACAGTGGAGGTGTCATGCATGCTTGTGTCACCCCAATGTCTGGTCCCTGGGGGTATAGGAGCAACTGGGTCCTCTGTGCAACTTGCTGTACATATATTTTGAGTATGTGCAGATGACTTAGGGGAGACTCCCGTACCCAGGCTGTTTTGACCAGAGCCTTCATTGTGTGGTAACTGATGGCTGACTGACCAAGTGTTCTGCTGACATGAGTGAGACGTGCTGTGAATATGTTTGGCACAGCTGGGCTTCCACAGGAGTTGGGTCCCCTCAAGTAAGTGTGTTGTCCCGTGACATAGCCTGGGCCCATGGTGTGTGTTGTATGAGCATGTGTGTGTGTCCACATCCCTTTTCATACACAGGCAGTGTTCCCTTGATATGTTCCTGTTGTTGATGCTTGCTGAGTGGTACTGTGTTCATCCCACTACATTGCCATGGGCTACCAGATGTGTGGGTGCATGACACACTACTGTTAATTGGTGTTTCATCATTGGGATTTGTCAGTTCTGAGTGTTGATGATGTTGTCAGACACAGATGGGACACAGTTAGGGTTCCCCAAGGCATTTGTTTATTCACAGTATCATGTAGTTGTCCCTAGGTGGTACCTTTCAGTGATTGAGACATGTGTATGTGTGTGTGACCGCTCACACTTGTCGGGTTCAGGGCTGCAGTGTTGGCAGGTGTCAGCATGTGTGCCTTGTGGTTCTCCTTGGCTTCTGCATTGTCCTGTGACTGTGGCAGATATTCTGAAGGTTACGTGAACTTTGACGTCATGGCCATGTACCGCATACTGTGCAGTATGTCTGTCATTCACCAGGGTTGTAGACTGTCCTTGTGTGATGAGTCTGTGCACCTTAGTTCCTCCCAACATTCCTGTCTTTGTCATGGGTGCATGTGCAATGTCACCTGTCCATGTGGGTTTCACAGATGCACATTGTTGCAGTTCAGGGTGTGTGGCGTTGAGGGTGGACTGATGTAAATGTTTGCATGGATGGGATCCTAGCTCCCTTTTCACAGTTTGTACGACATCTACCTTTGTCATCACAGTGGAGGTGTCATGCATGCTTGTGTCACCCCAATGTCTGGTCCCTGGGGGTAGTGCTGTTGTCTGTCAGTCTCTTGCTGTGTTAGTTTGTGTTCATTCCAGCTTGTGTCACATGTGTCTGTTGTGCTCCCTCTCATCTCACAATGCCTGATTGCCCACTAAGGGGGTCCCAATGATGGTTTACTTTTGTATGGCACTGTGTCCACATCGGTGTCACTGTGGTTCAGCCCCCCTCATGTGTTGTGTAGTTGCCTGGGGATACTGAGACACACACACACACACATGTTGTGTCAGATGTGCAGTGTGAGATTGCCTGTTTGTGTTTGTGCATCTGCATCAGTGCATTGGTATTGCTGTTGTGGGCCTTTGTCTTGATGCTGTTTCTGTGATTTTCCCTGCTGTCCCTGTTAGTCATATCACATCATTGTGCACATTCATCCTGGTTGTTAGGTGCCATTACTGGCATGGAATGGGAGTTTGTGAGCTGACACCTACAGTCTACACAGGTTGTTTTGATTAGTGTATCTATTTTCGAGATGTTTGTATGCTTTGTGATGGTCACTTCTGCTCTTGTGTCATTGTACACTGTATGCATTGTCAGCCCCCATGGGTGGTGCTTTTCTGCACATGGCCAAGAGTGTGTTAGGTTTTCACAGCACTATTAGCCTCACCACATCTCTGTGGGTATGGGACACAACCACTAGTTTGCCCCAGAAGTGTTTAATGTGTTGGGAGCAGGGATCATACATGCTGTTTGTTATTTGCAGCTTTGACCATGATGACCCTTACCTTAGGTCACTGTGATGAGGGGGGTTTAGACCCCATCACCACATTGCTCAACATCTGCTGCAGTTTGGAACCCCACACTTAACTTTTGTTCTGCACAGTGAGGGAGTGTTCTTTTTACATTGACACAGTGCTATAGTGATGCTTGCCTTGTGTAGGGCACACTCATTTGTTGGTCACACATGTGCTGTTAGTTACATTGTATGTTCGAAGTCATAATCACTGTTGTGGGCATTTGTCCACTGTTGTCATGATGTTAGTGGGGATGTATTTTGCTGACATACCTAATGTTGGAGTATGATGGATGTGTGGCGCATCACCCGTCCTATGAGTGGGGGTGGCAGGGGTGATAGGCAATAGGTCCCCTAGGCTGGGGGTGGCAGGGGGGATGGGCAACAGGTCCCCTATGGCTAGAGGTGGCAGGGGTGATGGGAAACATGAGCCGTATGGGTGGGGGTGGCAGGGGTGATGGGCAACAGGTCCCCTACGGCTGGGGGTAGCAGGAGTGATGGGCAACATATGCCCTATGAGTGGGGGTGGCAGGGGTGATGGGCAACATATGCCCTATGAATGGGGGTGGCAGGGGTGATGGGCAACAGGTCCCCTATGGCTGGGGGTGGCAGGGGTGATGGGGAACATGAGCCCTATGGGTGGGGGTGGCAGGGGTGATTGGCAACAGGTCTCCTATGGCTGGGGGTAGCAGGGGCGATGGGCAACATATGCCCTATGAGTGGGGGTGGCAGGGGTGATGGGCAACAGGTTCCCTATGGCTGGGTGTGGCAGGGGGGATGGGCAACAGGTCCCCTATGGCTGGGGGTGGCAGGGGTGATGAGCAACATATGCCCTATGAGTAGGGGTGGCAGGGGTGATGGGCAACAGGTCCCCTATGGCTGGGGGTGGCCGGGGGGATGGGTAACATATGCCCCATGAGTGGGGGTGGCAGGGGTGATGGTCAAAAGGTTCCCTATGGCTGGGGGTGGCAGGGGGGATGGGCAACATAAGCCCTATGAGGGGGGGGGTGGCAGGGGTGATAGGCAACAGGTCCCCTATGGCTGGGGGTGGCAGGGGTGATGGGCAACATATGCCCTATGAGTGGGGGTGGCAGGGGTGATGGGCAACAGGTCCCCTATGGCTGGGGGTGGCAGGGGGGATGGGCAACATAAGCCCTATGAGTGGGGGTGGCAGGGGTGATGGGCAACAGGTCCCCTGTGGGTGGGGGTGGCAGGGGGGATGGGCAACAGGTCCCCTATGGCTGGGGGTGGCAGGGGTGATGGGCAACATATGCCCTATGAGTGGGGGTGGCAGGGGTGATGGGCAACAGGTCCCCTATGGCTGGGGGTGGCAGGGGGATGGGCAACATATGCCCTATGAGTGGGGGTGGCAGGGGTGATGGGCAACAGGTCCCCTATGGCTGGGGGTGGCAGGGGGGATGGGCAACATAAGCCCTATGAGTGGGGGTGGCAGGGGTGATAGGCAACAGGTCCCCTATGGCTGGGGTGACAAGGGTGATGGGCAACATATGCCCTATGAGTGGAGGTGGCAGGGGTGATGGGCAACAGATCCCCTGTGGGTGGGGGTGGCAGGGGGGATGGGCAACAGGTCCCCTATGGCTGGGGTGGCAGGGGTGATGGGCAACATAAGCCCTATAAGTGGGGGTGGTACTGGTGCTGGGTAACAGGTCCCCTATGGGTGGGTGGCAGGGGTGATGGGCAATATAAGCCCTATGGGTGGGGGTGGTAGTGGTGCTGGTTATGCAACCCCTATGGTGGCCTGTTGTTAGTGGTCAGGATGTGGATCCCCTGTGTGTGTGTACCATTTTGCAGGTATGTGTCGTTTGTTTGTGTGGTAGGTGTCTGACTTACCGTCTGCGTCGTCGGCGTCGGTTCCTGATCCGGTCATAGATGTAGAGTACTGGTATGACCTGCGTGATGGGATTCATGATGTGTTTGTGTTGTGCACGCTGCTTGTTGCTCAGTCTCGGACCCGCTACAAGCTGGTTCGTCTCGTAGCCGTGGATTGAGTTGTAGCACGAATCGTAGCTGATATGCTTGTTTTCCGGATGCTGTGACGTGCCGCACGTGGCGACCCGTCCGGCGCGTAGGAAGTACGCATCGTACTTGTCAGGGCAGAAACTGATGTGGATACTGCTTCTGGCTGACTCGGTTTGGCGTTCGGAGTTACGGCACGGACGGAGAATGGAGCTTGAATCACAGCCTACGTGTCGGTCGTGTTTTTGGCAGTTATGTGCATCGTACTTCATCTACACGACGGACCGGCTACGGGTACGTGTCGGTCGCACGGTAAGGCTATGGGCAGCTCTCGGAGAGCTGTCCGACCCGGATTCCAATCGACCACTAAGAAGAGAGAGCGAAACTCCATTTAAGGACAATTTAACATGCAGCCATCTACCATTGTCATCTGATTCTTGTAATAAAATTTTAACTGGAAGTGTTTTACGACATAGAATCACAACTTCATTACGTTTACCATCTCCTTGAGAAAAAAGAACGTCTCCCACCCAACCTCTTTTTAATTTTAAGGATTCGATCTCAGTAAGGTGCGTTTCCTGCAAAAATACTATGTCAGCATTTAATTTAGCTAAATGAGTTAAGACTCTCTGCTGTTTGATATGAGAATTTAATCCCCTAATGTTCCAAGATACCAATTTTAAAGGCATGAGATATCAAAGAGAAAAGAAATAAGAAAATGTAACAAAAGTCCAATTTTAAAAGTGAGAGAAATTCTGAAAGAACAAAAGGAAAAGGAATAATGAGTAATAGTGACACCTGAGAAAGGAACAAGAAATATGTGTGAATAGAAGGAAGGACAGGAGGATTTCGAAAAAAGTATAGAATAAACATACCTACACATGAAGAACTCAGGGAAACACGAGGGGAGGGGGGTGAAGCCACATGGAGCAAACAGGGCATCCAGGTTTAACCACACAGGGGACCAAGGGGGAAACCACACCACAAGGTAATAAATCTGTGGAAGCGAAGAATAATAATTATTCAAGGGAATTTATATAACGCAATGTGAATCATACAACATTGAAAGCATGCCAAACAAATAAACCAATTTAAATCCAAAGTAAAACAGTAAGTACATCTTTAGTTTGATAGGTACATTCCTTGTGTGAGAGCATGCTACAAAGGAGAAAATCAAAAAACGAAAACTGAAGATGAACCTGTGAATAGTATGCAAAAGCAACATTAGATGAGTATAAAGATCCAAAAGGAACCATTACAACTATTTTGCAAAATACCAAGGTACTTTATCATTACATCACATACAAAAAGTCAAGTGTTGTTTGAAGATGAAGGTCTTGAAGAATCCATAGCACTTGGGCCGAATGAATTTATGAAGCTTTGTAGACGCATCGGGTCCTCATAAGTTATTGTTCTATTGTTGTAGGTAACTTTGAAGAGGCAAGGATGAAAAAGGCCATAACGAGCACCCATTGACCTGAGATCTAGCCTCATGTTTAGAAATGCTTTACGTCTGTTGGCGGTGTCTTTAACGTAATCTTGTGCAAAGTATAGAGTTGAGTCTGACCAAGTGATTCGTTGAGAAGATTTGACCGCTGACAGGACCTTTAAAAGATCTGTGTACTCTAGGAAGTATAAGATAACTCCTCTTGGTCATTGTGAGGGTGAATTATTTGAAGAAGGTCGACCTAATCTATGTGCTCTTTGAATGTTGAGTACTGTGCTTTCTGTCAGGTGTAGTAACTTGGGAAAAAAAGATTTAAGGTGAGGGGGTCTGACCCCTCAACTCCCTCCGTCAAACCGTAAATGCGTAGATTGTACCTCCTATTACGATTTTCGAGGTCCTCAACCTGCTGCTGGAGTGTAGATACTTGAGATTTCAAATGGGAGACATTCGCACTTGTATCCGTGAAAGAGGATAAACTCTGTTCAACTGCAGTGACTCTTGTATCGAGTTGAGACCAATTTTCTGTGAGGATTTGTAGCTTAGAATTGGTTTCCTCCATAAAAGGTCGAAGAGCTCTAATTTCTTCCAACAACATCTCCATGGAAACAGGTGAGGTTGATTTAGGAGGAGATGGAGGATTTTGCTTTAGACATTTGGTGACAGACTTCACAGACAATGCCGGAGAGGGCTCCGTACCTGTCGCCATGGTTTGAGATGAAGACGACAGAGAATCCTCCAGCCTAGAATATGCAGTAAAAATCTTCGAGTTTTTGACAAAAATATGCTTTGGTTGCTGTTTTGTAGATAAAGCACCTTTCGTTCTGCCCATAGCATAAATAGTTCAGACTGCCCGGCAGAAAGAGGCGTAGGATTAACCAATGTGGGTTAAATTCAGAAGGAAGACCACACACTGAATGTGTAAGTATAATATTAAGGTGAGACTCGCAACATCTTCAAAAACTTGAACAGGTTACATAAATTCTCAATTGTAGCAAAACATCTGCACGACGTATGAAAGAGAATAATTGTAGCCCAGACAATAGCAAAAAGAGAGCTATGATAGTAAACCTAAAGCCCTTGCGCCTGCCCAATGAAATAAACAAATGATAAGGATGAATACAACAAAGAGTCTTCCATCATATAGCCTGCAATAAAGACCTACAAGTTCTTGACAAAAATATGCTTTAGGTATTACTACACAGGAAGAGCGTCTTTCGTCCAGCTCACAAGTCTAACAGGACAATTTCCAGGTAAAAAGAGTGTCAAAATCAGACTTATATCGTCCTCTGAAGGTGGAACAGGTTGAACAAATTCACATCACCTCAAAAAGTTCCAAGATATGAGACATAAAATCAATGTTGCTCAGACATTGGCCATCAAAGCACTGTTGAATGGGCATAGGGGTATCACACGTTCCCATGAAGGCGAGAGCTTACTTGCGCCAAAAAAAAAAAAAGATAATGAATGAAGCTCAAAATGGCTGCCAGTAATTCCCTCCAGTCAGTACATTCAAATGCTGAAGCCTGAAGCGTCAAACCTCTGTTCAAGAATTTAGTGGAAGAGCAATGAAGAGAGGCTAATCAGAGCATACTGGAGGGCAATTTAAGAGGATTTGGGCGCTTGTAAATCAGCATTCCACAAATAAGAGAAGCACTGCCACCCGAGCAGAAAACAAAATGGCGGCCGCGATATCACGTCTCCGCTTGGAGGGACTCACTTCGGTTAAAAAAGATGTTTCCTCTCCTAATTCAGGAGCGTCGAGGTTCACCAGGTGCTCTCCATATCTTCGGAGGTCCTGTGCGTGTTTCCGCTCCACCGGCAGCAGCTGTTCAGCGCAGAATCACCCGGTCTCGCCGGAGCGCCTCACCCGGACGCCGCCATTCCCCTCGGGGGCCAAGCCACGCCCCCTGACATCACATTTATGATCGGAAACATTTAGGTGGTTGCAGGATTCCCAGAGCAAGCAGAGGTTACTGGGCTTTCCCTTACTATTAAGCCTAAAACTGAGCACCACGCAGCAGTGCTGGAACACTTTTATGACTTAAGGTGCTGCTCAAGAGCATCAGCACACTAGGGGCCGATTCCGATCCTGGAAAAACGCTGTACAAATCATGGTATGGAGCGTTTTCCCCATACAACTCGTACTTGTAAGGATTCCCCTACAACCTAGGAAGTACGATCCGTACAAATAGACGCTCTCCATACAAATTGTAAAAAAGACCATACAACTCGTTTATACAAGCGATTCCGATTCGGATTCCCCTGTACGCGACGTTCACATGTATTCCCGGCAGCTGTTTACAACACGTCAAGTACGATTCGTACAAACGGCACTCTGTACGGCTCTTTTTTTACAGGAGCCAAAAAGTGCCGGGAAAACATTGTACGCCCCAAAAACAGTACGAGACGGACCCCCCATGTACGCGTCGTACACCCCATGAATACAGGGGTACGGTGCGTATGTACGGTGCGTACCGATGACACGGAAAGTGGGGTACGGTGCGTATATACGCGCTGAAGGGGTACTGGTCATGTACGCACCGTACAAGCACCGTATCCCAAAATCGCTTGTGTATGCACCGTACCCCAAAAGTGCGTATGTACGGTGCGGACCCCAAAATCGCGTATGTACGGTGCGTACATGCGCGATGTTGGGGTACGCTCCATACACATGCCTTGCATGTGGGGGGACCCCTGTACGCCTCATACCCCTATACAACTCGTACCCCGGTATGAGTCGTACCCCCAGAACGAGTCATACCAGGGTACGAGGCGTATAGGGGTTCACTTCGTAGCCCGGTACGAGTCGTGCCCCATATACAGGCCATTTTCCATACAAATCGCATGCTGACAACCCGGTACGAATCGTACTTGACGGGTTGTACAGCCTTTTTACAAATTGTATGGTCTTTTTTACAAGTCCGTGTCGTACAGCTTTTCCAGATTCGATTTGTAAGGATCGGGCCGATCTGTATGTATTTTTCCCGTATGAATCGTACTACACGGGTTGGAAGGGACTTGTACGATTTGTATGGAAAAAAATACGGATCCGATTTATATGTAAAATAAAAGTCCAGGATCAGAATCGGCCCCCTAGTGGTCTAAAAAATGATGCCACTGAATGAACAATTACAGAAAATGAGAAAATAACTTTTTGTAGTAGAGAAGAAAGTGGATGCGATGTTAGTCCAAGATATTTGTTTAAGAAGATGTGGTCCAAGGGAGTATTATGATGCACTTTTCTTGAAAAGATGAATAAATGGTGTCATTCTTTAAAAAAGGACTTGTTTGAAAGACCAATAATAAACCTGAATGATATTAGCCTTACATGCAAAAAATTGTTAAATAAATGTGTATTGGTTTGTTTTCTCACCTTGCTTTGATATATACCTGCCACCATTTTCCACAATTAAAACACAATTGACCTTATTTTAACTATTGGTAAACTTTACAAAACAAAGCTGTATTTTACATAGATTTACTTTATGTGTCTCATTCTTTCATCTGACACAGGAACTGACCACAAGAGTGACAAAAGATCATTAAAAAATGCCATCTTTTTGAGGCCACATAATGTAAACGTAGATATACATGACATGTGAATATGCATTTGTTTGTTAAAAGTTAATCTTTGGGCTCTCCTTAACCACCATTGACCTTTTGGTGCATTTGCACAAACAGCGATTGATGAGTGAAACAAACATTGATTTAATTTTCATTATCTTTCTCAACTGCCTTCAGGTCTCAGGATATTGCAGCACCCTCTGTAGCTAAAGTTTCAGCATGCTTAGCACAATGTACACCCCTTTAACAATGAACAATCAGGAAAGGTGAGCATTCTAAGGTTTTGTTAGTGAGGTGGTCCGGGGTAGAAACTCGGAACTCAAGGAGACATGTACCAGTAAATAAATCATTGTCCAGTCAGTGCTTATAATAAAAATTACTTTACAGTTAACACACAATGCAATTCTTTCCATAAGTGTCAGAGGGCAGCAACATGGTATAAAATGATCAACGAAGTGCCTAGTCTGCAAAGAGACCAGCCAGTAGTGGCTTAGGCGAATCACTGACATAATATCGAAGACAAAAATATCTACATACACAAATACCGATGTAAAAATATCGATAGTCAAAATATCGACATCCTATCTTTAAAATGTAAATGACAAAAATATTGAAAAAAATATATAGATGTAAAAAATATCGATGTGCAAAATATCATTTTTTTAATATATAAAAAATGTTAAAACAATTATATTATGAAATTAACAAACAAAATGACAGATATAGTATACATTAAAACAATAATAAACAAATTTAATTTAAAAAACTTTAAACATACATATAAAATGTAATATATAAATGTATATTTACTTTAAAATAATTAATAAACTAATAACTTAAATTTATTTAAAAATATTATAAATATATCAAAATTAACTATAATATATATATATATATATACACCTATAAAATAAAATATAATAATACAAATATTATATTATAAAATAAAATACTAAAATATTTATACATTTTTAAACTTACATTTTGCACTCCATTGAGTATACACACGCACAAACAACTCCTACAGAATTGACACAATTAACATAATTGCCAAATAATTAATTATAATCATCAAACAATTATTAATGAATTAATAATATATGAATTACCACAAACAACACTATGAAATCGAAATCTAAACTAAATACTAATAAATAAAAATGATGAATTGCTTTATTCAAATTAAATTACTTCTCGCTCTATTCCCCTATAAACCTACTACCTGCTTCTAAAATAAATAACACAATTAACATAATTATCAATTAATTAGTTGATAAAAATTGATCATCAAATAATTAATTTATAAAAAAAGAATTATAAATACTAATAAATAAAATGTATTAATTACTTTATTATAATTAAATTACTTCCCACCCTATTCCCAATAAACCCACAACCCGCTCCTAAAAACTATAACACAATTAACAGAATTATCAATTCATTAATTAATAAAAACATAATCACCAATTAATAATTATTTTGTTTATACTATGAATATTAACAAATACAAATTATTAATTACTTTATTATAATTTAATTACTTCCCACCCTATTCCCCTATAAACCCACAACCCGCTACAGAACTAAAATCCGCAAAATTTAATTAACATAAAATTAATCACTTCTAAACATTTCCCACATACATAAAAAAACAGCAATACTTTAAAATTAGATCACATTCTTTTAACATACAAACTAAAATACAGAACACTAATATAAATATCTATATTATTAACAATTACAATTAACAATAGTAATTATTAATTACTGACTTCGATATTACAGAAAACTATATTTCTTACCTTCAAGTCGATATTTTGGTCAACGATATTCTTGCAGTCGATATTATGCCACTTCGATATTCACAGCTCCATATTCTGACACTTCGATATTTACAACTCGATATTAAGTCTGTGTACCGGCTTAGGCTGTTCACGGTGGCGCAGTATTGAGTTGCTACAATCAGTACAAGTTAGTCACATTCCCCTCTCACGGACACGTGATCAGTAAGGATCTCATAACTCACTCGCACTTTCCCTGTGTACTCCAAAAGTGAATATGGCTAGGTTATGGGTAGAACATAAATTATCTGAAAGCCTAAGTTCTACATGCAAAGTCTCATTTTTGCACCATAACATTGATGTAAGTCTTTGGCAGTTAGAATCTGCTTCTGCTTGCTTGGATTGAGGCTGGAATGCTCCCAGTGGTGAGTAGTCCCTCACTGTCCACTGGGAGAAACTGCACTGAATCTACATCAGCCCGGCAGACCCTTTTTCTTCTCTGGCCTCCACATCTTGTGCCCAGTTGTAGGCCTGAAGTTGGTGAAGTAGGTGAGGGGGAGGCCATGCTCTGCTCACTCCAATTGTGGACAGGTGGATCTTCACATGGGAATCTTCCTTGGGGTAACACAAACCTACCACCCAAACAAAGCAAAGATCCCACTAGGTTGTGTGGTAATCAAAAGGCAGAGGTACAGATATCTGCAGACAGCAATTTTGATCTAGGTATCTTCTTTTGATGGCTGATGGCTCCACCAAATTCGGTTGCCATCTTTCTATGTGCCTGCCCAATCATCAATGCTTCTACTTCTTGATATGCCATGGTACACCAGGGTGTAAAGGCCTCACCACACAGCCTGGCAGTGTAGATTCTTCTGTGAGCTACAACGGGCTACATGTAACTCTTTCTGCCCCAGTTCCTTAAAGTCCTCTTTTCCAAGTAGTAGTATTCCTACAGACCAGGTGCAGTTTATCCCAGGGCGAAGCACTGCTCATAACTTGCGTTGAGTGGCGCATGTGTGGCATGCCCCGGCCCTGATGGAAGATGACTGTGCACTCGCACTTTTAGATATAGAACAAGCCTTTGATTCCACAGATTTGCATTACATTTGGCAGGCGCTGGAAAGGATTGGAGTAGGAACGAGGAACCTTAGTTGGATTCGACTGCTATATGCAACCCCAGTGGCAAGAGTTAAAATCGGTATGGTGGTATCCAAACAGTTTGATCTGTGTTGAGGAACCCATCAGGGATGCCCTTTGTCCCCACTGCTGTTTGCAGTAGCTATGGAGCCTCTGGCAGCTCCTCCTGGAAATCATCGGAACCATGGGGAATCCGGCTGGGGGAGACCAATCACATTGTCTCTCTCTATGCCGATGACACACTGATTTATCTACGGCAGCCGTAAAATTAGTTCCCGCCGCTCCTTAGAGAGCTGCGCCGCTTTGGAGGGATCTCTGGTCTCCATATAAACCCAGGAAAATCTACACTGATTTTCATCGGACGCCTGGCATGGTTGATGCATGCGGAGCTGCCACGAGTGGAGCTGCCTTGGACGGAGGAGGGATCCCGTTACCAGGGGATACAACTGGCAAATACTGCCTCTACATATCTGGATTTTTAAATTGGGAGAGTGATCGAGGTTATTAAGGGATATGTACAATTTTTGAAGGAGCTACCGTATCCTTAATGGGCCGAATTGCACCGGTAAAAATGATTACCATACATCGTTGCCTATACGTGATGCAGAAATCCATATATATGATACCACAACATTATTTTAAAACATTAGATGCCATAGTGACAGACTTCCTATGGGGAACTAGACGGAGAAGAGTGAAACTGATGACACTGCAAAGAACATGGGCTATGGGGGGATTGGAGGAGCCCTGCCTGGAATTCTATTATATGGCTTCCCAATTGCATCATGCAATTCATTGGGTGGACAGTGATGATAATTGGGAAAGAAGGCTGTTGATGGATATGCATCAGAGCCACACGCTACCAGAGTTATTGATGTTTGGTAGGGGCGTTCCCCCCTCAACCCCATATATAGTGCATCACGTGGCCACGGTGTGGGATACAGTAGTGCGAAGTGTGAAAAAAAGGGCAACTTTCACACAGGATATGCCTATATGGGCACTGTGCCCTTTTGCATTCATAGCTAATTCTATGTCCGTAAACCATTGGAAAGAAGGGGGATGCCTCACACTAGGCAATTTGTATACAGAGGGTAGATTTATCACATGAGCCGAGGCAAAAGCCACTTTTAATTTGGGGACTAGCTTATTCCTGCAATATGAGAAAATTTCAGGTGTGGCAAGGGAAATCTGGCCAACATTTCCTGAAGAACCCCCTAGCACTAAGACGTTGTTGGTAATGCTGTCTATGGCACAGGGCAGACAACTGATATCGCACCTTTACAGGGCCATAAGAGAGGATCTACCGGGAGGAGTGCTTTAAGTCCATATAAAATGGGCAAGGTTATTAGAGGAAGCTTTGACAGACAAGGAATGGGAGAAAGTGCATGAGAGGGTACGAACAGTGAGTTCTAACTTGCGCTTCAAGCTCCTTCAATTCAATATAGTACATCAGACATACCTCAGCCCTCGAACGCTGCATGTCATATACCATACTTGTAAAGACGAATGTCCAATATATAAGGAGAGCGCAGATTTTCTGCGTATGGTCTGGACCTGTCAGGCACTTTGTGCCTACTGGAGCGAGGTTTTCGCTTGCCTACGGAAAGCCATGGATGGCTGGTGCCTGAGGAGATCAGGCAGGTATTATTAAGCTTAATACCCTCACCTAATGGCAAGAAACTGAGTATAAGGTTTGTTTTGCTGGGTCTTGTGTTTGCAAAACTCCGGATTGCTATAGTGTGGCTGAGTCCTATACCTTCGAAGAGTGAAAGTTGGGTGAGAGATATGCATAAATGGGCCACGGCGGAACGGGTCCGAATGAAATTTGTGAGACATGATAAAAAGCTTGAGGAGGACCTACAGGCATGGTCCCATATGATAACAGAGCTAAAGGAGGAAAAGACCTTAGACAAGGCGAATGACACTGATGACGGAGGGATTGTTTATGATTTACCCGCTCCCTACTAGAGGTACGGGACAGGTTTAGAGGGGGAGCATGTGATTTTCTATATGAAACCCAAAAATGCCAATACAATTGTTTAAAAAAAAAAAAAAAAAGTAGGGTCAGATTTCGGAAGTGTTATTCAGAACACTATTGAAATGCTGATCACATAACTTGATAAGATCACTCAAGCACGAAAAGTTTCAAACTGCCCATATTGTTATAAATTTAGTACTTTGAACTTTTTTTAAAAAAATACCTTCCCCATGGATAACCACATGTGATGTAAGTCGGGGTGTGCTGTCAGGGCAGCGAGAGGGCACACGTGGCCAGACGGCCTTAGACGGCCTTAGAGGCGCCTAATGAAAGCTACTGGCTTGTGCTTCCTTACAATATAAGATCAGCACCCCCCCTTAGACATCTGAAGCGTAACAAAATGACTATTAAGAAACGCGGTGAACAGGATTTTGCTTTTTGACCTTTAAGTGGGGTTGATTCGCTTTTATGTTGGACAGGTTTCCTACGTAGCCTTGACGTACCTGCAGTCTTTGTTGGGACTTCATTATAAGGATTATTTGTAGATTTCTGAGCCTTTTTTGAATACTGACTTTTATTTTATCAGGCACTTCAGGTTAGCGAGGTTGGGCAAATGCATCACAGATTGCTGCACTTCTGCCCATTCATCCATGTTTATTGTTTCATACCAATATGACATTAGATTGCCTCCTTTTTCCATGTCTATTTCCATTTTTAATGTGTAATGCATTGAATAAATCAGGAACTGAGAGTTCTACATATGTGCTTAAAATACAAATCAGAGGGAGAAGTAAATAGCACATGATACTATTGCTGCCTTTCTTTATCTCTCAGTGTTTTCTACTATTGTAAGTTTAGCAGTGCCTGTTACAAGTTGCAAACTCACAGTAGGGAATGGTCTTGAAAATGAGTAGCATTAACACAGGTGCCCGGTTAACCCCCTCCCACTATCGGTATATTGAATAGAATTTAGATTCATCCTTAAAATGATTTCTGATTACTATTTCTGCATAATTCTAGAGTTGTGACTTTGGGCTGGTTTTTGGGCTGTCACTGGTCTGAGTTGGGCTAAATTTGGGCATATACTTGAGCGGCTTTGGGCCTGGGATGGGTCTCAAAATCTGGAAACACTGACCATTTGGACTGTGGAGAAAATAAAATAAACACGTTTTACATCAAACTGACATGGCTATGCTGTGTTCTTCCTTAAACCACCAGACGGTAGTTAGCATCTATCATTTGTTAATCAGCGTGGAGGAGCATTTTGCTACAAAATATATACATATATAAACATACATACACACACACATATATACATGTATATGTATTTCTCAGCCACCAGCCTTTCAATAGGTTTTATGCTTTTTATAGCAAATATATATACACAAAATAGTAGCACCCACATTTGCAAAGGTTCCCATGTTACCACTACAAGATTGATGAGGCTGGTGCCAGTTAAACAGGAATGCTGGTCTCCATAATTCTATAAGTTTCGGATTTTCGTTTTATCTGATTTGGTGAAATATTAATCATGTTTCTGTGCTCAAAAGTGACTAGGTCTATTGCTGGTATGTAATAGTAACATAATTGAATTATTGTATGCATTTGTGCAAAAACAGCGTAGTTTTCTGACATGTAAGACTAATAGAGGTGCTTATTCTAATTTAACAGCTACCCCTGACAAAGGGCGCAAAAAAGCCCTAAATCCATTGGGACATTATGATAATTTAAGCTGCCTAATATGAATTGAGTTGACCACGTGATGTAGTAAAAGGCCTGGATTGGTATAACTGCATCATTTGAAGAAATTGGGAAGACGGACAGCCTTATAGTGAACAGGAATGTAAAAGCTTGATGAATTATGGAAAACATGGAATAAACATGGATTTTTGAACAAGAGGAAGTGTTGTAATAATTTTGGATTGGCTGTGCGATTGAAAATGTAGCAAAGTGTTGCTGCAAGTGTTTCGGAATTGATATATGATAACAGGCACATAACCGCAAGGAGAACACAGAAGCCAGCTCTTCAGGGAGGATGACATAAATTGGACTGTACCCAACATAAGCCTTGTGAATAATCAATGCTCATAAATATCAAACATCATATATAAATATGGCTCTATGCCACCAGCCATTTTCAATAGCAAGAAAGATCTGACGAGTTACATAGTTCGGTGGAGTCTCAGGATTTCTTCCAGAAAAGAGTTCCTCACTATTATAACCCATCTATTAACCTGGTACTATGATGGAATAAGATCAGGAGGCTGGAATAACACTGTTGGTGGCTATCTTGAGGTCATTGGTAACTGTGGGAGCACATAGGTCTAGAAAGTTCTTAAACAGGACCATCAGAACTCTATCCCAACCAGATGTCTTACCCAAGAAACCAACTGTAGTCACCTTTATAACATCCTATAAGCTGAAGGCCTATTCCGAAGCAGAGGGGATGATCACCGTAGAATTACTTACAGAGGTGGTTGGGCTGTAGATTTTGCATTAGTGTATCAGTGATATACTGATAAGCAGTAATATGTACATCGAAGGGCCTGTTTGATACATGGGCTATTTATTCATGGTGTGCCATAAATCTCTTGACTCCTTCTCGCCACTAGGTATTTTAAGGTCTTACGAAACATTTTTCCTCATAATGGTCTCACGATTCATGGTAGTCTTTGTATAGGAAGCTCTACCATGAGTGCAGCACGAGGTATCACGTTGATTATTGTTGGAGCTGGCACTTTCTGCGGGGTCATCTCCAGATTTTTTGCCTTGTGTCTCCTATTTATGCTGACTTTGTTTTTATTGGCTTTAGGACTCTGTGCTCTTTACCACTGCTAACAAGTGGTAAAGTGTGTGTGCTCTCTGAAAACATGGTATAATTGGCTTATACCGTATTGACATATTTAATTTACTTATAAGTCCCTAGTAAAGTGGCACTACATTTACCACGGGCCTACACATTAAATGCTACTAGTGGGCCTGCAGCACTGACTGTGGCACCCACTTAACTAGCCATTTAAATATGTCTCAGCCCTGGCATTACAGAGCCTGTGTGTGCAGTTAAACTGCCATTTTGACCTGGCAAAATAAACCTTTTGCCTGGCCTAAACCTTCCTTTTTAATACATTTAAATCACCACTAGGGTCGTCCCTGGACAGAGCAGAGGGCAGGAGGCATTGCATTTAAATAGTAGGACTTGTACTTTTAAGTTTTACATGTGCTGGTAGGGGAAAACTCTTATATCTTATACACTACTGCATAGCATATATCTCCCATAGGATAATGGTGGAGTTGCCTTATTACATTTTGTAAATGTAATTTCCAAGTGGGAAGAGATAACCAGTTCAAGGATAGTCTCAGGAATCACAATTTAAAATCCTAACTTATGGTAAAGTCGTATCTTAAATTGCCATTCTGAAAATACCACTTTTAGAAAGTTATATTTCTAAAAGACAAGGGAAACCCATGGGTTATAAGGGACCAGGGGTATAAGTATTTCTGAAGGAACAAGGGCCCCTTTCATGAAGATTGTCAAAAATCAAATATACATAGAAATACAATGAAGTCTACATATAATGTCCAAAATGGAATAATCATAAATATTTATTAGAGCAAAATAAAACCAGTGCTGTCATCAGGTGGGCCACCTCCACCTTGAGGGTCATGATGGAGTACTTCAAATCAGAAATCTGCCCGTCCGCACCTGTCACCTGGTCCACAACATTGCACATGTCTTACCGCTGGAGGGCAACATCTACTCCTCTTCCCCAATCTTGGTCTTCAGCGCCATCCGGGAGGCTTGAATGGCTTGCAGTATCTCTGAGGTATCTGGAGGGCCAGACTTCGACACAGAAATATCATTGCAGCCATCAGATGAATGCAAGCAGTCTGATCAGGGTAGGATTATTCAGGGAGCACAAAAATACAGTTGTCCACAAAGGGGCTTGGAGGGATCAGGGGACTATCCCCACTGGTAGCCAATCAACGTCTCTTCTGTCCTCTGTAACCATGCATGCAACATGCCCTCACAGGACCTCCAGATGGGTAAAGTGGGCTACGATCTGTCAGGTGAGTCTGGTACACTCCAGCCATTGACCTGGCTGCGCAGAAACCCACCAGTGGTCCTGGCAGCATGTGCAGTCAGACCCTCTGCCTAATCCCCCTTTCCGGGGTCTGTCTCCCCAAATTCAGCTCCTGAGAGAGGTCTTTGATGACAGTGATGTGTGCGTCCTCGGGACCCAAATGTCCCATGTAGTCCAGTAGTAGGAAAAGCTCCAGTGTATGGTAGGACAAATCTCCCCCTGCCCCATTGGGTCTCTCAGGGCCCTGACGCTCACCTCAGGGCCTGCGGAAACTTCCAAGGCCGGGGGATGAGGACGACTGTGGCGGGTACTTCCTCGGTCTCCCTGACACCAAGACCGGCTGCAGCCTCCAGCATGTATCCACCATGTGGTCCACATCGGCTGCCGAAGGGAGGATCATCATTTCTTGGCTAATCCACTCTTCTGTTCCCAGGCCAGAGAAGGGTTGCACCGTCCAGTGCTGTCTAAGATCACAAGCCCAGGGGGTGAGGCCATGCCACCAGTGTGATGCTGACAGCTGGTGGTGACTGCAGCCGCCTAGTCTAGGCCGGGCCCAAATCGTCCGATTCACTGTCTGCAGGTTGCTATCCGGGCTTCATGGGGGCACTGCAAGTAGTAAAGTTCCCCCTTCTCACTCCGGATGCCCAGGAACTCGCCTGCAGAAAGGATGGGGTCGGAGTCTCTACTGGGGAGAAAGAGTCATGGAGGGATGACCGCCATCTTGACTTTCCATCACACGCCCCCTTCTTAATGTAGTCTTAATTTAAATCTCTAAATTTGATCACATCATGGTGAGAGATGATATTATTATTGTATTTTTCTAAATAGGGCAAATGGAAGGCTAAGGTTAATGGATTAAACAATCGCAAATATTTCCACCAAATTTCCAAAGACAAATATAAAATTGATTATGCTAGAACAGCCTCTAGTGTATATTTATGCAAAGGAAGGTCAGACAGAACAAGATTATCATTAATGCTGCAGAAATTCCACTTGACAATCAACTCTAGTAAAATCCCTCCTTGTCTATCTAATTTAAGTGGGGGCAGAATGTCACCTATGATTATATGACTGTTAACAATAGCCTCATACTTATGATAACACCTGCCAATTTTTGGCCTACAATCACCTGTGAGAATAATAAAAAAAAGGCCTCTGTTTGCTTCCATGTTTCTTAGGAGCTACAGCATTCTCGATAAAATAAGAGAGCTTTTCAAAATTAGAAAACTAGAACAAATAAATTGTCATTATAACAATTTATGACTAGAAATTGATGGTTGTTCCTTAATTTAAGAATAAGAGCCTGAAGTTTAGATGATCCAGTAGATAGAGTTCTAATATTAAACCCCTCAGAAACTGATGCCTGCATAATTAAACCTCCATTTGTCCTCCCTGCAGTGGATGAATTAGCAGGAATAATGAAGGTGTTATATCTATTTAAAAAATACTCAGATTGTCCAAGACTCCTGAAAAAGAAATAATATTGTACAGCTTGATAAAATGAAGCCAGTTGCCATTAAACATTTAAGAGAAAATACTAGCAATATTACAAAAAATTCATCTAATATTTCCAGGGACTGCGTCCTAAATAAACTTATTGTTAGAGGCAGGAGAGATTGTCACGTGGCATGCATTGGGGGCATAAGGATTGTTTGCTGCAACTCCAAAGGATAGCCAATCAAAGGGTTATGTTATTTTGTGCAAAGTTTTGTTATCAATATTTGTAGAGAGTGCATATCACCCAGGAGGGTATCATGGTGGCTGTGAAGGTGCAGATTGGGCTGTCTGGTGGAAGCCTATTTGAAACACAAGGTTCTCAGATTCTTTCTAAATTCGAGGATCGAGCTGGCCACTTTGATGGGGAAGAGAGGCTTGTTCCAACTAGATGGATTGAGCATGAATCTGGACTCAGTGATTTGTACCACTTGGAGTCTTTAGCTGAGCTGATCCATGATGCCATTATGGAAGTAATTGCCATAGTCAAGTCTGCTGCTGATGAGGGCTTGAGCCACAGTTCTGCTGATGGAGCTTGTTGAATATTTCCTGAGCATTAAGGGTCCGGAAGCATGCTGTTGAGGCTGTATTAATCTGGTTTGATATGGTGTTTAATTGAGCACAATGCCCTATTTCCTAATGGCTTTTTTGGGAGAGGGGCTGGCCCCAACTTGGTAGACCCCCAAGCCGGTGACCAGAGTGTTGGGAGAGAAAGACATGTTTAGGATGGGAGTGTGAAAGCAGTGCAGATAAAATCCAGTGCGTGTGTGAAGAATTAGTAGGGGCATGGTTCCAAGGGAGCACCATATATGACAGAGCGGATTGTGTTGCCGACTACCATGGAGCTGATTGTGGGGCAGCTGATCATGTGGCTCCTGGTATTGTTCTGGTTTCAGTTTAGTGGAGGTTGAGGAAAGAGAGGTCCTTTGTGGTCTAAAGCTGTTGTAAATGGTTTTGATTTTCTCCAAGAAGTGGCTGGATAATTTGGTGCAAGGCTCCTGAAATGAGCTTGTGACAGTGGTGTTGGTGGGAGGGAATTTGAATTCTTTGATGATGGCAAATATATCTTTAGTGGAGTTGGATCTGTAGAGTATGTGGGCAGACAGGGTCAGGCTCCTGGTAGTTTTTGGTAGATCCCAAGGGCATATTTGCAGGTGGCTCTGTCAGTGTTATCATAGGAGTGGCACCAAAGTCATTCCAATTGTTTTCAGTGGAGCTTCATGAGTCAGAGGTCCTTGGTGTAGCAGATGGCCTGGGGTGTATTCTGAGGATTGGAGGCAGTTTTCAGAGGAGCCAGTGAGTCAGTGCTGGACGTTATCTAGGAAATGAAGTTAGAAACTCTACATGACAAGTCACTGGAGTGTGGCGGTTGGCGTGCGAGGAGCTCAGAGATCCTTTTGTCTTTGAGAATTCTGTTGCATTGTCATCAGGCTGTTTGGGTTTTTTAAGGTCTGGCCTGTTTGGGCAGCTGGAAGTTGAATTGGATGAGGGAGTGGCCATTTCATGTTAGCTGGATGTGGTTGTCTACCGTGATGTTTGTTTAGTTGGCAAAGCTGATTGCGAGGAGGTTGCAAGCTTCTTAAACAGGGCTGTTCACCCATTGAGTGAGGCTCAGGATGCTAAGGTCCTCCAGGACATTGGTGGAGTTGGGGTCTGACTGGTCTTCTTGGTGGAAGGTAAAGTCACAGAGAAGAAGGAAGGAGTTGTACTCAAGAGCCAGAGGGATGATGAGGTATGAGATGGAGGACCTGAATTTGGATCTAGAACTGGGGGCGATGCAGTAGAGCTCCATCTACGGTAGATGCATGGGTTGTGTTTATTTTGAATGCCAGGTGTTTCAGCTAGCTGATGGTGTTGGCTGAGGTAATGGTGCAGCTGATGCCCTTAAGGTGAATGATGATTATACCACCACCAGGATTGTTGGTTCTGTCTTGTTGGGTGATTTTGTAGTTGGGGTGGACATCACTATATACAAGACGGAGAATGGGTAGAGCCAGGTTTCTCTGAGGAAATGAAGGTTTGGGGAGAGATCCTCTAAGAAGTCTCAGACTTCAATGGCATGTTTGACAATGGAACAGGAGGTGTGGAAGATGCATTTAAAGGTGGAATGTGTGTTGAAGGCATTGGCTCTGGGGCAGGGGGCTGAGAAAAGGTGTGTGTGGTCTGTGTTGGGGTGGTTCAAAGGGTCTGGCATGAGAAGTGGCACATGGGGCAAGAGAAGGTAGGTTTCATCAGTAAGGTGGAGGCATGATTACAGTGCTAGGACAGGTGCCCAGCATTAAGGGAGTAGAAAGCATGATTCAAATAGAGGTGTCTATGGCAGTTGGTGGGTGGCTGGCAGACGAAGGGTTTGTTCACTAAGTGAACCCGGAGCATGGACAGTCGCAGATGGGATTGCCTTTGGTGCACCTTCAACTCACCAGTGGTATGCCGATTATGTGTGTCCACTGCACGCCTGAACAGCAGCCATTTTGAAGCACCCCCAGGAGAGGGAGATGGAGAGGAGATCCATAGAGCGATGGGCAGGGCAATCAGGAGGTTCTCAAGAGGAATGTGAAGGAGTGAAAAAAGCAGCAAAAGAGAACAAATTAGGACAAAAATAGGGGAGGACTAAAAATGAAGCAGAGACGAAAAAAGAAAACAGAGGGGAAAAATGATGCAAATTAGGAAAGAGGCAAAAGAGAGGCTAAGTCTCCTCAGAGGAGGTGAAGCGATCAAAAATGTAGCAACAAGGTCCAAAAGGGCCAGGCGCCTGGTCAGAGGACCGAGGCTGGTGTGATCACAGAGACAGCACAAGAAGCATAAGGCTTAAGCAGTCGAACAGGCCATGGCATGTGTCAGTGATTGGAGTTTAAAGAGGACATACTCTTTCCAAACTTAGTACATGGAAAAGGAGGTGGTGAAGGGTGGCAGGATCAACCCAGAGGAAGAACTTTGATTCACGGGTATAAACTAGTACCTCAACCAATGGAAGTGAACAATTCAGATAGGAAAGTGGGGCGTTCAAAGTGAACAACCACATAGTCGCCATGCTCAGGCTTAGAATAGCCAATCCAAGAAACATGACACACTGTTTTCATTAAATGTGAGTCCAGTCTACTTACCAGAGTTACCTTGTAACCAATGGATATTTTTTTTTCTAGTTGGGCATAGTCTTCCCTCCTGAAGGGAGTCAGAGAAGATATGGCAACCAGAATCATGTCATGTAGAGTGGCTTAAGGGAATAATTGAAGAATACATTTTATCTTGGGAAGTTTTACACCACCCAGTTGATGTGCTTCGGGTGAGTATTTTACAACTTGATAAAAGCTTGACAACACAAATCTTGTATTCAGTAGCTGTCAGTCTTTTATCTATCCTAGTAAAAATAAGAGTGAGCAGACCTTTTAAATTTCCTATTAAACTGTTGATAAAAGGTTCAAATTTAAATTATTATTCAATGGTTTAACTGTGGGGCCACTTCTCTTTTTCACAGTGATTCTTTTGTTTGTTGCAACAGGTATGCAGGCAGTAAAATAGCAAACGTGGTTCTCCTCAGGACCTTCATGCACCACAGCTTCTACAATATGGTAAGTTATTACGCAAAGGAGCCCTTCTGAGTGAATATTGTATGTGATGTAGCCACTCACATTCATAAGGTTTGCAAGATACCAGGTCCAAGGTATCCCCATCCAATTTCCAAAGTCACGGACTGAATATTTCCAGCACAGAATAGACAGCTGTGGCACATACTTAGTGCCCATAATGCATATTCTGTACAAACAAAGGGGCTCATTATGATGCTGGTTGGACCAACCGTCCGACCACCGTACGTATGAGCCATTTTGACCACCAAGGCCGGAAAGCTTCCTGCGCCATATTAGGATGCAACTGCTACCACCATGGCGGTTGCATCTACAGCGGTGCATGTCTCCTCGAATATGTTGCTGCAAATGCATACAAAACACACAGAAACATGTGACTTGTACACACACATGCATGACCTATGTGGGGCTATGCCTAGTGCACCATGTACCCCATTGCTGGATTGTGGCGGAATGTGCACACTCCATTCAATGGGTATACACACCACATCAGGACTTACCTGAATTCAGGGTGTAGCTGCCCAGGTTTAATATGGACCTGGAACAAGGGATGTATGGCGGAGACTGCTGGGGAGAATCGGATTTGAGTGAGTATGCACTCCAAATCCTTTGTTCTCGACGACTCAAGACAACCGGTAGGACTGCCACAATCAGGTCGTCGGAAACCCACAACATAATCCGGATGGCGGTCATAGATCCCTCTACTGCCATATGGTTGCTCTTTTAGTCTGACCACCATCTTGGCGGTTGGAGGAAAGCTGTTGGAGTCTGCAGTCTTTTAGGGGTTGGTCGGAGTACTCAATGCATGCATCGTAATCCGGCAGTCAGACCGACCACTTCTGACGAGACAGCAGTGGTCCGACTGCCTCCGACAGGACCGAGGAAGCCGGTCCGACCGACATCACAATAAGCCCCTAAGTTTTGTGCAACAGAATCTTACATCATCTGCATAAGCAAAACAGAAATTATGATATGCTTAGTTCAATAATTGCACTTGCATAATTAAAAGTATGCATTGGTGTTGGCTGGATCTGTACATATATTGTGGTCTATTTCCAAAATATTTTTCAATACAATAGTTTCCCCAATGGTGGTAAAAAACGTATGAATCAAGGACCAAAATTCCCAAAACCTATCTTCAGACTAAGAAAACTAGTGAATTTTGAATGGCGTTTTCACTTCACTATAGAAAATGTACCAAGTTGGTGCCGAAAACGTTTTGTGTATTCACAAACATTTCCGTTGACCGTTCAGGCAGCAAACACTTGTAGAGTGACGCTCATAAAGGTTGGAGAAAGTGTGCAATTTGGCGTGGAAGTGCCCTAAAGCATCAATATTTCTGCAGAGGTAGTGGAATCAAATAAAGGTAAATGCGGTACTGGTAGATTGCACGTCTACCTGCACTGTGCTGGAATTGAGCAAACAGAATCAACGTTTGCAAGGAAATCATCTCTCATTCTAGTTTCTGTCCATGCTTCTCAGGACTTTTGTGAATCCAAAAGGCTTAAATCTGCAAATGGTAGACACACCTTTTTCTGTACATATCTATTCTTTTGACAAGTGCACATACAAAAATACCGTTTTAATTGAGATAATTAAAAAGGCTTTAAGCTTCCTGCTCATTGCCTTCCCTAACACTTATTCTGCTTTCACAGTTGCTGTAAACGTCTTCATTTGAAACATATTCTTCTCAAGATGTGCTTCCACTGTGCTCTATCGCCTTTTATAACGAAAATGTTGCCCTAGGTGGCATGTGATCTGTCACTGGACCTTGCCCAAATAAAAGCACCTTCTATAAAGGCGTCCACTGTGATCAGTGACTTTGGCAAAATATATTTTACAACTCACCAAAAGACATCAAGCCGCAGATATGTGTTACATATGTGTAGGAGAGTAGGATCTGCACTTATTTTGCCCCCACTTTTTTTCTGATGTTTACACGGGTTTCTGGCTATAGTCTGGCTGGGTCCCTGCTAATCAGGGCCCCAGCCTCTCTGTTCTCTCTAAAAAACTTGGAGTGAATATTAGATGCAATAGTGATTGGATACTGTGGTACCTTATGAGCCCCTAGTATATGGTACCTTAGGTACCAAGGGCATAGGTACTTCATAGGCCTACCAGGGACGGAAGCATGTATTATACCACCCCTGGGAAGCAGACTAAATCTGACACCACAGGCCTGCTACTGCAGCCTGGGTGAGGTAGTGTTAGCACTCCTCACTGAGGTATAGGTCCCCTATATCTCACCTTACACACACATATAAACCTATCAGTCACCCCTAAGGCAGGCCCTATCAATCCTGAGGGCAGGGTGCTTGGTTTACATGTGAGGGGATGCCTCTGTCTGAGCAGGGCCCCTCTGCAGCCCTCAGAGTCTATTCTCTGTGGCTGTTTGTGGATGCGGTTAAACCATATACTCTTAAGTGCATTTTAACCTAGTGGTAAATGCTAACTTTGGGATGGGTGCATCAAAACTTGTCGTGTTTGGTGTCAAATGCCTTGGAATCATACTCCCACACCAGTAACTGGTGTGGGAGTGTGATCCCACCCTTCTAGAGGGATAGACATGTACCTACTGTGGAAACACGGTAGAAATCTGAAAGAGCCTGGCATCACAAAATGGATGCCACCAGCACAGACACTGGGCTGCCCTCCTGCGGCTGACTGAAAATCGCAGTGGAGGAGGCCCAACAACAAGCATCCTGTCACAGGGAGGTGTAACCACCTTCCAGACAGGATTTAGTGTATCGGGGCTGGGTGGGTGCACTCCTAGAGTGCTTTGAAGTCCTGCACTGGGGGAGCAGTAGGCTCCTCTGTGCATATGCCAGCTCAAACCGGTTCAGGGGCTACCAGCCCCTGCTCTGGCCTGAAACTGGACAAAGGGAAGTGAGTGTAACCACCCACTCCCCTGACCCTCCCAGAGGAGTGGTCATAGAGCTAGTCCCTCACTTTCCTTTGGTATAAGATAGGGAAACCTTGCCATTGCAAACTAGATATCCCTGGACGACGCTCTACAAGAAGAATCCTGGACCTTCAACATTCCACTACCTTTGGAAGACTGAAGAATCTCCCTTGGAGTAAAGGAGTGACTCCCCTGCTTGGCAGGCACCAATACCTTGAATAAACGGTCACAAACTTTCTGACTCCCGCCGAAGCCCGAAGTCCCTGCAACCCCAGAAGTGGATTTCCTGACTTCCCGATGACCATTGTGAGTCCCCAGCAAACCTGAGGCGAGTGGACCCTACGAGTGACGAGGGATAGCAATACCCGAGTACAGTGCACTATTGTCGAGTGCAACCCCTTCACGACATTCTACGAACTTGTGCATTGGACCACATGTGGTCCAAGCCACCAGCAGGATTTCCCTTGAAAATCAGAGGCCTACCTTGTCCAGAGTGACCGTGGGCTCCTGTGAAGTGAATCCTCACGAGGCATCTTTGCGATCCCTTGCCGGTTGGCTTGTGGGTCCCCTGAAGCTTTTTTCATCAAACCAAAGGGCTCCCCTGGTTGCTCCAGGCCTGCCCTGACTTACCCTTGCTGGGTGAGTCCCTCAGACCTTGCTGGTCTGCACCGCTGACTTTCTTCACATTCCACGAGACTTGCTGTTGCCAAAACTTGTTGGCTCCAATCCGGTTGCTGCCACCTCAGTAGGCTGCAGACTTTGTGTGACACTCCGAATCCAGCTCCTGGTTGTCGTCGACACCTCCTGGACCTCGTGGATGAAGAGTCAAGACACCCGTGAATCACCTGAAATCACCCGACTACCATGGGCATCCATCTTCCTGGCCCCAGGTCACTGGCAAGTGACTGTGAACACTGTCCCTTCTGCTTTCATGTCTTCCTTCTTTTGAATCCAGCCTTGGATTCCATCGGACACTTCTCCAGTCTTCACAAGCAGCAAATCTTCTTCGGCTTCCATTAAAAACGACACCGCGACCCGACACCAAAAGACACCTATGCACCCGGCTTCCCTGGATGAGGTAACTCGTGCACTCCGTTGCTCCAGTGGGTGTTGGCCCTTGAAGTACTTACCTTGTAAGTGGCTTACTTGCAGACTCTTCCGAAGTACCCTAAAACTTTAAAAATCCAACCGCGACTTGCTCCATTGAAATCAATAGGGAACCCACGGCTGTGTTCTCACACTGCGCGCGTCTCCCGTGGGTCCTTTACTTACCTGCCTTGGGGGAATTAGTGAGTCCTCAGTGATTTTAAAGGCCCTAGGCCTTGTCCCCTTGCAAGTCGACATTCCTAATCCTCTTTTTTAGTATATGGTCTGGTACGCCCCTAGGGCCCCAGCCATATAAGTGCTTAATTTGTTGTGAAACATTGATTTGTGCATATGTTCCTGACTTCTAATCTCATAAAGAGATTAGTAGAGTGTGTCTAGAAATAAATACATTTATATTTTATATATATACCTGTGTGGTGTCCTTTCATTTTGGAATTCAAGAGATTATAAGGTAAAACAAGCTGCTTTACATTCCTCTGAGACTTAGCCTGAAGGCTGCTCTCCACAGCTACCACCAGGATAGCTTTCTTTAAAAGGTTGTCTTAAACCTATCTACCATAAGAGTCGAATTGGACTGGTGCAAGGTGGCCACTTTAACTAGTGACCAGCATATACCAGGCCAACTTCTCACAATATGTCTGAAAATATGCAGTTACCATTTTAGGAATACCACGTACCAAATGTGACTACTATGCAATGATCACTGCACATTTTGAACATACCATTTGCATGGATGTTAACTGGAGCCATGTCATGATGGTAATTTCAGTCACTCATGTATTCTTTCAATCAAAATCACCATGCAGTCTGTGGTTTGTAGGCGTAACTGTGTCATTGAATATGGAATACGAGAAATACCTCAAGTAGAAAAGGTGAGACCACATGCCCCAGCATTCTGAAAGTATTGGTTGAAAAATCAGTAATGGCTGGAAGTCACAGTTCCAATAAGAATTATTTTGAGATATTTCCGTGCAAACAACACCACAAGGAATAATTGCCTCATGAAGGGAGGGGCAGAGTTTGGGGATTCAGCGAAGGGAGGCGCTTTCTGACTTTGTGGTAAAAAATTGAGTCATGTCTCTGTTTCAAAAAGAACATCAGTAGCCCTTTGTGAATTAATGGGCCGGGTTCACAAAAGTGTCGGCCCATCTAAATTTCACTTAGGAGTACAACTGCCAGGTTTACTGGTGTCAATTCAACTTTGTGATTCACAAAACATGGATGTGCACGCTGAAACTTATTTAGCACACATGAAATTACACCACTACACTAATTACACTATGTACGTGGGGTTCCTCAAGGTGCGTGGCCTGTATAATTACAGGTGTAGCTCAAACATGTAAACTAAAATTCCCATACACTGACACCCTACCTACACATTTGCAGAGAATCACAAGTGCAACTGACATATGTGATTATTGGTAAGGGTGCTCTTGAGGTATTCAAGATATTACGATATGATTAGCGCAGTATATCTAATGATAGTTTACCTCGTTATGGTGAATTAAACGGCTCGAGATCCCCGATTATGTTTAGTACGACAAAAAGGGCCGAGAAACCGAACCGCCTCCATCTTGGATTACGGCTCTCTCTCTCACTTGGGAGTCACGTGGTCTTTCCGCACACCCTCTGCTTTCCCCTTTCCTTGCATTTAATTAGGAGACAGGCTGAGTTGCTGAGAAGCAAGGTCACATCTGCTAAAAGGGAGTATCAGGCAAATTTCTCTAGGCCTGGGACGAAAAGGGAGTTACCCTCTCGACCTTCTCTGTAAAGATAGTAACCCTTTGTGTGTGCAACTGAAACTAGAAATGGGCATGAGCTCATTAGGGGCGCCAGGACTAACTGGTACTTTTCCACATATATGGTTTTGTATGCTGTACTGATAATGTATAAAAGTGTGTTACTGCCAAGGAGCCAGCAGTCTTCCTCGGCGCACCTGATGGGTGAGGATCGACGAGGCTCCTCTATATAGAGTTCTGTGATGGCTAATAAACGTTTGAACCTTGCACGTTGCCAACTGCTCCTTCTTACCTAACATTGCGGGCCAATGGTAAGTGTGGCCCTTGGAATAATTATTTTGGACACAACAGTTGGCGACCACGAAGGGACCCCGTGAAAGGGTCTTCCCCCCCCCGTATTCGGGTGGTGGGGTTGGGGGCGTCCTGACCAGTTGGCGGGAGAGGAGCCTGAGGATTTCTCCCACCCTGCACGACTTTTTGGTACGTCCCCTGCTGCTAGTTACCCTTCACCGGGGTCCTACGGGCTTAACCCAGAAACTGGATCGATTTGGTCGGGAGGAGTTGGCAGCGGAGAACGAACATTCGTATCTGGGTGCACCCGGTGAGTATTGATTTGATTTTGACGCACGCGTTGTAAACGGTGCATTATTGGTTAAGGCACGCGTTGAAGACGGTGTGCTATTTGATTGATTTGAGAGCATTCGTTGAGAACGATGCGTTTTTGATTTTGAACACGGATTGCATTTGTTTGAAGCTCGCGCTGGACAGCGGTGCATTGATTTGAGGACACGCACCGGAGGGTGGTGTCTTGCTTGATCGAGGTTAGCATTACCGTGGTTTGACTCGAAGTACGTACAGGTTGCATTTGATTTGAGTAAAAACGGCGCGCCGAAGGATTACAAACGGATTTCACGTGGAAGGACCCACGACCTAGACTGGGTAGCCACAAGGCATACTCCTGACGGGGCAAGTCCTCGTTGGGGGCTGGTCTTAGTGGTGAGCCAGGAGGGTGGCCGGAATCCCGCGTGTAGTTTGGTGTTTGGACTGTGAACCAGAGTCGACGGGCTTGGTTCTCTGATACTGATTGTACGTTGTGTATGATTCGTGTTGATTGTTGTTCGTGTATACATGTCTGAAAACTAACCAAAATGTCCTGTTTTAGTAAATTGAATTGTTTTGGCTGCTGCTGTCGAACAAGTGACTCTAGACTAGCGGAGAGCCAACCCGCCCCGCCGGAGGGCAGTCCTAGCCATTTTATGTACGTCAAACATGGGATCTCTCCGTTGTTGTTTTGCACTCTGTGGCATAAGTATACCAAGGGCAATGAGGAGTTACGCTGGCCCAAAACAGGCTCATTTGATGAAAAGAAAATTGCGTTCCTACAGGAACAGCTGTTTTCTAGGCGAAGTAGGCAGGCCATGTTTGACGCCCTCATTGCATGGCAGAAGGAGGCCAAACAACGGCGAATAAGGGAAGAGAAAGTAGCCAGAGCCAAGGCAGGACAGAATGTTACACAGAAAGCTATGGCCTATGACCGAGACAGAGTAGAAAAGGGATTGGATTGCATGAATCGTGAATTTCGACTGAAGGTGGATAAGAGCTATGTGACCCGCCCGAATGCAGAAGATGAGATAGAGGATTTACTGGACACCAGACCACCACCCCCTTATGTGCCACAGAGGATATATCCGGAGGTATCAGGGGCCTCGGCCCCGGCTCCAGATATGTCCCAGGGGGCCTCGGCTTCGGCTCCCCCGGCCACCACTACCCCTCCCTCCCTGCCGAACCTCTCCCGGTTACCGACATCTGTGTCTGAAGTTATGGCCATACTGACTAATTTATTGACGGCAGCTGCAGCCGGGACCCCTCAGCTGTCGCTGGGGTCAATGCCTCCCCCTTCTGTTCTGCCCTCCTCCTCCGCCAGTACCACGCCGGTAACAGCTGCAACTACTCCGCTACGTCCGGCCAGTCTCACTGAGGGTAGGAAGTTGTTCACTAGTTCGGCCTTGGGAACGGAAGAAAGGGAAACTATAGCTACACAAGCATCCCAGTGGATGCGACATCCCATTTATACGCTTGCTGATATTTGGAGTACTATGAGAGACTATGAACCGGTAATGCAACAGCATGCTCTGGAGCATATGGCCAACCGTCTTATTTCTGTGTGGGAACAGGTACATCAGGAAGGGAAGGCTCCGGCTATACTATATGATATTCTTGATCAGGTCCATAAATCTCAGTTGACACCGGAAGAGGTGTATGGGAAAGTACAGACTTTGGTCTCTTATAGAGCTCGTTTGCAGTCTACCACTCCCGCCGGATTCTCCCAGTTCCCTATGCGGGAAGTGCACCCTATCTTTCATCCAGAAGTTGCCGCAGTAGTAGATGCCCACGGCGTCGTTACCCGTCCCGGGGTAGACGCCCGGTTCCAGGAACAATGGGTCTATACCCCCTGGAAGCGGAGTGAGGTACTATCCCTAAAAAGCCAGTTGCCAGATCCTAGAAAGAACCCCACCGCCTATTACAAGGAACTGACCGAGGCCGCCTCGTCAGCGGTAATGACGTTGGCAGATATTGAATTATTCTTTGCTTTATTAGTACCGGTGGACATTTGGCGCCAGGTACATGACCAGGACCATGTTACGGAATTTGGTGGGACATGGGATCAACTGAGAAACTGGGATAGAGATCGTAAACCAGGGAACAAGCCCCGACCTGAGATACTGGCCTTGCCTGAGAGAATAATAACTTATATGCATTCGCTGATCCCACCCAGGAAAGTAGATTGGGACAAGCTGACGGCCTGTAAGCAAAAGAAGGATGAGAGTGTCTCTGATTTTTTCACGAGGTTTGAGGGAGTGTTCATTGACTTCAGCGGACAGGACTTGGCAACGGAAGGGGGTGTACGTTTATTTGTTAATAGATTTGTGACAAATTTGCTACCCGAGGTATCGGCTCGGTTACAGGCAGCCGAGAGTACCTGGACGACCACCACGCCCTCCACGATACTGAGCATGGCTCAGTATTATGAGCATCGGGAAAATGAGAGCAAGGATAAGACAGAAAGAAAGTCGAAAGAATTGAAAACGCGAGTGTTACTACAGCAAGTGGAGAGAGGTAGAGGAAGAGGACGAGGGTTGCAGAATTTCGCTCCAAGAGGGGCGGGACCGACGCAAACAGCTGGGCGAACAGATTTGGGCATAAATCAATGTGCTTTCTGTAAAGAGGAGGGGCATTGGAGAGCGCAGTGTCCGTTACTATATGAACAGAATACGGCTTCAAGGGGTCGCGGACGGGGAAGGAGGAGTGGGCACCGTGGTGGATACACGAGGCAAGAACAGGCAGCCCGAGGTGAGAACAGTCAGAATTATTTCGACCAAAACCAGGGTAAACAGTACTACAATAATGGACGTGTAACGGATGAAGACGCCGGGTATACTCCAGCATAGGACAGCCAAGGGCAGAGCAAGGGGCATGTGTCAATCCCGATAGATCAAGCTGGACCTTATGTCCATGCACGATTGTTGGATGCATCAGGTAAGTTTTTGGTTGACACAGGGGCTATGAACAGTTCTGTTTCACGTGCCCTGGTCCCGGGGGCCGCTCTGTCTGGCCAGACTAATGTGTCCGTGGGGTTCTCTGGAACTCCGGTGGTGAGCCCCATTTCTAAACCACTTTCCCTTACTCTGGGACCGGTTACGATAGAATCGCCTTTCCTCCTCACCTCCCAGTGTGGGGAAAATCTCCTGGGTATGGATATATTGAAAAGATTGCATGCCCACATCTATTGCTCCCCCGATGGAGTTTATCTGACCATTCGGAATACCTCTATCCCCTCCGTTCAATGTTTTTCGAAAACGGACTCACTACCTCCTGAGCTTGCACAACTCCCGAAGGATCTTTGGGCCCTGGGGGACACTGACGTAGGATTCCTACAAATTCCCCCGGTGTCCATCACCCTGAAACAGAATGCCAAATTGCCGAGGATCCCACAGTATAAAATAGCCCCCGCAGGGGAACGCGCTTTACTGGCCATTATTTCTGACTTGATTAGAACAGGGGTGGTGGAGGAAACGGCCTCTAATGTTTGTAACAGTCCCATTCTTCCGATTCTTAAACGAGCCCCCGTACCTCAATCTCCTGATTATGCTGATACCTACCGATTTGTGATTGATTTACGAGAAATTAACAAGATTGTGGTACCCCAATATCCGGTGGTACCAGACATTAATTCCATTTTGACCATGATTCCTCCCACTGCCACATTTTTCTCGGTGATTGATTTGAAGAATGCCTTCTTTAGCATTCCCATACATCCGGATAGCAGACATTTGTTCGGTTTCTCATTGGGGGGCCGCAGCTTTAGATTCTGTCGCGCCCCCCAGGGGTATACCGAAAGCCCTAGTATCTACAGCCAAGCCCTAAAAAGAGTATTGGATTCCTTACAATTGCCGCCAGGTAATGTCCTATTGCAGTATGTTGACGACCTCCTTGTGGCCTCTGATACAGAACAGGGTTGCCGCGATGCTACGGTTACCCTGCTACGGCACTTGGCCATTCATGGTAACAAGGTGTCGCTCTCTAAATTTCAATATTGTCGACCGGAGGTGACCTATCTTGGTCATCTCCTGTCGAAGGAGGGAAGACGGTTGACTTCTGAGCGCATCGCAACCATAACTAACATGCCTGTTCCTCGCACGCAACGTGATGTCCGCGCTTTGCTTGGTATAACCTCCTACTGTCGCCAATGGATTGCTAACTATTCTCTCTTGACTAAACCTTTCTTGTATCTAACTACGAAGGATGTGCATGAACCCTTACCTTGGACTGATGAATGCCAGACTGCTTTTTCTGCTCTGAAAACTGCTCTTTGCTCGGCTCCTGTGCTTGGCACCCCTGACTACCGGAAGCCTTTTGTGCTCTATGTGCATGAGGTGGACGGTTGCTCTCTTTCAATATTGACACAGGACTTTGGTGGTAAGCAAAGGCCTTGTGCATATTTCTCGGCGGTTTTGGATAATGTCGCCAGAGCACTTCCCAGTTGTCTGAGGGCTGCGGCGGCAGTGGCCATAGCAATCAGACAATCGGAAGGGCTAGTCCTGAATACGGATCTGACAGTGATGGTGCCTCATGCTGTGGACGTATTATTAAACAGGACACAGACGCAGCACTTAACTAGTGCGCGTCTTACAGGGTACGAATTGACCCTGTTTGCACCTCATATAACGATCAAACGATGTGTTAACTTGAACCCTGCCACACTGTTGCCCCTCCCTTCAGGGGATGGTGGACAAGACATACATGATTGTATTTTTCGAACTGAAGAAGAAACAAAGGGCCGGATAGATCTAACTGACACCCCACTTTCTGATGCCCAAGGAGAATTGTATGTTGATGGGTCCTGCTTTAGACTACCGGATGGTACGACAGCTGCGGCAGCCAAGATACCATACCGGTCGGCCCAGGCGGCCGAATTGGTTGCATTATTCAGGGCCTGCGAGTTGGGGAAAGGCTTGAAGCTAAATGTCTACACCGATAGCCAATATGCGTTCGGTGTAGCACATAGCTTCGGGAGGTTATGGGCGGAAAGAGGATTCTTGACATCTCATGGCGAAAAGATAAAGAATGGGCCATTAGTTGACCGATTGCTGGCTGCATTAACGTTGCCTAAAACCCTGGCCATAGTGAAATGTAGCGCACACAAGGTTGTAGTGGATGATGTGGGGAGGGGAAATTCCTTTGCGGATAGGATCGCCAAGGAAACAGCCCAGTCTGACACCACTTCCATGTTTGTAGTGACAAAAATGATAGAGGCAGGGGTTTTTAACAACACCATAGACAGTGTGAAAGAGCTACAAACGGAGGTGACCCCGGAAGAACTGACATACTGGCAAGAACAGGTAGGGAGGCTTGATGAGAATGGATGTTGGACTGATTTGTCGGAGAGGTGTAGATGGTTACTGCCAAACGCATTTGTAAATGCAGTAGTAGCTATGGCACACGGACCTTCACATGTAGGGGTCCAGGGCATCTGTGCCACATTGGATCCTGTCTGGTACAATGTTAATATTCATAAGACAGCTAGGAACCTGGTTCAGCATTGCATGATCTGTCTCCAGCATAATCCTGGGGTTAGCATTCCCGTCTTGGCGGGTAGTTTTGCGCCACCCACCCTGCCTTTTGAAGTACTCCAAATGGATTACATACAGCTAGAACGAGTTAACAATTTGAAATACGTGCTGGTGGTGATCTGTACTTTTAGTAAATGGGTGGAGGCGTATCCCACAAAGGAAAATACTGCCCTGGCAACCGCGAAAGCTCTGGTAAAGGAGTTTTTCCCTCGATATGGGTTGCCACGGGTGATTTGGAGTGACAACGGGACACATTTTAATGCTGACTTAGTTAGGCATGTATGCAAGGGTCTGTCCATTCAGCAGAAGTTCCACGCAGCCCGACACCCTCAATCAGCGGGCCTAGTTGAGAAATATAATGTGATTCTGAAATTGAAACTGGCTAAACTTCAGGACACGACAGGATTAAAATGGCCTGATCTCCTGCCCCTGGCCCTGTTGTCCGTAAGAACTACTCCCCATTCCCGGAGCGGTATCTCCCCTTATGAGGTAATCTTTGGCAGACCTGCCAACGTGTGGGGAGTACCTCGGCCCAAATCCTTCAGGGACATAGACCATCCTATGCTGACTGATTATTTGTATGCTTTGACTAAAGTTCTCCATTCCATTCATCAACAGATATCTGCTGTACTGCAGCCCCTGCCGGAGGGACCCGGACACAGCGTGGAACCTGGACAGTGGGTCTTGGTTCGGAACTATCAACGAAAATCGAGCTTGGATCCGCGCTGGTCCCGACCGTACCAGGTGCTCCTGGCAACACGAACGGCGGTGAAAGTTGAGGGTAAGCAGCGCTGGATCCATATCTCCCATCTTAAGCGAGTTCCTCTCCCATTGCCAAGGGAGCAGCTTGACCAGGAGGAAGGCCTGCCAAACCAGGGCGAGCCCAGCACTAGGAAACGACTTTCCCTGGACACCCGCAGAGAAGTTGACGGGCGAGGGGAGAGTGCTGTGAGCCGGCAAGACCCTTTTTGCGACCACTCAATTGCTCCGAGTGAGGCGCCTGGTCAAGAGCCCAGCTCCCCGTCTGATCCCATTGTGCCTGCTTTGTTTGTGAATCCTGACACCCCTGGTCGGGATCGATATCACCTGCGGCCGCGGAAATAGGGAATCCTAGGTCTAGCCTTGGCCAGTGAAGTTGGAAGCATCGGCAAAGACCTGAGGATTGGTAAAACACTGGACTGAACTCGTTGAGAGCATGGAACTTTCAGTAAAGCTCTGTTCAGAACGAAGGTAGAGACATTGATTGGACTGGTGGGGGCACAGGTGGAGTTTCCTTTCAACAAGGGTTGCGTCAAGTGCGACCCCAACGCGAGAAGTTTTTTCTGTTTTTTTTCTTTTTCTGAACAATAGGAGTCTGCCTGTGAGGCTCTATACGGACACAGGAAAGAAGCACCCTCCGGCAGGTCGGACTGCTCGTAGCCCTCTTCCCGAGATTATATTGGACTTTTAGTGAGAAAATGTACCCTTTTGCTCGTTTTGTCCCTGAAGAAGGGCGGCCCATAGTACCCCGTATCATTCCCCCGCATTTGCCAATGTTCTCCTCATGGAGTTTGCGTGTTAAAATTGTTTTCATTTCTATATTGATTGTATCCTTTGTGCTATGCTTAGGTCTGTTTATATATCTGGAGTTTCGCCATCCTGTGCACACCTTGATAGTGTCTACCCCTGCTCCTAAGGAACATCATTTCCAGACTTTTGCCCCCCATAAGGAGAGACACCGACAGACATATGTACATAATGCTTTCATTGAGATGCTACACCAGACTCATAGTTCCACAAATGTTACTGATTGTTGGGTCTGTGGTCTTCTCCCGTCAGTGATGCATAAGCAAGATTTGTTCATATCAATGCCCTTGTCTTATTTAGGTAGTTGCGAAGCCTGGTTCAAAATGTTATCCATGCTATATGAACACTACGCTATAGATGAACGTCGATTCTCAGAGAAGGATTACGCCTTGATCTTAGCCTATATAGAGACACACCAAGGTTTTACTCCTAATGCTGAGGGGACGGATGGTACCCTTGATCCTACCGCCTGTATGAACGTATACACTGATCATGAGAATGATACCTGGTTGAGGGATGAAGTGTTGGATTTCATGACCTTTAATTTTACTGAGTATTTCAAGTATTTCCAGGAGCGAAATGTCTCAGATGAGAAAATAATTCCGGTCCCGGTATTGAATACGTCCTCCTCCTTCTGTGTGCAGGGTACCGGACATCTATCCGTAGGTTATAGTAGATGTAATTACACTTATAAACTACAGACTTTCAGTAGTCCCCCAACACTCACCCCTCCCAATGTTTATTTCGTGTGCGGTGAAAATGCATACACTTGGCTACCCAGGGGATGGGCGGGCCGATGTTACTTATCTTTTCTTTACCCACCGGTCTACATAGCTCCTTCCGATTATCACAAATCTCATTCCTTAAATCGGCGGAGCCTAAAAGCTGAAGCCGCCAGTAATGATGCCACTGACCAGACTGACACTCCAGCCCAACACTTCGTTGATATCATAAAAGGGGCGTTGCCCACATGGGGACCCATCCTCAACAGTAAAGAAGTTAGGAGGCTATCTAGAGTAGTGGAAGGGGTGGTCAATACTACTGCAGGAATATTAACTAATATTACAGTGGAGCTCCAGGCGACCCGGCTGTGACCCTCCAAAATCGTCTTGTTTTAGATGTTATCCTAGCTGATCGCGGAGGAGCTTGTAGAGTCATCGGCAGCTCCTGTTGTGTATATATACCTGACTCCGCCCCTTCTGTCCATTTAGCCATTCAGAAACTACATCGGCTAGCTTCAGAAATTCACACCGAGACTGGTACTTGGTCCTTGTCTGGGTGGTTTTGGGATTTGGTGACAACATGGGGATGGAAGTTATTTATGATTCTTTTAGGAATAGTGGGGTTCATTTTCACCTGCTGTCTTTGTCTACAGTGCGGGCCTGCTTGCTGTGCATACTGTGCCGCTCAGGTTCGCCGATCCATCCCTAGGCCCGAGCCCGTCCAAACTAGAATAGATACCCAGTGGGCTCAGAAGGAGATGCACGACTTAATGCAGATTGATGAGGGTATTTTCGAAGACTAACCCCGTTATTAGCTATGCTGCGCTAAAAGGGCCGTTCTGAGGTATTCAAGATATTACGATATGATTAGCGCAGTATATCTAATGATAGTTTACCTCGTTATGGTGAATTAAACGGCTCGAGATCCCCGATTATGTTTAGTACGACAAAAAGGGCCGAGAAACCGAACCGCCTCCATCTTGGATTACGGCTCTCTCTCTCACTTGGGAGTCACGTGGTCTTTCCGCACACCCTCTGCTTTCCCCTTTCCTTGCATTTAATTAGGAGACAGGCTGAGTTGCTGAGAAGCAAGGTCACATCTGCTAAAAGGGAGTATCAGGCAAATTCCTCTAGGCCTGGGACGAAAAGGGAGTTACCCTCTCGACCTTCTCTGTAAAGATAGTAACCCTTTGTGTGTGCAACTGAAACTAGAAATGGGCATGAGCTCATTAGGGGCGCCAGGACTAACTGGTACTTTTCCACATATATGGTTTTGTATGCTGTACTGATAATGTATAAAAGTGTGTTACTGCCAAGGAGCCAGCAGTCTTCCTCGGCGCACCTGATGGGTGAGGATCGACGAGGCTCCTCTATATAGAGTTCTGTGATGGCTAATAAACGTTTGAACCTTCCACGTTGCCAACTGCTCCTTCTTACCTAACATTGCGGGCCAATGGTAAGTGTGGCCCTTGGAATAATTATTTTGGACACAACACTCTACAGAGAGGCCATGGATTGGATGTCCATGTGTTCTGAACACCTTGCTGACCCATTGTCAGGCTTTGAGAGAAACTTGCACTGCCTTCAGCCTCAGCTCATTTGTGGCCACAATAATCATCTGTATGCGACTTAATTCAAAGTACACACTATGCAAAAGCAATATGCTGCCTGAGAAAAATACTGTGACACAACATCTTGGAAATAGGTAGCACTCTTAGGGAGTGCAAGATTAAGTAAAGCATGTGAAATATACGCAGAAACTACATGGATTACCTTAACTTTTTTCACACTTATTGTCCAGAAATAGATCAGTGTTTTTGCCTGTAAAGTTAAGGACGTGAATATAGGGCCTGAAGGGCACCTGTTTCAATGTCTGTTTTTAAATACTCCCGGTTCTGAGACCCGGAGGGAACCAGCCCACTTAAAGCCCAGTATTCACAACATTCCACAGGTAGTTTCATAACCAGAAAACGGTGAAAATATTTATTCCAGGAAAGCACAGAAACATATTTGTTTTCTGGGTGTGACAAGGATTGGAACGCCTTAGAGGAGTGCAAGGGAATGTGTGTTTTTGAGAAAAAAAAATAGTAAGTGTAAAAATAAGAATCCATTACACCTATTTATTTTGGAAATATACACTGGAAACATTTTCAAATGCGTAAATATTTACGCGTGTGACTTTTCCTGGAAATCATTCTTACACATTTTTCCAGGCATATTCATAGAATTCTTTGTGAATTCCAAAAAAGTCGCAAAATTGCACCACACAAAAGTCCAACTTTCTTTATAAATTCAGTCCTAATATATGCCATTACTTGTTGAAAACCCATGTAAATTGTATTGGGGATTTCGCACAGCACTTATTTTTTCCTATGAAAGTGACGTTGCCTCTTTGTTTTTAAATGTAGTCCCCACAACTGAATATTGCACTGAAAAGTGTCATTATAAGTAGGGAATGTTAGCTGCCTTCCTCTGGGCAACCCTAAAATATTTGTGACTTCTCTCAGTTCACTAACAATGGATGCCCCTCGCTACTAAGACGTACTACGGAGCTTGGGGCGAGGTGTCCAATCCTTTCCTCACTTTTGCACTTTTGTAAAGTGATTATGGAGGGCCCTTTAACATAGGAAGAGGTTTAAGATAAATTAACTCCCAACAGTTTCCCGCTTGGCTGAACCATGCTCCCTAACCTAAGCCAGCTTCTCCACCCACGGGCTCCATCTCTTACACTAGTCACCTAGCCCCATCAAATCCCAACGGATTGGACGTTAAAATCCTATTATGCTTAAAAGAATTGCCTTTCTGCGAGGGTCATCGGGCTGGAACCACATGAATGGACCTTGCAATAATTAACCGTGAAAAGGGCACCAGAGAGAAAAGGCGCAGGGCCCATGCTGAGCTTTAGCCAGGAGACCTAATTCCCCTTCGCCCAAATGTCTTCCCCTTTTGTGGAAAAAAACAAAATTATCCTTCACGTTGGTGCCATTTTGCTTACTGCAACTGAAACGCAGTCTGCAGGGCTTTTGGATCTCTTTTAAGCTGCTCGCACGATACCTGAATAGCTATGTTTTTCCCTATCTCAAAAGTTAACAGCATACGGTAAAATTAAGGGAGAGACATATTTTCAACCATGAGCGTTGCGTAAATGCGTGCGCATGCGCACGTGGATTACGCTTTCACATTTTTGATCGCATTTTCACACCTGGTTTTAAGGTTTCGCTGCTTCTGCTGTCTAGCTCGTTGTTGCCGCATTTTTCTTTTCACACCACAGTGCCTCTTACCATTTCCTGTTTCCTCTACTCCATTTCGTTTTGTTAAATGCTACATAAATCTGTCTAACAATCATGAAGATTATAGTTTTTATAGGTATTTGAACCTCTCGTTTCCACAACCACTTGTATCAAATCCTACACACTCTATAATGCACTTCACAGAAAATGCACGTTGGAGCTCCATTAGTACACCACTGCCTTTTTCATAGGAGTGAAATCCAGTCTCAGCTTCTGCAGTTTTTAAGTCTCACCAAAGAAAGTGCATGCGTTGTTTCTTGTGATATTGTTTGCTATCTTTCACAGGGCTTAGAGACCGCCCATTGCAAAGCATTGGTTGTCTTTATTGTCACTCTCTACTGCTTACTTCTTATTGATCTGCTTCCATAGGCTTTTTTCCTTTTCGTGTATTTGCCCCTCCCCTGGAGCAGAGATGCAAAAAGGGGCGCAACGAGACCCAGTGGCGGTTGGTGACCTAAAAAAACAGTGGGGCTCAACGTACATTAAAATAAACATACATACATTATAAAATGACTTTACATTAAAAACTACAAAAAATAAAAGTTTCACTTCCCTTCTCCTGCAGCACAACCTTGATGCTCTTCAGTCCATGGCTCCAGACACCTCCGGGCACGAGGTGACGTCAGACAGCCAACTACCTTATACAATCCAGATGCTGCTCTCATGCTGCAGCAGGAGCGTATTGTCTGGATTGGCTGCAGCAGGCTGCCTTAGCGCTCCAAAATGCACTGGAGGCCTGTGCCTGCTGTCCAACCCAGCTGTCTAAGCCAGCTGGGTTGTAGAGATTGAATTGCGCATGTCGGTGTGGCCGTAGCAAGATAGCTGGCCAAACCGACATATGCAATTCATACTGATGGGGCCACTCCTCCTTGCTTCCAATCAATTGGCAGCAATGATGCCCTGGCCCTGCCCCAACTCCGTTCAGAAAAGAGTTAAACATAAAATGGTAATAAAACAGTTTCTGATAATTTTATTTTCCACTCTTTCTGCAGGAGTGGGGGGGAGGGGGGTGGCACTCCTCCGCTCTTATGAAGGAATCGCCGCTGGACCCAAACTTTGGGGGGGAAGTGGAGGGCTAACAAATCAACCAATGGAGGCAGGGCTAAAAGTTCAAGCAATGGGGTGGAGCTATCCTTGGAGGCAATACAAGAATACAAAGTGACAAATTGTGCATAGCAAACATATTGTTCCAACACCATACGAGTATTAATAAACATGTTTTCATTTATTTGACAATGTTTATAAACCACCAATCGAAATCTTTAAATTTAAAAAAGGGGTATTAGTGATTGGACAATCAAAAAGCAGCTTCCACAGAATTAAATCCAAAGCAATTTAGAAACAGTTTTTGTAAAGTTATTTCAAGATGACAACCGTTTGTCGACAATTCTCCGAAAAATTCCTTCTGTGAAATGACGATCTTATGAAATCTTTTTAATTTCATCTACAGAAAGATTGTGCTGCCTGACTATTTACCAAAGATGCATTTTCAGTCTGTTCATTGGTACATAGGAACATATGCTTATTTTATTTTTATTTTGGGATGTGTAACTGGCAAGTCTCAAGTTTGATTTCTAATACATTTTGCATTCCTCCTCCGACTGAATAAGTGTGTGCCAATCATTTAGTAATATTACCACCTAGTTTTTACTCTGCCAGGAATCTGCACTGTTCTATATCAAAATAAAATTGTTGTTTTTAGCACCCCTCGTTGAGCGGTTCTTATATGAAATGACTGAGCTACATTCGTGGAAGAAGCCACCAAGTGTAAAGCAGTGGTAAAATGATATTTGCATTGAAATAACTTTGCAACAAATTGAGTTTTAGCATGCAAGTGACACAAGTATTCTTTCAAGTTCCAGAACACATTGATTGTTTGGCTAAAATGTAATTCCTACAAAGAAGCCACTCCAACAGAAGCAGAAATAGTGCCACATAATAGCATAAGTTTTTATAGCAACAATTATGCTTTCAATTTTGTTCTGAAGCTCTAGTACGCAATGTGTGAAATTCACTAAAGTATCAATCTTGTTTTGAGATTCTGCAGGGGCAATGTGTACTAAGAAATGCAATATTTGTAACACATTTCTCAAAAATACCTTGGAGAAGAATTAACATATTTCCTTTAATGTTTGTTCCTCTGTGGCGGCTCCTCTGCTAAGGCGGAGGAGCTTCGCCCTACTCCTCAAAATGAAAAATAAAGTGATAATAATGTATCATTATTATCATTTTATTTTTTCTATTGAGTCAGTGACTCTCGGGGTAGTGAGGGGCTGGACAGATCAGAGAGACAAGTGGTTTACATTCCTTAAGTGCGCATGACTGCTTGCCCGGTTCTCTCGGCCTCCCATTCCCTGTCTGAGTGCTGATCCATGGAGCTCAGACCAATCACAACTTTGCATTGCCCGGGTCCTTCCTATTGCCGGCGGGGACAGGAAGAAGAAGCAGGAGGAAGGGGATGCTGGCTGGCCCAGGTATGTGTTTTTAATTCATTTTCTTTGTTTGCCCCTGCGCCCCCACTCCCGTCCGGTAGCAGCCGTTACTGTTGTTCCTAAATGTTAATACTAATTATAGCACTTAGCAGAGCCTGGGTAGTGGAAGGGACAACTTTGAAGGGACAACTTTGAAAGGACCACAAGAGAAATAGAACACAGACTACATGGTCGGTCATATTCATCAAATTCATAGGAAGAGCCGAGCCATAACCAAACTTGATACTAACAATGAATGTGTGAACCAAACCATTGAAAAGCCATTGCATGATCACACAATAGATAACATGTAAGAAAAGCAATGTAAGAGCCAAATATCTAGTTTTAATGCACCAACCATGCAAACACAGGGATTGACGAATACTGTTTACATGTGTTGCATGCACAAATACAGTTTATCACAATAAAGCCTGCCCGGTTGCCCTCGCCACTGCTGGGGAAAAAAGTGGGGGGTAAATAATTGTTTTCTGAATTTAATGCATATATGAAATAAATATCTGAATGTGGCGAATAGAGTGATGAGGACTGCACTTTTCAGATTTAAAATAGTGCATCATGCAGTCCAATGCCACCCCTTCCTGGAAGGCAGAATGATGCACCACCCAGCCAATAACGTGAGGCGAGAGACTGACACTCATCCGGATGGAGATAAAGCCCACTCTATTTATAATTAGAAGAATAGATCACACAACATCTTCCAAACAGCAGTGCTATCTAGTGCTGTCTAGACAGCACAAAATCTGCAAGTTCAGTTTTCGGAGAAATATGCCTATGTTTGATATGTGATATTCATCCTCCAGAAGCTATCCATCAACCTGCAGAATCTTGGTGGTTTATTACTCTATGACAACATTGCATAAATGAGGGAGGAGAGAAGACGTTGACCCGACTCATCTGTGGACCAAATTTTGCACCTATTTTTGTCAAAGTATGTGCAGCAAATGCCCCCACAGATTGTAAAAAAATAATTCTGCATAACTAATAATTTAAGAATTATATCGTGGATGCCAAGATAACGTTTCTTTCGTTCAAGGTACATTGTATGCCCAAATGGACAATGCATAAACTTTGCGTGGGGTCGTGTCATGGCCAGGGGTTGGCAGGTGCAGCTGCAGGCGCATCCCTTAATCGAATGTGCCTGCTGTTTGTGCACTCTGCGACTGTCCTTTTCCATGCACCAAGCAGGACCCGTTGCTTGAGTGTGCAAGGGGAGGAGCAAAGCACACAACTGACAAACAGGTGAAGTATCAGAAGTGTTTAAATTGTACTCTGAAAAAAAAGTGCGGGGGCTGGAAATGTATTTTAAGTCTCCCTTCACCCATAGGGAAATCAGGCAATGTCTGGGGAGAGGATGTGGTCCATCGGCTTGACTGCCGACTTTGGTGCCTCAAGCTAAGGTTCGAGCCTCGGGGTCGCGTTCACATCCTGTGATTCTAGGCAAATCACTTAATCTCCCTGTGCTTGAATGTGTAACGTAACCGGTGCTCATGTAAAGCGCTCCAATACCTTCGCGTCGAGTTCGCGCTATATAAAATTTGCAAAGAAAAAAAAAAAAATCTTGGCTGTTTGTGGGCCTGTGTTACAGTCTGGTGGGCCGCGTTTTTTAACTGTAGATTTTCCTGATAGCACAAACCTTGGCTTCAGCAACCATAAATGCATGCAGTCTCACATACTGTGCAAACCATTTACACAACATATCTTTCAGATCTAAACTGCGCTGATTCGCTAATGGGGCCACGTGTATTTTGGGGCACGGGCATATTTTCTGTCCCAGTCTGACCCTACCCATTGCTGCAGAGTGCAGGGGGCTGATATTCAAGGCTACCTTGTCTTGATTCCATCTCCTGCCTCTTTATTCAACCGTTCTACTGAATTTGAGAAAGCAGAGACGTCTGAAGCACCCTGTGAATTCTGAGTACAGCTTCTTATAAATGTAACTAGGCTCCAATAGAGTCTGCCACTCACCCATGTGCTCGAGCTGCTTGCTAATCTAGTTCTGCTGTGAAGACACTCGCGAAATTTCTACTCCATTGTTTCAAGGATGAAACCTTGATAGTTAAAGTAAAAGGTATGCTACTTCATGCAATCAGTCTTGGCAGCCTTTTGTTCTATTGAGTGATTGTTTTCATTGCTATTCTTTCAAATATATTTTTCAAATATACCGTATCATTTTGTTCGTGTTGCAATATTCTAGGGGCAGCTTCTCCAGAGGGGCATGAAGGGTGGCGACCTCCAGCAGGAGAGGGAGGGGAGGACGGTAGCACTGGGTGCAGTCTTAACTCATGGGCACCCCGGGCGGTTGCCTAGGGGCCCCATGAGAATAGGGATCCATGCTAATGTATGCACAGACCAGAATTTAACCAAATTTCCATTTGTATTCCTGTGAGTGGTTGTGTCGGCAGGGCCCAGTGCACTGTTTTGCACAGGGGCCTATAATGCTGTTAAGACCGCACTGAGCACTCCCACATCCTAGTCTGGCAGTAGGAGCGCAACTTTGCAGTGTACACATACACTGTGCTTGTGGAAGTGGGACACGCTTCTTATTGGCCAAAATCCGCTTGCACAGCATGTGTGTGAGGCAGAGATGAGAACAGTCATCAGCTGCTAAGCTTGGCGATTTTGCTAGGGCAGGTTGTGAGTGGTGCTTTAAATGGAAATATAGATTACAGGTAATCGTTCTTTGGAGTACCTATTAATATATTTTCTTATTCTGACCAAAAACTTTGGAACATAAGTAACCACTTAAAGTGAGCTCATTGCTTTATTGCGACCCAGCGCAATATAGCAGCCAATCCCATTACATAGGAGCTTTTCAAGCCTATTTCTAGTCGAAGCCCTTCAATCAGAGCCAAAGAATTTAATGTACCGATTTTCAGGATGATTTTTCCTTCAATTTTACTCATGAAATCCCAAAATTTTGTATCAATTATTTCAATAGCATAGAACAGTGTAGGTGGTATTTTTGCTTGGTAAATTCTATGGAGATGTTTAAAATGACAGTGCCCCATAGCTTTTCAAAAAGAGAAGCGAGCATTTGCATGGGCCTGAACCTCCCTTCAGGTAGCTGAAATTTGTTCCTTCTCTTATAGATTGGCAGAAAAGATTTTCCTCAAATAGGTATATGTGTTAACTTCCTCCATTACTCGATCCCCCAAAGACCATTCATAGCTCCTAATCTTTTTACGATCTTTACGTAGAAAAATCAGTACTTTTCCTTTTTGTTTATTAATTTTCAAGTAATGTCTATCTCCATTTTTTTGTAGAGCGTCTAAGCAACTTTGTAGGCCTTTTGGAGTGAGATCTAAAACAAAAATATCGTAAGCATATCAGAGCAAAGCTATATAACAGGGGCCCAACTTTGGGGTGAAAGAGCTGGGTTCCTTGTTCTAGATCCACTCTGGAACCCCAAGTTGATGGTATTATTTCTCAGCATGAAAGGGTGGGGAGCGAAATTGTGAGCAGATCAATAATTTCAGTTCCAATTTACTATAATTCTTAAGAATCACAGACTACCAATTAAAATTAATTGATTTATTACAAAGCCAAAAATAACTGGACATCAGGTACCTCAAAGTGAGGGTGTAGAAATACATTGGAACTAATACAAAGCCAAATCTACGGATGAAGTTAAGGCAGTGCAACACGCACAAAATGATTAGTTTGAGAATCAGGATACAAAAGATTACAGAGCAGACATCCAGATTCTCCTTCATCGGAAGTTTGTGGATATAAAGCATTAATCTGTACCTACTTTAGCACTAACGTGACATCCCTACATAGTATTTCCTAAGGCAGGATCAGTTATGGTGTCAGCGTGTGAAACCTTCCTAAGAAGTCAACCCACAATAGTTGGGTCAAGCAGTATAAAGCTACTAAGACAGAGCTTGTTCTACGATGCTCTCTCTCTCAAGGCAAGGCAGAAGTCCCCGGACACTTTCCCCAGCTACGATACATGAATGCCAAAGGAAGTATCCCAGGGTCCTTTGTGGATCATGCCATCCAGTCAGGCCACCTCCTCATAGGTAATGTTCCAGCAGACAGCGATGCTCCCAAGCTTGGCGAGATTACCTTGATTCCCAGGCTCGCTCCGATGGGAAAGTACAACAGTTCTCCAATTATTAGTATCAACGCTCAATATATCCTTTTCTCCCTAGGTTTAACTCCTAAAACAAAGACATTATTCTAACTAACAAGGATGATTCTTCCACCTGCTACAGAAACGTGAGAAAGAACAGATCCAACTTGCACATGAAATTCAACTATTAAATCTAATGCAAGAGCTTCCAGGGAAAATGCATTTCAGGCCTACAGAAATCGGCCAACTTAACAAAATGGCACAACACATTATGAAATTACATATAAAATGAATACTCTTACCGAGCACTTCTAAATTAACACGTTACAGAGGCATATTAAATGCGTGAATAATTGTCAGCAGCATGTACGAATCCTACACATGAATGTTTTCAGCTAATCACATCTATTTTCAACATTAATCTCTTCACATTCACATTGAAATGTCCCTAATACACCACAATTCACATTATTACAATTCACGTTCTACTATCTCATGTTAATACGACAAAGGAATAAATGTGGGTGCGGACAACTCGTGATTATGAAGCACCCCAACAAATGAAAAGTGAATTTTGCACTTCATAAGGGGCATCCCCTGCTACTTCAACAAATTAGGCAAGTCATAAATAAATAAGGAAAATAACAGGGCAGCTAATAGGCAGCCCTGTTTTAAAACGTTTTCTTTTGGGATTCTTGGGGAAAGCCCATGATCACCTTCAAGCAGGACGATACCACGTGGAAGAGTGCTACGCTATTATAACATTAAGTAAGGTTTCAGGTATACTCAATGTGCAGGGTAGGTCTGCCTACATGGTCGAAAGCAGTTGAAAAGTCTATGAACGCTGCACAGACAGATATATCCCATGTTGTAACATATTTCTCTAAAATCACCTGAAGGGCAGTAATATTGTCAAGAGTCAAACTATTTGATCTAATCCCTGCTTATTCCATCGGAACAATATTGTTATCTTCGGTCCAGCTTTGTAGGTGTATGAGAACACTCTTGGCAAATATTTTCCTACGCAAATCGAGTAACGTTATCTGCTTATAACTACAAGGTTGAGTGATCAAACCTTTCATATGAGGGGAAGAATAATACCCCCCTTCCACGAAGTAGGAACAGTCTCAGCTGAAAAGCAACATTTAAAAGAGGAGCTAGATATCTTGACCATAAATCTTTCTCAAACTTTATAACTGTAACTGGAATTGGAAAAGGTCAGTTCCGCTGGCACCCGACGCTCTGGCACTATGTATGAAGCTCCTAATCTGAGTTTCAGTTGGACGCTATATATCTAATTGCTCAGGTCAAGAGACATAGACAGAGGATGAGGACATAACAACCAAGGTTTGAGAGGTATATTATCCACGGGAAACAGCCTTTACAAGGCGGGCTGTGCCACGTGTGCCGTTTCCCCGCAAGCATAACCACGTATATGTGTGGTTAAGGCCATTAGCAATCTAGTGTCCGGATGGGCTGAGAGAGGAAGAGGAAGCATCGGAACAGGAAGCTCCAGACGTGGACAGGAAAGTGGGATTGGGTTTGGGGGGTAGGTTTTAGGGGTGGGTGTCAGTTTAAGGGCTCAACTCAGGGGTGATCAGGGTAGTTCTTTGAAGGGGGCAGGGTATTAAGGCTCAGGGCTCAGGGATGGGGGAAGGGTCGGGGTAGTTTAAAGGGCTTGGCACCAGGTTTGGGGAGGTCGTTTTTAGGGGTGGTCGGTTTTAGAGCTCAGGGCAGAGGGTAGGGCAGTCTTTTTAAAACAGGGCAGGGTTTTTCGGGCTCAAGGTGGAGGGACGGGATTGGGGTAGTTTTAAAGGCTGGGACTGGGTGTGGGGGAAGTTATTATGGGTGGGGGTTGAATTGAGGGTTCAAGATGGGGGGTCTGCAGGAAGGTGGATTCTGACTGCATGGTTGCCCCTACTTTTTGCCTGATGTTTTGCTGGTTTTTGACTGCCACCCCTGGAAAGCCTTCCAAAATGACACCACAGGTCTGCTACTGCAGCCTGGCTAAGGTGGTGCATGCACCCCTTACTGAGATATAGGTTCACTATATCTCTCCATATCACTGCACATGTAAACCTATCAGTCACCCCTATGGCAGGCCTAAACAATCCTGAAGGCAGGGTGCTGGGTTTCATGTGAGAGGGTGCTCATGCCTGAGCAGAGCCCCTCTGCAACTTTCAGAACCTTTATTCCGGGGATGTTTGTGATGCAGCCAGACCATATACTATTAAGTGCATTATAACCAAACGGTAAATGCTAACTTTGGAATGACTGCATGGAAACATGTTGTGTTTGGTGTCAAACACCTTGGATTCATACCCTCACACAAGCAACTGATGTGGGAGTATGAACCCACCCTTCTAGAGGGAGAGACATGACAGCACCAGAATACCCGGTACCAGCTAACAGAGCCCTGGCATCACAAAATGGATACTGCCAGCCACAGACACGAGTCTGCCCTCCTCCTGCTGGACAAAACCCTGGCAGGGGAGGCCTGGACAAGAGGTTTCCTGTCACAGGGAGGTGTCACCACCTCCCAGACAGGCTTTAGTGTAATGGGGCTGGGTGGGTGCACTCCAAGAGTGCTTTGAAGTCTGCACTGGGGGCACATTTGAGGTCCCTGTGCATAGTCCAGCTCAAACCAGTTGCAGGGGCTACCAGCCACTGCTTTTTCATGAAACTGGACAAAGGAAATGGGTGTAGCCACCCCTCTTTCCTGACCCTCCCATAGGTGGGTCCCTAGAGTTTGTCTTACCCCTTCCTTGGGTATAAGATAGGAACCCCTGGCTACAGGAATTTAGATTACACCTGGACGAAACTCTGATATAGAATTCAATAAAGGTTGTCTGTAAACCTATCGTCAATAAGGGTTGTTTGGACTGGTACAAGGTGCCCACTATAACTAGTGGATAGCATATACCAGGCCAACTTCTCACAGGGTCGGTCATTTTTTTAATGGGGACAGGTTTTAGGCCTCAGGGTGGGGGAAGGGGTAGGGGTAATTTTAAGGGCAGCATGGGGTGAGTTTTAGGGCACAGGGCAGGGGAAGGGGAAGGTCTAGTTTTGAGGGTGGGGTAGGTTTTAGGCCTCAGGGCGGGGGGGGGGGGCGGGTAGGAGGATTGGAATTTAAAGGCATAGCGTGGGGAGAAGGTGATTTTTACCATGCATATTTCTTTACTAATCATGCTTTTACAACGAAATTGCATGACAGAGGTATGCATGGTAAAGGCATGTATGGTAAAGGAATACGTGGTTAAGGCACACTCGTGGTTGGGGCCACGTTGTAGAGGCACACATGATTCAGCCACGTGTACATCTGTCATATAACCATTGTCCACACCTCGCTAGTAATCATACATATCCTGGAGTTTACATTACTTCCACTGGCTGTTGCACTAACCCTCCAGAAGCATCTCAAGTCTTTATGTCTGGTTGCTTCACAGAGGTCTATCCAAATCTAGTCTTCCTGCAATTTCTTCTACTCATTCTCCAACAAGCCTTTTTTAAAAGAATGATTAATTTGATATGAGAAATGTGAATACTGCGGCTGATGAAATGTATTAATATTTGTACTCAAGTGCCACTCTCTATTGTCATCTACATGATCAAACAATATAATTCCCTGCTCTATTCTTTCATTTAAGATGTTAATTAAGGCTGCCTTTAACTTCCCTTTATCGTAGTTATTCCAATGTACTTTACCATTGGAGATACCAAAGTGAACCTTACCTCTATTCAACCTCCATGGTATAATGTCATCCAAACTCATAACAATAAACAAAGAAAGTATCTTATGTTTGCTTAACGGGGTAGCTAAGATATCCAAGTCAGAGAGCGAACTAAATCTTGACACTAAGTTGATGACATAGTGATTTATTAAAGAGGTTTTTTCACAAGAGTGAGCGTTGTTGGCTAGGATATCTTTATCTAATCTCTCATTTAAGATAATGGCCCCAGTATGCCTACAGAGTTCTAGCAGTAGTTTCCCTCTTTTATTTGCTCTACACATGGTCAGGAAAATAGGACTATGGCTATTCAAAGCTTCTTCCCTGGCCCAATCTGCCATTAGACCAAAGGCATAATTGGAACCTTTAGCATGACAGTCACCTACTATAAATTGATTATGTGCATTTTCTGTTTCAGCTTCTTGTCCTATAAAATCAATCAGAGATTTAGTAAGGAGATCATTGTCCAAACCCAGGGGGATGTATACAATTGCAAGAAGAGGAGACGCCTTAACGTGATTCCCCTTAGTGGGGCAATTAAGCAACACACATTGAACTAAATTCAAAGAATGATAGAAAGATCTATAAAACCAATTGTAATCCATATTCTAAAAATTAGCAATCCCTCAACTCTCATTACACTTCCTGGACTTTTTCGCAGGGCAACTAAACACATAATAGTTATCAGATTCCAAAATTCCAGTACACCAGGTATCTTGTAAGCAGATTCCAAAACTCCAGTACACCAGGTATCTTGTAAGTAAACTATATCTGCTTTTAAACAGTTCAAAAAGCAAAGCTTTGGAGACTTAGAAAAAGAGCCTGCCAAGTTAATGGACAGAATTTTAGTACTCTTTCTAAAGACTATTTTGACATTACAGTGTACTTGTTTTTTATTTAGTTAAGAGCTCCTGCTAACCAACTCCATCTACAGTTAGAGTTAAATGTAACCCTCAATCTTTTCCCGTAGGGGGACGTCAGTAGCTGCATAAGTTCAATATCATTACTACTCACCATTTTTAAAGTTTCTAAGTCCACTAAACACTTCATTATCAGAGAGCGATTTAAATAACCAGTGTCAGCATCAACCAAAACAATGAACTCAAGGGTAAACACATTTGTTTCCACTTTTCCAGGAAGAGAATGAAAGCCAGAATAATTAGTCTGTGTCCAATAGTCCGGGTTACGGTGATACACTTGCGCCTTCAGATCCAAAGAGATACAGAGCAAGTTTGATTCAGCAGTTGCTAACAATGATAGTTCTGTTTGAAAGCCCCTGATATCACCAGAATTTGACGGAACCTGAGGATGGCTAGATGGCTCAGTCTGGACTAGAGGTATCATATTTGTAGGTGTTGTAGGAGCAACAGACGACTCTGAAGTAGGATAAGAAGATATAATATCAGGTGCAAACCTTGTCTTCCATGCTCACTTTTTCTTTAACCTGTGGTTTTTCCACTTTGTTTTCTGACTTCCTCCACTCCACAAGCCTTGGAGAGTTACCAAGAATCCACATCCCACCCTTTGTCATTTTATTGAAAAGTGGGTAGGTCTCCTGTGGTGTATCAGGAATTGACCTGCTAGGCGCAATCTATTGTGATTCGGTGTGCAAAATATGTTCCTTTAGGAAAAATTAATCCTACTCAATGTCTCTCGAGGCTTTATCACAAGCCAGGGCAGGAACCCTTAAACCATGGACGACCAACCTGTGTACCAACATCCACAGACTAATGTATATACCCTCCGTCCTTATTAACATTCAGTGGAACTGTAACTTTTATTGGAAGTTACTTCATGATTATGGAAAGGATATCTAGGGTATGGTCCGTTGTGATTCTCTCTAACAAATTTAGAGCAGAGGACAAAATTCATTCTAAACAATGCAGCAGTTCAGACTATTGAACATGATTCCCAGGTGGGTGCAAGGAGACATTCAAATTGGGATCCAACAACCTTAGGCTATTGGTATGAGAAGATGAGAATTTACTTGGTGTACTACAAAATAGAGACATAGGAGGTTGCTTAATCGAAGGTTAGTGAGATAAAGGAGTCAGTGATAATTTATTTGCAGCTGTTATGACCAATAGAGTAAACTGGAGGAGATATATTGGGCAATGTGTTAGATTTGGGGGTCTCTAGTTGGCAATGGTATATACCTTTGTCCAAATAGGGACCCTTGCCTCTAGTCAGGGAAAGGGGGATACACTCCTGAATAACCACTGCTCACCCCCTTGGTAGCTTGGCACGAGCAGACAGGCTTATCTCAGAGGCAGTGTGTAAAGCATTTGTGAACAAATACTGTAATACAGTGACAACACTACAGATGGACACCACACAGTTTGTATTATAAAAATAAATATTTTTATATAGACTTAACACAAGACCAAACGACAAAAATCCATAATACTGTACTCAAAAATAGACTTTAAAATGGTAGGAAATAGCTCAGTTCTCTCAAGATTGTAAATGAGACTTCAGGCAGGAGGCAAGCTCAAAGTTCAAGCCCTTGGAGATTCTTCTTCAAGTTGATGAAAAGCACACTCAGTCCTCTTCTCCTTTCTTTGGCAATGAAGCAACCACTGCAGGCCAACCCCTAAAACACACAGCACAGGGGTAGTCTCCTCCTTCAGCTTCCTGGTTCTTCTCCTCAGCAAAGGTTTGTCTTGATTCCCAGAAGTGATCTAAAGTTCTGGGGTCTGGGCCCCCCTTTTTATACACCAAAATCCTGTGTCTCTAAAGGCAGAGAGTGTCTGTACCTAGTCCAAACCAGTTCTGGGTGCATCCTGCCAGTGTACACCTTCTTCCTTTGTCAGTGTGGGCCAGGGTCCTCAGACACACCACAGGAGGTGGAGCCAGCATTGTAGAAGGCAGGCACGGCCCTATTCAGGCCCAGGTGCTACTCCTCCCACCACTCCTCATACAGATAGGTCTATTCAGCCTTGTGCTGACTCACCCTGTCTCCTGGAGCCCCCCAGCCCCTGTCACTCAGAAATCAGACATGGAATACACAACCTAGCAGAGGCAGGCACTTTCTAAAAGTGGTATTTTCAAACACAGAATGTTAAAACCAACTTTACTAAAAGATGTGTTTTATCATTCTGAGTTCAGGCATACTAAATTTGTTTTTCTAAAATGTTCCCTGGGTCAGTTGTGATTATAAGGTGTTATAATCAAACTGCCCATTCTGGCCTATGGGAGCAGGTAGCCTTGCAATAGTGAAAAACGAAAATGGCTGTAATTCACTACCAGGATATGCCACACACATCATGGCATGTCCTACCTTTTACATACAATGCACCCTGCCCTTGGGCCTACCTTAGGGGTGGCTAACATGTAGAAAATGGAAGGTTTAGGGACTGGCAAGTGGGTGCACTTGCCAGTCAACATGGCAGCACTAGGCTGCACACAGGCTCTGCAATGGCTTTAACAACTTAGCGCCAACGCAGGCACCCTTGCACCAGAGTGCTGTGTGCAGGGGGTGTGCAGGGGAGGATTGTTTATGTGTAGGAAGGTATCCCTTTCTGCACATAAACAATCCTAAATGCAATTCTCTCACTTTCATGTGTGCAGCACACATGAAAGTGACAGAATGGCATTTTTAAAAACGGTTTCTTTATGTGCAGGAAGGGAAACCTTCCTGTACATACGCAAACCATGGCAATTTGCTTTTTCCATGTGTGCTGCACAAGGCAGCACACATGGAAAAAAGCAAAAACGAGGAGAAATAAAGCATTTCTCCTTGTTTCGCCTGTTTAAGACCAGGATTTTTCTGGTCTTAATTTTGCCGCTGCCTCCTATTCACGCCGCCCTTGTAAATAGGTGGAACGCCCACCGCAACACCCACTGCACGCCCCTTTCATGCTAAATACAGCGTGAAACAGCGCTGAGCGTGATATCATCTTCGACTCCCAGCAACTGAGATTACATGGGTGATAGAGCACAAGGGGTTCTGGAGGGGTACTGGAGGTACGGGACGCCGCTGCCCTCAAGAGATGTGGAGATGCAGAGTGGCAGAGTAACTTGTTGAGTAACTCAGAGCCTACGAGTCCTCAAGAAAATGTAGGGAAAATGGGGAACACGTCTCCGCTCTGCTTTTCCTCCTCTCTCGGGAATTGCCGGAGAGCGCCAGATGTGCGAAACAATACTGTTTTGCCATTCAGTTTGATCTTCTCTGCGCTCGTCACCGATTGATCGCTCTGCACTCTGCCGATCACCTCCGCACTCTGCTGATCTAAGGGGCGGTGCACCACAGCGAACCTGACGTCCATGACACCCATGGATAAGAACTGTTGACGTTTACGGGCACACAGATACCATAACATTATTACATGATTTACCTTCAGCTGACAGGCACTCAGTACTCAGTACCGGACAGTGTCTGCCCATTTAAAGCACAGATTGGGAGGAAATTTAAATTCCCTAAACATAGTCAAGAGCTTCGTCCAAACCCAGGTCCCTGCCTCCTCCTGAAGTCCCCAGCTGCTGCCTAAGTTTTGTATGTATGTTTGGGAGCATGGCCGATATATTCTGTTCTGTGTGATATGTGCATGTATTTGTGTGTGTGAAGGTTGGTATGCATGCTTGGTAATGGGTAATGGAATGCTTGTGGATATATGTCCATGTACTTGTGCTGGTATGAGAGAGCATGTCTGGTATGTGCTTATCAGTTAATGTGCGAGAATTACTTTGGATCTTTGTTTAGAGTAGAGCAATATCTCTGTCATTATTTGGCCCCTGGCATAATGATGATCTTGGCTGACATAGTGTGTTCACAACTGGCATAATTATTCCTCTTGGATATTGCTGCTGCCCTTGACATTACAGTGTCCCTTGCACATTTTGGTCCTTTTAGTATAACTTCCAAGCATATTGGTGATTGTGGCATGATATCGCTGACACCTTGATGGTATGGTGGCTCAGGCATAGATTACCAAAGGTGACCAACTGTCATAGGTGCAAATTCAGGATGGTAAATGTAAAAATTCAGGACAAGAGGTCAAAAATCAGGGCAGAAGGTCGAAGTTCAGGACAAAAAGTACGTTTTACAGATACATCAGAGGAAGGTGCGCGATAGTATAAAAGTAAGTAAATAGACAACCACTCAAGTACAAGTCAAAATACGTTTATATTAGGTTGAGACAATCGTGCACTTCACAGTTTTTTGGTATGCGTGCAGCTTTGAGCAACTGTGCAGGTCTTTATGTGGTATTTCATATGAAAATAATCTATTTATATGGTTACTGAACTGGGTTGTCCAGTCTCATATTTTGTTTACAACTCATGGTCATGAGCAGGCATGTTTGGTGAGAATAGTGGTTAGGAAGATTGGCTCAGATAGACTTTGGGGCCGATTCACAGAACTAATTTAAGACAAAATCCTAAACTTACTGCTTTTGGTATTCACAGAAGTTAGGATATTGTCTTAAGTTTGTCTTAGGGCAAACTTAAGACAGACTTAAGACAGTCTTAAGATAGATTTAAAACAAACTTAAGACAGACTTAAAACAGACTTAAGACAGACTTAAGACAGACTTAAGACAAAATCCTAACTTAAGTCTGTCTTAAGTCTATCTTAAGTCTGTCTTAAGACTGTCTTAAGTCTGTCTTAAGACTGTCTTAAGTCTGTCTTAAGACTGTCTTAAGTCTGTCTTAAGTTTGTCTTAAGACAAACTTAAGACAAAATCCTAACTTCTGTGAATACCAAAAGTAGTAAGTTTAGGATTTTGTCTTAAGTTAGTTCTGTGAATCGGGCCCTTTGTTACTAGCATCTCATGTCTGAGTGCCTTTTTGAGATGTAAAGCGGCATGCATAGGTGAACTAAAGGGAGGATTGCTGCGATGTACCCACTATAGGGAACGCATTATGGGTGTTTCAGCAAGTGGTACTTAAAAAAAGGAATCTGACTTTGCTTATGGGGGCTCCGCAGAGAGTTGCAATAGCTGACTGAAGTTACAACAGTGTTTTTCCCTGCAGATTTCTTAAAGAAGGCACTGTCGATACACTATTACATCGTTTTTTGTTACGCCTTGCCTATTGCTACAAACACAATATTCATCTCAAGCACAGCTCATGGCACTACGAGGCACTCCCCTAAACCTTTCACCTAAAACAAAACATGCAAAGATTTACAATTACTAGTGTAACATTCAAGTAGCAGTTGGGTGTCACTCAAAATGTCATATGCAGGATGTATAGATCCCACACATAAGCACACAGCAAATACAGAATAGTAACACATAGGCAAGGGAGTAGCCAGAAAATGTAAATACCTCCCACTTTGTACTAAAGCTCTTATGGCACCAAGAAAGCAAAGTAAGTCATTACAACCCTCCCCAGAAGAGTTTTCTTCTCCAAGGATCTCACCATTCATCCTTCCATCAAAGCCCTGATATCTACTATTTCAAATTTACATTCTGTCATCTATTAATTCTTTCATCTATCATTCAGTCTTTCACCATTCATTCTGTCCTTCCAACTGTGTGCCCATCCATATCAAAATCTTTTCAACCATTTGCAAACCTATCCATCATCTATCCTTCCATCCATCATTTCACTCATCCATCCATCATCCATCCAACCTTTCACCCAATCCATCCATTCATTAATCCATCCACTCTCCCACCCATTCATCCATTCACTCATCCATCCAAACATTTACCCTTTCACCCAAGCCATCCTTTCACTCATCCATCCACTCTTCCACTCATCAATCCATTCACTTACTCGTCCATCCAACCAGTTACCCTTTCACCCATCCAGCCATCCATTCACTTACTCATCCATCCACCCAGTCACTTATCTGTCCACCTATTCAACTTTTCACTAATCCATCCAGCTATCCTTTCTTACAGCTGTCCACCCTCCATTTCACTCAAGTATGCATTCTTTCACTCATACATCTTTGCATTCTTCTTTTCATTCATTCAGGCACTCATTCGCCCATCCATTCTGCCAATAACCCATCCATGCTTTCACTCATCCATTCATCCTCCCTTTCTCTCTCCATTCACATTTCACTTAGCCACCCATTCTTCCATCCACCCTTCAACCATCCACCCACTCATCCATTTACTCATCCACCCATTAATCCATCCATTGACCATATCTATCATCCATCCTTTCACTCGTCTATCCATCCTTTCTCTCATCCATCCACCCTTTCACTCATCTATCCATGCTTTTGTCCATCTACCCTCCCTTTTACTCACTCATCCATCCTTCCATCCACCCTTTCACTCATCCATCCATTAATTCACCCTTTCACTTATCAATTCACCAATCCATCCATCATTTCTCTCATCCATCCACCATTCACTCGCCCATCATCCACCCTTTCACTCAACCATCCATCCTTTTACTGATCCATCCACCCATTTACACATCCATCTACCCTTCCACCCATACATCCATCTATTTACCCTCATTCATCCTTCCACTCACGCATCCATCCATTCCTTCTCTCATTATCATCCATTCACCCCTTGACACATCCATTCATCCTTTCACTAATCCATTCAGCCATTCACCCATTCACTAACCCACCTTTTCACATTAATTATGAGCTGAGCATTTGTCTACTGAGTTGCAGACAGAAGAGGCCCATATAGAAATCCACCCTCGCTGTAGTTCCTAAAGCAAGGGGTGGGGGAGGGTTCACTATGCAGTTGCACATAGGCAATCTGAAAACAGCTCTGCTCCCTGCAAGGCCCAAAATTACGGGCAAAAGGCTTCCGTAAAAGGGATCCTCATGATAAAAGACATGAGGTCCAAATTACGGACGGTCCGTCATATTTACGAACGATTTGGTCACCCTACGATTACCACATGTTGTGCAATATTCATCATTTATGGAGTGATGGTGGTACAAGCATACTTTGACCACCACTTTCTTAATGAAGGCGCTGGCATATTGTGGTGTAATCCTTTGACAATCTGTAAGCACCTTTTGCTAAAATGACGGTAGGTATATTTTGGCGACACCTCACACTGTTTTGGCTCTGGTTTATTGTGTCCCTTCTTGTCATTATGTTGGAACTGGTCCATTAGACCCCCTTGGAATAATAGTGGTCACCCGAGCACCAGGGTGACCCTGGCTTTACGTGGCCTGCTTAAACTATTGGTGGCCACCACTGGCATATGATGACAATTCTTGAATTCTAGTCATCCCTGACCTCTGGTAGCTACCCCTGGCATACAGCACATATTCTGCAATGTGATTGTGGTACAAGGAATACAGAAGAAGACCCTGTCAACATGGTAGCTATAAGTAAAAGTACTGGATAAAAATGACAACATATATGGAAATCACTCTCATGTACTTACTATAATTGAAAGCTGGCATTTGGAGACGAAGGTTTATTTTCCATGATAAATGTAAAGGTGATATTTCAATGACAATTCATGCAGAGTCGGGCACATGTACTGCTTTTGTAATTGTGTTGGTCCCATAGGGCATTTACCGCTGTGGCTGGCATTTTGTGACTCACATGGAAATATTTCATCAACAAGATTGATAATGCTTCTTTAGCATAATATGGCATTAGCATTATTACTGTGGTCTGTCACCTGAGTGTAAATGATTTGAACGACCGAAGGAATTTTTGCTGGCTAAACTTCTACCAACAAAGCTCTTGTGCCAATGAAATCTGTCTAACCTGATGGATGTCTCTCTTGTCTCTGCCTGAGACTGGGTTCTGTGTAAAGGAAAGTGCAGGATGGAAAAAATAAAGGAATTAGAAAGAACAAGTGAAGAAAGATGCTATATAAATCATGCCCATTCTCTTTGACCTGCATGTGCAACCTCTGTACTGTTAACCAATATTTAGTGAATTGTGATGAAAATGCACAGCTAAGCCTATACCACCATATTTAAAAGGCTCCATGAAGGATTAACCCTCCGCCTAATCTCCATGGTGAGGATAGGCTTGCCTGGCATTCCATGAAATGTCAGTAAAGGTTGTGGCTTTTAACCAGTTTTTGTTGAAGATGTACTGTAAAATGCATGATTTTAAAACCTTATTTTCAGATTTGTTTTGACAGGGAAGGAATTCTGCCAACCCCTAGTGGTAGAAGCTGAATTTGTTCACGTGGTCGCTAAGTGCATTTTGGGATAGCTGTGTATGCCCCAACACTTTCAAAGCAGCAGAACTCTCTAATTTCTCATTTAAAAAGTCTGTTGCAAAGTTACTCGATATGGATTCCCTATTATTTGTCAGTTGCCAAGAAACAATTTTTGTAATCTGCAGTTCAAATAAATACACTTACCTTTGATAAAAGCTACAACGTCCCCCTAATTACACTTGCCACACAATAAAAACACTATAAGATGTGTAAACACCTTGTTGCTGGTTCACCATTTCCACAAATATTCTATCTTCAAATGAAAGACATATGGGTTATTGTTGTAATCTCTATCTCATGGTACATTCCTAACCCCCCTACACTGTCCCAGTTGGTCCCTTCCTGTCACTGTTTGCCAACATTCCACAGTCCTCTCCAGCTGCCTGGAACCTGTGGAGGTGTGAAGACGAAAAAAGAAGAGTTCTCTACTTACCTACACGTTGTCTTCTTTGTAACACTGCGATGATTCACCTGGTGGGGACGGTTCACCACCTCCCTCAACGCTTACTCCAGGTCTGCTGTCCTGATTCAAATAACTTCAAGTGAGTACTTCACGCTTACCTCAAGCCTCCTGATCCTGTTCTTACATTGCCTTTGCACTGCATTGCGGTTGTGCCACCTTCTGTGAGGATTTTTCTCCTTCGACCTCCTCGTTGATTGCCATTCTGCCAGGGTGTCTCTCTTCATTTCCCTGGTGTGACCTCTGCAGACGTCTGCCTCGAATGGGAGATCTGGTGCTTGGTCTTCTTCCTAGAGGGTTTCTGCCTTTGGCCCCCAGCTGCTTTCGCCACCCTGCCCCTAGACTCTCCTTGCTTCGTGAGGCCTGTTCGCTCCTGGCGCCTCAGGGATACGGTGGTGCCTGTTGACTCCCTCAGTGTGAGGAGGAGTTTTCACCCCTGGCATTCCGGCGTGCGTGTGCACTCTCTCCTCGCCTCACGATCCTCGAGTGCCTTGTTGGGCATTAGCAGGCATTTCTGGGCTTGGGCAGGCGTTTCTGCATCGTCTTCAGTCCCCTACTGTCCTCAGTCCTCCCTGCCTTCCTTTCGGTGGTGCTGATGCATGCACGGCGGAGAGAGATATGCTTCCCCTCACACCTCTGGCCACTCCTCCCCAGGCGGGGCTCCCTCAACATCAGCCGAAGGCGTTGCTTGTCTACCCTCAGCCACTCCTCCTAGGTGGCTGCTCCTGACTTAACCCTTGCCAGGGTTCCCACCTATCTCTGGCTCATCTCCTCAAGCTGACGAGCACTGCTGTTCTTGCTTTCTCTTCACAACGTGGGAGCCTGACTCCGCTGGGGGGAGTTTTCTCATCGTTTCGCATTACTCTATTTCACGCTGATGGGCACAGGCGCTTGCTGCATACCAGCCAGTGTGGGAGCTTGACTCCACCAGTCCCCCACTCTCACAGTTGCCCTGCCAGTCACTTCACGCTGACGGGCACAGCTCCTTCTACGTCTTCTATTTGCTTGGCACAACACAACCGTAACCTTACTGAATACAACTAAATTGCCTGCCATACGCTGGTGGGCACAGCTGTTCGCTTCATACCCAGCTTGTGGGAGCCTGTATCCTATGTTCTAGGCATTTTACAAGTGTTCCTTGCCTGTTACCTCATGCTGACGGGCACAGCTTCATAATTGTGAACTGCTTCAAGACTTGTGTACTATTTCACTTGTATGAGACGGTTGTATTTTTAGAAGTACCCTTGCTGTTCGTCCCTTGTTAACTCCCTGCCTCCCCTTGGGTGTTTCTTTTTGCTTTTTCCAGTCCTAACATGGCAGCTGCTAACATGTCACAACCTCCACCTTTCCTTAACAGAGGGGAGAACCTTTGCTGCCATGAAAGGAATGGTTCGGATTATTAGAGTCCTACCTGATTGCCATTGATGGGGAGAAAATTTCTCCAGTACGTAAACTGCACACCCTACTGCACAACTTATGTATCAAGGGCCGTAAGGTTTACCATGATATCTCTGTTTCGGCGGACGGGGAAAGTGATAGTGATGAAGATGAAAATGTTTACCTGGTAGCAGTCAACATATTAGAAAAACACTTCAGCAAGAAAATAAATGTGGTGCTAGAGAGGCATAAGTTCTTTTCAAGGACACAAGGTAGAAATGAAAAAGTTAAACCTTTCATTGCTGTGTTAAAGGGCCTAGCGAACACATGCAAGCTTGAATCTCGTCTAGAGTTTCTTATTAGGGATCAGTTGGTTAGGTGCACCAACAATCCTAAGATTCAGGAAAGACTTCTAGTAGCTAACCCAGGTCTCAAGGAGGCCATTCACATAGCTGTGGGGATTGAGCAGACAGCGGATTGCATGGTTGCTATGAAAGGGGAGGGGGCTAAATCCACAGAGGTTATTGCCTTAAGCAAACACGAAGCAGGAAAAGATACAAAGAGTAAAACTTCTAATATTTTCCCTCCCGGTACCAAACTCAAGTGTTATAGTTGTGGGAGCCCGAGCCATCTAGCTAACAATCCTGTGTGCCAAGCCCGTTCTGTCACGTGCCATAAATGTGGAAAAAGGGGACATTTGACCAGGGTTTGTAGGGAACAGCGCTCCAAATCTGTGTTGTCAATTGAGCATGAATCTTCTTCTAACACCAAGTTAATCTTTCAACTTAAAGATACCGAAGACACTGCCAAATTTCCTTTTTGCAATATCACCCTGGACAATAAACCTGTAACAGTTTTCGCAGATTCTTGTTCCCTATTCAATTTAGTGGACGCCAAGGTATTCTCCTAATTTTTCCTTCCTGGCAAGAAGACATACTTGCCCCTGACATCCAACCGGGGGGTTACAATGGGGATCCCTACCCTTGCTGGGCATGACCACCATGGAGATAGGATTTAAGGGCAGGGATACGGTTGGCAGGATTTACATCACACAGAAGGGATCAAACGTGTTAGGGTGGAAACACCAAAGGGAACTTGGCATCAAGCTAGATCCCAACAGTCCTGATGAGGTTCTATTGGTGGATCCCTCTGCTGCGGGGATGGAGGTATGCAACAACTTCCCCAAAGTCTTTTCCGATGAGCTAGGTTTACTCAAGGATTACCAACACTCCATTAAGTTAAAATCTAATGCCAAGCCTGTAGCACACAAGGTCAGACCCGTACCACACATGATGCAAGCCCCCCTTCGCACTGAACTCAACAGATTATTGTCCTTAGGTGTTATTGAACACATCGAATGCTCACAGTGGCTGGCCCCCATTGTTCTCACCACCAAAGTGTCCAGTAAAGACATCAGGCTGTGTGTGAACCTCAGGGACCTCAATGAGAACATCTGGGTGGACAGGCACCCCCTTCCACGCATTCACGAGGTTCTCACCCTTATCAAAGGTGCCAGCTGTTTCAGCGTCCTGGGCCTTTCTTCAGCCTACCACCAGGTAGAGCTCCACCCAGATTCACATCACCTCAACTCCTTTGTCACTCCTCTGGAGGCATTCCAATTCCTTTGAATGCCATTTGGTTTGGCCTCTGCGGCTGCTGCCTTCCAGAGGATCGTGCAACACGTTCTGAAAGACCTTCCCAGAAACCTTTGCTTCCAGGATGACATACTCATCTATGGGAAGGATCTGGAGGAACACAGTTCTACCCATCAGAATGGTGTTAACCAACTTGGGAAAAGCTGGTCTCACTCTCAAAAACAAAAAAATGTCTCATAAGCGTGGGATCGGTTCAGTACCTTGGCCACACCATTTCTCAAGATGGCATCAAACCCAAACTGGACCTGGTAGAGGCTATTCATAACACGGCGGCCCTCACTTGCGTTCAAGATCTCAAATCATTCTTGGGCCTATCCGAATATTACTCTAAGTTCGTCAGAAATGATGCCTCCATAGTTGAACCCCTACGGAGTTTGCTCAAATCCAGAACTCCCTTTGTGTGGTCTAATAGCTGTCAGGATGTTTTGGAACAGTAAAAGAATGTATAATTTCTCCCCCATCCCTGGGTAGGTTCGACCCCACCAAACCTACGATCCTTTGCACCGATGCTAGCAACAAAGGCCTGGGAGTTAGTCTCACCCAAATCGCTGACGGTAAAGAACAGATCGTCGCATTGGCCTCCCGTGTCCTCAAGGGTGCAGAATTTAACTACTCCGTAGTAGAGAAAGAGGCACTTACCTGCTTCTTTGCAATCAAGCACCTCTGGTTCTTTCTGTGGGGCATTCCATTTACAGTAAAGACCGACCACAAACCCCTCATGTTTGCATTTATCATAAAAGGGTTAACTAGAACCACCCCCAGGATTGCCAAATGGATCCTAGGACTTTAAGGGTACAATTTCAGTGTTAAGTATGTGCCAGGTTCTTAAAACATTGTTGCTGATTTCTTATCCCGTTCCCCACCTGTAGTCGAAAGTAAAACTGTTTCTTGTGATTGTGATGATGTCATACTCCAACTTACCTGCTTGAACAAGGAGGAATGGGACAATTCTGTGCAAGCTGATGCTGAGATGAGTTCTATCAAAGAATTAATCAAAAATGGTTGGCCTGGAGTTTGGTGTTGATCCAGCTCTTGTTCATTTCATGGCTTCTCTTCATCAGGAGCTGTTTGCAGTGATTAGGGTGTCTAGGGAGGGCAGGTGCACAAACCGTTTCAAGTCCGAGAGGGGGGTCCGCCAAGGTTGCATCTTGGCCCCCCTCCTTTTTACCATTTATATTAATGGACTTGGAAACAGTCTAGTGAATGTGGGGACGGACGTCCCGCGTGTGGGAGATATACTGGTACCAGCACTCCTATACGCGGACGACGCAGTTTTATTAGCACAAACGGGAGTTGGGCTCCAAAGACTTTTGGATCAATTCGGGGCGTTCATGGGCCAGCTAGACTTAAAAATTAACGCCAAAAAATCACATACGATGGTGGTAGGCAAATGTAGAGGCAGGAAAAAATTCAAGACCTTTTTTTGCGAAGGGGAGCTGGTCTCTAGAGTCACGGTCTTCCCTTATCTGGGCGTCCTTTTTGACGATAAGGGATCTTGGGGCCCCCAGATTAAGGCGAAGAGCGTGTCCATGGCTCGCTCTTCTTCAGCACTCATGGGCTTCTCAAGGAGATTAGGGTCTCGGCCCATGGAGGCCCTTCTGAAAATCTATAACACTAAGTGCCTATCGATCGCCTCTTACGGTGCATCCTTGTGGGGCTATGCTCATGTGGACAGGATCCAAAGAGTGGAGAATGGTTTTATTAGACAACTTCTCTCCCTCCCTAAATCCTCCCCAACCTTTGCCTTACACTCGGAGGTGGGCTTGGATTATCTTACGGATAGGTTGAAACTGGCCCCCTTGATTCTTTGGTTAAAAACCTGGCTCAATCCAGAGTTAACACTAAACCATGTCATTTTGTCTGATGTCAGGGGTCTGGACCGAGCCCACAAAATTCCATGGATGTCCTACCTGGAAATAACTTTTTATCAACTAGGCCGTATAGACCTTTTTAAATCGCCAGCTTCTATCAAAAAGGAGGACGTGAAATGGATCAAAATTAAATTCATGGAGAGGGCCAGACTGGAGCGGGAGGTAAAGGAACTGGAGAAACCTGCAGTTAGGGCACATTTTATGTTAACCTCTTCCCCCTCTTTGGAGCCTTACCTTAAAATTGTCACTAAACCTTTACATAGGTTTTTGTTGACTAAATTTAGGTTTAATTTGATTCACCAGATCCTAGGTAGTCACCCCTCCTGGATAAAACCTGAATTAGGCCCCCCCTATAGCTGCGATAAATTCTCGCAACAAGACACTTTACATTTTATCATGTTTTGTGAGATTTTCAGGGATATAACGAAAAGTTACCTGGTTCCATTATTGAAAGAGGCTGGCTTCATACAGGTTAGGCCCGCTCTGGTCTACCTCCAGCACCTGGGGTCTACTCGTATCATTTTTTGCGTGGCTAGCTTTTTAGTGGCAGCTCTCAGGATTAAAAAGCAAACTCCCCTCAACGATATTAATGAAACACGTGAGGTTTTAAACAATTTTTAAACAATCAAATAATTTGCCAAGAACTTTTTAAGGTTGTCCCGTTTTTATGTAAAACTGTTATTGAGTGTTATATGTGTATTTTGTGATTGTAAATTTGTACTGTTGTTTTTTAATGTCTTTTATGAGTCTAACGATTCGAATAAAGAGTATTTGACTGACTGGTTGGCCTGCTACTAAAGGCGACGTTCCATTAACCCTGTGTAAATACTGGGATGTCAGACTAGAATTGAATATACAAGAGGGTATTGTTTGCTGTGGGGAGGAAGTGGTCCCACTGGAGAATCTAAGAGAGAAAATCGTTGAGCGGGCTCACATGGGACATTTAGGGTGCAGTCTCACCAAGAACAAAATCCGCTTGGACTACTGGTGGCCAGGCATAGTTGCTATGACTGAGAACGTTGTGAAAAATTGTTTGGATCGTAGCCGCAGTGACAAGATTCACCAAACCCGCAAACCTCCACTTTCTCCAGTAGAGGTTCCTGACAGGCCATGGTCCAAGTTGGCCCTTGACATTATTGGTCCCCTCAACCTAAAAAGTTTGAATGAACGCTTCATTTTAGTATTAGTGAACTACCACACTCGTTGGGTGGTTTATAAATATGTCCATCAAATTGACACAAAAATTCTCACATAGTTCTTGGAAGGCGTTTTTTGTGATGAGGGCATACCTGACACCCTGGTTACAGACAATGGCGTGCAGTTCACTTCGGAAAATATGAAAGAGTTTCTGTCTTACAGGGGCATCAATCATCACAAGACAGCTTTGTATTGTCCCCATGCTAATGGATTAGTGGAGCGGATCAACCGCATGTTCAAAGAATGCTTTCATAGGGCAGAAGTTATGGGGACACCGTCCAAATCTGCCTTAATGGAGACAATTTGGGTTTTTCGCTCCACCTCCAATAGTGTAGCTGGAATTTCCCCATTCACCTCTATCAAAGGAAGGGTTCCTAAATCAAATCTTTCTCCGCCAGGACTGATAAGGAATAATACATGTGTTGTCAACCGCAATGACATTTCCAGAAGGGTGGATGAACATCAGATCAAATACAAGGACAGATATGACCAAACCAAGCACGTCAAATCCCAAGCATTCAAAGAGGGAAAATGGGTCTGCATGGACCTGCCCAAACCACGCAGAAGAGAAGCATCAGGTTCTCTGAGCCTTGCAGAATATCCAGGGTGGGGAAAAATGTGGTCCACCTAGAAAATGGACAAACCTGGAGCATGGACAGAATCATTCCTCACAATCAAGGGTGTGACATTGATTACAGTCGAATCTATAGAGTGAGCCAGAGATACCCAGTCCCAGGAGATCTCTGAGAACCAAATCCACACCAGTGTGGGTTAGAGACTATTGTGTAAAGTGATTGTTCTTGCAATGGTATTGTTCATTCAATTTATCCTTAGTCTCCTCCTTATCCCCTCAGCTCTTCTCTCCCTCTCCCGCTCTTTCCCAGTGCTCTCTCCCCTTCTTGGGTTTCCGTTCCTTCTCTCTCACCCTATCCCTCTGTTCCTTTTTCCACCCTATGCAAGGAGGTATGTTGTAATCTCTATCTCATGGTACATTCCTGACCCCCCTACACTGTCCCAGTTGGTCCCTTCCTGTCACTGTTTGCCAACATTCCACAGTGCCCTCCAGCTGCCTTGAACCTGTGGTGGTGTGAAGACGAATAAATAAAAGTTCTCTACTTACCTACACTTTGTCTTCTTTGTAACAGTTATACATTTCCCCATAACATCAGGAGCATCCATTGAGGTCAATCTATTCGACAACCATTCATTTTATCTCCCATAACCCCTCCCTTCGCAAATCATCATACTCCTTGGGATCCCAAATGCAAAAAAATGAAAACTTTCAACCACATCTTATTTTATGAAGCTCCCAGTCTCTGGGTCTGCTTACCGAAAGATTTCCAGGTCAACACCCACCTGCTCTATCTCTGCAAAGACTTGAAAACTCACCTTTACAAGATATATCTGCAAGATTAACTCTTCACACCATCTATTGAGAACCATTTTCCCCCAGAAAACATGTCATAGTCTAAATTCTGGTTCAATTTAAAGATCCTTCTCCACCCTCGCAGGAAAGATCTGCAACACCCTGCCTCTCTACCTAAGGCAATAACTGTCACTGCCCTAATTCAGAAAGGACATCAAGACCAAGCCTGGGCGTAGTGGGCGTAGTGGGGCTACGTGGAGCAGCGCGTAGTGTGCCCAAATCTACGCACACTCGCGCGCTCCGCGTAGCCCCACTATGCGCCGCCCGCCTCCCGCCTGCCCTCCTTTTAAAATTATGTAAACTATGATAAAAACATTAAATATAATGCCTTACCTGCAGCGCGGCATCTCCGGAGCTCCCTCTTCCTAGTTGACAACTTCCTTTCACAAGTGCGCATGTGCGGACGCCCGCGCATGCGCATTTCTTGCGAGAAATGCGCATGCGCGGGCGTCCGCGCATGCTCATTTGTGTAAAGAAGTTATCAACTAGGCAGAGGGAGCCCTGGAGACGCTGTGCTGCAAGTAAGGCATTATTATTTAATGTTTCTATTATAGTTTACATAATTTTAAAAGGAGGGCGGGTGGGAGGCGGGTGGCGGGCGGCAGGCAGCTCTGCTTCGCCCTGGCGTGTGCGTAGCGCTGCCTGCTACGCCTACTTCGAAAACTGCGAAGCAGGCAGCGCTACGTACACTCCGTGGGCGAAGCGGAGTACTACGCCCGGGGTTAATCAAGACCTGGCTCCTCCACTGAACAACAGTGCCCGCGACGGATCATCAGCCCCCCTCCCCAGCGCCTTGAGACCATTACTGGTGAGTAGTCACAATTTACAAGTCACTTGATTGATTTTTAGCACTTTGTTGCCCTGTGACTGCACTACATGCATATCTTAAGCAAATAAATAAATAAGGCCCATTGTAACTAACAAAGCCAAAGCAGAGATTCCCCCAAAGAAAAGGTGTGCAAAGTAACAACACTGCCAAGTAATCTGCGATAATCTATGTTACGGTAAAATAGTCTTACTGTCCAATTCACTTCATCATTCCAGTCCCGGATGATGATGACGATAATGATAATATTAATCACCATAATCATCATTATAGATTTACATGAATACACCCACGTTGTGTGGGTTTGCTTTGTTCCAGCTCAAGAAACACATAAAAGACAATTCACCATTTGAACACCGGCCACAGCCGGCTTCTCTGAGCATGCGCCCTGGGAGCAAGCATGCTGCTCCCACCGCCGCATTTATCCAGCTCGTGAAGTTGTCTGCCTGTGCGTGTCTGTGTGTTGTGTTTTTTACTCTGAGCTCTGCAGACCGGGTTTGAGACCGTGCAAGCAGGTGGCACTTGTCGAAAGGTCTCTGAGTCCGCCAGCCCCACTGTGATCAGAAGTGGAATGCACTCCGTGTATTTTTGACACAGCCTCTCGGAGACAGTGTGCTACAGACTGGCCCTGATCGCGCGCCTACCAGTTTCATTCATGCCATTGGATGAAATTTAAAGTAATGCAAAATAATGTTGTATCATTTATGCAATACTCACCGCATTGCCCATTCCCTTTAAACACATAGGGGCAGATTTACGACGTCTGGCGCATCTCTGCTAATCAGCAGAAATGCGCCAGAAGAGTTGCGACGCATCTGCCCACCCGTGCGCCACCACTGATGCGCCGCATTTACAATGCGGCGCACCGTGGCGCTCGGATGGGCAGATGCGTGACGCATCCCTCGTCGGAAAGGTGGCGCATTGCTGGAGTTGCGTCACAAGCGCGACTCAGCTCCTGCAAGGCTCGGGGTGCTACTATCCCTAACATGCTGCGTCAATCCTTACGCTTGCTTCAAGCAGGCGCAGGGTTTTGACGCAGCATGGCCTGAAAAGTGACTGAGTGAAATCTTGTAGATTTCACTCAGCCACTTTTCGGAGGCATTCCTGCGCCGGAACGCCCCCCCCCCCTGTGCAGGTACGCCCACATGTGGCGCAGGCTTTACAACATGACGCATCTCCCTAGATGCGTCACGTTGTAAATGGCCCGCAGCATGGCGCTGGCTTTGCGCCGTCGCTGCGTCACAAAAGTGACGCAACGGCGGCGCAAATCTGGCGTAAGGGGCTTGTAAATTTGCCCCATAATTTGTTGTTGCCTTGCCTAGGTACAGACATCTGCAAATGGCATCCTTTCCATTTGAATTCTGTAGTATAGATCAACGTGTTTTGCTCTTCTGTGACATACACACCTCATACTATGCATGCAAGATATGAACTCTGTTTTTTAATTGTAATTCAGACGAGCCTTGAGATCTTGTGAACCCTAACTCCTTTTTTATCTCATTCTCTGGCTCATTCCTATAATTGCATGATCCTAGCTCAACATATGAGAACCCATAATATTGCTCACTCTTCTCATGTCAATGATGAATCACCCTAAATTCCATGTGTATCTGTTCACAGAAAACTCAAAGGACATTGATTGCTATTTAGCCCAATTTTGGATTTAGTTTTTTTCGTCCTGATGTCTAGTTCAAATTTCAAAAGTCACATACATTACCTATGGTTGGTATTTCTATAGCACTTATTCCTAAATATTTGATAAGTTTTGGGGCACTCTAATTAATAGTTGTTACCTGCCATGACTCAACTTACATGTACTCATTTTATCAAAATGGAAAGGACGAGGACCTACCAGCCGCACTGTGAATTACATCTGAGGCCAATGGACACACATACATTAACTTCTTTCATGTTTCATTTCTTCAATGATACATTGTTGCAGCATAAACGTGTACATGGAATAGACAGGCAGAGAGTGGCATACTCCACTTCAATGTACAGTGCTACATCATGTTTGATAGTCAAGGTTTGTTAATCAAAGTAAAACTATTAAAGAGGCTTTATAAAATGAATGTAAGCCCTTGTATCCTAGTGTTATCTATGCCCATATTTGAGTTGAAATTCTGTTTGTGCTGCTTTAATCTTCACTTTCTGTGGCTGCATCACAACAGTGCCCCGAGGACTCAACTGGTGTGTGGGCTTGTTTTCTCCACCCCTGGAGCACTATTGTATTACAGATAGAACACAGACGCTTGCGTGGCCACTTCTGTAATACAGATAGTGCCGGTGCACATGTAGCGCCAGCACTGTCATAATGGGGCATTACCTTATTTGCATGGTGGCAAGTCCTCATACAAATAAGGGAAGCACTTTGCCTCTGCGTCCACACCGTATTATGGATGTGAGCGCAGAGGCACAGAGGCCATTAGAAGGCTCAATGACTGTGCACCACAATGAGGTGGCGCACAATCAGTGCCCTTCCATTGCGCCTCTCTGAAGGGTGTAAAAGAAGTAACAAATAACCCACCCAGACAACCCCCTGCAGGCGGGTGTACTGCAGAGGGATCTTGGTTCCCCCTGCAAGTGCCGTCTGGCTGCAGCCAGCACTGAGAAAGATGGGGTATCTGCTTCAACCAGCCAGCTGTCTGCCTTTCACTAATATGCTACCCTCAGGACACGGCAAATAGGTGGCAGCACTGAGGGCAGCAGATTTTAGGTAAAAGGATGCACAACGCCTCTCATATGAGCTGTGCATGTCCTCGCTTGATATCACTTTCTGACGGGAAAAAGCATTTACAACACGATTGTAACCATGCATGCCTTTACCACACATGCTTTACAACTCATGCGTCTTTACCACCCATGATTTAACCATGCAAACCTTTACACTGAGTATGATTTACCACGCCAGCCTTTACCACAAAACTGTAAGTATTTGGGGCGTAGCCAACCAAGATGGCCGAGTGGACATGATCCGCAAGGGCTCTGCGGCAATACTTGTAATTATCGGGGGATTAATGCCTGCTGGCAAGATTGAAGACGCAGGGGGCATGTCATATTCACTGTGTGAGGATGAGACACCAGGTGGAGAAGAAAACAAGACCACCATCCCCACAGATGCTGGAGGAGTGTGGCTGAGGTGGGGACTGGCCGGGTCTGTGGGTGGCCTTGCCTGGCCCTCCTTGAAGAGCATTGCCGGGGGAGTGGCAGGGTCGAGCAGGAGGTGCTGTGCGGGGCCTGGGGTGTCCCCTTTGACCAGTGGCAAAGTGCAGGATGCTGTGGAGATCATTGAGAGCCCTCGGGCTATGTGGCCTATCCCTGGATGGGGCGGACTCCGGCTGGTGGCGAGATTGATGGGTAAAGCTGGTGGAGACGAAGGCGGAGGTCCCACCTCCGCTGTATGTGACCTGACCGTGTTTAGGCACCAAAATGCAGAAATTGCCAGGGCTGTGGCCAGGTGAGAGAGCGGACGAATGGAAGTCCAGAGGAGCTGGTGGCCAGTCGGGGAGGACCAGGAGTGAAGAGTTGGCATCCAATGCCTGGCCCTAATATGGCGGTGTTAAAGTACGTAAGGCATCCTGACTGATCATCGAAGCTCCTGCAGCTGAGATATGGTGGAGTAACTAGCAGCAGTGACTGCCTGGAGGGTGAGTGGCCTGGAAACAGTGTGAGGGGGGATCTGTGTGATGAATCTCCACTCTCCACTGGGGAGACTCCTCTGGCCGGACTGGCCCCTGGGAGGAAGTACACGTGCACTCCCCACACTGAATGAGTACAGGCGACAGACAGAATTCCAGAGGGATCCCCCAACTGAGATTATTGAGAGGGGACGACTGTGGGGAGCCCCTGATCCATGAATTGCCCCAGGACTAGTCGTATTTTTTATGAGGCATAAGCAGTGAGGCTGCAGTAACAGTCACCCGGAGAGACTGCCTGCCAGTGGAGAGGTCGCACAAGTCGGTCCTTGGAAGATAATACAATACCATCGCGATAAGACCAGGGGATGATCGGTATTAATATTGTCAGGTGGGGAGTGGTGTAACGTGCTCCCACTCTGAAATTACTGTGACGTACAGCATCTGGGACTGATTCGGTCGCACACCAGAAGCCTCTATGCCACCAAAGAGAACCAACAATATCCAACAGTTACTTCGCCCCAGTGAAATTCCATGACGCCTCTTCTGAGTCTCATACAACAGGCGCCATGGCGCTAACTAAGGAGGATCTTCTTATATCCCTGAAGGACTTCAAACGTGAACTTCACGAAGAGTTGAAAGCGGATATGGCCGCTTCTCTTGAGGCACTCAAATCAGATATTAATACTCGCCTAGCGACTCTTCAACAAGATATTGATTCTGTGGGCTCAAGAACCTTGGATATTATTGAATCCAAAGTGCTGGAGTTGGAACAAAGCACTGGTCATGTGGAGAAGTTGCGAACCATTAAATACGTAACTCCAGACCTCCATACTGAAATGTGAGGACCTGGAAAACAGGTCCAGAAGGGACAATATTCGAATTCATAATCTGGCAGAAGGAGCGGAAGGTCTGGACATTGAGGCCTGCGTTGTGGGGCTGTTCTACGAGCTGCTGGGTGAGACTCACCTGAAAGTGAAAATTGATAGTTGTACAGAGTAGGCCTACTGCAGGCTAGTGAGAAAAAACACCCAAGGGATGTGCTGGCTAAACCCACTCCTTTTAGGTGAAAGATGCTATACTTCAGGCTTCCAGAAAACACAAGGAGGTCTCCTTTCATCACTCCGGCCACAATGGCGTGCCACCTCCAGTTTTGCCAGGCCACTGACAAGCTACGGTGAGACCACATCAAGCAAAAAGACATAAAATATGGAAGTATATATTAGCTCAAAGAAACTACTTCAGGAAACTCACCTTAAGCATTCGGAAGAACACAGATTGAGGCACATAGACTACCCAATAATGTATAAATCCTCAGCGACCTCCAGACATAATGGAATAGCGCTCTTTTTCCACTCAACGCTACAATTTAGACCAGAGGGATCTAAGACAGATAAAGAAGGGAGAATAGAAGTGATAAAGGGATGTATAGAGAGGCGTATGTGTACCTTTACTTTGCTTTACGTCCCCAACACAAACCAAGTTCCATTTATACAGGCCTTTCTGCTATGCTAGGAGGATTTGCAGAGGGCGAGATAATTGTTATGGGTGATTTTAACCTTCCAAGGGACTCAGGAGTTGAAAGCACCCCCTTCCTTGTCACAGATCCGTCACAGGGAGTTTTTCCAAGGCCTTAAAAAGGGAGTTTGAAGAACTGGTTCTTCTAGATGCATGGCATACCTTGCATCCCAATGGAAGAGATTATATCTTTTTTTGCACTCCCATAGGAGCTATTCCTGCCTAGACTACGTTTTTATAACTAATGCCCTGATTCAGGCCCTACAATCAGCCACTTTTCAGCCTATGGTACTGTCAGACCATGCTCCAGTGAGTATGAGCTTGGAATGGGAGGCCCCTCCCCCTAAATATCGACAGTGGTTCTTCCCCAGTTCATTGGTTTGGGATAGGTTAATGCAGGATGATCTGGGAAAAATAATCAAGGAATATTTTTTATGAACAAACCAGGCAACACCTCCCTTTCCACTAATTGGGGTGCCTTTAAGGCAGTGTTACGGGGACACTGCATAGCATTAACCTCGTCACTAAATAAGCAGAGGGCCAAGGAAAGACAGACACTTAAGGCAGAACTTCACTCCGCCGAACCGTTACATAAAGCGAACCCCACTTTGCCCCACCGATGGAGGGTGACTGCACTCAGAGGGAAACTTAATGCTATTTACACCAATAGGGCAGAACGTGCTCCCCTAACACTTCAGCTTCCATCCTACGAACAAGGCAATAAAGTGGGTATCCATCTGGCAAGGCAACTGAGGGTTAAGAGAGAAAAGGAATATGTAGGGGATATTAATTGTGAAACAGGGGTGTCACGGCCTCTGACACGGAAAAAGCCCACATTTTTGGCCAATTTTACAAGGCCCTATACATGGCAGAGGGGATGAACAAGCAGACCCAACTAGATTATCAAGACAAAATCTCCTTACCTCAAGTAACAGAAACCCAAAATGAAGTCATGGGGGCTCCAATTATCGAGGAGGTGGTCCGTGGGGTGATGCGAGAACTCAAACCTCACAAGTCTCCTGGCCTGATGGGCTGACAGCCCATTTTTTGGTCTTGCCTGCGTTGCAGCGCGCATGTGCTGCATCGCCTTGGTGAGATCTATTGTGGTCGCTTTTCTGTCCGGCTTCTCTGGAAGCGGGGTTGGTGTCCGCCATGACGGCATTAGGCCCCGCCCACCCGAACTGGAAATTTCGCTCGCGCACAGCGTCTTTTATTTTAGGAAACAGTGGTGCAATGTGTTCTAATACAGCACTCGGCGCATTTTTAGAATTGTGTTTTACATCAGTGCTGCAATGTTTTAAAACACGGCACTTATGCGTTCTGCTCTATAATATATCTCTTTAGAGCGCATGTCATTTCCACAACCTCAGCGTTTTATTTTATACCCGCTGTTACCATATACAATTCGGTTTCACTTTCGCAGAATTATGTTTTAGAGCAGTGCTGCAATGTTTTAAAATACGGCACTTATGCGTTCTGCTCTATACTATATCTCTTTAGAGCGCATGTCGTTTCCACAACCTCAGCTTTTTGTTTTATACCGGCTGTTACCATATACAATTCGGTTTCACTTTCGCAGAATTATGTTTTAAAGTAGTGCTGCAATGTTTTAAAATACGGCACTCATGCGTTCTGCTCTATACTGTACTTTAATAATGCAATCTCCTTTGTATGGGGGAATGCTCCTCAATCAGCGGCGCAACGTTCCTCACAAACATGTATTGCATCTTTTTCTCGCAAAACAGCGGCGCTGCGTTCTGCTCTATATTATAGCTCACCATAGCGCATGTCGTTTCTACAACCTCAGTGTTTTATTTTATACCCCCTGTTACCATATACAATTCGCTTTCACTTTCGCAAACAGCAAGGCGTTTTAATTCTTTTGTTAGTGTGTGGCCCCGCTTACAGCTCCCAGTGTGTTCTACTTCAATCGATATAGACGCGCTTTCTTGGTCAAAGCCATATCCGTCTTCCATTTTGTGGCCGGGCTGTTTACAAACTTCTCTTTCTCTCTAAAAACACTGCTTACAAGTGTTTATGCGGAGTTTTCACTACTTGCCTTTCATAATGCAATCTCCTTTGTATAAGGAAATGCTCCTCAATCAGCGGCGCAACGTTCCTCACAAACATGTTTTGCACCCTTATCTCGCAAAAGAGCGGCGCTGCGTCCTGCTCTATACTATAGCTCTCTATAGCGCATGTTCTTTATACAACCTCAGCGTTTTGTTTTATACCCACCGTTAACATACACATTTCGCTTTTACACTCGCAAACAGTAGGGCATTTTATATATTATGTTAGTGTGTGGCTTTTGCTCCTCACATGAAAAACCTCTGTGAGTTTACTTTTTTTCATAACTAGATTGAAATGCCCTTAGCGTGCAAATAAACTGAACTTAATGTTTCTACTTTACATTTCTATTGTTGTATATACTCTAGCCAAAATGTGCTGCATTATTACTGACTTTTCCAGAGGGAGATTACGGGTCTCGTCAGTATAAATCAACAAAACACAAATATTGACGGAGCAACAATTTCTGCACATATTGTTTTCCCTTTCAGGAGTTCAGACCTTTATATCTGTTTGTTAGTGTGCGACTTCTAACGTTTGTGGAAAATATGTCTGCAGCTTATTTCTATTATAGTTTTCCAACCTACGGTGCTCTGTTCTCCTCTAAATCATAGCATTTTTGCTGTAGTATACCAGTTGTTAACTCTCCATGTAAACGTTTATTTGCTTACAGACTTCACATGAGGCAAACGCATGCCCTCCAGCGCTTTGTTTAGTGTATGAGAGGTAATTTGGTGAATCCTATCTATGGCACCATTTACTGTTCGTAGTGAATTATTCAAAAGCAAAGTGTTGGTGCGGAAGAGGGAGTCTAGGGACACAGTGAGGAACAGCGTGTTATAGAGGTTCCAGACGTGTACCGCGGTTGGTAGTGTCCCTCTCGTTTCTTAATATGCGACAGGCTGGACACTTTATGCAGTGTACCAACTACAAATAATAAGGCGCCACATACATTAGCAGAACAAAGCAAAACCAAAGGAAATCATGGACGGAGTGTTGAACATTGCAAGCACTCACCCCCAGTCAACTGATCTGGGTTTAATCCACCACGTTCTTTAGCCCACTCTGCCACCCCAGTTCAGACATGGCCATATGCAAATCAGTCTGACCCTGTGCCTCATGGGAACAGTCCAGCCCGAACTGCCAAGCCATGTCTTCCCTGGACCGAAAACAAGCTTCCTAGGACCGGTTTCTGGCATTTCAGCCGTCTTCAGCCAGGCTTGCTTGAATCCAGTGGCAAAGTGAGCAAGGGACTCACGTCTGAGCATACCCTGCCAACTTATGGCGAACAAAGCAAAACCAAAGGAAATGATGGACGGAGTGTTGAACATTGCAAGCACTCACCCCCAGTCAACTGATCTGGGTTTAATCCACCACCGTTCTTTAGCCCACTCTGCCACCCCAGTTCAGACATGGCCATATGCAAATCAGTCTGACCCTGTGCCTCATGGGAACAGTCCAGCCCGAACTGCCAAGCCATGTCTTCCCTGGACCGGAAACAAGCTTCCTAGGACCGGTTTCTGGCATTTCAGCCGTCTTCAGCCAGGCTTGCTTGAATCCAGTGGCAAAGTGAGCAAGGGACTCACGTCTGAGCATACCCTGCCAACTTATGGCGAACAAAGCAAAACCAAAGGAAATGATGGACGGAGTGTTGAACATTGCAAGCACTCACCCCCAGTCCACTGATCTGGGTTTAATCCACCACCGTTCTTTAGCCCACTCTGCCACCCCAGTTCAGACATGGCAGAACTGGTCCGATTTTAAACTTTTAGAAATATATCCGCTAAAGTCAAGCTTTAGTCTGAATGAGTATGATTTAGTGTCTTGTCGTTTTGTTGGCAAACAAAGCAAACTTGCCTTTTTAGGTCTCGGCCTGACGTAAGCAGCGCATGCGCTGCCCTCGTCTTATGAGGCTTCTTGGAATCGATACGATTCCAGAAGCCCGTCTCTGCTCCGCCTTAGGTTGTGATTCGTGCGCGTTGTTTTGCGTCACAAATTATGCCAAAGGCAGTGCAATGATTGCAATGATTGCACTGAAGTCATGTCACTAGGCGCTTGTTGCCACCCTGTCTCCTTTAAGCCCCGCCCATCGGGATTTGATCTTTTACTTGCGGCGGGAGACAGTGTCTCCTAATTAGCCGCTACGCACTTTTTTGTGATCATTCCCCTTTGGCAGAAGGCAGCGTGTGTTTATAATTGCATCGCGCTGCCTTTGCCTTGGCACTGCCTGTCCGCGCTGCAATCTCCTTGCAGCATTACAAATGCCACCATTGTAGAAGTAGCCGCTCTGAGTTAAACGATCGAGTGCTGTGGTCGTCTTTTAATCAGTTTGATGTATGACAAGGCCGACATTCAGATGTCAGGTAAAACAATACCATGAAATTGGCCAATACCGCCGTGCATGGAATTGAGAGGAGTTAGGTCTCACCTCATCTTAAAAACAAGCTCTTAGTTTTTCATTGGAACCGACTCATGATTTTAATGACACTGTCTAATCATCAATTCCAGGCAGCAGCACAAGCTTTGGGAATGAAAACTGAGATCGGAAAGACAGAGAGAGGCACGGACTGCCTGGCACAGATAGTATGCGTGCCTGTGTCTGCTTGAATTAGCACATGAGACCCCGGTCTATACCCTCGCCATTGCTTCGCATGCACAGGAGAAGTTTACATTATGTCGACTACGAACCTGCAGAGAAAGAAGAGGGAACCATTCACATTAGCAAAAGAAACCCATTGAGAAAATACAAAGCTGTGCAGGTCTTGCTTCTGAAACGTCACTGGCATCAATGATCAGTGTTTCCAGTGCTCGTCGAAGAATAGTTTGTAATATTAACCTCCAGTCAGTTGATTCATTTTTACAATAGTTTTTCTGAGGAAGCATTTTCAACGAGTGCACATACATCAAACTGGAGGGGTTCACTGGTCAGTCCAGAACTCTTCAAATCAAGTGCTTTGCTGTCCCACGGGGCTTCCCCGTGAAGCCCTCAGCAAGGTTTAACTTGCAGAAGCAGCTGACCCAAGGACAACAGCCTGTGAGAGGGCACATCCGGATATTAGTCCGAGGAAGAACGCATCTGCAGTTTCATTCCCGCTTCCTACTAGCACCTTTCAGACCAACGTCAATCAGGGGGCATCATTTTAAGCATGGAAGAAGAAGTGGATTTATTCAAAGTTACCAGCAGATTACTCTAAAATATTGTGCGTTCCTGGCCTTTGACACAAAGTATTCAGGGAGTTGTAGTACGGGCTGCAGAAAGTTCCAAATCACAGTAGTGTGTTGCAGAACGCTTTAGTTTCCCGATTTACTTCGCCTTCAAGGATTTTCCATTCTGGTGCTTGTAATCCTGATGTTAAAATTGGACACCTCGTTTCCGAGGCAAAATTAGACACAGAGAACTGCATGTTCAAAAGGCGGGGGTTACCCTACTCCGGACTCTTGGGTTTCTCTACCACTCACTCTCTACTACTCTCTACTACTCTCTCTCTACTACTCACTCTCTACTACTCACTCTCTACTAGTCTCTGTACTACTCTCTACTACACACTCTCTACTACTCTCTACTACTCACTCTCTACTACTCTCTCTCTACTACTCTCTGTACTACTCTCTACTACTCACTCTCTACTTCTCTGTACTACTCACTCTCTACTACTCACTCTCTATTACTCACTCTCTACTACTCTCTACTCTCTACTCTCTACTACTCACTCTCTACTACTCACTCTCTACTACTCTCTAATACTTACTCTCTCTACTACTCTCTACTACTACTCTCTACTACTCACTCTCTACTAATCACCCTCTACTAATCATTCTCTACTACCCTCTACTACTCTCTCTCTCTACTACTCTCTACTACTCACTCTCCTACTCACTCTCTACTACACTCTCTACTACTCACTCTCTACTACTCTCTCTACTACTCTCTACTACTAACTCTCTACTACTCTGTTCTACTCACTCTGTACTACTCACTCTCTACTACTCTCTACTACTCACTCTGTACTACTCACTCTCTACTACTCTCTCTACTACTCACTCTCTACTACTCTCTCTACTACTCTCTACTACTCACTCTCTACTACTCACTCTACTACTCTCTCTACTACTCTCTACTACTCACTCTCTACTACTCAGTCTCTACTACTCACTCTCTACTACTCTCTACTACTCATTCTCTACTTCCCTCTATCTACTACTCTCTCTCTACTACTCAATCTCTACTACTCTATCTCTACTACTCACTCTCTACTACTCTCTGTCCTACTCTCTGCTACTCACTCTCTACTACTCTCTACTACTCACTCTCTACTACTCACTCTCTACTACTCTCTACTACTCTCTCTACTACTCTCTACTAGTCACTCTCTACTACTCACTCTCTACTACTCACTCTCTACTACTCACTCTCTACTACTTACTCTCTACTACCCACCCTCTACTACTCACTCTCTACTACTCAATCTCTACTACTCACTCGATACTACTCACTCTCTACTACTCACTCTCTACTATTCACTCTACTACTCTGTACTACTCACTCTCTACTACTCACTCTACTACTCACTTTCTACTACTCTCTAATACTCACTCTACTACTCTCTACTACTAACTTTCTACTACTCACTCTCTACTACTCTCTACTACTCACTCTGTACTACTCACTCTCTAATACTCTCTCCAACTCACTCTCTACTACTCACTCCACTACTCTCTCTACTACTCTATACTACTCTCTCTACTACTCTCTCTACTACTCACTCTCTACTACTCACTCTCTACTACTCACTCTACTACTCTCTACTACTCACTCTACTACTCTCTACTACTCACTCTCTAATACTCACTCTCTACTACTCTCTACTACTCACTCTGTACTACTCACTCTCTACTACTCTCTACTACTCACTTTCTACTACTCTCTCTACTACTCTCTACTACTCACTCTCTACTACTCACTCTCTACTACTCACTCTCTACTACTCAGTCTCTACATCTCTCTACTACTCACTTTCTACTCACTCTCTACTACTCACTCTACTACTCACTGTCTACTACTCTCTACTACTCACTTTCTACTCACTCTCTACTACTCATTCTCTACTACTCACTCTCTACTACTCTCTACTACTCACTCTCTCTCTACTACTCACTCTCTACTACTCTCTATTACTCACTCTCTACTACTCTACTACTCACTCTCTACTACTCTCTACCACTCACTTTCTACTCACTCTCTACCACTCACTCTCTACTACTCATTCTCTACTACTCTCTACTCTCAACTCTCTACTACTCTCTACTACTCACTCTACTACTCACTCTCTACTACTCTCTATTACTCACTCTCTACTTCTCACGCTCTACTACCTACTCTCTACTACTCTCTACTCTCCACTACTCTCTACTACTCACTCTCTACTACTCACTTTCTACTACTCTCTACTACTCACTCTCTACTACTCACTCTCTACTACTCTCTACTGCTCTCTACTACTCACTCTCTACTACTCACTCTCTCTCTACTACTCACTCTCTACTACTCTCTCTACTACTCTCTCTACTACTCACTCTCTACTCTCTACTACTCACTCTCTACTACTCACTGTCTACCTCTCTACGTGTACACATATGCACATATATATATAAATATGTATATATATATGCATATGCATTTATATATATGTATGTGGATATATATACATACATACATATAGAAACATATATATACATCTGCATATCTATTTAAATACCAATATAGCCACCTAATTACAAACAGAATTGCTTTAACTTAAACGAGGGCGAGATCTATTGCATTTTCAATGCTTGTTGATTTTGGAGTGCTGTGGGAGTGCAGTGTGCTGTTCCTGGAACTCTGGGGCTGTATACGGGTTTAACTAATTTTATACTAAGTCGGTGTGTGTCTGGATACTGCCCATTTATCTCTAATAGGAAATGTTACCTTACAGCCATAAATTAAGCTTTAGTCTAAATAAGTACCATTTAGTAGCTTGTCGTTTTGTTAGCAAACAAATCAAAGCTGCATTTTTTTGATTTTGGGAAGTGTTAAAAGTGCAATGTACTGTATCTGCCATCCCAGGGCTGTGTGAGTATTTGAGGGCAGTATGGTAACTTGGTGTGTGTCTGGACACTGTCCGTTGCCAGCACTATATGTGTAGTGGGAACATTCCACCTCACGGGCAATAGTAAGGTGTACATAGCCCGCGTCTGCTGTATCAGCTGGTGTAGTGAGATCTTGCCCAAAGGGGTGTGCTGCCTGGTTGTTTTTCGTTTTATTTTGCAGTTTTATATAGCGCGAACTCCCCCTAAATGTAATGGCAATCTTTACCGGAGATCTAGTTGCATTGCACAACAACACATTGCCTTTTGGAACCCGCGGGGACATTAACTAATTTGCCCCGAATCCCAGTATAGTGAGCTAACGTCCTCAATTGTACCTGGTTTTCTAGCGTTCCGCTCGCAGCTCTGGGCATTACGCCGCATCCTTGTGCTTTAGGGGGATTGCCTGCTGTCGTGCTGTGCTTATGATCCGTCTGCACAGCTCTATTGCAGAGAGTGCTACTATGCTCTAATGTTTTCTGTGACGCCCCTCAGTGATGCAACGCCTCACCTGTTGGTGGGGGGGGGGGGGGGGGAGAGACACAATGAGAAACAACATATTGTAGAGTCTGTAGAAGTGTATCTTGGGTGATACTGTCCCTCTCGTTCGTTAGTATGCAACAGGCTGAACACTTTACGCAATGTACCGCCTGAAAACAATAGGGCACTCCATACATTGGCAGAACTGTTTTAATCTCTAACATTCGAAAATAGATTCTATGAACTAAAGCTTGAGTCTGAATATCTACAATATACTGGCTTCTCGTTTTGTCAGCAAACACAGCAAAGCACAGAAAAATAAGATCTAAATGCAGCATTCTTAAAGGCCAGCTAATATTAGTATGCCATATAAATAAAATAGCTAGCTACTAAAATGCAGCAGATGAACAGCCACAAGTTACTTGCCGCTTATTATTCTTAGTTGCTTTTTCCTGATGCTCAATTTTGCCCTTAATAAATAAGGTGGAACACGCGGTCACATAAAATGCATTTACAAAGCACTATCCAATTTTAGGGTGTATGCAAGAAGTATAATACCCTGTTTACGCAACCTTAGTACATTCTGGAATATTAAATGTGCCAGCTGGTACACGTTGTTATGTTCTGGGCCCTAGGCCCACATAATGGGGAAATGACCACGCGGACACATGGATAGGTGGTACGGATGACTAGCCCCGAGCACGTGCACCCGGGCCCTTTTATTAGCGGGGTCACCTGACTGGTGACACCCGTGTTGGATGGGTGAGGGGGTGTGTGTGGGCCAGCCCTCGGGGGAGTGGCTGGCAGAAACACTAGACTGTGTCCAGCAGGACACAACATTCCTCCCAAATTTTAATAAAACGAAAAAACAACAAACAAAAGCGTCCAACCTATGGAAAGAAAATGAGAAAAAAAAAAAACTAAAAGAAATGGAAGCCTCACAGTTCAGAGATGTAGTTCGCAGGACAGCGGTGGACAGGTGCAGCTGTGAGCATCAAGACATCTTGGCACATGTCCATACTTTAACCAGGTATATCTGGGGACGAACACAGTGCTTATGATATCCGGACCTTTCGGCTTCGCTTCAGTTGAGGAATGGTCCACCTACGAGATGTTCATCAGTCCAGCATACTCTTGCTGTGAGGCGATTGGTGTTTATTGTTCAACATGGGTGCATCAGGAGCGTATAGATGAGTCCACTGCCACACCGGACGATTGCGTCGCTTGACCCTTTGACGACAGACTTGGCATTCTGTGACCTGTTGAAATTCTCGGTTAGATGGCCTGGCTACTTCCTGGAATCCATTGGTGGGGCACAGTAAAGTCCATCTCTCACGCTCTGGGAGGCCCCTTGGATGAGTTGCCCTGGGACTGCATATGGGCTCTGACTCTGGAGCCACTGCCTCGTCACTCGTGCAAACTTCAGGGGTGGATGTGTCTTGGTCAGAAACATGCCCTCGCTACCAGGATCAGAACATGCGCCGGTTAAACGGATGGTCACTGCATTTTCGGATCGTCGATTGTTCTGGCAAGTGGTGTGGGACTCCAGGTGTTGTACTTGAAGCTCCAAGGATGGTAGTGATGCACATGACAGATATGGCGTGGATGCCATGAGACGACTCGCACCACATCTGGTGATAACTAGCAGTGAGTAGGGATGACTGGCGAATCTTGGCAGTCATGATACTCGTCGGACACTTGGTGCAGTTCTTCTGATTTGGCATTTGTGTAAGTAGAACAGGGATGCCCTTTCCTTTAAGCAGCCGGCGACAGGTGGATGACGGTCACTATGAAGAATGATGTCACCCCACCCCAGTGGCTGTCATATCTTAGATGGTGCACTCAGGTGATCGTGCGAGTACTTGTTCTAGTCCCCTTTCGTTGATTCCCACTGCTCACTTGTTGTCGTCCGTTTTCCTGGAATAGGACTTTCACTGTCCTATATCTCGCCACTCCTTATCTTCTCTAAAATGTGTCGACAGACTTGTAATGCAGGTCGCTTCTTGCTGCAGTGGCATTTTGCTGCAGTGGCATCTTGCTGCAATGACATCGTGTTGCAGTGGCATCGTGCTGCAATGGCATTGTGTTGCAGTGGCATCATGCTGCAATGGCATCGTGTTGCAGTGACATCGTGCTGCAATGGCATCATGTTGCAGTGGCATCGTGCTGCAATGGCATAGTGTTGCAGTGGCATCGTGTTGCAGTAGCCGCGCAATGCAAGTCGCTTCTACACCTACTCTGAAATGTGGCGATAGGGCCACGAAATCTCACAGGGACCTCCTGCTCGCTCCGTTGTGTTCTCTGGGCTATACATTTGCTCCCGCCACCGATCTCTCACCGGTCCGGTCAGGTAGGATAGGGCATCTTGTAGGCGTGCTTTGAGGGATCCGTATAGTCCGGCTGTGATTTAGGGTTGCTGTGGGAGGTAATTATCTCCCTGTTCTTGCGTCAGTAGTGGTGACGCGCCACTCGGAGTGCTGGACTCTCCTCCTGCCTGCAAATGGACCGTTGCACACCACAGTCTTTAAGGCAATAGCGGGGGCACTCCCTGAATAATCACTAGCTCCCTGCTGGGCGATTGTGATGCAGGTTGGGTGATTACAAACTCTCTTCCTCCTGCTTTCGGACCACACAGGGCCCCTCTCCCTTCTGGGAATTTCCTTGGTGCTTTGCAGATGGCGGGTAATCGCCCTTCCGTCTCCTCTTTTCCTTGCCTCTGCTCTGGCAGCAGTGGTGCTGTCTACTTGCTTTTCCTTTCTGTGGTGGTCACTTGCCACACCTAGTGTATATGCTTGTCTCTTACTTTTCTGAGAAATATCAGCCAGGTTCTCTTTACTGCGACGGGATGCATTGGTAGTGGCATCAGGGTGTCTCTCCCTCTCCTGGTCGGGGGTCTCTCTCTCTCCACCAGCCTGGGGATTCTCTTCTTCTCTCCACCAGCCTGTGGGTCTCTTTTTCTCTCTCCACCGGTCCGTGGGGTCTCTTCTTCTCTCTCCACCAGCCTGGGGGGTCTCTCACTCTCTCCACCGGCCTGGGGGTCTCTTCTTCTCTCCACTAGCCTGGGGGTCTCTTCTCTCTCCACTGGTCTGTGGAGTCTCTTCTTCTCTCTCCACCAGCCTGGGTGGTCTCTTCTTCTTTCTCCACCAGCCTGGGGAATCTCTTCTCTCTCTGCCGGCCTGGGGGTCTCTCCTGTGCGCCGTGGCTGCTTGGGCTTTATTATTTCGCCGTCCTGTCACCTGCGCTGGACCTTGTTTGGCCCTTCGATACTTCCTCTGTCTTTATGCCCTTTCGCTCAGTTTGGTCTTTGTTTCAGTGATGACGTCCTGCTATCAGGAGCATGAAAATGGTCTTCCCCTTGTGTAGGGGGGGGGAGTTGCTAAGTTTCCTTTTCACTGCTAGGATAGCTTTCTTGGCTGCCAACGTTGGGCCTAGCAGTCAGGCGTGAGAATTAGCATTCTCTATGGAGACTCCCCCTGAGCTCATCTGCACCGCCTCTCTGTTAGAAAACAGTCTGAGTTGTCCCACTCTGGTGCAGTCGTGCATTGGGTCTCCGTAGGAATTTACGAGATGGCTGCTGTGGAGAATGGGACCCTTGGTAACTTTCTTGTGGGTAGGTGGCAGACCAATGACAGGTGGCGTGCACGACGCTCTCCTCACCCTCTCTCTGTTTCCTTTGTGCTCTCTGCGTCTCCGTGAAATTGTATTCCGGTGTTTCAGGGTGCCTGGGTCTGGTGAGGGAGAATGATGCAGCATGCTCTTCGGGCCAGTCCTGTTTTATTTTCGCTTCCGCCTTTCCTTATGCATAGTTGGTTTGGCTGCCCTGAATGTGCTTATCCTACTGTCCTCCTCAATTCTGGAGTGAGGGTGTAGTGTTTCCTGTTATATCTCGGTGTGCTTATACTGTTTGCTAGGGGTCACCAGCTTTACCTCATTCCGGGCAGCTCGTCTCCTTTAAAAATGAGAGCAGACACGTCCCCCCAGCACTTTGTTTGCTGTACACAAACACATTACTACTTCTTACAACACAACACTGTCTACAACCGATACTATAACACAATTATCAATCCACATTATTGATACCCTTACTAAAGCTACAAATGCTAGTATATCAGCAACGATCTATTGCAAAAATCAACACTGCACACTGCTGCTACATACACCTTTTGCCAGCAGCACTAACTGAACATAAGCTATAATACACATACTTACTCCACACATACATGCAGCTCTTTATCTGGCAAATACATGCACTACACAACAAACAAAATCATTAAACAAAATTGTATTACAATGCCAATAGCTCTAACTCTAAGTGATGCGAGACCTGTTGCATTGCAAATGCTTGGATATGCTTTGTTGCAGAAAGAAGTTACAAGGGCATTGCCTCTTGGAGCCCCGCACACAGCATAAAAGCCGGGTTTTTGCCATAGGGTATAGGGAGTATAGGAACACATTAGTCTACGAAAGATTTCCTCCTCTCCACATTTTACGATCGAAGGGCCATATTATCAAGGACAGCGTTAAAATTATTGCCGCTTTAGCGGCAGAAAACTGCCGCTAAAGCGGCGATAATGGGCTTGATAATATGCCGCAGAGAATTCCCATAGAAGCCCATGTTCTGGTGTGAACATGGGTTCTATGGGAATTCTCAAGGGCATATTATCAAGCCCATTATCGCCGCTTTAGCGGCAGTTTTCTGCCGATAAAGCAGCGATAATTTTAACGCTGGACCTTGATAATATGCCCCATTGTGTTTTTGCTTTATCAAAACAACTCTGGAGCCTGTCGAAATGCAGTTACAATTTAAAATACTTTACAGCATCACTGACTCTAAATTAATCCCTTCTTAATTCACAAGGCAGCCTTGGACATTAATCCTCACTGTCTCGTGTCAATCACTGCTTGCAGTCGGCTATAAATTGCTAAATTGAGATAACAACAACCTTCCTGTGTGTTCCTCCGTGTGTTTGAATTTGTCTCGGTATGAGTTTTTTTCCTTAAAGTGGCTATCTGTGTGTCTTTGCAAGTTTGTGGCTTTGTGCGTCAGTGTGTGTGTGTCTCTTTGGGTGCCTGCTTTTGTGTGAAAGTGCTTCTGTGTGTAGATTTGTAAGTGTCTTTCCAAATTAGTCTGTGTGCATGTGTCTGCCTGTGTATGCCTATGTGTGTTTGTAGGCGCACCAAATTGTAAACTTGCTATCACCTGTTTCCTGTTTGTAACCTGTAGACAATATCTCAAATGGCACATGTGGTTACGCTGTTAATTTAGACACATTAGTTTATGAAATTATGTGAGCAGAGTGATAGAGTTAAAGACATGTTCCCATATTTAAGTAAAGCTCCCCCCCCTCTTTGCTAACCCTGAGACTCCATGTAATGTTACACATGTTCTGCTGAGTCTATTTGTGGCTGTTTTATTACCAGAATGGTATGCTTTTCTAAATTCTGTACTTTTGAAATACGTAAGTAGTGGAGGTACTGATCCTAACAAAAAGCAGAGAAAACAAGCATTTGCAATGCAATAGGTCTCGAATTTGCGAGAGTTTAAGCTATTGGCATTATAAATGACAATGCCTTTTATTTATGTTTTAAAAACCAACACATAAATAAAAGGCATTGTCATTTACAATACCAAGAGCTCAAACTCTCGCAAATGGAAGACCTATTGCAATGCAAATGCTTGTTATAAGACATTCTGTCCTGAACTTACCCCCAATTAGCATCCCCCTTTAACCATAAGGCTACCTCCAGAGCAGTCACCACATCCTTGAGTTAGGCCATCATCTACATTATATCAAAACAGGGAAAAGATTCCAAGGCGTGTAGCTCCTACCAACCTACAGAGCTCCTGAACATGGATGCTAAATTATACTAAACAATACTGGCTGCTAGACAGGATGATTTACTTCCAGATCTAATCCACCCGGATCAATCCGGATTTATCAAAGGTCAACAAACACATGACAATATACGTAGGGTCATCCACATGGTTGAAAAAGCATCCAAAAAATCCATTCTGGCTGTCTTGTTGGCACTAGATGCCGAAAAGTCTTTCGACCGGGTGGATTTGTCATTTTTATTTCACACTTTATGAGAATTTGTTTTTTGCGATCAGTTCATCACCATGATCAAAGCTAATTAACCGATACCTAGAGCCAGGGTATTGGTGAATGGGCTAAGCACTGACCTTTTTCATTTGGGACGGGGGAGGAGACAGGGGTGCCCGTTGTCACCCCTGTTGTTTGCCTGAAGCATAGAACCGCTGGCAGCCAAGATACACTCCACACCACAGGTCGAGGGTATTCAGTTTGGCTCCACAGAACATACATTTTTTTTAATTGCGGACAATGTACTGCTAGCCCTGTCCTCAACTCGGGCCTCCTTAGAGGCCCTTCTGAGGGATTTGAATCGCTTCGAACAGGTGGTGGGATTCCGGAGTACCCTGTCAAAATCCTTCTTACTGAATTTGACACTGCCACCTTCAGGCATGGAATTGATAGAGAGATCCACTCCCTTTCAATGGGCTAGGAAGGATGTTGTATACTTGTGTATTAAGCTCTCACACAACATTTCCAATCTCTTTCGAGCTAACTACCCAGCAGTACTGCAGCAGTTGAGAGCGGACTTTAAAAGATGGGCACCCATGTATCTCTTTGCTAGGGTGAATTCATGCAGTTAAGATGACTGTTTTTCCAAAACTGCTCTACTTGTTCCATGGACTCCAGATTGTACTGGATCGTGGGTTCCTCCCTACTCTACGTTCCCTGGTAATTCCTTTTGTTTGGCAGAACCACAGGGCACGTCTGTCATATAAACTAAATCTTCTCAGATCCTCTGGAGGTCTAGCTCTACCAGACTTTCATCTCTATTATGAGGCTGCCCAGTTGAGCGTGATCTCTGAGTGGTCGGTGAGGAAGTCAGATAAACACTGGCTGCAATGGATAGAGCAGTGATGGGGAAGTATAGCTGGGACTTGCTATGGAAACCTAAGAGAGACCCACCCACTAATGCCTACCTGAGCACTCCCAAGCGGACTACTCTGAAGGTGTGGGATGAGGTCAGTAAACAGGCCTCATGGACTACGTTCCCCTCTCCATTTACTCCTATTCACTTTAACCTGGCATTCACCCCACTGTTACAATTGAGACCCTTTGAGGCCTGGAGGATGGGGGTTTGCCTTATGCTCTCTGACCTATTCCATAACTTGGATAGCTGAACATTTGTGCATTGCCAATGGGACTTCAACCTCCCTTCTACAGAACATTTCCATTATAACCAATTAAAACATTGGGTGGTCCAGCCTGAGATATGTGAGAGACCCATTAGAGAGCTCACTCCTATTGAGCAATTTGCTCGGAGGGGTTGTGGTATGAAAGGATGTATCTCTTTCTTTTATACACTTCTATTAGACACTCAGCCTACCCCTAGAACACATCATATGCAATGATGGAAGCAAATCCGTGGAGATCCCATCCCAGAGGCCAGTTGGTCCAAATTTAGGAGGGACATCCCACAATTTAATCACTCGATGGGTGTGAGGGAAGCTCATTATATGCTATTATTTAACTGATATTTATGCCCCACCAAACTTAAAAAGATTTTTCCCATATGTCTGAATGATAGATGTGGAATATTGGTTGACTTTATGGTTTAAATCGTTTTATTGAAGCATCTGCCAACAGCTTAGTTCAGTGCAGAAAACAAGAATGCGCCAGGACGGGCTGCGCAGAGCCCAGGAGCATACAATTGGCACATACAATAGCAGAAAAATCAAACAAGAAGTAACTGGAACAATCCCACCCCCCACCCAAAGAAAAGGGGGAAAGAGGAGAGAAAAGGAAAAACAGGAAAAGGCCCTCCAACCCCCCCATCCACTGAACTCAATGTGTTGCAGCACGATGTTTAGTGACTCCACTAAGGCTGGTCCCGCTGGGTGGAGGGATCTAGTGAGGTGAGTTGTAGGAGGCGGAGATATCTGGGACATGTCAACTCCCGGAAATCTTGAGCTAGAAGGGTCAGAAATGGCTGCTAAAGCTCACTAAATGTCAAACCTTTCCCGGCTACTGTAAGTGAGATCTTTTCCATACCTAGTATATGCCACAGCCGCTGAAGCCACCCTGTGTGAGTAGGAATCCGAGGGGATCTCCAGTGTAATAGTATGTTCTGAGTGGCGGTGCCGAGCGCTATTGCTATCTGCTGCCCTTTCCTAGACTTCAAGGGGTAAGTAAGCGGCTTCGGAACATCCAGGAGGACATATGCTGGGAGCCTGGGGAGCTCCGTGTCGAGGTGCTTGTCAATTTCATCCAGGATTTGCATCCAATAAGGCTGTAAGTGTTTGCATTCCCATAAAATATGGTCTAGCGTTCCCATCTTCCCACACCTTCTCCAACAGTCTGAGCTTTGTGTAGGATCAGCCTGATGAAGCCTCTCAGGAGTGTAATATCAATAGTACGCTAATTTGGTAAGAGTTTTGGTGAGGCCTATATGGCTCGCTGTGTGACGCGCCCTATAGCAGGCTCCCTTCCACTCTTGGCTACTGAGATCATGGCCAAGGTCTTTCTCCCAACGCGCACGACCTGCATGATATGTCTGCGTGTAGCGGGAGAGGAGCATTTTGCACAGGTCCGAGGTCAGTTTCTTGTCTGAGGACCGTGTGATTAGCCATCTTTCATACATAGTGAGATGTCTGTGCACCTGGGATTTGTTGTTGGGGTGCATAGCCCAATGCCGCAGCTGTAAGTAATTCAAGCTTTCAGATTCAGGAAGGCGGTCGTCTGCTCGGAGCTGAAGGAAGGGAATGATGCCCTCCGCATCAAATAGATAGCCTAGTGCACGACAACCGGAGGCTCTCCACAGCGGATAGGAGGTCGCACCCATCCCGGGGCTAAAGTCAGGGTTGTCGAAGAGTGGTGTGAGAGGAGAGGGGAAGGTCGTCAACCCATGGCGTCTGCTAGTCTGGTCCCAGACCAAAAGGGTGGTGCGTGTCACTTGTGAGGCATAAAGATTGAGTGGTCGCTGGGGTTTCATAAGGAAGGGGATCTTCATCAGAGAGGTGCCCGCCACCGAGCGATCCTGGTAGAGCCTATGCTTCTCTGATTCAGCGCGGCTCCACTCAACTAAGAGCTGTAGCTGTGGGTGTGAGGTCTGGAATCCCAAGGCCCTCTTTGTTGGGTGGAAGGAAGCTAACAGTACTTTTCATACTTGGCTTGCGACCCTGCCAGATGAAGAGAGAAAGCTCCGACTGCAACCGGTGCAGCCAGCCGGTAGGAGGCTGCAAAGGGAGCGTCTGGAAGAGGTAAAGAATTTTAGGGAGAATCGTCATTTTAATAGCCGCAATACGCGCTAGCCATGAAATTGGATAATGTTTCCATCGCTGCAGATCCATGCGAATTTGAGTATGTAACTTGGAGTAGTTGACCATTCTCATGGCCTATAAGGTAGTGGCCAGCTGGATTCCCAAGTATGGGACTGTCTCGTCAGACCATTGCGGGGGGTGCCCGTCCTGGAGATCTGCAAGCATTTGTGGCAACAGCGAGAGATTCAAAGCCGTGGATTTTGTGATGTTAACTTTAAACCCGGAAGCCTTCGCAAAGGAGTCCAGCTCCCACAAAAACGGTCCCAGAGCAGTCGTCGGATCCTCCAAGGTGACCAGAACATGATCTGCGTACAGGCTTATGGTATGCGTATCACTGCCAAAGCATATGCCTGTGATTTGCGGGTGGCCCCTGACTCTCTGCGCCATTGGTTACATGTACAGGGCGAACAGCAGGGGTGACAGAGGGCACCCCTGCCACGTGCCTCTGCTGATGGGTAATGGGGTTGAAGTGTGCCCGTTTACCCTCACCGTTGCTGAGGGGGAGCGATAACAATTGAGGATGTGTGTCCTCATCTTTTCCCCTAGGCCAATGGGGATCATTGCTTGCTCTAGGTAGGGCCAGTGGACACGATCAAAGGCCTTTTCGGCATTTACAGTAAGAAGCATATAATCTCCTGGGATACGGGACGCCTTCTCTATGAGGTGCATAACTCTGTTCGTGTTGTCGCTAGTCTGCCTTTGAGGGCTAAAACCAGCTTGATCGGGGTCTCTGATCCCCAGTATGTAAGGTGCTAGCAGTGCCGCCAGAATCCCGGTGTACAGCTTCAGGTCGATGTTCAAGAGGAAGATAGGCCTATAGGCCCCGCAGCTCATCTTGTCTTTCCCTGGTTTAGGGATAATTGCAATTGCAGCCTCTAACATGGATGGAGAGAGCGCCTCTGGGGACGCGAAAGAGTTAAAAAGCTGAGTGAGAAGGGGAGCATGCGTGGAGCAGAATTGTTTGTAAAAGGCTGCCGTGTAGCCATCTGGGCCGGGGGATTTAGCTAGTTTCAAGTGGGAGATAGCTGCTATGACTTCTGGTCGTATCTCCCTCTCTATATGTTCACCCGTTCTGGGGTCAAAGTGGGATGGTGAGGCTGAGTCAGATACGCGTCTATGTCCTCCGTCTCCAGGTGCTGCTCATCGTAAAGATGAGCGTAAAAAGTGTGAAATGTCTCGGCAATAGCCGCATCGTCCGTGAGCACTGTCCCCGTCTGATCCTTAATTTCCTGGACTCCCTCGTGCTGTCAAGCCTCCCTGAGTTGCCCTCATTTGTCTCCTCCTACATAAAAGGAGTGGCGCAAGTGCAATGCAGCGTATTCCGCCTTATTGCGGTCGATGGCAGCCAGCTGTGACCGAACCGCGATCAATTGAAACCAGATGCGTAGGACACCAGTACGTCGATGCATTTGTTCCAATTTGCGCACTTTCTGTGTAAAGTCCTCTCTCTTTCGCTTGCGCTCTAAATTGTCTGCAGAGGATATGGCGATTATTTTGCCCCTGACGACCGCCTTCAGGGCTTCCCACCTAGTGTACATGGGTGTATCAGGGTTGTCATTGTGTAGTAAGTAGTCGTCAAGTGTACGCTGTATCTGGGTGACTATGGCCGCGTGGTGGAGGAGGGTATCGCGCAGGCGCCACTGTCATTACGGCCGTTGGGTCGGTGGAAGTTCCAAGGTAGCTACTACTGGAGCATGATCAGACAATGCTGCAACCAGGATGTCTATGGACGTTGTGATGTCCCAGGGTATTTTAGAGACTAGGAAATAATCCAACCGGGCATAGGATTTATGGGCATTAGAATAGTAAGGTAAGTTCCGGAGCTGGGGATGGTGGTGTCTCCATAGGTTCACTAAGCCTAGGTCGTCTAGTATGGAGAGCCCTGTGCAAGAAAGGGCACCTAACTGGCCTGTGCGCTGCGCCAATCTGTCTAGCTCATTGTCAAAAACTAAATTGAGTTCCCCCCAGCAAGATTTTGCGCTCTGGAGTCGGTGTGGCTTCGCTGAGGGCGCCATGTAAAAAGCGTTCCTGGCCGTTGTTAGGTGCATAAATAGACCCTATGATTATTGTGTGATCCCCTATCTTGAATTGGTAGGTAAGCAGTCGGCCCTTTATTTCGGCCTCCTTCTGTATCACTTTCCTCGTAAAGGTCCTGGAGACCAATATAGTCACCCTTGCAGTTTTGGAGGGTCCAGAGGAAAAAAGCTGTGTCTGAAAGACGCGAGACCTAAGCCTGTGACAGTCTTTCGGGAGCAGATGTGTCTCCTGCAGGAGGCAGATGCCGGCGCCAGTGCTATCTAAGTAGGAGAGAATCGCCCGGCGCTTGATAGGGTTATTGAGCCCTTTCACGTTAAGTGTGAGGACTTTAAGAGTGGTAGGCGGCATCTAGGTCAAGGGACCCGGTGTACTATGAGGCGTACTGAACTGGGAGCTGAGTGCGATGGTCAAGCGCAGCGGCAGGGAACACCCAGTATATCCATTTTGCAGATTTAAGAAGCTGAACGCAGTGAACGGAGGACCCCAAAAAGAAGAGGATGAAGGGAAAGCAAGGAACTCTCAAATAAATAAAAGGGAGCACAACGGGTGCCTAAGGGAATCTGAAGTTCCGATATCAGTACATTATCCATGGATGATCAGGATAAGAGTCAACGGGGATAATGTGGCAAAATGGCGGCCGGCTCCACTGGGCAGGTAGGCGTGCAAGTAGGTGAAGGCGGAGCCCAAAGCTCGACCCTCTTTATGCTGTGGGGAGGAGAGCACTCCGACTAGAGGGCCACCCGTGACTCCCCCTTCAATACACCGGCGGCAAGCTCCGTATAGCTGCGTCCCTGGGGGGGCTTGCCAGGCAAACTTCGTGTGGTTCTTCTTGCTGCTGTCTGTGTGGGGAACAGGGCACCTCCTGGCATGGAAGAAAACATCCTCACCTCTAGTGCTGGTCTGCCAATGCGAGGCTACACGGTCGCTGGGGGAGTGCGAGCTCAGTCTCCCCGCACCAGTACGCAGCAGGCCCAGAGAGCATGTTGCGCGATGATCTGTCTGTGCCCCTAGTCCTCCAAAGTGTACACCTCCTGGTATGAAGCTAGGGCCGGGGTCGAGCGGAGGGCCCCTAAGCGCACCACAAACTGCACCCGGACCTAGCCAGGCCATCTCCGTGGAGTGCCATGCCCCACTCTCGCCGACGCCTCTAACGGCAGCTGCGCACGGATACCCCCAGCCCCAGCGCCGACTTCAAGCTGGGACGGCTTGCCCCTTCACCGCAGCGGGAAAGACCAGCAGGTAAGCCACTATAATGGGTGTCCCAATTATGCTGCATAGCGTGGGGGCCATCGACAAAAGTGGCCTTCACTAGTGTCCTTTACTGGGAAAATGTTGTGGGGTCATGTTGTGGGTCCCGCCGATGCAGAGGCAGAGTCTTCCGTGTGCCTATCACTGACCAGGTCGGGCTCCTTCGACTCAAGGCCCTCCGGGGTGTGCACCAGCGTACAGCCCCTCACCCTTCTTGCAGCTCCCCGATGGTGCGGCTTGCGTCTACCGGGTCCCCTGTCTGGTGGTGTGGCCGTAGGGTATGATGGCGGGTGCTGTCTCGTGGCCTCCGCTAGCTCCGGACCGTGCTGTGGAAGGCCGCAGTGTGAAAGGCTGCAGGCCGAGGTTCCACTCCTCCACCTGCCTCGGCACCACTAAGGGGGCAGCAGCGCAGCTCACCTGGGCCAACTTCACTCACCGTGGTCCCTTCTGTGCTCTGCCGTGCGTCCTTGCAGGGCCGTCGGGCTAGGCACGGCAGGCTGTGGCTCTGCACACGGAAGCAGGGCCCAATCGCACCACGTTGCGCCGCGATGCGCGATATGTTCCAGCACTTGCCGCCGTCCAACGGGGAATCCCGGGGTGCTCCCGAGAGGCGCTCCGTTCAGGCATCAATTTAGTTTGTTTCGGGGCTATAGATGGCCAGGGATCGGTACATCCTTGGGTGGCCGGTGGGAAAGACAGGGAGATGCGTCCTACCTCGCCGCCATCTCGGCCACGCCCCCTATTGGTTGATTTTAAAAACAGCTGGTGGGACTGCCTGACTATTTGACCATTCTGTTCTGAAATCTTGCCCAAACCAAGGAGATTTTGGAATACCTGGACCCCGATGACCCTAGCTTTGTCATTTAGTGAATCCCTCAAATATAAAGTGAGAGGGGACCGGTCGGGGATGTGCTGTGCCTAGGGGCAGCAAAGATGGCAGTGGCTGCCGAGTGGAAACAGAAGGAGGCACCATCTTTGACTCAATGGCACGCAAGGTTGTGGCGTGCAGTCACGATGGCAAGAATGGTGGATATCCTATCGGATTGTTTTTAAAAACTTTGACAATGTCTGGGGCTATTTTGCAAATTACCTTTCAACAGACCTCCCTCTCTACGCTTGCCCTACTCAAATGAGGACTCTACATCTTTTTCAATTCTAAACTAGCTGTGCCCTTGGTGACGAGGCCTGGGTTGCTGCTGCTCTGAAGTCCCTCATTACTCTCCCAGACGGGAGAACAAGAGCCTGTCTAGATATCTATGTTATCTCCACGTACCCCTAGTTAGTTTGAGGGTTGGGTTAGGGGAAAGCGGGTGGGTAAACAGATGATAGGGGTCATTATTATTGTTTGTTGACATTGTGGGCGATATGTATGATGTGGATAACTGGTAAATACCACTCTGTGTAATCTGTACTTTGAAATAGCTGTGTACTATTGTAAAGGGGTGGGGCTATATATATTATTGTGATGTATGCCTACTCAAAAAAAACAATATATATATATAGTTAGGACCTATTTTCCATAGGAAATCGGCAACATACTATTTCGAATAACTTTGGCGCCGATTGACGAATCTTCGTGAAATTTTCAACACTTTTGGCCAGCTCAGGTCCGCTCCAATCCTGAAACGTTTACGGTGATTCGTCAAGCGGGGGCCGAGAAAAAAGGGGGGTCCCACAACGCGTCTTCCCCATGCAATTTCCCATAGGACCTTTAGCCGCAGCTGCAGCCCGAACTGCTGAACGGAATTACACCAAATTTGGCAAAGAGGTAGTCCTTAGTTCAGACTCGTGCCTTTTGCTTAAATGGTGTAAATCCATTCAGTAATTCCTGAGAAAATGCTATTTAAAAGTACATATACCTATGGCCTCGGAGGGTCCGCGTACCCTAAGTGCACCCTGCCATGCACGAGCTGCATTCTAATTGGTTGTCAACACTCTAAATCAGGAAGTGTTGGCAGCCATCTTGTGCCTCGGTAGAACCGAGGCACAAGAAACCAAAGGAAAAACCTTGCAAAACGCGAAAAGGGGGCAGGGTAGAAACACCCTGACCCCCTAGGCCTGCTCAGGGGGTCCCACAAGGACGCCCAAGGCCAAAAAAGAAATGTTTTTATTTTTTTTTAAACGGGAGGATGCGCGCAGGATGCGCTTCCTGCCAATAGAAAAAAAATTCAACGCGGGCTACCGCGCTAAATATGCTAATTTGCCCCCGGGAGGCCAAATCCCGGGGGCCAAATCCCCAGGGCTCTAACATAATATAGGCGGGGGCTCACGGCCCCCCCGCAGCCCCGGCGACCGCCACCCCCCAGGACTTCTTTAAAATGGGTGGGGGGGCTCTCAGGCCCCCCAGCCCCGGGGACCGCCACCCCCGGGGCTTCTTCAAAATGTGGGAGGGGGCCGCGCGGCCCCCCTCCTGGAGCCTTGTATAGGCCCTGGGGACCGCAACCCCCCAGGGCCGGCTCCTGCAGTGTCCCGGGGTGCCCACCCCCGGGACACTGTAGTTTGCAATGACAGGGCGGGAGCCTCACGGCTCCCGCCCTGTCATTGCAAAATGCTTTGCTTCATTGCAGCGAGAGCAGGGAAACCTGCTCTCGCTTCATTGAAGCTAAGCAGATTGCTTTTCCACATAGGGAGCAGCATGTTAGCTGCTCCCCATGTGGAAAAGCAATGCCGGCTCCCGCAGGACGAGGGGAGCCGGCTGAGACCATGGGGGGATTGGGGAACCCCCCACGGCCCCCAACGAAGAGGGCCAGCCCCAGGGGATGGGGTCCCCGTGGCTAGTAGTAGCCCGGGAGGGGGGCCACGTGGCCCCCGCCTAAAAAAAAGAAGGAAAAAAAAGAAACGGCCTGGGGAATGTGGTCCCCGGGCCATAACTGGCCACAGGAGGGGGGCAAGGCAGCCCCCCTCCAAAATAAAAAAATAAATAAAAAAGGCCAAGCCCCGGGGGACGGGGTCCCCGGGGCAAATTATGGCCTCGGGAGGCAAAACAAAAAAATTGGGGGCAGGCCTTGGGGGATGGGGTCCCCAGGGCCAATAAATTAGAAAAAGAAGGGGGGCTACACCCCTCTTGTAAAAAAAAAAATTAAAAATGGGATCGGGCCGGAGGCCACGACCCCTTCTTGCACCACTCTGAAAACACGCCCCCTGGTGCTTTTGCAGAGGGGGAACTAATTCCCCTTGACCACTGGGGGTCCCCGGGGGCCACCTAGCTCACCAGGAACCTCCAGTATGCGCCAGGGGGCTGTGATGCAGAGAGGTGTAATGAGGCCACGCCCCTTTTTACACCTCTCCGCAACGCAGCTCCGTGGCTCTTACTGGAGGTACCTGGTGGGCTAGTTGGCCACCAGGGGACCTCAGGATTCAAGGGGACTTAATCCCCCAACTTACAATGCGCCACGGGCGTGTTTACACAGTGGTGAAGGTAGGGGGCGGGGCCTGAGGTGATATGTGTGCAAACATGCCCTGTTGCGCGTTTTAAGTTGGAGAATTCATTCCTCTTCAATCCAGAGGTCCCCTAAGGGCCAACTAGCCCACCAGATACCTCCACTAAGCACCACGGAGCTGCGTTGCAGAGTGTTGTAAAAAGGGGCATGGCCTCTGAATACCTCTCTGCAACGCTGCTCCCTGGTGCATACTGGAGGTACCTGGTGGGCTAGTTTGCCCCCAGGGGACCTTAGGATTGAAGAGGAATTAATTCCCCATCTTAAAACACGCCACAGGGCGAGTTTGCACACATGTCACCTCAGGCCCCGCCCCCTTCCTTCACCATTGTGCCAATATTCCTCTAAAATCAGCAGTACTACAAATTCCAATTTACTCACTTGTTATCAGGAGAGACCTCAGTGCTGCATCTTTGAGACCAGTACTGATCTTGAAAAGTAATTTCAACCGTACTTACCAGTTACTTGAATTTCCTTCCATAGGCTAACATTGACTGGTTTCACTTGGAAATTCTTCTGTGTGTGGAGTTTTGGATCTTACAAATATTCCTCTAAAATCAGCCGAAATATGAATTCCGATTTACTCACATGTTATCAGGAGAGACCTCAGTGCTGCTTCTTTGAGCCCAGTACTGATCCTGAAAAGTAATTCTAACCGTACTTGCCAGTAACTTGTATTTCCTTCCATAGGAATCCATTGTGTGGTTTTCACCAGAAAAGTTTCTAAGTGTGCAGTTTTGGAACTTTAAAATATTCCTATAAAATCATCAGAACTACGAATTGCGATTTACTCGTCTGTTATCAGGAGAGACCTCAGTGCTGCTTCTTTGAGCCCAGTATTGATCCTGAAAAGTAATTCTAACCATACTTACCAGTAACTTGTATTTCCTTCCGTAGGAATCCATTGTGTGGTTTTCACCAGAAAAGTTTCTGTGTGTGGAGTTTTGGAACTTACAAATATTCCTCTAAAATCAGCCGAACTACGAATTCCAATTTACTCACCTGTTATCAGGAGTGATCTCAGTGCTGCAACTTTGAGCCCAGTACTGATCCTGAAATGTAATTTTAACCGTACTTGCCAGTTACTTGAATTTCCTTCCATAAGCTAACATTGACTGCTTTCACTTGGAAATTCTTCTGTGTGTGGAGTTTTGGATCTTACAAATATTCCTCTAAAATCAGTCAAAATATGAATTCCGATTTACTCACATGTTATTAGGAGAGACCTCAGTGCTGCTTCTTTGAGCCCAGTACTGATCCTGAAAAGTAATTCTAACCGTACTTACCAGTAATTTGTATTTACTTCCATAGGAATCCATTGTGTGGTTTTCACCAGAAAAGTTTCTAAGTGTCGAGTTTTGAAACATACAAATTTTCCTCTAAAATCAGCCGAACTACGAATTGCGATTTACTCGCCTGTTATCAGGAGAGACCTCAGTGCTGCTTCTTTGAGCCCAGTATTGATCCTGAAAAGTAATTCTAACCATACTTACCAGTAACTTGTATTTCCTTCCGTAGGAATCCATTGTGTGGTTTTCACCAGAAAAGTTTCTGTGTGTGGAGTTTTGGAACTTACAAATATTCCTCTAAAATCAGCCGAACTACCAATTCCGATTTGCTCACCTGTTATCAGGAGAGACCTCAGTGCTGATTCTTTGAGCCCAGTACTGATCCTGAAAAGTAATTCTAACCGTACTTACCAGTAACTTGTATTTCCTTCCATAGGAATCCATTATGTGGTTTTCACCAGAAAAGTTTCTAAGTGTCGAGTTTTGAAACGTACAAATATTCCTCTAAAATCAGCCGAACTACGAATTCCGATTTGCTCACCTGTTATCAGGAGAGACCTCAGTGCTGCTTCTTTGAGCCCAATACTGATCCTGAAAAGTAATTCTAACCGTACTTACCAGTAACTTGTATTTCCTTCCATAGGAATCCATTGTGTGGTTTTCACCAGAAAAGTTATGTGCCGAGTTTTGAAACGTACAAATATTCCTCTAAAATCAGCCGAACCACAGATTGCGATTTACTCACCTGTTATCAGGAGAGACCTCAGTGCTGCTTCTTTGAGCCCAGTACTGATCCTGAAAAGTAATTCTAACCGTACTACCAGTAACTTGTATTTCCTTCCATAGGAATCCATTGTGTGGTTTTTACCAGAAAAGTTTCTGTGTGTGGAGTTTTGGAACTTACAAATATTCCTCTAAAATCAGCCGAACTACAAATTCCAATTTACTCACCTGTTATCAGGAGAGACCTCAGTGCTGCTTCTTTGAGCCCAGTACTGATCATGAAAAGTAATTCTAACCGTACTTACCAGTATTTCCTTCCATAGGAATCCATTGTGTGGTTTTCAGCAGAAAAGTTTCTAAAATTTTCACAAATTAAAAATATTCCTAAAAAATCGTCTGTATGACTTAAACACATTCTTTCAACTGTTTACAGGAGATGCACCAGTGCTGGATCCAGGATCCACCACTGAGTAAGAAAAAGTAATGATAACACTACTTACCTGCTAAGTGAAATTTCTGCCATAAGATAACATTGGTGGTTCTATGTGAAAACATTTCTAAGTGTCAACTTTTAAAATACAATAATATTCCTTAAAAATCAGTACTGGAACAAAAACGTTTTTACTCAACTGTTTACAGGAGATGTCCAAGGACTGAATCGAGGATCCAGTCCTGTGGTTAGAAAAGTAATCCATAAAGTAACTAATTGCATTTGACTAGAAATTCACATTGAGCTCAATGTTGCATTGTGTTTGAAATTGTGTTGCCCATTGCAACAACTGTAACTACAGTACTTAAAAGTCTATTGCCTATTTGCAAAGTATTTAAACTAAAGTAATTCATTTTGAGAAAGTATTTTTTGTATTGTAATGTATAATGTAATTAAAAAAATAAAATATCTAAAAATAAATAGTTTTAAAAATGTAGTAAATCAGTATAAAAAAAACAGTATAATAATTAATACATTAAAAATTGTCTTTTACAAAACCTTTGAAATTCACTGAATAAAACATAGGTTTGAGATATGTTATAGTTAGGAATTAGCATTTAAAAAACCTTTGAAATTCACTGAAAAAAACATAGGTTTCAGGACTGATATAGTTAGGAATTAGCATTTAAATAACCTTTGAAATTCACTGAAAAAACCATAGGTTTCAGGCTTGATATAGTTAGGAATTAGCATTTAAAAAACCTTTGAAATTCACTGAAAAAACCATAGGTTTCAGGCCTGATATAGTTAGGAATTAGCATTTAAAAAACCTTAGAAATTCACTGGAAAAGCTATAGGTTTTAGGGGTGTTATAGTTAGCTGGACATTTCACTCGTACAAAACCATTGAAATTCCTCCGATATAGTTAGTTGTACTAACTACATCTCGCGGGCCCGCAATCCACTACTGATGATGTCACATATTTCATCATTCATGACATGGTCAGTGACATCACTGATGACATCTCAAATGACGTCACTGATGACATCATCCACGTGACAATCAGATACACCTCATCATACACTAGTATACCTTTCATCACTCACTGTAAAATATTTGAAACCATTGACACACCAATACAAGTTTCTAAACACCCACTCAGTGATTCCTAGATCTATACACACATCTAATCACTTACCAATAGATTCACACATACATGCTGTCAATGATCAATAGAACACTATCAAATATACTTATACACCTATGTCGACATTACACACCAGCACACAACCTAATCACTTATGAAGTCATCCTACTCACTTATGCAAACAATGGATCATACATCGCTAAAATGTGGCTTGCATACTAATTGAAGGGGTCAGGTGAGAGCTTTCCTGACCCCGTGTGTAAGTTATAAATGAGGTGAAAGCATGTTTAATAGGCAGTAAAATGGGTGAAAACTTATTTGGGGTCATTTGCGATATCCGTGGAGCCGTTATGGAGACCGGCATGGCCCTCATGTAATTCTGCGAACATCGCTGCCAAGTTACACCCCGAGTGGGACGGGTATGCTCAGACGTGAGTCCTGTGCTCTCCATGCCACTGGAATCAAGCTATCCTGGCTGAAGAGGGGTGAAACCCCGAAACCGGTCCTAGGATGCTTGTTTCCACTAAAGGGAGAAGCTGGCCTGGCAGTTCAGCTGGACTGTTTCCATTGGGCACAGGGTCAAGACTGATTTGCATATGGCTGGGTCCAAACTTGAATGGCATGGTGAGCAAAAAAACGATGGATTTAGGCCCAGATCTCTGTACTGGGGGGAATGTATGACATTGTTCTGCATTCTGTCCATCAACAGTTCTTTTTACATTTGTCACCCCGAGTGGGATAGGAATGCTCAGAGGTGAGTCCCGTGCTCTCCATGAAACTGGAATCAAGCTATCCTGGCTGAAGAGGGGTGAAACCTCGAAACCGGTCCTAGGATGCATGTTTCCAATCCAGGGAGGACCTGGCCTGGCAGTTCAGCTGGACTGTTTCCATTGGGCACAGGGTCAAGACCGGTTTGCATATGGCTGGGTCCAAACTGGAATGGCATGGTGAGCAAAAATAACGATGGATTTAGGCCCAGATCTCTGTACTGGGGTGAATGTATGACATTGTTCTGCATTCTGTCCATCAACAGTTCTTTTTGCATTTGTCACCCCGAGTGGGACGGGTATGCTCAGACGTGAGTCCCGCACTCTCCATGCCACTGGAATCAAGCTATCCTGGCTGAAGAGGGGTGAAACCTCGAAACCGGTCCTAGGATGCTTGTTTCCAGTAAAGGGAGGAGCTGGCCTGGCAGTTCAGCTGGACTGTTTCCATTGGGCACAGGGTCAAGACCGGTTTGCATATGGCTGGGTCCAAACTGGAATGGCATGGTGAGCAAAAAAACGATGGATTTAGGCCCAGATCTCTGTACTGGGGTGAATGTATGACATTGTTCTGCATTCTGTCCATCAACAGTTCTTTTTGCATTTGTCACCCCGAGTGGGACGGGTATGCTCAGACGTGAGTCCCGTGCTCTCCATGCCACTGGAATCAAGCTATCCTGGCTGAAGAGGGGTGAAACCCCGAAACCGGTCCTAGGATGCTTGTTTCCAGTCCAGGGAGGACCTGGCCTGGCAGTTCAGCTGGACTGTTTCCATTGGGCACAGGGTCAAGACTGATTTGCATATGGCTGGGTCCAAACTGGAATGGCATGGTGAGCAAGAAAACGATGGATTTAGGCCCAGATCTCTGTACTGGGGTGAATGTATGACATTGTTCTGCATTCTGTCAATCAACGGTTCTTCTTTTTGCAAGTTACACGGGGTGGCTGTGCTGAGTATCAGGGTGGATCCGCTGATTCGTGGAAAAAACGTAACCAAATGGGCTTTTTCACAGGAAACATGCAAAGGGTTAAGGAAATACTGCCTATTGAGAAGTGGTATAACAAAAAGTAAATATGAAAGGAAGCCTGTGATTTGTTAACTAGAACAGCATAAGTAAGAGCCCATGGTGAGGGGTAGCCATTTTACCTGTTTTTCTACTGAGAGAGGAGTTGTTTTTCAGGAGTTCTGACTGAAGATTCCAAATGAAAACGTGTGTTACCAGACATAGAAATAAGACTAAGAGAACAGCAAAGTGCTTTTACAGGTATATTAATTAATTTGTAGTACATAAAAGTATATTTAGAAAAAAATGGTGATTGTGTAAGGTGACAGAAAATGTGTAGCTTCTAGACCATATAATAGAAGGGGAAATAGAATGCTGCTTAGATATTAACTAAAAATACAGTGAACAGGTAAGGAGAAAGAGGAATTGAATGACTGACTGTATATTAATTTTATTATGCTAGTATGAATGAATGCACTTGAAAGCCGAGGTGGATGTTTGCTTATAGTATATAATTTAATAGTATGCAATTTGCACACGCTCACGCAGTCAGCGAGGCACTTACAGACCCAGTAATACTCTCACACTACACTCTCACACTATATGGGTGATGTGCCCATCAGCCATATAACCAGACAGTGACTGCTACACTCACTCACACACCCATAAGACCATTCACACACCCATTTACTCATGTGGACATCCAAGTTTGAGAACTAGCTTGCCCTTAGAGCCTGGGGGATGTCTGCAGATTGCAATCTGCACCACAAGAAGAGTTTGTAGAGGACTCTTTCAGCACTCTTGACAAGGGAGAACCGTGATTGTAGTTGACCCCAGAATCAAGGTACCAAAGGGTAGTGGGGTCCAAAAACACCCTAATAACTGGACCCGATACTCTCTGATTAATTTGAAGCATAGGAAAAGGAGGGCAAATAGAACGTTGAAACGGATCCAAACAGTCTGGATTTCGTTTAACCAGGTTTCAAACCCTGGTTTTCACTCTCTTGATCTTATTTGTCTGTCAGAAGTGCTGTACAACATTGCCAGTTTTACAATTTTTGCCTTTGATAATAACAGTACTTTATCAAGATTCTTTGATTATATTTTCTTTTTCTTTGTCCTCATATCACCATAGCACCTGCAAATCTTAGACTGCTTTACCCTTTTTGTCCGCCACTTGGTCTGTTGCATTCACTTACTGGACCTCAACCGCCCTGATCTCACCTCGAAGGCCAACCCCAGGTGCAGTGTCCTGGTTTAATCATAGGACCATGGTATTCTATTTGGGATTTCCCCCTCAGTACCTGACCACCTTATGAAGTCAGTCCAAACCTTGGCCGATCTACCTGGTTTGCATTCCATCTCCATTTGGCTCGTTCACTTAGCCAAGTTGAGCCATTCACTAACATGGGAAGGGGATGGATCAGTCCAGCATTTGCAGATCTCTCATCTGGCTAGGAGCAGCAGATAGAAAACAAGGCCGCTTTGCTTGCTACTCAGGATACTTCGTGAAAGGTTGTCGATCCCTTGGAGGACTAAAACAGGGTTCAAAGCTATAGTTTTCCCCGTAATGTCTCTTAAAGTTAACTCAATACTATCCCAAAACTCCTTAATCTCAGGGCGAGTAAAAAAGACATGCACATCATTGGCTTTTAGACAACCGCACCTTCTACACCGTGAGGTGGGCTGTGGCACAAACTTTGCAATTCTTTGAGGTGCCCAGAACATTCTGTTAATAGTGAAGAAATATTTTTGTTTAAAGCTTTTAGGTGTTACCGTTGAATGTAATAACTTCAACGAGTCGAGCTATATTGACTGTATATCCTCCCCCTGATAACGTCAGCACACACTGTGATGTGGCGACCGGATGCATGTTCTTTAGAGAAACCCGGAACGCGTATTGTTTGGGATTTGGCCCATTTGCAGCGCCTTGTATGAGATGGTTCACAGACTTCTCCTCAAGCAATTTGGAATTTGTTTGAATGGTTTTTGGGCCATGTTTCATCGCAAATAACTTCACAACTAGATTGTTTAAATAAGTTGCCATCCGGTCGCTCTCTGTCAGAGGAGCCCATGGGCCCACCACCATCAATCAACCACCCCAGTTCTTTGTGGTCTACGGTAACCCCACTCACCCCACACCTCCCACCATTTTTTCAGTCCTGAGTAAGACCCCTGTGTAAGGATCAAGGACACCCTCCGTTTATTTGGGGTCGAAACGTTGACTTTGTTCACTGTCTACGCCAGTGTGGGTAACAGTGTTTCATTTGCTGTGCCGACTAAACAAAATGGCTGTGTAGTAACTGCTAGCTAAATTATCAAGCTGGGCAGGTTCTATTGTTTAAATAATGATGTGGAATGTATATAATGTCACTACCTTTCCTTTTTCATTGAACCTTCACTCCGTGCACTCATTTTTCTTTCTCCCTTCCTTTTCGGGGCACTATTATGTGTAAATATTTTCCCGATGTTTGCTGGATTTTGAACATTCTTTTGGGTGTTCAACATGAATAAACAATTTTGAATTAAACTTTATAGTGTAAGCAATTAAATACGTTTGCATTAGTAATTATTGTTTTCCAAAAAAGTGGTCCACTGGGACCATTTTTCTTCTGTATCGTTAACTACCCAGGTCCCAGTGGCTTTTTGTGTCATACCCATTTGTATAACCACACTGTGTGTGGTGGCATCAGTTTCTTATCTTCTGCCTCTAAAAATTGCCAATATGACCTCAACAGCTCCTTATTTGTAGGTCTTACATCCTGGAGAGAGGCTTCAAATTCTCAATCCCCCCCAATCTCCAGGGTCGGTGCCATAAACCAGGACGTCAACTGTACATACTTAAACCTAGATAGCCTTTTGCCGGTTTTTGCACTCAGGACCTCCAAAGGAAGGAAACCCTCTGTCGTCATACGATCTCCCCACCTGAATTTTCCTGCCTGCCTTAATGGAAGACTCAACGTATCCTTCTTGTACTCTGGAGTACCTGGAGAGTCCCAAATTGGTGCAAACTCTGAATAATACCCTATACTAAGTGCCCTCCACACCCAATACCAGAGATTTAATGCTGTCTTTAGTACCTTCAGCCATGCTTTTTAAGAAGAATTCGGGGCACCAAACTTATATAGGAAGCTTGCCCTATCATACTCCCTAGTCATCTCCCCAAAAGTGTTCCCCAGGTTGTGAAGTCTGGTTTCCCCAATAACATTTAGAGATTTTTAAATTGGAATGCTATGCAGTATAAATTCAGATCAGGAAGGGCTAAACCTCCCTTCTCTAACCTGCACCTCAGCTTTTTCCATGCTAATCTTGCTCCACTGAAGGCCCAGATAAAGCTGGTTGTTTTCCCCTGAACCTTACTGTTAGACTTGGCTTTTACAGCGGGTTTATCCCCAAAAGTTTTTCTTTATGGCCTTCTGTTTCTGACCTGTTTTTGTTGGTTTTATGACTCTGGGCACTTTACCACTGCTGATAAGTGCTAAAGTGCTTATGCTCTCCCTGTAAATTGTATGTATGGATTGGTGTTTCCATAATTGGCTGATTTGATTTACTAGTCAGTCCCTAGTACAGTGCACTGTGTGTGCCCAGGGCCCCTGCAAATCAAATGCTGCTAGTGGGCCTGCAGCACTGATTGTGCCACCCACATAAACAGCCTGTAAATGTAACTCTGGCCTGCCATTGCAGAGCATGTGTGCAGTCTAGTACTGCCATGTCAACTTAGCAAGTGTACCCACTTGCCAGGCCCTAACCTTCCCTTTTCTTACATGTTAGTCACCCCCAAGGTAGGCCCAGTGTTCCCCTGTGGGCAGGGGGCAGTGTATGTGTAAGGTAGGACATGGCCTGGTGTGTGTGGCATGTCCTGATAGTCAATTACTGCCAATTTCGTTTTCACTATTGCAAGGCTACCTGTTCCCATAGGATAGAATGAGGACTTTGTTTATAACATCTTATTAACATAACCCCTGCGAACAAGGTAGGAAAATAAAGTTTGGTATGCCTGAACTCAGAATGTTAAAATGCATTTTTAGTGAGGGTGATTTTTTACATTCTGTGTTTGAAAATACCATTTTTAGAAAGAAGTTATCTTCTTGCTTAGCTATCCAGTGTGCCTCTGCTAGGTTTGTGTATTGCATGTCTGGCTTTTGAATGACAGTGTCTGGGGAGGAGCAGTGGCTCCAGAGAGCCTGATGAGTCAGGGCTGGGCTGAACAGACCTTGGCTGCATTTAGAGTAGGGGAAGGAGATTTCCTTTCACTTGCATGGGCCTGGTCTGCCAGGGTGAAAGCTGTCTCCATCTCCTACCAGGAAGCTGCCCCAGAGAGGAGAGAACTGGTTGCACCATGTCCTGTGGGCACCGCACTCTGCACCGCTTCGCTACACCCTGCATCAACATCATCGACTCCATCACTGACTGACTCGAACACCGACCGGCTCCGTCGCCGCATCATGACCTGCTAGCACTGTATCGAGCACCGCCTCACCCTGCAAACCAAAGCCTTGGTCTCACCGACTCCGTCAACGAGCTGCTGCCTGCACCGAGCCGTGAGGACACCGCACACTGCAACGCTTCTATCTCACATAGCAGCCTCCTCGGTTGCTCCGGACCGGCTCGTACCATCGTGTCGGCCGCAACAAAAAACGTACTGTCTCCGAGTCTGTCAACGCTTTCGCTAATCCGTATCGACACGGTTGGCTGGAATTGTTAGACTCTGTCATGTTCAGTATCGTGGTAGCCCCGGTGAGAGCTACTGAGTCGGAGGAACTGTATTTTCATGTTTTTCCTGCAATTTAAAGGTTGTTTTGCACAGTAACTATTTTTAAGAGTATTGTATGTTGGATTTCTGTTGTTTTGGGTCTTGTTGGTTTAGATAAAGATTATTTATTTTTCTAAACTGGTGTGGTGTCCATTTGTAGTGTTTTCACTGTATTACTGTATGTGTTCACAAATGCTTTACACACTGCCTCTGAGAAAAGCCTGTCTGCTCGTGCCAAGCTACCAAGGGGGTGAGGAGGGGTTATTTTGGAAGTGTACCCCCTTACCCTGTCTAGGAAGAAGGGTCCCTACTTGGACAAAGGTACCTACCTCTGCCAAATAGAGACCCTGACTTCTAACACTTACCTATAGCTGCCTTTGGGAACATGAGGGGGATACAGTTGAATAGATACCTCAATTTTGGGAGGATCGATATTTTGATGAGATGTTGCAGATTCCTTGATGACATTAAGCCATACTTTGTTCGCAAAATATTCAGTCAGTGCAATCCATATGTGATACCAATGGACCGATAAATTAATTAACCCTAGATCTAAACCTGGTGAATTGAAAAGTGGAGTTTTAGCTGCTGCACTGAGAGCAAACCCTTATTTGTAGTATCAATTTAACCCTAAGTTCAAAACATGCTTTGAGTCTAGATTAAAGAGCTATAAAACACGAACTAAAACATGGTTAGGTATTATACCCTTCATACGGTGTCAGCATGGAATTTCTAAAATATTTTTGAACGTGATGTGAGATCTTACATCACCTCTGTACCAACAATTGAAATCTCTTTTTCTAAACAGTTTGTGAAGACGCATTTTGACAAATCCTCTCAGAAAGCGCCTTCTACTCACATTAGTATTGGGACAGGTCATTTTCATTCACCCCTGATTGGAAACTATACATTCACAGGGCCACTGAAACTCTCCACCATTGACCACTATGGCTCCTTTTGAAAGAAGGTTTAATTATTAAGACTTGAGCAATGAAACTGATGAGGGAGATTTCTAAATGTGGTTGGTCCATCTCCCTTGAGGTCATAACTCCTTGATATCTGGAATGTTGACTAACTGGGTTAGCAAACACAATAAGATGGTGGACGGAGTGCTGAAACTTTTCAAACACTCACCCCCTGTCAAGAGAACTGGGTTAAATCCATCCTCCTATTTTTTCTGACAAAAACATTTTTTCGGAAGTTAATGGAGCGAGCCAGCATTCCTCCTATTATGAGGATGTACAAATATTGGAATATTTAGGAGACAATTATGACAAAAGAGCTTCAGAACTTTGCTGAAGAAAATGGTTTCCTAGATAAATTTCAGGTTCGTTTCGTCCCACATAAGAGGCTAGAATCTTTCTTAGTCTAAGCCTTGGCTGATCTCAAGTTAGAAATGGATGTTAAGAGTTTCTTGGCTCTTATTGTGCTGGACTTCAAAGCTACTTATGCTAACATTGGCCAGCTGTACTCTCGGGTCATTTTAGCTAATAGGATCAGACTTGGTTGGCGTAACCTCAAAAACGTATTTTAGATTTTTGATCCTGGCACTGCATAATTGTCAGATAATACACAGTCAGTTGTTCTAGTTCCTTTCACCTTTGTTTTTATCCTGGTTCTTCGCACTTTTCCAGTGAGATGCAAATTGTCACCTATTTTGTTTATCATGTATGTTCATCCATTGATGGCTGTAATCCATGCATTTGGATCTCTAATTTAAATATATGCCAATGACATCTAGAGGTTCTCCAATGGCTCAAAGGGTGATCAAGGTTTTTCACCCATGCAGCTTAAAGCATGCAAGTAGGCTGTGAGTAACCTAATGAGTAGCCAGTGGTTGTGGCTTAACTATGACATAATGGAGGAGGAGCCTGGATCTCACAGTAAGGAGAATGTCCAACTCCAGTCAGCAAAGTACTAAGATAGCTTCAAAGTACAGTCTGCACCATCCTTGACACTGCAATATAAGGCAGAATCGGCATCTTGCTATTGCTATTAGCAGCTTTAGATTGCTTTTGCTCTAAATCACAAATGAAGATTGGCAGTCTGCAGAGCAAAGATGCACTCTCTTCTGAAATCCACTTTATTTGGGCATGCTAGGTTTATGTTGCGGAATTCTAAACTGCTTGCAGAAGAAAATGCTATCATCCTTCAAGACAACTGAGGTCAGAGAATTATAATTTTCTTGTTGTTCCGCTCTTTAGATTAACAACTAAAGTGAGACCAGGCACTTTTGAATATGGGTTGCTCATTGTAGAATTTTTTTTTGTCTCGAGTCGGGAATGGAGGGACCACTCTATTCTTTGAAAACTACTGACGCAGAGTGGCTTCTTATTTCTCGTGTGTGCTAGTCTGTCACTTAGTGGCTTCCTGGGTCATGTCTTATCTGTTATAGAACCACAACACATTTGAAGGAATATTTAATGCTATTAAGTGTTACTTATAATAGAAAAGTATTGATTCTCAGATGGTCAACCAGGGTGAAAAGGGCTTTGTTCTGAACCTGCGCTTCCTTATGATCTGGTTATGAACCACATGCTGAGGGCCTCATTTATGAGGTTTCACCATAGGGCAGCACCACAGGCCTTCCTGCTGTGCTGACCTACGCTAAAAGAAAAGGGCAGGAATGCACCTTATCTATCAGATACGAAGCATTCCTGTCCTTTTGCCCTGCGCCGGCACACAATGGGCTACTGTGCGCCAACGCAGGCACCTTTGCACTATGGTGCAAGGGTGCCTGCGTTGCAGGAATGATTATTTCTGCGCAGGAAGGGAAACCTTCCTGCACAGAAACATTCAAAAGAGGCTTTTTTTCCTCTTTCTATGTGGGCTGCAGAATGCAGCACAGAGAAAAAGGAAAAACGAGGAGAAATAAAGATATTTCTCCTCTGTTTTTTTGAAATGGAATAGTAGAACTTACATTTTAATGAACCAAAAGGATAAACAAATTCACCTAACACCAGTGGCTTGACTCAAAATATTTCAAGGCAGGTGCTAGAGAAGCCATTCAGGAGATATCTGCCTCCCCATGCTTCTTCTACTGTGCCAGGGCCATCTTTCTATCAGATTTAAGATGCTTCACAAGAAACCTCTTACAATTTTATTTTTCTATAGTAAAGATATAGGGATATATTCACAAGAACGTGTTCTAAAAATCACCAAAAAATGTTAATGCAACTTTACACATCGCAGCCTATCGCAGGAAAATAACCCTGTGTCAACACAAACCCCAACGCCAAAAATCCTGCGATGGGCCAAAGCGGATAAGAAAACAGTGACAACCAGCGCAAGGGCAGCAATACTCACACGTAATGCGGGAAAAAGCACAAGAGCAGCATACGGAAAATGCCACAGAAAAAAATACATTAACAGCGGAGTACCACGGATGCACCCTGACCGACTGCAGAGGACAACATGTACACCACAACATCCAAGCACCGTGGAAGAACAGAACCGACAGGCACACCACATGAAAGAGACCAGTGGCAGACAAATCAGAGCCGCATGAGCGACTCGCCCACTGTGCAGCATACGCACATAAGCAGAAGTGCACCTCGACATTGACAACATCCCGGTACAAACCGCAACCCCTCCACAACAGAACACAGGACACAACTGGTTCCGCAAATGTGCACCACATGGCAAATCACATCTAAAACCGCAGGAAAATTTAACATGACAATGTACAAGTACAACTAAACAAAATAGAAAATCTCTGGAGAACACACTCATACACTAAATTGTTCACACAATTGTACTGTGTTTTTTTTTAAAACCCTCACAAAACACAGACTATTGCTCACCACTGCCTCAGACATACAAATTCCATACCAGAATACAGATTCAAACTGAAATGTAATGCATACACTATTATCAGGTTAAAAAGGAGTTTACTGTTCTTTAAAAATATAATTAAAATTTCTGAAATGTTCAGAAAATGTAAAAAATTGTAATACATTAAAAATACATTTAGTACATTACAATATCATCAAACATGATTCCAAAACAATCATAAACCAAAAACCTATTGCAGCCCTGCTAAATAAAAACAGTAATTATTATCTGTTTAAGAATACATTAGACCCCAGAGCTATATATAATCTGTCCGGCACTTTTTAGTAAAAAGGATTTCCCTTTTATCTAAAGGTCCCTTGCTCTTTGGGATTCTTGAATTACAGAAGCATCGACGCCTTTCCCCGGTCTATGAGCTTTAGAAGCTGAACCACCTTCCTCAGGACTAAATACGATACCGGGTCACAAATCTTCTTATTACACAATTTATATCATAGGAGATATCTGTCGTATTGCAGCTTTGAGGCGAGGGACAGTCCTATTTTTTACCTTTCCAGTTATATGGTCTGCTCCTCAAAAAATATTTTCCGCGATCTTATCCATTTCTTCTTACTCCCACTCAGTACTGACACTCTCACTGTTTGTAAATCTTGGCGGTGTCTTTGCATGAACCATGTATATTAAAGGCTACGTATATGGGCTTAAATAAAATCTTGTCTAAAACATGTTGCGCGAGAGTAGTTATTCTGCCTGCACTGCTCTCTTCCCCTCGTAGATTCGTGATATGTCTATCCGGGTAGTGTTTAGCAGTTCTTACTTCCACGTTGTGCTGTTAATCGTCCCTTTTCCTCGATGTAAAAACTAAATGTACAAGTAAAACCAGTAACCTGCAAATATGTTTTAATCACACATGCAGTGCAATTGGACATCTTCCATTGTCCCATGATTGCCATGAATGGCCACAATGTGACGTGCTCATGAGAAGTAAGTGTCAATGATGAAGTTCCTACGGGCCATTCCTGCGGCAGCTGCAGTGGGATGTGGGCCAATGCCCCATCGTCACCATCATCTTCAGGTACCTCTGTTGCCACTATTGCCTGCCCATTGATAGAATGCTGATGCTTTCTGTTGCGGTAGTGGTATGCAGTATCCGAAGGGGGCACAAGTGGGACATGTGTGCAGTCGATTTCCCCCAACACGGCCAGGAATCCGACTATGGCGTAGAAGCCTTGCTTTGTCTCCCGCTGGTTCTGCGCAGTGTTGGGGAAATGAAGGTACTGGGGTATGAAGCTGAGGATGCCATCCAGGACAGGTGTGATGAACTTTGATAGGGCTGGCTGTGAGACCCCTCTGACTCTGGCAGTTGTTGGTTGGAAGGTACCAGAGGCCAACAGGTGCAGCACGGCCAGCAGCTTTGTCTGTGGAGGTATGTTGGTTCTCCGCTGTGTTGAGACCGTCAGCCTGTGGGTGATGTGGGTCATGATGCAGAGGATGGTTGCCCTTTTGAGCCTGTAGTGGGCAATGACTTCCTCGGGCGTTAAATCTGTGAGAGTGGTGCGTTTTCGGTACATCCGCTGTCCTACTCTGCGCTGCCTCTGTGGTGGTCTGGGGAGGGTCGGGTCCGGGTCCTAGGGGTGGTGGCGGTCCTGGGGGTGGTGGCGGTGGGTGTTGTGGCCCTGTTGGGGCTCCGAGCTGCATGATGAGTAGCTCCATGGTGTTGTTTGTTCTTCGGGTGTGGCTGTGTGAGGGGCTCCGTTGCCTACTGCAGGTAGTCGTACGTCTTTACACCTGCTTGAGGCAGGTGTTAAATAGCTGCGGCTACCACGGCTTATCGCCAGTTTTTAGTTTGCTTCGCAGATCTGGCAGTTTGTTGTGAAAGTGGTGTTGTGGTTTTTTCGTGTGTTTTTGCACGGGAACACCTACTCTGCATCTCATTAGGGTTAGTTGGTGGTGTCCACCGTGGAGATAAATTTTGAGGCAGTTATCGCGGCAATACTGGTGTTGTCTGCAGTTTGCACCAGCTTGTGAATGGGGTGTTAAATCTATCTCCCCTTTTGATGCGTTAAGGTGGTGATAAATCGGAGATAAGTCCTTGTGAATATGCCCCTCAGTATTCACCAAGTAACGGGGTGACTTGCTTGCCCAGACATACACACTGGTAGACAGATTCCTTTCAAATCAATGCAGTCAGGTATGAGACGAAAGACACTACTTACCTGAAAGATGGCTCATATATTATGATATGAAGGATCTCTCTCTCTCTCTCTCTGCTTCCCAGTGGGGAACAATTAAGTGTGGCTAGGCCCACAGCTTCTAAGCTCTCACCGATTGACTATTGGTCACCCTGAAGGTAGAAACCTTCCTGTGTCTGCACAGGTACACCAGTGTTTATACAGGCAGAGGTGCACTGCTGAGTGAATGCCGCTGATCGATGATCCAAGTCTAAATTCCTGGGAAACACTGAGAACCCACCAATGGTACATTGCGATGGCACCACAACTCATTCAACCTCCCCAGGAAAGTCAAGTAGACCAGGATGAGAGATGGCACAGCCTAAGGAATCGCCTGTTCCCGAAACTGCAAAGTTCTCCTGTAATTCAAGGTAGAACTCAACCATGAGGAAGCTTGGCAAACGTTCTGTCTTTACCCACAGGGCCTTTGCTTCCTAGTGAGGACAGGGCCTGAACCTCCTCTAAGCAACACTGTGTGAAGAAATGAGCAGTAGTGACTCCAACGCATCGGAGGGGAAGTGGGTGGAACAAGACATAGTTAGCCTTGTGTGTCTATTTGTATATTTGTGGGTATTCACAAACTCCAATTTGATCCTTTTCCACATGCAACCAGTAAGAGATTTGCTATAGAAAAGGACTGGAGTAAATCTACTTCTCATCTGTTCAGGTGAATGGATCGCCTACAAACTTGGGAAAGGTGCATAGTGAAAGGGCTCTACAGGGGCAAAAACAGTTTCCATCATCCTATTTTTTCTGACAAAAACATTTTCGGAAGTTAATGGAGCGAGCCAGCATTCCTCCTATTATGAGGATGTACAAATATTGGAATATTTAGGAGACAATTATGACATAAGAGCTTCAGAACTTTGCTGAAGAAAATGGTTTCCTAGATAAATTTCAGGTTCGTTTCGTCCCACATAAGAGGCTAGAATCTTTCTTAGTCTAAGCCTTGGCTGATCTCAAAGTTAGAAATGGATGTTAAGAGTTTCTTGGCTCTTATTGTGCTGGACTTAAAGCTACTTATGCTAACATTGGCCAGCTGTACTCTCGGGTCATTTTAGCAAATAGGATCAGACTTGGTTGGCGTAACCTCAAAAACGTATTTTAGATTTTTCATCCTGGCACTGCATAATTGTCAGATAATACACAGTCATTTGTTCTAGTTCCTTTCATCTTTGTTTTTATCCTGGTTCTTTGCACTTTTCCAGTGAGATGCAAATTGTCACCTATTTTCACCTATTTTGTTTATCATGTATGTTCATCCATTGATGGCTGTAATCCATGCATTTGGATCTCTAATTTAAATATATGCCAATGACATCTAGAGGTTCTCCAATGGCTCAAAGGGTGATCAAGGTGTTTCTCCCATGCAGCTTAAAGCATGCAAGTAGGCTGTGAGTAACCTAATGAGTAGCCAGTGGTTGTGGCTTAACTATGACATAATGGAGGAGGAGCCTGGCTCTCACAGTAAGGAGAATGTCCAACTCCAGTCAGCAAAGTACTCAGACAGCTTCAAAGTACAGTCTGCACCATCCTTGACACTGCAATATAAGGCAGAATCAGCATCTTGCTATTAGCAGCTTTAGATTGTTTTTGCTCTAAATCACAAATTAAGAATGGCAGTCTGCAGAGCAAAGATGCACTCTCTTCTGAAATACACTTTATTTGGGCATGCTAGGTTTATGTTGCGGAATTCTAAACTGCTTGCAGAAGAAAATGCTATCATCCTTCAAGACAACTGAGGTCAGAGAATTATAATTTTCTTGTTGTTCCGCTCTTTAGATTAACAGCTAAAGTGAGACCAGGCACTTTTGAATATGGGTTGCTCATTGTAGAATTTTTTTTTTGTCTCGAGTCGGGAATGGAGGGACCACTCTATTCTTTGAAAACTACTGACGCAGAGTGGCTACTTATTTCTCGTGTGTGCTAGTCTGTCACTTAGTGGCTTCCTGGGTCATGTCTTATCTGTTATAGAACCACAACACATTTGAAGGAATATTTAATGCTATTAAGTGTTACTTATAATAGAAAAGTATTGATTCTCAGATGGTCAACCAGGGTGAAAAGGGCTTTGTTCTGAACCTGCGCTTCCTTATGATCTGGTTATGAACCACATGCTGAGGGCCTCATTTATGAGGTTTCACCATAGGGCAGCACCACAGGCCTTCCTGCTGTGCTGACCTACGCTAAAAGAAAAGGGCAGGAATGCACCTTATCTATCAGATACAAAGCATTCCTGTCCTTTTTCCCTGCGCCGGCACACAATGGGCTGCTGTGCGCCAACGCAGGCACCTTTGCACCATGGTGCAAGGGTGCCTGCGTTGCAGGAATGATTATTTCTGCGCAGGAAGGGAAACCTTCCTGCACAGAAACATTCAAAAGAGGCTTTTTTCCTCTTTCTATGTGTGCTGCAGAATGCAGCACAGAGAAAAAGGAAAAACGAGGAGAAATAAAGATATTTCTCCTCTGTTTTCTTGAAATGAAATAGTAGAACTTTCATTTTAATGAACCAAAAGGATAAACAAATTCACCTAACACCAGTGGCTTGACTCAAAATATTTCAAGGCAGGTGCTAGAGAAGCCATTCAGGAGATATCTGCCTCCCCATGCTTCTTCTACTGTGCCAGGGTCCTCTTTCTATCAGATTTAAGATGCTGGAAAAAGCACAAGAGCAGCATACGGAAAATGCCACAGAAAAAAATACATTAACAGCGGAGTACCACGGATGCACCCTGACCGACTGCAGAGGACAACATGTACACCACAACATCCAAGCACCGTGGAAGAACAGAACCGCCAGGCACACCACATGAAAGTGACCAGTGGCAGACAAATCAGAGCCGCATGAGCGACTCGCCCACTGTGCAGCATACGCACATAAGCAGAAGTGCACCCCGACATTGACAACATCCCGGTACAAACCGCAACCCCTCCACAACAGAACACAGGACACAACTGGTTCCGCAAATGTGCACCACATGGCAAATCACATCTAAAACCGCAGGAAAATGTATCATGAGAATGTACAAGTAGAACTAAGCAAAATAGAAAATCCCTGGAGAACACACTCATACACTAAATTGTTCACACAATTGTACTGGTTTTTTTTAAAACCCTCACAAAACACAGACTATTGCTCACCACTGCCTCAGACATACAAATTCCATACCAGGATACAGATTCAAACTGAAATGTAATGCATACACTATTACCAGGTTAAAAAGGAGTTTACTGTTCTTTAAAAATATAATTAAAATTTCTGAAATGTTCCGAAAATGTAATTTTTTTTAATACATTAAAAATACATTTAGTACATTACAATATCATCAAACATGATTCCAAAACAATCATTAACCAAAAACCTATTGCAACCCTGCTAAAAAAAAACAGTAATTATTGTCTGTTTAAGAATACATTAGACCCCAGAGCTATATATAATCTGTCCGGCACTTTTTAGTAAAAAGGATTTCCCTTTTATCTAAAGGTCCCTTGCTCTTCGGGATTCCTGAATTACAGAAGCATCGACGCGTTTCGGTGGTCTATGAGCCTTAGAAGCTGAACCACCTTCCTCAAGACTAAATACGATACCGGGTCACAAATCTTCTTATTACACAATTTATATCATAGGAGATATCTGTCGTATTGCAGCTTTGAGGCTAGGGACAGTCCTATTTTTTATCTTTCCAGTTATATGGTCTGCTCCTCAAAAAATATTTTCCGCGATCTTATCCGTTTCTTCTTACTCCCACTCAGTACTGACACTCTCACTGTTTGTTAATCTTGGCATTGTCTTTGAATGAACCATGTATATTAAAGGCTACGTATATGGGCTTAAATAAAATCTTGTCTAAAACATGTTGCGCGAGAGTGGTTATTCTGCCTGCACTGCTCTCTTCCCCTCGTAGATTCGTGATATGTCTATCCGGGTAGTGTTTAGCAGTTCTTACTTCCACGTTGTGCTGTTAATCGTCCCTTTTCCTCGATGTAAAAACTAAATGTACATGTAAAACCTGTAACCTGCAAATATGTTTTAATCACACATGAGACGAAATTGTTTTAACCTAACTGCGATCGTAGAACGCTTCTGCTGAAGAGTCGGAAGTACGTTGCACTATTTTTAACATAGGGTGGTTGTCGTTGGGTTGGGCTATCTTTTAAGAAATTGTGAAATTGTGATATTCCTGTATTTCTGCAAAGCCCACTCACCCGCACTATAAAATATAAAGTTCAAGCACTCGCCATTTGCGAGATTCACTCACCTTAGAGACACCGTTGGACGCAATTGTTGTTAGCGTTCTAGTAGCCTGCACTATATAAATGCAGGACACGCAAGCGCGCAGTACCATAGAGACGAAATTGTTTTAACCTAACTGCGATCGTAGAACGCTTCTGCTGAAGAGTCGGAAGTACGTTGCACTATTTTTAACATAGGGTGGTTGTGGTTGGGTTGGGCTATCTTTTAAGAAATTGTGAAATTGTGATATTCCTGTATTTCTGCAAAGCCCACTCACCCGCACTATAAAATATAAAGTTCAAGCACTCGCCATTTGCGAGATTCACTCACCTTAGAGACACCGTTGGATGCCATTGTTGTTAGCGTTCTAGTAGCCTGCACTATATAAATGCAGGACACGCAAGCGCGCAGCGCGCGCGCGCAGCGGGCGCGCCGGCGGCGCGCCAGAGGCAAGCCCGTCTGCGCCCGTCCGCGCCTCGGGCGCGCCTTGCACCAGAAATGCTGTTCAAAATTGCGCCGACAGACTATGCTACTCCAAAGATACCCTTCTTAAACTAGGGAACAGGTCACGGGAGGGACAGCGACAGGCATTGTCTTGTGGCTTAATCAACAGCAGGTCACTTATCAAACACCATCAAGATATCTACAACCTGCTGGAAGATTCAGACCTTGCTGTTCGTTACTGAGACTTGGATTCATGTTGACTCCTCAGTAGAACTCGGGCTAGCTTGCCCCACTGGATATAAGATCATCCAAAAACCTTGTGTATCAGGGAGAGGGGGAGGGGTAGGGTTAATCTTTAAGGAACAGTGGGACTGTGCTATGCTACCGATTGAAGCCATAGCAGGCTATGAAATTATGGGCTTCTCTATACAGGAGGCTAAGGGGAGAGTGCTATCGGGTATGGTTTGCTACAGACCTCCGGGTTTGGACGCTAACCACCAGGCACTATTGGATACTATTGTCGCCTTGGCTTCCACACACTCCAGAATGCTGCTCTTGGGAGACTTCAATCTCTGGGAAACAGGGAGCTCTGGAAATCATCTACAAGCCCTGATTTACACCTGTGAGAACTGTGGTCTCCATCAGCTGGTCCAACAACCTACACACGTGGGAGGCCACATACTCGATCTAGTCTTCGCCAAACCCTCTGAAACTGAAGTAATCAGTATTACTCCACTAAACTGGACCGACCACTATTTAATACAGTTCAGGATTAGCATACAAGAGGATAAACTGGCTGTGAACAAACAAGCACATTTTAGGTGGGGAAGGGACTGGGCTAAACTCTTCAGGAGAGGAGCATCCTCCTTATTCCCACATTCTAACCTGTTTGACCCAAAGGCTACACCGGAAGAAAACTATACTAGTTATAGTACTTCCATCAACCTAGTATTAGAAGGCCATATACCTAAAAAGAAACTGAGAATGCGTTGTACTCCTTCGGCCCCCTGGTTCAGTGAGGAGCTAAAAGCGTTACGCCTCGTACGCAGACAGACGGAAAGAAGCTGGCGTAGACAGTACCTGGAAGCAGACAGAACAGCCTTAAAAATTATACAACTCCAATATAAGGCAGCTATTAGGGAAGCTAAGGCGAAATTTTATGCCAATTCCATTCTGCAGGCACCTAATGGAACTAGGGCACTTTTCAACATTGTTAGAGACCTTAGTAACCCGGGCTGTATGGCCAGTACTATCCAGCCATCACAAAACTTGTGCAACAAAATTGCTACTTTTTTTGTTGAGAAGGTCAACAATATCGTGGGTGGGTTCGATCAGAATGCTATAGAGCCCTCCACGATTAGCGTAGACACCGGAAGAGAAACTACTCTGAGCCATTTTATCCCCCCTACGGAGGATTCTTTTCATGAGATAGCGCGGGAGATTTCATCAGGATCACCCTTGGACCCCCTTCCTCACAAGATCTGGAAGGAGCTCGGACCCGCCCTATTCTCAGATCTGTGGCAAATTTGTTGCCAATCCCTGAGTGAAGGCACTGTACCAAGCAGGTGGAAACAGGCAATGGTCACCCCATTACTGAAAAAACCCTCTCTTGATCCCTCATTGCCAGCTAATTTCCCTGTTGCCATTTCCAATTAAAATCTTGGAAAAATTAGTCAGCAAATCCCTGTCCAATTTTTTGGAAGAACATCTGATCTTGGACAGGGACCAGTTTGGCTTCCGGCCTGGGCACGGGACGGAATCTGCATTGATTACCGTTCTGGACAAACTTCGACTGCGTGCCGACAGTGGATGTTCCTCGGTGCTGGTACTGTTGGACATGTCGGCAGCATTCGACACGGTTAATCACTCAGTGTTGCTGGCAAGGTTAGAAGATATGGGGGTGACAGGTCGCGCCTACGAATGGCTACGGTCATATTTGACGGATCGTCAACAGGCAGTGACATTAACTCCTTTTGTTTCCTCCTGGACCCCGGTTCGCCATGGAGTACCCCAGGGCTCAGCTATCAGCCCTATACTCTTCAATGCCTATCTGAGACCCCTGATCCCTCTAATAAAATCTTACGGGATTGAGGTGGTTAACTATGCTGATGACATCCAGCTAATGTTCTCCCTGGAGGGAGAGCATGCAGTGCCCATGAATTCCTTCCAGGCCTGCATGCAGAAAGTCTCAGACTGGCTGAGAGCCAATTCATTGCAGCTGAATGCCGGGAAAACGGAGTTACTGCACTGCTGCGCAGCGAGACTGCCTAAACATCTCTCGGGTGAGTTCCGACTTTTGCCGGAAGACGCCCCGATACTGCCAGTAAAAACAGTCCGTAACCTGGGGGTTATGATGGATGAAGATCTCCAGCTGCAATCCCAGGCGAACAAGACCATAGGCACCTGTATTGCCCTACTAAGAGCTTTGCGTCAAATCCTCCCGCTCCTCCCTATTGAGACCAGATCTCTGGTGGTTCAGAGCGTGATCCTAAGTAGGCTCGATTACTGTAATTCACTGTTCCTGGGTGCCCCTCGGTACACTGTACAGGGACTGCAAAGAATACAGTCCGCCGCAGCCAAACTGGCCTTGGGAAGACAACGTGACTCCTCAACAACACTGGCATTGAGGGACCTTCACTGGCTCCCGATCAATAAAAGGATCGAGTTTAAATCACTGGTCATGGTGTATAGAGCCCTCCATAACATTGGTCCTCCTCCTCTGTGCGACAGATTCTCATGGTACGAACCAAAGAGACTTCTTCGGTCCACCAGCCAAAGTTTGGCAGTGGTTACCAGAGTTAAACACACCAAGACGGGAGGCAGGGCCTTCAGTACGGCGGCAGCCCGCCTTTGGAATCAAATCCCCCAAGATCTACGCCAAGCCAAATCATTGCTGAATTTTAGGAAAAATCTTAAAACATGGCTCTTTGGCAGAGATTAGAGTGTAACATTCTTGGCACAACGGCAAACGTTCCTACTGTCTCAGGTTTTTTTCTATAGTCTCTTAGCGCCAGGATACCCGTAGGGTGACAGAAAGCGCTATAGAAGAACATTATACAATACAATACAATACATGCAGTGCAATTGGACATCTTCCATTGTCCCATGATTGCCATGAACGGCCACAATGTGACGTGCTCATGAGAAGTAAGTGTCAATGATGAAGTTCCTACGGGCCATTCCTGCGGCAGCTGTAGTGGGATGTGGGCCAATGCCCCATCGTCACCATCATCGTCAGGTACCTCTGTTGCCACTATTGCCTGCCCATTGATAGAATGCTGATGCTTTCTGTTGCGGTAGTGGTATGGAGTATCCGAAGGGGTCACAAGCGGGACATGTGTGCAGTCGATTGCCCCCAACACGGCCGGGAATCCGGCTATGGCGTAGAAGCCTTGCTTTGTCTCCCGCTGTTCCTGCGCAGTGTTGGGGAAGTGAAGGTACTGGGGTATGAAGCTGAGGATGCCATCCAGGACAGGTGTGATGAACTTTGATAGGGCTGGCTGTGAGACCCCTCTGACTCTGGCAGTTGTTGGTTGGAAGGTACCAGAGGCCAACAGGTGCAGCACGGCCAGCAGCTTTGTCTGTGGAGGCATGTTGGTTCTCCGCTGTGTTGAGACCGTCAGCCTGTGGGGGATGTGGGTCATGATGCAGAGGATGGTTGCCCTTTTGAGCCTGTAGTGGGCAATGACTTCCTCGGGAGTTAAGTCTGTGAGAGTGGTGCGTTTTCGGTACATCCGCTGTCCTACTCTGCGCTGCCTCTGTGGTGGTCTGGGGAGGGTCGGTCCGGGTCCTAGGGGTGGTGGCGGTCCTGGGGGTGGTGGCGGTGGGTGTTGTGGCCCTGTTGGGGCTCCGAGCTGCATGATGAGTAGCTCCATGGTGTTGTTTGTTCTTCGGGTGTGGCTGTGTGTGGGGCTCCGTTGCCTACTGCAGGTAGTCTTACGTCTTTACACCTGCTTGAGGCAGGTGTTAAATACCTGCGGCTACCGCGGCTTATCGCCAGTTTTTAGTTCGCTTCGCAGATCTGGCAGTTTGTTGTGAAAGTGGTGTTGTGGTTTTTTCATGTGTTTTTGCACGGGAACGCCTACTCTGCATCTCATTAGGGTTCGTTGGTGGTGTCCACCGTGGAGATAAATTTTGAGGCAGTTATCGCGGCAATACTGGTGTTGTCTGCAGTTTGCACCAGCTTGTGAATGGGGTGTTAAATCTATCTCCCCTTTTGATGCGTTAAGGTGGTGATAAATCGGAGATAAGTCCTTGTGAATATGCCCCTCAGTATTCACCAAGTAAAGGGGTGACTTGCTTACCCAGACATACACACTGGTAGACAGATTCCTTTCAAATCAATGCAGTCAGGTATGAGACGAAAGACACTACTTACCTGAAAGATGGCTCATATATTATGATATGAAGGATCTCTCTCTCTCTCTCTCTGCTTCCCAGTGGGGAACAATTAAGTGTGGCTAGGCCCACAGCTTCTAAGCTCTCACCGATTGACTATTGGTCACCCTGAAGGTAGAAACCTTCCTGTGTCTGCACAGGTACACCAGTGTTTATACAGGCAGAGGTGCACTGCTGAGTGAATGCGGCTGATCGATGATCCAAGTCTAAATTCCTGGGAAACACTGAGAACCCACCAATGGTACATTGCGATGGCACCACAACTCATTCAACCTCCCCAGGAAAGTCAAGTAGACCAGGATGAGAGATGGCACAGCCTCAGGAATCGCCTGTTCCCGAAAGTGCAAAGTTCTCCTGTAATTCAAGGTAGAACTCAACCATGAGGAAGCTTGACAAACTTTCTGTCTTTACCCACAGGGCCTTTGCTTCCTAGTGAGGACAGGGCCTGAACCTCCTCTAAGCAACACTGTGTGAAGAAATGAGCAGTAGTGACTCCAACGCATCGGAGGGGAAGTGGGTGGAACAAGACATAGTTAGCCTTGTGCGTCTATTTGTATATTTGTGGGTATTCACAAACTCCAATCTGATCCTTTTCCACCTGCAACCAGTCAGAGATTTGCTATAGAAAAGGACTGGAGTAAATCTACTTCTCAGATGTTCAGGTGAATGGATCGCCTACAAACTTGGGAAAGGTGCATAGTGAAAGGGCTCTACAGGGGCAAAAACACTTTCCCTGTGGAGATAAAAGATTTAAAAAATTCATTTCCACATTGCAGTCTGTCTATTTCCTCAGAACATAATTGTGAGCTTGGTAGAATTCAACATTGGGGAAATCGGAATCCAGTATGTCTTTCGTGTGATATTCTTTGGAGTCCACCTGGAAGCATGGAGCAGTTTATAGGCGTACCATTGGAAATGTTGGTGGCTTCCAAAAAGAAGTGAACCTGCAACTGCTCCTGGAAGTACTCTTAGAAGTGCTAATTTACAATTTTTTTAAAAATTGTCCTCAGAAAGAGCTGGAAACTTAGAGGAAAGCGATTCATCTATTTCTTTTTGGTAGGACAGTTACATTTAAAAGAAACCAGGGGTAGAATTTCTTCTGTGACGGTTACAAAGCTTGAATTTATTCTGTGTACACAACAGCTCCGGCGCTCAGATTTCAGCGCTCTGTCATCCATGCTCCCAGGCCTGCATTGTGATCAAACGCACCCCACACTGCCGCTCTACAGCTGACTCGATGGTGCAGTGAGAGAGGAACTCGAACTTCCACGACAAGTCTATTTTGGTGGCTGTGTTTAAGCTCCCCTTCGGAAAATGTGACACAGGCCTCATTCCTCTTGTGTTTGCTCTGCGAAACACTAATTAAGGCGTGTAATGAAGGCAGGAGCGCCCGTTAATGCAGAATAATTACGAGGCGGGATTAGCGAGATTATCAGAACAGGTGGGGCCTGCCTCATCGTCCGCTCTTGGCCATGAGGTAACACTTTCCCCCTCTTTCAGAAAAACGTGAAAATCTGGAGGGAGACTCCGGCCCAGACTGTGAAATCCTGAATCGCGCGGGAAAATTCGGAGGCTTCTTTTGGGCGGGCGCTAATCCAGACTGTGAAGTGTTTGTTATTCTTGAGCTAATCATGAACTGGGCCTGTCTCCCGAGCGTTCCGAGCCCCTGCTCTGAAATAGAACACTCTTGTCGTACAAGTGTGATTCAGTGAGCAAAAACCGCCCCACAAAATGTCTTTGGAAGCTGGGGATTTTAAGAAATGGAGGTCGGCACTGGATCTGCAGGACTAGGGGTGTGCAATATTGCGAAGATTTGTTTTGTAACCTTCCCCAAGATCTATGGAAAAGTTTGTAGTTGGGTGTACTTTACAAAGTTTTTCGCTTCAAGGCCTCTACGTGAAAGCCATGACTTTTTCAGAAATGTTCATGGTGTATATTATTGTTTAATGTACAAAAAACATGGTCCAGCAGATATATACTTTGCAGCAAACATTTAGGCCTCGTTGGTGGAGGGATACTGACCTCCCTCTGCTAAAGTATCAGCACTTACTACCCAGCTTCCAATTGAAATGGAGTGGTGGAGGTAGAGATGGGGCCTATCTGATTGCACCTGGGCACAAGTCCTAAACAAGCATTGGCAATGCAATAGGTCTTGCATTACTGAACATTTTAGATATTGGCGTGGCAAATAATAATGTTTGTTAGATTCTGTTTATTAACAAATATCCCAGCAGTAGCATTAATAAGAGTGCAGTAACTATGTGGCTAATAGAGGTCCATTTACAACTCCACAGGGACACCTAGTAACAGCCTGTACTATTGCACCCTTTTCTTGCTTTGTGGATTTTATTTTATTACTCCTGCTACTGCTGCGATATTTAAAAAAAAACAAAAAACCTAACAAACATTAGCATTTGCAACGCCAATCGCTCAAACTTTCAGTAATGCGATACCTATTTCATTGCAAATGCTTGTTTTGCATGTAACTGACTGGGGAAATGTTTCCCTTGATGAGTACCAATTTAACATTCAAATACAGTAATAAGCAACGGAAACTTTCTGAAAGATGACCAGTCAACCTTTGCATAGGGTCTTACACGGCACAGCAACACGGGTCGCTGTGCTTTTAGTAACTTTTGAGCCATTTGAGCTAGAAACTATTTTTGGGGCTAATCCTTAATTGCGTAATTCCAGTGGTCATGAATACAGCCGGTCACCATTAGGATTTGAAAGTTCTCAAATAGTAAAGGAGACATTTTACGGCATTTATTGGTACCACATTCATGGTATTTATTAAGGGCGAAACAATCATTTGAAAATGGCAAATATTATAGGTGATGGTGGCTCAAGTAAACCCAAAATGATCCACATTAAACCATGTCTGCTGCTTGGCACCAGCTATTAAACTAATGATGCCAAGAAATCAAATGCATAGCTGACAACTGTCCCGTTTTGCCAGGAGAGTCCCATCAAGTTGGAGACTGTCCCAAGTAATTCACTATTCCGGGACAGTCCCGGCTACTGCGCTTCCAGCCCTGCCAAGACCCAGCGCCCAGAAATGTAAGGCATCCACCAGCACCTCAGTAGCTGATATCCTTTATTAGCTACATATAGAAATGCAAAAAAAGTCTCCATCTTTTCAAACCCATCTCATTCACCAAAGATCTGATCCGTGGCCGTGACCATATGAGAATAATTTGTCTGCTTCCAAAAATCACAGCCACGTCGAACAGGTGTATTTCCAAGTGAGAACTACAAAACTCTATGGTCACAGGCGTCAAGTCCAAGCACAGCGAGACCCAGCATCGATGTGCCATATATCACCGCTCTGGATTTTATTTTATTATTATTTTCAGTTTTATATAGCGCAAATTTAGCCCAAGGACATTCAGAGCACTTTACACGAGCACGAACGAGGTTACATCACACAGTTTATCGTTAGCACGGGTGCAAGTACCACGACGGAGGATGTTAAGCAGAGGCCTGTGCTCGAACCACGTTCCCCAGTGCAAGGCCGGCAGCTCTGTCCACTAGGTTGCAACTCCACAATACTATATACACTTCTCTTAATGCCTACCCAGAGTTAGCTACCACCACAATGGTTTGTTAGTCCTACCTGTGGTACTGCTATTTCCAATCCCAGCGCTGGCTGAAGCTGTGTGTTGTGTTGCAGCTTGTGCCCCCGTTTTGTGCTCCACCCAGACTGCTCTCCACAGTAACAGGCACCAGTTCCACCCCCCAGATGAGCTGTCGTCTCCGCCGTACAAGATGGAAGGTGAGGGGCGGAAATATCCTCAGCTCACTTTCTCTTTTGGTTGCTGCGCTCTGCGGCTGAGGCAGCGGCATCTCTCAGCAGAGGCTGTGGCAGGCAGAACCCCTGCCTCCCGGAACAGTGCGCCCCGACCAACTACTCTCCCTCCTTCAGCCATTGGGGCCGAGGGTTAGTGTCGTTGCACAGTGCGCAGCCAAACAATATGTGTAAAGCGAGTAAATTACAAGGCACTGTATTATAGGCCAGAAGCGCAAGATTACATGACAACGCGGCCTGGGAAACAAAAGCAAGTTGGCACATTTTGTCAGACCGGCCCTCATGCTGCGTTGAGCAAGCTAGCCTGACTATTGTAATGAGGACTGTTGGATTTCTCCACCAACGAATTTTGGAAAGAAATTGAAAATAGGTTGCGTTTTACCTCAGGTCAAAGGTAATTAAAAATAGAACGGGTACTGTGATGTTGCGCGTAATGGATATGAGGTGAGTGGCGTGGCTAAAAATAATAATTGAGGATTTTTAGGTCAAGCAGCAACGGTGAAAAAAGCGCAGCTCCCGGTATGTGTGGTATGTGTGGCTGCGAGTGAAGCAGGGGCCACTTTAAAAAATATTTGCAATGCCATAGGTCTCACATTTAAATGCGAGACCTATGGCATTGCAAACAAGCGTCCGCCATTGTCCCGGCTCAATAAAGAACAAGCATTAAAAATGCAATAGGTCTCGCCTTTTATTAAGTTAAAGCCATTTGCTTTGCTACACAATACCATTAGCAAAGCAAATGGCTTTAACTTAACCAAAGGCGAGACCTATTGCATTTTCAATGCTTGTTTTTCCAAGCATTGGCCGTGCGCGCACACAACTCCCACTTCTCCCCCTCCCCCACCACATATCGCGTCTCGCGGCCTCATCAATAAAATGTGGCCTAACGGCTAGAGTGTACGACCTCGAAGCTTGATAACCAGGTTCGAGTCTCTGCGGCTCAACCTCTTGTGATTCTGGGCATCTCCCCATGCTTAACAAAACATGGATGTGCGCGTCTGGAACAGCTGGTGCTCGTGTAAAGCGCCCTGATACCTCCGGGTTGAGTTCGAGCTATATAAACCTACAAGACAAAAACCACGGCTCTGCGGATCTCATACGCCCTCACACGTGCACTCACTGTCACGGGCCTCAGCGATGCTCTCGTGCTCGTGGGGGATGCACTCTCCCCCTCCATATGTAGCCCTCGCTCCGAGAAGATTCATGCACTTCCTGCTGGTTGGTGAAGAGTGAGACACAAGCTCTCACGTGACAAAGTCGGAGTATAGCGCCCACCAAGCGCATCTCGGGTTTAAACAAGCATTGTCACACAAATAGAACACGGTGACCAGTACGGGCTTGTTTGCTCTACCCCACGCCCCAGTGACACACTCAGGAGTGACACCCTCAGTAATGACACACCCAGTAATGACACACCCGGTAGTGATATATCCATGAGTGATAACCTCAGGAGAGACACACAGGACTGACAAACTTAAGAGTGACACACTCTGGAGTGTAAGTACATGGGCCCCTGTCCCTGCAGGCTGGACTCATTAAGATGTGGCCTAACGGTTAGAGCATATGACCTCGAAGCTGGGTAACCAGGTTCGAGTCTCTGCGGCTCAACCTCTTGTGATTCTGGGCAAATCACTTCATCTCCCCGCGCCTAACAAAACATGGATGTTCCCGTCTGGAACAGCTGGTGCTCCTGTAAAGAGCCCTGATACCTCCAGGTTGAATTTGAGCTATATAAAACTGCGAGACAAAAACCTCGGCTCTGCGGCTCCTACACGCCCGGAAATTGCTTGTACTGTCTCCACGCAAGGAAGCTAGAGATGTTTAGGAACGACTGCTGTGGCACAAAATGCCATGAAGGTGCTTGTGTGTGGCATAGAAGGACTCCCTGCAGATAAATCACGGATTACAGTGACATAGCGCGTGACAGTAAGAAAATAACAAGCGCTCGACATGACGTTTTCGTCGCCGTTTTCTGCCGTCCCACTTAGACGGCCTCGTCTGCTAAAAGGTTTCTTGTCTTTATGGGGCCATGTGTTTGGCTCCATAAAGAAGATAAGAAACCTTTTACGCCAGCAGTAAGTCAGACGAGCCAATCCAACTGGGACGGCTCTAAAAGAGAAAAGTGTACGTCACTGGAAGCTCTTTTCCAATGGCTGGCCACCGTTTAGCATAAACGGTGATGCCAGCCAATGGAAAAGAGGGGCAGTGCTTAAATCCCTCTAATGAAAGCTACCCAAAAACATAAAATCTCACCAGCGAGGCTGCGCATGTCTGCGCAGCCTACGCTAGCTGAGACCTAAAAAGTACACGTACCGTTTAACAATCAAGTAATGGGCCCAGTAGCCATGGGAGGATACAAATGATGACACTAAGGAGGGACTAACAAGCCTATTAAGAAATCAAATGCCAGCATTTACGAAGGACAAATACACAAGCCAATGAAAAATATGGCAGGGCTTCTCTTTCGTACTCTACCTACAACAGATCGCCAGAGGACCGCTTGCACGCTGACTCAGGCTCGACCTAAAAAATAAGTTTTGGGGGTGACTAACTAAGCTAAACAGTATGCGATTGACATCACACCATGTGACAGGACTGCCCGTGACATCATATTGTGGTATCACAGGAAGTGACGTCACAGGAAGTGGCAACTGTAACCGAATAAAAAATAAAAAAAATTGTGTTTTACTCACACAGTCCGATACAGCTGGCTTTCTTATGGTCCATGCTCTTTTAAATAGGGATTGAACAAAGTCAATCTTGCTTCCAAATCGTAGTTTCTATTAAATGCTTGTGATATGATAACAAACGTTGTGCCCTTGTTTCCTCATCCACTACTCTGGCACCTAGGTGTGAGGATGCAGATAGCTCCCTGACAGGATTGTACTTGAACAAAAGTATAGATGATGACCTTTAAATCAGCCCCTTGTCTAGGGCCCAGCCAGAAGGAAAAATAAAGAAGCTCCTTCACTACCTGCACGATGTTGCTTGGCGAAATGCAGTCAACAGTGCAGGTGCTGCTGAATGTTTCCCGGTGTTGGAAAATTACACTGGGACAAGTTCAGCTTACATCGCTGAGGCTCAACTTCTTAGCCAGTGGGATGGCATCCACCCTGTGAAATAAGTGGGTAGACACCATTTATCTGCATGTACCCCCGACTTCTGCCCTGAATGGAATCTCATCTCCACTGCTTGTGGCCCATTAAACTCTGCCATTCATGATTTGTATGTGGACTGCTGCTGCAGAAGGCTGAGTCCGCCAACCTAAAGGAAGTGCTCTTCCCTATTTCCTCATTCAAGGGTCTCTAGAATCCCTAGGATCTCCCCTGACATGGATTTCCTGATTCCAAAACAAGTGCAGACAGTTCCTGTCACCCTTGAAGATCAGCCTATCATGGTAATTGCAGGCAGTAGCTCCCTTAGGGTTGCACCAGCACATACATCAGAAAGGTATCTTAGGGACTTCCTTTGCTGTGTACAAATGTGCGCAGAAGAATCCTCCTTATTCCCCAAGCTCTCTGGATTTCCACTAGGCAGTGTATGTACCGGGCATCCCTGCCGGGTCACCAGGAGACCAGCACTGCACCATGGCAATGTTTGTATTACCATGCTAACATCAGCCTTTAACCTGTCATTCTCTTGCTGCAATCTTGCTGCCTCTGCAATTAAATGCAATTACTACTGGAGTGAACAACAGGGTGAGAGCAGGAGTTTAGGCCTGAGCAGAAGTGGTGCCTCTAGGCTGACAGTTAGACCTGAAACCCTTGGGTGGTAGTCTCCCAACCTTTTTTTTTATCTTGAACACTCTATTTTGCCTAATTTGTATTTGTTGACTTTAGGACTCTGCACACTTTACCTCACTACCCTGTGCTAATGTGCTTGTGCTCTCCCGCTTTGACATGGTACAATTAGCATACACCTAATTGGCATATTTAATTTACTTGTAAGGCCCTAATAAATGGTACCGTATGTACCCAGGGCCTATAAATTAAATGGTACTAGTGGGCCTGCAGCATTAATTTTGCCACCCAATAAAGTAGACTTTGAAAACATGTCTCAGGCCTGCCACCGCAGCCTAGAGTGCCGTTTTAAACTGCCATTGTGACTTGGCAATATAAACCTTTTACCATGCCTAAACATTCCTTTTTAATACATATAAGTCCTAAGTTAGGTCCTAAATGCTCATAGGACTGATTGCTGAACATTGTAAAACATTCACCCCAGTCACAGATCTATTGCCTTTGCTATGTTCGCCCTAAGTGGCCATGGGAATGCCCAGACGTGGGTCCCTCGCTCGCTGTGCCACTGGGTTCAAGCTAGCCTGGCTGATGAGGAGTGATACCCAGAAACCAGTCCCAGGATGCTTGTTTCTGGTCCACGGAGAACCTGACCTGACAGTTTGGGCTGGACTGTTTCCATGAGGAGCAGGGTCAAGACTGATTTGCATATGGCTGGGTCCAAACTAGGTTAGCATAGTGAGCAAAAGAACAATGGATTAAACCCACATCTCTTGACTAGGGTTGAGTGGTTGAAAAGTTTCAGCACTCCTTTATCATCTTGTTGTGTTCGTTATTTTTAAAAGATTAGCATTTTCTTGTCCTAACCATTTGGATCCGGTTACCAGGGTCCTGGGTCACATAGCTGTGAATACTTGGCTGTTGGGCTTTGTGTATTCCTCCCACACAGTAAGACAATGGGAAACTAGGTGTTGGCAGGATCTGTCATTCAGCTAGGATGTTTGAGGCATAGCTGTTTCCTATACCACTTATATTTCAAAGGGCAGCCTTCGGCACAAAGGGACCTGGTATCAGTATTTTGTAAGTCCAGACTACATGCAGCCTTGGCAGGGGAAGGGAAGATCTTTCCAGAACTAGATGTGGGGATAGTATAGGGAATCCACCCCTTCAATGGCTGACACCACAGATAAATACCTCTTGAGCCACTCATAAGATCACTTCTGGACCTGTGAAAGACTAAACATAAGAACTGCCCTACTGCTCTGGTGCTGAAAGGACTGCCCTGCTGCCCAGCTGCATGAGGAAGGAATTCTTGACCTGCTCTTTGACCCCAGGACCACCAGTGTGGATCCAAGGGCTAGCTGGCTGGCCTCCTGTGTGAGCTATGGTGATGTAACAGGCTCCAGAGACCTGTCCTGTATCTGCGGAAATGACTAAACCTGCAACTAGACTTCCCTGAGCCCTGCTGGCCTCTGGTAGAGTGAGCCCCTGAACCCTAAGAGTTGCCTCCCCAGGTTCTAGTCCCTTGGTTGACATCAGAGTTCACCCCTATGTCAAGAAAGATGAAATCTTGAAGTTTTGGGCTCTTGACAGCCGCGAATGTTAACACCCACAACGGCCACCAAAGCAAAGCTTTGGTGAATCTGATTCTATGTGCTACGGCAACAGCCAGCGACAAGCAGCAATTATGCAAGATCTGCACTTTGTGCTACAGCAACGACAGCCCATAGTGACTGCCAATATAAAACTCCAGCAACAACCATTCGCAACACCCAACCGAATCTTCGGCCAACAGCAATGACCGTTCATGACACCAGGACTGCTCTTCATGGTACAGCTCACCGGTTCCTCGCAGCCTCCTTTTCCGAGAACGTAATTCTTCACACCAGACTTTGAGAAGATAACTTTATCCAGCCACGGTCCATCGCAGTCAGCCTAAAATTGTGACTTTCCCCCAGTCTGCCTTGACCAGATGAATGTAAGTGGCGCATTGTGCTTTTAGGTGCTTTACTTACGTAAAAGTTTGAAATTCAATACCTCCAGTTCAACTGATTGGAATTTTGTCATTCTGGTATCATTTTATTTATTTACATTTTATCTATTTTTCTAAATTGGGTTGAGAGTTTCTTTTTTGTGTTGTGTTCTTACTTTATTACTGTTTCTGTGCTACATAAACACTTTGCACCTTGCCTCTGAGTTAAGCTTGACAGCTTTTGTTCCAGGCTATCTGTGGCTTAAGCACAGGTTTATTTAGTGACTTTTGTGGTTCACCCTGACAAGGATTGTGGCTGTTTCTTGAGTAGTGTTATCACCACCTCAATCTATAACCCTATTTCTTACACTGGCAAACACATTTCATGCCAGTGTGGACATTATTACAAGTACTGACATTCAAATTCACAAAGTGTTTCTTTCAGATGTATTCGTTTAAGTTATGAACAGCAGTGAACTAAGACTACAAAATCCAGAAATCATGAGGTTACCACCTTGACCACCAAGACTGGAAACACTCTCAACGATGACATGGTTTGAGGTGGTGATACTAAGCTCCGTACATGTCTGAATGTTGACCTTAGAGCGCCTTTCCTTTGCAAAGCCATTGTGAATATAAATACTCAGCAATATGTAAAATTGCAGAGACATTTTCTACATATATTTTCAAGTACTGCATTTCGTTGTAAATATGTAGTTAACAGGAATTGAACTCAGCCAGTCATGGCACGCGTTATTAAGAGAGCAAAAGATGAAAACCTTACAACCATCATAGAGGGAGGAAATCGTAAGCTTTACAACATTTTTAAGACAAGAAATACAACAGGCTTAATAACAACATATATTTAATATATTTATGAGCTGCAGCTCTCTAGTGTACTGTCGACTAACCACTTTGTCTTGCAATTCTATACAAAAGTTAGCAAAATTGTCAAACCATGAACTTCGAATTACAAAGAAAATCCGAGGTCTCTACTTCAGCAACTCAAGATACAATTCAAAAAAGTTGCCACTTAGCATGTGCTCCAAGACTGAAAGATAAGTGAAAAATACCAAAGGTGGAGGACAAAAGGTATAGAGTAAAGGGGTAGTTGAGAGAGAAATCTCGATAGGAATTGTTAGCATCCCATCATTACACTCTCAAAGTGCCCAGCACTTTGAGAGTGTAATGATGGGATGCTAACAATTCCTATTGAGATTTCTCTCTCAACTACCCCTTTACTCTATACCTTTTGTCCTCCACCTTTGGTATTTTTCACTTATCTTTTAGTCTTGGAGCACATGCTAAGTGGCAACTTTTTTGAATTGTATCTTGAGTTGTTGAAGTATAGACCTCGGATTTTCTTTGTAATTCATTGTTGAGAAAGGGGGATTAGAAATCCGGTTAGGTCTTTAAAGAATTCTCCCTCAGACCCTATTTGTAGTTGTTTTAAACCATGAACTTCCACAATTTAACTGTTCAACTTCAGTTTTTTCTTCGTATAAAACTGAAAGTATCTCACACTGGGCCTGATTCACAAAGGCAATCTGAGACAAAAGTCTAACTTTATGACTTTTGGTATATACAAAGATCATTTACGAGTTGTATCTTTACGTCCACAGTCGGGTTGGAATTGCCGCACCCAGGCCGTACTCTCCGGCTGAGGCGGTACTCTCCGGATCGGGTCGTACTCGCCGGCCCAGGCCGTACTCTCGGGCTCAGACAGATGAAGTTTCATCAATGGGCAAGAATGCAATTTTTACAAAAGGGAACATTAGGAACAAGTGATTAATGTGAGAGGAGGTCATGAAAATCAGTTTGGGCAGGGAAAAGGGTGTGGCCAGACACTACATTATATCCCAGAAATGTTTGCTTCTTTGCATCATGGTACATGTAGTGCACAATTTGCGCTCCCCTCAGTGTTGACTGTGGTGTTCACTGTAGTGTCAACACTACAGTCAACACTAATGGGAGCACCCTAAAAACTGACAGTAGTGTTGATACTACAGTCAACACTGAGGGGAGCGCAAATTGTACCATGATGCTAAGGAGCAAACTTTTCGGGGAAATGATGTAGTGTCTAGCCACACCCTTTTCCCTGCCCATACAGTTTTTCTTGACCACCTCTACAATTTATCACCTGTTTCTAATTCATCTTTTTTTTTAAATTGCATTCCAGCACATTGATTACACTTCAGCTGGCTTGAGCTGGAGAGTATGGACCGAGCCAGAGAGTACGGCCCGGCTGAGGAGCGTACGGCGCGGGTGCAGAGATTCTAGCCCGACTGCAGACATAAATATACAACTCATAAATGACCTCTGTGAATACCAAAAGTTGTAAATGACTTCTGTGAATACCAAAAGTCTTAAAGTTATTCTTTGTTTTAGATTACCTTTGTGAATCGGCCCGCTACCTTCATGCCTACGGAGTATGTGAATGCAAACTTCAACCAATATGTAGAATAACGCAAATGTTTTTAAAGAAGAATAAAGATAGATTTATTTAAATAGGCTATGTATAGCAATGAATAGTTAGGTCATCGTTGGATTTCACAGAGCTCTCATGTTGTACTTTTATTTCTCCTGCTCTAAAATGAGAAGAGAATATTAGGATAAAACTAGCTACTAAAACCTGAAAATGGACACCTGGGGTTGTATTATAGTAAGTGCCCCGGGGTGCTACAGGCTTTAGCACACACTTTTTGTGCCCCAAGGGCACTTTACATTCTAGAAGTGGTCATAGCGGCTTGTGCGCCACTTTTATAATATGGATCGCCCATTTAGTACCAGTTTGATCACATTGTGACATTCTGGTGTTTGCCTGGGGCGGGGCTCATACCGTTTTAAAAGAGCAGTATGATTGCTCACTAGCAGACAGATGTACTCAGAGAAGTTAAATAAGCCCTTTTAGTTTAAACGCACTTTATATTAAAATAATGTCATTTATTACTGCAAAGAACCTATACTAATGACTTTGAAATACAGTACACTGAAAACATAGTTTAAGAACACGAGAAAGGCAAAAAAAATAAAAAAAAGATAAATAATGGTAAGAAAAAAGCATCAACAAATTAAACCATTATTTTACAAGCCTCAGCACTGAAGTGCACTTATTTTAGGCAGGTGTGCACAAGTGAACTTGGAAAAATGTCATAACTCACAGTGCAAAAGAGGGCTGACCTATTGCTACATGTTGCATGCTACGGTGGGCAGAAGCAAAATGTGAATGATAGCTGAGCAGACCTATGGATGAAGAGAGGTAAAACAATGTACAAAGTTACATATAAATGTATTTTTTATTTATGATTTTTTGGATTATGTGAGCCAGGCATGACAATCATACAGTTTTTAGGCCAGACCAAAAATGAGATTCAAAAGCCATTCCAATGCATCTAAATAGAGAATACCAGTTTTTCAAGTTTAGGAAGAGCCTTAAAAATCGGTCTTTTGGTAGGGTGACCACCTGGCAAGAGGGGAAATTCTGGACAGTGACAGTAAAAAATCAGGACAAACGGTCAAAATTCAGGACAAAAGGTAATATTTACGTACAAACCTGAGTACGTTTCGTGGTTATAAAATAAACACTTGACAAACGTTCAAGCCAAAACAGGTTTATGGTGTTGGATTTATATTACACATTGGAGTACTGAGCAAACAGTCACACATAGTTGGACATATTAAAAGATTTCAAAAACTAGCAAACATATACACATTCTGCAGAATTTGACAGCCGACATCAATGGCAGTTTTCACAATTCTACCCCATAACGTGAATGAAAGTGCCAGAAGCAATGCTGTGTTGTTGTACGTAGACTTAGAGTTGACAGGCAGTAGCCCTAGTAGTGTAACATTAGCCCCCACTGCCCGTGGTCTGGGGGCTTCAAGCTCCAGGGGGCCCCATCAGCACAGTAAACTGACTGGATGTGGGATCATAGTGGTAGGTGGTGGGCTGGGGGGGCCTCCATCTACTTTGCAGGGGGGGGGGTCCTTCAAGTTTCATTACTCCGCTGAGTAGCACTAGTCGAGAGTGTGACACAGAGAGAGAAATGATTATGTGAAAGGAGGAGGGAGGGCTACATGCAGAGATGAAGTGACAGAAATTTGGAACAGTGAGAGTGAACAGTGAGAGAAGAGGAAAGCAAGCGAGGGTCTGCCAGCTGAAGAGAGAAAAGGAACAGGCGGTGAAAAGTGAAAAGAGGATTACAGAAGATGGGGCAGAGAAAGGAGCCATAAACAGATACAGAAAGATGCTCAGGGTGACAGAGGGAAGGTTGAGAAGAGAAAAAAGGTAGAGGGGCATATAAAAAGCGAGGTAGAGAGAATTGAGAGAAAGCATGTGGGGAGTGAGAGAGGCAGAGACAAATGACAAGGTAGGAGAGAAAGGAGGGAACAGATGGAGAAAAGGGAACAGAGCGAAAGTGGTTTTAAAGGAAGTGTATTGAGATAGTATGCGGGGTTCATTTGTAATGTGCATGTCAAAGCTTTCAATCCCGATTCCAATGCAACATCTCTTTGGAACTATTGCGCTCTACTGCTCTGTCATGCAATGGAGCCCAGCAACTTCATTTACTGTACTGTGTTGCGTGAAGTGTTAGTAAATCTGCCCATCAATGGTTTGGCACAAGTGTACAGACATAAATGTTGTCCTGAACCTTTGTACGTTGCTCTGCTGCCTTTTGGCTAGGGTCACACCACTGAAATAACATGTACATATATACAAACAGACTCGAAATCGCATTTTTTTAGGAAAAGGCTATTTTTCAAGGGAATGGGGAAACCCATCCAAGCCTCCAGCACGGCACATTTTTGTCTGGCAGGTTACATTGTGGCACTAGATGATTTGGGGATTATTGCACACCAATCATGTGAAGCATTTCTGATAGTGCTCTTTCTTCTCCATTAACTGGAAATGTTGCAATAAAAACTTTACATAAATGGAGATTACAATAAAATGAAATCTTTCCATTCTACCACTATGCCTTCCTACCAGTCGGTCCCACAGTCAGCTCTTGAAGTGCTTTTGCCTCAGGACCCGGGCACTGCAAAGGCTGCAGGAATGAGAAAAGAAGGCGAGCTAGCAAATTAAAGGGTCCGGCTTGGCTCATAGAGCCCATGCACGAGCTAAGCCCTGAAAACATTTGCTATGTAAATCACTACAAACATCTAGTAAAATATGATTATGTCTCTTTAAAATCAAAGAAAAAATTATTTCTTCAGCATGTGGAAGCATTAAAATTATTATGTCAAATTATAGCACTGTACTTATTAAAAGTGGTAGCTTTTAAACATGCACTTAAAACCATTCCTACCCCCACCCCACTCTGGCGACAGTGGCATTAGTGAACTAAGAGGCAAGACACTTGTCATGTGAACCCTGTATGTGGCCCAGATTGTTACAGAAAGAGCAACATTATAGTATATTAAATCAAGCACAATAGTTTTTGTTATTTTTTTTTCTGAACCCACATATCTGAAGGTGCCTTCATATGTCAAAGTGAAGAAAAATGAGGGTCGGTAAAATAAAATAGTTTCCTACGATTATACAATTTGGTTAAGGGGAAAGACGCGATTAATCCAAGTTTTGTGATTTCACTTTGTACGAATCAGCCTCTAAAGGTTTTTACCTCTTGGTGCATGATGGGTAGAGCGAGGGTGGAAGGCAAAACCCATACGAAAGTTTGACGCATGGGCTAGAGGTTCATATAGAACCTCGAGCTGAGCAGAGCCAGGCGTCAAGCTCGAGTCTGGCTCAAGCTTTCAGCGGCTCTGCCACCTTTAGTTATTTCCCTGACAGGGAAAACTTTAGTGCTGGTGAAAGCTGCTGTGACAATCTTTGTTGACTCCCTCCACCAAAGACTTCTTTCTCCACAGATTCCTTCACTACCTCCCTCTAATGCTCCAATGGTGCCCCTTAATGGCTGGAGTGCCTTTACTAATAAATATTTATTATTATCCAAAGAAACTCTACTTAGTAACCTGAGAATAACGAATGATTGAAAACAATAATGTTCTACTCCAATGTATTGCATTGTTCATGCAGCTCTTTGATAACAGTTCAGAGGTCACTGTGCTATAATAGGATTATAATTTATGAACTGCAAGGAATTTAGGGGCATATCAGCAAGGGCCTGCGATAATTATCGCTCAGTGCTTTTAGTGCGAGGATAATTATCGCAGGTTAACGCTGGATTCTATCGCGGAGATAGCGTGCTATCAGCAACGCTTATCTCCCAAGCGATAGTAATCCATGCGTTAGCTGGAAAACAGTGTGATTATCGTTGGAAATCCAGTGATAATCGCACTGCGACCAGCGATACCTTGCTGATAGGGCCGGGTGGTCTTAGCCATGTAATCCACCTCCCATTGGATTACATGGCTAAATCAGATCACAAGCAGGCGTAAGGAAAGTAGCGATAACTGTGGTTAGTGCTACTTTTCTTATCGCTCTGCTTGTTTGCGTGCAGCTTGATAATTGGAGAAATGTCGTTTAGCAACATTTCTCCAGTTATTCTGGCACGGAATGCCCACTTTGCATCTCATTAGAGATGCAAAGCTGGGCGTTGTTGTAAGGGGCAATCAATCAGCAAAACACGCGATAGCGTGTCTTTGCTGATTAGGCGATAAAATTATCGCAGCTTTTCGGCCAAAAACAGCCGCAAAAGCGGCGATAATTGTTTACCGCCGCCTTGTTAATATGTCCCTTTGTAACAATTGCAGTAACCCATGGAACTATCTACATAAGACAAAATTCTATGATTTGCATGTTACACTTGTGCTTTGCAAGAGTGACATTATCCCTCTGCGCTACTTTAGGAGTCAAACTGGGACAAGGTAAAACTATGATCTTTCCAAAAGGTACTTTAATCGTCATAGTTAAACTGCCATTTTTATAATTGCCTAAAAATTTGTGGTACATAAGGAAATCTGAATTCTGGGCGTTTAAACCTTTAACTAATTTCAAAATACAGCGTCCCCAAAGTTTGGGTGGTGCAGGCCCCAGGACAAAAGCAGAGTGCTGTGCTCTATGCGGGGGCACGAGGAGGTGCACCATTTTTTAAAGAGAGAAACCTGTCTCATATTTCTTAAATCCAGTTTACAGATACAGCTGGACGGGTTTCCCTTCACTTTTTTAAAACTGAGAATATCACATCCAGGAACTATCTCAATGATCTATTTACTGTGATGGACATGAGCAATTTAAATAGTATCACTCTACACATTTGACTTTTTCACCATTAAAAGAGCTAGGCGTCTGGAAATCAGTGCCTGCATTTACAACAACACTAAAAGTGCAAAGGCTGTTCCATTCCCACCACCCGCCAACACAATTCCCCCTGCATATACAATTAGATGCTGACATTTCCTGTGTAGCTTTGAAACCACAGCCTTTGAAATATTATTGTTTATGTTGTCAAATGTATGGAGTTAAGAAAGTACAGTGAATCCCATCCCACACCCAGCCCTTTATTTTTAAGTGCAGACAAAGGTCTAGTCATGGCTGATAGCTCCTCAGGCTGGCCCACTGTCATTCTGTATGTGATAATCGGCTGACAGACAGAATGCTAATGGACCATTTGTAGTCTGATGTAGGTCAGTGAGAGGTTGCTGCAGCCCTTGACTTTGGAGGAGGTGTGTGAGGAGGCTTCTCGCAGGGGAACAGCAAAACTGGTTACAATCCCCAGAATTACGTAAAAGGGATCATTACGGACAATGGACGTAACACTAGAATAAGGGACGGTCCGTGAAATTTACGGACGGTTGGTCACCCTATCTTTTGGGGCAATCTACCTTTCTGCATTTAACAAAGATGATGTCATATCCATACAACTCATAAATATATTCGGCAAATACAGTGATTGAAATAGTCTTTATATGAGTTGACATTAGGTGAAAATACTAACGTTTGGAGGATAAGGTGCTAGATTCTAGTGGCATTTTAAAGGAGACCTAAGGAACTAATCCAATTATTTAAATGATAGAACTGTTTGGGACTAAACATAATGTCAACATTAAAGATTTCAAGCATTGGGACAAATTTCAACAGCTGTGTGGTGAGCTAGTGCCCTGGCAGTTCCTCAGCTGCACCATTAATGAAGGCCTTCTCTAGTAAAAAACCAGCACTATGACCTCATGACTCAACTCTGTACAATCAAATAAACTTGAATATTATTGCATATAATCAATTACATTGATTATTAAATATGCATGAGGCTACTCCACAGACTTTGTTGTGACAACAGCTGGGAGACACAGCTGTGAAGATGCAGGCAAATGTTGCCTCTCCTATATGTCTCCAATGCACAAAAAAAACAATGATCAAAGTACATCTGTTGTATTAGTATAACTCTTAACAGATCAAGACCTGTTCCGGTTCACCCATGCAATACCTATGACTGGCACCCCTGCGTGCTGCACTACCTTCTTCTGTAGCTATGACATCTCTTGGAGAGCCAGTGGTGAATCACTGCGTTTGGTGTTCTGATCATGCACCTGCATTGCATCTCTAATTCTGCATCACTCGCTTCCTATTCTTCTCCAAGACGACGGGGCTTGCGGTCTCCTGTGTGATTTCTGCACCCTCATGTCTATGAGAAATTGCACCAATAGCATTTTTTGAATCAGTTTTATATTCTTTAGCTTTAGATCATCCCAAGGCAATATGGTTGACACAGTTACTTCCGAGTTTGTAATGGAAGGAATTCAAGGAAGACACTATATAAGGCAAATAAAAACATGTTTTCCGTGCCTCACAATGCTTTGAGTTTTGCTCCACATTTTTCATTGGGCTTAAAGCCCACTTACAATCCATTCCTTTGTCTCTTTATGAGTCTATCTTTTTCTTTATTGTCGGTTGTTGTCGTTTTTTTGATATTGTATTATTTTGTGGTTGTTCTAAGTTTTCTTGTAGAGATTCTTTACCAACATTTTTTTCCTAATTGTTTCTCTCTTAGGTGCTGTGGTCTTCAGTGCTTTTTCTGAAGTCTCTGGGAACCTCATGTTGGTACCTTTTTTGGGGTTCACTGTTCCTGATATCTGTTTTTCAGGGTTTTGAAATGGTGGTGTTTAAAGAAGGGCACTTCTATCATCCTTTGAGGGATCCAGAGAAAGAACACAACAGTTGATTTTAGAACATCACTTCTACGGTTTACGACCCCAGAAATATTTAAACCATCAACCTTAAAGAGGGTGTTAAATCCATTCAGGATCGTACAATCAAGGTACAATCCTTGACTGATGAAAATGCTGCCTTGAGCCAGGCAGTTGCTGTATGTGAAACCATGACTCTAGACCCGCCTTTGGCTTGCGTTGGTGGTGATAGGTTTGATGGGAACCCCAGAAAGGTGAAGGAGTTCCTAAATGTATGTCACTTTACCCACACACCTCATCATTTTAGAACCGATAGGACTAAAATTAGATGGATAATTAGTAATGTTAGAGGCAATACTTTAACTTAGTCAATTCCATTAGGAACTAGTGACAATGCCATACTCACTAATTATCAGGCTTTTTTAACTGCCTTCTTGACAATGTTTGATACGCCTGATCAAATGTACGCCAGTGACGAAGCTCTGTTAGACATTAAACAAGCCTCACAAGATATCTTATCCGTTGAAACTAAGTTTCACCAAATGACACAAGAAATAAATTAGCCTAAATGTACACAATATATCTTGTTTAAATGTGGATTGTGTGAAGAAATGCAAGGCAGTTAAGCAAGGGTCGCATGTCCTAAATCCTTGCACGGCTAATGGATATTACCATGGAAACTGATTTCAAACTTCATGAATGGAAAGCGGAACACAGCATGGAAGCTGTTCCCAGGTATACCGATTCTTGGCCAGATTCTCTATGACCTCCAGTGATTTCACAGGAAGATCCTCAGGAACCAATGAACCTGGGTTCAGTTTATGTGACCCTCTCAGAAGACTAGCCAAACAGACGTATAATTAATAGACTGTGTACATATTGTCAACAGAAAGATTGCACTGACAATATTGTCCTTTATGTCCAAGAAAGTCATGAAACAGACCACCTGCCTCTAAGAAGGGAGGAGCGAGTGGGTGTGTCTGCTTCTCTGCTTTCTTCAAAAGACTCTGAAGTTGTTATATAAACTCTATTATCTTCTTTTATTACTTTCTTTTATAATAGTTTGGTCCTCTGAGAAGGAAATATAGACTGAAGCCATCATCAGTTTGGGCACAACAAGATCACTTAAGATATGGAGATCTTAAGAGCTGCAAGAGTATTAATGAAATTAGATCTAAGTAGTGCTTGCCATTTATGAATGTTCATGAAGAGGGACAAATGGAAAACACATTTAAAGACTTTTCTACGGCTTTTTGAGTACAAGATAATGTCCCTTGGGCTCTGTAAAACTCTCCTGTTTCCCACCAATTTATGAACTCAATGTTTTCAGATCTGTTAAATCATTAAGTAATCTTTTTCCTACAAAATCTCACAGTATTTTTACCATCATTAGCAGCGCCTTGAACACTATAGCCTCATAGCCCGCCGTAGCGGGCTATACCGGCTATTAAAGGCCTGCTGCAGCGTTAAAGGCCTGAGCCGAAGGTGAGGGACCTTCACAAAGCAGCGGGACTTTAATAGCCGATATAGCCCTGCTACGAAGGGCTATAAGGCTATTAGAACATTCTGCCGCTAGAGGGCAGAATGTTCTAACAAATTAAACAAAGGCTTCAGGGAGCGTGAGGGGATTGAAATCCCCTCAGGCTTTCTGAAGCCTTTGTTCACAGCCACCAAGATGCATTGGAATGTTGGAGCTCCGGGCTTATACCAGCCATTATAAGTCCGGAGCACTCCATTGTTTTCAATGGAGCTTCCAACATTCCAATGTTCTAATGTGTGTTAAATTCTTTCTCATTTACGCTTTTACCAACTGGCTTGTAAACTTGAAAATGTTATTTTTGACGCTGACCAAGAAGAACACTTGAGAAAAATAATTTCAGTCCAGGGTCCATTAATGGACCCAAGGAATGTATCTGCTGTTACTGATTGTCCAACACCCAAGAAAGGGTTCCATATTACCTGTATTCCTGGTTCTAATAACATTTTAGTCAATGTCTTATTCAGACGATATCAAGAAATAGAATACGCCACATCCCAGGTTTTCATCACAGTTGTTCGACAGTAAGAACCCTTATTTGTTCCTCAAACTAGGGAAGCCTATCAATCTTCTCAAGACCATTTACTCATAAAACATGCTAATGAACCTAACCTTCTATTGTTAAATGGTAGCGGCAGTTTCAGTCGATAACCTTTCAAGTATTGCCCGGCGGTAATCGCCTCTCATACCACTCGATAATTTACCAATGAAAGAGGCAGGCGCCGGAGACTGGAAGGCAGGAAACAAAGTTTTATTCCGTCGGAGCAGAACACATCAGATCAGACAGCAAGGTATCGTCACGAGGTGCTCTAACTGCATCTCTGAGACCTGGTCTCTTATACACAGGTTTATTGCTTTATTACACATAGTACATTCTTGAGATTCCCTTGATGTATGAGAGAACATCCCCTGAAGCCCCGGCTCAGATCCGATCCCACACATAGCTACAGTAGAAGTCCCCGCCTTACCCGCAGTAGGAGATGGATATCGCGCAGCAGGGTATTCCGCCAATTCCCGGGGGTGTGTGTGACCGGTCGGGTCTCAGGGGGTAGGGGCTTTGATCTACTGTAATCCCTTTGATGTGGGGTGTTTCCCTTACAGTAGGGGCAATAAACTGCATCCGCAGGGCTAGGTGATGGCCTGGGACCAGTTCGGACAATGGGGCGCAGAGGAAGGGGGTTATCAAAGGAGAGGCATGACCATGTATGGGATGTCGGTCGGATGTGGTTCCGTAGCAGGGTCGCGCAGAAGGAGAGGGTTTATGGCCCGTGTATGAGAGAGCGGGGGTGGCCGGCGCGCGGGGGATGTTCGCAGCGCCAGGGGAAAGCGCTGGCGATCGAGAATGAGCGGGGAGAGAGTGGGGTGCCTAAAATGGCGGCCGTGCATTCGCTGTGCGTGGCGCTGGGGAGAGGCAAGATGGCGCAGATAATGTTCAGTTTGCAAGCTAAATTTCCACAGTCCTCCCTTTTAACATATCTCGCCAGCTTGCCTGGCTGACGTTTATCTTCGTTAACCTTCAGCTATAATATCGTTAATGTCTTTTGTACATTCCTTAAAGATACAGAGTTGTTAGGGCAGGCAGGAGTAATCTGACACATTTGCTTATAGTTACATACAGGTGATAAAGCAGGCGAGGAGGTAGTACATACAGAGTTACATCAGCTGTGCCGCATGTCAGGCCCAGGGACAGGAGGAGGGGAGTTTGTTTGAGCACAAATAGGATACTGTAAAGCAAACAGGATGTTCCTGGCAAAATAAGGGACATTCTATACATTACTTAAGGCCCAGACTTCGTGTGGATCGAAAATAGTCAGTATAGTCGCGTACATGGCTGGTGTTGTATGAATGTCACTATACAAAGTTACATTTTCTTAATTTCTCAGTGTACAGTCGGAAGTGATTGATGCAACATCATGAAAACTTGATAGGAAGATAGTTAATATGAAAAGGTGGTTGGGAGAGGATTTTCAACTTTGACATGGGTTCTTCTTTCCAGTGTCCTTTTTTATAAAGAGCCATCACTGGTAAGCTCTTATTGTTGTTCTTCTTTCGTTGGCACTGTTGAGCACCGGCGGTGGAGCTAAGGTCCAGCTCAAATCCAATTTCTCACATTGCAGGGTGTGACCATTCACTGTTCTCTGATCACAGCCCCGTTCCTTAACACAGTTCACCATAGGTACTTTGAGACAGGGTACCTGCTTTTTGTTCTTCTGTAGGTAAGTCAGATTCATAATCCATATAAAAGAGGGTGAGAGAGAAGGGTGTGACGTGCTTCGGGATGCCGAGGGAAGAGGGGGTGGAGTGGGATCGGATCAAAAAATGTGGACCAAGGGGAGCAGAATCTTCCAGCACTGGGCCCATCAATCGGGCCCGACGGGTTGAGACTTCAGGCACGCTGGTCAGTGAGCAGGGGGTGGGGGGCCTCGATGTAGCCCTTCGCGCTTATCATCCTGAAAATGGTGTCTCGTCTCACGCCCTTTTTGCTTCGTAGCTTCCCCCTTGGTCGATGTCATAGATGTTCCATGGTCTGCAGCCAGGCTGTGCGTCACGTCCGACCCCTCCCTTCCGATGGCAGCACGTTATCCTTAAATGGGTACAAGAGACAAAAATCTTAGAGAGTTGGCAGGGAAGACATTTACATACTTCATCCTCTCTCCCAACCACCGAGTGGTTGCGGACATGCTTTTATTGGTTGCTGTATGATTGGTGTCTATTAACTCTGATGTTAGTGTGTGCGTTACTAATCTATTAATCATTGCTGTGGTGCAAGTTTCTGTGGGTGTCCCTGTTCATCGTCTGGCCCTCTAGGTGCCGATTCCTGCGCCCGATACTGGTTGCAGGAAGCCTGACATCTGTCAACCTTCTAGTCTATTAAAAAATTCGAACCGGCTTCTCCGGCAGAGGCTCGTTCGTCTCAACACAAGTTTTGTTACTACATATTTCCTTCCGAGGACTGCTAAGTTTATGAAAAGAAAGTGCGAGGTGCTACTGTCACGGGTTCACGAGTATCCATAAGCTAAGCATTATTTTTGCTGGCGACAATAGGTAACCCTTTATCAGTTTAGGCGATGTATTATTAGTGAATAAGGTCATCAGCTGTTTCGTTCGAGATACTCTGAGGCGGCTAGTATAGGGCTGGGGTTATCTTGGGAGAACGGGGTGCTTTAGACGTTCTATTTCGGGGTAATTGGGCGGGGGTAATTCTGGGCGGTGGAGATGGTGTTGTTAAAGTTCTGAAAAAGTGGAAACCACTGACATATAGTCCCCGTGATGAGGGCCAAAATTGGGAGACATCAGTCGTCTTACCTGTCCTTTCTTTTCTCAGCCAATTAAGCTCAATATTTGTAGAAAGGAGAGGTAGTAACGTGGCAAAGTACGGTCGTTTTGTTTCAGTCAATTTGTTCGAACACCACCGTGCCCCAGGCCAATTATACACTTACCGAGGAGGTATGTGTCGTTAATTTATTCAAACAGAAAAGAGGGTAAGAAGGCTTTTTAGTGAGGGAGGGAGTGAGAGAGAGAGAGAGAGAGAGAGAGAGAGAGAGAGAGAGAGGGAGAGAGAGAGAGAGAGAGAGAGAGAGAGAGAGAGAGAGAGAGAGAGAGAGGTGTGCATCAAGTAGGCTATTTGGCATACATACGACACAAAACGAGAGAGACATGGGTAAGATAATAGGCCACTTGGTGCACACACAACATGGAGTAGCATGGGTCTGTTCCATGTAGGAAAACACAAGCGGGGAAAAGACATGAATTCGGTGATCACGTATACACAAAAGCCGGATAGGGTGTGACAGTACATGCATCAAGCGCAGAAACTTAAGATGGAGACTCAGGGCTACGTTGAGCATCGAGACCTCTCCTTTCCTGTCCTCCTTTCCTATGCATGCTGCGTACTTTCAGTATTTTGTAGTTTATCCTAGGGGGTGTCGGACCCTTTATTCTCCTCCCTTTGATCGATGGCGAGCATTTCAATCATACAGTGACGCTCTCTTCAAGTGACCTAAGCATGAGATGCACACACATTCATACCGTGTAATCATAGCACACACGCACAATCATGCCATACAGTTTCTCATGCTCTCAATGGTGGTCTGCACTTCACGCACTATCTCACAACGTTTGTCTAAATTTTCCCTGATATTGAACTCGGTACGGTCCATGTCCACTTCATTCTTCAGTTGGAGCTTCGTCGTGACCTATAGAGGGGAAAAAGAGGGGAGGGGATGTGCAGCATTCAAAGTACCCTAGCGCGCACAGACACGAAAAAGTTCTACTTACCACGTACCAGGCTAGTCGCAGGAATGGGTGATACCACAGACCTATTATTCCTTTTGTCCGGGACAAAGATGCTCTAATTTATTTCATTTCCTAAATTTGGGTTCCCTTGTCATACATGCATTTCTCAATCGGTCGTGTATTAAGGTGCAAGATACCATACCTTGCGTTTGGCATGTACCCTGAGCTATGGTTGACCATTGTTTAACAACTCTTGGAAAAAGATAGGTGTGATGGGTACAAATTCCGTTAATGGAAAAGATTCAGGCAAATGGGGACTGCATTACCTGTTTTCTATTGCTTGGGAGTAACAATCATTTATTCAAAAGAAGAAATCTTTATCAACCTATGTGATTAGTCATGACACTGATTCCGTAATTCCTTCAAGAGGCCCTTTATTTAAAACAATGTCAGTATACAAGATACGGGCCTACAACCGTTCAGGCCGGCCACGGCGTGAGAGGCGTTGAGTGTCATGAGCAACGCTACTACGGCATAAGATCGGTTCCCTTCCCGCCCCTCCCCGACCATCATGTGTGGAAGCATCGCATATATATATATATATCTCTCTTTTTAACACAAATGTCACGTGACTGGAACGCCACAAGGGTTTGTAGGCCTCTCCTACATCAGCGCCATCTTGGGGCGAGGTCGGGCCAGAGTACAGTCTAAGTCTTTCCATGAATTTAGCTGTTGGACCAGAATTCCTTTCAGTAGTTCGAGAACTTTCGTTAGCGTCAACTTTGCGTCAGCATGGCGTCACTGCGACCCCGTAGAAATGCCATGGTTCGTTCTTGGGGCGGGGCAGCAGGCGGGTTCTTCCGCCGACGCTTCGAACCAGTCTTTCTCATTGCACCAAGCGGAGGCAAGGTGGCTGCCGTCCGGGGCAAAGAGCAATGGCGGCGGTTTTGTCCTTACCGGAAGTCCGCGGGAGTCGAGTGTCAAATGACCCCAGCCGATTCTGCAAGGCTGAGGGGAGCATCTTGTCAAGGGTGGGGCCCACGCCCAAGCAGACAAGCTTTCGAGTCCAGAATTGTCTCACGGTGGGCTTTGGGCCTGGATCCGGAGGAGCCGACCGCCGGGGTTCAAGGGCAGCAGTAGCAGCAGCTCTTCGGTACAGCCACCGGAGAGGAGCCAACAGCAGTAACAACGGCAGTTCGGATGGTACTGCCACCGGGGTGATTCCAGTAGCAGCGACGACAGCAGTTTGGATGGTACCGCCACCGGGGTGGGTCCCCGATTACTTGGCTGCGGGGGCCCACTCCTCGCGTCGGGAGCTAGTGGCGATCCTGGTGAACCCGTGCTTGGGCGGTTGTCCGGTGGTCGCGTGCAGCGGCAGGGTGCAGCTCAGCTGGCCGGTGAGTCAAAGACGGTTGGGGTGCCCTCATCTGCTGGCGAGCCTCCACCTGGGGAGGTGGGGGAGGCCCGTCCGCGTCGCCTCCCTCCGCCAGGGCACCCTCCGTTATTGAAGGAAGAAGAGAATGGGAAGATCCGCACAGCGTGCCAGGGTGAAATTCAGCAAACCGATGAAAAAGATGGCTGGGGTGCCCTCATCTGCTGGTGAGCCTCCACTTGGGGAGGTGGGGGAGGCCCGTCCGCATCGCCTCCCCCCGCCAGGGCATCAGCCGTTATTGAAGAAAGAAGAAAGAAAACGGGAAGGCCCGCACAGCGTGGCGGACTCCGCCTTGGTGTTGCCAGAACTTCGGCGCTTCGTATAGCCTCCGGCCTATTCGCACAGTCGTCCGCCACTGATGTCAATGGATTTTTGCATGGCTTTTATAGCCCAAAGTCAACTAAAAGAACCGCCCAAAACAGGCCAATGTTGCAATTTCGAGGAAGGAGAGGCGAGGACGGTGTCACGTGGACGTTAAGGCTTTGGGATGGAGGTTGCAGCAGACTGTCATGTAAATAGTTGTTTTAAAACGTGTTTTAACCTGTTTGCCCTGTTGGTGTGTTTGTTATATCTTATAAGTTATTAAAATGTTATACCTATACTACTTCGTTGGAGTGTTTGTACATATTTGTAATCTGGTGACGAGCACAAGGAGGTTACTGTGCAATCGGAAAAATAACATAGACCAATTGCGCGCGATCTAGCCCTAGTTTGGTGACGTCGATGGTAGGTGTCAGCAGGCTTCCGTTTGTGCAGGATTTTGTCATGCTTATTGGGCGGGGTGGGCAGTGAGGCAGACATGTTTAGGTAGCGAGAGTAATGGAGTCGGGCTACCTCGTGGCCGTCTCGACCGTGAGCTTGGCTCCTTCCCTTGGTTTCATATGTCCCACAGAGGGCTAACTCCTAGCGTTACTTTAGTTTTTGTAAGGTCAAAAAGGATCCTACCAGTGCCTTTACTATTTTGTCGATTCCTGTTCGTTCATCCTTCGTTAGTCGATTCATTCTGGTGGAATCTTTCTTTCCCATCTCATGGTCATCTAGCGTTATAGCCGACGTTGGGTCCAGTACAAGAGGCTCAGCCGGCGCGGAGGCCGTGAGGACCGAGGCCCCTGTACTGCTTTCGCTCGTGTTCGGGGGTTGTGGGTGTTGCACTACTGACTGGGAGGGTGCATATGGAGGGGGCATGTAAATGATCGGGGGACCTAACAGTAATTCGTCATTCGTTCGCTGTTTAGAGGATAACTCAGGGTAGAGCAAAGAAGGGGTCCTAACAGCGTACTGGCCTGATGTTTCGGGCTTCTGTCTTAGTTTAGTTTCCCTTCTCTCCTTTATTTCTTCTTCTAACTTTCTAGCGGCAAGGTTAGCTGCTTTTCGTAATTCCTTTTCTGCTTTTACTTCTTCCCTCTTTTTCCGTTGTGTTGCTTCTTTGCGCCACATGCCGATACTGTCAAGCATAGTAGGCGTCGTCTTATTGTTACGCAGAGCTATTTCTAGCACTTCTATCTTATGGTCGTTGAAGGATCCCGTCAGTGGCCACTGACTCTCGGGGTCCTTCCTTGTATATTTATGCCATAGCTTGCTATAAGCTACGGCGACTAGTCCATATTTAGTGAACATGTCCTTATTAGGGGTGCCTTCCAGTGGAGCCGGATGGTCCACCTCTAATAAGCGGTCCGGGCAGAACCAACTACCAATCAGTGGGGAGAAGATAGGCATGACGGGTTTCAACGGGGACAAAAGTCAGCACTACCTATCTTTTCACTGCTTGCAAAGACTAGACAGAATATCTCTATTCTTCGTTATTTGTAAGCAGAGAATACCTCCAAAGAACCAATATCGAACAACTAGTGTTCGGACAATCAATCAATCAATGGGGAGATAAAGATAGGCATGACGGGTTTCAACGGGGACAAAAGTCAGCATTACCTACCCTTCACTATTTGCAAAGACTAGACAGAATATTTCTATTCTACGTTATTTGCAAACAGAGAATATCTCAAAGAGCACTATTCTTCAAAACAATCAATGTTCGGACAATCAATCAGTGGGGAGATAAAGATAGGCACGACGGGTTTCAACGGGGACAAAAGTCTGCGTTACCTACCCTTCACTATCTGCAAAGGGAGAGAGAGAGAGAGTATTTCTACTCCTCCCCGTTTGTAGACAGCGAATATCTCAAAGAGAACAATCAATGAGTACAATCAATGAGCAATACTAGTATTCCAAAGCTTCAGACAATCAATCAATTATTTCGCAATTTGTCGTGTATCACGACCTTACCCGGACCGCGTGGACAGTTTCTCGTCTTCCGCCTCCAGCGCCCGATCGTCCTCTACTCTCCGTATTTGCCGCGGCACTCCTGATGGTTCCCAGTCAGGACCGTAGATCACTCGAGAGAGGTCTGCTCGGAACCAGTGAAGTTCGGATGATCGGCTGCCAGACGAGGGTCTATTGGGCAGGAGCTCTCCCGATCGTTGCAGTCGTTCACTCTGTCGTCGGGACCTCTCACACTGGATCCACGTGTCGCTGATGGGCCCCACGTTTGGGACGCCAATTGTTAAATGGTAGCGGCAGTTTCAGTCGATAACCTTTCAAGTATTGCCCGGCGGTAATCGCCTCTCATACCACTCGATAATTTACCAATGAAAGAGGCAGGCGCCGGAGACTGGAAGGCAGGAAACAAAGTTTTATTCCGTCGGAGCAGAACACATCAGATCAGACAGCAAGGTATCGTCACGAGGTGCTCTAACTGCATCTCTGAGACCTGGTCTCTTATACACAGGTTTATTGCTTTATTACACATAGTACATTCTTGAGATTCCCTTGATGTATGAGAGAACATCCCCTGAAGCCCCGGCTCAGATCCGATCCCACACATAGCTACAGTAGAAGTCCCCGCCTTACCCGCAGTAGGAGATGGATATCGCGCAGCAGGGTATTCCGCCAATTCCCGGGAGTGTGTGTGACCGGTCGGGTCTCAGGGGGTAGGGGCTTTGATCTACTGTAATCCCTTTGATGTGGGGTGTTTCCCTTACAGTAGGGGCAATAAACTGCATCCGCAGGGCTAGGTGATGGCCTGGGACCAGTTCGGACAATGGGGCGCAGAGGAAGGGGGTTATCAAAGGAGAGGCATGACCATGTATGGGATGTCGGTCGGATGTGGTTCCGTAGCAGGGTCGCGCAGAAGGAGAGGGTTTATGGCCCGTGTATGAGAGAGCGGGGGTGGCCGGCGCGCGGGGGATGTTCGCAGCGCCAGGGGAAAGCGCTGGCGATCGAGAATGAGCGGGGAGAGAGTGGGGTGCCTAAAATGGCGGCCGTGCATTCGCTGTGCGTGGCGCTGGGGAGAGGCAAGATGGCGCAGATAATGTTCAGTTTGCAAGCTAAATTTCCACAGTATCTATTCAAATAGGTCAGACTTTTGTGAAAATAAACTTTGGATTCCTTCTACCTCACTTCAGTTACAAGTTTTCAAGTGATACCATAAATTGCAAATCACAGGACATCCTGGTATTCAGACGGGAAACAGCCATTTCAATGCAGATTTTACCACACAATACCATTACATTGCATGCGTTACAACGCATGCGATGTAACAACGCGTAGCCATTACTACGCATACCATTACATCGCATGCACTTTTACAATGCATGCGATGTAATGGCTATCCACATTGTTTTGAGGAAACTGAGGCTGTTTCCTCACAACGACATGCACCGCCCCTCAGACGACGCTGGAAGCAGGAGAGAGGAACCATGAGAAGAGTGAGGATACGGGGGATTGCGCTTAGGGTTTGGGTTACTTTTGTTGTGCTTAGGGTAGTGTCAAAGTAGTGTTGTAATGTTTGGGTTGTGTAGTGTAGTGTTTTAGGGTAGTTTCTGGGGGTCGTGCAGGGTAGTGTTTTAGTGTAGGTACCGGACTGTGGGTAGGGGCTGGGTCGTGCTCATGCTGGGGGTAGTGTTTTAATGTTTAGGGTAATGTTTTAGTGTTTGTGTAGTGTAGTGCAGTGTTTTAGGGTTTAGGGAAGTGTCGGGGGGGTCGTGCAGGGTAGTGTTTCAGTGTAGGGACTGGACTGGGGGTAGGGGAGGGTCGTGCTGGGGGTAGTGTTTTAGGGTTTAGGGTAGTGTTGTAGTGTTTGTGTAGTGTAGTGGAGTGTTTTAGGGTTTAGGGTAGAGTTGGGGGGGTTGTGCAGGGCAGTGTTTCAGTGTAGGGCCCGGACTGGGGGTAGGGGCAGTGTCGTGCTGGGGGTAGTGTTTTAGGGTAGTGTTGTGGTGTTTGTGTTGTGTAGCGTAGTGTTTTAGGGTTTAGGGTAGTGTCTGGGGGTCGTGCAGGGTAGTGTTTCAGTGTAGGGACTGGACTTGGGGGAGGGTCGTGCTGGGGGTAGTGATTTAGGGTTTAGGGTAGTGTTGTAGTGTTTGTGTAGGGTAGTGTGTTAGGGTTTAGGGTAGTGTCGGGGGAGTCGTGCAGGGTAGTGTTTTAGTGTAGGGACTGGACTGGGGGTAGAGGGAGGGTCATGCAGGGGGTAGTATTTAAGGGTTTAGGGTAGTGTCGGGGGGGTCGTGCAGGGTAGTGTAGTGTTATTGTAGTGAGAGGACTGGGGGTCGGTGGAGAGTTGTGCAGGGGTACTACATTAGTGTTTAGGGTAGGATAGGGTAGAGTCACTTACCTTGCAAACTTTTATCATGAGTATAGCTTTACCACGCATGCCTTTGCGTTTTAATGGCATGCGTGGTAAAGGCATAGTCGTGGTAAAATATTGCGATGTAATGGCATGTCGTTGTCATTGACATCGCGTAGTAATACCCGCGTTGTAATGGCATGCGTGGTATTTGTGTGAGATGTAATGAGACACATTCTATTCAGACTAATAGTGAGTTGATTATGACATACTCTTGGTGGCCTTCAATTAGGAAAAACATTGCATCTTTTGTTTCTTCTTTCTTCATATGTATGCAAGCCAAGACTTCACATCTACATATAGCAGGCAAGAGCTACTTTGGCCACTTGAAATTGTAAAAAAACCATAGTTAATAATTTCTACTGACTTCATTTCTGATATTCTAAAGTCAGAAGGGTGTACAGTAATTATGGTATCAGTGGAAACCCTTACTAAGATGACACATTTCTGTCCATTGCCTAAACTTCAAACTGGACCCTAAATGCCCATGTCTATTTTACAGTAATTTTTTCATTTATATTGACTGCTCAATAAAATAATCTCTGACCATTGGCTGTTGTACATTTATTCCTTCTGGAAGGCATCGGTATTGAAAGAGCTCTCTCTCCAGGGTATTGCCAACAAAGTAATGTCTAAACTGAGTGAGTTAATCAAGCTCTTGAATAGTACTTGAACAGTGCATGAGATATTTTACCAGCGAACAATCCAAATGGAAAACCCCTTCTATCCAATGCAGAATTTGCTTATCACAACACCATTCCTTCTGCTACTTTTTTTCTTCATACTGACCATCCAAGAGTATTTTCAATGAAGATTTCTATGGGAGATCAGGTATCAGCTGTAGCAGATCATTTCACTCCTGCAAAGATACGTTTTAAATGAGCTAAGACTTTAGCAGCTGCTAAAACTAGAATGTAAACTGAAGCAGATAGGAAGAGATGCCCAAAACTTGTATTTGTTCAGGAAGAAAGTTTGGTTATCCTCTAGGTTTTTACTTTAGGCAATAAATAAAGAAACTTCATCCACAATTCTTTGGTCCTTTTTGTGTTTTGAGATTCTGAATCCTTTAACTGTTCACCTCTCTTTCTCTAAAAAATGGAAGATCCATCCTATTTTCCACGTCTTAAATGAAACCTGTAACAGAAACAAAATACCTTTCTGCCTTTTAAGTCAGCAAGTTGTAAAGAATGAATCCTTTTAGATCAGGTTGATCAAAAGACAGTTTAAAAGAGGGAAACTCTGTTGTTCAGAGACCGTATAATGGATCTCTGAGGTATACAAAAGTAATAATTATTTACAACATGTTAACTTGAAACCCTTGCTTTTGAATTTGAGGTATTTTGTTTTCTCTTCTATTTTATATTTAGACCTTCAACTATAGAGGATATACATTTCGTGAATTTTTGCCTTTAAAGCGTTATATGTTTTTTAGTCAGTAACTAGATGATTACTACTAATGATTAATGCTGTAACCATATTTGTGAGAGTACGTCAATTGATAATAAAACAACGGATGCAGTATCTATAAGTTTAGAGAAATAGTTATAACTATGAGAAAGTGACTGATTGTTGCGAATTACGTGTTGGCTTCAACAACTGTTTACACCAGTTTTTAATGTTAACAACAAAGCATATACTAATGGAATAGTCTACTTCAATTGTGTAAGATAATTGTGTGCAAAGTATTATTTATATTTCCTTATTTATGTATTATATGATTTTTTTCAGTATTTGTGGAACGGCTTAAAATAAAATTAGAAACTGGATTATTCCAGTTTCTGTAGGCATATTAATAGAGACTGTGTTTATGAAGACTCAATCATTTTTTTTACATACGTTTAGAAATTATGACAGAGGGATAACTGGTATATAGGAGTGTACCAGTGGCTGGACATAGCAGGCTCCCAAGTTATATCTATTCTTGAGTATTTTATGGTACAAAAACGAGTTCTTTTTTTCAGTTGAATGAAATACTCAGTGCATAGTTTACATCCCTTTGTAGCACAATTACCATTTGTTAAAGGCAGTCAAAAAAGTACAGTATAGGACAACAATTAAAAATCCCAAGGTTTATAATGACATATCCTCCTTTAGAATTTGGTGGTGTGGGATATCTGTCAAACAATGGTGAATGTCCCGTCCTCTGACTTTAGTTAGCCATTAACAACAATGCACTCTTGATATCTCAGACTGCGCAATGTTTAGTAGATGTCCCATATCAACCAACTCTAAATAAGGCTCTTAGGCCCTCATTACAAGTTAAGGGCTAAATTCCAAACCCTGTGGAAGAAGAAGTTTGTACAGGAATTGGAATTACGAGATGTTTGATAACTATCCCAGTTTTCCCCCGAGGTTCGGAAAGGCGAAACCTGCCAAAATGTATAGGATGAAAAGGCCAAGGCCAATAAAAATGGTAAAACTTGGAGAATTCGGAGTGTTAAATACTGATTCTGCTTGTTATGCCCCATATTGATGTTGAAAACCTAGAATAAGAGGTGCTTACCATATGAGGTAAATACCTCATTATTTTGACCCAAATTGTTATGAGGCCTTATACTCTGTGAAAGAAACTAAAAGAAGGATACATATTGTCTTGAGGTATTTAGAACTGAATCTATATGCCTGTAGGGTCTCATTTTGAGGTTACCTGAGTTTGACTGCAGGGGCCATCAGTAAATCAGGCGAGGGGCTGGACTTACTGGGACACTGAGAGTCCCTTTGGAAAAGGGACTTACCAGATGAATCAGCAGTTTTGCATTGGTACTCCTGGTAAATCCTAATTTCGGCAGACAAAAAATCTGAGTGAAACGCACAAGGCCTGTGAAGTTTCCACTGATCTCATTAATCTGAAAGAGATGATAACACCTGTTAACAGCCACTTCTGAATTATTGGGAACCCTTGCAAAACTAGGTGATATTTTTATGAGACTCCGTCTTCTTCATGTAGCATTGCTGGACAGGATAAGTCATGGCAAAATTATGTTAGAGAGCATGGGCTGTGCTATTTTGTGACCTTCATTTTGAATTACACTCACATTTATAGCGTATTTGCTGGGACGGCACCATATGAAAAAGAGGTATCTGTGGGATATTTTTTAGGTCTGGAACTAGCCCTCACACCACCATCATCTTTTACTATAAAAGCGAGGGCCAAATGGACCGCTCCGGGACCTGGGGACCAACACCTCCCTAGGGATACAAATAAAATTAATCCGTGGGGGTGTGTGCAGACCCCCTGAGCCCCTGAGGACCACCACCTCCCAGGGCTTTTTTAAATGTAATGTGTGGGCTGCTTGGACGCCTCCCCAGGGAACCACCACCTCACTGGGGCAATAAATAAATAAAATAGTGGGGCCACACAGACCCCACGAGCTCCGGGGACCACCACCTTCTCAAGGCTTTGAATAAAATGAATAGTAGGGCTGCCCCTGCCCCCTGAGCCCTGGGAACCCCTGCACGGCAAAAAAGAATGGAAAAAAGTAGCTGCAAATCCGCGCAATTCACAACAAAAAAATACAAGAGCGGTCTCCTGTGCTTGTTATTAATTAATCCCCCAAGTGGACCAGGTCCCTGGGGCATGCTGAGTTAATTAAATTAAAGGAGGAGGTGCATGTGGTCCACCTTCATGGCCATTGCTATGCCTTGGGGACCACCCCCTCCTTGGGGCTTATGGTTAATATAATGGGGGCACCAGTGACTACCACCTCCCCGGGGCTTTAAATAAAATGAATAGAGGGGCTGTGCAGACCCCCCCCTAGCCCCGGAGACAACCACCTCCCTGGGGCTTTTGTCAAATTAAACACAGGGGCTGCGTGGACTCCTCCAAGCCCCAGGGACCACCATCTCCCTGGGGCTATAATTAACATTAAAGAGGAGGTCCACGCAGGCCCCTAGCCCCAGGGACCTCCACCACCTCCACGGGGCCAGATACAAGAAAGGTGGGGGCAGTGTGGGCCCCCTCCTGGAGCTAATAATGGCCCGGGGCACCGCCACCCCCCAGGAACGGCTCCTGCTATGTCCCGGGGTGCCCACCCCGGGACATAGCTGTTTGCTTTTGCTTGGCGGGAGCTGACAGCTTCCGCCAAGCAAAAGCAAACACTCCAGTTCCAGCGGGCGTGAGATGTCAAATGCTCCCGCCCGCTAGAAGCAGAGGTTTCATCTCTTCCCTGCCTGCAGACATGTGGGCAGGGAAAGAGATGAAAGTATTGATCCTGCACTTAGGGAGCTGCATTTCCAGCAGCTCCTTGCATGCAGCAGGAATGTCGGCTCCCACAGGAGGCGGGGAGCCGGGTGGGACTGCGGTTGTCTTGAGGCTCCCACTGCAGTCCCAGGGGAACGGACAGAAGGGAGCCGAAACAGGCAGAATTAAGGTCAGAAACATGCAGAAAGAGGCAAGATAAAGAAGAGAAACGAGCAGAATGAGGCAGAATGAAGGTCAACAATGAGCAGAAAGAGACAAGATAAGGGAGAGAAACAAGCAGAAAGAGGCAGAATAAAGGTCCAAAACAAGCAGAAAGAGGCAGAATGAAGGTCAGCAATAGCAGGAAGAGGAAAAATGAAGGTGAGAAATGAACAGAAAGAGGCAAAATAGAGGTCAGAAACAAGCAACGTTAGGCAGAATAAATGTGAGAAACAAGCAGAATGAGGCAGAATAGGGATCAGAAATGAGCAGAAAGGCAAAATAAAGGTGATAAATGAGCAGAAAGAGATGAACAAAGGTCATAATTCAAACAGAAAGAGGCAAAATGGAGATGAGAAATATGCAGCAAGAGGCAGAATAAGGTCTGAAACTAGCAGCAAGAGGCAGAATAAATGTCAGAAACTAGCAAAAAGAGGCAGAATATTGGTCAGAAACTAACAGAAAGAGGCAAAGTAGAGGTCAGAAATAAGCAGCAAGAGCAAGATTAAAAGTCAGAAACAAGCAGAAAGAGCCAGAATAAAGGTTAGAAACAACCATAAAGAGGCAACATAAAGGTGAGAAATGAGAAGAAAGAGGCAGACTAAAGGTCAGCAACGAGCAGAAAGAAGCAAAATAGAGGTCAGAAACAAGCAGAAAGAGGCAAACTAAAGATCAGAAATGAGCAGGAAGAGGCAGAATAAAGGTCAGAAATGAGCAGAAGGAAGCAAAATAAAGGCCAGCAATGAGCAGAAAGAGGCTAAATAAAGGTCAGACACAAGCAGGAAGAGGCAAAATTGAGGTCAGAAATGAGCAGAAAGAGGAAAAAATAAAATGAGCAGAAAGAAGCAGAATAAAGGTCAGAAATGAGCACAAAGTGGCTGAATAAAGATCAGAAGGGTGCAGAAATGGGCAAAATAAAGGCCAGCAATGAGCAAGTAGGTCACAAAATAGAGAACAGAAATAACCAGAAAGAAGTAAAATAGAGGTCACAAACAAGCAGAAAGATGCAAAACAGAGGTCAGGAACAAGCAGAAAGAGAAAAAATAAGGGTCAGAAATGAGCGTCAGGATGCAAAATAGAGGTCAGAAATGAGAAGCAAGAGGCAGAATAAAGGTGAGAAACAAGCAGAAAGGCAGAATAAAGGTGAGAAACAAGCAGAAAGAGGCAGAATAATGGTCGGAAACAAACAGAAAGAGACAAAATAGAGATCAGAAACGAACAGCAAGAGGCAGAATACAATTCAGAAATGAGCATAAGCAGAATAAAGGCCAGAAACAAACAAGAAGAGGCAAAATAAAGGTGAGAAAGGAGCAGAAAGAGGCTGAATAAAGGTCAGAAACAAGCAGAAAGAGGCAGAATAAAGGGCATCAACCAGCAGAAAGAGGCAAAATAGAGGTTAGAAACAGGACCGAACTGACCGTAGCGGGCACCGTGCAATTCCCCGGTGGGCCGCCAGGGTGGGCCGGTTTTGGTACCCTGTGGGGGCCGTTTTTGTTACAAGGCCGTTTTTGCAGCATAGCTGCAATATCGGCCCCTGTGACAAAATCGTCCGAAACCGGCCCTGGCAAATAGCTCGGCTGCACCCCCAACCCCCTGGGGGGCCGGCCGAGCACTTTGCCAGAGCCAGTTTTGGTTCCCAGTCCGGCCCTGGTCAGAAACAAGCAGAAAGAAGCGAAATAAAGGTCAGAAGCGAGCATAATGAGGCAAAATAAAAGTCAGAAACAAGCAAAATTAAGGTCAGCAGCGAGCACAGAAAGACGCAAACAAAAAAGTGAGAAAAGAGCAGAAAAAGGCAAAATAAAGTTGAGAAACGAGCAGAAAGAGGCAGAATGAAGATCAGAAATAAGCAGAAAGATGCAAAGAGGTCAGAAACTAACAGAAAGAGACAACATAGAGGTCAGAAATGAGCAGCAAGAGGCAGAATTGTAGGAAGGAGCCACAAGCTGTTGAAGGTAAGTATGGTGGTGTATTTCGGAACAGGCGGGTAGCAACTTTTACAATGCGGAGGCCTCGACCAACTACCACAACCGTTTCTTATCATGTTCCGTTATGGAATCCTTAGGTATACTAGATACCACATTTCCCTTCTTTACGCAAATTATACAATGTGAAACACAATATGAATAAAGATGGTATTTCGCATAAATTTAAAGTAAAACAAAAATTTATAATAAGCTGTACAATAACAGTACTATACATAAAACTGCAAATAACAGCTGTATAAGCTGACTAACTAAAGTCCAACAGTGTGACTACATTTGAGTATATTGCATCTAAGTACCTCATCCCACTCATTTTTCCGGACAAATGGGTAGAGATCACCGAATCCCAAATCAATGCTATTGATCAACCCATCAAAAATTCATTACATTTAGAGGGTATCATCACTGATCAACCTGTGTGAGTAGACTTACCCCAGCAACTAGGTCCAGAACCTTCTGCTCCAGGAACCTGACCCAGGACTTACTCCCCCTCAGTGCGCCATCGGAACTGAATGTGCCATTGGAACCAGAAGCACTGGAGGTAGGTGCACTTTCATCCCACATCCACTCATAAGTCTGGGGAGAGTTCACCTCACACTTTTCATGCCTCATATTCAGCACTCTGTTGCACCTTGACATCCTGCTAAAGTGCCACACCTTCTCATCAATCAACAATGCTGATCTTGCATACATCACTTTTACTTGCAAGGGTTCTTTGGATATGCTGTTACCTTTCCCAACCTTGCCACCAAATTTCACCTTCATCCAATCACCCGGTTCCAAGTAAAATTCCTTTACACCATGTTTTTTGTCATAATCTTCCTTGTATATTTCCCTCATCCTCTGTAAATTCCTTTTCACGGCAGCTGGGGACCATTTACTGCACAACTTCAAATTCATCCAGGCCCTATTATCTTTTGTGAAAGGTTCTCTCCCCCCTGAGAGGGCTGCACCGTGTCACAGTAGGCGTTATTCTATGCACCCAAATAGTCTTGCCCATCTCTTTCTCAAGTCATTGCCAGCATTAATAGCTGTTTGCAGATTCCCCATTAGCACCCTGTTGTAGCATTCCACTATTCTGTTGCCGGCAGGATGGTAATTAGACATGTGCTTTTAATTTATGCCATTCCTTACTAAAAATTCCCCAAACTTCTCTGTTGTAAATTTTGGCTCATTGTCACACAATATAGATTTTGGTATACCTTCCCTTAAAAATGTTTTTTCCAAGAAAGATAATAAAGTGCCAGCATCAATATTAACAGACACTTTACATTCCAGCCATTTTGCATCCAGAAATCTGTCTAACATGAATCCTCCTATAGAGAAGACGACAAGACTGCTAAGATGTGAATCTCCTTTTTGTCTCTATTGGGAGCCGGCATTGCACCTGCATGCAGGGAGCAGCAAAAAAAAGCTACTCCCTGTGTGCGGGAGCAATTTTTTCATCTGTTTCCACGGGCAGGAAAACCGATAAAAATTCCACTCCCAGCGGGCATGAGCCTTTTTCCTGCTCCTGCCCGCTGGGAGCTGACTTACTGTTTGCTCTCACTTGGCGGGAGCTGCAAAGTGCTCCCACCAAGTGAGAGCAAACAGCGGTTTCCCGACCCACACTAGTGTGGACTGGGAAACTGCTATGTCCTTGGTGTGGGCACTCCAGGGCATTGCTGAGCCTGGCCCTGGAGGATGGGTTCCCCAGGTTCATTAATGGCTCGGGGAGGGTGGCTGCACGGCCCTCCTCCATTTTGATTGCAAGGCCGGGTCCCAAGGGGCCCAACCACCAGTCCTAGGAGTTCAGGGTATTCTTACCCTGCTCCCTTATTGCTTTTTTATCATTTGTTCTTATGATTCAGACAATTCCAAGTCCCAAGATGGCTGCCAACACTTTGGGGCCGATTCCGGCCGCCAAACGAACCGACTGACACGGACCCGGACCAAATACCGACCGACACGGACCAGCGCTGTACAACCCATGCAGTACGATGCAACGCATGTGAATTACAACCAACACGTACGTAATACAAGCCGTACGACCGAGCCGTTGGGAAAATAGTGATCCGGCCGGAAAACCGACGCGATTATCGCCGACCGACACGAACCCGGAATGAACCCGACCGACCCGTACCCGCGATGTACGATTCGCGCAGTACGATGCAATGCGTGTAAAACCAGACGACTCGCACTGAGACCAAGCCGAATGACCGACACGCACAGACAACCCGGCACACAAGCAATAGAGACCGCCGCGACCGACGCGTACCAAACACAGAAGATAGTCAGCGTGAACGAGGCGGAGAAGCCCGCACGAGACAACAGCAGTGTCCGTCCGTCACATGAACGTCTCCTTCATGCCTACAAAACCCAAAGGAAAAAAGACAAAAAAAGGACCAAACAAGCAATGCCAATGCCAATAAATACCAAAGAAAAAACATGGGACAAAGACACACCCACAACTCCAACTATATAAAGGACTACAATCACTACCATCATCCCTTGCAAACAGGAGACGCAGCCAGCAGCAAACACCAGTACACAGCAACCACAGACACACTCACAACTCACCCATCACACAACTCACACACCATCAGCACCTCATACAAAAGCACACACACATACACCCAGCAAAACCAACACCAAACCACCCTCACTTGCACCCTCACACACACATCTATCACCACCACCACCCATCACCATGCCCCCAAAGAAGAATCCAAAGTTCACAGATAGTGAGTTAGAAGTGCTGGTAGATGAGATCATCAGAGTAGAGCCACATGTGTTTGGTACATTGGTCCAAAGGACCCCCATCTCACAGAATACCAAGATGTGGGCGAGGCTTGTGGGCAAGGTGAACGCACAAGCACCAGCAAGGTGCACTAAGGACGATATCCAGAACAGGTGGTATGACATGCGCAGGAGGGTCAAGAAACTCATCAAAAAAGATCACGCCCTTAGTCAGTGCATCGGCGGTGGCCCTCCTGCCAAACCAGTCTACTTCAGGACCTGGGAGGAGAAGGTGCGTGACATCCTACCACCAGAGAGCGTCCATGGCCTAACAGACATCCCAGAACCTGGTGAGTACACAAACAATATACCCAGGATTGTGTGGCGAGGGGACAGTGAAACCATGCACCGCAAGCAAAGCTACGCTAACCAATAGATAATCAGCCCAAGATGTGTATGCAAGTCAGACAAACGCAATACCTGCCATCTCATAGTAACTGGGAACTGTGTCATGACATGCACCAACCTCCAAACAAATAGAGCAAGCCAGTGGCACAAAGCCAAATAGAGCATGCCAGACAGTTTGCCACCACAAACACACCACCTCACAGTGCAGCTGACTGTCAGGAAGGAATGGTGGGGATGCAGGTGAAGTGAGTGTATCCAAAAGCATGATGGGGCCTGTAGTCACAGATAATGCTCCCCCTCCTGATTGGCCCCTCAAGACCTCTCTGAAACATGCCCACATCACAGGGAGTGGAAAATGACTGACAAGATTGCTGACACTGGGTCCTGCTCTGGGGAGCACAAGGCCCTGCTCGGGGTTGTGTGCAAATCAGAAGTAGGACACCACTGACTGACATCCTGAAAGACAACTTGCACGCCCTACAATGGAAGCACGTTTCATGATGGGAAGGAGGATTGACAGCCCTGACCATACTTACCAGCATGGGGAGGCACCCCCCCCTCAACACAAACTCCACACAACTCACCGGGTACAATGCATTGACACACACCTCTGAAATGTCAGCAAAAGATACCCTGTACTGGGTGCTGCTGTGTGAAGCATAGGGGCTCACTTTGGACTTGTAGCCAAACAAACACCAGGATTTCACAGTCAGCCATCTTGCCACTGCTGTCACACCCCCTCACAGGGAAGCAGAGTCAAGAGGTAGGAAGTATGGGCATGCTGGGAAGGGGGTTGTAGCCAAGAGTATGATGGGCCTCGCAGTCACAGACAATCTACACCCGCCCACATGGCCCAGCAAGATCAAACTGAACTATACTCCCTCACAGGGAGTGGGAAGGGACTCACAAGATGTCTGACACTGGGCTCTGTTGTGGGGAGCACAAGGCCTTGCTGAGAAATGGCCAACAACAAACATCAGGACTTCACAGTCAGCCATCTTGCCATTGCTGTCACACCCCCTCACAGGGAAGCAGAGCCAAGAGGGAGGAAGTATGTGCATGCAGGGTAAGGGGGGTGTAGCCAAGAGTATGATGGGACTCGCAGTCACAGACAATCTACTCCCACCCACATGGCCCAGCAAGATCAAACTGAACCATACTCGCCCCACAGGGAGTGGGAAGGGACTGACAAGATGTCTGACACTGGGCTCTGTTGTGGGGAGCACAAAGCTATGCTGGGAAATGGCCAATAACAATATCAAACTCTGTCCGTGACAAGCTGGGAAAAAGCAGTGTACAGGCAAGCATCTGTTCGAAAAGTAGAAAAAGTCATGTTTGTGAACCATCGATGCATGTAGAAACATAACTCACATTGTGTGTCTCTTCCAAACACCAGCACCAAATGATGAGGATACCCAGTCCCAGACTCTGGTGGACACTGAGCTCTCTGGTCTGACTCTCTCACTGTCCTCTTCAGATGAAGACGACCAACCTGGCCCCTCCGGTGTGAGCCATCATGCAGCACCAGCAGCATCAACAACTGCACCCCCTGTACCCACGCCTCCAGCATCTGGACACTGACAGGGCACCCCCGCCAACACGGACAGACCAAGGTCAATCAACACCCACAGTACAGGGACACAGGACCCCCTGGAAGCTACAGCAAACACCACCAGCAACACCACCTAAGGGGTCACAGTGTCACCTGTGCGTCCCGCCGATGGTCCTGCCCGTGTGGATAGGGGTGCTGGGACAGGTGGGAGGCAGAGGGTGTGCCTTAGAGAGGGGTCTGGACTGCATGATGATCCCCACCTGGCACGCAACTTGGATGCGTACCAGGATAGCACCGGAAGATTTGGCCAGGTAGTGGGGATCCTCAAGGACAAGCGACACGAGCAGGTTACCCACCATACCCGCATGGAGGCCAAGTGGGATGCCATTACTGCGGTGCATCGGGACATACTCCAATGCCTCCGCCAGATCAACACCAACCTGTCCAAACCTCCCTGTGTGGCCACAACATCTGTCGCTACACCATCTGCCAGCGCCACAGGGAGGGAGGAGGACTGTGGCGGAGAGTCCCCTTCACCGCAGAGGCCTGCACCTGTGGATTTCCCCCGGAAGAAGAGGGGTCGTCCGAAGAAGGACATGTGAGAGGCAGATGTACCAGCACATCCCCCAGGGCCTCTAAACCTGTTCCTTGTGCGCAACCTGTTCACCTTGTCCAATCGCACACTAATCGACCACATGACATGGAGGGTTCATGTTGGGCCAATGTAGCAGATGACTGCGGACTTTACTCTGGACATTTCATCTACCAGCAATTCCAACTCCAATGTGAACTTTGGATACCCAAACCAATGTACAGCACTCACCATCCTGTGCATTTCCCACACATATGTTAGTAAATAAACTCACCAGTACACCATACTTGCCTCTGTTGTGATTCCAACTTGTCATGTTCAGGGAGATGGCGATCTGCTACACAACACAGTGCATGTCAAATACTGCGACAATGTGACCAAAGTAAGGTGAGTCATGGTGATGTGACACATGTGAGGGAGACACACCACTATGGCAACACAAAACATACTCACCATGGCCATGTTACTCATCACACACAATGATGTTGACCTGAAACACATTGGCATGCACAGACACAACACCAACCCCAGTCAGTGGTAACAAGTCCACAGGTGAGGTAAGCAGATGTCACTCAGATGTGGGAAGACAGACAACACACATAACAAAGCGTAGCACAGGTTCATTATACATCAGCAACATGTTTATTCCACAATAGTTGCACGGTAATTCTACGTAACAGTGGACACACGCTCTCAATGTGTTGGAGAATGGAAGCCCAGGGATGTGTGGTACATCAGTTGATGGGAATTGTCAACTTCCACACAGGTGTTGGCTTCTGGGTGTTGGGGGTCAGTGTTGACCACACAACAGGCAAAGTACCCTGGGAAGGACAGACAAGATACAGTCAAAAGCACAGAAGAACAGGAGAGAAATGCAATACACATGCACAATACATGTAGCAAGACACCTACTCAAACACTAGTTAGCAGTTCTACCCTATTGTGGAGTACACACCACCTGAATGGACACATCACAGCACGCATCCACTCAAGTGGCACACAGACACACTCAGACAGCAACAGAGCTGGCACAATACATTCCAGGCTACCTCCATACATTCACATAACAACCCTGGAAACTCACATTCAGGTGAAGAAGTTGTTGATGAGCTGTGAGCGGACGTCACCATCATCTTCATCATCACTGTCATCTTGGCCCAGGCCGGGATCCTCCACAGGTGCCGGAGGTTGGTCATCGTCTTCGTCATCCTGGATGAGAGGCACCTCCTTCCACACCGCCATGTTGTGTAGGATGCAGCAGACAAGGAATATTTTGCACACCTTTGCAGGCTCATATGGGAGGGCCCCTCTGGTCTTGTCCAGGCAGTGAAAGCGGCTTTTCAGGAGGCCGAATGTCCGCTCAATCACCCTTCTGCTCCGACCATGTGCCTCATTGTAGCGCAGCTCGGCTGGTGTCACAGGGTTCCTGAGCGGTGTCAGCAACCACGGCATGTGGGGGTATCCGGAGTCACCTACACACACAAAAATGAACAAGAAGATGAGTTTTGTAGGAGTGCGGAAGACAACATTGACAAACACACACAATGAGAAACAGTCAGTACACACAGACAAGCCAGTCATGCTGAGCTGGCATCTGTGACATCAGCGTTGCAATGCGACTACTCCTCATAATGTAGGCATCGTGCGCAGAACCAAGGAACCGTGCACACACATGTGTGATCGACATGTCAGCAAGACAGACCACCATTGATCGAATGGTAGTGCTTCCTGTTACGGTATGCCTGCTCATGTGCCTGTGGTGATATCAGGGCAACATGTGTCCCATCAATAGATCCGATGACGTTCGGCATCCTCCCCAGTGTATAAAAGGCATCCTTTATTTCAGGGAGTTCAGCTGGGCTCGGGAACTTGATATACAAGTTGAGGAATTGCAACATATCCTCCAAGACATCGCGTAGCACCCGAATAAACATCGTTTGCGACATCGCACAAGCAGTAGCCACAGTGTACTGGAAGGTACCAGTAGCAAAGAAGCGCAGGGCTACCATCACCTTCACCTCTGGGGTCAGTGCTGTAGGGTATGTCCGGCCAGGTAGCAGATGTGGCGCTAACTGCTCCGCAAACTCCACAATCAGTGGCCTGGTGAAGCGGTACCGTCTGATGCAGTCGCGTTCCTGCATGGTTGCAAGGTCTAGGAACGGCCGATGGACAGCTGGTGCCCTGCAGTACAGAGATGCACAAAGGAAGATTGTCAGTTCATCCACCCATGTGGCCATGACCACGATCACTATCACATGACATTACACACCCTCTGGAGTGGAAGAAGGCAGCGGTGAAACCTCTGTTAAAGAAGGCCTCTCTCGATCCGGAAGTCTTAAAAAATTTCCGTCCAATTTCGCTGCTCCCGGCTCCAGCGAAGATGCTTGAGGCACATCTTAACAAGCATCTCGCTGTCTTGGTGGAGAGTTCGGGCTGCCTGGACCCCTCCCAACATGGATTCAGGAGGGAACACAGTACCGAGTCAGCCCTTACCATCGTGCTTGACAAAATCCGCACGACAGTCGATGGGGGCCAGACCACCCTCCTGGTCCTACTTGATCTAACTGCGGCCTTCGATACCCTCTCCCCCTCAGTTCTTACATCACGCCTGAGGGATGTGGGGGTGAAGGACGCAGCTCTAGATCTATTGACTTCTTTCCTCGTTGGGAGGGAACAGAGAGTCAAGCTGGGGGAGTTCCTATCTCCATCCCGCTCTGTGCTATGTGGGGTCCCCCAAGGGTCGGCGCTTAGCCCGACCCTATTTAACATCTTCGTAACCCCTCTAGCCAGACTAATAAGAACGTTCGGGATGGAGGTAGTCTCTTATGCAGATGACACCCAAATACTCGTCTCTCTCTCCCATTCAGATGTGCAAACCGCCTCCAAGTTTAGATCTTGTATGGAGGCGGTTGGTCATTGGATGATTCAGAACTCCCTTAAACTGAATGGGGAGAAGACTGAGGTGATGGTGTTTGGAGGGAAAGAAAACATCTGGTCAGCCAATTGGTGGCCTGACTCGTTGGGAATGTGTCCTTCCCCCACTACATCTGCTAAGAATCTCGGGGTGCTGATAGATCCTGCCCTTGATATGAACAAACAGGTGAGTAGGACCATCTCCACCTGCTGGGGTCTGATCCACACTCTTCGAAGGATTAGGAAATACCTTTCCTTGCAGGCCAGAAAGCAAATTGCTGTCGCACTCATTGGTTCACGTTTGGACTACTGTAATGCGCTGTATGCTGGGCTAAACAGGAGCCTCCTGCAACGCTTACAGGTAGTTCAAAATGCCACAGCCAGATTTGTTCTGGATATCCCCAGACGCTCTTCGGCCATGGAGGCTAGGAAAACGCTGCACTGGTTACCGGTAGAACTCCGAATACGGTTTAAAATCCTATGTATGACATATAGAGCCTTTGCCAAAAATAGCGATTCAGGAGTCGGATCTATCATTTCCCATTACACTCCTGGAAGGAACTTGCGTTCCGCCGGGAAATTGCTTCTTATAGCTCCCCGTATACGAAGAGCTAAATGGGGTGGCAGGGCCTTTTCCACTCTGGCCCCCAAATGGTGGAATGATCTTCCTCTTGACCTCAGATCCTTGCCCTCCCTGCAGAAGTTCCTTAGTGCTCTTAAAACTTGCCTCTTTCGGCAGGCCTATATGTAAGGATGTTTGCTTCAATTATTGATCGTATTCTTAGGCGCCTTGATACCTTCGGGTTATTGTTTTGCGCGATATAAATTTTTATCAAATCAAATCAAATCACAATCTACTAAGGTGTGTGCTGTTGGGCATGGACACATATGTCACCTACAAGACCACCACCTCACATCTCAATTCCACATGTTCACATGAGTCCCATGTAGTGCAATGGCCAATCATCTGGCAGTGTCACCCAACCTATGTGCTGCTGCAACGTTCCAAACACACACCACAGTGACAAGTGAGGCCTCATGTCTCCCAGGCATCACAGATCATTGCCATGCAGAAGCCCAGGGTCCTTGTATTGCCACATCAACACAGCAATGGACATGGCGTAGCACGTGCACACCACAAGGCAAGCGTAAGTCTCACAGGTAGTGGCCACTGTTGTTCCTGCCAGCCCTACATGTACGTCTCTTAGACACACACCCCATCAAGGGTGATGCATATACCACATGGATGTGGAGACTGTCACCCATTGGGCAGATTTGATCAGACACATCTGAGACACAACATGCAAACAGACTGTGGGTGCACATCAGTGTTGTGGCTACAGGTCTCACTGTGACGTACATGCCATCACCCCCAGGACTCAGGGTTTATGTGACCTGTCCTAAACATATCCAACCTGACACTGGGTCCGTGACTCATGCCCATTACTGTACAATTGCACATCACAGTGGTAATGTGCACAACACACAAAGGATTCTGCCCCCATGTACACGTGCACAGCCTGGGAGTGGCTGCACAAAGTGCCAGCCAAAAAACCAGATGTGGCCCCCCAAACACCCAGGGAATGCAGCCTTACATGCCATGGGACACTGTGTGGCCAATGCTGTAGCATGGTAGGTGTGCACAGGTGTCCCTGGCCAGTATATGTGTGTTGCATCTGTATAATAAAACAAACTAAATGGGGCGTATTTTGCGCCTCAGGCCAGTTGCACAGCTGTGGTACGCAAATACACAATGCTTCAAAAGTTTGTCCTTTTCTTAACCGTGTAATCATTAATTTCTCTTTTTCTGCTCAACTCCACTTGATCCACAACCTAAGAATCATGTAATTTTCCAAGTTTCCAATGCTTCTGATGAGACCATCCGGACTTCTCTCAAAAAACACGTGTGACACAAGATTCTTCCCAGGCATGTTCTTTATTACAGCCCAATGCATTTCGGACTCCTTGAGTCCTTCTTCAGGGGTAACTACAAGTAAAGCATTTCATAATTAGTGATACCTTCTACATACATCATGATGCATATTCAATATATAACACTAAAAATAACAACCAGCGACAAAATGCTGTGCTTTGAGAATAATTGTGCTGAAATTAATTGAAGCCATCAACCCCCTTTCTTTTATTATTCCCCAATACCCACCCCTTAATGCGCTATGCTACTTTGACTGATTTATGTAAAATTAACAGCCACCTCTTCCTGTATGCTTGTGGTGATCTAAACCGACCAAACGTGTTGAAAACCAAATAGAGCCCCTATGTATCACGTAATGTTGTTAACCCAACCATTCCATCTCGTCGAGCCACAATAGAGCCATCTCCCCATACGATCCCAAATCAGCTTGACTTTCTTGCCTGTCTCCCATCTTTCAAACAAACGTTGATGCTGCAAACAACGTGTTTAACACATACCTGCCCAGGAGTTCTAAACTGTACGGTATCCTTCTCTCGAACCAAGGTATTCCCCCGCCCGTAACCGCGCTCGGTTTTTAAACCTGGTGCGTAAATTAACGTCCCTCCCTCGTACGTTCCTGATTCAATTAGTCACCTGATCAACCATTAACCGCTGCATAGCTTGCTAAAATACTCCCACTCCCAGAATGCTTTGGTTCGCTTTCACCCGTTTCCTATTTTTGTCATGTTGTTGCCAAGCGAACGAAATCAAACATAAATTCTTAAAAGTGACTCCGATAGTGCTGCGTGGTGATTGCACTTTAACTGTTCATAAGAAATGGTTATCCCCAAATATAATAAGAACAGGATGTATTCGCCGTTGATGTGGATCAAATTTCTAAAACTAATTGATTATTTTCACCATCTTCCTGATACTGGGTGCAAACCATAAGTAGGGCAATAAATCATGGTTCATGGTACAAAGTAATGGGATGCACACCCAATTGTTCATTATTAATTCCAATGTTGTCCTGCAATACTTCAAAGAAAGCGTGCGTAACTGGTAGTGCCTTGCCCTTTTGACACTAGTAATGAAACAAACTAAATAGGGCGTATTTTGCGCCCCAGGCCAGTCGCACAGCTGTGGTACGCAAATACACAATGCTTCAAAAGTTTGTCCTTTTCTTAACCGTGTAATCATTTATTTCTCTTTTTCTGCTCAACTCCACTTGATCCACAACCTAAGAATCATGTAATTTTCCAAGTTTCCAATGCTTCTGATGAGACCATCCGGACTTCTCTCAAAAAACACGTGCGACACAAGATTCTTCCCAGGCATGTTCTTTATTACAACCCAATGCATTTCGGACTCCTTCCTACTTCCTACCTCTTGACTCTGTATAATAGTCACACTAATGAGGTCCGACGTGGGTGACAATGCGTACACATTGCACGGGTCATGTCCGAGCTGTGCGTATGCTTTGTCATTGAATACAATGAGGTCCGACGCGGGTGATAATGCGTACGCATTGCACGGGTCATGTCCGAGCCGTGCGTAGGCTTTGTCATTGAATGCAATGAGGTTCGACGTGGGTGACTATCATGCATACGCGTCGAACAGGCATGGTCTGAGACAGGCATAAGCCTTGGCCTTTGAATCGAATGGAGACGGGTGCATGTGTATATTCAAAATACGCATTGTACAGTCAGTTGACCAAGCCGGGCGTACCCATTGGCTCCGGACTGTCATGGAGACGGATGCGGATTCAAAACTTGTACGAGTTGTGCACTGGAAATTCAGTTGGATGCCTACAACAATGTTGCAATTTCTAGTGTTCCATGAAGGTGAAGATTTGAACGATGTGGAAGGCGTGTACGAGTCGTACTTTTAAATGAATTGGCCAGATTCATAGAATGCAACTGTGTTGGACCTATCACTTGGGACACATGGCACAGATTCTGCCTCTGCAGCACAGATATAAGGCTGGCTGGCCCCCGGGGAGCTCACTTGCCTGCACTACATGCTACTGGACCACATCCGTGCTACCACTGCTGCTGTCTCTGCATCCTCTGGCTACTGCTATGGCACATACTCTGGAGAGGGCCCCAGCCTTCACTGAGGAGGAGAACCAGGCCCTGCTGGACGGGCTCCTTCCACAGTACAGCAAGTTCTATGGGAAACCAGGGGAGCAGGTGAGTGTGCAGTCCACTGCCTTCCTAATTATGCATGTTGTCTGACTAGCAGTACTAGCAGTGTGTACACCAGTGGCAAGCATTCTCACTGACTACTTTCATCCCCCAAAGTGTGTAGTTACATGTAATGAATAGGTTTCCTGATGCTAAAGTGCATTATTGCAAGCTTAAACTATCCAGGCATTGTTAACATGTCAGACATGCAGGTGATTTTTCCTTCCCCATGTGTGCACTACCTGTGTAATTCATTTCCCTTTGTGATGATGACATGTATATACAAATGTGGGCTGCACAAATTTGGGGCATGTGTGTTAATCTACTTTTCACTTTGTCATCCTCACAGGTTGATGCCCACCAGAAGCAGGAGATCTGGTTGACCATCGCCCGGGCTGTTCGTTCTGTGGGGGTCTACAAGCGCCGGATCCGCACCTGCCAGAAGAGGTGGCAGTACCTTTGGGGCTGGATCCAGAGGATAGCTAGAGTCCAGCTGAAGCTGTCACCTCCACGCAGGTTGGGCGGACACCGGACCCTGACTCCCCACATGCTCCGTATCCTGGTGGTGGTCTTCCCGGACCTGGATAGGCAGCTGAAGGCCAGACAGCAGCAGGAAGGGGGTAAGTCCATGCCTGATCTGTGTACTATGTCTGACATGCTAATAGCAGTCTTTTGGCCTGGTCACACTTCCACATTACGTAGGTCTTGTAGTCCAATACTCAGGTCCCTCAATGGTGTGATGCACCCTCCTCATCTGTCTCACAGGTGTGGCCCCTACAGTCTGTTGCTTGTGTCACTAGGGCACTGTGTCCCTGCAGTCAGCTATGCTTCAGCTACCGGTCTGCATCTGTTCCCGAGACTCTGTTGTGTGTTTCATGGGTGGGTCAATTGTTTACACAATGCCTGAGATCTGACATGTGATCTGTGTGTGCCCTTGAGATGTGTACCAATTACTGGTCTGACTCGCAACATGTGGCTGGGGTATTCCAAACAAACCCATGCAGCAGGGGACTCCAATTTTTGGGCCTCAGGAGTATGTATATCAAGTATGTCACACTTGCTTAGCCACCTGACTACTGTCCAGGGCCAAACACTGTTTCACGTAGACCTGGCCAGTCATGCAACCTCGAGGGCATTTAGAAACACTCTGTAATCCCACTCCTGTATATGAAATTGCAGGTTGTGCTTGGTGACATGTGCCCACAGGTGTCTGCCTCTGTGTCATTAGGGTGTGTCTTGTTGTTACATACAACTGGGGTGTCCATGATTCAGAGGGTCAGCAGGACATCTGAGATGTGACTGTGAGAGACAAGACCTGTGTGACATATAGGTGTGTGATCATCTGACAGCGCACAATGGTGTATGCAACTGTGTCCTTCATGCAGCTGGGTTACATGCATGGCAGACTGTGATGTGTTAATGTACAGGGATTTGTGTTTGCAGAGACTCATATGCATGATTTGCATGATGTGGGGTCTTCTGGGTCCTGGATATGTTGTTTGCATGGGATGGGCAAGTGCGCCGGTCATCTACAGAGTTAGCTTTACCCCTGAGCTAGGATTGTGAGTCAGTGCATATTGTTGTTGTCTGGATGCCCTGCCCCTCTGACAGGAGACAGTGTTGACTGACTTTCAGGGCATCCCAGTGCCATGGCATTTAACTTGCTATGAGTGATCCTGCATTGTGTCCAAGTGTGCACCATGCACACCATTGCGGCATTGCCCATCAAGACATGAGTACATCATTGTGTGTGTTGCTGGCATACATCACAAGCATGTGAAATGAGTCTCTGCCCATCCCTTCATCCAGACACCTGTACTGAGTCAGTAGCAAGGGATGTGCTGTGTGTATAGTGACATAATCCTACATGTTCACTTGCATGTACAACTACTGTGTGGGTGGTGCATGTTGGCACACTGGGGTGTTAGCATCCCACATGCATAAGACATATGTGTGCAAGTCAAGGAGGGATATGTGTGCCATGGTTGATGTTGAGAATGTCAATTGTCTTATTCTAAACAGTGTTGGCACTTTGAGCTGTGTTCAGCTGATGATGCCAGGGCTTTCCCTGTGATGTGATGTACTCACTGTGGTGTGTGCAGTCGGTGCAGGTGAATGATGTTCTTCTCTTACTTCCTATTCCTATCCAGATACATCCACGGCCACAGGAGGGGACAGCTCCACAGACCAGGAGGAGCCACTGAGCCTTACAGGGACAGAAGGAGAGGAGTCGGGTGGACCCAGTGGCACGAAGGGCGAGTGGAGCCACACAGAGGAGTCATCAGCACCATCCCCCCCAGCTGAGGGCCACAGCAGCTCTGAGGATGACTCCCTTGTGGAGGTGGGTGTCAGCAGCCACCAAACCCCAGCTAGTGAGGCTGACCCCGCCACCGCCACCACCGCCACCACCACCACCACCACCCTCCCATCGGCTCCCATCCCAGAGGTCCCTGTGGGTTCCCGTGTTCGTGAGCATGTCTCCTTTGTGCCAAGCACCACACCCCCTGCCCCTGTGTCCCTTGCTGGCCTGAGTGAGGAGTCTGTGGACTTACTTACTTAGACAGATCTATGTAGGGCAGACGTCGATGCTGAAGGTCCTCCATGCACACACAGGTCTGTTGACACAACTGGTGTCATTCATGGAGGGCATTTCCTCGGGCATGTCTGCCCTACAGAGGACCAATCAGTCGTGGCCTCCTACCTGACGGCAGCAGTGTCCCTCCTCCAACAGTCCCGCACCCCTCCTACCCCTGCACCACCCATGATTCCTAGCACCCTACCTGTCCCAAGCATGGAAACACCCAGACCAAGGTCTAGACGTGCACACAAGCAAGCGCAGGGGACTGATACCACACTCACAGGGGCTGGTTTGCAGACACACACACAGTCATCCACAACCACTCCTCAGTCCTCCGAGGCCTCTCCCTCCCAGCCCGCTTCCCTTGCATCACCTGCAACCCCATCTCCCCAGAAGCTCTTCCTCTGTGGCCTTGGCCTCTTCCCCACCGACCCAGCAGATCCTGATTATAAGGGGAAGAGGAAGTCCCCACACACAGAGGGGAGTGTGCTTCACACCCAGCCACCCTCCCCCAGGCGCAGTCAGACAGAGACCCCCACCCGCAAGTCCCCCCGGCGCCAGAAGAGCAAGACCCCCGCCACCATGCAGCTCCATGGTAAAGTCTCCATCCTCCATCCCCCAAGGCACCACTCCAGAGGTTCCCCCGCCACTCCCTGCCCCGGGTTCCCCCACCCACAGATACACCATCCCCAAAATGCTAAGGCCATCCCCCCTAGCACTTGCTTCTCCACAACTAGTCAGATGGTTAGTGCCACTGATGTGGGGACCGTTTCCCCCCCGCCCTGCCGACCTCACCTGCCCCCATTCCACTCCCATGGATGTAGGCACTGCATTGGAGTCCACGACCACCCCATCTGACCTGCCCACTGGAGTTGTGCCGGCACCCACCCCATCTGACTTGTGCCCCACAGTTGTGACAGCACCCACCACTTCAGTTAGCTCCACTGCAGTTGCAGGTGTGTCGCCTGCATGCACCACCTCTTCACTGCCTCCTTCTGCTGTGCCCTGATCCTGTCCCTGCGGTGCCTGGCCTGGCCCCATGTATGCCCCTCTGAGGGGATGACCCTGGTCCTTAGCAGTGCAGGCAAGCAAGGTTTGACAGTTGTCACTCTACTTCACTCCTTGGCATTTGGACATGGACTGGCCATTGGCCTTTTGTTTGAACAGACGTTTAACTTTTAATATGCTGAATAAGGCTTTTTTCTTTATCCCTGTGAACTAGATTTAGCTGTACATTATGTTGATGATGTTTAACATGCCCTTGCACCTGTGATGCTTTGTTTACAATGTTGAATACTGATGTGGTCCTGTGAGGTACTCCCTGTGGTCCATGAGATATGTATCCTATTCTAGTGGGTATCCATGTCATCCTTTGCAGCTATCTGGGTGTGTCAGGATCAACTATTTGTGGACATCTCTCTGTGAGCATTTCATTTGCATGGTCACCTCTTTGGCTTGCACCCCTGCACATATGACCTGCTTCCCATTGTCCAATTTGTCACTTCCACAGACTTTGTGCTCATCAACACTGGATCTACAGGTGTGGGCATCATTGGTATAGGAGCAACTGGGTCCTCTGTGCAACTTGCTAGACATATGTTTTGGGTATGTGCAGATGACTTAGGGGAGACTCACGTACCCAGGCATTGTGTGGTAACTGATGGCTGACTGACCAAGTGTTCTGCAGACATGAGTGAGACTTGCGGTGAATAATTTTGGCACAGCTGGGCTTCCACAGGAGTTGGGTCCCCTCAAGTAAGTGTGTTGTCCAGTGACGTGGCCTGGGCCCATGGTGTGTGTTGTATGAACATGTGTGTGTGTCCACATCCCTGTTCATACACAGACAGTGTTCCCTTGATATGTTCCTGTTGTTGATGCTTGCTGAGTTGTACTGGGTTCATCCCACTACTTTTCCAATGGGCTACCAGATGTGTGGGTGCATGATACACTACTGTTAATTGTTGTATCATCATTGGGATTTGTCAGTTCTGAGTGGTGATGATGTTGTCAGACACAGATGGGACACAGTTAGGGTTCCTCAAGGCACCTGTTTATTTGCTAAATCATGTAGTTGTCCCTAGGTGGTACCTTTCAGTGATTGAGACATTTGCATGTGTGTGTGACTGTTCCCACTTGTCGGGTTCATGGCTGCGATGCTGGCAGGTGTCAGCACATGTGTCTTGTGGTTCTCCTTGGCTTCTGCATTGTCCTGGGACTGTGGCAGGGATTCTGAAGGTTACGTGAGCTTTGAGGTCATGGCCATGTACCGCATACTGTGCAGTATGTCTGTCATTCCCCAGGGTTGTAAACTGTCCTTGTGTGATGTGTCTGTGCACCTTAGTTCCTCCCAACATTCCTGTGTTTGTCATAGGTGCATGTGCAATGTCACCTGTCCATGTGGGCTTCACAGATACATGTCGTTGCAGTTCAGGGTATGTGGTGTTGAGGGTGGACTGATGTGAATTTTTGCATGGATGGTCCCCTAGCTCCCGTTTGTCCATGGATGAGGTGCCATGCTGAGTGATTTGTGTTTGTGTATGTGTGATGTACGTTTGTGGCACAGGACACATGTCTGGGTTTCCCAGTTTGTACGACATCTGCCTTTATCATCACAGTGGAGGTGTCATGCATGCTTATGTCACCCCAATGTCTGGTCCCTCGTGGTAGTGTTGTTGTGTGTCAGTCTCTTGCTGTGTTAGTTGGTTTACATTCCAGCTTGTGTCACATGTGTCTGTTGTGCTCCCTCTCATCTCCCAATGCCTGATTGCCCACTGAGGGTGTCCCAATGATGGTTTACTTTTGAATGGCACTGTGTCCACATCTGTGTCACTGTGGTTCTGCCCCCCTCATGTGTTGTGTAGTTGCCTGGGAATACTGTGACACACACACGCACATGCTGTGTCAGATGTGCAGTGTGAGTTTCCCTGTTTGGGTTTGTGCATCTCCACCAGTGCATTGGTATCGCTGTTGTGGGCCTTTGTCTGGTTGCTGTTTCTGTGATTTTGCCTGCTGTCCCTGTGAGTCATATCACATCATTGTGCACATTCATCCTGGTTGTCAGGTGCCATTGCTGGCATGGAATGTGAGTTTGTGTGCTGACACCTACAGTCTACACATGTTGTTTTGATTGGTGTGTCTATATTCGAGATCTGTGCATACTTGGTGATGGTCACTTCTGCTCTTGTGTCATTGAACACTGTATGCATTGTGTGGTGCTTGTCTGCACATGGCCGAGAGTGTGTTATGTTTTCACAGCACTGTTAGCCTTACCACATCTCTGTGGGTATGGGACACAACCACTAGTTTGCCTCAGAAGTGTTTAATGTGTTGGGAGCAGGGATCATACATGCTGTTTGTTATTTGCAGCTTTGACTATGATGACACTTACCTTTTGGTCACTGTGATGAGGGGGGGTTTAGTCCCCATCACCACAATGCTCAACATCTGCTGCATTTTGGAAGCCCACACTTAACTTCTGTTCTACACAGTGAGGGGGTGTTCTTTTAACATTGCCACAGTGCTATGGTGATGCTTGCCTTCTGTATGTCACACTCATGTGTTGGTCACATTTGTGCTGTTACTTACATTGTATGTTCGTAGTCATAATCACTGTTGTGGGCGTTTGTCACAGACTACACACTGTTGACCTGATGTTAGTAGGGATGTATTTTGCTGACATACCTGATGTTGGAGTATGCTGGATGTGTTGCGCATCACCCATCCTATGGCTGGGGGTGGCAGTAGTGATGGGCAACATAAGCCCTATGGCTGGGGGTGGCAGGGGTGATGGGCACCATAGTCCCTATGGCTGGCAGTAGTGATGGGCAACATAAGCCCTATGGCTGGGGTGGCAGGGGTGATGGGCAACATAGTCCCTATGGGTGTGGGTGGCAGGGGTGATGGGCAACATAAGCCCTATGGCTGGGGGTGGCAGTAGTGATGGGCAACATAAGCCCTATGGCTGGGGGTGGCAGTAGTGATGGGCAACATAAGCCCTATGGGTGGGGGTGGCAGGAGTGATGGGAAACAGGTCCCCTATGGGTGGGGGTGGCAGTAGTCATGGGCAACATAAGCCCTATGGCTGGGGGTGGCAGTAGTGATGGGCAACATAAGACCTATGGGTGGGGGTGGCAGGGGTGATGGGCAACATGAGCCCTATGGCTGGGGGTGGCAGTAGTGATGGGCAACATACCCCCTATGGGTGGGGGTGGCAGTAGTGATGGACAACATAAGCCCTATGGCTGGAGGTGGCAGGGGTGATGGGCAACATAGTCCCTATGGCTGGGGCTGGCAGTGAGTGATGGGCAACATAAGCCCTATGGGTGGGGGTGGCAGGAGTGATGGGCAATAGGTCCCCTGTGAGTTGGGGTGGCAGGGGTGATGGGCAACATGAGCCCTGTGGCTGGGGGTGGCAGTAGTGATGGGCAACATAGTGCCTATGGGTGGGGTTGGCAGTAGTGATGGACAACATAAGCCCTATGGCTGGGGGTGGCAGGGGTGGTGGGGGTGGCAGGGGTGATGGGCAACATGAGCCCTATGGCTGGGGGGGCAGTAGTGATGGGCAACATCGTCCCTATGGGTGGGGGTGGCAGTAGTGATGGACAACATAAGCCCTATGGCTGGGGGTGGCAGGGGTGATGGGCAACATAGTCCCTATGGCTGGGGCTGGCAGTAGTGATGGGCAACATTAGCCCTATGGCTGGGGGTGGCAGTTGTGAAGGGCAACATAAGCTCTATGGCTGGGGGTAGCAGTAGTGATGGGCAACATACCCCCTATGGGTGGGGGTGGCAGTAGTGATGGACATCATAAGCCCTAAGGCTGGGGGTGGCAGGGGTGATGGGCAACATAGTCCCTATGGCTGGGGCTGGCAGTAGTGATGGGCAACATAAGCTCTATGGCTGCGGGTGGCAGGGGTGATGGGAAACATAGTCCCTATGGCTGGGGCTGGCAGTAGTGATGGGCAACATAAGCCCTATGGGTAGGGGTGGCAGGGGTGATGGGCAACAGGTCCCCTGTGAGTGGAGGTGGCAGGGGTGATGGGCAACATGAGCTCTATGGCTGGGGGTGGCAGTAGTGATGGGCAACATAAACCCTATGGGTGGGGGTGGCAGGGGTGATGGGCAACAGGTACTCTATGGGTGGGGGTGTCAGTAGTGATGGGCAACATAATCCCTATGGGTGGGGGTGTTAGTGGTGCTGGCCATGCAACCCCTATGGTGGGCTGTTGTTAGTGGCCAGGATGTGGATCCCCTGTGTGTGTGTGCCGATTTTGCGGGTACGTGTCGTTTGTTTATGTGGTAGGTGTTTGACTTACAATCTGCGCCGTCGGCGTCGGTTCCTGAGCCGGTCATAGATGTAGAGTACTGGTATGACCTGCGCGATGGGATTCATAATGTGTTCGTGTCGTACACGCTGCTTGTTGCTCCGTCTCGTACCCGCTTCAAGCTGGTCCATCTCGTAACCGTGGATTGAATTGTGGCGCGAATCGTAGCTGATATGCTTGTTTTCCGGATGCTGTGACGTCCCGTACGTGGAGACCCGTCCGGCGCGTCGGAAGTACTCATCTTATTTGTCATGCCGGAAACTACTATGGATACTGCTTCCGGGTGACTCGGTTCAGCGCTAGGAGTTACGACTCGGACGGAGAATGGAGCTTGAATCACAGCCTACGTGTCGGTCGGGTTTTTGGCAGTTATGCGCATCGTACTTACTGTACAGGACGGACCGGCTCCGGGTACGTGTCGGTCGCGCGGTAAGGCTACGGACAGCTGTCCGACCGGCTATCGGAATCGGCCCCTTTATGGTTAAAGTGGTAGCAGCCAAGCGGATCTCCCCAGAGCATGTGCATGCCTAGATATCTATAAATATTTTTTCTTTAATAACTCCAAAACTACTGAACGGATTTACTCCAAATTACAAAACGGTCTCTTTCTACCAAGATCTACCTTTCTACCAAATTTGGTGTAATTCTGTGCAGCGATTTGGGCTGTAGTTGTGTCTAAAACCCATATGTGGAACTGCATGGTGAACCCATGTTTTGCGTTCCCCTCTTTTCCTTAGTCCCTCGCTTGATGAATCACCCCAAAACATTCCAGACAGCACCTAAAATGAGTGGCAAACTAGTTTTGAAAATGTTGTGAATATTCACCAAACGGCACAAAAAATATTAGCAAAAGAAAAAATGCATTGTCCATGGAAACTAGATCCTAACTATAACCACCTACTTGTGACCTCCAGTAGGTAATAAATATATATATATATATATATCAATACAATTCTCTTCCAGGCTTAGAGTGCTGCAAGAAAGGAAGCTGGGATCTCTGGGTAGGTCCCAAGTTTCTGTGGAAAGCAGCTCCTTTATATGGAGCATACTACAACACTAACGACACCCTGAATCTGCTCACTCCAAATGTTTGCTTATCTAGCAGATTTTTCAAGCATAGGATCAGCACAGTGCCATCCACGCTAAGCTAGAGAGTGACACAGATGTTTGCCATTTTTACAGCAAAGTCTTTACACATAGGATTAGCAAGTACTATCCACACCGAGCTGAAAAATGACAAATGCCTTTTACCACTCCAGGCATAGTATTACAGCTTTGAATTGATAAAATACCATCTAAGCCAACCTGGAATGAATAAAAACAACCCCTGACATGTGTTTCGCTCTAGTTAGAGCTCTTCAGAATGGTATAGCTTTGTCCAGGCACAAGTGCACCCATATAAGTCAAGGAAATACCCTTTCAGGCTAAAAGTTCTGCATAAATTATGCAAAAATGGAAGGAGGGAACTGTGGGTAGTCACAAAGTTTAGGTGGATAGCAGCTCCTTTACACAGACCACCCTACAACACAACTGCCACTCTGAAACTGCTCACCTCAAATATTTATTTCTCTAGCAGATTTTTTAAGCAAGCACAGTGCCTGGAGTAGTTAGAGTTGACGGTCAGCATTTCTATAGGAAAAATGTATTTTTTGTTTGCGAATAACTTTAGAGCAGTTTGAGGAATCTTCACACAACTTTCCAAAAAGATTATCTTTTTTGATGACTTTCTTCATGGTTAGTTTTGGGGTGATTTCCTAAGGGAGCTCTGATGAAAAAGAGGGGGTTGCAAAACGTAAAATTCCCATTCATTTTCCAAAGACTTTCTTGAACAGCCCTACTACAAAAAATGGTGCATGGAATTACACCACATTTAGCAGGAAGCTAGATCTTTGTCCAGAATGAGTGCTTTAGTGATTTGGTGTTAATCTGTTCAGTATTTTTTGAGATATTAAAGGTAAAAAATATCTGCATATCTGGTTGGTTGGGTGCGACGGACTTTCACAAGAATACCTCAAATCAAATTTTAAAAAATTGAGCATTCTGATTGGCTCAGTGGGCTTCATTCCCATGGGCTAATTTGCTCCCATGGGAGACACACTACTGCAGGAGCGAACATTCTGACTGGCTGCCTGCAACATGAAGACAAAAGTTGCAGGCAGCTATTACAGGACTCTGGCACTTAGTCTCCTGTTCTGAGTTTTAAAATGTTTAAATATAATGGGGCAGGGTAGATACACCCTGTCCCTGTAACCCTTGTGGGGTGGGGGTCCAATAGGGACCACTTCTGGGACAAAAATCTATATATGCATTAAAAAGTTGCAAACCCACTTGAGTGGTGTCTCCTTCCCCAAGCTACTCAGGTCCTCGGACACCCTAGCGCCTCGGCCAAATGCAAACTTAAGGGGAGGAGGTCATGCCTCCATGAGCCACTAAATGCCCCAGGGACCTCATCCTCTGGGGCCAAGCAAACTTTAACAGGGAGGGGGGATTGTGGCCCTCCTCCCAGAGCCTCTTCTGTGCCTCAATGAGCCCCATACTCCGGGGCAAAATAAACTACAAAAAGGGGAGGGAGGGAGCCACGTGGCCTGCTTCCAATGATGGTATCCTGCCGGGGGACCCCAACCTCTGGGGCATGATACTACACAGTGTCCCAGGGCGCCCACCCATGGGGCACTGTGATAATCTGCCCTGGAGAGTGTGGGCATACCTTGCCCACACTTCCTGGGGCAGGGAACTCCACTATGCTCCCACTCAGCGGGAGCAGTATACAATTTCTGCTCCCACCCAGGCGGGAGCTGAAAAAAGGTGTCGGCTCCGGCCAACACCCAGTATGGTGTGACGGGGGAGTCAGATGGGCTGTGGGAGGCCCTGGGTCTCCACCCACAATTCCCTAATGTAGTGGTTTGTCAGTACCCTGGGTGTACTTCAGGTCACTTACTAGAAGCCCCAGGAAAAGGAGTCCTTGGGGCCATAAAGGCTCTGGGAGAGGGGTAACATACCCCTGCCCTAATTTAAAAAAAAAAGCACGCAGGCGTACCAGAGTAGAGGGACATAGAGTGGAGTAGAGTGGATTGACGTATTAGCCCAGTGCAACCTGTGTGTTCATCTTATCCTGTCATTTTGACCTCGTAAAATAAACTCACCAATAGGGTAGGCTCTAAACAGCCCATAGGGCAGGGTGCAGTGTATTTAAAAAGTTGGATGTGTACTTGTAACTTTTACTTTTCCTTATAGTGAAAACTGTTACATTCATTTTTCAGTACTACAAAGCCTACCTCTCCCATAGGATAACTTTGGGTTAAATTATTACATTTAATAGGTGATAACTTTAAATTTGAAACAGGTTGGAATGTCGAGTTTGGTGTTTAAAGAATTGTAATTTAAAGTTCTCTTTAATGGTAAGGTTTGATTTTAAGTCACAATTCTGAAAATTCCACTTTTAGAAGTAGGCATTTTCTTGTCCCAACAAGTCGGTGTCTGCTGCCTGTATCCTGGGTCACATGACTAGGTGTAGATGGCAGTTGGTCTTTTTGCATTGCTCCCAGACAGTGAGACAAAAGGCTAGGGTGTTGGCCTGATGAGGGGGAGTAGCTTTCACCTAACAAACTTGCACATCACAAAGGCTCTGCCTGAGCACACTCACAAAGGGTTTGACACTAGTCTATTGTGACCCCAGACAATCTGAGGCCAGGGCAGGGAGGCAGGAAATTCCAAATCACTTGGGAGGGTGGAAACGTCCAGAACCTTCCCTACTTCAAAGTGGGCACCAGGTATAAATATTGGACCCTCAGATTCAACTCTTCAGTACACCACTAGACCTGTGGAAGCCTGAAGAGGACTGCCGTGGTACTTTCCAAGAAGGACTGCTACTCTGTTGCCCTCCTGCCTGAGTGAAGGACTGGACCTGCATCTTGAACCCTGGACCACTAGACTGACTCCAAGAGCCAGTTTTATCGGACGCCTCAGAGACAGAGCAGGCTCCAACCACCTTGAACCCAGCACCTGGACTCAGTCTGCTGTGAGTCCTCTCCCCCAAGTGATGCCACCCCAGTCCTGGGCCCTTGGAATTGGATCTGGTGGTGCTCTGACAGCCCTGCCTGTGGGCAGAACCAATGCAGCACAAAACATCTCCTCACAGTTGTGCTTCGCAACCGCCACTGCACAGCTCATCCCCGATGCAGGACTTTTCACCACAGTCTGCAGTTCCTTGCAACCGTCGCTGCATGATGCATTCTCTACGCAGGCCTTCGCATCACAAGCTCCTCATTGACAACATCCTCAACGATGATGCAGGACTCCGCATCCACAAACCATGCAATTTCTTCGGAACAGCCGGTGCACAACAGGATTTCTCATTGCAAGCTTCTCATCGATGGGATCCTTGATGATGATGCCGGACCTCACATCGCACCTCGCAGCTCCTCGGAATCGCTGCAGTGTGATGCATCCTTATAGTGGGATCTCACAATGCTCCTCAACCCAGGATTAAGGTACTCTTGTTCAGCAGGGCTAGTTTGGTCAATTTCTCCTGCCCCCACTCCATTGCGGCTGGCCTGAACTTGTGATTTTGTCCCAGCCTAGGACGACCAGATACCCAAAGTTTGCGCTATGTGCTTTTAGGCACTTTACTTACCTGAACTATTTTTAATTGCATATCTCCGGTTCTACTGATTGCATTTTTGTCATTTTGGATTCAAATAATTTATATTTTACTCTATTTTTCCAGAATGATGTGGAATTTTTCTTGTGTTGTGCTTTCACTTTATTACTGTTTGAATTGCTGCACAGCTACTTTATGAGTTGCCTCTAAAGTAAGCCTGACTGCGTTTGTGCCAAGCTACCAGTGGGTCAAGAACAGGCTAATTTGGGGTCTGCATCTGTTTCATCCTGACAGAGATTGTGGTTCCTGCTTGAGTAAGGTTTCACCCTGCTCAACCAGTAGCCCAACTTTGAACAATGTCATACATTGGAGTGACATAGAGTGGTGTAGATTGGAGTGGCATGGAGTTGAGTAGTGGAGTATAGTGTCCTTGAGTGGAGTAGTGTGTCATAGAATACAGTGGCATGGAGTGGCATAGAGGGAGTTGAGTAGAGTGTCCTTGGGTGGAGTACCATGTCATTGAGTGGCATAGAGTGGAGAGAGTGTCGCAGAGTGGCATAGAGTGGAGTAGAGTGCCATAGAATGGAGTGGTATGGAGTGGAGTAGAGTGTTGTCGAGTGGAGGGGCGAAAAGTCTCATACAGTGGAGTAGTGCATCGTAGAGTGGAGTAGAGTGTAGCGGCATAGAGTGGAGTGGGGTAGAGTGGAGTGTCATAAAGTATTGTATCATACTGTGTCATGGCGTAAGGTGGAGAGGCCTAGATTGGAATGGCGTGTCGTAGAGGTGAGTGGCATGTCATGCGATGGAGTGGGGTGTCATAGAGTGGAGTGGCATGTTGGAGAGTGAAGTGAAGTGAAGTGGTCTGTCGTAGTGTATCATACAGTGGAGTAGAGTGGAGGGGCAAAGAGTGGAGTAAAGTGGAGTGGAGTGCTGTAGTGTGGTGTGGCGTAGAGTGGTATGTTGTATAGTAGAAAGGCGTAATATGACATAGAGTGGCATCTCATAGACTGTCCTACAGTGGAGGGCCGTAGAGTGGAGTGGCATGTGGTAGAGTGGAGTTGCATGTCGTAGTGTGGAGCGACATGTCATAAAGTGGAGTGGCGTGTTGTAGAGTGGAGAGCGGAGTGGCGTTGAGTGTCATAGAGTACTGTGTCATGGAGTGGAGTGGCATGACATGGCGTGGAGCCACATGTTGTAGAGTGTACTAAACTGGAGTAGAGGGGAGGAGCATAGAGTGGAGTAAAGTGTTGTAGAGTTGAGTAGGGTAGAGTAGAGTAGTGTAGAGTGGAGTGGCATGCCATAGGGTGTAGTGGTGTGTCGTGGAGAAAGGTGGTGTGGCGCAGAGGAACTTGGCACTTTATAGAATGGAGTGGCGTCTACTGTTGCAGAGTGGAGGGGACTGTTATGGTGTTGTGAAGTTGAATGGCGTACAGTAAAGTGAAATGGCGTGTCATAGAGTGGAGTGCCATGTCATAGAGTGTTATAGACTGGAGTATAGTGGCATAGAGTGAAGGGGCACATAGTGGATTACAGTGTTGTAGAGTTGAGTGCAGTAGAGTGGAGTAATGTTTCATAGAGTAAAGTTGAGTGACATGTCACAGAGTGGCATGTTGTAGAGTGCCTTATAGTGTAGGGGCATAGCATGGAGTGGCGTAGAGTGCAATGGCATGTCATAGAGTGGAGTGGTGTGTTGTAGAGTAGAGTGTCGTGGAGTGGTGTGGTGTGCCATAGAGAAGAGTTGTTAGACCCAGCGGCTTCTGGTTGGCTGAGATGCACCTAAGCCAGACAGATTCCACTGTCCTAGATAGGATGTGTATGATGCTATTGCCAGATACCCTGTGCTCAGCTTTTGGTAGCTTGACACCCAGCAGACAGGCTTATCCTCAGGGTTAAAGTGTAAAGTATAAGCACAGCACTGCCCCCGCAACATACTGAGTACACTACAAAAGATTCCACACTGTATGTATAAAGCACTGATCTTTGTATGACACACACCTTGAAATCAACATGACATACACATTGGATATATGCCTCACAGTTATATGCAATTGTCAAACTCTCCCATTAGTAGCAGAATGGCATGAACATATGTGTACCCATCACAGGAATTCACTTGCTCTGTTATTCCCTCTGCCTCAAAAGCGACATAAACCCATGTGCATACTTTCCTGAGGTATTCCCGATCCAAGGTATCCCTCCCACATCAAAATGAAAGAACATATATGCAGGCTTGTTCAGAGGTATTCCACTTTTCAACTATTACATTAGCATTCAACAAGACATTCCCAAATATCGCATATTTGTATAGCTTGTAATGGTCAAGAAATCACAGGTTTTAACTACGCTTTGTGACCCAGCCCGCAACCTCTCAAACTACACCAGCCAAAAATACATGATACATGTTGCACCTGCTTTAGACACTTTGATTAGGTCGTCGGGACCACCTGAAGCGGAAGGAAACAGTTACTTGGTTTCGTCCATTCAGATTAGGCCGTCAAGGCACCCAGCAGCACCATCACTATCCCCCGTAGCAAAAGACTGTGACACACGGAAGCTTGAGCACTTCCAAGTTAAAGAAATGTTTCCCTCAATGCGGTGGTGCAGGCTGCAGTTTCTCCAGGCAGCCAGCCGTGGGTGTACACAAGGCACAACAAGGCAGTGATGTCAGGCACTGTTGTCCCCCGATCTGGCGGTCAGAGACAGTCCAGGCTTCCGGCTTGGATCCCTTGGACTCTGCAAACATCCCCCAACACCCCTCATACACCACATTCTAGTGTGAGCTAGCACAGGTTTCCAGTTGCAAGCTTGGGTCCCTTGGACTCAGTAAACTTCCCCACCACTCCTCAAACCTCTCACGTCATGGCACCTCAGATGGGCCGCTGATCTCTACGAGCACATTCCTCTACACAGTGTGATACATCAGGATGGACCCTGTCCCAACCGACAATAACTTCCACCCGTTTCCGATGCACTCTGTGCGGTCCTTACGATCTTGTGGTAACAGGGAGATCCTTTCTGTCCCTGGGATCTCATGGATAGGAGACCAGCCTACTGGCCCTTGAAGAGTGCTTAGGGCCCCAGGCCACGACAGGAGCCGATTGACTACAGGCCAGCAACATCTAGGCAAAAATCCACAAAGTGATAGTCCCCTTCCCGGAGCACAAGCCCCAGGCCACGACAAGTCTGCAGCTAATCCTGTTGCAGTCCCTCCTGCCCCAGTGGTTTCTCTTGTTGATGTCCCAGCATCAAACCAGTGTAGAATAGTTCCAATCCCCAAAGCATGTAGAAACTCCTGAGGACAGAACCCCAGTAGTTATACCCACAATGGCCTTTGAAGATGAGATCAGTTCAAAAGACCACCTTTGAAATGCACAGGACCCCTCTAAATTTACTCCTGCCTGCCATCCTACCCTAGGAGACATGAGCAATATCTTTAGTGTAGCCAGAACCCTTCATCTTGGATTGCAGGGGCCAATTCCATCCCTTCTTATCCGCCCCGGGAAGGCCCCTCAGAGTCAGAGGTGTGCAGTTTCCCTTGAGTGCCCCCAGTTTATGACTGTCTATCAGGAATGCCCAGATGTAGCTGCCCCCCACGCACCCAGATGTGGATTGCAGACAGGTTGACAGGCACACAGAGAGCCACGAGCATAGAAATGCCCACTTTCCCAAAATGGCATTTTCACATAAGTAATGTCAAATCCACTCTCACTACCGGAAAGTATTTTCTATTATTAATCCATTGATACTACATACCATACTGCTACTCTTTAGCACGTAGAAAATACAGCTCAAAAGCCTTTCCACAGATCTCCCATGTTAATCAATGCAAGAAGCAGGCTTCACATTACTAAACGTATCATTCGGGGCTATTCAATACTAGGGCATGTAGCGCACACATGCCCTACCTCTTCCCTACACCGCACCCTGCCTTCAGATGTAGCGAGAGACATGCAGAACTTTGGCAAGTAGCTTGGAACGGCCAAGCTGAGTAATAGTAACCTGTCCACACAGGCCCCTCCATGACAAACCTGTGGTACGTCTGTAGAGCTGCCTATGTGGGTGGCACAGCCAGTGCTGCAAGCCGACAGAGTAGCCTTTGAGTTACATGCTCTTGGCATATGTCTTACCACTGAACAAGGAAGTTACAGCTAATTCAAATTAGCCAATTATGTATGCACCAATCACCGGTATGTATATGACAAGCACATCGCTTTGACACTGCAAGGCAGTGGTAAGGTGCTCAAAGTCCTAAACTAGCAAAACAAGGCCCAAACAGGAAGCCAAAAAAAGTCAGGGGAGACCACGCCAAAAGATGCCAGGTCTAACAAGAGTGGAGTGCCTTGTCATAGCGTGGTATATTGTAAAGCATCTTAGAGTGGGGGGGTATGAGTGGAGTGGTGTAGAGTGTAGTGGCATGTTGTACAGTGGTGTGGCAAAGCGTGCATTAGAGTGGCATGATGCAGAGTGGAGAGGCCTGTCGTAGAGTGGAGTGGCACGTTGTGTAATGTCATAGACAGGAGTGGAGTGTCGTAGAGTGGAGTGCATGTCATAGAGTGGAGTGAGGGATAAAAAAGGCAGATTTCCCGTATATAAGGAGTATCGGACCTATATTATGTTAGCATGATGCATCTCTACGTACACTCCCTGTTTGATATATATGCTTTTGCTTGGAGGAAACTCGTTTATTTCCTCCCTGTATATCTATTGCTAAAAGAGTAGGCCGAGAACCATACAGACGCCATCTTCTGAACATATGCTCGAGAACAGGCCGTGATCAACGCGTGATCACGGCCCGTTAGGTGCTCAAAGTCCTAAACTAGCAAAACAAGGTCCAAACAGGAAGCCAAAAAAAGTCAGGGGAGACCACGCCAAAAGATGCCAGGTCTAACAAGAGTGGAGTGCCTTGTCATAGCGTGGTATATTGTAAAGCATCTTAGAGTGGGGGGGTATGAGTGGAGTGGTGTAGAGTGTAGTGGCATGTTGTACAGTGGTGTGGCAAAGCGTGCATTAGAGTGGCATGATGCAGAGTGGAGAGGCCTGTCGTAGAGTGGAGTGGCACGTTGTGTAATGTCATAGACAGGAGTGGAGTGTCGTAGAGTGGAGTGCATGTCATAGAGTGGAGTGAGGGATAAAAAAGGCAGATTTCCCGTATATAAGGAGTATCGGACCTATATTATGTTAGCATGATGCATCTCTACGTACACTCCCTGTTTGATATATATGCTTTTGCTTGGAGGAAACTCGTTTATTTCCTCCCTGTATATCTATTGCTAAAAGAGTAGGCCGAGAACCATACAGACGCCATCTTCTGAACATATGCTCGAGAACGGGCCGTGATCACGCGTTGATCACGTGCAGTTGTTATGCCCCAGTTCATCTGAGTTACTGGTAGCAGCTGAAGGTAGGCTATTTACTCGACTGTTCTAAGACTCAAGGTCGCATCTGGCTTTGGGGGCGATAAGCGCATTCCTGGAGGCGCCGTGTCTACACTCCCAGGCACCAAGATGAAAGGGAGTCACCCCTCCTGACCTCATCAGTAATAGATAGTCAAGCCTTTGTACTGGTCTGGTGTGTGCCATATATGGTCCTTTCCTGGAGCTCTAGGGCCAACTGGTGTTTTCTTCCTATTACAGTGATTGTCTGTGTTGAACCGACAAGTATATAACCTCATGTTTGAATACAAGCCAACAGTCTTCTCTGCGCACCTGATGGGTGAGGATCGGAGAGGCTCCTCTATAGAGTATTTTGTTTAATAAACGATTGAACTTTCTTCACTGCCAACTGACTGATTATTTGGTAATGGTACTGGGACTATTGGTAGGTATAGTCCTTTAGTTTATTTTTACGGTACATCAGTTGGCGACTCCGCCGGGACTCCGTGATTGGGTCGTCCTCCCCGTAAACAGGTAGTAAGGACAAGGGGTAATTCTGGTCGAGCGGGTGGATGGAAAAAGGATCCTTTGAAATTTAGCCATCTTTGGTATGAACTTACTCCGCTCTCACGATCAGAGTATCCCCAGCTGCTAGTGACCCTTCACCGGAGTCCTATGGGCGTAACCCAGGAGCTGACCGTGTTGGTCTTCAGGTGTTGGCAGTGGAGAACACGTAATTGTACCTGTGTGCACCAGGTGAGTGGAATTGTTTTGATGTTTTTGGCATGCACTGTTGAGCAGTGCTTTTGAAGCAGTTAACTGTGTAAGTATTGGGTGGTCAGTGTACCACGGAGAATCTTGGGGGTCTGACGGGGCAGCATTATGGTGGCTGCACGTATAGATGCTCCACAGACCTTTTGTGAATAATAGAGACGCCGATCGGACACCCGGTGTGGCACGTGTGGTGCGCGGCCGGCCGGACTGCTCTCGGAAAAGCCTGTGGCTGTACCTGGGTAGCCTTGGGAACACATCTGAAGCAGTGCTAATGAAGCGGGCTTAGTCAGAAAAGTCCCAAGAGTGAACCAGGAAGGCTGCGGGATGGTCTGTAGGTCGGTCTGTGGTAATACCTGTCTGACGGTCTCTTGGTAGTCTCTGGACTGCTTGATTTTGGTATCTGTTGGTCTTGGAATCTGAATTTGATTGATTCTCCACGAACAGGAGTCAACGGGCTCTGTTCTTTGTTTGAAGAGACGTTATTTTTGAATATCTTTGGATGTATATATATATATTATTGTCTTGTGTATGTTTGAATGAGCGTGAGGTTGTATGTTTTGTGAATGTTTGAACATGGCCATCTTTGGAAGTTTATTTTTATGATCAAATGAGGAACGCGTGACGACAATAACCATGCCGTGTTTTAGCAAATTGAGTTGTTTTGGATGTTGTTGCCACCCTAATGATACGCGTTTGACTGAAAGTCAACCTGCCCCGCCTGAGGGCAGCCCAAGTTATGATATGTATGTAAAGCATGGTATCATACCTCTCTTGTTTAATACACTATGGCATAAATATACTAAGGATAACGTGGAATTCCAATGGCCCTTAACTGGGTCTCTTGATGAAAGAAAGATAAATTATCTGCAGGATCGATTATTTTCTAAAAGTAGTCGTCAGTCAATGTTTGACTCCCTAAGCCTGTGGCCGAAGGAAGCAAAGCGTAGACGTATGCGGGAGGAGAAAGTATGTAGGATGATTACGCAGAAAGCTATAGCTTATGATAAAGCACAAACTGAACAAGGGATTGATTGTGCAGACAGACAATTTAGATTGCAAGTAGATAAGACCTATGTGGCTAGGACTGAAGCGGAAGATGAGATAGACGATTTATTGGACACTCGTCCACCTCCACCTTATGCTCCGCAGCGTATATATCCCATTGTTCCCCCAACTTTAGTACAGGCCCCTTCAGCTTCCGCCCCTGTTGTTTCCTCTTCCCTTGCCTCTACAGGAACGTCAGCTGTTTTGTCTCCCTCAATGTCTGAGACGGCTACTTTATGGTCTGTTACCCTGCCATCTTCCGTTATGTCCACAGCTGTTTTGTCTCCCCCCACCCCTGTGTGGACTTCCCTTTCTGCGAGCACGACCCCATCTCCAACTGTTTCGACTCCAGTTCGTGCTCCGGGGGATTTCGACGCAGGGAAGTTGTTTACCCGTTCGGCTGTAGGACAGAATGAGAAGCAGATGATTGAGAATCAGTCATCCCAGTGGATGCGACAGCCTATTTACACTACAACTGATATATGGAACACGCTTCGAGACTATGAGCCTGTTATGCAGCAACATGCCTTGAAACACATGGCCACATGTATTATTACTCTCTGGGAACAGTGTTTTCCAGGAGGGATGGCCCCCCAAGTGATGTATGACATCCGGCACAGGGCTCATAAGTCTGAACTTAGCCCAGATGAAGTGTATAGCAATGTGGAGGTTTATTAAATTATCGAGAACGGATGCATCAAAAGTGTCCCTCGTGGGACAATCAGCATCCAATGTGAGAAGTCCAACCCATACTTCATCCTGAAATACCGGAACTAAAGGATGACCAGGGCGTGGTGACTAGACCTCGTGTAAAGGCTCGAGTGCAGGAGCAATGGGTTTATAACCCCTGGAAGAGGAGTGAAGTCCTCTCGCTAAAATCGCAATTACCCGACCCCCGTAAGAATCCCACGGCTTATTATAAAGAACTCACAGAAGCGGCCTCTTCGGCCGTCATGATCATAGCTGACATAGAGCTATTTTTTGCATTGTTAGTTCCCGTTGACGTATGGCATCAGGTGCATGATCAGGACCATGCTCAAGAATTAGGCGGAACATGGGAGCAGATAAAAGATTGGGACAAGGATCGTAAGCCTGGAAATAAGCCGAAACTCGAATTATTGGCATTACCTGGCCGTATTATCACTTACATGCATTCCTTAATTCCGCCTCGTAAGGTGGATTGAGACAAATTGACCGCATGTAAACAGAAGAAAGATGAAAGTGTTTCTGATTTTTTCGCTAGATTTGAGGGCGTCTTCATTGATTTTAGTGGACAGGATTTATCGTTGGAAGGCGGTGTACGATTATTTGTTAATCGTTTTGTGACCAATTTGTTACCAGAAGTCTCTGCACGGTTACAAACTGCTGAAAGTACCTGGACCACTTCCAAGCCCTCGGTAATATTGAGTATGGCCCAATATTACGAACATGGAGAAAATTAGAGTAAGGATAAGACAGAAAAGAGAACAAAGGATCTTAAAACACGGGTATTGTTGCAACAAGTTGTTCAAGGACGAGGCAGAGAGAGAGGCGGTAGAGGGTTCGTCCTGAGGGGGGTGGGAACTGGACGAGGCAGAGGGCCGGCCGTCGTTTTTGGAATAAATCAGTGTGCTAATTGTAAAGGGAAGGGCATTGGCGATTTCAGTGTCCGTTTTTGACGGCCCAGAACGGGGCTATGAGAGGTAGAGGAACAGGTCGGGGAAGTGTGGATCGCAGTGATATGCGACGAGAAGAGGCGATGCAAGTTGGACAAGAAAATAATTATTTTGATAATCCAAGAGGTAGGCAGTATTATAATGAGGAGTGTGCAATGGATGCGACCGAAGGGTATGCTTATACATAGGATAGCCATGGACAGAGTGAGGGCCAGGTGTCAGTACCAGTTGATCAGCAAGGACCTTATGTAGAGGCACATTTAATGGGGACATCTGAAAAGTTTTTAGTTGATACAGGTGCAATGAATAGTTCTATTTCTCGTTCCCTGGTACCAGGGGCTGCTCTGTCCCGGCACAATAATGTTTCGGTAGGATTCTCGGGAATTCCGGTGGTGAGCCCCATCTCCAAACCTATTCCTTTTACAATTGGTCCTGTTACGATAGACTCCCCGTTTCTTTTGACTTCCCATTGTGGTGAAAATTTGTTGGGCTTGGATTTGTTGAAGAAATTACATGCTAAGATTCATTGTTCTCCTGATGGTGTTTACTTGACTATTAATTCCCTTGGGAAGCATACTTTGCAGTGTTTCACTAAAAATGAACCCCTCCCTCCTGAGTTTGCTGCTCTTCCAGCAACATTGTGGGCCACTGGTGACACAGATGTAGGATTATTAAAGATTCCGCCCGTTTCTATTACTTTGAAGCAAAATGCTTGGCTTCCTCATATACCTCAGTACAAAATTTCTCCGGCTGGCGAGGAAGACTTTGCTCTCCGCCATACAAAATTTGGTGGAAAGGGGTGTGGTGGAAGAGACAGCGGCTACTGTGTGCAACAGCCCCATTTTGCCTATCTTAAAGAAAGTTCCTGTTGGAAGCGATCCTGACTATGCTGATACCTATCGTTTTGTGATTGATTTGCGCAAAATTAATAAAATAGTGGTGCCCCAATACCCTGTGGTTTCAGACATCACTACTATTCCCACTATGATTCCTCCTACTGCTAAATATTTCTCTGTGTGTGATTGATTTAAAAAATGCTTTCTTTAGCATTCCGATTCATCCTGATAGCCGCCATATTTTTGGCTTTTCATTATCTGGTCGTAGCTTCCGGTTCTGCCGTGCTCCCCAGGGGTACACAGAGAGTCCTAGTATTTATAGTCAAGCTTTGAAAACATTTTGGATGATTTGGTCTTGGCCCCTGGTAATGTGATTTTGCAATACGTAGATGATTTTTTAGTGGCCTCTGATACCGAGGAAGGTTGTAAGAAGGCCACTGTACAATTATTGTCTCATTTGGCTGCTAATGTCAATAAAGTTTCCCTTTCTAAATTTCAATATTGTCGACAGGAGGTGACCTATCTCGGTCATCTACTGTCGAAGGAGGGAGGAGACTAACCCCTGAGCGTGTGACGACCATTTTTAACATGTCTGTACCTCGTACACAGCGTGATGTACGTGCATTTATCGGCATAACTTCTTACTGTCGCCAATGGATCCCTAATTTTTCCCTTCTTACTAAACCTCTTCTGTACTTAACCACTAAAGATGTGCATGAATCTTTACCCTGGACTGATGCTTGTCAAGATGCTTTTGACTCTTTGAAATCTGCGCTTTGTTCTGCACCTGTTCTCGGTACTCCTGACTACCGAAAACCTTTTGTGCTTTACGTACACGAGGTGGACGGTTGCTCGCTTTCTGTCTTAACACAAGGATTTGGTGGTAAGCAGAGACCATGTGCCTATTTCTCGGCGGTGTTGGATAACGTCGCCAGAGCACTCCCTGGCTGTTTAAGAGCTTCTGCTGTGGTTGCGGTGGCTATTCGACAGTCGGAAGGACTCGTTCTGAACACTAACCTCACAGTGATGGTACCGCGCGCTGTGGATACATTACTGAACAAAACAAAGACCCAGCACCTTACGAGTGCGTGTCTTACCGGATACGAATTGACTTTGTTTGCTTCACACATTACGATTAAACGATGTGGACCCTGCTACGTTACTGCCCCTCCCTTCGAATGAAAAGAACAATGATGTTCATGATTGTATATTTCGGACTGAGGAAGAAACGAAGGGACGGGTAGACCTGACTGACACTCCTCTATCTGACCCTCAAAGGGAGTTGTACGTTGATGGCTCTTGTTTTAAGTTACCAGATGGCACAACAACTGCTGCATATGCGATAACTACTCTTTACACTATAGTTGAGGCTTCTTGAGTACCCTATCAGTCAGCAAAAGCGGCTGAATTAGTGGCATTGTTTCGGGCCTGTGAGTGAAGTGAAGGACTGAGAGTAAATATTTACACCGACAGCCAGTACACCTTTGGCGTGGCTCATAGTTTTGGCCGACTTTGGGCAGAAAGAGGTTTTCTTACTTCTCATGGTCAGCGAATACAGCATGGCCCCTTGATTTTGCGATTACTGACAGTATTGACGTTACCAGAAATAGTGGCTGTAGTCAAATGTAGTATTTTACAGAACAAGGGAACCCAAAGGAATTAAGACAGGGACCTTGGGCAATTTCATGTTATAGAGAACAGTGGTCCCTATTCAGGAGGAATACAGTGTGATAGATAACCATACACTTAGAATAGAATGTATGTCTTTTGTCCAGCCGGACAAGAATTTATTTTCATAGTATTTTTCAAAAGTAGTATCAAATAAAACATTCAAATGACAAGTGGGCACAGCCGTGACCAACAGAACACAAGACAGAACAATGAACACAGAATTGGCCAAAAGGCAAGCCAAAATGGGTCTGTACAGTTGTTCTCAGTATAGACAGACACAAATTAATCATTTAACACCGTTGCACAATGTGTTATAGCTTGAGTCTAGTGCATAGGGTGTTTGGGTGTCGACGACGTTTCGATGCCACATTAAATATAGGGCATCATCTTCAGGACAAACAAATAATGCACTGCTGTCTTGATAATATATCACAACTTTTTACAATTCTAAGGTGGCAGAGAGTCAACGGTTCATTATAGGCGCAGGAGCGCTCAACATCTGGGCTTTGGGGGTTGCTGACACCAGCGGGATCAATTCTGTTTGCTTTATGGCAGAAAGTCCTGTTGGGTGCTGTCTGCCAGCTGTTGGAGAATGCACGATCGCATTACTTCAGTGAGCGTGGGCAGTATCGCTGCATCTGCTTCGGAGTATCAATGTAGCGCACACAAGGCAGTGGTTGATGCAGTGGGGGAGGGTAATGCTTTTGCCGATCAAGTAGCTAAGGAAACTGCAAAATCCAAATTGACCTCATTGTTTGTGACTAGCTCTGCTAGGTGGGTGGCTGAAACAGAGATGTTTGATAATACCATGGAGAGTGTCCGAGAAATACAGAAAGAAGCTACCCCTATTGAACTGGCTCACTGGAAAGAGTGAATTGGGAGATTAGATGCAGATGGTTGTTGGATCGATCTGACAGAAAAGCAGCGGTGGCTGTTGCCTAATGCATTAGTAAATGCGGTGGTGACAATGGCACATGGTTCAGCTCATATTGGGGTGAAAGGTATTTGTGCATTATTAGATCCTGTATGGTACAATCCCAATATTTCTAGGACCACTGCTTATTTGGTACAATATTGCATGGTTTGCTTACGACATAATCCAGGGGGCAGGGAGCCTGTTCTGAGTGGAAACTTTGCACCACCATCTTTGCCTTTCGAGGTGCTTCAAATGGATTATATCCAGCTGGAGCGCGTTAACAATTTGAAGTATGTCCTAGTCGTCCGATGCAAGCGCGCAGCCTAATTGACTGAGGCTATCATCGAGAGACAGAGCGAGTGATTGTGTGCTGTGAATACTGTTTAAAGTCAGGGCGCCGCGTGGTGCTATTTTTATTTGTCCTATTGCTGTCAAAATTGTTTTTAACATTGAAAGTGTACCTAAATTTTGTGACTCACTAATTTTGTGACTGACAGTGCTGTCTCACTTACCCGCACTATAAAAATATTCTGCACATGCTGCTTTAGCGTGACGACCTTCTGTTCCTCCCAGTACCGCCATCTTGGGTGTGTTAATCTGCTACTGTGCCACTACCAGCCGCCATTTTGGGAGGCGCTCTAGCGGTTGGGGAATTCTCGTCGATCACCTATTTAAAGTCGCCCGATGCAAGTGCGTCTGCGCCCGTCTGCGCCCGTCTGCGCCCGTCTGCGCCCCGGACGCTTCCAGCGCCAGCAATGCTACTCGGCCAAACTGCCAGTCAGAACGAGTGATATATAGCAGAGCACAACTACTACAGCTAAATCCATCAAAGGGTCACAAGTCAGTAAGTGCTAGTCTTTCCTGCGGCCTAATTAATAGTCACTCGCTTGTCAAGCACTCTACTGAAGTGTTCAGCCTCCTGGAAGACATGGAACTAGACGTACTCTTCATAACAGAAACATGGGCCACCACGGAGTCTACCGTTGGTTTGAGTGGGGCCTGTCCCAGTGGATACAAAATCCTTCATAAGCCTCGTAACTCGGGCAGAGGGGGAGGAGTGGGTCTGATCTTTAAGGATACTTTAGATTTCAGACCATGTCAGATTGATGAGGTTGGGGGGGATAGAAATCATGGGTTTTTCACTTCAGGCCCCTAGGGGGAATCTACTCACGGGGATGCTCTGTTATAGGCCACCGGGCGCGTCTACACAATTCTACCTTCTCGCTGAAACTATCACCAATTTAAAACTTACCCACACCAATATGGTCATTCTAGGTGATTTTAACCTCGGTGAGGACGGAGGCCTCTGCAGTCAACTGAGAGACCTCCTGTATACTTGCTCCACCCTGAATCTTCATCAACTGGTGTCCATCCCCACCCATCAGAAGGGACATATTCTAGATATGGTCTTCGCCAATCCAGCTACAACAAAAGTATCTAATATAATGCCCTTGAATTGGACTGATCCCTTTTTTATCCATCTGAGTATGGCGATGCCCTGTCAGAAGAATCTGCCTAGCCAGCAGTACTTTCACAGGATGGACAGAGAATGGGCCAAACTGGCAAAGGTTGATTCTTTAACCATATCTTTCGATGCCAGTCTTTTCTCTCCCAATAAGTCCGTGGAGGATAACTACAGGTCATTCACGGAACATATAACTAAGCTATTAGACCATTTTATCCCTATAAAGCCTTTAAAGAAGGCAAGGAAAAGATCAGCGCCCTGGTATAATGAGAAGCTGCATCATCTTAGACTCTCTCGCAGACAAGCATAGAGGAAATGGAGAAGAAACTACTCTGAGGAAGATAAAAAAGATCTAAGACAAGTACAACTGCAATATAAAACCCTCATTCTGAGATCTAAGGCAGATTTTTATGCTAGCTCCATTACACAGGCTTCCAATGGGTCCAAAGCTCTCTTCAAGATCGTTCGAGACCTTTCCAACCCGGACTGTATGAACAACAGAGTTGCCCCCTTGCAAACTTTGTGTAGTGAAATCGCCTCCTTTTTTCAGGAGAAGATCTCTAACATCGTAAATAATTTGCAGGACAACATCCAGGATAGTCCTGAGGAAACAATTAGCCCGGCTGACGGAGATTTGAAACTGACTGCTGTCTTGGACAGCTTTCAACCTTTTTCCCATGAAGTTTTTGATAACCTGACAGAAAGTGTGTCGTCCGGCTCTCCCCTAGATCCTCTTCCCCATAAGATATGGAAGCTTTATGGAAGTAACACTTTCCCTTGGTTAAGGATGATCTGTAATCAATCCCTGATGGCTGGATCTGTTCCAGGTTGCTGAAAATTAGCAGTGGTAACCCCACTGATAAAAAAGCCGAACCTGGACCCTTTGGTGCCAGCTAACTTCAGGCCCATTTCTCTTTTGCCATACCCGGTGAAAATACTGGAAAAGTCTGTAAGTAAGACTCTGTCTCAGTTTCTGGAGGAGAACCTTCTGCTAGATAGGGATCAGTTCGGTTTCCGTCCTGGCCACGGAACCGAAACAGCGCTAACCACTATGCTGGACCACCTTCGAATGCGTGCCGACAACGGGAATGCTATGATCTTAGTGCTCCTCGATATGTCGGCAGCATTTGATACGGTGAGCCACCCAGTCCTGTTAGAGAGGCTGAGGCAGATAGGTGTAAAGGGTAGAGCGCTGCAATGGTTTCAATCCTACCTAGAAGACAGACAGCAGGTAGTTACCTTGGCACCGTTCTCCTCTAGCAGGTCTCCAGTTGCGTACGGGGTGCCGCAGGGGTCTGCAATTAGTCCCATCCTTTTTAACATCTACCTGCGGCCCCTGTTCCCGTTAATAAAATCTTTCGGAGTCAGCTTGGTGAACTACGCTGACGACACGCAGTTGGCCTTCTCTTTAGAAGGGGATGATGCACTATCCATGGACCGCTTCCATCAATGCATGAACCAGACTACGGATTGGCTCAGAAGGAACTCTCTCCAGTTTAATAGTGGTAAAACTGAGGTGGTCTTCTGTTCGCCATTCAGGATCCCAAAACACCTCCCTTCTGATTTCTGTCTCACACCGGAGGAAGGACCCCTCATACCAGTCAGGAAGGTTCGTAATCTCGGGGTGATCATCGACGACGACCTCCAGATGGTATCCCAGGCAAGCAAGACTGCCAATGTCTGCTTTGCCCTGCTGCGGCTGCTTCGGAGTATTCTACCTCTGCTCCCTAGGGAGTCGCGAGCTACAGTGGTACGTAGCATGGTAGTATGCAGACTTGACTACTGCAACTCCCTTTATCTGGGGGCTCCGCAGTATATCCTCCAAGGATTACAGAGGATTCAGTCAGCCGCAGCCAAACTAGTGCTTGATAGGCGACGCTGCTCTTCGTCCACCAGAGCACTAAGGGACTTACATTGGCTCCCTGTGAGGGAAAGGGTCATTTTTAAGTCCTTGTGCCTAACTTTTAGGGCAGTACATGGACTAGGCCCAACCCCCCTACAGGATAAGTTCGCTCGCTACCTACCAAGTAGGCAACTTCGCTCTTCCATAGCTGGTCTACTGGTGGTTCCGAGATTTAAAAACACTAGGGTGGGCGGAAGAGCCTTCAGCACAGTGGCCTCCGGCATGTGGAACAAGCTCCCCGCGAACTTGCGACAGTGTAATTCCTTACTTGAATTTCGTAAGGGACTTAAGACCTGGTTATATCCTAAAGCTTAATCTAGGCAGGTTTCCCTGACCCTCCTTCTGTCTCCTTCTGATGCTGTCCCTCAGTCAAAAGCGCCAGGATGCCCGTAGGGCGATAGCTGCGCTATATAAGTTTCACATCAATCAATCAATCAATCGTGGTATGCGCTTTCAGTTAATGGGTGGAAGCCTACCCGACAAAAGAAAACACTGCTTTGGCAATGGCAAAGGCGTTGGTAAAGGAGTATTTCCCTCGCTACGGATTGCCTCGTGTGATCTGGAGTGATAACGGAAGATATTTTAATGCAGAACTCATCACACATATGTGTAATGGACTACAGATTAAACAGAAATTCCATGTGGCTCGACACCCCCAGTCCGCTGGGTTGGTCGAGAAGCATAATGGGATATTAAAGCTCAAATTGGCTAAAGTTCAAGAAAGTACTGTATTGAGGTGGCCAGATGCTCTGCCGCTGGCATTAATGTCAATACGAGTTACCCCACATTCTTGTTCTGGTTTGTCTCCATATGAGGTCATTTTTGGGCGCCCTGCTAATGTTTGGGGCGTCCCGAGACCCAGAACGTTTCGTGATATAGAGTATCCTATGCTGACAGACTATTTGTATGCTTTGACTAAAGATCTTCGTTCCATTCATCAACAGGTCTCAGCAGTTTTGCAGCCCCTGCCGGAGGGTCCTGGACATCGCTTGGAACAAGGACAGTGGGTTCTGGTCCGTAACTATCAGCGATAATCCAGCTTGGATCTTCGTTGATCTGAACCGTTTCAAGTTTTGTTGGCCATGCGGACAGCGGTAAAAGTGAACAGCAAGCGACACTGGATTCATGTGTCACATCTGAAAAAACTACCCCTCCAGCTTCCATATGATCAGCGAATCCATGACGGGATTCTGACTCAGGAAAGTGAGCGAGTTCCTCGATTCATCCCTTTTTCTGATGCCCAGGTAATTGGAGAAGGGCAAGGAGAAGGTGCACCGGGCTCGGAAAGGGGCTCTGTCATCAGTACAATTGATAGCCCCAGATTCTGTTGTTCCTACAGCTAACCCGGAGGCTCGCAGTACCCCTGTTTCACCGGATTCTTCATCCTCTGTTTTGTTCTCTGATCAAGAAGTGCCTGGCCATACTCAATACAATCTGTGGCCCAGAAAACAACACGGTACACCAGGTGACCATGGTAGGAGATAGGGAGAAACTTGAATGATAGGGTACAGACCTGTGCTATGAATGTCTGTTAGATACGCTTCTGGTGTACTGAGCGAGACACTGGACTGAACGCGCTGAGAGGCTTGAACATTTGGTTGCACTGATCAGAAAGAAAGACTGAATTTCATGTTCAAAGGCGCCCAGGTTGTATTTTCTTCAAAGGTTACAATAGGAGAATGCCCGTGAGGCTCTAAATGGACACAGGAAAGAAGTACCCTCTGGCAGGTTGGACTGCATTGCCCTAGTTTATTATTGGACATTTAGTTAGCATGTATCCCTTTGCTCGTTTTGTTCCTGAAGAGGAACGCCCTTTTGTACCACGCTATTTTCCTACATATATGCCTGTTTTTTCTAGTTGGACCAATCGTGTTTGTTAAAATTGTATTTATAGCTACTATAGCAATATTGCTAATTATATTACTGGGAGTATTCATATATTTAGAATTTCGCCACCCTATGCATACTGTTTTAGGAACAATTACCCCACCTCCGGAACATGTGTTTCTTACTTTAGCCCCTCATAAGGAAAGGCATCATCAGACCTATGTGAAAAACACATTCCTTGAAATGCTTCATCAAGCACACAGTGCCACCAATAGTACAAATTGTTGGGTTTGTGGTCTTTTACCATCTGTTATGCACAAGCACGACTTATTTATATCCCTACTTTGTCTCATCTGGGAAGTTGCGAGGCTTGGCTCAAATTGCTTTCTATGATGTATATGCATTACATTGCGGACGCTCGAAGGTTTTTCCGAGAGAGATTATTAAATGGTTTTAGCATATATTGAGGTTCGTCAAGGATTCAACCCCGATGGGAATAATGGAGAGCGAACCTTATATCCGAATGCCTGTATGAATATGTATATAATGCATGAAAATACCACTTGGTTGAAAAATGAAATTTCGGACTTTGTTGAATTCAATTTCACTCAATATTATCGACACTTTCAGGACCGTAATGTTACTGAAGATGGGGCTATTCCATTGCCTGTATTAAACAGTACCTCTACGTTTTGTGTTCAAGGAGTAGGGTACATATCCGTAGGAGAAAGCTGATGTAATTACACTTATCAGTTGCGTACCTTAAGTAGCCCTCCGTTGTTAACCCCTCCTAATGTATATTTTGTCTGTAGAGAAAGTGCCTATACTTGGCTTCCACGAGGTTGGACTGGACGTTGTTACCTGTCCTTCCTGTACCCTCAAGTCTATATTGCCCCTTCTAACTATCACAAGGATCACTGACTAGATAAACGTAGCGTGCTTATTAGGAGAAATAAAAGGGTGATAGATACCACCGATATAGATCAGACCGATACTCCATTGCAGCATTTCACCGACATTATGAAGGGAGTGTTTCCCTTTTGGGGGCCTATGATTACTAGCCAAGAAGTACGACGTTTGTCTAGAGTAGTTGAAGGGGTAATTAACACTACTGCAGGAATACTGACCAATATAACAGTAGAGCTACAGGCGACCAGACTCGTTTAGCTTCAAAACCTTTGGACGTTATCTTGGCAGATTGAAGAGGAGCATGCCGTGTAATCGGCAGCTCTTGCTGTGTTTATATTCCTGACTCCGCCCCCTCCGTTCATTTGGCTATACAGAAGCTACATCGTTTAGCTTCTGAGATACATGTAGAAACTGGTACGTGGTCTCTCTCTGGTTGATTCCGGGGTTTGCGGTCTACTTGGGGATGGAAAATTTTGATGGTGCTGGCATGTATAGCCGGTATCATATTCACGTGTTGTGTTTGTGTACAATGTGGACCTGCATGTTGCTCTTATTGCGCGACAAAACTCACTTCCTCTGTGTCTGGTCCATCCCCAACAGCGGTAAAAGCTCAGCTAGTTCAGCAGGAGCTCAAGGACCTAATGCAGATTGATGAGGGAATATTTGAAGATTGAACTGTTTTAGTTAGCTACATCATGCTAAAAGAGCCGTTCTGAGGGATAAAAAAGGTAGATTTCCCGTATATAAGGAGTATCGGACCTATATTATATTAGCATGATGCATCTATACGTACACTCCCTGTTTGATATATATGCTTTTGCTTGGAGGAAACTCGTGTATTTCCTCCCTGTATATCTATTGCTAAAAGAGTAGGCCGAGAACCATACAGACGCCATCTTCTGAACATATGCTCGAGAACGGGCCGTGATCACGCGTTGATCACGTGCAGTTGTTATGCCCCAGTTCATCTAAGTTACTGGTAGCAGTGGAAGGTAGGCTATTTACTAGACTGTTCTAAGTCTCAAGGTCGCATCTGCTTTGGGGGCGATAAGCGCATTCCTGGAGGCGCCGTGTCTACACTCCCAGACACCAAGACGAAAGGGAGTCACCCCTCCTGACCTCATCAGTAATAGATAGTCAAGCTTTTGTACTGGTCTGATGTGTGCCATATATGGTCTTTTCCTGGAGCTCGAGGGCCAACTGGTGTTTTCTTCCTTTTACAGTGATTGTATGTGTTGAACCGAAAAGTATATAACCTCATGTTTGAATACGAGCGAACAGTCTTCTCGGCGCACCTGATGGGTGAGGATCGGAGAGGCTCCTCTATAGAGTATTTTGTTTAATAAACGATTGAACTTTCTTCACTGCCAACTGACTGATAATTTGGCAATGGTACTGGGACTATTGGTAGGTATAGTCCTTTAGTTTATTTTTATGGTACATCAGGAGTGGATGTCATAGAGTAGAGTGGCGTGTCATAGAGCACAGTGTGGTGTTACAGAGTAGAGTAGAATGGGATGCATACACTGTCATAGAGTGGAGTTAATCGGGTAGAGTGGAAGGGCATAGAGCGGAGTAGAGTGTTGTAGCTTGGAGTGGCTTAGAAAGGTGTGGTATGTCGTAGAGTAGAGTAGAGTGGTGTGTCATAGAATGGCATGTCGTAAGTGTCTTAGAGTGGAGCAGTGGTGGTGCGTCCATTAGGGCGTTGGGGCATTGACCCACAAGCCGGGCCCGAGCTCTGTCTGAACTGAACTGACAATGCATGTCAGTCAGCATGACGCCGGACCGCTCACCCCCTTCAGAGTCTGAAGGGAGTGGGCGGTCCAGCATCATGCTGACTGACATGTATTGTCAGACCAGTGGGTGGCGCGGAGCGCACAGCAGGCAGCAGCACTAGTGCGCATGTTGGGTTTAGGTCGGAGAATTTTTCCGACCAGCCCAGTCATGCGCACTAGTGTTTGCTCTGGCTGGCGGGTGCGCATTAGGAGAGCAAGGGTTGATCAACGCCGCAACCCTCAGTCTCCTAATGGGCGGGCAGCGAGTATCCCTGCTAAGCCAATCCTGGCACTGCTGGAGCAGCGTCAGTATTGGCTGAGGGGTTGCTACTGCCAGTGACGCAGCTGTTCCTGTCAGAACGCGCCAACGCAGGACCCCGGCCCAGGAGCAGAGGCGCGCGGACCCGGCGGTCAGGTAAGTTTTTTAAAAATGTTATTTTAATTTCAAACTCCCCCGGCCTCCACCCTCGCGCGAACCCCCCCTCCCCCGCGAGTATTGCGAGCCACATGACCCCCTACTTGATGTTTATAGTTAAAGTACTTGCGGCTCTGGGGCGAGTTCATGTGGAATCCAGGTTTTATTTGTATTCCGAAAGATGTATGCTGTATAACTATCTCAATGATAGCTTGAAAGGGCGAGTGCTGAACCCTGTTTTTGAGACGGGCGATCTGCAGGATCTGACTTGCAACTCTTGAGTCCCAGCCGCCCGACAGCGCATAGTGTCCTTAGCATGCGAGGGCATTATGGCAATAAACCCCCTGGGGTGGCCGAGGAGATGGCTGCAGATAGGCATTGTTTGGGCCAGTCCAGGAAGCACTCAGGAGATCAAAGGCCACATTCCCGGGGTCATAACCAGCAGCAAAAGGCACCCACCCTACTAATGTAGCATGTTTGGAGCACCTATGGCTGTGTATTTCGCCTCTAGGCTCTGGAGTGCCAAGCTGTGGCCTATGGTTTGAGTTTACAGAATCTGTAAAAGAGAGCAGGTTGGGGAGCAGATGCTCACAAGGGTTTTCTTAAGACATGCCTATAATGCATACACTCAGCAAACTGAATATGTAGGCACATCAAACCAATTGCCAGACCCTGGTGTGGGGCCTGGGGAGGAACAGAACATGGATATAGGGGCTGCACGGCGGGTATGATCAATAGATTACAAGTCATATCTGTTTACTAATGCTGTAAATCTGAGACACCTTGTTCAAAAGATTTGAGATAAAGTTTATAGTACAGGTAGTAGGACAACTGGAACTTTCGAGTGGGCTAGGGGTGGGGGGTAGGGTAAGGGTGTTCTCCATCGGTTTTCCCTCCCTAACACTGAACTCACAATCTCTTTTCTAGGGCAACTGCCAATGGAGGAACCTGCCCTGTGTCTAAATTACCTTTACAGTGCTTTGCTGGCTTTTACACGTTTCAAGATTCTGACCCTTTCAAGTTCCCCAGGTGGATATATTTATAAACTGTACTCAAAACGCTCTGACTTCGAAAGAGCTGGTACAAGGCTTCCAGCTTATGGTCAAGTTATTTCCCGAATGAGTGACCACATACCACTGGGTTCTCGTACCTAAGCGATAGCTGTGCACGTTTCACAAGGATGTATGTCGTTACAACGCACACTTTTACAACGCATGCACTTACAACACATTTTTTACAACGCAAAATCCATTACAACGCACTACACTTACAACGCATGACACTACAACGCATTTTTAAAAACTACCTTTACAACGCATACCATTACAACGCATAATAGTAAATTGCATTTAAGGTAAGTATTAGATAGTATAGGGGTAAAAATTACTTTTCTAACTCCAGGGGGTGCAACAGTAGGGTAAGTGTTGGATAGTATAGGGGTAAACATTACTATTCTAACTCCAGGGTGTGCAACAGTAGGGTAAGTGTTGGATAGTATAGGGGTAAAAATTGCTATTCTAACTCCAGGGGGTGCAACAGTAGAGTAAGTGTTGGATAGTATAGGGGTAAAAATTGCTATTCTAACTCCAGGGGGTGCAACAGTAGGGTAAGTGTTGGATAGTATAGGGGTAAAAATTACTATTCTAACTCCAGGGGGTGCAACAGTAGGGTAAGTGTTGGATAGTATAGGGGTAAAAATTACTATTCTAACTCCAGGGGGTGCAACAGTAGGGTAAGTGTTGGATAGTATAGGGGTAAAAATTACTATTCTAACTCCAGGGGGTGCAACAGTAGGGTAAGTGTTGGATAGTATAGGGGTAAAAATTACTATTCTAACTCCAGGGGGTGCAACAGTAGGGTAAGTGTTGGATAGTATAGGGGTAAAAATTGCTATTCTAACTCCAGGGAGTGCAACAGTAGGGTAAGTGTTGGATAGTATAGGGGTAAAAATTACTATTCTAACTCCAGGGGGTGCAACAGTAGGGTAAGTGTTGGATAGTGTAGTGTAATATTATGCGTTGTAATGGTAGGCGTTGTAATGGAATGCGTTGTAAAGGTAGTTTTTAAAAATGCGTTGTAGTGTCATGCGTTGTAAGTGTAGTGCGTTGTAATGGATTTTGTGTTGTAAAAAATGCGTTGTAAGTGTAGTGCGTTGTAAAAGTTGCGCTGTAAAGGTTGTTCCCCGTTTCACAATGATTCTTTGGGTACTTTTGATGCAGCGGAGTTTATCAGCTCTATACATGCATAAACACAACACTCATTTGGGCCCATATACATTCATACATTCAATGAGCTAGCAAATGTTCTCTGGTCATCAATTTTGATTTACCTTAGAAAGCCTTTACACCAGTATTCTTACCAGCCCTGTCTCCTAAGTAAATCTACCTGTCGAAAGATCTAGTAGTAGATTAGAATAGGGAGGAAATGATAATAGTAATAACAATACATTCAGCTTTATTCAAAGAACCACAGACTCAGTAGGAGTTTTAAAGGCTTTATCTGAATTAATAATTTTGTGAGTCAAATTAAATACACGTAGATATACTAGAATTCTCCATCAAGAAAAATAGTACAGTTAACTTATAACTTGCAATGACAGTACCTGAGGAGAGAAAGAATAGAGAGCAAATACGGAGCATTAACCCTACAGTTATATTTACCTAGAATGGTGTGAGAACCTAGACATCAGAGGGCCAAGGATTCAGGACAGGTTCACGACCGAAGTAAGTTTAATCACTTTTAAAACGCTTTTAAAGATTGTAACACCCCTCTCTGGTGCTACTCTCTCCTGCTCGGGCTCGTCCGGACCCCTTCCTAGATGTGCCTCCTCGGTTGTTCCGCAAATTTTCCCTAGTGTTGGATTCTTCAGTCAGATTGCAGTAAAATCGGGCAGCATCTCAGCATAGCATCGGCATCTCGTGGATCAAGTGTGTCTAACTAATTAGACCTTACCTCTGTTATACCAATTCAAATGTATGATCCACCCTCAAATGTTTCAATTTCATGTACACCCGCAATTTTGATTGGGCAAACAGTGAGGTGAGGACATCACACCATACCAAGCGCAATAATCTTCTTTAGTTCTATTGTCTAATTCCCCGTCCCTTCATTTTAATACCCACAAGCTTTATTCCCACAAGAATTTTTCATATGTGGATCGATAAATCTGTAATACAATCTTTCAGATTCTTCCTACGTAGGGTCAGGAGTTGATCTTCCCATGTCCTTGCTGGGCACATGGATTGGCAGCCACCCAATGACTTCATAGGTCTCAGAACAAGAAGGTTTTCACGCATGCGTAGTTTGTAGGAAAGGGTAGGTACATTGGTCTCCCTCCAAGGCCCAAATACGAACTATTAATAAAGTCAGAGAAGAACATGTTAGAATACAAAATTAAATGAATTCACTGTATACCACTTACTTCTACTCTAACCCCATTAACTTATTATTTCTTTTGCATTAATAGCTTAGTAAAACTTGCATATGTTAGTTTCAGCACAGCATTTGCGTTAGTGCGAGGGTTTCAAGCAGCCATATTAAAAGCTATTGCGCAGCTGCAAAGATTTCCCCCAAGCGACAGAAGACGTCAAACTACGTAGATGTAGTAGACGCATGCGCAGAAAAGTTCCTGCGTTTTTGGCGGCCATTTTAGGACACTCTGGTTATTCATTAGTGAAGCACATAGAAAAGCTTCCCCTAGATACAGTATGTAAAATGTGGTGCAAATTTAGTACTTACGAACAGGTTGGTTATAATGTTACAGGTTATTTGAGAGGATTACATATGAGCAAGTTTCTTTTTATATGAAACCTTGCTCCATCAATCCCCTCTCTGATGGCATTTTATGCCATCACTAGCTTCTCTTAAATCAGATGCCAACTTTAGCATTCTATCATTTCAATTTCGTCAAATCTTTTATTCCTTCCTTTATCTTTCTTAAATTGTGATCCTTTCATTCTTTTGTAGATATTTCCCTTCAATTCTTCAAGTCGTATTTCTTCTAATTTTCAGTTCCTACCCTTCTCATTCATTTCGTACCTCTATGTTTTCCCACTGCATTTGCGCCAACACATCATCATCAAAACTAATAAAGTTATGCCCATGATTGGCAATAATATTTGACCTAAGATACTCTTACCTATATTAGAAAACCAACTACTGATAGTGGAAAAACTATTGGTTATTTTCTTCCATACACTGTCAACCTCCAGGGGTTTTAGTTCCTCTTCCAAATGTGTAATATTTTTAATATGCCTTTCAATCTCTACACTTTTGTCAGGTATATACGTGCAACAATGTTGCGCTTTCAACATTTTACAGACTCCACCCTCTTTTGCCAATAAAATATCAAGGGCAAGTCGATTTTGCAAAACCATAGATCTAACAGCAACTAATTCTGAATTGATCAGTAAAAATCCTCCAGCAGTGTCAGTAGATAACCGATCAACTACTATTGACAATTGACACATTTTTCGAGAATTCAGCAGAACCTCCATTGAATGTATCAATGCACCAAATATATCACCAACTATTTCAGAAAAACTCGCTCTTTTATATCTGGTTAGTCCAATACTGTCATTATTGCTTCCAGTGATTCTCTCAACATGATAGACTTTAGGAAATACTATTCCGAAATAGCAACTCCCATACCAGTGATCAGGCAACCTAAAATAGGCTTTGTTTCCACAAATATAATAAATTCCAGGAAATACTGGATCAGTTCCTCCTTTTAGTCCCCAACCCCCAATTACTAAGACGTTATGTTCACATTCACTGGAACCAATAAATGCATTGCTATATTCTGTTTTAGTCTATGGAGACAGATTTTCCCTTTCTTTTCAAAATCCAGAGACATAGCAGCATGAGTCCTGCCAGTTACTAAAAGGTCTTCCCTTTCAGCCCATTTAGGTACCTGAGGTTTCGGTTTTGAGGCCCACCTTTGGAAATCCTGTCTCCTTTGTTCTACTAAGTTCAAAAATATCTTTTCTTCTTCATGCAATCTACATGTTAAGTTGCGTTTATGCGAGTCAGTTTATCTATTGCCTTCATTGCTAAGAAATATTCACCCATGAATTGTAAATCTCTATTACTAAGAACAGGGTTCATACTCTTTCGCATAGGGACTTCAGAAAATACTACATCTATATTTGAATAATAATACTGCAACTTTCCAGTTCTATAAAATAGACTAGCTAATACACTACATGAGATACCATATGCCAAGGGTAAATGATGATAAGTTACCCCTTCAGCTACTGAGTTTGGCAATTTCATGCAAACATAACAATCACTAACTTCCATAGTTTCTACATAATGTAGTAAAAGATTTGAAAATACATTTAAATCAGTTTCATTTTTATCTACAGTGTGGTGTAAATCTAGCTGGTGTTTCTAAGTCTACTCCATCTCTTTTTATGTTTGCTACCTCTGTATGTGTATTAGTACTATTCTGTTTGTCAGTAGCCATCAAATAGGGAATAGCTATTGCTAATATTACCCATATTATGAGGACTAATATTAAACTACATATACAGATCCTACAACACTTCTTTATACAGCTTTGCTTTGGTTTTCCAGTAACTTTATCATCAGACATTTTTGGACAAGAAGATGATCTCTTCTTTAATTCAGAACCTGGTATGAGATAACACCTTAAGCGTCTTTTCTCTCTCAGGTCGGTCTCACTTCTTCCTCAATTCATTCAACATTCAGCTCTTCATCACTTTCTTCATTTAAGTCGAGATTTTCAAAGTCTTCAAGAATAACATATGTTCACTCAGGACCCTTGAGCTTGTTATTAAATATCTTCAACCTTTGACTCCTTCGCTTTGGTTTTACCTTGGAAGGTCCAGATTGACTAGTTACTTCGTTTACTTGATCAGGTTCTTCACTAATTCTCTTAAGACGGTATCTCAGTCTCTTGATAATTCTTGGCCAATTATCACCTTTTCGACTTTTCTTAAATTTCACTGCACTGCCAGGTTCTTCAAGACTCCTTTTATTTTCCTTAGATTTCGGCACAACTTGATCAGCTTCGCCTTCAGATTTCCTCTCTATCTGACCTTGTCCAGGGCTTATTGTCTGGCTTGTTCTGCCTGGATGGGTTCATCTACCTCAATCTGACCCTGTTCAGGATTGATGATGTCTGGTTTTTGTTCTGTATCCTGAACTTGGGTTTCTATGCCTATCTGGTCCTGTTCAGGTCTTTTTACCTTTTTACCTTATTCTGCCTGAACGTTTTCTCTAAACCCTATCTGTCCCTCCTCAGACTCAGGAATGGGGCTTTGGGTTTCTTCTGTCTGAGTATATTGTTCTTTCCTTAACTGTTCCTGCTCAGGCTCCCTAACAGTAATTTCCCTACTCTCCTGAGCGAGTTCTTCTTCACCTGTCTGATCCTCACTCTTTTCCTGTCTGTCTAACTGTGTTTGACTCCTAGTTCTTATAAATACTTCAGGTATGCCCACCACTGGGATCCAGTCGTCCTGATAAGTGCTTGGTTTTTCTTGGGCAGCTACCTCAGGATTTTCTACAGGAAGTTCTTCAGCTGCACAACCTTCAGCAACATTAATTTCTCGTTTCAACTGAAACTCTTCTTCTTCAGGAGCTGGTACCCTTTTGGTATGACTTGCATGAATCCAATTAGGCCATCCTACACACTTTACAGCTGTTGAAGTAGTCAGTATAACTTGATGCGGTTTGTCCCAACTTGGTGCTAGGCACGATTCACAAGTGTGATTCTTCACAACTACCCATTCACCAGGATTCAGATCATGCGATTGGCTCAGCCGTCTGTTGAAAGCGTCTTCCCCAACCTGATGAGAGATAGAACGCACTCTGTCAGCCAATTCTTTGCAATACTCGAAAACCAAGTCATCAGTTATATTCAACAGCTTGTGTCCTGGTACATATGCCGATCTCATGGTTCTTCCCATGAGTATTTCATGGGGATTTAATCCAGTATTTTTGTCTGGAATACTTCTGAGTCCCATTAGAACCAGAGGTAAAGTATCAGGCCATTCCAGTGGGGTGGATGCACACACCTTTCTGAGTCTTGACTTGATCGTGCCATTTAATTGTTCTACTACCCCAGAAACCTCTGGACAGTAAGCGCAGTGCAATTTTTGTTCGACTTTGAATGCTTCACAAATTAGTCGAATTATTTCATTATTAAAATGAGATCCTCTATCTGATTCAATCGTCACTGGAAAACCAAATCTAGGGATGAGTTCTCTTAGTAAAAGTTTGGCCACTGTCAAGCTATCATTTCTTCGGGTCGGGTATGCTTCCACCCACTTTGAAAATAAACAATCTATGACAAGTACATATTTCAACCATCGACAAGCAAGCAGTTGAATGAAATCTAATTGAAGTCTTACAAAAGGACCCTCTGTATTTCCAATCTTTCCCATACAGACCACAGTTTTCCTGCCAGGATTCATTTGTTGACATATTAAACATCTTTGGCAAAGGCTCTCTGCTACATTCCTGAACCTTGTGTTAAACCAATCTTGTCTGAAAAGTCGTATCATTGCATCTCTGCTCACATGTGTGGCTCCACAGTACATTCTAGCCATTGGTGCAAGCATACTGTCTGGCATAACTGGTCTGCCATCATAACAAACCCACACACCATTTTCTGCCCTTCTCTGACATCCTATTTTCACCCACTCTTCCTTTTCTCTCATGTCTACTGCATCCTGCAGATCTTTCACCTCCCCCCAGGTTCCCACTCCGGCAATTAGCATAAGTTGGCAGCTGATTCCACATGTTTCGATTTGCTTGTTTAGGGCAATTTTATGCCTCGCACAGTGTTGGGCAACCTGGTCAGCATATCGGTTACCGGCTGTCACATAGTCATCTCCTGATTGGTGAGCAGCACACTTGACACCACAGCCACCACAGGAGTTCCTGAGGAAGTCAGGAAATCCCTTTGCATCCACAGTTGGCTAAAATCATGCACAACCCCATAACCATACTGACTGTCATTGGATATGGTTACTCTCCAATTTTTCCCAATTTTGCATGCTTTAATTAAAGCAATTAATTCAGCTACTTGTGCAGATCTGACCTCTGGCAAATAGGATACTTTGATTATTCCAGTTAATGTACATACAGCGTAAGCAGTACTTAATCCTCCCTCCTCGTGTCGCATGCATGAGCTATCTACAAATAGCTCATGATCAGCGTTTTTCAAGGGTTCCTCTTGTATGTCAGGATGTGGTTTGGTGATAAGTTCTGTCACGTCAAGACATTCATGTTCAACCTCATCTTTCACTTCTTCTTCGTAAGGATCAGGTAGTAAAGTGGCTGGATTGAGAACAGTACACCTCACTATAGTCAAGTTTTCAGCCCCCAGTATTATTCTTTCATATTTTGTCAGTCTACTGGGAGTAAGGTACTGCGTTCGGGTTCTGGTCAGTAAAATCACCACTGCATGAGGAACGTACATCTTGACAGGGTGTCCAATCACAATTGACTCACTCTGTTCTATGCTTACACAAGTTGCGGCTACAGCTTTCAGGCAACCTGGTAATGCACAGGATACAGGATCTAAGGTAGCAGAAAAATATGCCACTGGCCTTCTCATCAATCCATGTCTCTGTGTTAGAACTGAAAGTGCACAATTACCCTGCTCATAGCAGAATAATGCAAATTCTTTTGAGTAGTCCGGCATTCCCAAAGCAGGTGCTTCACACAAACAATCTCGCAACTTTCTAAAAGATCCCATTCTTTCATTATCCCATTCTATGGGATCTTTCACTCTCTTTCTGGTCATCTGTATCAGGGGTTTAGCTGGTAAAGCAAATCCTACAATCCATTGCCTACAATATCCTACAACTCCAAGGAATATTCTTATTTCTTTTTGGGTTCGTGGCAACTGCATTTGGCTTATTATTCTGATTCTTTCAGAGGTCACTCTTCTAATTCCTCATTCTATTTGATGTCCTAAGTATTTGACTGAATTTTTGCAAAACTGAAGTTTCTCAGGGGACACTTTGGGGCCGATTCCGATCTGGGTCGGAAGGGCACCGAACGCGATCTGGCCGGAAAAACTACGAGCCGCGCGCGTGTTTTCCGGCAGACTCGTACAGCTGTACGAGCGAGCCAGTATGATGCGAGCTACATGAAATTCACTGACCGAGTAGTTTCCGGGTCTGAACCGCTCCGTACGTCTCGGTCGTAAGCTAACCGTGGCGTGCAATGGATGCGATTCATGACCAAGCCAGTACGATGCACACGTCGGACAGCCTGTGCGAGCTGGAGTGTCCGGCTCGCAAAAGCTCCCGGAGTCAGACTTCAGGCGTCCCCGTCGGACCCCCCGACACCCGCAGCCGTACGACTCGCACACAGGGGGAGACCTATGGGTCTCCCCAACACAGGCATGTACGGTGGGGATGGCACCAACACATACCCACTGTAGGGGGCGCACTTGTTCGAGACGTACCCACTCAGTCAATGGGTGCGCATGTACGCGTTGTACAACTGGCTCCCATTGACTTCTATGGGAGTCCGACCGAACCGAGTCCGACAGCATACGTGCGCATCGTACTCGCTCGGTCGGACTGTAGGGGTCCGGCTCAGTCGGAAAACACTCCGGATCCGACTCGGTCCGAGTGCTTTCCGACCCGGATCGGAATCGGCCCCTTTATGTCCACCCTTTGCCAAATGATTTAGCAATGCAATTGAATCAGTAACACAGTCATCTCGTTTATTTGACACAACCAATAGGTCGTCAATATACTGCACCAGGACTGATTCTCTGGGCAACACAAGAGATTCGAGACTTCCTTTGAAAATCTGATTAAAGATTGAAGGACATTCAGTGTACCCTTGAGGCACACGATTCCACACGTAAACATGCTCTTCAAATTTGAACGAAAATAAAAACTTGCTATCTAGTTGCAATGGAATAGAAAAGAATGCATGGCATAGATCGATTACTTTGAACCAACTTGTTTTCCACGGTATCTGATAAAGAATCACAGTTTGGCACTACTGGGCAACATGGTACAACAATTTTATTAATTTTCCTAAGATCTTGAACCGCTCTATATTTCCCATTAGGTTTCTTAATGCCAGTTATAGGTGAGTTACAAGGGCTACTCATTATTTCTTTCAGGATCTCCGCTGCAACACCTGCCTTTACTTCTGGACTCATTTTGTATTGTCGGGTATTCAGATAAACAGCACCTTCTTTCACTGTCACCTTTACGGGCTCTACATTTGCCATTAATCCTATTTCTTTTCCAGTAAAATCCCATATTTCTGCATTTATAGTCAGTTTGGCTTCAGCAGGTAACTCAGTTTGTGTCATCATCGAATACAATTCATTTACTTCTGTTCCCTGTTTAGCCAGCAAGAATTTGTAAACTCCATCTTCATCTGGTGTTTGTGTTGCAACACCATCCGGTGTGCAAAATATAGTGCAATTTATTTTGCACAACAAGTCTCTTCCAAGCAAATTTTCAGGACTTGAGTCACATACCACAAACTTATGCATTTCTTTAAAATTTCCAATTCGCACCTCCATTGGTTCTGTGATCAGAGTTCTAATCCGTTTGTTTGAAACACCTACAACTTGGATGTCTTCACCCGAGAGGGGCAGGTTAGGAATGTCTGCGGTTCTCACAGTAGACCTGGTAGCACCAGTATCCAAGAAGAAAGTGATATCATTTACTTCTACTGTACCTTCTACGTATGGACCTGACTGATCTACCGGTAGAGATGCGCCAAGTACGCACTCCCCTTCCTCCCCGTTCAGGCATCGTCATTCCTGATCTTAATCAATTAGTGGGTCCTGCAAAAGAAACTGTGATGTTACAAACATTTTTTTACCACTTCCTTCTGGAAATCCGGCGTCCACACTGTACTTGGCTTTACTCACAAAATTTGACTTAGGGGCAGGTGGCAATTGACTCTGAAGATCTATACCCTGTCGCTGATGACTCATTAACACCTCATTCTGCGTCTGTGGATTTTAATTTTGATTCTGGCCAACTTGTATAACTTTACACTCATTTTTCCAATGCCCCAACAGGGAAACCTTTTCTTTGCCTCTTCCCGATTTAACCTTCCTCGTGCTTTTCCCCCATTATTGTCACCTTGACTTTGTGCTTTTCCTTGATTTTCTGACTGTTTATTCAATTGAAGCTCTTGCTGTTCATCTAATTTTACTTGAACCCACATTACTTTTTCGTCTAAGGCTTTTCGTTTATAATCAATTTCATCCCCACAATATTAAGCATATTTTAAAATTTCATCAATGGGCTTTGATTGCCAACACAGCATGTGATGCTTCATCATTTGAGATATATCCAATCTCAGCCCAGTTACAAATCGAAACACGAAATGAGTCATATCCTTGTTTTCTAAACTCTCTAACCCACTATACTGTTTGAACACCTATAATAGACGTTTGTATAGTGGGCATGTACAGACTCATTCTTTTCTTGGGTTGTTCTATCTATTTTTACCCAATTAGTTTCTTTCGGGGGTATTTTACTCTTTAGAAAGGGGATTACTTGATGATATTTTTTCATTATATCTTCTGACGGGGCTCCTGTTTTTGAATCTTTTGGATACTCCTCACTAGGCCAATCTATAGTAATTTTACCCTCTGTCCACAAATCCGCAGGTACTACTATATCAAACAAACCATCCAAATCGTTTAACAAAACCTTTGAAACTTTCACAAACCTCTCAACTTGTCTGTACCACTCCACTGGTTTCTCTCAAAATTTTGGGAAATCATTCGTAAATGACAAAATATCCTGTCTAGTCCATGGTACATGTACATACCCCCCTCCAGGTACCTCTCTCATCGGATACAACCTCTCAGCCTTTTCTGTTTCTCTCATGGCATATCCAGATGTCGTTTGATTTACCTGTGCTTCTTCCTTTTTCTTTGCCCATCGAACTTTCCATCTTTCAAGATCTCCCCACTTCTGTAGCACAAATAGCAATTCCCTAATCTGTAATTTTCTTCCAAACACATTCATATTTTCCAAATCCTTATCAGAAAATTGTGCTCTATATGGTTTCTGCAACACCTTTGACTTTCCTATGTCAATTCCCATTTCCGATGCCAAATTTGTCAGTTTTTCATGGAATGCCTTAGTGCTTCGTGTAATACTTCTACAAATTAACAGTAATTCTTCCTCACTGTATGTGTTTAATCTGTCTAGACCCACATTTCCAGCAACCATTTCTTCCAATTCTATACGTAATTTAAAAATGTCTAATAATTTTGGCTGTGACTTTGGTTTCTCTATTTCTTGAGACCATCTCTCTATATCTTCTGGGGTTACTATGGTGGCACTTCTAGTTCCTGATGAGGTTTCTAATCTAACTTCCTTCGAACACCTGGGCAAATTTCTCTTCGGGGTTTCCATCATTGGCTCTCTTATGGGCAAATCCATTAATGATATTACTGATTCACATTCACTTGCTTCGTCATCTACTATTATCTTTTCTTTTCTATGTTCTATGCTTGGGGTAGGCATTACAGGAACTTTAGAACAGTTTGATTTTTCACCATACAACGGGACTACTAGACCTATGGTTACTGGTATGGTCAATGCATCAGGATGTTTATTCATCTGAGTTATTTTCTGGATCAGTTGATCTTTATTCTTGTTTATTGCTTCCCTTTCCTTTTCTTGAAGTACCCGGTTGGCGGTATCATGTACTATTTGTGGAACTAAAGGTGTTCTTACCATTGGGGCACTTGGGGTCATTCTATCGAATCCTTCGTTATAAGGTGGAGGACTTTTCATTAATAAATCTTCCAAATACCCTTCTTCTGCTTCTACGCTATCCATCATGGTTAAATGCTTGGTTTACTCTCTACATTTACCTCCCACCTGCTCTTCTGATGTTAACACAGGATATAAACCTTCTGCCACCATGGCCTGTCTCCATTGTTTCATATGACTATCTCTAGTCTCTCTGGCAAATTTCGGATACTTTTTGCTTAGGGTCCTGTTACTTCGTGGTCTATTACGTTCAAAGGCTTCCATTTCCCATTCTTCTAAAGCCTCATATTGAGTCAATCTGGGTCTGGGGTCTAATTCATTCATTTGTGTTCTTAAATTGTACAATATTCTTCCATTAAAACTTCCGTACTCAGGAAATGCTCCCGGGGCTCCCTCTTCCTGCTTTATCGCCGACTTCTTCCTCACAAATGCGCATGCGCGGGCGCCCACGCATGCGCATTTGTCGCGAGAAATGCGCATGCGCATTTGTGAGGGAGAAGTCGGCGATAAAGCAGGAAGAGGGAGCCCTGGGATGCCGCAGCTCAGGTAAGTAATTTTAATCACTTTTAAAATGCTTTTAAAGATTGTAAGGGCATTGAAAAGAGGGCGGGAGGGAGGCTGGTGGAGGGCAACTCCGCTCTGCCATGGCGTGTGCGTTGCCTGCCTACTACGCCTACTTCGTGGATCACGAAGTAGGCAACACTACGCACACTCCACAGGCGGAGGGGAGCACTACGCTCATGGTTAGTGACCTCTTCTAGTGTAACGCCAGTGTTACACCCCTCTCTGGTGCTAATCTCTCTGGCTCGGGCTTGTCCGGACCCCTTCCTAGATGTGCCTCCTCGATTGTTCCGCAAATTTTCCCTAGTGTTGGATTCTTCAGTCAGATTGCAGCAAAATCGGGCAGCATCTCAGCATAGCATCGACATATCGTGGATCAAGTGTGTCTAACTAACTAGATCTTACCTCTGTTATACCAATTCAAATGTATGACCCACCCCCAAATGTTTCAATTTCATGTACACCCGCAATTTTGATTGGGCAAACAGTGGGGTGAGGACTTCACACCATTCCAAGTGCAATAATCTTCTTTAGTTCTATTGTCTAATTCCCCGCCCCTTAATTTTAATACCCACAAGCTTTATTCACACAAGCATTTTTCATATGTGAATCGATAAATCTGTAATACAATGTTTCAGGTTCTTCCTCTCGTAGGGTCAGGAGTTGATCTTTCCATGTCCTTGCTGGGCACATGGATTGGCAGCCACCCAATGACTTCATTGGTCTCAGAACGAGAAGGTTTTCACGCTTTCAGTAGTTTGTCGCAAAGGGTAGGGACATTGGTCTCCCTCCAAGGCCCAAATACGAACTATTAATAAAGTCAGAGAAGAATATGTTAGAATACAAAATTAAATGAATTCACTGTATACCACTTACTTCTACTCTAACCCCATTTACTTATTATTTCTTTGTCATTAATAGCTTAGTAAAACTTGCATAGGTTAGTTTCAGCACAGCATGTGCGTTAGTGCGAGGGTCTCGAGCAGCCACATTAAAAGCTATTGCGCAGCTGCAAAGATTTCTCCCCAAGCGACAGAAGACGTCATACTACGTAGATGTAGTAGACGCATGCGCAGAAAAGTTCCCGCATTTTTGGCGGCCATTTTAGGACACTCAGGTTATTCATTAGTGAAGCACATAGAAAAGCTTCCCCTAGATACAATATGTAAAATGTGGTGCAAATGTAGTACTTACGAACAGGTTGGTTATAATGTTACAGGTTATTTGAGAGGGTTGCATCCGAGCAAGTTTCTTTTTATATGAAACCTTGCTCCATCACTTTCCAGGGGTGCCGGAAATATAATCCCTCTGCTCACTAAAGAGAATGTACACAACGGTTCGTAAAGAGCCGGATGCCTAAACGTACCACGCGGCTCGCCTTACTTGGACACCGGCCACAACCTCGGACTCGGCATGTAGCGCCACAACAGCTTTGCCACACTCTGTGCTCATCTTTGCTGCACATCTAATGACAGTGATGCGTGGTAATGGTCACCGGCCAGGTAAACACACATTATACCCTCGTAAACAGGCTGCTTTTATGGTGCCATTAAATCATCAGAACACGGGGGACACCGCAAGCCTGCTTAAGAGCACCTGATCTCTGCAGAGAACGTGTCAAAGGAAACACCAGTCCAGGGCTTAAGGGTGCTCCTATGGAGATGACATCAGCATAAGGTAGCAGAGGAAATTCCGCCGCGTGCACTGAGGTCAAAAGCATCATGTGCTGACCTGAGCACACTGGAACCGTGGACAATTCAGCATGTGTTGGTCTGAGCCCCAAAGGACAGGAGTACTAGGGCCTGCACTGCACCCAGCATTTAGGAGCAGGTCATATCCCAGCTAGTGTTGACGAGCACACAGATACAGTGCCTAGCCGAGCACATGTTGACAGGAGCACACAGACACAGTGCCTAGCCAGCAAATGTTGACGGGAGCACACAGATACAGTGCCTATCCCAGCTAGTGTTGCTTGAAAATGCACCATTTGCCCACTCTTTTTTCAAAATTTTCTTGAGGGGAGAAACCCCCCCGTAGGTGGTTCGTGCTCACTGGCTACGCTCGCTGGCTACAATGCTGTACAACAATTGTTTTACACCTCACCACTTTCAAATGTCACCAGCCGCCACTGGAGTGGAGAGGCATTGAGTTGAGTTGAGTGGCGTAGAGTGGAGTGCCATGTCATCGAGTTAAGTGGCGTGTCACAGAGTGGAGTGCCGTGTCACAGAGTGGAGTGGCATGTTGTAGAGTGGAGTGGCATGTCATAGAGAGGAGTGGACTGGTGTGTCGTAGAGTGTCTTTTCTGATATATAAATAATTTTTTATATCGCAAACGTTCTGAGGTCATTTTACAAAAGTACTGCAGTACATGATAAACTTCTTAGAAAATATATAAATCAATACAAATATGTTTCCCTATCTCTACATACTTTCCTAAACCGCCTCATTTCTTCCCATGCAGTACACAAACAGTGCTAAGTTATATTTTACGTAAGAACACAGAACAAATAGAAAGTGTGGTTAAACAATAAAGTTTTTCACAAATCATGATGAAAGAAAACAAAATTTGACAAAGCCAAAAGGCTGGCTGCCAAGACTAGTCATAATGACTTTGCCAGTGCTTTTTTGGCCCATGGAATTAGAACTCAAATAGTGGCCTGTCAAGTTAATGGTCATTGGGAAACAAACACAATAGTTGCACCTTTAGTGTGATTTATAAAAACTAAATGAAACAAAGGTTGTCTGTATTTCATGGAACTGTGACTAGAAAAAAGTGATTAGCCGTAATTGCTATATGCACATTGACACCTCCACATTCAGTGATCAACCATTAATTAGGGTTTGTACTTTAGTTCTTGAATTTCTGCTACTGTATTTCTCATGCTCCACAGCAGCAGATGTATCTAGGATAATCATTGTGCTAGAGACAAATATCGAATATACTCAAAATAATTAAGTTCCGTTGCTGATTAATATCTCTATTTGATCTTTTGTAGTAAGCGCCCGAGTTGAAGTTTAATACATTTTAAGGAACAGGTGCATCCTTTGATTTCTAATCATTTATATTGGTTTTCTATAAATGTTCTGTTAACCAAAAAATGAAATAAAAATACACTTACTTGTATTCAAGTCTAAAACTCTGTCTTTTTTATCCAGCATGTAAGCACATTTGGCAAACGTATTTCAGGTGTGACTGAAAACTGCAATCCTCGGGACTATATTTTGAATGCAAATCTATCAGGATTACTCTATGTAAACTCGCTATCTATGATATTTACCAGGGATTACCGGGCGTTTATTCTTAGGAGCACTCTTCTGGATTGTTCTTCACCACTAAAATATACTGAGCTGGAGTGCCTGGCAGGGTGCCCACCGATTTGTTCCAAAAAAGGTTGCTTACCTGTCAATATTAGCAAAAAGTAAAAAAAAAAAAAGGTAAAATCACAGGCCCATGTTTACTAAGCATTGACTCAACGGGAGGCGGCAAGCAAGGTTGCTGTGCTGTGTTGGGTGACAAGAGAGAGCACAACTGCATCATATCTACAAAGAAAAGGAGCAGTTCTACCTTCCTGTGCTGGCACATTTTCATCAGCTATGCTCAATCATAGGCCCCCTTACGCCATAGTGCAAGGCATTCTGTGATGATGTCCACATAGTTGTGTGCAGGAAGGGGTCCTTTCCTGCACAAAAAACTATGCATTAAGCAATTCCTCTGCAGAATGCAGGAACACCCATGCAGCACCCATGTACTGCCCCTTGCCACAAAGTAACACAAGGCATGCTCTATCTCTCCTAGGGAGCTCTACGAGTGGAGGACTGGCCCATGCACTCTGTGCCCTGATGACAGAATTACGAATAGTGAAAGTGGGAAACGCACACTGCTCTCACACCGTGAGAGTGGAACTTAGTGGCCAGAGGTAAAAGGGAAAGCCCAGAGCTATCACTGAAGAGGAGGCGCAGATGACTATATATGATGACCAGGTCCCAGTGGTTGATTGCTTGACTCCTAACCTGCAGTGCACCTTGGGCAAGGTTCGAGCACCCAGGGGTGCACAACCCATATGAAGATTGATCAGTACATAGCCTTGTGAGCGGGTGAAGTCCCACCGGCAGATGACAGCGAGAAGTCCCGAGACCCACAGGAAACAATGGGCACCTGGATCCTAGTGGCCATTGAGACATCCATTGCGGTGGTGCAGGTAAAGGTCGAGGCCATGGCACTGGACGTTAACCTTTTGAGAACAGATCTACGCAAAGTGACAGAGAGATTGGCCAAAACAGACCAGAACTTAGAAGGTGTCCAAGATGGGAGCTGGCTGTGCTGAGGGCCCTGCTTGCCGCCCTCGATTCCCCATCACAAACACTGGAGGCACGTGCAGAAGATGCAGAGGTTCGATCCTGTAGATGCAGCTTACATGTTGTGGGGTTCCTGGGGGGGGCTGAGGAGGGTACCCCATAAACATTTCCTGGAGGACTGGATCAAAACAGCACTGCTGACTGTGAAGCTGTTTCACCTCTTAATGGTGGAGATGGAGCAAAGGTCCTTGAACCGCACCGCACCTAGATGCCCCTCCACGGAGAGTAATTGCATAGATCCTCAATTACATTTACTGGGACATTTTACCGGAAGTGCGTTGAAAAGGGTATCCCTCCTTTCAGAACCACAATATATGCATCTTCCCGGACTACACCAGAGCTGTCCAATCACAAAGACAGTCTTTTAGCGGTATCGAACAAAAACTGAAAGCAATGGGTCTCACTTGCGTGTTGCTTTACCCAGCTAAATTGAAAGTGTTGCACAAACCCCACTCACACTTTTTTTGACACCGGAAGATGCCTGGGACGGGTTGAAAGTTCGAGGTGGTGACAGAATCCCGGCTTCAACATAGGAAGGTGGCCCGAAAAGACTTTAAAATGGGTAGGAGAACAATGCCTGCATTGAGGAGGAGAAGCAGATGAAGGCAACGATCTACCTCTGTTGCAAAGGTAGTGGTCCGTAGTGACGGAACCCTAGACGTTGACTTGGAGCACCAACATAGGCAGATAGGGCGCTGGGGGAGTCTGTCACCTCTCTTGAATCCTTTGGAGCTGAGTCGGATCTGGTGGAAGATATACCGATCTCAGGGTCAGAAAGTAACTTGGTCTAACTTAACCTGTTGATGGAGGTCATCTGCCCACCAGATGATGGCTGGCAGGTCCGGGTGAGTCAAGAGGATGGATGGGTGCCCAACCCACAAAGTGCTGTTGTTGTAGATGGCGCCTATTTTGGGTGGGTGTTGGTACAGATTACATCTCAATTCATGCAACACTTACTTTTGGAGATGCTAGTTAAGCTTCAAGGTGTGTACCTGAGGTGGGTGGGCACTGGCGGTTTTGAGTTTACTTACATGCAGTGGGGAGTGGCTCTTGTTCATGTGAGTAGCGGGGCAGGGGTGCTTCAGGGGACGGGTGGTGGGAGAGTACCAATGTGACTTACAGGATCCCTAGATGGGAGAATGCAGATGATTCCTCACATGGAACTTTGAGGGGCTTGAATTTGTTCGTTAAATTAATAAAGTGCACTCCTACCTTAGACAGGTGGAATCCCACATCGCACTACAACAAGAAACATATTTTTCAGATGGTGAAGCTCAAAAATTGCAGTAGAAATGGAGAGGGCAACTTTAATCCTCAAATTACTCCTGCTATTCCAGAGGGGTGTCCATTTGGAACACAGGGTCCCGTTTCAGTTGCGCATGCACACTGCAGATGTTGCGGGGCGCAATGTGCTCCTGCACTGCATTCTGGATGGTATGGAGATCTGCCTACTTAACGTTTTCGCACCCAACAATGATGATGATGAGTTTTATGGGGCACTGGAGGATGTCCTATGTTGGAATGCCCATCACATGGGCAGGGGATTTTAATTGTATCATGGATGGACAACTGGACAGGCATTCTCCAGATTGGTACCGTCAGCCCACATGGTTATGGGCTTACACAAGACAATGGCAAAGCTGCAGTTTGTAGACATCTGGAGGGACTTACACCCCATAGCTAGGGAACTCTCTTGCTATGGGCCGACTCACAGGGCTTATAGCTGTTTGGACCGCTTCCTAGTTTGAACAAAGGTACATTGAACGTCCATGGAGTGAAATGCCAAGTGCGTTTCTTGTCAGCCCACGCCCCCTTATTGTTAGAATCCAGATTGAGGGGATGCAGATTGGACATCCTGCTGTGGAGGTTGCAGCCAGAGTCTCTGGGGGACCCTAAATATAGGGTAGGTATGCAGCTGGCCCTGCAGGGCTATTTTGACACCAACTGGTACTCCACAGGGTCACTGGAGGTGGTTGTCACGGTTCAAAGCTTCAGCAAGACCTATGGTACTTGGAAAAAGCAGGAGCATGAGCTAGTGGAGGTGGAGGAACGCCTTACTAGTTTACAGCAACAGTGGGTGGGATGGAAGGCTCAGGACTGATTGAGGCACAGAGGCGGGTGGCGACCACCTGGGACAGATTGGATTGTCATGTGTGACAGGATGACCGGCAATGTCTACACAGGGAGGGAGACAGATTAGGACACATACTGACCTGGTTCCTCAAATTTGAGAGGACCCTATCAGCAATTATCTTGCCTAATTGGCTGGGGGACGAAGTAGCGGTGGGGCAGGCAGTAAGTAATTCCCAGCTGCCTGACCACCTGGTGGGTGTCTACGTGAAGCCCGTTGACAGTGGGGAGCTGGTAGTGGGAGACTACATAAATCAGGTGGAGATCCCCGCCTAATGCATGACCAGCCAGAAGGGCTAGGCGAGAATAAACAACTGGAGGAACTTCGGGAAATGGCCCGCGGTAAATATCCGAAACCGGATGTCTCCTGGTTGAGTTTTTCCAAGCGTACTCTGCCTCCTTACTTTCTGCTCTGCTACAGACACTTTTGAGGCCTGAACCAATGGGACCTTGCCAACCCACATGCGGGAGGCCTTGATTATCATGCTCTTAAAACCTGGCAAGGAACTCGCGAATCCCGGTTCATATTGGATGCTGCCCATGCTCAACGTGGATGTCGAGCTCCTCGCTAAAGTACTTGCACTGCGTTTGAGCTGTGTGGTCACACACCTGGTACACTGGGTTCAGTGCGGCTTTGTGTAGGGAGGAGGCTCCCACATGAATCTGAAGAGGCTCTCACATGTGACACACAAGAACCGGGACAGATAGTTATAGGCAGCACTGGTTGCCTTGGATATCGAGAAGGCGTTTGATACTCTATCCTGGGAATATCTGTGGGATGTGCAGAGGTGGTTGGGTATGGGTCCGGGCTTTTTGACATGGACCTTCTGTATCAGGTGCCCACAGCAAGGGTGCACACCGGACAGATTCTGTCCATCACCTTCAATATTGACAGAGGAACTAGGCAGTGATGCCTGCTATTCCCGCTCTTTTTTGTGATTGCCATGGGGCCATTAGCTATACACTTTAAAGTAGAACTGGGAGACTGGGGTGTGCAAGTGTGTGAAGTGACACATGTGTCAATGTATGCAGATGACACCCTGACATGTGTGAAGGATCTAGGATGCTAGGTGTCCCATCTTCTGCGACTTATGACTAACTTTGGGGGAGTATTGGGTCTTCACATCAACCGCCACAAGAAAATGCTTTTCCCCCTGGCGTCCCTGACAGACAGTGCGGAGGCTGCTCTCTCTGCGGGCGGCTTGCCGTGGGAGACATATCAGTTCTGTTATCTTGGAATGCAGATAACGCATGACTCACACCAACAATATGAACTAAATATGTAATATGGAAGGCCTCACAGCCTCTATACAGTTCTGGAACATGCTACCACTATCAGTTATGGGAAGGGTGGCACTAAGCAAAATGGTATTACTATCCCGATGCCTATACGCTATGCAGAATTATTTCAGCATCCTTCCAATCTCCTTATTTCAGAGGCTGGGCAGATTGTTGGTTTACCTGGTGTAGGCAGGGTAGCAAAGCAGAGTTCGGCTAGAAATCCTAAAGCTGGACATGGTTGAGGGTGGACTGGACTTCACTAACCTTAAGTTATACTACCTGGCAGGGTTTCTACAATACACAGCATTGTGGTACAACGATGACCCCAACTGGGAAAATTTGTTACTTGAGGAATCGGCTGCTGTGGACGACTTCCCCAAGTTACTAATGCAGGCCACAGATCGACGGCAGGTACCCCCTTTATAGCCCGACAGGTCGCGCAGTCCCGGGAAAGAGCGGTCACCCAAGTACTAAAGCGGGCACAATATGCTAAGCTGCATCCTATTTGGTGGCTGCACCCGGCTGAACCTAGTGAATCAAACGCTCTGATGGTGCTGTTTGACCATGGATCCATCAATGCAATTATTTCCTGACTGTACGCTGCCCTAACAAGTGATAGGCAAACAGATGTAACATCCATGCAGGATAGATGGGATGGGAAATTAGAGAACTTCCTCTCGGACAGAGAGTGGAGGTGTACCTGGGCGCAAGTGCAGAAGGTGGCCAGTAATGCCAGAATTAAATTTCCTCAATTGTGTTACTTACATAGAGCGAAACCTGATGCCACAGAAGCTGCATAGGGTGTAACTGACACGCATCGTTGGTTACATGAGATGTGGGGCGCACCCAGCTGACTTTGTACATGTCAATTGGACATGCCAAGGTATTGGACCATTTTGTGAGGAAATAGTGCGGGAGCTGCAAAGAGTGATGGGTATAAAAGCTCATTTACAATACAACATTGCCTGCTGGGACTGTTGCCCCTTCCTAAAAAGGGTTGTAAGAAGAGATATAAGTTTGCCCAACTAGGACTGCTGCTTGACTGAAGGTGCATTGCAATTAATTGGGTGAGCTCAGCACCACCAATGGGAAATAAGTGGATTGCTGATTTACTGGAGTGGCTCAGGAAATTCCGCACGGATGATAACATGGAACGAGACTTAGAGATCTGAGGCGAAATGGTAGATCTTCTGGGTGCAAATAGCGAAGAGGTGGATGGCAGTTTTGCCCTGGGCTCCCTGCTGGCTGTGACTGTGTCGGGTCCATGATGGTAGGGTCTCCAGTACCTCCCACTGACCCCGCAGCATACCCGCACTCCCCAGTGACAGCCAACTACCTTTATTGCCTTGACAGGCGAATGCTATGAATAGGATATATACACATGGTTTGGAAGGTTGGTAGATGAGACCACTTGAGAAGACCCTTGGATGCCTTCACCACGCCCCTACACCTGGCCCCATGCCCAGACAGCTGGACTACTAAGAACGTATGAAAGGTCATATGTATGTTATTGTGCGTTGGTTCCCTATCTTGCATACCTACCCCTCATGCCTTCCCCACCCCGGGAGTTTGGATCTAATGTAAAAAAATGAGAATATCGCAAACTTAAAGAAAGTGAAGAAATATCAGCTCTACAGAGTTTGACACAGACCTTCCAAAAATGGTAAACGTCTATCAAATAGTTCTACATCAAAATATCTATATCCTCCTCCTGATTGTCTCTCCAAGGTCCAAAACGTATTCTGTGAAGCATCACTTTTGGATACCCTGCCAAATATTCTATAACATTACATCTATTGGGCAAGATAGAAGCATATTGATTATTGTGCAAGATATAGAGGCATTTACAGTGGCAAAACAAAGCTGACTTTTATGATGAATTTGTCTAGGGTTGCAGAACTTTTTGAAAGGAGTAAATGTGGTCCGTATGTTCAGTGGTAGCAATTAAATTGTTGCTAAACTTCAATTTATGGTCTCAATGATTAATCCTTGATGTCAAATTATCATTTTAATGTTATTTTAATTAGCTGATGTGAAACTATTAATTTCTAGACTAAATGCATTCTTAATTACAGGGCCTTAGGCCAACACACATCAATCTAGCAAAGTGCCGGATGACAAAGTCTAGGAGAAAGTTGCCAAAACAACAATTAGGGCACGATAAGTGCAACAAATCACTCCTCACATAAAATACAATACTGACTATCACACATCCACCTACAGTTGAAGTATTAGGGCATCTGTACATCATCTTGACCATAAAATTCACAATGAGAGATTGACTAGACTCTGTCTGAACTCCATTTCGTCTGCCTGCAAACAAGAATAAATAAGAAGCCATTGTCAGACTGAGGGGCATATCAGCAAGGGCTGGCGATAATTATCGCTCAGCGCTCTTAGCGTGAGGATAATTAACGCCAGCCAAATTGAAATTTTATCACGGAGATAGCGTGCTATCAGCAACGCTTATCTCCAAAGCGATAAAATTCAGAGCGCAAGCTGCCAATTGTGAGATTATCGCTGGCAATACAGCGATAATCCCACAAGGTTTGGCGATAGCTTGCTGATAGGGATAGACATACTTAGCCATGATATCCACCTTACATAGGATATCATGGCTAAGTCAGAAAAATACCAGACGTAAAAAAGCAGCGTTAACGGCGGTTAGCGCTGCTTATTTTTAATCTCTAACAGGGTTAGCGATATCCTTGATAATAGGAGAAATGTCTATTATTTTACTCTGGAACGCTCCCTTTGCATCTCATTAGAGATGCAAGGGGAAGCGTAGAGTAAAAGGGTGCTAACATGCAAATTTGCGTGTTAGCACCCTGTTGCTGAGATGGCGCTAGTTTTATCTCTGCTTTTTTGGCTTTTAAAGCCAAAAAAGCAGAGCTAAAGCCCTTGTTGATAAGCCCCTTGGTCATTGTAGAGAAAGCAATGTCGTAGTTAGGTAAAACACCTTCATTAAAAGTGGCTATTTCAGAGTATTTGAAAACGTTTTACAATGCTAAAAACTGCTTATCTTGTCTGTAACCAATGAATGTGACTTGTCCCCAAGACACCTACAGAGAACTATAGCAAAAAGAGAGAGATAACACAGACTGGCAATAAATACACTTGAAACTGCTTGTACGTGTACCAGACTGAAACTTGTGAAACTGGCAAAACGGAAACTCAACACACCCACCGGTAGCCGTAAGGTATGCATCTCTGAGGAAACAAAACATTTTCCTAAATTTTGTGAAAAAGGAGCAGAAAAAAAATTCAACAAACTATCCATGGCCTACAAACTAGTAAGGCCAAAGACACCACAGCATAAGATGAATACATCAAAAATCGGTAAAATCAGCATTAATACCCAGGGCCAGGTAAGGGCCATGAGCCTCCTAGGAGAGCATAAGGATGCCCGGCAAAGCTGATGAACAGTAAACATATAACCTATTGTTTACAGACTGCCACCAGGGTCCAAATACAACAGCAGGACATTTAGTAAATTGTATATAAAAGTCAGCAACAATATACACACTTGATAAGGAACTAGAAGGCATGCAGAAAATGCCTATCCCACCCCCTAGAGTCCACTTTCCCACACCACCGACAAACACACCGAGGGAAAGTGCTTCACAAAAATACCCCAATTCTGGCATGAAATCTACAGCCGTCTTGCACTCCCAAAACAGTAGATTGGATAATGTGAAATATTTGTGGGCTCCGCAAGAGCTCATAATACTCACTCATAGCATATTGGCGAATTACAAAATGTATTAAAATTATAACTAAGATCCATGGCCTGCTACTACCTGACCTAAAACACAACAGGAGAAACAATAGACACACCATCATGCAAATTTAGAAAGAAATATACCCAAAATTCAATAAAACCAGCTAAAATATACATAAGCCCCAAAAGGCCCACAAATAGAAACCACATACAGCTTTTAAGAGTGCAGAAAATTAACAATATTGAAGTACCTCCCACACACACACATGCACGCACGCACGCACACACACACACATATACAGGTGTGACAAAATGCCAGACAAACAAATGGCAAATAACAAGAAGAATGAAGAACAAGTGGAAAATGGTTGGCTGCACAAGCACTGCTCCAATTCCTACAACCAAGTCCACTGCCATGTGCATGTTTTTTCTTTATGTTTGATGATGTTATATGTGTCACAGGCCTTGGAACTCCTTAATATACTCTGCTTTGTGCAGTGAAAGACCTTGAATGTGTGAATTAGATGGCCAGGCGTGATAAAGGCCTGTACTACCATGAACTGCGCCGAATATTGTGTGACATGGCTAACCTGCTTTATAGATGCTCCTGTTTATGTATTACATTTACTGCTGCTTGTATTAATGAAAGACATATTGTTGTGTAGTTCCTATAAACCTAAATGGGATCTGCACGTTTAGACAACATAGACGGTGAGATTGGGTTGCAGACTGATTCCAGATACCCCCACCGGGTATGTTTGCCTGTATAACAGCTAGCTCACAGTGCCACTAGAAATCCCTCTTACCAAGGAGAGAATAGCTCTTGGCAACTATTGAACATGACAACTCTGTCCCATCAGGGATCGTGGAAACAGTGCGATACTTTTCGCTCAGTCACTAGTGCTCACTTTGTCTCAGAGAGATAGACAGAATAAACGGTAGGAACGTTTTCAATAAGCATTTTTTGAACCAGCGTCATTCTAGTGTAAAAAAGGTGTGCTGAAACAACTATTAGACAGAAACAGATATAAATGATTATAAGCACCAACAGATTAAAAGGATGTATATTTCTACCATAGTGGTAAAACAATGAATATAGGCAGGTATAAAAATACATGACAACAAAATGCGTACTCCTACGATGCAACCCTAACTAGATGTACCTAAGTGTACCTAGCATGTATGTAGGTGTAAAGCCAAGAATCCCTCTAGGATAAAGTCAACCTCATTACCTGAAGTGAGAGACTGTGGGACCCCGTCTTGGTCTCGAGATAGACACTCCGCGAGGCATGTCAGACCACTGCGAGCTGGAGTGTCTGAGTGCAGGAACCTCAGCGTCTCGCGTCATTGTGTCAGCTTGGAAGTCCTTTTTCTCTTCTCCCTGCCTCAGCAAAGATATGGTGTTTATATACTCAAAGTGGTACCCTCAGGGGATTTACCTTGCTGTGTCTTTTCGGACTTATGATGATGGAAAGAATGACCCTTATACATAGATAATATGCAGGAGATGGTAGTCCTGCTGAGTTTCCAAGAATCCTCAAGGATAATGGATGAGGCTACTTTTCAGGGAAAACCCCATGTCATTTAGGCATTACCTTTAATAGGCAAGGGTCAGTACTAAGAACCATTATGCAGTGTAATGTAAGGGGAATATAGATGAAAGGTCTGGTTGCTACCTGAGCCTATATCAGGCACCTGTACGAAACATAAGAGTTTTTTCTGTGCTCTTTTCTACGACGGCTAAAGGGTCTGCTTACAGATTTGACCTTTTACAATTTGCATTTTGGAGGAAATATATAATACAACACAGATAATTTTGTATACTTTCTAAGAATCAACAGATGCATTGCTTTCATTCTGTTGCAGCAAATGCATGATACAAGCGTGAAGATGCCTCCCCCTGTGTGCCATTACTGCAATGAAATCTGTGGTGTAAAATAGAGTCATCTATTTTGTAGATTTCACAGTGAAAACGTGTGGCTCTCTCACTGAAAGTTCTTCCTCCTGCTTCAGGAGCCACAACACATTGAGCTGACAAGGTTGATGGTGCTATCAAGGCTTGATATTTGTAACTTTGTGTACATCAGAGTGTACAGGAAACTGATTATGTATCTACAGAGGATTCAAACGTGCTGGATTTCTTCTTTGTCGGTTTGGATACTCTAGGCACTTTGTCACTGCTGATCAGTGCCAAAGTGTAAGTGTTCCCTTTGTAAATTGTGATTATGAATGGCTATTCATGATTGGCATATTTGATTTACTGGTAAATCCCTAGTAAAGTGCACTGTGTGTGCAACAAGCTTCTAAATCAAATGCTACTAGTGAGCCTGCAGCACTGGTTGTGCCACCCACACAAGTAGCCTTTCAAATGTGTCTCAGACCTGCCACTGCAGTGTCTGTGAGTGCAGTTTTAAACTCCCATGTCGACCTGGCAAGTGCACCCACTTGCCAGGCCCTAACCATCCCTTTTTATACATTAAGGCACCCCCAAGGTAGGCCCAGGGTACGCCCATGGGCAAGGTGCAGTGTAGGTGACAGGTAGGACATGTCCTGGTGTGTTTTACATGTCCTGATAGTGAAATACTACCAAATTTGTTTTTCACTGTTGCAAGGACTCGCTCTCCCATAGGCTATCACTGGAGCTGCCTTGTAACATTTTACAAGTGTAATTTTCAATTGGGACCAACTAGAGATTTGGAGTTTGGGGTCTCTGAACTCCGAATTTTATAACACACATTTTAGTAAAGGTGATTCTTAAATTGTGTGTTTCAAAATGCCACTTTTAGGAAGTGGGCCTTTTCTTGTTTATACATCCTGTGTGCCTCTGCATGCTTGTGGATTTACTGTCTGGTTTTAGAAGAAAACGGCTGTTTGTGCATTCTCTCCAGACACTCACACAAAGGGAGATGAGGTGTGCCCTGCATGTGCTGATGGACCATCCTGGGCTAGCGTGGTGGGAGAAGTTGTCACTGACACCTAAAAAGGCTGTGGCTGCTCTGCACAATGCTCTCTCCACGTCCTGTAGTAAAATTGGACAAGGGAGGGCAGAACTGGTTTGACTGAGCAAGAGTGACTTTCTGAACTAAGACTTCAAAGGGAAAGATGGGTAGAAGTATTAGACCTAAACCCTCAGATCTTTAGAATACTTCTGGAATCAAGAGAAACCTCTGCCAAGGAGAAGAGCTGAAGAGCTGTGAGGAGGAGACTGCCCCTTTGCTGTGTGTTGCTTTGCTGGGTTGACCTGCAGTTGCTGCTTTTGCCAAGGAGAACACAAAGACTTGACTTTGCTGTGAAACCTGCTGAAGAAGCGTCTCCAAGGTCTTGTGTAGGCATGCCTCCTGTTCTGAAGTCTCAAAGACACAAAGACTTTACCTATGGCCTTCTTGAACTCCAATGCTGGGAATTGGGGGGTTGCCTATTCCAATTCTGGTTCCCTGGGGGTTGCTTCTACGACTGAAACCTGTGATGAACTGAAGAAATCAACAAAATTGATGATTTGCCCTTCTTGTGGCTGAATTCTCTGAAGCAGCACCACCATGAGGACGGAATTCACAATGCACAGCCCTATGCAGCCGAAGAAATCGATGCAGCACCTGCGCGTGGTCCGAGAAACTGTCCCACACCCACTCCAACACAGTCTCTACTGTGCGGCTAAAAGAATCAACACATCACCGGTCAGTGGATATGGAAATCCACGAAGCATCTGTAGTGCCTCAATTTTCTCATGCTTCGCACCTATGTTGCAAGTTTTTCTAACGCAAAACCCGCATACTAGAATCGCCTGGGAAATCGACCCATCACTTCTCCTGTATCTAGGAGCGACCCTTGACCCTGTTCACAGGCAGGTCTCTCTCCACGCTGCACAGCTCCACCTGACTGTGCCCGTGTTTCCCACCAGCTGCTGCCGCGAGTTTGCGCCGCCAGGACTCTGTGTCCAGTCTCCCTGCCCATTTCCTTTTCTGCCTGTCCTCTGTTGGCTGCTGTTGTCTGCCGTTTTTTCGCTGTTTTGTTCTGGTTTTGAGGCTGTTCTGCTTTTTTGTCTGGGTTTTATGCCTTTTTTCAAACTTTTTTCAGTCTTCTCTGCCCTTTTCTTTCCGTTTCCCGCTCCCTCACTCCCCCTTCCCACGGCTGCATCCCCTGTGGCCCCGCCCCCCTCGCTCATTCGCTTTCGCACCCACCTCCCAGCTGCTCCTCCCTCCCGCCTCCCCTTCTTAATGGCGGCCGCTCCGCTGGCGCGCCTAAGGCAAGCCCGTCTGTACCCGTCCGCCCCTGGACCATGCCCAGCGCCAGACCCCCTGGCCCCCGTAAGCACCATGCCACCCGACGCCACTACGACATCAACCTCATCCACACACTCATCCACCTGCTTCCAGGCCACCAAAAAGCTCACCCACGGGCCCTTCACCTGCCGAAACTGCAGCTTCACCAGCCAGCGAACACCTGCATGTCCTGCCCTTCCACCAGGGCAGGTCACAACCATCTCAGATGCATACTACTCAACACCCGCTCAGTCCACAAGCACGCCGTCGAACTCTGGGACCTACTCGACTCATCCTCCCAGGACGTCTACTTCTTGACGGAGACCTGTATGAACCCCACCTCGGCGCCCGACATCGCCATAGCCATATCGGACGGCTACAAGATCACCCGCAGGGACCGCACCAACAAACCAGGAGGAGGAATAGCCATTGTCCACAGGAATACCTTCAGAATTTCGACCAGCACCGAAGACACCCACAGCACGGCCGAACACCTGCACTTCCAGATCCACATCGATCACAACACCACCCTCAGAGGAACCCTCGTCTACACAGTTCAGCGACTTCATCACCGACTTTGTCAGCATGCACGCCCTTGCTTCCACAGACTACATCCTCCTCAGAGACCTGAACTTCTACCTCGAGTACGCCAATGACAGCAACTCCACCACCCTGCTCGACAACCTCGACAACCTCAGACTCAAACAGCTCGTCATGACACTCACCCACTCCGCCGGACACACGCTCCACCCCATATTTTCCGCCAGCAACCACGTCACCTTCAGCCACACCGCCGAACTCCACTGGACCGACCACCGCTACATCCACTTCTCCTTCAAGAAACACACCACGCACAACCACCCGCAACGAATAACACACCACAGCTGGAACAAGGTCACCAAAGACCAGCTAATCTCTCGCCCGAGGCAATGGATCGATGACTGCACCAGCACTCTCGCCCCATCAGGAAACCCTCAAACAGACGCTGTCCAGGAGGGCTATCTGGTTCACCACCGACCTCCAGGCTTCCAAGCAGACATGCCGAAGACTCGAGAAGAAGTGGCACCATGAACAGACACCAGACAACCACGCAGACCTCAAGAACGCCAGCCGCAAGCACCACCAACTAATTCGAACCACCAAAAGGACCTCCTTCAAGGAACGCATCAACAACCACGCGCACAACAGCAAAGAGCTCTTCAACATCGTGAAAGAACTTACCAACCCCAGCTCCAAAAACATCCCGCCGTGGCAAGACCTCTGCGACTCCCTAGCCACCTTCTTCCACCGCAAGATCGCAGACATCCGCAACAGCTTCAACACCCAGACCCCCCTGACAGACACCGACACTTCAGACTCGCTGCCCCCCAACCACACCGGCCTCCTGCTCTCCTGGAACCACGCCAACAATGACGACACCATCAAAATCATGAACACCATCCGACCCCTGCCCCCACCACATCTTTAACAATCCAGAAGATCATCAACAGCTCCTTCGAGACCGCCACCTTCCCGGAGAGTTGGAAACATGCTGAGATCAACACCCTACTCAAGAAACCCAAAGCGGACCCAAAGGACCTCAAGAACTTCCGGCCCATCTCCCTGCTCCCATTCCCGGCAAAAGTCATCGAGAAGACTGTCAACAGGCAACTGACCCACTTCCTAGAAGAGAACAACATCCTGGACTTGTCCCAATCCGGTTTCCGCAGCAACCACAGCAACAAAACCGTCCTCATCGCCGCCACCGACGACATCAGGGCCCTGCAGGACAACGACGAAACTGTGGCCTTAATCCTCCTGGACCTCTCGGCTGCCTTTGACACCGTCTGCCACCATACCCTACGCACATGCCTCTATGAAGCAGGGATCCACGACAAAACCCTGGACTGGATCACCTCCTTCCTCACCGGCAGAACCCAGAGAGTCCGCCTCCCCCCATTCTGATCCGAAGCCACCAAGATCACCTGCGGCGTACCCCAAGGATCATCCCTCAGCCCGACCGTCTTTAACGTCTACAAGGCACCGCTCGCCAACATCGTCCGATCGCACAAGCTCAACATCGTTTCGTGAGCTGATCCTCTCCCTCACCAAGGACCTCGCCACCGCCAAAACCAACCTCCACGAAGGAATGAAGGCCGTCGCAGAATGGATGAAGACCAGTCTCCTGAAACTGAACTCTGGCAAAACGGAGGTCCTTATCCTCAGCTCTACCCCCTCCGCCTGGGACGACTCCTGGTGGCCGGCCACGCTGGGAGCTGCACCGACACCCACCCACCAACCACACACGCAACCTGGGGTTCATCCTGGACTCAACTCTTTCAATGACCCAGCAAGTCAACCCCGTCTCCTCCTCCTGCTTCAACACCTTCCGCATGCTTTGCAAGCTCTACAGATGGATACCCACCGGAACCAGAAGGACGGTCACCCAAGCCCTAATCAGCAGCAGGTTGGACTATGGCAACGCCCTCCATGCATGAACCACGGCCAAACTCCAGAGAAGACTTCAACACATAAAGAACGCCTCCGCTCGCCTCATCCTTGACATCTCCTGTCACAGCCCACCTGAGAGACCTGCACTGGCTCCCTGTCAACAAGAGGATCACTTTCAAGTTCCTCACCCAGCTCACAAAGTGCTCCACAATGCCGGACCTCAACAAACGACTCACCTTCTACACCCCGAACCTCCAGCTTCGCTTCGATGACCTCGCCCTCGCCACCGTCCCTCGCATCCACCGAACAACCTCCAGCGGCAGATCATTCTCCCACCTCGCCGCCAAGACATGGAACACCCGCCCCATCCACCTGCGACAGACCCAGGACCTGCTGACCTTCAGAAGACTTCTCAAGACCTGGCTGTTTGATCAGTAGTGGCACTCCCCCCCTTTAGTGCCTTGAGACCCTCACGGGTGAGTAGTGCGCTCTATAAATGGATTGATTGATTGATAGGAGAACTGTTGCATCGCCTCCCCAAGGACTAAGAAACTGACGCATTTTGCTGTGTTTTTTAATGCTTCACTCCTCTGCGGCTGTTTTCCTTGTGGATTTTGACGCATTTGAGATACTTTGTGTACAAATCATGCATCCTTAGAATTGCTTAAAACCTTTTAAAAGCCAAATTTTAAGTTGTGTATGTTGGTGTTTTGTTGTTTTGGTCTTTAAACCAACTTTAGATAAAGATACTGTATTTTTCAAAACAGGTGTGGTGTGGTGTCCATTTGTAGTGTTTTCAGTGTGTCACTGTGTGTGTTGTTCTAATACTTTTCATACTGCCTCTGAGATAAGCCTGTCTGCTCGTGCCAAGCTACCAAGGAGGTGAGCAGGGGTTATGTGGGTGTGTAACTCCCTTATCCTGTCTAGGGGGAAGGGTCCCTACTTGTACAGGGGGTATACCACTGACAACTAGAGACCCCCATTTCAAACAGTATATCAGAATACAATTGCAATTTCTCACACTCCTGCTTATAAGAATTGGTTATTGGATGCAAGTAAGATGGTGGAAACTCTGTTTCTAATATGCGAACACTCTACCACTTTCCTCTTCCTGCTGCTCATGCATCATCCTCTTAGCCAGTGCTCAGACAAAACAGTTTTTGATTGCTTTAGGAAGTCACATAAGTAGAAACTTGAAAGTGGTTGACACCTTACTTTTCACTACCATAATTAAAAAACGTTATATCATCAGTTCTGATAATGATAATGTTCTTCACAAAATTCTTGAAAATATGCTCTTGAATAGAGACCAGTGAAGCCATAAAGGCAAGAAGAACATTAGAAATATAAAGAAATTTCAAAAAGGGACAATTGGGTATTAACTCATAGCTTGTCCACTTAATCATTTATAAACCTTGTATGAAAGATGCATGTATGTAAGTATGAATTAATGGATGGATGAACTCTTATGGGTAGCACACCCTGTCATAGAGATGATTTACGCATATGTGCAGTATAGAAATGCTCTTATCCATATATTCACATTTTATAAATTTTTTTCTAGTCAGAGCATAAGTTCCCAGTTGTTGCTGTATGAAACATGGTTTTATTTTTGCATCTCATTTGTTTTTTTTTAACTTTCAGTGACGTCTCTATTTGATATACTACAAAAATAAAAAATAAAAAAATTGTCGTGCTATAAAAATATTGTGGCCATGATATCGTCAAGAAAAAGATTTCTGAAGCCATAATAGTGCCTGCACTAACATTGTTAGGTAAGTATAAAGCTAAGTATTAGGTAGGCTTTTGAGTAAGGTTTATGTTTGTGGCAAAGGCTTAGGTTCACGCCTAGGGTTAAGTTGAGTGTAAGGGCTAGGGTTCAGTCTAGGCGAGAGTCAGTGCTAGGTGTGCCATTATATTTTCAGTTTATGCTTTGGATTTTACCTTTATACTGTTTACAAGTATATTGTATGGTATGCACCAAGCCAAAAGAATATTATCTGAGAAAATGTAAGTGTAGACGATATTATAGTGAAACACATACCATATACAAAAAATACTGGGGCATATTTACAAGGGCTTAACACCACAGGGGCTTCACTTTTTATGAGGTTCCTGTGCAGTTAAGCCCCTCGCTTTATTTACAAGCCGGCGTTAAGCCACTCAAAGTGACTGAATGCCGCCTTGTAAAGAAGGCCCCTTTTCATGCTACACTTAGCGTGGAAGGGACGGGCAATGGGTATTTTGGTGGCGTTCCACCACAACACCTATTGTTTTTTGATGCTTCCCCTTATTTACAAGGGTGGCATAAATAGGAGGCAGTGCCAAAAAATAAGACGCGGGCATACCTGGTCTTAACATGGCAAAACAAGGAGAAATTATTCATTTCTTCTCAGATTTGCTATTTCTATGTGTGCTGCATTCTGCAGCACGCATAGAAACAGCAAATCGGCACTAGTGATTGTTTATGGATAGGAATGTGTCCCTTCCTGCACATCAACAATCATTGAAAGATTGTGAGTTGAAACTTCTATGTGTGTTGCATGAAGCAGCACACATAGAAGTCACAAATTGCCATTACTGATTGTTTATGTGTGTATTAAATCTATTCTACCATATACACACTAACTTCTCGATATTTTGGCCTTTGATAATTTTGACACGATATTTTGATAGCACACTGTTTCTTTTGTTGATATTTTGACATAAAAACTATCAGGAAAACCACATTCTTTTCTTTTTTAGGTTCAAAGCTCAGAGCTGAGCACAAAAATTACAGGTACTTCTTAAAGATCTGCCTCTGAGGCCTTCATTGCCAGTTGGGCGGAATAGGGTGGAGTACTTACCGCACATGCTTTATACCATTAACCTAGGGACAGGAATCTACCACTTGGCACCTATTCCGAGTTTCCAACTTTAAAACAATGCATAGCTTGCACACTGAGGGGCAGATTTACAAGCCCCTTGCGCCACTTTTGCGTCACTAGTAACTTGGGAAAAGTGACGCAAAATTGGCGCAAGGGGCTTGTAAATCTGCCCCTGAGTATTTAACACTTCAAATTCCTCATACATTGCTTACTTTTGCAAGCCTTTTCCCTTGACAAAGTTCAGCAGGTTTGATCTGCTGAAATGTTTCAGGGAAAAACTCGATGGTGAGATAATTATCGCACAACTCATCATTTTGATCCTTGGAATTTACCCCCTAACTTGTAAGGTAGGCCCAAGTGCCCTGATTCCAAAGATCAGATAAATTCCGATCCCCGCATACACCCTGTTTGTGCAGGGACTGAAATTTTGAGATTTCGATCAAATGTGGTGAATTTCAGCAGGTCAAGCCTGCCAAAAATATGTTGTCTGAAAAATATCCTCTAAACGACCATACATTTATAATTTAATGCAGAAAGTGCCAAATTCCACAGTGATTCCTCATTATCCAGAGAAAAACTCTGAATTGGAGGAAGTGACAAGACCGGACAAATACTGAAGCCCCTGGTATTGGTCCATATTAATTCATATTAAATACTGTCTTTTCTCCTTCTCCCATCCTACTATGATGTGCACAGGGTTATTTTATTGTGGTTTGTATCACAATTTGTAATAAAAACATTTCAGCTCACAGACAACCTACATGAGTAGTTGAGAAGGGATAAAGAATATGGTGATGGGAGGATCTGTCTTGCATAACAACCAAAGATTAAGCCGACATGCCAAGTCATGATTTGAACTTGACAGCTTCTGCATCATGGTACTGGGCTCCAGCCACTAAATATGATGCCGCTCCCTTTGCAAGGCATACCGATTTGTAAAGCAAAAAAAATAAGCAAATTAAGTGAGCAGTGAAGTATAAAATCAGGACTAACCCGAGGAATGTTTGAACATGGCACTGCAGCTGCTGAGGCTGTCAAAGCATGCTCCCCTCCAACGCATTACCTGGAATATCCCAAAGAATGCTACAGAGCTTCATTCCTTGGCAACGTGCACAATGTAGTGTATGTTTTTGTTTCTGACTAATACTAGCATTCCTTGTGGTTGGTTGCTTTTAACACCCATTCCCGAATTGCTGAGTTGTACCAGTTTTGCTGTCAGCTGCAATAAAAAATAAAGTGTAACATGCTATGACTGAACATGGTCTGCACACTTCAGTAGTGCATAACTGTCCAGCATCCTTCACATAGTAGGTCTGGTCTTCTTTGTTCACTCGTTTCTGTACCGTCCTCCCCAGCCTGGGTACCCGCCAATAACTACACCACACATGGTGCTTAGTATTACATGTCTATATTCTGCTGCGTGTAACTGCAAACTCAACATTCTAAGCAAGTTTTCATAGACTTGCACTCTGACACCTCTGTCACAGCTCTATGGAGTCCATTAAGTGCCAAAAGGGTTCCATCATAAAACATGACAGACACAACGTCTCCCCCTTTGTTAACAAAAAATACCATTTTTTTTTTACAAATCAGAAAACATATATACATAGTCACTTAAATCTCTTCAATTAACCTTCTTGGTGCTTTAATTATTCAAACTGATGTGATTACTGAAAGCTGGGAGTATTCATCTTTGCTGTCAGTGATTTTCAAAGACGATGAAGAAGTAACAGCAGTCACTGAGTTTTCAGGTTTAGTCTTTCCTTCACCATCTCATTCAGAAGACCAATGAATCAAATGCCGAAAGTAAGGAGAGTCTCTGGTAACAGAATTTCCAGGATGCTCGGCAGTCACCATATATCCCTTGGTGGACACTAGTGGAAAGGTTCAGCATCATATGAAGCATCAGTTTTCCTCCTTCGTATTTGTCGGGCAATCAATAGATCTCCTGTCTTTAACTCAATGCTCTTTGCATGTTGCCTCTTGTCTGCATAGGCTTTCACTTTCTCCTTGTTAACCAACTTCTTCGTGTGAGTTGTTTTCTCATTTCCATATCTTTTGTTGGCCCATTGAGGTAACTTGGTTGTCATTGTTCTCCTGAACAACAAATTTGTGGGACTTTCACCTGTGGTCGAGTGAGGTGTTGAACGATAGGCTCGTAGGGTGTCATTCAATACAGTTTTTAAACCGAGCCTCTCCAGAGTTGCATGCTATACTTCTTTCTTTAATGTACTAATAAAATGCTCAATGAGTCCGTTGGCCTGGAGCCACAAAGGTCCACTCTTGTGATGCTTTATGTTTAGACGGTCCAGGAAATCCCTGAATTCTTGACAGTTAAACAGCGGGTCATTATAAGACTTCAAAAAAGCTGGAACGCAGCTTGTAGCAAAGATGCCATCCAGTCTGTCAATGACTTGGTTATGAGTTGTGGATAAGAGATCCTCTATTAATGGAAAACGTGATTACACATCCACAATCACCATCAGATAATGTCCATTTTCAAGTGGACCAGAGACATTGATGGCGATTGTCTACCATGCATGCTTAGGGAGTTCTGACATGATAAGAGTATGTTGAATGATGACTGTAGAAAGGCATTTACATAGATGACAGGCCATGAGTTCCTTTTTAACCCTCTCATCTAAATATGGAAACCGATTTGGATCTCAGAAAGTTATTTTGGTGGAAACAATACCATGATGTCCTTCGTGAGCCACTTCAAATATTTTCTGTCTCAAACTCTCCAGAATCAGGATTCTCGACCCTTGCAGTATAACTCCTTCCTGAGTTAGGGACAGTTAATCTTTTTGGTATGGTATTCACCATCACTGGTGAGAGGTTGAGTGTCAGTTCCTTGACTGATGTGTGGTTATGTCTTTCAATTTCAGCATGTCTCCATCATGGCTCATGGCAGTGATGATCTGGGCTAACAATATAAAAGCTGGCGTATTTGATTTTACAATGAAACTAATGAAGGCTTCAGCTGCCTTGGATGTAGTATCCTTACCTTGTATAAACACACAGGAAAAGTTGTCAGCAGGGTTTTGATCCTTTCCCCACCATTTTGATCAAGTCCCCACCATTCAATGCAAGGAGGCATCTTGGCTTTTGGATTGCCAAAGATAGTCAGTAAAGCTTGACGAGCAGTCACCAGTGTAAAATGCTTTCTGTACAGGAACACATAGAAATGTTCTGCAGCGGTTTCAAAGGCTTGTTTAATTTTCTTGAAGCTTCTCTCACATTCTTGTGACTACTTGAATGAAACGTTTTTCTCCGTTAACTCTCGTAAGGGAGCACTTGTAGTAGCAAAGTCTTGTTTGTATCTTGAACAATAACTGTCCAAGTCAAAAAAAGAACGTATCATAGAAACATCTTGTGGGGGATCAGCATTTGACAGGGCTTGTACTCTGGCAGGATCAGGTGTCATACCCCCATCTGAAAAGATATGGCCAAAGACCTTTAACTTTGTCCTGTAGAACTTACACAAGTCTACATTCAAAGTCAGGCCTGCATTAGAAAGTAGATGACATATTTGTTTGAGCGCTTTATCATGCTCCTTCTGTGTAGCTCAGAAAATCAATATGTCATCTCTATAATTGAAGGCATTACCAACAGGTTGTATGCCACGCCAAATGACTTCTCGGAAAAGTTTTGCAGCCAATGACACACCAAAACTGAGTCTCTAATGTGGGAACAGACCAACATGTGTGAAAAAGGTTGTAATATATCTGCAATTTTCTTTGCGTTCCAACTGATGAAAACCTTTATTTAAATCAAGGTGAGAGAAGACATTTGCACCATTTAACTGCTTTATCATGTGACACGATTACGAGTCCTCCTCAGGATCTGGGCGATGCTCAAAGGGGTCCACCTCCTGACATCCCCAAACTCTGACTAGAATATATCCAGAGCGTTGAGGCGATCAAGTGAGGGAAAGGGTTAGGGTAGGTGCAGCGTGGGAAAAGGGAGACCTGCAACAAAAGAACATATGATTAGCATTCAAGACAAGTCTGACTACTCTCATATATTCTCGCTATTCCCTCTCCCATACCTGGTAAGTTCTTCCCTGTCTGCTGTACTTCCTCTGTCTAGTAAGATTCCTCTCTCACCGCAAGGAACGATGTCCAAACATCTACAAGACCAAACACAATCAGTTAGTGCGACATCACCCTTCCTTTCAGCGACTAGTCATAAAAGAACATATGGGCCGCGTACATACCCTACACCACACACCCTCGTAAATCAGAGAAAAGAAAGGCCATCTCCAGGAAGCTGCTGTGGAACCTAACCCCTTGAAGGGGAGTCCATACAGTCTAAGGACTACGAGCGCCCAGAACACCCTTCCTTTCAGGGCCTCCAGACTGGCATAATGATTGGACCTGCTCAGGAAATGCAGGCGAAGGCTCGTTTCACAATAGTTCTAAAATCCTTCGGTAAACAAAAGGCCATACCTTCTATAATGTTTCCGGCCCTCTCCACCAGTTTGCTCCCAGGCAGGTCGTACCTTTGCCAATCAAAATAAACAAAAGCAGCCGGTAATTCCTCCGGTGCTTACCTGGAGAGAGCGTAAGCCCACGGAGATCCGATCATTAGCGGCCGGTCCTTTCCGCCGCTCCGGTAGACGGAAGTCAGGGTTCGGGACAGCAGGGGCTGTCTTTCTATGAACACCGCCGGAGCCTCCCGCGATGCTGACAGCCTTGTCCCCGCCGAAGCCGCGGAACAGGGAAACTCGGTATCCTGACGGCCCCCGCCCTTCCACGTAGGAACAAGGCAAACTCCGAAGGGCCCCCACCTGAGGGTCTCGGTCATGGTACCAGCAGGGTTTAGTCGCTCCGTGGAAAGTCTCAGTACACTCAACAATGTGCAGAGCAGCCGCTCTGCATCCAGATTTCTTTAATAACCAGAATCAGGCACAACGCTCCCTGCGTTGTACGTGGTTTATTTCATTCCGATCCCTCCCATAACGATAGCCTCCTGGGAGTTGTAGTTTGCTGCCACCTTCAGTCCAAATGACGTAGGCGCACTACTCGGTCAGATCCTGACATCATGTCAGCAATGTGTGGACCTGGATGCCATTCTCAAACAGTTGTCCTGTTTGCTTGACACATATCAAGAGAGCTCCTTCACTATCTTTTTTTTTTGTTTGTTGCATATATATATAGCGCAAACTCGACCCTAAGGTATTGGAGTGCTTTACACGAGCACCGTATTTACATTATACATTCAGGCACGGAGAGATTAAGTGATTTGCTCAGAATCACATGATGTGGTCGCGACCCTGAGGCTCGAACCCTGGTTTCCAGCACCAAAGTCGGCAGTCTAGCCGACTTTGGTGCCGTCACAAAATGGTTCTCTTTCCCACAGCCTTTATACATATGTCTAATGGTGGGACATTTACCTTTGTGTGAAAATGAAAATCACATCTAGAACCTACTATGGGAGAAACCCATGGCTTGGGACCAGTTGAACACTTAATAATGTAATGCTTAAGTAACAATTCAAGTTCTTCTTCAACAGCTTTTTGTAAATGATAAGCAATTCCCTATGTCTCTGAGCAACAGGACAGAAATCTGCATTAATATGTACTTAACTTCCATTGTCTTAGGCTTTCCCAAACCATGAAACAATGAAAGAAAGTGACTTTCTATTTTGTGGTGAGCATTCATGTTGTAATTAACAGAAATCAGTAAAAGTACTGAAACTGAGCAGGCAGCACTTGACACTTGAAGCACATAGATGGGTTCTAACTCATTGTAAATCTTTTCAGGCACTATGTTTAGCAATGCACCACTGTCAATGATGAGAGGTATTGAGCAATTATTTACTTTCAATGTTATCTCTGGACAAAGTTTGTGTGATGTTGGTGTTTTGGCATGTCTTCTTTTCTTTGATGGACAATTTTCATCACATTCAGCCAATCCGACAGGCGCTCGTTTCTTTAGGTAAACATTGACATGGCACAACCATCTGCCTCACTTTCACTCGATATTGAGACAGACAAACTGTTTGACTTAGATGATCATTCAGTGTCAATTTGCCTCTATTGATGTCTCCGCTTGTCCTTGTGGGTGTGCATCGAACGTTGCTTGTAAAATGTTCTTGAGGCCATTTTGTTTTAGCGCCGTGATGCACTTATTTGTTCCTTCACATTACAAACCGTCACAAAATGGTTCTCTTTCCCACAGCCTTTATACATATGTCTAATGGTGGGACATTTACCTTTGTGTGGAAATAAAAATCACATCTAGAACCTAACTTCTTTTTATGTGTAGACATCACTTGGTGTCCTTCAGTCTTTTGCTTTGGCTTACTTTTTATGCTCTTGACTGATTCACTCCGGGCACCTCCTGTCTCTATGTCAGCAGCTCGTCTTTCAGTACACTCTTCAGCTCTGGCACCCAGCAACACTCGCTCCAGACTAAGTGTTTCTCCCAGCAGTTTTTGTCTGAATGAATCTGACACACATCCATCAATAACTCTAAATCTCATAGCTTCCTCATCATTGAATTCATTGAACTTACAGTATTTGATGAGCGTATTGAGTCTCTCCATAAATTCATCAATGGGTTCACCAACTTTTTGGCATTTATGAATGAAAATGTATCTTTCGTAGTCAATGTTTGGTACTGGAGGATCGTGGCTAAGCTTTGGAGAAAATGTACGTGTGTTAGAGAGGCTCCGTAACCTTCTAACCTCTACCGCCAATTAATCCATCCTCATTATCTGTTGCATGCAGCGGAACGAAAGGCCATCATTCCAAAGTCACTAGCGGTGTGATCTCGGTGACTGTGCAGCAATCTCACTCACGAATCACGCTGGGAAACATACTGGGGCCTGACCCTCCCGGGGGCCGCAGGCTCAAGTAACTGATAGAGCCGCGAGGACATTGATGAAAGAGACAGGGCCTGTGAGCTGAGATGTGAGGCAGGCCCCGCAAAAAGCATCAACAGCAGCATCCGAAAGGTAGCCCTAAGACCATTGGAAGGCAGGGGTCGAAGGGAGAGCATAATTGCATCGGGGCTTACGAGACAAGAAGAAGACCGTGGGCTGGTGGAGTGGTTCTGGTTGCTGCGCGGCACTCCCGCACATGGATCGTGCTGAGGGACGCATTGAGGCCTCATCCTGCCTGTGGCCTGGGATCAAGTAGTGGACGGGGCCGCAAGGATATCGACAAAAGTGACGGGGCCCACAAATTGAGTTTAGAGGTGGGCCCCGCTACTAAAAACTGCTGCGGCATCTGAAAGATGGCCCTGGGACCACTGGGGCCGGAGGGAGGGCTCATTAAAATCGAGGCAAACAAGGCAAGAAGTATACTGAGGCTGGCGGAGTCATCCTGGAGGCTGCACGGTGCTCCTACTCATGAACCACATTGCAAAGTCACACTGGGGCCTGATCCTGCCTGCAGACGCAAGCACAAGCAGTGGATATAGCCGAGAGGACATCAATGTAAGAGGCGGGCCCGTGAGTAGAGGTGGGTCCCATTACAAGTATCAGCTGCGAAGTCCGAAGGTCAGCACTGAGACCCTGGAGTCGTGGGTGGCCGAAGAAAGGACTTATTTAAATCAGGGCAAGCGAAGTAAAAAGAATAATGTAAGCTGCGATGATGTGGCACCATAAGAACTGCTGGGCCAAGCCATAATCCAGGCGAGGGGCCAACGGAACACGCACCTGACACAGTAGGGGTAGATCAAACAGTAAACTAAGCGCTCTTTCTGCCCACACCCAGCAGATTCCTCGCGGATGGGAAACCAATGACCCACGCTCAACATAGATGAGCCTAGGTGATCTGGGCAGGAAGTCTGGACTGTACCACGGGTTACCTCCACCACTACTAGATGACAACAGTCTAAGCTCTGATATAGGGCGGACATGGGAGAAGCTCACTACCTGCATCCACCACACATCACAAGGGAGCAACCCCAAAACCCCCAAAAACAGTGAAACACAGCATAAGCTTACACAAGGCCACAGTTAATAGGCGAAAGTCCAGACGGGGCACCCAAAAGAAGAGCAAGTACAGAGGCTTGGGAGACCCACTGAGGGCCGCACATAAATAACAAACCCACTGGGGGATCCCAGACAAGATGCGCGGGTGCGCACTGGTTGCACTTAACGTGCAGTCAGCTGGCAGTATCCTGGTGGGACGAGTCACTACGCAGGGGAAGGGTTCCCTCCCCCATCTCTACATGAGGTGCGATGTCTGGGAATAGAGAGGCTAAAAGTACTCACCAGACGAAGCTCGACAGATACGCAACATCAAAGACTGTAGACACAGAGACAGCCGCCAAAGCAGAGAAAACGGCTGGAATGAGATCAGAGACAGAAGACACCACACTAAAAGATATTAAGGAAGCCATCACCGGGCTGCGAACGTCACTTGAGTGCAGAATGGACTCGATAACGACGGCGGTAATGCTCATCAAGGCTTACCTCCAAAAGATGAGCGAAAAGGTCAAAATGATGGAAGCGACCACAACCGACCTCCACCAAGACTGCAAAATGATGCAGCAACGAATTAAAAATCTACTGGCCACAAGCAAAATGATGGAAAGTAAACTAGATGATTATGAAGGAAGGTCATGTCGCAATATCATAAGAATACTCGGCGTTCCTGAGCGTGTGGAGGGACCCACACTAGACCTCTTCGTTGAAGGACTAATCATAAATCTTTACAACCGAGAAACCTATCCAATTTCTTCTCGGTTGAGAGAGCACATCAGGTCCCAGGTGGAAGACCAAAACCAGGGACACCCCCAAGACCACTTTTGGCAAGACTCTTTACCTTCGGAGACCAAGACATTGTCTTACAGACTGCCGGCATCGGCCCACCGATCAAATTCGAAAACAGTGACTTAACTTTGAATGAATGAAGAATGAATGAATGAATGAAGAAAGTATTTAATAAAGCGCACTATGGCCAAGCGGCTTCCTGGCGCTGAGAGCTATGACCATCAGTCACAAGAGACAGCCCAGGGGATTAGCAGGAGTATGCCTGAGAAAACAAAAAAGTTTTCAGCGCTTTGCGGAAATGAGAGTAAATGGGGATAGATCGCATAGAAAGGGGAAGACTGTTCCAGAAACGGGGGGCCAAAACAGAAAAACGAGTGCCTCCCGTTCTGGATTTGCAGAAGCGAGGGACATTCAGAAGAGCCATAGTGGAGGAGCGAAGAGTGCGGGCGGGAATATGAGAAGAGATAAGAGAACAGATAAAGGCCGGGGCAGAACGGGCCAGAGCCAAAAAAACAAAACAACTGTGGTAAATATTTCGTTACCGGTACTATTTTTTATGCGGTAAAGTCTAGTAAGAATAACTCAGTAAATATAAGAGGCAGAATCCGTGGTATTAGAGGTTCTAAAAGGCTTTATTCCTATACAAAGGAATACAATTCGAATTGCAGGCTTTCTATTCCATCACCACGAAAGTTCAGGAAGGAAGGGCATACATTATTGACAGATAAGCAGTTTTATAGAAAATGCATTACAGTGAAACAGATGCAGGAGGCGTAACAGCTGATAATACAGATAAAAAGTGCATACGTAACTAATAGAGGCGGACATATGGGCGTAATTTAATAAACGTCATTATACATGATGTCACAAGTGGGTGGATCCATAAAAGAATCCTGCAATGTCAGCAGAAATATTTGGCAGAGATGCGTGCGCAGCCGCATGACGTGTGATTGACGTGCAACTAGAGGGTGAAGGGGACTTGACATTTAGCTCTACATGTGGAGACAGAAGTCTGGGGGTCATGTCAACCTAATCCCAAATCATATCTAATATCCTATGTTTAAAGAACTGTGTTATCCAAAAGGAAAGGTCTCTAGGATAGAATCTATTCTATACTGACTGTTAGTGCGTGTACAAGCGTCTAAGTGTCTACATGAGATGCGAGGGGGTAGGAATATTCCATGGTAACGGGGGCTATGAATTACTTGCATGTGGACAGCGAGGCCTGGCCCTTTGCACGGTAGTTGGAGGAATGTTTACCTAAACTACTAGACAGGAATGCATCGGATGAGGAGCGGAGTAGATAATCTTGAAGGTGAAATACAGTTTTTGGCAGGCAACAGGCTGGATCAGGCCCCGTTAGCCGCGCAGGGAGTAGGACAAAGTTCATGGATACAGATGCAGGCTCAGACTGGAGCTTTCAGAGGCAGAAGGCAGGAAAAGGCTTGATGACAGAATTCTGGGCCTACTCGCCTGAATCTGTAAAATGTGGAAAGTGAACCACATAAAGTCGGTGGCCTTTCATACTTAGGAATGGAATATCTGACCCATTCATGGCGGATCTGAAAGAGGACATGTTGACGGTGGACGCACATGTATTTGCGTCTTCAAAACTGGAACTGGAGGGAACATACATGTACTTATAGCATGCACATGGAGCCGTTGGGGTCTACGATAGGGGACATAACTGATCACAAAATTCATATTTCCTCATTCCCTCCTTGTCCCCTACGGACCCTCAGGAGATATCGATCTTCATCAATCCATCGATCTGTTCATATAGCATCATTTGTTCTTCTTTCTTCTTCCGGGATTTTGAACGAAAACTTGGATGTGGGATACACGATGTGGCACACAGACCACAAATCGCTGGCCCACATTGTAGACATAAGCAGCAACTGAATAGTATGAGAAAGCCAATACCTAAGAAGGATAGGATTCTCCATCCCCAGGCTGACAACACGCCCCAAAACCAACCGGACCAAGTCCAGGTGCCTGGACTCTGGTGTATCTGACTTATAATCTTATGAAGGCGGGTTATGGCTTTATATACTGACGGCGAATTTTCTGGTATGAAAACGCAGCAACTTGATCCGATGACCCTACAAGCTCCGCCCCTATCGGCCAGGATGACGTCAAGGACAAGACGATTTTGAAGCACAACAATCCGCATAGCAGACTGCTCTTCTGTTAAATTGCCTAAGGCGGAAGTAGTTTCGTTCACTACTGCTTCAAGGGTTCTGGTTAATCTACGTGTCAGCTTACTATTAGTAACTGTACCTATATAGGGAAAGAAACCTTTATTGAAGTCTGTGTATTGCTCCCATGCTGTTTCAGTGTAATCGACAATTGGGAGATCTCTCTGCTGTCTATTGTGTACTAAATGGGTATTTCTGTGATAATCAGGAGGAGCTAGGAAAACAGGTGGTAGAAGGAATGCTATGTAACAGGTACCATCCCAGTCTAGAGGTAGACGTATATATGCGGTCTGGCCACATATGAAGTAGGAATGACGAGAAGCTCTAAATGTAGATTTGCCTTGATCACTGAATTTTATTACAATGGTGCATTTACTATGGCCCATGTGTATGGAACCATTCTTTCTTACACATAATTCCCCTTTTACTGGGAATACTGACATGGCGGGCAAGATTGGTGTAGCTTCAGATTCAACGTTCAGGATCATGAGGTTAAGTGTAAAATTACCTAATCCATATACTTCATTTTCTAGATCAGTTCCTGTTCTTTTGGGAAGTCCCTCCTTGTTAGGGTAGCAGACTTTAAGAAAAACTAGGTTCAGGTTTCCCCATACCCAGTTGTCTTGATAAACTGCGGAATTTGAATCTAGGGAATTAATCAAACTAAACCATGCTCCACAGGAGCCATTGTATGTGAACGGATAGGGAAAGAGGGGCAAAACTCCCTTATAGTTCTGATAGGGAGGGAGTCGGCCACATATCCAACAATTTGTGGCATTGCTGGTCTGATGGGAATGATGTAACATACTAATGAATGTGTTATTGCGCAGCGCAAATCTATAGGACAATTCATGCGGAGGTAATTCGCTAAAAGAATGTTCTGCAGTTACATTGTAAACACGCTTAAGAATAGGGTAATACATGTGCAATAGTATGCTGACAATGATGATGAGAAGACTTAGAAAAAACAAAATTAATAATGTTACTGTGCAGTGACTACGAAGTGATTTACAATACGCATGCTTTTTAAGCTGCATCTGTTGATTTCTTTCTCTATTCCGGTCTAGAGGATACATGTCAGAGACAAATTCAACCGATTCACCTTGGAGAGGACTTAAACAATCAAATTGTCTGACTTGCTAGACCTTAACTTCAGTTTATAAAGTTCAGAGTTTGTTAATTCAGCCAAGGGGAGCTTTGAGTCTGTCTGTGAGGGAATGCAGGGCTGAGCGTTCACACTAGATGGTAGTCCATAAAATTTCTTGATATGACTTGAGTGCAACCACCCTTTACGTCCCTCAATCTTCACGGCTGTCCTTGTAGTTAGTAGAACCAATTTTGGCGATGTCCATCTAGGCTCCAGTTGGGTCTTTCGGTCAAAATTCCTGACCAGAACCAGGTCACCAGGAACCACGTCATGGGGCTTCACCTCAGTATTATCGGGAAAAGCTGCGGCTACCTGTGAACGACAAGATTGTAGTGCAGACATCAAGGAAGCCAGGTAATCTGTCAGCATATTACAGTCAACATCAGTGATTTTGCGAGGTATAGGCGTCCCCCACATATTTGGTGGTCTACCGAAGATCACCTCGTACGGGGATAGCCCTGTTCGAGAATGTGCTACCATTCTCATGTAAAAGAGCGCAACTGGTAAGGCTACTATCCAATCGACACCTTTTTCCCTACATATTTTGGACAATCTAATTTTCAGAGTTTGATTATGGCGTTCCACGAGACCTGCTGCCTCGGGATGTCGGACACAGTGGAATTTCCATTGGTAGCCTAACAAAAGGGAAACGTGTTTCATTAGTTCGGATGAGAACGGCTGGCCGTTATCTGAGTAGACAACACGTGGTAAACCGTACCGTGGGAAGAATTCTCGAACTAACTGTTTGGCAGTAGTCGGGGCTGTGTAATCTGAAACCGGGTAGGCTTCTGTCCAACGGGAAAGAGCACAGACAACTACGAGAACATATTTGAATCCTCGACATCGTTCCATCTGGATATAATCCATCTGGAGGACTTCAAAAGCATGATCGGGAGGTTGAAATCCACCCTGCTCTACGGGGTATGCTTTTACCTGGATTAAACTGACAACATATCATACAGGTACGAACTTTTTGTTTAGCTGCTGCTCGCAAGTGTTTGTTGAACCAAATGTGTTGAATGATGTCTAGCATAGCTTTTTCTCCTAGGTGCGCTGGACTATGTATAGTGTTAATGATGACTTGAACCATGGAGTCGGGAAGAAACCATATAGATTTTTCCTTCGTCATCCATACCTGATCTGTTTGGATCCCTCCTAATTCAGTCCATTTCTTTATTTCTTCTGGTGTAGCATGTGTCTGTATGTCAATTACATCAAGGGCGGGATCCTTAACTGTCATGCAATGTGTTGGTGTCGGAACTATTGTCTTTGTCATGTCAGTTGTGTGAGTCTGATTCTGAGCAGTCTGTTTAGCTGTTCTGTCAGCTAGGTCATTACCCTGAGAAATGATATCGGTAACTTTTGTATGGGCTTTGCATTTCATAATCGATATTGCAGTAGGTAGATGAATCGCGTCTAATAGGGCTTGAATGAGGGGTCCGTGTTGGATGTGGGCACCGTGAGAAGTTAAATAACCTCTCTCTCACCAGAGTACGCCGAAGTCATGGACGACTCCGAATGCATAACGTGAATCTGTGTATATGTTGACTTTCTTATTTTTGGCTTGAATACAGGCTTGTGTCAGAGCGATGAGCTCTGCTGCTTGAGCTGACAAAGTGTTAATACAATTTGTTTCAATGACTTCAGTGTCTGTTGTGACTGCGTAAGCGGCCACTAACTCTCCTGTACTTGTTCTCATACATGACCCATCTACATACAATGTCAAGTCTGGATCTGACAAAGGGATATCTGTCAAGTCTTGTCTGGGTTTCGTCGTGATAGTAATGACTTCGACACAATCATGTGCCAATGGATCTGTTCCGCTTACTGGCAACAGTGTAGCAGGATTTAACGTATTACAACGTCTGATTTCTATGTGTGGCTGAAACAATGTTAATTCGTAACCCGTGAGTCTCGCTATAGTCAAGTGTTGTGTTTGTGTGCGGTTCAAGAGAACCTCTACTGCGTGTGGTACTTGTACTGTCAATTGGTGTCCTAACACTATGGCATCGCTTTGTCTGATTGCTAAAGCTGTTGCTGCCACCGATTTCAGGCACGCAGGAAGAGCCTGAGCTACTGGATCTAATGTACTAGAGAAATAAGCACATGGTTTGTGTGATCCTGCTTGTTCCTGAGTGAGTACTGACAAGGCAGTACCTTCGCGTTCTGTAACAAAGAGTGTAAACTGTTTACTGTAACATGGTGTTGCTAAAACAGGTGCTTGGCATAAAGCTTTCTTTAAGCTTTCAAAGGCGTGTGTATGTTCTTGAGTCCAAGGGAGGACAGTCGATGTGGCTGCCTCCTGTGTTGTCAATTGGATGAGTGGTTTTGCTAGAAATGCATATTGAGGGATCCACTGCCTACAGTATGAAGTGAGACCTATAAAAGCCCGTACCTCCTTTTGTGTCTTGGGTGGTGACATGTTAGCAATTAACTGGATGCGGTCGGGTGTAAGCTGCCTTCCCTCCTTGGACAGCGAGTGCCCAAGGTAAACAACTCGCTGGACACAGAATTGCAGCTTAGAAGGGGACACCTTGTGCCCCTTGTCGGCCAGAAATTTTAAAACCGTCAGTGACGCTTTTTCACATTCAGGTTCGCTTCGGGCGGTGATCAGCAGATCATCGACATATTGAAGCAAGGCAGTGTTAACTGGCATGTAGATACTGTCAAGTTCTCGTTTCAGTGCTTGGCTATAGATGCTGGGGCTTTCTGTAAATCCTTGAGGTGCGCGTGTGAATTTAAAACTTCGTCCATTTAAACTGAATCCGAACAGATATTGACTTTCCGGAACTATTGGGACGCTAAAGAAAGCATTCTTGAGGTCAATTACAGTGAAGAACGTTGCTTCTGAGTCAATAGCTGTGAGTAATGAAGAGATATCTGGGACCACAGGGTATTGTGGTACAATACATTTATTTAATTCGCGCAGATCAATAACTAATCGATATACTGGTGGTGCTTTTGGATCCGTTCTTTTAAGAATCGGAATTATCGGGGAATTACATACATTGGAGTCGGTTTCGACAACCACTCCTTGTGCAATAAGCTCGTCAATGATTTGCAGCAAAGCCACAACAGCATCTGGTGGTAACTTGTATTGTCGCATTCGTGGTAGTACTACTCCTGTTTTCAGTGTAACTCGATATGGTGTAATGTTCATGCAACCAACATCAGTGGGGCCTTGTGCCCATAAATGTGTAGGTAAATTCTGCAGTCGGTGATCCATGTCTCTGGACACGTAGTGACCTTTAAAGTCACGTAAAAATAGTCGTACTCCTTCCGGAGAACAACATATTATGGCTCCTAGAGCTTTCAATGTTTTTATACCTAACAAGTTTTCTGGACATGATTTAGTAAGCAATAAATCTGTAGTACGTGTCAATGGACCCACCGTCAGTGGAAGAGGTTGTGTTACGTCATTGATGATAGGTTTTCCTGAGAATCCAAGGGAAATATTCTGTGAGCCTGAGAGGGGTGCCCCTGGAACTTCACTGCGTCTTATAGTTGTTCTGCTTGCCCCTGTATCAAGTAAAAACTTTCTGTCTTCCCCTAATAGTTCACTATGTACATAAGGTCCCTCTTGGTCTACAGGAACCTCGATAAGGGGTAAGCCAACTTCCCTCTCTAGGCTATTTCATGTGTATCGCTGATAATCGGGATAATCTGCTTGTGCATACTGATACATCTGTTGTGTTGTTGCTTGTGTTGCAGCAATAGGCTGCGCTTGTGGTGGTGCTACGGTCTGTTGTGGAGCTGCCTGTTGCGGAGCTAGTTGTTGCGGAGCTAATCTAGGTTGTGCATGCTGAGGGATTTGTTGTTGATTCTGATCCTGTCTAGGTGGACGTGGTCTCTCCTGGGTTCTACCTGTGGCAATATTATGTTTCAGGACTGGACAATCGTGTATATAATGACCTTGTTGTTTACAATAGTTGCATGTCCCTTTCGTTGGACCTGCGGAATCACCCTTTTGATGACCATCGGCTGGAACTGACTGGGCAACAAGCATTTTCATTTTTGTATCTTTCATACGTCTTTGTTCATGTTCTTGTTCTTCTCTAATTCTATTGTGGTGATATTGTAACATCTGTAACATCTGTGATGGGGTATTACCTTGCCAGGTACTTTCGAATTTCAATACTCTATTCTTGACTTGTAGCAGAGAATTTTCAACTAATTTTGTCACAAACAGATGTGGATATGACTCACTACTGGCTTTTATGCCACTATTTATACCAAAACATTTTTCAAATCGGGAATAGAAATCACTAGTGTCTTCATCTGGCTTTTGTTTACAGGCTGATATTGCACCCCAGTCTTCCTTTTTCGTAGTTAATAAACGTGGCAGTACCTGCACTAGTAATCTTGGTAGTGCTGTAGTCTTTTCCCCAAGCCCTGCTCCTGCAGCTCGGGCCCTTTCTTCGTTTTCTAATGCTATCCAATCTATCTTTTGGTCTCCCACCTCCCATTCCTTTTCTTTGAGTTTCTCATAAACACCGGCGGGTAATAGGACTTTTAATATTTTCATAATGTCGGGGTAGGTATACTCTCCCATGAGTAACATGTCTTTTATCTCGCGGTGGAAACCTGCTGGGTCCTTGTCATGGCTGGGTACTACTTTCTTCATTTCTAATAATTCTAGTTTAGTTATAGGCGTGTACACAAACACGCGTGTAAAGTTATTACCGTCACCTCTGATTGGGTGTACTTCGCGTAATGGGTTCTGTCTATCTATGTGATACATTTTTCTTCCCATAATGGGAACTGGAACGTGTTCTGGGCATACGAAAGTTAAATATTGGTTTCGAAATTCTAGAATTTCTTTAATCAAATCAGTACCTGACCCTCTCCATATATTCGTGAGTAGTTCTGTCAATATGTCAGGTAAGGGTCCTGGATCGGAGTGTTGGCTTTTATATAATATAAGGAGGTGTTGAATCATGTATATACTAGCTAACCGCTGTTCGTATGGGTCAAGATTCAGAAACGTGTGTGCAAGTACATCATCATTGTATTCGCTGGGACTGTCAGCCCATTGTACTGCTGACCTGGCTAATTCTTGTTCGTCCATGGAATCGAGCATGTGGTACCCCCTTCGATCTCGGAGTAATTTATCAGCGGCTTGGAATAGGTGTTCAGGGGATCTTGTATTTAACATAGGGGTTTGAAAATGTCTATTATGTTCTGGACGTATCGGACGTATCGGATCATTGAAGCCTCTAGTATTATTATGGGGTCTTCCTCTACCTACATAAGCTATCGTATCTAATTGTTCTGATTCTTGCTCCTCCTCTTCTTCTGATTCTACTCTGTCTGTTTCTCGTCTTTCTTTATGTATTCGTTCTACTTCCTTGCGGATCTTTCGACACATGGCGATTATACACGCCTGTCTATCATGTTTCTCTTCTGATATGTTTTGACCCCATTTGGCAAGTCTTTGCATGGTATCGTGATCTGCCCCAGGCCTGTCTTGATTCCTAATTACGCAATTTATGAAAAAACGTAGTAGTTGTCTTTGGACATCCACTTTCTGGTATTCCATAGCTTCGTTAATACTTTCTGGACCTCGGCCTGTTTGGACAAAGCGATATATTTCGTCTAGGTGTTCACCCATTCCTGGTATCGTCATTAAATATAATGTAGCTCGTCGTATACGTAGTGATGATATGAGCAATTTGTCCTGTCTACCTGGTACTGGGTCGTATCTACAATCCACAAGCTGTTCTTTAAACATGTCGGATGTTGCTAATTGAGGTGTACGTTGGAGTGCTAAATCTCTAAGGGTCTGTTTATTTCGCGGCGGGGTGGCAAACATGTCTGTCGTACCTCCTGTAGCACCATCTGAGGTGCTAGGCACGAAAGGATTCGTTGGACGTAGGATAGAGATTGTAGATGCGGGAAAAACTGTAGAAATGGACAGACCTGTGGGAACTTGTGTAGGAGTTTGTAGTTGCGGGGATACAGACGGATGCTCTTGGTGTTGAACACCATCGGCAAGCGGTGTGGGTGGTATGGCATTAGCATACTCGGGAGCTACGTCATCTAAATAGGAGGAAAGGAAAACGTCCTTTGCTGTTTTGGGATGTGTTTTGGGATGTGCTTTTATCGGGAGCAATGGAGGAGTTAAGTCTTTTGGTATTTCCGGGGTAGCCTTAGGTAACCCTTCGGCCAAAAGAGGATACATACCATTCATAAGAGTGCTTCTTTGTCTATCTACTTGTTCTGATTTTACTCGGGTACCTTCCTCAAGTAATAGATTTTCTCGGGTTTTATTTGAATTCTCTCTACCTTTCTCCTCCTGTCTGAGTGCTTTTTCTGTACGTCTATATGATTCTTTACGCCATAATTCAATGGCATCTTTCTGTGACTGTCTGGCTTTCTTTTTCCATAATTCTTCTTCTACTCTCATGATGCAATCTGCATCCCAGGTCCCTGCTGCGGGCCATCTCTGATTTTCTGGCAAATCCTTGGTGTAGTCCACCCATAAATCAAGAAATAATACGGCATCTAGGCCATGTTTATGATACATAAAATACCCTGGAGTGTCCCTAGGTGGGATGGGAACAGCTTCTTCGAGTACACCTTTTCTAGTTTTGATCTGTCTTAGTTTCGAAAAGAGCGGCATTTTTAGACCTTATTACTAGAACACACTTTATACAAAGAACACAATAATGAACAGTCATTCACACCACAATATATAGAACGTATTAAAACATTTAACACTTAACAGTTTTAACGAATGATGATAACTAATGGAAAACTAGTTACTGACATAATACTGACACTAGATAATACTTATTTATACTTATTTATATGCAAGACATGCTATATATACTGCTAAACAGTACAGATACACTGCTAAAACAGTGCAGACCGGATTTGTGTACCCAAACCCGTCTTGACCGGCACAGACTATGTGCACGTAAAATGCCTCCCCGGTAATGGTACTCACCGGGTAGCTCGGAACGGAAGGCCTCGGAACGGAACTGAAACTGGACCGGACTGGACTCGACTCGACTGGACTCGGAACTTCGGAACCTGGTGGGCCTCTGTATACCTCGGATCTTGCTCTCTCAGCTAGGCTCTGGTCGGGATACTTCGCACTTCTCACCGCCTCATCTGGGTGTTGATCGCAGCCTCAGTCGCCCCCGCTTGGCCGGAGGGAGATACAGGAAATCCTGCAGGTACGCGTTTTTGTCCGTTCAGCTGTGGCAGGAGACCGGGCCTGCAACGCACCGCCGGCGCGTGAGATGAGAAAGTGTCCCTGTTCGGGCGCCAATTTATGTGGTAAATATTTCGTTACCGGTACTATTTTTTATGCGGTAAAGTCTAGTAAGAATAACTCAGTAAATATAAGAGGCAGAATCCGTGGTATTAGAGGTTCTAAAAGGCTTTATTCCTATACAAAGGAATACAATTCGAATTGCAGGCTTTCTATTCCATCACCACGAAAGTTCAGGAAGGAAGGGCATACATTATTGACAGATAAGCAGTTTTATAGAAAATGCATTACAGTGAAACAGATGCAGGAGGCGTAACAGCTGATAATACAGATAAAAAGTGCATACGTAACTAATAGAGGCGGACATATGGGCGTAATTTAATAAACGTCATTATACATGATGTCACAAGTGGGTGGATCCATAAAAGAATCCTGCAATGTCAGCAGAAATATTTGGCAGAGATGCGTGCGCAGCCGCATGACGTGTGATTGACGTGCAACTAGAGGGTGAAGGGGACTTGACATTTAGCTCTACATGTGGAGACAGAAGTCTGGGGGTCATGTCAACCTAATCCCAAATCATATCTAATATCCTATGTTTAAAGAACTGTGTTATCCAAAAGGAAAGGTCTCTAGGATAGAATCTATTCTATACTGACTGTTAGTGCGTGTACAAGCGTCTAAGTGTCTACATGAGATGCGAGGGGGTAGGAATATTCCATGGTAACGGGGGCTATGAATTACTTGCATGTGGACAGCGAGGCCTGGCCCTTTGCACGGTAGTTGGAGGAATGTTTACCTAAACTACTAGACAGGAATGCATCGGATGAGGAGCGGAGTAGATAATCTTGAAGGTGAAATACAGTTTTTGGCAGGCAACAGGCTGGATCAGGCCCCGTTAGCCGCGCAGGGAGTAGGACAAAGTTCATGGATACAGATGCAGGCTCAGACTGGAGCTTTCAGAGGCAGAAGGCAGGAAAAGGCTTGATGACAGAATTCTGGGCCTACTCGCCTGAATCTGTAAAATGTGGAAAGTGAACCACATAAAGTCGGTGGCCTTTCATACTTAGGAATGGAATATCTGACCCATTCATGGCGGATCTGAAAGAGGACATGTTGACGGTGGACGCACATGTATTTGCGTCTTCAAAACTGGAACTGGAGGGAACATACATGTACTTATAGCATGCACATGGAGCCGTTGGGGTCTACGATAGGGGACATAACTGATCACAAAATTCATATTTCCTCACAACCCAATTTAAAAAGAGACCTCTGATAAACAGGAAGCCTATGAAAGGACTTGAGCGCTGGGGTAATGTGATGAGTTTTAGAAACATGGAGAATGAGGCGGGCAGCATGATTCTGAATGGCTTGCAGGCGACGTGTTTCATAAGCTGGAATGCCCACATACAGGCTGTTCCCGTAATCAAGGCGAGAGGTGATCAGGGCCATGATGATGATTTTAAGTGCATCAGAAGAGAAAAAGCGAGAGATCTTTTGAATGAGCCGGAGGGATAGAAAACAAGAAGAGACAACAGAACTAATTTGGGCGTGCATAGAAAGATCATGACTAACCTTGATACCCAGGGTTCTAACCGAAGAGACAGGTGCAGGAGAGGGACCAAAGGTAGGAGGCCAAAAGGCAGAGGACCAAGGACTGGATGAGCCGCCCGTCAAGACCAGCTTGGTCTTGTCCGGGTTAAGTTTAAGATGGTTGAAGCTCATCCATTCAGAAATAAAAACCAAGGTAGAGCGGAACTTAGAAAGAGACAAGGAAGAGGGGGAAAGATCAAAGACGAGCTGGAGGTCATCTGCGTAATTATACACCGAGACCCCTAGGCCGAGAAGAGAAGTGATAAGAGGATAAATGTAGAGGTTAAAAAGAAGAGGGGAAAGGGAAGAACCTTGAGGGACCCCACAGGAAACCAAACGGGTGGGGGCGGAGAAACCGGACAGATAAACCGCTTGAGAACGTCCCGAGAGAAAGGACGCAAGCCAGGAGAAGGCAGAGCCCCGGATGCCCGCTGCACTGACACGGTCGAGAAGGATGGAGTGGTCAACCGTGTCAAACGCAGCGGACAGATCAAGGAGGACCAAAGCTTGAGGAAGAGAAGAATCGGCCTTTGATTTCAACTCATCTAGGACCGCGAGGACCACCAACTCTGTAGAGTGGCCCCGGCGGAAACCTGCTTGATGGGAAGCCAAGAGATGGTTCTCATCAATATAAGTAGAGAGGCAGGAGGTGACGTGACTTTCCAAAATCTTGCCGAGATAGGGAAGAAGGGAAATGGGCCTAAAATTAGAGGGAAGCGAAGAATCTAGGCCAGGCTTTTTAAGAATAGGCAAAACAATAGCGGACTTAAAAGATGAAGGGACTAAGCCCAGAGCAAGGGAGGCATTAAGAAGGGAGAGAGGAGGAGAGGGACAATTAGTAAATAATGCTCTCAAAATGCGGGCAGGGGCACAGTCGGCCGGAGAGCCGGACTTAATCTTAGCAAGCAAAGTAGAAAACAAATCTAAAGAGATAGGGGGAAAAAAGTCAAAAAAAGAAGAGGGCACCGAAGAAGGAGAGGTAAGGGGAGGAAGAGGAACCAAGGGAATATTGGATTTAATCTTAACGATCTTTTCAATGAAAAAATCATTAAGGGAGAAACAGAGGACCTGAGAGAGGATGAGACTGGAGTTGGCGCGGTCTGAAATCGCCAAATCATGAACCAAAGAGAAAATCTCCTTGGATTTATTAACAGAGAGGGCAACTTTCTCAGAAAAATACTTGGTTTTGGCCAAGAGGACGGCTCTCTTGTATTCGTTTAGGAGACGTTTATATTGAGCCCGAAGGACGGGGCAATAATTACGTCTCCAATGATGCTCAGAACGTCTAAGATCTAATTTCAGAACTTTAAGATCAGAGTTGAACCATTTGTGAGCGTCATAAGGACGAACGGCCTTAGTTTTCCTGAGCGGAGCAACCCGGTCGCAAGAGGAAGACAACCAGGTGCTGAGCGCTTCAGCTTGAGAATCCAGAGAAAGCTCAGAAAGATCAGGGGTAGAAGAAGCAAGAGAGAGAGAGAGGGAATTTAGATCAACCCGATTCCAACTACGTGCAACAAGGCTTTTGGGTAAGGGAGGTTTATCAGGAACACCAAGATTGATAGAAAAAGAAACGATAGAGTGATCAGACCAAGTGCAAGGAAGGATGCTGGGTGGGAAAATCGTGCAGCGTAGTGACCAAATTTGGTCAAGTATATGACCCTGGTCGTGATTAGGAACAGTAACATGGGCCAGAAAGTTAAGACACTGTAGGGTAGCCGAAAAATCCTTGGAGGACAAATCTTCCTTAGGGTCACCCGGCCAAAAATTAAAATCACCCAGCAGAAGAACCGAAGAGTTATTAACCACAAGTGTGGCAAGAAGTTCCTGCAGGGTGGCTACGAACAGGGGCATGTGCTGAGGGGGACGATACACAAGGACAACCGTGAGGGGAGCTGGAAGGTTGAGTGAGCGGGCCACCAGAAAATCCACATTAGATATGGGAGAATGGGGAAGAAGCTGAAATTGTAGGCTGGAGCGAACAATCATGGCCACACCCCCACCGATCTTGCCATCGGGGCGGTCCGCCCGGAGGGCGTAATAAGAATTAGGGAGGATGGCCAGGACGTCAGGAAGTGAATCGGTCCAGAACCAAGTTTCAGTGAGAAACAAAAAGTCGGGGGACTCAGTATGCAAAAAATTAAATAATTCCAATTGGTGCTTAACAGCCGAACGGGTATTGAGGAGACAAGCAGAAGCAATATTAGGAGGGGAGAGAGAATGAATGGCAGGAGGGCACCCCAACAGAGAAGAAGGGGCAGTAGGCATAGCAGGGACATCAGACAAAGGAAAAGAAGCAGAAATGCCAAGAGAGTCAAGATGCTGCTGTAGTGAAGGGGTAAGTGATAGATTGACTATGTGGGAATGCAATTGAGTAGAGGAATAGACCACTAAGGGAGCAGAGTCTATGGCCCCTGGTCCCGGCCCGTCGCGGATGGGCGCAGACGGGCTTAACTTAGGCACAACTTCGGCGCGCCTTCGTCGCGCCCGCTGCGCTCGTCTGCTGCGCTGCCGAGGAAATAGTGGCATGATATAGAATGCACAAGCAACACGATGTGGGCGTGGCAGGAGGGGAAGGGACCAAAAGACTGCACCGCCAACCCCAGAGCAGCCCAAGATGGCGACCTCGCCCGTCCCCGCTCCAGTGACCAGCCGGCAATGGAGGAGAGCGATCAGCGGAGGGCGCTCGGGAGCGCGTGCAGGTAAGGGAACTAAAAATGTAGGAATCCGCAGAGACCAGAGCGCAGACACAGGAACTCACAGGGTTCTGATTAAAAGTACAGCGAGGCAGGTAACGTTGCTCCCGGCAGGCGCCTCGGGAGATCTGTGATGCAAGTCAAAGCTGGGCGTTGGAGTGGCCGTACACCGTATATACTTGCCAGGGGGGGAGGGACCAAAAGACTGCACCGCCAACCCCAGAGCAGCCCAAGATGGCGTTCTCGCCCGTCCCCGCTCCAGTGACCAGCCGGCAATGGAGGAGAGCGATCAGCGGAGGACGCTCGGGAGCGCGTGCAGGTAAGGGAACTAAAAATGTAGGAATGCGCAGAGTCCAGAGCGCAGACACAGGAACTCACAGGGTTCCGATTAAAAGTACAGCAAGGCAGGTAACGTTGCTCCCGGCAGGCGCCTCGGGAGATCTGTGATGCAAGTCAAAGCTGGGCGTTGGAGTGGCCGTGCGCCGGATATACTTGCCAGGGGGGGAGGGACCAAAAGACTGCACCGCCAACCCCAGAGCAGCCCAAGATGGCGACCTCGCCCATCCCCGCTCCAGTGACCAGCCGGCAATGGAGGAGAGCGATCAGCGGAGGGCGCTCGGGAGCGCGTGCAGGTAAAGGGACTAGAAATGTAGGAATGCGCAGAGACCAGAGCACAGACACAGGAACTCACAGGGTTCCGATTAAAAGTACAGCGAGGCAGGTAACGTTGCTCCCGGCAGGCGCCTCGGAAGATCTGTGATGCAAGTCAAAGCTGGGCGTTGGAGTGGCCGTGCGCCGGATATACTTGCCAGGGGGGGAGGGACCAAAAGACTGCACCGCCAACCCCAGAGCAGCCCAAGATGGCGACCTCGCCCATCCCCGCTCCAGTGACCAGCCGGCAATGGAGGAGAGCGATCAGCGGAGGGCGCTCGGGAGCGCGTGCAGGTAAAGGGACTAGAAATGTAGGAATGCGCAGAGACCAGAGCACAGACACAGGAACTCACAGGGTTCCGATTAAAAGTACAGCGAGGCAGGTAACGTTGCTCCCGGCAGGCGCCTCGGGAGATCTGTGATGCAAGTCAAAGCTGGGCGTTGGAGTGGCCGTGCGCCGGATATACTTGCCAGGGGGGGAGGGACCGATTTCACTATTAATGTACAGAAACAGAGATGTTCCTTTCTTGGAACCAAAAAACTGCTTAGAGAAGTACTCAATGTTGATTCCAGCAAAATCACAGGTGGCGTCAGAGGGAAGAACTTGGTTTTTCGACACCCTGGAATCAGCACAAGAGTGGCTGGAGGGATGGCGACCAGTCAAAGGAAACAGCTCACAGCATAGAAGGGAGAAATACCCCAGAAGAGAGACGGGGCAGGCGTGCAAGCAAGGCAGACAACCGGCGGCGACAACCCAGACGATTAGAGACGAGGCAAAGCGGAGATACCTTACGTAAGAACATAAAAGCACTGCTTCTAGAAAAAAAGGCTGGAACTCAGCTAAGTGACATTCAGTATTATATCCAAGTAATTGTGTGGAAAATGCATGCATTTTAAAGGTATAATAGCGGTAGATAAAGGTAAACAGAATCCACCCCCTCAAACCTTAAGTAGTTTAGAGATGTGGTGATAGGCACTCTGCATAGTTGGGGATAGGGTCAGTTTTAAGCCCGGATTGCAGGGAAGCAGGGAGGGGTATATTGATTATTGTTAGGTTTAGTGTGTAGTTTAGAGGACATTACCTCAAAACGAAAAAGGAGACTATGCAATACTGTAGCGTTTGATGCAGACTCGCACGCTCTAAACCGATTCATGGTATTACCTGAAAATGAGGAGAGACACTCTGTCCTCTTGGGGGTGATTAGATCACAGGGGAGAGAAGGCTTTAAAAAGAATGGGTCCGCCATTGACAAAAGGACTTAGGCTACTATCCTGGAATGTGAATGGTCTCAAGGATAAGCTCAAAAGAGGAATAGTGCTCCAATACATAAAGCAACACTCTCCTGATGTGGTGCTACTGCAAGAAACTCACTTAATTGTAAATACATGTAGAGCCTTGACTAGATGGGGTACAATCTTGTGGCGCATTCTGGGTTTACTACTGGGTCCAGGGGGGGTTGGAATTATGATCAGGAAAGATTTCCAGGTGAAGATCTAACGCACCTGGACCGACATACAAGGTAGATACACGGCAGCATCGGGGAGATGGGAGGGCCGCACACTCACATTAGTGTCAGCATATGTCCCCCCGGGTTTCCGCACCCTAGCTTTTAAAGATCTGGGAAACCTGTTGCTATCCGTACCTGAGGGAAGGCTCCAAATAGGAGGAGATTTTAATTTGGCTGTGTCCGGACAACTAGACCGAATCCTCCACGTAACATACCACCCTCACGGGCGCATCTCCGTGACTTCATTGTAGCTATGGGATTGGCAGATGCCTGGCGTATATTCACCATCCCAATGAGACACAGTTTACATTCCACTCTGGAGCCCACAATAGTCTATATACTTGCCTATATACTTGCTCCGGCAGATGAGTTGGGACAGATTAGAGAGGTGCGTCACCTGGTAAGGGGTATCACCGACCGTTCACCGATAAGGGCCCTAGTCGAGGTGGGGGAACCACAGATAGGAAGAGTAGCTCCAATAAACCCCTGGTACCTGAAATTCCTCTCAGTAAGGGGGAAAATAAGACATGAGATCGACCCTTATTTCTGGGAGAATGAGGGCTTGGTGGACTCCACCCTGACACTTTGGGAGCCTTCAAAACAGTAGTGAGGGCTCACATGGTCTCCCAGATCACGGGGACTCGCTGGGACCCGAAAGGAGAAAATGCAGACCTAGTCACGCTCGAAAATGAAATCCTACACTGGAAGGGATGATGCAGATAGACAACAAAAAAGAGACCAAACACATACTGGGATTGAAAAAAAATGAATACGTCACCCTCGACGCAGATGCGGCGAAAACACTACACAGGGCCACGTTCTGTAGAGTGTATGAAGCCGGGGACAAAGCAGGGAAATTATTGGCATGGCTTGATAGACAAGAAGAGAAAAGCTGATTGGTTATAGAATTAATAACCAAAGCAAGAGAACAGATATGTGACCCACAAGTCATAGCAAATCATTTCAGGCAAATATATGAATTCCATACAGCCTCCTCAAAAGAGGAATCAGAGTCACTGTTGTCGGAAATGCCCCTCCCTGCCCTCTCTGCGGAGAACTGTTGGTCACTAGACAGTGAACTCACAAATGTAGAAGTTGAGCGAGCTATAAGGGATCTGCAGTCCGGGTAGGCGATGGGACCCAATGGCCTCCCCATAGAACTGCACAAATTAGCCCCTAGTAAAATAGTCCTATGCCTCATATATCTGTATTCAGAAAGCCGCAAGCAAGGGAGGCTCCCTGCCGATCAAAGGTTAGCCACCAGAGTGCTCATTCATAAGAGCGGTAAACCTAAAAATAAATGCTCCTTGTACAGGCCCATATCGCTGCTCAACACAGAGGTAAAGATTCTAGCGAAATTACTGGCCACACGTTTGATGTCGGTCATCTCCAAATTGGCACATCCTGACCAGTCGTGATTTATGCTGGCAAGGAATACTTCACTGAACCTCTGTCGTCTGTATGGGGTAATGGGGAGAATAGATAGATTAAGGGAATAAGCTGTGGTGATGTCCCTAGATGCCACCATGGCCTTTGACACAATTGAATGACCATTCCTATTCACTGTCCTTAGAAAAATGGGATTCGGTCATAAATTCATGAGCTGAATTAAACTCCTATATGCAGGTCCGCTGGTGCAGGTACTGGTTAACAATAGGAAGTCCCCTACATTTGTCCTCTGCAAGATTGTTCCCTGTCTCCGTTGCTCTTTGCACTGATGCTGGATCCGTTGGCGTTCGGGATCCGGCATGATCCAATCATAGGGGGACTCAAGTGGTCGGAGGGATGGGAAGACCGTGTCTCCCTCTATGCAGATGACATACTGCTGTATCTGGCATTACCGAGAGCTTCCGTCTGCAGAGTCCTTAATGTATTTGCAAACGTTGCGAAATATTCAGGATATACAATAAACTGGATTAAGGGCCACATGCATCAAAGTTAGGAATTGCGATTCCTAAATTGCTATTTTTAAGAAATCACAATTTTAGGAATTGCAATTCCTTATGCATGTAGGACTCGCAACAAAAATATGCGATTACTACACATTCCTTATTTGCGACTCACAAATTGCAGATCGCAAATAAGGAATTGCTTCCCATCCATTCCTAGAGGCCCATGGGAATCAATAGGAATTGCATTCGCAATTTGCGAGTACCAAATAGGTACTCCCAAATAGCGCATGCAATGTCTAGGGTGCAAGGGTGCCAAAAGGACACCCTGATGTGCCCCTGAAATTGCAATTTAAAAACATGTATGTGTGCAACATAGAACTTTGAAAAATGCACTTTTGTGCATTTTTCAAAGTTCTCGCAAATCACAATCAACTTTGAGTTGATGGTAATTTGCGTTTCTTAAATGTGAAATCACTATTTTTATGTTGCATTGCATTTAGGGAATCGCAATTTGCGATTCCTAAATGCAATCGCAATTTAAGTAATCGCAAATTTAGCGATTACTTAAATAGTGATTTTTGCATTTGGAATGATGCATCTCAAATCCAAAACATGCGGTCGCAAAGGGGCAGATTCTGTGAATCTGCCCCTTTGCGACCGCAATTTCCAATGATGCATGTGCCCCTAAGTCTGTTATATGTGTATTGAGGGGAGAGTTTCCCCCTCTACCCAATGGATATGCGGTGACAAAAGCGCGCAAGGGATTTAAATACCTAGCCATATATATTACTAAAGACCCAACACTGCATTATGAACGTAATCTCTTTCCCCCATTACAGCTGCTGAGGAGTGACGTGAGGCACTGGAAGACCCTTCCACTATCACTATTAGGCCGAGGTACATTATTTAAGATGATGTCCCTTCAACGTTTTTTATACATTCTACATAATCCACCAAGCCCAGTCCAGACCTCCTATTTCAAAGCCATGGAAAGCGAATAAAGGCAGCTCCTATGGGGGGTGAAGCCACAACGCATAGCGATCCAAAACTGGTAAGGGGGTGGTATGATGGAGGCATAGGACTCTCAGAAATTAGAAAATATTATTGGGCAGCACAGTTAGCAGCCATTAATCAGTGTATACATAGGCCCCAGGATGACCAAGGATATAAGATGGATAGGTGGCTTCTGCCCGATGGGGGATACTCTAGAGCACTCTATTCCTAACTGACAAAACTAGAACTAACTGGCCCTACTGAGCACTCGGTCCAGGTGTGGCATATGGTTAACAAAAGCTTGGGGTGGGCAGATTGGATCACACCAGCTAAAATAAATAGTAAAGAGAAAACCTCAGTAACATTGGGAATTGTGGTAGCTAAACGAAACATGGCAAAAGCATGGAGTGCACAAGAAACACCATTGATCACAGAATGGAAAAAGGATATGGACTGGTGGCAGGAAGACAGTGTACGAATCTCGGGGTTGTCCCAAAAAGTGGTCGCAAATATGGGACAAGTGGAATGCTTACAGCGGAAACATCTGTGCAACCCCCCGACAACCCAGCTCCCCACTTCGATCAGTAAGTAGCAGAATAGGATAGGAGAAGTAACAACATATGTAAGAGGTTAGAAGGGATGTTAAGAGCCATGATTCAGTGTAAACCATTGATCTCTGTACGGCACTGTGGAATAAGGCTGGTAAGATGTCATCGTTATTATTAATGAAAAGAATTGAAAAAAAAAAAAGTTTGGTACTGGATTAAACTTGAGATTGAGCATTTGTTAAATCTTACAATTTGTAATTTCTTCAACAGTTAGCTGCATGTTATTCATGACTTCTTTCTCACCGTCACCAGCAACATTTTTCAGATACATGATCATCTTTTTGTTATTAGTCTCTTCAAGTGCATCAATGAAATCATCAAATATCTCTATCCAAGCAGGCCATCTATCACCAATATTTTACCTTTTGGCAGTATCGAGAGGTGGTGGTGGTTTCAGGAAGGCAGCAGCTAGTTATGGGAGTGGCTGACATTGAGGGTGGAGCTCTTTCTGTCCCTATCGGCTGTCTACTCGAGCATGTATCATTCACTCTATTTCTGAGGCCTTGTGATGGAGCAGGCTCAGAATCGTCAAGAATAATCAGGGAAGCGGTGACCTCCTCCTTGGTCTCCATCAAAGCACTTCACTTGGAGACGTCTGGAGTTGTTCTGAGCTGTCACTTGGTAGCTTTAGTGGTGGGCCACTTTAGGTCTCAGACAGCTCAGTAAGCACAACCCTCGTGCTTCTTCTTATGTCTTCTCACCCAGTACTGAGGTTGTAAAGATCTGCCTATTGAGGCTCCGGTAAGTGCAATGATAATATAGTTCTTTCATACTTAATCTAAAAGCCAGCACTTTTTCCTATATCAGTACATAACCACCTTTTTCTGTTTTGCTCCATACAATGTACAATTTTATTTTGTGTGGCAGTGTGGTACCTTTATACATGGCCCGACCAGCAGGTTTTCGACCATTGATGGATAGATTCTTTGCAACATTTCTGTTGTCTTCACCTGCCAGACAGCGGCTGGAGTTGCACTTTGACTCCACATGCATGAAGCATCGATTCCGTTCTTCGACAGAGACACACGTGGCAGTTTGCTTGGACCACGGAACACTCTGTGGGAGAGGACAGCCATTCTTTGAGTTACTTATACCCTCTCTCGTCGCCGTTTGTAGAGTCCTCCCTAGCCTGAGTACCTGCTAATAACTATGCCACACACGGAGGTTAGTATTTCACGTCTTTATTCTGCTACATGTAACTGCAAATTCAGCATTCTAAATAAGCTTTCATGGGGTTGCACTCTGTCACCTACATCTCAGCTCTACGGTGTTTGTTAGGGGCCAAAAGGGTTTCGTCATAAAACATCGCAAGACACTAAATTTTCTTATCCCAAAGAAGGATGTTTCAGGTCAAAACTTGGCAATGGATGAATGCAGTTGGTTGATTCTTTAAATTTCAATGGACCGGTCATAGAAAATTCATTCACTAGATGAAAGCTCCTCAAGTATTTGGTGACTGAGCACTTCACTTGAGCTGGTCTCAAATGAAAACTGTATCCTCAAATTTCCAAAAAGTCAATTCAATTCAAATGCTTTACAATGGCTCTCATTACAAGTTTACTGAAATAAGGTGGGGCAATACCATTACCCCAGGGTGAAGTACTTACCACGCATGTTAAATAACTGCTATAGTGAGTTTTTTGCAGGAAAATTGGAGCATAACATGTGCAATCGATTTATGACATTCCAAATTCTGCATGTTTTGCCTTTTTCCAGGCCTTTTACTCCAATACATTTTGGCTAGTTTGACCTACCAAAATCTATCACACAAAAACTATGAGGGTGCGATAAACTCATAATTCTGATTCTTGTGCAAACATGTGTTTGCACATGGATCAAAATTTAGCCCTTAACTTGCAATGAGGGCCTATGTGGATGTTTAAATTTGGTCCACATAGGCTGGATCCATGTCACATTTTCAGTAAAGCCACTGACTGGGTAAATTACTTCCCTTCATATTGAGTGTTTGCCAATTTTCTTTCATGAACCAATTTCTAGAATCCATTCAATCGGGATTCAGGGCCAGATGTACTAACTTTAGGGATCTCTCTGAATCATAATTAGGAAATCGGCACTCCTAATGTATGAAACTCTTTTGAGTTTCATTAGCGATTCCTAGTGGGTCGCAAATAGATCCACCTCATGCATATTGATGAGGTAGGTCACAATTTGTGACCCATTAGGAATTGCACCTATCATCGGGATGGTAGCCTGCTGAGGTCGTCAGACCACCATGTCTGTGATTTTTAATGCAGCTCATTTCCCTTTAATGGAAAATGTGATGCATTTAAAAAGAAAAACTGAAACTTTGCAGTTTTATTTTTAGGGTCAAGCCTGCAAGAGCCTGCACTTTCTTCCTTGAGAGACACTGTAGTTAACAAACAGGGCTTGGAGCTCACCCGTTGCTTACCATTTGTTAGCTTGCATGCACTCACAGCATGATAAATCATCAGGGCAGGTCTAATCTAATTTCAATCCCTCTCTGTGGAGCAGGGACTGGGCACTGATTGATTGAGTTTAATGAGTGCTGTCCACCATCCACGATGTGATTGAGGTACTATTTTGTTTTGTTTAACTTTTTGTGCCCTGCAAACAGAACATGTGTGGCTCGCAAAAACGTGCCCAGCAGGAGGCTAGTGGGCGCTGTTCTCAAAAAATGAGGATTATTTTATTGCAAAGTGACATTGTTTCTTTCTTATGTGTAATTTCTGAAAAGATGCTTTAACACATAGCCGTGCAGTACATCCCAAACTACCTCACTCCAATCCACCCCACTCCAATCTGTTGAACTCTGATACACACCAATCCACCCCAACACACCCCACACCAAACTACAGCACTCAATCTAATCCACCCCAGACCAAACCAATCCACCCCACTCCAATCCAAACTACTCACCCAATAAAATCAACTACAATCCACTGCACTCCAATCCTCCAAGCCCACCCCACCCCACCCCACTTCAATCTGCCCCACTACAATTTTCCACACTACAATCTGCCTCACTCCAATCCAAAACAATATGCCCCTCTCAAATCTAAAACAATATGCCCCACTTCAATCTGCTCCACTCCAATCCAAAACAATCTACCCCACTCCAATCTGCCCCACTCCAATCCAAAACAATCTTCCCCACTCCATTCCAAAACAATCGGCCCTACCCCAACCTGACCCACTCCAATCAACCCCACTTCAATCCAAAACAATCTGCCACACTCCTAATCTGCCACACTCTAAATTGAAACTATCTGCCCACTCCAATCCATCCCACTCCAATCTGCCCCAAGCCAACCCGCCCCACTCCAATCTGCTCCACTTCAATCCACCCCACTTCGATTTGCCCAACTCCAATCCAATACACCTCTACTCTATGATACTCTATTCCAACAAATTCAGTTTACAACACTCTACTCCCCCCACTTCACTCTAGAACAGCTGCTGCACTTGTGTACAAAATGGCAAAACTACATTGCTAAAGCCAATAGTTCTTGTTTAGGAAAGACCTATTGGCTTTGCCAGTGCTTGTATAAGAGTAGGCAGTGGTCCATGGGACCACTGACTGCTCATAAAAAATATTTGTTTTCCATTCTCAAAGGAGAAAGGGTCCCCTGGGACCTTGTCCCATTGGGAATGGGTTACCATCCCCTTCAAGGAGTCAGTAAAATATGAATGTTGTACGACCGTAATTCAGTGACAAGACAGTCTTACATCCCATTCATTCGATATTTTGAAGGGACGCCTAAGCACACCCCATCCAAATGCTGAATCACCAATACAAATTGTGATTCGATAACATGTTACCGAATCGCAATTTATGTTTTCTACATATGTAAAAACATTTTTGCAGTTTGCACTTTTGTGTAAGTTTACTCTTTTTCAGCATTCACAAACTACGATTTAATAATAACTTTATGACTTCAGAGATTCTCCTGGAGAACTCCACACATAAAAGCATAAGACATGCCTTTAAATCATGGTTTGTGATAACTGAAAATCAGTAAACTTACACAAAAGCGTACATTTACCTTTGCAAATGAGACTCTTTATATTTAGCATCGTACACGCACACATTTTCCTAGGAAGGTAAGTGGCATAGAGAGACAACAGCATATTTCGGGTGGGTGCTATCCTCTTCCTCGATTTCCTCTTTTTGCTTAATGCTGTGAGGATTGGCAGTGTCAGTTTGGTTCACTGACATAGGACTACTCCAATTTGCTTGCTGGAAGGTCATGAGACGGAGGGGATAGCCAAAGAACAGGCAGATGTCTCCTGGATAGTGGGTGCTCTGATTGGCAAGTGAGATTCATGGTTGTTGATTGAAGCCCTAAAGTTATGCTAATTCCCATACTCTAAAGTGAACCTCTCCTTTCCGCATACATTTTACTATACTTGGGTTACAAAGAGCAGCATTTCAGCTGGTAGAATGGCTCCAGCTGGCACTTGCAGTGCCTATCATTGTTGCTAGTATGCCATGCACACATTGACATTTAATGATCTACGGATCTAGGACATTTCCAACCTACTTATTTTTCTGAAGAAGCTTCCATAGGAAAAGAATAAAGCAAGACCTTGGCTGTGAAATGACTGTGCCTCGCAGTTATTTTGTACTCTTGTTTGTACTTGCCAAATAGTACAACAAATAATGTCCTGCAATACCTTACCATCACAATGTGGGTCCATTGGCGAACTTGGTTTCAAAAGCACTAGCAGCTATGGAGGATTTACCTATTATTTTTTATTGAGACAGTGTTATTGGGAGGGAACAGAGAGTTCTGCCCTTGGTACCTTGGGTCTTCATTGTCTTTGCATAGTTTGTGTGTTGTTTTCTTGTGGCAGCTGACATTTTGATACCATTGAGAAATGTTATTCTTGTGGCAGCTGACATTTTGATACAATTGAGAAATTTTACCCCATTCAAAATTCCATCCATTCTGCCACTGTTACTAATTATTCCCATAAAGTGTGTCACTTTTACATGTATGATTGCTCCAGGTGGTGCACTCGTAATAATTGATGTAGGACCTTTCCCTGTGTGGCTGCAACATGTGTCTCTGGAATCCCACTGAGGTGAACTTCAGACATGTGAGGGTGGCAGGACACAGTGTTAGTGACAAACAGGGATCTGATCTGGCAGAACCATGATTGGTTGTGCAAAAGGTAGTGTACCAGGAAGATGCATGAAAGGAGAATAAACCTTAGGGCCATGAAAGATGGAGCTTTATAGCCTAGGATGAAGATGTGGTTTTCTCAGGGGTGACTGGGTAACTTAACATTGCCCTCCGGGAAGTGATTTTGTTCTGGCTTCTACCTCAACACAAGTAGAAGGACTTTATGACTTGCATCTATATTCTTTTGCTACCCTTCTAGCAGTACAGTAGGCAGATGCCTAGTCCAGCTTTGCCCTCGAAACTGGCCCTTCTTCAAGCTCAGCATCACCTCTATGCATTGAACACAGGAAATGTATCACCTGACCAGTCCTGCAGTATGTATGACATAGTGATATTATTATCCAACCAATGAATCACATATTCTTGACGCTCTCATAGATATCTGAATAATGCTAGAAAAATGTTCAGAAAAAAGGAAATTCCCTTTACTCAGCAGAATGATGTTATATTTGAGAATGCCAAATGACCAGTCTAGATGGAGTAAATCAAAATGAAAAAAACAATCTTCATATATGCAGAAAAAGGAAGTGACAAAGACGTGTGTTGAAGGATTGAGACAAACAGATGGGCAACAGGATAGGTGATGGGCACCAATTGACAAATTGAAATCCTGGCTTCATACTTAAGTGCAGCCACATTCATTGCACCTTAGATAGATCACATCTCCAAACATAAAGCACCTCACTGAAGATCTCCCATATAGGTCAAACTACACAAACACCATCTCAACTGTTCGTTTAAGAGACCTCGGAAGCCAATGCACATTAAAACACTTGGCAATTTCATAAGGGATGTAAAGATTCTATAAAAAAGCTATACAAATTGTATGATACCATACTGTATAGTAAGGGTAGTACACAGTCCAGCACCAGAAGAAGGGAAGGCCGGTGTCCAGTGCCAATTCAGCAATGCCCTGGATAAAGCTGCCTCAAAATAGAAGGGGTACAACACCGGTGAAAAAGAGTAGGTGTGGTAAAGAAGATTAAGGTGATCACCATCAATGGGAATGGAGTGATACAAGGAGGACGAAACAGATTTGGGGTGCAGAGAGTGTTCTGGCCATGTCAATTGAAATGCCAAATAGAACAGTTTGTTCATAATGAGCATTTGTCAATGTGAATTTGTTTATGATGTTTTGCCACATTTGAGTTTGTCATTATCTTACAGAAGAATACCTATGCTTGTCCACTGTCGGAGTCATGGCTGACAATTACAGACAACCTTTTATATACCTGGCATGGCATCGCCTACATCAAATGGATAATAGGTGAGAAGGGAAATGCATACTCGTACTGACCTCTGGGACTCATCCCTCTTCACCATTTATTTTGCCCACTGTGGCATTTCAAGTGAGGTGCACCTATATGCATGTTCTTGATCCTGCTCTAAAAGGAGCAGTCAAGCCGAAACTGCCAGGCCATGTCCCTTTGGACTGTAAATGTAAGCAACTCCAGATCTGTTGCAGCATACCTGGGCCTCATCAGTAAGGTTCAGGTTGGATCCTGTGGCACAGTGTGGAATGAACCCATGTCTGGGCTTATCACATTAGCAACAAAAGGTGATGGGTGGATGTTTACAAAAGTTCTGTTACACCAACAAAAACACACCTGATTCAACCTAGTTTTACCTCATCAGTGAGGTATAACTTGGATCCAGTGGCATAACAACCACAGGATCCACATCTGACCAAGATTGATTATATATGATTTATCTCTGTCCGGGGTGGTGCTTTGGCCAAAAAAACAAAAAATGTACTGGAAAACACCTCATTGGCAGGTTTTAAACTTTTTCAAGCAATCACCCTTTATATGTTGTTATTTTATTTCACTTCCTACCACTTGTCTCATGGTTCATTAATCAATTAGGAAGTACACAGGTCTGTGATAGCCCTGTTTATTCTTTATATTTTTCATTCCTTCTTCTGCCCCTAGCCTATCAATAGCAAATCAAAGGCTGTTAATGGTGTAGGAGAGGGCCATTGAGCCAATTCGCCAATCAATACAAAGACAACAGCGGCTGGGTTATTTGGTGCACACACACTCAGTGTACAATATCAAACATAACAGTTTAGTTGATTGGTCCTTATTATAACGCAAGTGCTCAAAGATGAAGAAAAACCGCCAAGTCTTCTTCAGTAGGAACACAGGCCATACCATGAAAAAAAGATCTCAAGCACTCCAAAATAACCAATAATGAATTCGTTTTTGTTCAGTCTTCTTTTGTTCTTTATTTGGCTACAGTAGTCAGTAATTCGCTATCATTTTTGCCACACACTGTCCAACACGTGTTTCGTCTTTGAAGGTGAATACACCAACAAATAACAAGCAATAAATGGTTCAATATAGGAAACACTAAGTAAACATTGACCCGTCACCCGAGTCAGTCTGACCAAAATCATCTCAAAAAGTGAGAAGATAATAGTAAATAGGTAGCAACACAACACATATTCCAATACATATTACAATTTCATTCCATCTCGTACTATATGTGAACCTACTACAGGTAATGCATGGACATAAAAAGAGTAATAGGAGCTTACTCTGTACATCCTTAACTGCCTGTGAAGAAGGGGTGTGCCGCCCCGAAACGCGTCGGTGAAAAGAATTAAATACCTACAATGGCATGAAATTGTTGGCTGCCTTTAATACTTACATCTCTTGCTGAGTGCGTCTCCAAAAGCTTTGGGCATTTGTTTGAAAATTAATCACACGGCTGTCCTGACTGTTGAAGACAGCTACATCGCTCTAACTGAAATGTGAGGGTGCAGAACTGGAACTGTGTCTATGTCCATGGTGCAGCGCAGGAGATGCAGCGAAGTGGGCCAGCAATCCATCCAGAGGCCCACTGAGGGAGATAAATGGTTTTAAAATTGAGGCTGTGCCGGGACTTACTTAAGGAAAATATTGTGCCCCATGAATGGACTACAGGTTCCAACATGCTTCACGAAATCTCGTACTATACGTGGACCCAATACAGGTAATGCATGGACATAAAAAGAGTAATGGGAGCTTACTCTGCACATCCTTAACTGCCTGTGAAGAAGGGGCGTGCCGCCCCAAAACGCGTCGGCGAAATTAATTAAATACCTATAATGGAATGAAATTGTTGGCTGCCTTTATTACTTACGTCTCCTGCTGAGTGCGTCTTCAAAAGCTTTGGGCATTTGTTTGAACATTGATCACACGGCCGTCCTGACCGTAGAAGACAACACCATCGCTCTAACTGAAATGCGAGGCTGCGGAACTGGAACTGTGTCTATGTCCATGGTGCAGCGCAGGAGATGCGGCGAAATGGGCCAGCAATCCATCCAGAGGCCCACTGAGGGAAATAAATGGTTTTAATATTGAGGATGTGCCAGGACTTACTTAAGGAAAATACTGTGCCCCATGAATGGACTACAGGTCCCAAAATGCTTCACGAAATCTCGTACTATACGTGAAACTAATACAGGTAATGCATGGACATAAAAAGAGTAATGGGAGCTTACTCTGCACATCCTTAACTGCCTGTGCAGAAGGGGCGTGCCGCCCCGAAACACATCGGCAAAATGAATTAAATACCTACAATGGAATGAAATTGTTGGCTGTCTTTATTACTTACCTCTCCTGCTGAGTGCGTTTTCAACAGCTTTGAACATTTGTTTGAAAAAAAATATTATATATATATATATATTTATATATATATATATATATATATATATATATATATATATATATAGATATACATATATATATAGATATATAGATAGATAGATATATATAGATAGATATATATGAAGAACCACAATCCTGATTAAATCCAGTCCAACGGAAATCAGGTACGGACCATAGCGTGCTTGGATATAGAAGTGCTTGATTGCGGAAAATTCAGAGCATGATGCGTTTCGACCGGGTCTCCCCGGTCTTGATCACACGACGTGCTTGAACCTGTAACAGTGTTATATAGTGACACAGTGATTACTTGGACCCTCCCTCTGACAGGATAAAGCTAAACAAAATACTATATGTATGCATACATTGATAATCAGCTCTATATATAAAGATGGATGCAGCAACTACCAGCATAAATTGAACATGCAAAACAATATTGTTTTATACAAAAGCCAAGTGGCTAAATGCAGTAATGTACTACCAAAGCATAATAATAACGCGGAAAAACTGTAATTAATTAGAAAACAGTTATCCATAGTTCAGCAGTTATCGTATATATGGAAGAAAATAGTGCATAAAAGTGCTTAAAAAAGTGCTTATGTCAAAAGTTAAAACAGCTATTTACTGTATCAGAGCTGAAAATTTAATACAAATACATGGATAGCCGTGCTATGCCTGTAAACATATATTCTGTTTATGAAAGTGCTTGTGAAAATATAAATAGAACATATTGCAAAAAACGGACATCAATGAGTGCCATTGTATACTGCAACAAAATTAATTTTTAATTCACAGCTAGCGGATAAATGGGTTGCAGATTCAAAGATAATATCAGCTTAATGTGCAAGTAGGCAGTGCAAATAAGCAAATGTCAGACCTTACTGCTGATTAGTGCAGATATTGATACAGTACATAGGTAATTGGGGAATCATATACAGTTTTCTAAAACCGATTAAAAAGCCAAGTAAAACACCGTGAAAACCAAGTAAAACCAATTGAAAATCAGGTAAAACCAGGTAAAAACTGGGCTAAACAGGGCTAAAATCAACCGGATAAAAAAGTGAGATATACAAATCACCACAATTCATATTCAGAGGGAAACAGATGCAGAGCCATGTATACATTAGATTACAAGAAATTGTTGCAGATCCTCTCCCGTATTGAGACCGTTTGGCATCTTTGTGTCAAGTTGTAAGATATATTGTGTTTCCAACTGACGCAATTTCTTTTCTCTATTGCCTCCCCTTATTGACCTTGGTACTGCATCAATTACAAAATAGCTCAAATCATTCAGGTTGTTGTTGTGAACAAGCTTAAAATGCCATGCAACAGGGTAACTGGGGTCAGAATTGACTATTGCGCGTAAGTGCTGCAAAATGCGATTGAACACCTGCAGCTTAGTGCTGCCCACGTATTGTAAATGACAGGAACATTCAAGTATATACACCGCAAAATCCATTCTACAAGTGAACATCCCATTGATCTTGGAGGGAGTATGTTCAAATGCATCAGCGTATTTCTATTGATTGACCCCAAATTTGCACGCTCGGCATGAGCTACACTTGTAAAAAGCGGTCCTATTAGATAGCCAGTTGCTGGGAGCAAGTACCTCAGGCCTGGTTTTAACCAGTGTATCCCTCAATGAGGGTGTCCTTCTGAAAGTTATCGAGGGCAATTCTGGCAAGATTGGTGATAGAGTTATGTCTGTTCTTAATATTGGCCAGTTTTTATAGATAATGCTCCTTACGTGTTTTTCCTGGTGACTATAGGTGGTTATTAATCTAACCGTGTCACTGTTTTTGTGTGGGTTGACATTCGTCTCAATTCTATTGGGAGTTATTTCTTGGACAGCATTAAGTAAACATGTCTCTCTGTTGGTGTTGTTAGCCCTATGTAATGCTGTATTCAAGTCTTTTATTTTATATCCCCGTGTTAGAAATCTTGATGGGTGTAAAGGTAATCCGTGCTCACTCATTTTCAAGTGCTACATAGAGTATGTCTCAATAGAATTCAATATACAATTACAGTAAAACCATATCTGTTTTCAAAGGTCCACTGTCCTATCATACAGTATGAAATTAAACTAAGGAACATATTACATTATATCATCTAATAACAGGTTAGTATACATTAGACACACAATTACTTGATTTCTATGGATCACCAAGAAAATAATGTAATTCATGGCCAATATTGAGGCCTTTTTCAACTGCTTTCAACTTCATAATCCAGAGTGCCTCATGCCTGCTAAGTTTTAGTTCGCTATTGCCTCCTCTGGCACCAAGTTTTAGCATATCCAGTCTGTGGAACTGGAAGTTCTGTTGACTTTCCTGCATCTTACATTTGAGTTAATGTAATACAAAAGGTTTTTTTTGGATTTTCCCGCATTATTGCTTTAAATCGTTCAGAAATTCTTTCACATAGCGGTTGGATGGTGCTACCAACATATATCTTCTTGCATTTATATGGAAGAACATAAAATAGAAATGTCCAACAACCATTGTTGTTGCTTCTGATTTGAAATTTAGAATCATTATTGTAACTGAAAGATATAGTTTTGTCTTTCGTTAGTCTACAGACAGGACAGTGACCACATTACAAAAAAACATCACCATCAGAAAGATCCACTAAGGTGTTGCATTTGAAAGCTAGAACAGCGAATACTAATAATAGGTCTTGGCTTCTCGGTACCAGGAATGCAGAGCCGACAATGAAGCAAGCCTCGGCCCCTTGTGTCAGCTGCCAAGTGCTGGGGCATAACACGCACCCAGTCTACTGCGATACCGGGCAGGCAACTGCCGGGTGGTTGTAGGTGTCCCGCTGTTTCCCTGCATTACAGCCCATCTGGAGCCCTCCGGCGCTGTGCAGACGGCTGTCTGAAATGCCCACGAGGGCAGCCTCACCTCCTCAATCCTGGTAAAGCTCACCCAAGAGTAATGCCCACACAGCCAGGGCCATTCGAGTACTGAAACACCGGGAATTTGCTGCCAGGAGGGCCATCAGCACTCTAAGTCCTGCTCCGATCAGGAAATCCTCTCCACTGATGCGCTGTCCTCACCCCTTAGGGGACGTGCTGAGGGGATCTCTCCTGACAACGTCAGAGGCCTCTGCGGTCTGGATCTCTTTGGCGTACTGGGGCCGCACTGAGGGATGATCCCTAGGTGCTGCCTCAGGGCTGGGGTAATTGGTGGCCTCCTTTACCCCACTGTTCCTGCATTGCAGTTCCCTTTACAAAAGGGAAAGGGCCGCACTGAAGTGGGATTATGTAATGCTAAGGTGAGCAGACCACGCTCCTTTCTTCTTTATTACACAATGGGCTCAGGCAACAGGATTTCAAGCGCACAGGGCTTTCAGGGATTAAGGCTCCCAGTAAATACACACTGGAGACTTCCTCCTAGAAACAAAAACGCACAGGAGTTACTCCAGAAATAAAGCACAAGGCTGATCTCAGCAACCAAAGATGAAGTGCTTCTTCATGCGCTTACAATGTGCAAGGACAAGAGGCATAACAGCATCCTTGGAGATCACCGTGGGTACCAAAGCAGGTGTGCAGGCAGTATTTCAGCTACTGTGTCCTTTTGGGCAGGTCTCCCAATAAGTAATGTCTCGTGGGGTTCCTCCTGGCAGCATAACAGCTTCTCCTGGCAATGTGCTGTTTGTAGAGCCAGCAGCGTCCAGTTACAAGTCCAGGCAGTGTCTAAAATCATGGGGCACAGCCACTGTACTAATACTCATATGTCTTTGTTCTGGGGGCACTACAAACAGCTTTTAAAAGTCCACAACACTCCCATTCAATCTCCAATCCTGGCTCCAGATACACTACAGAGGGGCAGAGACAGCATTGTGGTAGTCAGACTCAGACCTATTCAGGTGCAGGGGCAACTCCTCCCACCACTCTAAATGCAGACCAGGCCTATTCATGTGCAAGGGAAACTTCTCCCACCACTCTATATGCAGCCAAGGTCTATTCAGGCCAGCGCTGAGCCACCCAGGAAAGGCAGACACTCATCAACCCCCGTGCCTGTCTAGAGTAAATGCACATCCCCTACTCCTGTCAGTCTATACCAGATGGTGAATACACAACCAGGGCACAAAGAGTCATAAGCACACAGAAATGACGACATCTAAAAGTGCCATTTCTAAAATAGTAATAATAATCCGCTTTCACCAATAAGCAGGATTTATTGCTACCATTCCAAACGTACCAAACATGGCTGTGCCACCTCTTTCGTATCAGAAATTACCACTGAAACACATATCAGGGAATTTCCAAAGAGGGCAGTGAGAAACCAAATAGGCTGTTTGTCACTACCAGGACACGCCGCACAACAAAGGCACATGTCTTACCTTTTACCTACACAGCACCCTACCCAAAGGGCTATCTAGAGCTTACCTTAGGGGTGACCTATATCTAGTAAAAGAGGAGTTTCTGTGCCCTGCAGCGACAGAGGCCTGAGACTTGTTTGAAAGGATACTTCAGCAGGTGGTGCAAGCAGCACTGCTGGCCCACTAGTAGCATTTAATTTACAGGCTCTGGGTATATGAGATGCCACTGTACAAGGGACTTACAGATTAATTAAATATGCCAAACAAGCAAGAGCACATTTACTTTAATACTGATCAGCAGTGGTAAAGTGCCCAGAGTCATAAAACCAAGTTTAACAGGTCAGAAAAAATACAGGAGGAAGGCAAAAAGTTTGGGGATAACCCTTTAAAAAGGGCCAGTTTCAACACAAGTAATTCCTAAAATGAATCAGTTCAGATAATTAAAATGTCATCTAAGAATCTTCCTCAATAGTCATTACATTCTATCCATTGTGTGCATCCTGGGCTCCAAACTAGCCTTTCCTCAAAAAAGCTCATAAGAAAGGTTGGTGTAGGAAAGGGTAAATCTGAAGCCCATCGCTGTTCCACATGCTTGATAGTACCACTTTCCATCAAATATAAACACATTATTGTCCAAAATCAAACAAATCATCTTTACGATCATGTGTGTGTGTGTGTGACAACAGTTCTTTGGTCTCTAGTTCAAAACGTTTTTACTGCTAGTACACTGAAATCCTGTAGAATATTAGTGTACAGGGAAAGCACATCTTTAAGCACATCTTTAAGTAGCTAGTAATATGTTATCTTCTTAAGAAATATCAGACAGAAGACTGACTATATGTTTTGTGTCTGATAAAAAATAATGAAATTAAAGAGAAACAGTCATAAAGAAATTTCAAGAATCTGTGAACTCCATTCAGTTGGTCCCCCTGTATCACAAACACTGAGTCGACAATGGGGAAACTGACTCTCTTTAGGTATCTTCAGAAGAGGGTACAAGTGTTGGTATGTCGGTTTGTCAGTTTTCAAAAAACAAATATTCTTCATATGTCAAAAGTTAGTTATCATACCAAACCTTAAGTTCCTTGTTCAGTCGAGTAGCAATATCAGGGACAGGGTTAGAAACTAGGGAGGCATAACAAGACGCAATACTCAATTGACTATATACTTCAATATCATAGTCCTTCTTGTTCATAATAACTAGACATCCTCCCTTATCAGCTTCTCTGTTAGTTATGTCTTTGTCATCCTGAAGTGATTTTGAGGCAAATAATTCACAGTGTATCAAATTGTTTCTGTATGATCTGTGCTTCACACTGGTGTTAGATCTTATCAATTGATCAATATCCATGCAAAGATTCTTAAGAAATAAATCACAATTATTATCAGTAGACAAAGTTGAGGTCCAATTGAATTTTGGATCTAAACCACTATCAACACTGGATGTAGTGTCACTCCTCAAAAGCAGATGAGATAGTCATAACATTCACCGGGTCACCCTCACAAATAAGAGTGGAAGTAAATACCGCATCTTGAATTGTCAGACCATTCAAAGTTAAATGATCTGTTATTTGAACATCATGCAATGGATGCCCAGAAAAGTATTTATTTTTCAATTTACGTTTGCAAACAAATTTCAAAATATTAATCTTAGCGTGGTAAAAGTCTATATTAGCAACTGGACAGAAGCTCATACCTTTTTGCAGAAATATAAATAAGATCACCAGTTACATTTTGTCAGATAAGTTAACAATTTTTATATCAAATACATGTGGCAATGGTGTTGTCTCAATCATCCAACCCTCCAATGTCATCAGGGTTTAAAAGGTGCATGACATCATTACTGCTAACTCTGGGATTTTACTCAATCAACATCCATGGTCTCTTCTGTTTCCAATATGTTTTATATGTAAAAACTGATTTCAATATCATACCAATCAAACTTTAGTCTATCCATCGTTCCGGAAGATGTTGACTTCAAACACATAGCCCAAATCAGATTTTGTACTAATGGATGCAGCTGGATGCAAGCTGTAAATCAGTCTACGGCATACTAAATTGGTAGAATTATAGTGTCAATCTGTTGTGCACTCTGTGTCTGTTGTGAAACATTTATGTTAAGTACTGGAGCAGAAATCTAGAAAAAATATTCTGTCATGTAAACCTGCTAAATCTATGTTTTACCTTGCAGTGTGTCACTTCGTAACAATTTTCAAAAATCACTTTTTTCTTTTCCTGTGCTGCTTTTGAGCACTCCTTGTTGCTCCGTACCATCTCTCTGACAGCTCAGCACATCCCTAATCAGCCTGTGGTGTAATCAGATCACAAACATCTCATCACCTGTGCGGTGAAGGAAGTGCCTGCCAGCTGGCAGGGTGGCCAGGGTAACTGCCAAGGAGAGAGAATTGTAAATTCTGAGATCAACAAATTCTTGTTCAAAATGGCCTCTCGATTACATGAATCTACATACCGAGTGCGAGATATTTTATAGCGTTAATTTGAGTGTAAATTCTAAGCATGAAACACGGAACAACCACCATAAACCAACTGCTTGACTGTCAGAGCGAACGCTTTATTATGTAAGAGTTGTGTAATTCCCTAATATAGGATTTCGAGTATTTCATGTAAAAAACAATTCTTGACCTTTATGCTTTTTTAATATTTTTCCAACGGGAGACTGGTTTGATTAGACAGTGCTTTGATAGAACTACGAAACTGAAGCACTACAAAACAGGTTTTGCTCATTTTTCTCTCATCAATAAATCTCATGAATTATATATTTCAGATATTCCTGCACATTCAGTTTTCACATGAAATACTAGCCAAGTGTGTTTCATATATAATATACAACATTTCACATCAGTTGCCCATCCCATTTTCTGAAGAATTAATAGTTGGATTTGTTCCATAGCATTGCTTTCGAAACTTTTGAAAACCACTACCCACTTTTTAGCTCAAGAAACTTTTGTGACCCACCTACCTTTTAATAGACATGTGGCGGGTTGATTTCTGAATGTAACTAACGCATTGTGTGGATGCGCATTTTGTTTTAAGGCAGCACATTTTACATTGAAATGGCCACTAACTTTCCAATAATAATGTGTGGATTTCAGGTTTCTGTGAATATGTATTATTTATGCATCATCAAGGAAAGTGTTCTGAATTACATTGATCCTATTAAAATCTCTGTTTCCAACACTCTTCAGAATTACCAAAAATGTGCTTAATTTTTTCATTCTGAAGTGCTGAATGCATTCAGTGAATTTACAGCCATTTCCATTTTGTTGTGTGCTGTACAAATCAACATCCTACAACCTTTCCTTTGAATCACTGACGCAATATCCAAAACAGCAATATTGTGAAATAAAAATATTGTCTGAAAAATATTGTTTACAAAAACATTGTGTCCCTATACTTATAGTGGTAAGTACAAAAATATTTTAAAAAACATTGTTTCACACTAATATTGCTAAAAAACAAACACAAATTTTGTTTTTCATGTAAGTATTTAAAAAACGTAAAAATGTAATATATAACATTAATTTAATATAAATGAAAAACATATTTAATACTGTACATAAATATATACTTATATAAACTCACACACACATATATGTGTGTATATGTTTATATAATATACATTGTACATTATGGGGCCGATTCCAATCCTGGAAAAAGGCTGTACAAATTGTTGTATGGAGCGTTTTTCCCGTACAACTCGTACCCGGTAAACTTTTCTTACAACCTAGGAAGTACGATTCGTACAGAAAGCCTCTTTCCATACAAATCGTACAAAAGACCATACAGCTAAAATAAACCAACGATTCTGATCCAGAACAGCTTGCATGCGACGTCTGTATGTGTTTAAGCAGCGGTTTCCAGCCCAGCAGGTACGATTCGTCCCTACGGCACTCCGTACAGCTCTTTTCTTACGGGAGCCAAAAAGAGCTGTAAAAGACGAGTCGTACAGGCATACACCCCCGTGCGTAGTGTATGCACGGTGCGTACCCCAACATCGCGTATGTACTGTGCGTACCCCCAAGATCGCGTACCCCCAACATCGCGTACCCCAACATCGCATACCCCAACATCGCGTATGTACCGTGCGTACCCCCAGCATCGCGTACCCCAACATCGCGTACCCCATCATGTAGCACAACATCACATACCCCAACATCGTATACCCCAACATCGCGTATGTACGCACCGTACATACGCGATGTTGGGGTACACGATGTTGGGGTATGCGATGGTGGGGTACGCGAAGTTGGGGTATGCGATGTTGGGGTACGCGATGTTGGGGTACGCGATGTTGGGGTACGTGATGTTGGGGGTACACACAGTACATAAGCGATGTTGGGGTACGCACCGTACATACACAACGCACGGGGATACGAGTCGTACAAAGTTTGCTTCGTAGCGGGTAATGGCATTTCCATACAAGTCGTAAATCGGAAAGCCGGTCCGGATCGTACTAGTACGGTTGGACTGCATTTTTACAATTTGTACGGAAAAGTGTCCGGGTCCGTCTGGTACAACTTTTCCCAATCCGACTTGTAAGGACCGGGCCGATCCGTACAAATCGGATCGGGAAAAGTTCTATTTTTCCCGTACGAATCGTACTTCACTGGTCGGACGGGACTTGTACGATTTGTATGGAAAAATTTACCGATACGAGTCGGACGGGAAATACAAATACAGGATCGGAATCGGCCCCTTTATATCTTTTTAAATTTACTACTATAAATAGTGTGTATGTATATATATATATATATATATATATATATATATATGAAAATACACAGTCCTGACACGCTTCTCACAGCATTTAACCAGGTACGGACCACAAAATGCCTTTGAGGTTGGATATGCAGGTTTATTCCATCCACAAACAGCTACATAACAAACAGCAAGTGCTCGGCATGACGCGTTTCGACAGCAGGACGCTGCCTTGATCACATATATATTATCTACTGGCGGTCGCCAGTAGATAGTTATAGTTAGGACCGAGTTCCCATAGGAAATCTGAAAATTCTATTTTGAATAACTTTGGCGCCGGTTGACTTATCTTCGTGAAATTTTCAACTAATACGGCGCTCCGCTCAGCTCCTACCCTGAAAGTCTCGGGGTGATTTGTCAAGCGGGGGCTGAGAAAAAAGGGGGGTCCCAAAACGTGTTTTCCCCATGCATTTTCCCATAGGACCTTTAGTCGAAGGTACAGCCCGAACGGCTGAACAGAATTACTTGAAATTTGGCAAAGAGGTAGTCCTCAGGTCAGGCATGTGCCTTTTGCTTAAATGGTGTAAATCCGTTCAGTAGTTCCTGAGAAAATCAAAAGTAAAATCACATATATATCTGGGCGGAGCCTAACCACACATCTCATCGTGAGATCTGATTGGCTGTCAGCACTTCATCCAAGAAGTGTTGGCAGCCATCTTGGGACCAATATACATGATAGCACCTCATTAAAAAGCATTGCAGTTAATAGGTTTTAAGACTTTAGTTACATTATAAATCATTTGTTGATGGTACCATACTCATTTTAGGAATTGTGGTGTGTTCTAAGGTGATTTTACCATGTGAAAAAGCCTTCTGCTGTGATATCATGTATCATGTTTGAGAGAAAACTATTTTCTCATGCCACAGAGGTTTGGAAGGTGATCTATAAGCTAACTGAGAGCATATTTTCTGTAAATTCACATTATCTTTCTCAGTCATGGGAGAATGAAGTCTGACATTTTCAGTAAAACATGTACATCCAACAAGGGCAGAGACTGTCAGTTGATTCCTTTGTGTTCTACTGCAGCTTCCCAGAGTGTTCTAAAGAACAACTAGAGCGCTAACAGTCCTACTTATGACAAACGTATGGCACACCTGAAGCCATCTTGGTTGGAATAAAGTGGTAATTTTTAAAACATTTAATTTAAAAAGGAACAAAATGAGGGGGTTCATTTTGCCATAGAAAGTATGATTAGTGCTGCAGAAAGAAAAATTAGGGCATATTTTGAGTGACTTCTCAAATCCTCTTCTATTTCATTAAAAAATACTGGCATGCAGACTGAAACATGCACTTTCAATACCAGCAGCAGACTTCCCTGGTGAGCAGTAGCTTTACTACAGTGATCTAATAAGCAACTAGAGTGCTAACATTCTGAATTTATGGCAAATTTGTGACACATCTGAATGCCTTCTTGATGGAATCAAAGTAAAAACTGAAAGTATTTCCTACTGAGGAGACTGTAGTAAATGAGGAAATTAGGAAACATCATAACAAATAAGTCTCCCAAAATGGCCACCAGAGACAAAAGAGCCCAAATGTAGCCCAAATATCACCCAGATGTAGCCCAAGTATAGCCCAATGACAGAATGTCCCAGAGTGTTCTAACGAACAACTAGAGCGCTAACAGTCTTACTTATGACAAAAGTATGGCACACCTGAAGCCATCTTGAATGGAATAAAGTGGTAACACTTAAAACATTTAATTTACAAAGGAACACAATGAGGGGATTTATTTTGCCATATAAATTATGATTAGTGCTGCAGAAAGAAAAATTAGGGCACATTTTGACTTCTCAAATCCTCTTCTATGTCAGAAAAACATTCTGACATGCAGACTGAAACATGCACTTTGAATACCAGCAGCAGACTTCCCTGGTGAGCAGTAGCTTTACTACAATGATCTAATGAGCAACTAGAGTGCTAACATTCAGAATTTATGGCAAATGTGTGACACATCTGAATGCCTTCTTGATAGAACCAAGTAAAAACCTGAAAGTATTTCCTACTGAGGAGACTGCAGTTAATGAGGAAATTAGGAAACTTCATAACAAATAAATCTCCCAAGATGGCCACCAGAGACAAAAGAGCCCAAATGTAGCCCAAATATCACCCAGATGTAGCCCAAGTATAGCCCAATGACAGAATGTCCCAGGGTGTACTAACAAACAACTAGAGCGCTAACAGTCTTACCTATGACAAAAGTATGGCACACCTGAAGCCATCTTGATTGGAATAAAGTGGTAACACTTAAAACATTTAATTTCCAAAGGAACAAAATGAGGGGGTTCATTTTGCCATAGAAATTATGATTAGTTCTGCAGAAAGAAAAATTAGGGCACATTTTGACTTCTCAAATCCTCTTCTATTTCATAAACAAATACTGACATGCAGACTGAAACATGCACTTTGAATACCAGCAGCAGACTTCCCTGGTGAGCAGTAGTTTTACTACAGTGATCTAATGAGCAACTAGAGTGCTAACATTCAGAATTTATGGCAAATGTGTGACACATCTGAATGCCTTCTTGATGGAACCAAAATAATAAACTGAAAGTATTCCCACTGAGGAGACTGCAGTAAATGAGGAAATTAGGAAACTTCATAACAAATACATCTCCCAAGATGGCCACCAGAGACAAAAGAGCCCAAATGTAGCCCAAATATCACTCAGATGTAGCCCAAGTATAGCCTAATGACAGAATGTCCCAAAGTGTTCTTAAGAACAACTAGAGCGCTTACTGTCTTACTTATGACAAAAGTATGGCACACCTGAAGCCATCTTGAGTGGAATAAACTGGTAACACTTAACATTTAATTTGAAAAAGAAACACAATGAGGGGGTTCATTTTGCCATAGAAATTATGATTAGTGCTGAAGAAAGAAAAATTAGGGCACATTTTGAGTGACTTCTCAAATCCTCTTCTATTTCATTAAAAAATTCTGATATGCACACTGAAACATGCACTTTTAATACCAGCAGCAGACTTCCGTGGTGAGCAGTAGCTTTCCTACAGTGATATAATGAGCAACTAGAGTGCTAACATTCAGAATTTATGGCAAATGTGTGACATATCTGAATACCTTCTTGATGGAATCAAAGTAAAAAACTGAAAGCATTTCCTACTGAGGAGACTGCAGTAAATGAGGAAATTAGGAAATTCATAACAAGTAAATCTCCCAAGATGGCCACCAGACACAAAAGAGCCTAAATGCCGCACAAATATCACCCAGATGTAGCCCACATGTAGCCCAATGACAGAAGTGCGCAAAACACTTATTTTTTGTGTATTTGCAGTTTTATATAGTGCAGACTTGTCAGGTATTGGAATGCTTTACATGAGCATTGGTTAAATCACACAAGATCAAATTCATTTTGGTTGTAGACATGGGGAGATTAAGTGATTTGACCACAATCACAGAATGTTGAGCTAAAGCAGAAACTCCAACCTGGTTCCCCAGTTACAAAGTCTGCAGCTCTGGAAGTAACACCACATCCTCTCGCCAAGGTGCAACATTTAATCTAGTGGTCAACTGGATAAAAAAACATAAAGATTACAAATAATTTAAAAGTTCTTTGTCGCTATTTGAAAACTCAGAAAATATGTCCTCATTTTAGTTTTTTAGAGCACTAACCATAATTTTGATGCAAATAAGACCCTCTCATATATGTAATTTCTAAAGGAAATACTCTAGGTATTACAGTTTTGATTACATCAAGATGACGTCAGGCGTTCCACACTTTTGTAATAAATATAGAATGTTAGCAATCTAGTTGTTCATTGGGATACTGTTGATAGGCAGAGGCCAGGGGCACGGACTTTGAAAATTAAAGGCAGGTAGGAGACCACACTGGGCAGGCAGGAAGGGCAGTGGCAGCACAACAGACTATGGAGGGCAGTGGAAAGGGGGGCAGGGGCAACAAACCAACAATACAGGACTGGCAAGAGAGGCTGTGGCAATATAATAGACCATTGTGGGCAGAAGGAAGAGGGAGTGGTAGAACAACCATACATGCCAACAGACCCGTTTCAGCCAGGAAACGTCCAATGTTTTTAAGCTCAAATGGGCTTTATTTGATCTGTCTCCTGTCTACAATCTCCTCTTTTTCAATGTAACTCAAAGGGGAAAATCAATACCCCAGTTTTTTTTCAAAATCTCCCTCTTACCAAGTTCAAAATGTTCGCAAGTATGGTAGATTTAATCATGGTAGGCAGGAGGAATTGGGGTAGGGACATGGACTCGGATAACAGAGGACAGGAGGGACATGGAGAGGTGCACCAAACTGACCCTACAGGGCAGGCATCAGGGTTTGCAGCAGCACAATACACCACACAGCACATGCGGGACGGGAGTGCAGCACAACAATCCATAGAAAGCAATAGGGAGGGGACAGGACAATGCACATGGACAACAGAGAACAGATGGGAAAGAGGCAATGGTAGCAAGCTGACCATAATGGACAGACAGGAGAGAAAGCTGCAGCATAGCAGACCATAAAGGGCAGGAGGGACGGATCGGGGCATTACAATGGAACAGACAAGCCAGGAGGGAGGGAATAGGGGGTCTGCACATAGAAACAGAAGGCTGGGGGCAAGGTGGCAGGGCAGGAGCAGCAAGATGACCATGGAGGTCAGGCAGGATGGGCACTAGAAACAAGACACACCATGGAGAGCAACAATGAGACTATGGTGGCATACACACAGACCATGGAGGGAAGGTGGAAGGGGGTCAGGGGCAGCTAGCTGACCACACAGGGAAGGTGGGAGGGGCCATGGCAGCACAGAAGACCATGCATGGCAAGCGGTAGGGTTAGTGGCAGCACAATGGCTATGATGGGCAAGAAGGAGGGTGCAGGGGCATGCACAAAGGACCATGGAGGATAGAAGGGAGGGTCAGGACCTGGGCACAGACAAGAGAGTTCAGGGGAAGGGACCTCACAACAGACCGCACGGGGCAGGCAGGAGGAGCAGTTGCAGCACAACAGATCAGGGAGGGCAGAAGGGTGTGGCAGTAAAATGGACCATGGAGGACAGGAGGAAGGGGATAGGGGCATGGCATGTGGACAGGCAGGGTGGAGGTGGCAGGGACAGGTTACAGTCATCTGACAATGCTAGGCAGGTGGGAGGGGAGTGGCAGCTCAACAGAACACTCAGAGTAGCTAGGAGTGGCAGGTCCATGGAACATAGTGGGCAAAAAGGATGGAGCAGGGGCATGCACAAAGACATCAGAGGGCAGGGGGAAGGAGACTAGGGGCAGCAAGCTAAGCACAGAGGCTAAGCAGGAGGTCAATGATGGGCCATAGAATTGGGCAATGGAGGGCAGGAGGAGTGGACTGGTACATCATGCTAAATGGAGGGCAGTGGCAGCACAACAGACCATGCATGGCAGGAGGGAGGAGGCTAGTCCATGGATTCAGACAACAGAGGATAGGGAGGAGGTGAATGGGGCAGCAAGCTAACTGTTCAGAGAAGGTGGGTATTAGGAACTTTATTGTTTTTAAAATGTGTGTCTGTGCGAAATACTTAAAATATGAACAAGTATGCAGCATAATCTCACTTTTATTCAGGAAGAAGAGGACGTTTGTGACTGTGACTCCGGGCTCACTTGGCAGAAACACCCCCTGACCCTCCACCCCCATCGCAAAATGCAATGCCCGTAAAAGGGTAGGTGGACGCAGTGTTATATAGAACATAGTCCTGAGAGCACGATTGAAAATGAAAACTAGATGTAGTATATGGTATAAACTATTCACCAAAAAGTGTGATATAAGATGAACCGGGGCGTGAAATATAATATGCAATACATTGTGCGCAATGACAGATTCATTGGAGAGCGCGAGATAGCACAGGCACTAGCGCGTGCTATGCGATATGCGCCTTGGAGTGTAATATGCATAGGGCAGTGTTGTGTAACATAACTAGTCTCTAAAGTTGTAATATAAAATATGTGCTGGGGAGTGTAATGTTGCATATGCACTGTGACAAAGATATGGATCCCAGATTGTAATATGTATGGCATAGCGCTGTGCGTTATAACATACACATCGAGGAAGGCATGTTAGATGGGGCAATATAACCTGTGCGAAGGCAAGTGTGGCATGACATATTCACGGGGTGGTGTTACAGTGCACATGGGCTAGAGAGTGTCATAGCATACGCACTAGCTGGTGGAATACAACACAGAGGTGTGAGGCAATCGGCGGGCACTGGTGGGTGTAACACAGCATTGGGCTCAGCCAGGAGCACGCTGTGACTCTCAAGTGAGGTTCGTCTCCTTTCCAGAGAGTAAAATAAAAAGTTTTACACATCCGGCGGTGGATGTGTTTTTTATTAACCGTGAGGGGAGTTTCTTGTATAGTTTGGTCGAATTTTTGTCGAATCCCCTTTGAATGGCTTGGTGTGCGTGTATATTTAATGTGCCCGTCAATAGCTACCCATGTTTGTATAAATAAACAACAATGGTGTCTACTTGGAGAGTACCCACCGGCGGGGTTGCCGGGATTAGGCACGGTAGGGCGTCAGACACGTCAGAGCTTCACTAGCGTTGTAAATACATTCCATGTGGATTCATTCTATGCATAGTCGCCTTTTAATGAATATCACGCAAATCGTCATGGTGATAGGTACATACGGTTTGTCCAGCATGTCCTAGGTGTTTCTATAAATATATATATTTTTAAAATAATAAAAAACAAAGGCCGGCCCCGGGGGATGGTGTCCCCGGAGCCATAAGTGGCCTGAGGAGGGGGGCAACGCAGCCCCCTCCTAAAGAATTTAAATTAAAAAAAGGCCATGACCTGGGGGTTGTGGTCCCCGGGGCCGATTAAGGCCTTGGGAGGGCCAAATTAATTTTTTTCAACAACAAAAATTAGGGTGCAGGCCCTGGGGGATGGGGTCCCCAGGGCCAGTAAATTAGAAAAAGAAGGGGGGCCACACAGCCCTCCTTCTTAAAAAGATTAAATAAATAAAAGACCGGCATCGCGCTGGAGGCCACGCCCCCTCCTTGCAGCACTCTGCAAACGCGCCCCCTGGCCAGTTGTAAGTTGGGGAATTAATTCCCCTTCAATACTGAGGGTCCCTGAGGGCCAACTAGCCCAACAGGTATCTCCAGTGTGTGCCAGGGAGCTGCGTTGCAGACAGGTGTTCTGAGGCCACGCCCATTTTTACACCTCTATGCAACGCAGCTCTGTGGCACTTACTGGAGGTACCTAGTGGGCTAGTTTGACCCTAGGGACCCTTAGGATTCAAGGGGACTTAATCTCTCAACTTAGAACGGCCACAGGGCGCATTTACACAGTGGTGAAGGGAGGGGACGGGGCCTGAGGTGACGTGTGCAAACACGCCCTGTGGCGCGTTTTAAGTTGGGGAAATAATTCCCCTTCAATCCTGAGGGCCCCTGGGGGCTAACTAGCCCACCAGGTGCTTCTGGTAAGCGCCACTGAGCTGCGTTGCAGAGAGGTGGTCCAGGCCGTGCCACTTTTTACACCTCTCTGCAACGCAGCTCTGTGGCGCATACTGGAGGTACCTAGTGGGCTAGTTGGACCCTAGGGACCCTCAGGATTCAAATGAACTTAATCTCCCAGCTAAAAATGGCCACAGGGCGTGTTTACACAGTGGTGAAGGGAGGGGACGGGGCCTGAGTTAACGTGTGCAAACAAGCCCTGTGGCGCGTTTTAAGTTGGGGAAATAATTCCCCTTCAATCCTGAGGGACCCTGGGGGCCAACTAGCCCACCAGGTGCTTCCAGTAAGCACCACTCCGCTGCGTTGCAGAGAGGTGGTCTAGGCCGTGCCCCTTTTTACATCTCTCTGCAACGCAGCTCTGTGGCGCTTACTGGAGGTACCTAGTGGTCTAGTTGGACCCTAGGGACCCTCAGGATTCAAGGGGACTTAATCTCCCAACTTAAAACGGTCACAGGGCGTGTTTACACAGTGGGGAAGAGAGGGGACGGGGCCTGAGGTGACGTGTGCAAACACGCCCTGTGGCGCGTTTTAAGAGGTAGTTTTCATCCCCTGCCCTATTATATACTAGGGGCTTACAGAGTAGGTCCTGCTGATCACAGGGGGACCCCACCGCATAGTGTTCACTAGTGTATGTAGTTGTTTTCACTGTATTCTGAGTGTCTTTTAACATAGCACTGGCTCTAGGACTGGTTAGTCAGACTCAGTTACCACCAGTATCCGTCTGAAAAAGTTGAGGGTACAGGATGATTTTGCAACAAGGCTTCTTTCTGCTCTTCTGTTTGTTCTTTCTTCACGTTATCCTTCTTCCTGCACTTTTCTTCGTCTTTGAGAACTTCTGTTGCTTCTTTCTGCATTTCTTTTTTTTCTTTCTGTGCGTTTTTTCTTCTTTCTTCACATGTCCTATCTCTGTAGGCATAGTTAGAAATTAGCATTTAAAAAACCTTAGAAATTCACTGAAAAAACCATAGGTTTCAGGGGCTTTATAGTTAGCTCAACATTTCCCTCGTGCAAAACCCTAGAAATTCCCCCGTTATAGTTAGTTCAGCTAACTATAACTCGCGCCCCCGCAATGCACTGCTGATGACGTCACCTATTACATCACTCATGACATGGTCAGTGACATCACTGATGACATCACTGATGACATCACTGATGTCATCAGTGATGTCTATAACTATAACGTGCATGAAACCTATGGTTTTTTCAGTGAATTTCAAAGGTTTTTAAACGCTAATTCCTATCTATAACTTATCTCGAAAGATATCATGTTTAATGATTTTCATTGGATTTCTATATGTTTCAGTTTCAGTGTGTCATATTTAATTAATTATGATTTTTTTGAAATTCTTTTTTAACACTATTTTTTTAACCTATTTTTTCATTTAAATCTTTTCAAAATTAAAAAATATTATTTGTTTTTATTGGGTTTTTCAAACATATTTTTTATATTTTTAAAAATATTTTTTTAACTATATGTTCAAAACTTTATTTTATATATTTTTTTCCATATTTTTTGGATCCGCGCACCCTATGCGCACCGTTCTCGATCTGTACACGATAGCATCCGCGCATGGTATGCGTTGGGTATGTGTTTAGTGCGCAATCGCAACGCGACCGGTACGCGACTCCCAGCCTATAAGCGACATTTACGTGCTTCCGCGATGCGTCATATGCGTGTCTGACACGGTAGGTGCGCGTATCCCGCGAAATATTTAACATTTAAAAAAACATATTATATGTATTTCATGTGAATATTAATAGAAGACAAACTCTAAACTAGTCTTAAAAGTAATATATTTTTACATCTAATCCTATATTTCTTTTTAATTCAATTTCACGGATGCGCGCTGGGTGCGTGCTGCGTAAGCGAAGGGTGCGAGGATCCCATGTGACCTGCAAAAAAAGAGATTTGATTGGTTCATTACACTTCCTGTTCTAACTATTGAAAGACCCCACCCATTTCAATCATTCTTCTTTCACCTCCTTTGGAGGAGCATCTCTTTGCAGAGAAGAAGGTTTTTGGACTAAGTTTACACTTAGCTCTAACTTTTTTGTCCTAAAAATGGCTTCAGGGCAGCAGGCATCACCTGCATCTCCTCATACATCTGAGGATGAATTTTTGGAGGAGCCAGCACCCACACCATGGTTTTCTTCAGTGGTGTGGACATTTTTTACTTTTCCCGAGGGGCAAACGAAGACCAATGCCACCTTGGTCACGTGCAAGATTTGTAAAAAAGTGCTGTCTCGAGGGGATCCGACAAAGAAATACTCATGCGGGACAGCCAGTATGATGAAGCACCTACGGACCCTTCATCCTGTCAATCTTGCACGAGAAGAATGCCGATGGATGAGAGACACTCCTGCTCCTGCGCCTTCCACCTCATCGCAGCCGAGCACTTCAAGAGTGCATCCGTCAGCCCAAAACTTGGACATCCGTCCTCAATTTCAGTTTTTAAAAGTGCTCTGCACTAAGTGCAATGCGACTTTGTGCTACGGGGAGCAGTCGATCGATCTGATCTGCCGCCGGCAAGAAAGTCACCATTGCTAATATTTTTTATTTTTTCCCTGAAGTTCATTGTTTTGTTACTCCTGTTTTGTTTTTGGGGTTTTTTTTCCAGAAAAATCAAAAAAATCACAAAATCGTTGGAAAAACCAAAAAGAAAATATAAAAGAAGAAAGAAGAAAAAAAAAGTTCTTCTAAGAACTAACTTTCCTGGTTTAAAAAAAGAGCTAAATTTCTTTGTTAGTGTGTGAAAGTTTAGATGAATGTATGTGTAGTACGTAATTGACTGAATGAATGCATTAGTAGCGTATGGTGAATGTATAAGTGCAGAACTATGAGGAAGTGCTGCAGCATCACACAGTAACCTCTTTAACTGCAGTGTGCTGTAGTACTTCCGAAGCACATATGTACATAAATATGTAGCAAATCTATGCTTCTCTCTGCACGGCTGCTTAAACTGCAGCCATGTGGTGACACAGGCACCCTTGCACCATAGTGCAAGGAAATCTGTGTCATGTGCTGTTTGTTTTTCTGTAGGAAGACACACCTTCCTGCACAAAAACAATGAGAAAATGCATTTTTCTCCTTCAATGTATGCTGAACATTTTAGCATGCATTGAAGATATAGAAATGTGGAGAAATGAAAACAATTCTCCTTGTTGTTCTTTCCTACACCAATTTTAGAATGGTGCAGCATTCACACACATATCGAGATTTATGATTTCTGATAAATCTAGAGATGTGTTTTGTTCTGTGAGTATTCAGTGCAATTATGCACAACAACACTTATAGAACACCCTTTCAACGCAAAGTGGTGTGTATGATGAGGTAGTATTTATATGGAGTAGAAAAAGTACACAGAGTGCCTTTTCCTCTCTTTGTAAATATGAAAGAGTGTCTTGCACAATAACTATGTTACAAAAAGTGACATATTTCCGGTTTTAAAATTCCTTGCGAATGATAGAAGGTAAGCACAGAGTTTTGTCTGCAAAGATGTTCAAAGAAGAATGATTGAAATGATTGCGGTCCTTCAATAGGTACAATGTGAAATATTATGAACCCCTCAAATCTCTTTTTTTGCAGGTCACATGATATCTGATTATGGTCAGATTTCAAAACTACATAGGTATAAACAGAGTGTTTTTAGAAACGTGTTTCAACTTTGTAGCTTCTTGCAGACCTCCTCAGTCTGTATATTGAGACTTAGTTAAACTTACCTTCACAGTAATAGGAATAAAAAATGGTATACATTTTTTTCTGATTTTCATTGCAATCTAAATTGATATAAATTGCTTATTTTAAAATTTGGATCTGTGAAAGAAAAGAAAAAAAATATTATAACATGTAATAATACATTTTTTACAACACAGCACAATTTCCACAAAGTAATTTGTTTGCCTTTTTTGCCGTTCTCAGAATATGTTGAATTTCACTAGAAATAGTGATTTCAATCATACTCATCACTTAACAGCGGGCAAGAAAAAAACAATCAGAAAGATTGTTAAAAAAAACCCAACATGCTATTCTCAGTAAAATACCAGAAAATACAAATCACACAGATATCAAAATGCTTACGGCTTACAAAATTTTATAACTTTAACTTATAAAAACTGTAAATATTGCCGCTTTAAAATATTCACCTAATCAATGACCACCAAAAAGTCCATAATTCAAAAATATTCCTTTCCTTGAGGCCAAATGGTATTTTTGCACTCCTTCTTTATGTAAATTGTCCAATGGTAGTCCTATTAAATTATAACAATAAATTCCTCAGAGAATGAATTATCTTCCTAAAACTTTGACTTTAAAAATATTAGGTAGGAATTTTGTAATTCCCTAGGCAAACATTGTTTAAAAACAAACTGGGAATCATTACAAAGTGTCCAGCCTTTGTCACATTTTAGATAGGCAGTGTAATGTCCAGATGTGGTGGAAGGACCATCATGGAAAATTATAGCAATTGCTTCAAAAGTCCTTCCTGATATTGATAGTTGTGCTGCTACAATTTGCTTTATTAAAGTATCCAATTTTCTTCCGTCAGCTGTATAATGTTGCATCATTAAAATGATGTATTTTCCATATTTTGTTAAGAATAATGTGGATAACATTTCTGATTTACATTGGCTACACTCCATGTTTTGATTTGCACCTTTAACTAATTTATTGAAAGACACTGATTTACAGTCTGCTAATGTTAAATACAGAAATCTCTCAGTGTCTACATTGGTGCTACATGTATACATGCAATTTTCACAATGATGTTCCCATTTCTAAGAAAGGCCAAAAATATTTTCTATTTCTACACCTTCATTTTCAAAAATGGTAAGCATATACATTAAAAATTCCTGACATCTTGTTGGATATTTTGTGAAGATTGTTTAGAACCAGAACACACATTCAAAAGACTACGAACATCTGAAACAGATTGTATTTTACTTGTATCTGTTGTCAACTTTTCATAAACAGAATGCAACAGAGAACAAAATCTTTTTTGACGATTCTGCATAATTTGTTCTCGCAAACCTTCCAGATAAAAAACAACATTGACCACTACATTAGCATAGCAGTTGACACCTGAACTATTTTCAAAATGATAACCAACAATCTCTTCAACAGTGTCCAATTTCTTTTTACCTGCAATCACAACATTATCTTGTTCTTTTCCCTTCTTGACACCTTCAGAACAGATATTCTCTAACCTTCTTTTTCGACCAACCACACGCTTTTCAAATACAGGATATTGACCTAAATTTGGAGCATAAACCCTTCTTAACCTATTATACTCTTCTATACAGTTTGCATCTGCAGTAACCTTCGTCTCATCAAAATCAATCAAAAACAAACCAGATAATGTTCTGACTCACGACAAAGCAACATATGACATACCCTCTTTAAATACGATAGATCCAATGTTCACCAATGCACTGTCTACACTTAATCCTTGAGATTTATGAATAGTCACTGCGTATGCCAGAGAAAATGGAAATTGTTTCCTACGGACATATAAATCTTTAACAAGCAAAAAACGAACTGAACAACAACCAATTTCTTTAACTTCATCAATCTGATCAAATTTAATTTTTAAAAATTAAATTCCTTCATTTTTCTTATAATTCAGAAAATCCACCACTTTACCCATTGCACCATTAACTAAACTTTTCTCTACATCCAAATTTCGCCTTAAAATTACCTGACAGTTTACACATGCATATAGTGTCTTTTCTAAACCAGCTGTTTTAGATAGTTTTTTTTTCTAAACAATCCAGTTTTGATCTCAACTTTCCCGTCAAAATAATAGTGATTCCTTCATGCTGTATTTTATCGATGGCTTCCATTTTTACAATTTCTTCATTTTCCAGTTTCAATAGTTCTTCGTTGAATATGGAACACTCGCACAGTGTTGGCATTAAGCAAATCACTGATTTATTTTTAGCAATTTCCATGTACACTTTTGCAGGAACTGCATTTTCATTTGGAAAGACATTGCAAAGTAATCGACTCTCCAAAGCTTTTTTGCCTTGTTTTGAAAGAATTCCAATTCTTATATCTTGAAGAAAAATTCCATATTCGGCATCATTTGCCTGTCGCATATTTGTTGTCAGTTCTTTGTATTCAAAATGAGTCCAAATGTTCACATTACTAACACTGCCGAGAGACTTTCTGGTATCTTCATGGGCTAGTGTTTTAAATACCGGTTGTCCTTTTACCAGAGTCAGTTGCAGTAGATCTCCCAAAACTATGACGTGCTTTCCTCCAAATAACACGTCATACTCTGTTTTAAGAATTTGCTGCCTTCTTACATGCACAAAGGCAAGCATCAAGTTTGAGACCATGCTCACCTCATCAATAATGAGAAGTTTCATTTTCTTCAGGACTCTTGAAACTTCACAACAAGCTTCTCCAGATAGCTTGTGTTATTCCAATTTGTTCTCATGCTCTACTGGCAGCATTAGTAAATGATGTAAAGTAATTCCTTTAATGTTATGGGCTGCCAACCCAGTTGGAGCAGTGACAATACAAGACAAATGCCACTCAATTGTTTTCTGTAGATAACTTGTAATTACTTTAATTAAGAAACTTTTTCCTGTTCCAGCTTGACCACTCACATACATTCGGATAGGTTGAAATGATGTACATGAGCACCCTCTCTTTTTATGAAGTAATCCATGGTCAATCTGCTCTTTCACTTGCTGATATATTTGTTTCTGTTCAACATTAAGGTGCCGATTCCGATCCTGGAAAAATTTTCCCCGTACGAATCGTATCCGGATTTTTTTCCATACGAATCGTACAAGTACCGTACAAACTGGCAAGTACGATTCGTATGGGAAAAAGTCCATACGAATCGCATTGGGAATATTCCCCCACATGTCCTCGGGTCGGAAAAAGTGTCCGACACGTCCCCGGACAATTATCCGTACGAATCGAAAAAATGAAGTCCGAGCGTGCAAGTACGATCTGTCCCGTCCGTCCGAATGTACACCTGTATGGAAAAAAGACCGTCTGGAGCAAACTTCAACACCAACCATGGAGACATGTGCCCACATACGTACGAGACGTACCCCCACCTGTGTAGTGTATGTACAAGTCGTACCCCCACCCGTGTATGTACGAGACGTACCCCCACCCGTGTATGTACAAGTCGTACCCCCACCCGTATACCCCCACCCATGTATGTACGAGACGTACCCTCACCCGTGTATGTACGAGACATACCCCCACCCGTGTATGTACGAGTCGTACCCCCACCCGTGTATGTACGAGTCGTACCCCCACCCGTGTACCCCCACCCATGTATGTACGAGACGTACCCCCACCCGTGTATATACGAGTCGTACCCCCACCTGTGTACCCCCACCCGTGTATGTATGAGACGTACCCCCACCCGTGTATGTACGAGTCATACCCCCACCCGTGTACCCCCACCCGTGTATGTACGAGACGTACCCCCACCTGTGTATGTACGAGTCGTACCCCCACCGTGTACCCCCACACGTGTATGTACGAGTCGTACCCCCACCCGTGTATGTACGGTGCGGACCCCCAGCACGTACGGTGTCCGCACCGTACATACACAGGTGGGGGTATGACTCGTACATACACGGGTGGGGGTACACGGGTGGGGGTATGACTCGTACATACACGGGTGGGGGTACATCTCATATATACACGGGTGGGGGTACACGGGTGGGGGTACACGGGTGGGGGTACACGGGTGGGGGTATGACTCGTACATACACGGGTGGGGGTACATCTCATACATACACGGGTGGGGGTACGACTCGTATATACACGGGTGGGGGTACACGGGTGGGGGTACGACTCGTACATACACGGGTGGGGGTACGTCTCGTACATACACGGGTGGGGGTACACGGGTGGGGGTACGACTCGTACATACATGGGTGGGGGTACGTCTCGTACATACACAGGTGGGGGTACGCAGGTGGGGGTACATCTCGTACATACACAGGTGGGGGTACACGGGTGGGGGTACGTCTCGTACATACACGGGTGGGGGTACACGGGTGGGGGTACGTCTCATACATACACGGGTAGGGGTACACCGGTGGGGGTACGACTCGTACATACATGGGTGGGGGTATGTCTCATACATACACGGGTGGGGGTACGTCTCGTACATACACGGGTAGGGGTACGTCTCGTACATACACGGATGGGGGTACACGGGTGGGGGTACGACTCGTACATACACGGGTGAGGGTACGACTCGTACATACACGGGTGGGGGTACGTCTTGTACATACACGGGTGGGGGTACCCGGGTGGGGGTACGACTCGTACATACACGGGTGGGGGTACACGGGTGGGCGTACGACTTGTACATACACGGGTGGGGGTACGGCATGTACATCTGCGGGGTCTGGGGGGGGTTCGGTGCGTACCAGGCCCCCAATTCCGCTCGCATCGCGCCGTACTTCGCTTTTCCGGCACTTTTTGGGTGCCGTAAAAATATTGCCGTCCGGACTGGTGTTGGTACGATTCGTGCTTCCTGGTTCGTGAAATGCAGCCTGCATGCGTCCCGACGTCACGTCGGCGCTGTCCCGGATCACATTGGTATGTGTTTTTACAGTCGGTCGGTGTTTTTTCCGACTCGTACGGAAATGGTTTTTCCGTACGAATCGTACTTGCAAGTATGTAGGGTTATTTTACCGGGTACGAGTCGGATGGAGAAAACCCTCCGACCGACGGTTCGCACCCAGTTTTTCCAGGATCAGAATCGGCCCCTTAGTTGTTCTTCCAAGTTTCCTAACAGCATTGCATCTTCTTGAGCTTGATACATTGCTGTTTCCACCTCATTCATTGCAATCGCTGCTTCATTTTCAACAATTGGTTGTCCTAGAGGATCTTGACTCAGTGCAGCAGAACTTTGACTGTCTTGAGAACTGTCTCTAGCAATCTCAGCTGCAATTGTAGATTCTTGATCAATTTCATCATTCAACATTTTGACATAATTTGCGAAAGCACTGCATTGTATGCTATCTTTAGAAGCATTAAATGAATCTTCATAGCTGGGAAAATCTCCAAGTAATTCCAGTTCTGAACGCCATGGTTTGAACATTTGCAAAACGGCTAAATAGTAAAATTCCCTTTTGTCAGCAGTGTCGCAACTCAGTTTCCTGTGATTAATTAAATTTCCTTTCCTTTGTTTCACCAGACATCCTTCGGAACCAATCACTGCATATTTTCCGTCGTTAATGTTCTAGTAGTATTCTGTTTAAAAGTATAGTTTTGCAGCACTTCATAGAGACACATGTTCTCAAGATGATGACTTCTATTTGGGTAGTATGTGTCCAACATATTCGTTTTCAAAATATCTGTACTTTCTAGTTCATTTTCTGCTAAATTTCCAATTTCTTGAACAGATTTCAGTACCTGATTTCGCATTCCTGCAAGACCTAGACTCACCCAAATGATTCTTCTACTTTTGGAATATAGACTTGCAGATGATAACCGATCTGAACATTCATATGCTCCAATTTCACGATGCGATAACATCTTCAAACTGAAACTGTATAATTTCTTACTTAGAGTCTTCTCGTGAGAAATCTCTTCCCACATTTCTTTCAATTCAGTCTTTTCTGATTTAGTAATGTAAGACGTTACATATCGAGCAACAGCAATGGAATTGTCCGCAACATACTGAATATCCATGTTAGCGTTCCACATGGATCAAATAACTGGATTGTGGTCATTTATGTATTTCGATTCTTCGCTTCTTCTTAAGTTGTAGGTGTTTTTCGTAAACTTTCTTGTGATGGTATGTCGCATAGCTGACATAAAACTGTTCACTCTTCCTTTGGATAATACAGGACGTGGAAATCCAAAACGACATTTGGTATAGAACTTATCCTTTGACTTGTACTTTCGTCGACAGTATTTTCCACACCTGTGGCTTTGAAATCGTAAGACTTGTTGTTTTAAGTTTTTATCTTGTCTGCTATTGGGAAGAGCACATGTAGCATAATCTTCAATGAAAGACAAAGCAGTTTCATCTGAATCTGTTCTAAATTTGGGGGCGTCCTTGATCCATAACAACATATGTATATGAGGAGCCCCTCTTGCTTGATACTCCTTTCTCCAAAAGAAATCCACAACTTCTCCAAGAGGAGGATTCTTTTTATTGCAGATGAAAGACATCATAGCTTCAAATCTATGATTGAAACATCTGCATACATTGACAGGATCCAAAGAGCACAATTCTCCAGGTGTCTTGTATTCAATATTTTTTATATTGGAATTTGCCTCTCGAAGAAATTCAAGTAAATCATCCCAAGCATACTCAGCACAGATTAGTGTAACAAACCATGTAGGAGTTCCCAAGTTCCGTAGCATACATTTCAGTTCTCCATGTTGACGGTACCAATATTCATTAGTCCCACGCTGACATGCCATCAGATTAATCAACTGAGATTCTAAATGATCATCTCTCTGATGCACTTTATCCATAAAATCCTTTGCAGTTACATTTTGAAGATGCATTCCAGTTTTTAAAATGTGAGTTACTGCATATGAAAGTCCAGACAAGTCACTTTCAAACAGAAGATGAAACATATAAGGGATACATTGTCGAAATCTTGGATCTTCTGCATATCATCTTGTTGTCCGATATTCAGATGCAGGAATCTGCACAGGATGTTCATCATATCGTCCACCTTTTCCTGTTGGAAACAACTGCGGGAAACAACAATCTTCCAAGCTCTCTTCCCAAACACTCATGGGACTTCCTGTTGCTTTTTTTATTTGAAACAACTCAATTGTATTCCCAATCACCTCTTTGGAATGAAGTGGATGTACACTGTAATGTTCATAGATCTCTTCACATCTGGACATATCCACTTTTTCTATTTGTCCATTTATTGTTTCAGTAACTTCTGTTAAATCTATTTCTTCTTCTCCAACAAACACATTTCTATTGTACTCATTATTTTTTAACAGATACAATGACGCCTTTTGCACTTTTCTAACATCCACTAACTCTTGCCAAATGTTCTCATTCTTAGTAGGAACACCATTAACTAGAATGACTAGTGGCTCATTTTCTGCATGGTCTACACCAATTGTTTCAATATTTTTCCTTAAATCTAACGGTAAATACACAACTCTTCCTTTCAATACTCTTTGCAACTCTGATGGAAGTAATTTACCTGTTTTGGGCTCCATACGAACAATAGCCTGAAACGGGTGAACACATTGTATGAGAATAGACTCATACGTATTTAAATCTATCAGCTCTGGTGGAATAGCAACCAATTCTAGATTATTATAAACAGCTCCAGCAGGCATTTTATTCTCATCTAATTTGTTATAACAATATTTGAAAATACGCTGCTCAGATCCCAAATCAAAACAATCTACCTACAAATAAGTTGCAAATTCCATCCACTTATCATTATCTTCTATTTCACTTTTTAAATACAGATTGACACCCATAGTCTGATTTTTATAGTGACTTCGCCGACAACAAATACAAGAAACATTTGGTCTTTCACCTAAAATTACCTTAAACTTTGTGATTTCATCCTCAAATTTTTCTGTAATTACAGGTTGTACATTGTCTTCAACATTTTGTTCTACTAATGTGTCAGTTTCTTCACTCTCTTGCTGAGGACCAAAGTAACAAAACTCAATATCATCACAGACCTGCTTCACATCTGATACTGACCCACGCAAAAGAGCACTGTTCAACTCACTTAACTTTAGTGCTGGACTTTTTGCATAATACAACCTTCTCACTAACTTCCGCATTTGAGTATGATGTACTGCCAGCATTCTGAAATGGTGAAAAACACATTGACAAACTTTCCTAGAAAGACAAGCCAGAGAATGACCTTGCAAACCAGTATGTTTTCTCACTCTGCAAGGGTCTAGTCCTTGCAACAGCTTAATCTTTTGTTTTACACTTTTTTAGTATACGCTCGTAAAAAACTACATAATTTTGCAATATATTCCTGTCGTACACTGCAAATACTACTGCAATCCCAAGTGTACACAGGGTTTTTAGCACGTCTCCCTAAAACTTCATCAGTTATCACTTCTTCTGCATTTCTTTCAACCATTTTCTCTTTCTCAATTGGACAACCGTCTCTAACCTCATAACCTCTACCACTGGTGTCAACTGCATACAATAATTTTTCGCTCTGTGAATAACTCTCTTCGTTAAAAAAAGGCTCTGAACTGTAACTGTGTTTCCATTCTCCCAAAAAAATCTAATTTTTTTTTTTATTAATAACTCTTTTCCTCCTACTCTTGGCCTTCATTACATGGATTGGTTTATCTAGTGATCGAATTCTGTTTAATACTAAAATAAACAGCCTCTTTTTTATTTCAAAAGCCTTTTCCACAATGTTTTCAACATGCTTCTTCTTTTTATAAAATAAAGCTCTCTTTTTATATCTCTTCACATCTTTCAGCAAATTATGCACTACTCTCCTGTAAAATATTTTTTTGCGTAATTCCTTATACTGATTTTGCCTTCTTTTACCATACTTTATCTCCTTTGACTGACCATTTGCTTTTCCTCTTATTTTGAATTTTTTTCTTAGTTGAAGCATTCTCAGTAGTTCCAGCATTAAGTACATTCTGTTTGGTCCTACAAACATTTTTAATAAATTGCTTTGTGATCTTACCAGAAGATTTTTTCCTTTTAGCCACATTATCTTGTACATTCAATACTTGTGGTTGATGTTTCTTCAAGTAATCCTCCTGTCTATGTTCTTTTCTTTTTCTTTTTTTTTCTGGCGTTTCTCTATTTTAACGTTGAAAAACAGTATCTGTAAAAAAGAATCACAAATGAATGTATATTAATAACTTTCAAATGTATACTATTCTATTACTGTAGAAACATATTTTATATAGAAACTGACTAAGAAACTATAGCCCTGAAGCACAAGTGTGACAATGGTTAAAACACTACATGCATGGTGCATACTACTTTGAAGCAGTTCATGCCCTAAAGCCTACCTCACTAAAAGACTACATGCTAACTGACTGAATGATTACAGTACTATAAGGAAACACACTGGGTGAGTGACAGGGTGTTTGCTAGAAGTGTATGAATACTAACTGGGGAATTGAAGGTGTGAAAGACAAGTGTGTATGTGGTTAGAGGACTGCATGCATAGTGGATAGGTGTTTGAAGCAGTCCATGTGCTAAGGCCTGGCTCACTGCATGAGTATTTGGGTACTGACTGAATGATTAGAGTACTGCAAGGAGAGTGCCTGGGTGAATTTATAAGTGGTTGGCTTTTGGCGCAGGGAATGGATTAGTATTTGGTACTGAATGGGTCACTAGAGGAGTGCAAAGGGAGTGACAGGGTGTTTGCTGGAGTGTATGGATACTGACTAGGGAATTGAAGTTATGAAAGAGAAGTGTATAGGTGGTACAGGACTGCAGGTATAGTGGATAGGGGTTTGAAGCAGTCCATGTGCTAAGGCCTGTGTCGCTGCATGAGTACTTGGATACTGACTGAATGATTAGAGTACAGCAAGGAGAGTGCCTGGGTGAATTTATAAGTGGTTGGCTTTTGGCGCAGTGAATGGATTAGTACTTGGTACTCAATGGGTCACTAGAGGAGTGCAAAGGGAGTGACAGGATGTTTGCTGGACTGTATGGATACTGACTAGGGAATTGAAGGTGTGAAAGACAAGTGTGTAGGTGGTTAGAGGACTGCATGCATAGTGAATAGGCATTTGAAGCAGTCCATGTGCTAAGGCCTGACTCAGTGCATGATTACTTGGGCACTGACTGAATGATTAGAGTACTGCAAGGAGAGTGCCTTGGTGAATTTATAAGTGTTTGGGTTTTGGCACAGTGAATGGATTAGTACATGGTGCTGAATGGGTCACTAGAGGAGTACAAAAGGAGTGACAGGGTGTTTGCTGGAAGTGAATGAATACTGACTGGGGAATTGAAGGTGTGAAAAACAACTGTGTAGGTGGTTAGAGGACTGCATGCATAGTGAATAGGCGTTTGAAGCAGTCTATGTGCTAAGGCCTGACTCAATGCATGAATACTTGGGTACTGACTGAATGATTAGAGTACTGCAAGGAGAGTGCCTGGGTGAATTTATAAGTGGTTGGCTTGTGGTGCAGTAAATACATTAGTACATGGTGCTGAATGGGTCACTGGAGGAGTGCAAGGGGAGTGATAAGGTGTTTGCTGGAGTGTATCTATACTGACTGGGGAATTGAAGGTGTGAAAGAGAAGTGTGTAGATGGTTAGAGAACTGCATGCATAATGCATAGGCATTTGAAGTAGTCCATGTGCTAAGGCCTGGCTCACTGCATGAGTACTTGGGTACTGACTGAATGATTAGAGTACTGCAAGGAGAGTGCCTGGGTGAATTTATAAGTGTTTCAGTTTTGGCGCAGTGAATGCATTGCTACATGGTGCTGAATGGGTCACTGGAAAAGTGCAAGGGGAGTGACAGTATGTTTGCTGGAAGTACATGGATACTGACTGGGGAATTGAAGCTGTTAAAGACAAGTGTATAGTATGTTAGAAGACTGCATGCATACTGCACAGACATTTGAAGCAGGCTATGTGGTAATGTATGGTTCACAACATGAGTACTTGGAAACTGACTAAATCATTAGACTACTGCTAGGACAGTGCCTGGGTAAAACGTTTACATTTTCAGTTCTGGCGCAGTGAAGAGAATAGTACATGGTACTGAATCAGTCACTGGATGAGTGCAAGATGACTGACAAGATGTTTATTGAAATATATAGATACTGACTAGTTAATTAAAGAAGTGAAAGACAAGTGTGTAGGTGACTAGAAGCCTGTATGCATACTGTATAGGGTTTAAAGCAGTCCATGTTGAAAGGCCTGGCTCACACCATGAGTACTTAGACACTGACTGAATGATTAAAGTACTGCAAAGAGAGTGCCTGGGAGAATTGATAAATGTTTGGGTTTTTGCGCAGTGAATGGATGAGTACATGGTGCTGAATGGGTCACTAGAGGAGTACATGGGAAGTGACAGGGTGTTTGCTTGAAGTGTATGGATACTGACTGTGGAATTAAAGGTATGAAAGAGAACTATGTAGATGTTTAGAGAACTGCATGCATAGTAGATAAGCATTTGAATCAATGCATGTGCAAAGGCCCGCCTCACTCCATTACTACTTGAATATTAACTAAATGTTTACAGTATTGCAAGCACAGTTCCTCGGTGAATACATAAGGAATGACTACCTTTTAATTCTACCTAAAGTTGAGAACAGGACATTTTTTAAGCAGTTATGCATATTCAAAGAAATGAAGTACTCAAATGCTTCTCTCAGATTGGTTACACAAATGCACACAGACTCACAGTGTGATTCTAGACAACAACCACTATCCCTAGGAGTTTACCAAAACTCATTCACTACTGTGGAAGTGGTAAGGCAACTGCATACAATCTACATATTTCAGGACTGCACTTTTGTGTCAAAGCCTGACTCATTTAATCAAAGCATAAGCAAAAACTGCCTTCTAATGCTACTAAAACTTGACAACAAGACAGGTTTTAAAACAGTTATCTGTCAGAAAATACACAATGTTACCAAATGCTTCTCTCACAGTGGTTCCCAAATGCACACAGACTCACAGTGTGATTCTAGACAAGAAACACTACCCATAGCAGCTTACCAAAACTCATTCACTACTGTGCAAGGGGTAAGGGGACTACACACAATCTGCATATTAAAGTACAGCACATTAGTGTCAAAGCATGACTCATTTTATCAATGCATAAGCAAAGACTGGCTTCTAATGCTCCTAAAACTTTTTTTTTTTTTAATTTATATTTTTTATTGAGAGTTCATAGACACAGAAAGAGATTACAAGGGTCATCAGGCATGCAGATTAACATCAAGAATTAGGAATTTGGAAAATATAAATTTGTATAATTATAATCACTTCATTATAGCATAACAGCAAAATAAATACAACATAAGCAGTATATTAAACATCAGCAAGCATATTAGTAAATAAAGTGCATAGTGAGAATAGGAAAGAAAAGGGAATTCTGCTGTAGGATTGGATCTTTTAACACCTATCTAAACATATGAAATGCAAAGTGTCATTCTCATAGCAGAGGATGTTGATCCATTTAGCTTTCAAACGTGCTCCAGTGCTTATGATAACTCCTGAGTGCTCCTGCTCTTAATGCATATTTTCTTTCCCTACCCTGGATCCGAAGTAGTTTAGCTTTCCATGCTTGAAAGGTTGGAGCTTTCTCTGATTTCCACAGTTGTAGGATTAGGGATCTGGCTATTAATGATGCTATAAACAGAGCCTCATCGTGTGGAGTGGGGCTCGGAGAGCAGCCTAGTACTGCTATTGATATATCGATCTGGATATTGGCTTTGATCGAAATAGAGCGGTATTTTCCTATTTCTTCCTAGAATTCCGTTATTTTTGGGCATTCCCAAATGATATGACTCCAGGTGCCCTTCTCTACGCATCGAAAGCACTTATCTTCGACCAGGGGATAGATTTTGTGGAGAAATGAGGGAGTTCTATAAATAAGCCATTTACTATAAAATTGCATACGTTGGAAGTTCGCACCGCGGAAGATTTTTTTATTACATTTATTAATTTTATCCCATGTCGGTTTGCTAATTTCAACATCTTCCCTCTTTTTCCACCTGTCACTGACTGTAGTAAATACCTCGATTGCATTATCCTCTTTTAATACTTTGATCCACATGCTGATTTTCTTTAATGAGGGGTCGTTTAATGCTGTTGATACATCTCTTTTGTGAAATAAATTAGCTATATCACAATATCTAAGTTCCGCGTGTAACATACAAAAAGACCATTGTAGGATTGTACTCGGTTGATGGATTTGCCTAAGAACTTCTTCCCATTTTTTCCATCTATTTCCCACAAGAAAGTCCTCTATTGTCTCGAAGCCATTCTCACCCCAGAGTCTCGCTGTGTTAATATCCAAGCAGCCCCCTTCGCCAAAACTAAAATTAGTTAACATTGTTGAGCTGCTTAAATTGGAAATACCATAGAATGACAGGAGCTGGGTTTTGATTTTAAATAGCCTTTGGAGAAACTTATAACGGACCTTCTTTGGATATTTCGTGATTCTGACAGGGTCCGTTATTTTAGATTCCAGCAGCATCCTTTTCATAAAAAAATTATCTGCCATGTAGTCATTTAGGAAAAAAAATCTAAAACTGTGGTGTGCAAAAGTAGCAAAATAATAATCTCTAATATTTGGGAGGGACAGTCCTCCTTGTATTGTTGGAAGATATAAAGTGCTAAGTGCTAATCTTGGAATTTTTTTAGTCCAAAGGAAAGAGGAAAACAAAGCATCCACTTTTCTAAAAAAAGAAACCTGGGTAGGACAAGGGGCAGCGCTAAAAAGAAAATTAAAAAGAGGTAAAATTGACATACGAATTAAAGCAACCCGGCCCATTATGGAAAGTGGCAGTAAGTTCCAACGATCAAGGTGGGACCCGGCCTTTTTTAACAGAGGTATATAGTTTAATGAATATAGATCTTCCAAGTTATCCGAGATATATATTCCCAGATATCTCTTTGGGCATAAGTTATCATTCTGCCTAAATTCCGGCAATAAAGTGTCAACAGTGCAATTAAGTAAAATTATTTCAGTCTTATTAACATTTATTTTGTAACCTCCCAGTTTTTGAAAATCAGAAAAGATTTTAAAAATTTTTTTCACTTGACTCGCAGGCTTTGAATCTAAAAAAAGGGCAATGTCATCTGCATAGAGTTTAATATTTGTCATTCCGACTACTGGTGCTGTATCGGAACTCCTAAAACTTGACAACATGGCAGGTTTTAAAAGAGTTATCTGTCAGAAAATACATGATGTTACCAAATGCTTCTCTCACAGTGGTTCCCAAAAGCACACACACTCACAGTGTGATTCTAGACAAGCACCACTATCCCTAGGAGTTTACCAAAACTCATTCACTACAGTGGAAGAGGTAAGGGGACTGCAAACAAGCTACATATTTCAGAACTGCACTTTAGTGTCAAAGCCTGACTCATTTAATCAAAGCATAAGCAAAAACTGCCTTCTAATGCTACTGAAACTTGACAACAAGACAGGTTTTAAAACAGTTATCTGTCAGCAAATACACGATGTTACCACATGCTTCTCTCACAGTGGTTCCCAAATGCACACAGACTCACAGTGTGATTCTAGACAAGCAACACTATCCATAACAGCTTACCAAAACTCATTCACTACTGTGCAAGGGGTAAGGGGACTACACACAATCTGCATATTAAAGTACAGCACATTAGTGTCAAAGCATGACTCATTTTATCAATGCATAAGCAAAGACTGGCTTCTAATGCTCCTAAAACTTTTTTTTTTTTTAATTTATATTTTTTATTGAGAGTTCATAGACACAGAAAGAGATTACAAGGGTCATCAGGCATGCAGATTAACATCAAGAATTAGGAATTTTGAAAATATAAATTTGTATAATTATAATCACTTCATTATAGCATAACAGCAAAATAAATACAACATAAGCAGTATATTAAACATCAGCAAGCATATTAGTAAATAAAGTGCATAGTGAGAATAGGAAAGAAAAGGGAATTCTGCTGTAGGATTGGATCTTTTAACACCTATCTAAACATATGAAATGCAAAGTGTCATTCTCATAGCAGAGGATGTTGATCCATTTAGCTTTCAAACGTGCTCCAGTGCTTATGATAACTCCTGAGTGCTCCTGCTCTTAATGCATATTTTCTTTCCCTACCCTGGATCCGAAGTAGTTTAGCTTTCCATGCTTGAAAGGTTGGAGCTTTCTCTGATTTCCACAGTTGTAGGATTAGGGATCTGGCTATTAATGATGCTATAAACAGAGCCTCATCGTGTGGAGTGGGGCTCGGAGAGCAGCCTAGTACTGCTATTGATATATCGATCTGGATATTGGCTTTGATCGAAATAGAGCGGTATTTTCCTATTTCTTCCTAGAATTCCGTTATTTTTGGGCATTCCCAAATGATATGACTCCAGGTGCCCTTCTCTACGCATCGAAAGCACTTATCTTCGACCAGGGGATAGATTTTGTGGAGAAATGAGGGAGTTCTATAAATAAGCCATTTACTATAAAATTGCATACGTTGGAAGTTCGCACCGCGGAAGATTTTTTTATTACATTTATTAATTTTATCCCATGTCGGTTTGCTAATTTCAACATCTTCCCTCTTTTTCCACCTGTCACTGACTGTAGTAAATACCTCGATTGCATTATCCTCTTTTAATACTTTGATCCACATGCTGATTTTCTTTAATGAGGGGTCGTTTAATGCTGTTGATACATCTCTTTTGTGAAATAAATTAGCTATATCACAATATCTAAGTTCCGCGTGTAACATACAAAAAGACCATTGTAGGATTGTACTCGGTTGATGGATTTGCCTAAGAACTTCTTCCCATTTTTTCCATCTATTTCCCACAAGAAAGTCCTCTATTGTCTCGAAGCCATTCTCACCCCAGAGTCTCGCTGTGTTAATATCCAAGCAGCCCCCTTCGCCAAAACTAAAATTAGTTAACATTGTTGAGCTGCTTAAATTGGAAATACCATAGAATGACAGGAGCTGGGTTTTGATTTTAAATAGCCTTTGGAGAAACTTATAACGGACCTTCTTTGGATATTTCGTGATTCTGACAGGGTCCGTTATTTTAGATTCCAGCAGCATCCTTTTCATAAAAAAATTATCTGCCATGTAGTCATTTAGGAAAAAAAATCTAAAACTGTGGTGTGCAAAAGTAGCAAAATAATAATCTCTAATATTTGGGAGGGACAGTCCTCCTTGTATTGTTGGAAGATATAAAGTGCTAAGTGCTAATCTTGGAATTTTTTTAGTCCAAAGGAAAGAGGAAAACAAAGCATCCACTTTTCTAAAAAAAGAAACCTGGGTAGGACAAGGGGCAGCGCTAAAAAGAAAATTAAAAAGAGGTAAAATTGACATACGAATTAAAGCAACCCGGCCCATTATGGAAAGTGGCAGTAAGTTCCAACGATCAAGGTGGGACCCGGCCTTTTTTAACAGAGGTATATAGTTTAATGAATATAGATCTTCCAAGTTATCCGAGATATATATTCCCAGATATCTCTTTGGGCATAAGTTATCATTCTGCCTAAATTCCGGCAATAAAGTGTCAACAGTGCAATTAAGTAAAATTATTTCAGTCTTATTAACATTTATTTTGTAACCTCCCAGTTTTTGAAAATCAGAAAAGATTTTAAAAAAAATTTTCACTTGACTCGCAGGCTTTGAATCTAAAAAAAGGGCAATGTCATCTGCATAGAGTTTAATATTTGTCATTCCGACTACTGGTGCTGTATCGGAACTCCTAAAACTTGACAACATGGCAGGTTTTAAAAGAGTTATCTGTCAGAAAATACATGATGTTACCAAATGCTTCTCTCACAGTGGTTCCCAAAAGCACACACACTCACAGTGTGATTCTAGACAAGCACCACTATCCCTAGGAGTTTACCAAAACTCATTCACTACAGTGGAAGAGGTAAGGGGACTGCAAACAAGCTACATATTTCAGAACTGCACTTTAGTGTCAAAGCCTGACTCATTTAATCAAAGCATAAGCAAAAACTGCCTTCTAATGCTACTGAAACTTGACAACAAGACAGGTTTTAAAACAGTTATCTGTCAGCAAATACACGATGTTACCACATGCTTCTCTCACAGTGGTTCCCAAATGCACACAGACTCACAGTGTGATTCTAGACAAGCAACACTATCCATAACAGCTTACCAAAACTCATTCACTACTGTGCAAGGGGTAAGGGGACTACACACAATCTACATATTAAAGTACAGCACATTAGTGTCAAAGCATGACTCATTTTATCAATGCATAAGCAAAGACTGGCTTCTAATGCTCCTAAAATTTGACAACATGACAGGTTTTAAAAGAGTTATCTGTCAGAAAATACATGATGTTACCAAATGCTTCTCTCACAGTGGTTCCCAAATGCACACAGACTCACAGTGTGATTCTAGACAAGCAACACTAACCCTAGCAGCTTACCAAAACTCATTCACTACTGTGGAAGGGGTAAGCGGACTGCACACAATCTACATATTAAAGTACAGCACATTAGTGTCAAAACATGACTCATTTTATCAATGCATAAGCACAGACTGGTTTCTAATGCTACTAAAACTTCACAACATGACAGGTTTTATAACAGTTATCTGTCAGCAAATACATGATGTTACCAAATGCTTCTCTCACAGTGACTCCCAAATGCACACAGACTCACTGTGTGATTCTAGACAAACAACACTATCCCTTGCACTATACCAAAACACATTTCTTCATCTAGAAGGAGTACTACATTTTAGTGTAGAAACATAACTCATTTCACAAATTCATAAACAATCACTGATTTCTAATTGTACCAAAATATAAAAAACAGCACAGTTATCTCCCTGCAAACACATGAAAAACACAAATGCTTATCACAAAAGAACTCCTCTCAATTAAATAACTCACCTTTCAAGTAGTTTTGTAGATTAAGAAGTATATCAGTCACACACCAGATTTTCTTATACAGAATATCTGCACTGTGCACCTGTCAGCAAAACCAAAGAATGGCAAAGTTTCCCTCTCATTTTCCCCACATATACATGTAAACATCAAATCACATTCCTTCCCACATAAATTCAAAACCAAACACACATTTCTATTGGTTAAACATTTCAACCCTTTCCAAATGACATAACTTTGAACCCTTCCCCCAATCTGCCTTCTGTCTGTTACCATAGAAACAGGTCATGGAACACTGTACTGAGCACACAGGTCACAAGTTCAGCACACAATGTTGCTAATCAAGACAGCAAGTGTGCTTGACTTTTCAACATATCAGCTTATCATATATAATGTTCCTTACAATCAGTTTTTGTTAACCAATAAGAATCATGCATTTAAAAAACAGAAATATGCACCCTACCTTTCAGTGTAGAAGGTTGTCAAACAACCAATGATTTCTTATCTTTTTTCAAAACTGCATCTTAGCCACCATTTTAGAAAAATCTTACTTTCCAAACTGCCATTTTATTTACAGAGACCATCTGAGTGCATCCAGACCTCCTTTCAAGATGCTTAGAGTGTGGATCGTGGGACACAACTTTGGAGCCAAAGGTATGCAGAAAACAAAGGCATTCACAAAGACCTAGGTTTGCCAAATGTAGACATTAAATGGATTGGACAGAGAGGGTTAAAGTGGCACCAATTGATGCCATTGGTGAAATCCTTCATGCATATCCAACACCTTGACCTCATCATAGTGCACTGTGGTGGTAATGACCTAGGCACTTTGACTGGGGTAGGTCTGGAAATGCTTATGAAGGACACCTTTGCAGAACTGATTTCACTTTTCCCCAAAACTGCCTTTGTGTATTCTAACATATGCCAAAGGCAGAAATGGAACTGGTCCGTTCATTTTTGTCCACAAAATGAGTAAGCTAGGAAACATGTGAATACATCTGTTTCTGCCTTTCTCCGAGACTATAGAATGGGGTCCATTTTCAATAACAATCTGCGCTTTCATATGCAAGAGATGTATAGGAGAGATGGAGTACACTTTACTGATGAAGGAAACAGAGTCTTCCTCAACAACTTTAGACTCTGTATATGTACTTACTTATAAGTACCAAAAACTCTCAATGAACACAACAGCTCTTTTTAGAGCCACTCAAGAACAAAACACTTAAGCTTGATCTTTATCTCCCAAAAATGCCAAAAAATTTTCCATGGATCTGCGCACCCAACGCGTTAGGAACCGCTCACCCAACGTGAGAGAATCCGTGCACCCAACGCGCATTTCGCCGTTTTTTTTTTTTTTTTAAAGGAGGCGCAGGGGGTCCTTCTGGGACCCCCTAAGCAGATCTAGAGGGTCAGAGTATTTCCACTCTGCCCCCTTTATATGTTTTACACACTTATTCCCCTTGCTTCTTCATCCTCGCATCTACCAAGGCAGAAAATGGCCGCCAACAGATCCTGGTTTCGAATGTAGACAGACACTCGACAGCCAATTAGCATTCAGCGTGTGATTGTCAGGGTGAGCGCTCGGTTCGGGGAGGGTGCGCTTACGGTGCGGGTAGAGTGCGCGGATCCTCCCCGGCCATAGATATGACTAACTTTTTTACCCTAATTTTCTCAGGAACTACTGAACAGATTCACACCATTTATGCAAAAGGCACGAGTCTGAACTGAGGACTACCTCTTTGCCAAATTTGGTGTAATTCCGTTCAGCAGTTCAGGCTGTAGCTGCGACAACAGATCCTATGGAAAATTGCATGGGGAAAACGCGTTTTGGGACCCCCCTTTTTCTCGGCCCCCGCTTGACGAATCACCACAAAACTTTCAGGGTAGGAGCGGAGCGGAGCTGGCCAAAAGTTTGGAAAATTTCGCCAAGATTCGTCAATCGGTGCCAGACTTATTGGGAATAGAATGTTGCGGATTTCCTATGGAAAATAGGTCCTAACTATAACTATCTACTGGCGACCGCCAGTTGATAATATATATATATATGATTGAGTTATGTCTTACTAAAAATGTATTCATGTTTGGAGAAGAAATATATCTACAAAAGGATGGTACTGCAATGGGTTTTTCCTTCAGTCCAAGCTACACATGCCTCACAATGGGCTGGTGGGAACAAAAAGTGGCTTGGGAGACCAAAAATGATCAATATGTGGAGCGAATAGTATCTTGGATGAGATACATAGACGATCTCCTCATAATTTGGAATGGGTCAGAGGAAGAGTTCGACTCATATTTCAATATTCTAAACAGTACAGACACCAACCTACACTTTACGTACAGTATCAGTAACAACAGAATAGTGTTCCTGGACACAGAGATTTACATCAAGGATACAAAAATACATACAACTTTACATCGCAAAAGCACAGCCAGCAATGCAACATTACATGCGGAGAGTTTCCAACAATCAACCCTAATAAGAAACATCCCCTACGGGGAGCTACTGAGAATACGTCGTATCTGCTCAGAAGAAAATGAATGGAAAAAACACAGTGAACAATCCATACTGAGATTCAGAAAACGCAAATACAATAAAAAAATATTGGCAGATTGCCTAAAAAGAACTGAAAAACAAAACAGAGAAGACATCATTAGGGATAAAAATCCAAGCAAAAAACAAGAGGAAGACGCAATTCGTTTGATTACGACATTATCCACGCAATCTAAACAAATTGAGCAAATTCTATGGAAACACTGGAATATACTGACCTTAGATCCCACGATGGCCAAAATAGTGGGTAACCATCCCAAAATTACATACAGGAGAGCTAAGAACTTAAAGGACGAATTGGTCCACAGTCATTTTGAAACACAAAAACAGCAAACCTGGTTGCAACTAAAAGGTTTCTACAAGTGCTCTACGTGTAAAGTGTGCCAAATCGCACACAATATGAAAGAGATCACAATGGCCAATCAAAAGAAATGGAAAATCAACCAAATGATTAACTGTAAAAGCCAATACGTGATCTATATCATCGAATGTCCGTGCAAACTAAAATACGTGGGAAGCACGGTTTGTGAACTTAAAAAACGCATTCTAGAACACGTAAGGGCTACAATCAATAAAGACCGCAGCTATGCTGTTGTGGAACACATGGAAAGACACCATGCAAGTGACTGGAAGAAACTGAGTTTTTATGCTGTTGAAATGGTCGGTTGCCATGTGAGAGGTGGCAATCGGGAAAAGACTCTTAGGCAGAAGGAATCACGCCACATCCTTTCTTTCAGAACTCTGGTTCCGTATGGATTGAACAAGGACGAGGAGATGCATTCCCATCTATGAAGCAGAAAAACAGACTATTGGTGACACTAAGGTTCAAGTCATACCAAAAATGGGATATAATGTACCACAGTCGAATAAACACTACACTTATTGCCTCTCGATATCCAGATAGGAAATAGGATATCATATAGAACTACTGAAAAGTATTTGTTTATATTTATGCAAATTTTTAAACACACCTCACATAAAATTAGGATTGACATCACAGAGTAGGTCCATGGGGGATTTTGTATGACTTAGAAAGAGTATCACCCACCGGAGGGTACAATGAATAGAAGTATAATTTAAAGCCCACTAGCGGGCAAAAGAACACACAGTAAACCGAACAAGAGTTACATAATTGACCCTTGTGCAAGTCATATTGACCAGATAAAAATTGCAAGATTGCTAATCTAACACATGTGTCAAACAAACACCTTACGTTCCCCCTAGGACATAAAATAACTATGAAATAAACAGACACTTCAAATGTTAGTGAGAATTAACATTTACACATGATATGAATGCTTAATATAATCCCAATATGGTTGGTGCACTACAAGGACCACAATGCAAAGCAGGATGTGATGTAACATCATGTGACTTGTATAAAAAAGAATGTTGAAAAAAATGTCCTTTACCCGTGAACAAGGTCTGAGTAGACTGAAACGCGTTAGGTTACTAACCTGCTTGCCATGCTGTGGATATAATTAAACTGATTTGGAAATAACACTATACCAGGGAGTGCGTGTGGATTTATCCTGCAAATATATATATATTCACTTAAAAAGCAAACGTTACAGAGACATTATGGTTAGGAAATAGAATTAAAAAAACTTAGAAAACTAAAGGTTGCAGGGACGTTATAGTTAGACTCAGATTTCACTCGTACAAGACCATAGAAATTCACCAGTTATAGTTACCTGAGCTAACTATAACTTACACCCCTTCAATGCACTACTTATGACCTCACATATTACATCACTCATGACATGGTCAGTGACATCAATGATGGCATCTCAAATGACATTTGCCTACTGGGACTTCAAAGAGAGCCTGAAGGCCCCTACAGTCACTGCCGGCTTCCTCCCTCCTGCGGGGGCTGGCATTGCTTTCGCACACAGGGAGCTGCTGGAAAGGCAGCTCTCTATCTGTGAAAGCAAGCAAGATCATTTTTATTGCTGTCGCTTGCTAGAAGTAGAGCGTTTGCTGTGGCTTGGTGGGAGCGGTAAAGCTCCTGTCAAGCCACATCTAACAGCTATGTCCCAGGGGTGGGAACCTGGGACATAGCAGGAGCTGGCCCGGGGCCGTGCTGGTCCCAAGGGCCATCTATGGCTCCAGGAGGGGGGCCACACAGCCCCCTCCATTGCCCTATATAGGTGGTGGTCCCCGGGACTGCGGGAGGCCGCGTTCCCACTTAAATTTGAAACAATTGCCCCAGGTCGGTGGCAGTCCCCAGGGCTTAGGGGTGGCCCCACAGACCACTGCATTAATTTCATTTTAGCCCCGGGGAAGTGGTAGTCCCCGAGGCACAGGCAGGCACAGTCGGCTCACCCACATACATTATAAACAATGCCCTGGCGAGGTGGCAGTCCCTGGGGCCAAGGGGCCTGCGCAGGCCCTTCTGCATTCATTTAATAACTTTTGCCCCAGGTAGGTGTCCCGCATACATTGAAAATGGTGCCATGATGAGGTGGCAGCCCCTGGGGCTCTGATAAGCCTGCGGAGGGGAGTCCGTGAGCTCCCTCCTATTTTTAAGATATACCCCGGGGACCTGACCCCCCCGGGGGAGGTTAATGAAAAACAAGTGTGGGTGCCCATGCTTGTTTCCTGAAAAATTCATGAATCTACCAAATTCACTGCAATTTTAAAAAGGATTTTTTGGCTTTGTACGGTCTCTCGGGGAACACAGGGCCAACTTTAGGGGTTCAGGATATTTGACCCTTTTCTTTTTCTTTTTTTTTTGTACATATTTTTGGGAACTCAGGTGAATTCGAGTCCCAAGATGGCTACCAACACTTTGTGGTTGAAGTGTTGGCAGCCAATTAGAGTTCTGCGTTTCCCTCCACAAGCTCATCATTTTTTGCGAAGTTTTCTGCACCACAGATATCCCTAAGTGTATTCTCTTAAATTTCCCAACAACTACTAAACGGATTTTCACCAAATAAGAAAAAGCAGAACCAAATCTATCTTTCTGCAAAATTTGGTACAATTCCATCCAGTGGTTTGGGCTGTAGGTGAGTTGACAAGTGCTATGGGAATTAACATGGGAAACACCATTTTTTTTACCTCCCTTTTTTCGTGGCACCCCTTGATGGATCACCCTGAAACTTTCCATGCACAAGAAGACTTACTATGAGACTTGTTTATGGAAAAGTTTGTGAAGATTTGTCAAACTGCACCAAAGATAGAGGCAAATCATGAAGCGCTTTTCCTATGGAAACATGGTCCTAAATATATCCACTACCAATCCTCACAATCCAGAGATTACCAGGACAACCCGGGATACTTCAAATGTTTATTTGCGTAGTGATGCATCATACCAACGCGTTTCAGCTTATGCCTTGTTCAAGTTTGATTTACAGCATACCATATGGGGAGCTACTAAGGGCAAGGCGAAATTGCAGCACACAGGAAGAGTGTGAACACAAAAAGGGAGCGATGATTAAGAGATCCAGGGAATGAGGGTACAGCAATAAGACCATCAGACAAGCTATTGCTAAAGTAGATACTCTCCCCAGGTCTAATTTACTCCATCCCAGAATCACAACCGAGGTCGAAGGTCAGGATAACATTAGATTCATCACCACATACTCCAATCAATCATTCAAAATCAGGAAAATCTTTAATAAAAACTGGTAAATTTTGAAGACTGACCAGATACTGAATAAATATTTATTTGATACACCACAAATAACCTTCAGGAGGAGTAGATCCTTAAAGGATGACATGAGCCACAAAATGATTCTATCCAATATGGCTCGAGACCAGTTGAATACAGCAAGAGCAGGCTTCACATGTTGAAGGAAATGTAAGGCATATATAAGCTGTACAAATTGAACAAAAAAGGTCCCAAATAGTACCAAGGAATTCAAGATCAAGGGGAGTTTCAACTGTAATACAGACTTCTGTGTCTACTGCCTCATCTGCTCTTGCGGCAAGTACTACATTGGTTGTACGATCCACAAAGCCAAGAAAAGAGTATTGGAACATAAATGTGCCATAAGACGTAATGATGAACACTATCCAGTAGCCAGAAAGTTTTACATTTGTTGTGTTAGACTCAGTGAAACCACAGGAAAGGGGAGGAAAATTGAGTATTCTTAAATCCAAGTTCATCATAGATTTCAAAACCCTGACACCGACTGGCCTCAACTCCAGTGAGGTACTGGCAGTATACTTGGGGTAACTAATAGCACACCCAGAGTAGATCATTAGAAAATATATGCATGTTGTGGGGTATATTACCAAGCATCATAGATTGTCCATCCCTCAAAATATGAACTATCTGTTTTCAGATAAACAATGTTTTTAAGTGTAATTTACACATTTTCATTTTTTTCTTATTTTTTGTCTATTGATTTTTCCTCCCCTATCCTCTTATTAGTTTGGATTATGTGTATCACTGTAGTTTAAAGCTGTTTTATCTATATCAACTTGAATATATATTTAATATCAATTTGTATTTTTATTGTTTGCACGCAGGTTTAGAGCACTATTTCACTATGGAGAGTAGCAGGATCAGCAACGCAGTAGTATGATGATCAGCATGGTAGAAAGCTTATTAATGTAATTACATCCAGAGAGTAGACCACTGGGCGGCACATCAGTAGAGTCTTTGCGGCTGGCAAACAACTTGCAGCTGTACGAGTAGGATTAACAACATGAGTGCTTGCCCTCATGGGCAAAACACATTTTGTTATAGAGTTGCATTGAGATATTTATGCTAGCATAAGCCTCATTGGAAGAAGGATGTTTACGACCGCCTGTATGGCGGTCGTATCGTAATTGGGCTCTCGGGATCAATGGTTCCTTGTTGGACTGTCTCAAGCCTGGAACTGACAGCTCTTTGACCGCCATCATACTGGGGCCCATATTTAAGACCATGCTTCCACAGGAAAACCGTTTTTTGACTTGCATATATCTTTGGTGTCATTTGACAAATCTTCACCAAATTTTCCAAACAAAGTGTGCCGGCAATTCTAGCTGAGCATGGAAAGTTGCTTTTCTAATGGTAATTCCCATAGAGTCTTCAAACATGCATGCATCCCAAACTGTTGGATGGAATTACACCAAATTTGGCAGAAAGGTAGATTTGGATATGCACATCACGCTTTCAGTTATTTGGTGTAAATCCATTCAGATGTTTTTGAGAAATTAAGTGAAATTGAAATTTGTTTATCTACGATTGGGGCTAATTCACGAATGATAACAAACTCATGCAGAGCTCTGCAGATCTCTGATTGGCTACCAACACTTAAACCAGGAAGTATTGGCAGCCATCTTGGGACTTGAAGTCAGCAGAGTCCCCCGAAAAACTTGAAAAAACTAAAGGAGGCAGGGTAGGAATACCCTCACCCCTTAGCTCTGGTCTTCGGGTCCTAGAGGGACCCTGTTGGGGCAAAAAAGCACTTTGTTTTTTTAATTTTTGCCACAAAATGGTGAAGCATTCATGGCAAAAATGAAAAAAAACAATCTTGGCCTCCTGTGCTTATTTTTTATTAAGCCTCCGGGTTGGCCAGGTCCAGGGGGCATGCCTCTTTTATTAAATTAAAGGAGGGTGGGCAAATGTGACCCCCATCCATAGGCATTTATATGCCCTGGGACCACCATCTCCCTGAGGCTACAGATAAAATGAATAGGGGGGTCACTTGGGGTCCTCAACCCCTGGGGAACACCGCCTCACTGGGGCATTAATGTGATGCTGGGGCCACGTGTATTCCCCCAGGCCCCAAGGACCACCACCTCCCTGGGGCAATAAATAAAATGAAAAGGGGGCTGTATGGACCACTCCTGAGCCCAAGGAACCACTGCCACACCATGGATTTTATTACATTTAATGTGTGGGCCAAAAAATCTCTCCGGCCCCAAGGACCACCACCTCCCTGGGACTTTAACTAAAATAGATAGGAGGGTCTGTGTGGACCCCCCTGAGACCTGGGGGACAAAACCTCCACAAGGCTTTTGTTAAATGTATTTCAGGGGAGGTGCGTGGACACCCCAGAGTTCCCGTGGATCACCACCTCTCCAGGCCCACAATTAACAATAATGAAGGGGTCCACACAGCCCCCTAGCCCCGGGGACCACCACCTCCCTAGGTCCAAATACAAAAAAGGAGGGGGATCGTGCTGCCCTTATCCTGGAGCCAATTATGGCCCTGTTGACCGCTACTCCCCAGGCCCAGCTCCTGCTATGTCCTGGGGAGCCCACCCCAGGACATAGCTGTTTGCTTTTGTCTAAGCAGAAGCAAACACTCCAGTTCCATCAGGGGGAGCTGCCAAAGTCCTCCCGCCTGCTGGAAGCAGTCGTTTCATCTCTTTCACTGCCCGCAGATAGATAGATAGATAGATAGATAGATAGATAGATAGATAGATAGATAGATAGATAGATAGATAGATAGATAGATAGATAGATAGATAGATAGATAGATAGATAGATAGATAGATAGATAGATAGATAGATAGATAGATAGATAGATAGATAGATAGATCCATTTTATTGCAGAATTACTTAAAATCATTGCAATTGATTACACTTAAAAAACACAGTATAGTTCTAAAAATGATACTGCCTTGCAGACCAAGGAGCAAGGCCACTGGGTCATTGTCAGTGAAATTGCTCCCCCACCCTCGCAGCTCCACCATTAAGTGAGGCTTGCCCCTGCACTCTTGGTGACTGAGGCCCTCCTACACCCGCAGGTTTCCCCACGACTCATCCCTGGTGGTCCAGTGGACCTCTGTCTCCTTCCTCTTGCTCCACTCTTTCACTTGTTTTCACTCGTTTTTCTACCCTCTTTTATTTTTCACCTTTCTGCACTTTTCTGCATCTCTGCTTTTTCTGCCTTATTTCTACCTTATTTCCCCTTTTCCTTTACTCCTTATTTCCTCCCTTCACCTTTCCCCGCTGTTGCTGCCCCTGCGGCCCCTCCACCACCAGCACGACCGGCCCAATCCAGTTCCTCTCCCTGCTCCGGCCTCCCAGCTGTCCAGCCCTCCCTGACCCCTACTTGCGCACAGCGGATTCACGCAGCGGACGCGAGCAGCGGGCAATGCGCCAAAGGGACCTGACCGCGACCAGCGCAAGGAATCCTGGACCTCCGCACCGTCAACGCTATGACCCAGCGGCACTCCACGCTCTCAACCCAGGCCTCAACAACCACTGCAAGCTAGCATCACCAGCCGACACCCATGGACCCTTCAGCTGCCACTGCTGCCAGAACACCTGCAGCACTACCAAGACCACAGACCCTGTGCAACCCGTTTGCAAGAACACAACCAAACCGAAGACCCTGCAATGCATCCTCCTCAATATCCGATCCCTCCACAAACACGCCACCGAAATATGGTACCTCCTTGACAGCACCACCCCGATGTAGCTTTCTTCACCGAGACCTGGACCAACACCACCTCAGGACCGGACATCACCATCGACATTCCCCAAGGATACTAGATCTCCAGAAAGGACTGCCCCACCCGCCCGGGAGGAGGAATCACCATTGTCCACAAATCCAGCACCGCCTGAGCACACTCCCCGACAAGTCCACAGACCTGATGGAACACCTCCACTTCAAGATACTGACCAGCCCTACCTCCACCCTCTGAGGAACCCTCATCTACCGACCCCCTGGACCCCGCGGACCTTTCACCAACTCCATCACGGACTTCATCTCCCCGCATGCCATCGCATCCACCAACTACACCCTAGTGGGAGACCTCAACTTCCACCTCGACAACCAACTGGACCCCAGCCCACATCCTTCCTGGACAACCTCCACAACATTGGACTTCGCCAGATAGTGACAGAACCCATGCACTCAGCAGGACACATCCTCAACCCCCTCATCACAACAGGAAACTCTATCAACTTCAGCCACACCACCGAACTCCCATGGACTGACCATAGATGCGTCCACTTCACCTTCAGAACACCCACCATCCACAGACACCAGCAACTGCTCCCACGAAGAAATTGGACCAGAATCACCGACGCCGAGCTAACCTCATCACTCAGCAACTCCACCCCAACCATCGCGGAAAGTGTCGACCCCAACATCGCAGCCCGAACCCTGCACAGATGGATCTCCGACAGCGCCAACACCATAGCCCCCACAAGAAAAACAACAACACACACGCCAAGAAAGCTAGATGGTTTACCACCGAACTTCGAGAGTCCAGACACACTTAACGCCACCTCTAGAAAGCCTGGAGGAACACCAAATTCACAGAAGCCCACAACAACTTCAGAGCCGCCACCAATGCCCACTACCACCTCATCAGAAAAAACAAGGAAAAAGCGATTGAAGACAGAATCTCCACTCATGCACACAACAGAAAAGAACTCTTCAACATCATCAAGGAATTCACCCAACCCACCAGCGAGTCCACTGACATCCCTCCCTCACAAGACTTCTGCGACAAACTCGGCAACTTTTTCCACTACAAAATCAAGAACAACAACAACAAGTTCTACGAAGACAACCAACTGACACCCTGAAGCCAGTGATCGACAACTGGACAGCCCTCACCACGAAGACACACTGAAGACGATGAAGTCAATCCACTCCGGGGCCCCCACGGACCCCTGCCTCACCACATTTTCAACAGAGGCGCTGACACCATCACACCCATACTCTGCCACACCATCAACCGCTCCTTGGCAACCGCCTCTTTCCCCGACGACTGGAAACACGCCGAGATCAACCCCTTCCTGAAGAAACCCTCGGATGACCCCACTGACCTCAAAAACTACAGACCCATCTCCCTGCTGCCGTTCCCAGCAAAAGCCATCGAGAAAGCCATCAACAGCCAACTCGCCACATTCATCGAAGAGCACAACATCCTCAACTCCTCCCAATCCGGCTTCAGAAAAAACCATAGTATGGAAACCGCCCTCCTCGCTGCAACAGACGTCATCCGCACCCTACTGGACAAAGGAGAAACAGCAGCCCTCATCCTACTCGACATCTCAGCGGTGTTTGACACAGTCTCTCACCACACCCTAATACGCAGACTCCATGACGCAGGGATCCAAGACTAAGCCCTCGACTGGATTCGCTCCTTCCTCTCCGGCAGAACGCAGTGGGTCAGACTCCCCCCTTTCCTCTCTGACCCTACACCAACAACTTGCGGAGTCCCCCAGGGGTCCTCCCTCAGTCCTACACTCTTCAACATCTACATGGCTCCACTCGCCCCATCGTCAGAACCTATGGACTCAACATTGTGTCATACACAGCCGATACCCAACTCATCCTCTCCCTATCCAACAAACCCAACACCGTCAGACACAACTTCAAGAAGATATGGAAGCTGTCGCCAAATGGATGAAAAACAGCTGCTTACAACTAAACACCAACAAAATGGAAGTACTCATCATGGGCCCAAACCCCCGCCCTCGGAAGCCAGCCCTCTCCCACGGACCACGCACGCAACCTGGGAATCATCCTGGACTCAGTGTTCAAAATGGATCGCCAGATCAACTCCGTCTCATCTTCCTGCTTCCACACCCTCAGCCTCCTATGTAAGACCTTCAAATGGATCCCCTCGAACACAGAAAGACCGTCACTCACGCCCTGGTCACCAGCAGACTCGACTACGGCAACGCACTCTATGCCAGAATAGAAAAAAACTCAACCGCAAGCTACAGAACATCCAAAACCCCGCTGCAAGACTGGTCCTCAACCTGCCAAGACACTGCCACATCTCCCAGCACCTACGCACACTCAACTGGCTCCCCATCAAAGCTAGAGTCACCTTCAAGATGCTCACCCACACTCACAAGGCCCTCCACGACACCGGACCAGCATACCTGAACAGACAACTCAAATTCCACGCACCCTCAAGGACCCTACGAACAGCCCAGTTCTCCTACGCCGTGGTCCCCTGCACCAAAGCCTGGAACGACCTTCCGCTCCACCTGAGACAGACAACATCGCTCCCCATCTTCGCAAGAAATCACAAAACCAGGCTCTTCAACAGACACTCTCCTTGATAGACTGGAACCTACAAACCCACCCCCAGCGCCTTGAGACCCTTACAGGTGAGTAGTCACGCTTAACAAACACCTGATTGATTGATTGATTGATTGATTGAGACATTTTGCTGTCCTATTCATCATAAAATGCAAAGGTTTAAAATCCCAGTAGTTTAAAAAAGTGCCTAGGCAGCATTAATCGGGCTTCATCATGGTTAATGCCGCTGTCATAAATTTCATAAAATGTGCATCCATTTGCAACGAATCACCTCTCATACACTCTCTTAATGCATCTTGGCAGGCCCAAGCATTAATGATGTGCCAAATGGGGCAGAGCCAAAATGTCCTTAAAGTGGTCAATTCCTTGCAGATGCACATAACGTGGATTAGTGATTCTTCCCCGCTTCCACAGAGGTGGCACTGTGTAACCTTCAGCTCCCGGTAGTTCTGGCCATATCTGTATGCACACACAGGAACTAGGCCAAAGAGTGACCTCATTAGTTGGAGCTTCAGTGTTGGCGTGAGGGGCGTCAAAGGATAGTAAGTCAGTGTCCCACAGTTGTAAAGTTTTGACGCCCAACTACAATGACTTAAGTTTTTTACTGCCAATGAGTCGCATCCTGCCGACAATAATTTTGCTTGCTATATTAATAGTTTTGCCGCAATAGCTGTTGGTAAAGAGCTTTCCCAGATTTCTTGTGCTTTCAATATTTCAACACAATGCGTTAGGAATTTATTCCATTTTGTTGCCGGATTTTTTGTTAGTGACCAAATGAAGCACTTTAAAGTGTTCCCCTGGTCCTGCATGGTTTTTAAGGAGTGTGCTACAAACTTCGCTTTTAGCAGCAACTGCTGAAATATCAGCTTGAATTCATGTCGATTTGTGAATGCGATGTGGTAGCAATAACACTCTGCGGCAACAGGATGACTGTGCCCTATCCAGCCAGTCTGCCAACTTATATCTATAGACCATTGCCCTATAGGCCACTGTTGGTAAAATATTTGACTCCATTACCTTAAGTAGAGGGGCCAGGTCTGGAGTGCCCATTGATTTCCTTACTTTGCAGAATGCTCCCTCAAGGGCGTTTGCTGCCCCCTGCTGTGTGGTGATGTGCGCAGCTAATCGCCCTCTATGGTCCAGCCAGACACCGAGGTGCTTGTAAGTGGTCACTACTTTTATGGGTTTCCCGTCTATATTCCAGAAACCTTTCCTGACCCTTTGTCTTGTTAATATTATCACCTTCGATTGTGCTGTGTTCATTGTTAGCGAATTTTCTTTACAGGGATCACTGACATAATATCGACAACAATATTGACCTACCAGAATATCGTGTCAAGAATATCGATGGACAAAATATCGACATCCTATCTCTACAAAGGTAAGTACAAAAATATTGAAACCAAAATATCGTTGTTTAAAATATCGTTGTTCAAAATCTTGTTTTTTTTAAATGTCTTAAAAATACTATAAAATAAATTAAATAATAAATATAATTGATAAAAACATTGAATTATTTAAAAATGTTAAAAATTATTAAATAATAAATGTAATATAAATGTAATATAAAAATACATTAAACATACATATATAAATATAACAATGATAACTCGTATGTAGAAGAAAGGGACAACATCATTGAAAGATTCAAATATAGGGGTTATCCCAATTGGGTTCTTAAGAAAGCCAAAGATCGGGCAGAACTTATTGAGAGAAAAGATACTCTATCTGATCCTATAGAGCCCCCTATTGATAAAGATTCGGATAACACTAGGATGATCCTTACATTCAATTCCGACTCACAAAAAATCAAACACATACTTGTCAAACACTGGGATATTCTGAAAAATGACAGTGTCCTGGGAAGCAGCACTCCCAATAGACCTACCAACACTTACAGACGTAACAAGAATATCCGCGATCTTGTGGTCAGAAATGATATAACTCAATTTCCCACTACCACGAGTCATGGTCTAATTGGATTTTATCCATGTGGCCACTGTAAGGCGTGCAAGTATAGTAAGTTCAGAGGTACCCTGTCTTATAATGGCATAACTAAAAAGATCACACAATTCCTAACATGCAGTACCAGCTTTGTAATTTACGCAATAGAATGTCCCTGTAAATTATGGTACATTGGGAGTACCACCTGTCCAGCTAAAAAGAGGGTCTTGGAACATTTGAGAGCCATCACCAATCACGACCCCAAGTATCCCGTAGCACGCCACTTTGAAGAATTGCATTATTCCAATATTTCTGATGTAAGTTTCACCATTCTTGAACATGTCCCCAGAAATCCTAGAGGTGGTGACAGGGTACTTTCTTTATGACAACGGGAGTCCAGATATATCATAGATTTTCAGACAAAAACTCCGGGGGGTCTGAACATGGATGAGGAGTTATCCATTCACCTCAAAGAGAGTTCATAAACAGAGTCTATGTGACATCAGGTACAGGGCATTGCCTAATCCCGTGTGATGTATATACTAGTATGTAGGACTATAACTAGTCTTATGTCTCCTTTCTCTTACAGGCTATTTTGGGGTAGGGACAGGCTTTTTAGTACCTGTCTAATGTTGTTACTTAATGTATATATATAACTTTCTTGCTTCTTCAACTCCTTGTTAGGATGTGTAACAAATGTAATTTGTTTTTAACATTTCGTACTTTAGCTGTCTTTTGTATTATTCTCTTTTACTTTTTTCACAGGAGAAAAGGAAGGGGCCCAATTTCACGTATTCACCAGCACGGGCAACCTACCCTTTTCATCCGGTATGATAACACGCTTGGCACATCTTTATTCTATGCTGTCACCAGTAATGTCCACTGATATTTACACGTTCCAGGTTGGCCATGTAGTTCTATATTGTGAAACATCTGTCTGACAAGTATGTCCTTCTCCTGTAAATGTTGTGCTTGAAAGACCTTCTCTTGTTGTCTTCCTGACATGGACTGGTCCTGTTACACTTGCACACACTATGTCCCTACTCTCTCTTAGCTACGCACTTAAGCTATTAAGTCATGGACTGTATTTGAAAACTATACACACTTGGGTGCCGATTACGATCCGGTAAAAAAATTCCCCGTACGACTCGTATCCGGTCTTTTTACCGTACGAATCGTACAAGTGCCGTACAAACTGCCAATTACGATTCGCATGGTAAAAAGTCCATACGAATCGCATTAGGAATTATTCCCCACACGTCCTCGGGTCGGAAAATGTGTCCGACACGTCCACGGACGATTTACCGTACAAATGTGAAAAGTGAAGTCCGACCGCGGAATTACGATCCATCCCGTGCGTCCGAATTTACAACCGTATGGAAAAAACACCGTCCGCACCGAACTCCCATAGCAACCATGGAGACATGTGCCCGCATACGCGCCGACCCCCCCCCAGCCCCCGTACATTCGAGTCGTACCCCCGTGTATGTACACCCGTGTACGTGTCGAACCCCCCGGTGTATGTACACCCGTGCACGTTCGAGTCGTACCCTCCCGTGTATGTACAACCGTGTACGTGTCGAACCCCCCTGTGTATGTACACCCGTGTACGTTCGAGTCGTACCCCCACCCGTGTATGTACGGTGCGTACCCCCAGCGCTGGGGGTACGCACCGTACATACACGGGTGGGGGTACGACTCGAACGTACACGGGTGTACATACACGGGGGGTTTGACACGTACACGGGTGTACATACACGTGTGGGGGTACGACTCGAACGTACATGGGTGTACATACACGGGGGGGTTCGACACGTACACGGGTGTACATACATGGGTGGGGGTACGACTCGGACGTACACGGGTGTACATACACGGGTGGGGGTACGACTCGAACGTACGGGGGCTGGGGGGGGTCGGCGCGTACATACGGGGGCTGGGGGGGGTCGGCGCGTACATACGGGGGCTGGGGGGGGTCGGCGTGTACGTACAGGGGCGGGGGGTGTACGGCGCGTACCGGGCCACCTACTCTGGTCGTTTTGCGCCGTACTTCGCTTTTCCGGCACTTTTTGGGTGCCGTGAAAATATTGCCGTCCGGACTGCTGTCGGTTCGAATCGTGGTTCCTGGGTCGTGAAACGCTGCCTGAAAGCGTCCCGATGTCACGTCGCAGCATTCCCGGATCACATTCGTATGTATATTTTCGTCGGTCGGTGTTTTTTACAATTCGTACGGAAATGGTGTTTACGTGCGAATCGTAATTCCATGTTTGTAAAGTTTTACGACCGGGTACGAGTCGGACGGAGAAAACGCTCCGACCGACGGTTCGTACCCGGTTTTTACCGGATCGTAATCGGCACCTTTGTGTCTAACATGTTATCACTTCTGTCATGTTCGGCCAAGTACATTTGCCTAATCTGGTTTAACTGGTACAATTTATGTACCTACTTCGTTATATTTGTGGAACAATGTACAGATGGTATATGTTTATTAACTGAGGCACACTATGTGCTCACCACGTCCAGCCATGCATACCTACCTGGGCTTTAGTAGTCCAATGTGAATGCTTCCAGCACAAGTGTATACTCTATCCAATGTGGTTGACATATATGGATGTTTAATTTGTTTTTCCTTCCTCAGGCTACACATAGTTGGTTTGTACTCTGTGAAATAGTACATTATTTGAATATATCCAGGGGATGGTTTTGTTTCCTTATGTGTAGAAGGGTAATTTACCCATTTAATAATGGCCGCCGTATTTGCATTCAACACTGTGTAAATTGTCCTATGTCTATTTTTCTTTTGGATCGTGTTAACTTTATCATTGTGTGATACTGACAGCACCTCACACGTGAACAAGGCTTCTGCCGAAACGCGTCGTGTGCATTAAACTGGTTACTGGGACTATTGTGTTTGCCTTTCCTTCCTGAGAGCGTATTCACAAGACTTTTGCATACTTTGGATTGCCTTTCCGGAACGCTCCACCGGAGCATATGCCACCCTTCGAGGGTCTCAGCGGTCCAGTAGGAGCTGCTTTGCCTAAGGATATATAAATATATATAAATTTACTTAATAATATTAATAAATAATTATTTTATTAAATTATAAAACGTTACAAACACAACAAAAATTATAAATACATATATAAAAAAAAATATATATATATATATACACACACACATAAACCTGTAAGATAAATATAAAAAGAAATTATATATATAATAAAATAAAATATTAAAATAGATATTTATCTTTAAAACAACATTTTACACTACATAAACTAAAACAGTAGGGAAAACTCCACAGAGTGCAACAGTAGGGAACGTGTTGGATAGTGGAGGGGATGAAATTACTATTCCCACTCCAACAATTGCAAAAATAGGGAAAGTGTTGGATAGAGGATGTGAATAATTCAGCAAAATATTAAACATTATTTAATAAATACTTAAATAATAAAAAGTATTTACCTCTCACCAAATACCCCTATAAATAACACCACCACTACTGTAAAACATGACACAATTAACATAATTGCATAACGATTAATTAATTAACTAATAACATTAAAAACAATGAGTAATACATTAATTATTAGGACTGTAAAACAGACATAAATAAATATTATATGAACATTTTACAAATTATATTAATTTTTAATTACTTGCCACAGTACTCCCCTCTAAATACACAACTTGCTGCTGAAATAATTGATTTTTTAACATATTTACCAATTAATTATTAATAATTATTAACCAATTATTTACCACAATTAACACTATAAAATAATAAATACACACATATTAATTATTAAAAATAATGAATTAATGAACTATAATTAAATTACTTCCCACCCTACTCCCCTATAAACCGACAACCCGCTCTTTAAAAAATAACACAATCAAAATATTTACCAAGTAAGTATTAATAATTAATATCCAATTAATAACTAATTATTAACAAAATATTTAACACAATTAACAGCATAAAATATCAAATACATAAATATTAAGTAATACTATTATTAATTAATTAATTAATTATAATTACACTACTTCCCACCCTACTCCCCTATAAACCCACAACCCACTCCTAATAAAATGACACAATTAACATATTTACCAATTAATTATTAATAATAAATAACCCATTAATAACAAATTAATAACAAATTAATTAACACAATTAACAATATAAATTATTAAATACAAACATATTATTTAATTAACATGATTAATTAATTAATTTTAATTAAACTACTTCCCACCCTATTCCCCTATTAACCCAGAACCCGCTACGGAACTAAAACGCAATATTTAATTTATTGCAAAAATAAATATGTTAGAATTAAATTATTTCCCAAACTATTCCCCTATAAATCCACAACTGGCTACAGAACTAAAATACACAAAAATTACTTAACATAAAATGAATTACTTCTAAAAATTTCAAACAAACATTAGAAAATAAAATATACTTTTTACACATATACTAAAATACAGAACACTAAAATAAATGTCGATATTATTAACAACGATATTTTAACTAATTATATTACTAACTTCAATATTAATAAAAGCGATATTTCTTACCTGCATGTCGATATTATGGTTAACAATATTCTTGCAGGTCGATATTGTGTCTCATCGATATTTAAACATCGATATTATGGCATATCGATTTTTAAACATCGATATTATGACTCTATACCCTGCATATTGTAGGGATTGAATTGACGTTCCCAGGAATTTGGGTGGGCATTCGTAGTAGGCATTCTCTCTCGTAGTAGGCATTCTGGGAGGTCAGTCAGATACAAATTGAAGAGTATTAGAGCCAGTATGAACCCTTGTTTTAGGCCCTTGTTGTTTTTGATTTTGTTGGTAGTTGCCCAGCCTGAAGTCATTCTTATTTTCACCCACCTATCTGATTATAGGGTGATGATTGCATTTAATAAGGTTTGTGGAATACCCCAATTATTTAATTTTTCCCACAGTTTTGCGCGAGGCATGCTGTCAAATGCTGTTTTGAAGTCAATGTACCCAAGGTAAAAAGCCATCCTTTTTTTTGTTAGCGTCTGCTCTATCAGGTGGTATATGCAGATTTGGCTGTCCTCAATGTGGCAGCCCCTCTGGAAACCCGTTTGAGCGTAGGGGATCATTTTTTTCTCTTCTGCCCAGTGCTTCAGTTCTTGGCATAAAATGCTAGCACAGCACTTCCCCTCTACGTCCAAGAGGGCAATCAGACGGTAGTTTTCCCTGGTTTGCCTGGGAGCCTTTTTTGTAAATTGGGACTAACAACGAGCCACGCCATGTCTCCGAGATGCCTCCTCCCCGTTGACCTTCCTGGAATATGAGGGTCATTATTGCCACCCATTTTAGACTGGATCAGGGATGGGAATATACTGTCACACCTGCAGGCAGGATTTAGAGGTAGTGCTAGTGCCATTGATCAGCTCTTTCGATTCCTATTGATAGTATGGAAATATGTGACAGTTAAAAAGTGTCATATGTATGTCGTCTTTGTCGACCTATGAGCCACATTCTAACTAATCCCCCGTGAGAAATTGTAGGCAGTCCTAAACAAGATGGGGATCCCAAGGATTTTGAGAAAAATTGGCCCATGTCTTTGGGATTGAGTTTATCAAACCCACTGTATTGCTTGAAGGCTTGCAAGAGCCTGTTCTAATAGGCATGAACTGATTCTGAAGGCTTCTGTGTCATTCAATCTGTCTTAACCCAATCAATGTTTTGTGGGGATATTTTGGACTGCAACCATTTGATCACCTGATCGTACTTTTTCATAACCAAGGATGAAGGACCATAAGTTACAGGATCCCTCTCTGGCTCAGCAGCAGGCCAATCAATAACGGATTTACATGCAGACCATAGATCACTAGGGACCACAATTTCAAACAGTGTATTCAGGTCAATCCACAACACTTTCGAGATCTTAACAAAGTGATCAACTTGCTTGTACCATTCAGCCAGTTTCTCAATCAGCATAGGAAAATCAATTGTGAATGCACCTAAATCACCTCTACTCCAAGGAACATGCACATACCCTTCACTAGGCCCCTTTTGCGTGGATACGCCCCAACTCCCGGTGTTCCCCCTCCTGGAGGTGACGTTACCCATGTCACTTTTCTAACACTTTTCTTCTTAGATGACCTTTCTTCCTACTTATTAAGCATAATCCAAGCTCGTATTCCTATTATCAGTTCTAGGATGTGTGTTTTCAATCCTGTCACTCTCTTTTCCTCTAGCTCCTGGTCACTGCAGTTGAGCCTATAATTTCCCTGCAGCATTTTCATTCCAGACAGGTTGAGATATTTCGAATTCATAACACTTCATGTTAACACGACAAAGGATTATATGCGGATGCACTCTACATGTGTGATTATAATGCACCCCTACAAATAAAAATAAATGTTGTGCTACATCAAAACCAATGGGTGAAGGGAGGTAGCTGAAAGCAGCTAAATGTAAGTACATTATCTGTATTTTAGTAAAATCACAAGGTGTTGGCTAGCACCAGAACTAAAAACAGTATAAAAAGGAGACAAAAACATATAACAAAAGACATCCAGTAAAGCAATTACAGCAGGACAGGGTCACTTTGCCAGATTGAAACTAAACATAAGCAGAAATCTACTCGACAATGACCACTTAAACCAGCAAACAATTAAGTTTTTAAAACAAACATCACCTTAGAATAACTAACAAGTTACAATTAAATAAATATAACAAATCAATAAATTACTATATATTTTATCTAAAAAAAAGGTACTTTCACTACATGAAGATGAGACTCAAAAGGGAAAATAATCAAGCTATACACATCTAAAAATCTAAAATAAAAGAGAGAGGCAAACTCAAATGTAAATATTACAGTTAAAGCACAAAATTAACAATTAAAGTCAAAGTAATGTGCAGATTTATTTAAAAATAAACTAAAACTAATAATCTCCAAATAATTTTTTTAAATAAATATTAAGCACACAACTTTTCAATTTTTTTCAATATTTTTATTTGGTTTCCTGATAATTACAAATGGGAATTGACTCTCAGCAAAGAGCCGGAACTTAGTTATTTAATACATGATTACATTAATTCTCAAAACATATTGGAACTAACAGTTAATCACTTTGAGTTCATACTGTACATGGATCTAATCTTAGACGTAGGATTGAGATGTTATGTTATGTTAAAATTATTTGTAAAGCGCTCTTACACCAAGCGGTTTCATGGCGCTAGTGGGGGGTATATGGCAGAAGTATTGTGACAGGGGTTTACTCGTATGCCTGAGAGAATAAAAGGGTTTTAAGGAGAGTTCTAAATCGGATATACGAGGTTACAGATCTGAACTCGGTAGGAAGGGAATTCCAAAGTTGAGGGGCCAAAAGAGAAAATCTGAGACCACTTTTCCGCTTAAAGGGGGGGACAGCAAGCAGGTTCAGATTTGAGGAGCGAAGTTCGCGTGAGGGAGTGTTACGGAGTATCATAGACGAGATAAAAGCCGGGCCTTGACCGGCAAGGGCTTTGAAAATTGTGCAACCCAATTTGAATGCGCAGCGGTTGGCCACCGGAAGCCAATGGAGGCTCTTCATCAGGAGGAGGACATGTTGATGTGTGGGTTGGTGAAAGATAAGCCTAGCTGCTTGGTTCTGAACCAATTGTAGTCAGCGAAGCTGATAGGCCGGGATGCCAACATAGAGTGAGTTGGCGTAGCCAATACGAGATATGACCAAGGCCAGGAGATCCAGGGTGAGGGACTCGGTGGTTAGGAATCTGGAAATGTTTCGGATTTTGTGTAGATGAAAGAAGCAAGATGATACGACTGCACCAATCTGAGATTTCATGGACAGGTCTTTGCCTATGATGACCCCTAGGCTTTTCACCGATTCTGCCCGGTGAGGAGGGTTGCCTAAGAGAGGGGGCCAGAAGTTAGGGTTCCAGGGATTGGAGATACCGCCAGTCAGAACCAGCTCAGTCTTGGTTGATCGAGCAAGTGAAATCGATTATCGATATATTAAGCACATGTTTTCAGGCCTCAAGGAACTCCCCTCCCCACCCTTTTAGCAGAAAGATAGTCTTTGATATAAACCTTATTCAACTTCATAAGCCACATTTATGATTCTCAGAGAATCTCCAATAAGTGGAATTCATTGAGGGCCCTAATAATATAGTGATGAAACACCAAATGCGAGTACCGCCTGGTTTAAATGCTAAATGATTAGAGCTACCAGGGAAGAATAGAGCTCACTTCTGGAGTAATTTTAGTTTCAAATGAGGTCTGAATACTCAACAGAATCTTTCCCCAAAGTACTCTTTCTTTGCTGCATCCCCAAATCATATGAACCTAAGTTACAAGCTCTGTATACCTAGGGCAGTGATTACAGAAGTTTGTATTCCACTAAGGTAGTAAAGTAGGATTGTAGTATGGACAGAAATCTGCATGCTCTGGAACCTGGGTCCTCTCAGCTCTCGGCAAATGAGTTAAGACACTGCAACCCATTCTTCCCGCTTTAAGTTTGTACTTGTTTCCTTTAACCATTTGTTCTGTATGGCTCAAAACTGAATTTCAAAGTTGCTCTGTGAAACCTGCAGCCAACACGCCCATTGACTGAACTTCCTCAAAACATTAGTAGAGTGCAGAAAAAAGCATCTACTGAAGCAGAGCCGGACGCTTCCTACATGAGTCATGACTAGTGCGCTCTCCCCAGCTGGGCCCCGCCCCCGGAAGTGACGTCAGGAACGGTTCGGACGGAGTCGGAGGAGATACTTTGGTCAGAGCCGAGGTTTCCGTGGCATTCTAAAATCAGCCCGTGAAGAGGGAAAACCCCACTATTCGGATCCCAACTGTGACTCCCTAAAGTTATGACAAGAAATTGGTGTGCTCGCTTCCAGGAGCAACATTGGACTTTGCGGGCAGTGGACGAGGCTCAGCAGCGACTCGCCGGGTGGAGGTAGGAACGGGCGGACACAGGGAGCAGTGTCTGTGCAAATTTCTTGTCTCCATCATTTAGAAACGTCTGTTCTTCCACATGGAGCAAAAACATTTTTTTTTGTTTCTCAGTGGAGCCCACTACTAAATAACATACTGTGGTAAATTTTGCAACACGTGTAAGTCAAGCGCAGGTAGTGGAGGGAAGGAGGAGGAGGCAAATAGAGACAGAGAGAGGGGGATAAGGAGCAAAAATGTATGAGGAAAGAGGACATTATGTACTCCGCTGCTCTTTGAGGAAGAGGGGGAGTGAGAGGGAGTGAGGAAAAAGAAAGAGCTCAAAGAGGAGAGCGGATGCAAAGGCGGCCAAAAGAAATAAACAATAAGCAATAAGGTGGAGCCTAGAAGTATGCACACAATTAAGCATAAGAATTTAACTACAAGCCCTTTTCCAGGTAGCCAGACTGGTTATCAACTGATCTTTACATAGAAAAAGCTTTGTAATAAACCAGGAGCAGAGAAAACATTGGGTAGCTCACGTGTGTTGCGAAACGCACAACAAAGAATGGAAAGTTCAGCACCTGCTAGCTGCAGAAAAAGCACAGACTTTAGACACAGGCTGCCCCGCCCAAGAATAGGGCTACGGGCAATCAACAGATGATGCCAGAATCTACTCAACCACGGGGGGGGGGGTCCCCCTGAGATAAGATTGGAAGATGTAAACACTAGCTTGGAAAGGGTGGTCCTCCCTCAGAAAACACCTATGGCAGAGTTTTTCTCCACCCCCACTTGCTGCAAACAGTTTCTGCTGTTTTCTAAGTCTCACTTTGTAACAACAGCCATGGTTTCCTCTAGTCAGTCCTCGGTTCCATTGCAAATGCAGGCCACTCCACTTCCTGTGCCTTCAGCACCGGTACCTCTACTCCCCCTTACGCTGCAGTTGGACGATGCTGAAGAGATTACAAATCACCTCTCATTGGCAAGCACTGCATTAAACAGCAACAGCGCAGTCCTTCAAAGTTCGGAGATGGGAATGAAATCGACCTCACAGTACAAAGCATGTTTGAATTAATACTCTCAGAGATCAAAGAACTTCGGGCATCACAAGCAGTGGAAATTGCCTCATTGCACACTAGGCTTTCCCAAATTGAAGACTCTATGGGAAAAATTCCAGAACGGTTAATCAAAGTCATGGAACGTGTCTCCAATCTTGAACATGAAGCAATGACTAATGATCATGAAACCTCCCAAATTAAACAAAATACAGAGGTCCTTGAATCCTCACTGCAGGATGTGGAAAACTATAACAGATGATCTAATCTACGGTTGGTAGGCATTCCCGAAGCTATTGAAGGGCCTCAGGTACGGGAATGGGTCGAGTCTTTATTGAAGAAAGCAATTCCAGAACTAGAAGGGGACCTAACCATCACTAGAGCCCATAGAGTCCCCTTTAAGTGCCCAGCTAATGCAACATATCCTCGTACCATCTTGTTAAATTTTGCCGATTTCCGAATAAAAGAGAAGATCCTCTCTAAGGCCATTGAGAAGAGAACATTGGTAACACAAGAAGTGCCACATTTATAAAATATTTCAGACATGTCCGCAGTAGCAGCAAAGAGGCGCCGAGAATGTGTAAGAATGATCGATTTGTTTAAATCAAAGGAAGCACAGGCAACTATTGTTCAACAATTGAAACTAAAAGTCCTGGCAAAGGGGAAATTTTATTTGCTGGACAATGCGGTTAGAGCTCAAGAACTATTACAACAGATCTCGGGTCTAGCCTAGGAATTTCAGAAAACAATAACGTGAAACGAATTAAAGGTAGACATGTGGCATAAGTAACTGTTAAACCTTTGATCCTGATGATCTTAAAATATTGTATGATCTATGTAAGTGCATTTCAATGAAGTGGGCGGGGTGAGCTGGGGTACCAGAGGCAGTCTTGCCTGTGGTATCAGAAACACACAAGTAGGGGTGCAGATACATGGCACCCAGAGTTCTCCAGGAGGGTTTGGAGGAGTCGTGGGCTACTCTTTCACACACACGGGGAGGGGAGTTCATCAAGGGGGGGGGGGGTTCACAGGGTGAGCATGTGCGATAAAACAAGATCGTTTTTCTAAATCTCAAGGTATCCATATGATGTAAGGGGAAAAAACTTATAACAATCAAGCTAGAGCCTCAGGTAGTGCTGTAACGTCTTTATGCACATTGGCTGCTATTTACACCACATGGTCACTTTATTTGAACTACTGGTACAGACACTTTAATCTAGATATGCTAGCTAACTCTCCTAATTCTGCAATGTATCTAAGGTTCTTGTCAAGTTTTTTCGGGACAAAGGTTTGCATTTCTTCAGGAAACTGTAATATTGTTCAATTTAGCTATGCAGTTTATTCACATTGTCACTTTATATATTTAATGTTCACAGAGTATGCTTTTAGCTCAGTCATGTATTTCTCCAGGAAGGTATAATAGTCTTCAATTCAGCCTTGTATTTTTTATTCGCACTGCACTTTATATATCTACTGTTTACAGACCATGTATTTAGTCCAAGTATGCATTAGTATGTGTAAATCATCCAAGAAGTTAAGAACATGCAGATACAAGACAGGCTTAATATTTTGGTTAGCATTAATGACATCGAATCAACAGGCTGCTAAAGAATCGATTAGGATTCTCTCTTTCAATGGTAATGGTCTGAATAATAAAATTAAAGCTCGAGCTGTAGAAGATTGGTTGAAAGGTAACTTTCCAGATATCATTTTGATAGAGGAACCTCATTATGTCACTAAGAGGAAACTCCCATTCAATATATTCCAGAAGTGGGCTGGTAGTAGCCATTTTTCATCAGCAGGTATGGCTCAATGAGAGGTAGCAATCTTTTTTAACAAATCTTTTCCTTTTCAGACTGCATACTCCCCGATAGATAAAGAGGGCAGATGGGGATTTGCAGATGGTTTAATTAATAACACCAGGCTGACGATAGTCACGATATATGCCCCAATAGAGGATAATCCTGCACCCCTGTTGGATTTGTATCATGCATTGCTGCTACCTCCTGGTTTGATCATTCTAGGTTTGGATTTTAACTATTTACAGAATTCGGTTTTAGAGTCATCTTCAGGGGTCCGAAAACAACAAAAAAAAAAGGGTAGGGGCAGCATTAAATGAATGTATGAAAAATCTAAACTTAATAGATAGCTGGCAGGTTAGATACCCAAATAAAAATGAGTATTCGTGCCACCGGACTTGACTATTTCTTAATCTCCAGGCGTTTAAATCTGGCCAATTGTACTTATACACAAAATAGCTTCCAAGACCATGCATTAATAAATCTTGAACTATCTGGTATCGGCAGGGGTAAAAACATCCCAAAATGGACATTCAATAGAATATTACTGGAAGACAAAGACTGGTGCAAGGAAATCCAAAGGGAGATTGATAGCTACTTCCAGATAAATAGGGATACAGCCTCAGTAGAGAATATATGGGAGGCATTTAAAGCCACACTCCGCAGCATCATATCATCTAAGCAGATCGCAACCAGACATGCGCACACCATAGCGAGGAATCAATATTTAAGGAACAAAAATAGTAAGAATAAAATGGCTTTAGAGTCTGCTTACTAGGAGATGCAAGATTATTACTACACCAAAGAGTATACAGCTAACTCCCCTTATCTTCAGAGACTGTATGAAGAGAGTAAGTTTACTGGTAGATTTTTAGCCTGGCAAATAAATGATGAAAAAAGGCCCAGAATAGAGTACATGCACTGACTAATAACTCAACTAGAATTAAGCCTGGGCGTAAAAGGCGTAGTGTCTATACGTGTATTTCCACGTAGTTTGAAAAAAACTCTGTGGAAATATACTACGCTCCTTCTCCCCTCCCAAATTAATAAAACATTAAAAAAGAAGGCATTTGCCTGCTTGGCAGCCTCCTCCACTGCCTGGCTGCTCTCCTTCCAGCTCTCCACCATCCTTCTCCTATGAAAAAACCTGCATCTTTTGCAAACTTAAAGAAAGGGCAGTAGGTTCTATATTTTTCCGATCTAGATAAGGAATGTTTTTGCTTTTTTATCTTTTAATAAAAATATATTTTCAAATGTCTCCATGCCATTTACATTATAGAATCTAGCATTTGATACTCGAAAGGCCGTGTGACAATAAGCCTTCAAAATAGATAAGGCTAGGCTTCCTTTTTCATAAGTTAAGTTTAATTTTCACTGACTTATCTGAGATTTGTATTTTTATTCAGGGAATGCTTCCTGAACCAGGAATGCCTAAGACTTTCTTTAACCCCTCACAATACAAGTGGAGCTCAGGAGTAGCCCTGGGCCATATTATTGGAAGAGCCCAGGTGCGAAACAGGCATTTGCGTCAGCTTTGCGCGACCCCGCATCACTTTCGTGTTACAGAAGGGGCTGCAGACACTTGTGCATCTCCTTCTGTAATACCGATAGAGCTGGCGTTCATAAAGTGGCAGAACTATCTTCAGAGGTCAAGGCCCCATGCAAATGAGGGAATCCTTTTGCCTTTGTGCCCATGCCATAATATAGATGTGGGCGCAGAGGCAAAGGACCTGTCATTAGGCGCACTGACAGTACTCTACCTAAAAGTGGTGCACTGTCAGTGCGTCCCCTGATGGCAGCCCTCTGGAGAGGGTGAAGGGGGGTCTCATGGACCCTCAAAACCTCCCTTTCTAGGCGGATGCCGTCACTCACTGCACCCACCTGCAAGGGCATCTCTAATCCCCCTTAAAAGTGATGGCAGGTTGCTGCCTGCACTGTGAAACATGGAGCGGCTTCAAAGCAGTCGCTCTGTTTTTCACATGAAGGCACTGCCCCAAGGGCAGGGCAAGTTCACGGCTGCCATGGGGGCAGTGCATTCCATGTATTGGGGTGCACATTCCCTGTTTGCGGACAGTGCACCTGATTTAAGGTGCACAGAGCACAAACAGGGAAAGTGGTACCTTTACATAATAGGGCCACAATTGCGTCTCCAGTATAGGATTGATTTCACTCAGCACCATCAGTGATGTGCCTCAGCCCCATGTCTAGCCTGAGAGGAAGCAGCGGGATAATGATTGGTGGACCCATCAGCTGACGTAGGAATTGATTTTTCACAATTATCATTTTGGCCATATCCTTGTGACCCCAAAGCGCCACCCCATAAAAGGCTACTCCTAAGGCCTGCTGCTTATATATTTGGAAGACTGGTGAAATTGGGCAAAAGTGGGATCCTCATTGCACTTTGGCCAGCCCCCGGTGTATTGCTCTAGTTTAAGTCTACCCCTTTTAATATTGCACATCCAATCTAGCTGTTCTGTGAGGGTCGGGCCTAGGTGTTCAGAAGTGTGCACACGTTCCGTGGGGGACACTTTGAGTTTGGGATTGGAGCTTGTAGATTGGCAGGGGTTTAGGACCATGTATTTGTTTTTTTGCTACATTTATGTCCAGGCCCCTTTGGCTGCAAAAGTTCTCAAAACATTTAAAAAAATTGAAGCCTCATAGGTGTTTTGGACAGTAGCAATGTGTCGTCTGTAAACATTAAGGCAGAAACCCTTATGATTGCCAAACATTGGGGCATCACCATGACATTGGTTCAGATGTGAGACTGAGTCATTGACATAAAGTGTAAAGAGGGTAAGGGCATGAACGCAGCACTGTCTTACCTCTCTGTTTACAGGTAATGGGTTCGTCAGCTCGCTCAGTTGACCACATCGGACTATGTTATGTTTGTGGAGCTTCGTTAAGATAGCTAGGAGCTTGTTGAACCTGCCAGTGTGGAACTGGGGACCAGGTCAAATGCAGACCGTAGGTCAACGAATTCAACATTGAGCCAACCTCCACCCATTATCACAGTTTTTCAGAATATAAGTTGCAGGTGAACAACCTGATTTACGGTACTGGTACATTTCTGGAAGCCCACCTGTAATGGAGTAAGAATCTTACTGCCAGTCATCCATGCTTGTAACCTTTCAAGTAGTATTCTACTGAACAACTTCTGTGAGCTGTCAATTAGGTTTATCAGCTTATAACTGGATGGCTGCGATAGGGGACCTTTCTTATATATTCTCAGCCCCCGCCAAGTCGGAGGAAGTGGTGCTCCTGACATGATTGCATTAAAATGTAAAGTGAAATAAGGGTTCCAGGCATCAGTCTCGCTTAGGTACAGATCTCCCAGGATCTTATCCAGGCCAGGGGCTTTATTTGGGATGATCTTACTAATTGCAGAGTTTACTTCCTGTATCTTGATGGATGGTATTCCTTCACTAGTATTCCCTTTGTCCCCATCTTCGAATTTGTTGTCCCACAAGGTAGGCGGGGTATCGCTATCCTTTCCCTTCATAGAATACAGGCTGGAAAAATTAGTGACCCAGTCTACTGCAAGGACATTAGTCTCGATTGGGTAATAGCCATCTCGACTCCCTGAGGACACAATGTTCCTGAAAGCATTCTGGACACCTTTTCTAACTGCATCCAGCAGGCCTTCCAACTTTCCCTCTTCCCAGACCCTGTAGGCAACTTTAATAGTCTTCTTATAGGCCTCCCTTCTTGCTTTGATCACACCCCTGTCTTGATGTTTAATGGTGGATAAGAGGGCTGACCTTGCTTTCTTGCAGGATTGGTTGTACCGAGGACTGGGGACTTTGCCTCCCTATGACCCTTTTGCTTCCACATAAAAGTACTTTTTTAGACCCGGATACAAATTGTTGATGGTGCTACTTTACTCCAGGTTTCCCCCTGGTCTGGGGCCTGAACCAGTAGAAGAAGTCACTCAATGCTTTCTGCTACTAAATTGTATACGTTCCCGACCAACTCCTGGAAGTGCACCATAGTGGACCACTTTACTCTATGCTTGTTGTTAGATGCATGCAATCTTCAGTCAAAGGGTTCATTGTCAAGTATACACAAAGCTAACAGCCGCTGACCACAGGTTTTGCAGCTTAATCCCATCAAGTTCAATTTAATGTCCTGTGCATATTTTCCGGCACTTGCTGCCGTTTGGTGCCACTGAAGGCCAGAAAACAGGATATTGTTCAATTGGAAGGTGCACCAGAAAATAAATTCAATGTAGCAAATTTCAGTCCATCATCTTCTTTTATTTTTCAAAATTATTACATGTCAATTAAAATCAGCCAACGCGTTTCGTTCCTGTCACACTAGGAACTTCATCAGAGCTTAATGTATATTATAGTGTATTCACAACATTTTGCAGTGTTAATTGCTGTACCATCATGAGGTAATCACCAGATTTAAATTCATCCCGTTCATGGAGGGTACATGTGGACCATATCAAGCCCCCTCTCGAGATCTTGGAAGAGTGCTCAAGATGAGGTCATAGGAAGGAGATGCAAAGCTTGAGCTGCACAAAAGAGCAGAGAAAAAAAGAAATTAATTGTCACTAACTCTCTTACAGCAGGCAGAGAGATCAATATCTAGAACCAGGGCATAATGATCACTATCCTGCCTAGATAGAACAATCATATCAATAACTAGCAGCCAGGCCCTTACATCTACCAATATATAATCAATGAGACTGGTGCATGAAAGACAATTAAAATGTATATTTCCCTTCCTGTTCCTGTTATAATGTTCCCAGCTCACAATATCAATAAATTAACCTTTCACATCCAATAACACAAAAAGAATAAAATAAAATAACTTAATTTCATAGCTGATGTCCTGATAAGTGAAATGATGATCCAAAAAAACAATCGGAAAAAGTATTGATCAAAAAAGCCCCCAAAATGGCAAAATAAAACATACAATGTGACTGCAATAATACAAACATTCCATCCAAAACTGAAAAACTGTGAAAGAATGAAAATGTTCCAGGACAACTGAAAAAGCAAGGAAAAAGTAAAGAATAAATTTGGTTAGCAGATAACCAACTATGTTCCCTTGCAAAAGGTAATAATCACATCCAGGTTAAAAATAAAGTCAGTCAGTCAGTCATTGAATCCCACCCAAACAACATTTGCAGTCCTCATTTAAGCACACCACAGTAGAAAAGTATTAGAAAAATAATAAATTAATATAAAACCTACAAACAATTCAGATAAGTATGAAGACTTACAATAAGGCCGGCCGCACTACCTACGAACAAATACTAGATTACCTAACATCTCATCTCTAACACTAAACCTTCAGAAAAAGACTTTCAATTATTATTACCTGAACTGGAGAGCAGGAATGGGAATCCACGACACAAAGTGATGAAGACAGACTACAAAAGCAAAGAAACTGGCAGAACAATTAAACTTAAAAAAAGGACTTCACGTAGGAAACAATGGAAGAAATAAAATGTATTCTATTTATTAATGTTTGTAAAAGAATCAAAAAAAGGAGGGGTGGACAAGGGCCCCCCCTCCTTAAGCATAATTATGCCCTGAGAACCACCACCTCGCCAGGGCTTAATTTTATCAACGCGGGTGGAAGCCGCTCGGATACCTGGGCCCCGGGCACTACCACCTCCCCGAGGCTATAAAAATAGTAAAATGGGGGAGCCACATGAACTCTCCAACCCCGGTGACCGCCACGTCCCCCGGGCTACATTCTCAGTAATGATGGGACTCAGGGATCCTCGTGCCCCGGCAACCACCACCTCCCCAGTGTAAATGGTTTAAAACAGTGGGAGGGGGCCACGTGGCTCCCCTCCTGAGCCATATATGGACCAGGGACCACCACCTCCTCGGAGCCGGCCCATGATCCACAAAGGAGTGGGGTCAGACGGCCCCCCTCCTGGAGCCATATCTGAACTCAGCAAAACTCTCCTCTTCCAGCAAGTGAAAGTGGAGAAATGCTCTCCCTTGCTTAAAGCAGAGGTTTCACCTGTTTCCCCACCCGCTGTCAAGCAAGCAGGGAAACAGATGGATGAATTGCTTTCACACACATGGAGCTGCATGTTTAGCACCTCCCAGTGTTTAAAAAGAATGTCAACTCCCCCATGAAAGAGGGGAGCTGGCAGGGACCACGGGGGCCTTGAGGCTCCCCCGTGGTCCCACTGCACACTGGGTGAGATGGCCGGGCCCCAGGGAATGATGTCCCCGGGGCTAAAAAGTGGGCAATAGCTGCAGCCAGCAATAGATCTCCATGGAGTAGGAGCAGAACAGGTGTTGAGCTTCCGGCTCAGCAAGAACCTCCTCTTTTACAACCATTGGCTTCCAGATCTCCAGCAAGAAAAAGTAAGAGTACTCCACCATCTTCTCCAAGCCCCCCTTCTGATGATCTGGACACAGATTGGACCGCGGCTGAGTCTGAGACATGCCAGGAGATTCTCAGGAAAAGAAACGTTTTTGAAAGACTTACAATTATGGTAGGGGATGAGGAGGATGATGAGCCAGTCATTGTCATGGAAGCTGGCCCAGATGAGACCCAAATTACCCCTTCTATTAAACCTGCTCTGAAGGATGTGGCACTACCACCATTTTTCATATATATATGGCCCCCACTGAGACCTGCATCTAACTCTACCTCAGTAGTACGCACTGCAGAGAGGCACTTGTTGACACACCGCCTACTTCTGGTTCATCAGACATTGGCAGTGGTACCAGTGGCCTACAAAAAAAGAACACCTCTCCAGTTTGGAACTTCTTTAACATTAGTAAGCAGGAGGAGAACATTGCAAAATTGCTCCATTTGCTACACAAGTGTCCATTGAGGTAAGCCTGGTTCGCACTATAGTACTGGAGGCCAAACGACTCATATGAAAAAGAAATCAAGCAATCCTCTAGGAGGCACACCTTAAATAAATTAGTGGTGGTGGTGAAGGCGATGAGAGAGGGGAGTCAGTTCCGATTACGGTGGGAGGTGAAGGGGATGAGGAAAAAGAGGCTGACATTTTTACTCAAAGCAGGCCTGTCCCCAGCAGTGCGCCAGTATCACCCACCTCAGCAACCTTACAATGGTAAAAGATAAAGACACCACAGCAGCATACAGTGACTGTCCCAACAAGATGTGCATTGAGTCTACCACCTGCTGGTTCATCTTCTCTCCGGAAGTCGCCAGTGGCAGTGGCACCAAAAAAGAAAGAAATTCAGGCTACTATTACAGGCATTTTTAGGTAGGAGGGGCTGTACAAATGCAACCACCCATGGCACATTTGTACAACAGGAACATGGCTAAAATGTCAGCAGTGGACCTCCTCTCTTTTTCTTTTGTGGAACAAGTGGGGTTTCCAGAATTTGTGGTGGCCATCTGGCCAAAATGGAAGATTCCTGCAGGACCTATTTTGCCAAAGTTGCTATTCCAGTGCTCTATCACGATGTGCTGCAATTGTTTGGACACGCTTTGCAACACGGTACTGTTCACACGATTCACCTGAAAACAGACATGTAGACCAGTTGTCAAGCCATTGAGTAAATGTGTATCACTGCACACTGGCTCTCTTTTGTGGGGGTTAGGCAACAGCTATCTGCAGGTCTCAGTAGTGAAGAAACTTTCAAGGGCATTCAGCAGCATGCAACTGTAGCCACGTTCACCATGGAGAAATCCCATACAGCTGCTAAAATCTTGGAAGACTTTAACAGTAAGGGCTTTTATGGCTGCAACCCAGACGTCTCAAAATTGGATTTGCTGCCATGCACAATGGCAGGGTCCTGTGTTTGGCACATTGCATGAACATCATTGTGCAGGACTTTCTTAAAAAGAAGACATAGTCAGCAACGTACTGATCACCTGCAGAAGAATCTGCACTCATTTCAGCCCTTCTTTTAAAGCCTGAAAGCAGATGAGGATCATTCAGCGTGCTAATAGAGTACCAGTTAAAGCCCTCATACTGGATGGGCCATCAAGTTGGAACTCGACCAATTGCATGTTGCAACATCTGTTTGATCAGTACAGACCAATCAATGAGTATGTCATGCAACGAGAGGATGCAATTGGGAAAAGCATGATCATTGTGATGGGCAAATGGAGCTTAGACAAGTACCTGACAGAGATGCTACTTCCTTTTGAAGTTTTCACATGGGAAGTCAGCAAGCTGGACAGTACAATTGGCCAAGCTATCCTGTTGTTGCATCTGTTACAAGACCAGTTAAAAAAGGTGCCTGAAAGGATCACACTCATAAGTCCGAATATAAACAAAGATGCTCATGAGTTGGTTGAGGGCTTACTCCTTCGCTTTGATGCTAATTCAAAGCTGCAAAAAGACGTTGTGTCATCCAAAAAGTACATCTATGCACAATACATGATCCACGGTACAAAAAAATATTGGCCACTTTCATTCCCTTTTCAGACGAGGATGCTTGACAATGCAAGACATGGATTTTTGAGCGAGCCGGAGTCCTGGAAGAAGAATGGCTGGAAATGAGAGTCCCACTCCTGAAAAAAAGGTATGTAGTGCTGCCTTCAACTTTCAGAGATATCAGTCCTTTTGTCTCACAGCAGTCAACACCAGCATCAAGAACACCGGTAATAACAAGAACAACAGGAACACAAGAATCAGCCCCAACCGCTGCATTGCCTTGGTATCAAGTGGCAGGGCTTAAGGTCAGTGCAGAGGTGAAGGCAAAAGAGTTCAAGCAAGTGGAGTGGCAGTACAAATGGCCATGGAGAGGATGTTCCAGGAATATGTGGATGACCCAAAAGAGGTCTATGTGGATCAAAACCAATTGGTGTATTGGTATGGAAAAATTCACCAATAGCCAGTGCTCAGCAGGCTGGCAAAAAGTATCTGGCTTGTCCAGTAACCAGGGTATCAGTTGAGTGTGTGTTCAGTGCAGCTGCCACAGTTGTCACAGTGAGAAAGAACAGTAGATAGATTGACCACCAAATTACACTGTTCCTGAGTTACCACAGGAGGAGGCGGAGGGTGATTGGTCAGACCCAGGCCAGAGTGTGCTAGCTGACCAACTTCTGGGTAAACCACCTGAGTTTGAGCATGAACTCTACTTCCCTGACTGAGTAGGCCACCATGGAATTTTCATCGTCAAACTGCTTTGCCCAAAAAAATAGATATAGCTAGGGGAACATTATATGTTTTGTTTTTTTGTGTCTGACTAACTTCTGCAGCCCCACCATTTTAGGCACATGTATGGATGGATTGGAGTTGTACTTGTGTTCAGTGAAGAAGCCTACCACCATTCCCTTCAAGGACATTGGAGAGACAATGTCTGCCTCCATCCTATGCCTTTCTTTTTTTCCCTTCCCTAGCAGGACTGCTCCAGAACATTTGATTTACAATTTGTCCTATGTGTGTTGTTTGCATCAAACAGGAGATACAACTGTGTAACACAGTGCTTAGATTGCAACAGGTAACTATTGCTCCAATGAGTGATAGACTATTGAATGATTGTGAGTGATGATTGATGATTCATGGGTCGGCAAACAGTGAGGGAGGGTGTTCAACTAATTTGTAAGCTTGATTTTGATCATTTGCAATGTTTGGGGCCTGATGGGGGATAATTTTTCTGAAGGTCATTGACCCTTCGCCTTTGACACTTATCGAGATTTGCTTGCCGGGCCCACTCCTTTTTTCTGGTTCTCAATCTTCAAGGATCAGAAAAGTCAATTTAGTTAACAAGCACAAATCCAAACACAAAAATTACTCAATGTTTCTCTTCATGTTCATCAACAGCAGTGCACTACAGGTCAGTCTCACATTTGAGTCAGGACGGAGTTGGAGTAATGCAGGACTACCTCAACATCAGCCAGGAGAAAGACTTCAGAGAAGCCAACATGATGCTGACTATAAGAGGCCTACACAGCTCTCTGGACTGGCAAGAGGAGGTGCGCCAATTCTTCTGTGTGTGCTGGGTCAGTTGTGAAACTCTGCTATTATGTGGTTGTGGTCGGGTGTGTGGCCTGTTGTTGTAAGTAACTGGAGACAGACATGTGGTGTCACATCATCACATTATGCATGCACTTGGCTAAATGTTATGAATATGATGACAGTTGTGAGGTTGATCAACCCATTACATGTAGCCACTTATTCATGATTGGTTATAATTTTCTCTCACTTAAACGATCACTTATAATTCATAAAATGAATGATTATAGTAGACTATGCACTTGCTCCGAGTCTACTTGGTACAGTCCTCACGAAGCTTACCTTCTGTCCTTCTACCTTGACTCTACAATAAAGCTTCTGTTTTACAATCTGCAGGCCTTCTCTTCTCCTGCACAAAAGGTGAAAGCTCCACAACACTCCTGCTTACCTTACCAGACCGCTTCATCCAGGTATGCAAGATTGAGAGACAATCCGAGAAGAATGCAGATGCACTGCCCAATTTGGCAATACAGTATCATTTTTCTTTTAACAATCATTTTTTAGAACTGTGTGGGTTGACCTCAGTCCTCTGCAATTTGCATTTTTCAAACCTAGATGAAGTAACATTTATATATATCTAATAATAACTTAGGTCTCTGGGGCTGAAGGACTATTTGCAATGTATTTAACTGAACTGTGTCATACTCATTCCTTCCATAACAGATTGATGATGATGTGCTTCTCATCACCCTGATGAGTATTTTCATTTATTCTGTAGTGTTTGTCTTTGTCACACCTTTACCCAAATACCCTTTCCCACCCATTCATCAAACCCCTAACCCTCTCTCCCCGGGCTGTATGATTTTATAGAGGTGTGGCTGAATTTTATACCATAAATGGATCACACACTTGGTGGGGCGGATGTGATCTTCTATAACCTTAGCAATAGCCCACTCTAGCCCCATTTCTACTCTCATGCATCATTCGCCAACATCATCATTCAGGCCTTATGCTGGGTTGGGTAAATCTGTAAACACTCAATCTTCACCACTCCTGCCTCCAGTCCAGTCCACTTCTCCTGACTCGAGGATTTAATAAGTTTAGTTTTAATTAAAATACTAGCTCCCCATTGTTCAAAAGAAGTTATTATTGCTAGATTCCCAACTACAAACTGGTTTGCATCACTATGAGGGCTAGAAGATTGTGACTGACTTTTGCAGGAGGGCCGGGGAGTCGCGAAACTATAGCTGTCATCCATTAACCAGGGAGAATCTACCGAGATCTCTGCTGTTGACTATGTCAACTTTAGTGTTCCTCTAGTTGCCGAGAGAGTTGGCAACTCTGGGTCAACTAGTCTATCTGAGCCTAGCCCACTTAAAATACTTTCATGGAACATAGCGGGTTTAGGTTCTAAAGTTGCCTCAGAGGATTAGTCTTCCTTTATAGAAGAGGCCGACATAATAATGTTTCAAGAAACCTGGGCAAGGGAAATGTATTTCAGGCCAGGCTTCTTGTCTTTCGGGAAACTAGCTACCCCAGCTCCTAGAAACAAGGGCAGATCTTTGGGAGGTCTCTTAATTTGGGTCCGACAACAGGCTGATATTGTAGTTAAGGAGGTGGAAATAGCAGATTTGTACATTTTGGCTCTTTCTATTTCTGTTGGATGTGGTCTCAAGTGCATCCTAGTGAATGTTTACGCCAGAGGTCAGGTGGGTGGAAGAACTTCACCCACAGTGGCTGCTCTTGATATCTTCCTGCAGTCCCAAAAAATCCTATGGATATTATTATTGCTGGAGATTTCAATTGTACCTACGAACCCCTTGGTTTTGAAGATGGAAATCTCACATGTGAGGAGGATTTAGTTTGGGGTATCCCGACCTTGTCATTAAATCCTGTTAAAAATTGGTCGGCAGCCGCACTTCAGCTAAAGGCACTCACAATGGAGTATGGGCTCCGGGCAGTTAATGGTAGGTCCAAATCAGACCCCCAGGGCAAACCTACTTATAACATGGGTACAAAGCATAGCAGGATAGACTATTTTATTTTAAATATTGAACTGTGGTCCAAATTGATTGATATGGAGGTACGAGTTAGGACATAGAGTGATCACGACCCACATTTAGTACAGTTGGAAGGCTTCACGGAAGAGAGAGTGGAAATAGAGAAAGTTGGTGTTCCGTCCTCTATTTTAGTCACTAATAACAGTCGTAGAGTTAAGTGGGACCACATTGTAAATGATGAAGTTAGATGCTCTATGATTAGGCAAATTTTATCGGATACCCTTGCTGCTGTCACCCAGTTAAATATAGATAATGCAGGAGTCAATGTTCAAGGGTTAACAGCACAGCATTTAGTAAGTTAAGAAGCTGAGGTCAATCCTTTTTAAGTCAGGCCCAAACCCCAATTGTGCCAATAAAAAAACCCAAATATTTAAGTCGGCTAAGTGGTACAATGGGGACTGTAAGAGGGCTTTCAGGGCTTTATCTTGTGCAATTAAAGTGGGGCAAGTTCCAGAAATCAGGAGATGTCGTGCGGCATATAAGCAAACCCAATATTCAGCAAAGAGGATGTTTGACGAGTCACGTTGGAGGGATTTGTTGTCATCATGTTGGGATAGGAATTGGAGTAAATTCTGGCACCTTATTAAATGGGGAAGCGGTATTGATAACCCTAATCTGGTAAATCATGTCTCCCCTGACGACTGGGTTATCTTTTTTGAGACCCAGTTTGCCTGCACTAATCTGATGATCCCGTTTTCCTCTTTGTCCTACCCAAGAGTGGGAGCATTATCATTTTCCTATGCAGAGGTGGAGCATGTACTGGAAGGTTTACCGGCCGGTAAAGCACCAGGCCTAGATGGGATCCCTGCAGATATTTTTGAAATTGATCATGTAAATTGGGTTAAATATATCCAAATATTGATTAATGGTATTGCAGGAGGTGCCCCCATACCCGATTCATGGCGGGGGGCTGAAATAATCCCTATATACAAAAAGGGCGATCAGGCCCTGCCATCCAATTATAGGCCTATCAGCCTGATTGACACTACCCAGAAGCTGGTGGCCAAAATGGTACTCAATCGGGTAGCAGAGTGGATAAATGAAAATGATATACTTTCAAATTATCAGGCGGGTTTCCGGAGCCATGTCAGCACTATTGACCAGGCATTCAGATTTATGATGCTGTATTGGAACACAGTAGTGCTGGGTGGTGGTGTCCTATATGCAGCATTTGTGGACCTTAAATCCGCCTTTGATTTGGTTCCACGGAACAAGCTTTGGGAATCTTTGGAAAGGGCTGGGATGCCATTAGAGATTTTATCATTTATTGTTAGGCTCCATGAAAACAACTCTGCTTGTGTGAGATGGGGAGGGCAAGGGGAGATCACTAATAGTTTTAAAGTGGTTAAAGGTGTGCGTCAGGGGTGCGTGCTTGCTCCCACTTTATTCTCCCTTTTTATTAACAACGTTGTCCCCTATTTCATAGATTACCCCACGGATGCCCCCACACTTGCTGGGTCAAGAATACCGATTTTAATGTTTGCGGACGATACTCTTTTATTGTCCAAAACTAAAAAGGGCCTCCAACGTGCTCTGGATCGCTTCCAACTTTTTTGTAGTGATAATGAGTTGGAGGTTAATGTTGGGAAGACAAAATTTATGGTCCTACATAAGAGGAAAAAAATTAGTATATCACTCAGAATGAATAATGCCCCTATTGAACAAACAGACCATTTTGCATATTTAGGGGTGACTCTGGGATGGAGACTTAATTGGAACCATCAGTTGGATCTCTCGGTAATTAAACATAACCAACTAGCGGGAGCACTCCTAAAAGAACAAAGATCCTCTTTAACTAAACCTATAGCTCCAGTAATGAAGATGTATCATGGGAAGGTCCAAGCGTCAATACTCTATGGTGCGGAACTTTGGGGTTTTGAAAACCTGCAACCCCTGGTACTTGCCCAAAATAATTTTTTGCGATTCCTAACTGGTCTACCTCAATCTACACCCCTAAAACCATTGCTGCAGGATCTGGGGAGTGTAACATTTGAAGAGATAGCAGGGTTTAGACCACTGGCTTATTGGAGACGCTTGTGGACCACCCCAGAGTTAGCACCCTACGCCTTGGCTCTCAAACATCTTATAGGGGTGGATAAGTCCCGCCAAATCCCTTGGCTCTACAAAATCAGAGCTGTCCTTATGGCTATGAACCTAGGACAACTTTGGCTAGATCCAGTTGGGAATTCCTTCCCGTCGAAGATAGAGCTCAAGAGACTGTATGTTGAGATGCCCCAATCTAAATCTTATGCTCAGATCACTGGGGGCTCACTAACTGATCTCTTTATGGACCATAAGGTCGATTATTCACTGGAACCCTACTAGGACATTATTATTGGAATTGGAAACAGGAAGTTGTACCATCAATTCAGAGTTGGATGCTTACCTTTAAAATCATTTACCAAAAATTGGGGTCAAAATCTGGGTTTAAATATGGATACTTCCTGCCACTGTTGCCCAGGGATTCCAGAGACTATTCCACATGTGCTATTTGTTTGCCCAGCATATAGAGTACCCCGTATGAAGCGGATTAAGCCCCTGTGCAAACAATTAGGTATAAGTTCTGCGCAAACAGCTTTGCGCATTTTTAAGTGGGACACAAAGGAGGTTATTGTAGTTGCCGTGGCGAAGTTCTGGTCCTTGTGTTGGGTCATAAGAAGGAAACATTTGCAGACTTAAAATCTATTATTGGATTCCATGTTTTGTGGATTATTTCTTTGTACTGTTTTATTGCTATCATATTAGTCTTGGAATATTTAATATCTTTTTATGTAATTTATTGATGTGGGTTTTGTATATTTGTTGATGCTGTGTCTTTTATGATTTTTAATCGAATAAAGACTAATGAAATGAAATGCTAGATTTGTTAGCATATCGGGTCTTCTTTTTTGTGTCGTGGTGGTGGTCTGGTCTCCAACAGTCTTTCTAAAGTTATGATAATATAACCCAATACCTCTGTGTTTTCTTTCAATCTAGGTGCCTGTGATCGATAATCCTTTGATTAATCCTACAGTTGGTGTTCACCTAGGTGGGAGTGATACCTTGCTTGTGATTCCTTCCCTGTTAGCATGCTAGCCTGCCACTAGTACCACCACCATAAGATGGCCCCTTGGGAAACCCTGCTGTATAAAGACTGAGAGAGGTAGCAGCCCTAGCTTCATCTATTCTGGTAAGAGAACTATGAAGGGAAGTGAACTAGTTTAGTTAGTGTTGGAAAACGAGGCAGCATCTGTGAGGCCTGCACAAATAACATGACTACATTTGTCCTTCACTGGGAACCAAACACCCAATTGTAGCGCCTGACTCTCAGAGGGTAGCGTTGCAGAGCAGTCTGAGGCTTACTCAAGGGAGGTGGTGTGGGCTAGTAATCGCCATTTGCAGGTACACAAAAATAACACTCAATAATTGATTGTCCAGTCTGTACTTTGCTTAATAAAAGTAAGAGTACATTTATTAAACACACACACTACTCAATACTATGCACCAATTTACAAATATACATAAGCTGTTGGAATTACTTTGTGACATTGCATAACATCTCCACCCCTCCCGCAAAGGGGGGGTGGGGTCTAGTACCATCACTCCCATGTATGCACATCAACTTGCCCCCAATGCAGATAGCTGAACATAACCTGGAGCGAGGGCCCTGCGCACTGGCACCATCCCAGTGGCGACCCACCCCATTACCTCAACAAGCATTAAAAAGCGGTAAACCTGCCTTGGTGACACATGACCATGACTGAGCATCTCCTACTGACCATAAAGTATGCATCTCTATATCTTAAGGGCTAGCAGTCTGGGGTCTTCACCTAAGCGCAGCAGCAAGAATCTATGTTTACGCACACTTTAGAATGACAGTACTCATCACCTTGGTTGATCATTTGAATGCATTGCAATTACAGCCCCTAAAGGCATCACAGATGAAATTATAGGATTGTGCATATACAGCCAGACACCCTAGCAGGACTGTCTGGCAACATAGCCCCACTTGGCTTATGACATCTCCTTACACATGTGACTTACAGTCCCTTCAAAAGAAGTACTCCTGGCAACTACACTTCTCCTGCAGTGCGCCTCTTCACTTTGAAAGGAATCACAGGTAAAAGCATGGGATTACGTAAATACAGCCAGACCCCCTAGCAGGAAGGTCCAGCAACATAACTCCATTTAGCTTAACATCACTTTACACAGGTACTTCACTTTACACATGTGACTTTCAGTCCACCTAAAAAGAAATAACCAATAGTAAATGCATTTCGGTGCGATTACACCACTTCACCTCCAGGGGATGCCCTTCTCCAGACATCCCCAACTCAGCCCTTCACTCCATGATGCACTTCATAGTACACCCTCAGCTGTAGAACATAAGTTCCATCCTAGAAGGTGTTAAAGGCTGGCTGAGCACTTGAGGGGTTATTCTTTCAGATGCCCCGTGAAACTTATGGGTGGACTGTTTTTCTTTATGCTGGGGGAGGCTGCGGTGCTCCAGCAGCCCCCGTGCAACCCTTTTCACACATGAGGGTGACCCCCTCCTCTGGGGGTCACCCGGCACCAAAACGGTAGATTTCTTAGTGCTGGGGGGGGGGAGGACTGTGCTTCTTCAGCAGCTCCCCCAGCACCTTTTCACAAGTGAGGGTGACCCCCCTCCTCTGGGGGCCACAAAGCACCAAAACGGCAGATTTCCAAATACCTGGTGAGGCATTATGGGGCGCTTCATGCTCCTCTTTACCAGCCCCAGCCACTGGGAACACTCTCCTCCGCCCTCGGGGTCTCTGATTCAGCAGGGTGCTGTCTTCACTGGCTCTCCTCCTTGGCCTCTCTTCTCCCTGCGCAGAGGCCACTGCTCCTGCGCACCGGTCCTGGGCTCTTCTTCTGGTGCTGTTAGGGTGCTGGGGCAGTCAGGGGGTCTCTCCTTCCAACTGCCCATTGCGCAAGGCTCCAGCACCTTCAGCCTCAACAGACCACACCCCAGAGAGAGCTTCTCTTCCTGTGCAAGCACTTTTTTAAAGTTGAGTAGGGGGCTGTCAGGAAGTCCCTGTTGGTCCTATCAAACAGCGACACATCACTTTCCTGCCCCTGCTCCCTCCTTCTTGTCCAGCCTCTGGGTTTGTTAAAAAATGGCATCCTCCAGTGTCTCTGGCCAGATAGCCTCTGAAACCCAAATCCTTCCCTCCTTGGTGCAGCCTGGTGCCTGGCACCTAGTGATGGATGAGGCTGTAGCCCCACCCATCATCTCTTCATGGAGAGGAGGCCTTCGCTTGTGGAAGAAAGGTTATCAATCCATCCAGTTGAGGTCAGCCCTCAGCCTGGGTCTGGTCATGGCTGGCTCAGAGAAATATGACAGTTCTGGATGACCCAAAAGCAGAACAAATATGACTTTGGACTCTGCAGAATACTTATTTTCACATCCGCTACATTGGACTTAAGTGCGTGTCTGGAATCTGTAGGCCTAACGGAAGTTAATCTAGCCATGGGCCCCACATCCCCATAGGGGAATAATGAAGTGAAAACACAGTAAAACACAGTAAAACACACTGACTTTCCCTGGCATGTTTCTTTTTAGTGTATAAAGCCTATTCCATGTCACCACCCAATACTGCATAAGTCCTGCCACACCATTCACTTTGGAGCTGCTCCTGGACTGCGCACGCTAGGAATCTCCCCTGCGCAGTCCGTACACGTGTGCACACGCATGTACACATGTGTCTGCATGTAACCAGCCCGGTGTCCCTTACTCCAACTGCTGCGCAGTGGCCTGGACAAGCCAGGGGAACACCAGTAAAATCCCCATGCTGTCTCTTACATCCTGAGTTCACTGTGGGTGAGTCCCAACTTATGAGACTCCCCCACATTAAAAGCTCAACAATTAGGTGCTCAAAAAGCAAAAAATCCGTGCGGCCCATAGTGTCAGAACCACCTTCTAACAGTTAGTAACTAACTTCTACTGAAAATGTTATTTATCCAGGTTGTTGCAGGCAATGGCAATCCCCCTAGTGGTCAATGTAGTTACAGAGTGTATTAGGAAAAGGGTATAACTAACTGGAATTCACTTTTAAAGCTTATTTAAAAGACTGGGTACACTAAAAGGCAGTAATGCACAGTAAAACAACAAAATGAAGATTTGAGGCATAAATAAAGAAAAATAAATATTTCCCTGTTATTTTTTTTAACAATTATAAAACCCACATTTTCCACCCACAACAGTCCCACCCCTCTCACCAAACATATCACCACCTTTTCCAACCAATGTCCAAAGAAAAATTAAGCATCTAAAGTCCAAACCCTGATCCCAACTCCCTTTTACACTCTCTCCATCCACAAAAAAGTCCCTCCAACCAAAGATTTTTTTTTAAAAAGGGCTTTAGAAGAGAGCGTCTTCTACATGGGTCATTTGGCAGGCAAGTTTCTGCTCCATCTGAGACACCCTTACCTCAAGCCGCACAGGATGTTGCAGAATGCTGTGCTGGAATGTGCAGTCTGAGCAGGAGGGGGGCAACAGTGGTGGTGAGCTGACAGCTGCCAACGGTGCCGGTGGTGATGTTGTTGGATGGTGGATGTGGCATGCAATTTGAACTCGGGCCAGTGGTAGCGGCAGCTGTTTCAGCCTCCTCCTCCTCCTCCGCCACCACCACCAGCCAATTATACTCCTGTTGGATTGTCTCTAGCCTCTACCACTGAAACTGGGCTGCTATCCAATGCCGTGTTGGTACAGGTGGTGGACCAGCAAGAGTAGATATATCAAGAAAAAAAGAAAAACGACAAATTGTAATCCATGCCTTGTGCACACTTGTTTAAAATGAAATGGTGGCACAGTAGCAGTACATTTCGGGTCCCCTTGGACCATTGGAAATGTATGTGATTAGGAGAGTAACAGGGCCATTTTTTTCTCCACACATGCCTCACATATAAAAACACTTATTGGCTGAAAAGAATTAAGGCAGAATAACATAACACCAGAATAAAAAAGAGTAATTCTTCTTCTTTTAAAGGCTTTCCTAGTAAAAAATGAAAAAGACACTTTGGTGCCGATTACGATCCGGCAAAAACATTCCCCGTGCGACTCGTATCCGGACTTTTTACCGTACGAATCGTACAAGTGCCGTACGAACTGGCAATCACGATTCGCATGGTAAAAAGTCCATACGAACCGCATTGGGAATGATTCCCCACACGTCCTCGGGTCGGAAAATGTGTCCGACACGTCCTCGGACGATTTACCGTACAAATGTGAAAAGTCAAGTCCGACCGAGGAATCACGATCCATCCCGTGCGTCCGATGTTACAACCGTATGGAAAAAACACCGTCCGCACCGAACTCCCATTGCAACCATGGAGATATGTGCCCGCATACGCGCCAAACACTCCCCCCAGCACTCTTACGTTCGAGTCGTACTCCCCGTTAATGTACACCACCCCGTATGTACACCCGTGAACGTGTCGAACCCCCACCCGTGTATGTACACCCCAGTACGTTTGAGTCGTACCCCTGTACGTGTCGTACCACCGTGTACCCATACCCCAGTACGTTCGAGTCGTACCCCCACCCCTGTACGTGTTGTACCACCGTGTACCCACACCCCAGTACGTTCGAGTCGTACCCCCACCCCTGTACGTGTCGTACCACTGTGTACCCACACCCCAGTACGTTTCGAGTCATACCCCCACCCCTGTACGTGTCACACCCCCGTGTACCCACACCCCAGTACGTTTGAGTCGTACCCCCACCCCTGTACGTGTCGTACCCCCGTGTACCCACACCCCAGTACATTCGAGTCAAACCCCCACCCCTGTACTTGTCGTACCCCCGTGTACCCACACCCCAGTACGTTCGAGTCGTACCCCCACCCCTGTACGTGTCGTACCACCGTGTACCCACACCCCAGTACGTTCGAGTCGTACCCCCACCCCTGTACGTGTCGTACCACCGTCTAAGTACACCCCAGTACGTTCGAGTCATACCCCCACCCCTGTACGTGTCATACCACCGTGTACCCACACCCCAGTACGTTCGAGTCATACCCCCACCCCTGTACGTGTCGTACCACCGTGTACCCACACCCCAGTACGTTCGAGTCGTACCCCCCACCCCTGTACGTGTCGTACCCCCATGTACCCACACCCCAGTACGTTCGAGTCGTACCCCCACCCCAGTACGTGTCGTACCACCGTCTAAGTACACCCCAGTACGTTCGAGTCGTACCCCCACCCCTGTACGTGTCGTACCACCGTGTACCCACACCCCAGTACGTTCGAGTCGTACCCCCACCCCTGTACGTGTCGTACCACCGTGTACCCACACCCCAGTACGTTCGAGTCGTACCCCCACCCCTGTACGTGTCGTACCACCGTGTACCCACACCCCAGTACGTTCGAGTCGTACCCCCACCCCTGTACGTGTCACACCCCCGTGTACCCACACCCCAGTACGTTCGAGTCGTACCCCCACCCCTGTACGTGTCGTACCCCCGTGTACCCACACCCCAGTACATTCGAGTCGTACCCCCACCCCTGTACGTGTCGTACCCCCGTGTACCCACACCCCAGTACGTTCGAGTCGTACCCCCACCCCTGTACGTGTCGTACCACCGTGTACCCACACCCCAGTACGTTCGAGTCGTACCCCCACCCCTGTACGTGTCGTACCACCGTCTAAGTACACCCCAGTACGTTCGAGTCATACCCCCACCCCTGTACGTGTCGTACCACCGTGTACCCACACCCCAGTACGTTCGAGTCGTACCCCCACCCCTGTACGTGTCACACCCCCGTGTACCCACACCCCAGTACGTTCGAGTCGTACCCCCACCCCTGTACGTGTCGTACCCCCGTGTACCCACACCCCAGTACATTCGAGTCGTACCCCCACCCCTGTACGTGTCACACCCCCGTGTACCCACACCCCAGTACGTTCGAGTTGTACCCCCACCCCTGTACGTGTCGTACCACCGTGTACCCACACCCCAGTACGTTCGAGTCGTACCCCCACCCCTGTATGTGTCGTACCACCGTGTACCCACACCCCAGTACGTTTGAGTCGTACCCCCACCCCTGTACGTGTCACACCCCCGCGTACCCACACCCCGGTACGTTCGAGTCGTACCCCCACCCCTGTACGTGTCGTACCACCGTGTACCCACACCCCAGTACGTTCGAGTCGTACCCCCACCCTTGTACGTGTCGTACCACCGTCTAAGTACACCCCAGTACGTTTCAGTTGCACCCCCACCACAACCTCCTAAGTACGGAGCGCACCCCATGCCCCAACATCACAACCGCATGTACGAGTCGTGCCAAGCCACACACAAGGACAGCACCGTACAACCAAATGGCCCATCTACACACCGTACACACGCTCAAAACGCACGTACACAACCAGGACAAATCAAAACAACACAAGAATACACTATTCGAATGGCACAAAGCCACTAAACATGGCCAACACTCATAAAACACACATTCACTGACCTGCAACTGCCAAAAACAAACAGAGGCCCTAAACACCACCACTCCTTATAACACACCCACCCAAACTTCAAACACAGCCACACCCACCAATGGACCAATAAAAAGGGCCCACACACACAAACCATGAGCCTTTGCAACAGACTTACTGCTGCCAGACAGCACAGACAACTTACAGCACCTTACTACAAGCTTCACCACACCTTACCCTTGCACATCTCCACACAACCACCTTCACAAACACACCCTCATCACATTCGCACACACACCTGCACAACCACACCTACACACCCACAACCATCCACACACCCCCCCCCACCATCCACACCCCCCCCACCATCCACACCCACACCCCTCACCATGCCCACTACCAAGAATCCAAAGTTCAGTAACCGAGAGTTGGAGGTTCTTGTCGACGAAATCCTCAGAGTCGAGCCACAGCTCTTTGGAACATTGGTCAGAAACACCAGCATGGCAGCTAAAACAGCCATGTGGCAGACCATCGTCGATGCTGTGAATGCTGTTGCGGACACCAGAAGGACCAGGCAGGAATGCCAGAACAGGTGGTACGATCTGCGGAGGAGGGTCCGAGCCAAGAGGCAGGAGGAACACGACCAGGCCAACGCCACCGGAGGAGGGCCCTCCCGCAGACCTGTACACTACCAGCCCTGGGAGGAGAGGGTGATGGCCATACTGCCGGTGGAGGCAGTTGAAGGATTAGAAGGACCCCGAGACCCGGGTGAGTACACAAACAACGCACCTCACATGGGGGGAACGGCATCCACAACCAAAATCACTAACAGGCACGCAACCACCCCAAGCCATCGCATGACTCAACCACACTCCATGAGCACGCACATGCCACTGCTGCCACCATGCCCCATGCACCCAGCTGGACAATGTCAAGTCACAGGCCACAGAAGACACCAACACATGACACGGTAACCCGGATGGCGGGAGGGTGGGCCCCAAAAATCACATATTGCAACTAAGAAGCAGACAACAATGCCCTCTGCCCATATGGCCCAGGTCACAGCCAGACAAACAGTGTGTCCCCACACAGGAAAGACTCGCCAGCAAATGGCGGACGCCTTGCATCAACACATGGGGGTGAAGGCACTGTTTTGCACATGACAGCAGCTAATGAACAGCCAACATTGTGAAAGAGTGGCAGCACACACCACCACAGCAGCAGCGCACAGACACACACCACACCCAATGGGTGCCTGGAGATCAGAAACAAACTCACATCAACAAGCCAAGGGCCACTCAAAGATCTGTTAACAGTGTGTGCCCAGGAAGCTGGGCTGAGGTGACAGAGGGTGACACACAGAGGGAGGGAGAGGGGGACAGAGAGGGAGGGAGACGGACAGAGGGAGGAGGCTGACACACGGAGGGAGGGAGAGGGGGACAGAGAGGGAGGGAGAGGGGGACAGAGAGGGAGGGAGAGGGGGACAGAGAGGGAGGGAGAGGGGGACAGAGAGGGAGGGAGAGGGGGACAGAGAGGGAGCGAGACACAGGGAGAGCAAATCAGCCGTGTGGCATGTGCGAATGTCTGCTCGTCAGCAGGTAGACTGCGTGCATGTAGACAAGGGTGGCCAGTCCCAGAACCCCCCCTCTTCACACTTGTACATTATACAGTGTAGCGTGCCATTGGCTATTGGCTTTGTTTAATACGTTTTTAGGATCATTTTAACATCACTTGCGGCGTTGTTTTTATTTACACGCACTGCTACAACATTTCCATCTGTGTTGTACATTACCTTATAGACAGCCTATTGTTCCTTCTGTACTGTGTGGGGCTCCGGGGGCCGGTTTCTGTCTTGACTCGGTGTTTCAGTCTACCCGCCCTGGTCCGACTCGGTAGCCAATACCGTTGAGCGGAGGGCGGGCAGACAAGAGCAAGACACGCCCAGTAAAACCGGAATTGTCGAGCGGTTAGCGCTCTTACATCAATCCACACAGGGCTATTTAGCCCCTCGGAGGTCGAAGCGCGCAGCGGTTGCGCGCAGAGGGGCGCCATTGACGGCGCCGAAGACCAGCCAAAGACCTGCCCGTCTGCGCCCGTCCGCGACAGGACGGGGCCAGGGGCTATGGGGCCAAACAACACTGACCACCCATCTACGCCGATTCCTAGGATGACCTACTCAGCACAGGTACTCCTTGCGATAGGCCAGAATCAACACCAGCCTCAAGAGTGTATGATGGGAAGATGTCTCCAGTTAGACAGCCCATTTTCTTGCCGCTTTTGTCGAGCTCAATTTGGCATAGCTTCACAGGAGACTGGTTTTAATAAAAATACCCATTTTTCAAGCGTTAAAATGAATGGAAGTAAACCCTTTGTCGGAAGGAAAAATTTACTATGTAACATTAGATCCCTTTCTAAACATACGTCTGAGGTATGGGATCTAATCTCTACCTGTGAGCCTGACTTTTGCTTTCTCACAGAAACTTGGCTAAAACCCCATTCTAATCCAGCAATTGCGCTAGCAATTCCCTCAGGTTACAAAATAATTAGACTGGACCGTCCGAGCAAGTTAGGAGGGGGGATAGCCATTGTACACAAACATGACATTTACTGTACCATTTTGGCTGAATTGAGCTCACCAGTTATTGAATTATTGATTTTTAAATTTCACTATTCTCCTAAAAACATCCAGACGGGTGCCTTAGTATATCGCCCCCCAGGTCCATGCACTAATTTTTCCAACGCGTTAATTGAGGCTCTTGCCCCCCATATTACTATTGACAGGGACTTTTTATTGGTGGGGGACTTCAACATACACAGTGATGTGATAGATTGTAAAGAGGCACAATCTGTGTTAAATGATCTTTCCTTATTGGGGCTAACCCAAAGGAACTCTGGGCCAACTCACCGGGCAGGACACACATTAGACTTGATTTTATCCAATTTTCTGGCAGTTACTTGCCCTCCGCCCACTCAAGTTAGTTGGACTGACCATTATATTATCGAATTTTATTCTTCTTACTCCACCAACACTTTGTACAAACCAATTGCTCTTCCCTGTCTCCGTCGGCAGTGGCATAAAGTTAATAATGAAGTTTTTTCAAACAACTTTATTGCGCCCTCCATTACTCGTTTGGATAATGTGGAAAGTGCTTTGAGTAAATTGAAAGCGGCATCTGGAGCAGCCATAGATAATATAGCCCCCATAAAGAGCTTCAAATCCCGGCCGAATCAGAAACAGGAAGTTTGGTTCTCCAACGACCTGAAAATATTAAAACAAGCAGCTAGAAAACTAGAGAAAAGATGGAGGTCCTCCCATTTGGAGAGCGATAGGAAACTCTATTGGGTTTCGCTATCTAGCTATCATAAAGCAATCAGGAATGCGAGGAAAACACATATAACTTCCCAAATTACGGCAGCAGGAAATTCTTCCAGGGTTCTCTACCAGGTACTTAACTCTTTTGCTAAACCTGTAGCGTGCGAAAGCACTGAACCTGTATCTCAGCAGCTCTGTAACAACATATCCTCTTTTTTCTCTAACAAAATTGATGTTATTTACGAGAAGATTGTGGCATCCAATGCTGTTATGGTTGCAGATGTAGCTTCTGCCTTTCAAAATACAGAGTTTGATCATGGCACACATACTCTGGACTCCTTTCCCCCCATTACTGAGGAAGAGCTATCTGTGTTGGTTAAACAGATCAAAAGTGGTAGTCCAGACGATACCATTCCAGCCAGATTAATACCCTCTCTATTTGACACATTATGTCCCACTGTCATCAAACTTATTAATCTGTCTCTGAGTACGGGGTCTGTTCCTAAAGAATGGAAACGTGCACTTGTCAGGCCCATCAGGAAAAATACCACCATTGCCTGGTCTGAACTATCTAATCTGAGACCAATTTCACTGTTACCTTTTCTTGGGAAACTTACAGAAAAGTATGTCAACAGACTCCTTTCCAACTTTATTGAAACTGTGGGCGGCCTTGACCACTCGCAATCTGGTTTTAGGCCGAAACACAGTACTGAGTCTACATTACTTTCTGTTATGGACGACCTACACATGTTCCAGGATAGGGGTTTTTCAGTGATCTTGGTCTTATTGGACTTGTCAGCAGCGTTCGACACCGTGTCACATAACATTCTTATTGACCGGTTGTCGAACGTGGGGGTGAAGAACAAAGCTCTGGCATGGTTGGGAAGCTTCCTCTCTGATCGTACCCAGACTGTCACCATGGGTACGTATCGCTCAGCAGAGATGAAAGTCTCGAAAGGGGTGCCACAGGGCTCTTGTTTAAGCCCAACACTTTTTAACATCTATGTGGCACCCCTAGCGAGAGTGATGCGTAAATTTGGCTTTATCCCCGTGTCTTATGCGGACGATACGCAGCTCCTCTTCCCTTTTAAGACTCTTACTCCGGAATTGAGGAGGTCTTTCTCTGCTGGCATGGAAGCTGTGGCATGTTGGATGTCCTCCAACTACCTACAGTGTAATGTAAATAAAACGGAGGTGATGCTGTTTGGTGAAGCAAAAATGCTTTGGACCCCTGACTGGTGGCCTCCTGGTCTAGGCATAGCACCTGAGCCCAAACAGATAGTTAAAAATCTGGGGGTTCGCCTTGACCAGGAGTTGTCATTGAAACAACATACAAACTATGTCACTGGCGTATGCTTCCACACCATCAGCTTGCTGCGGAAAGTTTTTCCATTGCTGCCTGAGCAATTCAGGAAAACGCTGGTGCAGGCCCTTGTCATGAGTCGGATTGACTATTGTAATGGTCTCCTACTTTCTGCAAATGAGGGAGTACTGAATAGACTTCAGGTTATACAGAACACCGCGGCTCGCCTCGTTCTAAATGCCCCCCCAAGAACAGCATCTAAGCCTCTGTTAGAAGAACTCCATTGGCTTCCTATCCGTCAAAGGATAAAATTTAAAACTTGCTGTTTAATACACAAGAGCCTACATAGACAAGGTCCACTCTATTTGGAGAAGAAATTTATTCCATACATTCCATCTAGAATGCTCAGATCCAGTAATGGGCACTCACTGGTAGTGCCGCGTGCTAAGAAAGCCAGGCACGGAAGTAAGGCACTCTCAGTGTTGGGACCTAAATTGTGGAACTGTCTTCCTGTAGCCATTCGCTCCTGTTCTGAACATTTGGTGTTTAGGAAACAACTAAAAACTCTGTTGTTCACAAATGCAATCTAATGCCTTCCACATGCTCCACTCTTGATATAGGATTCCTATGCCAGTAGCGCAGAGATACTCCAGTTGGAGTCGATTCTAGCGCTTTACAAACCTGCAAATAAATAAATAAAATAAATAAATAAAATAAATAAATGGCAAGACACAGGGCCATGTCACAACCTGTTCACGAGCACAACGACAGCTACCTGGATCATATAAGTGTGTGGATCCACTCCATGTGCACATGTACAGTGCTACACGGAAGGCGCCAATACATGGCTCGCCACACCTGCCCACTCCACTGCTGACTGCAGTCACACTTGACGCAGCAAGTAAGACCGTGCCACACATAGTTAAAGGGGCCAAAGTGGTGCCCAAGGGACACACCCATGCACAAGTGCACTGTGAGTGGAATGCAAGACAGATCCCAATTCCAAGAGGAAATGTGCCAACTTTGAAACTGATGAAACATGGATGTTGCATGGACCAAAATTAACATTGTCTCTCTCACACACAGGTCAACGTCGTGGTTCGCCCCCCAACACTGGGGGGGAAGACTCACAGGACCCGGATCTGCGGGAGCCCGATCCCACCGGCAGCGACCACTCTCACCACTCTGTGGACGACCCTGACCGACCAGGCCCCTCTGGTGTCCAACCACCTGCAGCACCTGCGTCAGGTACAACTGTGCCAACCACCTCCCCCACTCCTGCCACATCCCAGGAGACACCCAGGATCCCTGCCCCAACACCACAATGCAGCCAGGCTGGCCAGGAGGGACACGGTGTCCCGGGCACCCAGGAAGAGGCAGGCGACAACGCCAATGCCACCCCTCAGGGGTCCCGGAGACCCGATGTACCCACAAGGGCAGGCCAGGTGCAAGTGGGCAGGGGTGGTGGGAGTGGAGGATGGCGGAGGCGCGAGCCTGACCAGTTGGCTGGGGAACCGGTATTTGCCCATGTCCGCAACATCATGGACACATACCGGCAGGACACCACGGGCATGGCCCAGGTTGTGTCTACCCTCAATGAGATCAAGGGGACCCTCGATGAGATGAAGACCCAGCAGGCCCAGCAACATGCCTGTCTACTGCAACACCAACGGAGGATGGAGGCCAGACAGGCTGAGCAAGTGACGGCGTTCCAGGGGATTCACGATACACTCCGTTGGATGGCCGACAACATGGCCGACCCTCCCTGTGCCAGAAGGCGGAGAACATCACCACCCACAGGGAGGGATCAGGAGGAGGAGGAGGAAACATCCGATGGAGCATCCCAAACGTCGTCACGGCCTGCTGCTGAGGGTCCCCGCAGGAGGCCGGGTCGTCCACGGAAAGGACCGTGAGGGTCGGCGCTACATCACCAACTCCCAGGACACCTGGCCTGGCACCTGGCCCACTGGAGCAACAGCATCACAGCATCAAGAGACATTATCTGCCACATGGCCCTGCTGGTCACTGGCTGACCAATGTTGACAAAGACTGTGGCATGGACTCTGAGGATTTCAAATGGCAAGGACACCAACTCCCCTACTGAACTTTGGATTCCAAACTCCCGGAAAGCCCCTCACTTTGTCCCCCCCCCCCCCAATAATAAATCACACTATGAAGAGTAGATGCCTGCTGGTTGCATTATTACCTAACATGTGTCATGTAAAGTCTAAACATGCCTGAGTCATCTTTTGTCTTCAACCATCCACACGCTGGGGCCTGAGTCTGGCACAGGACACATGGGTCACAGTGTATTAGGCAAGACAGACATGGAGCACCATACACACCCGTGATGGGCCCAACCAGCTGAGGGGGTGGCCGAACAACCGTGCTGACAGACACATTGAGTACAGCAACAGTCATGCGCAGAGGTCAGGGATCCAGTCCAGTGTCCTGGGGGGCATCCAGGTATGTGTAGACAGGTGGCAGAACCATGTCCTGCAAGCTTGAGTCCGGTGGATGCAGAGAATGGGGTCCTGGACAACGTTGGATGCATGGGGATGGCACATGTCCCAATACCCACACATTCATGGACAACATCCCCAATACACAGTCTCAGCCCACACACACAGCTTGCATCTTGCTACTCGACACATTGACACATAGCCACAATCAGGGAATACCATGCCAGACATGCTGGATGCACCGTGGCAACACACCAGCATTGACTGAGAAGAGGCACCTTGGAGGCATAGGGACACCTTTATTAGTCATGTTTTCGGGATTGCAGAGGCAACTTGAAGTACACATGAACACATCATGTGGAGTAACATGTGGGTCCAACACTGGCACCCCCCTTCTGCAGCACAAATGCGTGTTCGCCATGGAACTGGCACACAAGCGTCGGCTAACAGCTAAACACCCACAGCTGCTCACGGAGAGCCTGCCATACACCATAGATCCGCTGATGTGGAAGTCCCACACCATGTCAAGCCAATGCTAACCGTATGTGTCCGAGGGCAGTGTCACACACATTGATGCCATCATCACAATCCCCTATCCCATCACTGATGACTGTCAACCAGGCAGACCATCTATTCAGGTGTACACAGCTGCATGTCGTGTCCCATGGTGATGCTACATGGCTGCAGAGGAACCAAACATCGACAGGGGCAGTGTGCATACAGCGTGAACAACTGCCACACCCAATACACCCCAGATGCATCCCTTACCCTATGGAGACTTCCAAACGTGTCCGTGCCTGTAACACTGAGTCAGCCCACGATGTCATGTCCATGAGGAATAGCAGTGCCACAACAATGCAAGCAGCAGCCGGCATGCGCAAGTACCTGGGGAAGATAGACACACAAGTAGTCAGCCACAAAAAGCACAGCCACTTGCATGTGCATTTACTCGACACATGTATAGATGACAACATGCTAGGTCACAATTATGACAGGGGAAATACAACCATCACTGCCACCATCACTCCAGTGACACACCCACACACACCTCTGACTCACGTGCCATACATGCAGGTGGACACACACATCACAACACATGCCACACGGGGACCAATGCGTGCACACTCAGACACTGGTACTCACCACTAAGCAAAGAAGTCGCGTATGAGCCGAGTCCGGATGTCCTCTTGCGGCTCCACATCCTCCACATCACTAGCCCCATTGCCAAGCCCTTCGTCCTCCACGGGTGGATGGTCCTCGTCATGTTGATTCAGGATGAGTGGCACAGCTCTTTCAACTGCCATGTTGTGCAGCATGCAGCAGACCATGAAGATCTTGCAGACCTTCGCCGGGGCATATGGGAGTGCGCCGCCGGTCTTGTGTAGGCACCTGAAACGGCTCTTCAGCAGGCCAAACGTCCTCTCAATCACTCGCCTTGTCCGGCCATGGGCGGTGTTGTAGCGGAGCTGGGCCGGCGTGATGGGGTTGCGGAGAGGTGTGAGCAGCCAAGGCATGTTGGGATAGCCAGCGTCCCCTACATGGGAAGCACAAGGAAATTGTTAGAAGTGGTGAAGCGGTCGTGCTGGTAGGTTATGCAAAATACAGGACAGACAGACTGTACCCACCAACAACACATTCCCGTTCGTTGCGCAGCTGCATCATCATTTCAGGCATCCTGCTACGCCTCATGATGTAGGCATCGTGTGCTGATCCTGGAAAACGAGCACAGACATGTGAAATCACCATATTGGCCTGACACACCACAAGGGCATTAATGGAGTGGTAGTGCTTTCGATTGCGGTACGCCACCTCCCGTGCGTGTGGTGGTACCAAAGCTACATGTGTCCCATCTATGGACCCAATGACATGGGGCATCCCTCCCAGGGCATAGAATCCACGCTTGACCGCAGTCATCTGTTCAGGGGTTGGGAACTTGATGAAGTCATCCAGGTGAATCAACATGGCCTCTAAGAAATCATGCAGCACATGGCAGAACATGCTCTGGGACATGCCACCAACATTAGCTATGGTATATTGAAAGGTACCCGTGGCAAGAAAATGTAGGGCAGCCATTACCTTCAGCTGGGGTGTCAGTGCCGTAGGATACCTGTGCTGCGGTTGCAGGTGTGGTGCCAGTCTCGCCGTCAACTCCAGAATCAACGGTTGGGTGAAGCGGTAGAGCCGGATGCTGTCATTCTCCTGCATGGCAGCCAAGTCCAGAATTGGTCGGGCAAGAGGCGGCGCTCTGCAGTAATTTGGAAGTGACAAGGAAGAGTGAGTGCACTACGACAACAAATCATATGTACTGAGAACATGTTAATCTGTCAATACACATATGCTACATAGGGAGTCAGGTATGTGCTACATGCCCAGGACACGTATGGATGCAAGATGACACTCCTACCAAGACCCAGCTACACACGGAGATTGAGAACCTCCCCATGCCACGCCATGGGAATAGCTGTGTCCCAGTGCAAGTGAACAGCCAGACGCAAGTCAGGAGTGACATACGCCCACACATCAGCAGAAGTAGGATGCCGATTGCAGAGACTGGTAGCGGAACACTAGAGCCACAGGTCACATGACATCACACTAGGACAGCCCACACACCTTGCCATGAAGGTGCACATGTCATGACTCACCACACATTCATTGTGAGGATGCAGACATGTCCTTGTCACGCTACTCCGTGTCCCATGCATACATGTGCACCTCACATCCGATACCACATGTGGCATGGTGTGCGGAACAGTGTGCAATGTCAATCTACACACAGACACATGTTGGTTGCTGCAACGGCTGCAGCTTTTGAGGGTGCTCCAACATCAACCTGATGGGAAGCCCCCACACATACATGACATAGTCACATTGTGCACCGTGGGTAGTGGCAAGTCAGGTGTGGTAACCCCTGTACCGGGCATCAGGGGACACTTCCGTGTGTTGGTGTCCGTGCCATGCCAGTGACGCTCACCCCAAGTGTGCAGTACGACATGCACACATGTCAAATGAGTCAAGGGCATGCCTGGCACACATTGCACCATCACACAGTACATCTGTAGACATCTCATCATACATCTGGTGCCTTCTCGACTCAGGAGTCATGTTCCACATCACAGGCCGTCACACCTGTGCCCCACACATGTAGTAATGCACAGACGATGCCTCGATGTCATTTAATGGACAAGTATGTCCATTCATGGACAAGTATGTCCTTCCATGGACAAGTATGTCCATCCATGGACAAGTATGTCCGCCCTATCCCTACCTGTGTGCCGCCTGTCACCACTGTGATGTGTGAAAACCACTGTACTGCTGCGAAGAGGGCCTGTGTACGTTACCATTTCACTATGGGAGTGCTGCCGTATGTGTACCCATCGTGATGGCGAGCGTACAGGCATGTGTACGGCACGTACCACTACGAGTACGCATACGCGAGGCCACCCATAGTGATAGGGAGCGTACACACGCCTGTACGCTCCCTATCACTATGGGTGTCCTCGCGTATGCGTACTCCTAGTGGTACGGGCCGTACACACGCCTGTACGCTCCCTATCACTATGGGTGTCCTCGCGTATGCGTACTCCTAGTGGTACGGGCCGTACACACGCCTGTACGCTCCCTATCACTATGGGTGTCCTCGCGTATGCGTACTCCTAGTGGTACGGGCCGTACACACGCCTGTACGCTCCCTATCACTATGGGTGTCCTCGCGTATGCGTACTCCTAGTGGTACGGGCCGTACACACGCCTGTACGCTCACTATCACAACGTGTACGCATACGCGAGGCCGCCCATAGTGATAGGGAGCGTACAGGCGTGTGTACGGCCCGTACCACTAGGAGTACGCATACGCGAGGCCACCCATAGTGATAGGGAGCGTACAGGCGTGTGTACGCTCCCTATCACTATGGGTGGCCTCGCGTATGCGTACTCGTAGTGGTACGGGCCGTACACACGCCTGTACGCTCCCTATCACTATGGGTGGCCTCGCGTATGCGTACACGTTGTGATAGTGAGCGTACAGGCGTGTGTACGGCCCGTACCACTAGGAGTACGCATACGCGAGGACACCCATAGTGATAGGGAGCGTACAGGCGTGTGTACGCTCCCTATCACTATGGGTGGCCTCGCGTATGCGTACTCCTAGTGGTACGGGCCGTACACACGCCTGTACGCTCCCTATCACTATGGGTGGCCTCGCGTATGCGTACTCGTAGTGGTACGGGCCGTACACACGCCTGTACGCTCCCTATCACTATGGGTGGCCTCGCGTATGCGTACACGTTGTGATAGTGAGCGTACAGGCGTATGTACGGCCCGTACCACTAGGAGTACGCATACGCGACGCCACCCATAGTGATAGGGAGCGTACACACGCCTGTACGCTCCCTATCACTATGGGTGGCCTCGCGTATGCGTACACGTTGTGATAGTGAGCGTACAGGCGTGTGTACGGCCCGTACCACTACGAGTACGCATACGCGAGGACACCCATAGTGATAGTGAACGTAGGCACGCGTGTACGGGCCGTTGCAATGCATTTGGGGTGCCCTAGGGCCCCGGAACGCACCGTACCTGTGTGTGAAGCTCCAAATTACATAGGGGACACATGAGGGACAAGTATTAAGGCCTACATGCATGCTGGTTGTCATGGAGACCAAGTTCAAATTTTGAATTTGTTCTGGAAGGTGCACAGCAGAAGTCAGTTGGAATTAATCTACTTTGTTGCAATGTGTTTGGGGGGCTGACATCATGCAGGAGAATGAAACCGATAGAGTACACACAGACTGCTAGGTTTGAAGGGATTGGTGGAAACATAGGATGCAAATGTGAGTGACCAATCACTCTGTACTCCTGTGCATGAGACAGGGCAGAAAGGCAGATATAAGGCAGCCAGGTCCCATGAGGGAGAACTTGCCTGCACATCTTTGAATTCGTCGACCCAGCTGCTGCTACTGATTCCCTGGAACCATGTCAAGGGCTGTGGAGAGGACACAGCCATTCACCCTGGAGGAGAACCTGGCATTGCTGGATGTGATCCTCCCACAGTACCCCCTTCTGTATGGGCGACCAGGGTATCAGGTGAGTGCATAGGCCACTGGCACAGACTGTCCCTTTGTTGTGACTGTGACTTCTGGCATTGTGTCCTGGTGTGACACACATGCTATGTACTGTAGGGGGGGTCCCAGGGGGGGATGCCTGATGTCTCCCAGCCATAGCATGCTGCGGTGCATGTCTGCTCTCCTCACTTGCATTGTATTTACTGTGACATTCACTGCATGTGGCATTACACATTGTGCCTGTCCAATCCTCCAGGGTATGGAGCTACTACAGTCCTCCTGTGATTCTGTGGTTACCCCAGTGTGACAGGTGACTGTACCTACAGATGTGTGTTTGTCCACTGTACCTATGCTGAGAGTGTCCACATGATGTGTTTGTCCCCTGGACATCTGTGTGTGTAAGTCCAATGTCATTTGTGTGGGTGCATATGTGTAGTGGACCACCCCAGATGCATGAGGCTTGGATATGCCCTGCACATCTCATGTGAGCAGGGAGCAGTGCTGTGTGTCTGACGTGCAGTGCCAGCCCCACACCTGTGAGCCCCCCCGATCTAGTGGCACATGTGTAGTGAGGTTTGTATCTGCATTTGGCAATGGCAGGTGAATGTCCTGTGTCTGTGTACTCTGCTGAGGTGGCGTCAGTGGCCTGTGGCATGTGACTGCTTTGAGGTGCTGGCCAGACACAGGAGGTGTGTGTGCAGAGTCCTCTCAGCAGTGCCCTGAGACAGGAGGTGTGGGTGCAGAGTCCTCCCAGCAGTGCCCTGAGACAGGAGGTGTGGGTGCAGAGTCCTCCCAGCAGTGCCCTGAGACAGGAGGGGTGGGTGCAGAGTCCTCCCAGCAGTGCCCTGAGACAGGAGGTGTGGGTGCAGAGTCCTCCCAGCAGTACCCTGAGACAGGAGGTGTGGGTGCAGAGTCCTCCCAGCAGTGCCCTGAGACAGGAGGGGTGGGTGCAGAGTCCTCCCAGCAGTGCCCTGAGACAGGAGGTGTGGGTGCAGAGTCCTTCCCAGCAGTACCCTGAGACAGGAGGGGTGGGTGCAGAGTCCTCCCAGCAGTGCCCAGAGACAGGAGGGGTGGGTGCCTAACACTCCCAGCAGTGCCCTGAGCCAGGAGGGGTGGGTGCCTAACACTCCCAGCAGTGCCCTGAGACAGGAGGGGTGGGTGCAGAGTCCTCCCAGCAGTGCCCAGAAACAGGAGGGGTGGGTGCAGAGTCCTCCCAGCAGTGCCCTGAGACAGGAGGGGTGGGTGCCTAACACTCCCAGCAGTGCCCTGAGACAGGAGGGGTGGGTGCAGAGTCCTCCCAGCAGTGCCCTGAGACAGGAGGGGTGTAACACATGTGTGTGAGGCTGGAAGTACACACATGCATACTGCCTACAAGGGAACATGTCCCCATGAACTCATGTCAACAGACTCCATACACATGTACAGTGATCACCAAGGATGCCACGAATGTTGCAGGTGGAGACATGGCCCTGCATGCATGGCCAAAGTAGAAGGGCTCCGTCACACACACAGCTCATGTAGACACAGCTCTGCGCTAAATATTGGGAACACCCTGCAGGGAAGATATCAGGGTACACAGAGGGAGGAATACACCCTGGGACAATTGCACCATGCAGTAACTGCTTACATGAACAAAGAAACGTACACGGGTGGGGGTACGACTCGAATGTACACGGGGGGTTCGACTCGAATGTACACGGGGGGTTCGACTCGAACGTACACGGGTGGGGGTACGACTCGAACGTACACGGGGGGTTCGACTCGAACGTACACGGGTGGGGGTACGACTCGAACGTACACGGGGGTTTCGACTCGAACGTACACGGGTGGGGGTACGACACGAACGTACACGGGGGGGTTCGACTCGAACGTACACGGGTGGGGGTACGACTCGAACGTACATGGGTGGGGGTACGACTCGAACGTACACAGGGGGGTTCGACTCGAACGTACACGGGTGGGGGTACGACTCGAACGTACACGGGGGGGTTCGACTCGAACGTACACGGGTGGGGGTACGACTTGAACGTACACGGGGGGGTTCGACTCGAACGTACACGGGGGGTTCGACTCGAACGTAAACGGGTGGGGGTACGACTCGAACGTACACGGGGGGGTTCGACTCGAACGTACACGGGTGGGGGTACGACTCGAACGTACACGGGGGGTTCGACTCGAACGTACACGGGTGGGGGTACGACTCGAACGTACACGGGGGGGTTCGACTCGAACGTACACGGGTGGGGGTACGACTCGAACGTACACGGGGGGGTTTGACTCGAACGTACACGGGTGGGGGTACGACTCGAACGTACACGGGGGTTCGACTCGAACGTACACGGGTGGGGGTACGACTCGAACGTACACGGGGGGGTTCGACTCGAACGTACACGGGTGGGGGTACGACTCGAACGTACACGGGGGTTCGACTCGAACGTACACGGGTGGGGGTACGACTCGAACGTACATGGGGGGTTCAACTCGAACGTACACGGGTGGGGGTACGACTCGAACGTACACGGGGGGTTCGACTCGAACGTACACGGGTGGGGGTACGACTCGAACGTACACGGGGGGGTTCGACTCGAACGTACACGGGTGGGGGTACGACTCGAACGTACACGGGGGGGTTCGACTCGAACGTACACGGGTGGGGGTACGACTCGAACGTACACGGGGGTTCGACTCGAACGTACACGGGTGGGGGTACGACTCGAACGTACACGGGTGGGGGTACGACTCGAACGTACACGGGGGGTTCGACTCGAACGTACACGGGTGGGGGTACGACTCGAACGTACACGGGGGGGTTCGACTCGAACGTACACGGGTGGGGGTACGACTCGAACGTACACGGGGGGGTTCGACTCGAACGTACACGGGTGGGGGTACGACTCGAACGTACACGGGGGTTCGACTCGAACGTACACGGGTGGGGGTACGACTCGAACGTACACGGGGGGGTTCGACTCGAACGTACACGGGTGGGGGTACGACTCGAACGTACACGGGGGGTTCGACTCGAACGTACACGGGTGGGGGTACGACTCGAACGTACATGGGGGGTTCAACTCGAACGTACACGGGTGGGGGTACGACTCGAACGTACACGGGGGGTTCGACTCGAACGTACACGGGTGGGGGTACGACTCGAACGTACACGGGGGGGTTCGACTCGAACGTACACGGGTGGGGGTATGACTCGAACGTACACGGGGGGTTCGACTCGAACGTACACGGGTGGGGGTACGACTCGAACGTACACGGGGGTTCGACTCGAACGTACACGGGTGGGGGTACGACTCGAACGTACACGGGGGGGTTCGACTCGAACGTACACGGGTGGGGGTACGACTCGAAGGTACACGGGGGGTTCGACTCGAACGTACACAGGTGGGGGTACGACTCGAACGTACACGGGGGGTTCGACTCGAACGTACACGGGTGGGAGTACGACTCGAACGTACACGGGGGGTTCGACTCGAACGTACACGGGTGGGGGTACGACTCGAAAGTACACGGGGGGGTTTGACTCGAACGTACACGGGTGGGGGTACGACTCGAACGTACATGGGGGGGTTCGACTCGAACGTACACGGGTGGGGGTACGACTCGAACGTACACGGGGGTTCGACTCGAACGTACACGGGTGGGGGTACGCTCGAACGTACACGGGGGGGTTCGACTCGAACGTACACGGGTGGGGGTACGACTCGAACGTACACGGGGGGGTTCGACTCGAACGTACACGGGTGGGGGTACGACTCGAACGTACACGGGGGTTCGACTCGAACGTACACGGGTGGGGGTACGACTCGAACGTACACGGGGGGGTTCGACTCGAACGTACACAGGTGGGGGTATGACTCGAACGTACACGGGGGGTTCGACTCGAATGTACACGGGTGGGGGTACGACTCGAACGTACACGGGGGGGTTCGACTCGAACGTACACGGGTGGGGGTACGACTCGAACGTACACGGGGGTTCGACTCGAACGTACACGGGTGGGGGTACGACTCGAACGTACACGGGGGGTTCGACTCGAACGTACACGGGTGGGGGTACGACTCGAACGTACACGGGTGGGGGTACGACTCGAACGTACACGGGGGGGTTCGACTCGAACGTACACGGGTGGGGGTACGACTCGAACGTACACAGGGGGGTTCGACTCGAACGTACACGGGTGGGGGTACGACTCGAATGTACACGGGGGGTTCGACTCAAACGTACACGGGTGGGGGTACGACTCGAACGTACACGGGGGTTTCGACTCGAACGTACACGGGTGGGGGTACGACTCGAACGTACACGGGGGGGTTCGACTCGAACGTACACGGGTGGGGGTACGACTCGAACGTACATGGGTGGGGGTACGACTCGAACGTACACAGGGGGGTTCGACTCGAACGTACACGGGTGGGGGTACGACTCGAACGTACACGGGGGGGTTCGACTCGAACGTACACGGGTGGGGGTACGACTTGAACGTACACGGGGGGGTTCGACTCGAACGTACACGGGGGGTTCGACTCGAACGTACACGGGTGGGGGTACGACTCGAACGTACACGGGGGTTCGACACGTACACGGGTGTACATACAGGGGGGTTCGGCGCGTACCTACGGGGGCTGGGGGGGGTCGGCGCGTACATACGGGGGCTGGGGGGGTCGGCGCGTACATACGGGGGCTGGGGGGGTCGGCGCGTACATACGGGGGCTGGGGGGGGGTCGGCGCGTACAGACGGGGGCTGGGGGGGGGTTGGCGCGTATGCGGGCACGTCTCCATGGTTTCTATGGGAGTTCGGTGCGGACGGTGTTTTTTCCATACGGTTGTAACCTCGGACGCACGGGATGGATCGTGATTCCTCGGTCGGACTTCACCTTTCACATTTGTACGGTAAATCGTACGAGGACGTGTCGGACACATTTTCCGACCCGAGGACGTGTGGGGAATGATTCCCAATGCGGTTCGTATGGACTTTTTACCATGCGAATCATGATTGCCAGTTCGTACGGCACTTGTACGATTCGTACGGTAAAAAGACCGGATACGAGTCGCAGGGGGATATTTTTTACCGGATCGTGATCGGCACCTTAGTCTTTAAACCGGGTCTGAGAAAATTTTCCATGGTCACTCCACAAGGGTTGGTTCTCTTGGAATGGACTAAATGTGCTCTCTGTAACTCCAGCGGTGGATTAAAGTCTATTGTTAAGAATGTTGGCAAAAAAAGGAGGTCAAAAAGGTCATTATTGCTTCGTTTTTGGAACCTTGTAGAGTCTTAGATAGCCTCTCCCATCGCTGTCTTTTAGTTCATTCATTTTTCCTTGGGGGTTCCAAAACTTCATTACCCCAGTCAATTGTGGCAATCAGTAGTTTTTCAAAATTACCTAAGCACCTCTCAGAAGTTTCAAACATTTTTTTTTAACTGATGACAGTTCTGAGAGACATGATTTAATCTTGTGGTTGGTTTAAGCTGTTGACGATTCCAGTGTGGACATGGAAATCTTAAATGTTTTCAACTTGGCCACTGGGGAGTCCAGTGTATTAAATGCATATAAGAAGAATAATATGTTTATGAGGTGCCTTGTCTCCGGAGAGAAATAGCTTTTGAAAACGACAATTGCCAAGAGGGTTTAGAGCGTGCTATAATTGGACTTCTAATATACAACAGTGAAACAGTATATTCCATGTAGAAAATACTTGCAGAGATAATTCCCTGGTGAGAGGCTTAATAATGCCAATATAGGGTAAAAAGGCTATCTTTATGGAGTGCCACACTGCTTTTGTTTAATATTCCGTCATATTCAGGACAGTCCTGGAGATTAGAATAGAGATGCAGCAGTTCTCTTTCTGAAAGGTCCTATTTAGAAGCTGTAGCCGATGAGACAGGCGTGTGGCGCTTAGTTTTCAGTGGGATTACAGAGGTCTCATTATCGAGAGGGCAAGGTGAGAATCATAAACAAAGATGGCAACCTCCATCAAAATTGTTGATGTCATCATGTGGCTCACATTGCGAAACAAAATGTCCACTTCCTGGTCCAGTAACTACGTATCCAACAGAGAATAGAATAGACCTGTTCATTGGAGACAGATCATATAGTGGTGCAGGGGAAGCAGAGTCTGGTCATGCTTCAGCAGATCAGGAAACTGCAGACGTTCAAGTTGTGGCTGACTGCAAACCCTTTTAAATCCTCAGCAGCACCAGCAATCCTCCTAATCACCCGGCTTGTTCAGGGCAGCACCATGACTGCTAGGATTCATCACCCCAAAAGCACATTGCTCGCGTCAGCCCTGCCACGCCACTGTAGTTGATTACGGTATCATCATTTTAGGAGGACATTATGGGTTGCCTGGTAGACACCATTTTCTATTTGTGAGATTAGGTGCCATACGGGTTCCAGAGAGGTTCTCCTTACAGAATCTTTTTTCTGCCAACTATAATGCAGACCCTAAAGTCCAAGAAATTATTGCGGTACGGCAGAGCTAACTTAGAAGTCAGTCATCTTAGGTTCTGCAAAGCTCTGCCTTCATCACTAATATGAACAATGAGCACATGGAAGCGGACCCCTCAATTGTGTGGGATTATGAAATCATGAATAATTGCAAATGATGGCACTCACCCTTTCAATATGTTGTGCTCTAAATTTGAACCTTCAAGTTGAGAATGCGAAAAAGAGTCGCACGAACAGCTGAGGCCAGTCTTTAATTATTAAGTGGTCTAAGTGGCAAAAATTGGTGCAATCATCTGTTGCATGTTCAAGATTCTTAATCTAACATGGTTCCTGTAGTCGAATCCACATTGGTTGAAACTGCTATCTGCCCTAAACACACCTTAATTGCACCGTTGCATCGTAGCTAAGAATATGGAAAAAGACGTTCTGTAATTCTTGCTTTTTTCCGTACACGTAAGTGCATTTAAGTATATGCGCTTTGTTTAATTAATTGAAGTGGTAGTCTGACAGAATAAATTAGACATTTGTGACTGAAAACCCGGATGGCTCAAATTTTAAACCTTGGATGGATTAATCAAGCATATCGAATATTCTGATCATATAGAAGCGGGAAGGAAAGCTACAGAAAAGCAGGAGAATATGATATTTTTAAAGGTAAAAGCCCGCAAGGGAGTAATAATGATGCCCATTTAAATTGGGGCACCATAGAAAAAATATATATTATACAGGGATGCATTGGCTTAACAAATGCCAGAGATGTGAGGGCTGTGTTCGAGGTCATGACCCCATGCTAATCAAAACCATACTTCTTGTAGTAGCTGGAAGTGTCTGAATGCGTGAGTCTTTTCCAACCCTAACACCATTGCCAACTGAAGGAGAAAGGAAATTAGAACAAATAGTGTGAAAACAGGAGGTTTATTTGGGGAACATTAAATTACCGAGGCGAAAAGTGGACAAAGGTGCTTGTGTCAACACTTGGCAGTGGGTCAGGCAAGAGAGAAGTTAATATTATTGCTCCTAGGAAGGCACGCGGTTCACGTGCTGAGAAGGAGGGGAGTGCAATTACCACGAAGGATGTGTATTAAAGGCAATACCAAGACATCATACATTACATTCTACATTTACCCCAATTTCATTCTTCAAATATTTGAAGATACAATAACATAAACACACTATTACAATAATCGATGTTTTACAAAGTAAAACATTTAAATGTCCAACCACATTCACATTGTACATGGACAAAAGTTATTATTATTTTTTAATTATCTATGCCAGAAAAAATTCCAACCAATTACAATATTTCCAAAGTACTTTGCAGAGCAGTTTCGAAAAGAAATAGAAACAGGTAGTGCCATATCACATTATTTCCAGCTGAACTACACCCACAATTAAATGTTGGATGATCTTACATAAAAAAAGTGGGGCCATACATACAGTCCCTAATGTGTTTTGGGAAAACAGGTTGAATTTATTACATGCATTTTTTAAATAGACAGTTGAAAGTTATATTAGAAGGCCACGAAAGCTTTGGTATATAAACAATGTTAGTTCCTGAATGACATTTTAATTATATTAGTTGCTGGACTTCTATAAGTTTGAGCTACTTTGGGAACATATGGAGAAAACATGTTCATCCATTTTTACCCCATTGTCTTTACAACGCTACCTCAAGTTATTTGGAATTGAACATTTTTGAAAATACCTTTAGTCTTTATAAGGACGAACATTGTTAAAAGCTCAGTTCAAATAGAATTGTAGATTTCAGAACAGTGTCTCTGATGTAAACCTGAATTTCTGTAAATAGTGAAACCAAAAAATCACAACCAAAAATAAATCATTATTTCCGTACTGTTTGACTTATATTTTAATGATGAGGCATTAAGGTTCATGTTACTGCTGCGCATAAAAACCCTGCCGGCGCCAATCAGATGAGGGATCTTTTGCCTCCTTGTTGCAAAGTCATTCCGTGTGCCCTGTGCATCCCATTTTTCCTGCTGATTGGTACTGGTGGCAACTGTTTCTGACTGTCCCTGGGCTCTGTTTAACCAGGCCCATGGCCAGTGCTCTGTGGTAACACAAGTGAAAACGCCCACATGCATTTGGGTACACTATTTATTAGGGTACAATTGCAATTAGTATGAACTACCCTATAAGCCCAGAGAAGATAATAGGGCAGGGGGATTAAAACTACCTACAAGTCCCTCGTATATAATAGGGCATGGAAGTTTAGAGGCCAGCAGCCCTTTTTGCACTTGCATGTGTGCACTGCTGAGCACCCGAAGTCATTCAAAAAGCAGCCTTGTGTTGCAGCACTGCTTTTAAAAGTACATTCACTGCAAACTCAACTTTGGAGGTAGGGGCCCTTAAAAAGGTCAAATCTACAATATATTTGCATATTTAGAACCCCCCTGTTGTCACCTAGGTGTTCCAGGGGAGGGAGGTCATGTAACTATAAGCAGGGTCATTGATTATTTTTTTTTATATGCCCTTGTGTTGGGGAAATTGTACATTTTATTTTCCCTATTGTAGATCCTCTGCCACATAGGATGACATTGCACTAGTTTATAAATTCATAAATATTGCTAGGAATTACATAAAAAATATCATTCAAGGATTTAGGAGAATAGTATTGATGAACATAACAATATATTATTGTTGAATTTATCCTAAATAATATAGAAAAGACATTTTAAGACTTTCTTGTCTGTAAGCTGATATTCACCCTTCCTGCACTTTTCCCTGCTTGGTCAAAGTTAACTGGATTACCCAGGCTGCTTTGATGAAGTGATTAGTGTCTCACCCATGGGGAAACTATCTGTTCGAGAGAGCGCTGGTACACAGTAATGCCAGAGCAGGGGTAAGGGGATGTAAAGCATGAAGCTTCAAAGGAGGAATTGGCCAGACAGGAAAAGCCAGGTCCATCTCCTCTGGCCCAACCAGATGGCAGGCGTAAGGAAGGAATCTGCAAATGTTAAGGGTGGAGAGCTATGGAAATGAGCCATACTGAGAGATGGGTTAGTTAGCTCTTCATACTCTGCTGAGATTTCAGCCATGATGAACTTTGAAGGAACAGTGCTTTGTGGGAGAAGATTATGCCACACTTTGGAGGACAACTGAAGAAGAACAATCTGTCTCTTTATTAAAGAAACAATTCACCTTTGCACCTATCCTTAGCCATCCAAATCTAACTCAACCATATTCTGTGGAAACAGATACTTCCCAAGTCACTGCTCGTCCTATGCTTTCTCAAAGAGACAAGACGACCAGACATATGCACCCCATTGCTTTTTTACCTAAAGGCTTTTACCAGCTGAATAAAACTATACCATTGCTGAGCATGAACTCCTTGCCATTAAAATGGCATTTCAGGAATGAACACATTACGTCCTAGGGGTGCAGAAGACGCTAACCATTTATTCAGATCCTACAAATCTCCAGTTCTCTCGGTCTGCCAAGGCTTTAACCCCACACCAAATGCTTTGGCTTCTTTTTTTTGTGAATTAGGTTTTTTGATCACTTACAAGAACTGATATGTTATCACGCCTAATAAAGCCTTCATATTCAGCTCATTCCGTAGAAGAGGTACAATATATACTTCCAAAGGAGAGAATAATTGGGAATTGTACAACCACTGACTTCTGGCAAAAGATCTGTTCTGTATGTGAGGAGTTGGATCCCAGGATTGATTGAGAAATCCTGGATATACCATTTGGGGGGGGGGGGGTATTTCTATAACAACGACTTGCTTTAAGTGCCCACCCAAGACCTGCAGAAGAGAAATTTTGAAATGATGTCATTCAGCCCCCCCTCCCACCCACCAAGAAGGGCATCTGGGAGAGTTAAAAACCTAACAAAATTGTCGTTGATGGTTTTGAGGGAAAACTTGTCAAGAGATGTGAAGTCTTTTGTCCAAATATCTCCCACCTATGTTCAAAACAAGCCTGCATTAACCAAACCCACAGCCTTGTTACATCCCATGCCTATTCTCCTTGTCCCTTGGCATAGTATTAGTATGGATTACCTCACAAACATGTTGCTCACAAAAGGCTTTGCCACCATTTTAGTGGTAGTAAACACACTGACTAAACATACCCATTTTATTCCATTGAAACATCTCCCTTTGGCCTCGGCTGATATATTTTTCAAGCAAATAATCCATTTGCATGGAATACATAAGATTGCAATCTCCGATCTACGTACACAATTTGACACAACATTTTGGCAAGAGTTATGCACATCTCTAGGGTTGGATTTCCATTTGTCATTGGCTTCCCACGTGCAGATTGATGGAAAAATGGATAGGGTGAACAAATCTTTAGAGCAATTGTTTTGTTGCTATTGGCCAGCACAAAAATGTGACTGGTTACAAGCCCTAGGTTTGGCAGAATTTGCAAACAATATTTGTACCGATATCGGTACATCAGTTTCTATGTTCTTCTATTGCAATCCAGGATTATCATTCTAGGGCTTTCCCAATAGACTTACCACGTGATTGAACCTTTGTTCCAGTAGTAAAACAACAACATGACATTTTCCTTCAGGGTTGGTCCTCTGTTGAAGAACATAGGCCTGAGTCACAAAGGTAAACTTACACTTTTGTGTAAATTTACAGTTGCTGTGGTAATTTTACTACTGGTTTTCGTATTCACAAACTGCAAGTGTAATTTTACTGCTAGTAAATTCACAAGTGTAATTTTACTACTAGTAAAATTAGTAGGAGTACTATTTACACTCGTAGTTTATGAATACCAAAACATTAGTAAAGGTATTAAAGCAAGTGTAAACTTACACAAGAATGTGCGTTTACCTAACTTAACTATTGTTTTCGTATTCACAAACTACAAGTGCAACTTTACTACTAGTAATTTTATTGTCGCCTGTAATAAGGAAATTAGAGACAGGTCTTCATATAGAGATTGCAGGCTCCAGTGTACTAGAATGGCTAAGAAGAGGTTTGAGGTGTGCCTACCTCAAACCTCTGGAGCCAAAGGGACATTATTTGTGTTGCTTCATCAATCCAAGTTATGAACAAGACATTGTTCATAACTATTTGATAGTGTATGTCCAAAGTGGGACAAACCCAAAGGTGTATCACATAGTTTCTCATCAGATACCGACTGCAAAGTGCCCATTGCTTTCTGTTGGGGCCTCTCTAACAGAAACATTATATAATAGACCCAATTCTATTCTGTCATTTAGACTTTGTTAATGAGCATATACAATGTATGCCCGGCATTGCTCGAATCTCTATCATTCCTATTCCGCCAAAACTGCTACTACCAGGACTTCTTTGAGAAAGCTCTATCTCAATGTCTTATTTCCAGTCAGGCTACCTGTACACAAAATTATACTGTGCCATAACTTTTTTTTGTAGCTCAAATGTATTCCTCTATTCCATAGTTTGTCCCAATGTTATCTGCATTATTACATTTTTGCACGTGGAAGCATTTAAGCACAATTAAAAAAAAGTATTACAAGAGGAGTGGGCACAATATGCATAATTTTCGCAAATAAAATGGGAAAATACACGAAATGCACTTGCCCAGTATCTTGGTGAAAGCAGAACGTGAGAATATATCTACCCTCCAAAAGTCATAAGAGATGTCTGCAGGGGTCTCGTTCGAGCAGAAAACATATTGTCGCTACAGCATCTATTAATTTCACAGGTTTGGGAAGACAGGTTTTTTCTTGAACCTGTATCCAGCGGGAGAAGAGGAAACAAGTAAAAGGAATAATGACTTCTAAAAACATGATGTGAAGTACGTGCATTTATATGTTCGGGGCTTACTCAAAAATGACAATTTTTCCCGGGCCAGCCCAAGACACGGAATGAACAAATGACATCACAAGCCCTTCCAATGCTTTGCATCGTGTTGTTTCCTCTCTATCAGTGATAGCGCTGTTCGCTGATTCTGTTTTGAAAATACGTTTCTATGCCATCTTTATTAGCATCCACTTGCTACTGGGTAGATGTATCAGGACAAGAAAATGACACCTCCTATTTATTACCCCGATATGCCCCATGGCAATGTGATCCCTGCCTACAAGTAACCTGAGTGTTGAAAACTTATGATCCACAGAGGACAGAGGGATTACCAAAGACAAAGGTTAATGTTTGACTTGCCACGTGCATATCATACATTTACATCCATTTCTATCTGTCCAACAAAACACAATTACAGAGTCTAAGAGAAAGATCTGTAAGGCCACCATAGGGCAAGCGGGAGCCACGGGTCACACGTGTCGTGGTTTGGGACATTTCAATCTGGCATCCTGGTGTCCGCCCCTTTATGACTTACCAAATTGGGCCAATGGCTTCCTTTCAGGACTTGACTCTGAGAGGAGCGAGAAGTCGAAGCTTCTCAGGGAGGTATTGTGAGGGGCAGAGACTCTGAACTCAAACAAACCACAGGCACGATCATTCTTTGTCCAGCGCACTGCATTTCTTTTCGTATAAACGAGAATTAACTGAATCACAAAAAGACAAGACAGGACCCGGGCCGGGGAAGGCAAAGCCGGACCCGATCGAGGCCCGGGTAAAACGCCGGCCGGCGGCGGGACCCCCCCACGCCACGCCCCCCGCAATTAAAAGACCCGGCTAGGCCGGGGAGGGCAGGGATAGGCCCGAAAACAAAGGAAGCTCCCCCCCCCAATCAGGGGGCGAGAAAGATAGGCAAGGGGGGGGTTAAGAAGGGCCAACGGCCCGGGAAACCTCATTCGAATTTCCCCCCCCGCAAAAGAAGAAGAGAAGCCTGGCGAGAGAAGAAGCCCGATCTGAGAGTCTACATCGGCGGATGCAGCGTTGGGAATCGCGCCTGCACTCTCGCCGGATGGAGGACGCATGTCCTTACCTGAGGCCACATCGGCGGGAGCAGCGTGTGGATGCAGCCTCCACCCCCGCCGGAAAGGACGACTTCGCGCCGGGGAGGAGAAGGAAGGAGGAAGATATCAACGTGCTGGAGAAGATGCAGGGACATGGGCGAGGAGACGACAAATAAAGGCTGGCACCTAGGACGGCTGCTTGTTTCACGCCGCGTTCCCGGAACAAAGAGCCCCGAGGCCACGGGCTTTGTGGCCACGTCCAGCGGGCAGCAGGCCCCCAGGTGGTGGAAACGGAGCCACCACTCCGACCGTCCCCAGCGTGCAGCCAGATTCGGGGGAGCAGCGCGGAAAGAGCCTTCACCTCCGCCATAGCAAAGCGACAAGAAGGTTGCCCGCCGTTGTGGGAAGCACCGAAGCGGCATCCCTTCGACTGGACGACATCGGCGGTGGATCGGGTACTACAGCCTTGCACAGTCAAGCGGACGGGGGCAGTGTGTACGGAGCCAAATGCAGAGGATCACCAAATGCGCGAAAGGTGCAGGCACAAGCAGCCAATACGGCGGTGCTTTGCGGAAGCAGGAGCCATAGCCTATGATACCGAAAGGAAGGGTCGGCGCGGGCGAAGGTGCCCCCGGCGGAGAAGCGCCTAATTGAGGTAAGCTCGGGGCGGGGTACCGAAGGGGGACGGAGGGGGCACTATTGATAGCATGGGCTATGCCCGCAAGCGCACCAAAATCGTCTGACTTCTGGCTCAAACAAATTAAGCACTAGGTGTGAATCCCCCACAGTTGGTGCGGGCGTTTGTAACATCTGACTCTGAGTGCCGGCCCTGGGAGATGTGCTGTCTCCACTGTAGTTGGAGAAATGTAGGCCTATTACGTGTCTGATAAGGGTGCAGTGCACTGATTTAGGTAGTGGGGGGCCTTGTTTCAGGGGTAGGACTCCTGCTGTTACCTGTGCTTTCACTTCACCAGGAAGCCATGAAGCTTCTGTCAGTGGCGGGAGAATCGTTCAGTGCTCCCAGCCACACAGGGGTGGACACAGGAGCTGAATGCAGTCCTTGAAAATGTTCTTCTTAACACTGAGTGAATAGTCCAGCCTAGTGAGGCGATGCCCTTCAGGCTCTGCGCCCCAAGTGCCCCCCCCCCCCCCCCCCGTCGTGTGTGGCAGCCCGGGAGGAGACAGCTTCCCGGCGCGAACACAGCCGCAGCCGAGCACTTCACAGGTCTTTAAAAGACCATTTGCATGTTAATGAGGCCTTGCTGTTTTTTCACCCCTTCTAAGAGCCCCTGCAGCTCCGCTCTGCCTATTGCTTAAAGTTCAGCCCCCCCCCCCCCGAAATTTTTGCTCAGCCCCCCCCCCCCCCCGAAATTTGGCTCTAGTTGCGCCACTCAGGTAACTGTGGCCTACCTGCTTGTAAAAGTCTTGCAGGTAAATAGGCAAAAGAAGACTTTATCTCCATAGAGACAGATAGCCCTCGACGACGTTGACCGATTTATTCTGCACGTGAGCTGCTAGTGAAGAAACCCCGTTAACATTTGCTGGCTTGTTTCAGTCCAAATTAGAAGCGTTTATTTGCTGAGGTACAATAACGATCCGCGAAACGTCATTTAAAGTGAATTTGATTTTATTTATGGCTTAAAAGATATATATCTTGCCCTTCTAGGATTAGCAGTGCGCTCGCTGTCTGCTTCAAATATATGAAGTGCGTTCCACGGATTTGTGGAAAGATGCCAGTATTAAATAAAAATGCCCCGCGATCGGTAACCTTTGCTCCTGCTTTGCGGTGGAAGCGGACGTTGTCCGCGGCGGACCCCGGCTGTCACCCGCGGGAACCTGGCAGCTGGCTCCGCGTCTGCGGCAGCCTTTCCCGCCAGTGAGCGTCTCCGGGATAATGACAGATCAGCCAGGGCCTCCGCCTGCCATCGACAAGCCATCATGGAGGTGGCTGTTCGCATCACACGGGTGAACTCATAACACGCAAATTACAGTCTCGCGCCCGCCTAATCGCCGGAATCATCTCGGGATCGATTCTGCCGTTAAGGGTATCGTTGCCCACAAACTAGACCTGGCGTGCCGGATGCTGGGCTGAAAAAAGAATTCGTTTTCTGAACAAGGGCACGCAAATTAAAAAACTATTAGCAGGATGGCCCCCCCCCTCCTTGACGGCGGGCTTTTGTTGATAAACGATGCAACACTTCTGCAGTCACATCATATGCAGTCTGCAATCTACTGGGTACACGTGCTTTACAGCAGGCATATTGGCCCTCTGCACTACCTTCACCTAAGTCAAATCCCGGGTTTACAAAGCACTGTTCTCTCGCCAAGAAGAGAATTAATCACACGATTTTTCTGGTCAATTATGTGAGGCCGGGTAATTGCCGGCGGGAAGAAACGCTGAGAAACTCGGCAGCAGGTGCTTAAAAAGCTGAAACTTTCAAACACGGCGCCTTTAGGGTGCCAGCACCCGGTGGTATAGCGGTGGCATAGCAGTGACGAATAGCGGTCAGGAATGCTTTGTCAAAGGCTATCAAGCATAGGAGTAAATCCGCGTATAGGAAAGGACACATAGGCCAAGGGACGGAAAGGGTAGAAGTCACAGGTCATTCAGACCGGTAGGCAGTATAGTTTAAGAGGGCTCAGGGTGGAGAAGCACGCACGCAGAGGCGGAAAAGAAACAGCATGGGCGGGAGCTTTTCTTTAAAGATAAGAATCGATCTATAGCCAAAATAAACCCTGTTGCAACATTAAGGGTTTGCTATAATAAGGTAAATATGGCGGGGGTCATGCAGTTCGGGGAAGAAAATTAATAGCTCGCCATGCCACATGGGGACTTTAAGGTGAAATCGCAAGTAACGAAAGGATGTATCTTTCGAAAGCAGTAATCTGCGGATCCGTTTACATCATACACAGTCTGTAATGTACTGGGTAAACGCGCTTTGCAACAGGCATATTAACCCGCTGCGCAGTTAGCCCAGTAAGCTAAAGTGAGGAGGGCTGGGCACCACACACGGACGCACGGGGAGGCAAGCATGTGCCACAAACAGAGGGTGACGCAGTCAGGAGCGGAGGGCCCGTAACTTGGATAATCATAGAAACCGCTTCCACAATGTTTACGAGGAGACAACCAGAGCCGGGGCGGTGAATAATCTGCTTCAGCCGAGCCTCAGTCGGGGACACGCCTGGAAACTAATTTGGGTACATTGGGGACAAACATTCCCAAGCAGAGGCAAGTCTAGTGGCACCGTGCATGGGGATTGAAAACTAAAGACTGGGTCTCGCTGTGACAGGCTAGCGCCCAGAAACATGAGTCTTTATGGCGGCATTATGCCGCAAGGTGCCCACCCGGTTGGGCCCCACCGGAGGGGCAAGGCCAATCCAATCCATCCACCGCCAGCAGTTAGACAGCGGGGTTCAACGGTTGGCTCGCTTAACAAGGTCAGCGTTAAAGCACCTGGTTGTGAAGCTTGACAACAAATTCGATGCTGGTTTGACACAGCAGGACAAATGACCCAACTACCTCACAAGTCCCAGTACCTGACAAAATACCAGTCAGAAAAGAAACAACCTGTACCGCCGGTTTAAGTTACCAAACCATCAGCGATAAACACACTTACATGGTGTACCCGGGGGGGGGGTTTGGCTCTTGAGAGACCTTCCGTAGCTAGAACAAACCAGAGGGCACCCAGGAGCAAAATGGCCAACCTCAGGAACGCCCGACTGAACTAGGGAGAAAAGCAGGGCGGAGGTGGTAAAGGGAGCAAAAGTTGACCATACAGCTCCAAATACCGCGTAAACGGACGGGAAGTGGGGTATACGTCCTCCCTAGTGGCGGAAGGGTAGTAGAGACGTGCTGGGAGACAGAATACAGGTGCGGCCCCAGCGAGCAAGGAAACAATTAGTCTGCATAGTGAGGGATTTCTGCGAATTGAGGCAGGGAAGCCCTGCCCGCGAGAGGCATGACCATCTGCTTGCGGTCAACGGCACAACGACATGTTCCTTCAATTTGCGCTGAGGCGCACACCACCAATCAACCAGCCTGGTGGCAAAATATGGGTAACCCAATTCCCCTAGTGCCAAGTACGAAAAGCTAGTCCAGTATACCTGCTCCACACACCGAGCATAGGGGAGAAGGTGAAGCTAGAAGGCATAGAAAAATCCAGAAGAGAGCTACACAACACCAGGGCCAATGCATGCAAGGCCCCGGGGTGGGCGTCAGGCAGCATCGGCTGAAAATTGGTAGTTGCGGTAACCCCTGGAGGAGGAGGTACACCACTCGGGGATAGGATTAGACAAGTTCACGCGGAACATCGCGGCCATATTCGAACTAGGAGGGGGCAAGGAGGTCGCGAGGCTAGGTCGAGCTAAGGGGGGAGCTCCCTCCGATCGAAAAACCGTAGGGAGCGTGGCGGAGCTGACACGAGGAACCTAGTAGAGAACAAAATTACTAGGAGATAGATGAAAGGCTCGCATGGTGTCCTTGTCATGACTCACGGCAGGGGCACTGGGGGAGCCATTGGGCGGCGTGCCGCCAGACAAAGAACAAAGATGACACTCCCGCAGTACCCCGGGGATGCCTTACGGCAGGGGTACAGACGGAGAAGATGACGAGGACCCCGCCGCAGGAAAATAGAGTAGATGCTCAAGTAAGGTCCTTGGGATGCCAAACGGCAGAGACCGCTGGGAGAAGGGAGGGCCCCTGAAAGGATACAGGACGAGCGGGACGGCACTTGCAGCCCGGGCATGCCCAGAAAGGGACACCCTCCAAATCGGTAGCAAGTTGAAGCCTAGACCCGTGAATCGAAACACAGGGATTGGGGCCCCTCTCTCCTCTCCCAGGCAATTGAGGCGGCTGGGTCCAGAATGCGAATAGAAAATGATGAACAATGGATAAAAATGAAACATGGTCATTGAAGGACTAGAATAAGACCATGAGTGTTGAAATTTGAAACATGAAGATTTTCTGTTAACAAAATGTTTGTTGTGAAAATAAAACTGCGACCTTTTCAGGCACCAAAAAGTGGTCAAGTGCTAATTAAGGGAAAAGCGCGCAGCGATGGCAACAAACATGGGGGAGTGGGGAGGGAGTGCTCGCCGCCTGGACGGGGTTAGGACCCGGGCCGGGGAAGGCAAAGCCGGACCCGATCGAGGCCCGGGTAAAACGCCGGCCGGCGGCGGGACCCCCCCACGCCACGCCCCCCGCAATTAAAAGACCCGGCTAGGCCGGGGAGGGCAGGGATAGGCCCGAAAACAAAGGAAGCTCCCCCCCCCAATCAGGGGGCGAGAAAGATAGGCAAGGGGGGGGTTAAGAAGGGCCAACGGCCCGGGAAACCTCATTCGAATTTCCCCCCCCGCAAAAGAAGAAGAGAAGCCCACCCACCCACACCGAAGGATACGGGCGTCGCAGCCGTAGGGGGGAAGGGTAGCGGAGCTGACACGAGGAACCTAGTAGAGAACAAAATTACTAGGAGATAGATGAAAGGCTCGCATGGTGTCCTTGTCATGACTCACGGCAGGGGCACTGGGGGAGCCATTGGGCGGCGTGCCGCCAGACAAAGAACAAAGATGACACTCCCGCAGTACCCCGGGGATGCCTTACGGCAGGGGTACAGACGGAGAAGATGACGAGGACCCCGCCGCAGGAAAATAGAGTAGATGCTCAAGTAAGGTCCTTGGGATGCCAAACGGCAGAGACCGCTGGGAGAAGGGAGGGCCCCTGAAAGGATACAGGACGAGCGGGACGGCACTTGCAGCCCGGGCATGCCCAGAAAGGGACACCCTCCAAATCGGTAGCAAGTTGAAGCCTAGACCCGTGAATCGAAACACAGGGATTGGGGCCCCTCTCTCCTCTCCCAGGCAATTGAGGCGGCTGGGTCCAGAATGCGAATAGAAAATGATGAACAATGGATAAAAATGAAACATGGTCATTGAAGGACTAGAATAAGACCATGAGTGTTGAAATTTGAAACATGACGATTTTCTGTTAACAAAATGTTTGTTGTGAAAATAAAACTGCGACCTTTTCAGGCACCAAAAAGTGGTCAAGTGCTAATTAAGGGAAAAGCGCGCAGCGATGGCAACAAACATGGGGGAGTGGGGAGGGAGTGCTCGCCGCCTGGACGGGGTTACCACACCAATGTTAAAGTCCGCCAGGTAGCGCATAGTTATCTACACGCAAATCAGCAGGCTTGCTTAAGACGCCGGTGTGGGCTCACTATACGAGCAGTTCCCGTGATTTTTATGACCCTTCAGTCCCTTCATATTTCCTTCACTATAGAGTTCTCTTTGAGCTGGGTTATTGTTAATGCATGGATCATACATACATCCAATGCTACACAACCAAGCAGACGCACTCGTGGGTGCAGCAGCTCTGTCAAATGGCCCCACCTCCTTCTCTTCACACAGGGCTCTGCGCAGGGGCAGCAGCTCAGGGCTCGGTCCGGGGAAAGTCTGCTCCCCTCGGGCACGTCCTGGCACCCCCAGTGGTAGGCTGCTGTCCTCTGGTCTGTGGTGTGGGTCTCCAAGTATGGATGCAGAAGGCAGTCAGCACAAATTCATGTTCCTCCTTTTTGATGGTCAGTGAGGTGGGCAGGTCAGTGAGCTGTTTCAGCTTGTTGCTTTAATGTCGAAACACTCGAGGGGGGAGAGAGACCTTTGACAGACTCAGTTCATCTGCTGTTACTCTCTCGAAAACTGGGCAAAATGTAAATGGGCAGAGTCCAACGAGTGTCCATAGGCAGGCAATACAGAAGTTGGCCAGCTACACACCCAGAAAGAGGCAGCTACAGGAGTCTCGGAGATTCATAACACATGAGCAATAGATTTGCTCTGTCTTTTCCATGTCATAGGGTACACTTGGTCCAAGCAGGTGTTGGCCAAGTATTTAGAATGAACAGATGTGTTGAAAATATTGTGTTTTCAAATATTATGTTAATTTTATTTCCTGAATTAGTTACTCCATGTTAAATTACTATACACGCAGTCGCCCAAGTAAACTCCCAAAACCTCACACTTTTCTCTGGTCCCCATTAATTTGTATGACATTTTCTCTTTTAAGTACCCTCGAAGTTTTACTTGAGGAAGGTGACAGGAACATGGAAGGTTGTAGGTATGACACACCAGCTGTTGTGAGCATCTTCGAATGTGTGTGGCTGCTTCATGGTGCTAGTTTTTTCATACGACCATGAGGACCTTGTTATAAAAGGCAGGGTAAAATTAGGAGGTAATAACGCTTAAGGAAAAATCGTAGAGTTAGGTGTATTTTCTCCCAGTGGGCATTAGCTTTCAATTACTAGTTCCGCAACCCAAAATGTGGATTTATTGCAATAAATGATGCACGCTTTGTTCTACTCCAAGCTAAACAACAACTCATAATCTTGTATTTTTTTCTATGCACAATATTTCACCAGTTTTACCTTTCAGAATTTGTTTGGGAATTAACGCTGGGTCAATGCAAAATTTCCGCATATCTTGGAATGTTAATTCTCGGGCAAAACCTTACTTGTTCCAAAGCCTGCAGAGAAAGATGGTCTAAATGTGCATTGTACCAGTCAGCAAAAGGTCTACCACATAAAGCTAGAGACGCGGTTGCAGAGAGAACCATGTTTCTGCACATCACTTTTATAAAACATGTTTTTTTTTACTTAGGGTCTCTGATTCCTTTGAATTAATTCAACTTTCTGTCCAACAAAGAATGAGCGATTGTTGTATCTATATAGAGATTTTCCTTTTCGATGGCATCACAGACAGCTAGTGAAATGTAAATAAGCTCAACCTTCACTTCTAAAAACAGATTTCCTGAAATGAAAACCTCTAACAAAGTCCTTACCTCACTCATTTCTTTTAGGGAAAAGGACTTCCTAGGGGAGAAATATCCTTTAGGGATTCCATGCCCTGGTCAAGTGAAACTAGCAAAGTCTGTCTTACCATGTGGCAGCTTAGGCTGCCAGCAGCACTTAGAAGCAGGCTGTCTGCCTGATCTGAATATAGCACTATATAAATAAATGAACCTCATGTGTGGGAAACCAGCCACTGCCTTGATTTTGGCAATTGATGCATTAAAAAGCAGATGGAGTCTGCATAGAAAAAAGCAATAGCCACCATCCGCACTGACAATATTTATCAAAGAAGATTGGGGAACAGGCCGGTATGAAAATCATCTGAATTGCACCATTGACTAACATAACACTAGCATTCAGATACTAAAAGTTACTCCTTTTCACAGAAAAACAGTCAAACTCTTGTCTTAGGTCAAAACACAAACACAAGTTTCATGAAATGTGGAAGTGTTTTTCTACGTGTATTAACAGCCAATACCACAGGTCTCCTATCCCTGAACAGCTTTGCTGTTCTCAGTCTCACTGTGCACAATGAGCAGGTTATAGGGCTTGCTGCCTACATACTGTATGGTTTGGTGACCTTTATCACAGCTGCCAAATACTGTGCTTAAAAATTCAGCAACACGAGCAGATACACGGCCTTAACCATCTGCCAGCTAGTAAAAAAATAACTTTCTCAGTGCGAGTAAACTGTGTGTACAATTGAGCTATATGTTCTAAACCATAGAGAGTTAGAAAAAGATGCACATATGATTTCACACTGTGTTCCAAAAATGTTTGCATGAGGAAATGCAATTTAGGTACAGAAAAAGAGCAATTAGCACTAAGGTATTCCACATCCTGACTCACAGAACAATGTGGAATGTGTGAGGCACAAGTGTACTTTGCATGGTGGAGAATCTGCCTTTTTTTTAGATGTTTGAATTTGCAATTTTAGTTTCGTGTGTGGAAGGGGTGTCACACTAAAGCAGTCCTCCAAAATGTAGTTTTTTTTGTTGCATATTTATATAGCGCGAACTCGTCCCGAAGGTATTGGAGCGCTTTACATGAGCACCGTATTTACATTACCATGTCATGTATGTGGCATGCACAAATTTGGGGCTAATTTTACTAAGACTCACGCAGTGATGAGTTGCATAACATTGTGTGAGAATGCGTTGCGCTGCATTATGAGACTTTTGTGCATAATGGATGCACTGTACTTAGTATACTGCACACCATGACACAATGGCAAGAGATGCTTCATGCAGCGTGATGCAAGGTTGTAGTTTCAGTGCAATGCGGTGTAACGTAGCCCCTACCTGCCTGAGGCATGCTGCAAGGCACCTTTGTATGCTGCAAGTCAGCTGTGTCATGCAGGAGCCCAATCAGGGAGGGGCAACAGTTCAAACAACCACGCAGGGCCAAACAATTGTCAATTCTACCACACCACCATTTTGAAGACGTGGAAGGAGCACCAACAAGCCATTAGGTCACCAACCCGGAAGATAGGACTGCCACGCAATTGAAAAAAAAAGTGAAAAGTCAGTTTTACTGAGGAGTAAAGCCAGATTTTGATCACGGGGGTCACTTAAAATGATTTTTTGTTTGTGACCTCCAAATTACCATTAGCCAAGAAGGATGCTTTACGGAAGCAACAATGGACAAGATGAACTGCGTGGCACCAATCAGAAGGACTGTAGTTGATTGTAAGAAAAGGTGGCATGATCACAAACACAGGACAAAATAGAAACTGTCCAGGAGCCGAAAGGCCGCAATGAGAGCTGGAGGAGGACCAGAAGTATGAGGAAGAGTTAAACTCACTGGAAAAGCAGGTGGCATCACTCATTCCAACAGAGTTGGTTGTTGGAGTTGAGGGCATGGATAGTGCTGCCACTGAGAATCAACAAAAGCTACAGGGTGAGTAATAGCATACTGCATGTAACATATGAGAAGAAACTGGTAATATGAGTAGATAAACACATATTTAAAAAAACATAAAGCACACACAGGACAACAGTGTAAAGTTTCATCAGTAATTCCATATAATCATTTTGGGCAGGTAATGCATAAGTTACTGGAACTAACTAAAGAATCATAATGTGTTTATGTGTAGAGTTATAGTGGAAAGCACTCATATATGTAAAGTTCTAGCAATATGCTTATTATCATGTCTTCATGAAACTGCCAAAACAAGACAATGTAGATGTAAGTCATCTCCACACCTTAGCATAATAGGACAGATGTTATGAATCTTAATAACATATCTACATACCACCAAGTCACTTGTGAAGCACAAAAATCTGGCTCCATGCAAAAACAGGGCCTAGATAATACACTGGCATGCAATGCACGCTAACTTGGTATGGTGTGAAGGTTAAAAGGAAGTGTATAATAATGTAGAACAATTAATTATACAGGCTTAATATCCATCTATAAGTTAGCTATTTTGTACTGTGTGCAGCCTTGGTCCATAGCTGCCACCCAAACACCATAATGCAAGTGTGCCTGCAGTACAAGATTGTTTGTATGTGTGCAGGAATGTGTCATAACATCACAACTGCCACATGTATGATACATACACAGAGGTCATGATAGAGATATTTGTCTGATTATCCTCAGTCATTGAATACCTGTATAGGTACCACACCTCCACAATGGTAAAATTATTCCTGTGTTGCAAATAACAAACATACAGGTTGCTAGGCCTAGGATTATGATAGGATGCCAAATTCTTATATGGAAATGGAGGGAACCTGCCCTTACAAGCCATATCCCAAAGGAGAATTCCTATGCATCTTAATGTACAACTACTCTCTGTGTTGTGTTAAATGTTCCATCTGATCATATCCTACAACACATTTGGGAATTCAAGAACATTTGTGGTACTGCAGTGCAGGTTAGGAATAGGATGAAGAGGTATATTTTTTCTACAATCAGTCATATATTGTTTTGGCTATCATTCATCATCATGCTTTACTGTGTTGTGAAGAATTGAAAACTTAGGGCATGTTGAGAAATATGTAAGCATGAGTGTGTAATGTGCAGAAATGTGTGTGGCCTGTAAGGTTCAAAGATTAATGGACTATAATAAGGTGAATAATTCTGCTTTGATATGTGAGTGCTACACAATGTAATAATGAAGTCAAGAGGCTATAATCCAGAAAAGCTCAACTAATGTTATGGTTGCTTCTCATCTGGTGAACATGGTTAAAGTATGAAGATTATTTACTCTCCAACTCCAAGCTGCAGCAAATAAACATGTTGGTGTAGCAATGTCAAGAGACAAGGAATACAACTGTGTTGTGAAATAATGTTTAGGGATACATTGGTTCATCAAGTTTGTGCCTTTAAACTGTTTAACATGTCCATAATGACAACTATGTAGTGATGTATAAGCATAACTTATATGTGTGTGTCACCATGGTATGTTGTTGCACTAACATATATATAACGCCACATTCCCATATGAGAGTATTTATCAACAGCACCTGCACATACTGATGACTTTGGCCTTGCCTACAATCTTTAAATAGTGCCAGTTTGCTAAATAAACTTGTCATTTTGCAGTGCATGAGGAAGTGAACAAAATATCTGTCATAATGTACCTAATAATAGCTATATCAAATACAAACTCAGTACAATGCTAACATTATCTTCATCTGTTTCAGAGGAAACACCCACCTCTCCTGTACAGCAGTCTGTCAAAGATGAAGTTCCTGGCTATCAACTCCTACCCGCCATCCATGGGGGAAGACACCTTCAGCCAACTCTTGGACACTATTTATTGTTCTCCTCCTATCATGACAAGAGAATATGTCATTGTTGGGTCTCCAAAGGAACCAGCCCAGACTGAGTCACATACAGCTGCTCGCCATATCCCTAGGGAGGATCCAGATCCAAATGACTCACCAGTCAGCATTCAGCAGAGAGTGGTTGAGGTCCAACAGCGAATGTTGGATGTGGTCAAGTTAGGGATGGAGACTTTATCTGGCACTCTAGAAGGAGTCCAGAGGTATCCCAGCCCCAGTAAAAGTACGAGACACCCATTCTTGGCCCCATAAGAGTAATATCTCCTTAGCTGACATTGCTGATGTTATGATACAGAAGAGCAATCAACAACAGTGTTCTACACTAAGCACCAGTGATGTTGCTACCCAGCTAGAGTCCATCCATCAATTCCTGCATCAAGGACTGAAGGGGTAAATGGAATAGAGCCCATGATGGAACTCTGTCATGGCAACAACTAACACCCTCAATAGCAGCGTTGTTGCTGTGCTGCTGATCCAGCAATCCCTAGCCAGGAAATACCACGCAGTCTTCATGGCACTCACTAATGTCCTGCCAAAAATGGAGCATACATCTTTAACCTCTGATACTTGTGCACTGGCGCCATCCACCCTCAACAGCCTCCATTTGTACCACAACAACAGGCACGGGTGGCAGCATATTCATCAGAGGATGGAGAAGCATTGTTCACAGTTTTTTTTTTTTTTTTTGTCCTCATACGCCACCAAGGTACTATATGCGTGATCGATAGGTTAGCAAACAAAATGCTACCTCAGTACACAGCAACTGGAGGGGACCAAACAATGAGCGAGAACCTCGTCCCATAGCAATAAAGCTTGACATACCTACGATCAACATAGCGTAACCTTACAGAGGATTTTGAAAATCCACCAGAATACTGAACAAAAGTATCCAGGCATTACTCATACCCAGACATGGGATAGATGGCTTAATCATTGGACCTGGGGAAAAAAAAAAAACCCCTAGGTTCTCAGTGATCCCATCTCAGGAGTCGCCAAAAAGATCTTTTCTCAGGATTCCCTATCCTGACCAAGTCCAGCTTGGAAACTTGGAGGGCAGAAGCAAGCCATTCAATAGCAGACGGAGGTGAACAGTCCTTCCACTTCTTGCATATCTCCCTTCTAGCAAGCAGTATAGCATAGAAGACTAACTTTTTCGCCATTTTGGAGACCCCCTCAAGAATTCCGAAAATCACTAACTGAGAATCCAATACTATGTTGAAATCGACAGAGGTTGACAGAATCTTACAAATATCTTCCCAGAACTGCGACAAAGAAGGGCACTCGTAAAGCATATGGATATCCGAAGCAGCCAGGAGACCACATCTAGCACACTTCACCATGTTCCCCTGAATAAATTTAGAGAGACGAAGGGGAGAATAGTACGCTCTGTGAATAGTATAAAGGTGGTTCCTGCGCAACCATGCCGGCTTCACTACATCCCACATCATTCTGCATGATTTCCCCCATAACTCTTGCAAGTTGGTATTACTTATATCTGACCCCCAAAGCTCATCAGGTAACAGAAATTCCCCGTCCAACTCCTCCAAAATCAAATTATACCATGACGAGATCTCTTTCTTGGCAGGAGGTTTGTCGATCAACAAGTTTATGAGAGTACTATAGCCACCTAGTGGGGGCTTACTTCTCTGAGAGGGCTGTGCTATATAAGATCTATACCAACTGGACATCTGCAGATATTTTAGCCTAGATAGACCAGATCCAATCTTCCCACTCAGGCAGTCCCAAGAAAGCAATTCACCCTCAACAAATAAGTCTCCCCAACACTCCAACCCTGCCTCCCTGATGGGTAATGCAAGCAAATCACACAACCAGGTCGGGGGATCGGGAAGATCCCATAGGGGAGTCCTACTGCTATAATACCCTATTTTAATGGCTTTTATAACCTGGGCCCAAGTCTTTGCCATCCCCAGTAGGATCTTCAGTTTAATCTTTTTGAAATACTTCGGATCTCCAAATTTCAAAAGGAATCCAAACTGACTAACCCCCTCTCCATCAAGCAAAGTGGTGTATAGAATTCCCACCCCTAGCTCTAGTGGCTTCTTTAACAGCATTCTGGCATGGGAAAGCTGGAACGCCCATGCATACAACTGGATGTCCGGAGCAGCCAATCCCCCCTTTTCCCTATGCCTCCTTATCTTTTTCCACGAGATTCTTGGAAGATGTTTATTCCAAATAAATGTATTGATCTCGGCCTGGAATGTTTTAATAAGGTTTGGATCGAAATACAAGGGAATAGTGTTAAATAAAAAGGAAAGCTTTGGCAGAACCGACATCTTGACCAGATTAGACCGTCCCAGTAACGACAGAGGGAGACAAGACCAAGACTGAAGTAGCCTGCGGCAGTCCTTAACTATCTTTGAGAAATTGATATTGACAATCTGGTCCAAATCCTCAACAATATCAAGGCCCAGGTATCTCAACTTTTTTCCTGGCCGTATACCGGCAATACTCAAACTCTGGTCCATACCCCAGGTCATCATCTCAGTTTTTGTGGCATTGATCTCATATCCAGATACTTCCCCAAATGCAGAGGCTAGCTTGAATATTTCTGGAAGAGCCATCTGGGCATCGGACGTAAAAATAAGAAGGTCGTCCGCGTACAGGGCCACTTTTCTCTCCCAGCCCCTACACGCAAACTCCTTGATGTTAACATTATCCCTCAGGGTTTGGGCAAAAGGTTCGACATACAAATCAAATAGGAGCGGAGAGAGGGGCCAACCCTGCCTTGTACCCCTCGAGATGCTGAAAGGATCAGATAAACTACCATTCACCAGTACGCATGCACTTGGGTTCTGATATAGAAGACCAATTGTCCGACGAAACCCTGATCCCACCCTGAACTTCGCCAGGGCCTCCAACAGATACAACCAATTCACTCTGTCGAAGGCCTTGGCGGCGTCCAAGGTAAGGACCGCCAAGGGGGAAAGCTCCAAGACTGCCAGATCTATTGCCCCAATTAAGTCATATGTCAGTTCATATAACTGGCGCCCTTTGACAAACCCTTTCTGATCAGGGTGCAAGATTTTAGGTGCAACAAGAGCTAATCTGTTGGCCAAAATTGAAGCAAATAGTTTATAGTCTGCATTCAGAATGGAAATAGGCCTATATGAACTACATGCCGTTGATGATTTCCCCGGTTTTAAAATTACAGTGACGGACGCACTGTCCCAGGACTTCGGGGGAGACCCACCAGCCAGTAGAATGTTGTTGAATAGTAGAACCAGGAAAGAGACAAGTTCCCGCTCTAGTGTTTTATATAATTCAGCCGGGAGGCCGTCTGTACCAGACGCCTTCCCCTTTTTAGCATTGTATAAGGCCTTGATGACTTCCTCCTCCGAAATTTCACCATCCAATATTTTGCTTTGCTCAGCAGAAAGTGCTGGAAGGGTGATCTTGCTAAGCCAATCCTTGATGGTATTTAAACTAATATTCTTGTCTTCACAATAAATTTTTTGAAAAAAATCTCTAAAGGCAGATCTAATATCATCATCACGGGAGAGTGGGGAACCATTGACACTAATCATCTCGATGTTATTCCGTACTTGGTCCGTTTTGGTTTTCCATGCCAATAGTTTCCCCGCTCCTTCTCCATATTGAAAATGTGCAAGTTTGCTGGCCTCCCACCTTTCTTGAACCCGCTGATTTAAAATCGAAGCTAGATGGCCCTTGGAGGAAAGTAAACTCTCAGACAGAGAAGAGCGAACCGCTTCTGTGTTATAGTCACCCACTAGATCTAATTGGGTCTGAATCTTGGCAATATTAGCCTCCGCTAACGTAACGGCCTCCCTATATTCCTTCCTCCTGAACGCCATTTTATTTGTAATGAGACCTCTCAGAAATGCTTTCAAAGAGTCCCATACTATTGCTATGCCTGCCGAGCCAGCATTTACCCTTAAAAAGAGGCTCACCTCAGACTTGAGAAAAAGAACATCTTCTGGGTGGGAGAGTAAGGAACGATCAAAGGACCAACTCCTCGCCGGCGCCCTTAATAGTGATATAAGATCCAAAACTATGGCCGAGTGGTCAGACAAATGTATTGGAAGGTATTTAATATCTTTAACAAGATCTACTAAAGAATGGCTAATTAGTATAAAGTCAATTCTGGATTGATGGTTGTATTTATAATTTCTATAGGAGACACCCTGTTGTTCCCCTGCCCTTAACCTCTAAATATCTGCATATCCAAACTGCTTCATTGCATTTAACAGAACAAACCTTGATTTAGACGGAGTTAGGGATTGACTATTGCGAGATTTATCCAGTGAGGGATTTAGGACAATATAAAAATCACCAGCAAAAACTACAGGTTCTGGAAAGGACAAGAGGTGAGATAGAATTACCTCTAATGAAGACGGGTCGTCCTGATTGGGACCGTAATACCCCACCAGAGTTATCTGAGTACCCGAGATGGAAAGAGCAGCAATTACCCATCTACCTGCAGGATCGACTTTGAAATCTAACACCCTAGCTCTGAGATATTTTTTGAAAATAATCGATACTCCTCTACAGGTCAAGGACTGTGAAGTGGAAATTGCAAAGTCGATCCACTTGTTGCTTTTGACTAACACGTCCATTTCATCCTGAGTCAAGTGCGTCTCCTGCAATATAATGACCTGTGCCTATGAGTCTCTAAGATATTGTAATATTTTCCTAGCCCTGGCTTTGGTACGCAGGCCGTTCACATTCCATGATATTATCTTTAAACTAACCAAAGCCATGATATTAGATAACAGACCCTAGGAATACGAAACCTTGCATAGATGCCCTCATTTGTCTGACCTGACCTTATAACAGACCACAACATGTCTAAGAATGTCATATTCAAAGCAAGATACAATAGAACACTAAGATGGCACAAGAGGAATTTTTTACTCGTTTTACCCCGTGACCCTACCAACCCCCCCTTCCTCACCCCCCCCTCCCCCCCCTGGAGAACCCGTGGTGTATCTAACCGGATCAAATCCAGCAGATGGCACCCCTATCTCAAGCTCCCGTGCTCCCCACCAACCCCTGAACCGAGTTACGCTCAAAAAAAGTTCGGAGTAACCTGTTATATTTATGGAAGGTAGTTAGGTAAAGGAAAGTACACAAAGAAATTTCATGCTTATCCCCCTTTTTTTTTTTTTTTTTTTTTGCTTGTTTGTTGCTTTTTTTTTTTTTTTTTATTCTTTTTTTTTATATTTACTTTCCTGCCACCTCACCCCCCTTTTCCTTTTCCCATTTCTTTTCCCTTTCCCCCTCTCAAATGTCAGCAGTCAAGTGATTGTACCTAACCTTCATAATCAGTTCCGGGTGGCAGCATATTCATCAGAGGATGGAGAAGCATTGTTCACAGTTTTAGATCTAGAGTTGTGCATTGAACATTAGTTATCTTGTGGTCAGTTCATGACTTTGTAATGTGTTTGTCATCATGCCACTTTCTTTACAAAAACCTGCAGTTTCTATTAGTGTCATGTAGGTTATCTTGTTCATATATTCGGGTCATAAAGCATCCTTTTTTGCTAATACTAAAGTTCAGTAGGTCACTCTTCATTTTTGTATCAAATGTTTTGTATATTGTGTAATTTCTAAATGTTATTCTTTTTATTGCTTGGCTTTCCTACTTTTGCTGTTGAGAATTTGTAATCTTATTCTCCATGCATGGTGATAAGTCTACATGAAAAACAAAAAAGTTTGAACCATTGTTAGCAACAGTAACCTACAGATGAAAATAGTTTTTCTTCAGGAAAACAGTTTTTGTCTCTAAATAAAGTTCAGTATTGTGTAATGTTAGAGTTAATGATTGTCTAGCCTTATAAAATTGAGACTTTGCACAATAGCACAGTACCTATTACGCAGTCACATGAAAAAGGTTGTAGACATAATTCAGGTATAAGTGTCTCTTCAACATCAGCTGCTAAATTATGCAGAGGCATACAGGCAACAACTTGCATAAGTTATCATATTGCAATATCTAGCAAATGACTTGTTGAGGTACACTTCAAAATCCTCCTTCATTAGCCCATGAACTTACTACATTTCAACAGGTGTCTACTCTGCAGCAACTACACTGAAGAATTCATAATTTGGTGCTATTAAGGGCAATTCTTGACTAAATCATTTAAGGGAAAAACATATCAAATAGGGTGTGACTTACATGATGTTGCAGTGTGAACTTTGTTTCACGCAAGGCAGAGGAAGGGTAAAATACATTTATTCAGACCATTCCTTCTGAAGCTCCAGCCTGCGTTGAGTGGCCTTTGGTGATAGCAGTAACAAAAGTGACAGGCATTGAGCAAGTTGTGTATCATGATGTAACATTGCTATTCGGGAGCCAGTCTGTTAGAACTGGTGTCCTTGGTGTAGTTTCCCCCCTACCTTTTTGCCTTCAACCCTCCTGTTTTGTTTACTTCATTTTCGCTGGCTTTAGGACTCTCTACACTTCACCATGGCTAACCAGTGCTAAAGTGCTTGTGCTCTCTACTTAAAACATTGTAGAATGCCTTATACCCAATTAGCATATTTAATTTGCTTGTAAGTCCCTAGTAAAATGGTACTATGGGTACCCAGGGCCTGTACATTAAATGCTACTAGCGGGCCTGCAGTATTGACTGCACTGCAGTATCGACCGCTTGCGGGGACCACCACCACAAAGCTCTAGCAACAGCTGCCCTTTGTGCCCAGCCTGATTTTTGTGTACCACCAGCAGCCTCCCGCGATGCCCTTGATGCTCCTCACGGCCCCCTCCACTGTGAATGGGACTCTTGGCATGGACTTTGAGAAGGTAAACTTCAGTGGGCCTAACTTGGTGACTGTATTAGACCCGCGATCAATCACGGTCAGCCTGAACATGCGACTTTGGCCAGGTCAAGCATGACCAGATTTCCCCATTTGGCACATAATGCTTTTAGGCGCTATTTTAACCTAAAATCTTTCTCAAAATGCATAACTCTGGTTCCACTGATTGGATTATTATTGTTTGGGATACTTTTTGTGTAGTGTTTATTACTTTATTACTCTTTGAAGCATTGCACAAATACTTTACGCATTGCATATAATTTAAGCCGTACTGATCTCTGCCAAGCTACCAGAGTTTTGAGCACAGGTTAATTTTAGGTTTGCTTGTGCCTTACCCTAACAAGGATTGTGGTTGCTGCTTGACCAGGGCTCAAACCCAGTCAACCAACAATCCAATTTCTCATACATGCATAGCCACACAAACTGGCTTTCAATGCCTTAGTATATAGCAACAGTTATGTAGAATTTGAAATACACCACTTAAGTTACTGTGGGAGGGACGGGCGTATACAGAAGCGAGTAGGCCATGTTGGATTAATAATGGGGTGCTTTATTCTGATTGAAGACTTGATATTTACAGGTGGTTGTTGTTCTGAAATAAGATTACAATGTACATTGTTAGGAATTCATAAAATAGGCAGACGTTTCTTCACGTTTCTTCTTTTCTGGTTTCTTCTAGGTACTTCTATACCCTGAAGGGGGTCCCGAGAGGCTTGCAGAGGGCTAGAACAACAAAGAAAAGGAGCGTTAAATATGGCTATGATGAGTAATAATACACTTTCACCACCCAAGTGGAGGAAATGGTGCCAAAGTGAAGGAGCATAAAAAAGGGAAAAGAAAAAGAAAAAAAAAAAAATATATATATATATACATATATATATATATATATATTATCTACTGGCGGGCGCAAGTAGATAGTTATAGTTAGGACCGAGTTCCCATAGGAAATCTGAAAATTCTATTTTGAATAACTTTTGCGCCGGTTGACTTATCTTCGTGAAATTTTCAAAACTAATGGGGCGCTCCGCTCAGCTCCTACCCTGAAAGTCTCGGGGTGATTTGTCAAGCGGGGGCTGAGAAAAATGGGGGCTCCCAAAACGCGTTTTCCCCATGCATTTTCCCATAGGACCTTTAGTCGAAGGTACAGCCCGAACTGCTGAACAGAATTACTTGAAATTTGGCAAAGAGGTAGTCCTCAGGTCAGGCATGTGCCTTCTGCTAAATGGTATAAATCCGTTCAGTAGTTCCTGAGAAAATCAAAAGTAAAATCACATATATATCTGGGCGGAGCCTAACCACACATCTCATCGTGAGATCTGATTGGCTGTCAGTACTTCCTCCAAGAAGTGTTGGAAGCCATCTTGGGACCAATATACATGATAGCACCTCATTAAAAAGCATTTCAGTTAATAGAAGGTTTTAAGACTTTAGTTACATTATAAATCATTTGTTGATGGTACCATACACATTTTAGGAATTGTGGTGTGTTCTAAGGTGATTTTACCATGTGAAAAAGCCTTCTGCTGTGATATCATGAATCATGTTTGAGAGAAAACAATTTTCTCATGCTTTTCCCACAGAGGTTTGGAAGGTGATCTATAAGCTAAACTGATAGCATATTTTCTGTAAATTCACATTATCTTTCTCAGTCATGTGAAAATGAAGTCTGACATTCTCAGTAAAACATGTACATCCAACAAGGGCAGAGACTGTCAGTTGATTCCTTTGTGTTCTACTGCAGCTTCCCAGAGTGTTCTAAAGAACAACTAGAACGCTAACAGTCCTACTTATGGCAAACGTATTGCACACGTATTGCACACCTGAAGCCATCTTGATTGGAATAAAGTGGTAACTCTTAAAACATTTAATTTAAAAAGGAACAACATGAGGGGGTTCATTTTGCCATTTTGCCATAGAAAGTATGATTAGTACTGCAGAAAGAAAAATTAGGGCACATTTTGAATGACTTCTCAAATCCTCTTCTATTTCATTAAAAAAGTCTGACATGCAGACTGAAACATGCACTTTCAATACCAGCAGCAGACTTCCCTGGTGAGCAGTAGCTTAACTACAGTGATCTAATGAGCAACTAGAGTGCTAACATTCAGAATTTATGGCAAATGTGTGACACATCTGAATGCCTTCTTGATGGAATCAAAGTAAAAAACGGAAAGTATTTCCTACTGAGGAGACTGTAGTAAATGAGGAAATTAGGAAACTTCATAACAAATAAGTCTCCCAAGATGGCCACCAGAGACAAAAGAGCCCAAATGTAGCCCACATATCACCCAGATGTAGCCCAAGTATAGCCCAATGACAGCATGTCCCAGAGTGTTCTTAAGATCAACTAGAGCGCTTACTGTCTAACTTATGACAAAAGTATGGCACACCTGAAGCCATCTTGATTGGAATAAACTGGTAACACTTAAAACATTTAATTTAAAAAGGAACACAAGGAGGGGGTTCATTTTGCCATAGAAATTATGATTAGTGCTGCAGAAAGAAAAATTTGGCCACATTTTGAGTGACTTCTCAAATCCTCTTCTATTTCATAAAAAAATTCTGACATGCAGACTGAAACATGCACTTTTAATACCAGCAGCAGACTTCCGTGGTGAGCAGTAGCTTTACTACAGTGATCTAATGAGCAACTAGAGTGCTAACATTCAGAATTTGTGGCAAATGTGTGACATATCTGAATACCTTCTCGATGGAATCAAACTAAAAAACTGAAAGCATTTCCTACTGAGGAGACTGCAGCAAATGAGGAAATCAGGAAACTTCATAACAAATAAATCCCACAAGATGGCCACCAGATGCAAAAGAGCCCAAATGCAGCACAAATATCACCCAGATGTAGCCCACATGTAGCCCAATGACAGAAGTGTGCAAAACACTTATTTTTTGTGTTTTTGCAGTTTTATATAGTGCAGACTTGTCAGGTATTGGAGTGCTTTACATGAGCATTGGTTATATCACACAAGATCAAATTCATTTTGGTTGTAGGCATGGGGAGATTAAGTGATTTGACCAGAATCACAGAATGTTGAGCTGAAGCAGAAACTCCAACCTGGTTCCCCAGTTGCAAAGTCTGTAGCTCTGGAAGTAACACCACATCCTCTCCCATAAGTGCAACATTTAATCAAGTGGTCAACTGGATAAAAAAACATAAAGATAACAAATAATTTAAAAGTGCTTTGTCGCTATTTGAAAACTCAGAAAATATGTCCACATTTTAGTTTTTTAGAGCACTAACCATAATTTGGATGCAAATAAGACCCTCTCATATATGTAATTTCTAAAGGAAATGCTCTAGGTATTACAGTTTTGATTATTTCAAGATGACGTCAGGTGTTCCACACTTTTGTAATAAATATATAATGTTAGCAATCTAGTTGTTCATTAGGATACTGTTGAGAGGCAGAGGCCAGGGACACGGACTCTGAAAATTGAAGGCAGGTAGGAGGGTGCAGAGGCAACAATTTGACCACACTGGGCAGGCAGGAAGGGCAGTGGCAGCACAGCAGACTATGGAGGGCAGTGGAAAGGGGGGCATGGGCAATAAACCAACAATACAGGACTGGCAAGAGAGGCTGTGGCAAGATAATAGACTATTGTGGGCAGAAGGAAGAGGCGGTGGTAGTACAACCATACATGCCAACAGACCCGATTCAGCCAGGAAACGTCCAATGTTTTTAAGCTCAAATGGGCTTTATTTGATCTGTCTCCTGTCTACAATCTCCTCTTTTTCAATGTAAATCAAAGGGGAAAATCAATACCCCAGTTATTTTTCAAAATCTCCCTCTTACCAAGTTCATAATGTTCGCAAGTATGGTACATTGGATCATGGAATGCAGGAGGAATTGGGGTAGGGACATGGACTCGGATAACAGAGGACAGGAGGGACATGGAGAGGTGCACCAAACTGACCCTACAGGGCAGGCATCAGGGTTTGCAGCAGCACAATACACCACACAGGGCATACGGGACAGGAGTGCAGCACAACAATCCATAGAAAGCAATAGGGAGGGGACAGGACCATGCACATGGACAACAGAGAACAGAGGGAATAGAGGCAATGGAAGTTAGCTGAGCACAATGGACAGACAGGAGAGAAAGCTGCAGCATAACAGACCATAGAGTGCAGGAGGGACGGATCAGGGGCATTACAATGGAACAGACAAGCCAGGAGGGAGGGAATAGGGGTCTGCACATGGAAACAGAGGGCTGGGGGCAAGGGGGCAGGGCAGGAGCAGCAAGATGACCATTGAGTTCAGGCAGGATGGGCACTAGAAACAAGACACACCATGGAGAGCAACAGTGAGACTATGATGACATACACACAGATCATGGAGGGAAGGTGGGAGGGGTCAGGGGCAGCTAGCTGACCACACAGGGAAGGTGGGAGGGGCCGTGGCAGCACAGAAGACCATGCATGGCAAGCGGGAGGGTTAGTGGCAGCACAATGGCTATGATGGGCAAGAAGAAGGGTGCAGGGGCATGCACAAAGAACCATGGAGGATAGGATGGAGGGTCAAGACTAAGGGTGGGCGTAGTGGGCGTAGTGGGGCTACGTGAAGCAGCACGTAGTGTGCCCAAATCTACACACACTACGCGCTTCGCGTAGCCCCACTACGTGCCACCCACCTCCCGCCCGCCCTTCTTTTAAATAATATCAGCAATATAAAATAAATTAAAGTAAAGCGACTTACCGTAAGCGCGGCGTCTCCGGGGCTCCCTCTTCTTCGTTTCTAATTTCTTCTGACAAATGCGCATGCGCGGACGCCCGCGCATGTGCATTTCTCGCGAGAAATGCGCATGCGCGGGTGTCCGCGCATGCGCATTTGCCAGAAGAAATTAGAAACAGAAAGAGGGAGCCCCGGAGACGCCGCGCTTACGGTAAGTCGACTTACTTTAATTTATTTTTCATTGCTTATATTATTAAAAGGAGGGCAGGCGGGAGGTGGGTGGCGGGTGGCAAGCAGCTACGCTTCGCCCTCGGCGTGTGCGTAGCGCTGCCCTGCTTCACCTACTTCGGAAAGTGCAAAGCAGGCAGCGCTACGTACACTACGTGGGCGAAGCGTAGTGCTACGCCCGGGGTTAGTCAAGACCTGGGCACAGACAAGAGAGTTCAGGGGAAGGGACCTAACAACAGACCGCGCGGGGCAGGCAGGAGGAGCAGTAGCAGCACAACAGACCAGGGAGGGCAGAAGGGTGTGGTAGTAAAATGGACCATGGAGGACAGGAGGAAGGGGATAGGGGCATGTCATGTGGACAGGCAGGGTGGAGGTGGCAGGGACAGGTTACAGTCATCTGACAATGCTAGGCAGGTGGGAGGGGAGTGGCAGCTCAACAGAACACTCAGAGTAGATAGGAGTGGCAGGTCCATGGAACATGGTGGGCAAAAAGGATGGAGCAGGGGCATGCACAAAGACATCGGAGGGCAGGGGGAAGGAGAATAGGGGAGCAAGCTAAGCACAGAGGCTAAGCAGGAGGTCAATGATGGGACATAGAATTGGGCAATGGAGGGCAGGAGGAGTGGACTGGTACATCATGCTAAATGGAGGGCAGTGGTAGCACATCAGACCATGCATGGCAGGAGGGAGGAGACTAGTCCATGGATTCAGACAACAGAGGATAGGAAGGAGGTGGATGGGGCAGAAAGCTAACTGTTCAGAGAAGGTGGGTGTCAGGATGGGGCTGAATGCTACAATCACGCCGCGCAGTTCGTTAGGACTGCATCGAGTTTGGGTTAAGCCCTCCCTCTGCAATTTATGGACAAGTATTTAGAGCTTTGGACCTCGTTCAAAGATGGCCGCCGAGTTTACCTGACTAGCCCATTACGTTTGAAGTCTCGCGGGATCGCGAGATTTCGTCTCCTCACGAAGCGCGTCTTGCCGCGCACTTCAATTTGACCATAGTCGTGTGAGGGAGCTTTAGCTCACGCTCCTCACAAAGAACTTTGATATTTGGGAAGAAACAGTTTGTCTCCACAGAACATTAGTCTGTGGTTGGAGACACATCTCTGAGATGATTGTAGACTCTAAGTCTGAGTGAGAGAAATAATCTTAGTCAGTTGGAGAACTGAACCAGAGTCGCGGAAGAAAGAAGAAGAGATACCAGAGTTCCAGAGTAACTTCCGTATTTCCAGGGTACTTCGTCCTCCGGTAGGCTTACCGTTGAGCAGGGGGTCCGCCTGGAGTCCAGCAGCAGTCACGGTGAGAGTGTTCATTCAGTATCTCAAGTAGCAGAATCGGAGAGACAGTTGTCCAGATCATTTGCCACTCTGCAGAACTTTGCTTCACCTCAAGCTCTGACTCCCCTTCCCGCCCTCAGCGCTTTTCCTTGAACTTTCCCTTCCTTTGTCTATCCTTCCCTGTCCCTTTTTGCGCGTTTACTAAGAGCAAGGGAGCCTCGAGACTTCACTGCAACTATCCTTCCAAGCAGTTAAGACTTGTAGCGGAAGAAAGAACTACAGGTTCTCAAAACAGCAGTTACAAACTGTCAAATCTGTTAAGACCATAGTCAGGTTAATAGAAAGCCGTGAACCTGAACAACATCGAACAATATAAAGAGAGGCAATACTCAAGCAAAAGATCTGGTAGGAGAAAGGCTCAGATAGTGAGAGAGCGAGGAGCTGGAAATGTTAAGTAGGTAGAGAAGGTATTGAAAGGTATTTTGTCTCCTTCTGTGCATTAGGTCTCCCTGAAATCCCGCTGAAGATTGAGGAGGGAGCCAGGCCAGCTCGAGTGTCTCTTTCTCTGTCCAATTCCCCTTTCCCCCTGCCTGGAGCAGCTGAATTAACGCAGTGAGCTCTGGGAGGAGGGCATTGGGAACTTATCTTCATTCTGCCTCCGTGGAGAGTTTCCGTTTGGCCTTCCTGACAGATTGAAGTGCCCACGAGTTTCCTTCACCTGGGCAGAATGGCGGAAGGATTCAGTTTAAAGGCCTTAGGGGATATGTTGGAGGGGATTCAGAGGGAATTAGGCACCCTAAGTGATGAAAATAAGAGTTTAAGGCAGGAGGTTATGGCTGCAAGACAGGAGACACTGTTATTGTCCCAGAGAGTTAGTGAGATATCCTCAGGGGGAACCTCCGCTCAAACCTTTCCTAGTGATGCACAAACAAAACAAGATCCACGCACTGTAGCTCAGGTTGTACACTCCGTGTCCCCCATCATTCCTTTGGCCCCCCCCGAAAGATATTGTGGAGACCCTCAGAAAGCGCAGCTCTTTCTCACCCAATGTTCCTTACATTTTATGTGTCGTGCCAATTTATTCCCAGATGCTCAATCACGAGTGGCTTTTATTTTGTCCTATTTGGGAGGGGATGCTGCAAATTGGGCCATGCCATTAGTATCTCGGGACGATCCTTTTTTATATAATTTAGAACAATTCAAGACAGAATTCCTCAGAATCTTTGACAGACGTCGAGTCTCCCAGGCTACAGATAATGAACTTTTAGAACTGCGTCAAGGTAATAAGGATCTTATCTCTTACTTAACTCAGTTCAATAAACTATTGGTGGAGACCAATTGGCCAGAGGAGAAGAGATCAGCTTTGTTTTATCGAGGCCTACGTGATGATATCAAAGATACCTTAGCACAGATTCCAAAGCGACCTATCGAATTTTCGGAGCTGGTGGATTTAGTTCTTGAAATCGATTTTCGCAGCGCAGAGAGAAGGGGCGAAAGGAAGACGAAGGACTTTCGCTGGAATTATCCCCGCTTTGACCGAATGAAGACAGAACCCAGTAAGTCAACTGGTGGAACGGCAGAAAGTGAACCAATGCAGATTGGGTCTGTTCGTGGCCCTTTGAGTAAGGAAGAGAAGGATCAAAGAAGACTGAAGAAACTATGCATGTATTGTGGAGGATCTGGGCATTTTGTGAGAGAGTGTTCGAAGAGGCCGAAGACCCCAAATCCGGGAAACTCCCAAAACCATCTGTAGGCGGAGTCGCTCAGATGGCGAAGGAGAAAAATCAGACTCCAAGTGATCACCAGATTTCGAACACTCTTCAGACTCGGGCGCCACATTTAACCTTACAGATGGAATTAAGATTTAGGAGGCAAGAGCGGCAAGGAGTGACAATAATGATCGATTCAGGTGCCACTGGCAATTTTTGCGATATAAAATTTGCCAAGAAGATGGGAATCCAGGCTGTGCGTAAGGAGCGGAAGGAATCAGTCCGGGCTGTAGATGGTACTAACCTCTCATCAGGTCCGATCACCCATCACACCGAAATGGTGGAATTAATTCAGTCCAATGGTCATAGTGAGGCCTTACAGTTCAACCTGATTGATGCCCCGCAATTTCAGATAATTTTGGGACTTCCTTGGCTGACCCTGCATAATCCTACCATCGATTGGGAAGATCGAACCATCGAGATGGATTCCGTCTATTGTGCTGACCATTGTTTTTCCTCTGAGAGCGAGCCTCCCGAACCCTCTTTGGCCACCTTGCTGTCTTTTAGTGGAGAGTCTATTGGAGTAATAAACACCATGAAAATTCCAGCGGAGTATCTAGTATTCCAAGAAGTCTTCAGTGAACAGGAGGCCGAGAAACTCCCTCCGCATCGTTCCTACGACTGCACCATCGACCTGGAACCTGGGGCAGCATTACCTTGTAGTAGGGTTTATGCGTTAACTGAAGCGGAGAACTGCTATCTGAAAGAATACCTAGATCGTTACTTGGCTAACGGATTCATTCGACCATCACAGTCCCCAGTGTCTTCGCCACTATTTTTCATTCCGAAGAAGGAGGGGTCTCTGAGAACCTGCATTGATTATCGAGCAATCAATCGGGTAACGGTCAAGAACCGCTACCCTTTGCCTCTAATTTCAGTCCTCCTAGATCAGATAAAGGACGCTAAGATATTCACGAAATTGGATCTTCGAGGGGCCTATCATCTCATCCGAATGAAAGAAGGCCATGAATGGAAGACTGCTTTTAGGACGAAGTACGGACTATTTGAGTATCAAGTCATGCCTTTTGGCTTGTGTAACGCTCCCGCAGCCTTCCAGCATTTCATCAACGATATTATGGGAGATTTGGTGGATCGGATTGCAGTGATCTATTTGGATGACATCTTGATATACTCCACGGATCCAAGAGAACATTCAAATCATGTAAAGGCAGTCCTGGAGAGATTGCGCAAGCATCAACTCTTTGTAAAACTGGAGAAATGCGCCTTCAATGTGCAAACTGTGGAATTCCTAGGTTTCGTGTTATCTCCAGGAGGAATCACCATGGAAGCAAAGAAGGTGCAAGCGGTGGTCGACTGGCCGTCACCAAAGGATGTGAAAGAGATTCAGAGATTCTTAGGATTCGCTAATTTCTATCGGCGATTCATCCAGGGATTCTCGCAGAAGATCATTCCAATTACCAGATTGCTGAAGAAAGGTGTGAAGTTCCACTGGACTGTGGAGGCTGAACAAGCTTTCGAGTTTCTCAAGACGAGTTTCACCACTGCTCCCATCCTGCTTCATGCGGACCCTACAGAACCTTTCTTTGTGGAAGCTGATGCTTCTGATCAAGCAATTGGTGGAATTTTGTCTCAACGACACAAGTCAACTGGGCAACTACATCCAGTGGCCTATCATTCTCGGAAACTGAATTCAGCTGAAGTAAACTACACCATCGCGGAAAAAGAGCTGCTGGCTGTGAAAGACGCCTTTGTCGAATGGAGACATCATTTGTTAGGGGCCAGACACACCGTTACCGTGTTTACAGACCACAAAAATCTTCAATTTCTAAGATCTGCAAGAACGTTGACTCCCCGTCAACTACGATGGTCTCTATACTTTGCAGATTTTGACTTTGTGATAACTTATCGACCAGGAAACAAGAATGGGAAGGCGGATGCCTTGTCCCGGATTCAAACCGAAGACACCGAACATTCTGTGACTCCGCAACCCATAATTCCTGAATCCAAGATTGTGTGTTCCATTTCTGAAGCCCATTATCAAGAAGCAATCCGGGAGCTAATGTCTGAAGCTGAGATGGCTGAGTGGGCCAGTCAAGAAGAGGGTCGGCAAGTAATTAATTCCTTGCCTTATCAAGACGGGGCTTTATACCTTCCTACTAAGGAGATCCAAGAACAAGTTTTAAAAGACTGCCATGATCGGCCGTTGGCTGGCCACAAGGGAGCTATGAAGACCATTGATCTGGTCCAGAGATACTTTTGGTGGCCAAATATGAATTCTCAAATTAAAAAATATGTAGAGTCTTGTGAGATCTGTGCCCGGGGAAAAGCTAGTAGGCAGGCACCACAGGGGTTGTTACAGCCTTTGCCCACACCACCGCATCCGTGGCACACCATCACCTTAGACTTAATAGTAGACCTCCCACTGAGTAAGGGTTACAACACCATCTTAGTAATTGTAGACACCTTCACCAAGATGAGTCACTTCATTCCAGTCAAAGGGATCCCTTCAGCTTCTGAATTAGCTCGCCTTTTCAGGGAAAACATCGTAAGGGTCCATGGAGTTCCCAAGATAGTGATTTCAGATCGGGGACCCCAATTTGTGTCACACTTTTGGAAGGCATTCATGAAGGGAATGGGAGTGGAGGTCAGACTATCTACTAGCTATCACCCTGAGACCGATGGTCAGACCGAGCGAGTGAACCAAGAGCTTGAACAGTATTTGCGCTTGTTTCTCTTAGATCAGGGAGGTGACTGGCCAGATTTACTATGGATGGCTGAGTTTGCGCATAACAATGCCAAGCATGCTTCCACAGGGTATTCTCCCTTCTATCTAAACTCTGGGTTACATCCTAATCCCTTTAGTAATCAGGGAGATTTTGGAGTTCCAGCAGTCAGTGATTTATTCACAGATCTGAGTAGGGCTCGTAAATCTGCAGAATCCAACTTACACCAGGCTAAGGCAGGCTACAAAAAACAGGCAGACAAACATAGAAGGAAGACACCACAGTATCAAGTTGGAGAGTCAGTATGGTTGTCTTCAAGGCATCTTAGGTTAAAGGGAAATAGGAAGTTCCAACCTCGCTTCATAGGTCCCTTTGTCATCGAACAAATTCTGGGTCCGGTCACTGTCAAATTGAAATTACCGGCTCAGTTAGGAATTCATCCAGTGTTTCACGTATCCCTTCTAAAGAAGACAGCTCCTAACCTCAGATTAAACAGGCCTCCCCCCCCAGTGAGGGTTGACAAACATTTAGAATATGAGGTAAAGGGAGTGCTAGATTCCAAGAGGAGCAAAGGAACCCTACATTATTTAGTGGATTGGAAGGGGTTTGGTCCTGAGGAAAGGTCATGGGAACCCGCAAAGAATGTACATGCTCCTAAGCTAATTAGACGATTTCATGCGCAACATCCCCTGAAACCAAGACCGATGGATCGGTCTTTGAGAGGGGGTACTGTCAGGATGGGGCTGAATGCTACAATCACGCCGCGCAGTTCGTTAGGACTGCATCGAGTTTGGGTTAAGCCCTCCCTCTGCAATTTATGGACAAGTATTTAGAGCTTTGGACCTCGTTCAAAGATGGCCGCCGAGTTTACCTGACTAGCCCATTACGTTTGAAGTCTCGCGGGATCGCGAGATTTCGTCTCCTCACGAAGCGCGTCTTGCCGCGCACTTCAATTTGACCATAGTCGTGTGAGGGAGCTTTAGCTCACGCTCCTCACAAAGAACTTTGATATTTGGGAAGAAACAGTTTGTCTCCACAGAACATTAGTCTGTGGTTGGAGACACATCTCTGAGATGATTGTAGACTCTAAGTCTGAGTGAGAGAAATAATCTTAGTCAGTTGGAGAACTGAACCAGAGTCGCGGAAGAAAGAAGAAGAGATACCAGAGTTCCAGAGTAACTTCCGTATTTCCAGGGTACTTCGTCCTCCGGTAGGCTTACCGTTGAGCAGGGGGTCCGCCTGGAGTCCAGCAGCAGTCACGGTGAGAGTGTTCATTCAGTATCTCAAGTAGCAGAATCGGAGAGACAGTTGTCCAGATCATTTGCCACTCTGCAGAACTTTGCTTCACCTCAAGCTCTGACTCCCCTTCCCGCCCTCAGCGCTTTTCCTTGAACTTTCCCTTCCTTTGTCTATCCTTCCCTGTCCCTTTTTGCGCGTTTACTAAGAGCAAGGGAGCCTCGAGACTTCACTGCAACTATCCTTCCAAGCAGTTAAGACTTGTAGCGGAAGAAAGAACTACAGGTTCTCAAAACAGCAGTTACAAACTGTCAAATCTGTTAAGACCATAGTCAGGTTAATAGAAAGCCGTGAACCTGAACAACATCGAACAATATAAAGAGAGGCAATACTCAAGCAAAAGATCTGGTAGGAGAAAGGCTCAGATAGTGAGAGAGCGAGGAGCTGGAAATGTTAAGTAGGTAGAGAAGGTATTGAAAGGTATTTTGTCTCCTTCTGTGCATTAGGTCTCCCTGAAATCCCGCTGAAGATTGAGGAGGGAGCCAGGCCAGCTCGAGTGTCTCTTTCTCTGTCCAATTCCCCTTTCCCCCTGCCTGGAGCAGCTGAATTAACGCAGTGAGCTCTGGGAGGAGGGCATTGGGAACTTATCTTCATTCTGCCTCCGTGGAGAGTTTCCGTTTGGCCTTCCTGACAGTGGGTATTAGGAACTTTATTGTTTTTAAAATGTGTGTCTGTGCGAACTACTTAAAATATGAACAAGTATGCAGCATAATCTCACTTTTATTCAGGAAGAAGAGGATGTTTATGACTGTGACTCCGGGCTCACTTGGCAGAAACACCCCCTGTCCCTCCACCCCCCATCGCAAAATGTAATGCCGTGAAAAGGGTAGGTGAATGCAGTGTTATATAGAACATAGTCCTGAGAGCACGATTGAAAATGAAAACTAGATATAGTGTATGGTATAAGCTATGCACCACAAAGTGTGATATAAGATGAACCGGGGCGTGAAATATAATATGCAATACATTGTGCGCAATGACAGATTCATTGGAGAGCGTGAGATAGCACAGGCACTAGCGCGTGCTATGCAATATGCGCCTTGGAGTGTAATATGCACAGGGCAGTGTTGTGTAACCTAACTAGTCTCTAAAGTTGTAATATAAAATATGTGCTGGGGAGTGTAACGTTGCATATGCACTCTGACAAAGATATGGATCCCAGATTGTAATATGTATGGCATAGCGCTGTGCGTTATAACATAGGCATCGAGGAAGGCACGTTAGATGGGGCAATATAACCCGTGCGAAGGCAAGTGTGGCATGACATATTCACGGGGTGGTGTTATAGTGCCCATGGGCTAGAGAGTGTCATAGCATAAGCACTAGCTGGTGGAATACAACACAGAGGTGTGTGGCACTCGGCGGGCACTGGTGGGTGTAACACAGCATTGAGCTCAGCCAGGAGCGCGCTGTGACTCTCAAGTGAGGTTCGTCTCCTTTCCAGAGAGTAAAATATAAAGTATTACACATCCGGCGGTGGATGTGTGTTTTATTAACCGTGAGGGGGGTTTCTTGCATAGTTTTGGTCGAATTTTTGTCGAATCCCCTTTGAATCGCTTGGTGTGCGTGTGTATTAAATGTGCCCGTCAATAGCTACCCATGCTGATATGAATAAACGACAAGGGTGTCTACTTGGAGAGTACGCACCGGCAGGGACGCCGGGATTAGGCACAGTAGGGCGTCAGACACATCAGAGCTACACTAGCGGCGTAAATACATTCCACGTGGATTCATTTTATGCATAGTCGCCTTTTAATGAATATCACGCAAATCGTCATGGTGATAGGTACATACGGTTTGTCCAGCATGTCCTAGGTGTTTCTATAAATATATTGAAAAAATAAAAATAAAAAACAAAGGCCGGCCCCGGGGGATGGGGTCCCCGGGGCCATAAGTGGCCTGAGAAAGAATAAAAAAAAAAAAGGCCATGCCCCGGGGGTTGGGTCCCCGGGGCTGATTAAGGCCTTGGGAGGGGGGCCACCCGGCCCCCTTCCAAATTAAAAAAAAAAAAAAAAAAATTAGGGGGCAGGCCCTGGGGGATGGGGTCCCCAGGGCCAATAAGTGGTGAAGTGAGGGGACGGGGCCTGAGGTGAAGTGTGCAAACACGCCCTGTGACGCGTTTTCAGTTGGGGAAATAATTCCCCTTCAATACTGAGGGCCCCTGGGGGCTAACTAGCCCACCAGGTGCTTCCAGTAAGCGCCACTGAGCTGCGTTGCAGAGAGGTGGTCCAGGCCGTGCCGCTTTTTACACCTCTCTACAACGCAGCTCTGTGGCGCTTACTGGAGGTACCTAGTGGGCTAGTTGGACCCTAGGGACCCTCAGGATTCAAATGAACTTAATCTCCAAACTAAAAACGGCCACAGGCCGTGTTTAAACAGTAGTGAAGGGAGGGGACGGGGCCTGAGTTAACGTGTGCAAACACGCCCTGTGGCACGTTTTAAGTTGGGGAAATAATTCACCTTCAATCCTGAGTGACCCTGGGGGCCAACTAGCCCACCAGGTGCTTCCAGTAAGCGCCACTGCACTGCGTTGCAGAGAGGTGGTCTAGGGCTTGCGCCTTTTTACATCTCTCTGCAACACAGCTCTGTGGTGCTTACTGGAGGTACCTAGTGGTCTAGTTGGACCCTAGGGACCCTCAGGATTCAAGGGGACTTAATCTCCCAACTTAAAACGGCCACAGGGCGTGTTTACACAGTGGGAAAGGGAGGGGACGTGGCCTGAGGTGACGTGTGCAAACGCGCCCTGTGGCGCGTTTTAAGGGGTAGTTTTAATCCCGCTGCCCTGTTATATACTAGGGGCTTACAGAGGAGGTCATGCTAATCACAGGGGGACCCCAACGCATAGTGTTCCCTAGTGTATGTAGGTGTTTTCACTGTATTCTGAGTGTCTTTTAACATAGCACTGGCTCTAGGACTGGTTAGTCAGACTCAGTTACCACCAGAATCTGTCTGAAAAAGTTGAGGGTACAGGATGATTTTGCAACAAGGCTTCTTTCTGCTCTTCTGTTTGTCCTTTCTGCACATTATCCTTCTTCCTGCACTTTTCTTCGTCTTTGAGGACTTCTGTTGCTTCTTTCTGCATTTCTTTTTTTTCTTTCTGTGCGTTTTTTCTTCTTTCTTCTCATGTCCTATCTCTGTAGGCATAGTTAGGAATTAGCATTTAAAAAACCTTAGAAATTCACTGAAAAAACTATAGGTTTCAGGGGCGTTATAGTTAGCTGGACTTTTCACTCGTATAAAACCATTGAAATTCCCCCGTTATAGTTAGTTCAGCTAACTATAACTCGCGCGCCAGCAATGCACTGCTGATGACGTCACATATTACATCACTCATGACATGGTCAGTGACATCACTCATGACATCACTGATGACATCTCAATTGAGATCACTGATGACATCATCCAGTGAATGTGTGTTTTTCTGAAAATTAAATATGTTTTATATATGTATATCTCAAGGTCGATGGAAGAATAAATGGGTATATAAGTGTCTAAATGGATGATTTGTTTTTGAAAAATTGATTGTATAACTGACTGATTAAGTGTATCTTAGTGAATTAGTGATTTTGAAAGAGAGAGCAGAGAAACCTGCTCTCTCTTTAAAATCCAAACCATATTGCTTTTCCACACGGGGAGCTGCATGTCAGCAGCTCCCCATGTGGAAAAGCAATGCCGGCTCCCGAAGGACGCGGGGAGCCGGCTCGGACCGTGGGGGCGTTGGGGCTCCCCCCACGGTCCCCAACGTTTTTTATAAGCCCCGGGGGATGGGGTCCCCGAGGATAATAAAAATTAGTGATGGGGCTATTTTTTTTTACAGTAAAATTAGGAGTCGCGCATCCAGCGCGGCTCTCAGCATGGCCCCCTGGTGTACACGCGTTGGGTGCACGACTCCTATCGCGTTGGGTGCACGATTCCACTTGCAGTTCCTGGTGCGCGACTCCAAGCAAAAAAAAAATTATTTATTTTTTAGATGAACATCAAGCTTATGTGTTTCGATCTTGAGTGGCTCTAAAAGGAGCCGTTGTGTTCATTGAGAGTTTTTGGTACTTATAAGTAAGTACCTATACAGAGTCTAAAGTTGCTGAGGAAGACTCTGTTACCCTCATCAGTAAATTGTACACCATCTCTCCTATAGATGCCTTGCATATTAAAACGCAGATTGTTGTTGTAAATGGACCCCATTCTATTGTCTCGGAGAAAAGCAGAAACAGATTTATACACATGTTTCCTAGCTTTCTCAATCTGTGGACAAAAATGATTGGACCAGTTCCATTTCTGCCTTTGGCATATGTTAGAATAGACAAAGGCAGTTTGGGGGAAAAGTGAAATCAATTCTGCAAAGGTGTCCTTGATAAGCATTTCCAGACCTACCCCAGTCAAAGTGCCTAGGTCATTGCCACCACAGTGCACAATTATGAGGTCAGGGTGTTGGAGATGCAAAAAGGATTTTACCAATGGCATCAATTGGTGCCAGTTTAACCCACTCTGTCCAATCCATTTAATGTCTACATTTGGCAAACCTAGGTCTTTGTGAATGCCTTTTTTTTCTCCATACCTTTGGCTCCAGAAAATATAGCTGTGTCCCACAATCCACACTCTAAGTATCTTGAAGGGAGGTCTGGATGCAGTCAGATGGTCTCTAGAAATGAAATGGCAGTTTGAAAAGTAAGATTTTTCTAAAATGGTGGATAAGATGCAGTTTTGAAAAAAGAAATGATTGGTTGTTTGACAACATTCTACACTGAAAACTAGGGTGCATGTTTCTGTTTTTTAAACGCATGATTCTTATTGATTAACAAAAACTGATTGAAAGGAACATTATATAGAATAAGCTGATACGCTGAAAAGTCAAGCACACTTGCTGTTTTGATTAGCAACATTGTGTGCTGAACTTGTTACCTGTGTGCTCAGTTAAGTGTTCCATGAAATGTTTCTATGGTAACAGGCAGAAGGCAGATTGGGGGTAGGGTTCACATTTATGTCATTTGGAAAGGGTTGAAATGTGTAACCAACAGAAATGTGTGTTTGATTTTGAATAAATGTGGGAAGAAATGTGATTTGGTGTTTACATGTATATGTGTGCAAAATGAGAGGGAAACATTGTCATTCTTTGGTTATGCTGACAGCTGCACAGTGCAAAGATTCTGTATAAGCAAATCTGGTGTTTGACTGACATACTTCTTAATCTACAAAACAACTTGAAAGGTGAGTTTTTTAATTGTGAGGGGATGTATGTGGTCCATTTTGATCTTAATCAGACTAATGTGTTTCTCCTGCTAAAGTGCAGGGAGTACTTTGTTTTTGTCTAGAATCTTATTGTCAGTGTGTGTGCATCCTGTGATAAGCATTTGTGTTTTTCAGGTGTTTGCAGACAGATAACTGTGCTGTTTTCATGTTTTGGTAGAATTAGAAACCAGTCGTTGTTTATGTATTTGCAAAATGATTCAAGTTTCTACACTAAAATGCAGTACTCCTTCTAGATTATGAAATGTGTTTTGGAAAAATGCAAGTGAAAGTGTTGTTTGTCTAGAATCACACAGTGAGTCCGTGTGCATTTAGAAATCATTTTGAGAGAAACATTTTGGTACTAATGTGCAGTAGAATATTTTGTGCAATGGGTGCAGTCACCTTACATCTTGTAGACAAGTAAATGTATTTTTGTAAAATGCAAGGGATAGTGTTGTTTGTTTAGAATCACACAGTGAGTCTGTGTGCATTTAGGAATAATTCTGACAGAAGCACCCTATACAAATGTGTAGTAGAAATTTTTGTGGAATGTGTGCAGTCACCTTACGTCTTGGAGACTACTAAATGTGTTTTGGTAAAATGCAAGGGATAGTGTTGCTTGTCTAGAATCACACTATGAGTATGTGTTCATTTGCGCAACCATTGTGAGAGAAGCATTTGGTTACATCGGGTATTTGCTGAGAGATAACTGTTTTAAAATCGGTCATGTTGTCAAGTTTAGTAGTATTTGAAGCCAGTCATTGCTTATGCATTTACAAAATGAGTCAGGCTTTCATAGTAGTGTGCAGTATTGAAATATGTAGAATCTTTTCAGTCACTTCACCCCTTCCACACTAGTGAATGTGTTTTGGTAAAGTACAAGGAATAGTGTTGTTTGTCTAGAATCACACTGTGAGTCTGTGTGCATTTGAGAACCAATGTCAGAGAAGCATTTGGGTGTTTCATGTTTTTGCAAACACATAAGTGTCTAAAAACCTATCATGTTCTTACATTTTGGTAGAAATAGAAACCATTTATTGTTTCTGTGTTTTTAAAATGAGTCAGGCTTATACACTAATGAGCAGTAGTAAAATATTTGGAATGTGTGCAGTCACATTACCTCTTCATGAATAGTAAATGTGTTTTTGTAAAATCCAAGTGATACTGTTTGTTTTCTAGAATCACACTGTGAGTCTGTGTGCTAATGGAGTGAGGCAGGCCTTAGCACATGGATTGATTCAAACGCCTTTCCACTATGCATGCAGGACTCTAACCACCTATACAATTGTCTTTCACACCTTCAATTGCCTAGTCAGTATCTATATACTCCAATAAACACCCTGTCACTCCCCTTGCACACCTTCAGTGACTCATCCAGCACCATGTACTAATCTATTCAGTGCGCCAAAACCCAAAAACTTAAAAGATTCACCCAGTCACTCTCCTTGCAGTACTCTAATGATTCAGTCAGTACCCAGGTACTCATGCAGTGACCCAGGCCTTAGCACATGGACTGCTTCAAACGTCTGTCCACTATGCATGCAGGCCTCGAACCACCTACACACTTGTCTTTCACACCTTCAATACCCCAGACAGTATTCATACAGTTCCTGCAAACACCCTGTCACTCCCCTTACACTTCTCCAGTGACCCATTCAGCACCATGTACTAATCCATTGACTGCACCAAAACCCAACCACTTATAAATTCACCGAGGCACTCTCCTTGTAGTACTCTAATGATTCAGTCAGTACCCAGGTACTTATGTAGTGAACCCGGCCTTAGCACATGGAGTACTTCAAACGTCTATCCACTATGCATGCAGGCCTCTAACCACCTACACAATTGTCTTTCACACCTTCAATTGCCTAGTCAGTATCTATATACTCCAATAAACACCCTGTCACTCCCCTTGCACACCTTCAGTGACTCATCCAGCACCTTGTACTAATCTATTCACTGCGCCAAAACCCAAAAACTTAAAAGATTCATCCAGGCACTCTCCTTGCAGTACTCTAATGATTCAGTCAGTACCCAGGTGCTCATGCAGTGACCCAGGCCTTAGCTCATGGATTGCTTCAAATGTCTGTCCAGTATGCATGCAGGCCTCTAACCACCTACACACTTGTCTTTCACACCTTCAATACCCCAGTCAGTATTCATACAGTTCCCGCAAACACCCTGTCACTCCCCTTACACTCCTCCAGTGACTCATTCAGCACCATGTAGTAATCCATTTACTGTGCCAAAACCCAAACACTTATAAATTCACCCAGGCACTCTCCTTGCAGTACTCTAATCATTCAGTCAGTACCCAAGTACTAATGGAGTGAGGCAGGTCTTAGCACATGGATTGATTCAAACACCTATCACTATGCATGCAGGCCTCTAACCACCTACCCAATGGTCTTTCACACCTTCAATTGCCTTGTCAGTATCTATATACTCCGATAAACACCCTGTCACTCCCCTTGCACACCTCCAGTGACTCATACAGCATCATGTACTAATCTATTCACTTCGCCAAAACCCAAAAACTTAAAAGATTCACCCAGGCACTCTCCTTGCAGTAGTCTAATGATTCAGTCAGTACCCAGGTACTCATGCAGTGAACCAGGCCTTAGCACATGGACTGCTTCAAACGTCAACCCACTATGCATGCAGGCCTCTAACCACCTACACACTTGTCTTTCACACCTTCAATACCCCAGTCAGTATTCATACAGTTCCTGCAAACGCCCTGTCACTCCCCTTACACTTCTCCAGTGACCCGTTCAACATCATGTACTAATCCATTAACTGCACCACAACCCAACCACTTATAAATTCACCGAGGCACTCTCCTTGTAGTACTCTAACGATTCAGTCAGTACCCAGGTACTTATGTAGTGAACCCGGCCTTAGCACATGGACTACTTCAAACGTCTATCCACTATGCATGCAGGCCTCTAACCACCTACACAATTGTCTTTCACACCCTTAATTAATTGCCCAGTCAGTATCTATATACTCCAATAAACACCCTGTCACTCCCCTTGCACACCTCCAGTGACTCATCCAGCACCATGTACTAATCTATTCACTGCGCCAAAACCCAAAAACTTAAAAGATTCATACAGGAACTCTCCTTACAGTGAACCATGCCTTTGCACAAGGACTGCTTCAAATAACTATCCACTATGCATGTAGTGGTCTAACCACTTTCACACTTGTGCTTCAGGCCTACAATTCCCCAGTCACTATGCATACACTACAGCAAACACACTGTGACTGCTGTTGCAAACCCATAGTGAGTCGTTCAGTACCATGTAGTAATCCATTCAGTAAAGTAAAACTAAACCAAGTATGAATTCACCCAGTGTCTCTCCTTATAGTACTGTAATCAGTCAGTCAGTAAGCATGTACTCATGCAGTGAGGCAGGATTTAGGGCATGAACTGCGTCAAACTAGTATGCACTATGCATGTAGTGGTCTAACCACCGTCACACTTGTGCTTCAGGCCTACAATTCCCCACTTACTCTACATACACTCCAGCAAACACAGTGTGACTGCTGTTACAATCCCATAGTGACTCTTTAAGTACCATGTAGTTAAACATTCACTAAAGTAAAACTCAACCAATTATGAATATACCTAGTGTGTCTCCTTATAGTACTGTAATCATACAGTCAGTATGCATGTACTCATGCAGTGAGCCAGGCTTTAGGACATGGAGTGCTTCAAACTGCTATGCACTATGCATGAAGTGGTCTAATCACTTTTACACTTGTGCTTCAGGCCTATAATTTCTTAGTCAGTATTTATAAAAAATGTTTTGTATAGTAATAGAAAAGTATAATTTATAAAGATATTAATATACATTTATTTATAATTAATTTTTACAAATACTGTTTATCACCATTAAAATAAAGTAATCGTGCCGGGCAAAGTAAGAAAAAGAACAGAAAAAGGACAGTTACTTTAAGAAAAATCAACCACGAGTATTGGATAAACAACATAATGTGGATAAAAAGAAAAAATCTTCTGGTAAGATCACAAAGCAATTTATTAAAAATGTTTGTAGGACCAGACAGAATGTACAGAATGCTGAAACCTCTGAGAATGCTTCAAATAGAAAAAATACTCAAAATAATAGGAAAACAAAAAAAGCAAATGGACAGTTAAGGCACACGAAGCATGGTAAAAGACAAAATGAAATAAAGAAATACGCAAAACATCATTTTACAAGAGAGTGGTACATAATTTGCTGAAAGATGCGAAGAAATATAAAAAGAGAGCTCTATTTTATAAAAAGAAGAAGCATATTGAAACCATTGTTGAAAAGGCTTTTAAAGTAAAAAGGAAACTATTCATTTTAGTTTTAAACAGAATTCGATCACTAGATAAACCAATCCATTTAATGAAGGCCAAAAGTAAGAGGAAAAGAGTAATTAACAGAACACATTTTTGTGATGTTTTATTGGGTGAATGGAAACACAGTTCAAGTTCAGAGCCTTTCTTTAATGAAGAGAGTTATTTACAGAGCAATAATTTATTGCATGCAGTTGACACCAGTGGTCGAGGTTATGAGGTTAGAAATGGTTGTCCAATTGACAAAGAGAAAATGGTTCCCAGAAATGCAGAAGAAGTGATAGCTGATGAAGTTCTAGGGAGACGTCCTAAAGACCCTGTGTACACTTGGGATTGCAGTAGTATTTGTAGTGTACAACAAGAATCTATTGATAAATTATGCAATTTCTTACGAGCATATAGTATAAAAAAGTGTTAAACAAAAGATTAAGGAGTTGCAAGGACTAGACCCTTGCAGAGTGAGAAAAAATACTGGTTTGCAAGGTCATTCTCTGGCTTATCTTTCTAGGAAAGTTTTTCAAAGTGTTTTTCACCATTTCAGTATGTTGGCCGTACATCATACTCAAAGGCGGAAGTTAGTGAGAAGATTGTATTATGCAAAAAGTCCAGCACTAAAGTTAAATGAGTTGAACAGCTCTCTTTTGCGTGGGTCAGTATCAGATGTGAAGAAGGTATGTGATTATATTTAGTTTTGTTTCTTTGGTCCTCAGCAAGAAAGTGCAGAAACTGACACATTAATAGATCAAAATGTTGAACCCATGATTACAAAAAATTTTGAAGATCAAGTCACAAAGTTTAAGGTGATTTCAGGTGAAAGACCACGTTTTTCTTGTATTTGTTGTCGGCGAACTCACTATAAAAATCAGACTAGAAGTGTCAATCTATATTTAAAAAGTGAAACAGAAAATAATGATAAGTGGAAGGAATTTGCAACTTATTTGTTGGTAGAGGATTGTTTTGATTTGGGTTCTGACCAGCGTATTTGCAAATATTGTTTTAACAAATTAGATGAGAATAAAATGCCTGCTAGAGCTGTTCATAATAATCTAGAGTTGGTTGCTATTCCCCCAGAGCTGATAGATTTAAATACCTATGAGTCTATTCTCATACAATGTGTGCACCCGTTTCAGGCTATTGTTCGTATGGAGCCTAAAACAGGTAAATTGCCTCCATCAGATTTACAAAGAGGATTAAAAGGAAGAGTTGTGTATTTACCGTTAGATTTAAAGAAAAACATTTAAACTATTGGTGTAGACTGTTCAGAAAATGAAACACTAGTTATTCTAATTAATGGTGTTCCTACTTAGAATAAGAAAATCTGGCAAGAGTTAGTGGATGTTAAAAAAGTGCAAAAGGCAACATTGTATCTGATAAAAAATAATGACTATAGAAATGTGTTTGTAGGAGAAGAAGAAATAGATTTAGCAGAAGATACTAAAACGTCAAGTGGACAAATTGAAAAAGTGGACATGTCCAGATGTGAAGAAATCTATGAACATTACAGTGTACATCCACTTCATTCCAAAGAAGTGATGGGGAATACGATTGAGTTATTCCAAATGAAAAAAGCAAAAGGAAGTCCCATGAGTGTATGGGAAGAAAGCTTGGAAGCTCGTTGTTTCCCGCAGTTGCTTCCAACAGGAAAAGGTGGACGATATAATGAACGTCCTGTGCAGATTCCTGCATCTGAATATCGGACAACAAGATTATATGGAGAAGATCCAAGATTACAACAATGTATCCCTTATATGTTTCATCTTCTGTGTGAAAGTGACTTGTCTGGACTTTCAAATGCAGTAAATCACATTTTAAAAACTGGAGTGCATCTGCAAAATGTAACTGCAAAGGATTTTATGGATAAAGTGCATCAGAGAGATGATCATTTAGAATCTCAGTTGATTAATCTGATGGCATGTCAGCGTGGGACTAATGAATATTGGTACCGTCGTCATGGAGAACTGAAATGTATGCTACGGAACTTAGGAACTCCTACATGGTTCCTTACACTAAGCTGTGCTGAGTACGCTTGGGATGATTTACTTGAATTTCTTCGAGAGGCAAATTCCAAAATAAAAAATATTGAATACAAGACACCTGGAGAATTGTGCTCTTTGGATCCTGTTAATGTATGCAGATATTTCAATCATAGATTTGAAGCTATGATGTCTTTTATCTGCAATAAAAAGAATCCTCATCTTGGAGAAGTTGTGGATATCTTTTGGAGAACGGAGTATCAAGCAAGAGGTGCTCCTCATATACATATGTTGTTATGGATCAAGGACGCCCCCAAATTTGGAACAGATTCAGATGATACTGTTTTGTCTTTCATTGAAGAATATGCCACATGTGCTGTACCCAAAAGCAGAGAAGATAAAAACTTAAAACAACAAGTCTTACGATTCCAAAGCCATAGATGTGGAAAATACTGTCGACGAAAGTACAAGTCTAAGGATAAGTTCTATACCAAATGTCGTTTTGCATTTCCACGTCCTGTATTATCCAAAGGAAGAGTGAACAGTTTTATGTCAGCTATGCGACATACCATCACAAGAAAGTCTCTGAAAAATACCTACAACTTAAGACGAAGCGAAGAGTCAAAATACATAAATGACTACAATCCAGTTATTTTATCCATGTGGAACGCTAACATGGATATTCAGTATGTTGCGGACTATTCCATTGCTGTTGCTCGATATGTAACGTCCTACATTACTAAATCAGAAAAGACGGAATTGAAAGAAATGTGGGAAGAAATTTCTCACGAGAAGAAATTATACAGTTTCAGTTTGAAAATGTTATCACATCGAGAAATTGGAGCATATGAATGCTCAGATCGGTTATCATCTGCAAGTCTATACTCCAAAAGTAGAAGAATCATTTGGGTGAGTCTATGTCTTGCAGCAATGTGAAATCGAGTACTGAAATCTGTTCAAGAAATTTAATATTTAGCAGAAAAAGAACCAGAAAGTACAGATATTTTGAAAAACGAATATGTTGGACACATATTACCCAAACAGAAGTCATCATCTTGAGAACATGTGTCTCTATGAAGTGCTGCAAAACTACACTTTTAAACGGAATACTACAGAGAACATCAATGATGGAAAATATGCAGTGATTGGTTCCGAAGGATGTTTGGTGAAACAAATGAAAGAGAAATTTGATTAATCACAGGAAGCTGAGTTGCGACACTGCTGATAAAAGGGAATTTTACTATTTAGCCCTTTTGCAACTGTTCAAACCGTGGCGTTCAGAACTGGAATTACTTGGAGATTTTCAGAGCTATGAAGATTCCTTTAATGCTTGTAAAGATAGCATACAATGCAGTGCCTTTGCAAATTTATGTGAAAATGTTGAATGATGAAATTGATCTAGAAGCTACAATTGCAGCTGAGATTGCTAGAGACAGTTCTCAAGACAGTCAATGTTCTGCTGCACTGAGTCAAGATCCACTAGGACAAACAATTGTTGAAAATAAAGCAGCAATTGCCATGAATGAGGTGGAAACAGCAATGCATCAAGCTCAAGAAGATGTGATGGACTTAGCAAACTTGGAAGAACAACTAAATGTTGAACAGAAACAAATATATCAGCAAGTGAGACAACAGATTGACCATGGATTACAATATGAAAAGAAAGGGGTGCTCATGCACATCATTTCAACCTATCCGAATGTATGTGAGTGGACAAGCTGGAACAGGAATACGTTTCTTAATTATAGTAATTACAAGTTATCTACAGAAAACAACTGAGTGGCATTTGTCTTGTATTGTCACTGCTCCAACTGGGTTGACAGCACATAACATTAAAGGAATTACTTTACATCGTTTACTAATGCTACCAGTAGAGCATGAGAACAAATTGGAATACCACAAGCTATCTGGAGAAGCTTGTTGTGAAGTTTCAAGAGTCCTGAAGAAAATTAAACTTTCCCATTATTGATGAGGTAAGCATGGTCTCAAACTTAATGCTTGCCTTTGTGCATTTAAGAATGCAGCAAATTCTTCAAACAGAGTATGACGTGTTATTTGGAGGAAAACACGTCATAGTTTTTGGAGATCTACTGCAACTGACTCCTGTAAAAGAACAACCAGTATTTAAAACACTTGCGCATGAAGACACCAGAAAGTCTATGGGTAGTGTTGGAAACGTGAACATTTAGTCATATTTTGAAGACAAAGAACTGACGAAAAATATGCGACAGGCAAATGATGCTGAATATGGAAGTATTCTTCAAGATATAAGAATTGGACTTCTGACAGAACATGGCAAACAAGCTTTGCAGAGTCGATTACTTTCCAATTTGTTTCCAAATGAAAATGTAGTTCCTGAGGAAACAGACATGAAAATTGCAGAAAATAAATCTGTAATCTGCTTAATGCCAACACTGCGCGAGTGTTCTATATTCAACGAAGAACTATTGAAACTGGAAAATGAAGAAATTATAAAAATGGAAGCCATCGATAAAATAGAGCATGAAGGAATCACTATTATTTTGACGGGAAAATTGAAAACAAAACTGGATTCTTTAGAAAAAAACAGCTGGTTTAGAAAAGAATCTATATGCATGTATAAACTGTCGGGTAATTTTAAGGCGTAATTTGGATGTTGAAAAATGTTAATGGAGCAATGGGTAAAGTTGTGGATTTTGTTAATTATCAGAAAAAAGATGGAATTGAATTTTTAAAAATTAAATTTGATCAGATTGAAGAAGTTAAAGAAATTGGTCGTTGTTCAGTTCGTTTTTTGCTTGTTAAAGATTTATATGTCCATAGGAAACAATTTCCATTTTCTCTGGCATACGCAGTGACTATTCATAAATCTCAAGAATTAAATGTAGACGGTGAACATTGGATCAACCGTGTTTAAAGAGGGTATGGCATATGTTGCTTTGTCGCGAGTCAGAACATTATCTGGTTTGTTTTTGATTGATTTTGATGACACAAAGGTTACTGCAGATGCAAACTGTGTAAAAGAGTATAATAGGTTAAGAAGAGCGTTTGCTCCCAATTTAGGTCAATATCCTGTATTTGATAAGCGTGAGGTTGGTCGAAAAAGAAGGTATGAGAATATCTGTACTGAAGGTGTAGAGAAGGGGAAAAACAAGATTATGTTGTCATTGCAAGCAAAAAGAAAAAGGACACTGTTGAAGAGATTGTTGGCTATCAGTTTGAAAATAGGTCAGTTGTCAACTGCTATGCTAATGTAGTGGCCAATATTGTTTTTTATCTTGAAGGTTTGCAACAGCAAATTATGGAGAATCGGGAAAAAAGATTTTGTTCCTTGTTGCATTCTGTTTATGTAAAACTGAGAACTGACACAAGTAAAATACAAACTGTTTCTGATGTTCGTAATCTTTTGGATGTATGTTCTGGTTCTACACAATTTACGCAAAATATCCATCAAGATGCTCAGGAATTTCTAATGTATATGCTTACCATTTTAGAAAATGAAGGTGTAGAAATAGAAAATATTTTTGGCCTTTGTTACAAATGGGAACATCATTCTGAAAATTGTATGTATACACACTGAAAGATTTCTATATTTAACGTTACCGGATTGTAAATCAGTGTCTTTCAATAAATTAGTTAAAGCTACAAATCAAAACATGGAGTTTAGCCAATGTAAATCAGAAACGTTATCAACATTAGTTTTACAAAGATATGGACAATATATAATTTTAATGATGCAACGTTGTACAGCTGATGGAAGAAAATTGGAGACTTAAATAAAACATTTTGTAGCAACTCAACTATCAATATCAGGAAGGACTTTTGTAGCAGTTTCAATAATTTTCCTTGATGGTCCTTCCACAACATCTGGACATTACACTGCCTATCTAAAATGTGACAAAGGCTGGACACTTTGTAATGATGCCCAGTTGGTTTTCAAACAACGTTTGAATTACCAAATTCCTACCTAATATTTTTAAAGCCAAAGTTTTAGGAAGATAATTCAGCCTCTGAGGAATTTATTATTATAATTTAATAGGATCACCATTGGACAATTTACATAAAAAACAGTGCAAAAATACCATTTGGCCTCAAGGAAAGGTATATGTTTGAATTATGGACTTTTTCTTACACATTGACTTGTTGTATATTTTAAAGCGACAGCATTTACAGTGTTTAGAAATTTAAGTTATACATTTTTCTTAGCAGTAAGCATTTTAGATATGTGTGATTTGTATTTTCTGGTATTTTACTGAGAATAGATTGTTGGTTTTTTTTAAACAATCTTTTTGATTGTTTTCATTTGCCCGCTGTTATGTGATGAGTACGATTGAAATCACTATTTCTAGTGAAATTCAATATATTCTGAGAACAGCAAAAAAGGCAAACAAATTACTTTGTTTAAATTGTGCTGTGTTGTTAAAAATGTATTATTACATGTTATAACTATTTTTTATTTTCTTTAACACATCCTAATTCTAAAATAAGCAATTTACCCCAATTTACATTACAAAAAACATCTGAAAAAAATGTGTACCATTTTTTATTTCTATTAGTGTAAAGGTAAGTTTAACTAAGTATTAATATGCAGAATGGGCAGATCTGCAAGAAGCTACAAAGTTTGAATACGTTTTTTTAAAACAGCCTGATTATACCTATGTAGTTTTGGAATCTCCCTGTCATAGGATATCATGTGACCTGCAAAAAAACTGATTTGAGTGGTTCATAATATTTCCCATTGTACCTATTGAAGGACCGCAATCATTTCAATCATTCTTCTTTGAGCATCTTTGCAGACAAAACTCTGTGCTTACCTCCTATCATTCGCAAGCAATTTTCCAAACAGAATTATGTCACTTTTTGTAACATAGTTATAGCGCAAGACACTCTTTCATATTTACAAAGAGAGGAAAAGGCACTCTGTGTACCTTTTCTTCTCCATGTAAATACGACCTTATCATACACACCACTTTGCGTTGAAAGGGAGTTCTATAAGTGTTGCTGTGCGTGATTGCACAGAATACTCATAGAACAAGACACATCTCCAGATTTATCAAAATTCATAAATCTGGACATGTGTGTGAATGCTGCACCATCCTCCAATTGGTGTAGCAAGGCACAACAAGGAAAATTGTTATCATTTCTCCTCATTTTCTCTCTTTCAATACATGCTACAATGCTCAGCATACATTGAAGGAGAAAAATGCCTTTACTGATTGTTTTTGTGCAGGAAGGTGTGTCTTCCTGCACAAAATCAAACTCCACATGACACAGATATCCTTGCACCATGGTGCAAACGTGCCTGTGTCACCACATGGCTGCAGTTTAAGCAGCCGTGCAGATAGAAGCATAGACTTGCAACATATTTATGTACATATGTTGCATCACTGTGCTTCGGAAGAACCACAGCACACTGCAGTTAAAGAGCTTACTGTGTGATGCTGCAGCACTTCCTCATAGTTCTGCACTTATACATTCACCATACACTACTAATGCATTAGTTCAGTCAATTATGCACTACACATACATTCATCTAAACTTTCACACACTAACATACAAATATAGCTCTTTTATAAACCAGAAAAGTTAGTTCTGACAAGAACTTTTTTGTTCTTCTTTTTTGTTTTATATATTTTTTTTGATTTTCTGAACAATTTTTAGATTTTTTTGGTTTTTCTTGAAAAAAAGAAAAATACAGAACTGGAGGAACAAAACAATGAACTTCAGGGGAAAAAAAAAAATCTAACAACGATGGTTCTCTTGCAACCTGCAAATTAAATCAATAGACTGTTCTCCAAAGCATAGGATTTTGTTACACTTCAAGCAGTGCACTTTCAGTGTTGCGAATTGAGGACGTATATCCAGGTGTTGTTCAGAGGGACCCGTCCGAGAAGTACTTGGTTGTGAAGCTGCTGAAGGTGCTGGAAGAACTCGCATTCTTCAGCACTCTTCACATGCAAGGTTTACCGGTTGCAAAGTTTGGAGATGTTTCTTCATACTGGCTGTACCACATGAGTACTTCTTTGTCGGATCTCCACGGGACAGCACATTCTGACATATTTTGCATGTCACTTTGGTGGCATTTGTCTTCGTTTGTCCCTCTGGGGAAGTAAAGAATTTCCAGACAACAGATGTATATATTTCTGGGCGTGGTGGTTCAGCCAAAAATTCATCTTCTGATGAATGTTGAGATGTTGGTGATGACTGCTGACCTGAAGCCATTGTTTGTCACAAAAAGTTTGAACTAAGTGTCAACTTGGCCAAAAAAAGTTCTCCTAAGCACAGAGATGATCCTCCAAAGAAGGTCTAAGAAGAATGATTGAAATGGGTGGGGTCTTTCAATAGTTAGAATAGGAAGTCTAATGAACCAATCAAATCTCTTTTTTTCAGGTCACATGGGATCCACGCACCCTGCGCATAGGCAGCACGCACCGAGTGCGAATTCGCGAAATTGCATTTAAAAGTAATATAGGTTTATTAAAAGTAAAAATATATTTATTTTATGAGTAGCTTGGATTATATCTTGCCTTAATATTTATATGAAATACATATATATATCTTTTTTGACATTTAAAATACTTCACGGAAATCGCGCACCCACCGCGTCAAATACGTGTATGACGTCACGCGGAAGCGCGCGAGCTTCACGTAACGTACAACGTGTGCGTCGCGTATGCGCTTGAAGTCGCGTATGGATCGCATAGCAATCACGCAGGTAAATACGTATTCATCGCACACCCTACGCGGATCCTGAACAATAGTGGTAAATTGGCAGCTAGGTTCTGCGTATTGTTCGGGAACGGTATGCATTGGGTGCGCGGCTTCCCCCCCAAAAAATAAAAATAAAAATATTAACAATATAGTTTCAAAAAATATTTTACAAAAAAAAGTTACAACATTTTTACAAATATTTTTACAAACATTTTTCATTAAAAAAAATGTAAAAAGAAGAACTTTAAAAAATGAAGAAAAACAGTATAAAAAACGCTAATAAAGCAATTGATACACTGAAAAATAAAGATTTAGAAATCCTATGAAATTCAGTAAAAAACCATAGATTAGAGATAAGTTATAGATAGGAATTAGCATTTAAAAAACCTTTGAAATTCACTTAAAAAACCATAGGTGTCAGGTATGTTATAGTTAGGAATTAGCATTTAAAAAACCTTTGAAATTCACAGAAAAAACCATAGGTTTCAGGCACATTATAGTTAGGAATTAGCATTTAAAAAACCATAGAAATTCACTGAAAAAAACAGGTTTCAGGGGCGTTATAGTTAGCTGTACATTTCCCTCGTTCAAAACCATTGAAATTCCCCCGTTATAGTTAGTTCAGCTAACTATAACTCATGCGTCCGCAGTCCACTGCTGATGACGTCACATATTACATCACTCATGACATGGTCAGTGACATCACTCATGGCTCACTGATGACATCACATGACATGACAGCGGCAGCTCAGAAACGCGGCCTTTTAGAAGTGAGGGTGCAAGACTCTGTCACTCAACCCACTGCTCCAACCCACTACCCGACCTCCCATCCTTCACCCTTTTCCTGTATCACGTACTGCCTCTTGCTGCAACTCTCCAGAGTTTTGGCACCTCCTGTGTTTCCTCTGGGGACCACCACTCTACACACCAGACGTCCGGAATTCCCTCGGTGTCTTGGGTGGTTGTAACAACTTCCTCTGCAATGTCTCTGTTGGCAGTCTCCCTGTTTCCCCAATTGCGACCTCCTTGCTGGCGTCTTCCTCCTTGGCAGCGTCTTCCTCCTTAGTGGCATTTTTCCCCTTGTTGGCGTCTTCCTCCTTGTTGCCCTTTGTCTGTTTCTTCATCTCCTTTTCGCCTCCTTCTCTGATTTCTGATTGGGCCTTCTGTCGCACACCCTTGCTTCATGATTGGCACGACCGCTGGGTTGATGTGTCTTTATCCTACAGAGTTGAATGACAGTCCGTTCTCACTGACTGCTTCCTTTCCCAGCCCTCGTCATCATCAGGACCCAGGAAGAATGGAGACCATGGACGCAGAGTAGGAGGGAAGTCAAGAGCCCGGGATTACCCTCTCACAGTTACTATACAACAATGATAAGAATTAGATAATTACACACTCCCATGAGACCATTCCTACAACTACATAGTTTATACATTTTCTTTGTTTAGTAATACAATAAACTCATAACTTTCTGTTAACAGGAGGTGTGTTAGAAAGTAAATGTCATGTTTAGGCGTAGATAAGGGCCTTAGTTACACATCTAGGCATGAATGTGGGGGTCTGGATGAATGTGTACGAAGGGTTGCACTCCATCTCCCATAATCCTTTGGGAGCACCACCTGGCTTTGAAATCAAAGAGCCCTACAAAGGCACCTCCCACAGGCTTGTCAATTTTTAAAGCTACACGCCGAGAATTTTGCCTCGCAGAAGGACTGTGCCTTCTTTTCCAGGACCGGTATTACACTGCTGTTGTTAGCACTGTAGGACACTTCGTTCCATAAATCGAAATCAACTGGAGATTCCTGACCTTTTCCAGACTCACGTGTGCTGAGCGCATCTTGGAGCCATTAGAGCAGCTGTTTTTTGTCAGCTGTTCTTTCACCCACTCAGTGGTATTCCAGCGCTCGCTCTGTTTTAACGCGGGTTTGCGTTCAGAGCAGACTGTAGAGCTCAGGACAATTGCATTCTTTAAATTATTCGCGCAACGCGTGTACAGAGCCGTCTGTAAGTCTCGGATTTCCTTTTTTCTGACAAACCCCCGTTTTCACTGCCATTCCCCAGACACAGGCACTGGACCACGGCAAGAGCCGCTTGAAAGGCTCGGATTGCATTCCTTTCTACCTCTGTGTTTGTGGGCATACCTAAGGATCACGCGTCTGTGCACCTTCCAGAGCTGTCAGGAGGCTCGGTGCCTGTGCAGGATTTAACTTCATATTTTCTTTATGATTTCTTTTCACACGCTGGAACTGCATTAGTTCCACTTGAGCCACGTCTTGGAGAAGAACTCCCATGGGACTGCATGGCTGAGGACTTACCTGGAGAAACCCTCCAAGAGCTCTTTCAGCTAAGTACTCTTCTACGTTGCATTATTTGTATGCTAATATAGTGCTGGAAGAGGCGGAGGCGCTGCGTACTCCAATTGTAGGCATGGTTAATACATTTCCTGGTTATGTTGGATTTTGCGCTTCTGTATTAATGTGTGTGCTGTGCTTATATTTTACTACAGGGAGTACGGGGGTAGACGGCTGGAGTGACAGGACAGGAGTGAGGTCTACAACTCCGCATATCTCCGTGATTTCGCAGACGCACCTTTATGGTTTCCTTTGACTCTTTTTTCATTTTCCCCTATGGTGGTGTAATCTGTTGAGTGAACACTATATCCTCACAGGTCGCTCCATATAGGAGATAGGGTTACATAGCTTCATTCATCGCTCCCGCTGTATCTGGCTTCAAAGGTTAGTGGTACCCTGTCGCGAATCTGACAGTATAATTGATACTCAACATATAAACCACCACTCATCATCTCTTCTGATTTATTTGTATTATACACATTGTGCGTGGATCATTGAGTCTGAATCAGCATCACACAATGTCAATTTGGATCTTTAATATTGCAGACAACATCGGCAGTACTACTCTGATGACATTTGAAGGTGTGATCAATCGTATGTATATAAATATTGATGCTTCTTAGAAGACTGAGCTCAACAACCATCACACATCCAGGGTTGTATGATGGAATGACCAGGCATTTACCTCAGATGCCTTTTCAAATGAGTCTGTACGCCAAGTGCGTAGTTACCATGAGTTACTTTAGCATGAATGTCATTACAACAACTTGCTGTAGGGGGTGCTGGACTTTAGAATAGTATAAATTACTATTCTCATTCCAGTCTATGCTACAGTAGGGAAGGTGTTGGACCTAAAGATCCAACACCAGTCCAAAAAAAAGCCCTCTACCGCCTTCCACCAGACAGGTTCAAGCAACGAAATCTTAACTTAAGTACCCCAAATGTCATTTCCAAAACATGTTTGGTTTTGCAGAATGCTGTGTTGAATTTTTTTTGTGGCTCATTGTATGTTTGGCTAAAAGGAGTTTATTAGCATTGATTGGATACCATAGTCTTGATCACTTGAAGAGAGAGATATAAATACACATTAGGAGTAGTTCACAGTTTACATATATGCATTCTGCATGATTGTTAATTTTGGATACATTGTACACAAACTGTTACACTTGCTCTTAGATTTTGTTGTGGTTGTATTGTGTGGAGACTCAGGCATATTCCACCTTTCACTTCCCACATTGCCCCGGGCGACGCGCCTCCCCGAAAGTGGGCAGGGCAACGTATTTGCAGAAGAAATGGGTTCCTTCAAAAACAGCAGAGTTCGGTCAATCGGAGCTCCAAGCCACTGGGACCCATATTGCATAGGAAACATTGCGGAGCAGGACCCTTGATAGCGTGAGTAACTTTGTGTGAAGCAGCAACGTGCAGGTACGAGCTGATACTATTCCGCCAAGGAGTGGTACCATTTTTAATCTTACGTTTGTTTCCTTTCCCTTTTTCTTTCATGTTTCTACACCTTCCATACACTGTATGTTCTAACCACGAACCCTTTGGAACCTATGCACTATCACGACCATATAGTGTTTGACTACATGGCTACCCCATTACTATGTGAGGTTCAGCGTGGAGTGGAACCTCTCCCAAATTGGGGTAAGACGCACTATTGTTGTGAACGGGATGAGTGAGTGTTACGGCGATTTTTAAAGGCAGGAATGTATGTGAGTGAATGACACAAGAGTTTCATCAAATGTTTTACACACACTAGTGTAAGAAAGATGACAGTATGTGACAAATTACCGCCACTACACGGGTATAACAAGGATACGAGTGTGTTGTAGATACCTTCAAACGAACAAACACACACACTCTTGAAAAGTTTGGTTTATGGTTGTGTCGTGTCACCTTCGGAATGTTTATTCACGGGGCAACAGCACAAATGCACGATACACAACCTTGTGAGTGATTTGAAAATGATACTATGGTGGTTATTATGTTATTTTTGTCATTCTACAGATGGAGTGATAAATCAAAACACATACAAAACTAAGGAGCAGCTATCTGCCCTTAACATAAATAATGCAGGGAAATTCCCAGACTATTCCATTTCTAGGGGGTTACAGCCTTCGTCCTGAAGAAAGTCCAGCACCCTTCATGGGGCATTAGCGGACTGAAACATGTTGGCAATAGGGTCGTAGGACCATAATATCCCATACGACCCGACTTCTATTAATTTTTAATATCCCTGTCAGATCCAAGAATAAAGAGAAACTGGGATCTGATAGTGGACTTTTAATCTTTATCCCCCCTGGCCAAAAAATCTTTCGAAGAGCTCCCTGAAACATGGTTGAGCCCACCCTGACTTCTAGGCGTCAGGGTGTCCCGATGGTGAAGCATGACACCACTAGGGTGTGTGAGGGAATATAAAACAAAAGGAGGTGCCTCCTTCCTCACCCTCTGGTGGCGAACTACCCGCAGCTTCACATAGGGGCATTCCACCAGTATCAGTTTAGGATCCATTCCTTATAGTCAACTGGTTCGGTCGGTTAAATAACTAGGGGAGTACTTTTTGTGAAACAGATGAATAAAGTTAGCCATATATGAGTGCACCAAGTGTTGATTTCCACTGTACAATAAACATATCTTGTGCAGCCATAATTCTGTTAAAATAGCCCTACACTATGTTGATCATCTCTACAAATTGTCAACATATTTATACGGTATTTAACACCATTTTTGTACAGTGTACTGGTATGTATATTCAACAACCATAACATATAGTACCATGTGTGTTTTGGTGACAATGACTAACACCTACATAGTGTTTGGTTAAATGCAGAAAAACACATAACTTAAATCAATCATTTTTAATTTGAGGCAATGGATACGTATAAGAACAGACGTTATTTTCCTGTTTTAACTATGCAGGCTTATTATTCATGTAGCACATTGGATTATTTTTCTTCATACTTCAGCACTGCGGTATGCTCAGATTTAGTTGTCAAGTGATGCAAACAATATACAGATTATAAGGCCACAAATGCAGAGTAAAGTTGAGTACATTTTGTATGGTTGATTAAGTTGAAGTCACGTACAGACAAATGGTGGCATTACATTCTGTGTGCAGACATTTTAAAAATCAGTAGTAACATGGTTTGCCATGACACACAGGAAATGTTATAGTGGTAAAAGAGTTTGTGAGTTAGTGTTGCCCATCCACGACTGTGAGGGAATACTATGTACAAATTTGTATGCATTATTTAAAATGTTCAGTTGAAATGAGACCTTGTTCATAATATCACACATGGACAACACATTTGGGTACTGCATTCTATTGCATAATGTCGACCAGTGATCAATTTAGAAGACTTACTATACTCTATATATAAAGACCTAGGGCCATATGTAGGTAAAATTGAAATTCCAAATTCTTAATACTGAATTTTACCGATTCGGTATTAAGAATTCGGAATTTCCGATGTAGGTAAAAATTTGGTATTTGTTACCGATCGGTAAAATTCGCAAAAAAACATTACCGATTCCTTAACACCGATCGGTATTACCGAATCTGTATTACCGAATCAGTAAATACCGAATCGGTAATTCCAAACACCAGCAATTGAGGAATCAGTCAATCCTGTGCATCCACCCCACCTCCCAACCAGGAAGTGGCCACACCCATGCAGGTGCACTGAATCTGAACCTTCTGGAGAGGCTGGGAGTGCAGAGGAGGACAGAGGAGCCACTAGGAGAGCTTTACCTGTGAAACCTGCACAATGTCTGACAAGGAGACTGACAAAGAAGGTGCTGAGAGGAAGAGAAAGTTAAAGTTCAGTGAAAGGGAGCTCCAGGTCCTAATTGAGGAGGTGGCTAAACAACATTCAAAGCTGTTTGGCAAACAGTCCCTGCAAGTGGCTGAATCTGCAAAACGGAAGATCTGGCTGGGGATACAGGCATAAGTTAATGCCATAGGAGTGACCACCCGGGAAATAGATGACCTTAAAAAGAGGTGGTATGACATCAGGGGCATCACCAAAAAGAAGGAGGAGGAAGGAACAGGGCACCTGCACTGACTGCTCTTGAACAGCTGGTGGAGTCCACCATTGAGCCGGACAGCGTATGAGGAATCGGGGATGCAGACAGCTCAGCCAGAGCTGCCAACAAACAAGGTAAGAAGCATGCACACCAATCTGCGCCCCCATTCCCTAGCCCCATTACCCAATGAGGCTGTGTGAATCCCACTCTAGTACAGGTTTTACTAATCACCAGCAATGCATTCTGGGAGATGTAGTCAGTGGAACACGTATCATGACAGTCATCCCACTGAACACCAACGCATGTGACACACATCAGTGATAAGCAAGCAGAGGACAGAAAGATAGTGTTCCAGGAATGACAATTTATTATTGCTACGTAGGGCTGCCAGACTAGTGAGCTAATGTACAATTTCAGTCCACAGGCGAGACATCGCGCAGGGCTGCACGAGACAAGGGAGGAAGGGCACCCCGGAAGGAGAGAGCGGAGGAGGCCAGTGCAAATACAGGGCACACCACACCGCCAGCATCACCACCACCGCCAGCATCACCAACACTGCTAGCATCACCAACACTACTAGCATCACCAACACTGCTAGTATCACCAACACTGCAAGCATCACCAGCAGCAACACCACCGCCAGTGGCAAGACCCAGGAGGCATGCAGTTGCCACTCTACAAGAGATGGAGTCGTCCTTGGAAGACACCAGGGGCGGCGAAATCTCGACTGTGCGAGTGGATGGCAGTAATGCAGGGTCGCAGTCCACCTCAGGGAGATCGCACACAGGTGCCAGATGCCGCAGGGCCAGGGAACAAAGTCCATCTTTGCAGGGTGAGGACAATGGTGTATTTGCAGGGCTGGAGGCAAACATGGTCAAGGTTCAGCGCCTGTCAGGGAAGGCAATATAGTCTATACAGCGGCAAATGAAACATCTGAATTGTAGCATGCATAACATCGAGAAGGGCATCAGCACTATGAACTCTGCGCTGTCTGAGGGCATGAAGGAGATGGCGGAGGGCATGAAAGGGATGGCTGAGGGTATGAGGGACATGTCCCAGGCTGTGATGCTGCTGTGCAGCAAACTTGAGGGGGACAGGGTGGCACGGCGCAGGGAGAGGCAGAAGATGGAAAACCATACAAAGGCGGTGAACCGCCTCGCAACTGTCACATCTCTACTCTGCAGGCGCTCCGTGGCCATGCAAGAAGGGATGCAACAGAGCAACCATGATGTCTCTAGGGGGCTTGTCAAGGTCACAACTGCACTAGAAGTGCTCTTAACAACTCAGGCTGCCAATACTGGTGCATGTGATGTGGGGGACGCTGAGGAGACTACCAGTCGCAGCAGCATAACGCCCCCTGCAACTGAGACCAGGAGGAGCAGCAGGAGACATGGGGCTGGCCCTGGGACCATTGCCAGTGAAGACAGTCTCCTGAGTGAACCCAGAAGTGTTGTGTGTGGCCGCAGGCGTTGATGCAGCCCACACTTTGTGTACTCTATTGGGTGAATTAACCCATGACAAACAAGCTCTTAGCGTTGTCACAAATAGGACTGGCAAGTTGAGCCCTTTGTGTAGTGGCGTAGTGCCCAAAAATAAAACTACGTCATTCAAATGCAACAACTGGCTGTGTCTCCTCACTTACTCAGAAGTAGTTGCGTGTGATCTCTGCCCGTCTTTGTCTCTCATCTGGTGCTGGCGCCACTCCTGCTGCGTTGGGCTCTGGCTCAGCAATTTCATCATCATCGTCCTCTGAGTCCGTTAATTCAACTTCTGTGCCTTTCTTAGTGGCAAGGTTGTGCAGCATAGCACAAGTTGCAATGATTTTGCAGCAGATGATGGGTGTGTACTGACGGGCGCCTCCGCTTTTGTGGAGGCAGCAGAACCTGCTTTTCAATAGTCCAAACATGCGCTCCTCTACGTTGCGTGTTGTCTTGTGTGCCACAATGTATCGTCTCTCACTCGGGGTTGATTTGTTTAGGTGGGGAGTGAGGATAAATGACCGCACAGCATAAGCGCTATCACCTAGGTGAGAAAGAGAGTGCCATTAATTACAAACACCGACACATTAATCTGCTGTATCCATCAGGGTGTGTCACAATGATTTACCTAGCAGGTATCCTTCTCCAAATTCTCCTGCAGCCAGGCGTGTGTAGATCCCACTGTTCTGGAACATGTAGGAGTCGTGGGTGATCCCTGGAAATTTGGCCACAATGTCGGTGATTATGTTGGCTGCATCGCAGATTACCTACACATTTATGGAGTGGGTGGATTTTCGGTTTCTGTAGATATACTCAGTGGCTGCAGGTGGGCAAATTGGAATGTGTGTCCCATCAATGCACCCTGTGACATGCGGGAACTGTGCCATTGGGTAAAAGTCTTGGTTTTCAGCCTGGGTGTTTGGGAAGCTTATGCAGTGATGCATTCTCTGCATCATGGCGTCCCGGAACTTCTTGAAGAAACGGGACAGGCAACTCTGTGACACCCCACCTACCGCAGCTATCACCCCCTGGTAACTGCCAGATGCAAGTAGGTGTAGGCTACAGAGCACCTGCACATGTGGTGGTATGGCGTGCGCCCTTGTTGTTGGATGGTCCAGGAGTGGGTGCAAGTCCCTATCAGGTCCATGATGGTTTGGGGGTGTAGCCTGTAACTTTCATGGATCTCAGCCTCAGTCAGTTTGAAGCGTGTGATGCGCTGTCTGTAAATGCGCTCCTCCCGTCTCCAGATCCTCACTCCTGCTGCCTGTAGCCGTAGCCGCCTTGCAATTACATAGGCCACCATAGTGATCACACTGTTGCATTTTGGGATTGCTTCTATACACTTCACCTGATTACCACCTGCTTTCATTCAGTGTTAATTACCGACTCCTAAATATACCGAATTTCATGAAATTCGGTATTACCGACTTTTCCTACATCTCTTTTATCGTTTTTACCGTTTCTTATTTACCGATTCGGTAAATTAGGATCGGTAATCCCGATTCGGTAAATTAGGAATCGGTAATAAGGAATCGGTATTTACCGATTCCTTATTACCGATTCCTTCCCTACATCGTGCATGCCTATATACCGGTCGGTAACGGTGAAATTTACTGAATTTCACAGTTACCGACCGGTATTTGGCCACCTACATCAGGCCCCTAGATTTTTGACGCTTTTGTATTGTTCTTGCATCATGCAAGGTGACGCGAGGACAATTGCAAAAGCTTCAGTGATGCTGAAAGTCACGCAAGGCATCTTTTGCATGGCCTTGCATGGCTTTGTAAAGAACTGTAATGCAAGTCAGCCGCTTACAGAGCGTTACATTACATTTCAGGCTGGGAGCCTTCACATCACTTGATCATGCCCATTCCCATGCATCCACCCATGAATTTTGAGGCATTTCCAAATTTGCTACAGCTAGTAAATCTGGGACTGCATCAAAATAGTGCACCTCCCAGACTCAGGAGCAACGAGGTGAAAAATCTTTATTCCTCCTCTTTATTTTCCCTTTCTAAACATGCTGCATTCTGGCAGACACTTGGAAAGAGCAAAATGCCTTTAAGGAAAGCTTTTTTGCAGGAAGGTATTCCTTCCTGCACAACAACAAACCCTGCCTGTAAAGCAGACACTTTTGCACTATGGTACAATTGTGCCTGCATCGGTGCTAGGCTGCATATAGTGCACCATAGCAACGAGAGAGAAGGAAAACTCCATATCTTTCTACATATTGAACAATTCTTTCCAATTCCAAAAATTCTTTATTTCGGCCATATAGACCATAAAAGATGCAATGCAAACATTACAAACATTAAAACATTATTTTAAAACACATTTAAATAGAGTCCGCTCTCCCAGCGAGGAGTGATTTAAAATTACATTAGAAAGTTCATTAGAAAGTTCAAGGGGCTTCAGACGATTTTTTCTTTCTGATCAACCATATGGCCATAAGAAATTTGGAAACAGCGAACACAATGTGGCCCAGGGTGCTAGTTTTCAAAATCCTGTATGCCTGTGCATACTCTCTGAACCCTAGGTTCTTACAGAGCGGTGCTATCCAGTATTTTCTGGGCCTTTGGTATGCAGGGCACACAAACAAGATGTGGGGGTCATCTTCCACATGGTTGTTACAGCAGGGACATGTTTTATCGCCCCCATTTGTCCACTTAGAGGTGTATGAATTAATAGGTAGCGTGCTAAGTCTCCATTGAACATACAGTTTCCTCGCCAGGATGGGAAAGATAAAATCCATAAAAGGTTCAAAAACATAAGAATTTTTGGATTCTAAGAATCGCAAGGTTAGGGTGCCGCTATTTTGAGCGTCCATCAAGTGAGCAAGGGACCTGGCTTTATAAATTTGTGCCAGGGCTTTGCGCGAGATTGTTTGGCAGCCTCGCGCGGGGTCCTCCCACAGGACACGGAGATTGATGGCAGACAGTTCATTTTCCACAAAGGTGAGCCAGGGGATTTTGCCGCTGCAGTTTAAACTCATGACATGGGTGAGATCCTCCCTATAATGATGAAGTTCGTCCGTAGACCAGAGCCTGTGCCAGAACTTCACTGGCTTTGACACAAGCTCCTCTGCAATAGGGGGGAGACCCATGTCCATTCTCAGAGGCTGAAGTGGCGTGGCACTTGGAAGGGCTAGAAGGCGCCTTAGAAAACTATTTTCCACTGTTGATAAGCCCTTCACCGCTTTGTATCGCCATAGCTCACTGCCATACATAGCCGCAGCCTTGGCCTGGGTCTTGTAAGTTTCAAGGGCCGGGCTTATGGGCTTGAAGGAAGAAGTGTTAGCCACTTTCAGGATTGCACCCGACAGTTGGGATAATTTGGCCTTAGATCGTACTATCTGTCGGTCCCATGCTAAATTTTCCTGCAGTGTTACCCCCAGATATATGAAGGTGGACACCCTCTCAAGGCTGGCGGTCCCCAGGGTGGGATTGGGCCTAGTTTTGGTTGGTGGGTTGAAGATCATGAACTTGGTCTTTTCAGTGTTCACCTCCAACCCATGCTGATGGCAGAAAAGACCAAATCCATCCAGGATCCTCTGGATCCCCATGGGGGATTTTGAAAGGAGGAGGGTGTCGTCGGCAAACATGATTGCCGGTACCTTCCTACCTGCCAGACAGGGGGCGTCGTTGTCCTTGACGTTTTCCAGGTGTGAGATGACGTTATTAATGAATAAGCAAAACAGGGTCGGTGCCAAGACACAACCCTGCCTCACACCTCGATGAACAGGAAACCTGGATGAAAGTTTGCCATCTTTCCCACACCTGACTTGCGCATAGTTGTTCTCATGCAGCCTGGCTAAGATGTTAAGTAGCTGGGGGGGAATTCCTAACTTTTCCAGCACCTCCCAAAGTTTCCTGCGCGGGACTAGGTCAAAGGCTGACTTCAGATCCACGAAGACCATGTACAATCTCCCGCCCTCGATCCTCACCGTCTTCCAGTAGAGGAGAACGAGGCGGAAGATCTGGTCCATGGTCGACGTGTTTTTCCTGAAGCCAGCCTGCAGGGGACTCATGATGTCATTTTCCTCCACCCAGTCTAATAGATGGTTCAAAATAAGGCGCGCAAAAAGCTTTTGGGGAACATCTATCAGGCTAATAGGCCTGTAATTTGCCGGACTCAAAGGGGACCCTTTCTTGTAAATCGGAACTATTTCAGCCCCTAGCCAAGAGGAAGGGACCGCCATACCTCCCAAAATAGCATTAAAAAGAACAAGAAAGTACGGTCCCCAAATGTCAGGGTGGTATCTGAACAAATCACCGGGTAGCTTGTCCAACCCCGGTGCCTTCCCCAGCGCTAAGCGCTCCAGTGCTAGCTTCACCTCCCCCAAGGAAAATTCCAAGGCCACATCTGGAAGGCAGGGGGACTCCACCACCATCCCTCCCGGCCAGAGAGTGGTTTCTTGATATAGTGTCCCAAAGTGGGCCTCCCAAATAGAGGGGGCAATATTGGGTTCTACTGCGGATAGCAGATCCCCTGTTCCATTGTTTACCAGAGCCCAAAATTTTCTAGAGTCTTTGAATTTGAGGGCTTCAGACAGTTCATGCCAGTGATTCCAATCCCACTCTGCCCTTGCGTTGGCCAGTGCTAACTTGTACCCCCTCCTAAGGGCTGCAATCTTCACCTTTTCGCTACCCTCTTTAATTGCGGAAAGAAGCTCAGACTTAGTTTTCCTGCAAGTGGAGGTGTACCAAGTCGGAGCGCGAGTCTTTTTCCTTCTAGTGGGCAGGGCCGGATTGAAGACATCTGCAAGGTCCCTCACTAAGGCCTGGTGAATGGCAAATAGTCTCTCATTGTAGTCTGAGGGTCTAGATTGATTAATGAGAGCATCCACCTCCAGGAACCTGGGGAGTGCTATGCCATAGAGGTTTTTTATAGCTTCTTCTTTATCAACTAGCTTCCCCCATTTCACTCGGCGCCTGCTTGTAGTGAGTAGTATGTCTCCCTGGTCGACTCCAGAATCGGTAGTTAACAGCCCTATAGCAGGGGCTGGGTGCTGGATCTCCAACAAAAGGGAATTGTGGTCACTGTCTGTCCTCGGGATCACTCTAAAATCATGAACTTTGGGCCACAAGGAAATATCTATAAAAATGTAGTCCAACCTTGACTCATGGCCCTTTTTGTTGAAAGTACACACCGAAGGAGTGTCAGAGGGGGTGCGTCCGTTACACGCCCTCAGTGCAAAGTTCAGAGTGAGAGAGGTAAGTTGTACTGCCAACGGAGACCAAGCTTTGGGGTGAGGTGAGGAGGAAGGTGGGACTCCCCAGTGGTCATCCTCGGCAGTAAAGGCACCCTCCATTAGACCTTCCAGGGGTTCAAAGTGGCAGTTGAAATCTCCTCCCATCACTATTTTCAGGTTGCCTGGCAGTTGCCCTAGAAAAGATGAAAGATCAACTAGGGTGGGGGATTCCTTACCCACAGCGACTGGTCGAGAGTAGACGTTAACAATAGCCCATGTACTTTTACCAGGCCATCTGAGGAGCACACACTGAATGTCCGGTGAAAGTGTGTCCATTCTATCCACCTGACACCCAATGTGGCTCGCCACCCAGATTGCTAAACCTCCCGAGGGTCTCCCTCTCCCATTCGACTTTGCCGGGATTTCAAAAATGTCATATCCCCTCCTAAGCTGTGGTGCCCTAGCCCATGTCTCCTGGAGGAGGAGGATGTCACTTTTGCTGACCAAAGTTTCCCACTCCGGGGTATCCACCTTACTTGATATGCCAGCTACATTCCAGGAAAGGATAGTCAGGCCTGGACCTTGAAATTGGGGACCTGCTTCACTTAGTGCAGACGGGATATCATGTACAAAATTACCCAGGTCACCCAAACCAGTAGTAATGGGCGACTGGGTGGGTAATTCAACAAGCTCCACCAATTGCGTTGTAAAAACAGTTGGTGTGTTTGGTGGATCCTCATCTAAAACTTGGATGCTTCCCAGGGCGGTCCCCCCGTCATTTGCAGGGGCCAGAGACCTTTTTTCATTTACGGGAACAGATGTACCTTCCCCCCTGAGTGTAGACCCATAGGCAAAATTTACTGAGTGTTGTGGAATGTCCCCCCTTATTGGTCAATCTACTTGATCCAGGCAGGAGAATCTATTCTGAAGGACAAAATTGCCATGGGCGGGCAGTGTGTTGTGCTTGGGTCTGTACCGTGAACCATCTACGGCGAAGCCCACTCTGGTCCAACTCTGTTCCCTCCCCACTACTAAGTTGGAAGCATTTGGGTAGAAGTGTGAGAGGGACACTAATTCTATGTTGGACTTATCCGGCCTTACCAGCCAGTTGCAAATGTAAGGGGCAACCAGCGGGCTTTTAAAACTAATTATGATACAGTCCCCTACCCTGTTTTTGGGGGTGATTCTAATCCATGGGATCCTTCTGACCATCAACACATCACCATTGATGTTAGAAGGGAGGGGCCTGTTAATATTAAGCCAACTAATTACCTTATTACGGAGTGAGTCCTGTGGCTCTCTGGTGTCGCCAGTGAGCTCAGGAACTCCCACCATAATCGCTGTGTAGGGCACAGCCTCAGGGGGCAAATTAACCGCCCTGCGCCTAGTGTTGGGGCTAGTGGGGCGACCAGTATGTTCATTGTTAACTCGCCCCCCACTCGTTGGAGGGGGTAGTGTTGGTTGCTTAGATCTTCTAGGTGCAGGGACAGGGGGCCTAGACATTTGTGAAGAGGGCAGTGGGGGAGCATGACTACCTGTAACACTGTGTTGTGCCCCGGCCGGGGCCTGTATGATTGTTCCAGCAGTAGATGGTCTATTCCCTACAGAATCCCGGGGAGCCGTCTGTGCACTTGGACCCAACCCCCTGCTAGGACTATTCCTGTTATGTGCGTTTTCCATAGCCCTAAGTCTAGCAGCTATGGAATCCAATTTTGCAGACAGGGGCTCCAACAGGCTCCTAAGGATATCCCTAAAAGAGCCAATTAGAGCCTCTGTCGCATTTGGAGGATTTCCACCGAATATGAACGGGCCAGAACACCCAGGTACCACTGTGGCTAATGGCGAGTCTGATTGATCAGACCCAATTCCCGGGGAAACAGCCACGTGAGAAGCCGGAATGTCTGAGCTAACATCTAATGTTGGGTTGGTTTTATCCACTCTGGCCCTTTTTACCCCTCTAAGTTTCCTTGACCTTTCCCTTTTCGGAGGATGGTCCACTCTACTGCCTACGGGATCTGTTGGCACTGCAACTTGCCCTTCATCCTGCGCCTTAGACATTTCCGCACAGTTCATATACGGAGTGGTCTCCACCACCCCCGAGGGACGCAGAGACTCGCTATCCCTTAGTAGATTAGACGGAGTCCTAAGTTGTTGGAGGACTGTCTCGATTGTCTGATCAATACTATCCATGAGAGATAGATGGGTGGCATCAAAGGGTATTGGAGTACTAACATCGATGGAAGAAGAGTCCGAGGGGACCACTGAAACTGACACGTTTTCTAAGTTTACCTCAGGGAGAGTGTCTGATACTGTGCGACCTTTGCTAGCCGCAGCACTGGTCTTCGGAAAGAATTTTTCCAGTGTGCTAGAGCACTGTTGGGCAGCCTTACTCCTGGATACTCTAGTAGCCATGGCGAGAGGAACAGTCAAAGCCGCAGGCTGATGAAGTATGAAGAAGAGCCTTGAGACAGGGACAACGTTAGAGGGGTGGCCCGGTCCGGTCTCTGCCGGCCTCTAACGGCCTAAAACGGCCCGCCCTCTGCCCGGGCTCAGCCCGGCGCCGCCCGCGCGCGTCCGCGAGGCGGAGGAGGCTGACCTCTTTTGAAGTCCTCCGGTGCAGGAAGCAGGCAGTGGGCGGAGTCGCTGGGTAGCTTGGGAGTTGTGATCTGTGGCGGGTGGGCGTGGCGAGGCACAGGTGCAGCAACGCACGGGCTCCTGGTAACCGGAGTCCCGTGTAGTGCCTTCTCCCCGCGTCAGTGTCGTCCCACTCAGCAACGGGCAGCAGCAGAGCCCCTCCTAGGGCAGCAGCAGATCAGCCAGCGCAGAAAGCACAAGTAAGGTGAAGGACGCAGCGGGACCCGCGCCAGCGGGTTCCGCAAGTTGTTTTAAGTGATCTGTGGCGGGTGGGCGTGGCGAGGCACAGGTGCAGCAACGCACGGGCTCCTGGTAACCGGAGTCCCGTGTAGTGCCTTCTCCCCGCGTCAGTGTCGTCCCACTCAGCAACGGGCAGCAGCAGAGCCCCTCCTAGGGCAGCAGCAGATCAGCCAGCGCAGAAAGCACAAGTAAGGTGAAGGACGCAGCGGGATTTTCCTCTGGCGACTCGCTGGTGGGCTCTTGGATTGGCAGACCCTCAGCTGTGGCTGGAATAAAATGTACGACAGTGAGCCTCGGGGGCCTCCCTCACTGTCACCTGAGTTCTATGTCATTCCGAGGGTTCCCGCAACTCGTGTTCCGTGTGTGAACATGGAAGACGTACTTTCCCTCGCCAATGAACAATTCTGCTATTTGCTTTTCACGAAACAGTGCAAAAACGTTGCTTGCTGCCCTGCATTGAATGAAAAAATAATTAAAATGCCCCCCATGGTGTGCAATTGTTCATTTCGTTGTTTCATTACACCCATAGTGGCTAAATGAAGAACTTTATTTCTCCTATAATTGGATATTGTCATTGGTACTTCACATCAATATACAAATGAATAGCTGTGCTATTAGACTTACCAATGAGTAAGCATTTTCCATATGTCCTATTTCTGGACACTTGGCTACCATACTGGTAACTATGTCTTTATGGTCCACAATTGCCTGCATATTGATTGAATAATTGTGCTTGCAATTCCAATAAATGTGCACAGTAGCTGCAGGTGACTCCAATTTGACAGATGTGCAATCAATTGCTCACCACACATGAGGAAAACTCACAATATCATAGAATCCTTGTTTGTTGCTCTTGGCTGGTTTTAGGAAAATGTCGATATTGTAGACTTAGCTTGATGGCTGCATCCAACACAGATGGTAGAAAAGCTGAAAAAACACCAGGCGATATTCCAGCCAACATAGCAGATGTCTTCTGGAGCAATCCTGAGAAACAACATATGCAGTACTGCCATCAGTTTCACAAGCGTTGGTATGGCATTGGACCTCCCTGATGCCGGTTCTTGACTTGAGAACATTGTGGCGTACTACTTCCTTTGCATATGAGGTCATGTTAGAATTGTTCATTGTAGAATGTTTTATGTCGAGATTCTGTGTGTCAGCAGTTGCGCTGCCACGGCGTTGGATGAGGTGTTGATAAATAAATCTCACTTAGCTCGAACCGTGTTTCCGCCCCTTCTTTGGAACATCACAATTTGGCGACAGAAGATGGGATATTAATACACCTCAACAAGGCTTTGAGCTGAACTCCACAAAATCCACTGCGGTGCCGTTTCAGCATCATCCGAGTTTTTTTTGAATCGCGATCTTCATCTTGCTGTGGGATTCGTGCTGTGTGCGGAGGAACTACAATTCGCCCTCTCGTTTGGCAATTTGGAATTAAGGCGCGTCCTCAGGAAGAATATTGCTCCACCCCCAGTGCTGCCCTACTTCCTGCAGTGCGCGATACGTCAGGAAGTATTAAAACCTAGTGCGCTGACACAACCAGGAAGTCACTGGTTGAGGCAAGCTAAAGGAAGTGGTGGAGATCAACGCGATCAACACGCTACAATGATACAAAGACACAGTGCGCCAGCATAAAGGAGGTGAAAGTTGAAGGTTTATATCGATACGGTCTGCAAGTATAAATTAATCGTTTGTTTAAAAAAAAAAGATTGAAAGACAAGGAGACTCGTTTTGGGCATTAGAAGACTGAGTGAGGAAGCTGTTATAGCTTAATTATTTTGTGGCAACGCTATAACTGTGTTACTTTCAAAAACTTGTGCAAGGAAAATTAAAGGGGGGGAAAGGAGAGAATGAGACAATTACATCTATGCAAATGAAATAAATAAAAGAACTTGGAGGCAAACAGTACTAGTTTAACTCCAAAGTTAATAAATAGATTACTAAAGAGTTTAACATTGAGAAAATATAGTTATATACATGTGTTTGGATGTTTACTAAACTCAAATTTAATAATCAGAATTAGATTAGGTACTCATGTTTAAATAATAATACACAAGTTTCTTTGCATGGTTTGAGACACATTTTATTTAAAGGTGGAAAATGCAGAATGTGACTTCAGCACCTTTCTTTCTTCCTTCCCCTGGTGAACCAAATATAGAATGGTCTAAGTGGAAGAAAGTATTTTATAATTATGCACGAGTTTGTGGCACTAATTTAAGCGCAAAGCGTAAACATGCGTTGTTGTTACATTGTCTAGGAGCAGAGGGACAGGATGTTTTAGAGAATTTACCTGATCTACCACATGCTGAAGCTAGGGATTTGAATGGGTATGAAATTGCAATAACAAAACTTGATCGACATTACTTACCACGTGTAAGTACTATTCTAGAGAGGTATCATTTTGGGCTAAGGTCTCAGGGTCAAGACGAATCGGTTGAAGATTTTGTAACTTCTTTAAGGAAACTAGCATCTAAGTGTAAATTTGGTGGTGCAGTAGATGAAAGGATCAGAGATCAATTTTTACTTCGATGTAACAGTAATAAAATACGTGAGGAATTGTGGATGAAAGATGAACCTCCTCTTGAGGAAGTACTTATAGTTGCAAAACAGGTAGAACACATGATAAAGTGTGTTAGTGAACTCAAAGATGGAAAGGAAGTTCTTGTGTCAACTTCTAGTGATAAGGAGACTACTGTTGATGTATGTGTAGTTAAATCTTCTGGATCTAAATTTCAAAGTTCTTCAGAAAGTAAACAATTTACAGAGAGTAAAAGTGTTAAAAGCAGTGAACAAAATTCAAATGTAACTTGTTTTAGATGTGGTTATTCTGGCCACAAAGCAAATGACAGATCATGCCCTGCTTTGTCACAAACCTGTAACTTGTGTGGCATTAGAGGTCATTTTAGCAAGTGTTGTAGGAATAAGAACAGAAGATATACCAAGAGCAGGGTCAAGGAATCTTGTCAGGAGATTGTTTTAGAAGTCAAGGAATTCGGAAATAGTTTTCCTTCTGAAGTGGTCAGTATTGATGGGAAAGACACTGTGATGAAGTTTGATTCATGTTCTAAGATTTCAATTATTTCAAACAACACTTTGCTGAAGTTATTTCCTAATGGGATTTCTCTTAAGGAAATGGATATACAACCTGGAGGTTATGGGGGAAGGAAAATTGACATGATGGGATATTTCACAGCAGCTATTAGTGTGTGTGGAAAGAGTACTTGTGGGAAGATATATGTGTCTTGTGAAGGTGATGATCTTTTGGGATGGTTACATCAAGAAGAGTTAGGTGTTAGTCTTCATCCAAGTAAAAATCCTCAGGTACAAGTTGACCAAGTTGACAACAAGGGAAATAAGTTCATTAGAGAATTTAACAGCCTATTTCAAAATAATCTTGGCAAGTTAATTGGGTATAAACATAAGATCAGACTGAAAGACAATGCCATTCCTGTCGTAGCAAAAGTCAGGAGGATTCCTATTCATTTACAAACAGCAATTGACATGGAACTCAAAAGGTTGGTGGAATGTGGAGTCATTGAAGAGGTAGAGGCTACAAATTGGTTGGCTCCCATTGTCGTCGCACGTAAAGGAAATGGGGACATTCGTCTTTGTGCGGACTTGAGAGCGTTAAATAAAGAGGTGGTAGTTGATAGATTTCCTCTTCCTAACATCGAGGAGATGATTACTACCTTTTCTGATGCAAAAGTTTTCAGCACCCTGGATTTAATGTCGGCCTATCATCAGGTTGAGTTACATGAGAGTTCGCAGGATCTCACGGCTTTCACGACTTCATTTGGCATTTTTCGTTTCAAGAGAATGCCATTTGGTCTAATTTCTGCAGCTGCAGTCTTTCAGAGAGCCATGTCGTTCATTTTGAAGGATCAACCTGGGGTTAAATGTTATCAAGATGACATTATTATTTTTGCATCAAATCATGTACAACATGATCAACGAGTTCGTCAGGTTTTGAAAAAACTTCAGGAAGCTGGCTTAACACTTAAGGCAGATAAGTGCAAATTTAGTGTCAATGAAGTGAGTTATCTAGGTTACAATGTCACTGCTTCAGGAATAAAACCTAAGAAGGAACTTGTCAATACTATAAAGGAGTTAAAGGAACCTGTGTCAAAAGAAGAACTGTCATCTTTTTTAGGAATGGTAGAATACTACAGTCGCTTCATAAAAGACTTTGCTAGCAAAACGTTTCACATGAGGGGTTTGCTTAAAAGAAACATTGAGTTTGTGTGGGGGAATGAGTGTCATCAAGAGTTTATCAATGTAAAAATGATTTAGATAACGCTCCTTCTTTGCAATCGTTTGAAGCTTCATCAGATACCAAGATTGTATGTGATGCTAGTAGCAAAGGTTTAGGTGCATTGTTAATTCAAAAAAGAAATGGGAAGGAAAATCTTATTGCATGTATTTCGAGAACAATTAGAGATGCAGAACGAAATTATTCAGTTATTGAACGTGAGTCTTTGGGTGTGTACTGGTCCATCATGAGATTCAAACAATTTATTTGGGGTATCAAATTTACGGTACAAACTGATCATAAACCTTTGGTGGAGACATTTGGAAAGAAGGGTCTTGATTCAATTTCATCACGCATTTGTAGATGGGTGGTAGGTGTACAGGATTTTTCATTTACTGTTCAGTATGTGCCAGGAGCAAGCAATTTCTCAGCTGACTGCTTATCAAGACTAGTTGATCTCAATATGGTTGAATCAGACAATTGTGATGATTTTGACAGAACAGAACATGTGAGTGTATGTGAGGTAACAGAAGGAGCTATTGGAGAAGAAGAGTGGTTAGAGAATCTTGACAAGGATGTCATATTAAACAAGATAAGGGATTTGATTGTTTCAGGTATGAAGAATAAATCCAAATTCAAGGAATTTACAGGATGTTGGGAGAAGGTAGTGAATGAGCTTGCAGTTGATAGGGGATTTCTGTTGAGAGGCACAAGGTTAATTCCTCCAGAGAATTTGAGAGGGAAAATATTACGTCTTGCTCATGAAGGTCATATGGGCATTGTGAAAACCAAAGGGAGACTTAGGAGAGATTTTTGGTGGCCAACACTGGATCGTGATGTTGAAAGTTTGTTAAGAGACTGTGTAGAATGTATGGTTTCAGACAAAGGTCTTAAGACCAGATATTCACCTATGGTTTTTAGAGCTTTACCTAAATATCCGTGGGAGGAAGTTGCCATGGATATTCTTGGTCCAATAAGAGGTGAACATGCCACACCTTATGTTATTGTACTAATGGATATGTATTCTAGGTGGGTTGAGGTGTCGTGTGTACAAGATATTTCCTCGTCATCCATCATTAGATTTCTGGAAGGTGTGTTTAAAAGAGAAAGCTTTCCAAGATTTCTCCTTACAGACAATGGAGTACAATTTTGTTCCAATGAGACTGAATCTTATCTACAGAGGTGTGGGGTTGTTCATAAGAAATCAGTGTTATATCATCCTGAAACGAATGGTGCTATTGAGAGAGTCATCAAAACTCTAAAGGAAGGTATTCAATTAGCTAGAGCGAATGGATTAGATTGGAAAAAAGAATTCTCCAATCGACTCATGGGCTATAGATTTTCACCACATAGCTCTACAGGAAAGATGCCGTTTGAATTATTCAGCGGTAGAACAGCTTCTACGTCTGTTTGTCCAGGTTGGATGAAATGGAATAAAGGATGTGTTGACAATTCTCCTGGTTTGTGGAGAGAGAAAGAAATAGTCACTCAGCACAAAAGGAAGGAAGAGTTTGATTCTCGGAAATGTGTGAAAGTTGTAGATGTAAATGTAGGTGACTTTGTCAAAGTGAAGGCTCCTAAAGGTTGTGCAGAGTGGTCAAAGTTCACGAGAGAACTTCAAGTTATTAAATGTTTCATGAATGCCGTTAAGACACATGATGGTCGAATATGGAACGAGAACCATGTTGCTATCACACGTAGAATAAATTCTTGTGATCATTCTGTGATGAAATCAACTCCTGAAGTAAGCAGGTCTGTTGGTTCTGATCTACATTGGTCACCTAGAAATGTTCTTTCAACATTTAGGAGGAGTAATAGAATTATTAGGAAACCTGCTTACCTCAAAGATTATTTTGTATAACTTGTTTTAATTTCTACAGTGACATCTTATTTGTATGAAAGGAAGATGTGTGGCGTACTACTTCATTTGCATATGAGGTCATGTTAGAATTGTTCATCGTAGAATGTTTTATGTCGAGATTGTGTGTGTCGGCAGTTGCGCTGCCACGGCCGTTGGATGAGGTGTTGATAAATAAATCTCACTTACCTCGAACCGTGTTTCCGCCCCTTCTTTGGAACATCACAAACATCTTCTCCAACAACTCTAGGATACTCTCCCTCTTGAATCTGTAAAGCTAAATCACCTCCTCCCCCTCCCTGAGGTCTCTGAAGGTGATCTTTTGTCTGAATATGTGCTCCTTCCGTCGTCGCTATTGGTGTCATTGACCCACACCAACACCCAGTTGCTGTATAACTACCTCCAGGGCTTTGAAGGGCTTGCCAGAGTATGTTAGGTGTGAAGTCTATTTATATTGATGCCCTTGTATCATTGTTTGTGCCTGCGATTGCCATGAGTAACATTCTAACGCATTGACATCGCGTTGTTACACGATGTGACGCTGCATGATGCAGCAATACCTTTGGCATTGAAATTTGCCTGGGAACAACCACCTTGCACACATTAATTCATGCATCATGCAGGCCAACAGAGCTTAGCACTTTCAAGTCGACAAAAACTATGCAGGCTGTCTACTGCATTACTTGATAAATCTGACTTAAGCCCTTGAGTTGCCTTGCGTGGCCTTGTGTGAGGCAAGGGCAATGCAAGGTCTTAGTAATCTGGGCATTAGGGTCTGTGGGTAATCCCATTTTATTGGTAGTTCCTCGCCATTTAAATGCATTAAACTACAGCTTGTAAAAGAAGTGAGTGTTGTTTCATGGTGGGAATGATAAGTAAACAGCCCGATTTTTAGGGGAGAAAGACATTTTTTGAAAGTATAAAAAGCCACATTTGGAAATTCAGATATTTGTATGATTTCCCCATGCAAACTTAACCCTTTGCGAGCACGTTTTTCAAATTCGTAGAAACCTACAACTGCAGTAGATTTCAAGGTGCACTCTTAGAATTATGTGTGAATCCCTGTAAAATTCCCAAATCTAATCCAAGCGTAGCAGAAAACCTAGATTAGACTTTAGATTGTTTTAAAGATTTGCTATGTAAAATAGCTCCTTCGTAAATAACACTTGCTTTATTTGAGCCTGTTGTGAACTGACAACACCACATCTTTGTGTATACATTGATATGTACGAAGTTGCATGTCTTCCTTCCAGAAGTCATTTTATGATTTTAAAAGTGAAAAGCAAGTGAAAAACTGTTAGAAGCAGGTTTTGCATGTGTAAATATCCTGATGTTTAACACACGAATTGAAAATTCTCCAGCAAAAGACTTAAGATAAAACTTTTCCCATCGATTTGTGAAGCTCTTATATTAATTTACTCTAACCTTGTATCTCATACCAAGCATTAAGAGCACCGTTTGATGGCTTAGCTTTGTTATCTCCTGAAAGTCAAAGCCCAAAGAGGAGGTACTTAGCAATTCATTGAGCTTGCAATGGTTTCTATGGTCTTAGGCGCAATGAGCAATATTTATTACATTGATTGTTCAATTGCCTCTAAGTCTCAAAGACAGATTAATTGGTCTGACGTTCTAAATGGCAACATGGGTGCTGGAGAATTGGCATAAGGGAGAGCTCTGAAACTATGTGGAGTGGGCACAGGGCATGAAGGAGAGTCATGCCCTGTACAAGGTGCATGCTGTACACTATCAAAGCCAGGAGCGGCCCTTGCAGGTAAGGCGATGGGTCGGTCAGGTGGGGTGGGGGTGACTCGACAGACGACGACATGGGAAAATTAAATAACTAATTCATTTTCCCTCTTCGTTGTCTGTCGAGTGCCTCCAGCCCGCTCCTCCGACCCATCGTTCTTACCTGGATGGGCTGCTCCTAACCAAAGTCCATGCCCACTGGGTTATTGGGATAGGGGTCGAAGGCCAGGTCTATCACCTCGTGCCTGCTGAGCAGAACTATAGGCGTATGCCACACCCTCAGTTCAGGGCTGGTCAAACGGACCTCTGGCTTCAGCACCCCTTGATCATTAGCATGAGGCATGCCACAAGCCTATTTACTCACTTCCAACCTTGAAGATTCAGACACAGTTTAAGATAAGTGAACTTCAGTGTCTTTGTACAATTTTAGTGATGTCATTGATGATGTCAATGGCGATGTCGTCTGTTACATCATGTTAGATTGCTAGCACTACATAAAGGTTGGGTGTTAAGGTCCCATAGCTATATCAACTGCCACATTTCAATGGTCCCATCATTGCACTCCAACATTATGTGTGAAGCAATTCATATATTTTCCAAAGAAAAGTATCTACTGCGTAGTTGTGAACCACATAGTTCCCATATGAAAGATAAACTTTGTGGTTTCACTCATTTATTTTGGGCATGTTTACTATTATTTATTTTGCTTTGTTTCCCTTGCTAAGAAAGAGTTAGCTAGAAAACCAAAAAGGGGGTTCTGGCTCGTATGGCAGCAAGGCCAAACCAATTATAATGAAAGAACAAAATACAAGCCAATGCTGCGTGTAAATTTACCTACAATTCCCGTGACCTGAATGAAACAAGAACACTGACAACCAATTATTTCGTTGGATTTAATCCTATGAAAATTGTTTTTAGTTCACGTTCAAAAACATTTAAAACTGATACAGTACATATTCATTACACCACATATACAAAACTTAACTTGAAAATGACATTACTGAAAACATTTAGACACCACTGTGTTCATTCGCCCATAGGGCCAACATTCATACCGTTCATACTACTCATGCATCCACACTAACATATAACATACAACAGAAATCTACAATTTGATAATCTTTACACATAGGCCATCAAACCACTACTGTACATAATGATGGGGCTTAATGCTGTTTTTTTAAGATTGACCGTAGAAAAGACAAGGTCTACGCGTTTCGAATCCCTTAGTTGGCAGGGATTCTCATCAGGACCGACATAGGACTGCAAACAAAGCAGAAAAGAAAGATTTTACTAAGCTGACCCACTTTGTAAGTGCACAACCGCATGGTCAACGGGGGAGTCTTACCTTAGTCTAAGGAACGGAGAACTCAGCCACAACTCTAAAGAAAAAAGGAAGGAGAGCCAACTTGGTTACCTATTTCTGTGAAATCAACACTAGAACACCACCTGGTTAGTAATGGACACACCCATACAACATAGAGACAATACAACCACGTAGTCTAGTTGTTAATAAAGAGGCTTACGGGTGTGTGGAGTTGTGTCTGGTTAACTGAAGGTGGTTCTGTCTAAAATCAGAAGCAACTACGGGCTTTTTTTCAGGCGTTGATTGATTCAAAACGATATCTGAAAGCAAGAGCAACAAGGATTCAAGGCGCGTCCTATCGCCTACAAAGATCGGATCCGAAATATTTTGAAAAAGGTTTTAGAGCGCTTACCTCCGCGGTGGAAGACAATGGAGGAACGTGATGCTGCTCGGTCAGCTGATGTCCCGAGCTGGGGCTTGCACGGCGTGAGATTCGCCGGCCGTTTTAAGGTTCGGTAACGATCAAATTCTCTGCAAGAGAATGGGAGGCTGCATCAGGTGACTAATACCAGGAGAAAGTCCTACGGAGTTAGTACGGTCTATTTGGTGTTGTTACCTGGAGAGCCGGCGTTGTCCGTGTCTCTGTATCTCTGGGAGTAAATCACCCGTTAGGTAGCTGTACTCCTATTGGGGCATTTTTACCCATGTGCAAAAGGGCGGGATCACGAAGGCTTCTGGGAGTCGTAGTCAGACCAACGATGTTGGGAGAATCGGTAGTTAGAGATGGATTGTTCTTTCATTAAGAAAGAGTTAGGTCATGCACACACAATATTTCTCAAGTCTGCAAACTGCTGAATTATTTCAAGTACCCATAATAGCTCACCTTTCAATGTACATTTGGCTAGGCCCAGGTTGGCCTAGCAAACCAAATGAACCTCCCCTCGCTGCCTCATTGGCTCCTTTATTTCACTTCTGACTTTCAGATTATTCAGCATCATTGAAACTCTAGCCTCTGGGCAATGCGCGGTCCCTTAGGGTGTACCAATGGTCTAAGGGTGTTAGCCGCTTCTGACATTACCTTTAAGAAGCAGCTGAAATTTCTTTAGTAGAGACAGGTATAACTCTATTAGCAGCAGCACTCTGATTAATTATTCATTTGGGAAAATATATGAATTCAAATTTGTGAAATATTTTAGTTTGATTGACCTTTATGAGAGCAATAATTGGACTCAGTCATTAGTTTTAAGCATTCAGAATTAGCTACAGCCAACTTCTAAAAAGGCGGTTTTCATTCAAGGGAAACCGTTAATGTCCAAACTGTATGTTGATCAGCTCGGGAAATTCATTGAGGAAATCTAAAGCAACACAAGAAGAGAACTATGGGGCATATCAGCAAGCAGGCGTTAAAAGATCATCGCTGCTTTTGCGTCCGTTTTTGGACGAAAAGTGGCGATAATTTTATCGCCTTATCTGTAAGGTCACGCTATCGCGTGAAACCTTGCCTTATTTCCATTTCTCTTAACGCCCATCTTTGCATCTGTAATGAGATGCAAAGTGGGCGTTCCTCCCCAGGATAACGGGAGAAATGTCGCTAAGCGACATTTCTCCTATTTTCAAGCCTCAAGCAAAGCAGCATAGCGACAGGAAAAGTAGCGATAACCACTGTTATCGCTACTTTCCTTACGCCTGCTTTGAAACTGACTAAGCCATGATATCCTATGGAAGGTGGATATCATGGCTAAGTATGTGGGGCCCTATCAGCAAGCTATCGCAAAACTTCATGGGATTATCGCTGGGTTTCCACCGATAATCACACGTTTGGCAATTAGTGCTAGGATTTTTATCGCTTTTGAGATAAGCGTTGCTAATAGCACGCTATCTCAGCGATAAAAATCCACGCTAGCCGGCTATAATTATCCTAGCGCTAAGTGCGCTTAGCGATAATTATCGCCCGTTGTTGCTGATATGCCCCCTTGTGCTCCTTGGAATGAGAATTAGGAGGTTTGAAATATGCTGTACGAGTGGTTAAGTTACTCATACAAACTAGAAAGTTTCCTCAAGTAAAGCAGAGTAGGTCTAATATTATGAATGTTTGAATTATTGAATGAAGTGCAGAGATGCACGTAGTAAAATGTGTACCCTGTGTGCTTCACTGATGCTCGGACACTAGAAAGAGCATGAATGATCAGATAAGTGTCAAAGGAGTGCAAACATGATCATATAAAAGGAAGAAACCAACCAGCTGTTTCTATCAGTGGGAGCTGCATGTATGAAAAACAAACAATTTGAAGAAATATTGGCAGGGTTTGGGGGTGATGAAGCTAAAGGTATCAATGAGCAGGGATGTTCCTTATATCTCATTCATATTCTATACTCCTAGCATCCGATGAGCGGTACTGTAAGTACCACTGAAAAGTAATGCTAACTTGGAGGCTGTAACATTGCAACTAGTATGGAGGGAAGCCCAGGCCAACTGGACAGTACTAGAAGGCTGGCACTAGTGCTGGCACTAGTGGCTATACACAAAATGGTGACACAGATAATCAATTGTCTCTGAGTAGCCACTTCATGAAATTATTAAATGAAGCTTTATATAATAATTTTCTCAACTGAGTTAATCCCTCCCAATTGCTACCTTGTTCTCAGGTGGGCTTTCGAGAGCATCATTTTATACACAACTGTCTAATCATGTATTTGTTAACAAAGGCAGCTTTGATGAAAAATACATTTCCTTTACGCTGCCGCTTTGTACCTTTTAAAGTTGCTTTAGATTTAGTGATTAGGCAAATCATGTGAAACCAAGTGACAAAATATTGGAAAATATCAGCAATTCAAAATTTGTAGACAAATAATTGGGTATCAAGATGGATTAAGGATAGTAAGAGACACACCTAAACACTAGTGGTCCAAAGGCAAGTTAAACAAGGGAACTTTCTGGCACCATTGTTGTTTGATTTATATATGAAGAGCTTGATAATTATGTAAACCTTGCAACGATCCCTTCTGTGTTGGAAGTTATCCCCCTTCCTGTGATTTACTATGTGGATGGCACTGTACTGCTGTTGCCTGCTCAAGTGGGGTTACAGTGTAGCTTGTTAATGGAAAATCCTGGCAGAAAGAAACCACGACCCATGCGCTATCGGAGTAAAATCTCACGGTTTAAGGCACCATTAATATTTTATTTTACAAAAATACACGCCCGCAAAACTCAAAATCTGTCCCTACGTATACCATTATTTCTAGAGCATAAAAAGCACAAAAACAGGATTAAAATTGGCAATGTTGCCTGTACAGAGATGCAAATACGACTAATTGGGCATTGAGTTAGATGGAAATCTTAAATGGAGACATCATCAAGAGAATTTGAAACTGAGGACTGTGTCGATTTCAAAAGATTTCCTTCTAGGAAGGTTTATCACTACATCAGATCAAAATGTATTTTAAACCAAGATCACACCAATCCTCCTCTATAGAGCTTCTGTATGGTGGAATGAGAAAAAAATGTAACTTCGATAAAAGTGACACTCATACGTCGAAGGAATAATGGGATGTTTGCAACCCAGCTCCAACACAAGTTTTGTGCTCAGATGGGTCAAGTCAGTAAATCCAATGGCACGACTAAAGTTGCTGTTGCTGGTATATGTTGAAATCTCCCCAACTGGACATTTACTGACTTGCATTCCTTCAAAAGACATTGAAATCATCGAGAAATCCACAGGAATAGCTTATCAGCAACAATCAAATCTTAAGTACTAGTTAATATTGGTATCGAAAGTAAAGTGGGATTTCAGAAAATTGCAAAACACCTGATAAGGCAGCGAGTATATTGAGAGATTATATATATTTGTAGAACCTTTATTCATGTAACTTCAAAATGTCCTGTTATGAGATTGTAGTGAATTATCATTACTTGATACATTTTTCGGTCATTGCAGATAAACGACTAGGGGGCATATGTATCAAACGATTTTTTAATCGCAAACGCTGCGATTCGCAAAATAACAGCGTTTGCGATTAAAAAATCGGTAATCGGGATGTATGAGGCAAATCCCATCGCAAAATTAAGGAATTGCTAATTTAGCGATTTCTTAATTTTGCATAAGCATTTAAGAAATCGCAAATTGCGATTTCTTAAATGAGATGTAAAAAGCACCCAAGTTGTGCGAATTATCCTTAAGAAATCGCAAATTACCACCAACTTCCAGTTGGTGGTAATTTGCGATTTCCTTTCAAAAAGCACTTTTTTGAATTTCACAAAGTGCCACGTGGTGCTCATACATGCCCTTAGGGCATGTATGTGCGCCATATGCACACACATGCTAATTTCAGGGGTGCATCAGGGTGTCATCATGACACCCTTGCACCTTTGAAATTATTCTCAAATTGCGATTAGCAAATTGTGATTCGCTATTTGAGAATTACTTCCCATTCATTCCTATGGGTCTCCTGGCCCATAGGAATGAATGGGCAGGTATTCCTTAATTGCGATTTCGCAATTTGCTAATCGCAATTAAGGAATTTTAAGAAATCGCAAAAAGTTTGCAATTTTTTAAATACATCCCGTTTTGCAATTCTCAAATAGCGATTCTTTAAAAATCGCTATTTGAGAATCGCAAATGGTGATGTTGATACATATGCCCCCTTGTCAATTACTACTATCAGTCGTTGTTGGGAACTGGAAATGTAATGCGGACATACTAAAGTACTGCAGACTGTGTAGAATATGTGTTGGATCCATTAAACGTGTTCTTCCAGTGTAGGCATACAGTGAACCGAAAACACAAACAGTGGAACATGTAATTGAAGACATTGGAGTTGGTTTGCTGGTAAGTAACATTGATTTGATGATGAATTTAAGATTGTAGAATGTCAGTTCAATTGGTTTATTTTTTTTAACAAAATGCTATTGAAAGTTAATTAGAGGTAGAATTATATATTATGTGATGTATTATTTATAAATATGTGTACATTCTGCAAATTTAAGATTGCACGACCTAAAAAGATAAGCTGAGCAAACTATTAATACACAAATAAATGAATAAACAAATACAGAAATAAATAGACAAATCAGCAATGCTATTCTAAACCTTCTGCATGTTCATAGATGTTATCCTTGTAAATGCATCCAGTTGTATTGGGCTATTTTATATGTCTCATACATTCTGCCTTCTAGGAGTCAGACTGTCATGCAGTTACGTTATGTTTGCCTCTAGTGAAAGAGTGATTTGCTCCTGTTTACATGTATTATATTGCTATCATAAACAGGATTACAGTAGCTTTCCCCTCAGTGGCAGTCACTCAGACCACACACAAGCATTGGATGAGGGCCTGACAGCAAAAATAGTCTTCAGTCTATTCAGGCCCACAGAGAAAAGCATGATGGTTGTTCCAGCTCACAGTCAGGATACATCACAAACATTTCAACAAAGCTGTGTATCCAACAATTGAGAAAACAAACGTCACGCACAAATTAGAAGTCATTCATGGCATTACTAATGGAATCGCTGCACACAACATACATAACTTTAGGACGCATCTTTTTTAGTCACGTAATTTAAATGTTCTAACGCGGTGTGACAAAATGCACGGTGTAGTCAGACATGCGTCCGGTACACTAGGGCACACAAATTCAAACTGTACCTTGCCCATAGGGAAATCAAGTGTCTGCCTGGATACTCAATACTTGCTGCAATGTGATCCCAAATCTTGCATCTCACCCGCCTAAAGGCTTATTTCTAGAGGAGGCAGGTGGCTGTACACAATGCCTCTCAATTTTATTTTGCTGAAAGTGTGTCTGTGTACAGTTCTTTTTAAGGCTTGCCCATTTCTATCCTCTTATCATATCCAAACAGAGAGAGGGGTTTTGATTGTGCTCTGAGACTTGCACTTCTGAAGAGAGAGGGGAGTGGGACAGGACAGGAGATACCCATTCCTTTCACTTTATTTGTAGGGTGCACAGTGTAGGATACATGGGAGAGGGTGAAGAATGGACAGGCAATTCATTAAGGGCCTAGACATATCTTGATGGAGGGGGCGGTAAGCTTCCTTTGGAAATATATGGCCACCTACCCCCAGTTGCCAATTACAAGGTGGGATCGGATGCAGGTATACTGCCAATCAGTTGCCAGTATTCTTGTCTTCACCCCTTAAGCAGTCAGCCAGACTTCCTCCATATAAGACCTCAGGAGCTTATTTACAAGCCAATTGCGCCACTTTTGTGTCATTTTTAACATGGGAAAAGTGATGTATGGGTGGCGCAAGGGACTTGTAAATAAGCCCCTCAATTTTTAAATGGCTGGCCAGTGAAGAGGAGCGGCTGCACAATGGCAGGGGGGTTGCCAAATCAGAGCTGACAGTAGACCTTGTCTTACCATCCATTGGGTCTTCCCATCCCTGGTGCTCAAGAAATTCTTTGGGATTCCCTCAGCATTGGGAAAAGGAAGGTGGCCTTGATGCTTCCAAGCACCCAAGGGTAACTTAAGAGCCCAGGATCCTAAGATATCCGTATTATTCCTCCTGTACTGTGGTGATCAACAGTGTGGGGGCGATTTGTGGAGATTCTACAAAGTTCATGGGCTTCCACAATGTACAAGATCCCCCTGGAAATCTTACACATTTTCCAAACAAAATAGGGACATCAGCTTGACTGTGCTTGCTACATATTCGACTTAGGGCAAGAACCACTGTTCTCCAGCCATAATGGAAGACAGCGTTTACAACGCAGTCATCACATCACAGTTCCTTTACAACGCGGTTGTTACAACGACCGCGTTGTTAGAGCGCGATGCCTTTACAACGCAAGTCAGTAGATCGACTTGCTGTAAGGGGCGCTCTAACCTAAGGAATAGTATAATTTACTATTCAAACACATTCCCTACTGATGCGAAGGCTGGAGTTGGAATAGTAAATTATACTGTTCCTTAGTCCAGCGTGCCCCCTATAGCAAGTCAATCTAATGACTTGCGTTGTAAAGGTATAGTGTTCTAACAACGTGGCCGTTGTAACGACCTCATTGTAAAGGAACGCGATGCAATAGCATGCAATGTAAAATGCTATATTCGGCCATGATCTCTTATCAAAGGTATTTAATAAAGATGGCTATTATTCAAAGTTCAATCAAGCATTTATAGTTAAGTGTTAAGTGATAAGTGTTTCATGCATGCATACTCACTGTCCATTTTTTCCTATAGCTCTGAACTTCCTCCTTCTTTACATAAGACCATTCAAAATTCAGTTTTACTGACATTGGTGATGAATACCTGGAACTCTCAGTTCTCCTGGATGTATGAATGGATATCTATAGTCTTAAAAAGATCTTCTTGGCTAAGAAAACATGTGTCCTTTTATATGTAGCATCCATGTAATTAAACATTGGTAAAAAATCAAATCTATTAGCAAAATCTATTAACCAAACATTTAGCTCTTGGACTTTACAGTAGTATATGAGTCTATTTTCTTTCTGAAGCCCTTTTCTCTTGGGTCTCCTACATACTAATCTTCCCTGGAAGTAATAGCGAGCAGTGTTGCATGGCTACCTGGGCTGGGCTAACAGGGTGCACAAACACTGTACAAGAAGAATAGCGAAACATAACCCATTCGTAGTTGCAGAATACTCATTCTTTTTGATGGCCTTCCTTGCAGCAATGTCAGGTTTACTCTTATTCTTGGCACTGTGTCTGTCTCTCTCTCTCTCTCTCTCTCTCAAACACAGTCTTCGTCCCAACCACTGACCTTGGGTTGTGAGGATGTGATGTCTCTTTCTTAGTAATTGGTTTCTGTGCCTGGCCTTGGTCTACGCCACTACATACAATTAAAAAGAGCTATCAGGATGATTACAAGTACCCTGGTAATCCTGATATAGCCCGTAACTAGAGTTACCAGCCGCATCAGGATTATGAGAGCTGGGGTAATTCTACAGATCCTGTACATTTCACTCAGAGGTTTTGATTGCTGAAAGATCCTGGAGAATAATGTGGAAGGACCAGTAATTGGGACTGGAAATCACAATTTCCCTCATAATTCCTCATGGTCCTACATATAATTCCCATCAACTTTGTTTCCCAGAGTTACCGATGCACCAGCATCGATAACTAGAGAGGGGCTAGTAGTACTCTTATTGAGCTGTGATGCTTTCTTGTGGTCCATATTCCTTGTGTATTGTGGGCGTGATTTCACTGTTGTCAGATTCAAGTCCCTGACCATGCACTACTCCTGGCACAAGAATTCTGCAAGAGGGATGGACACTTGACTTCTTCTATCTCCTCATATTTCCCAGAAACCTCTACAATCACACTGATCAAATAAGCACTGAATACAACCAGTGTCAGGAATCCAGGTGCATTTTGGTATACACAATATTGAAACCCAGAAGCTGCAGCTCTTGCTGTGTCTCACTTGCCACATAGTGCTTTCCTAATGACTCCATCCTGGACCATGCTTCTTCGCCTTACATTCAACGAATCAGCACCTCGGTTTATGGCTTGTCCCTGACCACAAGGCTTGAATCCCTTCAACAATTTTCCATAGCTGTATCATAAGTGATCCCTTTTCCTGGCACTTTCTGCCCTGGATAACCTGCTTTAAGAGCTCAATGTGTGCTTTCCTAATTATTTCTGTTTTGTTTTTGCTTCCAGGCTTCTAAATAATGAGTCTTTGGGCTCATGTGTCATACACCTGTGGAGGTATAAGAAGCTTGTAGAGAAAAGGGTGCTTTACCCAATCGTATTATGTACTACTTATCGCAATTGTATGTCAAAATATTCCCAATGTATGGTCTAAATATTTTGTTGCAATTTTATAGTAATTACTGCTGACTTTCTAGCCAAAAGTACTAAATCCAACATAACTAGAAGGGAAATCTTCAAAGTCATCTGCATTGTTCAGGAGCCTCTCAAGGAAAAGGCCTACAATATCCACAAGTTAAATTCACGCTACGCAATCACAACAGGACACTGCGCTCCAGGTGTTATTATAAAGCGTCATACACCCTACCATAAGGAATCCATAGGAGACACTGATTTTTCAGTACAAATCACCAACCAAGCGCTGGAACTCACTGCCAGCCATGATTCGAAGCATCCAGAAAAAGTTGAAAACATAGATATTTGCAAGATTACTACATCATCCCACAAACCTGGAATTGAATCCATAAATAATCACATCTTCAAGTTCATTCAACAGTTTAAAACCCACAAATATGAAACAACCCAAACCACCACACTGCTTTCTATATCCAGGTAAGCTAAGAAGCGCTGACCTATGGTTAGCCTGTGAAATATATATAGTAATGTCAATCATATATAACCTTGTTGTCCAACACTAATACAAATACCTTAACACTCAGCGGCAGCCAACTATAGTTTAATCCTCTTACAGTCACAAAAGATATATATGCTGTGGGTCTGGTCCGTTGCCCCATACTCTGCCAGCTAATAAATCAGCTATCACCAACTGAGCAGGCACAAAATATCTGAAAACATCTATCACACACTGTAGGCCAACTCTAATCTAGACAACTGCTGCAGGTCCCATCTAGTTACACACCATGACTGCTTCCTTACATCTCACAATGATATTCAGACACGGTATGATAGCAACAAAGCCCATCTGAGCAGATCTCACTATTTCTCTCTCCAACCATAACTGTTCAGGAACAAAAACTGCAAACACAGTTGTTTGGCCACCCCAGGCCAGTAACTAGCTAAAGTAGATTGTGATCATAAAAAATGCTCAAAGCTGCCAGATTACTGAACACCATATCTTTTGCATCTCTCTTGCACACCTCTTCAACCACCACACTGCTAAGCACTGCATTCCATGGCATAACCACAACTAGGTGGTTATAATGCATGACAAAAACACACTTCCTACATAGAAACACATACAAAATAAAAAAGTGAATACCCTTCTAACTACACACCCTACACAGAGTAGCTTGCTGCACATGTAGGCAAGCACTTCAGTGCCCCACATAGGGGTAGTAATTGTTATATAAATGCTGCAATACATTAGAATACAATACCATACAATATCTAGGTTATCTTGTCATGAAGGCATCCTTTTGTAACAGACAAAGGGCTTATTACGAGTTGGCCAGATTTTTCTGCGATGATACTGCAAGTCCAGAATTTTAATTATCCACCAATATCCCTGCAGAAAAGTCCACCCAGGGCAGGGCACGTTTTTCTGTGAAATGGGGAATAACTGCTCACACCGGGATTTACTGGATTACTTGCTTGGCAATTGTTCACCATTTTGCAAACAAACTTTGACATCTTTTGCCTGTTCTGAGAAGGCAGAATGTGTCTGCCGGACTGAGATGGGGATGGGGGATCAAAGGTCAAGTGCCTGCACACTTGTGTCTGCTGCCTGCAACAAGCTTACACCATTGATTTTGGAGGTTTAGTACCAGATAAATCTTTGCCCAGTACATTTGTAATTGGGACTGGAGTAATTAATTTCACCCGAAGTTATCACTCTTGGTGAAAAAAAACATTTTGTGATGAGGCCCCTAGTCCTCATATTCAATAAATAAAATAACTGAGTAATAAGCAAAGGAACTGAGTAATTGTAGCAGATGTACCAGCATGTGGCAGAACAGGATATCAATGTACCAGCTCCAAGCCAAATGAACCAAAGTGGTAGGTCATTTACCTAGAAAGGATGAGATAAGTGATAAGTTCACCTTACCATGTCAAAAGAGGATCACAACTGTAAAGAATAGCTAGCAGTAAATTTGGTATATATCATAAAAATCTGAAATATCTATAAGACTAAGGTGCCGATCACGATCCTGCAAAAACCGGGTACGAACCGTCGGACGGAGCACAATCTCCGCCCGACGCGTACCCGGTCGTCAATTTTCACAAACAAGGAATTACGATTCGCACGGGTACACCATTACCGTACGAATCGTAAAAAAGCCCGACCGAACAAAAAAACACCTACCAATGCGATCCGGGAAAGCGCCGACCTGACGTCGGGACGCTCGCAGCCAGCCATTCACGACCCAGGAATCACGATTCGCACCGACGTCACCCCGCACGGTGAATATTTTGCGGCAGCCAAAAACTGCCGGGAAATCAGGACGACGCGAACAAGGACCACCAGTACGCGACGGACAGACGACGACGCGAACAAGGAGGACCAGTACGTGACGGACACACAGGACGACGCCACCAAGGAGGACCCGTACGTGACAGGACGACGCGAGCAAGGAGGACCCGTACGCGACAGGACGACGCGATCAAGGAGGACCAGTACGCGACGGACAGACATGGACCCGAACCTACGAGTCATCCCTGCCCTCATAGCAGTACACCTCCTCTACAGGTTACGACGCAGACGCCGCAGAAGGTCAGAATAACTAAGGGAGGGGGGAAAGTGGGGTGGGGTGGGGGTGGCAGGACCAGGGCAGGCCACAAACCCCCCACCAAAGTCACACAGCACACATGCCCTGGACATACCTGACTCCCATGCCCTGGTCACTACGAGGGGCTGGGGGCGTGTCCTGATAAGCCAGCGACCGCCACAACGGAAGTCCGTCACCACGCGAACCGGCAACACAACCAGACAGGTACGTCCCGTACCCACGCCTGAAGAGCGTGGGTACGAGTCGGACCACGCCCACACACGTCACCCCAACAATGGCGGGACGGATCGCACCCACGTGGCAAAGGCCTGGGTACGGGCCGCACAAACATCACATAGCGTGGGGACGGATATGTACGGACCCTACCCCCACCCCGTATGCAAGGAGCGCACCCCCCACCCCAACAGTGAAAGTACGACCCGTACCCCCACCCGCGTATGCATGGAGCGTACCCCCCAGCCCAACAGTGTAAGTACGACCCGTACCCCCACCCGCGTATGCATGGAGCGTACCCCCCATGCCAACAGTGTAAGTACGACTCGAACCCTCACCCGCGGACGTACGGAGCGTACCCCCACCCCCAACAGTGTAAGTACGACTCGAACCCTCACCCGCGGACGTACGGAGCGTACCCCCACCCCCACCAGTGTAAGGACGACTCCCACCCCCACCCGCGGACTCACGGACCGTACCCCCACCACAACAGTGTAAGTACGACCCGTACACCCACCCGCATATGCAAGGAGCGTACCCCCCAGCCCAACAGTGTAAGTACGACCCGTACCCCCAGCCGCGTATGCAAGGAGCGTACCCCCCAGCCCAACAGTGTAAGAACGACCCGTACCCCCACCCGCGTATGCAAGGAGCGTACCCCCCAGCCCAACAGTGTAAGTACGACCCGTACCCCCACCCGCGTATGCAAGGAGCGTACCCCCCAGCCCAACAGTGTAAGTACGACCCGTACCCCCACCCGCGTATGCAAGGAGCGTACCCCCACCACACCAGTGTAAGTAGACTTGTACCCTCACCTCGAATGCATTGAGCGTACCCCCACCGTGTATGTTCCAAGCGTACATATCCTGAAATCGGAGGTGTGTGTGCAGAGTCCACCCAGCAGTGCCCTGAGACAGGAGGGGTGTGTGCAGAGTCCTCCCAGCAGTGCCCTGAGACAGGAGGGGTGTGTGCAGAGTCCTCCCAGCAGTGCCCTGAGACAGGAGGGGTGGGTGTGGAGTCCTCCCAGCAGTGCCCTGAGACAGGAGGGGTGGGTGTGGAGTCCTCCCAGCAGTGCCCTGAGACAGGAGGGGTGGGTGCAGAGTCCTCCCAGCAGTGCCCTGAGACAGGAGGGGTGGGTGTGGAGTCCTCCCAGCAGTGCCCTGAGACAGGAGGGGTGGGTGTGGAGTCCTCCCAGCAGTGCCCTGAGACAGGAGGGGTGTGTGCAGAGTCCTCCCAGCAGTGCCCTGAGACAGGAGGGGTGGGTGTGGAGTCCTCCCAGCAGTGCCCTGAGACAGGAGGGGTGTGTGCAGAGTCCTCCCAGCAGTGCCCTGAGACAGGAGGGGTGGGTGTGGAGTCCTCCCAGCAGTGCCCTGAGACAGGAGGGGTGGGTGTGGAGTCCTCCCAGCAGTGCCCTGAGACAGGAGGGGTGGGTGCAGAGTCCTCCCAGCAGTGCCCTGAGACAGGAGGGGTGTGTGCAGAGTCCTCCCAGCAGTGCCCTGAGACAGGAGGGGTGGGTGCAGAGTCCTCCCAGCAGTGCCCTGAGACAGGAGGGGTGTAACACATGTGTGTGAGGCCAGAATTATCCACATGCATACTGCCTACAAGGGAACATGTCCCCATGAACTCATGTCAACAGACTCCACACACAAGTACAGTGATCACCAAGGATGCCACGATTGTTGCAGGTGGAGACATGGCCCTGCATGCATGGCCAAAGTAGAAGGGCTCCGTCACACACACAGCTCATGTAGACACAGCTCTGCGCTAAACATTGGGAACACCCTGCAGGGAAGAAAGCTGGGTACACAGAGGAAGGAATACACCCTGGGACAAGTGCACCATGCAGTAACTGCTTACATGAACAAAGACAGTTAGCCAACACCGTGTGATGGCACACAGATCACAGGGTCCCACCAATGAGCAGTACACTACTACATATCCCACACACCCAAACCCTTACACACCACCCAAAACCATGTAGCAGCCCCACCAACACCAATACCAGCATAGCAGTAGTGTGATAATGAAAACAAAATTAAGCTTTATTCAGCATGAGCACAATGTCCGTGGATCGCAGGCAGTTCAATCTTCACAAAGCCCATAGGGCAGTCAATGATTCTCAGCTGGATGGGGGACACAGTGGGATGCGTGTCCCCTACCTTGCCTGCACAGTCAAATGGCATCGTCTTCCACACTGGTGAGGGCATCAGGGGGGGGGGAAGCAACAGGCACCGCAGGGACATCAGGGCAAAGGGGCGGCGTTGTGGGTGCAGGGATGGAGGACTCCACCACAGGGGGTGGGTCAGTGCCAAAGGCGGAGGCCAGGATGGCACTACACACCTTTGCAAGGTCCTCCAGGGAGTCCCCTGCACCCGAAGGGACCTCAGGCCCCAAGGAGGGGGGGGGGGTCAGAGGGATGGGTCGCAGCGCCACCGGGGGAGGGTGGAGACAGGGGGGGAGACTCAACCACCCTGACCGGGGACCTCCTTGACCGCTTGCGTGGTGGTGTAACTGTGGGGCTCAGGGACAGAGCGGCCATGAAGGAGTCCTTGGGGGAGATGTGGCCAGGAGAGCTGAGGGGAGGGGATTTGGAGGGAGTGGACTGTGTAGAATGCGGACTCCCACTATGGCTGCGTGTCACACGTTTGCCCCCCGACCCAGTGGGTGTGCCTACCTCACCCTGTGTGTGCGTGTCAGGAGGAGTGCGGTGGACCTTCCCTGCTGGTGTGGTGCCCGTGTCCGTTGATGTGGGTGCATGCCGACGTCTGGGTGTACGTGGGACAGGCATGGGAGTGGGAAGTGTGGATGGGGCAGGGGTAGGTGGGGGGAGGTCGCGCTGCAGGAGACCCACTGCTGCAGTCAGTGTGGAGTCTATGGACCTCAGCAAGTTGCGTTGGTCAGCCTGCGATGAATGAATGCCCTCCAAGAAAGCCTCGATGTTGGTGAGGGTTTTGCCGTGGGCATGGAGGACATTAAGGATCGCAGCCTGACCAACCTGCAGTTGCCGCTGGATGTCCACAGACTCTGCATTGGCGGCAGCAGTGGAGACAGGGGCAGGGGGTGCGGTGCCTGGCAGGAAGGAGACATGCTGTGACCGGGCACGCTGGGAAGGGACATGAGCAAGTGGGAGGCGGCTGATGGGAACTGAGGGGGCGGTGCGAGGTGTTGTTCCGCTGTCAGCTGCTGGTGCAGCCTCCGCCCACCCGGAGACATCCTCCTCGGACCTGTCAGCTTCGTAGTCTGATGTGCCAGTCGACAGGTCCTCGGCCACACTCTCCTCCGCCTCTGTCCCACTCGATGTGCCAGACCCGATGTCACGGCTGGCACTGGTGCTCGGTCCCTCCGCCTGGTCTGTGTCCATGTCTCCCTCTGTGTCCCCCGACGATGCTGTGGGCAGGGTGGAGAGACAGAAATGAATCAGACACCTGTACACATCTGTCACATGAGTCCAATCTACATAGGTAACATTGCATGGCCTGAAAAGGAAGATCCCTAACATCTACTGAACAGGGTACCGATGTAGGGCATGAAACACACAGTTGGTTGAGCCACCATGCCACTGAAATACCATGGAGAGTATGAGACAATAGCTAAACACAGGAAACGGAGTCTGACATAGCACCCAGGCCCTGGGGACAATCCAGCACTGCATCTGCACCACACAGCATTGGCGAAAATACCGATGACCAGGGAGCATATCCATGAACTTGAGACACATGCTGCATAGGTAATGCTGAAAACATGCACAACATGACTCGGTCACTGCACATTGCGTGTGTGTCCAGACACATCACACACTGCCCAGACCCAGCAAGTGGTAATCAGGATTTAACACATAGGCATTGCCCGCCCCAACAAGACCCTACACGAGGCAAATTGTTGAGACACAGGTGGCACCAACATCTCATAGTCTGGGTGATACACACAGGGGCAGGCAAAAAGCAAGATTGGACGCCAAACAGCCAAGGTGCGCCTGTACAAATAATGAGGTACCAGTGCCCATCCTCAGATGAGTATAACAAAACACACAGGCACTGGCAACTGTGAGTATGAAGAAGGACAATCAGGTCAGGCTGCACAGTGGACACCTGTACAAAATAGCACGTCTATATACATGGTGACAGGGGACAATGGCACAGAGCACAACTTACGCTGTAGACACTGAGATTGGCCACGTTTATGATGACACATACACCACTGAGGAAAAGGTGCCCCAGGGGACAGTAGTGGGCACGCAACTACATGCTACTGAATGGTAATGACTGCAACACACGTCACCATCCCTGCACTATGTGTATCGCACACTCATGCACATCATGTCACAGGCCACTACATAGGACATGCGCGCTGTAAGGCATGACACATGAGAGACCAACTCCCATGTCTGGAGTCAGCATCAGTGCCAACTGACATGGAACCCACATGCAGTGAACTTGACAGTGCACAGGCAAGGTCCCACAACCTGTTACACACCACCCCCACACATGATGCTACAGTCATTGTTCTCGTGGACAAAGCGCCAGCCTACATTACCTTGTGAAGGAGTGACTACACACAGACCAGGGAACACATTGCAAGGAGGGGAAGGGTGGCAGGGGCACAGCGCTATACTGGGGCAAACAGGATCTGCACAGCACCTTTAAACCCTGCCAGTGAATTCATGCTACTGTGCCCTTACAAATGCCGGTGACACACAACAAACACACATGTACCTACCCCCTTCCGGCTGCTGCAGCGCCTGTAAGCGCCTCTCCAGGTCTGGAAAGACCACCGGCAGCACACGCCTGTGGAGGTGGCTCAGACGGCGGCGGCCGCGGTTCTTGTGGCTCTCAGGTGAGTCCCCCAGCAGGAGCCGTGCAATCCTCCGCGTCCAGCACCGGATATCCTGCCAGCGTTTCCTCACCTGGGGCAGGCTCCGCCTCCGACCATCCACACCCCTCACGGCACTGACGGCGGTCAGCCAGATCTGCTCCTTGGCAGTGGCGCCTACCTGTGAGGAGGAACAAGTGACACCACATCAATACACCAGCCACATGTCACAGAGAGACATATGGGTACAAATTAGCTGGTTACAACAAGGCATGTCATGCAGCCAACGCATTGCACCTTTGTCATAGGGACATCATCCCCTGGTGAGGGAAAAGGCAGTACGTGCCACAGTGGGTACACAGGTGGAATGATGGCAATGTCACAATCAATGATCAAGGCTCACACTGTGCATCACACCCACCCCTCCTGTCTCAGGGCACTGCTGTGAGTGATAGGCCCCCACCCCTCCTGTCTCAGGGCACTGCTGTGAGTGATAGGCCCCCACCCCTCCTGTCTCAGGGCACTGCTGGGAGACATCAGGCACCCCCCCCCTGGGACCCCCCCGACAGTACATGGCATGTGTGTTACACCTGGACGCAATGGCAGAAGTCACAGTCACAACATAGGGACAGTCTGTGGCAGTGGCCTATGCACTCACCTGATACCCTGGTCGCCCATACAGCATGGAGTACTGTGGGAGGATCACATCCAGCAGAGCCATGTTCTCCTCCAGGGTGAATGGCTGTGTCCTCTCCACAGCCCTTGACATGGTTCCAGGGAATCAGTAGCAGCAGCTGGGTCGACGAATGCAAAGATGTGCAGGCAAGTGCTCCCTCATGGGACCTGGCTGCCTTATATGTGCCCTTCTGCCCAGTCTCATGCACAGGAGTACAGAGTGATTGGTCACTCACATTTGCATCCTATGTTTCCACCAATCCCTTCAAACCTAGCAGTCTGTGGGTTCCCTATCGGTTTCATTCTCCTGCATGATGTCAGCCTCACAAACACATTGCAACAAAGTAGAAGAATTCCAACTGACTTCTGCTGTGCACCTTCCAGAACAATTTCGAATTTTGAACTTGGTCTCCATGACAACCAGCATGCATGTAGGCCTTAATACTTGTCCCCTATGTAATTTGGAGCATCACACACTGGTACAGTGCGTTTGGGGGCCCTAGGGCACCCCAAATGCATGGCAACGGCCCGTACATGCATGCCTACGCTCTCCATCACTATGGGTCTGCACGCGTATGCGTACCCGTAGTGGTACGGAGCGTACACACGCATGTACGCTCTATATCACTATGGGTCTGCACGCGTATGCGTACTCGTAGTGATAGTGAGCGTAGATGCGAGTGTACGGTCCGTACCACTACGGGTACGCATACGCGTGCAGACCCATAGTGATAGTGAGCGTAGATGCGAGTGTACGGTCCGTACCACTACGGGTACGCATACGCGTGCAGACCCATAGTGATAGGGCCGTACACACGCATCTACGCTCACTATCACTATGGGTCTGCACGCGTATGCGTACCCGTAGTGCTACGGACCGTACAAATGCCTGTACGCTCGCCATCACGATGGGTACACATACGGCAGCACTCCCACAGTGATTTGGGAACATGCACAGGCCCTCTCAGCAGCAGTACGGCGGTTTTTACACATCACTGTGGTGATAGGCGACACACATGTAGGAATAGGGCGGACATACTTGTCCATGGATGGACATACTTGTCCAGGAATGGACATCAAGGCATCGTCTGTGCATTACTACATGTGTGGGGCACAGGTGTCACAGGCTGTGATGTGGAACATGCCTCCTGAGTGGAGAAGGCACCAGATGTATGATGAGATGTGTACATGTGTACTGTGTGAGGGTGCAATGTGTGCCAGGCATGCCCTTGACTCCTTTGACATGTGTGCATGTGGGACTGCGCACTTGGGGTGAGCGTCACTGGCATGGCACGGACACCAACACACGGAAGTGTCCCATGATGCCCGGTACAGGGGTCATGACACATGACTTGTCACTACCCACAGTGCACAATGTGACTATGCCATATATGTGTCCGGGATTCACATCAGGTTGATGTTGTAGCACCTTCAAAAGCTGCAGCCGTTGCAGCAACCAACATGTGGCTGTGTGTAGATTGTCATTGCACACTGTTCCCAACACCATGCCACATGTGTCATCGGATGTGAGGTGCACATGTATGCATGGGACACGGAGTAGCGTGACAAGGCCATGTCAGCAAACACACAAGGAATGTGTGGTGAGTCATGACATGTGCACCTTCATGGCAAGGTGTGTGGGCTGGACTAGTGTAATGTCATGTGACCTGTGGCTCAAGCGTTCCGCTACCAGTCTCTGCAATCGGCATCACACTTCTGCTGATGTGTGGGTGTATGTCACTCCTGTCTTGCGTCGGGCAGTGCACTTGCACTGGGACACAGCTATTTCCATGGCGTGGCATGGGGAGGTTCTCAATCACCGTGTGTAGCTGGGTCTTGGAAGGAGTGTCACCTTGCATCCATACGTGTCCTGGGCATGTAGCACATGCCTGACTCCCTATGTGGCATGTGTGTATTGCCAGATTTACATGTGCTCAGTAGACATGAGTTGTTCTCGTAGTGCACTCACTCTTCCTTGTCACTTCCAAATTACTACAGAGCGCCTCCTGTTGCCCGAAGAATTCCAGACTTGGCCACCATGCAGGAGAATGACAGGATCCGGCTCTACCGCTTCACCCAACCGTTGATTCTGGAGCTGACGGCGAGACTGGCACCACACCTGCAACCGCAGCACAGGTATCCTACGGCACTGACACCCCAGCTGAAGGTAATGGCTGCCCTACATTTCCTTGCCACGGGTACCTTCCAAAATACCATAGCTCATGTTGGTGGCATGTCCCAGAGCATGTTCAGCGGTGTGCTGCATGATTTCTTGGAGGCCATGTTGATTCACCTGGATGACTTCATCAAGTTCCCAACCCCTGAACAGATGACTGAGGTCAAGCGTGGATTCTATGCCCTGGGAGGGATGCCCCATGTCATTGGGTCCATAGATGGGACACATGTAGGTTTGGTACCACCACACGCACGGGAGGTGGCGTACCGCAATCGGAAGCACTACCACTCCATCAATGCCCTTGTGGTGTGTCTGTCCAATATGGTGATTTCACATGTCTGTGCTCGTTTCCCAGGATCAGCACACGATGCCTACATCATGAGGCGTAGCGGGATGCCTGATATGATGATGCAGCTGCGCAACGAACGGGCATGTGTTGTTGGTGGGTACAGTCTGTCTGTCCTGTATTCTGTATACCCGACCAGCACGACCGCTACACCAGTTCTAACGATGTCCATGTGCTTCCCATGTAGGGGACGCTGGCTATCCCAACATGCCTTGGCTGCTGACACCCCTCCGCAACCCCATCACGCCGGCCCAGCTCCGCTATAACACCGCCCATGGCCGGACAAGGCGAGTGATAGAGAGGACATTTGGCATGCTGAAGAGCCGATTCCGGTGCCTCCACAAGACCGGCGGTGCACTCCCTTATGCCCCGGCGAAGGTCTGCAAGATCTTCATGGTCTGCTGCATGCTGCACAACATGGCAGTTGAAAGAGCTGTGCCACTCATCCTGAATCAACATGACGAGGACCATCCACCCGTGGAGGACGAAGGGCTTGGCAATGGGGCTAGTGATGTGGAGGATGTGGAGCCGCAAGAGGACATCCGGACTCGGCTCATACGCGACTTCTTCGCTTAGTGGTGAGTACCAGGGTCTGAGTGTGCACGCATTGGTCCCCGTGTGGCATGCGTTGTGATGTGTGTCTCCACCTGCATGGATGGCACGTGGGTCAGAGGTGTGTGTGGGTGTGTCACTGGAGTGATGGTGGCAGTGATGGTAGTATTTCCCCAGTCATAATTGTGACCTAGCATGTTGTCATCCATACATGTGTCGAGTAACTGCACATGCAAGTGGCTGTGCTTTTTGTGGCTGACTTCTTGTGTGTCTCTCTTCCCCAGGTACCTGCGCATGCCGTTTGCTGGTTGCATTGTTGTGGCACTGCTATTCCTCATGGACATGACATCGTGGGCTGACTCAGCGTTACAGGCACGGACACGTTTGGAAGTCTCCATGGGGTAAGGGATGCATCTGGGGTGTATTGGGTGTGGCAGTTGTTCACGATGTGTGCACACTGCCCCGGTCGGGGTTTGGTTCCTCTGCAGACATGTGGCATCCCCATGGGACACGACATGCAGCTGGGTACACCTGAATAGATGGGCTGCCTGGTTGTCAGTCATCAGTGATGGGATAGTGGATTGTGATGATGGCATCAATGTGTGTGACACTGCCCTCGGACACATACGGTTAACATTGTCTTGACATGGCGTGGGACTTCCACATCAGCGGATGTATGGTGTATGGCAGTCTCTCCGTGAGCAGCTGTGGGTATTTAGCTGTTAGCCGACACTTGTGTGCCAGTTCCATGGCTATCACGCATTTGTGCTGCAGAAGGGGGGTGCCAGTGTTGGAGCCACATGTTACTCCACATGATGTGTTCATGTGTACTTCAAGTTGCCTCTGCAATCCCAAATACATGACTATTAAAGGTGTCCCTATGCCTCCAAGGTGCCTCTTCTCAGTCAATGCTGGTGTGTTGGCACGGTGCATCCTGCATGTCTGGCATGGTATTCCCTGATTGTGGCTATGTGTCAATGTGTTGAGTGGCAAGATGCAAGCTGTGTGTGTGTGCTGAGACTGTGTATTGTGCATGATGTCCATGACTGTGTGGGTATTGTGACATGTGCCATCCCCATGCATCCAACGTTGTCCATGACCCCATTCTCTGCATCCACCAGACTCAAGCTTGCAGGACATGGTTCTGCCACCTGTCTACACATACCTGGGTGCCCCCCAGGACACGGGCCAGGATCCCTGACCTCTGCGCATGACTGTTGCTGTACTCAATGTGTCTGTCAGCACGGTTGTTCGGCCACCCCCTCAGCTGGTTCTGACCATCACGGGTGTGTATGGTGCTCCATGTCTGTCTTGCCTAATAAACTGTGACCCATGTGTCCTGTGCCAGACTCAGGCCCCAGGGTGTGGATGGTTGAAGTGAACAGATGACTCAGGCATGTTTAGACTGTACAAGACACATGTTAGGTAATAATGCTACCAGCAGGCATCTACTCTTAATAGTGTGATTTATTATTGGGGGGGGGGGGGGGACAAAGTGAGGGGCTTTCCGGGATTAGGGAATCCAAAGTTCAGTAGGGGAGTTGGTGTCCTTGCCATTGGAAATCCTCAGAGTCCATGCCACAGTCTTTGTCAACATTGGTCAGCCAGTGACCAGCAGGGCCATGTGGCAGAGAATGTCTCTTGATGCTGTGATGCTGTTGCTCCAGTGGGCCAGGTGCCAGGCCAGGTGTCCTGGGAGATGGTGATGTAGCAGCCACCCTCACGGTCCTTTCCGTGGACGACCCGGCTTCCTGCGGGGAACCTCAGCAGCAGGCCGTGACGACGTCTGGGATGCTCCGTCGGATGTTTCCTCCTCCTCCTCATGATCCCTCCCTGTGGGTGGTGATGTTCTCCGCCTTCTGGCACAGGGAGGGTCGGCCATGGTGTCGGCCATCCGACGGAGTTCAGCGTGAATCCCCTGGGACGCCGTCACTTGCTCAGCCTGTCTGTCCTCCATCCTCCGTTGGTGTACCTGTAGACAGGCTATTAGCTCCGCATGTTGCTGGGCCTGCTGGACCTTGATCCCCTCGAGGACGGACACAACCTGGGCCATGCCCGTGGTGTCCTGCCGGTATGAGTCCAGGATGTTACGGACATGGGAAAATACCGGATCCCCAGCCAACTGGTCAGGCTCGCGCCTCCGCCGTCCTCCACTCCCACCACCCCTGCCCACTTGCGTCTGGCCTGCACTTGTGGGCACATCGGGTCTCCGGGACCCCTGAGGGGTGGCATTGGCGTTGTCGCCTGCCTCCTCCTGGGTGCCCGGGACACCGTGTCCCTCCTGGCGAGCCTGGCTGCATTGTGGTGTTGGGGCAGGGATCCTGGGTGTCTCCTGGGATGTGGCAGGAGTGGGGGTGGTGGTTGGCACGGTTGTACCTGACGCAGGTGCTGCAGGTGGTTGGACACCAGAGGGGCCAGGTCGGTCGGGGTCGTCCGCAGAGTGGTGAGAGTGGTCGCTGCCGGTGGGATCGGTCTCCTGCAGATCCGGGTCCTGTGAGTGTTCCCCCCCAGTGTTGGGGGGTGCAGCACGACGTTGACCTGTGTGTGAGAGAGAAAATGTTAATTTTGATCCATGCAACATCCATGTTTCATCCGTTACAAAGTTGGCACATTTCCTCTTGGAATTAGGATCTGTCTTGCATTCCACTCACTGTGCACTTGTGCATGTGTGTGTCCCTTGGGCACCAATTTGGCCCCTTTAACTATGTGTGGCACAGTCTTACTTGCTGCGTCAAGTGTGACTGCAGTCAGCAGTGGAGTGTGCATGTGTGGCGAGCCATGCATTTGCGCCTTCCTTGTAGCACTGTACATGTGCACATGGAGTGGATCCACACACTTATATGATGCAGGTGGCTGTCCTTGTGCTCGTGTACAGGTTGTGACATGGCCCTGCGTTTTGCCATGATGAAGAGGGGGGGTTCTGGCACTGGCCACCCTTGTCTACATGCACGCAGTCCACCTGCTGACGAGCAGACATTCCCACACACCAAAGGACTGATTTGCTCTCCCTGTGTCTCCCTCCTTCTCTGTCCCCCTTTTCCTCCCTCTCTGTCCCCCTCTCCCTCCCTCTGTGTGTCAGCCTCCTCCCTGTGTCCATCTTCCTGTGTCTCCCTCCCTCTCTGTCCCCCTCTCCCTCCCTCTCAGTCCCCCTCTCCCTCCCTCTGTGTCCCCCTCTCCCTCCCTCCGTGTGTCACCCTCTGTCACCTTGGCCCAGCTTCCTGGGCACACACTGTTAGCAGATCTTTGAGTGGCCCTTGGCCTGTTGATATGAGTTTGTTTCTGATCTCCAGGCACCCATTTTGTCTGCTGTGTGTCTGTGCGCTGCTGCTGTGGTGGTGTGTGCTGCCACTCTATGACACTGTTGGCTGTTCATTAGCTGCTGGCATGTGCAAAACAGTGCCTTCACCCCCATGTGTTGATGCAAGGCGTCCGCCATTTGCTGGCAAGTCATTCCTGTGTTGGGACACAGTGTTTGTCTGGCTGTGACCTAGGCCATATGGGCAGAGGGCATTGTTGTCTGCTTTGGAGTCGCACTATGTGATTCTTGGTGCCCAGCCTCCCGCCATCCGGGTTACCGTGTCATGTGTTGTTGTCTTCTGTGGCCTGTGACTTGACATTGTCCAGCTGGGTGCATGGGGCATGGTGGCAGCAGTGGCATGTGCCTGCTCATGGAGTGTGGTTGAGTAATGCGATGGCTTGTGGTGGTTGCGTGCCTGTTATTAATATTGGTTGTGGTTGCAGTTCCCCCCATGTGAGGTGCGTTGTTTGTGTACTCACCCGGGTCTCGGAGTCCTTCTACTCCTTCAACTGCCTCCACCGGCAGTATGGCCATCACCCTCTCCTCCCAGGGATGGTACTGTACGGCTCTGCGGGAGGGCCCTCCTCCGGTGGCGTTGGCCTGGTCGTGTTCCTCCTGTCTCTTGGCTCTGACCCTCCTCCGCAGATCGTACCACCTGTTCTGGCAATCCTGCTTGGTCCTCCTGGTGTCCGCAACAGCATTCACCGCATCGACGATGGTCTGCCACATGGCTGTTTTGGCTGCCTGGCTGGTGCTTCTGACCAATGTTCCAAAGATCTGTGGCTCGACTCTGAGGATTTGATCAACAAGGACCTCCAACTCTCGGTGACTGAACTTTGGATTCTTGGTAGTGGGCATGGTGAGGGGTGTGGGTGGGGATGGTGTGGGTGTGGGGGGGGGTGTGGATGTTGGGGGGGTGTGTGGATGGTTGTGTGTGTGTGTGAATGTGATGAGAGGGTGTTTGTGTGGGTGGTCGTGTGAAGGTGTGCAAGTGTAAGATGTGGTGTAGCTTGTAGTCTGGTTCTGTGGTGTCTGGCAGCAGTGGGTCTGTTGCAAAGGCTCATGGTTTGTGTGTGTGGGCCCTTTTCATTGGTCCATGGGTGGGTGTGGCAGTGTTTGAATTTTGGGTGGGTGTGTTATAAGGAGTGGTGGTGTATTGTGCCTCTGTTTGTTTTTGACAGTTGCAGGTCAGTGATTGTGTTATTTTAGTGGTTGTTGGCCATGTTTAGTGGCTGTGTGCCTTTCGAATGGTGTATTCTTGTGTTGTTTTGTTTTGTCCTTGTTGTGTACGTGCGTTTTGAGCGTGTGTACGGTGTGTACATGGGCCATTTGGTTGTACGATTATGTCCTTGTGTGTGGCTTTGTACGACTCGTACATGCGGTTGTGATGTTGGGGCATGGGGTGCGCTCCGTACTTAGGAGGTTGTGTTGGGGGTGCGCCAGGAACGTACTGGGGTGGGGGTACGACTGGAACGTACTGGGGTGTACATGGACGGTGGTACGACACGTACTGGGGTGGGGGGGTGTACATTGACGGTAGTACGACACGTACTGGGGTGGGGGTACGACTGGAACGTACTGGGGTGTACATGGACGGTGGTACGACACGTACAGGGGTGGGGGGGTGTACATGGACGGTGGTACGACACGTACTGGGGTGGGGGTACGACTGGAACGTACTGGGGTGTGGGTAGACGGGGCTATGACACGTCCTGGGGTGGGGGTGTGGCTCGCACGTACTGGGGTGTAGGTACACGGGGGGTACGACACGTACAGGGGTGGGGGGGTGTACATGGACGGTGGTACGACACGTACTGTGGTGGGGGGGTGTACATTGACGGTGGTACGACACGTACTGGGGTGGGGGTACGACTGGAACGTACTGGGGTGTGGGTAGACGGGGCTATGACACGTCCTGGGGTGGGGGTGTGGCTCGCACGTACTGGGGTGTAGGTACACGGGGGGTACGACACGTACTGGGGTGGGGGTACGACTGGAACGTACTGGGGTGTGGGTAGACGGGGCTATGACACGTCCTGGGGTGGGGGTGTGGCTCGCACGTACTGGGGTGTAGGTACACGGGGGGTACGACACGTACTGGGGTGGGGGTACGACTGGAACGTACTGGGGTGTGGGTAGACGGGGCTATGACACGTCCTGGGGTGGGGGTGTGGCTCGCACGTACTGGGGTGTAGGTACACGGGGGGTGCGACACGTACAGGGGTGGGGGGGTGTACATGGACGGTGGTACGACACGTACTGGGGTGGGGGGGTGTACATTGACGGTGGTACGACACGTACTGGGGTGGGGGTACGACTGGAACGTACTGGGGTGTACATGGACGGTGGTATGACACGTACTGGGGTGGGGGGGTGTACATTGACGGTGGTACGACACGTACTGGGGTGGGGGTACGACTGGAACGTACTGGGGTGTACATGGACGGTGGTACGACACGTACTGGGGTGGGGGGGTGTACATGGACGGTGGTACGACACGTACAGGGGTGGGGGGGTGTACATGGACGGTGGTACGACACGTACTGGGGTGGGGGGGTGTACATTGACGGTGGTACGACACGTACTGGGGTGGGGGTACGACTGGAACGTACTGGGGTGTGGGTAGACGGGGCTATGACACGTCCTGGGGTGGGGGTGTGGCTCGCATGTACTGGGGTGTAGGTACACGGGGGGTACGACATGTACTGGGGTGGGGGTACGACTGGAACGTACTGGGGTGTGGGTAGACGGGGCTATGACACGTCCTGGGGTGGGGGTGTGGCTCGCACGTACTGGGGTGTAGGTACACGGGGGGTACGACACGTACAGGGGTGGGGGGGTGTACATGGACGGTGGTACGACACGTACTGGGGTGGGGGGGTGTACATTGACGGTGGTACGACACGTACTGGGGTGGGGGTACGACTGGAACGTACTGGGGTGTACATGGACGGTGGTACGACACGTACTGGGGTGGGGGGGTGTACATTGACGGTGGTACGACACGTACTGGGGTGGGGGTACGACTGGAACGTACTGGGGCTTACATGGACGGTGGTACGACACGTACTGGGGTGGGGGGGTGTACATGGACGGTGGTACGACACGTACAGGGGTGGGGGGGTGTACATGGACGGTGGTACGACACGTACTGGGGTGGGGGGGTGTACATTGACGGTGGTACGACACGTACTGGGGTGGGGGTACGACTGGAACGTACTGGGGTGTGGGTAGACGGGGCTATGACACGTCCTGGGGTGGGGGTGTGGCTCGCACGTACTGGGGTGTAGGTACACGGGGGGTACGACACGTACTGGGGTGGGGGTACGACTGGAACGTACTGGGGTGTGGGTAGACGGGGCTATGACACGTCCTGGGGTGGGGGTGTGGCTCGCACGTACTGGGGTGTAGGTACACGGGGGGTACGACACGTACAGGGGTGGGGGGGTGTACATGGACGGTGGTACGACACGTACAGGGGTGGGGGGGTGTACATGGACGGTGGTACGACACGTACTGGGGTGGGGGGGTGTACATTGACGGTGGTACGACACGTACTGGGGTGGGGGTACGACTGGAACGTACTGGGATGTGGGTAGACGGGGCTATGACACGTACTGGGGTGGGGGTGTGGCTCGCACGTACTGGGGTGTAGGTACACGGGGGGTACGACACGTACTGGGGTGGGGGTACGACTGGAACGTACTGGGGTGTAGGTAGACGGGGCTATGACACGTACTGGGGTGGGGGTTCGACTGGAACGTACTGGGGTGTACCTAGACGGGTGGGGGTGTACATATACGGGGGGTACGTGTCGGACGTACGGGGGCTGGGGGGAGTGTTGGGCGCGTATGCGGGCACATGTCTCCATGGTTGCTGTAGGAGTTCGGTGCGGACGGTGTTTTTTCCATACGGTTGTAACCTCGGACGCACGGGATGGATCGTGATTCCTCGGTCGGACTTGGTTTTTCACGTTTGTAAGGTAAATCGTCCGAGGACGTGTCGGACACATTTTCCGACCCGAGGACGTGTGGGGAATGATTCCCAGTGCGGTTCGTATGGACTTTTTACCATGCGAATCGTGATTGCCAGTTCGTACGGCACTTGTACGATTCGAACGGTCAAAAGACCCGATACGAGTCGCACGGGGGAATTTTTTACCGGATCGTGATCGGCACCTAAATATCTCCTTTCGTGATCCAGTGCTGTCAAACTAACATGGTCATTGTGAGAAAATGCATCCTTTTGAGTTGTTGTTTTATTATTTTCGGTTTGGTTTTTAATTTTTATTTTGAGTAGTGTTAAAATAAATGCCATTCAGTAGCTCACTGTGTGTTTCCTTAACCGAAACTAGATTAATTTGGTTGAACCCAATTATTTATTTCACTTATAGGTAAAGCCACAGTGAGATGGTGTATGGAGATGCAGCAGTGATATTAATGGGAAATGTAACATATGACCTGTCATGCAAACTTGGACTACCCAAGCCTATGACTGGAAAAACCTGGCTTCAGGGACACCATTCTAGTCTGATTAGGCTGTAGCTTAAAAAGTCCTGTTGGTGGCATGTCACGAAAAAACCTTTAACATAAAAAATCTGATTACACATTAGCTAAATCTTGTAGCCCACAAAGTTGGGTGCTAAATTGATGATCGTGGACATGCTAATTCGTAAGAATATTTTGTCAATATTGAGGCTAGTGCTATTGCCACTATACGAGTTAAAGTTGCTGTTTCCTATAGAGAGACCTTGTGATTGCTATTACTTTTCCACTGTTTAGATTAGGATAATTCTAGGGAATATTCAGAGTTCATTTTAAAAATATATCTGAAATCTAATTCATTGATTGAGGTACATTTTGCTTAATATTTAAGGCAATCCTGCTGAAAAAGAAAGTTTGTAAAAATCTACTTTTTGCTGCCGGGTAGACTGGCGGTAGTTCAGCTGTTTTCACTTGACTCAAGTGATAGTAATTAGCGCGTTAATGAGACATGATAAAGTCTGCCTATAAAAGAATAAAAGAGTGAGATCTTCTTGAATTGATATTGAGAGGAGTAAGTAAGGGACACTTAACTTGGGGATAGCCGATGTACCAGGAACTGATAAATAGACACTTTAGAGATTTGGAATTCACACTATTTCTTAAGTAGAACTTTGATTACACAGTTATGAGTGTCAGTCGAACTAGATACTTCTGCAAAAAAAAGCCCACACAGGAAGGAACTAGAAGTAATCAAGAAACTCGTGAACATTCGATTTTGAAAAGACAGAAACACATAACCCCTGATCTTCTCACATGATTGCACCCACAGGAAGTAAAATGCAGGCAACCATGTCAGTCGGTAACCTAGGTACGCCAGAGCACAGCAAAACAACCGGAAGTGAAGCTTGCAGCTAAATCGCTTTTCGGATGGGAATTAATTCAGTCAGCAAACAACATGGCACAGTAGGGGGTCACAGGCAGATCCTTCAGGCTGGTGCCGGTGGGGAATTCCAAGAGGGACCTGCCTTCCTCTGGGAGCTTTAGCGTGATTGGTTGAACCACTGCGAACTGCCTCGCGCCTAAGAGAAAATAAGGACATTGCATTTCACCATTACCAGGGATCTCTTAGGCCGATTAGAAGTACTCTTCCACAAAAATTTTTATCACACCGTTAATAGAGTACTAACAAGTTCCCAATGTTTATTCTTTCAGAGGTACATGAATTAACTTACCTTCACATAGTCTAAAGAAACTACGTTGGGTATGTACTCGAATCCCACTTTTTATCAACATATCCTGTTAAAAAAAAAATAGTATATTGATTATACTATTTGTGTTTATGCACAGTGTTTTATCAGCATAATAGGCTTTTCTCCCTGAGGATAATCTCACCTGCAGATTACGTCCTGCTTGAGGTCAAAATACGTCACCGATATCTAGTGAGAGTAAAGGAGTGGGGCTGTACCTTAGGACCTTTCGCAATTCCCTAATAAAAAGGACAATCTAATTATCTAATTGCAGAACTTTGTTGACAATAGCTCTAACTCTAAACAATGCGAGACCTATTGCATTGCAAATGCTTATTCCTTTTTGCTTCAATCCTCTTTTCTCCAAGCGCCATCCTTCTTTGTTGTTGCATCTCCTTACTGTTCCCTTGGGAGAGTAGACTTCTTTGATTCTTCTAAACAGATGTGAAAACAGGTTTCTGGGATCTACCTTTCTGTTTTTTGTTTTAAAAGGAGGAGCACCCCTATATGTTCTTGTTTTTCCCCTTTACTTAGGGTACTCCTGGCACTCTTGCGCTTTACAGGGGGGCATGGCCAGACTGGGAACAGTAACCAGCCCTGACAGATTGCTGCTTCACCTGCCCTAGGAGGGAGGGGGGGGGGGGGGTGCTAATGCAAAGCACCACTTCCACTTTTGTTACTAGGGGCCGATATTGCAGTACAGTTTCAAAATCGGCCCCCAGAGACAAAACCGGCCACCAAGGCCAGAAAACCGCCCCCACCCCTCCGGCCCACTGGGGAAATGCCCGGTTACCACTACGGCCAGTCCGGCACTGCACAGGGGTTCCTCCCATGCCCCTGTTCTCTTGTCCAGGGTTGGCTGACATTTTGCCACCTGCTACTGCTGTGTTACTTTCGTAGTTGGCCATTGCAGGTGACAACATTTTCTATGCATTGGAGTACGTGGCAGAAAAGCGGCATACGTCTTGTCCTGGATCCAAGGCTGTGGAAATGCTCTTAAGAGTGAAGAAATTTGACTTACAATGGTCTCAGGGACTGAAGATGGTGAGGAAGGGCTTCTGAGAGGTATGCAGTCATAATATTGAGTTTTAAGTATCGATATACCAAAATATCGATGTTTAAATCTCGATATGACAGAATATTCACCTGCAAGAATATCCTCAACAAGAATATCGACATGCAGGTAAAAAAATATCATTTTACTGAATATCGAAGTTAGTAATATGGTTAGCAAAAATATAGTTGTTTATAATATCAACATTTTTTTTAGTGTTCTGTATGTTAGTATATGTGTTAAAAGTATAGCTTATTTTTTAATGTATGTTGGAATTTTTTAGAAATAATTTATTGTATGTTAATTAATTTTTGCATATTTTAGTTCGGTAGCAGGTTGTGGGTTTATAGGGGAATAGGGTGGGAAGTAATTTAATTATAATGTATTTATTATAACTTTTTTTGAAGTTATTAATTAAAAAAATATGTATATTGCATTTTAGTTCTGTAGCGGGTTGTGGGTTTATAGTGGAATAGGGTGGGAAGTAATTTAATTGAAACAAATTAAATAATAATTTTATTAATTACTATTTTTGTATTTATTAATTTATATTGTTAATTGTGTTGATTAATTTAATAATAAATTAATAATTTATTATTATTAATTAATTGGTAAATATGTTAATTGTGTAATTGTTTTAGGAGCGGGTTTTGGGTTGATAGGGGCGTAGGGTGGGAAGTAATTTTATTATAATTAATTAATTAATTTTGTATTAATTAATGTTTATGTAATTAAGATTTTATATTGGTAATTGTGTTAAAAAATGTTATTAATTAGTCATTAATTAGATAATAATGATTAATAATTAATTGATAAATATATTAATTTTGTAATTGTTTTGGGGCGGGTTGTGAGTTGATAGGTGAGTGGGTGGGAAGTAATTTGATTATCAATAATTAATAAATATTTTTAATAATTAATATTGATGTAATTAATATTTTATATTGTGAATTGTGTTAAAATGGTATTAATTCAATATTAATCGGATATTAATTATTGATAATTAATTGGTAAATATGTTAATTGTGTAATTTTTTTAGGAGCGGGTTGTGGGTTGATAGGGGAGAAGGGTGGGAGGTAATTTAATTATAATACAATTTTTATTAATTTTTATATATAATATTTATTTAAAGTTATTTTATAATGTTAATTGTGTGAACGATTTTTTTTTTTAATTGCTTGTTAATTGTAATTAGTTAATTAATCAATTGTTAATTAATTATGTTAATTGTGTAATTTTTAACAATATTGGTGGTGTTGTTTATAGAGGAATATGGTGGGAGGTAAATTATTTTTGAAAAATTAATTATTTGGTCATTTATATTAATTATTTTGCAGGAGTGGGAATAATAAATTATTCCCCTCCTCTATTCAACACTTTGCCTACTGTTGTATTTGCTGGAGAGGAAATAGTAAACTATTCACCTACACTATCCAACACTTTCCCTACTGTTACACTTGGAGGAGTGGGAATAGTAAATTATTCCCACCCGCTATCCAACACTTTCCCTACTGTTGCACTCGCTGGAGTAGGAATAGTAATTTTTATTCTCCCACTATCCAATACTTTCCCTACTGTTGCACTCACTGGAGTGGCAATAGTAATTTTTGCCCCTCCCCACTATCCAACACTTTCCCTACTGTTGCATTCGCTGGATTGGGAATATTAATTTTTACCCACCCGCTATCCAACACTTTCCCTACTGTTGCACTTGCTGGAGTGGGAATATACATTTTTACCTCCCCGCTATAAAACACTTTGTCTACTTCTTCCATTACTGGAGTGGGTATAGTAATTTTCACCCCTCTGTTATCCAACACTTTCCCTACTGTACCATTATTAAGAGTGGGAATAGTAATTTTTGCCCACCCACTATCCAACACTTTTCCTACTGTTGCACCCACTGGAGTGGGAATAGTAATTTTTATCCAGCCGCTATCCAACACTTTCCCTACTGTTGCACTCACTGGAGTGGGAATAGTCATTTTTACCCCTCCTCCATCCAACACTTTTCCTAATGGTGCACTCACTGAAGTGGGAATAGTAATTTTTACCCATCCGCTATCCAACACTTTCCCTACTGTTGCACTTGCTGAAGTGGGAATAGTAATTTTTACTCATCTGCTGTCCAACACTTTCCCTATTTTTACACTTGTTGGAGTGGGAATATAAATGTTTACCTTCCCGCTATCTAACACTTTTCCTACTGTTGCAATTACTGGAGTGGGAATAGTAACTTTAACCCCTCTGCTATCCAACACTTTCCCTACTGTTGCAATTGCTGGAGTGGTAATAGTAAATTATTCCCCTTCGTTATCCAACAATTTCCCTAGTGTTGCACTCTCTGGAGTGGGAATAGTAATTTCATCCCCTACTCTATCCAACATTTTATTCACTGTTATAGTTAATGTAGTGAAACATATTTTTTACAAATAATTATTAATTTAAATATTTGTATTTATTATATATATATGTTATTTGTATATTTATATGACAGACGTATGTATATATGTTTGTATATATAATTGTTATTATGTTTCTAATATTTTGTAATGAAATAAAATAATTATTTATTAATATTATTAAGTTAATATATGTATAACGTTTTTTAAATTTGTATGTTTAAGTATTTTTAATGTTACATGTATTATTTATCATTTTTAACATTTAAAAAAATTCTAACTATGTTTTTATTATTCATATTTAATATTTAGTTAATTTTATATTATTTTTAAGACATTTAAAAAAACAATATTTTATACAACGATATTTTAAACAACAATATTTTTGTACTTATCTTTTTAAAGATAGGATGTCGATATTCTGTCCATCGATATTCTAGACTCGATAATCTTGTAGGTCGATATTTGGTCCGTCGATATTCTGTCAGTGATCCCTTCTGATAATAGGAACCATCTGACAGTGGTGTACAGCTCTGGATCTTATTGGGTGCCCTCCCTCGAGAAACTTCTGAGCCAGACAACCTCTGATGAACTCTTGCCTGGGCCCTAGAAGGTTTCTCCTCCTGTTTTGGGGCATTTGAAGTGACCCATCTGAACTTATCCAGCCAGATGAGAAATAAGAAAGCACTGGGGTGAGCAAGCCTGGAAGGTAATATCTCTGCCTATGACCTTCCGACCACTATGAGGCAGAGCGGTTTATTTAAACTTTTTCTTGTTTTCGTTTTTGGTGCTCAAATGGCTTCTGGTGGCAATTTTTGATAATGCACCTAAGCTAACAGCGATGCATTACTTCTACACCAAGATTGATTCTATGGGCACATTTTTTGTCATTTTCTTCAAATATAGCCTTGCTTAAAAATCCCTCTCCCCCATTGCAATTTCGACCATGTTTGACATTTTGCTGATTCATTTTTTGCATATTTTTTCCACATTGGTTTAAGAATTCTATTGTGAAGTTTCTTGACATTAATGTTGTTTGTACTGTTTAATTGTAACATGTCACCTTGGTGAAAAACCTGGTGCTTGTTGAAAAGGTAGTGGAGGTTGACCAAGGTTTTTTTGGTGAACCCTGTTTTGACCTGACAAGATATTGCATTATTAAGTAGGTGTGGTTCCTCCACCCAAATTAATGATCTAAAATCTTATAGTCATTTATTGGCTATGCCTGCCATTTCTTCTGCTTATTGATGGATAACCCCAGTGTGAAATTTTATGCTGCAGCGCATAAAACATTGTGGGCCCGATTCACAAAGGTAAATTTAGACGAAAGTCTAACTTTACGACTTTTTGGCATTCACAAAGGTCATTTACTACTCTTAAATGCCTTTTGTGAATACCGAAAGTTGAGCTTTATGACTTTCAGTTTTCACGAAGGGCATTTAGGAGCAGTAAATGCACTTTGTGAATACCGAAAAGTCGTAAAATGAGACTTTCGTCTCACTTTACCTTTTTGAATCGGGACCAATATGAGGATGTTAAAGCAATTGTAAAATATGAGGTATAGACATATAGGGGCCGATTCCAATCCTGGAAAAAGGCCGAAACTTCGCATCGTAGCGGGTAAAGTCATTCCCCGTGTACGGGACATTTTCCGTACGAATCATAAATCAGAAAGCCGGTCCGGATCGTACTTGTTCGCTCGGACTGTATTTTTACGTTTCGTACGGAAAAGTGTCCGGGTCCGTCTCGTACAACTTTTCCCGATATGATTCGTACGGATCGGGCCGATCCGTATGTACTTTTTCCCGTACGAATTGTACTTCACGGGTCGGACGTGACTTGTTCGATTCGTACGAAAAAAAAAAAACAGGATCGGAATCGGCCCCATAGTGCTGATTTGATTAAGAGTCCAATGTTTTTATGCTACAATATCTGCCCTCCTGTATGCAAAGAGTAAGAGCTTTTTTTCTGTTTGATGCATTGGATGAGGGTCAAGCTTGCTTGAGGGATATACTGTCAACTGCTGGCCCGCAGAGCTGCAAGCAAGCACAACAGCAGTCAGTGTGAGAGGTTAATGGATAAAAAAAAGCAGGTTTTCCAAATAATGTAAAAATTACACTGGGGAAATCAACAAAAAGAAAAGCTTAGGTGCCGATTACGATCCGGTAAAAAAATTCCCCGTACGACTCGTATCCGGTCTTTTTACCGTACGAATCGTACAAGTGCCGTACAAACTGCCAATTACGATTCGCATGGTAAAAAGTCCATACAAATCGCATTGGGAATTATTCCCCACACGTCCTCGGGTCGGAAAATGTGTCCGACACGTCCACGGACGATTTACCGTACAAATGTGAAAAGTGAAGTCCGACCGCGGAATCACGATCCATCCCGTGCGTCCGATGTTACAACCGTATGGAAAAAACACCGTCCGCACCGAACTCCCATAGCAACCATGGAGACATGTGCCCGCATACGCGCCGACCCCCCCAGCCCCCGTATGTACGCGCCGACCCCCCCCAGCCCCCGTATGTACGCGCCAACCCCCCCCAGCCCCCGTATGTACGCGCCGACCCCCCCAGCCCCCGTACGTTCGAGTTGTACCCCCCCAGCCCCCGTACGTTCGAGTCGTACCCTCACCCGTGTATGTACACCCTTGTATGTGTCGAACCCCCCGTGTATGTACACCCTTGTACGTGTCGAACCCTCCGTGTTTGTACACCTGTGTACGTTCGAGTCGTACCCCCACCCGTGTATGTACACCCTTGTATGTGTCGAACCCCCGTGTATGTACACCCTTGTACGTGTCGAACCCCCCGTGTATGTATACCCTTGTACGTGTCGAACCCCCGTGTATGTACACCCTTGTACGTGTCGAACCCCCGTGTATGTACACCCATGTACGTTCGAGTCGTACCCCCACCCGTGTATGTACACCCCTGTACGTGTCGAACCCCCGTGTATGTACACCCTTGTACGTGTCGAACCCCCCGTGTATGTACACCCGTGTACGTTCGAGTCGTACCCCCACCCGTGTATGTACACCCTTGTATGTGTCGAACCCCCGTGTATGTACACCCTTGTACGTGTCGAACCCCCCGTGTATGTATACCCTTGTACGTGTCGAACCCCCGTGTATGTACACCCTTGTACGTGTCGAACCCCCGTGTATATATACCCTTGTACGTGTCGAACCCCCGTGTATGTACACCCTTGTACGTGTCGAACCCCCGTGTATGTACACCCATGTACGTTCGAGTCGTACCCCCACCCGTGTATGTACACCCCTGTACGTGTCGAACCCCCGTGTATGTACACCCTTGTACGTGTCGAACCCCCCGTGTATGCACACCCGTGTACGTTCGAGTCGTACCCCCACCCGTGTATGTACACCCTTGTATGTGTCGAACCCCCGTGTATGTACACCCTTGTACGTGTCGAACCCCCGTGTATGTATACCCTTGTACGTGTCGAACCCCCGTGTATGTACACCCTTGTACGTGTCGAACCCCCGTGTATGTACACCCATGTACGTTCGAGTCGTACCCCCACCCGTGTATGTACACCCCTGTACGTTCGAGTCATACCCCCACCCGTGTATGTACACCCCTGTACGTGTCGAACCCCCCGTGTATGTACACCCTTGTACGTGTCGAACCCCCCGTGTATGTACAAGGGTGTACATACACGGGGGGTTCGACACGTACAAGGGTGTACATACACGGGTGGGGGTACGACTCGAATGTACGGGGGCTGGGGGGGGGTACGACTCGAATGTACGGGGGCTGGGGGGGAACGGCGCGTACATACGGGGGCCGGGGGGGTCGACGCGTACATACGGGGGCTGGGGGTGGTCGGCGCGTACATACGGGGGCTGGGGGGGGTCGGCGCATACTTACGGGGGCTGGGGGGGGTCGGCGTGTACTTACAGGGGCGGGGGGGTACGGCGCGTACCGGGCCACCTACTCTGGTCGTTTCGTGCCGTACTTCGCTTTTCCGGCACTTTTTGGGTGCCGTGAAAATATTGCCGTCCGGACTGCTGTCGGTTCAAATCGTGGTTCCTGGGTCGTGAAACGCTGCCTGAAAGCGTCCCTACGTCGCGTCGCAGCATTCCCGGATCACATTCGTATGTATATTTTCCTCGGTCGGTGTTTTTTACGATTCGTACGGAAATGGTGTTTCCGTGCGAATCGTAATTCCATGTTTGTAAAGTTTTACGACCGGGTACGAGTCGGACGGAGAAAACTATCCAACCGACAGTTCGTACCCGGTTTTTACCGGATCGTAATCGGCACCTTAATCCCTAAAAATGTAAAGCATTCATTAATGGTTTCATAGACAATGAGACTAGTTTGTATGACGTTCTGCCTCACTAGATAACAACATATATGACAGTGGTCATAAAAAGAAAGAGTTAAGGAAGCATTGGCATGATTTTCAAGTCTTCATGTAAAGAGCTTCAATCCCTCATCAGGGGTAGTAAGCGCTATATAAATCCAGTTACAATTATAATTTCACGTAGAAACATATATTATGGTAGAGATGCCAAGTCACCATTACAAGTGGATGTTCAGTTGTGTTCTATACCCTGGCCCCTTTGCAAAAGCTGGTAATTGGTCTAGCTGCAAGCGAACTCGAAATCCAGAAGTTTGCAACTACATACGAATATACTTTTTATTAGAGAAAATTCCCTGTTCATCAGACTTTATTGTCAATAGCAGTGGGATGCCAAATACATATAAAGATGGTACCCGTATCACCTATATTCGAACAAACTGCATACTGTGTCAACAAATGGTGGTTAAAGAGAAAATGATGAAAATGACATACTGGTGATTTGAATGAACTGCACCTTCCTTTTTCAATTAATCACATTTACTTTCAGTTCACATAAGATCCATTAAAATCAACACATAACAAAATTGGCATAGTACACAATGTATCCATTATATTTGTTGAATGGAAAAAGTAGTCCAATATAAAAGTTAACATCGACAGAATCTTAGAAGATTTAAAAAAAAAAGTAAAAGCAGCAGAATATGTTTATTGACCAAAGTACATTGCACAATAGAATTGACACTTTTTCAAATGTAATTTAGTATTGTCAAAAGGCAACATGTTGCCAATGTCTTACAAAAAACACGTCCTATTTAGAAGTTAAATATCTTTTTCCCCTTAGCCCATGCAAGATCATTGTAATGTGCAACAGAGAAATTGACAGCATCTGGCCAGTTATGAGTTCAGGGCAGGTAATATTGTCCCTCTAATACCCAATCCAAAAATAGGAAAAGCAACATTTCTGTGAAACCTTTCAAGGGAAGTGCAAAGAAGCAAACAGTATCTCAACATACTCAACACTGGTGTCGTCATTTTACCATCGATATGATATATCTGCGGGACCTTTCCACCGCTTACGTCAGGAATTCATGGAACTATTAATTTTAATATTTCATAGGTACCTATTCAGACCCTCACGAAGTATTAACTTTATGCAATCTCTCAGAACAAGCAAGGACTCTGGGGAACCATGACCCTCTGAAATCATCTCTTCCCTACTGATACACTTGCATCACCGGCAACTGTGTTTGTTCACAGCACCTTAAATAATGAAGATGTTCCTATCCCTCTTAATCACTCACTAGTGGCTCACATCCTAAAAAAAGCCAAGCTTGACTCAGCTGATCCCAATCACTGCAGCCCCATTAGCCTCACTAATGGACTCCCATGGATCTCCAGTACTAGAAAAGGTGGTCACAGCCCAATTGCACACTTATCTTGAAAACATTAATCTCTTGTGCTTTCACTAATGATGTTTCTGACCTGAACAAAAAAAAAGGTAGGATTACGCCCTGAAAATAACTGACAATAATGATCTATTTACACCCGTTCTTCTCAGTTTGTTGGCTGCGTTCAGCACCTTTGACCGTGCAGCCGTTTAAACCGTCTACAATCAGACTCAGAAGAGGGTCTACAATGATTTGCATCTTTCCTGCCTAGCTGCAAGCAGAAAGTAACTCTTGAAAATCTCACCAACCAGCCCAGTCTACTGCAGTGTCCCTCAAGGCCTTCTGCATCCACTATTATGCAGTATATTTGTGTAGCCTCTGATGGTACCAACGTCTCATGGTGGTTGGAGACTTCAATCACCACTGGGAAATGATCCCGAGAGAGCCTCATGCCAGACAGCTAGAAATGGCAATGTCCTCCTTAGGGCTCGTCCAAATAGTCGATCGCCCATCCCACATAAAGGGACATACTTTAGATCTAATCTGGTCCTCGGATGGGCAGGACAGGCTCATGGACATCAAACCCTGTGCATGGTCAGATCACTTCCTAATCTCGTGCTGGACGCCCGTGAATGGCCCTCCTCCACTAGCTCCTCTCATTTGGAGGAAGGTACGGAGTTGGAACAAAATCCAGGCCGAGACTTTAGGAGCGACAGTACAGAGGCTATCTCCTCCCATCCCCGACACAGGCAACATTGATCTAGAAAGCACGACCCTGATTAACACCCTACAGGTGGCTATTGATCAAGTGGCCCCAGAGCGGGTGGAAAGTATTCGACACAAACAGAAGGGGGCCCCCTGGTTCAATGAATCCTTGAGGGAAAGGAAACAAAACCTCCGTCAAGCTGAAAGACGCTGGCGGAAAGTCTACGACCCAGTCGAGTTAACTGCCTATAAATCCCTCCTTACGTTGTACAAAAAGGCCATTACTTCCAGGAAAGCCGAATACTATGCGGAGCGTATTGCCAGCGCACCGAACATCCAAAAAGAGACCTTTAAGATTCTGAAAGAACTTAGCAAAAAGCCCGACATCAATCCTGCAGCTACACCCTTTGACTGCAACGTTCTTCAGGTCTTCTTTCTGCAGAAAGTAGCCGACATCCTTCTAGAGATTAAAGACATTCAGATCACTACAGGCACCTCGGAACCGCCCTCTTCCTCTCCTAAAGGCAACTCCATCTCCAGCTTTCCGCTCTTGGAAGCAAGTACTCTTTCGCTTCTAGCCTACGGGACCAAGTCCGGCTCCCCTATAGACCCTTGTCCTCCCCGTGTCTTCAGAATGGCACTTCCTGCGTTAGAGAATCAGATCCCTGACAATCGGGCAGGTCCCTGCTAATATGAAGGAGGCCAGAGTTATTCCACTTCTAAAAAAACCTGGTGCTGACAGAGCCATACTTAAGAGCTATAGGCCTATCTCTCAGCTTCCCTTTCTGGCGAAGGTTTTAGAGAAACATGTTCTGATTACTCTAGCAGCATTTCTGGAAAAGCATGAGATTCTCCAGGTCCACCAGGCAGGCTTCAGAGCCCACCATAGTACTGAGTTGGTTATGCTGTCGGTCGTGGATGAACTCAGACGAAAGGCCGATATTAAAGAATCGAACGCCCTGATTTTATTAGATCTGTCAGCGGCGTTCGATACTGTCTGCCACCAAAAACTACTCGCTCGATTGGCAGACCTGGGCTTCCAAGGACAGGTCTATAAATGGCTAGAATCCTTTCTTTCAGGACGAACGCAGAGGGTCCAATTGGCCGAGCAGGTATCAGACAAGGGCAACATGTCTTGCGGGATCCCTCAAGGATCCGCACTATCCCCCCTTCTCTTTAATATATACCTGCAGCCCCTGGTGACTGCGCTAGCCAAAATGGACTGCAGAGTGTTCAACTATGCAGATGACACCCAGCTTATCCTAAGGATGGAGAACTCGACCCAAGCTCAACAGTCTGCTCAGAGCATACTCAGGTTCACGGTTGGCTGGATGGCGGCTAACTCTTCAAAAATCAATCCCGATAAAACGGAGGTCATTGCCATTTCAACTAAAGGTAACCCCTGGAATGACCTTTTTTGGCCTCAGGAGTTAGGAGCCCCCCCCCATGCCAGCACCTGTGGTGAAAAGTCTGGGTATAAAGATCGACTCTGAACTTTCCATGACTAACCAGGTTAACGCGGTGGTCGGGACTTGTGTCGGTCTGCTGCGACAGCTGAGGAAACTTGCTCCCCTCCTCTCAGTCTCGACCATGAAGACAATTGTAGCTGCTACGATAGTCTCCAGACTGGACTATGGAAATGCTCTATATGTTGGGTTACCTCAGAAGTTGACAAATAAACTGCAGATAGTTTTGAATGATGCAGCTAGGCTCATTTTTAGATTACCAAGAAGATCTCATGCTACCCCTCTGCTAAGTGAACTGCACTGGCTACCCATTAGGCAAAGAGCCAAGTTCAAGGGTCTGTGTATCACACACAAAGCCCTCTATGGACATGCCCCTGAGTACATAAAAGAACGTGTTCTCAAATACGTGCCTGGGCGGGAGTTACGCTCAGCAGAAGCTAGCAGACTAATATGTCCTCGTTTTAACCTCGCATCCAAAGGAGGCAGAGCCTTTTCGATCCTCCTGCCTCAGCTTTGGAATCAGTTGCCCGGAGAGCTACGGAAAGAATCTAGACTTCTTCCCTTCCGTGGAAAACTTAAAACCCTCCTTTTCAGAGAAGCATTTGATCTGGTTGAAACCTTTAACATCTAAGGACCCAGCCTGTTCTCGTTGTCTTGTTTCTTCCTCGGTCTGAGCGCTATGAGACCTGTCGGTATATTTGCGCTATACAAGACTGAATTAACAATATCAATCTACATATCACATCCATTATTATGCTGATGACACCATCATCTTCAGACCACTGCAACCTGGTTGGTCAAAAATAACCTCAAATTAAATGGCTCAAAATCATAAATCCTTCCAAGACAATCTTAACATTTCTGCAAGCAATTAAAATCACTATAACCATCCCCCACTTTCTTTGGTCAAATTGCCCCAGTCAGTCAAAAGAAAAGTAAGAATCTAGGAAGTGAACTTGCTCCCTTCACAGGACTTAATCAAATTCAAAATACTCTGTTTCAAGTTCAAGTGCATTGAAGGATCGGCCCTATTATACCTAAAAGAAAATCTAACAAATCATCAGCCTGGCCTCTCTGTTCTTCATGTAGCAATCTTCTACTCAATCAAAAATCCAGTAATTAGAATAGAGTGAACAAGAGATCTTATGTAGTATCACCACGCCTCTGGAAGAATCTTTCAAAAGACATAAGCAAAACTCCTTCCCTCATGCTTTTTGGACCTATGAAGGCTCCAAGATACCATTTCCTTAAGCAATTAGAATCACTATGCCCCTCCCCCACTTTCTTTGGTCAGATTGCCCCAGTCAGATGAAAAGTAGACACCTGGAGTCATCTTGGAAGTGAACCATAGTCTGAAATCACAGATTGGATCAATAGTGATCGATCCAATCTGTTCAAATTAACTTGTTCAAATTAAACTACTGAAACTACTGAAACACTCCCATTCATTTACCTACAATAGCAACACATAGTTGAAGTGCTCAGGTCAACTTCCGACTTGACTACGGCAACTCCCTGCTTTGTGGCCTCCCAGTATACCAGATTAAGGGTCTAAAATAGCCCAAAATGCTGCAGATCCCCTCATTTTGGTCTACAAATGTCAGCCTATGGCAGCCTATCTAAAAAGCTCCCACTGGCTCCTTCCATAAAAATGAATCAAATTCAAAATACTCAGTTTCAACTACAAGTGCATTGAAGGATCAACCCTATCATACCTACAAGAAAATCATCAGCCTGGCCTCTGCTCTTCATGTAAAAATCTTCTACTCATTCAAAAATGCAGAAATAAGAAGAGAGTGAACATGAGATTGTATGTACTTTCACCAGGACTCCGGAAGAACCTTTCATCAGACATAAGCAACACTCCTTCCCTCGTGCTTTTTAGATGAAAGTTCAAACACACCACTTCCTATCATAGACCTACGAAGGCTCCAAGTTAACCACACAATAGCGGCAGTATATCTTTTTAATGCACACCTCAAATTTATGGATTTCAGTGATCCTGTTAATTATATTATAGATTTCTGAGAAACTACCTCAATTAAATTTACTGTTTGCCCGAATCTCTTTTTTCTGTATATGCATGTGCTGAATTATTGCTATTCCCCTATGTAAGAAAATGGGTCATTAGTTGGGATGTGAGTCATTCTCAAGTAATAATTCCAAAATCTTGTCAGGTCCAACACACAAGTTCAATAAAATAAACCTAGGTTCAACCCCTGGTTGCTAGGTCACAGAGTAGATAGGCGAAATTTAACGAAAAGTGTGTAAAGTATTTATCAGTATTAAAAAAATTCAGGGGCCGATTCCGATCCGTTTAAAATATTCCCCGTACGAATCGTATCCGTTTTTTTTTACGTACGAATCGTACAAGTCCCATACAAACTGGCAAGTACGATTCGTATGTAAAAAACTCCATACGAATCGCATTGGGAAAATTCCCCGACACGTCCTCGGGTCGGAAAAAGTGTCCGACACGTCCCCGGACAGTTTTACCTACGAATCGGGAAACTGAAGTCCAAACGCGCAAGTACGATCAGTCCCGTCCGTCCGAATGCACAACCGTGTGGTAAAAACACCGTACGGAGCGAACCGCTAGAGCAACCATGGAGACGTCCAAACATGTGCCCGCATACGCGCCGAACAACCCCCCAGCCCCCCCGCGGATGGACGCGCCGGACCCCCAGCCCCCCACGCGGATGTACGCACCGGACCCCCAGCCCCCCGCGGATGTACGCGCCGGACCCCCAGCCCACCGCGGATGTACGCACCGGACCCCCAGCCCCCCCGCGGATGTACACACCGGACCCCCAGCCCCCCGCGGATGGACGCGCCGGACCCCCACCCGTGTATGTACGGTGCGGACCCCCACCCCCGTCTGTACGGTGTGGACCCCCACCCATGTATGTATGGTGTGGACCCCCACCCCCGTATGTACGGTGCGGACCCCCACCCGTGTATGTAAGGTGCGGACCCCCACCCCGTATGTACGGTGCGGACCCCCAGTGCATAGCGCTGGGGGTCCATGCCGTACATACAGGGGTGGGGGTCCGCACCGTACATACGGGGGTGGGGGTCCGGCACGTACATCCGCGGGGGGTCCAGCGCATACATCCGCGGGGGGGCGGGGGGTCCGGCGCATACATCCGCGGGGGGCAGGGGGTCCGGCGCATACATACGGGGGGCTGGGGGGGTGTTCGGCGCATACCAGGCCCCCTTTTCCTCACGCTTTGCGGCGTACTTAGCTTGTCCGGCACTTTTTGGGTGCCGTAGAAATATTGCCGTCCGGAGTGCTGTCGGTACGAATCGTACTATCTGGTACGTAAAAGGCTGCCTAACTCCGTCCGCATGTCGCGTATGTGCTGTCCCGAATCACATTCGGATGTATTTTTGTGTCGGTCGGTGTTTTGTACGATTCGTACGGAAATGGTGTTTCCGTACGAATCGTACTTGCATGTTTGTATGGTGTTTTTACCGGGTACGAGTCAGATGGAGAAAACGCTCCGTCCGACGATTCGTACCCGGTTTCTCCAGGATCGGAATCGGCCCCTAAATAGTCAAACACAACACAGTAAAGAACCCCCAAAGCCAATTTTAAAAGCTCACAAAACATTTAATAAGGAAAATGACACAAAAGTGATTAAAATACAATAAGGGGAACCAAGAATATAAATTTGTAAAGTTGTAGGGTAGAAAGCCTAAATAAAAGTAAAGAGACAATGAGATGTCATTGTTCATCGTTGGACTTAGACATAATTTCAGGCTGGCTGCAAAACTGCTATGTGGATACACCAAGCAGGATGTCCTCATCAAAGTTTTTAGCTTCTGACTTAGTCTTCTTTATGAAAATTGAAATCCTCTAGCAGGGCAAAGGTAAAGCCTGTGTTCACTTAGATCTACCCAAAGTCCACTTAAAGTAGGATACCTGTTACCCAAGGTCTCCCTGATGTCATTGGTTTTGGCAGGAAAAGTTCAGAGTGAGTAAATTTCCCATTTTGCGCCAGTTAAAGTCCTCTTGTTGGCTGGATACTATTTACTCCTTGTCCTGTTAAAGATTTCTCCATTGTAACTTACGGCTTGATTTAGAATTTGGCAGATGGATTACTCCATCACAAATGTGCCAGATATTCGGGTGGCATTATTACTAGTGCATGATATCCTATGAACCTTGTAAGAGGGCGGACGGGATATCTTTCACGTTTCTTACAGAGTAACCCATATGCCATACTCTATTTCACCACACAAACTCTTTTTGGGAGCCTGAAAACCTCCAGTGAGACAAGCCTGGAAGCTGTATTCTGGAAGGTCACATTAAAGCAGGACACCTTAGTGGCAGAGTCAGTCAAAGTCTTTTTTCGGGCAGCAAAAAGCTTCAAACTGGACCAACCTAATTTTCGTGAGGTAGCACCTTGGGTGATTAGCATTGGATGGTTTATCCCGGTCCTCCAGAGGTCTGAAAATTGAACACTGGCAAGTCACATCTTTTTTCAGCTTTCAAGTGTAGTTCCTATTGGTCACTTCCAACACTCCCAGAACTTCAGCGACAGCACTCAGAGTCCAGGATCCACTCCAGAAGAGGCCACTTCACAGTCCAGCCTAGGTCTATTCACTACTGGTCTTCTAGCTACTCCAGCAGAATGGTCTCTTGCAGCTTGTTTTCTGCCTGCAGACGAAAGGAGGTCAGCCAACTGACCCTTGGAGTCCATTTCTTAGTCCCGGGTACAAAAGGGAGCTGGTCCGGCCATTCTGATTTCAACACAGTCCACAAACAGCCAGTTCAGTCTTTTTCTGTACTTCCGCAGTACAGACGTGTTCTGAAGAGCAGGGTGAGATATCATTTTTAGGCAATTCATTAGCCAGTGGGGGGAGTGACCCAAGGAATTCCCTAAACAATAGCCTTAAAGTCCCAAAGGGAATACCTTCCCATTTTTGTATCACATCCTGTTTGCTTTACTGCCAAGTATCTGAAAGTGCACAATTCTTAGGGAAAATCAAAAAGATAAATCCTTTCACCAACAATAATATTGTAAATGTGCTTTAGTTTTGGTTCTGTAGAAGCCGCTACAAGGGCTACTTATGAGGGACATACTTAATAGTTAAATTCAGAGCTGCTTTCTATCATAAAGATCAAAAATGGTTATTTAGACAAGCATGCCTGCATGTTCAAAAGCTGCTGCAGCTAAGCTACATTTGTAGGCCTGAAGTCATATTTTCCTTGTCAGGTTTGTGGACAGTGCAATGGGTGCTTCACTCCATAGGTGGTAATTGGCCTCCATGCCATTGGTACCTTACTGAAAAGTTAACTATGCAAACTGGGCATCATCCTATTTTAGCATGTCTTAGGGGTCATAGCATTTACAGTGGAAAGTGGTCAGCAGTGCCACAGAGTGTAGAGTTAAAAACAAACAGAAGTACCAAAACTGCAGGTTTCGGGAAGTACTCCAGTAAATCACATGCTATGTTCAAGATGCTTTAAAATTAATAACTATTCTTCAAATCAGTCCCAATTATGTTGTCTCTGTGTTTTCCTCACAGGAAATGCTTTGTTCAATATCCTCTCTTTTCTTCCCTCCTGGAGAATCCACTGTCAGACCAGACTTGAAGGAACTCCTGCCCTTGGTGGAAAAGAACCATGCAATAATGTAAGTTATTTTCCTGCTAATGACTTTCACTGCTCTATTCTCCTTTCTCTTCCTTTCATTCTCTTAGAATACTGAACACCTTCTCTTGGTGCTTTCCTTTTCCTTTACCTATTTTCCAAGGAGCTATTTTTCGCTTGCCCAACTTCTTTAAATCGGTCTTCCCTACTGTCAAGATTTTTTATCTTTTGACTTGTACTGCCTCGGTTTAATGTTCAATTGCCTTGTGTGGCCTTTTCAATCCCAACTGTTACCAGTTGGGGGGGGGGGGGTTCAGGCCTTTCACCTCATCCCAATTAGTTATTGGAATTTTGCTGCAATATTGTCCAGGAGTCCATCGCTCCTTCACTCATATACACAGAAGTTCCCACTGCTCCCCAGGTTTGTGTGCATCCCCAGCCCGGCACCCGTTTTCTCACCTGTGTTCCTCTTGGAACGTGATGGTAGCCTAGTGAAGGTCTGGTCATTTGACTGACTGCAAAGCACTCAGCTTGCAGGGCTTATCTCTCTTCACCATCCACTTTTGGGAGCAGGTTTGGCTCCTCCTAGCATTTGGTTCTTCCAGTGCCGATCCTGCTTTCAGCAGCTTCACCTCTCGCCTTTCCTGCCTGTCTCCAATGGCAAGCCTAGTTGACCTACCTTTTAATATCCTCTCTATGTCATTCTGGGTCCTCGCTGCTCTTGTGGTCCTATGTGTCTCCTGTGAACCTGGAAGGTAGTCTGTCCTCTCTTTTTATTACTGTCTGGTTTTATGACATCCTCCTTACTTCCACTTTCTCCTCTTGTGAGTCACGTGTTGTCCAGGGTTTCCTGCTACAGGAAAACATGCAAGGATTCTGGAAAATCCTCCACTTCACATTTCTCCTCAATTAATTACTTTTGTTCAAAAAGAGGTGCCGGATAGCTTGTGAGGTCATTGATGAGCTGATCTTTTCCATTTCCATGTTTTATCTCATACTGGTAAGTTTGTAATGATAGAAACCATATTAGGATTCTTGGGTAAGTCTCCTTGTTATTACTCAACCATGTTGGAGGAACATCAGAAAGTACAAAAGGTTATCCTTCTAGATGGCACCTCAGCTTTTCAGTAGCCCATTTAGGAGCTATGCACTCTTTCTCTGTGACTGGATACAACTTTCAAATAATTAAGATAATTGTTTTCTCTTCCTTCCTGAAAGTCATCTAATGGAGAAAGAACTGCCCCAATTATGTTCTTGTCTGAAGTGTCTGTTTGCAAAATGAATGTGTTGTTAAAATCGGGTGATTGTAATATAGGTTTGAAGATATAATATTCTTTAGGGGCTCAAATGCTTTTATAGACAAGGGGTTTGGACTTTGGTAATCTAAATTTGAGGAAGACTTTAGGAGATCAGCCAAAGAAGGAGAGATGTGTTAATAATCCGGAATAACCTAGCACAATACCGCAAGATGCCGAAGAAGACCCTCATGACCTTCTTGTTGTTGGGAAAAGTATGAAAGTTATAGCCTTTACGTTTTCATCTCAAGTCTATATTAAGCCATTTCCTAAAAGGTACCATAAGTATTTCACACAATCTTTCACAATTTATTTTTTGGGTTTGTGTGGAGACCAACTGACTGTAAATCCGTTAACACCAGAGCCAAGTGTTTGTGGTGTTCTTTCTAGGCTTTGCTAAATATTATTATACCATCCAAGTAGGTAAAAGCATATGACTGGTGTGGATCCAGCATCTGATTTATTATCCATTGAAAAGTAGCAGGAGATCCATGAAAAGCAAAGTGTAACACAGTAAAGTGAAACAAACACTGGGGAGTGGCAAAGGCAGTTTCCTCCTTCTCTTCCTGTCGCAATAGGATCTGCCAGCAACCTTTAGTTAAATCAATAGTGGTTACATACTTGAACTCCCCCTAATCACTCAATTCAATTAACTCATCAATATGTGGCAAAGGATTTCAGTCAAATTTAGACATTCAATTCACTGCTCCGAAATCAATACATAACCTTATAGCTCTATCTGCTTAAGGGACCCAATAATGGCAAACATTGATCCCTAAATCCAACATTTTCTCCACATCCTGTTGTACCGCTTTCTTTCTGGCTTCTGGGATTCTATATGATTATTTTTTTCTTACCCTTCCTGGCAAATTTGGTCTGATTTGGTGAGCAATTTAAGTAGTTTCTTCTGATACGGCTGAGAACATTTCTTTAAATGGGTGAGCAGTTTTTAACAATTCAGTTGTTTGACACTCAGTCAGTTGCTCCTCAATTTCCCAGGTACGTTTCTTGGTACCCCAAACTGTCTTGCTCAAAGCTATTAAGGACAGGCTAAATGAAGGACTGTGCCATTTCTTTAAATGGTTAATATGATAAATGTATTCCACCCAGGAGCCCTTTGTTAACTTTAGTTTGTGTGTATACGGATTCAATCTCTCTATGGCCTGGAAAGGATGTTGCCACTCAGACCACAGTTTTTGCTTGCTAGTGGGTAATAATATTAGGACTCAATCTCTTAGAGACAATTTCTATCATTTCACCTTCTGTTCCGGCTTTCTCCAAATATACCTTTGTGATCTCCCTATTCTTCCCAAGGAAAGAACCTTAACTTGGCTTCATATTCTAATAGGTGCTTGTCTTCTCTAGGAGTTTTTTTCCCAATTCATTGGTCAATTTGAGTATGGTACAAGACTTAGATCCTAACGATAGTATGAACAGGGAGCAACCCAAGCTGACGTGGCTCTGTTGACGTGTTACAAAGAGGGTTAGCGGTAATAACTTATTCCATTCCTTTCCGGTATGACTAAACATTATTCTTAAAGTGAGTTTAACAGTGCCATTATATTGTTCAACCAAACCATCTATTTGGGAATGATAGGCCATGGTATTCAATTGTTTTATGCCCAATTGCTCACAAACTTGGCTCTTTCATTTTGATACAGAAAGAATAAGTTGATCGGTTACAATCTCTTTGAGCAAACTATCCGCAAAACAAATTCAATTACTGTGGAGGCTATATTCTTTGCATTTATTTTAGAAAGAGTTACAGCTTCTGGGTATCTAGTTGTATAGTCCACCATCACCAATCCATACCTGTACTCCTTGATGATTTATACCAGTGGTCCTACAATAGGTAAGCTTACTTTTATAAGGGCATGGCTATAATCGGCATTCGCTCCAGTGGTACCCATGGGTGCTTATAGGGACTCTTCTTCAGACAGACCAGACATCCCTACCAATATTTATTTTTATCTGGACATATATGCCAGGCCAATAAAAGTGTTTTCAAATACTTTGGGGTGTTCTCGAGGTGCTGGAGATAATGGTTGCTGCATGGGGGTTCAATTATTCAAACATCGTGGTCTTTAGCTCTCCTCTGAATTGCTGGAGCGATGGAGCAGTCCTGAGGTGGAGGGGGAGACTGTTCCAGGCCTTGACTGCCAGGTGTGAGATGGAGCGCCCAATGCTGTTGGCTCAGCAGATGCTTGAGGTGTCTGCGAGGGAGAGGTATGTTGATTGGAGGTGTCGAGTTGATTGGTGGAAGGTCAGGTGTTTGCTGATGTATGCTGGTCCTTCATTGTCCAGGGCCTTGTAGGCACAGGAAAACATCTTGAACTGGCATCTCTTCTGAATTGGGAGCCAGTGTAGGTTCCTGAGGTGGGGTGTGTTAAAGGTCCTTTTGGAGGGGTTCGAGTATGAGTCATGCTGCTGTGTCCTGTATCATCTGGATTCTTTTTAGGAGGCATGCCGTGATTCCTACATAGAGTGTCTTTCCGTAGTCCAGTCTGCTGGTGATGAGGGCTTAAGTGACGTTCTTCTAGTGCTGGTCAGGAGCCCCCTGAAGATCTTGCGCAGCATGCAAAAGGTGTGGAAGCAGACGGATGATACTGAATTGACTTGTTTCTTCATGGATAGCTTGCTATCCAGGATGATGCCGAGGTTGAGGGCATGGTGCGTTGGGGTGGGGGTGTGCCGAGTTCCGATGGCCAACATGTGTCGTTCCAAGATGAGGGGTTGTTCCCGAAGATGAGGACTTCCATCTTGTCCATGCTGAGCTTGAGACAGTTGTCCTTTATCCAGTCTATAACTTTCATCATGCATCTGTGCAAGTTGGCTTTGGTGGTGGAGGGGTCCTCAGATTGTGAGAGGATGAGCTGTGTGTCTTCAGTGTAGGAGATGATGCTGAATCCGTGTGATAAGATCGTGTCAGTAACTGGGGTCATGTAGATGTTGAAGAGGGTCGGGCTGAGGGATGATTCTTGGGGGACTCCACAGATAATTCTCTTGGGCTCTGAGGTGAACAGTGGTAGGCGTATACTTTGGGTTCTGCTGGTGAGGTATGAGACTGTACATTTGACGAAGTTTCCATGGATCCCAATGGGGTGGAGTCTACTGATCAGGATGTGGTGGGAGATGCTGTCAAATGCGGCAGGCAGGTCCAGTAGCATGAGGACTGATGTTTCCCCATAGTCCAAGATGGCTCTAATGTCGTCAGTGGCTGCGATCAGGTCTGTCTCAGTGCTGTGGTTAGCTCAGAATGTTGATTGGGAGGGGTCAAGGAGATTGTGGTCTTCTAGGTTTTGGGTGAGTTGCTGGTATATTGCTTTCTGGAGGACTTTAGCTGGAAAGGGGAGCAATGAGATGGGCCGGTAGTTCTCTATTCGGCTAGTTCAGCTGAGGGCTTCTTCAGGAGGGGCCTCACTTCAGCGTGTTTCCAGTCCTTTAGGAAGAAGGCCGCAGTGATGGAGGCATTCAGGACCTTCCTGAGCTCGTCGCCGATTGTGTTGTATCTGAGGTTGAAGACGTGGTGGGGCAGGGGTCCGTGGGTGCTCCTTAGTGTCCGGAGAAGATGAGAAAAAAGTGTTGAGGTAATAGAAGACATAATGACATGACAGTCTGTGCTATCTAGCCCATAACTATACTGAACATAGAAGTGTTTGCTTAGAGTGAGATAGATATGAAAGAGAGAAGGCTAACTATTTGAAGAAATATAGGTGGGCCACAAGGAAGGTGACTTAAGTGAGAGTGGGGGATTCTGGTTAAACCACACTAATAAAATCGGAAAGAAGGAAAAATACACACCCACCACAAAAACCTAGAAAACAGACTTCAAATGATTATTTCATGGATTATTATCTAATTCTATACTCTAAATGGACCATCTAATGTACGTAAATCAGAGGATGGTGGAGGGGGATCATTAGGAGTTGCTCTGGAAGGGAGTAAGCAGACATGTGTGTTCCAGAAGAAGAAAGGGGATATAAACAGAGCACTGCACTGCTGTGGTTTGCCCCAATGGTGAGGTGTATATATATTGAATAACAATTTGAGCATGCCTATTATGTATTAATATTTCTATATGAGTCATCAGATGGCACATGGACAGATTAGCAAATAAATGGACCCACCCATTGGTGCGTGAAAATCAACCAAAAGTAAACCAAATTAATGCAATTTTCAACTCCAAGTTTTCCACTTCATCACTCCACATCATCCATTATGAAACCACTAAAGTGATAACTGAAATGGGATTGGAGGAAGACTAAATGCAGCCTGATGGAACAATGACCAACTCAAAGGGCTGGCAGATGTAAGTATGCTGACACATCTTTAGAAGCACCACAACACTATTAGACCCCAACCATGTTAACATGGAGCATTGGTATAGGTTTGAAACTAAATATGACTGTCGTGTATGGATGAACTCATTTCATATAAACAACCTTATTTCAGGCCATGTAGGTTTTAAGTGGTGTGGAGCTCATTTATGCCCAGGCATCACCCTAACTGACAAGGTCACACCTATACACCCATAGCTGGAACTTTAGAATCCTACCTATATACTTTCTATCCATCCGCTTTCGCCCACCTAAGCGATTCATATTGTGCCATATCTTGTACAATTTTCATCACATAAGGCCAGGCCTTGAAGCCGGTGTAGATCAACATTTACCTCTGAACCCTCTTGAGTATTAGAGGTGACCCAATCACTTCTAAACTGATTATACCAAATCGACCTATGAATCAAATACAAAAAAAGATTGTTCCTCACTTTCAAATATCTTGCCAATCTATCATTCTTCCTAACTTTGCCACTCACTCTAGTCAAGCTAATCATCCCATGTCCAAATAAAATAGAACTCTCATTAAAATTCACTGTCAGCACTTAGATATGACTCAGATATGACTTGCGGTCATCACAACCAACTACGGCCTATGCGTACATATATCCTCACTTCCTTTACTCCTCCATCTGAGACCTTTCTGGTTATAGTCGTAATCACTGTCAAGTAATGACTTAACTATGCAAACTCACTCTACCTCATTCTTTCCAGCTACCAAAAATCTCAACTCAATGGGGTTCAGAATGTTGAGGAATGTCTGGTACCTAGAAAAAGCTTTTAAACTGATATGACTGATATGACTACACTGATTACAGTGGCATTGGTATGACTACACTGCATCAAGATCTCTGTCAAGGCCCTCTACCTCATCCACAATTACTTCCACAGAAAGATCACACATATCTAAGATACAAAACACAGCAATACCTCACTGATGTACTGCATGAAGTCATCAAACCAAATCTTAGCTATAAACAAACTAGTCCTTAAAAGGAGTAACAAAATTTTTCTCCACGGACATTGGCCCCGTATCATGTTTCATATGACCATCCAAAATGAAGTCAACCACCTTGCTTTCCTATACCAAAATCTCATATTTTACCATCTTCAATACTCAGACCATTCATAACTATTAGATGGGCTGCACCATATGACTATTTAATGAGTTATTAGTTCAATGCCATCATTTCGCTGGTCCCTCCTTTCTAGGGCCATCATTCATGACACCCAAAGACACCATCTCCACACTAGAGTCATCAACTACCTCTCAGACAGAGTACACCACTGGAGATAGCAGTTTGTGCTCTTGCCTATTTTTTCCATTTGGAGCAAGGAAACCGTGAGTGTGTCGAAGATGCTCTGACCCTCCTGTGAGAAAGAAAAGAAGAAGCCAGATCATGTTAGCTATTTTGGGTCACGGCCCTTTCATTAGGACCACACCTATGCTAAAGGATTCATTAGTTTTTGAAAAGTCCTGCTCAACATTGAATCTCTGAAGCAGTCTAATACACCTACCAAACAACTTCCCTGGGCCTGGTGTCTATAATCCTCGTGGTGGGATGTTATGACGTTTTTCTGGTAGCAAGGAATCTCCCACTCCTGTTCCAACCTGGTTCCTATAGTATATTGATGTCATACACTAGGACCCTTGTGGTTCTGGGCGGACTCTGAACAGGAACTATTTGATATGCAAAGGAGGGGTTAGGGTGTGGTTCTGGGAATTATGACGTAATGAGCAGGGCATGAATGGATGTTGGAGAATAAAGATATGTTTAACTGCAGTTCCCATGTGTGGCATAATCTATCTGCATGCTCCAGGGCTGCAGAAGACGTTACAACTGGTGATGAGAAGGGGATTACTTTCCAGTGGAAAATAAAACTGCTCCAACTGAGAGTTTGCAACTGTAGGGTAAACTGGTCATGCGTGCTGTATGTGCCCAGAATTGATGCAGAGCAGTCTGCGACCGGCACACGTGGAGTCAAAGCCCTGCTCCAGCCTATACATCAGTGCAGAAGCAAACGAAGGCCCTGCAGAGGAGCATATTCAGAACACGCGTCAATACCACCGGTGAGGTTAACGGCAGAGATGCTGCGCTGTGCCTCAAACATAAAGCAACTATTCAGACGAAGCACGTAAATAACTATAAAGCCAGCAAGGTACAAGAAAACAGCATACTCACACTTAGGGGTGATTAAAGTATACCGTGACACATGCTTCTGTATGCGGCTGATGCTTGCAGAAGTTGTTGTAGCTGTCCTGCACAGCAAAATCAGCTGAACGACACATGCTAGCATAATGGCAGCAAAAGGGACTGAAAAATGCAATGCAACCGTGTTCTTGAAGCCACCACCGCCATTCGACACATCCAAGAAACAGAACATTGATACTAGAGGAACGGCATGGATTTAAACCTTTGATGACTTCCTAGATGCACTAGAGGAGGAAAATTATAAGGAAATCCTTAATTATTTGAAAAACTTGCAGGTGATGTAATGAAAGAAGTGCTGAAGAACATTTCACAGACAGATGCAACATTGTAATGAAAGGTGAAAGAAGCGCTGGGAGCCAAGTTTAATTCAATGCTGAATGTTGATTATGAAAGGTATATCTTCAGCAAAGCACAACAACAGACTGACGTAAGAATGGATGAGTTTATTGGAAGACTTGACACACTTGTCAAACATTGCAAGCTCTATGACTCTACCGATGAAGTGGCCATGCATCTCAGAATCACCGATGGCTGCCTTTCACATTCTTTCAGAAGACGCATGTTGAGAGAGACACTCAGTCGAGAGAAAACGCTAATTACTGCAAGAGCAGAAGAACAAGCAGTACAACAAGGTGCTGACAAGGAAGTAAGGACAGCCACAATAAATCTGCTTTGACTATGAGAAGTAAGCACAAGCACACAACAGATGCATGTCAGTCAACACAGTATAAGAAAAGAAAATTATGCTTCCATTGTGGATTTTCTAGGACAAATCTGTAAGGGTTGTGAAAAAGAGAATGACTTCATAACTTTGTGTCAAGCTAAGGTAAAATCAAGTGTGTCACAGCGGAGAGAAAAAATGGACACGAGAACAAACCAGAAGCACTCTTGCCACACCAACAAAACCAAAAAGCGACATCAGCTACAACAAGTGGAGACCAAGCAAAATCAATCACCATCAAGTTTGTCATACAAAGGTTCCTTAATTTTGCTATCAAGCACCAGCGAAGAAGATGGGTGTGTGCTAATGATGTGTACCAAAAGACGGTGTGCATGTGTGGGGTTACCAGCAGCTGAAGAAAACCACAGTTCAAAAGCAACTCACTAAACAGAGCACCAAACATCTTTCAGACACTGTCATAGAATTACATTGAAGGTAAGTGCTCATCCCATAGCCTTCATTATCGACAGTGGGGCTTCGATTAACATTAGGTGAGTGAAAAAGTTCGACAGTCTCTCACCTGTGCCACGCTTCCTTCCTTCAGACGTAACGGTATACACCTGGGCAGCTTCTAAACCAGTAAGGAGCCATGGGTGCTTCACAATGGCAATGCAGCACCAAAGAACGTTCGTACAAGCCACCATTCATGTCCTAAAAGGAACCTCCTCGAGGACTTGCTATCATTTACAAGAATCTCTATCGCACTACACTCGATCCCATACAGTCCATTAACTGTGAAGCAGCCACCTTTGCTATTAATATTAATCACAAACAAGCCCTCAAGGGAATTTTGCTATACCGACCTCCTGGGCCCCGAAATTCTTTCCTTGCCACACTCTCTTATTTTAATGATCTTATCATAAGTTCGCCGGAATACATGATCTTAGGAGATTTTAACTTCCCTCTGGAAGAACAGGGCAACCACGAAACCACTCAACTCACTGATGATCTCCTAACCTTAGGACTTCAACAATTGGTGAAGGGAACTACACACCAGGCGGGGCACATACTAGATGGTCTGTTTACCAATAACTCAGACATCTTTGTACAGGATATTCTTCCTCTCACCTGGTCAGATCACAGGGCCATTATCTTTTGGATCCATACACGGCACGCTAACCCTCCCCATTCCAGGCCACGAACTAGGTTAGGGACCCGTGCTTGGAAAAATGCGGATACCCATCAGATGGCAGATATCCTGACATTATCCTTTCCTATGGGGATAGCCAATCCTGTCTTCTCAGCCTCCGACTTCCAAGACTGGATTCGGAATGCTGCTAATCAGGTGGCGCCGGAGAAGTTTACGCGACCTAACAGATTATCCCCTTCGGCGGTTTGGTATACCGAAGAGCTTAGGCTCCACCGACAACATTGCAGGAACTTAGAAAGGCGCTGGAGGAAATGTTACTGCCCCATAGCCAAGCATTCCTACAAAGACGCCCTGACAATATACAAAAAGGCTATCATTGCCCGAAAAAGGGCATTTTTCTCGGCTCAAATCGAGAATGCCAGCAACTCTGCTAGAGAGCTGTTTTCAGTGGTCACCACTCTGTCCACCCCCTCTACGGGACCTGGGGTCGAACCCTCTCAGTCCCTCTGTAATGCTCTGTCCAGCTTTTTCACCACTAAGGTAGCAGATATATATTCATCCTTTGCAGGGAACACAGAGACAAGATCCAGAGTCTGCAGTGGTGTAGAACCTGCCACCGATCATGATCCCTTCTCTTCCTTTGCTCCCATTACGCAAGATCAAATCAGCAGACTTATCCTTACTACCAAGTCTGGCTCCCCCTTAGACCCCTGCCCTCCTTCAGTGATGGCTAACCTTAGCGAGGTGATCTCTTATCCACTTATGAAAATCTGTGACACCGCATTTCAAACTGGTCACTATCCAGATCTTTGGAAGAAGGCCGTGATCAAACCTCTCCTGAAGAAACCCTCCCTGGACCCCACAGCTCTGGCCAGCTATAGACCAATAGCGTGTCTCCCCTTTCCTGCCAAAATATGCGAATCTCTGATGAATAAACAACTCTCAGAGTTCATCGATACTCACCGACTTCTCGACGAAACGCAGTTTGGCTTTAGGAAAGGTCATGGAACTGAGACCGCTTTAATAAAAGCTTCAGATGAGATTAGAGCCATTATGGACCAGGGAGGTGCGGCTGTCCTGATTCTGCTGGATTTGTCCGCAGCCTTTGACACGGTCGACCATGATATTCTGGCCGACCGTGTCACAGCCCTGGGGATAAACGGTATGGCTAGAAATCTCATTTCATCTTTTCTTGCCTACCGTACCCAGACAGTGAAGTTGGGTAACTTCTATTCTCCTGTCTCTGCACTCCCCTGTGGAGTCCCACAGGGCTCCTCGCTAAGTCCAACGCTATTTAATATCTATGTAGCAGACTTAGCGAGGGTAATAAAGGCCCATGGGCTGCGACTTACATCCTACGCAGATGACACCCAACTGGTTCTGGCAATACACAAGGACGGCCCAGCGGTGGCAGCTAATTTCCAAAGCGCCATGCTTGCTGTCAGTACCTGAATGTCCTCCAACTGTCTGAGGCTTAACTCGGACAAAACCGAGGTCATGACCTTTGGTAATCTCTCCCCGGTTTGGTCTTCTGCCTGGTGGCCTGACCAGCTGGGCTCTCCTCCTGTCCCAGTTGATAAGGCCAGAAACCTGGGAGTCATTTTTGACAGCAAGCTGTCATTCAACCTTCATGTCAACAAGGTTGTGTCATCTGCGTTCTTTATTTTAAAGAAAATTAGGAAAATACTGCCTTACCTTCCCACCTCAGCTGGGAAGACCCTGGTCTCTACCCTAGTGTTTTCTAAAATCGATTATGGGAATGCCCTCTTCCTTAATACTCAGAAACTCGTTCTATCTAAGTTGCAGTCCATACAAAATGCTGCTGCAAGAATTCTTCTTGACATCCCCCGCCGCCAGCCAACTACTCCAGCCATTCGTCACCTGCATTGGCTAAGAGTAGAGGGCCGCATTAAATTCAAGGCCCTCTGCATTGCCTATAAGGCAGTGCATGGCGTCGGTCCAAAGTTTCTGATTGAAGCATTCCAGTTGTATAGCCCCAAGAGACAGCTGAGATCTGCCAACTCCTGCCTGCTTCCGTTACCCCGCACCAGAACGGCAACCTGGGGAGACAGGCTCTTCCTGGTTGCCACACCAAAACTCTGGAACCTTTTGCCACTCACCATAAAAACTGCCCCCAATTTGATAAGCTTTCGTAGGCTCTTAAAGACATGGCTGTTCAATCAGTAATCCTGCGGCTTGGTCTCTCGTTTTTTTGTCACATGCGCCGAGACACCTTCGGGTATTTGTTTGCGCAATAAAAATCGCGAAATAAATAAATAAATAAATACATGTCTGCTCAGTTTTGCCACAACGGCTGATATGGGGTTAATGTCTCTCAACTACAACCTCTGTGCTCAGCCTGAGATTATAAGCCATTTCCCACCGTCGATTCGCAGTTTGGAAAAACTAAACACTATGCAAGTACAGCTTCATATCAACAAAGTCATTTGTTAGGTTGCCCAGCAGTACCGTATATTTTATTTTCAACCACAAGAAGCAGTGGAGAAAGAGTAGGTAGCAGTTTTGAAACATGACATAATTGAGCTTTCCATAGGCCGTACACCATGGGTGTCACCCACAGTAGTTGTACCATAAAAGGCCAGTAGTGGAGCAATGTGAATTTGCATTGATATGTGCCAACCAAACAGAGCCACTGCGAGGGAGAGACACCCCAGATCTCACATAGCAGACATGATCATGCAACTGAACAGAGCTAAAGTCTTTTCCTAACTTGACCTAAACAAAGGGTACCACCAACTTGAGTTAGAAGAGAACTGCAGATATATTACCACTTTTTCCACTCATATTGGTTTGTTCAGATACAAGAAACTGAGCTAAGGAGTGTCGTTGGCTGCTGAAATATTTCAGGATGATATCCGGGGAATAATCCAACCTGTGGTACATGCTTTCAATTACATATTGATCCTTGGAAGAAACCAGAAGGAACACCACAAAGACTCATCAAGTGTGCCATTTACTTGTTGATGCGGTTCTCACTTTGAATGCAGTGAAATCTGAGTTTCACAGAACCAATGTTTTTTGGGCACATATTTTCTTATGGGTGAATGACTCCAGATCCAGACAAGTTGCAAGCACTGTCATCCACTTGCCCTCTCCCAAGACGTTACCATGCTACAATCCTTTCTAGGCATGGGCAGTTATTGTCATTGGTAGTGTCAAAGAAATCCAACATGCAATTGAGAACGCATCTGAAATGGCCTACTTTGACCCCAATCTGCATACCGAAGTCACGGTAGATACAAGCCCAGTGGGGCTGGTGTCAATCCTTGCTCAACACAACATCCATCCGAATGTGCAGAGACACAGTGTGGTCATTGTTAGTCGAAGCCTGTCTGAAACAGAATGAAGAAGGAGAAATGCAAGCATTTTCATGATTTCCTGTATGGAAAATTATTTCCTGTCATCATGGACCACCAGGAGCTGCTCAAAAAGGAGGTGGTTGAGCCTGCAAGAGTATGACTATGAAATTGTACAGAAACTTGGGAAGAAAAACAACCCAGCAGATCTATTTTCACAAGCATGACTAAATCGACCTAGCTTGATATCCAGAATGGCTGAGGAATATCTCAATTGTGTTGTGAAGTCTAGCACACCAGTGGCCCTGTCTGGGGACCAAATCATTGCTGCCACCAAGGCAGACGGAGACATGACTATTGTTTTTTTTTTTTTTTTGACATGTTTTTATTAGGGTTTTGCATATATTACATCATAAGAAGCATTCACAGTTATGAACCTGAATCGCTGTACTGTAACATTCTGGGCCATTGAGAAAGACATAGTGTGTGGAAGCTGTAGTCCATTAGCCATCGGGCCTTCCTTGATGGTCCGAGAGACCTGTCTTCCCCTGTGCCGGTTCCATCTGGCCCCCCTGTCTTACGCCCTGGTCGTGTCTATATCTTCCGTCTCGATCAGGGGTAACTTTATCTTCCCATCTCGGTCTATGTAGCGTCCCCTCTTGTCTCAAATTCCCTATCATGTCGTGTAACTAGAACAACAGTATGTAAACCGCCAACTGGGACTATCTACGCCTGTGAGGCGGCTTGGAAAGGGCCCTGGGGTAGGGGGGGGGCCCCGAAACTGGGTATGTTATGGGAGGAAGGGAGGAAGTGAGTGAAGTATGGAAGGGGGGGAGGGGGACGTGAGGCCGGCGGACGAGGTGCTCCTATGACACAGTATGTACGGGTTGGTGGTAGGTGTATGTGGTGTGCTTTAAGGCTCCCCAGGGGGGAGGGAGGGGGGAGGGGGTGGGTGGTCGGATTGCCACTTAACGCCCAGCCGGGGGATTGGGCCCGCACACGCCTTCGCCGCTGACATGACTATTGTTAAACAACTAATTGAAACCCAATCATAGAGACAACACACACAGCCTTTGGCTGATGATACTGAATTCCAAAAGTTCCAATCCAATCCAAACAAGCTTTATTCGACAAATTAGTCATAAAAGCACAATACGAAACTCTTTCATAAAACACCGTATAGAATATAATACAAAGCCTGAATGGGGAAATTAAATTAAACCACAATAAAAACTGTTATTAGTAAAAATATTAAAACATTTCATAAAAAATTCGGATAGTAAAAATCATCAGCATTTTTTTAGGTTTCACTTTAAAAGGGGTACAACTATCAGGCCACATTTAGTTAATAGAGACACTTGGTTCTACCTAATATCTACTACGTTTACTAGAAGAATTATATCTTTCCCCGTTCATATGCAGATGCACAAAATCAGATTCAACCTTATTTGGAATGAAGGGAATGTGATCTTATGGCCCACGACCACCCCAAGAATTTTGCCAGTGCTATAACATTAGGAGTAGACGTGTCAGTACGTAATATTCTTTCTGCTTTTTTACACCTTCTGGTGCCTAGTAGTTTGCAAATTGGCACCAGCCAGGCAAGACGTGGGGCAACATATCCTGCACAGGCGAACAATAGGTGTGCCAAAGACTCTTAGCTAGCCTGGCATACAGGGCACAAATTACCACCAGATTTAGCCCATCTAGTAGTAAAAGCTCTTAATGGCAATGAGCCCACCCTAAACTGGAAGTATAGCTTCCGGTCGTACAGTTTTGTAATTAAATCCCATTATGTCTCTAAACTGGGGGTAGTTTAGTTTCCAGGAAATTCCTGTTAGTGAAGATGACTCACTGTTTCTCAATGTATTGTGCATTACCATTTCCCAGTATTGTTCTTTTAAAAACATTTTTGGGGGAAAGAGGGAACTTGTTGGATCATTACACAATGCTATCATGCCAATACTTGTTAAGGTGTCTACCCTCCCATAGCCATTTTATTTGATGAAAATTGTCTGCCATTATTATATCTTTGAAACCAGCAGCATGCGATGCCAATTCTGGTGTGGTCCAAATTCTACGCCAGTATAATAGAGGGCGTTATTTTGCAGTGTCTGCAACTGATTTCCTACCCAGGTCATAGAGTGGGGGGGACACTGGGGTACTTTGTGGGAGATTTGTAATTTTTCTTAGGAACCTATTTTCTACTATAGTGAGCTTAGACAGGTTCTCACAGCCCCATAGCTCTGCCCCCTAAAGGGCTGATCTGATGACTTTCATGTTATATATCTGGAGTACCGGACTGATTGGTTTTGTGAGTGAGGTGTTATATTCAGAATATAGCACTCCCGACAGTGGCTGGTGCTTTAAGGTTGCCAGATCAATTTGATGATTCCATTTCAAGCCATCCTGAATATTGACCCCCAGGTAAGTAAACTGATTGACTTGCTCTAACGGACGATCATTCATTTGAATACCCCCTTTAAATGCTCTATATGGGTTAAAAGACATAAGTTTAGTTTTCGACACATTAACTTCCAGGCTCCAGTTGGAGCAAAACTCCTCAAAAATTGACAGGGCTCATTGAAGACCACTCAGGGTCTTTGAGATAATCAATGTGTCGTCTGCAAACATTAATATAGGGATTTTCACACCTGCTAATGTTGGGGCATCAGTAGCGGAAGATCCCATACAGTTGACTATTCCGTTGATGGACAAGGAGAATAGCGTGGGTGCCATGACGCAGCCTTGGCGCTTGCCTCTCTCAATTGGAAAGGGACTAGTAACATTACCCTGCGAACCCCATTGGATTTTGGCGTAATTATCCTCATGTAATCTAATGATGAGGGTTAGCAATTTGGATGGCATCCCCATTTCTTGCAGAGTCACCCATAGTTTGGTATGGGGAACGAGATAGAACGCTGACTTAAGATCAACGAAGGCAGCATACAAGCTACCCTGGCCCAGAACCACCGTCTTCCAGTATAATAAGACAAACTGGAACACCTGGTCAATGGTGCTACTATAAGCCCGGAAGCCGGCCTGCAGAGGGGATAGGATACTATGTTCATCAATCCACTCTTGGACCTTGTTAAGAACTAGCCGCCCCATTACCTTCTGCAAGGAGTCTATTAAGCTAATGGGCCTATAGGTTCCTGGGTGCGATTTATCCCCTTTTTTAAAAACATGTATAATTGTGGCCCCTTTCCACGAGTCGGCGACTGGCGCACCCTGGGCAATAGCGTTAGCCAACAAGAAAATATAGCTGCATAATCTAGCCTTATCATAAAAGAATATGTCCCCTGGGAAACCATCTGGGCCTAGTGCTTTTCCGATGGTTAATGATCTGAGTGCTACATCGACGTCAGCTCCGCAAAAGGCCTTGTCTAGATAAAACAAATGAGTGCTCTCACTCGAATCTTCCTCAGATAAACCAAGGGTGTATTGGGGTTTAAAATGATTAAATCAATCTTCCTGTGATACGTGATTTTGTAGCTGTTACGGTTGCCCTCCTCTGTCCCATTTTATTATATTCCAAAAGTGCTTAGAGTTACTCGAGGCGCAAGCCATCTTTTGTCATTCCAAATTTTCTTGGCCTTTTTCTGGGTACTCCTATAAGTTTGCCTAGCTGCTCTCACTGCAACTGGATCACCTACTTTAATAGCTAGCCCTAGTGCTTCACGTGCCACTCTACACTCGTTAAACCAGTGACGGCTCTCTGGTTTATAGCCTTTTTAGGATTTTTAGGATTGCCTAATAAAGTGTGTGCGCAAAAGGGCAACAAATGTACTATGGGTGTGGATTGAAAGCTTGGGAGCTGCTATGTTTACTGCACTAACCTCAAGCTCCGTTATGGCACAGTCCATATCCTTAGTGGTACTAACTAAGAGTTTGGGCATCTCTAATATCTTCACCCATTTTAAGCATCTCATATCATTAGTGGGGATGATATCGCATGAGGACAGTTCACTACCTGTTTGAGCAGATGCCTTATATCTTATTAATCCCAGAGTCGCACACAAGGGGTGATGATCACTCGCTAGCCGGTCCCTAACAATCATGCCTTCAAGGGCGTGCCATAGTTTCAAGCCAATTAGTAAGTAATCTATTCGACTAGCACAGTGCCCATTATTAAATGTGTTAGCCCCAAATCTATCTGATAATGATCTTCCGTTTGCCGCCTGCAAGCCATTTTCCAGACATATAGAATTATTTTGAATGGCCACATCCGTCCACTTTTTTATGGGTGCCAGCTCCCGCTTTGGAATGCCCCACCTGGCATCTTCCTCTTCTACAAGATAGCACTCCTCAATGGCAAGGGGCTCAAACGATGAGTTAAAGTCGCCCGCAATTAGGACATTGGATTCTTCTGAATATAGGTCAAGAAGATCGTCGAGAGCTGCTAAAACTTCCGACTTCTTCCCTCTAGTTCCTCTCAATTAAACATTATAAATATCTACGTTCCCTTGTGAACCCATAGTCAATCTAATCGCCTGGATGTCATAACTCTGGATCGAGAGCACTTGTATGTTAAAGCCTAATTCTTGCCGCACCCAAATTGTCAATCCTCCTGATGGACGCCTTTTTGCTCTTCTAATGGCTGGAATGTAATAATTTAAGTAGCCTGGAGAGAAGAGGGGGGCCTCTGACCAGGTTTCCTTAAAGAGGCAGATGTCATAGCACTCGATAAAGGCATGCCACTCGGGGGAAGTAGTCTTCGAGCTCAACCCTGCGATGTTCCAGGACAACAAGGATTCCCTTAAAGGAGTAGGAAAAGGTGGCAATGGCCCACTAAATCTAATGGGAGATATGCAGCCGGCCTCACTTAGGCCCTCTATCAAAGGTGGAGATACAGATGTGTTCTTTGGAAACTGAACCGGACCTGTGTTAAAAAGCTTGGTACTGGGAGGACTACCCCTAATGATTGTATTGGCTATAGGGGATCCTTGTTGCTTTTGTTGCGGCACTCTCTTGAGTCAGTCATTATTGTCCAATGTGGAGCTTCCCAGTTGACTGGTGAATGACTGCCTGGGGGGATATGTAATCTGGCTACTTGGAGGAGATCGTCTAAACTGACTGGATGACGATCATGGAGAACTAGTTTGAAACTCCAGAGCAAAAAGATTTTCAGTTAGATCTGCCATGGTCTGGGTAAGTTCAATACAGTCTGAATGGTGGTCTGGAGAAGTGAGCCTACGTGCCTTGACAATGTCTTCCCTTATCACTGAGCTACATCCCCAGACATACACTATCCAATGAATGGCTTTATCAGTCAGGGAATCCGCATTCTCTATGCCTTTATTGGTGTCATACTTGGGCACATTCACCATGTAGATTCTGTGGCTCCAGGGCGGGTTGGATATGTTCTGTTCGGACCGCCTGTTTTGGGAACTACACTGAGGATGTTGAGTATGAGGGGAAGTGTTTCTGCTGTACAATGTCTGGTCCCTCGATGATGCTACCCTATGAAAATTATTGGGATTACTTACATCAGGATGCGGTAGGCGCTTAATCATGGATGATTGTGTAATTGGCTTTTAGATCTTAGCCGTACCAGAAAGAGAGGGAAGGCCATTAGAGTTAGTGTCAGTGCCCGTGGCAGGGGGAACTGGTGGACTTCCGGAATTGATGGCCTGGCAACGCGAGAGGGGATGACAAGCCGTAGTGTTAACACTCTCTATACGAGAGAAATCCTGTTGCGATAGAAGCTTAACCATAGAGTTTTCATGGTTCCTACTTCCAGCCGGAGAATGTTGACTGGTTGGATCATGTCCTGATACTCTGGATTAGTCCCTAACACTACCTCTTTACTGTTGGCTGAAGGTAACTGTGGTAACTGGGCAGTCTGGGGCCTTTCTTCCCTATCTGTGTTTGTTAGATCCGACAAAGGCAAAAATCTGTTTGCACATATGATTGTGGGGTCTCTTTGTAGAGGGTTAGAACCAGGCGAGCTAGTAGTCGAGTGCCCTGCTCTCGATGTGTCACACTTCAACATTAGAAATAGCTGGCCCTTTTTTGCGTGGTTTGAAAACATAGCAGGCATAGCGGGATGACAATTTGGGCTTCCATTTATCCACTGGGTAGGTCTAGGGGGGCTTATCACAGGCAATTTGTGCATTAGGTGCTGCCTCTAATATATCCTCACACTCGCTAATGAGGGTGTCAATACAGTCTAAAACACAGTTACTACCTGCATGCTTGTGTAACTTTCTGAGCGGTACAAAAGAGGGTGGTGATGGACGGAGCATCAGAACCAATCAAACACTCACACCCAGTCAACAGATCTGGGTTTGATCCATCACCGTTCTTTACCCCACTCTGCCACCCCAGTTCAGACATGGCCATATGCAAATCAGTCTGACCCTGTGCCTCATGGGAACAGTCCAGCCCGAACTGCCAAACCATGCCTTCCCTGGACCAGAAACAAGCTTCCTAGGACCAGTTTCTGGCATTTCAGCCGTCTTCAGCCAGGCTTGCTTGAATCCAGTGGCAAAGTGAGCAAGGGACTCACGTCTGAGCATACCCTGCCAACTTATGGCGCACAAAGCGGTACAAAAGAGGGTGGTGATGGACGGAGCATCAGAACTAATCAAACACTCAAACACAGTCAACAGATCTGGGGTTTGATCCATCACCGTTCTTTAGCCCACTCTGCCACCCCAGTTCAGACATGGCCATATGCAAATCAGTCTGACCCTGTGCCTCATGGGAACAGTCCAGCCCGAACTGCCAAGCCATGCCTTCCCTGGACCGGAAACAAGCTTCCTAGGACCAGTTTCTGGCATTTCAGCCATCTTCAGCCAGGCTTGCTTGAATCCAGTGGCAAAGTGAGGAAGGGACTTACGTCTGAGCATACCCTGCCAACGTATGGCGAACAAAGCGGTACAAAAGAGGGTGGTGATGGACGGAGCATCAGAACCAATCAAACACTCACACCCAGTCAACAGATCTGGGTTTGATCCATCACTGTTCTTTAGCCCACTCTGCCACCCCAGTTCAGACATGGCCATATGCAAATCAGTCTGACCCTGTGCCTCATGGCAACAGTCCAGCCCGAACTGCCAAGCCATGCCTTCCCTGGACCGGAAACAAGCTTCCTAGGACCAGTTTCTGGCATTTCAGCCGTCTTCAGCCAGGGTTGCTTGAATCCAGTGGCAAAGTGAGCAAGGGACTCACGTCTGAGCATACCCTGCCAACTTATGGCAAACAAAGCGGTACAAAAGAGGGTGGTGATGGACGGAGCATCAGAACCAATCAAACACTCACACCCAGTCAACAGATCTGGGTTTGATCCATCACCGTTCTTTAGCCCACTCTGCCACCCCAGTTCAGACATGGCCATATGCAAATCTGTCTGACCTTGTGCCTCATGGGAACAGTCCAGCCCGAACTGCCAAGCCATGCCTTCCCTGGACCGGAAACAAGCTTCCTAGGACCAGTTTCTGGCATTTCAGCCGTCTTCAGCCAGGCTTGCTTGAATCCAGTGGCAAAGTGAGCAAGGGGCTCACGTCTGAGCATACCCTGCCAACTTATGGCGAACAAAGCGGTACAAAAGAGGGTGGTGATGGACGGAGCATCAGAACCAATCAAACACTCACACCCAGTCAACAGATCTGGGTTTGATCCATCACCGTTCTTTAGCCCACTGTGCCACCCCAGTTCAGACATGGCCATATGCAAATCAGTCTGACCCTGTGCCTCATGGGAACAGTCCAGCCCGAACTGCCAAGCCATGCCTTTCCTGGACCGGAAACAAGCTTCCTAGGACCAGTTTCTGGCATTTCAGCCGTCTTCAGCCAGGCTTGCTTGAATCCAGTGGCAAAGTGAGCAAGGGACTCACGTCTGAGCATACCCTGCCAACTTATGGCAAACAAAGCGGTACAAAAGAGGGTGGTGATGGACGGAGCATCAGAACCAATCAAACACTCACACCCAGTCAACAGATCTGGGTTTGATCCATCACTGTTCTTTAGCCCACTCTGCCACCCCAGTTCAGACATGGCCATATGCAAATCAGTCTGACCCTGTGACTCATGGGAACATTCCAGCCCGAAATCCCAAGCCATGCCTTCCCTGGACCGGAAACAAGCTTCCTAGGACCAGTTTCTGGCATTTCAGCCGTCTTCAGCCAGGCTTGCTTGAATCCAGTGGCAAAGTGAGCAAGGGACTCACGTCTGAGCATACCCTGCCAACTTATGGCGAACAAAGTGGTACAAAAGAGGGTGGTGATGGACGGAGCATCAGAACCAATCAAACACTCACACCCAGTCAACAGATCTGGGTTTTATCCATCACCGTTCTTTAGCCCACTCTGCCACCACAGTTCAGACATGGTCATATGCAAATCAGTCTGACCCTGTACCTCATGGGAACAGTCCAGCCCGAACTGCCAAGCCATGACTTCCCTGGACTGGAAACAAGCTTCCTAGGACCAGTTTCTGGCATTTCAGCTGTCTTCAGCCAGGCTTGCTTGAATCCAGTGGCAAAGTGAGCAAGGGACTCACGTCTGAGCATACCCTGCCAACTTATGGCGAACAAAGCGGTACAAAAGAGGGTGGTGATGGACGGAGCATCAGAACCAATCAAACACTCACACCCAGTCAACAGATCTGGGTTTGATCCATCACCGTTCTTTAGCCCACTCTGCCACCCCAGTTCAGACATGGCCATATGCAAATCAGTCTGACCCTGTGCCTCATGGGAACAGTCCAGCCCGAACTGCCAAGCCATGCCTTCCCTGGACCGGAGACAAGCTTCCTAGGACCAGTGTCTGGCATTTCAGCCGTCTTCAGCCAGGCTTGCTTGAATCCAGTGGCAAAGTGAGCAAGGGACTCACGTCTGAGTATACCCTGCCAACTTATGGCAAACAAAGCGGTACAAAAGAGGGTGGTGATGGACGGAGCATCAGAACCAATCAAACACTCACACCCAGTCAACAGATCTGGGTTTGATCCATCACTGTTCTTTAGCCCACTCTGCCACCCCAGTTCAGACATGGCCATATGCAAATCAGTCGGACCCTGTGCCTCATGGGAACAGTCCAGCCCGAACTGCCAAGCCATGCCTTCCCTGGACCGGAAACAAGCTTCCTAGGACCAGTTTCTGCCATTTCAGCCTTCTTCAGCCAGGCTTGCTTGAATCCAGTGGCAAAGTGAGCAAGGGACTCACGTCTGAGCATACCCTGCCAACTTATGGCGAACAAAGCGGTACAAAAGAGGGTGGTGATGGACGGAGCATCAGAACCAATCTAACACTCACACCCAGTCAACAGATCTGGGTTTGATCCATCACCGTTCTTTAGCCCACTCTGCCACATCAGTTCAGACATGGCCATATGCAAATCAGTCTGACCTTGTGCCTCATGGGAACAGTCCAGCCCGAACTGCCAAGCCATGCCTTCCCTGGACCGGAAACAAGCTTCCTAGGACCAGTTTCTGGCATTTCAGCCGTCTTCAGCCAGGCTTGCTTGAATCCAGTGGCAAAGTGAGCAAGGGACTCACGTCTGAGCATACCCTGCCAACTTATGGCGAACAAAGCGGTACAAAAGAGGGTGGTGATGGACGGAGCATCAGAACCAATCAAACACTCACACCCAGTCAACAGATCTGGGTTTGATCCATCACCGTTCTTTAGCCCACTCTGCCACCCCAGTTCAGACATGGCCATATGCAAATCGGTCTGACCCTGTGCCTCATGGGAACAGTCCAGCCCGAACTGCCAAGCCATGCCTTCCCTGGACCGGAAACAAGCTTCCTAGGACCAGTTTCTGGCATTTCAGCCGTCTTCAGCCAGGCTTGCTTGAATCCAGTGGCAAAGTGAGCAAGGGACTCACGTCTGAGCATACCCTGCCAACTTATGGCAAACAAAGCGGTACAAAAGAGGGTGGTGATGGACGGAGCATCAGAACCAATCAAACACTCACACCCAGTCAACAGATCTGGGTTTGATCCATCACTGTTCTTTAGCCCACTCTGCCACCCCAGTTCACACATGGCCATATGCAAATCAGTCTGACCCTGTGACTCATGGGAACAGTCCAGCCCGAAATGCCAAGCCATGCCTTCCCTGGACCAGAAACAAGCTTCCTAGGACCAGTTTCTGGCATTTCAGCCGTCATCAGCCAGGCTTGCTTGAATCCAGTGGCAAAGTGAGCAAGGGACTCACGTCTGAGCATATCCTGCCAACTTATGGCGAACAAAGCAGTACAAAAGAGGGTGGTGATGGACGGAGCATCAGAACCAATCAAACACTCACACCCAGTCAACAGATCTGGGTTTGATCCATCACCGTTCTTTAGCCCACTCTGCCACCCCAGTTCAGACATGGCCATATGCAAATCAGTCTGACCCTGTGCCTCATGGGAACAGTCCAGCCCGAACTGCCAAGCCATGCCTTCCCTGGACCGGAAACAAGCTTCCTAGGACCAGTTTCTGGCATTTCAGCCGTCTTCAGCCAGGCTTGCTTGAATCCAGTGGGAAAGTGAGCAAGGGACTCACGTCTGAGCATACCCTGCCAACTTATGCCAAACAAAGCGGTACAAAAGAGGGTGGTGATGGACGGAGCATCAGAACCAATCAAACACTCACACCCAGTCAACAGATCTGGGTTTGATCCATCACCGTTCTTTAGCCCACTCTGCCACCCCAGTTCAGACATGGCCATATGCAAATCAGTCTGACCCTGTGCCTCATGGGAACAGTGCAGCCCGAACTGCCAAGCCATGCCTTCCCTGGACCGGAAACAAGCTTCCTAGGACCAGTTTCTGGCATTTCAGCCGTCTTCAGCCAGGCTTGCTTGAATCCAGTGGCAAAGTGAGCAAGGGACTCACGTCTGAGCATACCCTGTCAACTTATGGCGAACAAAGCGGTACAAAAGAGGGTGGTGATGGACGGAGCATCAGAACGAATCAAACACTCACACCCAGTCATCAGATCTGGGTTTGATCCATCACCGTTCTTTAGCCCACTCTGCCACCCCAGTTCGGACATGGCCATATGCAAATCCGTCTGACCTTGTGCCTCATGGGAACAGTCCAGCCCGAACTGCCAAGCCATGCCTTCCCTGGACCGGAAACAAGCTTCCTAGGACCAGTTTCTGGCATTTCAGCCGTCTTCAGCCAGGCTTGCTTGAATCCAGTGGCAAAGTGAGCAAGGGACTCACGTCTGAGCATACCCTGCCAACTTATGGCGAACAAAGCGGTACAAAAGAGGGTGGTGATGGAAGGAGCATCAGAACCAATCAAACACTCACACCCAGTCAACAGATCTGGGTTTGATCCATCACCGTTCTTTAGCCCACTGTGCCACCCCAGTTCAGACATGGCCATATGCAAATCAGTCTGACACTGTGCCTCATGGGAACAGTCCAGCCCGAACTGCCAAGCCATGCCTTCCCTGGACCGGAAACAAGCTTCCTAGGACCAGTTTCTGGCATTTCAGCCGTCTTCAGCCAGGCTTGCTTGAATCCAGTGGCAAAGTGAGCAAGGGACTCACGTCTGATCATACCCTGCCAACTTATGGCGAACAAAGTGGTACAAAAGAGGGTGGTGATGGACGGAGCATCAGAACCAATCAAACATTCACACCCAGTCAACAGATCTGGGTTTGATCCATAACCGTTCTTTAGCCCACTCTGCCACCCCAGTTCAGACATGGCCATATGCAAATCAGTCTGACCCTGTGCCTCATGGGAACAGTCCAGCCCGAACTGCCAAGCCATGCCTTCCCTGGACCGGAAACAAGCTTCCTAGGACCAGTTTCTGGCATTTCAGCCGTCTTCAGCCAGGCTTGCTTGAATCCAGTGGCAAAGTGAGCAAGGCACTCACGTCTGAGCATACCCTGCCAACTTATGGCGAACAAAGCGATAGAAAAGAGGGTGGTGATGGACGGAGCATCAGAACCAATCAAACATTCACACCCAGTCAACAGATCTGGGTTTGATCCATCACCTTTCTTTAGCCCACTCTGCCACCCCAGTTCTGACATGGCCATATGCAAATCAGTCTGACCCTGTGCCTCATGGGACCAGTCCAGCCCGAAATGCCAAGCCATGCCCTCCCTGGACCGGAAACAAGCTTCCTAGGACCAGTTTCTGGCATTTCAGCCGTCTTCAGCCAGGCTTGCTTGAATCCAGTGGCAAATTGAGCAAGGCACTCACGTCTGAGCATACCCTGCCAACTTATGGCGAACAAAGCGATAGAAAAGAGGGTGGTGATGGACGGAGCATCAGAACCAATCAAACATTCACACCCAGTCAACAGATCTGGGTTTGATCCATCACCGTTCTTTAGCCCACTGTGCCACCCCAGTTCAGACATGGCCATATGCAAATCAGTCTGACCCTGTGCCTCATGGGAACAGTCCAGCCCGAACTGCCAAGCCATGCCTTTCCTGGACCGGAAACAAGCTTCCTAGGACCAGTTTCTGGCATTTCAGCCGTCTTCAGCCAGGCTTGCTTGAATCCAGTGGCAAAGTGAGCAAGGGACTCACGTCTGAGCATACCCTGCCAACTTATGGCAAACAAAGCGGTACAAAAGAGGGTGGTGATGGACGGAGCATCAGAACCAATCAAACACTCACACCCAGTCAACAGATCTGGGTTTGATCCATCACTGTTCTTTAGCCCACTCTGCCACCCCAGTTCAGACATGGCCATATGCAAATCAGTCTGACCCTGTGACTCATGGGAACAGTCCAGCCCGAAATCCCAAGCCATGCCTTCCCTGGACCGGAAACAAGCTTCCTAGGACCAGTTTCTGGCATTTCAGCCGTCTTCAGCCAGGCTTGCTTGAATCCAGTGGCAAAGTGAGCAAGGGACTCACGTCTGAGCATACCCTGCCAACTTATGGCGAACAAAGTGGTACAAAAGAGGGTGGTGATGGACGGAGCATCAGAACCAATCAAACACTCACACCCAGTCAACAGATCTGGGTTTTATCCATCACCGTTCTTTAGCCCACTCTGCCACCACAGTTCAGACATGGTCATATGCAAATCAGTCTGACCCTGTACCTCATGGGAACAGTCCAGCCCGAACTGCCAAGCCATGACTTCCCTGGACTGGAAACAAGCTTCCTAGGACCAGTTTCTGGCATTTCAGCTGTCTTCAGTCAGGCTTGCTTGAATCCAGTGGCAAAGTGAGCAAGGGACTCACGTCTGAGCATACCCTGCCAACTTATGGCGAACAAAGCGGTACAAAAGAGGGTGGTGATGGACGGAGCATCAGAACCAATCAAACACTCACACCCAGTCAACAGATCTGGGTTTGATCCATCACCGTTCTTTAGCCCACTCTGCCACCCCAGTTCAGACATGGCCATATGCAAATCAGTCTGACCCTGTGCCTCATGGGAACAGTCCAGCCCGAACTGCCAAGCCATGCCTTCCCTGGACCGGAGACAAGCTTCCTAGGACCAGTGTCTGGCATTTCAGCCGTCTTCAGCCAGGCTTGCTTGAATCCAGTGGCAAAGTGAGCAAGGGACTCACGTCTGAGCATACCCTGCCAACTTATGGCAAACAAAGCGGTACAAAAGAGGGTGGTGATGGACGGAGCATCAGAACCAATCAAACACTCACACCCAGTCAACAGATCTGGGTTTGATCCATCACTGTTCTTTAGCCCACTCTGCCACCCCAGTTCAGACATGGCCATATGCAAATCAGTCGGACCCTGTGCCTCATGGGAACAGTCCAGCCCGAACTGCCAAGCCATGCCTTCCCTGGACCGGAAACAAGCTTCCTAGGACCAGTTTCTGCCATTTCAGCCTTCTTCAGCCAGGCTTGCTTGAATCCAGTGGCAAAGTGAGCAAGGGACTCACGTCTGAGCATACCCTGCCAACTTATGGCGAACAAAGCGGTACAAAAGAGGGTGGTGATGGACGGAGCATCAGAACCAATCTAACACTCACACCCAGTCAACAGATCTGGGTTTGATCCATCACCGTTCTTTAGCCCACTCTGCCACATCAGTTCAGACATGGCCATATGCAAATCAGTCTGACCTTGTGCCTCATGGGAACAGTCCAGCCCGAACTGCCAAGCCATGCCTTCCCTGGACCGGAAACAAGCTTCCTAGGACCAGTTTCTGGCATTTCAGCCGTCTTCAGCCAGGCTTGCTTGAATCCAGTGGCAAAGTGAGCAAGGGACTCACGTCTGAGCATACCCTGCCAACTTATGGCGAACAAAGCGGTACAAAAGAGGGTGGTGATGGACGGAGCATCAGAACCAATCAAACACTCACACCCAGTCAACAGATCTGGGTTTGATCCATCACCGTTCTTTAGCCCACTCTGCCACCCCAGTTCAGACATGGCCATATGCAAATCGGTCTGACCCTGTGCCTCATGGGAACAGTCCAGCCCGAACTGCCAAGCCATGCCTTCCCTGGACCGGAAACAAGCTTCCTAGGACCAGTTTCTGGCATTTCAGCCGTCTTCAGCCAGGCTTGCTTGAATCCAGTGGCAAAGTGAGCAAGGGACTCACGTCTGAGCATACCCTGCCAACTTATGGCAAACAAAGCGGTACAAAAGAGGGTGGTGATGGACGGAGCATCAGAACCAATCAAACACTCACACCCAGTCAACAGATCTGGGTTTGATCCATCACTGTTCTTTAGCCCACTCTGCCACCCCAGTTCACACATGGCCATATGCAAATCAGTCTGACCCTGTGACTCATGGGAACAGTCCAGCCCGAAATGCCAAGCCATGCCTTCCCTGGACCAGAAACAAGCTTCCTAGGACCAGTTTCTGGCATTTCAGCCGTCATCAGCCAGGCTTGCTTGAATCCAGTGGCAAAGTGAGCAAGGGACTCACGTCTGAGCATATCCTGCCAACTTATGGCGAACAAAGCAGTACAAAAGAGGGTGGTGATGGACGGAGCATCAGAACCAATCAAACACTCACACCCAGTCAACAGATCTGGGTTTGATCCATCACCGTTCTTTAGCCCACTCTGCCACCCCAGTTCAGACATGGCCATATGCAAATCAGTCTGACCCTGTGCCTCATGGGAACAGTCCAGCCCGAACTGCCAAGCCATGCCTTCCCTGGACCGGAAACAAGCTTCCTAGGACCAGTTTCTGGCATTTCAGCCGTCTTCAGCCAGGCTTGCTTGAATCCAGTGGGAAAGTGAGCAAGGGACTCACGTCTGAGCATACCCTGCCAACTTATGCCAAACAAAGCGGTACAAAAGAGGGTGGTGATGGACGGAGCATCAGAACCAATCAAACACTCACACCCAGTCAACAGATCTGGGTTTGATCCATCACCGTTCTTTAGCCCACTCTGCCACCCCAGTTCAGACATGGCCATATGCAAATCAGTCTGACCCTGTGCCTCATGGGAACAGTGCAGCCCGAACTGCCAAGCCATGCCTTCCCTGGACCGGAAACAAGCTTCCTAGGACCAGTTTCTGGCATTTCAGCCGTCTTCAGCCAGGCTTGCTTGAATCCAGTGGCAAAGTGAGCAAGGGACTCACGTCTGAGCATACCCTGTCAACTTATGGCGAACAAAGCAGTACAAAAGAGGGTGGTGATGGACGGAGCATCAGAACGAATCAAACACTCACACCCAGTCATCAGATCTGGGTTTGATCCATCACCGTTCTTTAGCCCACTCTGCCACCCCAGTTCGGACATGGCCATATGCAAATCCGTCTGACCTTGTGCCTCATGGGAACAGTCCAGCCCGAACTGCCAAGCCATGCCTTCCCTGGACCGGAAACAAGCTTCCTAGGACCAGTTTCTGGCATTTCAGCCGTCTTCAGCCAGGCTTGCTTGAATCCAGTGGCAAAGTGAGCAAGGGACTCACGTCTGAGCATACCCTGCCAACTTATGGCGAACAAAGCGGTACAAAAGAGGGTGGTGATGGAAGGAGCATCAGAACCAATCAAACACTCACACCCAGTCAACAGATCTGGGTTTGATCCATCACCGTTCTTTAGCCCACTGTGCCACCCCAGTTCAGACATGGCCATATGCAAATCAGTCTGACACTGTGCCTCATGGGAACAGTCCAGCCCGAACTGCCAAGCCATGCCTTCCCTGGACCGGAAACAAGCTTCCTAGGACCAGTTTCTGGCATTTCAGCCGTCTTCAGCCAGGCTTGCTTGAATCCAGTGGCAAAGTGAGCAAGGGACTCACGTCTGATCATACCCTGCCAACTTATGGCGAACAAAGTGGTACAAAAGAGGGTGGTGATGGACGGAGCATCAGAACCAATCAAACATTCACACCCAGTCAACAGATCTGGGTTTGATCCATAACCGTTCTTTAGCCCACTCTGCCACCCCAGTTCAGACATGGCCATATGCAAATCAGTCTGACCCTGTGCCTCATGGGAACAGTCCAGCCCAAACTGCCAAGCCATGCCTTCCCTGGACCGGAAACAAGCTTCCTAGGACCAGTTTCTGGCATTTCAGCCGTCTTCAGCCAGGCTTGCTTGAATCCAGTGGCAAAGTGAGCAAGGCACTCACGTCTGAGCATACCCTGCCAACTTATGGCGAACAAAGCGATAGAAAAGAGGGTGGTGATGGACGGAGCATCAGAACCAATCAAACATTCACACCCAGTCAACAGATCTGGGTTTGATCCATCACCTTTCTTTAGCCCACTCTGCCACCCCAGTTCTGACATGGCCATATGCAAATCAGTCTGACCCTGTGCCTCATGGGACCAGTCCAGCCCGAAATGCCAAGCCATGCCCTCCCTGGACCGGAAACAAGCTTCCTAGGACCAGTTTCTGGCATTTCAGCCGTCTTCAGCCAGGCTTGCTTGAATCCAGTGGCAAATTGAGCAAGGGACTCACGTCTGAGCATACCCTGCCAACTTATGGCGAACAAAGCGGTACAAAAGAGGGTGGTGATGGACGGAGCATCAGAACCAATCAAACACCCACACCCAGTCAACAGATCTGGGTTTGATCCATCACCGTTCTTTAGCCCACTCTGCCACCCCAGTTCTGACATGGCCATATGCAAATCAGTCTGACCTTGTGCCTCATGGGAACAGTCCAACCCGAACTGCCAAGCCATGCCTTCCCTGGACCGGAAACAAGCTTCCTAGGACCAGTTTCTGGCATTTCAGCCGTCTTCAGCCAGGCTTGCTTGAATCCAGTGGCAAAGTGAGCAAGGGGCTCACGTCTGAGCATACCCTGCCAACTTATGGCGAACAAAGCGGTACAAAAGAGGGAGGTGATGGACGGAGCATCAGAACCAATCAAACACTCACACCCAGTCAACAGATCTGGGTTTGATCCATCACCGTTCTTTAGCCCACTGTGCCACCCCAGTTCAGACATGGCCATATGCAAATCAGTCTGACCCTGTGCCTCATGGGAACAGTCCAGCCCGAACTGCCAAGCCATCCCTTTCCTGGACCGGAAACAAGCTTCCTAGAACCAGTTTCTGGCATTTCAGCCGCCTTCAGCCAGGCTTGCTTGAATCCAGTGGCAAAGTGAGGAAGGGACTCACGTCTGAGCATACCCTGCCAACTTATGACAAACAAAGCGGTACAAAAGAGGGTGGTGATGGACGGAGCATCAGAACCAATCAAACACTCACACCCAGTCAACAGATCTGGGTTTGATCCATCACTGTTCTTTAGCCCACTCTGCCACCCCAGTTCAGACATGGCCATATGCAAATCAGTCTGACTCTGTGCCTCATGGGAACAGTCCAGCCCGAAATGCCAAGCCATGCCTTCCCTGGACCGGAAACAAGCTTCCTAGGACCAGTTTCTGGCATTTCAGCCGTCTTCAGCCAGGCTTGCTTGAATCCTGTGGCAAAGTGAGCAAGGGACTCACGGCTGAGCATACCCTGCCAACTTATGGCGAACAAAGCGATAGAAAAGAGGGTGGTGATGGACGGAGCATCAGAACCAATCAAACATTCACACCCAGTCAACAGATCTGGGTTTGATCCATCACCGTTCTTTAGCCCACTCTGCCACCCCAGTTCAGACATGGCCATATGCAAATCAGTCTGACCCTGTGCCTCATGGGACCAGTCCAGCCCGAAATGCCAAGCCATGCCCTCCCTGGACCGGAAACAAGCTTCCTAGGACCAGTTTCTGGCATTTCAGCCGTCTTCAGCCAGGCTTGCTTGAATCCAGTGGCAAATTGAGCAAGGGACTCACGTCTGAGCATACCCTGCCAACTTATGGCGAACAAAGCGGTACAAAAGAGGGTGGTGATGGACGGAGCATCAGAACCAATCAAACACTCACACCCAGTCAACAGATCTGGGTTTGATCCATCACCGTTCTTTAGCCCACTCTGCCACCCCAGTTCAGACATGGCCATATGCAAATCAGTCTGACCTTGTGCCTCATGGGAACAGTCCAGCCCGAACTGCCAAGCCATGCCTTCCCTGGACCGGAAACAAGCTTCCTAGGACCAGTTTCTGGCATTTCAGCCGTCTTCAGCCAGGCTTGCTTGAATCCAGTGGCAAAGTGAGCAAGGGGCTCACGTCTGAGCATACCCTGCCAACTTATGGCGAACAAAGCGGTACAAAAGAGGGTGGTGATGGACGGAGCATCAGAACCAATCAAACATTCACACCCAGTCAACAGATCTGGGTTTGATCCATCACCGTTCTTTAGCCCACTGTGCCACCCCAGTTCAGACATGGCCATATGCAAATCAGTCTGACCCTGTGCCTCATGGTAACAGTCCAGCCCGAACTGCCAAGCCATGCCTTTCCTGGACCGGAAACAAGCTTCCTAGAACCAGTTTCTGGCATTTCAGCCGCCTTCAGCCAGGCTTGCTTGAATCCAGTGGCAAAGTGAGGAAGGGACTCACGTCTGAGCATACCCTGCCAACTTATGACAAACAAAGCGGTACAAAAGAGGGTGGTGATGGACGGAGCATCAGAACCAATCAAACACTCACACCCAGTCAACAGATCTGGGTTTGATCCATCACCGTTCTTTAGCCCACTCTGCCACCCCAGTTTAGACATGGTCATATGCAAATCAGTCTGACCCTGTACCTCATGGGAACAGTCCAGCCCGAACTGCCAAGCCATGCCTTCCCTGGACCGGAAACAAGCTTCCTAGGACCAGTTTCTGGCATTTCAGCCGTCTTCAGCCAGGCTTGCTTGAATCCAGTGGCAAAGTGAGCAAGGGACTCACGTCTGAGCATACCCTGCCAACTTATGGCGAAGAAAGCGGTACAAAAGAGGGTGGTGATGGACGGAGCATCAGAACCAATCAAACACTCACACCCAGTCAACAGATCTGGGTTTGATCCATCACCGTTCTTTAGCCCACTCTGCCACCCCAGTTCAGACATGGCCATATGCAAATCAGTCTGACCCTGTGCCTCATGGGAACAGTCCAGCCCGAACTGCCAAGCCATGCCTTCCCTGGACCGGAAACAAGCTTCCTAGGACCAGTTTCTGGCATTTCAGCCGTCTTCAGCCAGGCTTGCTTGAATCCAGTGGCAAAGTGAGCAAGGGACTCACGTCTGAGCATACCCTGCCATTTTATGGCGAACAAAGCGGTACAAAAGAGGGTGGTGATGGATGGAGCATCAGAACCAATCAAACACTCACACCCAGTCAACAGATCTGGGTTTGATCCATCACCGTTCTTTAGCCCACTCTGCCACCCCAGTTCAGACATGGCCATATGCAAATCAGTCTGACCTTGTGCCTCATGGGAACAGTCCAACCCGAACTGCCAAGCCATGCCTTCCCTGGACCGGAAACAAGCTTCCTAGGACCAGTTTCTGGCATTTCAGCCGTCTTCAGCCAGGCTTGCTTGAATCCAGTGGCAAAGTGAGCAAGGGGCTCACGTCTGAGCATACCCTGCCAACTTATGGCGAACAAAGCGGTACAAAAGAGGGAGGTGATGGACGGAGCATCAGAACCAATCAAACACTCACACCCAGTCAACAGATCTGGGTTTGATCCATCACCGTTCTTTAGCCCACTGTGCCACCCCAGTTCAGACATGGCCATATGCAAATCAGTCTGACCCTGTGCCTCATGGGAACAGTCCAGCCCGAACTGCCAAGCCATCCCTTTCCTGGACCGGAAACAAGCTTCCTAGAACCAGTTTCTGGCATTTCAGCCGCCTTCAGCCAGGCTTGCTTGAATCCAGTGGCAAAGTGAGGAAGGGACTCACGTCTGAGCATACCCTGCCAACTTATGACAAACAAAGCGGTACAAAAGAGGGTGGTGATGGACGGAGCATCAGAACCAATCAAACACTCACACCCAGTCAACAGATCTGGGTTTGATCCATCACTGTTCTTTAGCCCACTCTGCCACCCCAGTTCAGACATGGCCATATGCAAATCAGTCTGACTCTGTGCCTCATGGGAACAGTCCAGCCCGAAATGCCAAGCCATGCCTTCCCTGGACCGGAAACAAGCTTCCTAGGACCAGTTTCTGGCATTTCAGCCGTCTTCAGCCAGGCTTGCTTGAATCCTGTGGCAAAGTGAGCAAGGGACTCACGGCTGAGCATACCCTGCCAACTTATGGCGAACAAAGCGATAGAAAAGAGGGTGGTGATGGACGGAGCATCAGAACCAATCAAACATTCACACCCAGTCAACAGATCTGGGTTTGATCCATCACCGTTCTTTAGCCCACTCTGCCACCCCAGTTCAGACATGGCCATATGCAAATCAGTCTGACCCTGTGCCTCATGGGACCAGTCCAGCCCGAAATGCCAAGCCATGCCCTCCCTGGACCGGAAACAAGCTTCCTAGGACCAGTTTCTGGCATTTCAGCCGTCTTCAGCCAGGCTTGCTTGAATCCAGTGGCAAATTGAGCAAGGGACTCACGTCTGAGCATACCCTGCCAACTTATGGCGAACAAAGCGGTACAAAAGAGGGTGGTGATGGACGGAGCATCAGAACCAATCAAACACTCACACCCAGTCAACAGATCTGGGTTTGATCCATCACCGTTCTTTAGCCCACTCTGCCACCCCAGTTCAGACATGGCCATATGCAAATCAGTCTGACCTTGTGCCTCATGGGAACAGTCCAGCCCGAACTGCCAAGCCATGCCTTCCCTGGACCGGAAACAAGCTTCCTAGGACCAGTTTCTGGCATTTCAGCCGTCTTCAGCCAGGCTTGCTTGAATCCAGTGGCAAAGTGAGCAAGGGGCTCACGTCTGAGCATACCCTGCCAACTTATGGCGAACAAAGCGGTACAAAAGAGGGTGGTGATGGACGGAGCATCAGAACCAATCAAACATTCACACCCAGTCAACAGATCTGGGTTTGATCCATCACCGTTCTTTAGCCCACTGTGCCACCCCAGTTCAGACATGGCCATATGCAAATCAGTCTGACCCTGTGCCTCATGGTAACAGTCCAGCCCGAACTGCCAAGCCATGCCTTTCCTGGACCGGAAACAAGCTTCCTAGAACCAGTTTCTGGCATTTCAGCCGCCTTCAGCCAGGCTTGCTTGAATCCAGTGGCAAAGTGAGGAAGGGACTCACGTCTGAGCATACCCTGCCAACTTATGACAAACAAAGCGGTACAAAAGAGGGTGGTGATGGACGGAGCATCAGAACCAATCAAACACTCACACCCAGTCAACAGATCTGGGTTTGATCCATCACCGTTCTTTAGCCCACTCTGCCACCCCAGTTTAGACATGGTCATATGCAAATCAGTCTGACCCTGTACCTCATGGGAACAGTCCAGCCCGAACTGCCAAGCCATGCCTTCCCTGGACCGGAAACAAGCTTCCTAGGACCAGTTTCTGGCATTTCAGCCGTCTTCAGCCAGGCTTGCTTGAATCCAGTGGCAAAGTGAGCAAGGGACTCACGTCTGAGCATACCCTGCCAACTTATGGCGAAGAAAGCGGTACAAAAGAGGGTGGTGATGGACGGAGCATCAGAACCAATCAAACACTCACACCCAGTCAACAGATCTGGGTTTGATCCATCACCGTTCTTTAGCCCACTCTGCCACCCCAGTTCAGACATGGCCATATGCAAATCAGTCTGACCCTGTGCCTCATGGGAACAGTCCAGCCCGAACTGCCAAGCCATGCCTTCCCTTGCCCGGAAACAAGCTTCCTAGGACCAGTTTCTGGCATTTCAGCCGTCTTCAGCCAGGCTTGCTTGAATCCAGTGGCAAAGTGAGCAAGGGACTCACGTCTGAGCATACCCTGCCATTTTATGGCGAACAAAGCGGTACAAAAGAGGGTGGTGATGGACGGAGCATCAGAACCAATCAATCATTCACACCCAGTCAACAGATCTGGGTTTGATTCATCAACGTTCTTTAGCCCACTCTGCCACCCCAGTTCAGACATGGCCATATGCAAATCAGTCTGACCCTGTGCCTCATGGGAACAGTCCAGCCCGAAATGCCAAGCCATGCCCTCCCTGGACCGGAAACAAGCTTCCTAAGACCAGTTTCTGGCATTTCAGCCGTTTTCAGCCAGGCTTGATTGAATCCAGTGGCAAATTGAGCAAGGGACTCACGTCTGAGCATACCCTGCCAACTTATGGCGAACAAAGCGGTATAAAAGAGGGTGGTGATGGACGGAGCATCAGAACCAATCAAACATTCACACCCAGTCAACAGATCTGGGTTTGATCCATCACCGTTCTTTAGCCCACTCTGCCACCCCAGTTCAGACATGGCCATATGCAAATCAGTCTGACTCTGTGCCTCATGGGAACAGTCCAGCCCGAAATGCCAAGCCATGCCTTCCCTGGACCGGAAACAAGCTTCCTAGGACCAGTTTCTGGCATTTCAGCCGTCTTCAGCCAGGCTTGCTTGAATCCAGTGGCAAAGTGAGCAAGGGACTCACGTCTGAGCATACCCTGCCAACTTATGGCGAACAAAGCGGTACAAAAGAGGGTGGTGATGGACGGAGCATCAGAACCAATCAAACACTCACACCCAGTCAACAGATCTGGGTTTGATCCATCACCGTTCTTTAGCCCACTCTGCCACCCCAGTTCAGACATGGTCATATGCAAATCAGTCTGACCCTGTACCTCATGGGAACAGTCCAGCCCGAACTGCCAAGCCATGCCTTCCCTGGACCGGAAACAAGCTTCCTAGGACCAGTTTCTGGCATTTCAGCCGTCTTCAGCCAGGCTTGCTTGAATCCAGTGGCAAAGTGAGCAAGGGACTCACGTCTGAGCATACCCTGCCAACTTATGGCGAACAAAGCGGTACAAAAGAGGGTGGTGATGGACGGAGCATCAGAACCAATCAATCATTCACACCCAGTCAACAGATCTGGGTTTGATTTATCAACGTTCTTTAGCCCACTCTGCCACCCCAGTTCAGACATGGCCATATGCAAATCAGTCTGACCCTGTGCCTCATGGGAACAGTCCAGCCCGAAATGCCAAGCCATGCCCTCCCTGGACCGGAAACAAGCTTCCTAGGACCAGTTTCTGGCATTTCAGCCGTCTTCAGCCAGGCTTGATTGAATCCAGTGGCAAATTGAGCAAGGGACTCACGTCTGAGCATACCCTGCCAACTTATGGCGAACAAAGCGGTACAAAAGAGGGTGGTGATGGACGGAGCATCAGAACCAATCAAACATTCACACCCAGTCAACAGATCTGGGTTTGATCCATCGCCGTTCTTTAGCCCACTCTGCCACCCCAGTTCAGACATGGCCATATGCAAATGAGTCTGACTCTGTGCCTCATGGGAACAGTCCAGCCCGAAATGCCAAGCCATGCCTTCCCTGGACCGGAAACAAGCTTCCTAGGACCAGTTTCTGGCATTTCAGCCGTCTTCAGCCAGGCTTGCTTGAATCCAGTGGCAAAGTGAGCAAGGGACTCACGTCTGAGCATACCCTGCCAACTTATGGCGAACAAAGCGGTACAAAAGAGGGTGGTGATGGACGGAGCATCAGAACCAATCAAACACTCACACCCAGTCAACAGATCTGGGTTTGATCCATCACCGTTCTTTAGCCCACTCTGCCACCCCAGTTCAGACATGGTCATATGCAAATCAGTCTGACCCTGTACCTCATGGGAACAGTCCAGCCCGAACTGCCAAGCCATGCCTTCCCTGGACCGGAAACAAGCTTCCTAGGACCAGTTTCTGGCATTTCAGCCGTCTTCAGCCAGGCTTGCTTGAATCCAGTGGCAAAGTGAGCAAGGGACTCACGTCTGAGCATACCCTGCCAACTTATGGCGAAAAAAGCGGTACAAAAGAGGGTGGTGATGGACGGAGCATCAGAACCAATCAAACACTCACACCCAGTCAACAGATCTGGGTTTGATCCATCACCGTTCTTTAGCCCACTCTGCCACCCCAGTTCAGACATGGCCATATGCAAATCAGTCTGACCCTGTGCCTCATGGGAACAGTCCAGCCCGTGCTGCCAAGCCATGCCTTCCCTGGACCGGAAACAAGCTTCCTAGGACCAGTTTCTGGCATTTCAGCCGTCTTCAGCCAGGCTTGCTTGAATCCAGTGGCAAAGTGAGCAAGGGACTCACGTCTGAGCATACCCTGCCAACTTATGGCGAACAAAGCGATAGAAAAGAGGGTGGTGATGGACGGAGCATCAGAACCAATCAAACATTCACACCCAGTCAACAGATCTGGGTTTGATCCATCACCGTTCTTTAGCCCACTCTGCCACCCCAGTTCAGACATGGCCATATGCAAATCAGTCTGACCCTGTGCCTCATGGGACCAGTCCAGCCCGAAATGCCAAGCCATGCCCTCCCTGGACCGGAAACAAGCTTCCTAGGACCAGTTTCTGGCATTTCAGCCGTCTTCAGCCAGGCTTTCTTGAATCCAGTGGCAAATTGAGCAAGGGACTCACGTCTGAGCATACCCTGCCAACTTATGGCGAACAAAGCGGTACAAAAGAGGGTGGTGATGGGCGGAGCATCAGAACCAATCAAACACTCACACCCAGTCAACAGATCTGGGTTTGATCCATCACCGTTGTTTAGCCCACTCTGCCACCCCAGTTCAGACATGGCCATATGCAAATCAGTCTGACCTTGTGCCTCATGGGAACAGTCCAGCCCGAACTGCCAAGCCATGCCTTCCCTGGACCGGAAACAAGCTTCCTAGGACCAGTTTCTGGCATTTCAGCCGTCTTCAGCCAGGCTTGCTTGAATCCAGTGGCAAAGTGAGCAAGGGGCTCACGTCTGAGCATACCCTGCCAACTTATGGCGAACAAAGCGGTACAAAAGAGGGTGGTGATGGACGGAGCATCAGAACCAATCAAACACTCACACCCAGTCAACAGATCTGGGTTTGATCCATCACCGTTCTTTAGCCCACTGTGCCACCCCAGTTCAGACATGGCCATATGCAAATCAGTCTGACCCTGTGCCTCATGGTAACAGTCCAGCCCGAACTGCCAAGCCATGCCTTTCCTGGACCGGAAACAAGCTTCCTAGAACCAGTTTCTGGCATTTCAGCCGCCTTCAGCCAGGCTTGCTTGAATCCAGTGGCATAGTGAGGAAGGGACTCACGTCTGAGCATACCCTGCCAACTTATGACAAACAAAGCGGTACAAAAGAGGGTGGTGATGGACGGAGCATCAGAACCATTCAAACACTCACACCCAGTCAACAGATCTGGTTTTGATCCATCACTGTTCTTTAGCCCACTCTGCCACCCCAGTTCAGACATGGCCATATGCAAATCAGTCTGACTCTGTGCCTCATGGGAACAGTCCAGCCCGAAATGCCAAGCCATGCCTTCCCTGGACCGGAAACAAGCTTCCTAGGACCAGTTTCTGGCATTTCAGCCGTCTTCAGCCAGGCTTGCTTGAATCCAGTGGCAAAGTGAGCAAGGGACTCACGTCTGAGCATACCCTGCCAACTTATGGCGAAGAAAGCGGTACAAAAGAGGGTGGTGATGGACGGTGCATCAGAACCAATCAAACACTCACACCCAGTCAACAGATCTGGGTTTGATCCATCACCGTTCTTTAGCCCACTCTGCCACCCCAGTTCAGACATGGCCATATGCAAATCAGTCTGACCCTGTGCCTCATGGGAACAGTCCAGCCCGAACTGCCAAGCCATGCCTTCCCTGGACCGGAAACAAGCTTCCTAGGACCAGTTTCTGGCATTTCAGCCGTCTTCAGCCAGGCTTGCTTGAATCCAGTGGCAAAGTGAGCAAGGGACTCACGTCTGAGCATACCCTGCCAACTTATGGCGAACAAAGCGGTACAAAAGAGGGTGGTGATGGACGGAGCATCAGAACCAATCAATCATTCACACCCAGTCAACAGATCTGGGTTTGATTCATCAACGTTCTTTAGCCCACTCTGCCACCCCAGTTCATACATGGCCATATGCAAATCAGTCTGACCCTGTGCCTCATGGGAACAGTCCAGCCCGAAATGCCAAGCCATGCCCTCCCTGGACCGGAAACAAGCTTCCTAGGACCAGTTTCTGGCATTTCAGCCGTCTTCAGCCAGGCTTGATTGAATCCAGTGGCAAATTGAGCAAGGGACTCACGTCTGAGCATACCCTGCCAACTTATGGCGAACAAAGTGGTACAAAAGAGGGTGGTGATGGACTTAGCATCAGAACCAATCAAACACTCACACCCAGTCAACAGATCTGGGTTTGATCCATCACCGTTCTTTAGCCCACTCTGCCACCCCAGTTCAGACATGGCCATATGCAAATCAGTCTGACCCTGTGCCTCATGGGACCAGTCCAGCCCGAAATGCCAAGCCATGCCCTCCCTGGACCGGAAACAAGCTTCCTAGGACCAGTTTCTGGCATTTCAGCCGTCTTCAGCCAGGCTTGCTTGAATCCAGTGTCAAATTGAGCAAGGGGTTCACGTCTGAGCAAACCCTGCCAACTTTTGGCGAACAAAGCGGTACAAAAGAGGGTGGTGATGGACGGAGCATCAGAACCAATCAAACACTCACACCCAGTCAACAGATCTGGGTTTGATCCATCACCGTTCTTTAGCCCACTCTGCCACCCCAGTTCAGACATGGCCATATGCAAATCAGTCTGACCCTGTGCCTCATGGGAACAGTCCAGCCCGAACTGCCAAGCCATGCCTTTCCTGGACTGGAAACAAGCTTCCTAGGACCAGTTTCTGGCATTTCAGCCGTCTTCAGCCAGGCTTGCTTGAATCCAGTGGCAAAGTGAGCAAGGGACTCACGTCTGAGCATACCCTGCCAACTTATGGCAAACAAAGCGGTACAAAAGAGGGTGGTGATGGACGGAGCATCAGAACCAATCAAACACTCACACCCAGTCAACAGATCTGGGTTTGATCCATCACCGTTCTTTAGCCCACTCTGCCACCCCAGTTCAGACATGGCCATATGCAAATCAGTCTGACCCTGTGCCTCATGGGAACAGTCCAGCCCGAACTGCCAAGCCATGCCTTCCCTGGACCAGAAACAAGCTTCCTAGGACCAGTTTCTGGCATTTCAGCCGTCTTCAGCCAGGCTTGCTTGAATCCAGTGGCAAAGTGAGCAAGGGACTCACGTCTGAGCATACCCTGCCAACTTATGGCAAACAAAGCGGTACAAAAGAGGGTGGTGATGGACGGAGCATCAGAACCAATCAAACACTCACACCCAGTCAACAGATCTGGGTTTGATCCATCACCGTTCTTTAGCCCACTGTGCCACCCCAGTTCACACATGGCCATATGCAAATCAGTCTGACCCTGTGCCTCATGGGAACAGTCCAGCCCGAACTGCCAAGCCATGACTTCCCTGGACCGGAAACAAGCTTCCTAGGACCAGTTTCTGGCATTTCAGCCGTCTTCAGCCAGGCTTGCTTGAATCTAGTGGCAAAGTGAGCAAGGGACTCACGTCTGAGCATACCCTGCCAACTTATGGCGAACAAAGCGGTACAAAAGAGGGTGGTGATGGACGGAGCATCAGAACCAATCAAACATTCACACCCAGTCAACAGATCTGGGTTTGATCCATCACCGTTCTTTAGCCCACTCTGCCACCCCAGTTCAGACCTGGCCATATGCAAATCAGTCTGACCCTGTGCCTCATGGGAACAGTCCAGCCCGAAATGCCAAGCCATGCCCTCCCTGGACCGGAAACAAGCTTCCTAGGACCAGTTTCTGGCATTTCAGCCGTATTCAGACAGGATTGCTTGAATCCAGTGGCAAATTGAGCAAGGGACTCACGTCTGAGCATACCCTGCCAACTTATGGCGAACAAAGCAGTACAAAAGAGGGTGGCGTTGGACGGAGCATCAGAACCAATCAAACACTAACACCCAGTCAACAGATCTGGGTTTGATCCATCACCGTTCTTTAGCCCACTCTGCCACCCCAGTTCAGACATGGCCATATGCAAATCAGTCTGACCCTGTGCCTCATGGGAACAGTCCAGCCCGAACTGCCAAGTCATGCCTTCCCTGGACCGGAAACAAGCTTCCTAGGACCAGTTTCTGGCATTTCAGCTGTCTTCAGCCAGGCTTGCTTGAATCCAGTGGCAAAGTGAGCAAGGGACTCACGTCTGAGCATACCCTGCCAACTTATGGCGAACAAAGCGGTACAAAAGAGGGTGGTGATAGACGGAGCATCAGAACCAATCAAACACTCACACCCAGTCAACAGATCTGGGTTTGATCCATCACCGTTCTTTAGCCCACTCTGCCACCCCAGTTCAGACATGGCCATATGCAAATCAGTCTGACCCTGTGCCTCATGGGAACAGTCCAGCCCGAACTGCCAAGCCATGCCTTCCCTGGACCGGAAACAAGCTTCCTAGGACCAGTTTCTGGCATTTCAGCCGTCTTCAGCTAGGCTTGCTTGAATCCAGTGGCAAAGTGAGCAAGGGACTCACGTCTGAGCATACCCTACCAACTTATGGCGAACAAAGCGGTACAAAAGAGGGTGGTGATGGACGGAGCATCAGAACCAATCAAACATTCACACCCAGTCAACAGATCTGGGTTTGATCCATCACCGTTCTTTAGCCCACTCTGCCACCCCAGTTAAGACATGGCCATATGCAAATCAGTCTGACCCTGTGCCTCATGGGACCAGTCCAGCCCGAAATGCCAAGCCATGCCCTCCCTGGACCGGAAACAAGCTTCCTAGGACCAGTTTCTGGCATTTCAGCCGTCTTCAGCCAGGCTTGCTTGAATCCAGTGGCAAATTGAGCAAGGGACTCACGTCTGAGCATACCCTGCCAACTTATGGCGAACAAAGCATTACAAAAGAGGGTGGTGATGGACGGAGCATCAGAACCAATCAAACACTCACACCCAGTCAACAGATCTGGGTTTGATCCATCACCGTTCTTTAGCCCACTCTGCCACCCCAGTTCAGACATGGCCATATGCAAATCAGTCTGACCCTGTGCCTCATGGGAACAGTCCAGCCCGAACTGCCAAGCCATGCATTCCCTGGACCGGAAACAAGCTTCCTAGGACCAGTTTCTGGCATTTCAGCCGTCTTCAGCCAGGCTTGCTTGAATCCAGTGGCAAAGTGAGCAAGGGACTCACGTCTGAGCACACGCTGCCAACTTATGGCAAACAAAGCGGTACAAAAGAGGGTGGTGATGGACGGAGCATCAGAACCAATCAAACACTCACACCCAGTCAACAGATCTGGGTTTGATCCATCACCGTTCTTTAGCCCACTCTGCAACCCCAGTTCAGACATGGCTATATGCAAATCAGTCTGACCCTGTGCCTCATGGGAATAGTCCAGCCCGAACTGCCAAGCCATGCCTTCCCTGGACCGGAAACAAGCTTCCTAGGACCAGTTTCTGGCATTTCAGCCGTCTTCAGCCAGGCTTGCTTGAATCCAGTGGCAAAGTGAGCAAGGGACTCACGTCTGAGCATACCCTGCCAACTTATGGTGAACAAAGCGGTACAAAAGAGGGTGGTGATGGACGGAGCATCAGAACCAATCAAACACTCACACCCAGTCAACAGATCTGGGTTTGATCCATCACCGTTCTTTAGCCCACTCTGCCACCCCAGTTCAGACATGGCCATATGCAAATCAGTCTGACCCTGTGCCTCATGGGAACAGTCCAGCCCGAACTGCCAAGCCATGCCTTCCCGGGACCGGAAACAAGCTTACCAGGACCAGTTTCTGGCATTTCAGCCGTCTTCAGCCAGGCTTGCTTGAATCCAGTGGCAAAGTGAGCAAGGGACTCACATCTGAGCATAGCCTGCCAACTTATGGCGAAGAAAGCGGTACAAAAGAGGGTGGTGATGGACGGAGCATCAGAACCAATCAAACACTCACACCCAGTCAACAGATCTGGGTTTGATCCATCACCGTTCTTTAGCCCACTCTGCCACCCCAGTTCAGACATGGCCATATGCAAATCAGTCTGACCCTGTGCCTCATGGGAACAGTCCAGCCCGAACTGCCAAGCCATGCCTTCCCTGGACCGGAAACAAGCTTCCTAGGACCAGTTTCTGGCATTTCAGCCATCTTCAGCCAGGCTTGCTTGAATCCAGTGGCAAAGCGAGCAAGGGACTCACGTCTGAGCATACCCTGCCAACTTATGGCGAACAAAGCGGTACAAAAGAGGGTGGTGATGGACGGAGCATCAGAACCAATCAAACACTCACACCCAGTCAACAGATCTGGGTTTGATCCATCACCGTTCTTTAGCCCACTCTGCCACCCCCGTTCAGACATGGCCATATGCAAATCAGTCTGACCCTGTGCCTCATGGGAACAGTCCAGCCCGAACTGCCAAGCCATGCCTTCCCTGGACCGGAAACAAGCTTCCTAGGACCAGTTTCTGGCATTTCAGCCGTCTTCAGCCAGGCTTGCTTGAATCCAGTGGCAAAGTGAGCAAGGGACTCACGTCTGAGCATACCCTGCCATCTTATGGCAAACAAAGCGGTACAAAAGAGGGTGGTGATGGACGGAGCATCAGAACCAATCAAACACTCACACCCAGTCAACAGATCTGGGTTTGATCCATCACCGTTCTTTAGCCCACTCTGCCACCCCAGTTCAGACATGGCCATATGCAAATCAGTCTGACCCTGTGCCTAATGGGAACAGTCCAGCCCGAACTGCCAAGCCATGCCTTCCCTGGACCGGAAACAAGCTTCCTAGGACCAGTTTCTGGCATTTCAGCCATCTTCAGCCAGGCTTGCTTGAATCCAGTGGCAAAGTGAGCAAGGGACTCACGTCTGAGCATACCCTGCCAACTTATGGCAAACAAAGCGGTACAAAAGAGGGTGGTGATGGACGGAGCATCAGAACCAATCAAACACTCACACCCAGTCAACAGATCTGGGTTTGATCCATCACCGTTCTTTAGCCCACTGTGCCACCCCAGTTCAGACATGGCCATATGCAAATCAGTCTGACCCTGTGCCTCATGGGAACAGTCCAGCCCGAACTGCCAAGCCATGCCTTCCCTGGACCGGAAACAAGCTTCCTAGGACCAGTTTCTGGCATTTCAGCCGTCTTCAGCCAGGCTTGCTTGAATCCAGTGGCAAAGTGAGCAAGGGACTCACATCTGAGCATAGCCTGCCAACTTATGGCGAAGAAAGCGGTACAAAAGAGGGTGGTGATGGACGGAGCATCAGAACCAATCAAACACTCACACCCAGTCAACAGATCTGGGTTTGATCCATCACCGTTCTTTAGCCCACTCTGCCACCCCAGTTCAGACATGGCCATATGCAAATCAGTCTGACCCTGTGCCTCATGGGAACAGTCCAGCCCGAACTGCCAAGCCATGCCTTCCCTGGACCGGAAACAAGCTTCCTAGGACCAGTTTCTGGCATTTCAGCCATCTTCAGCCAGGCTTGCTTGAATCCAGTGGCAAAGTGAGCAAGGGACTCACGTCTGAGCATACCCTGCCAACTTATGGCGAACAAAGCGGTACAAAAGAGGGTGGTGATGGACGGAGCATCAGAACCAATCAAACACTCACACCCAGTCAACAGATCTGGGTTTGATCCATCACCGTTCTTTAGCCCACTCTGCCACCCCCGTTCAGACATGGCCATATGCAAATCAGTCTGACCCTGTGCCTCATGGGAACAGTCCAGCCCGAACTGCCAAGCCATGCCTTCCCTGGACCGGAAACAAGCTTCCTAGGACCAGTTTCTGGCATTTCAGCCGTCTTCAGCCAGGCTTGCTTGAATCCAGTGGCAAAGTGAGCAAGGGACTCACGTCTGAGCATACCCTGCCATCTTATGGCAAACAAAGCGGTACAAAAGAGGGTGGTGATGGACGGAGCATCAGAACCAATCAAACACTCACACCCAGTCAACAGATCTGGGTTTGATCCATCACCGTTCTTTAGCCCACTCTGCCACCCCAGTTCAGACATGGCCATATGCAAATCAGTCTGACCCTGTGCCTAATGGGAACAGTCCAGCCCGAACTGCCAAGCCATGCCTTCCCTGGACCGGAAACAAGCTTCCTAGGACCAGTTTCTGGCATTTCAGCCATCTTCAGCCAGGCTTGCTTGAATCCAGTGGCAAAGTGAGCAAGGGACTCACGTCTGAGCATACCCTGCCAACTTATGGCAAACAAAGCGGTACAAAAGAGGGTGGTGATGGACGGAGCATCAGAACCAATCAAACACTCACACCCAGTCAACAGATCTGGGTTTGATCCATCACCGTTCTTTAGCCCACTGTGCCACCCCAGTTCAGACATGGCCATATGCAAATCAGTCTGACCCTGTGCCTCATGGGAACAGTCCAGCCCGAACTGCCAAGCCATGCCTTCCCTGGACCGGAAACAAGCTTCCTAGGACCAGTTTCTGGAATTTCAGCCGTCTTCAGCCAGGCTTGCTTGAATCCAGTGGCAAAGTGAGCAAGGGACTCACGTCTGAGCATACCCTGCCAACTTATGGCGAACAAAGCGGTACAAAAGAGGGTGGTGATGGACGGAGCATCAGAACCAATCAAACATTCACACCCAGTCAACAGATCTGGGTTTGATCCATCACCGTTCTTTAGCCCACTCTGCCACCCCAGTTCAGACCTGGCCATATGCAAATCAGTCTGACCCTGTGCCTCATGGGAACAGTCCAGCCCGAAATGCCAAGCCATGCCCTCCCTGGACCGGAAACAAGCTTCACAGGACCAGTTTCTGGCATTTCAGCCGTATTCAGCCAGGCTTGCTTGAATCCAGTGGCAAATTGAGCAAGGGACTCATACATATACGGTCTCCTGAGGCGGAAGCCGGGAGCTAGGCACTTGTAATTTTTATTTTTAAAATTGTATTTGCTCTTGTTTTTAACTTCTGTGCACGAGCTCACCTACCTATATTGCGCCGACTGCACCACCTTGCTAGCAGGCTCACGGACTCAGCAAATCCCAGCAGCAGAGCAGGGACAGTCAGGGAACGCTTTCGTGCCCCCGGGGTCCCGGATCACGTGACCACCAGGGAGGGCAAAGGTCAGGGTTAGTGCTCCAGGCGGTGTGACAGCCTGACACTATATAAACCAGTTATGTGCCGGCCGCACAGCGGACGCGCGCAGCGGGCGCGCCGCTTGCGCGCCGAAGGTGCGCCTAAGGTAAGCCCGTCTGCGCCCGTCCGCGCCTTGGCCGCACTTAGCACTTATGACCCCTTTCTGTTTCACAGTCCGGGCAGTCGGTCCCGTATCTGTTACTCTAGTGATATGCTGAGAAAGCTCAATAACTCTGGGCACACCCCAGCATGTCGTCGCATCATGCCATATCACACTGCTTGCCAAGCACACCTGCGTTGTCAAGATTGTCACATTTCTCTTCCCCTGCTCATCCCTTATAAACGTTTGGTCTCTCCTCCTCATGCTCTTCCCACCGCAGAAGTGACTATTACACCACCGCTGAAGTGTCTCCTGCTTAACACCAGATCGTTAGTTAAGCATAGCACCGAATGTGCCCTGCTTATCGACCAGAGTGACACTGACATTGCTTTTCTGACCGAATCCTGGACTGATAGCGCTTCCGGACCTGACCTTATTGCCGCCTCGCCCCCAGGCTATAATCATCTAATGCTTAATCGTCCACTCAGAAGGGGTGGAGGCTTAGCAATTATTTATCGCTCCCACCTGAAGGTCACTACTACTGACACCTCATCCCCGGAATGCGAAGCTCTGGACTTTCAAATTCAGTTTTCACCTAAACACGCGTTTAAAGGCTCGCTTTTATATAGACCTCCAGGCCCCAAGTCTAAATTCCTTCTCTATTTAGGGAAGGCACTGGAACACGATATTAATAATGCCAATACCACCATTCTTGGTGACTTCAATTTCCATCTGGAAGCCATCTTAGATCCGGACACGGACCAACTTTTTAGCCTTATGGACTGCGCCGAACTCTCCCAGGTAGTGCAGGGTCCTACACACAAGGCAGGCCACACTCTGGATGGCATTTTCACTAATAATTCTAATCTGACCTTTTCCAGTTGTCTCCCACTTACCTGGTCAGATCATCAGGTTGTATTTTTCCAGCTTGCCTGTCCCAATTCCACTAATCCAAATCCCACTCGTCATACTGCTCTTGTTAGGAAATGGAACAAAATCCATGAGTACGACGCTATATCTACCCTTATTGCTACTTTCCCCTCCCTTTCACCAGATCCCAATACAGCTGCGGCGTCTTACCACGGCTGGATTAAACAAGCAGGAGACAAACTCGCACCGCTTACCAAAATCCGCTGTACTAGAAGCTCTCCTACGGCGCCCTGGTACAATGCCGCTCTCAAAAACAAGAAGCTGGAGTGTAAGAAATTGGAGCGTCAATGGCGTCGGCATTACACTATGGAGGACAAATACAGCTATAGAGCCTCCATTTCTCAATATAAACTTCTACTCCACACTTCTAAACAACAATACTTTGCGGACAGGATTACTAAATCTAAAAATTCATCTAAAGAACTGTTTCAGATCGTATCTTCTCTTTCAACGCCCCCTCTTTCCCCGGTTGTGGCAAGCCAAGAACTCTGTGAGGACATAGCCGAGTTTTTCTTTAATAAAGTTAGCCACATCTTCAATTCCTTTTCCCCTTTCACTAATGATATATCCATACCAGTCTCCCTTGGCTCTACTTTTTCAGCAGCTGCTGAATTAAACAGCCCTACACTTATGTCCTTTGCCCCCATGACCACCACAGAAATTATGAAGCTTATCACTAATGCCAAGTCTGGCTCCCCTTTGGACCCCAGTCCTGTTGCCTTTATTAAAATGGCTCTTCAGCCAACTGCCGTAGCCCTTACAGATATTTTCAATAACTGCTTACAAACTGGTATCTTTCCATCAATATGGAAAATAGCATCCATAGTTCCCCTTCTAAAGAAACCCTCGCTTGACCCAGGCAATCCCAACAATTTTAGGCCAATTTCCCGTCTTCCCCTACCGGCAAAAATACTGGAGAAGGCCATTAACAGCCAATTGAGCACCTTCTTGGGCACGAACAATCTCCTTGACCCCACTCAATACGGCTTTCGAAGTGCTCACAGTACAGAAACGGCCCTGCTAAAATCAACGGATGAAATTAAAACCTCCTTAGACCAGGGTGGTCACGCAGCACTTATTATGCTTGACCTCTCTGCAGCCTTCGACACCGTGAATCATGCCACTCTTCTTGCTAGACTGCATGAGATCGGTGTCGGAGGCTCAGCATTGGAGCTGCTCTCATCCTTTTTAGCGGGGAGAGTAAGCTCAGTTGCCCTGGGAAAATTTACGTCTAAGCCATTTAGGCTTCCTTGTGGGGTGCCACAGGGCTCCTCCATCAGCCCCACGCTGTTTAATGTTTATGTCACCTCACTTGCCCCACTGATCAAGTCATTTGGTTTCTCCCTTACGTCATATGCAGACGATACACAGATCGTGGTTTCTCTCTCACCCCAGAATGTTGCTTCTGCCCCTCTTCGATTCAAGGAGTGCATCGCGGCGGTAGGCTCCTGGATGGCTGATAACAGTCTTAAGTTGAACACTGATAAGACTGAGGTTGTTGTCTTTGGCAACAACCCGGTTTTTTGGAATCCATCTTGGTGGCCAGATAACATGGGCTTACTACCAGAACCTACATCCAAAGTAAAAAATTTAGGCATTTATCTTGATGATAAATTGTCTTTTAAGGACCAAATCAATACCATTGTTTCTTCCACTTCCCATCTGCTTAGGACTTGCAGGAAGTTGCTCCCCTACCTCCCCAAATCCTGCCAACAGACGGTCATTACATCTCTTGTTATGCCTAAATTGGATTATTGTAACAGCATTTATCTAAACTTACAAGAAGGCCTGTTAGGGAAGTTACAGCGGGTCCAGAATACAGCAGCAAGACTCCTGACCCAGACTCCCAAATTTGCGCCCATTAAGGATAAAATCAAAGAGCTTCATTGGCTCCCGGTCAGGCGCAGAATTCAATTTAAATCTCTGTGCATAGTCCACAGAGCTCTATATAAACTGGGCCCACAACACCTTCAACAAAACATCACTTGGTATTCCCCTGCTAGATCTTTACGCTCTTCTGAAGCCAAATTGGCTACGGTCCCCTTCATTCGTAAGGCTACTTGGGGCGGCAAGCGCTTCACCTTTGCAGCCCCCAAACTTTGGAATGATTTACCCCTTCGCTTAAGATCGATTGATAATCATCTTATGTTCCGGAAGGCCCTCAAAACCTGGCTTTTTACTCTCTAGCGCTCCATTGTTGTTCCCTCATGGATTCTGTATTGACAAAGGGCCAGGACACCTCCGGGTAGCAGCCGCGCTATATAAATTAAATTAACATTAACATTAACATTAACTCACGTCTGAGCATACCCTGCCAACTTATGGCGAACAAAGCGGTACAAAAGAGGGTGGCGTTGGACGGAGCATCAGAACCAATCAAACACTAACACCCAGTCAACAGATCTGGGTTTGATCCATCACCGTTCTTTAGCCCACTCTGCCACCCCAGTTCAGACATGGCCATATGCAAATCAGTCTGACCCTGTGCCTCATGGGAACAGTCCAGCCCGAACTGCCAAGTCATGCCTTCCCTGGACCGGAAACAAGCTTCCTAGGACCAGTTTCTGGCATTTCAGCCGTCTTCGGCCAGGCTTGCTTGAATCCAGTGGCAAAGTGAGCAAGGGACTCACGTCTGAGCATACCCTGCCAACTTATGGCGAACAAAGCGGTACAAAAGAGGGTGGTGATAGACGGAGCATCAGAACCAATCAAACACTCACACCCAGTCAACAGATCTGGGTTTGATCCATCACCGTTCTTTAGCCCACTCTGCCACCCCAGTTCAGACATGGCCATATGCAAATCAGTCTGACCCTGTGCCTCATGGGAACAGTCCAGCCCGAACTGCCAAGCCATGCCTTCCCTGGACCGGAAACAAGCTTCCTAGGACCAGTTTCTGGCATTTCAGCCGTCTTCAGCTAGGCTTGCTTGAATCTAGTGGCAAAGTGAGCAAGGGACTCACGTCTGAGCATACCCTACCAACTTAATGCGAACAAAGCGGTACAAAAGAGGGTGGTGATGGACGGAGCATCAGAACCAATCAAACATTCACACCCAGTCAACAGATCTGGGTTTGATCCATCACCGTTCTTTAGCCCACTCTGCCACCCCAGTTAAGACATGGCCATATGCAAATCAGTCTGACCCTGTGCCTCATGGGACCAGTCCAGCCCGAAATGCCAAGCCATGCCCTCCCTGGACCGGAAACAAGCTTCCTAGGACCAGTTTCTGGCATTTCAGCCGTCTTCAGCCAGGCTTGCTTGAATCCAGTGGCAAAGTGAGCAAGGGACTCACGTCTGAGCATCCCCTGCCAACTTATGGCGAACAAAGCGGTACAAAAGAGGGTGGTGATGGACGGAGCATCAGAACCAATCAAACACTCACACCCAGTCCACAGATCTGGGTTTGATCCATCACCGTTCTTTAGCCCACTCTGCCACCCCAGTTCAGGCATGGCCATATGCAAATCAGTCTGACCCTGTGCCTCATGGGAACAGTCCAGCCCGAACTGCCAAGCCATGCCTTCCCTGGACCAGAAACAAGCTTCCTAGGACCAGTTTCTGGCATTTCAGCCGTCTTCAGCCAGGCTTGCTTGAATCCAGTGGCAAATTGAGCAAGGGACTCATGTCGGAGCATACCCTGCCAACTTATGGGGAACAAAGCGGTACAAAAGAGGGTGGTGATGGACGGAGCATCAGAACCAATCAAACACTCACACCCAGTCAACAGATCTGGGTTTGATCCATCACCGTTCTTTAGCCCACTCTGCCACCCCAGTTCAGACATGGCCATATGCAAATCAGTCTGACCTTGTGCCTCATGGGAACAGTCCAGCCTGAACTGACAAGCCATGCCTTCCCTGGACCGGAAACAAGCTTACTAGGACCAGTTTCTGGCATTTCAGCCGTCTTCAGCAAGGCTTGCTTGAATCCAGTGGCAAAGCGAGCAAGGGGCTCACGTCTGAGCATACCCTGCCAACTTATGGCGAACAAAGCGGTACAAAAGAGGGTGGTGATGGACGGAGCATCAGAACCAATCAAACACTCACACCCAGTCAACAGATCTGGGTTTGATCCATCACCGTTCTTTAGCCCACTGTGCCACCCCAGTTCAGACATGGCCATATGCAAATCAGTCTGACCCTGTGCCTCATGGGAACAGTCCAGCCCGAACTGCCAAGCCATGCCTTTCCTGGATTGGAAACAAGCTTCCTAGGACCAGTTTCTGGCATTTCAGCCATCTTCAGCCAGGCTTGCTTGAATCCAGTGGCAAAGTGAGCAAGGGACTCACGTCTGAGCATACCCTGCCAACTTATGGCGAACAAAGCGGTACCAAAGAGGGTGGTGATGGACGGAGCATCAGAACCAATCAAACACTCACACCCAGTCAACAGATCTGGGTTTGATCCATCACCGTTCTTTAGCCCACTCTGCCACCCCAGTTCAGACATGGCCATATGCAAATCAGTCTGACCCTGTGCCTCATGGGAACAGTCCAGCCCGAACTGCCAAGCCATGCCTTCCCTGGACCGGAAACAAGCTTCCTAGGACCAGTTTCTGGCATTTCAGCCGTCTTCAGCCAGGCTTGCTTGAATCCAGTGGCAAAGCAAGCAAGGGACTCACGTCTGAGCATACCCTGCCAACTTATGGCGAACAAAGCGGTACAAAAGAGGGTGGTGATGGATGGAGCATCAGAACCAATCAAACATTCACACCCAGTCAACAGATCTGGGTTTGATCCATCACCGTTCTTTAGCCCACTCTGCCACCCCAGTTCAGACATGGCTATATGCAAATCAGTCTGACCCTGTGCCTCATGGGAACAGTCCAGCCCGAACTGCCAAGCCATACCTTCCCTGGACCGGAAACAAGCTTCCTAGGACCAGTTTCTGGCATTTCAGCCGTCTTCAGCCAGGCTTGCTTGAATCCAGTGGCAAAGTGAGCAAGGGACTCACGTCTGAGCATACCCTGCCAACTTATGGTGAACAAAGCGGTACAAAAGAGGGTGGTGATGGACGGAGCATCAGAACCAATCAAACACTCACACCCAGTCAACAGATCTGGGTTTGATCCATCACCGTTCTTTAGCCCACTCTGCCACCCCAGTTCAGACCTGGCCATATGCAAATCAGTCTGACCTTGTGCCTCATGGGAACAGTCCAGCCCGAACTGCCAAGCCATGCCTTCCCTGGACCGGAAACAAGCTTCCTAGTGCCAGTTTCTGGCATTTCAGCCGTCTTCAGCCAGGCTTGCTTGAATCCAGTGGCAAAGTGAGCAAGGGACTCAAGTCTGAGCATACCCTGCCAACTTATGGCGAACAAAGCGGTACAAAAGAGGGTGGTGATGGACGGAGCATCAGAACCAATCAAACACTCACACCCAGTCAACAGATCTGGGTTTGATCCATCACCGTTCTTTAGCCCACTCTGCCACCCCAGTTAAGACATGGCCATATGCAAATCAGTCTGACCCTGTGCCTCATGGGAACAGTCCAGCCCGAACTGCCAAGCCATGCCTTCCCTGGACCGGAAACAAGCTTCCCAGGACCAGTTTCTGGCATTTCAGCCGTCTTCAGCCAGGCTTGCTTGAATCCAGTGGCAAAGTGAGCAAGGGACTCACATCTGAGCATAGCCTGCCAACTTATGGCGAAGAAAGCGGTATAAAAGAGGGTGGTGATGGACGGAGCATCAGAACCAATCAAACACTCACACCCAGTCAACAGATCTGGGTTTGATCCATCACCGTTCTTTAGCCCACTCTGCCACCCCAGTTCAGACATGGCCATATGCAAATCAGTCTGACCCTGTGCCTCATGGGAACAGTCCAGCCCGAACTGCCAAGCCATGCCTTCCCTGGACCGGAAACAAGCTTCCTAGGACCAGTTTCTGGCATTTCAGCCATCTTCAGCCAGGCTTGCTTGAATCCAGTGGCAAAGTGAGCAAGGGACTCACATCTGAGCATACCCTGCCAACTTATGGCGAACAAAGCGGTACAAAAGAGGGTGGTGATGGACGGAGCATCAGAACCAATCAAACACTCACACCCAGTCAACAGATCTGGGTTTGATCCATCACCGTTCTTTAGCCCACTCTGCCACCCCAGTTCAGACATGGCCATATGCAAATCAGTCTGACCCTGTGCCTCATGGGAACAGTCCAGCCCGAAATGCCAAGCCATGCCCTCCCTGGACCGGAAACAAGCTTCCTAGGACCAGTTTCTGGCATTTCAGCCGTCTTCAGCCAGGCTTGCTTGAATCCAGTTGCAAAGTGAGCAAGGGACTCACGTCTGAGCATACCCTGCCAACTTATGGCAAACAAAGCGGTACAAAAGAGGGTGGTGATGGACGGAGCATCAGAACCAATCAAACACTCACACCCAGTCAACAGATCTGGGTTTGATCCATCACCGTTCTTTAGCCCACTCTGCCACCCCAGTTCAGAAATGGCCATATGCAAATCAGTCTGACCCTGTGCCTCATGAGAACAGTCCAGCCCGAACTGCCAAGCCACGCCTTCCCTGGACCGGAAACAAGCTTCCTAGGACCAGTTTCTGGCATTTCAGCCGTCTTCAGCCAGGCTTGCTTGAATCCAGTGGCAAAGTGAGCAAGGGGCTCACGTCTGAGCATACCCTGCCAACTTATGGCGAACAAAGCGGTACAAAAGAGGGTGGTGATGGACGGAGCATCAGAACCAATCAAACACTCACACCCAGTCAACAGATCTGGGTTGATCCATCACCGTTCTTTAGCCCACTGTGCCACCCCAGTTCAGACATGGCCATATGCAAATCAGTCTGACCCTGTGCCTCATGCGAACAGTCCAGCCCGAAATGCCAAGCCATGCCCTCCCTGGACCGGAAACAAGCTTCCTAGGACCAGTTTCTGGCATTTCAGCCGTATTCAGCCAGGCTTGCTTGAATCCAGTGGCAAATTGAGCAAGGGACTCACGTCTGAGCATACCCTGCCAACTTATGGCGAACAAAGCGGTACAAAAGAGGGTGGTGATGGACGGAGCATCAGAACCAATCAAACACTAACACCCAGTCAACAGATCTGGGTTTGATCCATCACCGTTCTTTAGCCCACTCTGCCACCCCAGTTCAGACATGGCCATATGCAAATCAGTCTGACCCTGTGCCTCATGGGAACAGTCCAGGCCGAACTGCCAAGTCATGCCTTCCCTGGACCGGAAACAAGCTTCCTAGGACCAGTTTCTGGCATTTCAGCCGTCTTCAGCCAGGCTTGCTTGAATCCAGTGGCAAAGTGAGCAAGGGACTCACGTCTGAGCATACCCTGCCAACTTATGGCGAACAAAGCGGTACAAAAGAGGGTGGTGATAGACGGAGCATCAGAACCAATCAAACACTCACTCCCAGTCAACAGATCTGGGTTTGATCCATCACCGTTCTTTAGCCCACTCTGCCACCCCAGTTCAGACATGGCCATATGCAAATCAGTCTGACCCTGTGCCTCATGGGAACAGTCCAGCCCGAACTGCCAAGCCATGCCTTCCCTGGACCGGAAACAAGCTTCCTAGGACCAGTTTCTGGCATTTCAGCCGTCTTCAGCTAGGCTTGCTTGAATCCAGTGGCAAAGTGAGCAAGGGACTCACGTCTGAGCATACCCTGCCAACTTATGGCGAACAAAGCAGTACAAAAGAGGGTGGTGATGGACGGAGCATCAGAACCAATCAAACACTCACACCCAGTCAACAGATCTGGGTTTGATCCATCACCGTTCTTTAGCCCACTCTGCCACCCCAGTTCAGACATGGCCATATGCAAATCAGTCTGACCCTGTGCCTCATGGGACCAGTCCAGCCCGAAATGCCAAGCCATGCCCTCCCTGGACCGGAAACAAGCTTCCTAGGACCAGTTTCTGGCATTTCAGCCGTCTTCAGCCAGGCTTGCTTGAATCCAGGGGCAAAGTGAGCAAGGGACTCACGTCTGAGCATATCCTGCCAATTTATGGCGAACAAAGCATTACAAAAGAGGGTGGTGATGGACGGAGCATCAGAACCAATCAAACACTCACACCCAGTCAACAGATCTGGGTTTGATCCATCACCGTTCTTTAGCCCACTCTGCCTCCCCAGTTCAGACATGGCCATATGCAAATCAGTCTGACCCTGTGCCTCATGGGAACAGTCCAGCCCGAACTGCCAAGACATGCCTTCCCTGGACCGGAAACAAGCTTCCTAGGACCAGTTTCTGGCATTTCAGCCGTCTTCAGCCAGGCTTGCTTGAATCCAGTGGCAAAGTGAGCAAGGGACTCACGTCTGAGCATACCCTGCCAACTTATGGTGAACAAAGCGGTACAAAAGAGGGTGGTGATGGACGGAGCATCAGAACCAATCAAACACTCACACCCAGTCAACAGATCTGGGTTTGATCCATCACCGTTCTTTAGCCCACTCTGCCACCCCAGTTCAGACATAGCCATATGCAAATCAGTCTGACCCTGTGCCTCATGGGAACAGTCCAGCCCGAACTGCCAAGCCATGCCTTCCCTGGACCGGAAACAATCTTCCTAGGACCAGTTTCTGGCATTTCAGCCATCTTCAGCCAGGCTTGCTTGAATCCAGTGGCAAAGTGAGCAAGGGACTCACGTCTGAGCATACCCTGCCAACTTATGGCGAACAAAGCGGTACAAAAGAGGGTGGTGATGGACGGAGCATCAGAACCAATCAAACACTCAAACCCAGTCAACAGATCTGGGTTTGATCCATCACCGTTCTTTAGCCCACTCTGCCACCCCAGTTCAGACATGGCCATATGCAAATCAGTCTGACCCTGTGCCTCATGGGAACAGTCCAGCCCGAACTGCCAAGCCATGCCTTCCCTGGACCGGAAACAAGCTTCCTAGGACCAGTTTCTGGCATTTCAGCCGTCTTCAGCCAGGCTTGCTTGAATCCAGTGGCAAAGTGAGCAAGGGACTCACGTCTGAGCATACCCTGCCATCTTATGGCAAACAAAGCGGTACAAAAGAGTGTGGTGATGGACGGAGTATCAGAACCAATCAAACACTCACACCCAGTCAACAGATCTGGGTTTGATCCATCACCGTTCTTTAGCTCACTCTGCCACCCCAGTTCAGACATGGCCATATGCAAATCAGTCTGACCCTGTGCCTCATGGGAACAGTCCAGCCTGAAATGCCAAGCCATGCCTTCCCTGGACCGGAAACAAGCTTCCTAGGACCAGTTTCTGGCATTTCAGCCGTCTTCAGCCAGGCTTGCTTGAATCCAGTGGCAAAGTGAGGAATGGACTCACGTCTGAGCATACCCTGCCAACTTATGGCGAACAAAGCGGTACAAAAGAGGGTGGTGATGGACGGAGCATCAGAACCAATCAAACACTCACACCTAGTCAACAGATCTGGGTTTGATCCATCACCGTTCTTTAGCCCACTCTGCCACCCCAGTTCAGACATGGCCATATGCAAATCAGTCTGACCTTGTGCCTCATGGGAACAGTCCAGCCCGAACTGCCAAGCCATGCCTTCCCTGGACCGGAAACAAGCTTCCTAGGACCAGTTTATGGCATTTCAGCCGTCTTCAGCCAGGCTTGCTTGAATCCAGTTGCAAAGTGAGCAAGGGACTCACGTCTGAGCATACCCTGCCAACTTATGGCAAACAAAGCGGTACAAAAGAGGGTGGTGATGGACGGAGCATCAGAACCAATCAAACACTCACACCCAGTCAACAGATCTGGGTTTGATCCATCACCGTTCTTTAGCCCACTCTGCCACCCCAGTTCAGACATGGCCATATGCAAATCAGTCTGACCCTGTGCCTCATGAGAACAGTCCAGCCCGAACTGCCAAGCCATGCCTTCCCTGGACCGGAAACAAGCTTCCTAGGACCAGTTTCTGGCATTTCAGCCGTCTTCAGCCAGGCTTGCTTGAATCCAGTGGCAAAGTGAGCAAGGGACTCACGTCTGAGCATACCCTGCCAACTTATGGCGAACAAAGCGGTACAAAAGAGGGTGGTGATTGACGGAGCATCAGAACCAATCAAACACTCACACCCAGTCAACAGATCTGGGTTTGATCCATCACCGTTCTTTTGCCCACTCTGCCACTCCAGTTCAGACATGGCCATATGCAAATCAGTCTGACCCTGAGCCTCATGGGAACAGTCCAGCCCGAACTGCCAAGTCATGCCTTCCCTGGACCGGAAACAAGCTTCCTAGGACCAGTTTCTGGCATTTCAGCCGTCTTCAGCCAGGCTTGCTTGAATCCAGTGGCAAAGTGAGCAAGGGACTCACGTCTGAGCATACCCTGCCAACTTATGGCGAACAAAGCGGTACAAAAGAGGGTGGTGATAGACGGAGCATCAGAACCAATCAAACACTCACTCCCAGTCAACAGATCTGGGTTTGATCCATCACCGTTCTTTAGCCCACTCTGCCACCCCAGTTCAGACATGGCCATATGCAAATCAGTCTGACCCTGTGCCTCATGGGAACAGTCCAGCCCGAACTGCCAAGCCATGCCTTCCCTGGACCGGAAACAAGCTTCCTAGGACCAGTTTCTGGCATTTCAGCCGTCTTCAGCTAGGCTTGCTTGAATCCAGTGGCAAAGTGAGCAAGGGACTCACGTCTGAGCATACCCTGCCAACTTATGGCGAACAAAGCAGTACAAAAGAGGGTGGTGATGGACGGAGCATCAGAACCAATCAAACACTCACACCCAGTCAACAGATCTGGGTTTGATCCATCACCGTTCTTTAGCCCACTCTGCCACCCCAGTTCAGACATGGCCATATGCAAATCAGTCTGACCCTGTGCCTCATGGGACCAGTCCAGCCCGAAATGCCAAGCCATGCCCTCCCTGGACCGGAAACAAGCTTCCTAGGACCAGTTTCTGGCATTTCAGCCGTCTTCAGCCAGGCTTGCTTGAATCCAGTGGCAAAGTGAGCAAGGGACTCACGTCTGAGCATACCCTGCCAATTTATGGCGAACAAAGCATTACAAAAGAGGGTGGTGATGGACGGAGCATCAGAAACAATCAAACACTCACACCCAGTCAACAGATCTGGGTTTGATCCATCACCGTTCTTTAGCCCACTCTGCCTCCCCAGTTCAGACATGGCCATATGCAAATCAGTCTGACCCTATGCCTCATGGGAACAGTCCAGCCCGAACTGCCAAGACATGCCTTCCCTGGACCGGAAACAAGCTTCCTAGGACCAGTTTCTGGCATTTCAGCCGTCTTCAGCCAGGCTTGCTTGAATCCAGTGGCAAAGTGAGCAAGGGACTCACGTCTGAGCATACCCTGCCAACTTATGGTGAACAAAGCGGTACAAAAGAGGGTGGTGATGGACGGAGCATCAGAACCAATCAAACACTCACACCCAGTCAACAGATCTGGGTTTGATCCATCACCGTTCTTTAGCCCACTCTGCCACCCCAGTTCAGACATGGCCATATGCAAATCAGTCTGACCTTGTGCCTCATGGGAACAGTCCAGCCCGAACTGCCAAGCCATGCCTTCCCTGGACCAGAAACAAGCTTCCCAGGACCAGTTTCTGGCATTTCAGCCGTCTTCAGCCAGGCTTGCTTGAATCCAGTGGCAAAGTGAGCAAGGGACTCACGTCTGAGCATAGCCTGCCAACTTATGGCGAACAAAGCGGTACAAAAGAGGGTGGTGATGGACGGAGCATCAGAACCAATCAAACACTCACACCCAGTCAACAGATCTGGGTTTGATCCATCACCGTTCTTTAGCCCACTCTGCCACCCCAGTTCAGACATGGCCATATGCAAATCAGTCTGACCCTGTGCCTCATGGGAACAGTCCAGCCCGAACTGCCAAGCCATGCCTTCCCTGGACCGGAAACAAGCTTCCTAGGACCAGTTTCTGGCATTTCAGCCATCTTCAGCCAGGCTTGCTTGAATCCAGTGGCAAAGTGAGCAAGGGACTCACGTCTGAGCATACCCTGCCAACTTATGGCGAACAAAGCGGTACAAAAGAGGGTGGTGATGGACGGAGCATCAGAACCAATCAAACACTCACACCCAGTCAACAGATCTGGGTTTGATCCATCACCGTTCTTTAGCCCACTCTGCCACCCCAGTTCAGACATGGCCATATGCAAATCAGTCTGACCCTGTGCCTCATGGGAACAGTCCAGCCCGAACTGCCAAGCCATGCCTTCCCTGGACCGGAAACAAGCTTCCTAGGACCAGTTTCTGGCATTTCAGCCATCTTCAGCCAGGCTTGCTTGAATCCAGTGGCAAAGTGAGCAAGGGACTCACGTCTGAGCATACCCTGCCAACTTATGGCGAACAAAGCGGTACAAAAGAGGGTGGTGATGGACGGAGCATCAGAACCAATCAAACACTCACACCCAGTCAACAGATCTGGGTTTGATCCATCACCGTTCTTTAGCCCACTCTGCCACCCCAGTTCAGACATGGCCATATGCAAATCAGTCTGACCCTGTGCCTCATGGGAACAGTCCAGCCCGAACTGCCAAGCCATGCCTTCCCTGGACGGGAAACAAGCTTCCTAGGACCAGTTTCTGGCATTTCAGCCCTCTTCAGCCAGGCTTGCTTGAATCCAGTGGCAAAGTGAGCAAGGGACTCACGTCTGAGCATACCCTGCCATCTTATGGCAAACAAAGCGGTACAAAAGAGGGTGGTGATGGACGGAGCATCAGAACCAATCAAACACTCACACCCAGTCAACAGATCTGGGTTTGATCCATCACCGTTCTTTAGCTCACTCTGCCACCCCAGTTCAGACATGGCCATATGCAAATCAGTCTGACCCTGTGCCTCATGGGAACAGTCCAGCCTGAAATGCCAAGCCATGCCTTCCCTGGACCGGAAACAAGCTTCCTAGGACCAGTTTCTGGCATTTCAGCCGTCTTCAGCCAGGCTTGCTTGAATCCAGTGGCAAAGTGAGGAAGGGACTCACGTCTGAGCATACCCTGCCAACTTATGGCGAACAAAGCGGTACAAAAGAGGGTGGTGATGGACGGAGCATCAGAACCAATCAAACACTCACACCTAGTCAACAGATCTGGGTTTGATCCATCACCGTTCTTTAGCCCACTCTGCCACCCCAGTTCAGACATGGCCATATGCAAATCAGTCTGACCTTGTGCCTCATGGGAACAGTCCAGCCCGAACTGCCAAGCCATGCCTTCCCTGGACCGGAAACAAGCTTCCTAGGACCAGTTTCTGGCATTTCAGCCGTCTTCAGCCAGGCTTGCTTGAATCCAGTGGCAAAGTGAGCAAGGGACTCACGTCTGAGCATACCCTGCCAATTTATGGTGAACAAAGCATTACAAAAGAGGGTGGTGATGGACGGAGCATCAGAACCAATCAAACACTCACACCCAGTCAACAGATCTGGGTTTGATCCATCACCGTTCTTTAGCCCACTCTGCCTCCTCAGTTCAGACATGGCCATATGCAAATCAGTCTGACCCTGTGCCTCATGGGAACAGTCCAGCCCGAACTGCCAAGACATGCCTTCCCTGGACCGGAAACAAGCTTCCTAGGACCAGTTTCTGGCATTTCAGCCGTCTTCAGCCAGGCTTGCTTGAATCCAGTGGCAAAGTGAGCAAGGGACTCACGTCTGAGCATACCCTGCCAACTTATGGTGAACAAAGCGGTACAAAAGAGGGTGGTGATGGACGGAGCATCAGAACCAATCAAACACTCACACCCAGTCAACAGATCTGGGTTTGATCCATCACCGTTCTTTAGCCCACTCTGCCACCCCAGTTCAGACATGGCCATATGCAAATCAGTCTGACCCTGTGCCTCATGGGAACAGTCCAGCCCGAACTGCCAAGCCATGCCTTCCCTGGACGGGAAACAAGCTTCCTAGGACCAGTTTCTGGCATTTCAGCCGTCTTCAGCCAGGCTTGCTTGAATCCAGTGGCAAAGTGAGCAAGGGACTCACGTCTGAGCATACCCTGCCATCTTATGGCAAACAAAGCGGTACAAAAGAGGGTGGTGATGGACGGAGCATCAGAACCAATCAAACACTCACACCCAGTCAACAGATCTGGGTTTGATCCATCACCGTTCTTTAGCTCACTCTGCCACCCCAGTTCAGACATGGCCATATGCAAATCAGTCTGACCTTGTGCCTCATGGGAACAGTCCAGCCCGAACTGCCAAGCCATGCCTTCCCTGGACCGGAAACAAGCTTCCTAGGACCAGTTTCTGGCATTTCAGCCGTCTTCAGCCAGGCTTGCTTGAATCCAGTTGCAAAGTGAGCAAGGGACTCACGTCTGAGCATACCCTGCCAACTTATGGCAAACAAAGCGGTACAAAAGAGGGTGGTGATGGACGGAGCATCAGAACCAATCAAACACTCACACCCAGTCAACAGATCTGGGTTTGATCCATCACCGTTCTTTAGCCCACTCTGCCACCCCAGTTCAGACATGGCCATATGCAAATCAGTCTGACCCTGTGCCTCATGAGAACAGTCCAGCCCGAACTGCCAAGCCATGCCTTCCCTGGACCGGAAACAAGCTTCCTAGGACCAGTTTCTGGCATTTCAGCCGTCTTCAGCCAGGCTTGCTTGAATCCAGTGGCAAAGGGAGCAAGGGACTCACGTCTGAGCATACCCTGCCAACTTATGGTGAACAAAGCGGTACAAAAGAGGGTGGTGATGGACGGAGCATCAGAACCAATCAAACACTCACACCCAGTCAACAGATCTGGGTTTGATCCATCACCGTTCTTTAGCCCACTCTGCCACCCCAGTTCAGACATGGCCATATGCAAATCAGTCTGACCCTGTGCCTCATGGGAACAGTCCAGCCCGAACTGCCAAGCCATGCCTTCCCTGGACGGGAAACAAGCTTCCTAGGACCAGTTTCTGGCATTTCAGCCGTCTTCAGCCAGGCTTGCTTGAATCCAGTGGCAAAGTGAGCAAGGGACTCACGTCTGAGCATACCCTGCCATCTTATGGCAAACAAAGCGGTACAAAAGAGGGTGGTGATGGACGGAGCATCAGAACCAATCAAACACTCACACCCAGTCAACAGATCTGGGTTTGATCCATCACCGTTCTTTAGCTCACTCTGCCACCCCAGTTCAGACATGGCCATATGCAAATCAGTCTGACCTTGTGCCTCATGGGAACAGTCCAGCCCGAACTGCCAAGCCATGCCTTCCCTGGACCGGAAACAAGCTTCCTAGGACCAGTTTCTGGCATTTCAGCCGTCTTCAGCCAGGCTTGCTTGAATCCAGTTGCAAAGTGAGCAAGGGACTCACGTCTGAGCATACCCTGCCAACTTATGGCAAACAAAGCGGTACAAAAGAGGGTGGTGATGGACGGAGCATCAGAACCAATCAAACACTCACACCCAGTCAACAGATCTGGGTTTGATCCATCACCGTTCTTTAGCCCACTCTGCCACCCCAGTTCAGACATGGCCATATGCAAATCAGTCTGACCCTGTGCCTCATGAGAACAGTCCAGCCCGAACTGCCAAGCCATGCCTTCCCTGGACCGGAAACAAGCTTCCTAGGACCAGTTTCTGGCATTTCAGCCGTCTTCAGCCAGGCTTGCTTGAATCCAGTGGCAAAGGGAGCAAGGGACTCACGTCTGAGCATACCCTGCCAACTTATGGCGAACAAAGCGGTACAAAAGAGGGTGGTGATGGACGGAGCATCAGAACCAATCAAACACTCACACCCAGTCAACAGATCTGGGTTTGATCCATCACCGTTCTTTTGCCCACTCTGCCACCCCAGTTCAGACATGGCCATATGCAAATCAGTCTGACCCTGTGCCTCATGGGAACAGTCCAGCCCGAACTGCCAAGCCATGCCTTCCCTGGACCAGAAACAAGCTTCCTTGAACCAGTTTCTGGCATTTCAGCCGTCTTCAGCCAGGCTTGCTTGAATCCAGTGGCAAAGTGAGCAAGGGACTCACGTCTGAGCATACCCAGCCAACTTATGGCGAACAAAGCGGTACAAAAGAGGTTGGTGATGGACGGAGCATCAGAACCAATCAAACACTCACACCAAGTCAACAGATCTGGGTTTGATCCATCACCGTTCTTTAGCCCACTCTGCCACCCCAGTTCAGACATGGCCACATGCAAATCAGTCTTACCCTGTGCCTCATGGGAACAGTCCAGCCCAAACTGCCAAGCCATGCCTTCCCTGGACGGGAAACAAGCTTCCTAGGACCAGTTTCTGGCATTTCAGCCGTCTTCAGCCAGGCTTGCTTGAATCCAGTGGCAAAGTGAGCAAGGGACTCACGTCTGAGCATACCCTGCCATCTTATGGCAAACAAAGCGGTACAAAAGAGGGTGGTGATGGACGGAGCATCAGAACCAATCAAACACTCACACCCAGTCAACAGATCTGGGTTTGATCCATCACCGTTCTTTAGCCCACTCTGCCACCCCAGTTCAGACCTGGCCATATGCAAATCAGTCTGACCTTGTGCCTCATGGGAACAGTCCAGCCCGAACTGCCAAGCCATGCCTTCCCTGGACCGGAAACAAGCTTCCTAGTGCCAGTTTCTGGCATTTCAGCCGTCTTCAGCCAGGCTTGCTTGAATCCAGTGGCAAAGTGAGCAAGGGACTCACGTCTGAGCATATCCTGCCAATTTATGGCGAACAAAGCATTACAAAAGAGGGTGGTGATGGACGGAGCATCAGAACCAATCAAACACTCACACCCAGTCAACAGATCTGGGTTTGATCCATCACCGTTCTTTAGCCCACTCTGCCTCCCCAGTTCAGACATGGCCATATGCAAATCAGTCTGACCCTGTGCCTCATGGGAACAGTCCAGCCCGAACTGCCAAGACATGCCTTCCCTGGACCGGAAACAAGCTTCCTAGGACCAGTTTCTGGCATTTCAGCCGTCTTCAGCCAGGCTTGCTTGAATCCAGTGGCAAAGTGAGCAAGGGACTCACGTCTGAGCATACCCTGCCAACTTATGGTGAACAAAGCGGTACAAAAGAGGGTGGTGATGGACGGAGCATCAGAACCAATCAAACACTCACACCCAGTCAACAGATCTGGGTTTGATCCATCACCGTTCTTTAGCCCACTCTGCCACCCCAGTTCAGACATAGCCATATGCAAATCAGTCTGACCCTGTGCCTCATGGGAACAGTCCAGCCCGAACTGCCAAGCCATGCCTTCCCTGGACCGGAAACAATCTTCCTAGGACCAGTTTCTGGCATTTCAGCCATCTTCAGCCAGGCTTGCTTGAATCCAGTGGCAAAGTGAGCAAGGGACTCACGTCTGAGCATACCCTGCCAACTTATGGCGAACAAAGCGGTACAAAAGAGGGTGGTGATGGACGGAGCATCAGAACCAATCAAACACTCAAACCCAGTCAACAGATCTGGGTTTGATCCATCACCGTTCTTTAGCCCACTCTGCCACCCCAGTTCAGACATGGCCATATGCAAATCAGTCTGACCCTGTGCCTCATGGGAACAGTCCAGCCCGAACTGCCAAGCCATGCCTTCCCTGGACCGGAAACAAGCTTCCTAGGACCAGTTTCTGGCATTTCAGCCGTCTTCAGCCAGGCTTGCTTGAATCCAGTGGCAAAGTGAGCAAGGGACTCACGTCTGAGCATACCCTGCCATCTTATGGCAAACAAAGCGGTACAAAAGAGTGTGGTGATGGACGGAGTATCAGAACCAATCAAACACTCACACCCAGTCAACAGATCTGGGTTTGATCCATCACCGTTCTTTAGCTCACTCTGCCACCCCAGTTCAGACATGGCCATATGCAAATCAGTCTGACCCTGTGCCTCATGGGAACAGTCCAGCCTGAAATGCCAAGCCATGCCTTCCCTGGACCGGAAACAAGCTTCCTAGGACCAGTTTCTGGCATTTCAGCCGTCTTCAGCCAGGCTTGCTTGAATCCAGTGGCAAAGTGAGGAATGGACTCACGTCTGAGCATACCCTGCCAACTTATGGCGAACAAAGCGGTACAAAAGAGGGTGGTGATGGACGGAGCATCAGAACCAATCAAACACTCACACCTAGTCAACAGATCTGGGTTTGATCCATCACCGTTCTTTAGCCCACTCTGCCACCCCAGTTCAGACATGGCCATATGCAAATCAGTCTGACCTTGTGCCTCATTAGAACAGTCCAGCCCGAACTGCCAAGCCATGCCTTCCCTGGACCGGAAACAAGCTTCCTAGGACCAGTTTATGGCATTTCAGCCGTCTTCAGCCAGGCTTGCTTGAATCCAGTTGCAAAGTGAGCAAGGGACTCACGTCTGAGCATACCCTGCCAACTTATGGCAAACAAAGCGGTACAAAAGAGGGTGGTGATGGACGGAGCATCAGAACCAATCAAACACTCACACCCAGTCAACAGATCTGGGTTTGATCCATCACCGTTCTTTAGCCCACTCTGCCACCCCAGTTCAGACATGGCCATATGCAAATCAGTCTGACCCTGTGCCTCATGAGAACAGTCCAGCCCGAACTGCCAAGCCATGCCTTCCCTGGACCGGAAACAAGCTTCCTAGGACCAGTTTCTGGCATTTCAGCCGTCTTCAGCCAGGCTTGCTTGAATCCAGTGGCAAAGTGAGCAAGGGACTCACGTCTGAGCATACCCTGCCAACTTATGGCGAACAAAGCGGTACAAAAGAGGGTGGTGATGGACGGAGCATCAGAACCAATCAAACACTCACACCCAGTCAACAGATCTGGGTTTGATCCATCACCGTTCTTTTGCCCACTCTGCCACTCCAGTTCAGACATGGCCATATGCAAATCAGTCTGACCCTGAGCCTCATGGGAACAGTCCAGCCCGAACTGCCAAGTCATGCCTTCCCTGGACCGGAAACAAGCTTCCTAGGACCAGTTTCTGGCATTTCAGCCGTCTTCAGCCAGGCTTGCTTGAATCCAGTGGCAAAGTGAGCAAGGGACTCACGTCTGAGCATACCCTGCCAACTTATGGCGAACAAAGCGGTACAAAAGAGGGTGGTGATAGACGGAGCATCAGAACCAATCAAACACTCACTCCCAGTCAACAGATCTGGGTTTGATCCATCACCGTTCTTTAGCCCACTCTGCCACCCCAGTTCAGACATGGCCATATGCAAATCAGTCTGACCCTGTGCCTCATGGGAACAGTCCAGCCCGAACTGCCAAGCCATGCCTTCCCTGGACCGGAAACAAGCTTCCTAGGACCAGTTTCTGGCATTTCAGCCGTCTTCAGCTAGGCTTGCTTGAATCCAGTGGCAAAGTGAGCAAGGGACTCACGTCTGAGCATACCCTGCCAACTTATGGCGAACAAAGCAGTACAAAAGAGGGTGGTGATGGACGGAGCATCAGAACCAATCAAACACTCACACCCAGTCAACAGATCTGGGTTTGATCCATCACCGTTCTTTAGCCCACTCTGCCACCCCAGTTCAGACATGGCCATATGCAAATCAGTCTGACCCTGTGCCTCATGGGACCAGTCCAGCCCGAAATGCCAAGCCATGCCCTCCCTGGACCGGAAACAAGCTTCCTAGGACCAGTTTCTGGCATTTCAGCCGTCTTCAGCCAGGCTTGCTTGAATCCAGTGGCAAAGTGAGCAAGGGACTCACGTCTGAGCATACCCTGCCAATTTATGGCGAACAAAGCATTACAAAAGAGGGTGGTGATGGACGGAGCATCAGAAACAATCAAACACTCACACCCAGTCAACAGATCTGGGTTTGATCCATCACCGTTCTTTAGCCCACTCTGCCTCCCCAGTTCAGACATGGCCATATGCAAATCAGTCTGACCCTGTGCCTCATGGGAACAGTCCAGCCCGAACTGCCAAGACATGCCTTCCCTGGACCGGAAACAAGCTTCCTAGGACCAGTTTCTGGCATTTCAGCCGTCTTCAGCCAGGCTTGCTTGAATCCAGTGGCAAAGTGAGCAAGGGACTCACGTCTGAGCATACCCTGCCAACTTATGGTGAACAAAGCGGTACAAAAGAGGGTGGTGATGGACGGAGCATCAGAACCAATCAAACACTCACACCCAGTCAACAGATCTGGGTTTGATCCATCACCGTTCTTTAGCCCACTCTGCCACCCCAGTTCAGACATGGCCATATGCAAATCAGTCTGACCTTGTGCCTCATGGGAACAGTCCAGCCCGAACTGCCAAGCCATGCCTTCCCTGGACCAGAAACAAGCTTCCCAGGACCAGTTTCTGGCATTTCAGCCGTCTTCAGCCAGGCTTGCTTGAATCCAGTGGCAAAGTGAGCAAGGGACTCACGTCTGAGCATAGCCTGCCAACTTATGGCGAACAAAGCGGTACAAAAGAGGGTGGTGATGGACGGAGCATCAGAACCAATCAAACACTCACACCCAGTCAACAGATCTGGGTTTGATCCATCACCGTTCTTTAGCCCACTCTGCCACCCCAGTTCAGACATGGCCATATGCAAATCAGTCTGACCCTGTGCCTCATGGGAACAGTCCAGCCCGAACTGCCAAGCCATGCCTTCCCTGGACCGGAAACAAGCTTCCTAGGACCAGTTTCTGGCATTTCAGCCATCTTCAGCCAGGCTTGCTTGAATCCAGTGGCAAAGTGAGCAAGGGACTCACGTCTGAGCATACCCTGCCAACTTATGGCGAACAAAGCGGTACAAAAGAGGGTGGTGATGGACGGAGCATCAGAACCAATCAAACACTCACACCCAGTCAACAGATCTGGGTTTGATCCATCACCGTTCTTTAGCCCACTCTGCCACCCCAGTTCAGACATGGCCATATGCAAATCAGTCTGACCCTGTGCCTCATGGGAACAGTCCAGCCCGAACTGCCAAGCCATGCCTTCCCTGGACCGGAAACAAGCTTCCTAGGACCAGTTTCTGGCATTTCAGCCATCTTCAGCCAGGCTTGCTTGAATCCAGTGGCAAAGTGAGCAAGGGACTCACGTCTGAGCATACCCTGCCAACTTATGGCGAACAAAGCGGTACAAAAGAGGGTGGTGATGGACGGAGCATCAGAACCAATCAAACACTCACACCCAGTCAACAGATCTGGGTTTGATCCATCACCGTTCTTTAGCCCACTCTGCCACCCCAGTTCAGACATGGCCATATGCAAATCAGTCTGACCCTGTGCCTCATGGGAACAGTCCAGCCCGAACTGCCAAGCCATGCCTTCCCTGGACGGGAAACAAGCTTCCTAGGACCAGTTTCTGGCATTTCAGCCCTCTTCAGCCAGGCTTGCTTGAATCCAGTGGCAAAGTGAGCAAGGGACTCACGTCTGAGCATACCCTGCCATCTTATGGCAAACAAAGCGGTACAAAAGAGGGTGGTGATGGACGGAGCATCAGAACCAATCAAACACTCACACCCAGTCAACAGATCTGGGTTTGATCCATCACCGTTCTTTAGCTCACTCTGCCACCCCAGTTCAGACATGGCCATATGCAAATCAGTCTGACCCTGTGCCTCATGGGAACAGTCCAGCCTGAAATGCCAAGCCATGCCTTCCCTGGACCGGAAACAAGCTTCCTAGGACCAGTTTCTGGCATTTCAGCCGTCTTCAGCCAGGCTTGCTTGAATCCAGTGGCAAAGTGAGGAAGGGACTCACGTCTGAGCATACCCTGCCAACTTATGGCGAACAAAGCGGTACAAAAGAGGGTGGTGATGGACGGAGCATCAGAACCAATCAAACACTCACACCTAGTCAACAGATCTGGGTTTGATCCATCACCGTTCTTTAGCCCACTCTGCCACCCCAGTTCAGACATGGCCATATGCAAATCAGTCTGACCTTGTGCCTCATGGGAACAGTCCAGCCCGAACTGCCAAGCCATGCCTTCCCTGGACCGGAAACAAGCTTCCTAGGACCAGTTTCTGGCATTTCAGCCGTCTTCAGCCAGGCTTGCTTGAATCCAGTGGCAAAGTGAGCAAGGGACTCACGTCTGAGCATACCCTGCCAATTTATGGTGAACAAAGCATTACAAAAGAGGGTGGTGATGGACGGAGCATCAGAACCAATCAAACACTCACACCCAGTCAACAGATCTGGGTTTGATCCATCACCGTTCTTTAGCCCACTCTGCCTCCTCAGTTCAGACATGGCCATATGCAAATCAGTCTGACCCTGTGCCTCATGGGAACAGTCCAGCCCGAACTGCCAAGACATGCCTTCCCTGGACCGGAAACAAGCTTCCTAGGACCAGTTTCTGGCATTTCAGCCGTCTTCAGCCAGGCTTGCTTGAATCCAGTGGCAAAGTGAGCAAGGGACTCACGTCTGAGCATACCCTGCCAACTTATGGTGAACAAAGCGGTACAAAAGAGGGTGGTGATGGACGGAGCATCAGAACCAATCAAACACTCACACCCAGTCAACAGATCTGGGTTTGATCCATCACCGTTCTTTAGCCCACTCTGCCACCCCAGTTCAGACATGGCCATATGCAAATCAGTCTGACCCTGTGCCTCATGGGAACAGTCCAGCCCGAACTGCCAAGCCATGCCTTCCCTGGACGGGAAACAAGCTTCCTAGGACCAGTTTCTGGCATTTCAGCCGTCTTCAGCCAGGCTTGCTTGAATCCAGTGGCAAAGTGAGCAAGGGACTCACGTCTGAGCATACCCTGCCATCTTATGGCAAACAAAGCGGTACAAAAGAGGGTGGTGATGGACGGAGCATCAGAACCAATCAAACACTCACACCCAGTCAACAGATCTGGGTTTGATCCATCACCGTTCTTTAGCTCACTCTGCCACCCCAGTTCAGACATGGCCATATGCAAATCAGTCTGACCTTGTGCCTCATGGGAACAGTCCAGCCCGAACTGCCAAGCCATGCCTTCCCTGGACCGGAAACAAGCTTCCTAGGACCAGTTTCTGGCATTTCAGCCGTCTTCAGCCAGGCTTGCTTGAATCCAGTTGCAAAGTGAGCAAGGGACTCACGTCTGAGCATACCCTGCCAACTTATGGCAAACAAAGCGGTACAAAAGAGGGTGGTGATGGACGGAGCATCAGAACCAATCAAACACTCACACCCAGTCAACAGATCTGGGTTTGATCCATCACCGTTCTTTAGCCCACTCTGCCACCCCAGTTCAGACATGGCCATATGCAAATCAGTCTGACCCTGTGCCTCATGAGAACAGTCCAGCCCGAACTGCCAAGCCATGCCTTCCCTGGACCGGAAACAAGCTTCCTAGGACCAGTTTCTGGCATTTCAGCCGTCTTCAGCCAGGCTTGCTTGAATCCAGTGGCAAAGGGAGCAAGGGACTCACGTCTGAGCATACCCTGCCAACTTATGGCGAACAAAGCGGTACAAAAGAGGGTGGTGATGGACGGAGCATCAGAACCAATCAAACACTCACACCCAGTCAACAGATCTGGGTTTGATCCATCACCGTTCTTTTGCCCACTCTGCCACCCCAGTTCAGACATGGCCATATGCAAATCAGTCTGACCCTGTGCCTCATGGGAACAGTCCAGCCCGAACTGCCAAGCCATGCCTTCCCTGGACCAGAAACAAGCTTCCTTGAACCAGTTTCTGGCATTTCAGCCGTCTTCAGCCAGGCTTGCTTGAATCCAGTGGCAAAGTGAGCAAGGGACTCACGTCTGAGCATACCCAGCCAACTTATGGCGAACAAAGCGGTACAAAAGAGGTTGGTGATGGACGGAGCATCAGAACCAATCAAACACTCACACCAAGTCAACAGATCTGGGTTTGATCCATCACCGTTCTTTAGCCCACTCTGCCACCCCAGTTCAGACATGGCCACATGCAAATCAGTCTTACCCTGTGCCTCATGGGAACAGTCCAGCCCAAACTGCCAAGCCATGCCTTCCCTGGACGGGAAACAAGCTTCCTAGGACCAGTTTCTGGCATTTCAGCCGTCTTCAGCCAGGCTTGCTTGAATCCAGTGGCAAAGTGAGCAAGGGACTCACGTCTGAGCATACCCTGCCATCTTATGGCAAACAAAGCGGTACAAAAGAGGGTGGTGATGGACGGAGCATCAGAACCAATCAAACACTCACACCCAGTCAACAGATCTGGGTTTGATCCATCACCGTTCTTTAGCCCACTCTGCCACCCCAGTTCAGACCTGGCCATATGCAAATCAGTCTGACCTTGTGCCTCATGGGAACAGTCCAGCCCGAACTGCCAAGCCATGCCTTCCCTGGACCGGAAACAAGCTTCCTAGTGCCAGTTTCTGGCATTTCAGCCGTCTTCAGCCAGGCTTGCTTGAATCCAGTGGCAAAGTGAGCAAGGGACTCAAGTCTGAGCATACCCTGCCAACTTATGGCGAACAAAGCGGTACAAAAGAGGGTGGTGATGGACGGAGCATCAGAACCAATCAAACACTCACACCCAGTCAACAGATCTGGGTTTGATCCATCACCGTTCTTTAGCCCACTCTGCCACCCCAGTTCAGACATGGCCATATGCAAATCAGTCTGACCCTGTGCCTCATGGGAACAGTCCAGCCCGAACTGCCAAGCCATGCCTTCCCTGGACCGGAAACAAGCTTCCCAGGACCAGTTTCTGGCATTTCAGCCGTCTTCAGCCAGGCTTGCTTGAATCCAGTGGCAAAGTGAGCAAGGGACTCACATCTGAGCATAGCCTGCCAACTTATGGCGAAGAAAGCGGTATAAAAGAGGGTGGTGATGGACGGAGCATCAGAACCAATCAAACACTCACACCCAGTCAACAGATCTGGGTTTGATCCATCACCGTTCTTTAGCCCACTCTGCCACCCCAGTTCAGACATGGCCATATGCAAATCAGTCTGACCCTGTGCCTCATGGGAACAGTCCAGCCCGAACTGCCAAGCCATGCCTTCCCTGGACCGGAAACAAGCTTCCTAGGACCAGTTTCTGGCATTTCAGCCATCTTCAGCCAGGCTTGCTTGAATCCAGTGGCAAAGTGAGCAAGGGACTCACATCTGAGCATACCCTGCCAACTTATGGCGAACAAAGCGGTACAAAAGAGGGTGGTGATGGACGGAGCATCAGAACCAATCAAACACTCACACCCAGTCAACAGATCTGGGTTTGATCCATCACCGTTCTTTAGCCCACTCTGCCACCCCAGTTCAGACATGGCCATATGCAAATCAGTCTGACCCTGTGCCTCATGGGAACAGTCCAGCCCGAAATGCCAAGCCATGCCCTCCCTGGACCGGAAACAAGCTTCCTAGGACCAGTTTCTGGCATTTCAGCCGTCTTCAGCCAGGCTTGCTTGAATCCAGTTGCAAAGTGAGCAAGGGACTCACGTCTGAGCATACCCTGCCAACTTATGGCAAACAAAGCGGTACAAAAGAGGGTGGTGATGGACGGAGCATCAGAACCAATCAAACACTCACACCCAGTCAACAGATCTGGGTTTGATCCATCACCGTTCTTTAGCCCACTCTGCCACCCCAGTTCAGACATGGCCATATGCAAATCAGTCTGACCCTGTGCCTCATGAGAACAGTCCAGCCCGAACTGCCAAGCCATGCCTTCCCTGGACCAGAAACAAGCTTCCTAGGACCAGTTTCTGGCATTTCAGCCGTCTTCAGCCAGGCTTGCTTGAATCCAGTGGCAAAGTGAGCAAGGGACTCACGTCTGAGCATACCCTGCCAACTTATGGCGAACAAAGCGGTACAAAAGAGGGTGGTAATGGACGGAGCATCAGAACCAATCAAACACTCACACCCAGTCAACAGATCTGGGTTTGATCCATCACCGTTCTTCAGCCCACTCTGCCACCCCAGTTCAGACATGGCCATATGCAAATCAGTCTGACCTTGTGCCTCATGGGAACAGTCCAGCCCGAACTGACAAGCCATGCCTTCCCTGGACCGGAAACAAGCTTCCTAGGACCAGTTTCTGGCATTTCAGCCGTCTTCAGCCAGGCTTGCTTGAATCCAGTGGCAAAGTGAGCAAGGGGCTCACGTCTGAGCATACCCTGCCAACTTATGGCGAACAAAGCGGTACAAAAGAGGGTGGTGATGGACGGAGCATCAGAACCAATCAAACACTCACACCCAGTCAACAGATCTGGGTTTGATCCATCACCGTTCTTTTTTTTTTTTTTTTTTTTTTTTTATTTTCCATTTTGCACATATAGTATTTCATATCACCATACATTTTATATCCATTCAGCACATATTCACTGCGATTAAGTTTCATTACATTAGTACTTCACAATATAACTTCTAGCCATAAACATAATTAACTCACATTTAAGAACACAAACCCTAGGTTTTCACACATAGTTTAGAGTGTTCCCTGCGCTTAGTCATATTACCTAAGAGTAGACCAGCCCTTCCTTCCATCTAGTAATAGGCTCCCATATTCTTAACCCCAGCTGCCTTTTTCTTTTACCCTTCCTTTCATAGATGGGCTTCTCAAGGTTATATGCTGCCAATAGGTTAGCCATCCATACTTGCCAACCCGGAGGATTCTTGTCCAACCAGGCCCTAGCTATAGTTAATCTGTAGACTGCCATGGCTATAAACATAAATTCCGTCTGTAAAATATCAGTCCCTGGGCTAATCCCTAGAAGAATCCATACTGGTGTGAGTATAATTTGTATGCCTAGGGATCTGGCCATGAATAGCTCTATATCTCTTAATAGGATATGCAGTTGGGGGCATGCTGCAAAGGTATGCACAATATCTGCTTCTAGCAGATTGCATCGAGGGCAAGAAATCCCTGTAGTACCTCCCCATTTTGAGATTCTATCAGGGGTGAAATATAATGAGTAAAGTGTCTTATAGTGTTGTGATTGTAGAGGAGCAGAGCAGAGAATTGTACGTCCCAAGTCCAACGACTCCTGAAACCATTGTTCTCCCCCGCTCAATTTCTCGAGCCACTTTTTACTATATTTATCCAGATCATCTGGTTTCCCTTTTATCAGACTTGCGTAAAAGCTCTTAATTGTACAATCTCCCAGCATCCTTATCCTTTCCAAGATTTCATTCGTTCCAAACCCTACTGACCCCCCCTTTTTATTGCCAAAAAAGCTTCTCACCTGGAGGTATTTAAAAAACCCTTGCCTATCTATGCCATATTTATTTATTAAATCAGTAAACTGCATCACCCCCTCAGAGTCCATAAGATGGCCAATCTGATCTATTCCCTTTTCAACCCATCCCGCCATTATTGAGTCAGCAAAAATTGCAGCAGGGAAAGACCTATTCTTATACAGTTTGATATATCTATTGAATCTTCCCAAGCCTGCATTCTTCAGGAAAGCTTTCCATACTTTAATAGCTGCACTAACCGTCTTAAACCTCGTTCGCTTATAATACCCAAATTCAATGCAATTTAAGAAGCAATTTTCCGCTTCACCCCCTAAAACAGTTGCATAGATCTTAGTAGAGTTTGTGATGGCTCTTGGGTCTATTCCACCCCCTCCTATCAGCCCCTGCATATGTTGCAGCGCTGCTGCCCAATAATATAATCTAAAGTCTGGTGCACCCCACCCGCCCCTTTCCCTAGGGAGGGAGATGAACCTATAAGCCCTTCGCGTCTTCCCTTGGGCCCAGATAAATCTGTTTAATGTTACCTCCAGCATTTTAAACCATATGCCTTCGAAAAACAAAGGAATGGTCCTAAATAGGTAAAGGAATCTCGGTAAAATTAACATTTTAATTACGTTGGTAGATCCCACAAGAGATAAATGTAAGTTATTCAACCTCTCCAGATCTATCTTTACCTTATTTAATAATGGACTCATATTTTCTTCTACCAATTTGTCTAAGTCCGCCGTGATGATGACTCCCAAATATGTTGCAGATCCAACCACTCTTGCTTCATTATAATTACAATACTTGTTCACAACTATCTGCGTCTTGGCCCTATTCAGACTATAGCCAGATATTCGTCCAAATACCTGCGCCGCTGCTTCCACTACTGTGATTGCCGATGCTGGGTCGGATGTCAAAATAGCCACGTCATCAGCGTACGCCAGCGTTTTAACCTCGCTAGCGTTGACCCTCATTGAAGGGATACCATTGTTACCTTCTAACCTCCTTAAAAGAGGGTCCAAATAAAGAGCGAAGAGAAGGGGAGAGGAGGGGCAGCCTTGCCTGGTCCCTCGAGTGATCTTAACTGATGTTGAACATCCCCTGTTGATTCTGATTCTAGCTGTAGGTTCCTTATATAAAGTTTGAATGCCTTTTATATATCCTTCTCTTATACCACTCCACCTCATAGTCAGCCAGAGGTAGTCCCAGGAGACCCTATCGAACGCCTTCTCTGCGTCTAGAAAGAGCGCTGCCATAGGGTCTCCTAAGGTGCCTGCCGCATCAAACATGGTAATTACTTGTCTAGTATGTTGCGTAGTACCTTTACCTGGGATAAAACCATGCTGTACTGGGCTTACCAAACACTCAATAATGCCAGCCAGTCTTCCTGCCAGGATTTTCGAGTAGACCTTAGCATCTGCATTCATTAATGTAATTGGCCTGTATGACCCTGGTGCTGTCAAAGGCTTCCCTTTTTTTAATATCACAATAATGTCCGCTCCACCCCATGACTCAGGAATAAATTCCCCTTTTTGTGCCTGTAACATAATATTAAACATATCCAATTCCAATACTCCTTGAAATACTTTAAAGAATTCCACCGGGATCTGATCCGGACCGGCTGCCTTACCCGAGGGGAGATTACCCAAGGCCATTCTAAGTTCTTCCAGCTGAAATGGGGCGTCTAACATCACACTTTGTTCCTCTAGCATTAAGGGGGGGGTGGTATCCTCCAGGTATCTCTCTATCTCTTTTGACCGATCTTCTGTGTCGGTAGTGTATAGATCCTGATAATATCGTCTGAAAACTTCCCTCACTTGATCTGGCTCCGTAACAATACTACCTTGATCGTTTTTAATTTCCTTTATATCTGATAGAGCTAGCTTCTGTCTAGTCCGTACTGCTAAAATGTGGCCCACCCTTTCGCTTAGCTCGTATGCGTTCTCCTTTTTTGTAAGGTATTTCTCTGCAATTTTCTTAGTATTACATTCTACAAATTCTGCTCTAAGTGCCGTAATTTTTAACAGGTGCTGCTCAAGTGGACGATGCTGTTGAATGTCTAGGGCCAACTCTTCTTCAACCTTAAGTAATTTCTTGGAAATTGCTTCTATTCTAAGTTTCTCTTCCTTTTGTCTAGCTAATACAAAACTCAGCGTCTCACCCCTAACCCCAGCCTTAAAGGTGTCCCATACCACCCCCGGAGGAGCTGTCCCTCTATTTATATCCCAGAAGTTTTTAATCCAGAGCTCCATATTCTTACGATATGCCTCATCTTTCAACAATGCTCTTTCAAAAGTCCACTGCACTTCCCTTCCTTGAGGCTTGCCTATTGTAACTGTTAACACCAGTGGGCTGTGATCGGAGACAGCACGGGGGTATCTTTCAATCTGTGATCCCTGTATCATCGACCTAGTAATTAAAAAGTAGTCCAACCTAACCATAACCTTGTGGGGAGCTGAGTAAAATGTGCTACCGTCTATATTTGGATGATGATTGATCCATGGATCATCCAAGGAGTTATGCAATACCATATCTGACAAAGCCTTATTTGTTTTTTTCTTTCTCCCCGAATACTGCCCTCTCGGTTGTAGAAATGAACTGTTTAAATCATGAATGTTGAGGTCTCCACAGCACACAATAGGTTCTGGCCATTGAGCCAACTCTACGTCCAGATATTGGAAGACATCAGGGTCATCCTCTGTTGAACCGTAAATATTTACTAGTGTGAGCCTCTCTCCTTTAAAATCTATCTCCACTATGACCCAGCGACCCCACTGATCTTCTCGCTTCCTTCTCACGGTCACGTCCCTGATTCTTCCTAGAACTGCTACCCCTCTTGTTCTAGTCCCTTGTTTGGAGCACGCCAATAGTGAAAAACCAAGCTGTTCTAGTAGATACCCCCTTGAGCCTTCTACATGGGTCTCCTGCAAACAAACCAGATCTAACCGAAGTGTTTTAAGTAGAGCAGTAACCCTAATTCTTTTGTTAGGGTCATTGAGTCCACATACATTAATTGTAACAATTCTACAAGTCATTACTTTGAGTCAAGTATTTTTTCCTGTTATATACATCCATGCCCATAATGTATCTACCATCCATAATGTGTGATTCGTTGTACTGCTTATAATGCTGCTTGTGATATTCAATATGTGCTTTGCTATATGCGATACTGTGCTGTGCTAAGTGATATGTACCGTAAACTTGAAAACCATTTCCCCCCCCTCCCTTCCCTCCCCTAACCCCCCTTGACCTCCTCCCCCTACCCTCCCACCCCCTTTTACAGGCAAATAGGTCAATCATGACCTATGTGTGGCTGTCTGTAAGTCGTAGTTGTCGCCTCCCTCTCCCATGGACCCTGTATATCAGCTCGTAGTCATGCTCCCTCTTAGGAGTTATTTCAACCTCCCTTCCACTCTTATATCTTACTCATTCACCTCTCAGCTACCCCCTTTCTGCCCTTTCAGTTCTTCCAAAAATTGTTTTGCTTTAACTTCTGAAAAAAACATTCTTACGTGGCCCCTTGTGACAATTTTTAGTCTAGCCGGAAACAATAGGTATGCTTCTGAACCTAGGTTCTGGAAAGGAGTAATTAATTGCCTTAGTTTCCATCTCCTCTCCACTGTCACATGGCAAAAGTCAGGTCTTGCAAAAAATGTGGAGCCATTAAAAGATCTTTTTGAATCCGGCCTAGCCTTGTCAATAATCTCCTGTCTCACCAAGTAATTTCCCACATATACCAACATTGCCCTAGGTAGACTCTCACGATCGGTGGGCCCTCTTTTCCTTAGAGTGAGTGGGAATCTGTGTGCCCTTTGAACTTCCAGGTCCCATTGCCAATGGGCTTCTGGAAAAGCCCCCTTTAGCAAATTCACCACAAACCCTCTCGCATCCTGCCCTTCCACCCCTTCCACAAGACCTAAGAGTCTGACGTTATTGCGTCGTTGGCGGTTTTCGAAGTCCTCCATCTTCCATTGCATATCTTCTGCCACCTTCTCATGGGTAGATTTAAAGGAGCGCCAATCTGCCATATCGTCTTCTAGTCTTCCAGTCCTTTCCTCCACCTGTACTACTCTATCCGCCACCTCTTCATACAATTTATTCATTTTTTTAAGGGAGGACTGAATTTTTTTATTGTCTTGTCTAGCTCTCCGACTCACCACCCTTGCCTCCCCTTGCATCTGTTTCAAAGTACTAAACAGTAAGTCAAATGGCGCTTGGTGGGGTGAATCCCCAATTGGCACTTGATTGTCATCCTGATGTATGCTTGGTGTGGCTGTATAATCCCACAGAAGTTTTTTCTTCGTATTTGAAGTGGGTTTCTGACTACCCAGCTTGACTCCCCTCTTCTGGGTACTTTTTCCTTCTGACGAGGAGCTCTCAGTATCAGACCCCCCACTTAGACCGCCTTCACTAGAGATTGTTGACCCAGAGTCCTCATTCAGTGAAAAGAAACGATCACCCTCTGGAGAGCCGGCCCCCCTATTCTCTGCAACATCGGTAGGTAGAGAGTGTAGTGGAATACTCTCCTTTGCCTTTGGTTGAGGGCTGCCCATCCCTGCCTCCACTTGCAATAGAGCACCCAACATGTCCGAATTTCCTAATTCCACTGCCCGCTTCTCTCGTGGTTCTAGTTGGACCCCAGCCCCCACCTTACTCCTTTCGCTGCTGCCTCCAATGCGCCGCTCGGGTGTTTGATCGTCTATCTGCCCGGCCGTCTGCTCCGTCTGCTCCGCTGATTCTGGCAGGAAGGCTGGGGGTTGCATAGCAACCACGTTATCGGCGCTATCGGCGTCCTCGAGGTCCTGGAAGGCGTCCGTGTCCGCGCGCTGACACCGCTCAAGCTCTTCCACTGCCGGAGCCAGATCTACGTGCTGGGCAGCTGTATTACCAGAGAACATTTCAGACAAAGTAGGTTGCCGAAATATTGCGTCCTTTAATTTAACAGTTTTTGTCTCGTTCGACGTCTGTTGCGTTCTGAGCTCTGCCGTCTCAGCAATCTCAGCAGTTGCTCTGTCTTGTGGTTCCGCTTTCCTTTCCACCGTTTTCTTTTTGATAGTCATTGGGGGGTTCACCCTTTTGTTAACAGGGGGCAGTTTCTGATTATCTCCTGAGGGTGCCACCGTCGCTGCTGCCGCTGCCTTGCAGTTCCCTTTAGTTCCCCGATTCATTTCCTTCGGAATAGCACCAAGTCCCGCTGTGGATTTTTCCTTCTCTTGTCTCTGTGACCGTGTGGGCATCCTGACGAATGTTGTACAGTGAACCGCGAACTGGTAGAAGACTCTCCACTTTAGGCTCAGCTGATGTAAGCCTATAGTCCTGGCCAAGCGATCAGGTAGCATATAGAACCACCTTTCTGCCTCCTCGCCGTACGCAGCCCAGTTTCTCAGATTTTCCGAGGGCCACTTCATCCCAGTTCAGAGCATCCTTCGATATCTGTACAGGAGAGGGATTACGGCGACTGCTCTTCTACGACCTAGCTGCGGCCATCTTGCCTCCCACTCACTATTCCAAAGCAAGGGCTCATCTGGACTGATCCATCACCGTTCTTTAGCCCACTGTGCCACCCCAGTTCCGACATGGCCATATGCAAATCAGTCTGACCCTGTGCCTCATGGGAACAGTCCAGCCCGAAATGCCAAGCCATGCCCTCCCTGGACCGGAAACAAGCTTCCTAGGACCAGTTTCTGGCATTTCAGCCGTATTCAGCCAGGCTTGCTTGAATCCAGTGGCAAATTGAGCAAGGGACTCACGTCTGAGCATACCCTGCCAACTTATGGCGAACAAAGCGGTACAAAAGAGGGTGGTGATGGACGGAGCATCAGAACCAATCAAACACTAACACCCAGTCAACAGATCTGGGTTTGATCCATCACCGTTCTTTAGCCCACTCTGCCACCCCAGTTCAGACATGGCCATATGCAAATCAGTCTGACCCTGTGCCTCATGGGAACAGTCCAGCCCGAACTGCCAAGTCATGCCTTCCCTGGACCGGAAACAAGCTTCCTAGGACCAGTTTCTGGCATTTCAGCCGTCTTCAGCCAGGCTTGCTTGAATCCAGTGGCAAAGTGAGCAAGGGACTCACGTCTGAGCATACCCTCCCAACTTATGGCGAACAAAGCGGTACAAAAGAGGGTGGTGATAGACGGAGCATCAGAACCAATCAAACACTCACTCCCAGTCAACAGATCTGGGTTTGATCCATCACCGTTCTTTAGCCCACTCTGCCACCCCAGTTCAGACATGGCCATATGCAAATCAGTCTGACCCTGTGCCTCATGGGAACAGTCCAGCCCGAACTGCCAAGCCATGCCTTCCCTGGACCGGAAACAAGCTTCCTAGGACCAGTTTCTGGCATTTCAGCCGTCTTCAGCTAGGCTTGCTTGAATCCAGTGGCAAAGTGAGCAAGGGACTCACGTCTGAGCATACCCTGCCAACTTATGGCGAACAAAGCAGTACAAAAGAGGGTGGTGATGGACGGAGCATCAGAACCAATCAAACACTCACACCCAGTCAACAGATCTGGGTTTGATCCATCACCGTTCTTTAGCCCACTCTGCCACCCCAGTTCAGACATGGCCATATGCAAATCAGTCTGACCCTGTGCCTCATGGGACCAGTCCAGTCCGAAATGCCAAGCCATGCCCTCCCTGGACCGGAAACAAGCTTCCTAGGACCAGTTTCTGGCATTTCAGCCGTCTTCAGCCAGGCTTGCTTGAATCCAGTGGCAAAGTGAGCAAGGGACTCACGTCTGAGCATACCCTGCCAATTTATGGCGAACAAAGCATTACAAAAGAGGGTGGTGATGGACGGAGCATCAGAACCAATCAAACACTCACACCCAGTCAACAGATCTGGGTTTGATCCATCACCGTTCTTTAGCCCACTCTGCCTCCCCAGTTCAGACATGGCCATATGCAAATCAGTCTGATCCTGTGCCTCATGGGAACAGTCCAGCCCGAACTGCCAAGACATGCCTTCCCTGGACCGGAAACAAGCTTCCTAGGACCAGTTTCTGGCATTTCAGCCGTCTTCAGCCAGGCTTGCTTGAATCCAGTGGCAAAGTGAGCAAGGGACTCACGTCTGAGCATACCCTGCCAACTTATGGTGAACAAAGCGGTACAAAAGAGGGTGGTGATGGACGGAGCATCAGAACCAATCAAACACTCAAACCCAGTCAACAGATCTGGGTTTGATCCATCACCGTTCTTTAGCCCACTCTGCCACCCCAGTTCAGACATGGCCATATGCAAATCAGTCTGACCCTGTGCCTCATGGGAACAGTCCAGCCCGAACTGCCAAGCCATGCCTTCCCTGGACCGGAAACAAGCTTCCTAGGACCAGTTTCTGGCATTTCAGCCGTCTTCAGCCAGGCTTGCTTGAATCCAGTGGCAAAGTGAGCAAGGGACTCACGTCTGAGCATACCCTGCCATCTTATGGCAAACAAAGCGGTACAAAAGAGGGTGGTGATGGACGGAGCATCAGAACCAATCAAACACTCACACCCAGTCAACAGATCTGGGTTTGATCCATCACCGTTCTTTAGCTCACTCTGCCACCCCAGTTCAGACATGGCCATATGCAAATCAGTCTGACCCTGTGCCTCATGGGAACAGTCCAGCCTGAAATGCCAAGCCATGCCTTCCCTGGACCGGAAACAAGCTTCCTAGGACCAGTTTCTGGCATTTCAGCCGTCTTCAGCCAGGCTTGCTTGAATCCAGTGGCAAAGTGAGGAAGGGACTCACGTCTGAGCATACCCTGCCAACTTATGGCGAACAAAGCGGTACAAAAGAGGGTGGTGATGGACGGAGCATCAGAACCAATCAAACACTCACACCTAGCCAACAGATCTGGGTTTGATCCATCACCGTTCTTTAGCCCACTCTGCCACCCCAGTTCAGACATGGCCATATGCAAATCAGTCTGACCTTGTGCCTCATGGGAACAGTCCAGCCCGAACTGCCAAGTCATGCCTTCCCTGGACCGGAAACAAGCTTCCTAGGACCAGTTTCTGGCATTTCAGCCGTCTTCAGCCAGGCTTGCTTGAATCCAGTGGCAAAGTGAGCAAGGGACTCACGTCTGAGCATACCCTCCCAACTTATGGCGAACAAAGCGGTACAAAAGAGGGTGGTGATAGACGGAGCATCAGAACCAATCAAACACTCACTCCCAGTCAACAGATCTGGGTTTGATCCATCACCGTTCTTTAGCCCACTCTGCCACCCCAGTTCAGACATGGCCATATGCAAATCAGTCTGACCCTGTGCCTCATGGGAACAGTCCAGCCCGAACTGCCAAGCCATGCCTTCCCTGGACCGGAAACAAGCTTCCTAGGACCAGTTTCTGGCATTTCAGCCGTCTTCAGCTAGGCTTGCTTGAATCCAGTGGCAAAGTGAGCAAGGGACTCACGTCTGAGCATACCCTGCCAACTTATGGCGAACAAAGCAGTACAAAAGAGGGTGGTGATGGACGGAGCATCAGAACCAATCAAACACTCACACCCAGTCAACAGATCTGGGTTTGATCCATCACCGTTCTTTAGCCCACTCTGCCACCCCAGTTCAGACATGGCCATATGCAAATCAGTCTGACCCTGTGCCTCATGGGACCAGTCCAGTCCGAAATGCCAAGCCATGCCCTCCCTGGACCGGAAACAAGCTTCCTAGGACCAGTTTCTGGCATTTCAGCCGTCTTCAGCCAGGCTTGCTTGAATCCAGTGGCAAAGTGAGCAAGGGACTCACGTCTGAGCATACCCTGCCAATTTATGGCGAACAAAGCATTACAAAAGAGGGTGGTGATGGACGGAGCATCAGAACCAATCAAACACTCACACCCAGTCAACAGATCTGGGTTTGATCCATCACCGTTCTTTAGCCCACTCTGCCTCCCCAGTTCAGACATGGCCATATGCAAATCAGTCTGATCCTGTGCCTCATGGGAACAGTCCAGCCCGAACTGCCAAGACATGCCTTCCCTGGACCGGAAACAAGCTTCCTAGGACCAGTTTCTGGCATTTCAGCCGTCTTCAGCCAGGCTTGCTTGAATCCAGTGGCAAAGTGAGCAAGGGACTCACGTCTGAGCATACCCTGCCAACTTATGGTGAACAAAGCGGTACAAAAGAGGGTGGTGATGGACGGAGCATCAGAACCAATCAAACACTCACACCCAGTCAACAGATCTGGGTTTGATCCATCACCGTTCTTTAGCCCACTCTGCCACCCCAGTTCAGACATAGCCATATGCAAATCAGTCTGACCATGTGCCTCATGGGAACAGTCCAGCCCGAACTGCCAAGCCATGCCTTCCCTGGACCGGAAACAATCTTCCTAGGACCAGTTTCTGGCATTTCAGCCATCTTCAGCCAGGCTTGCTTGAATCCAGTGGCAAAGTGAGCAAGGGACTCACGTCTGAGCATACCCTGCCAACTTATGGCGAACAAAGCGGTACAAAAGAGGGTGGTGATGGACGGAGCATCAGAACCAATCAAACACTCAAACCCAGTCAACAGATCTGGGTTTGATCCATCACCGTTCTTTAGCCCACTCTGCCACCCCAGTTCAGACATGGCCATATGCAAATCAGTCTGACCCTGTGCCTCATGGGAACAGTCCAGCCCGAACTGCCAAGCCATGCCTTCCCTGGACCGGAAACAAGCTTCCTAGGACCAGTTTCTGGCATTTCAGCCGTCTTCAGCCAGGCTTGCTTGAATCCAGTGGCAAAGTGAGCAAGGGACTCACGTCTGAGCATACCCTGCCATCTTATGGCAAACAAAGCGGTACAAAAGAGGGTGGTGATGGACGGAGCATCAGAACCAATCAAACACTCACACCCAGTCAACAGATCTGGGTTTGATCCATCACCGTTCTTTAGCTCACTCTGCCACCCCAGTTCAGACATGGCCATATGCAAATCAGTCTGACCCTGTGCCTCATGGGAACAGTCCAGCCTGAAATGCCAAGCCATGCCTTCCCTGGACCGGAAACAAGCTTCCTAGGACCAGTTTCTGGCATTTCAGCCGTCTTCAGCCAGGCTTGCTTGAATCCAGTGGCAAAGTGAGGAAGGGACTCACGTCTGAGCATACCCTGCCAACTTATGGCGAACAAAGCGGTACAAAAGAGGGTGGTGATGGACGGAGCATCAGAACCAATCAAACACTCACACCTAGTCAACAGATCTGGGTTTGATCCATCACCGTTCTTTAGCCCACTCTGCCACCCCAGTTCAGACATGGCCATATGCAAATCAGTCTGACCTTGTGCCTCATGGGAACAGTCCAGCCCGAACTGCCAAGCCATGCCTTCCCTGGACCGGAAACAAGCTTCCTAGGACCAGTTTCTGGCATTTCAGCCGTCTTCAGCCAGGCTTGCTTGAATCCAGTTGCAAAGTGAGCAAGGGACTCACGTCTGAGCATACCCTGCCAACTTATGGCAAACAAAGCGGTACAAAAGAGGGTGGTGATGGACGGAGCATCAGAACCAATCAAACACTCACACCCAGTCAACAGATCTGGGTTTGATCCATCACCGTTCTTTAGCCCACTCTGCCACCCCAGTTCAGACATGGCCATATGCAAATCAGTCTGACCCTGTGCCTCATGAGAACAGTCCAGCCCGAACTGCCAAGCCATGCCTTCCCTGGACCGGAAACAAGCTTCCTAGGACCAGTTTCTGGCATTTCAGCCGTCTTCAGCCAGGCTTGCTTGAATCCAGTGGCAAAGTGAGCAAGGGACTCACGTCTGAGCATACCCTGCCAACTTATGGCGAACAAAGCGGTACAAAAGAGGGTGGTGATAGACGGAGCATCAGAACCAATCAAACACTCACTCCCAGTCAACAGATCTGGGTTTGATCCATCACCGTTCTTTAGCCCACTCTGCCACCCCAGTTCAGACATGGCCATATGCAAATCAGTCTGACCCTGTGCCTCATGGGAACAGTCCAGCCCGAACTGCCAAGCCATGCCTTCCCTGGACCGGAAACAAGCTTCCTAGGACCAGTTTCTGGCATTTCAGCCGTCTTCAGCTAGGCTTGCTTGAATCCAGTGGCAAAGTGAGCAAGGGACTCACGTCTGAGCATACCCTGCCAACTTATGGCGAACAAAGCAGTACAAAAGAGGGTGGTGATGGACGGAGCATCAGAACCAATCAAACACTCACACCCAGTCAACAGATCTGGGTTTGATCCATCACCGTTCTTTAGCCCACTCTGCCACCCCAGTTCAGACATGGCCATATGCAAATCAGTCTGACCCTGTGCCTCATGGGACCAGTCCAGCCCGAAATGCCAAGCCATGCCCTCCCTGGACCGGAAACAAGCTTCCTAGGACAAGTTTCTGGCATTTCAGCCGTCTTCAGCCAGGCTTGCTTGAATCCAGTGGCAAAGTGAGCAAGGGACTCACGTCTGAGCATACCCTGCCAATTTATGGCGAACAAAGCATTACAAAAGAGGGTGGTGATGGACGGAGCATCAGAACCAATCAAACACTCACACCCAGTCAACAGATCTGGGTTTGATCCATCACCGTTCTTTAGCCCACTCTGCCTCCCCAGTTCAGACATGGCCATATGCAAATCAGTCTGACCCTGTGCCTCATGGGAACAGTCCAGCCCGAACTGCCAAGACATGCCTTCCCTGGACCAGAAACAAGCTTCCTAGGACCAGTTTCTGGCATTTCAGCCGTCTTCAGCCAGGCTTGCTTGAATCCAGTGGCAAAGTGAGCAAGGGACTCACGTCTGAGCATACCCTGCCAACTTATGGTGAACAAAGCGGTACAAAAGAGGGTGGTGATGGACGGAGCATCAGAACCAATCAAACACTCACACCCAGTCAACAGATCTGGGTTTGATCCATCACCGTTCTTTAGCCCACTCTGCCACCCCAGTTCAGACATGGCCATATGCAAATCAGTCTGACCTTGTGCCTCATGGGAACAGTCCAGCCCGAACTGCCAAGCCATGCCTTCCCTGGACCAGAAACAAGCTTCCCAGGACCAGTTTCTGGCATTTCAGCCGTCTTCAGCCAGGCTTGCTTGAATCCAGTGGCAAAGTGAGCAAGGGACTCACGTCTGAGCATAGCCTGCCAACTTATGGCGAACAAAGCGGTACAAAAGAGGGTGGTGATGGACGGAGCATCAGAACCAATCAAACACTCACACCTAGTCAACAGATCTGGGTTTGATCCATCACCGTTCTTTAGCCCACTCTGCCACCCCAGTTCAGACATGGCCATATGCAAATCAGTCTGACCTTGTGCCTCATGGGAACAGTCCAGCCCGAACTGCCAAGCCATGCCTTCCCTGGACCGGAAACAAGCTTCCTAGGACCAGTTTCTGGCATTTCAGCCGTCTTCAGCCAGGCTTGCTTGAATCCAGTGGTCCAGTGGCAAAGTGAGCAAGGGACTCACGTCTGAGCATACCCTGCCAATTTATGGTGAACAAAGCATTACAAAAGAGGGTGGTGATGGACGGAGCATCAGAACCAATCAAACACTCACACCCAGTCAACAGATCTGGGTTTGATCCATCACCGTTCTTTAGCCCACTCTGCCTCCTCAGTTCAGACATGGCCATATGCAAATCAGTCTGACCCTGTGCCTCATGGGAACAGTCCAGCCCGAACTGCCAAGACATGCCTTCCCTGGACCGGAAACAAGCTTCCTAGGACCAGTTTCTGGCATTTCAGCCGTCTTCAGCCAGGCTTGCTTGAATCCAGTGGCAAAGTGAGCAAGGGACTCACGTCTGAGCATACCCTGCCAACTTATGGTGAACAAAGCGGTACAAAAGAGGGTGGTGATGGACGGAGCATCAGAACCAATCAAACACTCACACCCAGTCAACAGATCTGGGTTTGATCCATCACCGTTCTTTAGCCCACTCTGCCACCCCAGTTCAGACATGGCCATATGCAAATCAGTCTGACCCTGTGCCTCATGGGAACAGTCCAGCCCGAACTGCCAAGCCATGCCTTCCCTGGACGGGAAACAAGCTTCCTAGGACCAGTTTCTGGCATTTCAGCCGTCTTCAGCCAGGCTTGCTTGAATCCAGTGGCAAAGTGAGCAAGGGACTCACGTCTGAGCATACCCTGCCATCTTATGGCAAACAAAGCGGTACAAAAGAGGGTGGTGATGGACGGAGCATCAGAACCAATCAAACACTCACACCCAGTCAACAGATCTGGGTTTGATCCATCACCGTTCTTTTGCCCACTCTGCCACCCCAGTTCAGACATGGCCATATGCAAATCAGTCTGACCCTGTGCCTCATGGGAACAGTCCAGCCCGAACTGCCAAGCCATGCCTTCCCTGGACCAGAAACAAGCTTCCTTGAACCAGTTTCTGGCATTTCAGCCGTCTTCAGCCAGGCTTGCTTGAATCCAGTGGCAAAGTGAGCAAGGGACTCACGTCTGAGCATACCCAGCCAACTTATGGCGAACAAAGCGGTACAAAAGAGGGTGGTGATGGACGGAGCATCAGAACCAATCAAACACTCACACCAAGTCAACAGATCTGGGTTTGATCCATCACCGTTCTTTAGCCCACTCTGCCACCCCAGTTCAGACATGGCCATATGCAAATCAGTCTTACCCTGTGCCTCATTGGAACAGTCCAGCCCAAACTGCCAAGCCATGCCTTCCCTGGACGGGAAACAAGCTTCCTAGGACCAGTTTCTGGCATTTCAGCCGTCTTCAGCCAGGCTTGCTTGAATCCAGTGGCAAAGTGAGCAAGGGACTCATGTCTGAGCATACCCTGCCAACTTATGGCGAACAAAGCGGTACAAAAGAGGGTGGTGATGGACGGAGCATCAGAACCAATCAAACACTCACACCAAGTCAACAGATCTGGGTTTGATCCATCACCGTTCTTTAGCCCACTATGCCACCCCAGTTCAGACATGGCCATATGCAAATCAGTCTGACCCTGTGCCTCATGGGAACAGTCCAGCCCGAACTGCCAAGCCATGCCTTCCCTGGACCGGAAACAAGCTTCCTAGGACCAGTTTCTGGCATTTCAGCCGTCTTCAGCCAGGCTTGCTTGAATCCAGTGGCAAAGTGAGCAAGGGACTCACGTCTGAGCATACCCTGCCGACTTATGGCGAACAAAGCGGTACAAAAGAGGGTGGTGATGGACAGAGCATCAGAACCAATCAAACACTCACACCCAGTCAACAGATCTGGGTTTGATCCATCACCGTTCTTTAGCCCACTCTGCCACCCCAGTTCAGACATGGCCATATGCAAATCAGTCTGACCCTGTGCCTCATGGGAACAGTCCAGCCCGAACTGCCAAGCCAGATCTTCGCTGGACCGGAAACAAGCATTCTGGGACTGGTTTCGGGTTAACATCCCTCATTAGCCAGGCTAGCTTGAATCCAGTGCAAAGTGAGCAAGGGACCCATGTCTGGGCATACCCTGCCAACTTAGGGCGATGGCCACAACAGTTAATTATTTATTCAATATACATTAAAAAGCTATAAGAAACCATTCTTATTGCTTTGGGGGATCCGACAAAGGCAAAAATCTGTTTGCACATATGATTGTGGGGTCTCTTTGTAGAGGGTTAGAACCAGGCGAGCTAGTAGTCGAGTGCCCTGCTCTCGATGTGTCACACTTCAACATTAGAAATAGCTGGCCCTTTTTTGCGTGGTTTGAAAACATAGCAGGCATAGCGGGATGACAATTTGGGCTTCCATTAATGGATTGGGTAGGTCTAGCGGGGGCTTATCACAGGCAATTTGTGCATTAGGTGCTGCCTCTAATATATCCTCACACTCGCTAATGAGGGTGTCAATACAGTCTAAAACACAGTTACTACCTGCATACTTGTGTAACTTTCTGGCCTTTTTCCCTTTCTTACCCCTTCCAGTTGCACCGCCCTGACCCCCACCCCCATCCCCGCTTCCCTCCATAGCCTTTCTTTTTCCCATACTTCTTGGTTGTACAAACAGACCAAAATGGCTACAAGTGCTTATAAAACTAAGCCACCTCCAAGGTTATACTCAGAATAAAACTTAACATATGTATACTCAACTGAATGGGACAGTACAAGATGCTTGAAATCAAAAGTTCAGCACTACTACTCCACCAAAGATTCTAGTTAGAAGACGATAAAGATGATCAGATAATCAGTACCTCAAAGTCCGCAAAGGGTCCATGGGACAATCCAACTACCAGGCAGCAGTCGAAAGAGAGGTGGCCCTGCCCTGTCTCTTCCTGCCAATGATGGGCAACGACGGGCTTGACCTTGGCCCGGGCGCTGCCCGCGCGTGTCCCACGTAGCAGTAAGCTCATACTGGTTATAAACACCTCCGGGTGCTTGCAGACTGACGTAGGTGCCTCCCTGGCATGAAGTCACAACTATATGCAAATCAGTCATCACCCTGGTCCTCATGGGAACAGTCCATCCTGAACTGCCAAACTATGTCTTCCCTGGACCGGCTGAAGTCCCCCTATTACCGTGAGCAGGTCAGTGGCGGCAAGGACGGCAAGTTGGGAGCTCCCGCGCTGGTTATAAGCGCCTCCGGGCGCTTGCAGGCTGATATGGGCACCTCCCTGGCGCGCTGTCTCCTGGGGGCTGAAGTCCCCCTGTTGCTGTGAGCAGGTCATTGGCGGCAAGGATGGCAAGTTGTGGGCTCCCCAAAAGTTCAAAAACGCACAAGATGAGTTAGCAGTCATTGAAGAAGGCAATACTGAGAGGCTCGAGAATCATCTTACCTGAGAGACTGAGGCAATAGATCATTGAGTTGTTCCATGAAGGACATCGTAGCATTGTAGCCACCAAAAGAGCCTTGAGTGTGAGTCCATCAGCTAAATGAGCGTGTAGAAAAGGAGTTGAAAGCATGCCACATCTGCAATTGCCTGTCCCCCAAGGTGACGCAGCACCCAGTGACTATGTCTGACCTTCCTGCCCATGCCTGGGAGAGAATCACCATTGACTTGTTCGGACCATCAGGAGATGGACATCATCTCATGGTAGTCATTGACAATTGTTCACATTTTCTTTTCGTGCAAACAGTGTCCTCGACAACTCACGAAAAAGTCAAAGAAAGGCTTGATGACATCTTTTCAACTTGGGGTATCCTTGAGTTGCTCAAATCTGATAATGGCATGCCTTTCAACAGCAAGAAGTGCAAAGAATTTCTTGTACGACTCATTATCAAACACCAAAAGAGTAGTCCCCTCTGGCCCCAAGCCATTGGTTTAGTTGAAATATTTATGGGCACCCTCAAGAGGGTAAGTCAACGAGCATCCATGGAAGGAATCCCCTTGAGCCAAGCTATGTGCCAGGTTCTCCGGGTTTATCGTCCAACTCCTCACTCCACAATGGGTTAGAGTCTAGCTACCTTGTTTTTTAGAAGAGGCATCAGAACAAAACTACCTAAATGGAGCCAGATTGATCAGTGAATGCCAACAAACTTCATGCCACCGCTGCTATTTGTAAGAGTAAAATGAAAGCGTATGCTGACCAGCGCTGCCACGCCCAGGAAACCGTCTTGACAAATGCGCCTGGGTATTGGTAAAACAAATCCACTTTCGCCACTGACCCTCTACAGGTAGTGGCTTACAAGGGACACACGATGACAGCACATTGTCCTGGAAAGTCCCTTACTCAGGACACATCACACTTTAAACACCTACATCCACCTCGCCGGCTCCTAAAACTATGGCGGAGGCGACCACAACCGCAGGTCCGGCTCCAGAGCCTGAGACTGTGCCGCTGTTGCCTGATGAGGGTAAATCTCCATCACCTCTGATCACCTAAGCCAGCAGTTAAGTGCAAGCTCCTTGCAGACTGATTGAGGAGATGTGTTTTCGAATGATGCCTGCCACTTTTTATTTAAAAAAGGGGGAGATGTGGTATATTGATGCCATGCCTTGTGGTTCTGAGCGGACTCTGAACAGAAACTATGTGATATGCGGGTATGATTCTGGGAAGTATGAAGTAATGAGCAGAGCGTGAATGGATGTTGGAGAATTAGAACATCTTTAACTGCTGCTCCCATGTGTGGAATGTGTGGAATAATCTATCGGCATGGTCCGGGGCCAGAGAAGACCCTACAGTTCGTCTTAATATCTGCAACACGTAAAACAAGGAAATCAGTTCTGCCTAGCTCCAGTTGTTGAATTTCTGTGTAAGTGAATCCCTATTTTCCTTGGGATTAAAGACCTATCTTGTGGGGATTTTGGAACCTGCTGCTCTCAACTTTTATTAAGGGCAAGGCCTGTAAAATTCAAAAGGAACTGAGATTATAATTAGATAATGAAGAGAATAATTGCTGTACATGAACTAAATGTGATTGACCACTGCAGGTCCTGATTTAGACTTTTGAGGACTGTATTTACTCCATTAAGGTGACAAAGTAAAATACTCCGTCACCCTAACGGAGTACCTGTACTCTGAATTTAATGTTGTCTACGGCCCATCAGACAGCTCTAGTCATTGAAAGGAAAAGCTGTCACTGTAGTTCCTCAATTAGTTAAAAGTTTGACAGACAACTCCATCAACCATGACGGCCACCTGTCAAACTTATAACAAGCAAAATCCCAAGTGGGATATTCTTCTTTAAAAAATCAAAAACGACCTGCACACCATGAGAATTTTCTCACATGCGTGGGGGTCATTTAAACGTTGTTACTGTCTCTCATTGCCACATTTTTCATGGCAGCATAAAAACTGTCTATTCAACTGTCCATTCTAAATCGGGCTGGTTGTCGAATGACCAAACCTCTGACATCCCTTAGTCTTTCAGGTTGTCAGAGGAGTATGTCAGAGACAGAGACAGAGTAGTATCTGTTGCTGACATATTTAAGGTCTGCCTGGCACCAAACTCAAAATCAGCCCCATACTGTGCATTGTAGTAGAGCTAACTATGATACAATAAGTCTAATAAAGGCATATAAACTCCAACAAGGACCAACAAGACTCTCTTCAGTGAAGTTAGCTGAAGATTAAATCAAAACTCAATGGACTAATCAATTTAAAAGAATAAGGTGCCGATTACGATCCGGTAAAAAAAAAGCCCGTACGACTCGTATCCGGTCTTTTTACCGTACGAATCGTACAAGTGCCGTACAAACTGCCAATTACGATTCGCATGGCAAAAAGTCCATACGAATCACATTCGGAAGTATTCCCCACACGTCCTCGGATCGGAAAAAGTGTCCGACACGTCCACGGACGATTTACCGTACAAATGTGAAATGTGAAGTCCGACCGCGGAATCACGATCCATCCCTTGCGTCCGATGTTACAACCGCATGGAAAAAACACCGTCCGCACCGAACTCCCATAGCAACCATGGAGACATGTGCCCGCATACGCGCCCAACACTCCCCCTAGCCCCCGTACGTTCGAGTCGTACCCCCCGTGTATGTACACCCCCCGTGTATGTACACCCCTGTACGTGTCGTACCCCCCGTGTATGTACACCCCTGTACATGTCGTACCCCCCGTGTATGTACACCCGTGTACGTGTCGTACCCCCCGTGTATGTACACCCGTGTACGTGTCATACCCCCGTGTATATACACCTGTGTACGTGTCGTACCCCCCATGTATGTACACCCCTGTACGTGTCGTACCCCCGTGGATGTACACCCATGTACGTGTCGTACCCCCGTGTATGTACACCCCTGTACGTGTCGTACCCCCCGTGTATGTACACCCATGTACGTGTCGTACCCCCCCCTGTATGTACACCCGTGTACGTGTCGTACCCCCCCCCGTGTATGTACACCCGTGTACGTGTCGTACCCCCGTGTATGTACACCCGTGTATGTGTCGTACCCCCGTGTATGTACACCCGTGTACGTGTCATACCCCCCGTGTATGTACACCCGTGTACGTGTAGTACCCCCCGTGTATGTACACCCGTGTACGTGTTGTACCCCCCATGTATGTACACCCCTGTACGTGTCATACCCCCGTGTATGTACACTCGTGTACGTGTCGTACCCCCCGTGTATGTACACCCGTGTACGTGTCGTACCCCCGTGTATGTACACCCGTGTACGTGTCATACCCCCCGTGTATGTACACCCGTGTACGTGTAGTACCCCCCGTGTATGTACACCCGTGTACGTGTCGTACCCCCCCATGTATGTACACCCCTGTACGTGTCATACCCCCGTGTATGTACACCCGTGTACGTGTCGTACCCCCGTGTATGTTCACCCGTGTACGTGTTGTACCCCCGTGTATGTATACCCGTGTACGTGTCGTACCCCCGTGTATGTACACCCGTGTACGTGTCGTACCCCCGTGTATGTACACCCGTGTACGTGTCGTACCCCCCGTGTATGTACACCCGTGTACGTGTCGTACCCCCGTGTATGTACACCCGTGTACGTGTCGTACCCCCGTGTATGTACGCCAGTGTACGTGTCCTACCCCCCCTCTACGTTCGTGTCGTACCCCCGTGTATCTACACCCGTGTACGTTAGAGTCGTACCCCCACCCGCGTATGCATGGAGCGTACCCCCACCACAACATTCTAAGTACGGAGCGCACCCCAGGCCCCAACATCACAACCGCATGTACGAGTCGTACCAAGCCACACACAAGGACAGCACTGTACAACAAAATGGCCCATGTACACACCATACACACGCTAAAAACGCACGTACACAACCAGGACAAACCAAAACGACACAAGAATACACCATTCGAATGGCACAAAGCCACAAAACATGTCCAACAACCACTAAAACAACACATTCACTGACCTGCAACTGCCAAAAACAAACAGAGGCCCAAAACACCACCACTCCTTATAACACACCCACCCAAAGTTCAAACACAGCCACACCCACCAATGGACCAATAAAAAGGGCCCACACACACAAACCATGAGCCTTTGCAACAGACTCACTGCTGCCAGACCCCACAGACAACCTACAGCACCATACTAAAAGCTTTACCACACCTTACACTTTCACACCTTCACACACACACCTTCACAAACACCCCCTCATCACATTCACACACACACCTGCACAACCACACCCACAGACCCACAACCATCCACACACCCCCCCCACCATCCACACCCACACCCCTCACCATGCCCACTAACAAGAATCCAAAGTTCACTAGCCGAGAGTTGGAGGTCCTTGTCAATGAAATCCTCAGAGTCGAGCCACACCTCTTTGGAACATTGGTCAGACAGACCAGCCCTTCAGCAAAAACAGCCATGTGGCAGACCATCGTTGATGCTGTGAATGCTGTTGCGGACACCAGAAGGAACAAGCAGGAATGCCAAGCCAGGTGGTACGATCTGCGTAAGAGGGTCCGAGCCAAGATGACAGATGAACACAACCAGGCCAACGTCACTGGAGGAGGGCCGTCCCGCAGACCCGTACACTACCATCCCTGGGAGGAGAGGGTGATGGCCATACTGCCGGTGGAGGCAGTGGACGGATTAGGAGGACTCCGAGACCCGGGTGAGTACACAAACAACGCTCCTCACATGGGGGGAACGCCATCCACAACCAAACTCACAAACAGGCACGCAACCACCCCAAGCTACCGCATGACTCAACCACACTCCATGAACACGCACATGCCACTGGCGCCACCATGCCCCATGCACCCAGCTGGACAATGTCAAGTCACAGGCCACAGAAGACACCAACACATGACACGGTAAGCCGGATGGCGGGAGGGTGGGCCCAAAAAATCACATAGTGCAACTCAGAAGCAGACAACAATGCCCTCTGCCCATATGGCCTAGGTCACAGCCAGACAAACAGTGTGTCCCCACAAAGGAAAGACTTGCCAGCAAATGTCGGACGCCTTGCATTAAGACATGGGGGTGACGGCACGTTCTTGCACATGACAGCAGCTAATGAACAGCCAACACTGTGAAAGAGTGGCAGCACACACCACCACAGCAGCAGTGCAGACACAACACCCAATGGGTGCCTGGAGATCAGAAACAAACCCACATCAACAATCCAAGGCCCATTCAAAGATCTGCTAACAGTGTGTGCACAGTAAGCTGGGCTGAGGTGACAGAGGGTGACACACAGAGGGAGGGAAAGGGGGACAGAGAGGGAGGGAGACACAGGGAGACGGACAGAGGGAGGAGGCTGACACACAGAGGGAGGGAGAGGGGGACAGAGAGGGAGGGAGACACAGGGAGACGGACAGAGGGAGGAGGCTGACACACAGAGGGAGGGAGAGGGGGACAGAGAGGGAGGGAGACACAGGAAGACGGACAGAGGGAGGAGGCTGACACACAGGGGGAGGGAGAGGGGGACAGAGAGGGAGGGAGACACAGGAAGACGGACAGAGGGAGGAGGCTGACACACAGAGGGAGGGAGAGGGGGACAGAGAGGGAGGGAGACACAGGAAGACGGACAGAGGGAGGAGGCTGACACACAGAGGGAGGGAGAGGGGGACAGAGAGAGAGGGAGACACAGGAAGACGGACAGAGGGAGGAGGCTGACACACAGAGGGAGGGAGAGGGGGACAGATGTTAAATGGTAGCGGCAGTTTCAGTCGATAACCTTCCAAGTATTTGCCCGGCGATAATCGCCTCTCATACCACTCGATAATTTACCAATAAAAGAGGCAGGCGCCGGAGACTGGAAGGCAGGAAACAAGGTTTTATTCCGTCGGAGCAGAACACATCAGATCAGACAGCAAGGTATCGTCACGAGGTGCTCTAACCGCATCTCTGAGACCTGGTCTCTTATACACTGGTTTATTGCTTTATTACACATAGTACATTCTTGAGATTCTTTTGAAGTACGGGGGAATATCCCCTGGAGCCCCGGTTCAGATCCGATCCCACACATAGATACAGTAGAAGTTCCCACCCTACCCGCAGTGGGAGATGGCTATCGCGCAGCAGGGAATTCCGCTAATTCCCGGGGTGTGTGCAACTGGCCGGGTCTCAGGGGGTAGGGGCTTTGATCTACTGTAATCCCTTTGATGTGGGGTGTTTCCCTTACAGTAGGGGCAGTAAACTGCATCCGCAGGGCTAGGTGATGGCCTGGGACCAGTTCAGACAATGGGGCGCAGAGGAAGGGGGTTATCAAAGGAGAGGCATGACCATGTATGGGTTGTCGGTTGGAAGTGGTTCCGTAGCAGGGTCGCGCAGAAGGAGAGGGTTTATGGCCTGTATGAGAGAGCGGGGGTGGCCGGCGCGCGGGGGATGCTTGCAGCGCCAAGGGAAAACGCTGGCGGTCGAGAGTGAGCGGAGAGAGCGGGGTGCCTAAAATGGCGGCCGTGCATTCGTTGCGCGTGGTGCTGGGGAGGGGCAAGATGGCGCAGATAATGTTCAGTTTGCGAGCTAAATTTCCACAGTCCTCCCTTTTAACATATCTCGCCAGCTTGTCCGGCCAATATTCGCCTTTGTTAGCCTTTCAGTTACAGTACCGTCAATGTTCGTCACACATTTAAAGATACAGAGTCTTTAGGGTAGGCAGGAGTAATCTGACACATTTGTACATTGTCTCATACAGTTTGATGAAGCAGGCGAGGAGGAAGTACATTCAAAGTTACAGTATAGTTGTGTACATGGCTGGTGTTGTATGAAGGTTACTATACAAAGTTACATTTTCTTAACTTCTCAGTGTACAGTCGGAAGTGATTGATGCAACATCATGAAAACTTGATAAGAAGATAGTTAATATAATAAGGTGGTTGGGAGAGGATTTTCAACTTTGACATGGGTTCTTCTTTCCAGTGTCCTTGTTTATAAAGAGCTATCACTGGTAAGCTCTCATTGTTGTTCTTCTTTCGTTGGCACTGTTGAGCACCGGCGGTGGAACTAAGGTCCAGCTCAAATCCGATTTCTTCACGTGGCAGGGTGTGACCACTCACTGTTCTTTGATCACAGTCCTGTTCCTTAACACAGTTCACCACAGGTACTTTTGAGACAGGGTGCCGGCCTTTTGTTCCTCGGTAGTAGGTCAAAGTCATAGTCCAAATGAAAGAGGAAGAGAGAATGGGGTGGCATGGGATCAGATCAAAAATGCGGACCGAGGAGAGCAGAATCTTATCAGCACTGAGCCCATCAATCGGGCCCGATGGGCTGAGACTTCAGGCACGCTGGTCAGTGAGCAGGGGCCTCGATGTAGCCCTTCGCGCTCATCGTTCTGAATGGTGTCTCGTCTCATACCCCTGTTGCTTCGTCGCTTTCCCCTTGGTCGATGTCATAGATGCTTTATGATCCGTAGCCAGACTGTGCGTCACGTCCGACCCCTTTCTTCCGATGGCTGCAGGTTATCCTTGAATAGGTTATAAGAAACGAAAGTCTTAGAGATCTTGGCAGGGAAGACATTTACGTACTTCATTCTCTCTCCCAACCACTGAGTTGTTGCGGAAATGTGCTTATCTGCTACTACATGATTGGTGCCTATTAGCTCTGATGTTAATGTGTGTGTTACTAATCTATTAATTACTGCGGTGGTGCAGGGTTCTGTGGGTGTCCCTGCCCATCGTCTGGCCTTCTAGGTGTCGGTTTCTGCGCCTTATAATACAAGGTTTGGTAATACCCGTAAGTGTGAGGTGTTACTGTCATGTGTTCATGAGTATCCTTTCCATACAGTAGGTGACCCTTTATCGGTTTAAGACAGGGCCATCAACTGTTTCGTTCGGGATACTCTGAGACGGCTAGTATAGGGCTGGAGTTATCTCTGGGAGAACAGGGTGCTTTAGACATTCTATTTCGGGCTAACTGGTCAGGGGTAATTCTGAGTGGTGGAGATGGTATCCTTTAAGAACAAAAAACCACTGACATATAGTCCCCGTGTTGAGGGTCAGATTGGGAGACATCAGTCGTCTTACCCGTCCTTTCCTTCTCAGCTGATTAGGCTTAACGTTCGCAGAGAGGAGAGGTAGTAACGTGGTAAAGTATGGTCGTTTTTGTTTCTGTCAATTTGTTCGAACACCACCGTGTTCAGGCCAATTATACCCTTACCAAAGAGGTGTATGTCGTTAATTTATTTAAGAAGAAAAAGAGTGCAAGAGAGAGTCTTTTGCGAGGGAGGGGGAGGGAGAGAGAGAGAGAGAGAGAGAGAGAGAGAGAGAGAGAGAGAGAGAGAGAGAGATGGGTAAGAGAATAGGCCACTTGGTGCACACACAACATGGAGTAGCATGGGTCTGTTCCATGTAAGAAAACACAAGCGGGGAAAATACATAAATTCGGTGATCACGTACACACAAATGTTGGATAGGGTGTGACAGTACATGCATCAAGACGGGGACTCAGGGCTGCGTTGAGCACGGGGACCTTCTCCTTTCCTGTCCTCCATTCCTATGCAATGCTGCGTACCTTTAGTATTTGGTAGTTTATCTTATGGGTTGTCTGACCCTTTATTCTCCTCCCTTTGATCGGTGGACGAGTACTTCAATCATACAATGACGCTCTCTTCAAGTGACCCAAACATGAAATGCATACACATTCATATCGTATAGTCGTAGTACACACGCACAATCACGTCATACAGTTTTCCATGTTCCCAAAGATGATCTGTGATTTTTCGCACTATCTCGCAACATTTGTCTATGTTTTCCCTGATATTGAACTTGGTGCGGTCCATGTCCACTCCACTCTTCAGTCGGAACTTCGTCGTGACCTATAGAGGGGAAATAAGAGGGGAGGGGAGGTGCAGTATTCAAAATACCCCAGCGCGCGCAGACACGAAAGGTTCTACCTACCATGTACCAGGCTAGCCGCAGGGTTGGGTAATACCACGGACCCATTATTCTTTAGTTTGAGGCAAAGATGCTCTAGTTCATTCATCTCCTAAATTCGCGTTCCCTGGTCGTGCATGTATTTCTCAATTGGTCGTGTATTATGGTGCAGGATACCATACCTTGCATGCGACATATACCTTAAGTTATAGTTCATTATTGATTTGACAATTCTTGGAAAAAGGGCAGGCGTGATGGGTACAAATTCCGTTAAACAAAAAGATTTTTAGGCAAATTGTGTCTGTATTATCCGTATGCTTTCGCTTAGGAGTAACGATCATTTATTCAAAAGAAAAACCTTCAACAACCTAGATGATTAGTCATGGCACTGATTTCGTAATTCCTTTTTAAGAAGCCCTTTATTTAAAACAATGTTAGTATGGAAAGACGGGCCTACAGCCGCCATAGACCGGCCACGGTGTGAGAGGCGTCGAGCAACATGAGCAACACTGGATTAACATGAAAAAATCGGTTCCCCCCCCCCTCTCCCCCACCGCCATGTGTGGAAGCATCGCATACATGTATATATATCTCTTTTTAACACGAAGGTCACGTGACTGGAACGCCACAAGGAGTTGTAGGCCACTCCTACATCAGCGCCATCTTAGGGCGGGGTCGGGCTAGTGCACAGTCTAAGTCTTTCCATGAATTAGCAGTTGAACCAGAATCCCTTTCGGTAGTTCGAGAACTTTCGTTAGCGTCAACTTTGCGTCACTGCAACCTTGTAGCAATGCCACGGTTTGTTCTTAGGGCGGGGCAGCAGGCGGGTTCTTCCGCCGACGCTTTACTGTCTCCCTGTATCAAGCGGAGGCAAGGTGGCTGCCGCCCGGGGGCAAAAAGGGCAATGGTGGTGGTTTTGTCCTTACCGGAAGTCCGCAGGAGTCGAACGTCAAATGACTCCAACCAATTCTGCAAGGCTGAGGGGAGCGTTCTGTCAAGGGTGGGGCCCATGCCCTAGCAAACAAGCTTTCGAGTCCAGAATTGTCTCACGGTGGGCCAGGCCTGGAACCGGAGGGGTCGACCGCCGGAGTTCAAGGGCAGCAGTAGCGGCAGCTCTTCGGTACAGTCACCGGAGAGGAGCCAGCAGCAGTAACAGCAGCAGTTCGGGTGGTGCTGCCACCGGAGTGGCATCAGTTGCAGCGACAACAGCAGTCCGGAGGACATCATCATCGGAGTGGGCCCCTACTTACTTGGCTGCGGGGGCCCACTCCCCGCGTCGGGTGCTAGCGGCAGTCCTGGTGAACCCTGTCCTTGGGTGGTTGCCTGGCGGCCGCGTGCAGGGGTGCCGGCTCAGCCGAACGGCGAATGAAGTGGCAGGGCGCAACCCAGCTGGCCGACGTGTGAAAGGTGTGGTTTGGGGTGCCCTCATCTGCTGGCGAGCCTCCACCTGGGGAGGTGGGGGAGGTCCGTCCGCGTCGCCTCCCCCCCGCCAGGGCACCCTCCGTTATTGAAGGAAGAAGTGACTGGGAAGACCCGCACAGCGTGCCAGGGTGAAATTCAGCAGGCCGATGAAAAAGATGGCTAGGTGCAGCTTAGCTGGCCGGTGAGTGAAAGACGGTTGGGGTGCCTGGCAAGCCTCCACCTGGGGAGGTGGGGGAGGTCCGTCCGCGTCGCCTCCCCCCGCCAGGGCACCAGCCCTCCGGCGCTTCGTATAGCCTCCGGCCTATTCGCACAATCGGCCGCCACTGATGTCAAGGGACTCCTGCATGGCTTTTATAGCCCAAAATCAACTAAAAAAAAGGGCCGCCCAAAACAGGCCAATGTTGCAACTTCGAGGAAGGAGAGGCGAGGACGGTGTCACGTGGACGAAAATGTTTTGGGATGCAGGTCGCAGCAGACTGTCATGTAAATAGTTGTTTAAAACATGTTCTAACCTGTTCATTTTTGCCGGAATGTTGTTATACTTATAATTTATTAAAAATGTTTGACCATACTATCTTGCTGGAGTGTTGTACGTATCAGCGATCTGGTTAGCGTATTCGGCGTTGCTCGATTGCACGTGATCCTAATCAAGTGTGGTGGCGTTGATGGTGGGTATCAACAAACTTCCGGTTGTGTCTATTGGGGTCCCTATTTTTGTTCAGTTCCAAAAGGACCGGGCACTGGGATTTCCAGTGTCCGAACCCTCTACAGAACGCACATTGGTTCCCATCTAAGTCTCTCCGTCCGTTGTAGGGTGTAGGTGTATGGTCTCTAGGGGGTAGCTTTCTAGGGGCGGTTGGTTGGTAGTTCTCCTTCGGGGGTTCCCTTCCTATTGTCACCCCTTGCAATTGTGCTATCATCACCCTCTCCTTTAATTCCTTTTTCTTCTTCTCTGACGCCCTATCGTTCTCGTTTTTCTGGTTTTCGTAGTATTGGGCCATCTGGAGAATTGCTGCGGGTTTGGAGGCTGCCCAACTACTCTCGCTGGTCTGTAGTTTCTGGGAAACTTCTGGCGACAGACCCTTTACATAATTCTGGACAAAGAGGTGGTGTCCGGTTGTGGTGGTCATGTCTTGGCCACTGTAGTCGGAAAACACCGTCTCGAATCGGGAGAAGTATTCAGACACGTCTTCCTGGGGTTTCTGGCGGCAAGCCGTCACTATCGACCAGTCTACCTTTCTTTCAGGGATTAGAGTCTTCAGCTTTTGTACAATCTTATCTGGGAGCTCTAGGATGGCTTTCGGGGGTTTCTGTCCTGGTTCTCGCTGTTTATCTATGGTATCGAGTTGTACCCAGGTATATCCGAACGGCTCAGCGTGGTCAACTTTCCGGATTTGTTTCCACACATCAGCCGGCAGACATAGCCCAAAGAACAAGTCGATATCTGCTAACGTCATTATCGTTGAGCCTAAGGCTGTACCTAATTCAGTGTAGAAGGCAGTCGGGTTCTTTCTCAAGTCGGGTAGGGTCTTTCTAAAGGTCAAAATATCTTGCCGGTCCCACGGCTGGTAGACCCAGTTATATACAACCCTTCCCTTCGCATCTTGGTGGTTGATGTCGTCGTGTGTTCCCTGACCCCGTGGGGGGACCCAGTAGGGGGCAGCTTCTTTAATGGGCATCATGGCATCGGCCCTTCCTCCCTGGGGTTTAGTTGCTATGGGGGTTTCTGTTTTGGTTGTTTGTCCATGTTCTTTAAGGTGTCGGTAGACCTCGAGTGTACGAGTGAAGAGGTTCGCTACATCGCCCTCTCTTTCTTCTCCGATGTCTACCTTTCTATATAGGGCCGCTAAGCCTTCGGGACCTTTATCGTGGTACCTATCCTCATATGCATTCAGGGCGTGATAACAGAGCCGTACGACAAAGTGTCGTCTGCGGTTGTCGGCATACGATTTATACACGTCCGTTATATACTCCTCACTTTCTTTTCGCTCCACCAGCGTCCCTACTATTTTGTCAATTCCTGCTCGTTCATCTTTAGTTAATCGATTCATTCTGGTGGAATCGTTCTTTCTCATCTCATGGTCATCTAGCGTTGTAGCCGACGTTGGGTTCAGTACAAGAGGCTCAGCCGGCGCGGAGGCCGTGAGGGCCGAGGCCCCTGTACTGCTTTCGTTCGTGTTCGGGGGTTGTGGGTGTTGCACTACTGATTGGGAGGGTGCATACGGAGGGGGCATGTAAATGGTCGGGGGACCTAACAGTAATTCGTCATTCGTTTGCTGCTTGGAGGGCAACACAGGGTAGAGCAAAGAAGGGGTCCTAACAGCGTACTGGCCTGAGGTTTCGGGCTCCTGTCTTAGTTTAGTTTCCCTTCTCTCCTTTATGTCTTCTTCTAACTTTTTAGCGGCAAGGTGAGCTGCCTTTCGTAATTCCTTTTCTGCTTTTACTTCTTCCCTCTTTTTCCGTTGCGTCGCTTCTTTGCGCCACATGCCAATACTGTCAAGCATAGTAGGCGTCGTCTTATTGCTACGCAGAGCTACTTCTAGCGCTTCTATCTTGCGGTCGTCGAAGGATCCCATCAGTGGCCACTGACTTTCGGGCTCCTTCTTGGTATATTTATGCCACAGCTTGCTATAAGCCACGGCGACTAGTCCATATTTAGTGAACATGTCCTTATTAGGGGTGCCTTCCAGTGGAGCCGGGTGGTTCACCTCTAATAAGCGGTCCGGGCAGAACCAACTACCAATCAGTGGGGAGAAGATAGGCATGACGGGTTTCAACGGGGACAAAAGTCAGCACTACCTATCTTTTCACTGCTTGCAAAGACTAGACAGAATATCTCTATTCCTCGTTATTTGTAAGCAGAGAATACCTCCAAAGAACCAATATCGAACAACTAGTGTTCGGACAATCAATCAATCAATCAATGGGGAGATAAAGATAGGCACGACGGGTTTCAATGGGGACAAAAGTCTGCGTTACCTACCCTTCACTATTTGCAAAGACTAGACAGAATATTCCTATTCTACGTTATTTGCAAACAGAGAATATCTCAAAAAGCACTATTCTTCAAAACAATCAATGTTCGGACAATCAATCAATGGGGAGATAAAGATAGGCACGACGGGTTTCAATGGGGACAAAAGTCTGCGTTACCTACCCTTCACTATCTGCAAAGGGAGAGAGAGAGAGTATTTCTACTCCTCCCCGTTTGTAGACAGCGAATATCTCAAAAAGAACAATCAATGAGCAATACTAGTATTCAAACAATCAATCAATTATTTTGCACTTTTGTCGTGTTTCACGACCTTACCCGGACCGCATGGACAGTTTCTCGTCTTCCGCCTCCAGCGCCCGATCGTCCTCTATTCTCCGTATTTGCCGCGGCACTCCTGATGGTTCCCAGTCAGGACCGTAGATCACTCGAGAGAGGTCTGCTCGGAACCAGTGAAGTTCGGATGATCGGCTGCCAGACGAGGGTCTATTGGGCAGGAGCTCTCCCGATCGTTGCAGTCGTTCACTCTGTCGTCGGGACCTCTCCCACTGGATCCACGTGTCGCTGATGGGCCCCACGTTTGGGACGCCAATTGTTAAATGGTAGCGGCAGTTTCAGTCGATAACCTTCCAAGTATTTGCCCGGCGATAATCGCCTCTCATACCACTCGATAATTTACCAATAAAAGAGGCAGGCGCCGGAGACTGGAAGGCAGGAAACAAGGTTTTATTCCGTCGGAGCAGAACACATCAGATCAGACAGCAAGGTATCGTCACGAGGTGCTCTAACCGCATCTCTGAGACCTGGTCTCTTATACACTGGTTTATTGCTTTATTACACATAGTACATTCTTGAGATTCTTTTGAAGTACGGGGGAATATCCCCTGGAGCCCCGGTTCAGATCCGATCCCACACATAGATACAGTAGAAGTTCCCACCCTACCCGCAGTGGGAGATGGCTATCGCGCAGCAGGGAATTCCGCTAATTCCCGGGGTGTGTGCAACTGGCCGGGTCTCAGGGGGTAGGGGCTTTGATCTACTGTAATCCCTTTGATGTGGGGTGTTTCCCTTACAGTAGGGGCAGTAAACTGCATCCGCAGGGCTAGGTGATGGCCTGGGACCAGTTCAGACAATGGGGCGCAGAGGAAGGGGGTTATCAAAGGAGAGGCATGACCATGTATGGGTTGTCGGTTGGAAGTGGTTCCGTAGCAGGGTCGCGCAGAAGGAGAGGGTTTATGGCCTGTATGAGAGAGCGGGGGTGGCCGGCGCGCGGGGGATGCTTGCAGCGCCAAGGGAAAACGCTGGCGGTCGAGAGTGAGCGGAGAGAGCGGGGTGCCTAAAATGGCGGCCGTGCATTCGTTGCGCGTGGTGCTGGGGAGGGGCAAGATGGCGCAGATAATGTTCAGTTTGCGAGCTAAATTTCCACACAGAGAGGGAGGGAGACACAGGAAGACGGACAGAGGGAGGAGGCCGACACACAGAGGGAGGGAGAGGGGGACAGAGAGGGAGGGCGACACAGGAAGACGGACAGAGGGAGGAGGCTGACACACAGAGGGAGGGAGAGGGGGACAGAGAGGGAGGGAGACACAGGGAGACGGACAGAGGGAGGAGGCCGACACACAGAGGGAGGGAGAGGGGGACAGAGAGGGAGGGAGACACAGGGAGAGCAAATCAGCCTTGTGGTGTGTGGGAATGTGTGCTAGTCAGCAGGTGGACTGCGTGCGAGTAGACAAGGGTGGCCAGTGCCAGCACCCCCCCTCTCCTCCATGGCAAAACACAGGGCCATGTCACAACCTGTGCACGAGCACAACGACAGCTACCTGCATCATATAAGTGTGTGGAACAACTGCATGTGCCCACGTACAGTGCCACACGGAAGGCGCCAATGCACGGCTTGCCATACCTGCCCACTCCACTGCTGACTGCAGTCACACTTGACGCAGCAAGTAAGACTGTGCCACACATAGGTAAAGTTGCCAAAGCTGTGCCCAAGGGACATACCCATGCACAAGTGCACTGTGAGTGGAATGCAAGACATATCCAAATTCCCAGAGGAAATGTGCCAACTTTGAAACTAATGAAACATGGATGTTGCATGGAACAAAATTAACATTGTCTCTCTCACACACAGGTCAATGTCGTGGATCACCCCCCAACACTGGGGGGGAAGACTCACAGGACCCGGGTCGGCGGGATGAAGGAGCCACCGGCAGCGACGACTCTCACCACTCTGTGGACGAACCCGACCCCGACCAACCTGGCCCCTCTGGTGTCCAACGACCTGCAGCACCTGCGTCAGGTACAACGGGGCCAACCACCACCCCCACTCCTGCCACATCCCAGGAAACACCCAGGATCCCTGCCCCACCACCACAAAGCAGCCAGGCTGGCCAGGAGGGACACGGTGTCCCGGGCACCCAGGAGGAGGCAGGCGACAACGCCAATGCCACCCCTCAGGGGTCCCGGAGACCCGATGTGCCCACAAGGGCAGGCCAGGTGCAAGTGGGCAGGGGTGGTGGGAGTGGAGGACGGCGGAGGCGCCAGCCTGACCAGTTGGCTGGGGAACCGGTATTTTCCCATGTCCGAAACATCCTGGACACACACCGGCAGGACACCACAGGCATGACCCAGGTTGTGTCCATCCTCGAGGGGATCAAGACCCAGCAGGCCCAGCAACATGCGGAGCAACATGCCTGTCTACTGCAACACCAACGGAGGATGGAGGACAGACAGGCTGAGCTCGTGACGGTGTTCACGGGAATTCACAGTACACTCCGTCGGATGGCCGACAACATGGGCAACCCTCCCTGTGCCAGAAGGCGTAGAACATCACCACCCACAGGGAGGGATCAGGAGGAGGAGGAGGAAACATCCGATGGAGCATCCCAAACATCGTCACGGCCTGCTTCTGAGGGTCCCCGCAGGAGGGCGGGTCGTCCACGTAAAAGACCGTGAGGGTCGGCGCTACAGCACCATCTCCCAGGACACCTGGCCTGGCACCTGGCCCACTGGAGCAACAGCAGCACAGCATCAAAAGACATTCTCTGCCACATGGACTTGCTGGTCACTGTCTGACCAATGTTGACAAAGACTGTGGCATGGACTCTGAGGATTTCTAATGGCAAGGACACCAACTCCCCTAGAGAACTTTGGATTTCACACACCCGGAAAGCCCCTCATGTCAAACCCCCCCCCCCACTAAAATAAAAAGTCACACCATGAAGAGAAGATGCCTGCTAGTTGCATTATTACCTTACATGTGTCTTGTAAAGTCTAACCATGCCTGAGTTCTCATTTGACTTCAACCATCCACACCCTGGGGCCTGAGTCTGGCACAGGACACATGGGTCACAGTGTATTAGGCAAGACAGACATGGAGCACCATACACACCCGTGATAGGCCAAGCCAGCTGAGGGGGTGGCCGCACAACCGTGCCGACAGACATATTAAGTACAGCAACAGTCATGCGCAGAGGTGAGGGATCATGTCGAGTGTCCTGGGGGGCACCCAGGTATGTGTAGACAGGTGGCAGAACCATGTCCTGCAAGCTTGAGTCAGGTGGATGCAGAGAATGGTGGCCTGGCCAACGTTGGATGCATGGGGATGGCACATGTCACAATACCCACACAGTCATGGACATCATGCAAAATACACGGTCTAATCCCACACAAACAGCTTGCATCTTGCTACTCTACACATAGACACATAGCCACTATCACGGAAAACCATGCCAGACATGCCGGATGCACCGTGGCAACACACCAGCATTGACAGAGAAGAGGCACCTTGGAGGCATAGGGACACCTTTATTAGTCATGTATGTGGGATTGCAGAGGCAAGTCGGAGTACACATGAACGGGTCATGTGGAGTAACATGTGGGTCCAACACTGGCACCCCCCTTCTGCAGCCCAAATGCGTGATAGCCATGGAACTGGCACACAAGTGTCGGCTAACAGCTAAACACCCCCTGCTGCTCACGGAGAGACTGCCATACACCATAGATCCGCTGATGTGGAAGTCCCACACCATGTCAAGCCAATGCAAACCGTATGTGTCCAAGGGCAGTGTTACACACATTGATGCCATCATCACATTCCACAATCCCATCACTGATGAATGTCAACAAGTCTGACCATCTATTCAGGTGTACCCATCTGCATGTCATGTGTACCATGCTGATGCAACATGTCTGCAGAGGAAACAAACATCGACAGGGGCAGTGTGCATACATCGTGAACTACTGCCACACCCAATACACCCCTGATGCATCCCTTACCCTAAGGAGACTTCCAAACTTGTCCGTGCGTGTAACGCTGACTCAGCACACGATGACGTGTCCATGAGGAATAGCAGTGCCACAACAATGCAAGCAGCAGACGGCATGCGCAAGTACCTGGGGAAGAGAGACACACAAGAAGTCAGCCACAAAAAGCACAGCCACTTGCATGTGCATGTACTCGACACATGGATGGATGACAACATGCTATGTCACAATTATGACTGGGGAAATACACTCATCACTGGCACCATCACTCCAGTGACACATCCACACACACCTCTGACTCACGTGCCATACATGCATATGGAGACACACATCGCAACACAAGCCACACGGGGACCAATGCGTGCACACTCAGACACTGGTACTCACCACTAAGCAAAGAAGTCGCGTATGAGCCGAGTCCGGATGTCCTCTTGCGGCTCCACATCCTCCACATCACTAGCCCCATTGCCAAGCCCTTCGTCCTCCACGGGTGGATGGTCCTGGTCATCTTGATCCAGGATGAGTGGCACAGCTTTCTCAACTGCCATGTTGTGCAGCATGCAGCAGACCATGAAGATTTTGCAGACCTTCGCCGGGGCATATGGGAGGGCGCCTCCGGTCTTGTGGAGGCATCGGAATCGGCTCTTCAGGAGGCCAAACGTCCTCTCTATCACTCGCCTTGTCCGGCCATGGGCGGTGTTGTAGCGGAGCTGGGCCGGCATGATGGGGTTGCGGAGAGGTGTGATCAGCCATGGCATGTTGGGATAGCCAGCGTCCCCTACATGGAAAGCACATGGACATAAGTAGGACAGGAGAAGCGGTCGTGCTGGAAGTCTACGCAAAATACAGGACAGACAGACTGTACCCACCAACAACACATGCTCGTTCGTTGCGCAGCTGCGTCATCATTTCAGGCACCCTGCTACGCCTCATGATGTAGGCATCGTGTGCTGATCCTGGAAAACGAGCACAGACATGTGAAATCACCATGTTTGACAGACACACTACAAGGGCATTGATGGAGTGGTAGTGTTTGCGATTCCTGTACGCTACCTCATGTGCCTGTGGTGGTACCAAAGCCACATGTGTCCCATCTATGGACCCAATGACATGGGGCATCCCTCCCAGGGCATAGAATCCACGCTTGACCCCAGTCAACATTTCAGGGGTTGGGAAATGGATGAAGTCATCCAGGTGAATCAACATGGCCTCTAAGAAATCATGCAGCACACGGCAGAACATGCTCTGGGACATGCCACCAACATGAGCTATGGTATTTTGAAAGGTACCCGTGGCAAGAAAATGTAGGGCTGCCATTACCTTCAGCTTGGGTGTCAGTGCCGTAGGATACCTGTGCAGCGGTTGCAGGTGTGGTGCCAGTCTCGCCGTCAACTCCAGAATCAACCGTTGTGGGAAGCGGTAGCACCGGATACAGTCATTCTCCCGCATGGCAGCCAAGTCCGGAATTGATCGGGGAAGAGGCGGCGCTCTGCAGTAATTTGGAAGTGACAAAGAAGAGTGAGTGCACCACAACAACAATTTATTTGTACTGAGCACATGTTAATCTGTCTATACACATATGCTACATACGGAGTCAGGTATGTGCCACATGCCCTGGATACGTATGGCTGCCAGGTGACACTCCTACCAAGACCCAGCTACACACGGAGATTGTGAACCTCCACATGCCATGGCATGGGATTAGCTGTGGCCCAGTGTAAGTGAACAGCCAGACGCAAGACAGGAGTGACATACATCCACACATCAGCAGAAGTAGGATGTCGATTTCAGAGACTGGTAGCGGAACACTAGAGCCACAGGTCACATGACATTACACTAGGACAGCCCACACACCTTGCCATTCAGGTGTACATGTGATGACTCACCACACATTCATAGAGAGGATGCAGACATGTCCTTGTTACGCTACTCCGTGTCCCATGCATACATACGCACCTCACATCCGATACCACATGTGGCATGGTGTGCGGAACAGTGTGCAATGTCAATCTACACACAGACACATGTTGGTTGCTGCAACAGCTGCAGCTTTTGGGGGAGCTCCAACATCAAGCTAATGCGAATCCCCCACACATACATGACAGAGTCACATCGTGCACCGTGGGTAGTGACATGTCAGGTGTGGTAACCCCTGTACCGGGCCTCAGGGGACACTTCCGTGTGTTGGTGTCCGTGCCATGCCAGTGACGCTCATCCCAAGTGTGCAGTACGACATGCACACATGTCAAAGGAGTCAAGGGCATGCCTGGCACACATTGCACCGTCACACTTTACATGTGTACACATCTCATCATACATCTGGTACCTTCTCGACTCAGGAGTAATGTGCCACATCACAGCCTTTCACACCTGTGCCCCACACATGTAGTACTGGCCAGACAATGCCTTGATGTCCATCCATGGACAAGTATGTCAGCCCTATTCCTTCATGTGTGCTGCCTGTCACCACTGTGATGTGTGAAAACCACCGTACTTTTGCTAAGAGGGCCTGTGTACGTTCCCGTATCACTATGGGAGTGCTGCCGTATGTGTACCCATAGTGATGGTGAGTGTACAGGCGTGTGTATGGTCCGTACCACCATGAGTACGCATACGCGAGAACACCCATAGTGGTACGGCCCGTACACGCGTGCGTACGTTCACTATCACTATGGGTGTCCTCGCGTATGCGTACTCGTAGTGGTACGGCCCGTACACACGCCTGTACGTTCACTATCACTATGGGTGTCCTCGCGTATGCGTACTCGTAGTGGTACGGCCCGTACACACGCCTGTACGTTCACTATCACCATGGGTGTCCTCGCGTATGCGTACTCGTAGTAGTACGGCCCGTACACACGCCTGTACGTTCACTATCACTATGGGTGTCCTCGCGTATGCGTACTCGTAGTGGTACGGCCCGTACACACGCCTGTACGTTCACTATCACCATGGGTGTCCTCGCGTATGCGTACTCGTAGTGGTACGGCCCGTACACACGCCTGTACGTTCACTATCACTATGGGTGTCCTCGCGTATGCGTACTCGTAGTGGTACGGCCCGTACACACGCCATTGCACCGTCACACATGTAAAGTGTGATGGTGCAATGTTTGCCAGGCATGCCCTTGACTCCTTTCACATGTGTGCATGTCGTACTGCACGCCTGTGGCGTGTGTACGGGCCGTACCACTACGAGTACGCATACGCGAGGACACCCATAGTGATAGTGAACGTACAGGCGTGTGTACGGGCCGTACCACTACGAGTACGCATACGCGAGGACACCCATGGTGATAGTGAACGTACAGGCGTGTGTACGGGCCGTACCACTACGAGTACGCATACGCGAGGACACCCATAGTGATAGTGAACGTACAGGCGTGTGTACGGGCCGTACTACTACGAGTACGCATACGCGAGGACACCCATGGTGATAGTGAACGTACAGGCGTGTGTACGGGCCGTACCACTACGAGTACGCATACGCGAGGACACCCATAGTGATAGTGAACGTACAGGCGTGTGTACGGGCCGTACCACTACGAGTACGCATACGCGAGGACACCCATGGTGATAGTGAATGTACAGGCGTGTGTACGGGCCGTACCACTATGGGTGTTCTTGCGTATGCGTACTCATAGTGGTACAGCCCGTACACACGCCTGTACGGGCCGTTGCTATGCATTTGGGGTGCCCTAGGGCCCCGGAACGCACCGTACCTGTGTGTGAAGCTCAAAATTACATAGGGGACACATGAGGGACAAGTATTAAGGCCTACATGCATGCTGGTTGTCATGGAGACCAAGTTTAAAGTTTGAGTTTGTTCTGGAAGGTGCACAGCAGAAGTCAGTTGGAATGAATCTACTTTGTTGCAATGTGTTTGTGGGGTTGACATCATGCTGAAGAAAAAAACACAATAAGAACCCACTGACTGTGCTAGGTTTGAAGGGATTGGAGGAAACATAGGATGCAAATGTGAGTGACCAATCACTCTGTACTCCTGTGCATGAAACAGGCCAGCAAGGCAGATATAAGGCAGCCAGGTCCCATGAGGGAGCACTTGCCTGCACATCTCTGGATTCCACGACCCAGCTGCTGCTACTGATTTCCTGGAACCATGTCAAGGTCTGTGGAGAGGTCACAGCCCTTCACCCTGGAGGAGAACATGGCTTAGCTGGATGTGATCCTCCCACAGTACCCCATGCTGTATGGGCATTCAGGGTATCAGGTGAGTGCAGAGTCCACTGGCACAGACTGTGTCCCTTTTTTGTGACTGTGACTTCTGGCATTGTGTCCAGGTGTCTCACACATGCTATGTACTGTAGGGGGGGTCCCGGGGGGGGAATGCCTGATGTCTCCCAGGCAGAGCATGCAGTGGTCCATGTCTGCCATCCTCACTTGCATCGTGTTTACTGTGACAATCACTGCATGGTGCATGCCACATTCTGCCTATCTTATCCTCCTGGGAATGTTGCCTCTACAGTCCTCATGTGATTATGTGGTCAGCCCAGTGTGACAGGTGACTGTACCCACAGATGTGTGTTAGTTCTGTGTACCTGTGCTGAGAGTGTCCACATGATGTGTTCGTACCCTGGACATGGGTGTGTGTTTAAGTCCCCTGTCATGTGGGTGGGTGCATATGTGGAGTGTAGCACCCCAGCTGCATGAGGGATGGACATACCCTGGCCATGTGATGTGAGCAGGGAGCAGTGCTGTGTGTCTGACGTGCAGAGCCAGCCCCACACCTGTGAGTCCCCCCCCAGTCTAGTGGCACATGTGCAGAGTGAGGTTTGTCGCTGCATTTGGCAATGGCAGGTGAATGTCCTGTGCCTGTGTGTGTCTGTGTACTCTGCTGTGGTAGCGTCAGTGGCCTGTGGCATGTGACTGCTTAGAGGTGCTGCACATTATCCTGGTGTAGCTTGTGATGCACAGTGTGAGCCTGGATCATTGATTGTGTAGTTGCCCTCATGCCACCTGTGTCCTTTCAATGGCACGTACTGCTTTTGCCCTTCCCCAGAGGATCATGCCCCTATGACAAAGGTGCAATGCGTTGGATGCATACTATGCCTTGTTGTAAACAGCAAATGTGTTCTAATATGTGTCTCTGTGACATGTGCCAGGTGTATTGATGTAGTGTCACTTGTTCATCCTCACAGGTAGGCGCCTCTGCCAAGGAGCAGATATGGCTGACAGCCGTCAGCGCCGTGAAGAGTGCGGATGGTCGGAAGCGGCGCCTGTCCCAGGTGAGGAAATGCTGGCAGGATATCCGGTGCTGGACGCGGAGGATCACACGGGTCCTGCTGGGGGACTCACCTGAGAGCCATAAGAACCGCGGGCGCCGCCGACTGAGCCACATCCACAAGCGTGTGCTGCCGGTGGTCTTTCCAGACTTGGAGAGGCGCTTACAGGAGATGCAGCAGCAGGAAGGGGGTAGGTACATGTGTGCTTGTTGTGTTTCACCAGCATTTGTAAGTGCACAGTTGCATGGATACACTGCCAGGGTTTAAAGGTGCTGTGCAGATCCAGTTACCCACTGTATAGCTGTGCTCTCCTGCCTCCCTTCCCCTCCTTGCAATGTGTTCCCTGGTCTGTGTGTAGTCACTCCTTCACAAGGTTATCTAGGCTGGCACTTTCTCCACGTGAACTATGCCTGTAGCATCATGTGTGGGGGTGGTGTATAACCGGTTTTGGGACCTTGCCTGTGCCCTGTCCAGTTCAGTACATGTGGGTTCCATGTCAGTTGGCACTGATGCAGAGTCCAGACATGGGAGTTAGTCTCACAAGTGTCATGCCTTACAGTGCGCATGCCCTATGTTGTGGCCTGTGACATGATGTGCATGAGTGTGCGATATGCATAGTGCAGGGATGGTGGCGTGTGTTGCAGTCATTCCCATTCAGGACCATGGAGCTGTGTTGCCACTACTGTCCCCTGGGGCATATTTTCCTAGGTGTCATGTGTGTCATCACAAAACGTGGACACTCTCAGTGTCTACAGCATAGGTTGTGCTCTGTGCCATTGTCCCCTGGCACCATGTATATTGACGTGAAATGTAGTACAAGTGTCCACTGTACAGCCTGACCTGATTTTCCTTGTTCATAGTCACAGTGGCCAGTGCCTGTGTGTCTTGTTACAATCATCTGATGCTGGCCATTTGTATATGATTATTTGGACAGGCGCACCTCGGGTATTTGGCGTCCAATCTTGCATTTATGCATCCCCTGTGTATTTCACCCAGACTAAGAGGTGTACGTGCCACCTGTGTCTCAACAGATTGTCTCATGTAGGGGGTGGTTGGTGCGGGGCAAGCCTACATGTCAAAACCTGAAATCTCCTTGCTAGTTCTGGCCAGTGTGTGATGTTTGGCTGGACATACACTCAAGGTGCTGTGAGCCAGTCATGTTGGGCATGTTTTCAGTATTACCTATGCAGCATGTGCCTCAAGCTCATGGAATTTGTCCCTCCTTATCCCTATTGTCGGCAACGCTGTGTGGTGCAGATGCAGTGCTGGATTGTCCCCAGGGCCTGGCTCCTCTGTCAAACTCCATTTCATGTCATTTGCTATTGTGTCATGCTCTCCATGGATTTTCATTGGCATGGTGGGTCAACCAACTGTGTGTTGCATGCCCTACATCTGTACCTTGTTTTGTAGATGTTACTGATCTTACTTTTCAGGCTATGCACTGTAACCTACGTAGATTGGACTCATGTGACATATGTATACAGGTGTGTGATTAATTGCTGTCTCTTCACCTTGCCCACAGCATCGTCGGGGGACATGAGCACAGACGGAGCGGAGGGACCGAGCACCAGTGCCAGCGTTGACATTGTGGCTGGCACATTGTGTGGTACAGAGGCGGAGGAGAGTGAGGCCGAGGACCTGTCCACTGGCACCACCGAATATGAAGCCGATGGGTCCGAGGATGATCTCTCCGAGTGGGCGGAGGCTGCACAACCAGCTGACAGCGGCACAACATCGCACCCCGCCCCCTCCATTGCCATCAGCCGCCTCCCACTTGCTCGTGTCCCTTCCCAACGTCCACGGTCACCACATGTCTCCTTCCTGCCAGGCACCGCACCCCCTGCCCCTGTCTCCACTGCTGCCGCCAATGCCGAGTCTGTGGACATCCAGCGGCAGTTGCAGGTTGGTCAGGCTGCGATCCTTAATGTCCTCCATGGCCACAGCCAAGTGCTGCACAACATGGAGGCATACTTGGAGGGCATTTTTTCATCGCAGGCTGACCAACGGCAGTTGCTGAGGTCCATAGACTCAACACTGACTGCAGCAGTGGGTCTCCTGCAGCGCTACGTCCCACCCCCTACCCCTGCCCCATCCACACTTCCCACTCCCATGCCTGTCCCACGTATACCCAGACGTACGCATGCACACACCACAACAGACACAGGCACCACACCAGCAGGGAAGGTCATACGCACACCTCCTGGCACGCACACACAGGGAGAAGTAGGCACACCCACTGGGTCGGGGGGCAAACGTAAGCCACGCAGCCAGAGTGGGAGTCCGCATTCCACCCAATCCACTCCCTCCAAATTCCCGCCCCTCAGCTCTCCTGGCCACATATCACACAAAGACTCCTTCATGGCCGCTCTGTCCCTGAGCCCCACAGTGACACCACCCCGCAAGCGGTCAAGGGAGTCCCCGGTCAGGGTGGTTGATTCCCCCCCCTGTCTACACCCTCCCCCAGTGGTGCTGCGACCCATCCCTCTGACCCCCCCCCCTCCTTGGGGCCTGTGGTTCCTTCGGGTGCAGGGGATTCCCTGGAGGACCTTGCGAAGGTGTGCAGCGAGATCCTGGCCTCCACCTTTGGCCCTGACCCACCCCCTGTGGTGGAGTCCTCCATCCCTGCACCCACGACGCCTACCCTTCGCCCTCCTGTCCCTGCGGTGCCTGGTTCTTCCCCCCCACATGATGCCCTCACACCTGTGGAAGACGACGGAATCTAACTGTGCAGGCAAGCTAGGGGACACGCATCCCACTGTGTCCCCCATCCAGCTGTGACTTCTGGACTGCCCTATGGGCTTTGTAAATATTGAACTTCCTACAAACAAGACTTTTTTGGTTCATGCTGAATAAAGCAATTTATTTCTTTCCTCTTGGAACACTACTGCTTTGCTGGTATTGCTGTTGGTGGGGCTGCTACATGGTTTTGGGTGGTGTTCATGTGTTGGGTGTGTGGGAAATGTAGTAGTGTGCTGGTCATAGGGGGGACCCTGGGATCTGTGTGCCATCACACGGTGTTAGCTAGGTTTCTCTGTTCATGTAAGCAGTTGCTGCATGGTGAAATTGTCCAAAGGTGTATTCCTTGCTCTGTGTACCCTGACATCTTCCCTGCAGGGTGTTCCCAATATTTAGCGCTGAGCTGTGTGTACATTAGCTGGGTGTGTGACGGACTCCTTCAACTTTGCACATGCATGCTGAGCAATGTCTCCACCTGCATCATTCGTGGCATCCTTGGTAGTCATTGTACTTGTGTATGTGGACTATTGACATGACTTCATGTGGACATGTTTTCTTTTCTGCGCTAAGCATGCGTATACTCCCAGCTTCGCACACATGTGGTACATGTACTGCAGGGTCTTTGTGCACCTGACTGAAATTTGTGGGCATGGTATCTGTGGCTACTCCACCCTTTGCGTTACATGGGCACTGCTGTGAGTGTTAGGCACACACCCCTCCTGCGTCTGGGCACTGCTGGGAGTGATAGGCACACACCCCTCCTGTGTCTGGGCACTGCTGGGAGGACTCTGCACCCACCCCTCCTGTGTCTGGGCACTGCTGGGAGGACTCTGCACCCACCCCTCCTGTGTCTGGGCACTGCTGGGAGGACTCTGCACCCACCCCTCCTGTGTCTGGGCACTGCTAGGAGGACTCTGCACCCACCCCTCCTGTCTCTGGGCACTGCTGGGAGTGATAGGCACCCACCCCTCCTGCGTCTGGGCACTGCTGGGGGGACTCTACACCCACCCCTCCTGTGTCTGGGCACTGCTGGGAGGACTCTGCACCCACCCCTCCTGTGTCTGGGCACTGCTGGGGGGACTCTACACCCACCCCTCCTGTATCTGGGCACTGCTGGGAGGACTCTGCACCCACCCCTCCTGTGTCTGGGCACTGCTGGGAGGACTCTGCACCCACCCCTCCTGTGTCTGGGCACTGCTGGGAGGACTCTGCACCCACCCCTCCTGTGTCTGGGCACTGCTGGGAGGACTCTGCACACACCCCTCCTGTCTCTGGGCACTGCTGGGAGGACTCTGCACACACCCCTCCTCTGTCTGGGCACTGCTGGGAGTGATAGGCACCCACCCCTCCTGTCTCTGGGCACTGCTGGGAGGACTCTGCACACACCCCTCCTCTGTCTGGGCACTGCTGGGAGTGATAGGCACACACCCCTCCTATTTAACAATATGTACGCTTAGGACATACACGTGTGTGGGTTCGCTCCATGGGGGTACGGTTCGTACTTACACTGTTGGGGTGGGAGTATGCTCCATACGTACGTGGGTGGGGTACGGGTCGTACTTACACTGTTGGGGTGGGAGTACGCTCCATACGTACGCGGGTGGGGTACGGGTCGTACTTACACTGTTGGGGTGGTGGTACGGTACGTACATACACTGTTGGGGTTGGGGTACGCTCCATGCATACGAGGTGGGGGTACGGGTCGTACTTACACTTTTGGGGTTGGGGTACGCTCCATGCATACGAGGTGGGGGTACGGGTCGTACTTACACTGTTGGGTTTGGGGTACGCTCCATGCATACGTGGGTGGGGGTACGGGTCGTACTTACACTGTTGGGGTGGGGGGTATGCTCCATACGTCCGCGGGTGAGGGTACGGGTCGTACTTACACTGTTGGGGTGGGGGTACGCTCCATACGTACGCGGGTGAGGGTACGGGTCGTACTTGCACTGTTGGGGTGGGGGTACGCTCCATGCATACGCGGGTGAGGGTACGGGTCGTATTTACACTGTTGGGGTGGGGGTACGCTCCATACATACGCGGGTGAGGGCACGGGTCGTACATACACGGTTGGGGTGGGGGGACGGGTCGTACTTCTTACACTGTTGGGGTGGGGGGTACGCTCCATACGTACGCGGGTGAGGGTACGGGTCGTATATACACGGTTGGGGTGGGGGGTACGCTCCATGCATACGCGGGTGGGGGTACGGTCCGTACGTACCCGTGCCCACGCTGTGGAATGCTTGTGCGGGCCGTACCCAGGCCTTTGCCACGTGGGTACAGCCGTCCCGCCATTGTTGGGGTGACGTAGGTGTGGGTGTGGTACAACTCGTACCCACGCTCTTAAGGCGTGGGTACGGGACGTACCTGTATAGTTGTGTTGCCGGTTCGCGTCGTCAGGCACTTCCGTTGTGGCGGACGCTGGCTTTGATGGACACGCCCCCACCCCCTCGTAGTGACCAGGGCCTGGGGGTCAGGTATGTCCAGGGCATGTGTGCTGTGTGACTTTGGTGGTGGTTTTGTGGCCTGCCCCTGGTCCTGCCCCCCCCTTCCCCCCTCCCTTAGTTGTTCTGACCTTCTGCGGCGTCTGCGTCCGAACCTGTAGAGGAGGTCGACTGCTATGAGGGCCGGGATGACACGTAGGTTCGGGTCCATGTCTGTCCGTCGCGTACAGGTCCTCCTTGTTCGCGTCGTCCTGATTTCCCGGCAGTTTTTGGCAGCCGGAAAATATTGTCCGTGCGGGATGACGTCGGTGCGAATCGTAATTCCTGGTTCGTGAATGGCAGGCTGCGTGCGTCCCGACGTCACGTCGGCGCTTTCCGGGATCGCATTTGTATGTTTATTTTGGTCGGTCGGGGTTTTGTACGATTCGTACGGAAATGGTGTTTCCGTGCGAATCGTAATTCCATGTTTGTATATTGTTACGACCGGGTACGCGTCGGACGGAGAATATGCTCCGTCCGACGGTTCGTACCCGGTTTTTACAGGATCGTGATCGGCGCCTTTATATCTAATGTACTGAGAAATCCCTACATTACTGTGTATGCAGTGTGAGAAAGACTTAGATAGGCTAGTAAAATACGGAGAAAAGATAGAGTATGGCTTATGGTAAAACTTTATAGTTACTTTGATACTGTGTATCCGTAATTACAGAGTTTCCGCCATTTCATTTTCTATGTCAATAACACTTGCTCCCTTCCTATAGCATTTTTGTGACAAATTTACATTTGTTTGAGTATTAGCAGAGAACATAAGGTTAATGTTGCTATCATTACTGTTTTAAACAGGTTGCTGAGACATGTCAACCTATGTAAATGGAGTAAAGCCCCACAGGCATCTCCTGGGAGTAGCTCCAAGGAGATTCATACCACTTCAAATTCTCTGATCTTCCCAACACCAATTTACCCACTTTCTGCTCAGACATGCATATTTGAGGGCCTTCATCAAAAGACGGGGGTTTAGTAGATTCACTTTGTCTCAGGTTGGCCCCAGCACCACCTCAGTAATTGCACAAAGAAGCTTTGTTCTTAAACGGCTAAGTACGCAGAGCTAAAGGCACTTCTTCGACTTTAAAAGGGAGAGCACCTGCAAATCTTAGCATATCAAGGCACTCTGAAACAATGAGTAACTATACTTCCCTAAACCCTTGTCCACTTCTACAAAGAAGCATACACTTCACATATTCCCCTGAAACCAGAACAAGCCTTTGCGCTCTTCTGTATCCAGCAACTTGTGATTTTGCAGCGAAGAAAGCCCTGAAATGTCATGCATAACACTGCCTGTATCTGCCTGGGCATTTTCCATGCTAGCTGACTGTTTTCAGTCATGGTCCTGAAGACATGAGACTGCAGGCCACCTGAATCACATTGCTTTGGGCACTTTCGACCTTCTAGAATGTTAGCTTCCTTCAACCACCCTCTGCACCACTACCTCATTCAAAATGCTGCGGTCCCCCAACCAGCATAATAAAGAGTCACACAGTCTGTATGCACAGCATTTAGCCCAGACACATGACGGGAACTCACGCTTCCCAATTCCCTCAAATCTGGAAAAGACTGTTGCCCGTGAGCCCAGCTCAGTCATGCTCAAGTGAGGGAAAAAGTGCCTTCTCAGCCTATTGAATTGAGTCTTATCAGTGCTGACCCAGAGAAAGAAACACTTTTGGAAACTCCAAAAACAAAGGAAGAATGGGGCGCAGGCTCCAATATCATATATGCTGCTCTTTGGAAACAAGCATTGGCAAAGACAATAGGTTGTGCCTTTGTGACCTATCGGCTTTGCCAATTGTTTTTAGACACACTGCACAGCATGGGTGATGCTGTGCAGCAGGTCAAAAAAACTCCAAAAGCCTTTGCCATGGCGGCCGGCACCATGAATGCATGGACATACAAAATGATGCAGGACCTTTTTTCTCTTTTAGTTACTTATCTAAGTACAATTCCTAACCAAAAGAAAATAAATGTTCAAAATATATTTTTTTAAAGCAGCCTGTGGAGTGGAAGCAAAAAAGGGGAGGGTGGTGGGAACAGCAAAGCAACATGGGGGAGAGTAGTAGCAGAATGGCGAAGCAACACGGGAGGGTAGAGGTAGCAACACAGGTGGGGACACAAAAGCAACAGGGGAGTCTGCAGGGGACACAAAAGCATCAGTGAAGGTAGGGAGCAAAGGCAGCATAGACTGAGATAGAGCAACATGGACAGCCTGAGTGCTGGAAGCAAAGGGAGAAGCACACAAGTAAGCGCAAGAGGGAGGAGGATGGGGAGAAGTATTAGGGCAACAGAGAGCAACATGGAATGCATGGGGAGAGACATACACGAGGTAGATGGCTCAAAAACCCGCGCAATCCAATGGAGCTCTTTGCACAAAAGAAAAAGTAGTCCTTGAATTCCAAGTATTGGAAGTATCGATGCCAGCCAATCAAAGAGATCATAAAGAAGCCATGCTTCATGGGAGCGACAAACACAAGATTGCAAAGCTTAAATAAGAGGCAGGCAAATGAGAGTGACAAGGAAAGCCAACCAGTGGTATGCAGGGGGTGAGCTCCAAGCCCCTCTATTTTCTTGGTAAGCCACAATATTTCTCGACCTAAAAAAAGGTAGAAGACGATTAAAGTACCAGCATTGCTGCCTCTGTATGACACTTGAAAAGGAGAACAAACCACTACCCTGCTGGAGCATGGGCAGCCCTTTCTGAGAATGAGCACAAAAGGAAACATGGAGGAAGTCCTAGGGGCACCAATACCTTTTCAGGTGCCTTACATGCTGAGGTATGGTGGGGAAACTCAAACATTCCCTTTGTTAAGTGAATATTTTAGGAATGAGAGTGGTATGTTCTAGTCTTAAGTATTAAGACAGAAGGTTTGGGGATAGTTCTAGAGCATGGCTGCGCCCAGGCTCTAGAACACTGTGGGGCATATTATCAAGACACGGCATTAAAATTATTGCTGCTTTAGCGGCAGAAAACTGCCGCTAAAGCGCCGATAATGGGCTTGATAATATGCCGCAGAGAATTCCCATAGAAGCCCATGTTCTGGTGTCAACATGGGCTTCTATTGGAGTTCTCTGCGGCATATTATCAAGCCCATTATCGCCGCTTTAGTGGCAGTTTTCTGCCGCTAAAGCGGCGATAATTTTAAAGCCGTGCTTGATAATATGCCCCTAAGATCGTAAGGCAGTTGGCCATTAGTCTCCATCCCGATCAGTTGCATTAATCTTATCTAAAATCTTCACATTGGTTGTTTTCAGGGAGCTTTTGTATGGGGTGCCTGCAGGCCTCTCCTCACTAGTAATGAGTGGAATTAGGAAGGAGATAAGGAGGTAATTGTAATTCTCTCAGTCACTTGTCCCAAGTGCTGTCACCACCTTTCCACTGTTATGCCCTTCCTCTTCCCATGCACACAGTGTGTGTGTGATGACTGGCATTAGAACTGGTTTCACAAGCATCCCGAGCTAAAATTATGCAATGAAACATGGAATGATGTATTCTGTCCCCTTTACCATAACACAATAGAACATATATTTATGTTGCCTCTTATCTGTTTGCAATGTTTGTCAAAATGTGTTCATTCAATTACTATCCATAGTGCTCTTGTAACCAGAAAGATTCAGAAATGTAGAGCAGTGAAGTGAACACATGCAGCAGAGATTTGAATCCCACCAGGGCAGACTCAACCATATACCCTTCCCCAGACAATACATTCATTGTCCTTAAATTGGATCATAGCAACACATATCACAAAACAAGAGGATGCCCATTTTCAATGTATTCTAAATGAATTGCCACTATTAGCACTGTTCTTTCCTGGTGTGACATGTGTGTGTCATCTTTGAAGCTTGACTGTCTAGCCGCTATGTGGAGGTATAACCCAATACTTGCCTTCCTATAGTTTACACATTTTGTAGACATTAAAAATTGCCTTATAATTTTCTACATTAGAGACACTGGTAATAATCGCATTTTAAAATTGTGAAAACAAGAAATAAAGAAAATAAAGCGGGTATAAAAAGGATTAAAAAACTCCAGACTTTGGAGATGCATATAAATCACTTTGTAAAAATGTAAACATAAGAATCTAATAATACTCTAAGCATGCATATACACACACTACCTAACATACTGCATATCCCAATTGTACACATACAAACCCTCACACGCACAACCACCACACACACATGCAAACACACAAACACCCCCCCTCCACTACCAACACACAAACGCAATGACAAACAGCAGAACTGTAGCTGAGGCCTGACTTCACGGTGTCTCATAGCCTAAGCGGCTAAGCCCACAACTACGTCCACCTATGCCTGCCTACAACCAGCAGGCCGGTGGCTAAAGGCCAAATTGAAAAAGTAAGAAATATAAAGAAAGAGTAAAGAGAGATTGAACTTGGCAACCCAAGAAGAGTTCCCTACGCTGACTTTTTGACTCTCACATAGATGATAGTACCCCATCCAGCCCTCAATAGAGGGTGTATTCTCACCCTTGCTTATGTACTAGGTCCTGTATCAAACAGGGGCCAACTAGTATACTCTGAGGCCTCGAGTCCCTGACCTCAGGTCAGCTACAAAATGTTAAAGTATCGTGGCCATGGGATTTCCCTGAAATCTTTTGCTCAGAACAATGTACGTGAACCTCATATTCTGTCAAAGCAGTCAAGTTTGCGTTCCGAGTCAGCAGAAAATGTTTGCGATTTCCAACAGATCCTAGAGTTTATAAAGGCATGATCTATGGTCTTGGACACAGTCACAACTCAAAAGTGCTGTGATAACTGGTGTTTGAACATTATAGCAAGTTGTAAATATCAGGAGACACAAATATTGTGACACAAAAAAAATAGTGCTGGAAGAATATCGTCAAGAATATAGTTTATTTAGGTAAGTAACACTGTTTTTAAGAATATTGTTGTTTTTAATATGTTTTTAATTAAATAGTTGCAAAAATATTGTTTTTTAATTATTTCAATATGTATTAGTTCATAAATTAACTGTGTGTTAGTATTGTTTGTGTAATTGTTATTAATGTTTTTAAATATAGTTTGTAATTTTAAGTGATTTAGAATTTTTATTTTGATTGTTAATAGTAATTTATAGTGTTGTAGCAGGTTGTCGGGTTTGTAGGGTAATAGGATGGGAAGTTAATTAAGCAAAAAAAAATGTTTTAAATTAATTATGCAAGTAGTGTTAAGTATTTAAATTATGTGATACAGATTTTATTTAGTTATCTTTTAGCTAGATATGTAGGAGTATAGGGTGGGAAGTTAGATAAGTAATAATAATTAACATTTACATTATATTGTATTAATAATTATTTCATTGATTTTTAATTATGTAAATTGTGTAATGGGCTGCCTGGTTTGTAGGGGTGCAGGGTGGGATGTTAATTAAATGATAATTATTTAGCAATTCATTATTAAATGTTACTTAATTATTTAATTGATTATCAATCATATAAATTGTGCTATACTTTTTTTGAGTTACATTTTCGTTGTGTGTTGCTGGGTGTGTTGGGGTTTAGAGTGGGAAGTTGATTAAGTATTAATTAAGCAACAATAAAATATTTATTGTTAATTGTTTAATTTATTTTCAGCATATAAGTTAGGTAATAGTTATTTTTTAGTTATATTTTAGGTGTGGAGAGTCAGGTTTGTGGTGGTACAGGGTGAGAAGTTAATTAATTAATATATCAATAACCATAATGTATTAATTGTTCTAATAGAAATTATGTAAATTGATTGTTTATTTTTTTAAATATAAATATTTTTATGTTAATTACTCTTTTATTAAGAGTTTATAATTTTTTTATAAAATCATGGGTTACTGATATACGTAATGTGTTTGAAGAGTAGTATTTTCCATACTCTTACTTAGATTGCAGTAAGAATATTAAAATGTACGTCTTCGTAGTTCAACACTTTCACTACTGTTGCGCTGTTTGGAGTGGCAACAATAAATTTCACCCCTCCAAAATCCAACGTCTTCCCTACTGTTGCAGGGACTGGAGTGGGAATAGTAAATTTTATCCCTCCAAAGTCCAACACTTTCCCTACTGTTGCGCTGATTGGAGTGGGGATACAAAATACCCCCCCCCCCCCCCGAAAACCAACACTTTCCCTACTATTGCAGAGACTGGAGTGGGAATTGTAAAATGTACCCCTCCAAAGTCCAACACTTGCCCTACACTTGTCCTGACTGGAGTGTGAATAGTAAATTTTACCCCTCCAAAGTCCAACACTTTCCCTATATTGTGCTGTTTGGATTGGGAATGGTAAATGTAAGCCCTCCAAAGTTCAATACTTTCCCTACTTTTGTGTAGACTGGAGTGGGAATACTACATTTTACCCCTCAGAAATTCAATGCTTTCCTTACTGTTGCAGGGACTGGAGTGGGAATAGTAAATTTCATCCCTCCAAAGTCCAATAATTTTCCTATTGTTTTGTTGACTGGAGTGGGAATAGTGAGTTTCAACCCTACAAAATTCAACACTTGGATACTGCTACACTGACTGGAGTAGGAATAGTAAATCTAACTTTTCCGAAGTTCATTACTTTCCCTGTTATTGTAGTGTCTGGAGCAGGAATAGTAAATCAAACCAATGCGATGTCCAGCACTTTCCCTACTTTTGCATAAACTAGAGTTGGAATAGTTTATTTAACCCTATCGATGCTGAGGACAGCCTGGAGCCTTCCTCAGCCACATCGGGTGGAGCCTTCCTCAGCCACATCGGGCATGGGCTGAGGATGACTCCAAACCATCCTGGCACTGTCCTGGCACTGCCCATTTTGGGTTCGGTGGTGCTCCCCACACAGGCCCACCCACACCACAACATGGATCCATTGAGGTTGGCAGTGGAAGTGCTTCAACTGCCACATCCAGCACCCCCCTCGGTGATCTGATGATATCAGTGTGCACACGGTGCTCTGAAGACATCAGATGGTGCCGGGGACGAGGTGGAAGTCATTAGCTTCAAGTGCTTCCAGGAGAGAGGACACCTGTTCTGTAAGTGGGGAGTTGAATACAGAACACGCAGGGGGAAAGGAAAGAGTTTCCCTTTTCCCCTGTGTCTCTCTGTAGTGGATTCCGGCTCCACGATCACGGGAAGGAATTCACACCACTAGACGACCAGGGCTTTTTGTTGTTGTTGGGGGAGTGCCCCTTGGGCAAGGATTGCTCCCCATTTGGGGGCAATAATATTTCCATGTTTTGGCCCCCCTATGGGCTAGATCGGCTGTTCTTTTGTTTGGCTGATCGGCCCCCCCGGGGGTGGGGAAGAGAGTCAAAATCCACTAGATGCCAGGAATTATTTCTGCAGTAATAATGGGGAGCGACTCCTTGGGCAGGGGTAGCTCCCCATGCAGGGTCATTTTTGGGGGGATATTCCGCCATCCGGGAGGCAGATGTGTTGTTTTAAGCCTATCTCCCCTCTGAGTGGGAGTGGAAGCCCACTCGACACCAGGGAAATTTGTTCAGAAGTAGAGCCACCCCTTGAGCAAGTATTCTTTTTTTATTCCGCTTCCTCCCCCGAAGGCAGATTGGATGTCTTTAGTCTAATCTGCCCTCTCGGGGTGATGGAAGCCCACTATACACCAGGGATTTTGTATGGGAGCGTCCCCTTGGGCAAGGGTCACTCTCCTTGAAGGCCATATTATTTGGGGTTTTTTGGGCCTTTTTGAGTGGATTGGGCCTCTGGGTGTGTGGTAACACTTGAGTCACCTGGGAATAAAGTTATATATGGCAGAGGATCTGCTTCTGGTGTAAGGTTTACTTCCATCTGGTGGTGCCTTTGTCATGTCTCATTACGGTGGAATATCAGTGTGTTTAGATTAATATTTTGCCATCATATTTATTTGTGTTGTAATTTTTTTTATTGTGTAGCCAATCATTTATTTTATCTTGGTGGTTAATCCTGTTTGCAGGTGCAGCTTTGGCAGATCCGTAGTTTGTGGAGTTGTCCTTAGAAAGCAACTCATTTTGTAATCTTTTCATCTAATGTGTATACTTGGTCTGTTTGTATAATTTTTTTTGACTGCTGTACTAATGTTTGAATCTTTAGCTTTTTATGTGATTTGTGCACGTTCTATACTGCTTTGTTACTTGTAATGTATTTTATTTTCCTTTCAGTCTGACTTTTTAGTAGGCCCATTCGGAACTTCACGAATTGACCACAAAAATCTGCTGCGCTATGCAGAGTTCCGCAAGCGACGGAGTGCGTTATGAAACACCAATCATGCTGATTTTTAGCACCTGGTGTTTGTTCTGCACTGTAAAATTACTGCAAACCTGCAACACAAAAAGCACAAGACGGCATTGCTTCTTTCTGCCGCTCGAGTAGATGTTCTACTGTTTTCATCAGTGATCCGTGATAACCTGTCTGGCTACACACAATGCTAACGATCTGGCTTTCCCCTATGTGAATGGAGTCTGCCTATTAGGGAGACCAAGAAGGATGTAAGCAGGGAAAGGTGGAGAGTCTGTGGCAAAAATCGGATTTATATTGTCTAGGACATCTTTACAATATCTCTTTAGTTTTGGGCATTGTCACAGTAGGTATGATTGTGTGCCTGCGCACCCAAATTTCCACCAATACTACTCTGATTTAGCAGGGTTCTATGTGTGTACTTGAGAGGGAGTATAATACCAATGGTGCACAATCATTAACATAGCTTTCTTTCCCGCTATACATTGTGCAGCGGTGCGTACTGTATGAAAGATGCTGGCCCATTCTCACTCAGAGAGGGAGAGTTCCAGTACCGTCTCCTATCTCCTTTATGCGAGTGTCTTCTAAGATGAGTTGGGGCCTCGTGAAACTTGGGAATATCAGTCAGCAAGTATTTGTCATCTCTCTTTGTTATGGCCCATTTTTCAAAAGGGATAAATGGGTCTTCTAGACTGTGGTTTAATAGTGGTCTGTGCAACCCAGTACCTAATATGCCAGTGCTTTAGAGGTTTCTTTTCAGGGATTCTAAAGTGTTCTTTTAGTTGTTCAAAGGATTGTATCCCTTTGGCATCATACATGTTCCCAGTTCCTTTACAGTTCACTTTCTGCCATTCGATTAAGGTTTCTCCTGACACTGCAGCATGAAATCTGGATTTCCTATAATGGGGCTTAGAGGGGATGGTAAAAAAGTGAGTCCCCTCGTGCATACCACCCTCTCCAATGGCTGTAAAGTAGCCCTAATGACCAGTGCGGAATAAATCCCCATAATTTATGTTTTTTTTGTTTGTTTAGCCATGGGGCTTTCCAAACTTGCATACATGCAACATGCTGTTCTGTAAAACACTAATAATTTTCTAATTTGCATCTGTTCCATTGCACAATGTATCTAAATTGGGCTGCATGGTAGTATTCTTAAAGCTTGGGAATGACCAGGCTCGCCGAGTCCCTGGAGTAGATAAGCAGGTTTCCTCACTAGCCAGATAACAATCTCCAATGATCAATCTCTGGTTGGTTCCGTAGCTTTCCAGACTTCTCAGGCATGGATTGTCAGGAGGGCTGTGTTCATGTGCTTCAACTTGAGATGATTGCCAGGTGTGTGTTTTCCTCGGGTGATGTCTATTTTCTTGGTCTTTTAAATTTGTAGATCCCCTCCTATACTTTCAGACATGCACTCGACTACATTATGCCTAACATATGCCTGTAAAGTTACCAGTGGTAACTTTCTGGTTGTAGTTAGAGTTGTATTTCTCCCGCCTCCTCATGATAGAGAGTGGGCGTGCCTGTGCCAACTCCCAGGAGTAAATCTCTGTCTCTGAACTGCATATAGACACAAATGTATGCCAGGCATATCCAATAAACTAGGTGCATGGAAATCCCCGCTCATAGATTTAACTTTCTGAGTGACCTTTCACTGTGTTTATGCATTTTCCTGTCTTTTGGAACACTTGGAAACATACCATGCACGAACGCAAATATATATACACACACAAACACACCCACACACACACACGCACACACACCCCTCACAAACACAAGCACCATGTTTCATCAGACTACTTGTGTCCTGATCCCAGGGTCCCTGTGCCCTCTCACTCCTCGCCTTTGCTCTCTACCAGCACTTAGGAGAGCACACGTGTTCATTCACAGGGGATAGAGGAGAGCCTCCAGCGGTTGAGTGATAGACACGAGACTGACGTCCCCAGCGTGAAATTAAGAAATCTTTACTTTCCGTAGAAAATCAATACCACGTTTTTGGATCAATCCTTACAAGTATCATTTGCAGCAACTGCAATCATACAATTTTAGTAAAATGGGGTCAAATAACTGTTGAAATAATATGAATATTCCATTTCATTCAATATGAAAAAAGAGGAAATTATTGAGCTACGACTTCAATGCAAATGTGTTGGGAAACTCTCCCTCCAATAAAAAAGTTAAGGGGTGTGACTTGTGTTTTAACTCAGCTTTTCCCTACCACCCCATTTCACCACTTGAAAATTAATTTTATCTGTCATTTACATCCGTTTGAATTAATCGTCTAATAGATTGCACAGTATCATTTCCATCCGTTAGACAAAGCGGCAGAGGTGTTATTCTTTCTTCACTCTGTCACTCCTTGCCAATGGCAGGGTGGTTCAGAAAAAATGGCTGTCACTTCCTCCTTCTAGAAAATTCTTGACAGGCTTCATGTTGTTTCAGAAGTCCAGTGCACATCTTTACCCTTGTTAGAAAGATCTGTCAAAAAAGACTGGCTCTGTGCACTATCCAAAAAAAGGTGTTATGTTAAACCCATTAAGGAAAGCCTCCTGTAACACTAACCTGTATCCTATGGTCTAAGGTTTTGAATGGAAGATGCCGCTTGCGCATGCCATATCTATCGCGCGTGATGACGTGCGGTGGAATTCTAATCCACCTTCCCATCGCATGCTATATTTCCGGACTGCTGTCAGCATCTAGTTTTAAATATATCTATGCTGTTTGCGAGTGTGCGTAACTTATGTTTTTTCAGAACACCTTTTGGACTTGCACAAAAAGCCTTCTGGCATTTTTCAGCCTTCTTCCAGTGACCAGCACCCAGGGCAACGGCAATAGCTTAAGTAAATAAATAAAACATACATAACCCAAACGCATCCAGTGTCTGACAGTACATACCGGGGTCTCTTGCAGAGAGACCTGAGGGAAAAAACGCTGCTCTGAACCTGTGCCTTCAGCCGTCCCTAGACTCACAGATTGTCTTCCCGCCTTTTTTCTTATTTCATTTCCAGTGACCCCTCCTGCCCCCTCTTCCCACCCATGTCTCCAGACCTCATCAAACCCTGTTGGGGGCGCCTCCTTTCATGAAGGCACCTCGTTCTCGCACACACTCACACGATGCATGGCTCCGTGGGGACAGAATTATGGTGAAGGCCAGGGAGGATAATAGAAAACAGCTGAGCCGAAAGCTTAGATGAAAGATTGTCATAACTAATAACTGCATTGTAGTTTAAAGTTACTGATGGTTTCAGTCTCCCAAGTGGATGATTAATGGTGCAGCCCTTAGACCCATCCATTCCATTCTGAAAAGTCTTGCAGCCTGACTGTGCGCTTCTATTAAAAACATCCCAACACCCCCGTCCCCCTCCTCCTCCCCCCTCCATCTCCTCCCCGGGTCTCTGTGCTCAGTTACTGCAAGAGGAGGTCTTTCTGAGCGATAGAGAGGTCCCAATGACAACAGGAGGGAAGGGAATCGGGTTCTCTGGGCTGGAAACTGAATATTATCACTTTTTCACAGTCAGTAGAAAACTTCTGAGTCTTCAGATGAGAAGATGTTTTTGTAAGCAAACCACACCCTCTGCGAATGTCTGTGCTTTGCTATTTTGCTGAAATGTTTCAAGAAAATGGCTGAAGAAATGGGTTTACCATAAAACATTGTCTGTTTCATTGATCCTTTGACCGTGCAGTCCATTGCAATAGGACAGGGAAGAAGAATATGGCTCCTTGATTGATTGACACCTGAAACCTCCTGCAGACAACAGTTTTATGAAAAACATAATTAAACCCCAAAACAAAATGAATCGCCAGAAGAATTGATCCAAAATATTCCACGTGTGGCATTCAGAGTGAAAGCAAGAAATGTCAGGGTCCACACCAGCCCTCTGTCAAAATTGCCAACTGTACTGTCCAGCCCCCCACAAGGTGATCTGCTTCGAGCAGTTGCTTGATACACAGTGATTCACCTGGGGCTGTAGACCTGTTTCAACAAAGTTGGCACAGCTAGCCCATTGCGGTTCTGGGAATGATGGTTGGCAGGGTTGGACAGGGACAGAAAAATAGGCCAGAGGACCAAAATAAAAGTGCCCCCCCCATGAATGAGATAAATACAAAAGAGGCCCGTATTTGCAAGTTCCGGCAGTTTTGTTCTGTATAAGTGTTTGGTAAGGTATGGATGACTGCACGGATTTTAACTAGCTGCAGTGAATGTTTGGTTTAATAACTGGGAAATCAGGAGGCGTGGCTCCTATGGACGATCCACAACTGAAAACAAATACACTTAGCATCCTACCAACATCCCACACTACGCTCAGCGTTACTTATCTCTTCCCAATTTTCAAAAATAAGTATTGACAAAGGTAAAAGATCTGACTTTTAATAGGGAAATTGTTTGGTAATTATTGGGTGATTCGTGGGAGTTGTCCCCATTTGTCCTAGAAAGATTATCTCATAATGAAGTCACTTATTGAGCTACACTAATTTAGAAGTTGAGCATAGGGTCTCCTTGCTAAACAGACATAATTTGCAGAGTTAGCAGAGTTAAGCCTAAAAGAAGAACGTTGCATTGTAAAAAGGAGTCAGAAGATGAGCTTTGCAAGTGTTGAAATTAAAAGGCATACCCATCAAAATATTTCATTGGGGTTACATTTGACAAATGGCCAATATTTTCATTACATCTTTAAGAAATGCAATGTAAGTGCATATTTTTACTTTGTGATAAAAAGCAGCCCCAATCCGTCAGCCACAAGAGGCCCAGGTGACCCCTATCCCCTGGGGACTGTAAGGGTAGGGAGGCATGTTCCCCCACCTCAGAGCTAAGAGTGATCCCTGGAGCTTAGCCCCCAGGGGCCTCTGGTGGGTGCCCGGTGACCACCTGAGTCACCCACAGCACCCTATGCTGAGGGCCACGGGGGAAGTCCCAGAGATACCACGGCCCTACTGCCTCCCGGCATGCACCCATCCTGGGAGCTGTGGAAGCCAGCATTGCTCATGTGCAGAGGAAGCAGCTGTTTTTGCTGGCTCCCTCTGGGTGTGAGCAATTTGAGTTTTCCTGCTCACAAGAGTGTGGGCAGAGAAACAAGTCTGCTCCTACCCAACAGGAGTATTTTCAATGCTTCCACCAAGTGGGAGAAGACATGTTTCCCTACCTGCGCTCTTGTGGGCAGGGAAACTTATGTGTCCCGGGGTTTGGCTACCTGAGAAACTGTAATTAGGCTGGCCCGAGGGATGAGAAACCAGGCGTTTCTTTACAGGCTCCAGAAGTACGCCACCTCACCTTTAATTCTTTTAATTGGCCCTGGGGGATGGGGTGCCTGCGGCCTCAGTGAGACTTTGGGAGGGGGGCTGCATGCTCCATCCCATTTCATATTAAGCCAGGCCACGGGGGATTGCATTTAGTATGGAAACACAGAGCTAACTATAACTACCCAGTGGCAAATGCCACTGGGCAATGAGTGTTGTTATAGTTAGGACCACATTTACATAGGAAATTGATTGTGTGGTTTCCTAATACCTGTGATGCTGGTTGAAAGATCTTCATAAAACTATCCTCAAAAACATTTAATCCACCTCAGCACCTTCCTGGAAAGTCTTGAGGTGATCCGCCAAGCAGGGGCTGAGAAAAAGGTGTTACCAAAACGTATTTTCCCATGCAGTTTCCTATAGGAACTTCAGACAATGCCACAGCCAAAAAAACTGAAGCAAATTATACCAACTTTGGGAGAACCGTAGATTGTTACTCAGAAAGCGTGCTTTTTTGATTTGGTGTAAATCTATTCAGCTGTTTGAGAGAATCTAATTTTCAAAATTTACAGATGCCAAGTAGTACTACTGAGAGAGTACCAAGGGAGTACCAATGCACTAAACCTGAAAATGAAACACACTAATTTTCTGGATCTGAGGAACTGAGCTGTGATTGGCTGGCTGAAACATGGAGAGAAATGTTGCAGCTGCCATTTTAGGACTCAGGGAGTAGGTCCCTATGTTCTGAAGCAAAAAATAAAACATATAAAGGGGCAGGATAGGGGTACTCTGATCCCCTGTCCTTTGCGGCCAGGGAGTCCCTGATTGCCCTTCTTTGACCCCCCCGGGGAGCAAATAAAAAAAAAATCACCCGCTCTAGAATTGCGCTTCTCTTATGGTACTCAGCGCAAAAATTTGCAGGAGTACAGAAAAATAACAATGACATTACCACAAGAGTATTGCAAGATTACTGTAGGACCAAGGAAAAAAAAGTTGGGTAGTTGTCCATAGGTTGTTGTGCAACTATTAGGGGTTGGCCACAGCATGTCATTGGCTAGAAATTCACTAACAAAACAAAGATTAAAATGACGTTATAGCTAGGTGGAAATTTCAGTTCAAACATTACATCTTAAACTCTAAAACCCACCTGAAATTCAACTGTTATACCTTGTACTGCTTATGACCTCACAGCACATCATTGATAGAATCATTGAAAACATTTGAAACACAATTATTGATGATAGCACTGTGCATGGCGGGGCGCAAGTTATAGTTCCTTGAGTTAACTATAACTGATGAATATCAGTTATAGTGGTAATCTGTGAGATTCTGTGTAATAAAAATACCTGCCTACAGGCTTTAGCATAGTGAGTAACAACCCACCCTTGAAAGCCTATTGCCGTTAACACAGGCATTTCACAATAAGTACGGAGGGCCTATTTAGTTTGTCATAACTTTTCACTACAAACAGATCACATTTAAGGAATCTGCAATAACCTTTCCCAGAGAACCAATATGGCCTTAGCTTTTAGCGTTGGCTTGGCACTATGTCCACTATGGCCTACTGAAGTTGGCATATATGAGCAATCATAATGGATACAGATATAAGTTTACAATTATTTAAATTATTTACAAAATGACAGGTGGAAAAACAATATACAACTTCTCTCAATAGGGTCTTGTGGTATACTGTATTATCTTTATTTTACTGTTTCTTTAACGTAGTAGAATCTCCATGTAGAATGGTGGTATGTCATGTAAGATTCTATTCTCTCTGTCAGTTGCCTTTCTGTTCCTGCCCTCATGACTGCTGTGACCGTGGGCTCTTTCCTTTCCTTCAACCTTACTACTGCGCTATATGCAAATAAAGGATCGAATTGTCAACGGAGAGTTTCCTGATATTATTGGCGTTCCCCTTGCTACAGGTCTAACAAGAATCATCATAGTGAAAATCATATGTTAAACTCCGTGTAGGATTCCCCAAGAAGGGCCAGAGCCAGAGGATGACAGAATGAGCCTTCTCAAACATGTATTTACTGCTGCTGTCTTCATAAGAAATAGCAGTAAAGTAGCCTATTACGCAAATCTTCATAAGGTGAAAGCCAGAAGCAGCATTATCAAAACAGTGCTAGTATTATGGGGCCTGTTTAAAGCCACATGATATTAACTACCAGTTTCCCTCCATTTTGAGCAGTGTTCAGTTAGCTGTCCAGTTCAGGCCCAGATTACTTACCAGTAATTTTAATTGCACTTAGGCCTTCATTTCGACCAATGTGGTGAAGCTGTTATCTTAGTGATCCAGTCAAAAGTTGTGATCCGTCCAACGTCATTATGAGCATACAGCCAGGGATTTTACCAGTTACGGTATTATTGCGTGTAATCAGGGGCTGTAACATTATGCGGCAATGGAGGGGCAAGCTCTGCAGCAGGGCTGACTTGATTTTGTGTCATAGGCAGCCACATTGTATGGCAAGGAAAGGCAACTAATGCAGCAGATTGTGTAATTAAGGGTAAGTTATGCAAAACATGTTGTGGTATTATTGTTGAGCATTTCAACACTTTAACAATTTAACACACTAAGACAAAAGTGATACAACTATTTAAAAATTAATAGATATCGTAAGCATGACAACTATAGGCATGGCTGACCATATTCAAAATGCTATTAACTAACAATTAGTAATTTTATTTTGCGTGGAAGCAAAGAAAAGCACAACTTTATTATCAATGTCCTCTTTCTACTTCCTGGACCAAACAGATTGCGTGAAACATACAATGCTCCCCTTATCTCAAGTGCGCTCACAAACATTTCGTTAGAGGCCTAAATGTGCTTTGTGTTTTGTGGCTGTATGAGGCGTAGATGTCGACAGACAGGTGCAAGAGAAAAGAAAACACTCCACACATGCATGGGGTTCACAGATGTCTACAAAAGTGGTGTCTTAAGGTTGTGATTCTTCCCTCAAGTATCTTTTTAAATGATTATTATATTATTGTGCATTTGTGAGTCAAAATAAATTGTAGGTTGAAATGACTTTTATCAAAATCCAGGAGAGGTCATAGAGGCACAAAAAGAACCCAATATAGAAGACAACCAACACAGAACACATGATAACTCTGAACATGGACGGCAGAGTAAAATGGCAAAGACTAAACGCTGTAGCGATTAGAGGGGAGGAATTGTAGATTTCTCCATTTTATGAAAGAAATTAGACACTTTTTCTCATGTCTACATTTTCTGATTCGGGTGTAGCTGGTTCTGGCACCAGTTCTGCCTAGAGTGCTACAACAGCCACATTATTTTCTGGTAAAGCTTTAGAGATCACAGCATGTTTTGATGCACCTGAAAAAGAGTGATCATGCATCTTTGACTTTGGTATCCCTCGACTGAGTTTCAGTGAAGATTGATATTGTCTTTTAGTTCTAATACATTGTATACAGGGCAAATTACACAAGGTTTCTGGGCGTCATTGCTGAGATGTTAAAGTGGCAAGGTCCTAAGAGATTAATGAGATCAGAGACAGAGAGTTTAGCTCTGGCTGTAGAACCTACATTTAAAAGAATGAGATGTGGCAGCCGTGACTTCTCGGTCGTAATTGCAAACGGGGAATAGCTTTCTATAAATCTGCGATTGGAAGTCCATTATCTGAGGTTTCATATATCGCTAAAACACTATTGTCCCATCTGGAGTTTTAGAATAAATTCTAATTGAAGGCTTGATATGTCTGGATGTTGAGTTTGCTCCCAATATCAAGAAGCAACATGTATGTACCATCTTCTCTATAAAAATGACATAGTTTAACATAGTAGCTACCCATAATATGAAAACATGTATGCAGTACACAGGCACAAAACAGTGGATCGACCAGTGTTAATGTGCAGATATTTCTCTGATTCTTGCACAGGTCCTGATAATGACCATAAGCTATTGATTCAAAGTGCAGTGGTTACATAGCCCAATTAAACGTATACATGGTAAAATAAGAAAAAAAGGTAGTCTGTTTAATGAAACACAGTCTCAGAGGGGACCAAGAGCCTTACCACCTCAATTCATTAGACTTTTTAACACATTGATGTAAAACCATAATAAAGAAACAGGGCCGAAAGAGAACCATTGTCAAACATGTGGACTCCAAATTGCTATTCTGTAACTCCCCTCAGGCCAGACTTTGCTAATTTTTCATCCAAAGTAAAACATTTCACCAGGTTACAATTGAGGTGTGGTTCATTTGGATCCAGACATTTTAATATTGCTGCTGTACAAGTTCGAATACTGCTTCGATTAAAATGTGTTTTTCAATAACAGAAGGCAATTTGGTTTTAAAATAGGGCAGACACAAATTAAATCCTGCTTCAGTGCTCCGCATAGGCTGCATGCTTTCAAACCTTTATATTGCCAGCTTGGTTGATCAGCATTTGATGGAATTGAGCCAATGTGTAGAGCTATAAACTTTGTTTTTAAATGCGGGGCATTCGTCTGACCTAAATACATTGCAGTTGCAGTTTAGTTTATGATTGCAGGACCATCCACGTATGGGACCACTTACTTACAATTGTTTTATCCTCCATTAGCGAGTGCTTTATGGCTGCTTTCTTTAGAATTAGCTGAAAGGATGAAAATGGAAGATTTAATTGCCAAAGACCTATAGTAATTGTGAGTTTTGAAGATGATCTTAGATACTTAGTGTAGGCAGACTGGGGGTCATCATCTAGGGCCCTCCACAGTGCATTGTTGATTGAATTTTGCCGATTGGACCACATTTTAAACCATGTTTTTATTGTTATGTCCCACCTGTGCATGTGTTGCTGCTGCTGAGGAGTTGCAGGGTACAGAGAATACTATCTTGTATGCTTTTGTTTGTAAAGCGTCCAAAGTTACTGTGTCTTTCCCACACTGGATTTCACTTGCATATGCTACTGTGGGCAGGAGTTTAGCTTTAATGACTGCTAGCAGCGGGGTAAACGAATGATCTTTGAGGGTTCTTGCCATTGAGCAGAAAGCGAATATTAGCACATTTCCTTTTTTTGTCTGGGTCTCATTATGTTTTCGAAAAGTGAGTCGATTATCCATGAGCACTCCCAGATACTTGTAGGTGCTAACCACTTCCAAGTCTGTACTGCTGATTTTAATTGGCAGGGGCTTCTGAGCACGACAACTTATAATCATGGCTTTTGTTTTTGAAGTGTTGAATTCCATCAGGTTTTCCTTAGCAAATTGCGCCAGTTGATTAATCGCCCTTTGGAGGCCTATTTGTGTGTAGCTTAGTAACACTATATCATATGCATAAGATAGATGGGTGATGGGCAGAATGTCTAGGCGTGGTGTATGTGAATTCACCTCATCTAGCTTTGGGGAGAGATCGGCCATTAAAAGATTGAACAGTTGTGGGGCTAAGACACACCCTTGTTTTAATCCAGCGTTTGTATAGATCTTCCTGGTGAGCTTATTGCCGTCTGCAAATTTGACTTGGATTCAGGGTTTATTCAGTGGATTTCTAAGGTTTTTTAAATGCTAATTCTGAACTATAATGTAGTAGTGATTGGGAACGATCTGCCTTCTCCTGTCAGACCTCTCTCACACATAATGGGTGTGCGTGGAAAGGTGCATGTGGAGTGACATAGCTCTCCTGTTAGACTTCTGTCTCAGATGACGGCTGTGCACAGTATGGTGTGTGCGTGGACTGGCCTCTCTTTACAGACCTCTCTTTCAGATGACAAGTGTGCGTAATAGGGTGTTGAGAGAGACTGGCATCCCCTTTGAGACCTCCCTCTAAAATGATGGGTGTGCATAGTAGTGAGTGCGATGTGACTGCACTCAGCTGTCAGACCTCTCTCTCACATGATGTGTGCATAGTAGGATGTGTGGATGGACTGACATATCCTTTGAGACTTCTCTCTCTGATGATGGATGTGCAAAGTAGGATGTATAGGGAGTGACCGACCTCTCCTCTCAGACTTCTCTCTCAGATGACAGGAGTGCATAGTAGAATGTGTGCATGGACTGGCCTCTGTTTTCAGACCTCTTTTAGATGATGGGTGAACATAGTAGCGAGTGGGGGGAGGGACTGGCATCTCTTTTCAGACCTCTCTCTTAGATGACAGCTGTGTGTAGTAGGGTGTGCGAATGGACTGGCCTTTCCTTTCGGATCTCTCTCTCAGATGACGTGTGCGCATAGTTGAGAGTATGGAGAGTGAGAGACCTCTCCTGTTAGGCCTCTCTCCCAGATGATGGGTGAGTGTGGGAAGAACCTTAACTCTACTCACAACTCTTGCTAAGCCAGCGGGCATAAATAGTAGACTGATAAACACCATCTCCACTAAGACTCCTTCCTACAGTAACAAGTGTGCATACAAGAGTGTTTTCAAAGATCTTTTACTCCTTCTAATTTTTCATGATCTCATGAGAGTCTCGCGAGATCGTAACTTTTAAAAAATAAGAAATAACCTTCCACTCGTAACAGTACTCACCTCTTTCACACTTCCTCTAAAAAAGGACCATGTTATACATTCATACTAGTAGAGTGTATTGAGAGCTCATCTACTCCATTTTCCTATTTATAATTCCACAAGAGTCCCATAAGATCGTAAAAATCAGTAGAAAACAATATACAGATATTTATCTATTCTCTAAATCTAGGGGGAGAGTATTCCTTTCTACTGCCCCCTTATATCGTTTTTTTACTTCATTTCCACAACACCTCCAATTTTTTACTGTTAACAGTAATGACTACCATTTCATTTCAAAATTCCAACACTCAGCCAATTAGAGCCCTTGCTCTTGTGGGAGCCTCTCTGAGCATGTGAAGGCTCACAGGAAAAACAGGCATCTCCACCAATCACAAGGCCTCCATTTTTTATTTTGCGCTCTCGCTGGATGCCCGTGGCACTCTAGCGAGCCCAACTGCCAAAATATGCAATTATTTTTTATCCTTAAGATCTCAAAATCTACTGAATGAATTCACACAAAAAGGCCAATCTGTTGAAAAAAATCTAACTTCCTGCCAAATGTGGTGTAATTCCATTCAGCAGTGTTTGCTGTAGTCTGTCTTTAAGAAGTCGATGGAAAATGCATGGGGATTTTACTTTTTGGGACTCCCCTTTCTTTCTCAGTCCCTGGTTGACAGATCGCCCCTGAAGCTTTCCAAGCAGGAGCTAAGGTGGATGAACCTTTGTTTTGGACTGTTTCGTGAAGATTTGTCAAACGGGGCCAAAGTTATTAGGAAACCCAGAAATTCTCCATTTATGGAAAAGCAGACCTAACTATAACTAAACTACCTAGTGGTGACCGCCACTAGGTAATACATATACATATATATATATATATATATATATATATATATATATATAAACAATATTTCATCCCCATCAGGAGAAAACACACACACTCCAGAAAATAAGTAATTGCTGTTTATTCCAATTGGCGCTTAAACATAGAACGCATTTCAGCTGCTCAATCAGCCTTTTCAACCGTGGAACTCCGTATTTCAAAGCAATTTATCCTCTCATGTGATACCAATCAAACTGATAAAAAGAAAATACGTTGAACGTGTCAATTGCAAGTTGTAACACATGAAATAAAAGCAAATGTAAAAATCGGCAGCTTATACAGCAGTTCCTGCAGTCAGAAATGCTATTTCTGCATACTCGACTTCAACAACATCCAAATGGTTTCGTTGATTATAATTGAGAAAACCTGTGTTCTTGATTTTAAAACTGCATGACCCTGCTGAATTTTTATCCCAGTCTTACTGTTCCACCACTCGGCAATGTTGCCTTGCGGCCCAGCTCTGAGCGGCCTCAATGTCCAAAAATAACCTTTATATATTAGATAGAAAGTTAGCTACACAGATGGATAGATAGATAGATAGATAGATAGATAGATAGATAGATAGATAGATAGATAGATAGATAGACAGACAGACAGACAGTCAGACAGACAGACAGACAGACAGACAGATAGACAGACAGATAGATAGATAGATAGATAGATAGATAGATAGATAGATAGATAGATAGATAGATAGATAGATAGATAGATAGATAGATAGATAGATAGATAGATAGATAGATAGATAGATAGATAGATAGATAGATAGATAGATAGATAGATAGATAGATAGATAGATAGATAGATAGATAGATAGATAGATAGATAGAGAAAAATAGGTAGTGATGTTGGACCACCCAGGCATCTGTCCTATCTCCCACCCCTACTGCACAAAAAGTCTTTCTGTTCTGTTATGTTATAGTGATTTGTACAGCGCACAGTTACTCTGAGAGTATCACGGAGCTCAGACTTAGGGCAACAGACCTCAATACCTAGAATGACTGCATAAAAATTCAGGTTTTCAGTTTCTTCTTGAAAACAGTAGAAGTCTAGCTGCCGAATTCGCGCCACCTGGAGTCTATTAAGAAGGTACTCAGGGACTCCGAGATAGAGGGCATTACCATAATCCAGTCTCATTGTAAATAGAGCCTGGATAACCTTTTTGCCCGCTGACTCTGACAATTTTGTTTTAGCAAACAAAGAGTGCCAAAGTAGGAGCCGACTAAAGCTTGTATCTGTGGTTGGAAGGAAAGGGTGATATCAGTTTTAATGTCTAGATTCTTCACTGAGTTTTGAAGGGGGCCTGGCTGCGGTGCATCATTAGGCTAGCAAGCTCTCAGTAGATTGGGGGGCGTCTCAGAAGATCACAATCTCCGTCTTCTCTGGGTTGCATTTCAGTTGATGCAGGGCCAACCAACGAAAGACACTGGTGAGACATTTTGAGATGAGCTCCCCGTCCAGCTCCTGTCCCTTACCACAAGAGAAGAGGAGCTGCGTGTCATCAGCATACGAGATCACTTTAACACCCAGTGACTCTGCCGGTATAGCCAGAGGCGCAAGGTAAATGTTGAACAGGTTGGGGCTTAGGGCCAATCCCTGGGGTACACCCACAGTTAAAGTTCTGGCTTGTGAGGTATACGGGGGCAGCAATATTTCTTGAGTTCGATTGCACAAGAATGAGGTCAGCCATTTCAAGGCAGTATTTCTGATCCCTATGACGTGAAGGCACTAAAGTAGTTTAGAGTGGGGCAGAGTGTTGAAGGCTGCAGTTAGATCCAACAGGATCAGAATGGCCTTGCCTCCCTTGTCAAGCATGCATCTAACTTGCTCCACTACTTCCAGAAGTGCTGTGCTACAGTGGGGTCGGAAAAAATGAGTTACGTCTCCATACCCTTTTGAGGTGTTTGAACTGTTTTTTGCATGCTCTGAGCTCAAAATTAAACCAGGGAGTCCATGGTTTCCGCCTAGAACGTGTACGCTTTATAATAGGGGCTAATTCATTGACGGTCCTCCAGATCGAATTGTCTAAATTTGTGGTGTTCTCTTCCGCACAGTCGGAAAGAGTCTGGGTGTTTATTGTTAAGAATAGACTCAAGTCATCTTGTATTTTGTGGTAGGCTCGGTGGGTGGTCAAGGTGTTTATCTTAGGAGATGACCTACTGCATTTTTGCCACCATGTGAATGAAATGAGATAGTTATCAGACCATAGATGAGGGGATGGTTTGGACACCACCAGGTCCACGTTAGAAACAACCTGGTCTAGAGTATGGCCTGCTTGTTGTGTGGACCAAAGACCTGTTGTTTAAGTGAGAGAGTGCTCATAGTCTCTAGGAGTGCTGAGGCCTCTTGCTCCAAGGGGTTGTCCAGATGGACATTAAAATGTCCTAGTACTATAAAATGGGCATACCACATGGCTCATGGGGCTAGGGAACTTCCTATTGAATTCAGGCAAGCGCCGGCCTGGCCGGGGGATGGTAGAAGAGGGCTAAGGGACAGACAGAAGCCAAGTCCCTCCGCCTTCTCCAGACCCTCGAGACAGAAGGAAGCACATTCATATTCATTCTTATAGACTAATGCAATCACAGCCTCTCTACCTTTTTGGAAGTCTTTCCTCAAAACAAAGTTGGCAGGGACAACAGTGGCCAGTATAGGATTGGTAGTCTCTGAGAGACAGGTTTCTGTAAAGAAAAAGACATTCAGTTTCTCATCGATAAGTAGGTCGGAGACCTGAATCTCATTATTCTGAAGGGATCTCACATTAATTAGGACCGCTATAAACTTTTTTTGTGGCTTCTTGGTCTGAGCCAGGGTGTGGAATACTCTGTTATGTCCTTTCATAGGGAGAGTCCATGTGCAGCTAGGGCAAACAAAATCGTCCATTAGCTTATTCAGGGGCTGGCGCACTGAGCATTACCCTTTTGGGGCTAAACTGAGCAAGGATGCCCTATCAAATGAGATCGAAGGATTATCTGGTGGGAGAGAACCAGCATAGTGGCTGGCACTGGGTGCTTCCAGGATGCTGACAGGCACAGACGGGCTTGGCTTTGCCACACCTTCAGTGTGCCTGCGGTGCGTCCGCCCCGCGGCTCGCTTAATCGGCATAAGGGCTGGATAACTAGAGTGCTCACTAACCAAGATGGCGCCCCTAGATCGTCCAGACCCGGAAGAGGAGGGTTGCAGTTTCGCTCGTTTCCCTTGTAGTGTTACAGCCCCCCCTTTGAATGAAAACCAGAAAGGTTTGAAAAATAAAGTTTAAAAATAGAAATGAAAGGGTCCGCTGTGACCCCACAGACAAAGTGCAGCATGCAGAGAGTTTCACCAAGTTCCAGGCAAATTCATAAACAATTAAAACGATTTCAATTCAATTTTAGCGAATTCATGCAGTACAGATTAGCAGGAGGGTGTCGAAAGCCTTACCGCATCCGCGCTGTGGCTCGCTTTATCGGTATAAGGACTGGACAACTAGAGTGCGCACTAACCATGATGGCGTCCCTTGATCATCCAGACCCAGGAGAGGAGGGTTGCAGATTCCTTTGCTTCCCTCGTAGCACTACAACCTTCCCTTTGAACGAAAACCAGAAAGGTTTGAAAAATAAAGTTTAAAAATAGAAATTAAAGGATCCGCTGTGACCCCACAGATAAAGTGCAGCGTGCAGAAATCATACCCAATTAAAACAATTTCAATTCAATTTTAACAAATTCATGCAGTACAGATTAGCAGGAGGGTGCCAACAGCTTCCCCATTCACAAAGCACGCAAGAGGAAATTTGGATTGTTTAGGGCATAGTTCTGACATATAGGCCAGCTGAATGTGGGTAAATTCCAAGTTGTTCTCACTTGCCATGCCGAATGATTGCAATACGAAGGCCAGTGTTCAACCAGCAACATTTCTGAAAACTAGACAGGCAGGGGAGTCCAGGGTGGCGTAACTTGAGTTGATCCCATAGCAGTTTTCTTCAAACAGTGCCCTGCAAACCTCAAACTTTGGCTGAAATCACACTGTTTACTCTCCTTTCTGCCAATGTGCAACATTCCGTCCATCATCTTGTGTGTTTTGCTGTTCGCCCTATGTGGGAAGGGTGTGCCCAGACGTGGGTCCCGTGCTCACTACGCCACTGGAGTCAAGCTATCCTGGCTGAAGAGGAGTGAAACCCCGAAACCGGTCCTAGGATGCTTGATTCCGGTCCAGGGAAGACATGGCTTGGCAGTTCGGGCTGGACTGTTCCCATGAGGCACAGGGTCAAGACTGATTTGCATATGGCCATGTCTGAACTGGGGTGGCGTGGTGAGCAAAATAACGATGGATTAAACCCAGATCTGTGACTGGGGTGAATGTTAATGTGCAACATTCCGTCCATCATCTTGTGTGTTTTGCTACTCTCCTTTCTGTGACAGAAACTTTTGGAACCTTGTTAGAAAAACACACTCCCACACCGGAAGGGTGGTGGTGTGTTCTCCCAGACACACTGTGGTAGCTTGGCTCGAGCGGGAAGGAAGGCACCGTGTTAAGCATACGTCACACCCTCACAATAACCATGCGTTCATCCGTTCCAAAAACGACACTACACCTTAAAAATTATACTGAAAATATATCTCTTTATCTTCTTTTCTCTTAGTTGCTGATTAAATAAATAATAATACAATCACAGTACACAAGGCTTTTCCTGTGGAAGGGTACGTCAAATAAATACTATCTTAACGATTCAATAAATAAGGTAGATCATAAATAATCAAGGCATAAATATAAGTGCATTACATAACAGGCAATTAAATATTATGAGGCAATAAATACTGCGAGACAATAAATATTGTGCGACAATAAATACTGTGAAACAATAAATACTGTGAGGCAATAAATAGGATGAATACAATAAATACAGCGCTCTCAATAAATAATAAAAGCCAACAGTGACACTTGAAAATCAGTTCACATTCCTGAGGTACTATGGGATGATTTGACCCAATCCCAGCTTGTAGAGATTTGGATGGCCTGAGGGGTATACTCCCTGGCTTGGACAAGGCTGAGGCCTAAACTGAGGTAGATCAAGGGGGAATCTAGAGATCTGGCTCTCCCACACTACACAACCCCTCTGTATTAGTCTCAGCTCACCCCTGGCACAATCAAGCTGGTTCCAGCACCTCTCTAGCCTCTAGGATGGTCTCTTAGGGCTCCACAGGGCCTTAGGCGCCCTCTATTCCACTTACTGCCCTTTTTATGAAGCTCCGATGCCGCTGGAGTCGTGTTGACGCCGTGAGGCGGCTCCGGTTCGATGTCGGCGGCCTCGGCGCAATGACAGTTCTTGACGACGCCGGTAGGCGGTTCCGGTTCGATGTCGGCGGCCTCGGCTCGATGTCGACCTCCGGTTCGATGACGTCGGGCAGTCTTGGCTCGATGTCGACTTCGGGCGGCTCCGGTTCGATGTCGGCGGCCTCGGCTCGATGTCGACCTCCGGTTCGATGACGTAGGGCAGTCTCGGCTCGATGTCGACTTCGGGCGGCTCCGGAGTGCGATCTCCACTCCCGACCTCCGGTGCTCCTTTCCTCGGGTTCCGGCGACTCCGGAGTGCGACCTCCACTCCCGACCTCCGGCACGCTTCACCTCGGTCTCCGGCGACTCCGGAGGGCGGACTTCACTCCCCCGTCGACGCCGCACACTCGACCTCGGGTGACTTCCTCCTCGACCTCTGGTACTCTCCACGACCTCCGTCGGCGCCCTCTCTCGACCTCTGGCGGCTCCAGGTACGACGTCTGCTTTCCAGTCAGCGCCGCTTCTCCACCTCGGGCTCCAGGTCTCCAGGCTTCTCGACGTCGGACTTCAAGAAGTTACCAGTAACCAGGTCAGGAACTTGCTGTTCTTTACTTTTAACCTCTTCAGCGCGGCGCGGATTTCCGCGCCACGCTGAAGATTCCGTGCGCGGGCGGGGCCATGACGGAACGGTTCCGTCATGCGCACAGCGCAACCAACGTGCATGACGGAACCGTTCCGTCATGCGCGTCGAAGGGGTTAAGGCCTGTTCCTGCTGTCCAGGTCCTTAAGATGGTTTTTCTTGCTTTCTCCCACACAGGGCTCCAGGCTGGGCTCAGTCAGTAGGGACTAGTATCAAGGGTGGGTTTATGGACCCCACTCCAGGCACAAGTTTCCACCCCTGCTGCCTCACTCCTTCCTCCTTCAGGTTTCTGCTGCTCTCTCTTCACCAGTCAGGTGCCAACTGCCAACTCCAACTGCCAACCTGGAGATGCCTTCCCAACATTCTAAACCTGCCTCACACTGACACAGGGTTCTGGAATGTTCTGGAAGGTGCTGGTAGGTTCCAGTGATGTCACAGGTGACAATGGGTGGCCACCATTTTGTGTTTCAGGCCCTCAGACAGAAGTTCCAGGGGTAGATAAAATGGCTCCCTGAATCTGCATCAATACTAAAAAGTCTGGTGGTTCCCAAAAAGGAAAAAATACTAACAGGGTTTGAGGCAAAAGTGGGACAAAATAAATAATGATGAGGAGGGACCACCCAAAGGGCTGACAGGTCTAACACGCGTCCCCCCCAGCTGAAAGTGGGGAGAGCTACCCAACCCCTTGGGAGTTCTCATCACTAAGGCGGAAATACCTTGAGAGACCGTCTGCATTGGCGTGGTCCACTCCAGGCCGACGTTCCACCTGAAAGTCCATTCCCTGTAGGGAGATAGACCACCTCAACAACTTGGGATTCTCCCCCTTCATCTGCATCAGCCAACGAAGGGGTCTGTGGTCGGTCTGAACTAAGAAGTGCGAGCCAAACAGGTATGGCCGCAACTTCTTCAGAGCCCATACCACTGCAAAGGCTTCTCGCTCTATTGCACTCCACTTCTGTTCCCTGGGAGAATTCCTCCCTGGTCGGGCCTCCCTCCACGTGCCACTCGGCCGGGATGGGTAGGTCCTCCAGTTTGGTAACATCCCCCACCGCGGACTCCTGGTCCACCACCTCCGGTGGCCTATCCGTCACACGGGGCGCGGATGCCGAGGCAGGCTCCTCCTGTCCTCGGTTCTTCCCTTGATCGGCAGCCGGCTGTGCCTTTGTTCCAGGCTCCAGTCGAAACAGACTCCCTCTCCGGGTAGTCGCGGACCCTGTGCTCACACAGGCCCAGACAGGTGTACCCAGCATCTCAGTATGAGTCCGGTATTCCACCTCCTTCCAAGCATTGTGCTCCATGTCATTCCCCAGTAGACAATTGCCTGGCACGGCAGGGCTTACGGCAACTCGAAGTGAACCTGCAACCCCCTCCCATTCAAAGGGAACCTCGGCCACTGGATAGTGGCCTGTTCTGCCGTCAGCCATCGCGGCTGGGTGGAGTACATCGGGAATTACCTGCTCTGGAGACACCAGTTGGCTACATACCATAGTCATACTGGCTCCTGTGTCTCTCAGAGCCTCCCCTCTTTGGCCGTTGATGGTGACCCACTGCCCATACTTTACAGTATTTGCGGGCACCTGGATCTTAGGAACCATCTCCCGTTCTCCCAGGGACACTAAAGTGACACCCGCCCACTCCCTTCCCTTAATTAAGGGCATCTCCTCCCCGAGCACTGCACTAGCTACTCCGGGGGTCTTTCCTCCAATGGGAGGGGGTGGTCGTTTCGGGCACTTCGCATCTCCCTTATAGTGTCAAATGCCACCGCACTCGAAGCAATGGACAACCCTTGGCTGCTGACTCTGGCCAGGATTAGGGTTTCTGGGGGGTTAGCCCTAGGGGTGAATCCTGTTCCCTTTCCTTGGAAATTATTTTGGGGGCCTTTGGAGAACTCCTTTTTCTTTTCCCCCCCCCTCTTTCTTCCGGGGGGCGCCCTGTCCGGCCTTTTGAGTTTCCCCTCCAGTCCCCCTTGTGGACACCCGGGTACTAGCCCAAATGTCCGCCTCCTCAGAAAGCTTCCGGGGATTGGTCAGCTTGCTATCCACCAGGTGTTGACGCAGTTCAGGGAAACATTTTTCGAGCAGGTGTTCCTTCAATACTAAATCAAACAACCCCTCGTAGTTCCTTACTTCACTGCCCTGAATCCAACCCTCTAGTGCCTTCTTTGCATAATCCAGGAAGTCCACCCAATTCTGTGTGCCCAGTTTGTGGCTACCCCGGAACTTCTGTCTGTATTTCTCGGGTGTTAGTCCAAACTTTCGTATGAGCGCCACTTTCATGGTGGGGTAGTGGGTCTGCTCATCCTGCTCTAGGGCCAATAATGCATCCCTACCAGCTGGAGGCATGTACCTGTACAATCCCCCTCCCCAGTACTTCTCTGGAACCCCATGGGCCCTTGATGAGACCTCATAGGCCGCTAGCCACTTGGCAATATCGTAGCCCACACCATAGCTAGCCACTAGGTCTTTCGGCAAATAGGGTTTGGGTTCCCTGGTGAACTCTCTTTCTTCGCTGCCACCATTAGGAATAGGGTGTGCCCCGGCTCGTAGGATCTGGAGATCTATCTCCCTTAACCTCAGCTCATGAGCCATCCTCTGTTCCTCCTTCTCTTTCTCCAGCCTTGCTAAGTCCCATGTGAGCTGTCTTTTCTCCCTCCGGTCTGTTAACTCCACTTCAGACAAGCCACCGCTAGAGGCACTGCTGCCCTTCCTAGAAAGTGTCCTGGGCCCCGCTAACAGGTTCCCCACCTCAGGTTGGTACAAACCAGCTCCCTCACTGTCGGGCTCTCTATCCCTGTCCTCCTCCTCAGCCTTACTTTCTCGTCGTGCCTCCCCCCAAGCCCTTAAGCTGGTTTGGAGTGCACCCTTCTTTGCTCCTGGGAGACAATACATCCCCTCCCGCTGACAAAACTCCCTGAGTTGGGCCACAGTGTACGTTTCTAAATTCTCCAATACAAACTCCATCTTGCCCACTCAGGTCAGAAGACAGGTTTTTACAGAAGCTATGCAGGGGGGTACCTTATATAATACCTCCTCCCACCACCAGAGTAAATTTGGAAAAACAAAAACTCACAATTAGGAAGGCCGCTTTGAGAAAACTCCCGGTGTAGGCCTACGGACTACCCACAGTTATTGTCGAGTATACGTAGGCACAGCTCAATCCCACCACTGAACACCAATTATGTTAGAAAAACACACTCCCACACCGGAAGGGTGGTGGTGTGTTCTCCCAGACACACTGTGGTAGCTTGGCTCGAGCGGGAAGGAACGCACCGTGTTAAGCATACGTCACACCCTCACAATAACCATGCGTTCATCCGTTCCAAAAACGACACTACACCTTAAAAATTATACTGAAAATATACCTCTTTATCTTCTTTTCTCTTAGTTGCTGATTAAATAAATAATAATACAATCACAGTACACAAGGCTTTTCCTGTGGAAGGGTACGTCAAATAAATACTATCTTAACGATTCAATAAATAAGGTAGATCATAAATAATCAAGGCATAAATATAAGTGCATTACATAACAGGCAATTAAATATTATGAGGCAATAAATACTGCGAGACAATAAATATTGTGCGACAATAAATACTGTGAAACAATAAATACTGTGAGGCAATAAATAGGATGAATACAATAAATACAGCGCTCTCAATAAATAATAAAAGCCAACAGTGACACTTGAAAATCAGTTCACATTCCTGAGGTACTATGGGATGATTTGACCCAATCCCAGCTTGTAGAGATTTGGATGGCCTGAGGGGTATACTCCCTGGCTTGGACAAGGCTGATGCCTAAACTGAGGTAGATCAAGGGGGAATCTAGAGATCTGGCTCTCCCACACTACACAACCCCTCTGTATTAGTCTCAGCTCACCCCTGGCACAATCAAGCTGGTTCCAGCACCTCTCTAGCCTCTAGGATGGTCTCTTAGGGCTCCACAGGGCCTTAGGCGCCCTCTATTCCACTTACTGCCCTTTTTATGAAGCTCCGATGCCGCTGGAGTCGTGTCAACGCCGTGAGGCGGCTCCGGTTCGATGTCGGCGGCCTCGGCGCAATGACAGTTCTTGACGACGCCGGTAGGCGGTTCCGGTACGATGTCGGCGGCCTCGGCTCGATGTCGACCTCCGGTTCGATGACGTCGGGCAGTCTTGGCTCGATGTCGACTTCGGGCGGCTCCAGTTCGATGTCGGCGGCCTCGGCTCGATGTCGACCTCCGGTTCGATGACGTAGGGCAGTCTCGGCTCGATGTCGACTTCGAGCGGCTCCGGTTCGATGTCGGCGGCCTCGGCTCGATGTCGACCTCCGGTTCGATGACGTCGGGCAATCTTGGCTCGATGTCGACTCCGGGCGGCTCCGGAGTGCGATCTCCACTCCCGACCTCCGGTGCTCCTTTCCTCGGGTTCCGGCGACTCCGGAGTGCGACCTCCACTCCCGACCTCCGGCACGCTTCACCTCGGTCTCCGGCGACTCCGGAGGGCGGACTTCACTCCCCCGTCGGCGCCGCACACTCGACCTCGGGTGACTTCCTCCTCGACCTCTGGTACTCTCCACGACCTCCGTCGGCGCCCTCTCTCGACCTCTGGCGGCTCCAGGTACGACGTCTGCTTTCCAGTCAGCGCCGCTTCTCCACCTCGGGCTCCAGGTCTCCAGGCTTCTCGACGTCGGACTTCAAGAAGTTACCAGTAACCAGGTCAGGAACTTGCTGTTCTTTACTTTTAAGGCCTGTTCCTGCTGTCCAGGTCCTTAAGATGGTTTTTCTTGCTTTCTCCCACACAGGGCTCCAGGCTGGGCTCAGTCAGTAGGGACTAGTATCAAGGGTGGGTTTATGGACCCCACTCCAGGCACAAGTTTCCACCCCTGCTGCCTCACTCCTTCCTCCTTCAGGTTTCTGCTGCTCTCTCTTCACCAGTCAGGTGCCAACTGCCAACTCCAACTGCCAACCTGGAGATGCCTTCCCAACATTCTAAACCTGCCTCACACTGACACAGGGTTCTGGAATGTTCTGGAAGGTGCTGGTAGGTTCCAGTGATGTCACAGGTGACAATGGGTGGCCACCATTTTGTGTTTCAGGCCCTCAGACAGAAGTTCCAGGGGTAGATAAAATGGCTCCCTGAATCTGCATCAATACTAAAAAGTCTGGTGGTTCCCAAAAAGGAAAAAATACTAACAGGGTTTGAGGCAAAAGTGGGACAAAATAAATAATGATGAGGAGGGACCACCCAAAGGGCTGACAGGTCTAACAAACCTGAAATATGTTGAATATCAAAAATAAATTCTACATTCTGGATAACATTCCGCTCAATCTAGGAAATGCCTTTCCCATATCTTTTTCTCCGAGTAAATGCATCAGATGTAATGTTTGTGTACAGAGCATTACAAACATTTCTGTCCCATACATAGATGCTGATAGGTTTGTGATTGCGCAAACACAAGCCAAAGTTTTTCGCTTTATTTTACTATAGTGTACCTCAAATCCTTTGAAACATCTGAATGCTAATGCCACATTATGTTCTCTATTACCCTACACTTGACGTAATAAGCCTCCAATACTGATTGAACTTGCTTCAAAGTTATTACACACAATTCTACTTTGTGGTACAGTTCCAATGTAAGTGCTTCAATTATTAACGTTTTAGTGTTTTCAATTGTCCCTGTTTCTGTCTTACCCCTCTTTAAATAGCACTTCATGCTAAAGTTCAATCGTTCAGTGATCACTGCAAAAACTTATGCGAATTGAGCATAATATAACATAGGTCCACAAATGGCTTCACTGGTTCAACATTAACAGGTTGTTTAGCATTAGAAATTGACTCGCAAAGTCACTGCTAGGTTTAATACTCTTAAGTTTCAAATAATGCCCCACAAATTCAACACTTTTTATATAAAGAACTTACCTTTTTCCTTGTTTAAATTCATGCCATGTTTTTCGAATATTTGATCCACTATGGAATTGTCTTCCTCCACTGAGTGAGCATGGAACATCAACACTCCTCATACACTGTAAAAAAAACTTTGAACATCAGTTAACGAAATATACATGCTACAGAGGTGAAAACTCAATGGTATCCATCAGGAGTTTTAAAATTTGTTAAAATTATTTAACGAAAGGGATTGCTCTGACAGTAATATTTGATGGTACATTTATCCTAATTGCTCTAATAGAGAAATACATTGTCCCACCCTTATTGTGGAAATATTTCCAAAATGTTAGGTAACATTTGTAGATCAACTGAACTGCTCTTGCTCAGAGCCCTAAGATTGGTACACAGATGGATCTCATCCAATTTGTTTTGCAACTACGAGAGGGGAAACCCACTCAAAGAAGTCCACTGATTCTATGCTGCCTTCCTTGTAAAGTTCTTCAAATGCTCCCAAAATTGTTCCATAAGGCTGGCTTTTACATTTTGTACTTGATGACACAAAAGAACAGTTGTTTTTTTCTCTAAAATGTTTTTTGTCCCTAGTGCCAACTGCATAATTTATCTTTAAATACCTCACCATATACCGCCAACATGTCTTACAATTCATGGTTTCTAAATCCTCCATGGAAATATGACCCAATGTGCCTAGTCTTAAAACCATACCAACAGTACCCTGATCTCTCCAAACTAAGGTTCTGTAACCTTTTTTAACAAAGTAACACCGTAGTGAAACTTTCTTTCATTGTATGTTCATTTGTCCCACAAATACTCCAACATGTCAATCTTGTTTCACAGGTATGCAAGTGGATTTATCCTAGGGCAATAATAGTGCCTGACCATTCTTTATAGTACAATTGATCAGATAGAATTGTGATTGGAGAACCTGAATGAGACCTTTCATCAAGAACCCCTTATTTCACAGGCTGGGTGATCTTTCAAATTGGGTGAAAAACCTTTCTGTGCTTTTCACATTAAAATCAACTTCCGCTTTTCCATATTATTTTCTAAATGCTTTTGATGAATGTTACCAACCTGTATTACCCTCTGAGATTTCTGAGTATTTTGTAACACTTTTACAAAATGTCCCATATTTTTACATTTGCTGCAACTCTTGTTAACAGCTGCTTGAACTAGCCAAATGGAAATGAGAACAACATCTGGAACAAAAACCCTCTCTGTTCCTCTGTCTGCCATTCTAGTGGTCAACCTTGCGTTGAATCTATTTAGAGACTGGAATGACTGCTCCTAGTGCCATAGAGGGCCCTGAACCACCAAATTGACGACTTTCCTTGATGCCCTAATTGAACATCCAGTGCCCTTAGCAACATTTGTTTTTCCTGTTTCCTCCTTGGTCAGATCTCTGCTGCATAACATTATTTCCTCCGCTTTCATATCATAACAGTTCACAACTGTATGATCAAGCAAGTATTGGACAATAGATCTTTCATTGGCAAAACCAGTATGTGTAGCTCAACACCATAGATGGCAATTGTTTAGTGAGACATTTGCTTTCTAGTAAACAAATATAGTTCCTCTCCACTACAATATTGCACTCTTGTGGAAATCGACTTCCTAGTCTCTCCACTGCTTCAACGTATCCCTCACAATAGGCATACTGTGCTTTTTTGCGGTATCAAGCTCAAGTAAGTAATCAAACTTCTTTGGCCTTCACCTTCCAGATAGTTTGATAGCAAGGCAAAGTTTCTTTCCAAATCAAACGTTCTTTTATGTTTTGCTATTACATATTTTTCAAATCCCTCTTGATTGGTCAAAAAAAAAAAATGAATGTTTGCACCCTAAACTAGTTATATATGATATGATAGTAAAGGCCAAGGTCTTGACTTCCAATGAACTGCAATACGCTCCACCGCTGATGATTTATATTCTGTAAAACAAGAGAATCCATACAAAAGCATGCAATAGAATGAGTAGCTGGCATTTGCATGAGATATAGCATAATGTTTCTAATGTCCATTATGACTTCCATGAAATATCAAGACAAATTCCAATGCGCAAAACACTTCAAATATGAGCATTGTCTGACAAGCAACAGACTTGCAGCCTGGCTACCATACAGTGATGTGGGTGCAAATGTGTGCATGACAAATGAATAGGCCTTGGCTGCCTGACCTGGTCGACTGTAGTGTAATAATATGCTATGTCTGTGCACCAAACGGCGGCTCCCAAAAGCATTAGAAACCTCACCGTTGGTCTGGTGCTGCTTCCCAAGTACTACTTAGACTCCATACTCCGACTCATTTGGGTTGCGGCAAGTGCTGTCCGCCTTGTTGCTGGACACCCCATCTCATTACTTTTGTAAATTAACATGAGGTAAGTTTACAAATCTCATTGCCTACACGCAGGGCTATAAGTGGGACGGGTCTTGCCGGTGCTAAGCACCGGCAGTTCTTAAAAGCAGGTGCCGAAGCGGATCCCTATCGGCTCTTCATTTTTGCCCTCACACTCAGGGTGGAAAAAAAAATCTTAACTCTGCAGCAGTAACACTGCTCAAAGCCTTTGATGTACCCTCAAAGAGACTCGTTTTAGTTCTTTCACAGCCTCAACGCTTCAGAACTGAAGCATTTTCAATATTATTTACAGCAAGGCCATTGATGTTGCTTATTATTTTATGTAACTAACATCCATTGACACAGTCAATAGTTCTGGCTTGTAGTAGGTGTAATGTTACTTATCTATCTGGATGCGATAACAGAAGCAGCAAAATAGCAGTCGGCAGCACACTATGCTAGGCACAGATTTTTAGCATATGTGTTTTTAAGCCACGCCCTTAATTTCATCGGGTACGCCCCTTTGAGAGACCCCGAGTTTTTTTCATCCCACTTAAACCCCCGCCTATACGTTAAGCCATAAAAATACCCTGTGGGTGACAAAGGTGTCCCGGTATAAGAAATGGGATGTGTACCCTGCCTAGGAAATGAGACGCAATCATGCATTTATGCTAATCTTTATATATTACATATGACTGTTACTCGTGAACTGTCTATTTTTGAAATACTGCATTTAAAACATGAAGGGCCTCATTTGGGGCTTGAAGGATGTGATTCGTTGTCCAAAACATGCTGGATATATCATATGTCATCTTCCGATTCCTCCGCTGTTCTTAGATTGGTGGGAACTGCCATGTTTGGAGCCTACTCTGGCTCAGCTGGCGGAAACCTTTGACTGACATACGCCAAATTATGAGCTATAGGTCAAAGTACCTCAAGCCATTTCCCCTATTTAGAACTGATGCACTGACATGCTTTATTGCTGTTTGGGACCATCAGGGAAAGCTTGGAACCATGAAATCAAAGAAATTACGCCTATACGCTAGGAGAAAACTTTATTGTGTCAATGACATTTCTTATTTATTTTTCAATAACAACCTCCTGCTTTAGGACTTTGTTTATGAACAACAGAAACTTTGTTAAGCAGGTTCAGTACATATGGTGTCTTCTCATCAAAAATGTAGTGCATTCAGTCGAGCCGCCTAGTAGAATTCTCTAAATCTGCAGTTAGATTTCTGACAGAGCAAAGAACATACCTCTGCTGTCTTGGCGGACTGATTTACCCGCAGTTATACTCAAAATGACAGCCTAATTGGGAATTGAAAAATCCTTTAGGGATTGAAGAAGATTAAGAGCAATGCAAGGTGGTCTGAGATACCAGTCATACTGTGTTACATGAAGCCTCTTTATGGCATATGAACTTGTGTCCCACAGGGATTTTGAGGTTGTGTCCTATTGGGATTTGGAAGAGCATTTTCTGACTATGAGGGGTCTCCACTAATATGTTAAAAGATGCAACACTCAATAATGTAACAGTAGCATGTCAACACCTTCATGAGCTAAAAGTAGCTTAGAGTCGCGTTATGTGGATGAAGAGAGACTCGCTTGTGGATGTTTTTCAGGATGCAGGGAGATATAAAAGGCAGTTTGGCTTCTTTTGGCCTCCATTTATGTTCTGCTAAAATGTAAACTGCCTCTGTTGGTTCCAGTGTTAGATGGATTACTGCATTGTTCTTGACAGCCTTTGGCAAGCTAAGAGTGTTTAATTTGTATTGCATTCCAGCAAACAATGTGCTCTTCTGGTTGGATGGATTCAACAGAGGGTTGCCAATGCCCTCTCACACATGACTGAAGGACTAGATGTCAAATTCCCTATTGGTTCCATACTCTTCTCCTTTACTTTGCCTTAAGCGCGAAGAGCACTGAAAAACACTTTTACGGACCATGAAATCCTTGAACCACCTGAAAACCTGGAGACACATAGTCCTTAGAGGCAGACAAGCTGACCCTTGCATCGAATACACGAAGCATACACATGTGAACTCCACCATGCTGACAAATTGGTATCATATTTGCTGTGAATTCACAATTAAATTACTATCTTGATACAGCTAATAAGAAACTAATAACTGTGTACTGCTTTGTCTTTGGTAAATGTTAATTGGAAGTGGGGTTCACACTAGTACAGAAAATAAAATAAAACAGAATATCAGAGAAGGTGATGGATGCAGTACTAGCACCAAAAATATATCAAAGGACTAGCACAATGAATGGCAAAGAGTGGCAAGTCAGGTAAAATTAATTTTCCTATCATGAAAATTGATTTTGAGTGCCCATACAAGAAAATGAAAAATAAAATAATTAAAAAAAATTACAGTCAAACACCAACTTTTGTGTGTTTACTTTCCCCTGACACGGACTAGCAGCATTATTCAATGTATGCCAATGCATTTTCCATGCATTGGGGCCTATTGAAAAAAGGTACATTTACTCACATGTAAGTCTACTACAGCACAAAGAGGTACCTTTATGCCTTTCTGCTATTCCCCATTTCCATATCTAAGGTTACTTCTAGGTGCAGTCTTACATGTCTCCGCTCCCTTGTGGAGCCTCTTAGAACAATATTTGCAAGTGTAACGTTTTACACATAGGTGGAGATCTCTGCCATAATGGGCGGAGATCTACATATAGTAAAGAATAAGAAAATGTATTACAATAAGAAAACTGATTTCAGATAGCAATATTTTATTATAAAAATAATAAAGTGAAATAATGTTATATATGTTTTTTTAAATTTAGAGTTAAAAAAGGTTGCAGCAAATTAACTTAAATATGCATTACATAATCAATTATTTCAAATATATTCATCTAATAGAGAGAATTCATCCCTAAAGATTAAATTAGAAAAATATCACCTACATTATTTTTAAATTTACTAGGAATTGAATGCATTAAAGGTTAAGTATAGCATATTTTTTTTATATTACCAATTATGAAACCAGGGCTTTAAAGGTTACTATAATTTTATTTATTTATTGTATTGTGAGAATATCCTATTAAAGTGTTTTGCTATTAATATATATATATATATATATATATATATATATATATATATATATATATATATATATATACATATATATATATATGTATATATATATTAATATATATATATATATATATTCAGTGAAAAAACCATGGGTTTCACACACGTTATAGTTAGGAATTAGCATTTAAAAAACCTTGCAAATTCAGTGAAAAAACCATAGGTTTCACACACGTTATAGTTAGCTGGACATTTCACTCATAAAAAACCAATGAAATTCCCCCGTTATAGTTAGTTAAGCTAACTATAACTCGCGCACCCGCAATCCACTGCTGATGACGTCACATATTACATCACTCATGACATGGTCAGTGACATCACTCATGACATCACTGATGACATCTCAAATGACATCACTGATGACATCATCCAGTGAATGTGTATTTTTCTGAAAATTAAATATGTTTTATATATGTATATCTCACGGACGATGGAAGAATAAATGGGTATATAAGTGTCTAAATGGATGATTTGTTTTTGAAAAATTGATTGTATAACTGACTGATTAAGTGTATCTTAGTGAATACATGGCTTACTGAGTAATGTTTAAATATGTAATTATCTGTATCAGTCTCTCACTTTGTGTATAAGTGGCTGCATGGGTTGGTGAGTAGCTACATGGGTGTTTATATAGGATATTAGGTGGTTTTTTGAGTATCAGTCTGAGTGTCTGCATGGTTCGGTGGGGGGTATTACGTAGTGCAGAGGTGCATGAATGAGTGACTCACTGGTTGTATGTGTTGAAGACAGCATGTGTGCAGGACTGTATGGGTGGATGAGTGTGTGTATGGGTGTGTTAGTGAGTGAATTACTGTCTCAATAGTGTCTTTATGAGTAACTACTTATGTTTTAAACTAGTATATGTGACTATTGGTGTATATAAGTGAGTATATGTGAGAGTGAGAGATTGAAAGAGTTCCTGTATGAATAAGTATGTGTTTCTATAAGTGATTGTTTAAAAGACTAAGTATGTGTAAGTTTCCGTAGAAGTAAGTGTGGTGGTGTGTGTATAACTGTATATGCAAATAAATCTATGTTTGATTCTTTATTTTCATGAGTGAGTATGTGTGTCAGTAACTCTGTGGATGAGTGGCATTGTGTAGCAGGATGTATAGGTGTATGAGTACATATGATGAGTGAGTACATGTATGAGTGACTGTACAGGACTGTTCGTGAATGAGTGGATGTGTATGTGGATCTTAGAATTACTCAAGAGGTTGTTGTAACTGGTATTGGTATGTCCATTTTTTTGTAAATTTTAGTCTCTATTTTTGAATGTGTGTTTCAAAGGTTATATTAGGGTGAGAGGAGGTCTGCCACTCTGTCACAAGGATGATGTCATCAGTGATGTCATTTGAGATGTCATCAGTGATGTCATGAGTGATGTCACTGACCATGTCATGAGTGATGTAATATGTGACATCATCAGCAGTGGATTGCGGGTGCGCGAGTTATAGTTAGCTTAACTAACTATAACGGGGGAATTTCATTGGTTTTTTACGAGTGAAATGTCCAGCTAACTATAACGTGTGTGAAACCTATGGTTTTTTTCACTGAATTTGCAAGGTTTTTTAAATGCTAATTCCTAACTATAACGTGTGTGAAACCCATGGTTTTTTCACTGAATTTGCAAGGTTTTTTAAATGCTAATTCCTAACTATAACATGTGTGAAACCCATGGTTTTTTCACTGAATTTGCAAGGTTTTTTAAATGCTAATTCCTAACTATAACGTGTGTGAAACCCATGGTTTTTTCAGTGAATTTGTATGGTTTTTTAAATGCTAATTCTTACCTATAACGTGTGTGAAAGCCATGTTTTTTTCAGTGATTTTGTATGGTTTTTTAAATACAAATTCTTATATTAAACGTGTGATTTTTTTTTTTTTGCAAGGTTTTTTACATCTTTTTATTTTTACTTTATATTCTCTTTAAACACTATGCTTAAATTTTAAAAATTCTGCAATATATTATTTTTTCCCATTTTTTTTACCAAACAGGTAAGATGTATTAGTATAACATAGTGATTCTTTTTTTCCAATTTTTTTTTACGTGCGCGTACGGTAAGCTTACGGTAAGCGTACGTTTTGCGTAATGTATGTAATATTTCTACTCTTTTTGCGTATGGTTACGCAATTCACATAGACGTGCGTACTGCGTACGCGGCGCGTAAGCGCATACGTTACACGCGTACGTTACGCGGAAGTGTTGGGGCGTGCCTGTTATGCGCATGCGCGCGTGCGCGTGTCTTTTATACGCGCATGCGTACTTTTACCGTAAGCGCTCCGTAAGCGCTCCGTAAGCGTAACGTACGCGCACGGTGGGTCATGTGATCAAGAAACAAAACTTTTGATTGGTTTAAAGTACTTTCATTTCTAGAACTCTCCTACACCACACCCATTCCCCTAATTTCTGCTTGTGATCCCTTAGGAGAAGGAGCTGAGTTGTCTTTGGGATACGACGGCAGACCAGCACTCCTCTTCTGAGAGTGAGGCTAGCAGCACCACCATCAGGCAGAGAAGGAGGAAACAGAAGAGCTCTTTTATATGGGAGTATTTTATGTTTCCTGAGGGCCAGAAAAAAGTAAATGCTGCTTTAGTGACTTGCAAGCTTTGCCAGCGTGTACTTTCTAGAGGTAATCCTAACAAGAAGTATTCCTTCGGGAATCACACTATGTTAAGACACCTTGAGGATGTACACCCTAGGACACATGCTCGACATACTGAGGAAACCCTTCAGTAAGTCGACCAAGCACATCCACAGCAGCTCAGCCGAGTCCATCTTCGGCAGCTCAGCTGAGCCCTTCATCTGTGGGGGGAGATTCACCTTTTTCTGGTCCTCTGGAAACTAACCATCGATTTGCGAGGGTTACAATGCGGGGCTCAAATTGCCATGGTCTAATTGTTCGTGGGGAGACCAGTGTTCCCCTAATTAACAACAGAATAGACCAGCACATTTGTCCTACCAGCTAATATTCCCATTCTTCCTTTCCTCTGTCCCTGCATGAACACAACAGCTCTTTTAAGAGCCAACCTTACCTCTCAACTTTTTTAAATTTTTTCTTAAAACCTTTTTTTTTTTTTTTTACCGTACGCGTACGGTAAGCGTATTTTTTTTTTCTTTTTTTTTAAAAAACACTAAAAAACAATTACCACATTACAAGGTCCTTGAGGGATTAATAACGAAATACTGAAAATCTGTTTGAGGAGAAGTGGAAAAAAGGGACCATCAAATTTCTGACTTACCTGACCCACCCAAAAATGTAATTATCAATTTAAATTTTATTGAAATTGCTTGAAAAAATGGTTTTATTTTTCGAAAATTTTCTTTCTCAATCTGAACTGAAAAAAAAGAAAAAAGTATTAATATTTAATAAAACATTTTATAATACAGTACACGTATTTACATATTTTCCAAAAACAATTTTTTGCCATTTTTTTGCTGTTTTCAGAATATATTGCATTTCACTATAAATCGTGAAAGCAATTGCATTCATCACTTAACAGCGGGCAAAAAAAAAATAACAATCTCAAAGATTGTTTTAAAAAAGCCCAGAATCTCTTCTCACTTCTCACTTAAACATAACATTATAGAAATGCAAAATATTCAAAAAAAATATCATCTAATAACAATAACTATTTCTAAAAAAATACCGTCTGACAATTTTGTTACAGAAGCATAATCACAAAAATAATATATCTCAAATAACTCCACAATACATCTGGTTACCTTTCCTTTAGGCCAAATGATAATTTTAAAACTCTTTTTTGATTAAATTTCCAATGGTAATCCAATAAAATTCCAAAATTTAAATTGCACAGATGTTACCGATTCTCTCTAAAATTTTGGTTTCCGAAAGATTAATTAGGAAATAAATAAGTCCACAATGCAATTGGTTACCTTTCCTTTAGGCCAAATGGTAATTTTAAAAATCTTTTTTGATTAAATTTCCAATGGTAATCCAATAAAATTCCAAAATTTAAATTGTACAGATGTTACCGATTCTCTCTAAAATTTTGGTTTCCCAAAGATTAATTAGGAATTAAATAAGTCCACAATACAATTGGTTACCTTTCCTTTAGGCCAAATGGTAATTTTAAAAATCTTTTTATTTGAAAATTCCAATGGTAATCCAATAAAATGGTAAAATTGTTTTGTACAGATGTTGCCAATTCTCTCTAAAATTTAGGTTTCAGGAAGATTAGATAGGAATTTGCTAAATCAAAAGGCAAACGTTGCTTAAAAACCAATTGACAATCATTACACATTGTCCAGCCTTTTTTACATTTTAGATAAACTGTGTATTGACCAGAAGTTACAGTAGGTCCATCATGGAAAATTATTGCAACTGTTACAAAAGTTTTTCCTGAAATTGATAATTGCTGTCCTGTAAACTTCTTTATTAAAGTATCCAATTTTGAACCATCAGCTCTACATCGTTGCATCATTAAAATTACATACTGTCTGTATTCCTTTAAAATTAACGTTGAAAACATGTCAGATTTACACTCACCGCATTCCATGCTATGATTAGCATCTTTAACTAATTTAGCAAAAGTGACTGTTTTACTCTCTGGCAATGTTAAATAAATAAACCTTTCAGAATCAACATTAGAGCCACATGTATTGAAACAGTTTTCACAACTATGTTCCCATTTATAAGAGAGACCAAACATATTTTCAATTTGTACCCCTTCTTCTTCCAGTACCTGAAGAAAATACATCAAGAATTCCTGTGCGTCTTGCTGTACATTTTGAGAAAACTGTGTACATCCTGAACATACATCTAAAAGTTTTCTAATTTCAGTAGCACTTTCTATTTTAGTTTTATCATTACTCAGCTTTTCAAAAAGGAGACTCAACTCAGAACAGAATCTTTTTCTCTGATTTACTATTATCTGCTCTTGCAAACTTTCAAGATAAAATACAACATTCAGCACTACATTAGCGTAGCAGTTGACACCAGAGCTATTTTCAAAATGACAACCAACAACCTCTTCAACATTTTCCTTTTTCTTTTTGCTTGCAATTACATCACTCTTCTTTTTTTTTCTCCTCTCTACATCCTCATTACAGATATTCTCAATTCTCCTTTTTCGAGAAACAACACGTTTTTCCAACACAGGATACTGACCTAAATGAGGAGCATAGGTTCTTCTTAATCTATTATACTCCTTTACACAATTTGCATCAGCACTAACTTTTGAGTCATCAAAGTCTATCATAAATAAACCAGATAATGTTTTCACTCGTGACAAAGCAACATAAGCCATACCTTCTTTGAACACAGTTGAACCAATGTTCACAAAAGCACAATCTACAGTCAATCCTTGAGACTTGTGAATAGTTACAGCATATGCTAGAGAAAACGGAAACTGCTTCCTACATACATATAAGTCTTTCACAAGCATGAAACGAACTGTACAACGACAAATGTCTATAACTTCTTCTATCTGATCAAATTTTATTTTTAAACATTCAATTCCATCTTTTTTCTGGTAATTAATAAAACCCACAACTCTTCCCATAGCTCCATTCACTAAACCTTTTTCAACATCCAAATTTCTCCTTAAAAATACTCTACAGTTCATGCAAACATATAGATTTTTTTCTAATCCAGCAGTTTTGGAAATGTTCTTCTCTAGTGAATCCAATTTATTTTTCAGTTTGCCTGTTAATGTAATAGTAATTCTTTCATGCTGAATTTTGTCCACTGCTTCCAATTTCCTAATCTCTTCCTTTTCCAATTTCAAAAGTTCCTCATTGAATATTGAGCATTCACGTAGAGTTGGCATTAAGCAGATTACACTTTTCTTTTCTGCAATGTTCTTGTATATTTTCTCTGCAACTATTTCTTCCTTTGGGAATAAATTATGTAGCAACCGACTCTTTAATGCTTTCGTGCCAGCTTCAGTGAGTAGTCCAATTCTGATATCTTTCAGAATACTTCCATATTCTTCATCGTTTGCTTGCCTCATATTAGTAGTAAGTTCCTTGTACTCAAAGAAGGACCAAATATTTGCATTACCAATGCTTCCCAATGACTTCTTTGTGTCTTCATGTGTCACAGTATTAAACACTGGTTGTCCTTTAACTGGAGTAAGCTGTAGAAGATCCCCAAAAACTATGACATGTTTTCCACCAAATAACACGTAATAGTCTCTCCTTAGAATTTGCTGCATTCTTAAATGCACAAAGGCAAGCATTAAGTTTGATACCATGCTCACCTCATCAATAATGAGAACTTGCATCTTCTTCAATACTCTTGAAACTTCCAAGCATGCTTCTCCAGTTAGCTTGTGGTATTGTATTTTGTTCTCATGCTCCACTGGTAACATTAGCAAACGATGTAAGGTGATTCCTTTTATGTTATATGCTGCTAACCCAGTTGGAGCAGTAACCACACAAGACAAAGTTGAATCCGTTTTTTGCTGTAGGTAGCTTCTGATGACTTTTATTAAGAAACTTTTTCCAGTTCCAGCTTGTCCGCTTACATACATCCTGATTGGTTGAAATGATGTGCATGAGCACTCTTTTTTCATGTAGTAATCCGTGATCAATTTTGTTTCTGATCTCTTCATAAATTTGTTGCTGCTCTTCATTCAGTTGTCTTTCCAAATTTGGTAAGTCTATTAATTCTTCTTGAGCTTGATTCATAGCTGTTTCCACTTCAGTCATAGCTATTGCAGCTTCATTTTCTACGATTGGTTGTCCTAGGGGATCTTGACTGAGTGTTCCAGAACTTTGGCTGTCTTGAGAACTGTCTCTAGCTACTTCAGCTGCAATTGTAGTTTCCTGTTCAATTTCTTCATTTAACATTTGGACATAAGTTATGAAAGTGCTGCATTCTATGCTGTCTTTGCAAGCATTAAAGGAATCTTCATAGCTTTGAAATTCTCCCAGTAGTTCGTCCTCTGAACGCCATGGTTTAAACAGCTGTAAAAGAGCCAAGTAGTAAAATTCCTTTTTGTCAGTAGTGTCGCAACTCAGCTTCCTGTGATTTATCAAACTTCCTTTTGTTTGCTTCACCAAACATCCTTCCTCACCAATGACTTTATATTTTCCATTGTTGATGACTTCTGTGGCTTTCCGTGAATAAATGTAGTTCTGCAGCACTTTATAGAGACACATGTTCTCAAGATGATGACTTCTCTTTGGGTAATATGTCTCCAACATGTTTGATTTCAAAATATCTGTACTTTCTGGGTCATTCTCGGCCAAATATTCAATTTCTCCAACAGATTTCAGTACCCGATTTCTCATTGCTGCAAGGCCTAAACTTGCCCAAATTCTTCTTCTTGATTTCGAGTAGAGACTTGCAGAAGATAACCTATCTGAACATTCGTAGGATCCAATTTCTCGATGCGATAACATCTTTAAACTGAAACTGTATAGCTTCTTACTGACAGTCTTCTCGTGAGAAATCTCTTCCCACATTTCTTTCAATTCAGTTTTTTCTGATTTAGTAATGTAAGACGTTACATATCGAGCAACAGCAATGGAATTGTCAGCTACATACTGTATATCCATGTTAGCATTCCACATGGATAAAATGACTGGGTTGTAGTCATTTATATTTTTTGATTCTTCTTTTCTTTTTAGGTTGTAGGTATTCTTAGGTGATTTTCTTGTAATAGTATGTCTCACAGCTGACATAAAACTGTTTACTCTTCCTTTTGAAAGAACAGGTCTAGGAAATCCAAATCGACATTTAGTGTAGAATTTATCTTTGCTCTTGTATTTCCGTCGACAGTATTTTCCACACCGATGATTTTGGAAACGTAAAACTTGCTCCTTTAACTTTTTCTCTTCTGTGCTTTTTGGTATAGCACATGTTGCATATTCTTCAATGAAAGATAACACTGCTTCATCAGTATCTGTTCCAAACTTTGGGGCATCCTTGATCCACAACAGCATATGAATATGAGGAGCACCTCTTGCTTGGTACTCTTTTCTCCAAAAGAAATCCACAACTTCTCCAAGAGGTGGATTTTTTTTATTGCAGATGAAGCACATCATGGCCTCAAATCTATGATTGAAATATCTGCAAACATTAACCGGATCCAATGAGCACAGTTCTCCTGCTGTCTTGTATTCGATGTTTTTAATGTTTGAATTTGCCTCTCGTAGAAAATCCAGTAAATCATCCCAAGCGTACTCGGCACAGCTTAGGGTAAGGAACCATGTTGGAGTTCCTAAATTCCGTAACATGCATTTTAATTCACCATGGCGTCGGTACCAATATTCATTTGTCCCACGCTGACAAGCCATCAGATTGATCAGATGTGTTTCCAAAAGATCATCTCGGTGCTGCACTTTCTCCATAAAATCCTTAGCAGACACATTTTGTAAATGTACTCCACTTTTTAAAATGTGATTTACTGCATAAGATAATGCAGACAAGTCGCTTTCAAATAAAAGATGGAACAAATAAGGAATACTTTGTCGAAATCTTGGATCTTCTGCATATAGTCTTGTAGTCCGATACTCAGAAGCTGGAATCTGTTCTGGACGTTCATCGTATTGTCCTCCTTTTCCTGTAGGAAACAGCTGGGGAAAACATCGAGCTTCCAAGCTCTCCTCCCATACACTCACGGGAGTTCCTTTTGCTTTCTTCATCTGAAACAGATCAATAGTGTCTCCCATAACTTCTTTTGAATGAAGAGGATGTATGCTAAAATGTTCATAAATTTCTTCTTCCTTTGACTTGTCCACTTTTTCAATTTGTCCAGTTGGTGTTTCTGTGTCTTCTTGTAAAATCTTCTTCTTCTTCTTCTATATAAATTGATTCATACCATTTGTTATTCCTTTTCAAATACAAATTTGCTCTTTGTACTTTCCGTACATCTACCAGCTCCTGCCAAATCTTCTTATTCTTTGTAGGTACACCATTAACCAGAATAACTAATGGTTCACTTTCCAAAGTATCTGCATCAATAGTTTCCATATTTTTTTTCAAATCCAAGGGCAAATACACCACTCTACCTTTTAAACCTCTCAGTAAATCTGAAGGAGGTAATTTACCAGTTTTGGGCTCCATACGTACTATGGTCTGGAACGGATGAACACATTGAATGAGTATAGATTCATATGTATTTAATTCAGAAAGTTCGGCAGGAATAGCATCCAATTCTAAATTATTATGTACAGCTCTGGTCGGCATTCTATTTTCTTCTAACTTATTATAACAGTATTTACAAATACGCTGATCTTCACCCAATTCAAAACAATTTTCAAGAAATATAAATGTTGCAAAATCCTTCCACTTATAATTATCTTCATTTTCACTTTTTCTGTAGAGATCAACATTCCTGGTTTGTTTTCTATAATGAGTTCTGCGGCAACAAATACAAGTAATATTTGGTCTTTCATTAGAGATTATTGCAAATTTTGTCATTTGATCATCAAATTTCTTACTTACAGAGGGTTCTACATTCTCTTCCACATCTTCCTCAATAACTGTGTCATTACCTGCACTGTCTTGTTCTGGACCAAAGTAACTAAACTGAATTTCATCAGTAACCTTCTCTACATCTGATACCGATCCACGGAACAGAGCCCTATTCAATTCATCTAACTTTATTGCTGGACTTTTAGCGAAATACAATCGTCTCACAAACTTTCTCATTTCAGTATGATGAACAGCCAGCATCCTAAAATGATGAAAAACACTTTTACACACTTTTCTAGATAGACAAGCCAGAGAATGTCCCTGCAAACCAGTATTCTCTCTCACTCTGCATGGATCTAGACTTTGAAGCACCTTAATCTTCTGTTTAACACTTTTTTTACTATATTCTCTTAGAAACTCACGAAATTTATCAATAGATTCCTGACGCACAGTGCAAATACTACTACAATTCCAAGTATACACTGGGGCTTTAGGACGTCTCCCCATAACCTCATCCGCCATCACTTGTTCCTCATCTCTTGGAACCATTTTCTCCTTCTCCATTATACAACCATTTTTCACTTCATAAGCACGACCTCCGGTGTCAACTGCATGCAGCAAACTATTACTTTGAAGATAACTCTCTTCATGAAAAAAAGGTTCACTACTTGAACTATGCATCCATTCTCCTAAAAACACTTTACAAAAGTTTGTTCTTTTCACTAGTCTTTTCCTTTTGCTTTGTGATTTCAGTACATTGACCATTTTATCTAATGTACGCATCCTGTTCAAAATTAAAATGAATAGTTTCCTTTTTAATTCTAAAGCCTTTACTACAATGGCTTCAATTTCTTTTTTTCTTTTATAAAATTTAGCTTTTTTCTTATATTTCTTCACATCCTTTATCAAATTGGACATAACTCTTCTCTGAAACATTTTTCTACTAATCTCTTTAAACGCTGTTTTTCTTTTTAAGTTAATTTTTATTGTTTCTGAAGGTATATTTGCATTAACTAAATGCTCAATTTTTTCCTGTTGTTTTCTATTTAAAACATGTCCAGTACAGACATTTTGTACATTTTTCCTTTTTTTGAAGATATTTTAAAAAAAATCTTTTGTCTGCTTACCAGAAGACTTTCTCTTTTTCCCAACATGAGCATCTCCAACTAACTTAGGTCCTCCAGTTGTCTTCAAATATAGATTTTTTTTGTGGTTTTTCCTTAGTCTGGATTTTGGAGGCATCTTAAATTTTGTTCACTGCTCTTCAGCAATACCTGAAAAAAACTAAAAAAAAATTCCTTTATTTTATTTAAATATATTACTATATTTGTTATGATCTTTTCAAATCTTAAAATACTATGTACCCCTTTCCTACAAGTGAAAATCACAATAAAACCATCACAAATTAAATATCTAAAAACAATTCCTGTGTGCACATAGAGTCATGGTTTGATATTAAGCAGAAAACGAAATTTCTTTGCCAATTTGAAAGCACACTTACTACTCTTTTTTTGGCAAGTGATAAGTACTTTTACAGTCTGACACATTTTCAATCCACTTTTCAGAATCTGAAAACAGCACATGTCCAAACAGCTTTTTGAGACCAGGAACATGTGTAACCTGGGTGAATGACTACACTCCAGCAAGGGCAACCAGCCTTAGTGATGCTGAATGTATTTGCATTACTCACTGCAATCTCAAACCCCACTCGGTTGTGAATACTATGCATGATTCTACAGGGTAAGCAGCTGGGTGTGTGCAAAGAGTCTGCTTCTGCAGAAAAATAGCTGCCCCTTTCCTACTAATGCAAATCTAAAATTACCAGAGTAATACGCAATAAATCTCTGTCAACAATTCCTCTTTGCACACAGAGTCATGGTTTGATATTAGGCAGAAAACGAAATTTCTTTGCCAATTTGAAAGCACACTTACTACTCTTTTTTTGGCAAGTGATAAGTACTTTTACAGTCTGACACATTTTCAATCCACTTTTCAGATTCTGAAAACAGCACATGTCCAAATAGCTTTTTGAGTCCAGGAACATGTGTAACCTGGGTGAATGACTACACTCCAGCAAGGGCAACCAGCCTTAGTGATGCTGAATGTATTTGCATTACTCACTGCAACCTCAAACCCCACTCGGTTGTGAATACTATGCATGATTCTACAGGGTAAGCAGATGGGTGTGTGCAAAGAGTCTGCTTCTGCAGAAAAATAGCTGCCCCTTTCCTACTAATGCAAATCTAAAATTACCAGAGTAATACGCAATAAATCTCTGTCAACAATTCCTCTTTGCACACAGAGTCATGGTTTGATATTAAGCAGAAAACGAAATTTCTTTGCCAATTTGAAAGCACACTTACTACTCTTTTTTTGGCAAGTGATAAGTACTTTTACAGTCTGACACATTTTCAATCCACTTTTCAGATTCTGAAAACAGCACATGTCCAAACAGCTTTTTGAGACCAGGAACATGTGTAACCTGGGTGAATGACTACACTCCAGCAAGGGCAACCAGCCTTAGTGATGCTGAATGTATTTGCATTACTCACTGCAACCTCAAACCCCACTCGGTTGTGAATACTATGCATGATTCTACAGGGTAAGCAGCTGGGTGGTGCAAAGAGTCTGCTTCTGCAGAAAAATAGCTGCCCTTTTCCTACTAATGCAAATCTAAAATTACCAGAGTAATACGCAATAAATCTCTGTCAACAATTCCTCTTTGCACACAGAGTCATGGTTTGATATTAGGCAGAAAACGAAATTTCTTTGCCAATTTGAAAGCACACTTACTACTCTTTTTTTGGCAAGTGATAAGTACTTTTACAGTCTGACACATTTTCAATCCACTTTTCAGATTCTGAAAACAGCACATGTCCAAATAGCTTTTTGAGTCCAGGAACATGTGTAACCTGGGTGAATGACTACACTCCAGCAAGGGCAACCAGCCTTAGTGATGCTGAATGTATTTGCATTACTCACTGCAACCTCAAACCCCACTCGGTTGTGAATACTATGCATGATTCTACAGGGTAAGCAGATGGGTGTGTGCAAAGAGTCTGCTTCTGCAGAAAAATAGCTGCCCCTTTCCTACTAATGCAAATCTAAAATTACCAGAGTAATACGCAATAAATCTCTGACAACAATTCCTCTTTGCACACAGAGTCATCTTCTGATTCTATGCAGAAAACAGTATTCCTCATTTATACCAGTACACCTTAATTTATGGTGAAAACTTAATAATATTTTACATGTTCCTTACATTTAAATTTCTCCCAAAACACAAAATGATAAACACAACTTCAACAAAAGGAATTCCAATTCTATTATTCATTTCTTAATTTACCACATACATCCCCTCTCAAACTCATAACTCACCTTTAAAATTAGTTAGTTGTGAAAGAAATGTGGCACTCAAACAGCAGATTATCAGAGCCAGGATCTCTCTTCTGTACACCTCTCTCCTCTCAGCAGAACCAGATAATGGCAATGTTTCCCTCTCTTTTTCCACACATATACATGTTAATTTCAAATCTCAGTGCTTCCCCCTTTTTTTCAAATGTAATCACACATTTCTATTGGTTGAAAACCAACCCTTTTCCAAAAGTACCCTTCCCCCAACTTGACTTCTGCCTAGTACCCTTCCCCCAACTTGACTTCTGCCTGCTACCATAGCAACAGCTCATGGAACACTGCTGTGTGGAGTCAGGTCAGAAGTTCACCACACAATGTTTCATTTTCAAAGTGCAAGAGTGCTTGACTTTTCAAACCTAACAGCAAATCCATAGTAATGTTCTTTGGTAACACATTCTTCTGTACCAATACAAAACATGCTTCTATAAATTTACACATACAGCCTAGTTTTTAGTTTAGAATGGTGTGAAACAGCCAATGAGTTCTTTTTATTTTAAAAAAATATGTATGCCTCCATTTCCAAACTGTCTTTCATTTCTTTTTCCCATTCTACTGAAATACACCTCCTGAGTGCATCCAGATCTCCTTTGAAGATGTTCACAGTGTGGATTGTAGGGCACAGCTATGTCTTCTGGAGTGAACAGTATGCAGAGAAAACAGGTATGGTGAGAGACCTTGCTTTGCCAAATGTAGACATTAAATGGATTGGTCAGAGAGGGTTAAAGTGGCACCAATTGATGCCATTGGTGAAATCCTTCATGCAAATCCAACACCCTGACCTCATAATAGTGCACTGTGGTGGCAATGACCTAGGCACTTTGACTGGGGTAGGTCTGGAAATGCTTATGAAGGAGACCTTTGCACAACTGTTTTCACTTTTCCCTAAAACTGCCTTTGCGTATTCTAACATATGCCAAAGGCAAAAATGGAACTGGTCCAATCATTTTTGTCCACAGATTGACAAAGCAAGAAAGCACGTCAACAAATCTGTTTCTCCATTCCTCCGAGACTATGGTATGGGTTCCATTTACCACAACAACTTGCGTTACAACATGCAAGACATTTATAGAGGAGATGGTGTACACTTCACTGATGAAGGGAACAGAGTCTTCCTCTTGAACCTTAGACTCTGCATCGGTACTTACTTGTAGGTACCACTAAAAAATCACTTCATAAACACAACGGCTCTTTTTAGAGCCCCCTAATATCTAAACACTTAAATCTGAATTTTATTTCTTTTTTTATTTATTTTTTCTACCGTACGCGTACGGTAAGCTTACTGTACGCGTACCCCGCGATTTTTTTTTAAATTAATAAATGTTTTTTTCGTACTTTTGTGTCCTTCTTTGACCCCATTTCAAATGTTAGGGGGTCTGTAACTCTCTTCCTTGCCCCCTTTTCACGTTATCTCCCTTTTTTTTTCTGTGTGAAACACACGAAATGGCGGCCGACACTTCCTGATTTCGTCCGATTCGAATGTTTACAGTCATGTGACAACCAATCAGATTTGAGCTCGCGCACGGCACCATACGCGTACGGTAAGCTTACGGTAAGCGCACGGAGCGCGCTTACAGATATATATATTGATTTAAATGCTATTTTCTCAGGAACTACTGAACAGATTTACACCAGACCTACAAAAGGCACATCCTTGACCTGCGGACTACCTCTCTGCCAAATTACAAGTAATTCTGTTCAGCCGTTCGGGCTGTAGCTGTGTCTAAAGGTCCTATGGAAAAATGCATGGGGAAAACGCGTTTTGGGCCCCCCCTTTTTTCTCAGCCCCCGCTTGACGAATCACCCCGAGACTTTCAGGGTAGGAGCGAAGTGTAGCGCCCCATTAGTATTGAAAATTTCGCGAGGATTCGTCAACCGGTGCCAAAGTTATTCAAAATAGAATTTTTAGATTTCCTATGGAAACATGGTCCTAACTATAACTACCGACTGGCGACCGCCAGTAGGTAATATATATATATATATATATATTATATATATATATATATATATATATTAATCCACTCATCCAAACCGTCCGGTCGGCTTACAAAAGGAGAGAACTCGCAGGATATTGTTTCAAAGTGCAATTTTAATTGTGCTGGGATCCCCCCCCCCCGCACTGACAGACGTGTTTCGGCACACTGCCTTTCTCGATGTCAGTGTAAACAAGTAACAAACATCATTTTAAAGTGCATATATTTCAGAGCTCCTTTATGCCACATAGGTTACCTATAGGAAAAAGAAAACACATTACCAAACATCTCCCATGTGCTTCTAATTTCTGTGTGTATCTTTTACAATGCCTATGTAAATTGTTGCATGTGCAAAGCATGATTTCTCCTGTTAGAAAACAAATCTTAGGGCACATGAGGGCTATTAAAAAAGCAGATACGATATGCTGACCCTATAGCAAAACACTTTAAGCACAAGCATAGTTAGGATTCTCTTACAATTCTTTGTTATTAGCAGGGTGGAACAACAGGATAGAGGAGGGAATCGTGAAAAGGACCTACGAAGATAAGAGAGCAGATATACCCTGGACTATATTCCCACATGGACACAACATGGATGAAGAACTGGCAGTTCATCTTTGAAAGACTATTGATATGTTGTATCACCCAGTATCCTTTATGATATTACAAACATATGATCTAATTGCATCTATGCACAACACCAGTCTGGTATCTTACGGTTCTTACATATTTTAACTTTTTTTTTGCGATATATGAAAACCCACTTTCTTGTGTAATCTTGATGTTATCCTTGGGATAGTACACCCACTGGGGTGACAATTTATTTAATGACAGTGGATATGAATCCTACTTTATTAGATGCTTTTCCTTGTGCTGGTTATCATCTATGGCACAATGAACATAGATAAATCATTTTTTGGAGATGTAAGTAGTATTTGACATTGACTGGTGTTTTGTTGACCATGTTTGTTTGCTCATGTTAAGTTGAAATAAGAGTATGACTTTTTAAAGCATTGATTTCACTTTATTAGCACACACAGCACTTTATGGATTTATCAATGTATAAACTAGTATGTGACTTTCAAATTGGGATAAATAATGAATTAAGTATGACATAACATTGATTTGCTGAAAGTTATTGTATTATATGTATTTTATGAGTATAGGGACATCTTCACATAAAAAGTTGTTCTAGATTGAGTTCCTTACTACTATGCTATGTTAATTAATCCATGCAAAGATGGCACCTTTCTTTGTTTAGATCTATTGGTGCTTTTTTGTAGTCCTTCCTTTATTGTTGTCACTGTTGGTATTTTTATTTGGAATATATTGGGCAAAGACCTGTTGCTGAAACGAGTAACGTCCAATAACTATAATGATCTGGATATTGGTGTACCAGTTTCTTCTGCTATACAGGAGATGCCCATCATATACACACATATATATATTCTTTTAAAGGCAAGCTTCCACCCTTATAAACATGGAAGACATACTCCTGTTCAATTCGGGCTATAGTAACCATTATATCCATTCTCAAATTCAATCATTGTAATAGAAAATAAGGTGAACAATCGTTTCATAATGCATCTTTTTCATATCCCATTATATCATAATCATTGGGGAAAAATCTTTCACTTACACATACATTTCATTCCTTAGTGACTCTCAACTAGTAACAGCTGCAGAAGCCATAGTCAATTTATATATGCATTTCAAATCAATACAAAATCCCTTTTTTTATTAGATCATTTCTAATTACATTTATACTTGAATCTGTCAATCTTCATAGAGGATGGAGTAAATGTGGATACCCTAAAAAAGTTCAATGAAAAAAGAAATCAACAAAATACAAGGAGCCCCTCAAATCACCAATACATTGTGCTTATTAAAAACAACTACTGTTCCTAAAACCCTGCTGAGATCAACTGGGACAGCAGCCCCATACCCTTCATATATCATGTATTATTCTTCAAAAATGTACAGATAATTCCTTATCCATATTCATCCCTACAGAGATAATAATGCCAGCTATCAAAATCATACGAGATTCCAATCTTCACAGGATGACCTGTCTATTGCCTCCTCTTGGGTGTCTAGGCACAGTATCTAAACCAACAAATTTACCTTGTCTCCAATCACCTTTGTGACCTTCATTGAAATGTCCTGCCGTACTGTACGTTGTATTGTTGTTTGCAATTGTCTTCCAGTGTTCGAGAGTGCACTTTTTTATTTGAAAGATGGTTGACTCCGATTCCGATCCGTCAGCCAACTACAGCGCTTCAGCAACGATGACCCCACTGCTTGCACCGTGACCTGCCAGCACCGTGACGAGTCCCGCATCACTTCGCACTGCAGCCCTGGTCTCACCGACAGTGCTGGATGACCATTACCGAACCGCTGCCTGCACCACAACCTGAGGACACCACACACTGCACCTATGCACTTCGCACTGCAGCCACGATGCCTGCCAATGCCAGTGCTCCTGACTTCAACCCCACGGAGTTCGATCTGCAATGCGTGTGACTTCAAGGGCCCAATGACTCTTACACCGACCTCCAGAACTGACACCTGCTGATGCTGGCTCTTCAAGGCCCATCACGAGGCCACAGACGCCCTGCATTTCTAAAGGTACTGTTTTGTGGGTCTTCCCAACACCGTAGCTGGCCCACGACACCTTGGTTAGCCAGAACTATTTGAATGTGTTGTTCACGATGCCGTGATAGTCCCGGACAGAGCTAATTGACTTCAAGAAACTGTATTTTAAGTCTGTTTGCTTATTGATATTTCTAAGAACTGTTTGGTGGATTTTTATCATTTTGGTCTTGTTTTGCACAGATAAAATATTGGATATTTTTCTAAAACTGGTGCGGTATCCTTTCTAGTGTTTTCACTGTATTACTGTATGATATGTGCAAATGATTTACACACTGTATCTGAGATAAGGCTGACTGCTCTTGCCAGGCTACCAAGGGGATGAGCAGGGGTTATTTTAGATGTGTATCCCCCTTATGCTGACTAGGAAGAAGGGTCCCTACTTGGACAGGGTAACAACCTGCCAACTAGAGACCCCCATTTCTAACAGCTTGTTTTATTTCTTCTTTGAATGTCCTATCCAGGAGCATGGTGCGCTTCAATGTTAGCATTACCGGGGAATAGTTTGAGTTTGTCAGAGGCAGGTGTATGATATGGCTCGTCCATTCTACAAAATCTTTAGTGTCAAGCCAGGAATCAGTTCTAGAAGTGGGGCAGTGAACTGAGGAGTAGTCTGTGTATGCTCTATCAGTGTTCTACCTAATCCGCCAGATGTCTACCATTTCGAAATGTTGTAGTATTGTGAGAAGTATTTCTGGCTCCGACATGTCTTCTGTCTCTGTTGCTGGTACTATCAAGCATGGGATGAAGCATGAGATTGTGGTCTCACCCCCAAATTATTATAAAATGGCTGAGATCTGCACATCATGTTATGACCGTAGAGAAAAATGTTAGTTCCTCATGATTGGGGTCGCTTGCATTTTTTGCGGTTACATGCATCATCTGTCTTAGCCCCTGAGCAATTAAGAACTGGCCTTCAGGCTCAGTAACTGTACTTAAGTGCTTGTAGTGGATACCTTTTTTGATGAATATGGCCACCCCCTGGATTAAGTGGAGTATGATGTGAAGAATCTGTGAATGCCCCATTTCTTGGCAATGTTAGCTGTGCAGCCCTAAGAAAGGTGGGTCTTTTGTAAATACAGTACTTCTGTCTTGTATCTGTCAATGTATGCTGGTGTCTGACGGGTTTTCTTTAGATCATTAACATCAACTGTGTTCCATGTCATTAAGCTGAATTTCTGAACAGTTCTGCCCTCCCTTTCTGTATCAGTCATCCTGTGATCAGCTTTAGGATGGTGTTCGCCCCAACCTTTTGCCTTCTGCCTTCCTTTTTTAGCTGATCTAGTTTTTGCTGGCCTTAGGACTCTGTGCACTTTACCACTGCTACCCATTGCTAAAGGGCTTGGACTCTCTCCCCTAAACATTGTAACATTGGCTTATAGCCAATTGGCATATTTAGTTTACTTGTGTGTAAGACCCAAGTAAGGTAGCACTACATGTGCCCAGTGCCTGTAAATTAAATGCTACTAATGGGTCTGCAGTGCTGATTGTGCCACCCACTTAGTTAGCCCTTTAATAATGTCTCAGGCCTACAATTTCAGAGCCTGTGTGTGCAGTTTAAAACTTTAATTTTGGCCTGGCATAGTACACCATTTACCAGGCCCAAACCTTTCTTTTTAATACATATATATCATCCATAGTGTAGGCCCTGGACATCCCAGAGGGCAGGGTGCAATGTATTTAAAAAATGGGGCATATATGTACTTTTAAGTCCTGGTAGAGAAAAACTCCTAAATTAGATTTTCACTGTTGCACGGCCTATCTTTTCAATAGGACAACATAGGAATTGCCTTATTACATTTTGTAAGTGTAATTTTCTAAATGGAAAGAGATCACCAGTTCATGTTTGGTGTTTCGGGAATCACAATTTAAAATCCTAACTTACGGTGAGTCGTATTTTAAACTGCAGGAATTCTAGGAAGCTGGAATTTTCTTGCCTTAGCCATTCAGTGTCTGTAGCCTGTCTCTTGTCACATGAATGGGTGTAGCTGACAGTTGAGCTTTGTGTAGACCTCCTAGACAGTCACACACAATAGAGAGTTTAGGTGTGCCTGGACAGGCCATCACTGGTAGGATAGATGGGAGGATCTGGGCACATCCCCACTTACACCTGAATAGGCTATTTACTGCCACCAAACAAAGGGAAGCATATCCCTGCAGCTAGTCTGGAACCAGGGCAGGGAAGGCAACATGCCTGGGACTCCATTTCAAAGACATAACTGCTGTCATCCTGATCTGATCCTCAGGGAAATAAAGTCTCACCTACAAGCTCTTTCCTGACCCCCCAACTGGTGCCTCTCAGGTCCTGAACCCTTGGTGTGGCTCAAGCTAGTTACATCAAGCTTTTGTGCTTTTTGTGACCGCAAATGGCCCGTTTGTACCGTAATTGCACTGTAACTGAACCGCTCACACCCAAATTCAGCTGAAGCCATAACCATCCCGTCTCTTCACACAGCAAGCATCAATTGCCCGCATCAATTGCCCACATAGGACTGCCACCACAAAGCACCAGCCCGGCCATCCGCGACACCTGGCCTGCCCTTCACACCACACCGACCACTGCAAGTAGCGCTCATTGCTCAGTGTGACCCTCTCCAACGTGAACAGGACTTAGCACAAAATTTGAGAAGGTAAAACTTCATCTGGACTAATCCGGGACTGTATCCAACCCACTTTCCTTCGTGGCCTGCCTGAACGTTTGACTTTGGCCTAGTCCAGCACGACCACATACCTGTGGTTGGCGCTTTAGGCTTTTAGCCTCTATTTTACGGTTTATTCTTTAAAGATACATAACTTCGGTTCTACTGATTGGATTTTTTTTGTTATGGTCTTCATTTATTAAATTCTGCTCTATTTTTCTAACTTGATGTGATGCATTAATACTTTACACATTGCCTTTAAGTTAAGCCTGACTGCTCTGTGCCAAGCTACCTGGAGAGAGCACAGGCAAATATGGGGTTTGCTTGCGCCTTACCCTCACTAGGATTGTAGTTGCTGCTTGACCAGGGCTCACACCCCCGTCAACCAGTAACCCAATTTCTAACAGTCTCTATATAGTCCTCCACTATACCTATCTCTGTTGATTATGGTATGCCAACTATACGACTGTTACACCTCTAAGACCTGGCTTCAACTCTTCATTATGGAGTTTGATGCACTTAAGCTTGCTGGCCATTTACTTCTGTGGTTAAATCATCTTGACAGGGTCATCCTCTGTTGCTGTGATACGGCGTTCGCAATCTTTCATCTCATTCAAGCAGTGATTGAGCATGTTAAGTTTACAGACGATGGAAGAGAGGCTCCCTTTCATGTTTAGCAGTATCGCTTTGACATTTGTGCCCTGGTTTGTGTCTTCCATTTCCTCCACCAGGGTTGGTTGTCTGCTCTCCATTACACATTCTTCAAAGTGTACAGCCTTTTTGGAGGCAAATGTCAAACTGAATGTTAGGCCATGGATATCACAAGGACTGTATATACTTGTGTCACCTTCAAAACAGCTGATACAACACACTGTTATGCCTGCATGCTATTCAGTTATTTAGCCACTAAGGTGCCGATTCCGATCCGTTAAAAATATTCCCCGTACGAATCGTATCCGGATTTTTTTACGTACGAATCGTACAAGTCCCGTACAAACTGGCAAGTACGATTCGTATGTTAAAAAATCCATACGAATCGCATTGGGAAAATTCCCTGACACGTCCTCGGGTCGGAAAAAGTGTCCGACAAGTCCCCAGACAGTTTTACGTACGAATCGGTAAACTGAAGTCCGAGCGCGCAAGTACGATCCGTCCCGTCCGTCCGAATGCACAACCGTATGGAAAAACACCGTACGGAGCGAACTCCCATAGCAACCATGGAGACGTCCAAACATGTGCCCGCATACGTGCCGAACACCCCCCAGCCCACCCCCCCAAGTATGCGCCGTACCCCCAGCCCCCCCATGTACACGCCGTACCCCCACCCCACCCCCATAGGCACAGAGCGTACCACCACCGCGTAGGTACGGAGCGTACCCCCACCCCGTGTAGGTACAGAGCATACCCCCACCCCCGTAAGTACGGAGCGTACCCCCACCCCACCCCGTAGGTACGGAGTGTACCCCCACCCCTGTAGGTACAGAGCGTACCCCCACCCCACCCCGTAGGTATGGAGCGTACCCCCACCCCGTTGGTACGGTGCGGACCCCCAGTGCATAGCGCTGGGGGTCCGCACCATACCTACGGGGTGGTACCGTCCATAGGGGGTGGGGGTACGCACCGTCCATAGAGGGGGTGGGGGTACGCACCATCCATAGGCGGATGGGGGTATGCACCGTCCATACAGGGGGGCTGGGGGTACAGCGCGTACATACAGGGGGCTGGGGGTACGGCACGTACATACGGGGGGCTGGGGGTACTGCGCGTACATACGGGGGGCTGGGGGTATGTGCTGGGGGACGGTGCTAACATACGGGGGCTGGGGGTACGCACCGTCCATACGGAGGTGGGGGTACGCACCGTCCATACGGGGGTGGGGGTACACACCATACCCCCAGCACCCCGTATGTACGCGCCGTACCCCCAGCCCCACGTATGTACGCGCCATACCCTCGGTTCCCGTATGTATGGCATGTACCCCCAGGCCCCTACACCCTGCCTGTACGCACCCTACCCCAGGCCCCTACACCAGCAGCCTCACCCAGCATTGCGCATGTACGAGTCGTACCAAGCCATAGCAAATGTGAGCACTGTAAAACAACATGGCCGATGTACGTATCTTAGAGACGCGAAAAACACACGTACTGAACCAGGACACTGCAAAACACCACAAGGAGAGTCAATTCGAATCGCACAACACCACAAAACACGTCCAACAAGCCCAAATACATCCAATACACTGACCTGCAACAGCCAAGCAGGTTAACAGAGGCCCAAAACACAACCACTCCTTATAACACACCCACCCAAAGTTCAAACACAGCCACACCCACAAATGGACCAATAAAAAGGGCGCACACACACAAACCATGAGCCTTTGCAACAGACCCACTGCTGCCAGATCCCACAGACAACCCACAGCACCATACTTGAACCTTGACTACACCTTACACTTGCACACCTTCACACAACCACCTTCACAAACACTCCCTCATCACATTCACACACACACCTTCACAACCACACACACCCACCCACAACCATCCACACCCACACCCCACACCATGCCCATAGACAAGAATCCAAAGTTCACAACAGCGGAGCTGGAGATCCTTGTCAACGAATCCATCAGAGTCGAGCCACAGCTCTTTGAAACATTGGTCAGACAGACCAGCGTAGCAGCAAAATCAGCCATGTGGCAGAGGATCGTCGAGAGGGTGAATGCTGTTGCGGCCATCAGAAGGACCTGGCATGAATGCCAAGCCAGGTGGTATGATCTGCGGAGGACGGTCCGCCGCAAAATGACTGACGAATATAACCAGGGGAACATCACTGAAGGTGGCCCGCCCCGCAGACCGGTACACTACCATCCCTGGGAGGAGAAGGTGATGCGCACGCTGCCGCCGGTGGGAGTACACGGAGTAGAAGGAGTCACCGAGCCTGGTGAGTACACAAACAGCTTACCTCACATGGGGGAACCGCATCAACAACCCAACTCCCAATAATGCACGCAACTACCCCAAAGCCATCACCAGACACAACCACACTCCAAAAACACGCACATGCCCCTAGCGGCTCCATGCCCCATGCACCAAGCAAGGCCATGCCAAGTCACAGGCCACACAAAACACCAACACAAGACAGGATGTCTGTGATGCCGGGAGGGTGGGCCTCCAAAAAAACATTGTGCAACTCAGAAGCAGACACCAATGCCCTCAGCCCATATGGCCTAGGGCAGAGCTATACAAACAGTGTGTCCCGACACTGTACTGTGTCGCCTGCAAATGGTGGCTGCGTCGCAGGATGACATGGGTATGAAGGCCCAATTTGCACATAACAGCAGCTAATGAAGAGGCATCACTGTGAAAGAGTGTCAGCACACACCGCCGCAGCAGCGCAGACTCAGAGACACTCTGCCCAATGGGGGCCGGGAGATTCTAAACAAAGCCACATGAACAAGCCAATGGCCTTTGAAAGACCTGCAAAGTGTGTGTGCCCAGGAAGCTGGGCTGAGGTGACAGAGGGTGACAGACAGACGGAGGGAGAGGGAGAGGGAGGGAGGGAGACGGAGGGCGACAGAGGGCGACAGAGGGAGACAGACAGAGGGAGGAGGGTGACAGAGGGAGGAAGAGAGGGAGACAGAGGGAGATAAAATCACCCTTGGGTGGTGTGGGCATGTCCGCTCGTCAGAAGGTGGACTGTGTGCATGTTGACAAGGTCTGGCAGTGCGTGAAACACCCCTTTTTCGTTTGGAAATCACTGGGCCATGTGTCAAACTGTGCACGAGTAGATCCTTGCTGCAGGCACAAACCTAACCTTACACCCAGTATACCCACTCACTGTGTTTGTTAGAACCCAGTCACAAATGCATAAGTTACCTACCTGCATTCTCCAATAGATATGAAAAAGCACCATTTGCCCACGTACAGTACAACACGTAAGCCGGTTCTGCATCGCTCGCTACGCACGCTCGCTACACTGCTCACTGCGTTAAAAAATGATGCAACAACAAAGAGTGTGTCACACATAGGAAAAGTGTTGAAAGCTGTTGCCAAGGGATGTACCCATGCACCATGCACAATGCACAGGGACTTGCCAAGTACAGACAAGGTAGATGACACTTGGCCCTGCTGTAGACAGCACAAGGCAATCCTGTGACCACTGTACACTCAAACACCAACTCCACATGCCACCTACCTACCACAGGAACTCACATTCACTGTCATGCCAGCATGCACCATGAGGGGATAGACACATCACCTGGTAGACCCAATGACAAATCACACCACACCCAACAGCATGCCCGGTCACACACCCCCCCCTTACACAAGCACACATCCCCGGGGCAGCCAACGCAAATTGGCACTCCCACAATGGATATGTGACACAACAAGACCAATCCATAGCCAAATAATCATCCCAACACTCATTAGACAGGCCAAATAACCATGAGTACATATCAATCTGTCCCCCGCAACATACCCATCCACAAGTGCACTGTGAGAGGAATGCTAGACATATCCAACTACCTAGAGGAACTGTGCCAACTTGAATATGTATGAAACATGGATGTCGCATGAAACACCATTAACATTGTCTCTCTCTCACACACAGGGCAACGTCGTCGATCTCCCCCCAACACTGGGGGGAAGAATCACAGGACCAGGCTTGGCTTGACGATGATCCCACCGGCAGCGACGACTCTCACCACTCCGTGGATGACCCCGACCAACCTGGCCCCTCTGGTGCCCAAGCACCTGCAGCACCTGCGTCAGGTACAACTGTGCCAACCACCATCCCCATTCCTGCCACATCCCAGGATACACACAGGAGCCCTGCTCGCACACAACATCGTAGCCAGTCTGACCAGGAGGGACAAGGTACTCTGGGCACCCAGGAGGAGGCAGGCGACCCCGCAAATGCCATCCCTCAGGGGTTCCGGAGACCCGATGTGCCCACAATGGCAGGCCACGCTTGTGTAGGGTCCGTATCCCTATGGCGTACGCCTACGGCAATACTACCATAGTGATACGAACCCTACACACGCGTGTACGGACCGTATCCCTATGGCGTACGCCTACGGCAACACAACCATAGTGGTACGGACCCTAAACACGCGTGTACGGACCGTATCCCTATGGCCTACACCTACGGCAACACAACCATAGTGATACGGACCCTACACACGCGTGTACGGACCGTATCCCTATGGCGTACGCCTACGGCAACACAACCATAGTGATACGGACCCTACACACGCGTGTACGGACCGTATCACTGGAGTAGTGGTGCCCTAGGGGCGTGGAATGCACCGTACCTGTGTGTGTATAGTGAAATTACATAGGGGACACATGAGGGACAAGTATAAGGGCCTAAATGCATGCTGGTTGTCATGGAGACCGAGTTTCAAGTTCAAATATTTTCATCAGGTGGCCAGCAAAAGTCAGTTGGAGACAATATACTATGTTGCAAAGTGGTTGTTGACTTGACATCATGCTCATTTTTTAAACCATGCAAAGCTCCTCACTGGGGTAGGTTTAAAGGGATTGGAGGAAACGTAGGATGCAAATGAGATTGACCAATCACTCTGTACTCCTGTAAATGAAACAGGCCAGCAAGGCAAATATAAGGCAGCCAGGTCCCATGAGAGAGAAGTTGTCTGCACAACCTTTCATTCCACACCACTGCTGCTGCTCGTGATTCCTCTGGCACCATGTCCAGGTCTGTGGAGAGGGCACAGCCATTCACCCTGGAGGAGAATGTGGCATTGCTGGATGTCATCCTCCCACAGTACCCCAGCCTGTATGGGAGACCAGGGGAGCAGGTGAGTGCTGACTCCACTAGCTTAGACTGTGCCCCTTTTTGTGACTGTCACTTCTGGCATTGTGTCCAGGTGTGACAGACATGCAATGTTGTTTAGAGTGGGTCCCAGGGGGGGAATGCCTCATGTCTCCCATGCAGAGCATGCTGTAGTGCATGTCTGCACTCCTCACTTGCATAGTGCTTACTGTGACAATCACTGCATGGTGCATGCCACATTCAGCCTGGCTAATCCTCTTGGGAATGTTGTTTCTACAGCCCTGATGTGATTCTGTGTTTTCCCCAGTGTGACAGGTGACTGTACCCACAGATATGTGTGAGTTGAGTGTACCTGTGGTGAGAGTGTCCAAATGATGTGTTCGTCCCCTGGACATTGGTGTGTGTGTAAGTCCCCTGTCATGTGGGTGAGTGTCTATGTGGAGTGTTGCAGCCCAGATGCATGAGGGATGCATATACCCTACCCATCTGATGTGAGCAGGGAGCAGTGCTGCGTGTCTGACGTGCTGGGCTAGCCCAACACCTGTGACACCCCCCAGTCAAGTGGCACATGTGCAGAGTGAGGTTTGTACCGGCAGTTGCCAATGGCAGGTGATTGTCCTATGCCTGTGTGTGTCTGTGTACTCTGCTGAGGTTTTGTCAGTGGCCTGGGGCATGTGACTGCTGTGAGGTGCTGTACATAATCCTGGTGTAGCTTGTGATGCACAGTGTGAGCCATGATCATTGATTGTGTCGCACCCCTCATTCCACCTGTGTACTTTCAATGCCATGTAGTGCATTTTGCCTTCCCCAGAGGATAATGTCCCTATGACAAAGGTGCAATGAGTCTGCTGCATACTATGCCCTGTTCAAACCAGCCAAATTGTTCTAATGTGTGTCTCTGTGACATGTAGCATGTATATTTAAGTAGTCTCACTTTGTCATCCTCACAGGTAGGCGCCTATGCCAAGGGGGAGATTTGGAGGCAAGCCGTCATTGCCGTGAGGTCGGTGGAGGGTCGGAAGCGGCGCCTGGCCCAGGTGAGGAAACGCTGGCAGGATATCCGGTGCTGGAACAGGAGGATCGCCCGGGTCCTGCTGGGGGACTCACCAGAAGGGAAGAAGCACCGTGGGCGCCGGTGCCTGACCCACATCATGAAGCGTGTGCTGGCGGTGGTCTTCCCTGACTTGGATAGGCGCTTACTGGAGAAGCAGCAGCAGGAAGGGGGTAGGTACATGTGTGTTTGTTGTGTGTCACCAGCTTTTGGAAGTGCGCAGTCGCATGGATACACTGCCATGGTTTATATGTGCAGTGCATATCCTATTCCACAAAGTCAACCCGTGCTGTTCTTTCTCCCTTCCCCTCCTTGACATGTGTTCCCGGGTCTGTGGGTAGTCACTCTTGCACAAGGTTATCTAGGCTGGCAGTTAATCCAAGTGCCCAATGCTTGCAACATCATGTGTGGGGGTGGTGTGTTACATGTGTTGTGAGCTTGCCTGTGCCCTGGCCAGTTCAGTCATTGCGGGGTCCATGTTAGTTGGCACTGCTGCTGAGTCCCGACATAGGAGTGTGTCTTAAAAGTGTACTGCCTTACAGCATGCATGACCAATGTTGTGCCCTCAGACATGATGTGCATGAGTGTGAGATATGCATAGTGCAGGGACAGTCGCTTCTGTTGCAGTCATATCCATACAGGACCATGGAGGAGTGTGGCCACTACAGTCCCCTGGGGCACCTTTTCCTAGGTATCATGTGTGTCAGCCAACAATGTGGACATTCTCTGTGTCTTCAGCATGGGTTGGACTCTGTGGCATTGTACCCTGGCCTCATTTGTATTTACGTTAAGTGTGCTACATGTGTCCACTTGACAGGGTGACCCAATTTGGCTTGTGCATACTCACAGTGGCCAGTGTCTGTGGGCCCGATTCACAGAGCTAACTTAAGACAAAATCCTAAACTTACAACCATTTTGGTATTCACAGAAGGCACTTACTCATTTTGATATTCACAGAAGGCACTTACTCATTTCGGTATTCACAGAAGTTAGGAGTCCTAACTTTAGGACTCCTAAATGCCTTCTGTGAATACCGAAAGTCTTAAAGTTAGGATTTTTCTCAGTTTAGGAGTCCTATAGTTAGGAGTCCTAACTTTACTACTCCTAAACTGAGAAAAATCCTAATTTTAAGGCTTTTGGTATTCACAGAAGGCATTTAGGAGTCCTAAAGTTAGGAGTCCTAACCATACTACTACTAAACTGAGAAAAATCCTAATTTTAAGGCTTTCGGTATTCACAGAAGGCATTTAGGAGTCCTAAAGTTAGGAGTCCTAACTTTACTACTACTAAACTGAGAAAAATCCTAATTTTAAGGCTTTCGGTATTCACAGAAGGCATTTAGGAGTCCTAAAGTTAGGAGTCCTAACTATACTACTACTAAACTGAGAAAAATCCTAATTTTAAGACTTTCGGTATTCACAGAAGGCATTTAGGAGTCCTAAAGTTAGGACTCCTAACTTCTGTGAATACCGAAATGAGTAAGTGCCTTCTGTGAATACCAAAATGAGTAAGTGCCTTCTGTGAATACCAAAATGGTAGTAAGTTTAGGATTTTGTCTTAAGTTAGTTCTGTGAATCGGGCCCATGGTTTCTGCTCATCCCTTTTTTGGCAACGTTGTGTGGTCCAGATGCTGTGCTCGACTGTCCCTAGACACTAGCTCCTCTGTCTCATTTGATATCAAGTTATTTGCTGTTGTGTCATGCTCTCCATTGTTTCTCAGTGGCATGGTGGGTCAACCCACTGTGTGGTGCAGGGCCTACACATGTGCGTAGTATTGTAGATGTTACTCATGTTGCTTTTCATGCTATGCACTGTGACCTATGTAGTTTTGACTCATGTGTCATATGTATACAGGTGTCTGATTATTTCCTGTCTCTTCACCTTGCCCACAGCATCGTCAGGGGAAACCGAGGGAGACCCTGGCACGGACCTTGAGGAGGAATCCAGCACCGGTGCCACCACTGCTGGCGAGTCTTGCGCAGCAAGTGGCACGGAGGCCGAGGGGAGTGAGGCGGAGGACCTGTCCAGTCCCACCACCGACTATGACGCTGACGGGTCCGAGGCTGAGCTCCCAGAGGGGGCGGAGGCTGCTCCCAGAGCTGAAAGCAGCCCTCCATCTCTCGCCGCCCCCTCCATTCCCATCACCGGCCTCCCACTTGCTCGGGTCCCTTCCTTCCGTGCTAGGCGACAACATGTCTCCTTCGTGCCAGGCACTGCACCCCCTGCCCCTGTCTCCCCTGCTGCCATCAATGCCGAGTCTGTGGACATTCTGCGGCAGTTGCAGGTTGGTCAGACATCGCTGCTTAATGTCCTCCATGGCCACACCAGACTGCTTACACAGATGGTGTCGTACATGGAGGGCATGTCAGCAGCGATGTCTGAACTACGGATGTTGCTGAGGTCCATAGACTCGTCACTGACTGCAGCAGTGGATCTCCAGCAGCGCTCCGTCCCCCCTATCCCTGCACCATCCACACTTCCCACTCCCATGCCTGTCCCACGCACACCCAGACGTCCCCATGCATGCACCCCACCAGACACAGGCAGCACACCACCAGGGAAGGCCAAGCGCACAACTTCTGTCATGCACACACAAGGGGAAGTAGGCACAGCCACTGGGTCGGGGGGCAAACAGCAGCCACGTAGCCACAGTGGGAGTGCGCAGTCCTCACAACCCACTTCCTCCAAAACCACTCCCCTTAGCTCTCCTGGCCAACTGCCCCTCAGCCCCAGTGTGTCCCTCAGCCCCAGTGTGGCACCACCCCACAAGTGGTGGAGGCAGTACCCGGCCAGGGTTGTTGAGTCCCCCCCCTGTCCACACCCTCCCCCAGTAGCGCTGCAACCCATCCCTCCGACCCCCCCTTCCTTGGGGCCTGTGGTTCATTCGGGTGCAGGGGAGATGCTGGAAGAGCTTGCAACCGTGTGCAGTGCCCTGCTAACCACCACCTTTGGAGCTGCCCCACCCCCTGTGGTGGAGTCATCCGTCCCTGCACCCACAACACCTACCCTTGCCCCTCCTGTCCCTGCGGTGCCTGGTCCTTCCCCCCACATGATGCCCCCCCTTCTGTGGATGATATGGAAGAGTGAACTGTGCAGGCAAGCTAGGGGAGACGCGTCCCAAAGTGTCCCCCACCAGGACTTCGCACATGGCCTGGCCTATGGGCCCTGTATATAGTGGACATTTCTTTTGCTATAATTTTTTATGCTGAATAAAGCATTTTGGTTTTCATTTGCACACAAATGCTTTTTTGGTCTTGCTGTTGGTGGTGCTGCTCCATGATTTTGGGTGGTGATAATGTGTTAGGTGTCTGGGAAATGTTTTAGTGTGCTGCTCATGGGGTGGACCCTGCTATCTGTGTGCCATCACAAGGTATCTGCAAATAATCTTTGGTCATGTAAGCTCTTACTGTATGGTGACATTGTCCCAAGGTGTGTTCCTTCCTCTGTGGACCCTGACATCTTCCCTGCAGGGTGTTTCCCAATTGTTGTGCTGAGCTCTGTCTACATTTCCTGGGTGTGTGAAGGATCCCTTCAACTTTGGCCATGCATGCTCAGCAATGTCTCCACCTGCATCATTTGTGGCATCCTTGGTGGTCACTGTACTTGTGTATTGAGTATATTGACATGACTTCATGTGGACATGTTCCCTTTTACGCACTCTGCATGTGTGTACTCCCAGCCTCGCACACATGTGCTACGTGTTCTGCAGGGTCTTTGGGCACCTGTCTGACAATTGTGGGCATTGTATCTGTGGGTACTCCACCCTTCTCCTTCCATGGGAGGCAACAACTTGTTGGCTGCCCCAGCACCTGTACATTCCTATCAGTCCTGGAATGTGCGTGACAGTGTGTGTTCCCTTGGGTCTCTTAGTTTAGTAGGGTGGCACATGAATATACAGTCTTGTTGCATGCTCTCAGTGTGTGTATTGTGCTGCCAGCGCCAGGGGTGGGTAAGCATGTGTCATTTGTCATCACACCCACATGTGGTGTGTCATGCAGTGGGGGATGGACATCCACCCTCATGGGAGTAGGACACTGCTGTCAGTGATGTGTTGGCATGCCACTCTCAATATAGTCACACTTTGTGTATGCCTTCATGCACCCATGGAGTTTTGCTAATTGTAGGATGGTGTACACACCACCATGTCTCTGTCCAGTGCTGGGAGGACTCTGCACCCACCCCTCCTATGTCTGGGCACTGCTGGGAGGACTCTGCACCCACCCCTCCTATGTCTGGGCACTGCTGGGAGTCCTCTGCACCCACCCCTCCTGTGTCTGGGCACTGCTGGGAGGACTCTGAACCCACCCCTCCTGTGTCTGGGCACTGCTGGGAGTGATAGGCACCCACCCCTCCTATGTCTGGGCACTGCTGGGAGGACTCTGCACCCACCCCTCCTGTGTCTGTGCACTGCTGGGAGGACTCTGCACCCACCCCTCCTATGTCTGGGCACTGCTGGGAGTGATAGGCACCCACCCCTCCTATGTCTGGGCACTGCTGGGAGGACTCTGCACCCACCCCTCCTGTGTCTGGGCACTGCTGGGAGTGATAGGCACCCACCCCTCCTATGTCTGGGCACTGCTGGGAGGACTCTGCACCCACCCCTCCTATGTCTGGGCACTGCTGGGAGGACTCTGCACCCACCCCTCCTGTGTCTGGGCACTGCTGGGAGGACTCTGCACCCACCCCTCCTGTGTCTGGGCACTGCTGAGAGTGATAGGCACCCACCCCTCCTATGTCTGGGCACTGCTGGAAGGACTCTGCGCCCACCCCTCCTGTGTCTGGGCACTGCTGGGAGGACTCTGCACCCACCCCTCCTATGTCTGGGCACTGCTGGGAGGACTCTGCACCCACCCCTCCTATGTCTGGGCACTGCTGGGAGGACTCTGCACCCACCCCTCCTATGTCTGGGCACTGCTGGGAGGACTCTGCACCCACCCCTCCTGTGTCTGGGCACTGCTGGGAGTGATAGTTACCCACCCCTCCTGTGTCTGGGCACTGCTGGGAGGACTCTGCACCCACCCCTCCTATGTCTGGGCACTGCTGGGAGGACTCTGCACCCACCCCTCCTATGTCTAGGCACTGCTGGGAGGACTCTGCACCCACCCCTCCTATGTCTGGGCACTGCTGGGAGGACTCTGCACCCACCCCTCCTGTGTCTGGGCACTGCTGGGAGTGATAGTTACCCACCCCTCCTGTGTCTGGGCACTGCTGGGAGGACTCTGCACCCACCCCTCCTATGTCTGGGCACTGCTGGGAGGACTCTGCACCCACCCCTCCTATGTCTAGGCACTGCTGGGAGGACTCTGCACCCACCCCTCCTGTGTCTGGGCACTGCTGGGAGGACTCTGCACCCACCCCTCCTATGTCTGGGCACTGCTGGGAGGACTCTGCACCCACCCCTCCTGTGTCTGGGCACTGCTGGGAGTGATAGGCACCCACCCCTCCTATGTCTGGGCACTGCTGGCAGGACTCTGCACCCACCCCTCCTGTGTCTGGGCACTGCTGGGAGGACTCTGCACCCACCCCTCCTGTGTCTGGGCACTGCTGGGAGGACTCTGCACCCACCCCTCCTATGTCTGGGCACTGCTGGGAGGACTCTGCACCCACCCCTCATATGTCTGGGCACTGCTGGGGCTGATGGCCACACACCCCTATGTGTCTGTCCACTGGCGTGGTACGACCCATACCCACATCATTAAGGGATGGTTATGGGCCATACCCCTTCGTCACCCCAACAATGGCGGTACGGCCCATACCCACGTCCCTAAGGCATGGGTATGGGCCGTACCGCCATTGTTGGGGTGACGTAGGGGTGGGCGTGGTACGACCCGTACCCATGCCTTTGGGACGTGGGTACGGGCTGTACCACCATTGTTGGGGTGACGTAGGGGTGGGCGTGGTACGACCCGTACCCATGCATTTGGGACGTGGGTACGGGCCGTACAAGTCGTACTCCCACCCGTGTATGTACACCCGTGTATGTACGAGTCGAACCCCCACCCATGTATGTACACCCGTGTATGTACGAGTCATACCCCCACCCGTGTATGTACACCCGTGTATGTACGAGTCACACCCCCACCCGTGTATGAACACCCGTGTACGTACGAGTCGAACCCCCACCCGTGTATGTACACCCGTGTATGTACGAGTCGAACCCCCACCCGTGTATGAACACCCATGTACGTACGAGTCGAACCCCCACCGGTGTATGTACACCCGTGTATGTACGAGTCGAATCCCCACCCGTGCATGAACACCCATGTACGTACGAGTCGAACCCCCACCCGTGCATGTACGAGTCGTACCCCCACCCGTGTATGTACACCCGTGTATGTACGAATCGAACCCCCACCCGTGTATGAACACCCGTGTACATACGAGTCGAACCCCCACCCGTGTATGTACACCCGTGTATGTACGAGTCATACCCCCACCCGTGTATGTACACCCGTGTATGTACGAGTCGAACCCCCACCCGTGTATGTACACCCGTGTACGTACGAGTCGAACCCCCACCCGTGTATGTACACCCGTGTACGTACGAGTCGAACCCCCACCCGTGTATGAACACCCGTGTACGTACGAGTCGAACCCCCACCCGTGTATGTACACCCGTGTACGTACGAGTCGTACCCCCACCCGTGTATGTACACCCGTGTATGTACGAGTCGAACCCCCACCCGTGTATGTACACCTGTGTATGTACGAGTCGTACCCCCACCCGTGTATGTACACCCGTGTATGTATGAATCGAACCCCCACCCGTGTATGAACACCCATGTACGTACGAGTCGAACCCCCACCCGTGTATGTACACCCGTGTATGTACGAGTCGAACCCCCACCCGTGTATGAACACCCGTGTACGTACGAGTCGAACCCCCACCCGTGTATGTACACCCGTGTATGTACAAGTCGAACCCCCACCCGTGTATGAACACATGGTATGTATGAGTCGAACCCCCACCCGTGGATGTACACCCGTGTATGTACGAGTCGAACCCCCACCCGTGTATGAACACCTGTGTACGTATGAGTCAAACCCCCACCCGTGCATGTACGAGTGGTACCCCCACCCATGTATGTACACCCATGTATGTACGAGTCGAACCCCCACCCGTGTATGAACACCCATGTACGTACGAGTCGAACCCCCACCCGTGTATGTACAGCCCCGTACGTACGGCCCGTACCCCCACCCGCGTATGTATGGAGCGTACCCCCACCCCAACCGTGTATGTACGGCCAGTACCCTCACCCGCGTATGTATGGAGCGTACCCCCCACCCCAACAGTGTATGTACGGCCCGTACCCTCACCCGCGTATGTATGGAGCGTACCCCCACCCCAACAGTCTAAGTACGGAGCGCACCCCAGGCCCCAACACCAGCACCTTCACCCAACATCGCGCATGTACGAGTCGTACCAAGCCAGAGACAAGGACAGCACTGTACAACAAAATGGCCGATGTACACACCGTACAGATGCTAAAAACACACGTACACAACCAGGACAAAGCAAAACAACACAAGAAGACTCTATTCGAATCGCACAAAGCCACAAAACATGTCCAACAAGCACAAATACAACACATTCACTGACCTGCAACTGCCGAACTCCCAAACAGAGGCCCAAAACACAACCACTCCTTATAACACACCCACCCAAAGTTCAAACACAGCCACACCCACCAATGGACCAATAAAAAGGCCCAACACACACAAACCATGATCCTTTGCAACAGACCCACTGCTGCCAGACCACACAGAGAAACAACGGCACCATACTACAACCTCCACTACACCTTACACCTGCACACCTTCACACACCCACCTTCACAAACACCCCCTCATCACATTCACACACACACCTGCACAACCACAGCCACACACCCACAACCATCCACACCTACACCCCCCACAACCATCCACACCCACACCCCTCACCACGCCCACTAACAAGAATCCAAAGTTCACTAGCCAAGAGTTGGAGGTCCTTGTCGACGAAATCCTCAGAGTCGAGCCACACCTCTTTGGAACATTGGTCAGACAGACCAGCATTTCTGAGAAAAGATCCATGTGGCAGACGATTGTCGATGCTGTGAATGCTGTTGCGTCCACCAGAAGGACCAGGCATGAATGCCAAGCCAGGTGGTACGATCTGCGGAGGACGGTCCGACGCAAAATGACCGACGACCACAACCAGGCCAACATCACTGGAGGAGGGCCGGCCCGCAGACGCGGACAATACCATCCCTGGGAGGAGAAGGTGATGGCCATACTGCCGGTGGTGGCAGTGGAGGGAGTAGAAGGACTCCGAGAGCCTGGTGAGTACACAAACAACTCACCTCACATGGGGGAACGTCATCCACAACCAAACTCACAATCATGCACGCAACCACCCCAAAGCTATCGCATGACTCAACCACACTCCATAAACATGCACATGCCACTAGCGCCACCATGCCCCATGCACCCAGCTGGACAATGCAAAGTCACAGGCCACAGAAAACACCAACACAAGACACGGTAACCCGGATGGCGGGAGTGTGGGCCTCAAAAATCACATAGTGCAACTCAGAAGCAGACAACAATAACCTCTGCCCATATGGCCTAGGTCACAGCCAGACAAACAGTGTGTCCCCACACAGGAAAGACTTGCCTGCAAATGGCGGACGCCTTGCATGAAGACATGGGGGGGAAGGCACTTTTTGCACATGACAGCAGCCAATGAACAGCCAACACTGTGAAAGAGTGGCAGCACACACCACCACAGCAGCAGCGCAGACACAGACACTACACCCAATGGGTGCCTGGAGATCAGAAACAAACTCACATGAACAAGCCAAGGGCCATTCAAAGATCTGCAAAAAGTGTGTGCCTAGGAAGCTGGGCTGAGGTGACAGAGGGTGACACACAGAGGGAGGGAGAGGGGGAGAGAGAGGGAGGGAGACACAGGGAGACGGACAGAGGGAGGAGGCTGACACAGGGAGGGAGGGAGAGGGGGACAGAGAGGGAGTGAGAAAGGGATACACAGGGAGACCAATTCAGCCTTGGGTGGTGTGGGAATGTCTGCTCGTCAGCAGGTGGACTGCGTGCATGTAGACAAGGGTGGCCAGTGCCTGAATCCCCCTCTCTTCTCCATGGCAAAACACTGGGCCATGTCTCAACCTGTGCACGAGCACAACGCCAGCTACTTGCATTATAAAAGTGTGTGGGACAACTCCATGTGCCCACGTACAGTGCAACACGGAAGGCGCCAATGCATGGCTCGCCACACCTGCTCACTCCACTGCTGACTGCAGTCACAATTGACGCAGCAAGTAAGACTGTGTCACACATAGGTAAAGTCTCAAAAGCTGTGGCCAAGGGACATACCCATGCACAAGTGCACTGTGAGTGGAATGCAAGACATATCCAAATACCCAGAGGAAATGTGCCAACTTTGAAACTAATGAAACATGGATGTTGCATGGAACAAAAATAACATTGTCTCACTCACACACAGGTCAACGTCGTGGATCACCCCCCAACACTGGGGGGGAAGACTCACAGGACCCGGCTCTGCGGGATGACGATCTCACCGGCAGCGACGACTCTCACCACTCTGTGGACGACCCCGACCAACCTGGCACCTCTGGTGTCCAACCACCTGCAGCACCTGCGTCAGGTACAACTGGACCAACCACCACCCCCACTCCTGCCACATCCCAGGAGACACCCAGGATCCCTGCCCCACCACCACAACGCAGCCAGGCTGACCAGGAGGGACATGGTGTACCGGGCACCCAGGAGGAGGCAGGCGACAACGCAAATGCCACCCCTCAGGGGTCCCGGAGACCCGATGTGCCCACAAGGGCAGGCCAGGTGCAAGTGGGCAGGGGTGGTGGGAGTGGAGGACGGCGGAGGCGCGAGCCTGACCAGTTGGCTGCGGAACCGGTATATTCCCATGTAAGAAACATCCTGGACACATACCGGCAGGACACCACGGGCATGAGCCAGGTTGTGTCCACCCTCAACGAGATGAAGGGGACCCTCGAGGAGATCAAGACCCAGCAGGCCCAGCAACATGCGGAGCAACATGCCTGTCAACTGCGACACCAAGGGCGGATGGAGGACAGACAGGCTGAGCTCGTGACGGTGCTCATGGGAATTAACCGTTCACTCTGTCGGATAGCCGACAACATGGGCAACCCTCCCTGTGCCACCAGGCGAAGAACATCACCACCCACAGGGAGGGATCAGGAGGAGGAGGAGACATCCGACGGAGCATCCCAAACATCGTCACGGCCTGCTTCTGAGGGTTCCCGCAGGAGGGCGGGTCGTCCACGGAAAAGACCGTGAGGGTCGGCGCAACAGCACCATCTCCCAGGACACCTGGCCTGGCACCTGGCCCACTGGACCAACAGCAGCACATCAGCAAATGACATTCTCTGCCACATGGACTTGCTGGTCACTGTCTGACCAATGTTGACAAAGACTGTGGCATGGACTCTGATGATTTCCAATGGCAAGGACACCAACTCCCCCAGTGAACTTTGGATTCCACACACCCGGAAAGCCCCTCTTGTCATACCCCCCCCAACACGTACCCCAACACAAATAAAAACTTACACGATAAAGAGATGATGCCTACATTTTGCATTATTACCTTACATGTGTCTTGTAAAGTCTAACCATGCCTGAGTTCTCATATGACTTCAACCATCCATACCCTGGGGCCTGAGTCTGGCACAGGACACACATGGGTCACAATGTATTAGGCAAGACAGACATGGAGCACCATACACACCCGTGATGGGCCCAACCAGCTGAGGGGGTGGCCGCACAACCGTGCCGACAGACATATTGAGTACAGCAACAGTCATGCGCAGAGGTCAGGGATCATGTGGAGTGTCCTGGGGGGCACCCAGGTATGTGTAGACAGGTTGCAGAACCATGTCCTGCAAGCTTGAGTCAGGTGGATGCAGAGAATGGTGGCCTGGCCAACGTTGGATGCATGGGGATGGCACATGTCACAATACCCACACAGTCATGGACATCATGCACAATACAGAGTCTAATCCCACACAAACAGCTTGCATCTTGCTACTCTACACATAGACACATAGCCACTATCACTGAAAACCATGCCAGACATGCCGTATGCACCGTGACAACACACCAGCATTGACTGAGAAGAGGCACCTTGGAGGCATAGGGACACCTTTATTAGTCATGTATTCCGGAATGCAGAGGCAACTCGGAGTACACATACACAGGTCATGTGGAGTAACATGTGGGTCCAACACTGGCGCCCCCCTTCTGCACCACAAATGCGTGATAGCCATGGAACTGGCACACAAGTGTCGGGTAACAGCTAAACACCCCCTGCTGCTCACGGAGAGGCTGCCATACACCATTGATCCTCTGATGTGGAAGTCCCACACCATGTCAAGCCAATGCAAACCGTATGTGTCCGAGGGCAGTGTTACACACATTGATGCCATCATCACAATCCACTATCCCATTACAGATGACTGTCAACAAGTCTGACCATCTATTCAGGTGTATCCAGCTACATGTAATGTGTCCCATGGTGATGCGACATGTCTGCAGAGGAACCAAACATCGACAGGGGCAGTGTGCACACATCGTAAACAACTGCCACACCCAATACACCCCTGATGCATCCCTTACCCTAAGGAGACTTCCAAACTTGTCCGTGCGTGTAACGCTGAGTCAGCACACGATGACGTGTCCATGAGGAATAGCAGTGCCACAACAATGCAACCAGCAGACGGCATGCGCAAGTACCTGGGGATGAGAGACACACAAGAAGTCAGCCCCAAAAAGCACAGCCACTTGCATGTGCATGTACTCGACACATGTAAGGATGACAACATGCTAGGTCACAATTATGACTGTGGAAATACACTCATCACTGGCACCATCACTCGAGTGACACATCCACACACACCTCTGACTCACGTGGCATACATGCAGATGGACACACACATCGCATCACATGCCACACGGGGACCAATGCGTGCACACTCAGACACTGGTACTCACCACTAAGCAAAGAAGTCGCGTATGAGCCGACTCCGGATGTCCTCTTGCGGAACCACATCCTCCACATCACTAGCCCCATTGCCAAGCCCTTCGTCCTCCACGGGTGGATGGTCCTGATCATCTTGATCCAGGATGAGTGGCACAGCTTTCTCAACTGCCATGTTCTGCAGCATGCAGCAGACCATGAAGATTTTGCAGACCTTCGCCGGGGCATATGGGAGGGCTCCGCCGGTCTTGTGTAGGCACCTGAATCGGCTCTTCAGGAGGCCAAATGTCCTCTCTATCACTCGCCTTGTCCGGCCATGGGCGGTGTTGTAGCGGAGCTGGGTTGGCGTGCTGGGGTTGCGGAGAGGTGTGATCAGCCATGGCATGTTGGGATAGCCAGCGTCCCCTACATGGAAACCACATGGACATAAGTAGGACAGGAGAAGCGGTCGGGCTGGAAGTCTATGCAAAATACAGGACAGACAGAGTGTACCCACCAATAACACATGCTCGTTCGTTGCGCAGCTGCGTCATCATTTCAGGCACCCTGCTACGCCTCATGATGTAGGCATCGTGTGCTGATCCTGGAAAACGAGCACAGACATGTGAAATCACCATGTTGGACAGACACACCACAAGGGCATTGATGGAGTGGTAGTGCTTGTGATTCCTGTACGCTACCTCTTGTGCCTGTGGTGGTACCAAATCCACATGTGTCCCATCTATGGACCCAATGACATGGGGCATCCCTCACAGGGCATAGAATCCACGCTTGACACCAGTCAACTGTTCAGGAGTTGGGAAATGGATGAACTCATCCAGGTGAAGCAACATGGCCTCTAAAAAATCATGCAGCACACGGCTGAACATGCTCTGGGACATGCCACCAACATGAGCTATGGTATATTGAAAGGTACCCGTGGCAAGAAAATGTAGGGCTGCCATTACCTTCAGCTTGGGTGTCAGTGCCGTAGGATACCTGTGCAGCGGTTGCAGGTGTGGTGCCAGCCTTGCCGTCAACTCCTCAATCTACGGTTGGGGAAAGCGGTAGCAGCGTATACAGTCATTCTCCCGCATGTCAGCCAAGTCCGGAATTGGTCGGGGAAGAGGCGGCGCTCTGCAGTAATTTGGAAGTGACAAGGAAGAGTAAGTGCACTACAACAACAATTTATATGTACTGAGCACATGTTAATCTGTCAATACACATATGCTACATAGGGAGTCAGGTATGTGCTACATGCCCTGGACACGTATGGCTGCCAGGTGACACTCCTACCAAGACCCAGCTACACACGGAGATTGTGAACCTCCACATCCCATGGCATGGGACTAGCTGTGTCCCAGTGTAAGTGAACAGCCAGACGCAATACAGGAGTGACATACATCAACAGATCAGCAGAAGTAGGATGTTGATTGCAGAGACAGGTAGCGGAACACTAGAGCCACAGGTCACATGACATTACACTAGGACAGCCCACACATCTTGCCATGAAGGTGTACATGTCATGACTGACCACACATACATTGAGAGGATGCAGACAGGTCCTTGTTACGCTACTCCGTGTCCCATGCATACATACACACCTTACATCCGATACCACATGTGGCCTGGTGCGCGTAACAGTGTGCCATGGCCATCTACACACAGACACATGTTGGATGCAGCAACAGCAGATGCTTTTGAGGGAACACCAACATCAAGCTAATGTGAACACACCACACATACATGACATAGTCACATCGTGCACCGTGGGTAGTCACATGTCTGGTGTGGTAACCCCTGTAGCGGGCATCAGGGGACACTTGCGTGTGTTGTTGACTGTGCCATGCCAGTGACGCTCATCTCAAGTGTGCTGTACCACATGCACACATGTCAAAGGAGTGAAGGGCATGTCTGGCACATATTGCACCGTCACACATAACATCTGTACACATCTCATCATACATCTATTGCCTTCACAACTCAGGAGTAATGTGCCACATCACAGCCTTTCACACCTGTGCCCCACATATGTAGTACTGCCCAGACAATGCCTTGATGTCCATCCATGGACAAGTATGTCAGCTCTATTCCTTTCTGTGTGCTGCCTGTCACCACTGTTATGTGTGTAAGGCACCGTCCATTCGCTCTGAGGGCGTGTGTACGTTCCCTATCACTATGGGAGTGCTGCCATAGGCCTACCCATAGTGATAGTGAGCGTACACGCGTGTGTACGGTCCGTATCACTATGGGTACGCATACATGAGCACTCCCATAGTGATAGTGAGCGTACACGCGTGTGTACGGTCCGTATCACTATGGGTTTACTCGCGTATGCGTACCCATAGTGATACGGAGCGTACACACGCCTGTACGGGCCGTTGCTATGCATTTGGGGTGCCCTAGGGCCCCGGAACGCACCGTACCTGTGTGTGAATCTCCAAATTACATAGGGGACACATGAGGGACAAGTATAAAGGCCTACATGCATGCTGGTTGTCATGGAGACCAAGTTTAAAGTTTGATTTTTTTTCAGCAGGTGCACAGCAAAAGTCGGTTTGAATGAATCTACCTTGTTGCAAAGTGGTTGTGGAGTTTACATCATGCTCAAGAAAAAAAAAGAGCAAAGCCACTGACTGTGCTAGGTTTAAAGGGATTGGAGGAAACATAGGATGCAAATGTGAGTGACCAATCACTCTGTACTCCTGTGCATGAAACAGGCCAGCAAGGCAGATATAAGGCAGCCAGGTCCCATGAGAGAGCACTTGCCTGCACATCTTTTGATTCTACAACACTGCTGCTGCTCGTGATTCCCTGGCACCATGTCAAGGTCTGTGGAGAGGGCCCAGCCTTTCACCCTGGAGGAGAATCTGGCATTGCTGGATGTGATCCTCCCACAGTACCCGCTGCTGTATGGGCGACCAGGGTTTCAGGTGAGTGCAGAGTCCACTAGCACAGACTGTGTCACTTTTTTGTGACTGGGACTTCTGGCATTGTGTCCAGGTGTGACACACATGCATTGTACTGTAGAGTGGGTCCGAGGGGGGGAATGCCTGATGTCTCCCAGCCAGAGCATGCTGTGGTGCATGCCTGCCGTCCTCACTTGCATTGTGTTTACTGTGACAATCACTGCATGGTGCATGCCACATTCTGCCTATCTTATCTTCCTGGGAATGTTGCCTCTACAGTCCTCATGTGATTATGTGGTCAGCCCAGTGTGACAGGTGACTGTACCCACAGATGTGTGTTAGTTCAGTGTACCTGTGCTGAGAGTGTCCACATGATGTGTTCGTACCCTGGACATCGGTGTGTGTGTAAGTCCCCTGTCATGTGGGTGGGTGCATATGTGGAGTGTAGCACCCAAGCTGCATGAGGGATGGATATACCCTGCCCATCTGATGCGAGCAGGGAGCAGTGCTGTGTGTCTGACGTGCAGAGCCAGCCCCACACCTGTGAGCCCCCCCGTCTAGTGGCACATGTGCAGAGTGAGGTTTGTAGCTGCATTTGGCAATGGCAGGTGAATGTCCTGTGCCTGTGTGTGTCTGTGTACTCTGCTGAGGTAGCGTCAGTGGCCTGTGGCATGTGACTGCTCTGAGGTGCTGCACATAATCCTGGTGTACCTTCAGATGCACAGTGTGAGTCTGGATCATTTATTGTGTCGTACCCCTCATGCCACCTGTGTACTTTCAATGGCACGTGGTGCATTTGCCATTACACAGAGAAAAATGTCCCTATGACAAAGGTGCAATGCTTTGGCTGCATACTATGCCTTGTTGAAACCAGCAAAATTGATCTAATGTGTGTCTCTGTGACATGTGGCAGGTGTATTGATGTAGTCTCACTTTTTCAACCCCACAGGTAGGCGCCGCTGCCAAGGAGCAGATCTGGAGGGACTCCGTCAGTGCCGTGAGGAGGACGGATGGTCGCAAGCGGCGCCTGGCCCAGGTGAGAAAACGCTGGCAGGATATCCGGTGCTGGACGCGGAGGATCGCACGGGTCCTGCTGGGGGACTCACCTATGGGCCCTAAGAACCATGGGCGTCGCCGTCTGACCCACATCCACAAGCGTGTGCTGGCGGTGGTCTTTCCAGACATGGACAGGCGCTTACGGGAGAAGCAGCAGCAGGATGGGGGTAGGTACATGTGTGTTTGTTGTGTGTCACCAGCATTTGCAAGTGCGCAGTTGCATGGATACACTGCCAGTGTTTAAATTTGCGGTGCAGGTCCTGTCACCCACAGTATAGCGGTGCTGTCCTTCCTCCCTTTCCCTCCTTGCCATGTGTTCCCTGGTCTGTGTGTAGTCACTCTTTCACAAGGTCATCTGGGCTGGCAGTTAATCCACGTGACCAATGCTTGCAGCATCATGTGTGGGGGTGGTGTGTAACAGGTTTTGGCACCTTGCCTGTGCCCTGTCCAGTACAGTACTTGTGGGGTCCATGTCAATTGGCACTGATACTGAGTCCAGACATAGGAGTATGTCTCTGAAGTGTAATGCCTTACAGCAAGCATGTCCTATGTTGGGGCCTGTGACATGATGTGCATGAGTGTGCGATACGCAGAGTGCAGGGATGGTGGCCTGTGTTACAGTCATTACCATTCAGGACCATGGAATATTCTGGCCACTACTGTCCCCTGGGGCATACTTTGCTAGGTATCATGTGTGTCATCACAATATGTGGACACTCTCAGTGTCTACAGCATAGGATGTGCTCTGTGCCATTGTCCCCTGGCACCATGTATATTTACGTAACGTGTTCTACAAGTGTTCACTGTACAGCCTGACCTAATTTTCCGCGTTCATACTCACGGTGGCCAGTGCCTGTGTGTCTTGTTACAATTATCTGATGATGGCCATTTGTAAATGAGATCGTTGTACAGGCGCACATGGGGTATTTTGGGTCCAATATGGGTTTCTTGCAGCCCATGTGTATTTCTCCCAGACTAAGAGATGCAAGTGCTTCCTGTGTCTCATCATATTGTCTCATGTAGGGGGTGGTTGGTGCGGGCAAGGCCAACATGTCGACACCTGAAATCTCATTGCTCGGTCTGGCCAGTGTGTGCTGTTTGTCTGGACATACACTCAAGGTGCAGTGTCCCATTCATGTTGGGCATGTCTTTAAGTATTACCTTTGCAGCATGTGCCTCAAGTTCATGGAGATGGTCCCTGCTCATCCCTAGTTACGGCAACGCTGTGTGGTGCAGATGCAGTGCTGGATTGGCCCCAGAGCCTGGCTCCTCTGTCCAATTCCATATCATGTCATTTGCAAATGTGTCATGCTCTCCATAGTTTCTCAGTGGCATGGTGGGTGAACCAACTGTGTGTTGCAGGGCCTATATATGTACCTTGTATTGTAGATGTTCATTTCAGGCTATGCACTGTAACCTATGTTGATTTGACTCATGTGACATATGTATACAGGTGTCTGATTAATTCCTGTTTATTCACCTTGCCCACAGCATCGTCAGGGGACACGGATGGAGACACCGGCACAGACCGTGCGGAGGGACCGGGCACCAGTGCCAGCAGTGACACCTTAGCTGGCACATCGAGTGTAACTGAGGCCGAGGGGAGTGAGCCGGAGGACCTGTCCACTGCCACCACAGATTATGAAGCTGACGGGTCCGAGGCTGAGCACTCCGAGGGGGCGGAGGCTGCTCCAACAGCTGACAGCAGCACAACATCTCTCCCCGCCCCCTCCATTGCTATCACCGGCCTCCCACTTGCTCGTGTCCCTTCCTGGCGTGCTAGGTCACCACGTGTCTCCTTCCTGCCAGGCACCGCACCCCCTGCCCCTGTATCCACTGCTGCCGCCAATGCCGAGTCTGTGGACATCCTGCGGCAGTTGCAGGTTGGTCAGGCTGCGATGCTTAATGTCCTCCATTGCCACGGCCAAGTGCTCACCAACATGGAGGCATACTTGGATGGCATTTCAGCATCGCAGGCTGACCAACGCAACTTGCTGTGGTCTATTGACTCGACACTGTCTGCAGCAGTGGGTCTCCTGCGGCACTTTGTCCCACCCCCTACCCATGCCCCATCCACACTTCCCACTCCCATGCCTGTCCCACATACACCCAGACGTCAGCATGCACACACCCCACCAGACACAGGCACCACACCAGCAGGGAAGGCAAAGCGCAAACCTCCTGGCACGCACACACAGGGTGAAGTAGGCACACCCACTGGGTCGGGGGGGGAAACGGAAGACACGCAGCCAGAGTGGGAGTCCACATTCCTCACGACCACCACCCTCCAAATCCACTCCCCTCAGCTCTCCTGGCCAAGAGTCGGACAAAGGGTCAGTCCTGCCCAGTCTGTCCATCAGCCCCAGTGTGGCACCACCCCGCAAGCAGTGGAGGAAGGACACCGGCAGGGGAGTTGAGTCCCCCCCCTGTCCACCCCCCCCCCAGTAGCGCTGCGACCCATTCCTGTGACTCCCCCCTCCTTGGGGCCTGTGGTTCCTTCGGGTGCAGGGGAGACACTGAGCGACCTGGCAGTAGTGTGCAGCGCCGTGCTCGAATCCACCTTTGGCGCTGCCCCACCCCCTGTGTTGGAGTCGTCCGTCCCTGCACCCACAACACCTCCCTTTGCCCCTCCTGTCCCTGCGGTGTCTGGTCCTTCCCCCCAACATGATGCCCCCCCCTGTGGAAGACAAAGGAGTCTGACTGTGCAGGCAAGCTAGGGGACACACATCCCACTGTGTCCCCCATCCGGATTGGAGTCATGGACTGCCCTATGGGCCTTGTATATATTGACATTTATGTTGCTTTTTACTTACATCCTGCTTGGGTGTGTGGGAAATGTAGTCTTGTGCTGGTCATAGGGTGGACCCTGGTATCTGTGTGCCATCACAAGCTGTTGGCTAAATTACTTTGTTCATGTAAGCAGTTACTGCATGGTGACATCGTCCCAAGGTGTGTTCCTTCCTCTGTGTAACCTGACATCTTCCCTGCAGGGTGTTTCCACTATGTGGTGCTGAGCTGTGTCTACATCAGCTGGGGGTGTGACGGACTCCTTCAACTTTGCACATGCATGCTGTGCGATGTCTCCACCTGCATCAATTGTGGCATCCTTGGTGGTCACTGTACTTGTGTATGTAGACTGTTGAGAAGACTTCATGTGGACATGTTCTCTTTTAGGCGCTATGCATGTGTGTACTCCCAGCCTCGCACACATGTGGTACATGTACTGCAGGGTCTTTGTGCACCTGACTGACATTTGTGGGCATTGTATCTGTGGGTACTCCACCCTTTGCGTTCCATGGGCACTGCTGGGAGGACTCTACACCCACCCCTCCTGTGTCTGGGCACTGCTGGGAGGACTCTGCACCCACCCCTCCTGTGTCTGGGCACTGCTGGGAGGACACTGCACCCACCCATCCTGTGTCTGGGCACTGCTGGGAGGACTATGCACCCACCCCTCCTGTGTCTGGGCACTGCTGGAAGGACTCTGCACCCACCCCTCCTGTGTCTGGGCACTGCTGGGAGGACTCTGCACCCACCCCTCCTGTGTCTGGGCACTGCTGGGAGGACTCTACACCCACCCCTCCTGTGTCTGGGCACTGCTGGGAGGACTCTGCACCCACCCCTCCTGTGTCTGGGCACTGCTGGGAGGACTCTGCACCCACCCCTCCTGTGTCTGGGCACTGCTGGGAGGACTCTACACCCACCCCTCCTGTGTCTGGGCACTGCTGGGAGTGATAGGCCCCCACCCCTCCTGTGTCTGGGCACTGCTGGGAGGACTCTGCACCCACCCCTCCTGTGTCTGGGCACTGCTGGGAGGACTCTGCACCCACCCCTCCTGTGTCTGGGCACTGCTGGGAGTGATAGGCCCCCACCCCTCCTGTGTCTGGACACTGCTGGGAGGACTCTGCACCTACCCCTCCTGTGTCTGGGCACTGCTGGGAGGACTCTGCACCCACCCCTCCTGTGTCTGGGCACTGCTGGGAGGACACTGCACCCACCCCTCCTGTGTCTGGGCACTGCTGGGAGGACTCTGCACCCACCCCTCCTGTGTCTGGGCACTGCTGGGAGGACTCTACACCCACCCCTCCTGTGTCTGGGCACTGCTGGGAGTGATAGGCCCCCACCCCTCCTGTGTCTGGGCACTGCTGGGAGGACTCAGCACCCACCCCTCCTGTGTCTGGGCACTGCTGGGAGTGATAGGCCCCCACCCCTCCTGTGTCTGGGCACTGCTGGGAGGACTCTGCACCCACCCCTCTTGTGTCTGGGTACTGCTGGGAGGACTCTGCATCCACCCCTCCTGTGTCTGGGCACTGCTGGGAGGACTCTACACCCACCCCTCCTGTGTATGGGCACTGCTGGGAGGACTCTACACCCACCTCTCCTGTATCTGGGCACTGCTTGGAGGACTCTGCACCCACCCCTCCTGTGTCTGGGCACTGCTGGGAGGTCTCTACACCCACCCCTCCTGTGTCTGGGCACTGCTGGGAGTGATAGGCCCCCACCCCTCCTGTGTCTGGGCACTGCTGGGAGGACTCTGCACCCACCCCTCCTGTGTCTGGGCACTCCTGGGATTGATAGGCCCCCACCTCTCCTGTGTCTGGGCACTGCTGGGAGGACTCTGCACCCACCCCTCCTGTGTCTGGGCACTGCTGGGAGGACTCTGCACCCACCCCTCCTGTGTCTGGGCACTGCTGGGAGGACTCTGCACCCACCCCTCCTGTGTCTGGCCATGTAGGCTCCATACATACACTGTTGGGGTGGGGGTACGCTCCATACATACGCGGGTGTGGGTACGGTCCATTCATACACGTGTGGGGGTACGGTCCGTACATACACTGTTGGGGTGGGGGTACGCTCCATACATACGCGGGTGTGGGTACGGTCCATTCATACATGGGTGGGGGTACGGTCCGTACATACACTGTTGGGGTGGGGGTACGCTCCATACATACGCGGGTGTGGGTATGGTCCATTCATACACGGGTGGGGGTACGGTCCGTACATACACTGTTGGGGTGGGGGTACGCTTCATACATACGCGGGTGTGGGTACAGTCCATTCATACACGGGTGGGGGTACGCTCCATACATACGCGGGTGTGGGTATGGTCCGTACATACACGGGTGGGGAGTTGGTACGCTCCATGCATACACGGGTGGGGGTAGGGTCTGTACATACACGGGTGGGGTGGGGGTACGGTCCGTACATACACGGGTGGGGGTACGGTCCGTACATACACGGGTGGGGGTACGGTCCGTACATACACGGGTGGGGTGGGGGTACGGTCCGTACATACACTGGTGGGGCGGGGGTACGGTCCGTACATACACGGGTGGGGAGTTGGTACGCTCCATGCAGGCACGGGTGGGGGTACGGTCCGTACATACACTGTTGGGGTGGGGGTATGCTCCATACATACGCGGGTGTGGGTACGGTCCATTCATACACGGGCGTATTGCCCGAAATGCATTGGGCGTAATTGAATGTACATTACGTTGTTTCTGAGCATTGATTGTTATGAGGCAATAACGACGATTTTGAAGAAATATTGAATAATATAAAACAAATGAACATTTCAGTAAAGCATATCTTGTGAAAGATGCTATAAGATTGAAGAACAGTTATACTTTATTCCTCTGAGTGCAAATGGGAGACGCACCTCAAATCTTGAGGCCAGCGCTTGTCGAAGTTTAATTTCATCCTCAGTCTCAGGAGGTTTCACCAAACTGCACCACCTACCTACAAACAACTTGTTAACACTAACTACAAGGGAGTGCGCTCTTCTACTCCAAGGTCCTTTCTCTGTTATATGCCACATAGATACATTAACGTGGGTCACAGTTCTAACACTCACATTTACATAAGACAGGGTTAAACGTGGGTGTGCTATACCCGTGATTATGATGCACCCTTACAATGGAGTAAAATGCTAATACAAAACTTCCACTCCATCAAGTCTGTTCATCATACGAGAAGACCAGTGGGCATTACAGCAGGAAGTAACCTCTTGGCAATGCTATATGACTGAAGGTCTTGTGCAAATTTGTATGATTCCCTCTTTCTCCATACTTCAAAAACCATTACTTTTTTACGCTGCCCCAGATTTACAAGGATCTGCAATGCAAGAGCAATCTGCAGCGCACATAGAAAGAGCAAAACTCCATTAATGATTATTTATGTGCAGGAAGGTGTATCTTCCTGTCCACAAAGATTCATTAAATGATAAAGATTTGCTACTTCTAGCATTCTGCAGCACACATAGATGTAACAAATAGCCATTATAGATTGTTTATGTGCAGCAAGGGACACCTTTCTGAACATAAACAATCATTCCCTGCAACCCAGACACTGTTGCAGTATGGTGCAAGGGTGCCTGTGTTGGCAATAGGCAGCTACTTTTTAGCGGCAGGGCTAGGGAAAACACAGGGGTGTGCCGTATTGTATTAAATACAGCGCATCCCTGCATTATGGAAATGTTGGAGGGCAGTGCTGCCAATGTGGAGCAGCTCATCGCTTCAACATTCTGGGGCCGATTCCGGCCGCAAATCGTACCGTCCGACACGGACCCGGAACGGATTCCGACCGACACGGACTGGCGCCGTACGACCCGTGCAGTACGATGCAACGCATGTGAATTACAGCAGACACATACGGAATACAAGCCGTACGACCGAGCTGTAGGGAATACAGTGATTCGGCTGGAAAACCGATGCGAATCACACCGACTGACAAGTACCCGGAATGAACTCGACTGACACGTACCCGCGATGTTCGATCCGCGCAGTACGATGCAATGCGTGTAAAACCAGACCGACTCGCCCTGAGCCCAAGCCGCATGACCGACACGCACAGAAAATAGGGACCTCAAGCAATAGAGATCTCTGCGGCCGACGTGTATGAAACACAGAAGAAAGTCAGGGTGAACGAGCCGGAGAAGCCCGCACGAGCCAACATCAGCGTCCGTCTCGGTCAGAACAACGTCTCCTTCATGCCTATAAAAACCAAAAGGAAAAAATACAAAAAAAGGACCAAACAAGCGATGACAAAGCCAATAAATATAAAAAAAAAAAACCTGGAACTAAGACACACCCACAACTCCACCTATATAAAGGACATCAATCACTACCATGATCCTTTGCAAATAGGAGACAACAGCCAGCAGCAAACACCATCGCACAGCAACCACAGACACACTCACAACTCACCCATCACCCAACTCTCACACCATTAGCACCTCACCAAAAGCACACACACATACAGATAGCAAAACCAACACTAGTCCACACTCACTTGCACCCTCACACACACATCACACACCACCACCACCCATCACCATGCCCCCAAAGAAGAATCCAAAGTTCACAGATGATGAGTTAGAAGTTCTGGTAGACGAGATCATCAGAGTAGAGCCACATTTGTTTGGTACATTGGTCCAAACTACCCCCATGTCACAGAAAACAAAGATGTGGGCGAGGATTGTTGACAAGGTGAACTCACAAGCACCAACGTTGTGCACAAAGGACGATATCCAGAACAGATGTTATGACGTGCGCAGGAGGGTCAAGAAACTAATCGAGAAAGATTACGTCTTGAGTCAGCGCACCGGTGGTGGCCCTCCTGCCAAACCAGTCTACTTCAGGATCTGGGAGGAGAAGGTGCGGCACATCCTACCATCAGAGAGCGTCCATGGTCTAGCAGACATTCCAGAGCCTGGTGAGTACACAAACAACATACTCAATATTTTGTGGCAAGGGGACAGTGAAACCATGCACCGTTAGCAAAGCCACAGTAACCAATAAATAATCATCCCAAGATGTGTATGCTAGTCAGACAAACACAATACCTGCCATCTCATAGTGACTTGGAACTTTGTCATGACATGTACAAACCTACCAACAAATAGAGCAAGGCAGTGGCACAATGCCAAATAAACACTGTCAGACAGTTTGCCACCACAAACACACTACCTCACAGTGCAGCTGACTGACAGGAAGGAATAGTGGGAATGAAGGTGAAGTGAGTGTATCCAAAAGCATTATGGGGTTTGTAGTCACAGATAATGCTCCCCCTCCAAATTGATCCATCAAGACCACTCTGAACCATGCCCACATCACAGGGCGTGGAAAATTAATGACATGATGGCTGACACTGGGTCCTGCTGTGGGGAGCACAAGGCCCTGGTAGGGGTTGTGCGCAAATCAGAAGCAGGACACCACTGACTGACATCCTGAAAGACAACTTGCACGCCCTCCAATGGAAGCACGTTTCATGGTGGGATGTCTGGCCGGGTGGGAAGGAGGACTGACAGCTCTGACCATCCTTACCAGCATGTGGAGACACACACACCCCTCAACACAAACTCCACACAACTCACCGGGTAGAATGCATTGACCCACACCTCAGTGAAATATCAGGAAAAGATACACCATACTGGGTGCTGCTGTGTGAAGCTTGTAGCCAAACAGACACCAGGATTTCACAGTCAGCCATCTTGCCATTGCTGTCACACCCCCTGAATCATGCTCGCCTCACAGGGAGTGGGAAGGGACTGACATGATGTCTGACACTGGGCTCTGTTGTGGGGAGCACAAGGCCATGCTGGGAACTGGGCACCAAACCAAAAAACACCAGGACTTCACAGTCAGCCATCTTGCCATTGCTGTCACGCCCCCTCACAGGGAAGCAGAGTCAAGAGGAAGGAAGTATGGGCATGCTGGGAAGGGGGTGTAGCCAAAAGCATGATGGGAATAGCAGTCACAGATAATCCCCAGCCACCCACATGGCCCAGCAAGCTCACACTGAACCATGCTCGCATCACAGGGAGTGGGAAGGGACTGACAAGATGTCTGACACAGGGCCTGAGGAATGATGTGGCTGACAATCACACATATGCACTGGCCAAACAAAACCCGGTCGCACACACAGCCATTGCAACCATATGTTCCAAATCATTGTCTGTGGATGCAGTGTCCAGGAGTGCCCGCTGGCCGGGCTGGGGAGGTGTGTTTTGCAGATGACAAATGTCGAGAGCCAAATATGGTAGATTGCACAAAACACACAGGAACTCACATATACATCATTGACAGGGGACATCTGACAGTGAATGGAATGGACACACCAATATAGCCAACACCATAGCATGTTCGCATTCACACTCGGTAATGTTGTGAGCTGCATTCCACTCCTACATCATGCTGAAACATATGTATCCTTCACACAACACACCACTTACTGACATAGACACTGTTGACACAAGGTCAAACCTGGACTGCATTGGAGGAGACATGCTACTCACAGCAGCCAAACTGCAACACACACACCAACGGCCCTCACTGTCATGAGCATTGAAAAGCCAGAGTGCTACCTTGCCCAATCCATGTCACCATGGAGAACATTGACAAGTCAAATCACATATGCACGTACAAAACTCAGCACCAGACTCATTAACGATGGTGACTTCATCACTTGTATGAAATGAGATGGGAACTAGGAACACTGTAAAAATACACTTCCTCCAAAGAGATCACAGGCATACCGGACTGTAACCATGTCGTACCAATACACCAATGTGGCACACAAAGACTAGCAAACTCTGCTACCACACATGCCCCAATAGTACAACATATCCTCAGTGGAATAGCAGGTATGTCCTTGCTAAAGCTCACATGTGTACAGGGATGACACACCTGTGTTAGCAACGTGATGGCCCTTGAGTAGTAATCGTCATGTACAGACAAGTCTATACATGAGCTGGGCATGCACACACTTCGACATGCACATTGAAATTGAAATTTTTTTTTTGGCAAGGCAATGTGCAACAACAATATCAATCTCTGTTCGTGACAACCCTGGACAAAGCAGTCTACAGGCAGGCATCCGTTCGTACAGTAGAAAATGTCATGTTTGTGAACCATTGATGTATACAAAAAGGGGGGGCGGAGGGGCTTTTCCCACTCAAATAGGAGTGGGGAGGTCCAGCATAAAAGGGAGGCCCAAAGACTGTATTAGAAAGTGGATTTATGCTGTTCCTCTGTAATAGGTTTTGTACAGAGTCCCGATTAACTCTGTCCCACTAGTGCCTGGATAGGTCATAGGTGGGAATCCATATGTTGGATTCAAATGCCCTCACACACCCTTTCAGGTGTCATGCTTAATCATTTTGGCTACTCCTCGTTGGGTCGGCGGTGCAATACCCTACGGGCTCCCTATAGTAGGGGCACTTTATCGGAGATCTTTTATCCAACAGCCGTTTGGTGAAGTGAGGGTGTGGGGACAGACCTGTGTAGATGTGGTGTAGTGATTAAAATAGGATTGGGAGTACCTAGAAGAACAAGTTTTATTCCGGGGGTCTCCTACCCTAAGTAAAAACAGTGAACAAGGCACTCGCCCGAGTATTATGTATTGCGTGGTGGTGTCCTTGTTAGAACATGTGGGTCAACATGTTTCTCGCTGTGAGTTCAATCAACTTGCGATTCTTCAGGACCAAGGTAAGTGAACTATCTACATCTAAGGTTAGTGGCATAAAGTATGGCTCACGACATTGGTGTCTATTGCTAAATGTACCTGTTTGTGACCTGGAACTACCTATTGTGGGAGACAAAAGTGTAGAGGTATCATTCACGATGATGTAGTGCATCACAAGCATAGACATGGTTTCATCGTGACTCAAAAACCTTACATTATACGTGAGGTGAACGCAAATGCGTTTAGAGGACATCTAAAAGACAATAGGTAAAAAACAAGTGGTGAATCTCCACAGTGAGCTATAGTGACTAGTTGTCCCCTCTGGAAAAACATTGTTATAAGCAGAAATACATATTCCTGGACTCACCCAATTAGAAAGGTCCCCAGGCATCAACAGTACCCAATGGATTCATACACAAGGCTTTGCTCCTGTGTGTGACAGACAGGTAATGGGAAAGAAAACAATGTATGCGCTGCATATAAACTGTCTCTGTGTTTCTGTGATCGACATCTCATCCACTTAACATCATAAGGTGTCTAACCCACAACTGCCCCGTCATCCTTATAGCACGGTGTAGGAGTTCTAGGCCTACCAGTATCTATGTAGTGGTCTATCCGGTGTATGCCACATCTCATAATTTTACAATAAAGAACAGAGTTGATTAGCCATGGTCTTATAACGGTTAGCTCAATGTTGTTGGGTTAATCACTCAAGCTTCCCTTAAATAACCTGTATGGTGAATGTTAGAAGCTGTGCTCAAACGGGTATAGCTGGTCAAGAGCCATTGCAAAGCGCCAGAATCATAATGGTGTGTATCTATTCCCCAATTAAGGTGCCGATTCCGATCCGTTAAAAATATTCCCCATACGAATCGTATTTGGATTTTTTTACGTACGAATCGTACATGTCCCGTACAAACTGGCAAGTACGATTCGTTTGTGAAAAAATCCATACGAATTGCATTGGGAAAATTCCCCGACACGTCCTCGGGTCGGAAAAAGTGTCCGACACGTCGTCGGACAGTTTTACATACGAATCGGTAAACTTAAGTCCGAGCGCGCAAGTACGATCCGTCCCGTCCGTCCGAATGCACAACCGTATGGAAAAAACACCGTACGGTGCGAACTCCCATAGCAACTATGGAGACGTCCAAATATGTGTCTGCATATGTGCCGAACACCCCCCCAGCACATCCCCCCATGTACGCGCCATACCCCAGCACCCCCCCATGTCCACGCCGTACCCCCACCCCGTAGGTACGGAGCGTACCCCTCCTAGGTACGGAGCATACCACCACCCCCGCAGGTACGGAGCGTACCCCCACCCTATAGGTACGGAGCGTACCCCCACCCCACCCTGTAGGTACGGAGCGTACCCCCACCCCCGTATGTACGGTGCGGACCACCAACGCGTAGCGCTGGGGGTCTGCAGCGTACCTACGGGGGTGGGGGTACACGCCATACCTACGGGGTGGGGGTACGCACCGTCCATAGGGGGGTGGGGGTATGCACCGTCCATATGGGGGTGGGGGTACGCACCGTCCATAGGGGGGGTTGGGATACGCACCGTCCATAGGGGGGGCTGGGGGTACGGCACGTACATACGGGGGGGCGGGTGTATGGCGCGTACATACGGGGCTGGTGGTACTGCGCGTACATACGGGGGGCTGGGGGTATGTGCTGGGGACGGTGCTTACATACGGGGGCTGGGGGTACGCACCGTCCAAACGGAGGTGGGGGTACGCACCGTCCATACGGGGGTGGGGGCACACACCATACCCCCAGCACCCCGTATGTACGTGCCGTACCCCCAGCCCCCCCATCTACGCGCCGTACCCTCTGTTCCCATATGTATGGCATGAACCCCCAGGCCCCTACACCCTGCCCGTGCCTGTACGCACCCTACCCCAGGCCCCTACACCAGCACCCTCACCCAGCCTTGCGCATGTACGAGTCGTACCAAGCCATAGTAAATGTGAGCACTGTACAACAACATGGCTGATGTACGCACCTCACAGACGCGAAAAACACACGTACTGAACCCGGACACTGAAAAACAACACAAGGAGAGTCAATTCGAATCGCACAACACCACAAAACACGTCCAACAAGTCAAAATACATCCAATACACTGACCTGCAACAGCCAAACAGGTAAACAGAGGCCCAAAACACAACCACTCCTTATAACACACCCACCCAAAGTTCAAACACAGCCACACTCACAAATGGACAAATAAAAAGGCCCCACACACACAAACCATGAGCCTTTGCAACAGACCTACTGCTGCCAGACCCCACAGACAACCCACAGCACCATACTTGAACCTTTACTACACCTTACACTTGCACACCTTCACACAACCACCTTCACAAACACCCCCTCATCACATTCACACACACACCTTCACAACCACACACACACACCCACAACCATCCACACCCACACCCCACACCATGCCCACAGACAGGAATCCAAAGTTCACAACAGCAGAGCTGGAGATCCTTGTCAACGAAATCATCAGAGTCGAGCCACAGCTCTTTGGAACATTGGTCAGATAGACCAGCGTATCAGCTAAATCAGCCATGTGGCAGAGGATCATCAAGAGGGTGAAGGCTGTTGCGCCCATCAGAAGGACCAGGCATGAATGCCAAGCCAGGTGGTACGATCTGCGGAGGACGGTCCGCCGCAAAATGACAGACGAATACAACCAGGGGAACATCACTGGAGGTGGCCCGCCCCGCAGACCGGTACACTACCATCCCTGGGAGGAGAAGGTGATGCGCACGCTGCCGCCGGTCAATCAAACAATCAATCATCGCATTTATATAGCGCGCTACTCACCCAGAGGGTCTCAAGGCGCTGGGGGAGGGGGGTCCGCTACTGCTCGAACAGCCAGGTCTTGAGTTGCTTCCTGAAGGCGAGGTGGTCCTGGGTCAGGCGGAGGTGGGTGGGGAGGGAGTTCCATGTCTTGGCGGCGAGGTAGGAGAAGGACCGTCCCCCTGTGGTGGCTCTTCGGATTCGGGGGACGGCAGCGAGGGCGTGGCTGGTCGAACGAAGCTGGCGTTTGGGAGCGTAGAAGTTGAGGCGGCTGTTGAGGTATCCTGGGCCTTGGTTGTGTAGGGCTTTGTGTGCGTGGGTGAGGAGACGGAAGGTGATTCTCTTGTTGACCGGGAGCCAGTGCAGGTCTCTCAGGTGTCCGGAGATGTGGCTGCGACGGGGGATGTCCAGGATGAGTCGTGCTGAGGCGTTCTGGATCCGCTGGAGTCTCTTCTGGAGTTTGGCGGTGGTTCCGGCGTAGAGGGAGTTGCCGTAGTCCAGACGGCTGGTGACGAGGGCCTGGGTGACCGTCTTCCTGGTCTCGGTGGGGATCCACCGGAAGATCTTACGTAGCATGCGCAGGATGTTGAAGCATGACGAGGAGACGGCGTTGACTTGTCTGGTCATGGAGAGGGAGTAGTCTAGGATGAAGCCCAGGTTGCGTGCGTGGTCTGTTGGTTTGGGTGCGGTGCCTAGGGCGGGGGGCCACCAGGAGTCATCCCAAGCGGCGGGTGAGGATCCCAGGATGAGGACTTTTGTCTTGTCCGAGTTCAGTTTCAGGCGGCTGTTCTTCATCCATTCGGCTACCTCTTTCATCCCTTCGTGAAGGTTGGCTCTGGCGGTGGCGGGGTCGTTGGTGAGGGAGAGGATCAGCTGGGTGTTGTCGGCGTATGAGATGATGTTGAGGTTGTGCTGGCGTGCGATGTCTGCGAGGGGGCTCATGTAGACGTTGAAGAGGGTTGGACTGAGCGAGGAGCCTTAAGGGACGCCGCAGATGACTTCAGTGGCTTCAGATCTGAACGGAGGGAGACGGACTCTCTGTGTCCTTCCGGCGAGGAAGGAGATGATCCACTCCAGTGCCTTCTCCTGGACTCCGATGTTGCTGAGGCGTTGTACTAGGGTACGGTGGCAGAGAGTGTCGAAGGCCGCGAAGAGGTCGAGGAGGATGAGGGCCGCTATTTCTCCGTTGTCGAGCAGCGCTCGGATGTCATCGGTGGCTGCGATCAGGGCGGTCTCGGTGCTGTGGTTGGCCCGGAAGTCAGACTGCGAGGGGTCGAGGGATCCGTTCGTCTCGAGGAAGGCGGCCAGCTGCTTGTTGACGGTCTTCTCGATGACTTTTGCAGGAAACGGGAGCAGCGAGATGGGGCAGTAGTTCTTGAGGTCAGTCGGGTCGGCCGATGGCTTCTTGAGTAAGGCGCTGAGTTCGGCGTGCTTCCAGCTCTCCGGGAAGGTGGCGGTGTCGAAGGAGGTGTTGATGATGTCCCGCAGGTGGGGTGCGATGACAGCGTCGGCTTTGTTGAAGACGTGGTGAGGGCAGGGGTCGGTCGGAGATCCGGAGTGGATGGAGTTCATGGTGCGGACGGTGTCTTCGGTGCTAATCGGAGTCCAGGCGCGGAGGGTGGTGGTGGGGAACGGTGGTTCTCTCGTGGCGTTCGTCGGTTGAGTGCTGAAGCTGTTGTGTATGTCCGCAATCTTGTTGTGGAAGTAGGAGGCGAGGGAGTTGCAGAGGTCTTGCGAAGGGGTGATGTCGTTGTTTCCGGCGTTGGGGTTGGAGAGCTCTTTAACGATGTTGAAGAATTCCTTGCTGTTGTGTGCGTTGTTGTCCAGTCGTTCCTTGAATGTAGTTTTCTTGGTGGCATGGATCAGTTGGTGGTGTTTTCGGGTGGCGAGCTTGAGGGCAGTCATGTTGTCCGGTGTTGGGTCTCTGCGCCAGGTTCTCTCGAGGGCTCGGCAGTTCTTCTTGGAGCTCTTGAGTTCGTCGGTGAACCATGGGGCTTTCTTGCTGCCGGGTCTGCTAGGCGGGGTCCTCAGGGGGGCGAGCTCGTCTGCGCAGTCGCTGATCCACTTCGTGAGGTTGGTGGCCGCCTGGCTAGGGTTCGTTGTGCTGGTGGGAGGGTTCATGTTCAGGGAGGTCGTGAGCTGGTCGGCTGTGATCTTGTTCCAGCTCCTGCGTGCAACCTGTTGCTGGTGGTGGTGGGTCGTGGTCCTTCCGAAGCTGAAGTGGACGCAGCTGTGGTCCGTCCAGTGGGGACGGTGGCGTGGCTGAAGACGATGTCCTTGCTGGTTGAGAAGACGGGGTCGAGTGTGTGTCCGGCGTAGTGGGTGGGGGTGGTCACCAGCTGCTTGAGTCCCAGGTTGGCGAGGTTGTCCAGCAGGGTGGTGGTGTTGCGGTCGTTGTTGTTCTCCAGGTGGAAGTTGAGGTCCCCTAGGAGGATGTAGTCAGCGGAGCAGAGGGCGTGCGGGCTGATGAAGTCGGCGATGTCTTCGCTGAATTGTGTGCGTTGTCCCGGGGGTCTGTAGATGAGGGTGCCTCTGAGGGTGGTCTTGGGGTTGATGTGGACCTGAAAGTGCAGGTGCTCGGCGGTTGCGAGGGTGTCGTCGGTGTTGGTCCGTGGGAGCGTCTCGGGGTGGCTCGGTAGCACCCCGGGATTCTTCCGGCGTTGAGTGCGTAGAGTACATGGAGTAGAAGGAGTCGCCGAGCCTGGTGAGTACACAAACAACTCACCCCACATGGGGGGAACCGCATCAACAACCCAACTCACAATAATGCACGCAACTACCTCAAAGCCATCACCGGACACCACCACACTCCAAAAGCACGCACATGCCACTAGCGGCTCCATGCCCCATGCACCAAGCAAGGCCATGCCAAGTCACTGGCCACACAAAACACCAACACAAGACAGGATGTCCGTGATGCCGGGAGGGGGGCCTCCAAAACCACATTGTGCAACTCAGAAGCAGACACCAATGCCCTCAGCCCATATGGCCTATGGCAGAGCTATACAAACAGTGTGTCCCGACACTGTACTGTGTCGCCTGCAAATGGCGGCCGCGTCGCAGGATGACATGGGTATGAAGGCCCAATTTGCACATAACAGCAGCTAATGAAGAGGCATCATTGTGAAAGAGTGTCAGCACACACCGCCGCTGCAGCGCAGACTCAGAGACACTCTGCCCAGTGGGGTCCGGGAGAATCTAAACAAAGCCACATGAACAAGCCAATGGCCTTTGAAAGACCTGCAAAGTGTGTGTGCCCAGGAAGCTGGGCTGAGGTGACAGAGGGTGACAGACAGATGGAGGGAGAGGGAGAGAGAGGGAGGGAGACAGAGGGTGACAGAGGGAGACAGACAGAGGGAGGGAGAGGGAGAGAGAGGGAGGGAGACAGAGGGCGACAGAGGGAGACAGACAGAGGGAGGGAGAGGGAGAGAGTGGGAGGGAGACAGAGGGCGACAGAGGGAGACAGACAGAGGGAGGGAGAGGGAGAGAGAGGGAGGGAGAGAGGGAGACAGAGGGAGCCAAAATCACCCTTGGGTGGTGTGGGCATGTCCGCTCATCAGCAGGTGGACTGTGTGCATTTTGACAAGGTCTGGCAGTGCGTGAAACACCCCTCAATTGTTTGGAAAGCACTGGGCCATGTGTCAAACTGTGCACGAGTTGATCCTTGCTGCAGGCACAAACCTAACCTCACACCCAGTATACCCACTCACTGTGTTTGTTAGAACCCAGTCACAAATGCATAAGTTACCTACCTGCATTCTCCAATAGACATGACAAAGCAACATTTGGCCACGTACAGTGCAACACGTAAGTCGGTTCTGCAGCGCTCGCTACGCACGCTCGCTATGCACGCTCGCTACACTGCTGACTGCGTTCCAAACTGATGCAACAACAAAGAGTGTGTCACACATAGGAAAAGTGTTGACAGCTGTGGCCAAGGGACATACCCATGCACCATGCACAATGCACAGGGACTTGCCAAGTACAGACAAGGTAGAGGACACTTGGCCCTGCTGTAGACAGCACAAGGCAAACCTGTGACCACTGTACACTCAAACACCAACTCCACATGCCACCTACCTACCACAGGAACTCACATTCACTGTCATGCCAGCAGGCACCATGAGGGGATCGACACATCACCTGGTAGACCCAATGACAAATCACACCACACCCAACGGCATGCGCGGTCACAGACCCCCCCCCCCCTTACACAAGCACACACCCCCAGGGCAGGCAACGCAAATTGGCACTCCCACAATGGATATGTGACACAACAAGACCAATCCATAGCCAAATAAGCATCTCAACACTCATTAGACAGGCCAAATAACCAGGAGTACATATCAATCTGTCCCCCGCAACATACCCATCCACAAGTGCACTGTGAGAGGAATGCTAGACATATCCAACTACCCAGAGGCACTGTGCCAACTTGAATATGTATGAAACATGGATGACGCATGAAACACCATTAACATTGTCTCTCTCTCACACACAGGGCAACGTCGACAATCTCCCCCCAACACTGGGGGGGAAGAATCACAGGACCAGGCTCGGCGTCACGATGATCCCACCAGCAGCGACGACTCCCACCACACCATGGATGACCCCGACCAACCTGGCCCCTCTGGTGCCAAAGCACCTGCAGCACCTGCGTCAGGTACAACTGTGCCAACCACCACCCCCATTCCTGCCACATCCCAGGATACACACAGGAGCCCTGCTCACACACAATGCAGCCAGTCTGACCAGGAGGGACAAGGTACCCCGGCACCTAGGAGGAGGCAGGCGACCCCGCAAATGCCACCCCTCAGTGGTCCCAGAGACACAATGTGCCCACAACGGCAGGCCAGGCTCAAGTGGGCAGGGGTGGTGGGAGTGGAGGACGGCGGAGGCGCGAACCTGACCAGACAGCTGAGGAACCGGTTATGTCACACGTCCGCAACATCCTGGACACATACCGGCGTGACACCAGGGGCATCAGCCAGGCCGTGGAGGCCCTCAATGAGATTAAGAACATGCAGGCCGAGCAATATGCCAGTCAACAGCAACACCAAGGACGGATGGAGGCAAGACTGGCTGAGCTCGTGGCGGTGCAAACGGACATGACCCGTGTACTCCGTCGGATTGCCAAAAACATGGGCAACCCTCCCTGTGCCACCAGGCGTAGATCCCCACCAGCCACAGGGAGGGATCAGGAGGAGGAGGATTCGTCCAACGGAGCATCACAGACATCGTCACGGCCTGCTTCTGAGGATCCCCGGAGGAAGGTGGGTCGTCCACGCAAAAGACTGTGAGAGTCAGCGGACCATCACCATCTCCCAGGTCACCTGGCCTGGCACCTGGCCCTCTGGCACAACAGCAGCACCTCATCCAATGACATTCTCTGCCACATGGACTTGCTGGTCACTGTCTGACCAATGTTGACAAAGACTGTGGCATGGACTCTGATGACTTCCAATGGCAAGGATCCCAACTCCCCCTGTGAACTTTGGATTACAGACACCCGGCGAGCACCACTTTACATCCCCCAAACACGTACCCCACCACCAATAAAAATCATAGAAATCACGAGATGATGCCGTCATTTTGCATTATTCCATTAAATGTGTGTGTTGGAAAGTCAAACCATGCCTGAGTTTTGAAGTAACTCCAACCATGCATACCCTGGGGTCTGAGTCTGGCACAGGACACACATGGGTCACAATGTGTCATCCAATACAGACATGGAGCACCATACTCACCCGTGATGGGCCCAACCAGCTGAGGGGGTGCCTGCACAACTGTGCGGACAGACCTATTTCGAAGAGCAACAGTCATGCGCAGAGGTCAGGGATCATGTGGAGTGTCCCGGGGTGGGAGTCCCAGGTATGTGTAGCCAGGTGGGAGAACTATGTCCTGCATGCAGGAGTCAGGTGGATGTGGAGAATGGTGGCCAGGCCAAGGTTGAATGCATGGAGATGGCACAATGGGGTCTTGGATGACAGTGCCTCAAGGTTGTGTTGGGGGCGTGGTCGTGGGCTGCATACTGAGTGTGGGCGTGGATTGTGAAGGTCGTCCTGCAGCTGACAGTGATCCATTGCAGCTATCTCTGTTGGACGGTGATGTGGCTGGGTCGGCGGATGTTGAAGCAGAGCAGTGCAGATGCACCCTGGATGTGGACAAGTCTCATGGGAGTTGTAACGTACTTCTCCCTAGATGCAGGGTAGGATTAGACACGGATGTTGTAGTTGACCTGGGGGATGGTCTGGCTTGCCTTGAGGTGGATTGAACTGTGGATCTTGTGCATAATGCACAGTGTGCTGAGGCCTGAGGTACAGATGCTGGTGATCAGCATAGCACATGTGAGCAAGCAGTCCATGATGCACACCAGCTCCTGTGCATGGACCCTGTGTGCCTGTGCAGGGCCCTTGCGGGTGGGACACAAGCAGTTGACCCAGCTGTAAGGGGACAATCCGCAGATGAACACCTCAGTCGTGTACAAGTCCAGCATCAGGTGGCCAACGTGCAGCCATCTGCCAATGGATACCATGCATTATTCAATATGAGAACTGGCAAGGACTGCGTCTTTGGGGAGGGTGAGGAGCACCTGCCTGTCAATGGGACACCAGATGATTATGAGATGCAGTGCGCATGTCATGGTGTAGAGGGGGATCCTGGACACATTGTAGACTGACACGCTGAGACATGATACCTGTGCCATGTGTCCCACAACGACACCAAACTACATGCAGAGGCCTGGAGTACCACTCACATGGCCATGTTGGGGTACAGAGCCAGCTGGGAGTAGGAGGGACATGACCTGGTTGGTGTGACAGGGCCTGGAAGGCGTGCCAGCGCTGTGTAGGCAGCTGGAGTTGCACACTCATTATGCAAAGATGTTGTGTGGGCGATGAGTGCATGCCTGAGTGCATGCAACAGATGTATTGGATGGACATTGCTTGGTGGGTGGCCTCAACATCATGGTGTAGCGTGATGTGGCACATGCAAGGACATGAAGCACGTGCAATGTGCACGTAGCATGTGCAGACGGTCCAGCCTTTCCCAAAGCAACTGTGTCACACACAAGCAGATTACACCAAAATGAATGGGTGGAGGGAGAAAGGGGGGGTGCGTCTTAGAGACGTGTGTGTGAGGGCAAATATAGAAACTCTGTGTGCCCTTGCTGCAGGGCCTGCAGCAGCAGGCGCCATGTCCTGAAAACCATGCCACAAGTTGCACACTAACACAAGCATGTCAGAAAGGACTACTGCAAAAGGTGTATGAGAAGGGAGGAGTGCCTGGTTCAACATGGCACACACACAGACAATGGATGCACATGCAGCAAAGTGGCCGTTGTGGGGACTGAGATGCCAAAATACCTACACAGCCATGTACATCATGCACAATACATATCATAATCCCTGACAAACAGCTTGCATCTTGCTACTCTACACATAGACTCCTATGCACAATCTGTGACAACTATGCCAGACATGCCGCATGCACAGTGGCAATAGACCTGCATTGACAGAGATGAGGCACCTTGGAGGCTGAGGGACACCTTTATTAGTCATGTTTGCCAGAAGGCAAATGCATCTATATTAACAGATGCACAGGTCATGTGGATGAACATGTGGAACCTACACTGGCACCCCCCTTTGCACCACAGATGCAGGAAACCCATAGAACTGGCACACAAGTGACGAGTTTGAGGCAAACACCCCGTGCTGCTCACGGAGAGGCTGCAATTCACCATTGAGCCACTAATGGGGATGTCCCACACTATGTCAACCCGGTGCATCCCGTATGTTTCCAAGGGCAGTGTTACACACATTGATGCCTTCATCCCAATCCACAATCACATTACAGATGACTGTCACCAAGTGTGACTATCAATTCAGGTGAATCCAGCTTCATGTCATGTGCCCCATGGTGATTCTACATGTATGCTAAGTAATCAAACATGAACAGGAGCAGTGCACACACATTCCAAACAAATAGCACACCCAAAAAGCCGTGGTGCATCCCTTACCCTCACACGCGTGTACGGACCATATCCCTATGGCGTACACCTACGGCAACACAACCATCATGATGCGGACCCTACACACGCGTGTACGGACCGTATCCCTATGGCGTACGCCTACGGCAACACAACCATCGTGATGCGGACCCCACACACGCCTGTACGGACCGTATCCCTATGGCGTATGCCTACGGCAACACAACCATAGTGATACGGACCCTACACATGCGTGTACGGACCGTATCCCTATGGCGTACGCCTACGGCAACACAACCATAGTGATGCGGACCCTACACACGCGTGTATGGACCGCATCACGGGAGTGGTGGTGCCCTAGGGGCATGGAACGCACCGTACCTGTGTGTGTATAGTGAAATTACATGGGGGACACATGAGGGACAAGTATAAGGGCCTAAATGCATGCTGGTTGTCATGGAGACCGAGTTTCAAGTTCAAATTTTTTCATCAGGTGGCCAGCAAAAGTCAGTTGGAGACAATATACTATGTTGCAAAGTGGTTGTTGACTTGACATCATGCTCAATTTTTAAACCATGCAAAGCCCCTCACTGGGGTAGGTTTAAAGGGATTGGAGGAAACAAGGATGCAAATGAGATTGACCAATCACTCTGTACTCCTGTAAATGAAACAGGCCAGCAAGGCAAATATAAGGCAGCCAGGTCCCATGAGAGAGCACTTGCCTGCACAACCTTTCATTCCACACCACTGCTGCTGCTCGTGATTCCTCTGGCACCATGTCCAGGTCTGTGGAGAGGGCCCAGCCATTCACCCTGGAGGAGAATGTGGCATTGCTGGATGTCATCCTCCCACAGTACCCCAGCCTGTATGGGAGACCAGGGGAGCAGGTGAGTGCTGACTCCACTAGCTTAGACTGTGCCCCTTTTTTGTGACTGTCACGTCTGGCATTGTGTCCAGGTGTGACAGACATGCAATGTTGTTTAGAGTGGGTCCCAGGGGGGGAATGCCTCATGTCTCCTATGCAGAGCATGCTGTGGTGCATGTCTGCACTCCTCACTTGCATAGTGCTTACTGTGACAATCACTGCATGGTGCATGCCACATTCAGCCGGGCTAATCCACTTGGGAAGGTTGTTTCTACAGCCCTGATGTGATTCTGTGTTCCCCCCAGTGTGACAGGTGACTGTACCCACAGATGTGTGTGAGTTGAGTGTACCTGTGGTGAGAGTGTCCAAATGATGTGTTCGTCCCCTGGACATTGGTGTGTGTATAAGTCCCCTGTCATGTGGGTGAGTGTCCATGTGGAGTGTTACCGCCCAGATGCATGAGGGATGCATATACCATACCCATCTGATGTGAGCAGGGAGCAGTGCTGTGTGTCTGACGTGCCAGGCTAGCCCAACACCTGTGACACCCCCCAGTCAAGTGACACATGTGCAGAGTGAGGTTTGTACCCGCAGTTGCCAATGGCAGGTGATTGTCCTGTGCCTGTGTGTGTCTGTGTACTCTGCTGAGGTTGCGTCAGTGGCCTGGGGCATGTGACTGCTTTGAGGTGCTGCACATAATCCTGGTGTAGCTTGTGATGCACAGTGTGAGCCATGCTCATTGATTCTGTCGCACACCTCATGGCACCTGTGTACTTTAAAAGCCACGTAGTGCATTTTGCGTTCCCGAGAGGATAATGTCGCTATGACAAAGGTGCAATGAGTTGGCTGCATACTATGCCCTGTTCACACCTGCCAAATTATTAAAATGTGTGTCTCTGTGACATGTAGCAGGTGTATTGATGTTTGTCATCCTCACAGGTAGGCACCTATGCCAAGGGGGAGATCTGGAAGGCGGCTGTCAGGGCCATGAGGTCGGTGGAGGGTCGGAAGCGGCGCCTGGCCCAGGTGAGGAAACGCTGGCAGGATATCCGGTGCTGGACCAGGAGGATCACACAATAGAGAAAAAACAGTATGGAGGAACCAATAAAGCGAAATTATTTGCAGAAGGACACTTTTAATTATCCTTTCGTGTGTATATGAATTCACATCTCATTTTTTCATTTTTTGCTGGGCGTATGCAACAAACATATATTTACACAACACAACCTATGTACATAAAATGAAAATACGCTACTGTTCAAAAACAGATTTTTTGATTAGGGTTCCACCTTTCAATAGTGTGGACATCCAGAGGGCATATACATTGCATAGGAAAAAAACATATCTCCACAAATTCAAAAGCAATGCAAAGTTCAAAAAGTCCCAACACATTCCAATTTTTTAGGGGCACCTCTATGAAACCAAACTGGACCAGGAGGATCACCCGGGTCCTGCTGGGGGACTCACCACCACGCCCCCACGGCAGGCGTTGCCGACTGACCCACCTAATGAAGCGTGTCCTGGCGGTGGTCTTCCCTGACTTGGATAGGCGCTTACTGGAGAACCAGCTGCAGGAAGGGGGTAGTTACATGTGTGTTTGTTGTGTGTCACCAGCTTTTGGAAGTGCACAGTTGCATGGATACACTGCCAGGGTTTAAATGTGCAGTGCATATCCTGTTCCACAAAGTCAACCCGTGCTGTTCTTCCTCCCTTCCCCTCCTTGACATGTGTTCCCGGGGCAGTGGGTAGTCACTCTTGCACAAGGTTATCTAGGCTGGCAGTTAATCCAAGTGCCCAATGCTTGCAACATCATGTGTGGGGGTGGTGTGTTACATGTGTTGTGAGCTTGCCTGTGCCCTGGCCAGTTCAGTCATTGTGGGGTCCATGTTAGTTGGCACTGCTGCTGAGTCCCGACACAGGAGTGTGTCTTTAAAGTGTAATGCCTTACAGCATGCATGACCAATGTTGTGCCCTCAGACATGATGTGCATGAGTGTGAGATATGCATAGTGCAGGGACGGTCGTTTCTGTTGCAGTCATATCCATACAGGACCATGGAGGAGTGTGGCCACTATAGTCCCCTGGGGCACCTTTTCCTAGGTATCATGTGTGTCATCCAACACTGTGGACATTCTCTGTGTCTTCAGCATAGGTTGGGCTCTGTGGCATTGTACCCTGGCCTAATTTGTATTTACGTAAAGTGTGCTACATGTGTCCACTGTACAGGGTGACCCAATTTGGCTTGTGCATACTCACAGTGGTCAGTGCCTGTGTGTCTTGGTACAACTATCTGATGATGGTTGTTTGTCAATTATATGTGTGGACAGGCGCACAAGGGGTACTTTGTGTACACTCAGGATTTATTGAAGGGCATGTTTCTAATCCCCGAGTAGGAGGTGTAAGTACTTCCTCTGTCTCAATCACATTGTCTCAGGTAGGGTGGGGTTTGTGCAGGGAAGGCCTACATGTCCTAACCTTATGTCTCCTTGCCTTGTGATGATTGTCTGAACATACACTCAACATGCAGTGACCCAGTCATGTTGGGCATGGTTTCATGTATTTGCTAAGCAGCATGTGCCAAAAGTTAGGAGACATGGTTCCTGCTCATCCCTTTTTTGGCAACGGTGTGTGGTCCAGATGCTGTGCTTGACTGTCCCCAGAGACTGGCTCCTCTGTCTAATTTGATATCAAGTCATTTGCTGTTGTGTCATGCTCTCCATTGTTTCCCAGTGGCATGGTGGGTCAACCAACTGTGTGGTGCAGGGCCTACATATTTACAGAGTATTGTAGATGTTACTCATGTTGTTTTTCATGCTATGCACTGTGACCTATGTAGTTTTGATTCATGTGTCATATGTATAGAGGTGTCTGATTATTCCTGTCTCTTCACCTTGCCCACAGCATCGTCGGGGGAAAACCGAGGGAGACACTGGCACGGACCTTGAGGAGGGATCCAGCACCGGTGCCACCAGTGCCGGCGAGTCTGGCGCAGCGAGTGGCACGGAGGCCGAGGGGAGTGAGGCGGCGGACCTGTCGAGTCCCACCACCGACTATGACGCTGACGGATCTGAGGTTGAGCTCCCAGAGGGGGCGGAGGCTGCTCCCAGAGCTGAAAGCAGCACTCCATCTCTCGCCACCCCCTCCATTCCCATCACCGGCCTCCCACTTGCTCGGGTCCCTTCCCTCAGTGCTAGGCGACAACATGTCTCCTTCGTGCCAGGCACCGCACCCCCTGCCCCTGTCTCCCCTGCTGCCGTCAATGCCGAGTCTGTGGACATTCTGCGGCAGTTGCAGGTTGGTCAGACATCACAGCTTAATGTCCTCCATGGCCACACCAGACTGCTGACACAGATGGTGACGTACATGGAGGGCATGTCAGCAGTGATGTCGGACCAACGGAGGTTGCTGAGGTCCATAGACTCGTCACTGACTGCAGCAGTGGACTCCAGCAGCGCTCCGTCCCCCCCTACCCCTGCACCATCCACACTTACCACTCCCATGCCTGTCCCATGCACACCCAGACGTCCCCATGCACGCACCCCACCAGACACAGGCAGCACACCACCAGGGAAGGCCAAGCGCCCACCTCCTGTCACGCACACACAGGGGAAAGTAGGCACAGCCACTGGGTCGGGGGGCAAACCGCAGCCACGCAGCCACAGTGGGAGTGCGCAGTCCTCACAACCCACTTCCTCCAAAACCACTCCCCTTAGCTCTCCTGGCCAACTGTCAGATAAGGAGTCCTTCGTGGCCAGTGTGTCCCTCAGCCCCAGTGTGGCACCACCCCGCAAGCGGTGGAGGCAGTGCCCGGCCAGGGTAGTTGAGTCCCCCCCCTTGTCCACACCCTCCCCCAGTAGCGTTGCAACCCATCCCTCCGACCCCCACCCCCTCCTTGGGGCCTGTGGTTCATTCGGGTGCAGGGGAGACGCTGGAAGACCTTGCGACCATGTGCAGCGCCATCCTAACCACCACCTTTGGCGCTGCCCCACCCCCTGTGGTGGAGTCGTCCGTCCCTGCACCCACGACACCTACCCTTGCCCCTCCTGTCCCTGCGGTGCCTGGTCCTTCCCCCCCACATGATGCCCCCCCTTCTGTGGATGATATGGAAGTGTGAACTGTGCAGGCAAGCTAGGGGAGAGGCGTCCCCAAGTGTCCCCCACAAGGACTTTGCACATGGCCTGGCCTATGGGCCCCGTATATAGTTGACATTTCTTTACCTATGATTTTTCATGCTGAATAAAGCATTTTGTTTTTCATTTGCACACAAATGCTTTACTGGTCTTGCTGTTGGTGGTGCTGCTCCATGATTTGCGGTGGTGATAATGTGTTATGTGTCTGGGAAATGTTGTAGTGTGTTGCTCATGGGGTGTACCCTGGTATCTGTGTGCCATCACAAGGTATCTGCAAAAAATATTTGGTCATGTAAGCTCTTACTGTATGGTGACATTGTCCCAAGGTGTGCTCCTTCCTGTGTGGACTCTGACATCTTCCCTGCAGAGTGTTTCCCAATTGTTGTGCTGAGCTCTGTCTACATTGCCTGGGTGTGTGACGGATCCCTTCAACTTTGGACATGCGTGCTCGGCAATGTCTCCACCTGCATCATTTGTGGCATCCTTGGTGGTCACTGTACTTTTGTATGGAGTATATTGACATGACTTCATGTGGACATGTTCCCTTTACGCACTATGCATGTGTGTACTCCCAGCCGCGCACACGTGTGTTAAGTGTTCTGCAGGGTCTTTGGCCACCTGTCTGACAGTTGTGGGCATTGTATCTGTGGGTACTCCACCCTTCTCTTTCCATGGGAGGCACCAACTTGTTGGCTGCCCCAACACCTGTACATTCCTATCAGTCCTGGAATGTGTGTGACAGTGTGTGTTCCCTTTGGGTCTCTTAGTTTAGTAGGGTGGCACATGAATATACAGTCTTGTTGCATGCTCTCAGTGTGTGTATTGTGCTGCCAGTGCCAGGGGTGGGTAAGCATGTGTCATATGTCATCACACCCACATGTGGTGTGTCATGCAGTGGGGGATGGACATCCACCCTCATGGGAGTAGGACACTGCTGTCAGTGATGTGTTGGCATGCCACTCTCAATATAGTCACACTTTGTGTATGCCTTCATGCACCCATGGAGTGTTGCTACTTGTAGGATGGTGTACACACCACCATGTCTCTGTCCACTGCTGGGAGGACTCTGCACCCACCCCTCCTGTGTCTGGGCACTGCTGGGAGGATTCTGCACCCACCCCTCATATGTCTGGGCACTGCTGGGAGGACTCTGCACCCACCCCTCCTGTGTCTGGGCACTGCTGGGAGGACACTGCACCCACCCCTCATATGTCTGTGCACTGCTGGGAGGACTCTGCACCCACCCCTCATATGTCTCGGCACTGCTGGGAGGACTCTGCACCCACCCCTCCTGTGTCTGGGCACTGCTGGGAGTGATAGGCACCCACCCCTCATATGTCTGGGCACTGCTGGGAGGACTCTGCACCCACCCCTCCTGTGTCTGGGCACTGCTAGGAGTGATAGGCACCCACCCCTCATATGTCTGGGCACTGCTGGGAGGACTCTGCACCCACCCCTCCTGTGTCTGGACACTGCTGGGAGTGATAGGCACCCACCCCTCATATGTCTCGGCACTGCTGGGAGGACTCTGCACCCACCCCTCCTGTGTCTGGGCACTGCTGGGAGTGATAGGCACCCACCCCTCATATGTCTGGGCACTGCTGGGAGGACTCTGCACCCACCCCTCCTGTGTCTGGGCACTGCTGGGAGGACTCTGCACCCACCCCTCATATGTCTGGGCACTGCTGGGAGGACTCTGCACCCACCCCTCATATGTCTGTGCACTGCTGGGAGGACTCTGCACCCACCCCTCCTGTGTCTGGGCACTGCTGGGAGGACTCTGCACCCACCCCTCCTATGTCTGGGCACTGCTGGGAGGACTCTGCACCCACCCCTCCTGTGTCTGGGCACTGCTGGGAGGACTCTGCATCCACCCCTCCTGTGTCTGGGCACTGCTGGGAGTGATAGGCACCCACCCCTCATATGTCTGGGCACTGCTGGGAGGACTCTGCACCCACCCCTCCTGTGTCTGGGCACTGCTGGGAGTGATAGGCACCCACCCCTCATATGTCTGGGCACTGCTGGGAGGACTCTGCACCCACCCCTCATATGTCTGGGCACTGCTGGGAGGACTCTGCACCCACCCCTCCTGTGTCTGGGCACTGCTGGGAGTGATAGGCACCCACCCCTCCTATGTCTGGGCACTGCTGGGAGGACTCTGCACCCACCCCTCCTGTGTCTGGGCACTGCTGGGAGGACTCTGCACCCACCCCTCATATGTCTGGGCACTGCTGGGAGGACTCTGCACCCACCCCTCCTGTGTCTGGGCACTGCTGGGAGGACTCTGCACCCACCCCTCATATGTCTGGGCACTGCTGGGAGGACTCTGCACCCACCCCTCATACGTCTGGGCACTGCTGGGAGGACTCTGCACCCACCCCTCCTGTGCCTGGGCACTGCTGGGAGGACTCTGCACCCACCCCTCCTGTGTCTGGGCACTGCTGGGGGCTGATGGCCACACACCCCTATGTGTCTGTCCACTGGCATGGTACGACCCGTACCCACGCTCTTGAGGCGTGGGTACGGGCCGTACTCCTACGGCACCCCAACAATGGTGGTACGGCCCGTACCCATGCCTTTGGGACGTGGGTACGGGCCGTACCGCCATTGTTGGGGTGACGTAGGGGTACGGCCCGTACCCATGCTCATAAGGCGTGGGTACGGGCCGTTCCCCTATGGCACCCCAACAATGGCTGTACAGCTCCCACCCATGCCTTTGGGACTTGGGTACGGCCCATACCGCCATTGTTGGGGTGATGTAGGGGTGGGCGTGGTACAACCTGTACCCACGCACTAAAGGTGTGGGTACAGGCCGTACCCCTATGGCACCCCAACAATGGCGGTACGGCCCGTACCCACGTCCCACAGGCATGGGTACGGGCCGTACCACCATTGTTGGGGAGACGTAGGGGTACGGCCCGTACCCACATCCAAAAGGCATGGGTACAGGTCGTACCACGCCCACCCCTACGTCACCCCAACAATGGCGGTACGGCCCGTACCCATGCCTGTGGGACGTGGGTACGGGCCGTACCCCTACGGCACCCCAACAATGGGTATGGCCCGTACCCACGTCCCACAGGCATGGGTACGGGCCGTACCACCATTGTTGTTGAGACCCATACCCACGCTCTTGAGGCGTGGGTACGGGCCGTACCCCTACGGCACCCCAACAATGGTGGTACGGCCCGTACCCATGCCTTTGGGACGTGGGTACGGGCCGTACCGCCATTGTTGGGGTGACGTAGGGGTACGGCCCGTACCCACGCACATAAGGCGTGGGTACGGGCCGTACCCCTATGGCACCCCAACAATGGCTGTACAGCTCCCACCCATGCCTTTGGGACTTGGGTACGGCCCATACCGCCATTGTTGGGGTGATGTAGGGGTGGGCGTGGTACAACCTGTACCCACGCACTAAAGGTGTGGGTACGGGCCGTACCCCTATGGCACCCCAACAATGGCGGTACGGCCCGTACCCACGTCCCACAGGCATGGGTACGGGCCGTACCACCATTGTTGGGGAGACGTAGGGGTACAGCCCGTACCCACGTCCCAAAGGCATGGGTACGGGTCGTACCACGCCCACCCCTACGTCACCCCAACAATGGCGGTACGGCCCGTACCCATGCCTGTGGGACGTGGGTACGGGCCGTACCCCTACGGCACCCCAACAATGGCGGTACGGCCCGTACCCACGTCCCACAGGCCTTGGTGGAGGTGCCCCCGCCCCCCGAAGTGACCAGGCCCTGGGGGTCAGGTATGTACAGGGCATGTATGGATTTTGACTTGGGTGGGGGTTCTGTTTCTTGCCCCTGCCCCCCCCCTTTGCCCCTGGGTGTTGTTCTGACCTCCTGCGGCGTCTGCGTTGGTTCCTGTACTCCAGGTGGACTGCTATGAGGGCCGGGATGACACGTAGGTTGGGGTCCATGGCTGTCCGACGCTTAAAGGTGCTCCTTCTGCGCGTCGTCCTGATTTCCCGGCAGTTTTTGGCTGCCGTAAAATATTATCCATGCGGAGAGACTTGGGCACGAATCGTACTTGCTGGTTCGTGAAACGCTGCCTGACTCCGTCCGGACGTCACGTCCGCGGTGTCCTGGATCCGATTTGTATGTTATTTTTTGCCGGTCGGTGTTTTGTATGATTCGTACGGAAATGGTGTTTCCGTACGAATCGTACTTGCGGGTTTGTAAGGTATTTTTTCCGGGTTCGGGTCGGACGGAGAAAACGCTCCGTCCGACGATTCGTACCCGGTTTTTCCAGGATCGGAATCGACACCTAAGTTGTCAAAACAAATGGTTGGAGACAATATACTATGTTGCAAAGTGGTTGTTGACTTGACATCATGCTCAATTTTTAAACCATGCAAAGCCCCTCACTGGGGTAGGTTTAAAGGGATTGGAGGAAACAAGGATGCAAATGAGATTGACCAATCACTCTGTACTCCTGTAAATGAAACAGGCCAGCAAGGCAAATATAAGGCAGCCAGGTCCCATGAGAGAGCACTTGCCTGCACAACCTTTCATTCCACACCACTGCTGCTGCTCGTGATTCCTCTGGCACCATGTCCAGGTCTGTGGAGAGGGCCCAGCCATTCACCCTGGAGGAGAATGTGGCATTGCTGGATGTCATCCTCCCACAGTACCCCAGCCTGTATGGGAGACCAGGGGAGCAGGTGAGTGCTGACTCCACTAGCTTAGACTGTGCCCCTTTTTTGTGACTGTCACGTCTGGCATTGTGTCCAGGTGTGACAGACATGCAATGTTGTTTAGAGTGGGTCCCAGGGGGGGAATGCCTCATGTCTCCTATGCAGAGCATGCTGTGGTGCATGTCTGCACTCCTCACTTGCATAGTGCTTACTGTGACAATCACTGCATGGTGCATGCCACATTCAGCCGGGCTAATCCACTTGGGAAGGTTGTTTCTACAGCCCTGATGTGATTCTGTGTTCCCCCCAGTGTGACAGGTGACTGTACCCACAGATGTGTGTGAGTTGAGTGTACCTGTGGTGAGAGTGTCCAAATGATGTGTTCGTCCCCTGGACATTGGTGTGTGTATAAGTCCCCTGTCATGTGGGTGAGTGTCCATGTGGAGTGTTACCGCCCAGATGCATGAGGGATGCATATACCATACCCATCTGATGTGAGCAGGGAGCAGTGCTGTGTGTCTGACGTGCCAGGCTAGCCCAACACCTGTGACACCCCCCAGTCAAGTGACACATGTGCAGAGTGAGGTTTGTACCCGCAGTTGCCAATGGCAGGTGATTGTCCTGTGCCTGTGTGTGTCTGTGTACTCTGCTGAGGTTGCGTCAGTGGCCTGGGGCATGTGACTGCTTTGAGGTGCTGCACATAATCCTGGTGTAGCTTGTGATGCACAGTGTGAGCCATGCTCATTGATTCTGTCGCACACCTCATGGCACCTGTGTACTTTAAAAGCCACGTAGTGCATTTTGCGTTCCCGAGAGGATAATGTCGCTATGACAAAGGTGCAATGAGTTGGCTGCATACTATGCCCTGTTCACACCTGCCAAATTATTAAAATGTGTGTCTCTGTGACATGTAGCAGGTGTATTGATGTTTGTCATCCTCACAGGTAGGCACCTATGCCAAGGGGGAGATCTGGAAGGCGGCTGTCAGGGCCATGAGGTCGGTGGAAGGTCGGAAGCGGCGCCTGGCCCAGGTGAGGAAACGCTGGCAGGATATCCGGTGCTGGACCAGGAGGATCACACAATAGAGAAAAAACAGTATGGAGGAACCAATAAAGCGAAATTATTTGCAGAAGGACACTTTTAATTATCCTTTCGTGTGTATATAAATTCACATCTCATTTTTTCATTTTTTGCTGGGCGTATGCAACAAACATATATTTACACAACACAACCTATGTACATAAAATGAAAATACGCTACTGTTCAAAAACAGATTTTTTGATTAGGGTTCCACCTTTCAATAGTGTGGACATCCAGAGGGCATATACATTGCATAGGAAAAAAACATATCTCCACAAATTCAAAAGCAATGCAAAGTTCAAAAAGTCCCAACACATTCCAATTTTTTAGGGGCACCTCTATGAAACCAAACTGGACCAGGAGGATCACCCGGGTCCTGCTGGGGGACTCACCACAATGCCCCCACGGCAGGCGTCGCCGACTGACCCACCTAATGAAGCGTGTCCTGGCGGTGGTCTTCCCTGACTTGGATAGGCGCTTACTGGAGAACCAGCTGCAGGAAGGGGGTAGGTACATGTGTGTTTGTTGTGTGTCACCAGCTTTTGGAAGTGCACAGTTGCATGGATACACTGCCAGGGTTTAAATGTGCAGTGCATATCCTGTTCCACAAAGTCAACCCGTGCTGTTCTTCCTCCCTTCCCCTCCTTGACATGTGTTCCCGGGGCAGTGGGTAGTCACTCTTGCACAAGGTTATCTAGGCTGGCAGTTAATCCAAGTGCCCAATGCTTGCAACATCATGTGTGGGGGTGGTGTGTTACATGTGTTGTGAGCTTGCCTGTGCCCTGGCCAGTTCAGTCATTGTGGGGTCCATGTTAGTTGGCACTGCTGCTGAGTCCCGACACAGGAGTGTGTCTTTAAAGTGTAATGCCTTACAGCATGCATGACCAATGTTGTGCCCTCAGACATGATGTGCATGAGTGTGAGATATGCATAGTGCAGGGACGGTCGTTTCTGTTGCAGTCATATCCATACAGGACCATGGAGGAGTGTGGCCACTATAGTCCCCTGGGGCACCTTTTCCTAGGTATCATGTGTGTCATCCAACACTGTGGACATTCTCTGTGTCTTCAGCATAGGTTGGGCTCTGTGGCATTGTACCCTGGCCTAATTTGTATTTACGTAAAGTGTGCTACATGTGTCCACTGTACAAGGTGACCCAATTTGGCTTGTGCATACTCACAGTGGTCAGTGCCTGTGTGTCTTGGTACAACTATCTGATGATGGTTGTTTGTCAATTATATGTGTGGACAGGCGCACAAGGGGTACTTTGTGTACACTCAGGATTTATTGAAGGGCATGTTTCTAATCCCCGAGTAGGAGGTGTAAGTACTTCCTCTGTCTCAATCACATTGTCTCAGGTAGGGTGGGGTTTGTGCAGGGAAGGCCTACATGTCCTAACCTTATGTCTCCTTGCCTTGTGATGATTGTCTGAACATACACTCAACATGCAGTGACCCAGTCATGTTGGGCATGGTTTCATGTATTTGCTAAGCAGCATGTGCCAAAAGTTAGGAGACATGGTTCCTGCTCATCCCTTTTTTGGCAACGGTGTGTGGTCCAGATGCTGTGCTTGACTGTCCCCAGAGACTGGCTCCTCTGTCTAATTTGATATCAAGTCATTTGCTGTTGTGTCATGCTCTCCATTGTTTCCCAGTGGCATGGTGGGTCAACCAACTGTGTGGTGCAGGGCCTACATATTTACAGAGTATTGTAGATGTTACTCATGTTGTTTTTCATGCTATGCACTGTGACCTATGTAGTTTTGATTCATGTGTCATATGTATAGAGGTGTCTGATTATTCCTGTCTCTTCACCTTGCCCACAGCATCGTCGGGGGAAAACCGAGGGAGACACTGGCACGGACCTTGAGGAGGGATCCAGCACCGGTGCCACCAGTGCCGGCGAGTCTGGCGCAGCGAGTGGCACGGAGGCCGAGGGGAGTGAGGCGGCGGACCTGTCGAGTCCCACCACCGACTATGACGCTGACGGATCTGAGGCTGAGCTCCCAGAGGGGGCGGAGGCTGCTCCCAGAGCTGAAAGCAGCACTCCATCTCTCGCCGCCCCCTCCATTCCCATCACCGGCCTCCCACTTGCTCGGGTCCCTTCCCTCAGTGCTAGGCGACAACATGTCTCCTTCGTGCCAGGCACCGCACCCCCTGCCCCTGTCTCCCCTGCTGCCGTCAATGCCGAGTCTGTGGACATTCTGCAGCAGTTGCAGGTTGGTCAGACATCACAGCTTAATGTCCTCCATGGCCACACCAGACTGCTGACACAGATGGTGACGTACATGGAGGGCATGTCAGCAGTGATGTCGGACCAACGGAGGTTGCTGAGGTCCATAGACTCGTCACTGACTGCAGCAGTGGACTCCAGCAGCGCTCCGTCCCCCCCTACCCCTGCACCATCCACACTTACCACTCCCATGCCTGTCCCATGCACACCCAGACGTCCCCATGCACGCACCCCACCAGACACAGGCAGCACACCACCAGGGAAGGCCAAGCGCCCACCTCCTGTCACGCACACACAGGGGAAAGTAGGCACAGCCACTGGGTCAGGGGGCAAACCGCAGCCACGCAGCCACAGTGGGAGTGCGCAGTCCTCACAACCCACTTCCTCCAAAACCACTCCCCTTAGCTCTCCTGGCCAACTGTCAGATAAGGAGTCCTTCGTGGCCAGTGTGTCCCTCAGCCCCAGTGTGGCACCACCCCGCAAGCGGTGGAGGCAGTGCCCGGCCAGGGTAGTTGAGTCCCCCCCCCTGTCCACACCCTCCCCCAGTAGCGCTGCAACCCATCCCTCCGACCCCCACCCCCTCCTTGGGGCCTGTGGTTCATTCGGGTGCAGGGGAGACGCTGGAAGACCTTGCGACCATGTGCAGCGCCATCCTAACCACCACCTTTGGCGCTGCCCCACCCCCTGTGGTGGAGTCGTCCGTCCCTGCACCCACGACACCTACCCTTGCCCCTCCTGTCCCTGCGGTGCCTGGTCCTTCCCCCCCACATGATGCCCCCCCTTCTGTGGATGATATGGAAGTGTGAACTGTGCAGGCAAGCTAGGGGAGAGGCGTCCCCAAGTGTCCCCCACAAGGACTTTGCACATGGCCTGGCCTATGGGCCCCGTATATAGTTGACATTTCTTTACCTATGATTTTTCATGCTGAATAAAGCATTTTGTTTTTCATTTGCACACAAATGCTTTACTGGTCTTGCTGTTGGTGGTGCTGCTCCATGATTTGCGGTGGTGATAATGTGTTATGTGTCTGGGAAATGTTGTAGTGTGTTGCTCATGGGGTGTACCCTGGTATCTGTGTGCCATCACAAGGTATCTGCAAAAAATATTTGGTCATGTAAGCTCTTACTGTATGGTGACATTGTCCCAAGGTGTGCTCCTTCCTGTGTGGACTCTGACATCTTCCCTGCAGAGTGTTTCCCAATTGTTGTGCTGAGCTCTGTCTACATTGCCTGGGTGTGTGACGGATCCCTTCAACTTTGGACATGCGTGCTCGGCAATGTCTCCACCTGCATCATTTGTGGCATCCTTGGTGGTCACTGTAATTTTGTATGGAGTATATTGACATGACTTCATGTGGACATGTTCCCTTTACGCACTATGCATGTGTGTACTCCCAGCCGCGCACACGTGTGTTAAGTGTTCTGCAGGGTCTTTGGCCACCTGTCTGACAGTTGTGGGCATTGTATCTGTGGGTACTCCACCCTTCTCCTTCCATGGGAGGCACCAACTTGTTGGCTGCCCCAACACCTGTACATTCCTATCAGTCCTGGAATGTGTGTGACAGTGTGTGTTCCCTTTGGGTCTCTTAGTTTAGTAGGGTGGCACATGAATATACAGTCTTGTTGCATGCTCTCAGTGTGTGTATTGTGCTGCCAGTGCCAGGGGTGGGTAAGCATGTGTCATATGTCATCACACCCACATGTGGTGTGTCATGCAGTGGGGGATGGACATCCACCCTCATGGGAGTAGGACACTGCTGTCAGTGATGTGTTGGCATGCCACTCTCAATATAGTCACACTTTGTGTATGCCTTCATGCACCCATGGAGTGTTGCTACTTGTAGGATGGTGTACACACCACCATGTCTCTGTCCACTGCTGGGAGGACTCTGCACCCACCCCTCCTGTGTCTGGGCACTGCTGGGAGGATTCTGCACCCACCCCTCATATGTCTGGGCACTGCTGGGAGGACTCTGCACCCACCCCTCCTGTGTCTGGGCACTGCTTGGAGGACACTGCACCCACCCCTCATATGTCTGTGCACTGCTGGGAGGACTCTGCACCCACCCCTCATATGTCTCGGCACTGCTGGGAGGACTCTGCACCCACCCCTCCTGTGTCTGGGCACTGCTGGGAGTGATAGGCACCCCCCCCTCATATGTCTGAGCACTGCTGGGAGGACTCTGCACCCACCCCTCCTGTGTCTGGGCACTGCTAGGAGTGATAGGCACCCACCCCTCATATGTCTGGGCACTGCTGGGAGGACTCTGCACCCACCCCTCCTGTGTCTGGACACTGCTGGGAGTGATAGGCACCCACCCCTCATATGTCTCGGCACTGCTGGGAGGACTCTGCACCCACCCCTCCTGTGTCTGGGCACTGCTGGGAGTGATAGGCACCCACCCCTCATATGTCTGGGCACTGCTGGGAGGACTCTGCACCCACCCCTCCTGTGTCTGGGCACTGCTGGGAGGACTCTGCACCCACCCCTCATATGTCTGGGCACTGCTGGGAGGACTCTGCACCCACCCCTCATATGTCTGTGCACTGCTGGGAGGACTCTGCACCCACCCCTCCTGTGTCTGGGCACTGCTGGGAGGACTCTGCACCCACCCCTCCTATGTCTGGGCACTGCTGGGAGGACTCTGCACCCACCCCTCCTGTGTCTGGGCACTGCTGGGAGGACTCTGCATCCACCCCTCCTGTGTCTGGGCACTGCTGGGAGTGATAGGCACCCACCCCTCATATGTCTGGGCACTGCTGGGAGGACTCTGCACCCACCCCTCCTGTGTCTGGGCACTGCTGGGAGTGATAGGCACCCACCCCTCATATGTCTGGGCACTGCTGGGAGGACTCTGCACCCACCCCTCATATGTCTGGGCACTGCTGGGAGGACTCTGCACCCACCCCTCCTGTGTCTGGGCACTGCTGGGAGTGATAGGCACCCACCCCTCCTATGTCTGGGCACTGCTGGGAGGACTCTGCACCCACCCCTCCTGTGTCTGGGCACTGCTGGGAGGACTCTGCACCCACCCCTCATATGTCTGGGCACTGCTGGGAGGACTCTGCACCCACCCCTCCTGTGTCTGGGCACTGCTGGGAGGACTCTGCACCCACCCCTCATATGTCTGGGCACTGCTGGGAGGACTCTGCACCCACCCCTCATACGTCTGGGCACTGCTGGGAGGACTCTGCACCCACCCCTCCTGTGCCTGGGCACTGCTGGGAGGACTCTGCACCCACCCCTCCTGTGTCTGGGCACTGCTGGGGCTGATGGCCACACACCCCTATGTGTCTGTCCACTGGCATGGTACGACCCGTACCCACGCTCTTGAGGCGTGGGTACGGGCCGTACTCCTACGGCACCCCAACAATGGTGGTACGGCCCGTACCCATGCCTTTGGGACGTGGGTACGGGCCGTACCGCCATTGTTGGGGTGACGTAGGGGTACGGCCCGTACCCATGCTCATAAGGCGTGGGTACGGGCCGTTCCCCTATGGCACCCCAACAATGGCTGTACAGCTCCCACCCATGCCTTTGGGACTTGGGTACGGCCCATACCGCCATTGTTGGGGTGATGAAGGGGTGGGCGTGGTACAACCTGTACCCACGCACTAAAGGTGTGGGTACAGGCCGTACCCCTATGGCACCCCAACAATGGCGGTACGGCCCGTACCCACGTCCCACAGGCATGGGTACGGGCCGTACCACCATTGTTGGGGAGACGTAGGGGTACGGCCCGTACCCACATCCCAAAGGCATGGGTACAGGTCGTACCACGCCCACCCCTACGTCACCCCAACAATGGCGGTACGGCCCGTACCCATGCCTGTGGGACGTGGGTACGGGCCGTACCCCTACGGCACCCCAACAATGGGTATGGCCCGTACCCACGTCCCACAGGCATGGGTACGGGCCGTACCACCATTGTTGTTGAGACCCATACCCACGCTCTTGAGGCGTGGGTATGGGCCGTACCCCTACGGCACCCCAACAATGGTGGTACGGCCCGTACCCATGCCTTTGGGACGTGGGTACGGGCCGTACCGCCATTGTTGGGGTGACGTAGGGGTACGGCCCATACCCACGCACATAAGGCGTGGGTACAGGCCGTACCCCTATGGCACCCCAACAATGGCTGTACAGCTCCCACCCATGCCTTTGGGACTTGGGTACGGCCCATACCGCCATTGTTGGGGTGATGTAGGGGTGGGCGTGGTACAACCTGTACCCACGCACTAAAGGTGTGGGTACGGGCCGTACCCCTATGGCACCCCAACAATGGCGGTACGGCCCGTACCCACGTCCCACAGGCATGGGTACGGGCCGTACCACCATTGTTGGGGAGACGTAGGGGTACAGCCCGTACCCACGTCCCAAAGGCATGGGTACGGGTCGTACCACGCCCACCCCTACGTCACCCCAACAATGGCGGTACGGCCCGTACCCATGCCTGTGGGACGTGGGTACGGGCCGTACCCCTACGGCACCCCAACAATGGCGGTACGGCCCGTACCCACGTCCCACAGGCATGGGTACGGGCCGTACCACCATTGTTGTTGAGACGTAGGGGTACGGCCCGTACCCACGTCCCAAAGGCATGGGTACGGGTCGTACCACGCCCACCCCTATGTCACCCCAACAATGGCGGTACGGCCCATACCCATGCCTGTGGGACGTGGTTACGGGCCATACCCCTACGGCACCCCAACAACGGCAGTACGGCCTGTACCCACGTCCCACAGGCATGGGTACGGGCCGTACCACCATTGTTGGGGAGACGTAGGGGTACGGCCCGTACCCACATCCCAAGGGCATGGGTACGGGTCGTACCACACCCACCCCTACGTCACCCCAACAATGGCGGTACGGCCCGTACCCATGTCCCAAAGGCATGGGTAGGAGCCGTACTGCCATTGTTGGGGTGCCGTAGGGGTACGGCCCGTACCCATGCCTTATGAGCGTGGGTACGGGTCGTACCACGCCCACCCCTATGTCACCCCAACAATGGCGGTACGGCCCATACCCATGCCTGTGGGACGTGGTTACGGGCCATACCCCTACGGCACCCCAACAACGGCAGTACGGCCCGTACCCACGTCCCACAGGCATGGGTACGGGCCGTACCACCATTGTTGGGGAGACGTAGGGGTACGGCCCGTACCCACATCCCAAGGGCATGGGTACGGGTCGTACCACACCCACCCCTACGTCACCCCAACAATGGCGGTACGGCCCGTACCCATGTCCCAAAGGCATGGGTAGGAGCCGTACCGCCATTGTTGGGGTGCCGTAGGGGTACGGCCCGTACCCATGCCTTATGAGCGTGGGTACGGGTCGTACCACGCCCACCCCTATGTCACCCCAACAATGGTGGTACGGCCCCTACCCATGCCTTTGGGACGTGGGTACGGGCCGTACCGCCATTGTTGGGGTGACGTAGGGGTGGGCGTGGTACGACCCGTACCCACGCTCTTAAGGCGTGGGTACGGTGCGTACCACAATTGTTATGTTGCCGGTTCGCGTCCATGTCGACTTCCGTTGTGGTGGACGCAGGCCTTGGTGGAGGTGCCCCCGCCCCCCGAAGTGACCAGGCCCTGGGGGTCAGGTATGTACAGGGCATGTATGGATTTTGACTTGGGTGGGGGTTCTGTTTCCTGCCCCTGCCCCCCCCTTTGCCCCTGGGTGTTGTTCTGACCTCCTGCGGCGTCTGCGTTGGTTCCTGTACTCCAGGTGGACTGCTATGAGGGCCGGGATGACACGTAGGTTGGGGTCCATGGCTGTCCGACGCTTAAAGGTGCTCCTTCTGCGCGTCGTCCTGATTTCCCGGCAGTTTTTGGCTGCCGTAAAATATTATCCATGCGGAGAGACTTGGGCACGAATCGTACTTGCTGGTTCGTGAAACGCTGCCTGACTCCGTCCGGACGTCACGTCCGCGGTGTCCTGGATCCGATTTGTGTGTTATTTTTTGCCGGTCGGTGTTTTGTATGATTCGTACGGAAATGGTGTTTCCGTACAAATCGTACTTGCGGGTTTGTAAGGTATTTTTTCCGGGTTCGGGTCGGACGGAGAAAACGCTCCGTCCGACGATTCGTACCCGGTTTTTCCAGGATCGGAATCGACACCTAAGTTGTCAAAACAAATGGGATGTGATCTTTGCAGGGTCCCGTTGTGTAGGGTAGGGAGCTCCTGCGGAGCCGTTTAAAAACAGGGCATGTTGGGTGCTGTTGGACTTGGCCCTTTTTGCAGGGTCATCCCTAAACTTTTTGTCTTCCTCCTGTATTTTTTCTGACCTGTTGTTGGCTGTTTTATGACTCTGGGCACCTTACCACTGCTGACCAGTGCTAAGGTGCATATGCTCTCCCTATGGTAAAATGTATACATTGATTGGTGTCCATGTTTGGCTTATTCGGTTTACTATCAGCCCCTAGTAAAGTGCACCAGGAGTGCCAGGGCTTGTAAATACGAATGCTGCTGGTGGGCCTGCAGCGCTGGTTGCGCCACCCACAGAAAGCGGCCTTGTAAAATGTGTCTAGGGTCTGCCACCGCAGACCCTGTGCGCGGTCTGGGACCGTCGCGTTGACTGCGCAAGTGCCCCCACTTGCCAGTCCCTAAACCTTCCCTTACCTACATATTAGCCACCCCTCTGGTAGGCCCAAGGGCAGGGTGCATTGTAGGCATAAGGTAGGACATGCCCTGATGTGTGTGGCATGTCTTAGTAGTGAATTACAGCCATTTCCGTTCTTCACTATTGAAGGCTACCTGCTCTCCATAGGCCAGAATGGGCTGCCGGGATCACGCCAACGCTGTGACCCCAGTGGACTCAGAGAGCATGGTAGAAGTGTCAAGTTTAGTATGCCTGAACTCAGAATAATAAAATACTTCTTGTAGTCAAGTTTATTTTAATATCCTGGGTTTGTAAATACTACTTTTAGAAAGTTAGTATTTACTGACCTGGCCATTCAGTCCGCCTCTGCTGTGTGTATGTGTTCTGCCTGGCAACAGTAAGGAGCAGGGTTGGGGAATCCCCAGAGACAGGTTGGCTGCCAGGTGGTGGGTAGCGAGGTGACACCTGGATGGGTGGGAGGAGTACACCTTGACTCTTGAATAGACCTGTGCTCTGCCACCACAAAGCCGGCGCCGCCCCCTGTGGAGCGGCTGATGTCTCTGCCCTGCTGCTGAAAGGAAAGAGCAGAGTCACCATAACAAAGTGCTCCAGAACTGGACTGAGCCAGGCCCAGGCCCCCTGGCGCTAAAGAACAAAAGAATCCTGGTATAAAAGTCGGAGCCTGGCTCCTAAGAAATCAGAATCCTGTTTACCACAAAGAACCTCTGCCCGACTAGAAGGAGAAGAAGACGCTGGAGGAGCTGGCCTGCTGCTTGCCTTGCTGAGAAAGGAGAGGAAGAGACTTACTGAAAAGACTTTGCTACTTTGTGCTTGAACATTCTCCAAGGGCTTGATCTGAGCTTGCCCCCTGAACTGAACCCCAGGAACAGTGGGTTCTCTGTGCTTTTGCTCGTCCTCCAATTCGAGCCGTGTGGGCATCCCGCTGGAAAAGAGACTGCGCCCCTCATCGCCCCTCCTAGGGCCGTGACACTCAGAAGCTCGCCTGCCTCAAACCCGTGAGAGCCCCGCTCCGTCCAGAGCCGCTCTCTGTCCCCGGGCCAGGCCGCCTGCATCCCTGTCACCACCTGCTACTGGAGCGCGCTGACCGCGCTATCACCCCTCCCGCCGGAAGCCGTCCGACGACTGTGATCTACGCCGGGTCATCCAGCTGCACTGACCGTGCCCTGCGACCCCGCTTCGCTGTCCCCGGACATCTCAGGCCGCGCCGCCCCCGCTGTGGAGACCCTCCTGCACCGCCGTGCTAAAGGGTCGCTGGCCGCGCCTGCCTACGTGCCCACACCTGCTGATTGAGGATCCAAGAACACTTCCCGAGCTGAGAGTCGCACCGACCTGTGCCGACTCTCCACATCACGAAAGAAGTTCCAGTATCGGGCTCGGGGCCCGCAACGCCTTATTTCCCCGTTCGCAGGAGTCGATCTCTGTGAGTACTGGAACCACGAGTAACATTTGCAAGAGACTACCAAGTCTCCATTTGAAGCTACGAACAACGAACATTTGCCCGCTGTACAACCTGGTGGCATAGCGAAAACGTTATTGGTCTTGTGATAAGTCTTCTGAGATATATATCCTTATTTTTACATAAAGAAGTGTATTTTTATATATATCCAAGTCTGGTGTCCGTTTCTGGGGGGATTGATGTATTTACTGTGTGTATGATTGTAAGTGCTTAACCGACAACGCCTGAGGAATCGCCTTGGCTGCTCACGCCACGCACCTAGAGGGTGAGCAAGGGTCATTCGCGAGGGGTTATCCTGCGCCCTGACGTGGAGGAGAGGGTTCCTGCTTGACACAAGGGCAACCTTGCGCCAACCAGAGATCCCCGACTCTAACATTGTTGGCAGCGGCTGGGATTTCGGATTTGCACTTGTGATTTGCATACAGTGAATTATTAATCACCAGATAGTGAGAGCAGACCAAGTAACGCAGCCACAGGTTTTCATTTTTGAACTTTGTTGAGACATCTGCCATTACTGCAACCATGCCTAGCTCACTCTCCGCTGGAAGAGCACTCTCTGTGATTTCTGGAATAGATGAGGTGGATTGGGAGAGACTGGAAGGCTACACGATGGAGCAATTGAAAGGCTACAGTGTAAAATTCCGAGTCCCCCATGCTGGATTCAAGAGGAAGACCCAGTACACCAAGGCGTTGAGAGCCTGGAAGGAGTCACGAGACCCACGGAATGTGGGGGACATCGTTCCACCCGACAATCTTGAGGAGCCCAGCAGAGTCCGGTCGCCAGAGGAGCTGGCAGACAGGGCAGCAGACAGGGCGCATGCAATGGAGATGGCAAAGTTGGCAAGACAAATGGAAATGGAGAAGCAGAAGTTGGCCTTGGAGGCACAACGACGCCAAATGGATCATGATCTAAAAATGAGGGAGTTGGATCGCAAGATCAAGAGTTTAGACCGCTCTCCCTCTGGTGGCAGCAATATTGAGTTTTACAGTGCTGAGAGAGTAGTACGCACACCCAGAGATGTGGCGCCTGACTTGAAGGAGGGGGTTAACATACACCAGGAGGTTCAAGGGCATGAGGTAGCTCCAGTAGTGCGCAGTATCCCTGAAGGGAATAGGGTAACTGGCGCAGGGGTTCATAGTCCTAGTGGAGGGAGGGACACTCTACTGACTCTAGCTGAGAGGTACAGGGAGAGGGGTTCCCCCAAAATTGAAGTCCTGGTGGGTGAGTGTGAAGACCGCCCAGAAGAGTGTGGGTTGTGGGACAGAGACAGTCAGATACTGTCTTGCCAGTCTCAGGAGAGTGGTGTGGAGTACGTGTGTGAGGCACTGGATGGTAAGGTGAAGGATAGTTTGGTTAACCCTGCTAGGGGGTTGTGTGATCCAATTGTGGGAGAGCATATTGTAAGTCCCTGTTTTCCAGAGCTATGCCAACACCTGTTGGAGAGTGAGTTCTCTGACCGCAGAGAACTCCCATTGGAGGCAGACCTTTTGGTGGATTCCAGAGGGTCTGGAGAGGCATTGGGGAGTGACCCTGTGGGGAGTGGCTCAGGTATCTTCCAACCCAGAGTGGTGGAAGTGGTGCAGAGTAGCCCAGCTAGGTCCCATGGTAGTGGGAGGGGTGTAGGGGCTCACGTCCTGTCTCAGTGGAGAAGGAGTGAGTGTGGGGCTGCGTGCCCCCAGGTGCCCGAAACCCAGTCTCAGAGCCTGGATGGTTCTTTAAGGGAACACCAGGCGGGGAGCCTAGGCTGTCCTGATGGGCCGCCCGATGAGGGGAATCCCCTAGTGTCTGGTGAGCTGGGAGTGTCTGTAAGCAGGCCTCCATCAGTTCTGGTGTCTGGCAGTACCGCTCCAGTTGGGAGGGTGCAGAGGTCCAGATTGAGGGGTGAGAGGGGGAAAGAGTCCCCAGTGGAAGAACCAGTGGGTCAGGGGCCAGCCAGAAGGGCTGCGTCCCCCGTGAGTGACCATGGCGACACCACTTCTGTCCTGGGGGATCTTCAGGCACTGTCAGATGGGCAGGGGTCGGGAGATCAGCGCCAGGCAGACTGTCACACGACACATGAGTTATGTGTCACCCTCAGGGGGGGCATGCGTGCTCCCCGGGAAGTCGTGGTGCGCCAGGCGAGCGTTCAACCGCATGGGTTGGTCCCAGGCTTGGGAAGCCAGGTTCAGGTGTTGTCTGACCTGGAGGGTGGGACTACTGTAATCAGTGTCCTGACCCATGTTGCTTCTGGGGGTACCACGCCAGTTGGGAGTGGGAAGTACTCTGGAAGGGGGTGCAGAGGGAGGGAGTCCTCGCCTCTGACCCCGGCTCAACTGAAGGGTTTAGACCCTAGGTTGGAGGGCCAGGTTCAGGATGTCCCCCCGGACCTGGACGCCCAGTTGCAGGATAGAACACCTGAACTGGTGGGCGAATTGCGCAGGACACCTGCCCCAGGTGCCCTGGCAATTCTGGAAGGGGGTACCACTCCAGGTGGGAGGGTACAGAGCCCCAAGGAGAAGGACCGGGTGTGGGAGAGGCCACCCCAGTCTTGGGTCCAGCCGCCGGGTACAGTCCTGGGGCTGGTGGGTCAGTGCCAGGATGTCATACCTGACCTGACAAGGGGGAGAATGGACAAAGGGTGCCAAGCACCTGGGGCTACTGCCCCCCGCTCCCTGGCGCCACAGAGGATTGAGAGCCCTGAGAGGCATACGGCCTGGGTCTCATCCCTGACTACTGTCAGTGGCCACTGTAGCATTTTGCTGTCTGTCTGTTGGGACACACCTGTGGGCCAGTTAAGGTTAGGTGCTGTACAGGTGGTGTCCACAGGTGAGGAGAAGGGTTCCCCATGGATTGGCTTGGTGGGCCCTGACAGTATGGATAGAGGGAGTCCGATAGGTTCAGATTGGTGTAGAAATGGAGTCTGCCCCTGCAGTTGTGGGCCAGGTCCTTGTTCTATCGCCCCAAGCAGGGAAGACCATCACGGTGGTGATTGGTCTACCCTGCGTTTCGGCTGGAAGGGGGTTGTGTTGGACTTGGCCCTTTTTGCAGGGTCATCCCTAAACTTTTTGCCTTCCTCCTGTATTTTTTCTGACCTGTTGTTGGCTGTTTTATGACTCTGGGCACCTTACCACTGCTGACCAGTGCTAAGGTGCATATGCTCTCCCTATGGTAAAATGTATACATTGATTGGTGTCCATGTTTGGCTTATTCGGTTTACTATCAGCCCCTAGTAAAGTGCACCAGGAGTGCCAGGGCTTGTAAATACGAATGCTGCTGGTGGGCCTGCAGCGCTGGTTGCGCCACCCACAGAAAGCGGCCTTGTAAAATGTGTCTAGGGTCTGCCACCGCAGACCCTGTGCGCGGTCTGGGACCGTCGCGTTGACTGCGCAAGTGCCCCCACTTGCCAGTCCCTAAACCTTCCCTTACCTACATATTAGCCACCCCTCTGGTAGGCCCAAGGGCAGGGTGCATTGTAGGCATAAGGTAGGACATGCCCTGATGTGTGTGGCATGTCTTAGTAGTGAATTACAGCCATTTCCGTTCTTCACTATTGAAGGCTACCTGCTCTCCATAGGCCAGAATGGGCTGCCGGGATCACGCCAACGCTGTGACCCCAGTGGACTCAGAGAGCATGGTAGAAGTGTCAAGTTTAGTATGCCTGAACTCAGAATAATAAAATACTTCTTGTAGTCAAGTTTATTTTAATATCCAGGGTTTGTAAATACTACTTTTAGAAAGTTAGTATTTACTGACCTGGCCATTCAGTCCGCCTCTGCTGTGTGTATGTGTTCTGCCTGGCAACAGTAAGGAGCAGGGTTGGGGAATCCCCAGAGACAGGTTGGCTGCCAGGTGGTGGGTAGCGAGGTGACACCTGGATGGGTGGGAGGAGTACACCTTGACTCTTGAATAGACCTGTGCTCTGCCACCACAAAGCCGGCGCCGCCCCCTGTGGAGCGGCTGATGTCTCTGCCCTGCTGCTGAAAGGAAAGAGCAGAGTCACCATAACAAAGTGCTCCAGAACTGGACTGAGCCAGGCCCAGGCCCCCTGGCGCTAAAGAACAAAAGAATCCTGGTATAAAAGTCGGAGCCTGGCTCCTAAGAAATCAGAATCCTGTTTACCACAAAGAACCTCTGCCCGACTAGAAGGAGAAGAAGACGCTGGAGGAGCTGGCCTGCTGCTTGCCTTGCTGAGAAAGGAGAGGAAGAGACTTACTGAAAAGACTTTGCTACTTTGTGCTTGAACATTCTCCAAGGGCTTGATCTGAGCTTGCCCCCTGAACTGAACCCCAGGAACAGTGGGTTCTCTGTGCTTTTGCTCGTCCTCCAATTCGAGCCGTGTGGGCATCCCGCTGGAAAAGAGACTGCGCCCCTCATCGCCCCTCCTAGGGCCGTGACACTCAGAAGCTCGCCTGCCTCAAACCCGTGAGAGCCCCGCTCCGTCCAGAGCCGCTCTCTGTCCCCGGGCCAGGCCGCCTGCATCCCTGTCACCGCCTGCTACTGGAGCGCGCTGACCGCGCTATCACCCCTCCCGCCGGAAGCCGTCCGACGACTGTGATCTACGCCGGGTCATCCAGCTGCACTGACCGTGCCCTGCGACCCCGCTTCGCTGTCCCCGGACATCTCAGGCCGCGCCGCCCCCGCTGTGGAGACCCTCCTGCACCGCCGTGCTAAAGGGTCGCTGGCCGCGCCTGCCTACGTGCCCACACCTGCTGATTGAGGATCCAAGAACACTTCCCGAGCTGAGAGTCGCACCGACCTGTGCCGACTCTCCACATCACGAAAGAAGTTCCAGTATCGGGCTCGGGGCCCGCAACGCCTTATTTCCCCGTTCGCAGGAGTCGATCTCTGTGAGTACTGGAACCACGAGTAACATTTGCAAGAGACTACCAAGTCTCCATTTGAAGCTACGAACAACGAACATTTGCCCGCTGTACAACCTGGTGGCATAGCGAAAACGTTATTGGTCTTGTGATAAGTCTTCTGAGATATATATCCTTATTTTTACATAAAGAAGTGTATTTTTATATATATCCAAGTCTGGTGTCCGTTTCTGAGGGGATTGATGTATTTACTGTGTGTATGATTGTAAGTGCTTAACCGACAACGCCTGAGGAATCGCCTTGGCTGCTCACGCCACGCACCTAGAGGGTGAGCAAGGGTCATTCGCGAGGGGTTATCCTGCGCCCTGACGTGGAGGAGAGGGTTCCTGCTTGACACAAGGGCAACCTTGCGCCAACCAGAGATCCCCGACTCTAACATTGTTGGCAGCGGCTGGGATTTCGGATTTGCACTTGTGATTTGCATACAGTGAATTATTAATCACCAGATAGTGAGAGCAGACCAAGTAACGCAGCCACAGGTTTTCATTTTTGAACTTTGTTGAGACATCTGCCATTACTGCAACCATGCCTAGCTCACTCTCCGCTGGAAGAGCACTCTCTGTGATTTCTGGAATAGATGAGGTGGATTGGGAGAGACTGGAAGGCTACACGATGGAGCAATTGAAAGGCTACAGTGTAAAATTCCGAGTCCCCCATGCTGGATTCAAGAGGAAGACCCAGTACACCAAGGCGTTGAGAGCCTGGAAGGAGTCACGAGACCCACGGAATGCGGGGGACATCGTTCCACCCGACAATCTTGAGGAGCCCAGCAGAGTCCGGTCGCCAGAGGAGCTGGCAGACAGGGCAGCAGACAGGGCGCATGCAATGGAGATGGCAAAGTTGGCAAGACAAATGGAAATGGAGAAGCAGAAGTTGGCCTTGGAGGCACAACGACGCCAAATGGATCATGATCTAAAAATGAGGGAGTTGGATCGCAAGATCAAGAGTTTAGACCGCTCTCCCTCTGGTGGCAGCAATATTGAGTTTTACAGTGCTGAGAGAGTAGTACGCACACCCAGAGATGTGGCGCCTGACTTGAAGGAGGGGGTTAACATACACCAGGAGGTTCAAGGGCATGAGGTAGCTCCAGTAGTGCGCAGTATCCCTGAAGGGAATAGGGTAACTGGCGCAGGGGTTCATAGTCCTAGTGGAGGGAGGGACACTCTACTGACTCTAGCTGAGAGGTACAGGGAGAGGGGTTCCCCCAAAATTGAAGTCCTGGTGGGTGAGTGTGAAGACCGCCCAGAAGAGTGTGGGTTGTGGGACAGAGACAGTCAGATACTGTCTTGCCAGTCTCAGGAGAGTGGTGTGGAGTACGTGTGTGAGGCACTGGATGGTAAGGTGAAGGATAGTTTGGTTAACCCTGCTAGGGGGTTGTGTGATCCAATTGTGGGAGAGCATATTGTAAGTCCCTGTTTTCCAGAGCTATGCCAACACCTGTTGGAGAGTGAGTTCTCTGACCGCAGAGAACTCCCATTGGAGGCAGACCTTTTGGTGGATTCCAGAGGGTCTGGAGAGGCATTGGGGAGTGACCCTGTGGGGAGTGGCTCAGGTATCTTCCAACCCAGAGTGGTGGAAGTGGTGCAGAGTAGCCCAGCTAGGTCCCATGGTAGTGGGAGGGGTGTAGGGGCTCACGTCCTGTCTCAGTGGAGAAGGAGTGAGTGTGGGGCTGCGTGCCCCCAGGTGCCCGAAACCCAGTCTCAGAGCCTGGATGGTTCTTTAAGGGAACACCAGGCGGGGAGCCTAGGCTGTCCTGATGGGCCGCCCGATGAGGGGAATCCCCTAGTGTCTGGTGAGCTGGGAGTGTCTGTAAGCAGGCCTCCATCAGTTCTGGTGTCTGGCAGTACCGCTCCAGTTGGGAGGGTGCAGAGGTCCAGATTGAGGGGTGAGAGGGGGAAAGAGTCCCCAGTGGAAGAACCAGTGGGTCAGGGGCCAGCCAGAAGGGCTGCGTCCCCCGTGAGTGACCATGGCGACACCACTTCTGTCCTGGGGGATCTTCAGGCACTGTCAGATGGGCAGGGGTCGGGAGATCAGTGCCAGGCAGACTGTCACACGACACATGAGTTATGTGTCACCCTCAGGGGGGGCATGCGTGCTCCCCGGGAAGTCGTGGTGCGCCAGGCGAGCGTTCAACCGCATGGGTTGGTCCCAGGCTTGGGAAGCCAGGTTCAGGTGTTGTCTGACCTGGAGGGTGGGACTACTGTAATCAGTGTCCTGACCCATGTTGCTTCTGGGGGTACCACGCCAGTTGGGAGTGGGAAGTACTCTGGAAGGGGGTGCAGAGGGAGGGAGTCCTCGCCTCTGACCCCGGCTCAACTGAAGGGTTTAGACCCTAGGTTGGAGGGCCAGGTTCAGGATGTCCCCCCGGACCTGGACGCCCAGTTGCAGGATAGAACACCTGAACTGGTGGGCGAATTGCGCAGGACACCTGCCCCAGGTGCCCTGGCAATTCTGGAAGGGGGTACCACTCCAGGTGGGAGGGTACAGAGCCCCAAGGAGAAGGACCGGGTGTGGGAGAGGCCACCCCAGTCTTGGGTCCAGCCGCCGGGTACAGTCCTGGGGCTGGTGGGTCAGTGCCAGGATGTCATACCTGACCTGACAAGGGGGAGAATGGACAAAGGGTGCCAAGCACCTGGGGCTACTGCCCCCCGCTCCCTGGCGCCACAGAGGATTGAGAGCCCTGAGAGGCATACGGCCTGGGTCTCATCCCTGACTACTGTCAGTGGCCACTGTAGCATTTTGCTGTCTGTCTGTTGGGACACACCTGTGGGCCAGTTAAGGTTAGGTGCTGTACAGGTGGTGTCCACAGGTGAGGAGAAGGGTTCCCCATGGATTGGCTTGGTGGGCCCTGACAGTATGGATAGAGGGAGTCCGATAGGTTCAGATTGGCGTAGAAATGGAGTCTGCCCCTGCAGTTGTGGGCCAGGTCCTTGTTCTATCGCCCCAAGCAGGGAAGACCATCACGGTGGTGATTGGTCTACCCTGCGTTTCGGCTGGAAGGGGGTTGTGTTGGACTTGGCCCTTTTTGCAGGGTCATCCCTAAACTTTTTGCCTTCCTCCTGTATTTTTTCTGACCTGTTGTTGGCTGTTTTATGACTCTGGGCACCTTACCACTGCTGACCAGTGCTAAGGTGCATATGCTCTCCCTATGGTAAAATGTATACATTGATTGGTGTCCATGTTTGGCTTATTCGGTTTACTATCAGCCCCTAGTAAAGTGCACCAGGAGTGCCAGGGCTTGTAAATACGAATGCTGCTGGTGGGCCTGCAGCGCTGGTTGCGCCACCCACAGAAAGCGGCCTTGTAAAATGTGTCTAGGGTCTGCCACCGCAGACCCTGTGCGCGGTCTGGGACCGTCGCGTTGACTGCGCAAGTGCCCCCACTTGCCAGTCCCTAAACCTTCCCTTACCTACATATTAGCCACCCCTCTGGTAGGCCCAAGGGCAGGGTGCATTGTAGGCATAAGGTAGGACATGCCCTGATGTGTGTGGCATGTCTTAGTAGTGAATTACAGCCATTTCCGTTCTTCACTATTGAAGGCTACCTGCTCTCCATAGGCCAGAATGGGCTGCCGGGATCACGCCAACGCTGTGACCCCAGTGGACTCAGAGAGCATGGTAGAAGTGTCAAGTTTAGTATGCCTGAACTCAGAATAATAAAATACTTCTTGTAGTCAAGTTTATTTTAATATCCAGGGTTTGTAAATACTACTTTTAGAAAGTTAGTATTTACTGACCTGGCCATTCAGTCCGCCTCTGCTGTGTGTATGTGTTCTGCCTGGCAACAGTAAGGAGCAGGGTTGGGGAATCCCCAGAGACAGGTTGGCTGCCAGGTGGTGGGTAGCGAGGTGACACCTGGATGGGTGGGAGGAGTACACCTTGACTCTTGAATAGACCTGTGCTCTGCCACCACAAAGCCGGCGCCGCCCCCTGTGGAGCGGCTGATGTCTCTGCCCTGCTGCTGAAAGGAAAGAGCAGAGTCACCATAACAAAGTGCTCCAGAACTGGACTGAGCCAGGCCCAGGCCCCCTGGCGCTAAAGAACAAAAGAATCCTGGTATAAAAGTCGGAGCCTGGCTCCTAAGAAATCAGAATCCTGTTTACCACAAAGAACCTCTGCCCGACTAGAAGGAGAAGAAGACGCTGGAGGAGCTGGCCTGCTGCTTGCCTTGCTGAGAAAGGAGAGGAAGAGACTTACTGAAAAGACTTTGCTACTTTGTGCTTGAACATTCTCCAAGGGCTTGATCTGAGCTTGCCCCCTGAACTGAACCCCAGGAACAGTGGGTTCTCTGTGCTTTTGCTCGTCCTCCAATTCGAGCCGTGTGGGCATCCCGCTGGAAAAGAGACTGCGCCCCTCATCACCCCTCCTAGGGCCGTGACACTCAGAAGCTCGCCTGCCTCAAACCCGTGAGAGCCCCGCTCCGTCCAGAGCCGCTCTCTGTCCCCGGGCCAGGCCGCCTGCATCCCTGTCACCGCCTGCTACTGGAGCGCGCTGACCGCGCTATCACCCCTCCCGCCGGAAGCCGTCCGACGACTGTGATCTACGCCGGGTCATCCAGCTGCACTGACCGTGCCCTGCGACCCCGCTTCGCTGTCCCCGGACATCTCAGGCCGCGCCGCCCCCGCTGTGGAGACCCTCCTGCACCGCCGTGCTAAAGGGTCGCTGGCCGCGCCTGCCTACGTGCCCACACCTGCTGATTGAGGATCCAAGAACACTTCCCGAGCTGAGAGTCGCACCGACCTGTGCCGACTCTCCACATCACGAAAGAAGTTCCAGTATCGGGCTCGGGGCCCGCAACGCCTTATTTCCCCGTTCGCAGGAGTCGATCTCTGTGAGTACTGGAACCACGAGTAACATTTGCAAGAGACTACCAAGTCTCCATTTGAAGCTACGAACAACGAACATTTGCCCGCTGTACAACCTGGTGGCATAGCGAAAACGTTATTGGTCTTGTGATAAGTCTGCTGAGATATATATCCTTATTTTTACATAAAGAAGTGTATTTTTATATATATCCAAGTCTGGTGTCCGTTTCTGGGGGGATTGATGTATTTACTGTGTGTATGATTGTAAGTGCTTAACCGACAACGCCTGAGGAATCGCCTTGGCTGCTCACGCCACGCACCTAGAGGGTGAGCAAGGGTCATTCGCGAGGGGTTATCCTGCGCCCTGACGTGGAGGAGAGGGTTCCTGCTTGACACAAGGGCAACCTTGCGCCAACCAGAGATCCCCGACTCTAACAGGTGCCGTAAGAAGAGATTACGAATCCCGATAGGGTTGGCAATGGTGGTGTTGTTGATTACTGCTGTATCTAGGTAGTGCCCATAGAAATAATGGAGTTACTCGTATATCGGTTTAGTCGTTTATGAGATTACTAACATCCATGCCCAATGGAGTGTGATTAAGTCAAAGAAAGCGAAAAGGAAAAAAGGAACTTAGGCACATGCTCGATTCAGAATTGTTACAACGAGCTAGGGCTGTCCGTGGGTGGTGTGGAAGCATGGCTCGTAGGCATAAGTGTCAAGAAAGGTTCTAACTAATGTGTATAAAGTAAATAGCTGCCGGGACGGAAAGGAAGGTTGTGTCCTGCTTGCACAGCCGGTTGCCTGGAATAAGTGCCTAAGATCTATCAAGGATTAATCTAAACTATGCTGTCCGCATAACGCGAGTGAATCGCGTGATTAGTCACAGTGAAACCCCTAGCCCCATCGCTACTTAGTACTCACGATTGTGGCATTGTGTGCATACTTCTCGACCTGCCCAATCCACCGGGTCCGGGAGTTGACTAAACCACCGTTCACTCGGGGTTTTAACCCATCATGGCTGTCACGTAGCCAATCGAGTGAGTCCCTGATCACGTGACCATCCAAGTGGTTTCCTGGATGTATTTCCGGTCCGGGGACGGCGGCCATTACTAAGTGGTGTATGCGAGTGGCTCTCAAACGGGGAAAGAAGATTGATTTATTAACTAATTTGACATCCGTTCGTATAAAACCGGTGTTAAGGACCCGGTATGTATATAGTAGGTTACTTCAGTGTTGTCACCCATTAAAATATGTATTAATACAATATTACGCTATATAACAGTTGGATGCTCATTAAAGGAAATTTTTTGAAGGAAAAAGTAGTATGCGGACATTGTAAGATGGAGTGTGAGCCTCATAGTTGCACAGTCAGATAAAAGGCACAGGCAATAAATCCTAATAGGTACACATGGTGATAAGTATCGTTAAGGGGGATGCATTAATGCACTCAGTTTTTTGGTGGTACATTGGATATCATACAATGTAGTAACTCATGTGTGTACATGTAAGCGTTTAGGTTTGTATAGCGCTCCATGGTATATCTTCATTAAGCCCTTTGTCATGTGTAGACAAACGGTGTATCCATCTTTGTTCTTTGGCAAATAGATTGCTCTTAGAGATGTTGGGGGATGCTTCTAGGATTACCCATCTTATGGAGTCTGGTGAGTGTGACTTTTCGAGATAGTGTGCACACATCTTGGTGTTATTTTTGTGGCAGCGAAAGCTGCTACGATGTTCCGAAACTCGCAATTTGATAGGGCGTATTGTCATACCCACATAGTAGAGGTCACATCGGCATGTGAGTAAGTATATGCAATTAGCAGTATTGCAATTAGTGTGGGAACGCAATTCCCATACAAAGGTTGCATTGAGTGTAATGGTCTTGTGGACAGAGATGTAAGTGCACGCAGTGCAGGAGCCACAGGGATACTGGCCAGTGACTGCTGGCAATCGCCAAAGTGTGCCCTGTTTGTTGGTGGCTTTAGATTTGAGTCTAGTGTGGATGAGCATGTCTTTAAGATTTCTAGAACGCTTAAATGCAAAGCGTGGTTGGTTAGAGTTCAGGGACCCTGTGTTAAGTATGTTCCAATGTTTTTTTAGCACTCTTGTCAGCTGGTTTGACGCTGGAGTAAAGTTCGTGACACAGGTGAGTTTTTTTGTCTCATTTTTGTCTTTGTGCTCTAACAGGCTTTCCCTGTTGTAGTTGGGCACTCTTTTTCTGGAAAGGGCAATATTCCTAAGGGGGTAATTTCTTGCAGTGAGGTTCTTAGCAAGGGCCGCTGATTCAGCTTTGTAATCATCCACTGAGCTACAATTTCTCCGTACTCTTAAAAACTGGCCGAATGGTAAGTTTTCCTTGAGTGATTTGGGATGATGACTACTAAAGAGTAGGAGGCTGTTGCGGTCGGTGCTTTTTTTATACATTGTTGTAGTTAGTTGACCCCCTCAATTTTGATGGTGAGGTCTAGAAATGGTATCTGGGTGGAAGATGCTGAGATGGTGAAATTCAAGTAAGGATTAAGGTTGTTAATCCACCTGAAAAAGTTGTTATATGTCTCACTGTTCCCCTTCCAGAAGATCAGGATGTCATCAATAAAGCGCTTCCATAACAGTATGTTATTTTGATATGGGTTAGACTCATGATGGATATACAGTCGTTCAAAAGTTGCCATGTAGAGGCAGGCCAAGCTAGGCGCAAAGGTACTTCCCATGGAAGTACCCTGTGTCTGGTGGTAGAGTTGGCCCTTAAACTCAAAAAAGTTTTTCATCAAGGCAAGTGTGGAGAAGTGTGGCTCACTGGTTAGAGTAGGCAGACCTGGAAGCAGAGGTCAGCCCGGGATCAGGGTTCAATTCCCAGCTCGGCTGGGTCTTGAGTCCATAAATTGTCCATGGACTCGATAATTCTCGCTCCAGTGCATACTCGATTCATGGGTTCACACTCTGCGACTCTGGGCAATAGCTTGCTTAATCTCCACAATGGCCCCTCGCGGCGGGATGCCTGGCTTTCACCTTGTGGATGCCCTGCTGGGTTATCTCACAGGGGAACACCAGGACGGGTTCCCTAAGCAAGCGCTTAGAGACCGGTTGGTGATTTGCGCTATATAAATATCTGCACATTTACATTTACATTTACAAGTGTTGTGCACTCCATGTTGAAGCTCGGGGGTGTGGGTGACTCCCAAGTAATTGCATTGAGATCCTCCTCAATCACATCTAGAGTGGCCCTTTGTGGAATGTTGGTGTAAAGGGCTTCCACGTCTAGAGTGATGAGGAAGTCGATCTCATCAGATTGTGGGAACTGGGCAAATAAGCGTAAAAATCTGTTGTGTCCTGGAGGTAGGAGGGTATCAGTTTTACCAACGGCTGCAGAAAGTGATCACAAAATTGTGATAGTGGTTCCAGAACAGAATCGATTCCTGATGTATGCGCACAACGCCACAATCGTGAGTACTAAGTAGCAATGGGGCTGGGCGTTTCACTGTGACTAATCACGCGATTCACTCGCGTTATGCAGACAGCATAGTTTAGATTATTCCTTGATAGATCTTAGGCACTTATTCCAGGCAAACCGTTGTGCAAGCAGGACACAACCTTTCCGTCCGGCAGCTATTTACTTTATACACATTAGTTAGAACCTTTCCTGACACTTATGCCTACGAGCGACGCTTCCACACCACCCACGGACAGCCCTAGCTCGTTGTAACCATTCTGAATCGAGCATGTGCCTAAGTTCCTTTTTTCCTTTTCTTTTTCTTTGACTTAATCACACTCCATTGGGCATGGATGTTAGTAATCTCATAAACGACTACACCGATATACGAGTAACTCCATTATTTCTATGGGCACTACCTAGATACAGCAGTTATCAACAACACCACCATTGCCAACCCTATCGGGATTCGTAATCTCTTCTTACGGCACCCAACAAGCCCTGTTTTTAAATGGCTCTGCGGGAGCTCCCTACCCTACACAACGGGACCCCGCAAAGATCACATCCCATTTGTTTTGACAACCTAATTGGGGAATAGATACACACCATTATGATTCTGGCGCTTTGCACTGGCTCTTGACCAACTATACCCGTTTGAGCACAGCTTCTAACATTCACCATACAGGTTATTTAAGGGATGCTTGAGTGATTAACCCAACAACATTGAGCTAACCATTATAAGACCATGGCAAATCAACTCTGTTCTTTATTGTAAAATTATGAGATGTGGCATACACCGGATAGACCACCACATAGATACTGGTAGGCCTAGAACTCCTACACCGTGCTATAAGGATGACCGGGCAGTTGTGGGTTAGACGCCTTATGATGTTAAGTGGATGAGATGTCAATCACAGAAACACAGAGACAGTTTATATGCAGCGCATACATTGTTTTCTTTTCCATTACCAGTCTGTCACACACAGGAGCAAAGCCTTGTGTATGAATCCATTGGGTACTGTTGATGCCTGGGGACCTTACTAATTGGGTGAATCCAGAAATATGTATTTCTGCTAATAACAATGTTTTTCCACAGGGGACAACTAGTCACTATAGCTCACTGTGGAGATTCACCACTTGTTTTTTACCTATTGTCTTTTAGATGTCCTCTAAACGCATTCGCGTTCACCTCACGTATAATGTAAGGTTTTTGAGTCACGATGAAACCATGTCTATGCTTGTGATGCACTACATCATCGTGAATGATACCTCTACACTTTTGTCTCCCACAACAGGTAGTTCCAGGTCACAAACAGGTACATTTAGCAATAGACACCAATGTCGTGAGCAATACTTTATGCCACTAACCTTAGATGTGGATAGTTCACTTACCTTGGTCCTGAAGAATCGCAAGTTGATTGAACTCACAGCGAGAAACATGTTGACCCACACGTTCTAACAAGGACACCACCACGCGAGACATAATACTCAGGCGAGTGCCTTGCTCACTGTTTTTACTTAGTGTAGGAGACCCCCAGAATAAAACTTCTTCTAGGTACTGCCAATCCTATTTTAATCACTACACCACATCTACACAGGTCTGTCCCCACACCCGCACTTCACCAAACGGCTGTTGGATAAAAGATCTCCGATAAAGTGCCCCTACTATAGGGAGCCCGTAGGGTATTGCACCGCCGACCCAACGAGGAGCAGCCCATATGACGAAGCATGACACCTGAAAGGGTGTGTGAGGGCATTTGAATCCAACATATGGATTCCCACCTATGACCTATCCAGGGAATAGTGGGACCGAGTTAATCGGGACTCTGTACAAAATCTTTCTAATATGTGAACCATTGATGCCTGTAGAAACCTAACTTACATTGTGTGTCTCTTCCAAACACAGGTGGTGCTGGGGTCACAGCAACAAATGAAGAGGAGTCCCAGTCCCAGACTCAGGTGGACACTCAGCTCTCTGGTTTGAATCTGTCTCTGTCCTCTTCGGATGACGACGAACAAACTGGCACCTCCGGTGTGAGTCATCATGCAGCACCAGCAGCACCAACATCTGCACCCCCTATACCCACGCCTCCAGCATCTGGAAACAGAGAGGGTACCCCCTGTACCCATGCCTCCAGCATCTGGAAACAGACAGGGTACCCCGCCAACACAGACAGACCAAGGCCACAGAACACCGACAGCACAGGGACACAGGACCCCCCGGAAGCTACAGCCAACACCACCAGCAACACCACCCAAGGGGTCCCAGTGTCACCTGTGCGTACCGCCACTGGCCCTGCCCGTGTGGATAGGGGTGCTGGGAGGGGTGGGAGGCAGAGGGCACGCCTTGCAGAGGGGTCTGGTCTGCATGATGACCCCCAACTGGCATGCATCATAGATGCGTACCAGGATGGCACCGGAGGATTTGGCCAGGTAGTGGGGTTCGTCAAGGACATACAACAGGAGCAGTTTGCCCACCATGCCCGCATGGAGGCAAAGTGGGATGCACTTACTGTGGTGCATTGGGACATACTCCAATGCCTCCGCCAGATCAGCACAAACATGTCCACACCTCCCTGTGTGGCCACAACATCTGTTGCCACACCATCTGCCAGTGCCACAGGGAGGGAGGAGGACTCTGGTGGAGAGTTCCCTGCACCGCAGAGGCCTGCACTTGAGGATCCCCCCCAAGAAGAAGAGGGGTCATCCGAAGAAGGACATGTGAGACGCAGATGTCCCTGCACATGCCCCAGGGCCTCTAAACCTGTTCTGGACAATGTTCTTTGTGCGCAACCCGTTCACCTTGTCGGATCGGACACAACTCGCCTACATGACATGGAGGGTTCATGTTGGTCAAATGTAGCAGATGACTGTGGACTTTACTCTGGACATCTCATCTACCAACACTTCCAACTCTACTGTGAACTTTGGATTCAAAACCCAATGTACAGCACCCACCATCCTGTGCACTATCCTCAAACATGTTCGTAAATAAACTCACCAGTACACCATACTTGCCTCTGTTGTGATTCCAACTTGTCATGTGTCATGGAGATGTTGATCTGCTAAGCAACACAGTGCATGCCAAATACTACAACAATGTGACCACCGTTATGTGAGTCATGGTGATGTGACACATGTGAGGGAGACACACCACTATGGCACGACAACACATACTCACCATGGCCATGTTACTCATCCCACACAATGATGTTGACCTGAAACACATTGGTATGCACAGACACAAAACCTATCCACAGTCAGTGGTAACAAGTCCACAGGTGAGGTAAGCAAATGTCACTCAGATGTGAGAAGACAGACAACGCACCTAACAAAGCATAGCACAGGTTCATTACACATCAGCAACATGTTTATTCTAAAATAGTTGCAAGGCAATTGTACGTTACAGTAGACACACGGTCACAAAGTGTCTGAGAATTCAAGTCCAGGGGTGTGTGGCACATCACGTGATGGGAATTGACTACTCCCACACTGGTGTCGGATTCTGGGTGTTGGGGGTCAGTGTTGACCAAACAACAGGCAAAGTACCCTGGGAAGGACAGACACAAGACACAGTCAAAAGCACAGCAGAACAGGAGAGAAATGCAATGCACATGCACAAAACATGTCACAAGAAACCTACACAGAAACAAGTTAGCAGTACTACACTATTGTGGAGTACAGACCACCTGAATGGACACATCACTGCATGCATCCAGTCAAGTGGCACACAGCCACACTCAGACAGCAACAGAGCAGCCACAACACATTTCAGGCTAACTACATACATTGACATAACAACCCTGTAAACTCACATTCAGGTGAAGAAGTTGTTGATAAGCTGTGTGGACGTCACCCTCATCATCATCATCATCATCACTGGCATCATGTCCGAGGCCGGGATCCTCCATGGGTGGCGGAGGTCGGTCATCGTCATCCGGGATGAGAGGCACCTTCTTCCGCACTGCCATGTTGTGTAGCATGCAGCATACAAGGATAATTTTGCACACCTTTGCAGGGTCATATGGGAGGCCCCCTCCGGTCTTGTCCAGGCAGCGGAAGCGGCTTTTCAGGAGACCAAATGTCCGCTCAATCACCCTCCTGCTCCAACCATGTGCCTTATTGTAGCGCATCTCGGCTGGTGTCACAGGGTTCCTGAGGGGTGTCAGCAACCATGGCATGTTGTGGTATCTGGAGTCACGTACAAACAAACAATTGAACAATTAGCAGAGTTTTGTAGGAGGGCGGAATACAACATTGCCAAACACACAATGGTAAACAGTCAGTACACACCGACAAGCCAGGCACGCTGGTCTGGCATCTGTGATATCAGCGTTGCAATGCGACTACTCCTCATGATGTAGGCATCGTGCACAGAACCGGGGAAATGTGCACACACATGTGTGATACACATGTCTGGAAGACATACCACCAGAGCATTGATGGAGTGGAAATGTTTCCTGTTCTGGTATGCCTGCTCATGTGCCTGTGGTGGTATCAGGGCCACATGTGTACCATCAATAGATCTGATGACATTCGGCATCCTCCCCAGTGTATAAAAGGCAACCTTTATTTCAGGTAGTTGAGCTGGGCTAGGGAACTTGATGTACAGGTCAAGGAAATGCAACAGCCTCTCCAAGACATCGCGTAGCACACGACTAAACATAGTTTGCGACATACCACCAGCAGTAGCCACAGTGTACTGGAAGGTACCAGTAGCAAAGAAGTGCAGGGCTGCCATCACCTTCACCTCTGGAGTCAGTGCTGTAGGGTATGTCCGGCCAGGTAGCAGATGTGATGCCAACTGCTCTGCCAACTTCTCAATCAGTGGCCTGGTGAAGCGGTACCGTCGGATGCAGTCGTGTTCCTGCATGGTTTCAAGGTCTGGGAATGGTCTATGGACAGCTGGTGCCCTGCAGAACAGAGATGCACAAAGGAAGATTGTCGGTTCATCCACCCATGTGGCTATGACCAAGCAAAATATCACATGATACATCATGACAATACACAATGTACTGAGGTGTGTGCTGTTGGGCATGGACACATATGTCACCTACATGGCCATCACCTCACATCTCAAGTCCACATGTCCACATAAGTCCCATGTAGTGCAATGGCCAATCATTGGGCTGTGTCACCCTACCTATGTACTGCTGTGACGTTACAAACACACACCACAGTGACAAGTGCGGCCTGATGTCTCCCAGGCATCACAGATCTTTGCCATGCAGATACCCAGGGTCCCTGTATTGCCAATACGACACTGGCATGACATGGCGTATCATGTACATGCCACAAGGCAACCGTGAGTCCCACAGGTAGTGGCCACTGTTGTCTCTGCAGGCCCTACATGTACGTCTCGTAGACACACACACAACATCAAGGTTGATGCACAAACCACATGGATGTGGAGACTATCTCCCCGTATTTCAAACAAACCCATGCAGCAGGGGACTCCAATGAGTGTGCCTCAGGAGAATGTATATCAAGTGTGTCACACTTGCTTAGCCACCTGACTACTGTCCAGGGCTAAACACTCTTTCACAAGCATGTGAAAAGAGTCTCTACCCATCCCTTCATCCTGACACCTGTACTGAGTCAGTGGCAAGAGATGTGCTGTGTGTATAGTGACATACTCCTACATGTTCACTTGCATGTCCAACAAATGTGTGGGTGGTGCATGTCGACACATTGGGGTATTAGCATCCAACATGCAACAGACATATGGGTGCAAGTCCAGGAGGGATATGAGTGCCATGGTTGATGGTGAGACTGCCAATTGGCTTATTCTAAACAGTGTGAGCACTTTGAGCAGTGTTCAGCTGATGATGCCAGGGCTTGTCTGTAATGTGATGTACTCACTGTGGTGTGTGCAGTCAGTGTAGGTGACTGATGTTGTTCTCTTTTTTCCTATTTCGATCCAAATAAATCTACGGCCACAGGAGGGGACAGCTCCATGGACCTGGAGGAGCCACAGAGCCTGACTGGGACAGAATGCGAGAAGTCGGAGGGACCCAGTGGCACGGAGGGCGAGTGGAGCCACACCGGGGAGTCCTCAGCACCATCCACCCCAGCTGAGGGCCACAGCAGCTCAGAGGATGACTCCCTTGTGGAGGCGGGTGTCAGCAGCCACCAAACACCAGCTAGTGAGGCTGTCCCCGCCACCGCCCCCACCACCACCTTCACCACCCTCCCATCGGCTCCCAACCCAGAGGTCCGTGGAGGCTCCCGTATTCTGGAGCATGTCTCCTTTGTGCCAGGCACCGCACCCCCTGCCCCTGTGTCCCCTGCTGCCCTGAGTGAGGAGTCTGGACTTGCTTAGTCTGTCATTCACCAGCATTGTAAACTGTCCTTGTGTGATGAGTCTGTGCACCTTAGTTCCTCCCAACATTACTGTGTTTGTCATGGGTGCATGTGCAATGTCACCTGTCCATGTGGGCTTCACAGATGCCCATTGGAGCAGTTCAGGGTGTGTGGTGTTGAGGGTGGACTGATGTAAATGTTTGCATGGATGGGCCCCTAGCTCCCGTTTGTCCATGGGTGATGGGCCATGCTAAATGATTTGTGTTTGTATATGTGTGATGTACGTTTGTGGCACAGGACACATGTCTGAGTTTCACAGTTTGTACAACATCTACCTTTGTCAGCACAGTGGAGGTGTCATGCATGCTTGTGTCACCCCAATGTCTGGCACCTGGGGGTAGTGCTGTTGTGTGTCAGTCTCTTGCTGTGTTAGTTGCTGTTCATTCCAGCTTGTGTCACATGTGTCTGTTGTGCTCCCTCTCATCTAACAATACCTGATTGCCCACTAAGGGGGGCCCATTGATGGTTTACTTTTGTATGGCACTGTGTCCACATCTGTCTCACTGTGGTTCAGCCCCCCTCATATGTTGTGTTGTTGCCTGGGGATACTGAGACACATACACACACATGTTGTTTCAGATGTGCAGTGTGAGGTTGCCTGTTTGTGTTTGTGCATCTGCACCAGTGCATTGGTATTGCTGTTGTGGGCCATTGTCTGAATGTGGTTTTTGTGATTTACCCTGCTGTCCCTGTGAGTCATATCACATCATTCTTCACATTCATCCTGGTTGTTAGGTGCCATTGCTAGCATGGAATGGGAGTTTGTGACCTGACACCTACAGTCTACACAGGATGTTTTTATTTGTGTGTCTATTTTCGAGATGTGTGTATGCTTTGTGATGGTCACTTCTGCTTTTGTGTCATTGTACACTGTAAGCATTGGCAGCCCCCATGGGTGGTGCTTGTCTGCACATGGCCGAGAGTATGTCAGGTTTTCACAGCACTGTTAGCCTCACCACATCTCTGTGGGTATGGGACACAACCACTACTTTGGCCCAAAAGTGTTTCATGTGTTGGGACCAGAAATCATACATGTTGTTTGGCATTTGTAGCTTTGTCCATGATGACACTTACCTTTTGGTCACTGTGATGAGAGGGGTTTTGGACCCCATCACCACAATGCTCAACATCTGCTGCAGTTTGGAAGCACACACTTAACTTTTATTCTACACAGTGAGCGGGTGTTATTTTTACATTGCCACAGTGCTAGTGATGCTTGCCTTGTGTAGGCCACACTCAGTTTTTGGTCACACATATGATGGTAGTTACATTGTATGTTCGAAGTCATGATCACTGTTGTGGGCATTTGTCACAGACTACACACTGTTGTCATGATGTTAGGGGGATGTATTTTGCTTACATACCTAATGTTGGTGTATGATGGATGTGTGGCGCATCACCCATCCTATGAGTGGGGGTGGCAGGAGTGATGGGCAACAGGTTCCCTATGGGTGGGGGTGCCAGTATTGATGGGCAACATAAGCCCTATGAGTGGAGGTTGCTGTAGTGCTGGGCAACAGGTCCCCTATGGGTGGGGGTGGCAGTAGTAATGGGCAACCTAGGCCCTATGGGTGGGGGTGACTGTAGTGATGGGCAACAGGTCCCCTATGGGTGGGGGTGGCAGTAGTGATGGGCAACATAAGCCCTATGGGTGGGGGTAGCAGTAGTGATGGGCAACATAAGCCCTATGGGTGGGGGTGGCAGTAGTGGTAGGCAACATAGTCCGTATGGGTGGAGGTGGCAGTAGTGATGGGCAACAGGTCCCCTATGAGTGGGGGTGGCAGTAGTGATGGGAAACACGTCCCCTATGGGTGGGGGTGGCAGTAGTGATGGGCAACAGGTCCCCTATGGGTGGGGGTGGCAGTAGTGATGGGCAACATAAGCCCTATGGGTGGGGGTGGCAGTAGTGATGGGCACCAGGTTCCCTATGGGTGTGGGTGGCAGTAGTGATGGGCAACATAAGCCCTATGGGTGGGGCTGGCAGTAGTGATGGGCAACATAAGCCCTATGGGTAGGGGTGGCAGTAGTGATGGGCAACATAGTCCGTGGGGGTGGCAGTAGTGATGGGCAACAGGTCCCCTATGAGTGGGGGTGGCAGTAGTGATGGACAACAAGTCCCCTATGAGTGGGGGTGGCAGTAGTGATGGGCAACAGGTCCCTTATGGGTGGGAGTGGCAGTAGTGATGGGCAACATAAGCCCTATGGGTGGGGGTGGCAGTAGTGATGGGCAACATAAGCCCTATGGATGGGGGTGGCAGTAGTGATGGGCAGCATAGTCCCTATGGGTGGGGGTGGCAGTAGTGCTGGGCAACTGGTCCCCTATGAGTGGGGGTGGCAGTAGTGATGGGCAACAGGGCCCCTATGAGTGGGGGTGGCAGTAGTGCTGGGCAACAGGTCCCCTATGGGTGGGGGTGGCAGTAGTGATGGGCAACATAAGCCCTATGGGTGGGGGTGGCAGTAGTGATGGGCAACATAAGCCCTACGGGTGGGGGTGGAAGTAGTGATGGGCAACAGGTCCCCTATGAGTGGGGGTGGCAGTAGTACTGGGCAACAGGTCCCCTATGGGTGAGGGTGGCAGTAGTGATGGGCAACATAAACCCTATGGGTGGGGGTGGCAGTAGTGCTTGGCAACACGTCCCCTATGGGTGGGGGTGGCAGTAGTGATGGTCAACATAAGCCCTATGGGTGGGGGTGGCAGGAGTGATGGGCAACAGGTCCCCTATGGGTGGGGGTGCCAGTAGTGATGGGCAACATAAGCCCTATGGGTGGGGGTGGTAGTGGTGCTGGCCATGCAACCCCTATGCTGGCCTGTTGTTAGTGGCTAGGATATGGATCCCCTGTGTGTGTGTGACAATTTGCGGGTGCGTGTTGTTTGTTTGTGTGGTGGGTGTCTGACTTACCGTCTGCGCCGTCCGCGTCTGTTCCTGATCCGGTCATAGATGTAGAGTACTGGTATGACCTGCGCGATGGGATTCTTGATGTGTTTGTCTCGTACATGCTGCTTGTTGCTCCATCTCGTACCCATTGCAAGCTGGACCGTCTCGTAGCCATGGATTGAGTTCTGGCGCGAATCGTAGCTGATATGCTTCTTTACGGGATGCTGTGACGTGCCGTACGTGGCGACCCGTCCAGCGCGTAGGAAGTATGCACCGTACTTGTCCAGGCGGAAACTGCTATGGATACTGCTTCCGGGCGACTCGGTTCGGCTTTAGGAGTTACGTCTCAGACGGAGAATGGAGCTTAAATCACAGCCTACATGTCGGTCGAATTTTTGGCAGTTATGTGCATCGTACTTCCTCAACAGGGCGGACCGAATCCGGGTACGGCTCGGTCGCAAGGTAAGGCTACGAACAGCTCTTGGAGAGCAGTCCGACCTGGATCGGAATCGACCCCTCTGTTGTACATATGCCCCTAAGTTTTTACCAAATTTTGTGTAATTCCTTTCACCTATTTTTACTGTATTGGAGAGCACAGTTAGCTATGGGAACTAGGAGAGGGAATCGCACTTTTAGACCCTCTCCAATTTTTTTTGGCTCCTGCTTGATGCATCAGCATGAAACTTTCCATGGGGGTGTGAGGTGGATGAACCTGCACTTTCAATTCCAGCAGCAGACTGCCAGTTAACTCCCTGGTAATCAGCGGTTTACTACATTTTTCTGATGAGCAAATAGAGTGCTAACATTCTGAATTCATGCCAAATGTGCAGCACATCTGACCACCATCTTGATGGAATAAAAGTAGAAAATGAAGCATTTTCTACTGAAGATACAGAGGTAAACATGGAGATTTGGGATTTTCATAACAAAGAAGTCTCCAAGATGGTCACCAGAGAGGAAAGAGCCCAATTGTAGCACAAATATCACCCACAAGTAGCTCAAGTATAGCCCAATGACAGAAGAGTGATTTACATGAGCATCAGTTACATTACACAAGGGCACATTCATTTTGGGCTTTAGGCATGGGGAGATTAAGTGATTTGCCAAGAATCATAGGATACCGAGCAGACAATGAAACACAAACCTGGTTCCCCAGTGGTAAAGTATGCAGCTCTGGCCATAATGCCACATTCTCTCCTCTAAGTGCAACAAATAAACAAGTGATCAACTGGATAAAAAAACATCAAGATAGCAAATAATCTAAAAGTGCTTTGTCGCTATTTGAGAACTCAGAAAATATGTCCTCATTTTAGCTTGTTAGAACACTAGCCATACTGCCATGGGAATAACAGCCTCTCATTTTTATAACTTCTAAAGGTAATGCTTTAGGTATTACAGTTTTGAGCATATCAAGATGACTTCAGGCGTGCCACACTTTTGTAATAAATATAGAATGTTAGCAATCTAGTTGTTCATTAGAATATTGTGGGGAGGCAGATATCAGGGGCACGGACTTGGATAACTGAGGGCAGGGAGGAGGGTGCAGAGTCAATAGGTTGACCACCATGGACGGCCGGGAGGGGCAGTGGCAACACAATGGACCGTGGAGGGGAGGAGAAAGGGGGGCGGGGTAACAAACCAACCATGGAGGACAGACAAGAGAGGCTTTGGCAATATAACAGACCATTGAGGGTAAAAGGAAGAGGCAGTGGCAGTAGAACTATACATACCAACAGACCCAATTCAAGCAGGAGACTCCAGATGTTATTAAGCCCAAAAGATAATGTATTTTATCTGTCTATCTCCTGCCTAAAATCTCCTCTTTTTCAATGTAAGTAAAGGGGGAAAATCAATTCCCCAGGATTTATTCAAAATCCTCCTTTTATCAAATTCAAATTGTTGGCAAGTGTTAGAGCAAAATACTGATTATTCCGACTAAGACGAAACAACCGAAAACGACAATGACATTTAAAGGTGCACCTTGCATGTGTATAGAAAAACAATACTGAAAACAAGTTAGGTTCAACCATCCAGCACCGTAAAAGAGTGCTTGATTAGTTCGAGAATGGTAGAATCGAAGCACAGTGATTTTGAGATGGTTTCTTAATTGATTATTGTTGCAATCCAAAGAATGCCCATGTAGCCACAGGTTAGGTTATAAGTAGAAGGTTTATTATGATTAGTTACAGGTTATTATGATGGTAAGTAAGTAACAGACAGCCTGTAGATAGCGGCTAGCCCCACCAGGAGCAACATCCTTGCTGTTCAGCCAACAAACTCCAACTGTCTCTCTCTGAACCACAAAGAATCAGGGGGGGAATGGACCACTTGTCCTGTGTAGCCAGGGTCTTTTTTGCTCTTGGTTCCGTCACAAAAGAACCCTCATAACTATACACAAGTGTGAACGCGGTATATACTGGGTCACCGCTTTATGTGTAGTAGTACAGCATCATCATAGGGTCTTGTTGTATGTATGCTGTCCTCCGCCAGGAGGAAGACCAACTGGTTGTACAGTAGCGTCCAGGTATAAAAATGAGGTGAAAGGTGATGAAATTAAGTGAAGTTAAAATCTCTAAATCAGTTTTTCTGTTGTGATTTTATTCTGAGAATGTTGATAAGAGAAAAATAGTGGAAGGTTCAAGTACGGTTGGAGGACCGGGTTACTGGTCCGTCGTACTTTGTCAAGTAGTGGGGGTCAACATGTTTCAGCCTTCTGTCAACATCTAAAGGCTTTCATCAGGACCGAAATAAAGGAGGGCGCGTTTTGGCTCCTTGTTTAGTGAGAATTCTTCACTAGTCTAAATTCGTGTGGTCAGATCCTAGGTATCTGTACCTATTTGAAAATAGAGAAAAACAGTTGTTGGTAGATACACAATTTATGGATCTCCATCTCATGGTGCTACTAAATTCTGCAAAAATGTGAGGTTAATGGCTTCGTGATTTTTAGAAGTCAAATTAGGGTTGTGGGCGCGAGATAGGGGAGCTACGAGAAAAGAGGGAATTCATTTCACATACGGGCAATAATTGTATGGGATGGTGCAGTGGCCGTTGGTAAAAGCGTCACGAAGAACGCTAGACTGTGTGGTTAGTCATGTGTGTAAAAACGTGATTCAAGGAAGCAGTGTGGTATACTTGTAATAAAAAGTTGTAATAAAAAGTGATCGATTGCGGCTATGTTCTTGCTCATATCACTTACGTAGTGTAGTGCGGTAGGTGATAGGGTATGCCAAAAATTCTACAAATTGTCGCCTCGTCTAAGCGGGATTCTACATCTCAGCGAGGTCAAACTACACAAGTTATTAAAAACACAACTTTACCTCGTAAACACGAAAATTGCACTCTCGGAGGTACCGAGAGGTACGAGAGGAACTGTATTTCTAGAGAAGTGGGATGGAAGAGGATAAAATAGGATTAGAGGTGTCTTACTTCAAAGTAGCGCGTTGTTCCACTCCCAGGGTCCATCGTTGCTTACCGGTTCCTTCACGTTCAGGAACTTGTGCTTACTCTGCCCGTGGTACCGCCGATGACGCTGTGCCAATCCGTGTTGCCGTTTATGTAGGGAAAGGTCATAGATGTGGTGAAAAGACTTGATAATTGGTGATGGTTTACGAAAAATCGTATTGCTTATTTCACGTTCTTTATTTATTTATCTTTGGAGTTTCGTCCGTGGTAATGTCGATATTACTGTGACAATCAGTGTTCTCGTTTACATAGGGAAGGTCATAGGAATAGTTAAAAGACCTAATAATCGGCGATAGTTTGCAGAATTGGAAAAACTTCGTATTGTATCTTTCTCATTTGTATTTTATATTTTTGTGGAGTTTCAGCCACTAAGGATGGTAACTAGTGAATAGTTTTTGGTATCACTAGGTAGTCGTTGATGGTTGGTAAAATTAATGGTTGGCAAGGAGGAAGACATTGTGGTGTTTATTTGTTATGTGAGGTTTCAGCCACTAGGAATGATAGATGGTGAAAAGTTGTTGGTATCACTAGGATGGGTCCCATCAATATGTTTGATCTCGTCGTTGGTATCACTAGAATGGGTCCCATCAATATGTTTGATCTCGTCTATAGGGAGAAATCTTATTCGCAGTCATAGAATCTTAGTTGTCTTTTCTGAGTTCATCAAGAGAGTTAAGCCAATGCGTGCCAGGGGATGTTATCGTTCAATCCTCCTTTGTCTGTGCCCAAACGGTAAATCCAACGTTGTTCTTTTTCGAAAAGGACACGGTCTGCATTGCTGTTTACACTTCGGAGGCTTTCTAGGATGACCCATTTGAGTTCGTTGGCATCGGGATTGTGCTCTATGTAATGCCTACTCATTTTGGTAGTCAGTCTTTTACAGTTCACATTGCTCTTGTGTTCAGTAATTCTTTGTTTGATTTTACGGCACGTCATCCCAATATACCTGAGATCACAGGGGCAAGTAATCATGTAGACTACATGCGTGGTGTTGCAATTGGTGTGTTGACGTAACGTCCAGGTTAAGTTGGGGAGAAGTTGAATGGTTTTTGTGATTTTCGTTAGGTTGCACACTGAGCATGTGCCACAAGGGTAATGTCCTGTAATTGGTTCTAGGTTCCAAGCTGCTGTTATTGTCTCTCTTGTACTCTTCGGAGATGGTCTAGTGTGTACTAGAAAATCTTTGATATTTCTCGTTCTTTTGTTTGCAAATCTGGGTTTTGGCCATTGCAAGGCATCTGATGTTAAAATCCTCCAGTTTCTGTTGACAATCTTTTTCACTGTATTGGTTATTGTATTGTAGGTTGTGACACAGGTCAGGAGGTCTTCTGGTTCATCCCGTGTGATCATCTGTAATAGATTTTCTCTTGGCTGATTGCGTGCTCTTTTCTGGCATTTTTTGACTGTTCTTATTGGGTAATCTCTTCTTACAAGTTTCTCTCCCAGTTCTTTAGCTTGTATCTTGTAATCTCTGAGATTGCTGCAGTTTCTCTTTAGTCTGAGAAACTGACTATAAGGTAAGTTGTCTCTCAGAGGACGGGGATGGAAACTTTGATAGGATAGCAGACTGTTTTTAGCTGTGGGTTTATGATAAGTTTTGGTGTGGAGGCTGTTATTCTCCGAGTAGATGGTGACATCAAGGAAATCAAGTCGTTTTCTGTCTGATGTACAGGTACATTTTAGACACTCATCTCTAGAGTTGATCCAGTTTAGAAATTCTTGTAGGGTTTCTTCAGTGTCTTCCCAGATCATGATGACATTGTCTATGTAACGTTTCCAAAATTTCACCCGTGTGATGTAAGGGTTAATGGGATTCTGTATGTGTTGTTCTTCGAAGTTGCTCATCAGACAGAAAACAACTTGATTTCCTTGACGTCACCAAAGGTAGTACCATCTTACCTGGGTGTGGAAAGACGCCCATGATGAAGCATGTCACTATTAGTGAGTGAGGCATCTTCTCCAATATCTTGGATATTCCACCTGTTTGAGTGACTAATAGGACATACGAAGGGTCTAAGACCCATTTGATCAGATATTGGTCCAATCTTAAGCAAACTGTATACCCATCTGGGATAATAGTAAACAACAGTTGCCTTCAGTGACAATATAGTATTTGGGAGATTGCAACTGTGTTGCTCTTTTCTCTCTCTCTCTTCAGTGATTTTTTTTTTTTAATGAAGTATGCCACATAAACAGGTCATGTAGATTAAGGTTATATGTTCATTCTTCAAGTTGTATCTTCGGTTACAGGTTACAGAAAGATGGTCAGTTTCATGTAATGTCCCACCAGGAGCAGCCTCCTTGCTGCTCAGCCCATACACTCAACCGTAACCTTCTTCAAGCACAGTCTCAGCATTCTAATGACCTCACCAAAGGCTGAGCAGGAAGGTAGAGAACAACAATGGAGAGGATGTATTTTATTAGCAAGTAGATAACAACAATTACCTTATATTTCTAACCAAAATATCCTGGAGATGAAACATGAAAACTTAGCATTTCTCAGCAGAGTGACTTGACAACATATATCGGTGCAACACTTTTATGTTAACGTATTAGAGCTTCAATGCTTTTAGTATAGATGTCTAATATTATATAGATTCTAGAATCATGAAAATTATTTTATTTAAATGATTTATACATGTTGCTACTTTTGAGAATGTAGTAGTAGGCCATAATCACAGTTGCACATTTATGCGTATTAATCACTGGCAAGCATTACAGAATACTTATACATGATGTATTTGAGTGATCTTATAATGCTTATTTTTAAGATTAAGTAGGAGTTTAATACTAAATGAAGTATGAATTTTTGAAAGATGTTTGAATTACCTTTACTCTTCAGGCTGTTTCTTTTCTATGGTATGATGCATTGAAGTTCGACACATTTTAAAATGTTGCTTATTTGTTCTGATCATGACACATTCCTTAAAGAACAAACCGGACAATTTTCCTTAGTTTTCCTTTGTGTGGATTTCATGTGAACCTAAACTTTTGACTGCATTCATGGACAGAAACAATATTAAAGCTTTTGTCGAGAAATCTGTGAGGATGCAATGTACTGTTCTTTCTCATGAATTGCATGGGAAAATATCTTGGAGTATCAATTTGTACCTGCTAAACGGAACAGTGATCACATGAGCTAACTCCACAGTGGACTGACAACAAAGTCATGATGACAAATCTGCACTATAAAGACTAATGGATTTGAGAGGTATGGGCTCCCGTTCTCCACGCTTTCTCTCCCTTACCTGTTTTGGCTTTCTGAGGACTCTCTTGGAGAAGCTCTTGAGAACTGTGGCTGTCGCCATTGTTCCATTACTTCCTTGACTCTATCCTGCCTACCGAACTATCTCGTTTTTGCCATTTCCTTATACTGATGAACTTATCTGCTGGACTATTTGTAGCTGTCTGGTGAGTATCCTGACTTGGACTTTCTGATTAAATGCTAATTTCCCCTTTGCTTATACTTATGGACTTTCTCCTAGCGAATTTTAACTTGAATCCTATGTTCATTTGAGAGATTTCTAGTACCTTGGAAACCATTCTTTTCATTCTTTGATTTAATTTGACTAAATGTTTGGATTGTTGCTGCATGCATTAGTATGCATGACAGAGTTGCTAAAAATACTACTTACTTGTATTCATTTTGAATCTTTAATCCAATAAGTCAATAATTTTAAGATTTGTTGTGAGTCATTTATTTGAAATGTAATGTTCTTTCTCAGATACTCTGCTTGTCAGTTGGCTACCAATTATTGGTCCTCATTGGGTCAAGCAGTGGGTTACCCTACATTTTCCCCCTTACAACAATGAAGAAAGGTCCATCAGACGATCAATGCCTCTGTGATAAAGTATAGCAAATAGATTTGAAATTTAGCACTCCTATGGGCCCAGTGCTAGACAACCGTCTAAAAAAGGGCTTCCACTGCAAATCTTGGTAGCAGCTCAATGTTTTTGTCTTGTAACGTGAGGATTTAGGGTACCCCAAAATTAGATTTACCCTGTCCAGTCCAAAGTTAAAAATCCCATGTTCAGCAGGAGTGATGGAATTGCTTACGAATTTCAACAACTTGTAGCAGCAAAGGAGTGTGAGCATTAATAGGGCTGCTTGTTGCATTGCTTTGGCTTAGATTAAGGATTTTTTATATGGTTGTGTATTGATGGGAGAAGTTACGAAGTGGTTAAAGTCCACAAAGTGGCTAAAGTCCATGTAATAGTTAAAGTCTGTGTATGATTGTGGCACTTAATGCAAAGAAGCTGAAGTTGTTATCAGGTAAATTTGTGGCCTAAGATCCTGGGACATACACCACATGGTGGTCTTAGTGTAGAAGACACTGCGCAAATTGTCTGCTTTATTGTGGTGTTTGTCATGAAACATAATTGACAACATCAATGGATAGGGACTTCCTAGTGTGTCATTGGTATACGATTAGTGTAGTTGATCTCAGGTGGGCAGGGAATAACTATCAATTAAGGGTGAAATCCCGCTGGTCGAGATTTCACCTCAAGTGAGTGGCAAAACAGGTATAAAAATAAGATATTTCATATTACATTTAGGTGAGAGACATTCTTCCTTAGTGGAGCAGACCGTTTTATGTTGAAAAGCTTGCATATTGTTTGTGGTTTTGCTTAGAAAAAGTGCAGAGTAAAATTGTAAACGAGGGTGAGCTCCTGCAAGAAGCGAGGTTGACGTCGCAGTGTGTCATGCTACGATAGGTCAGTTGGTGTAAAGTCATGCTGAGATTGGTTGACAACGTCAAAGAGAGTCACGCTGGTATTGAGACTGCTGAACAAAGAGAATTGTGGGAGAATTTAGTTTCCCGGATTTTACAGAAAACATTTTAGAATACAAACATTGAATAATTACATTTTTCAAAGCTTTACAAAAAATAATTAAGGGACATGACACAATACCTGCTAGGGTAGGAGTAGAAGCTCCACCTGAGGGTACACCAGGACACATTGTATTGATGTCTGTGGCTTGAATGTTGGCATACACTTACAGAAGACGACAAGGCACTACAGATTCCTCGTTATGGAACACTTAATTTGAGAATTATCAAGAATTTAGGGGGTGGGAGGGTGTATGAATTGAAACCACCTCCAAGAGCTGGCCAATTTGAGACATTAAATACTTGGGAACACAGTGCACATCAATAAGAGAAATAAAAGTATTAGGGAAGATATAGAAGAAGCTCAGATCATTATGCAGAAGCTAGATGGGATGCACAACAAAGAGAATGGAGAACAGATATTGTACAGGGAACTAGAGTATATCCAATGTTACCAGTTGAGGGAGAGATTAGGCAACAATGGAAAGAGAAAAAAAGAAACATATTGAAACAGAAAATAGTGATGCAGAAACAGAAGACGAAAATAATGACATAGATGACAAACTTTTGAATGATTTGTTAATGAGCCATCCGCCACCATATATTGAATTGCAGAATGCGGATGTGTCAAGAAGTACTACAGCTGAAATTCCAAATGCCCCTGTAATACGTGATGTACCAGAAGAATCTACATTGATTTCTCCTATAAGGGGGGTAACAGGAATAACAGCTCCATTGAACCCATTTGAAATAAAAGCTCCAGATGCTTTGACTGTTCCTGTTACCAGGCCAAAAGTTTAACTTTACGAATTTCGGTATTCACAAAGGGCCCTCACGAATAGTAAATGCCCTTTGTGAATACCAAAAGTCGTAAAGTTAGACTTTTGGCTCATTTTACCTTTGTGAATCGAGCCCTAAGTTTGCAAATTTCACAGTCTCTCTGCTTCATGCTCAAGCACTTTTACCATGTTTTGCCTAATTTGGGGCCACTGAAATTATGCAACAGAGGAGGACAAATTTATGCCGCAGTGTTGACTAAATTATGCATAAAAAAAAAGGCTGCAGAGTAATGCAGTATATTTCTCTGGAAAAATGTTACCCTATTAGTACCAGTGTAAAATACAAATGCAACAGTGAGAAAGGTGATCAGTTAACCTTTAGAAAGAGCTGTCCACTTCGCAGCAACAGAAGTAAAAATGTTTTGTAAGTTTTGATCCGTTTGAGCAACAAACAATTTATTAGTTAAAACTGTCAGATTATACAGCAGATGTTTTATTATGTGGCAAATATGGCACAGCCATAATTATATAGAAAACAATTTGCAAACCAAGATATTTTGGCATTCGTGTTTGAATCGCTCTTGTGGAAAAAGGGAAGAGAAGTGCTGAAGACAGAAACTCCATGGCTCGCAGACGAATGGCTTGTGCTTCCACTTTTAAGCATATTTGGGACATTCTGTGATTGGAAACATATCACACATTGTGGATGTATTTTAATGTCAATAACTCACATTAATCCTTAAATAATCATGTGTATCCATTGGTTGAATTAAATAACATATTAAGCTGTAACTGGTCAGTGAAATGCCAAACAAATACTAAAAATTGGGATGATTTGCGCATTCTGGCCACACCCCGTTAAAATTATCGCCGGTTTAGCGGCAGAAAACTCCCGCTAAAGCGGCGATAATGGGCTTGATAATATGCCTGTGAGAATTCCAATAGAAGCCCATGTTGATACCAGAACATGGGCTTCTATTGGAATTCTCAAGGGCATATTATCAAGCCCCTTATCGCCGCTTTAGCGGCAGTTTTCTGCCGCTAGAGCGGTGATAATTTTAACGCCGTTTCTTGATAATATGCCCCCAAGTACCCTAAATAATATCCAGAGTTCTGAAACTGTTTTAGTCTCGGGAAAGGGGAAAAACATTAGATGTGATCAAGCTGAAAATGAAGCAAGAAGAAATTAATGTGGGAACTCTTAGCCCATCACGATTAGACATCTACCAGGAAGAGGAATTATTGTATCTCTGTAAAGACATTACAAAATGAGCTAGACTGACACATGAAAAGCTAGTTGAATTGGCTCTGAAATATGAAACTGATGTTCAGAAATCAAAGGTGCTACAAAAGTCATACAGATTAGACTTTAGAGAAAAAGATCTTGCAAACATAGGCCAGCTGGAATTAAATGACAAATTATAGAAATAATAACATTGACCAAGAAATGGGGTGAAAGAGTGATGGGAACGTAGTCCGGGCTACCATAGCGATTCGGTCACAGGTGTGTTTCTGGAAGACTCTTCCTCTGGTGATTTTTGGGAAGATTACACTCATTAAAATGGTAGTCCGTCCCTGCCTTCTCTAGTGTTTCGCCACTCTACCCCTTGTCATCTCCCCCCCTTTTTTCAGGCAAAGGGAAAGGGTTGTGAGAGATGTTATATGGGGAACATCACGCCATAGGGATGGAGAAACTATACCTGCCTACCGAACTGGGTGGCCTAGTGGTGCCTAACTTTGAACATTATTACTTAGCTTCCCAGCTGCAATGGGTTGCCAGTTTTTACTACATAGAACACTTATATCCGCTTTATCGTCTGAATGGGGTACACTTGCTCAGGAGCTGCCCATTCCCCACACATTGCAATACCTTCATGTGATGAGAACCGGGAGACGCCTGACACGCTGGTTCGCATCTTCCATCCGGCAACACACGGAGGCTGACCTCACTCGGCTTCGGCACCATTGGGAGGGGGCCCTGGGGAGGGCATTCACAGATGAGTGGACTGTTGCACGGGGCAGTCCGACATACATTCCATGCAATCAGCGGTTCAAGCTAATTAAATTCTTTGTGTTACATCGGGCTCACCTAACCCCAGCTCAAATCAACAGGTATTTCCTCCACGCAGACGCGGCCTACCCCCGATGCCAGCAGTTAGACGCCGACATTCTCCATATGCTCTGGCAGTGTCTGGTCTTAAGCGAATACTGGAGCAATGTGACAGCTACCCTGACAGCCTGCACCTCCCGTGCTTTCCCCCCTAGATGGGAGGCTCATGTATTACACCTCTTTGGCAGAAACAAAAAATATAGAGCAGTCATTCGATTTCTGGACCTGGGTCTAATAACAGCCAAACACCTGGTCACCAAGTTATGGAAATCGCCTCAGTCGCCGCACCCACTCGCCTGGCGCCGATCCTTGCTTAACTGGGCCAAAGCGGAGGGGGTGGCGTTATGTAGAGAGGACCTGCTTGGCATTCGCACATTCCTCCTAGCGCCTCAGTGGGACACCATGGTTTTGAAGCTCCAGGAAATGGTCACTTACACAGGGGATCCAAGAACTATGCCTGGGGCTGATACCCACAGTTCATCCCCCACCGGCAGGGGTGTTGAGTAACGTTGACTTCCAGACTAATATGTTCCTTCTGTTTCAGAACTCCATTGTCACTGGGTCCTGATGGATCTGGGCCCCCCCGGCTACACTTGACACGGCAGCAGGTCTCAAGTGACTCCCTTACCCTTTCTTGAATTACGTTGTCCTCCTTTTGTTGTACCCTATGTCCCCAGTTAGGTTCAAACTGCACGATATCTGAACTGTTCACATGCATGCCTTCCGGTGGTAAGACTCATCGACATCGATACGCCTTGTCTAAAGACACTGCCCTACGACCTCTTGTTGTCACTGTGATACACTCATCTGTCTTTTCTTTGCTGTCGAGTACTAGACACTGTACTGTTGGCAACCACCTTTTCTTAACCCACTGCTTTGTTTGTATGCTTAAAATGTGCAAAATGTTAATAAAAAGATTTAAACAAAAAGAAATGGCGTGAAAGAGAGAAATGGGAAGCTAGATGGTCGAAAAAGTAGAAAACACGGAGAGGTAGATTGCAGACACCTCCTGCAGTGATCAATGGAGGGGTTGGAGAGATGCAGATGCTTTCAATGAGAGAAGTATCTGGTGGAGGGGTTGGAGAGATGCAGATGCTTTCAATGAGAGAAGTATCTGGTGGAGGGCATGTGCATGTGCCTTGGACTAGAATTGATATTTTGACATTTACAAATTAATTTCCGAAATTGAGAGATAATCCAGTGGACTGGTACAAACAGATCGAAAGGTTCGTGAAAATTTCAAAGGTTTTGTGGATCAATTTGAACCCCTTCTTTGAATTGACATTGTGTTTCCGGGAGACTTGTGGACAGAGTGTACAATTTCTGAATCAGAACCAGAGAGGGATCCTAGAACAGATGCACCATCTCCTGTGGTTATGAAGAAATACCAACAAGTGATTACTTTCCGGAAAACTAAAGTTTCCCCAAAAGAAACATCACAAGAGATAAAAGAATCAGTTCATGCTTATTATGAGAAATTGATACAGGTTTTCCGACAGTACAGTGGAACCGAAAATGAGGCAAAAGAGAATTTGACACTTTGTTTACAGATTTGCTATTAGTTTAGACCTGAGATTTCAACAATGATTCAGACAGGTTTACTGTGTTGGCAAAGGAAGCCAATAGATGAAATTTTACGTTATGCAAAAGTTTGTGGGGATGAATTAGGTTCGAAGCATAAGAAGCTAAAGGAAAGATTTATGACAGTCCAGATGAAAGCAGTACAGATAGGACAGAATTCTTTTGACAATGCAGTTCCAGCACAGGGAGGATTTAGTCCGGCTCCTATAATGCAGGGTGTTAATGGTTTTCAACAGCAGAAATTTTAGCAACAAGGTAGAGGTTGTGGGGTGTAAATAGATTCTAGGACAGGTGTTGATGTGTCAGCTTTGAAGAAAACAAATCAATGCCATGTGTGCGGAAAATTAGGGCATTGTATACATGAATGTAAGTTTCATGTGAGCAGTCCTGTGAATCAGATACAGAATGGAGGGTATGCACAGTTTCAGGGAAAGTACATGGGTCAGACTCAACAGACGCAAAGACAGAGAATTCAAAATCCTAATGCATCACAGTCAATGCAGATACCTCAAGCTGGTATGCCTCAACAGAATGTTCAGGTACAAAGGTACAATATGAATCAAAATCAGAATCAGCAGATGAATAGAATTTATTTTCAAAATTAAGATGTATCACAAAAGTATTTGATTCAGACAGATGATTTTGAGCAGGACCTGTCAGCTTGACGGTGCCTGAGTGGGGAGGAGGACTGCATGCTTGGCACAGCCTTAGAGGTAGACCAGAGTGGTCCATAGGTGGACAGAAAGGTAAATGGGAATCATGTCTCATTCCTTCTTGACACTGGTGCTACCCACTCTACTGTAAGAATAGCAGAGGTTCCTAATCTACCCTGCTCAGGAGAATGTATATAAGTTGTAGGAGTTACAAATCAAACGTTGTCTACCCCAATTTCAGAACATTCCTGTTAAAATATGGTCTTTTGAAGATCAACACCGATTTGTGGTGTGTGATTCAAGTCCAGTAAATCTACTCAGACATGACTTACTGTGCAAATTAAACTGTTCAATCTATTGCACTCCCAGAGGAATTACATTTCCTACTAATGATGAGGATGTTATTTTTAAACCTGCCTGACAAAAATCTGATTTGGGAATGTGTCCACTATTGGCTTTAAATGACTTGCCCTTTGAAATGAGAGACACCATCTTACCTAAAGTCTGGGACTTTACAGATCATGATATCAGACAGGTGTTGAACCAGTCTGAATCACTGTCAAAATGAATGCAGAATATCCAAGAACCCCACCATTCAATTTGACTCCAGATACTATTGCCTGAATTACTCCTGTCATAACTCAATGATTGAGCAAGGGATCCTAAACAAGATAATGGGAGGTCCATGTAACTCTCCCAATATGGCCTTGCAAAAGCTGAATGTTGCATTGTGCAGGATCTGCGCAAAGTCAATTTTATTTTATTTCATTTTTGTATTTATAAAATGCTATGTAGCGCAAACTTGACAGCTTGACCCTGGAATGGTGTCAGAGCGCTTTACAAATGTAACTGTTATGGCAAGTAGAAAACAAGACAACCTAGAAACATAAATGCAAGTACAAAACAATACAACAAAGAAACAGACATGGTGTCAGCACCCATTGCAAATCAGGAGGAGTGAGTTAGACACCAGGAAGTAGCGGCGAGTGCAAATCCTGGTTGTCGAACTGCGTCAGGGTATAGTTTTGTTCATTAAAAACAGTTTGAATTCTTTTTTTTTTCTTTGAAGGATGTTCTTGATGGGTTCAGTCTGACTTTAGGGGGCAAGGAGTTCCAGATTGTAGGTGCTTGAAAGTTTTTATTTTTGAGGTTTCAGTAGTAAGGTGCTGGTGCTTCTCGATGATCTGCCACCACCAAACAATTCCAGTTTATCAGCTAGGTACTTCGGTGTGTTAAAGTGTAAGGCTTTTTGTGTCATGCAAGCAATTGTCATCTGTATCCTTGCCTCATATGGGAGCAGTTTAGTTCATGCAGATCTGGAGTGATGTGGTTGTTCCTTTTGGATCCAGTGATGAGCTGAGACATGCCCTTAGTGGAGCCAACTTAGATCTCGGCAAATCATACAGGACTGCACTCCCATAGTTTAATCTGGTGATCACTAGAGCTTGCACGGCTGATTTAAGTTTGTCGAAGGGGAGGAAGGGATTTAGTTTTCTTAGAATGTTTATTTAAAAGTTTGCTTCTCTTGTGACTGTGCTGATGTGTTCCTGCATGCTGAGATTCTTATGGAGTATTATTCCCAGTGATCTTGTGGAATCGATAGTGTGGTAGACAGTTGAAGGCTGTTAAATGTTTCATCCAATCTTTAATGTTTAGGGATCTTTTTTGGGGGAGGGCAATTAGGGTGAATTTGGTTTTGAGCGAGTTGAGTATGAGGTGGTTTCTGGTCAGCCAGTTTTGTTTTGTTGCAAAGTTGTGTTGAGTAATCGGATATCATCAGGAGAGGATATTTTTAGGTATAGTTGGGTATCATCTGTATACATGTGGTATTGTACGTTGGAAAATTTCAGATGTTTGGTTAAGTGCTCCATGAACAGGCTAAAGAGAGTAGGTGATAAGGTGGACTCCTGAGGGACCCCTAAGGTGACTGGAGTGGTAGTGGACAGGGATTGGTTAACCTTGGTTCTTTGAGTTCTGTTGTCTAGGAACGAGGTGACCCAATTTAGGGCAACGCCACATAATCTCATTCTACATTCAAGCAAGTCAAGGAGGCTGTCATGTTTGACTGCACTGAAGGATGAGTATAGGTCTAGGAGGACTAGGAGGCAAGATTCATTTTGATCTAGTAATCTAAGTGCCTCATAGACAATGTGTGTAAGGACAGTTTCCGTGCTGTGAGCCTGACGGACTCCAGACTGGAATTGGTCAAAAGTGGAATTGAGCTTATGTGGTTGCATAGCTGGGTATGGACGCATTTCTCAAGGAGCTTTGCCAGAGACGTAATGGTGGAGATTGAACGGAAGTTATCTGGGATCATGTAGTCTGCTGTGGGTTTTTTAGAATGGGGGTTACCTGCCCTGATTATAGGCAGTCTGGTTAAGCCCCTTGAAGTTGTTAAGCATTCACTATCTTAGTCAAGAGAGGTAGTAGAGAAGTTTTGATCTGATTGAAGACATTAGCTGTTAGAGGGTCGCAGAAGTGGTTTGACAATTTAAGTGAGGATAAGATATTAAGAATGGCATTTTCATCAACGGTTTTGAATATGTTCCATGATATGTTTTTTTTTAGGGTGAGTCCGTATAGGTTTGGGGGCTGCTTGATCGGGGCGGCTGGAGCTACTTGGAGGTATCCTCAAGAGGTGTTTAAGTGCTGTTTGGAGATCACTTTCTATCTTTTTTGATTTTTCATGGAAGAAGGAGTCAAATATATTGAAGTTTGGCTGTGGATTGGATCATAAGGTGGAGGGGTTATGTTGTTGAGTGGATTGATGTTTGATGATTTCAAACTGTTTTCTTGTGCGATTTCTGTCTTTGTCTAGTTGAACTCTGAAGAAATTTGCTTTTCAGTTTCGAATGTGTTTGTTGTAGGTGCTCCTCCGTGATCCCAGGTGTTTAAGGCATTCCAGGGATGGTGAGGATCTCCAAACTTGTTCAGCTAGTTTGAGGTTGCGTCTTTTGTTCATTTAGGCTCCCATTGTACCATGGTTTGGAGTCTATAGTGGACCGTCTTTTTAGCTGTAAGGGAGCAACTGGGTCAAGGATGATCGTCATGGAGTTGTTCTAGCGGTTTGTAAGGTCATGGATGTCTGACATGTCTGCTCGAGGAGGCAATATGTTGTTGCTGAGGGATGTCACATCATTAAGGTGTATGTCGTGAGTGTTCCTTTTCCAGCGTCTGGGTTTGTTAAGTTGGGGTTTATGTGTCCTCATTGGTTTGGTGATGTGGTGGTGGTCAGTCCAGTCACTTGGGATGGTATATTCAAGTTGGATGGAGTTTGCCTTAGCAATGACTAGATCCAGGGATGCACCCAGTTTGTGCGTAGGGCCGTTGCAGATTTGGTTCAGTTTGAGGTCCGCTAGGATCATTTTTAGGCTATTAACTGAGGGGTTATTCGGCGCATTCAAATGAAGGTTGCAATCTCTGAGGAAGATTTGGGAGCAGTGTTGCCCTAAGTTGGTAGTGATGATTCCAATGATTTGTTCGATGAATGAGAGGTTTTCACTTGGTGGGTGGTAGATCATGTGTAATTTACCTAGTGGTCTGTTGTTGCTCACAATGTTTAGGCATAGGTATTCGCAAGAGGATAGTTTGACGGTTTGTAACTGATTCACCGCAAGGTTATTGCGGTGTATACAGGCAATGCCTCTACCTGATCTTTTTGATCTGTCTGATCTTATAATGTAATAGCTGGGTGGGATTAATTGCGGTGTATACAGGCAATGCCTCTACCTGATCTTTTTGATCTGTCTGATCTTATAATGTAATAGCTGGATGGGATTAATATGTCAAGGATTGGTGAAGAGGAGCCATTTAGCCATGTTTCAGTTAAGAATAATAGGTCAAGCTCATGCGCAAGGATGAGGTCAGCTATGTCCGCTGTGTGTTTCATAGCCAATCTGCAGTTTAGAAGCATGCATTTCAAGTGTGGTTTGGTGTCTGCTGAGGCTGTCTCCGTGATGGGGACTGGCTTAAGGTTGGACTTATTTAGGGGCATATCTACAAGGGCTTTATCTCTGCTTTTTTGGCTTTAAAAGCCAAAAAAGCAGAGATAAAACTAGCACCCTATCAACAACAGGGTGCTAACATGCAAATTTGCATGTTAGCACCCTTTTACTCTACGCTTCCCCTTGCATCTCTAATGAGATGCAAAGGGGGCGTTCCAGAGTAAAATAATAGGAGAAATGTTGCTAAGCGACATTTCTCCTATTATCAAGAATCTCGCTAACCCTGTTAGAGACAAAAAAGCAGCGCTAACCGCGGTTAACGCTGCTTTTTTACATCTGGTATTTTTCTGACTTAGCCATGATATCCTATGGAAGGAGGATATCATGGCTAAGTTTGTCTGTCCCTATCAACAAGCTAACGTGAGATTATCGCTGGGTTTCCAGCGATAATCTCACGTTAGCCACTTAGCGTGAGGATTTTTATCGCTATTGAGATAAGCGTTGCTAATAGCACGCTATCTCAGCGATAAAAATCAACGCTAGCCGGCGATAATTATCCTAGCGCTAAGTGCGCTTAGCGATAATTATCGCCGGTTTTTGTTGATATGCCCCATTGTCTCTAGAGCTAGTTCTAGGTTCTCTGTGTGGGCTCGGGGCAATTGTTAGGATGGGATTGAGACTGTATGGGTTGTCATGGTGTGCAGTATTATATAAAAGGAGAAGGGAGTGAATTTCACTGTCTGATAGAGGATCCTTGAGCCTGACCAGCGTTGGGGTAGGGTATAGATCTCCATCTTGTGAGAGGGGGCGGTGAGATGGTTGTGAACCTGTTGTAAGGAGTGTTTGATGGTAGTCATGAATGGTATATGGTGTTTTGTGAGTGGATGTGCCCACTACTATCTGGAGTCCTTTTGGGCTATCTGTTATAGGCCAACTCTGATATGATATTTATTAGGCTCTGTAGGTCAGACTTGAGTTGATGTAGGCCTTATGTAATTTCATGGAGTCTGGTGTCTATTGAGGAGTGGGAGGATGTGGTTGTGGTTTGAGGGCTGGGAGGTGGGGGGTGCTCTGGGTTGCGTTGTTGGGCTGGTGCTGGTCAGAGAGGGTTGGATGGCAATGGTTTTAGGATTTTAGTCTGAGATCGAGGGTGGGGTTTGGTGGTGGAGATAATTTCATCATTGTGTAACTCAGTGGCCCTTATGGCAGTGTTGTGTGGGCGTGTATTGGTAAGGTGATTCAGGGATGACTCTACTCCATCAGAAGGTGTGGAAGAGTTACTATTGTGTGGGCTAATTGGTATGGTGGAGTGTGGTGGGAAAGGGGTGGACCGTATAAAGTGGCAAGGCTGTGTGGAGACATTACTTGGGGTGCCTGCAGGGCACGTGTATATCTAGGATGATCTTGAGAGGGGTCTGAGTCATTATTAAATACTGCATGTTAGATGATAGTTAAGAATTTGTTAAGTAAATTTAGGTTATGGTTAGATGACTGGAAGAGGATAACCCCATTGTTATAAATGGATATGGCTATTTTTGAATTGAAGGTGGGTGAGGGAGCTACGGATAGTCTGAGGCTATGTGGAGCATTCCTGGATGTAGAGATCTTGAGCATTGAGTAGAGGGCTTTCCTCCATTGTGCTCTTTTATTGTGAGAAAGATGAGATAATTTATTATGGTTCCTTTAGATGTGCAGACGTATGGGTCAGAGATTAGTGTTTCTGTGTGCAAATTAAGAAGTCTGTGTTTGAAGGTCTTGAAGGCCTTTTTTATTAGATTGGGTGGGTATTTAATTCTATAGGCATTGTGGCCATCATATTCCAGGTTGGTGTCGATTGCATAGAGTGAAACGAGATCCAGGTCTGATAAAGAGCTAGACCCAACTAGATGAAAGAGTTGGTATAGCGTGAGTGGTCACCTATAGGTTGCCATATTCATAGCAGTAATTGAAACAGAGGGAGTCTTATGATCTTTGGGTCTGTGAACTGTGTTTTTTCTAGCTTTTTGATTATGGGAATACAGGCAAGAACTACTGTTAGGATAGGTAGGTATTAGAGTAGTGACTGTTTGTACTGGTAAAACCTCATCACCAATCTCTAATTAGAGGTGGGAGTCATATAGAGACAGTAGGAGGAAGTGTCAACATACCTACTAAATGATGGCCATTCCATTAGCATCTAGGGTTCTACCATGATGTGGGGGGTCAGAGTCCTTCCTTCCTTACAGTTTTGTTGCCCGAAGAAGGTCCTACCTTGCAATTAATTAGTTCAATAGAGACCAGCCAGCACTGTACAAAGATGGCTACTCCTTTAGACATGGGTGTTCCTGCCTTGTTGGAGAGTCAAGAGTCCTTCTTTCCTTTTTGTGACTGCTTAAGGCAGAGCCCTTCTTTACTTTCGATGGGTCTGAGAATGGCAAGTCCTCTTTCACTTTCACTTAGAAGGAGGACCACCATCTTAGGAAGAAGACAGCATGGAGCGGAGGGAAGTGGGGCCCCAAAATGGAGTTCCAGCCATTTTCCTGTGAGGCAGCCACTGGGGTATCCCAACCTCCAAAAAACAAGCGTGATGGACGTGGCTGTTCATACGCCACCATCGCAGATCCTGGGATCCTCAGCCTGCACACTGGGGCCATCACTAGCAGCCAGTGCTGCGGCACACCTGAGATCATGCTTCAATTTAATTAATTTCTCAATACCATATTTTTAGCCATAGAGGCAGCAGCATTGACGCAGGTTTGCTGTCGAAACTCACTGCGCAGAAATGGGCCAGTCTGCATAAAGGATGGGAGACGGGTCCGGCACCAGCAACCAGTGCTGCGATCATCCAAGTGAGGAAGGAAGGCAACTTAGAATGTGGAGCACGGTACAGAACAGAACAGTCTTCACGGTGAATGGGGAGAGGCACCTCTACACCAGAGTCGTGACTCAGCACCACGGAGTCACCAAGACCATTTAGCCAGGCTGTCATGCCTCACCACAGGCCATCAGAGACCACAGGGCGTCCGCAGCCCTCCAGGGAGAGGGCAGTGCCAGGCAGGAGATGGTGCAGGAGACAGTGCACTGCAGTGATCGGATCAGTGTCAGATCAGTGTCCAGGGCGGATCCCCTGCTGGAACCACATCACAGCTGCCCCAAAAAAGGCAACATGGGGCTTCCCGTGACAAAGCAGCTCTGAAGCAGTGGAGATCCGTGAACTAGAGGTCAGTGGGTGAATGCTGCCGGTAAGACATTAAGGCTTAGTACGTTTTGCTCATTGTGCACTACTCACCCCAGTGGGTGTTTGTGCAGTTCACATCACAAGCATATTATGTAATCTCATTTTATGCTCTGCACAGTTGCATAGGAGATGGACGTTTGGACAAATCTGGTCTGCTGACGGGCCACATTGAGGGTTAGCACTTCTGAGTAGAGGCTGTCTTGTCTGAAGCTGAGTCTCGACATCCAGTGACCAGTGGGCAGCGGGCGGGTTGAAGCAACTCTTCTGAAGTTGCCATTGAAAGCAGTAATCTGCCCAAAAAGTGTCCTGCCAGCCAGATCAGTCTGACTGGACAGAGTGGAGTCACTTCCAAGGAGAGAGAATGAAGTATCTTCGATAATTGATGCGGTGAGTTGAGCTGAAAAATATTTTCAGAAAATAATCAATTATTGAGAATTCCTTGTTGTGTTGCTGATCGTACAGTTGGTGGATGACAGGGTAAAGGTGGGATATTTCCAGATGAATGATCCCGACCCTGGGAGCTTCCTTTAATTGCTCCTGCTTTGCAGTCATCTTAGTCTTTTAAATACTATTGTTGTCCCCTTTTGTCTTGGGTACCAAATTCAGCTATGATTTTATTTCAGATTCCATACGAGGTCGACTGGTTTTCAGAAATTGTCTTGTACCAGACCTTCTTCCCAACTCCATTGTTAGAGGATAGTCAGTTTTTATTCGCTTTCCGTTTCTGCAGTCGTGTTTTGGCATGGTGCAGTGTCCCACAAGAGTATACAGAAAGTCCTTACATTTTTAACCAAATCCTCAAAAAGAATCAAGAGTCTCTGGTAATGCCAAATCACTCAGTACTGGTACAGTGTATTGATGGCCTGCTGGTGGCGTCAAATACGAAAGAAGCTTGCAAAACGAATACAATTGCACTTCTGAATCATCTAGCCAAAAATGGACATAAGCTGTCCCCGACTAAGGGGTCCATTAGGATTGCACCCTAGCGGTGCTGGGACCGGCCGCCAGTGGTGTGGCGGTCCCACACCGGCGATTAGGATGCCACCGCCAGCGTGGCAGTGGCATCCTCCAATCCCAGCATTGTGGCGGGCGGTCCACCACAATGCTGGGAATGCACTGCGTGCATTGTCATGCACAAGGTGACAGGCCACTATGCCTGCCACCATGTCCATGACAATGCAGGGGGGTACCATAGGTACCCCCCATTTGCACCCCCCACCCCCAATACCCTGGGGGCCCACAACAGGGCCACGGAAGAGAATTCGGCAACGCCTTGGCATGTTTTCGCCCCCATGCTAATATGGAAGGTGGTGTCTAGCAGACACCGCCACCATATTAAACCCTTTTCCGCCCGGGACCTGGCGGAAAAGCAGCAGAGGGTCTGCCCGTCCTCCGCGGTACCCCGCCATACTAATATGGTGGGGGGTAAATGGGTGACGGGTGGGGAAGGATGTAGGGCGGATCACCTCCACCATGCCGGCGGTGGCGATCCGCCCTACATCCTAATGGGCCTCTTAGTTACAGTTTTGCCAAACTGAAGGTCTGTACTTAAGACGCCATATTTCAGAAGGAGCAAGGAAAGTGTCACATGAAAGAATCTAAGCCATTCTTAACATGCGTCCGCCAACCACTCAGAAAGAAGTCTGCATGTTTTTAGGAATGTGGGCTATTGCAGACAGTGGATTCCAAACATTTCTTTGACAGCAAAACCTCTTCGGAGGTGGACCCATACAGATGTGTCTGATCCGGTCCCCTGGGATGACAGTTGTATGAGCTGTGAGAATGCCTTTGTACGGCACCAGCTTTGGGAATGCCTGACAACAACAAATGCTTTGTGTTGTTTTGTAGTGAAAGGGAAGGGTACACTCTTTTTGTACTGACACAAATGCATGGAAGTAATTGCACACCAGTGGCATATTTTTCAGCAACTCTTGATCCTGTTGCTGCTGAATTGACTGTATGTCTAAAAGTGGTGGCATCTACGTGTGTGAGTCTTGAGCAGTGTGAAAGCATTGCTATGGGACATCCATTGACTGTGTTTGTGCCTCATTCATTGGAGATACTGTTGACCCATATTTGGACACACTATCTTACCAATACTCACTTGACCAAGCATGAACAAATTCATTTGGGTGCATAGAATGTAACTCTTAAGAGATGTACCGTTTTAAATCCTTCGACTCTATTGCAACTGCCTGGAAATGAAACTGTGATTGATGAGGAAGAAGATGATTGTTTGGGTGTAACTGAGTTGTGTACAAAGCCCCGGCGAGATCCTGACTGAGAGCAATGCAGGTTTGAACGGAGGGAATCTTTCCTTGACAAATGTTTGACTATAGGAAGTTCCCCCTTGGCAGGATCAGTATGTCTGTATAACATTGAGTTAAAATACCTACCTTTACGGGTCCGTAAGTACAACGTACCCACCACACTCACAGCACACTTTAGTATGTGTGCTGATACTTGCACCTTTGTGGCTTCCCCACCTTTTTAGCCACTTCACATTGGTCCTGCTTAAATCCTCACGTACCCCGTAGAAGGCTGAAACTAGTTGACCTAAAATTCTAGGGATATTGAAGGGCAACTTTTATCTTCATTATATCCCTTTTTTTTTTTTTTTTAAATATTTTTTTATTGAAGTTCTTGTATCATGATTACAATCAGCAATAACATAAATTGGCTACCACAAAACAAGGATTCAAAATAAGGAAAATTATTTACGGAATGCAAAAGTCCACCATTATTCAAAATAGGAACACCAAATTCTGTTAAACTTCCGAATCCCACCAATTCGCTGTGCGTATCGCTTTTCACTCTTTCTAACATTCCTAATTTTCTGAAACCAGGCATTAAACGAAGGAGCTTGAATTGACTTCCAGTTCTGGAGCACCAGAGATCTGGCCACTGCCATTGCAATAAATAAGATTTTGGCCATCTGTTCTGTCAGACCGAGATCAGAATCATATCCGTACAATACTAATTTAATATTATAAGTGATCTGGATCCCACAGTACTTTTGTAAATATTCGAAAATCTCATTCCAAAAAGGAATAATTTTAACACAGTCAGCTATAATGTGAGACCAGTTAGAGGGAGTATATTGCTGACATCTAAAACAGGTGGCACTAGTATTAACATACATTTTAGCAATGGCGGCTGGAGTGCGATACAGGAGCCACTTACTGAAGAATAACATTCTTCTCCAATTAGATCCTCGAAGAACACTAAAATTCAGCTTATTTATGGTTTTCCAAGTGTTGATAGTAAGTACATGATTCTCCTGTTCTTGCCATTTTTTAATAGCTTTCTGACTCAGATCTACCTCAATATGTTTAGCTAAACAACGCTTCCGTTCCCCTGGCTTCCTCATCCGAGAAGTCATAAACAAATCATCCCATAACTGATTAGAAGAACCAATAATTCTTGGCTCCACTTGTTCCAGCCTTTTAAAAATCGAATCTTCATTATATCCCACCCATGTTTTTAAATATGTTCTAAGACCCTGTTATTAAACTTTTTTACAAGGGCATTTTTAGAGACATTTTTAACATTGTGTCAAATCCCATAGAACACTTACCTCACATCACAATACCTGCTCCGCTGTAATCAGGCTTTGTAGGACAGCTGGGTTGCACTCTGCAACCTAGCTGGGACCCCAATGGTGAAGCATGCCACTAACTAGGTTGGTGGGTGAGGGGTCTTTTTAAACATCCACTGGATGTCTGAGCTCCTGTACAAACTAAGGTGTCACCTGAAGTGACCACATTTCTTTACTGGCTTGTCCACGTTGTTTATTACAAAGCACCATCGTGACATAAGTGATGAACCATTGCCTGAATCTGATAATGTGTTGTTTGTTGATGGTTCCTGTTTACGAGACACTGAAGGAAATCTGCCTATACTCTTTGTACAGTTACAGGTGTGGTGGAAGTGTCATGCTTGCAAAGAGTGTATTTGGCACAGGTTGCTGAATTGATTGCTCTGACTAGAGCTTGTAGCGTTTGAGAACAGCTTAGAGTGACAATTGTTACAGACAGTAAGTATGGCTTTGGAGTTGTACATTACTTCAGGCAGTTGTGGACAAAGGGTGGGTTGATGACTTCCTCCGGATTGCCTACATGAAGTGGAGAAAGTGTAAGGGACCTTTTGCGGTCATTACAATTGCCTGCCCAAATTGCAGTGCTCGAGTGCGTAGTCCACAGGCAAAGCACTGATTATGTAACTGATTATGTAACTGTTGTCAATAGATACGCCAATGGCATTGCCAAATTCTGTGCTTTGAATTCTCATACCTTTAATGGGGATTTGATGAATGAAACATCAGACGTCACAAAGTGCAAACTATTGTTGTTTGCAGTAAATACATGGGAAGAAGTGAAAAACATGCAAGAAGAGGTTCCAGAAGCTGAACAACAAAGGTGGGTATGAACTGGTTGTACCAAAAGGGAGGATGAAGTTTCAGTTTACACTGATGGCAGACCTGTTCTGACTGATAGTCTATTGTCACCTATGGCAAGACACTATCATGGACCCACACATGTAGGGAGAGATGCAATGAAGTGCCTCTTTCAATAGATGTAGTATAATCCTAGATTCAGATTGACTGCTGAGAACCTCTGTCACCGATGTGTAATATGTCAACAACAGAATGTTAGAAAGAAATGCCACTATGCAACAGTTTGAAATATGTTTTGGTCATTGTTTGTACTTTCTCAAAATGGGTGCAAGCTCATCCAACACACAGAAACAACAGCCTCACAGTAGAAAAATTGTTGTTGAGGGAGCTGATTCCATGGTTCCGCTTTCTGACTTCTTTTGAGTCAGATGGAGGGGCTTATTTTAACTATGAAGTCCTGAAAATGTTATGTGCGGCATTACAAATTGAGCAGAAGCTCCATTGCAGTTACCTTCCTGAGGCTTCAGGCTTTGTGGAGGAAGTAAATGGTACATTGAAGACCAGATTGTCGAAGATGTGTGCTTCAATGTCTTTGAAGTGGCCTGATGCATTGCCTCTTGTGTTTATGTTTCTGAGAAGTGCCAGACAGCAGGACAGGCTTTTTGCCCCATAAGATAATTATGAGCAGAGTGATGAGACAACCAGCTGTTCCTGCAAACGCTCTTGTCAATATTACAGGTAGCCTTATTTTGGACTTCTGCAAGGGACTGGCTGATGTGGTAGTTCTGTGTCTCATCAGATTGGAGAAGCTGCCTTTGTGACTCAACAGGAGCAGTGCCATGATCCTGTTGGCTGGGTAATGGTGAAGAAGCATGTGTGAAGATCGTGCTTGGAACTGTGCTGGAGAGGGCCATACCAGGTGATCCTGGTCACCAATACCTCGGTGAAGTTCGAAGGTCTCCCCAATTGGGTACACACAGCCCATACTCGCAGAGTCCTATGTCCCCTTGATGACAGAACAGTACCTGTTCCTGATGTGCTGGTGGTTACAGTGAGACAGAGAGAACAAGTTAGTTAAGCTGTTGGGGACCAGCAAGCACAGGGCTTGACTGGCTACCGGGCCTTTCTAAGTAAAGAATGGAAAGCCAAATGGTTTTAAGTATGCTTTAGAACCATTTATTTTTCTTTCTTTATTTAGAAGCAAATGCAGATCCCCATCAACATAAATCACCCCCCATGGCATTAAATCAGGACCCAGCTTGGCAGCTGACCAAAACGCCAGTAGCCAGTCCAGCCCTGAGTAAGCAGATGGACAGCACTCTTTCCAACTGAGGGGGATCTGAGAGAATCAACTATTGATGGTACCGAAGGGACTCAGAAAGTAGAGTTGACTACGTGATATATACATCCTAATGAAGAGCGCTTAATGCATCAAGCTAGTAAGTTGTACCGGCAGACTGTTGGCCCAGAAGGGGTGAGATACTAAGACCTTGTCTAACTGAAGGAAGAGTGCGAGTACCACAGCCAATTCCTGAAAGCTCTGAACTGTCTGATCAAGGTGACAGTGATGATGAGCAATCAGTTGCAAGGAGATGAAAAGAGCGAGAGTACCCAGTCAAAAGCACTCATCTCCTAAATGGACCTATCTGGCTGTGAATGAATGGGAGCAGGAATACCTTGCCTTTTATCATAACCATTCGACTCCACCTGAACCTCATTGAAACAAACTTTGTTGTGGATCTGAATTTCAATCTTGGTGTGCTGCCTGAAGGATTCATGCAATTTATCCCTAATGTCCTCATTAACGTAGCTGATTTGCATATTTTCGTTTTGAACAGAATTATTAAACTCTACCTTTGTATTTTTGTGCTGAACTTTGATCAAATTGCTACGCTAGTTGCCATTTGCTATTTTTTATTTTTCTTAGTTAAATGATCTGTGTCGCGAGAAGTCATGAAGTATAACATTTGAATCTCTCCTAGATACAAAGGTGGATATGTTGGAATCTTTACTAATATTGCTTTAATACTATTTACATTGCTTATAATTCTAAACTTGTCACATTTTGTACCTGATTTAAATCCTACGTTCCCAGCTGTCGAAACTAATTACACAGGTTCAAATGTTTTGGATGATGACACTTTACATTTTGAATTCACAAAAGCTGATACTTCATTAAATGTGCATACTAGTTTGTTGTATGAATATCTATATATTCTTTCAATGGGTGCTAGTGATTGCTACATATGTATGCAATCACCTGCATCAGTTGCTGAAAGTGTGACTTACCACACTTTGCCCTTAACATATGCAGTTTCTTGTAGTGTGTTGACCAGTTTGTTTTATGATACTGATCAATTGCTTTACAATTATTTAAATCAAGATCTGATCTTTTCTGAACTTCCAATACTAAAAAGTTTAAATCTGCATCTTGAAGATTCAGAAGCTCAGACTAAGGGTTAATCTGCATCTTGAAGATTCAGAAGCTCAGACTAAGGGTTACTTGTTTAGACCAACTCAGTCCTTTGACATGGCCTATGCACATATCATTAACCTAACATGTAAACTAGGTGGAGCTGAAATTAAATTAGGTAATTTAGTAGAGAGTGGACAAAATAATGCAACAGTTAAAAATACCAAAACGCCTAAATTGAATCTTTGGAATTTACCTGAAATGGAGCATAACAAATTAGAAGGAATGTTTACTTTAGCTTTAGACTAGCAGCATAAAAGAAAACTTTGCATATCTAGTGAACAATCAAATATTAACACTAAAATTGTAGGTATTAGTGCATGTGAACACACATTTGATGTTTATGAAAAATGGGGAAGACATTTAGAAGGAGTCGTTCCTATCTTTAATGGAGTGTACTATATTTGTGGAAAAAATGCTTTTTATAATTTACCAAAGGGATGTTATGGAAGTTGCAGTGTGGGAATTGTCTTTCCATAATGTTATCATGTAAAACAAATCGAATCAGAATTGAAAGAAGACAATGGAAGAGAAGTGTGACTCCAAGTGAGATAGTAGGTGGTATTTTTGGATCCTTAATACCTTCTATAGGAATAGTCTTAAACTCACATAACATTAGAAAGCTGTCTACTATAGTTGATAAATTAGCTACTAATACAGCTGGAGGATTTTCTGCTATAGATACTGAAATGATCTCAATTAGATCAATGGTGATGAAAATTGACATGCCCTTGACATTCTTTTCATGAAGGAGGCCGGAGTTTGTCAGTTGTTTAAAGTTCAACAATGTTGCACTTACAAACCAGACAAAAGTAGAGACTTTGAAAACGATGGTAAAAATATTGCTAACTTAATTAAAGACCAGAAAGAGTTGAGAAATGATGGTGCTTGGGAAGTGATAGGGAAAGGATTTACAACTGTTAGCAACTGGCTAGGCAACTTAGGTAATGGACTAGTGATTTCAATTTTGAGACCGTTAGTGGTGATCTCTGTGCATAATGTTCATAATATTATCGATTAAATTCTGTAAATATATAGGGGCAGATTTATGACGACTGGCACATCCCTGCATATCAGCAGGGATGCGCCAGTTATTATGCGCCACAGCTGCGCCACCATGGATGCGCCGCATTTATAATGCGGCGCACCATGGGGCAAAAACGGCACAGATGCGTGACGCATCTGTGCCGAAAAGTGGCGCATTGCTGGAGTTGCGTCGCAAGCGCGACGCAGCTCCAGCAATGATCTGGGGGGCCCTATCTTTACAATGCTGCGTCAATCCTTACGCCTGCTTCAAGCAGGCGCAGGGTTTTGACGCAGCATGGGCCTAAAAGTGACTGAGTGAAATCTTGTAGATTTCACTCAGCCACTTTTAGGAGGCGTTCCTGCGTCGGAACGCCCCCACCTGCCCTGGAACGCCTACATGTGGCGCAGGGCTTTACAACGTGACGCATCTCCCAGATGCGTCACGTTGTAAATACCCCGCACCATGGCGCAGGATTTGCGCCGCTGCTGCGTCACAAAAGTGACGCAACGGCGGCGCAAAAGTGGCGCAAGTGCAACATAAATCTGCCCCATAGGGACTAACAAATGAGGAGTAAAGAGAACAAGATCTGATCTTTAATTAGAAGACAAACAACGCAAACACTATGAAGAAATGAAAATTTGGGAAGAGTCTAGAAGAAAAGGTTTAAGACAACAAACCATAATATGTGATGATCTGATGAAAGAAATTTGGTAATGGTTTGATTCACCATCGAAGGCGGGCTTGTTAGAGAGAAAATACTGATTATTCTGATTAAGACAAAGCCACCAATAAAAGACAATGAAATTTAAATGTGCACCTTGCAAGTTTGTGAAAAAACACTACTGAAAACGAGTTAAGTTGAATCATCCAGCACCATAAAGGCATGCTTGGTTATTTGGAAAATGGTAGAATCCATAAACATAGTGATTTTGAGATAATTTAGTAATTGATTACCTTATATGTCTAACAAAAATGTTGTGGAGGTGAAACATGAAAACTTAGTATTTCTTAACAGAGTAACTTGACAACATAAATCGGTGCAACACTGTTATGTTACTTGTTAGAGCTTTGAAATTTTTAGTATCAATGTCTAATATTATATCAAGTTATAAAAATGATTTTAGTCAAATGATCTTTTAAAATATTTTACCTATTGCTACTTTTGAGTATGTAGGAGAAGGCCATAATCACAGTTGCACATTTATGTGTGTTAACCACTGACAAACATTACAAATATATTTGAGCAACTTATAATGCTTTTTTAAAACAAATACTAGGAGTTGTACACTAAATGAATTATGAGTTTTTAAAAGATGTTTGAATTAACTTTTCTTTTTAGGCTGCATCTTTTCCATGGCCTGATGCATTGAACTTTGACACGTTTTCAAATGTTGCTTATTTGTTCCGATCATGAGACTTTCCTTAGAGAACAAACCGGACACTTCCTTAATTCTCCTTTGTGTGGATTTCATGTGAACCTAACCTGAAATGTACTATTATTTCTCAAAAATCACATGGGAAAATATTCTGGAGTATCAATTTATACCTGCTAAATGGAAAAGTGATCACATGAGAGCACTCCACAGTGAAATGACAACATCATGATGACAAATGTGTACTATAAAGAAGATTGGGTTTAGGAGGAACGGGCTCCTGTTCTTTGCATTCTCTCTCCCTCATCTGTTTTGGCTTCCTGAGGACTCTGTTGGCGATGCTCTTGAGAACTGTGGCCGCTGCCATCGTTCCATCACTTTCTTGTCTCTATCCTGCCTTCAGAACTATCTAGTTTTTACCATTTTCTTTTGCTAATGAACGTATCTGCTGGACTATTTGGAGCTGTCTGGTGAGAATCCAGACTTGAACTTTCTGATTCAATGCTACGTTCCCCATTGCCTACAATCATGGACTTTCCCCTAGCAGACTTTAACTTGAATCCAATGCCTTTGAGAGATTTTTTATTGAACCATCTGTTACCTTGGAAACCATCCTTTGCATTCATTGATTTCATTTGACTAAAGGTTTGTATTTTTGCTGCAGGCATTCGTATGTATGACAGAATTGCAAAAAAATTACTTACTTGTATTATTGTCACTGACCATGTCATGAATGATGTATTATGTGAGGTCATAAGCAGAGCACTGTTGGGGCATAAATTATAGTTAGCTCAGGTAACTATAACTGCTGAATTTCACTGATTTTGTACAAGTGAAATCTGAATATAACAATAATGTCCCTGTAACCTTTGTTTTTTTCAGTGAATTTCTATGGTTTCAAAAAAAATTCTATTTCCTAACTATAACTTCCTTGTAATCTGTCACCTTTTACAGTGGGTGTGTGAGTGGCTGTGTGGGTCTGTGAGTGGATCTGTGAGTGGCTGTGTGCATGTGAGTGGGTGTGTGAGTGTCTGTGTGGGTGTGTGAGTGTGTGTGTGACTACCTGTGTGAGTATATGAGTTGGTGTATGAGTGCCTGTTAGTGTCTGTGAGTGGGTCTCTGAGTGCTTGTGTGGGGCTGTGAGTGGGTCTGTGAGTGGATCTGTGAATGCCTGTGTGAGTGTCGGAGTGGGACTATGAGTGCCTGTGTGGGTCTGTGAGTGGGTGTTTGAGTGCCTGTATGGTCTATGAGTGGGTTTGTGAGTGTCTCAGTGGGTATGTGAGTACCTGTGTAGCTCTCTGAGTGGGTCTGTGCATGCCTGGGAGGGTTTGTGAGTACCTGTGTGAGTGCCTGTATATGTCTATGAGCGGGTGTGTGACTGGTGCTATGGATTTTGGGCAGTTGCATACTTAGGGTATTTAAAAGGGAGAACCAGAGACTCTACTATCACAATAAGATGACAAGAAAGACTCAACTCATCACAGTCACTACACATCAGATTGTGCTTCAATAGATAAACGGTGAATTCACCTCCATTAGGCATTTCATATCGTTTTTCAACGTGGAATACGAGAAGAAACACAGTTGCTTTGCCTTTGCCAAGCCCAAGAAGTTAGGATCGTTTGTGGTTTACTGAAGTAGAGTTTCAACTGGGGCACCTGCTATGCTTGTATTTGTAAGTGCTTCTCATTGAGGTTTAATTTCTGTGAAATCAGCACCAGGGCCAGAATCAGACCTCAGTTTTTCCAATAAGAGCCCCCAGTTTTGCCGAAAATGTCTACCCAACTGGAGTATTTTTATTTGGTTAATTAGTAAGTGCTATCTCGTTGGGCAAATGTCTTGAGCATATTCTACAATACAGCTATGTAAAGGGCCACGAGGTGTGCATGCAATTTCAACAATGTGATTGTTCCTTGAGCATCGTCATCCATAAATCTGTGAAAAGGTGAATGCTCATCAAGAGAAGATGATAAAATACTTCAAAGAGTTGAATCTTCACCATACAGGGGTACTTTCCCTCAACTAAATGATGTAAGTGGTTCTTTGTTTGGTGGATGTTAGACCTGGCAGCATTGGCGTGGGTCTCCCTTCCATTTTTTGCTGTTGCCTCTTATGTTTTTGCTGGTTTTTGATGCTTTTGGTCACTGTGCCACTGCTATTCAGTACCACAGTGCAAGTGCTCCCTCTGGTAAATTGATGTATGGATTAGTGACTCCATCATTAGCTGATTTGGTTTACTTGTCAGTCCCTAGTACAATGCACTGCATGTGCCCAGGGCTTATAAATGAAATGCAGCTGGTGGGCTTGCAGCACTGGTTGTGCCACCCACCGAAGCAGCTTGTAAAGTTTGTCTCAGGCCTGCCATTGCAGGGCCTGTGTGTCGTCTGGTACTGCCATGTTGACTGGGCAAGTGCACCCACTTGCCAGTCCCTAAACCTTCTCTTTTATACATATTAGTCACCTCCAACGTAGGCCCAAGGGCAGGGTGCATTGTAGGTAAAAGGTAGGACATGCCCTAATGTGTGTGGCATGTCCTAATAGTGAATTACAGCCATTTTCGTTTTTCAGTATTGCAAGGCTACCTGTTCCCCATAGGCCCTAATGGGTAGTTTGATTATTACATCTTATAATCCTAACTGACTCAGGGAACATGGTAGAAATTTGAGTTTAGTATGCCTGAACTCAGAAGGATAAAATATATCTTTTAGTGAAGTTGGTTTTAACATTCTGTGTTTGAAAATACCACTTTTAGAAAGTAGGTATTTTCTTGCCTAACTATCCAAGCCTGCCTCTGCTAGGTTGTGTATTCCTTGTCTGGAGTTTGAGTGAAAAGGGCTGGGGGGTTCCAGGAGACCGGGTGAGTCAGCACAGGGCTGAATAGAGAGATCTGCATGCAGATGGGAGGGAGGAGTTGCACCTGGGACCTGAATGGGTCTGTGCCTTACCTCCACATTGCTGGCTCCACCTCCTGTGGTGCGTCTGATGTCCCTCGCCTACACTGTGAAAGGAAAGAAGGAGTCTTGTCAACAAAGTGCTCCAGGACTGACCAGAACTGGTTTGGACTAGGCAAAGGCCTCTCTGCCTTCAGAGAACAAAGGGAAAATGAGTATAAATATTGGGACCCAGACCCAAGAACTTTAAATAACTTCTGGGAATCAAGACAATCCTTTGCTGAGGGGAAGAGCCAGGAAGCTGAAGGAGGAGACTACTCCTGTGCTGTGTGTTTGGGGGTTGGCCTGCAGTGGTTGCTTCATTGTCAAAGAAAGGAGAAAAGGACTGAGTGTGCTTTCTATCAACTTGAGGAAGAATCTCCAAGGGCTTGAACTAGAGCTTGCCTCCTGCCTGAAGTCTCAGGGATACAAGACTTCACCAACCAGCTCCCCCCTGAATTCCCTAGCTGGGAATTGAAGTGCCTGCTGTTGCGCTGGGCCTTCTGAGATACTGCGAGTCGCTGGGAGCTGGAAGAGCGAAGCAACGATGAGAAGCGTGTCGCTGCTGCAGCAGCTGTCATCGCATCGCCGAAGAAGCGATCCGCCGCTGCCGCTGTCATCATCACATCGCCGAAGTGCGGCACATCCCCGGAGAAGCGGGATGCTGCCACAGAGGTCATCGTCGCATCCCCGGAGAAGCGCGACGCAGGGCCTGTCGCGGCTCCAAAGATCATCGAATCGCCGCACGGCCGTCGGGCGTGCACGCATCACATCAACGTTGTCGTATCGCAACCAAGACGCCATTTTGTCGCATCGCATCGGCGAAGAGTATCGCATCGAGTTGCCATCTTGTCACATCGCACCGGAGAGCAGGAAGAAACCAACAAATCACCTCCCCACACAGTAAGGAAGCGAGCATCAACTCCCCTGCGCATCAGCAGGGAACCGACACATGCACTCCCCTGCGTGTAAGGAAACGACGCATCACCTTCCTTGCGACCCGTTTGTTTTCTTTGCGTTACGCATCCAAGGTACATTGAGAGTAAAGTGTTGGATTTCCAAATTGAGAGAACTAAGCTATTTTATAACATTTTAAAGTCTATATTTGAGTACAGTATTGTGGATTTTGGTTATTTGGTCTTGTGTTAAGTCTATATAAAAATACTTATTTTTATAATACAACCTGTGTGGTGTCCATCTGTAGTGTTGTCACTGTATTACTGTATCTGTTCACAAATGCTTTACACCCTGCCTCTGAGATAAGCATGCCTGCTCATGCCAAGCTACCAAGGGGGTGAGTAGGGGTTATTTTAGGAGTGTAGCCCCTTACCCTTACTAGATTCAAGGGTCCCTATTTGGTCAAAGGTACCTACCTCTGCCAACTAGAGACCCCCATATCTAACATAGGAGATGGCCTCATATTCCTCTTCATCAATGACACGTCAACAAAATTGGCAAAAACGCGATGGAGGGCCTTTTGCTAAGCTGTCCATCGACGTAGGAAAAGGCGGGAAGACCTTTGCATACTAAACGAAAATGGGACATGGCCAAATAGGCAGAGCTTGCAGATGATTTTGGGCTTTTGCGCACTCAGGGTAATTATAAGGGAGCATCATGGACTCTGCTCTCACCAGGTGATGACGAGAAAGAAATCAGTCTTCACCCCTGATCAGATTATGCTCAAATAGAACAATGATGTAGTCACCTTCATTAATGATTTCAGATTATTTTTCAACATGGAATACAAGAGGAAGCACACCTGCTTTGCCTTTCTCGAGCCTAAGAAGTTAGGATTTTTTTAAACAAAGGAAGGGGGGTTCCCCTCTCCCGGGCGATTTCAGCCTGGGGACCCCATCCCCCCAATCAAAATTCAATGGGGGAGAGGGGTTTGTGTGGCCTCCATCCTGTGTCAATTTTGGTCCCTGGGACCCCATCCTCCGTGGCCCAGACATGACTCCCTGGGTGTCCTGGACCCACCCAGGGCAGCTAGTGTGGTATGAATGGGACCACGGGGGAGCTTCAAGGCCATGACAGCAGGCAAAAAAGCAGATGAAAACTCTGCTCCCAGCAAGCGGGAGCGGTTTGACAGCTCCTGCTTTCTGGGAACAGAGTTCATGTTTGTCCTCGCTTGGTGGGAGAAGCAAAAGCAAACTGCTATGTCCCAGGGGTGGGCACCCCGAGACAGAGCAGGAGTTAGCCCTGGGGTAGGCAGTCCCCAGGAGCATTAATGGCTCCAGTAGGGGGGGCAATGCGGCTCCCCTCCTTCTATTTTCATGGGCCGGCCCCGAGGAGGTGGCGGTCCCCGGGGCAGTATATTGTCCAGGAGGAGGGGCCCCTTTTGAGTGTTTAATATCACTTAGGCCCCATGGAGGTGGTTGTCCCAGGAGCTCAAGGAGCCCAATGGAGGGGGGTGGCCGCTCTGCCTCCTCCCAAATGTAAATAAAGCCCGGAGAGATGGTACAAGGGGCTCAAAAGAGTCACAGGAGGGGGGGCCGCATGTGCCCTCCCTCATTTTCTTTTTTATCCCCAGGGACCTAGTCCACCTAGGGGCTATACATGAATGTGCTTGCTTTTTAAAAATTGATGCTGCAGATTTGCAAGTCTGTCACAAATTTGTGACACCATTTTTGAAAGATGCTATTTCGTCCTGGCGGAGCCCCTAGGGTACCCCAGCAACAGAGCAGAGGGGTCAGGGTATTTCTACCCTCCTCCCTTTTCTGCTGAATTTGGTGTCATTATATATATATATATTCACTGCAAAAAACCATAGGTTTCAGGGGCGTTATAGTTAGCTGGACTTTTCACTCGTACAAAACCATTGAAATTCCCCCGTTATAGTTAGTTCAGCTAACTATAACTCGCGCGCCCGCAATGCACTGCTGATGACGTCACGTATTACATCACTCATGACATGGTCAGTGACATCACTCATGACATCACTCATGACATCTCAAATGACATCACTGATGACATCATCCAGTGAATGTGTGTGTTTTCTGAAAATTACATATGTTTTATATATGTATATCTCAAGGTCGATGGAAGAATAAATGGGTATATAAGTGTCTAAATGGATGATTTGTTTTTGAAAAATTGATTGTATAACTGAATTGATTAAGTGTATCTTAGTGAATACATGGCTTAGTGAGTAATGTTTAAATGTGTAAATATCTGTATCAGTCTCTCACTTTGTGTATAAGTGGCTGCATGGGTTGGTGAGTAGCTACATGAGTGTCTATATAGGTTATTAGTTGGTTTTTTGAGTATCAGTATCAGTGTCTGAGTGTCTGTATGGTTCGGTGGGGGGTATTACGTAGTGCATAGGTGCATGAATGAGTGACTCACTGTTTGTATGTGTTGAAGACAGCATGTGTGCAGGACTGTATGGGTGGATGAGTGTGTGCATGGGTGTGTTATTGAGTGATAGACTGTCTCAATAGTGTCTTTATGAGTAACTACATATGTTTTAAACTAGTATATGTGACTATTGGTGTATATAAGTGAGTATATGTGAGAGTGAGAGATTGAAAGAGTTCCTGTATGAATAAATATGTGTTTCTATAAGTGATTGTTTAAAAGACTAAGTATGTGTAAGTTTCTGTAGAAGTAAGTGTGGCGGTGTGTGTATAACTGTATATGCAAGTAAATGGATGTTTGATTCTTTATTAGCATGAGTGACTATGTGTGTGAGTAAATCTATGGATGAGTGGCGTTGTGTAACAGGATGTATAGGTGTGTGAGTACATATGATGAGTGAGTACATGTATGAGTGACTGTATAGGACTGTTGGTGAATGAGTGGATGTGTATGTGGATCTTAGAATTACTGAATAGAATGTTGTAACTGGTATTGGTATGTCCATTGTTTTGAACATTGTAGTTTCTATTTTTGAATGTGTGTATCAAAGGTTATATTAGGGGAAGACAAGGTCTGCCACTCTATCACAAGGATGATGTCATCAGTGATGTCATTAGTGATGTCATTTGAGATGTCATCAGTGATGTCATGAGTGATGTCACTGACCATGTCATGAGTGATGTAATATGTGACGTCATCAGCAGTGCATTGCGGGCGCTCGAGTTATAGTTAGCTGAACTAACTATAACGGGGGAATTTCAATGGTTTTGTACGAGTGAAAAGTCCAGCTAACTATAACGCCGCTGAAACCTATGGTTTTTTCAGTGAATTTCTAAGGTTTTTTAAATGCTAATTCCTAATTATAACGTGCCTGAAACCTATGGTTTTTTCAGTGCATTTCAAAGGTTTTTTAAATGCTAATTTTTAACTATGCCTACAGAGATAGGACATGCGAAGAAAGAAGAAAAAACGCACAGAAAGAAAAAAAAGAAATGCAGAAAGAAGCAACAGAAGTCCTCAAAGATGAAGAAAAGTGCAGGAAGAAGGATAACGTGCAGAAAGAACAAAGAGAAGAGCAGAAAGAAGCCTTGTTGCAAAATCATCCTGTACCCTCAACTTTTTCAGACGGATACTGGTGGTAACTGAGTCTGACTAACCAGTCCTAGAGCCAGTGCTATGTTAAAAGACACTCAGAATACAGTGAAAACACCTACATACACTAGGGAACACTATGCGTTGGGGTCCCCCTGTGATCAGCATGACCTCCTCTGTAAGCCCCTAGTATATAATAGGGCAGGGGATTAAAACTACCTCTTAAAACGCGCAACAGGGCGTGTTTGCACACGTCACCTCAGGCCCCGTCCCCTCCCTTCCCCACTGTGTAAACACGCCCAGTGGCCGTTTTAAGTTGGGAGATTAAGTCCCCTTGAATCCTGAGGGTCCCTAGGGTCCAACTAGACCACTAGGTACCTCCAGTAAGCGCCACAGAGCTGCGTTGCAGAGAGATGTAAAAAGGGGCACGGCCTAGACCCCCTCTCTGCAACGCAGCGGAGTGGTGCTTACTGGAAGCACCTGGTGGGCTAGTTGGCCCCCAGGGTCCCTCAGGATTGAAGGGGAATTATTTCCCCAACTTAAAACGCACCACAGGGCTTGTTTGCACACGTTAACTCATGCCCCGTCCCCTCCCTTCATCACTGTGTAAACAAGCCCTGTGGCCGTTTTTAGTTGGGAGATTAAGTTCATTTGAATCCTGAGGGTCCCTAGGGTCCAACTAGCCCACTAGGTACCTCCAGTATGCGCCACAGAGCTGCGTTGCAGAGAGGTGTAAAAAGTGGCACGGCCTGGACCACCTCTCTGCAACGCAGCTCAGTGGCGCTTACTGGAAGCCCCTGGTGGGCTCGTTAGCCCCCAGGGGCCCCCAGGATTGAAGGGGAATTATTTCCCCAACTTAAAACTCGCCACAGGGCTTGTTTGCACACGTTAACTCAGGCCCCGTTCCCTCCCTTCACCACTGTGTAAAAAGCCCTGTGGCCGTTTTTAGTTGGGAGATTAAGTTAATTTGAATCCTGAGGGTCCCTAGGGTCCAACTAGCCCACTAGGTACCTCCAGTATGCGCCACAGAGCTGCGTTGCAGAGAGGTGTAAAAAGTGGCACGGCCTGGACAACCTCTCTGCAACGCAGCTCAGTGGCGCTTACTGGAAGCACCTGGTGGGCTAGTTAGCCCCCAGGGGCCCTCAGGATTGAAGGGGAATTATTTCCCCAACTTAAAACGCGCTATAGGGCGTGTTTGCACATGTCACCTCAGGACCGTCCCCTTCCTTCCCCACTGTGTAAACATGCCCTGTGGCCGTTTTTTAAGTTGGGAGATTAAGTCCCCTTGAATCCTGAGGATCCCTGGGGCAAAATAGCCCACTAGGTACGTCCAGTAAGCGCCATTGCAGAGAGGTGTAAAAAGGGGCACGGCCTGCACCACCTCTCTGCAACGCAGAGCAGTGCACTTACTGGAAGCACCTGGTGGGCTAGTTGGCCCCCAGGGTCCCTTAGGATTGAAAGGGAAATATTTCCCCAACTTAAAATGCGCCACAGGGCGTGTTTGCACACGTCACCTCAGGTCCCGTCCCCTCCCTTCACCACTGTGTAAATGCGCCCTGTGGCCGTTCTAAGTTGAGAGATTAAGTCCCCTTGAATCCTAAGGGTCCCTAGGGTCAAACTAGCCCACTAGGTACCTCCAGTAAGCGCCACAGAGCTGCGTTGCATAGAGGTGTAAAAAGGGGCGTGGCCTCAGAACACCTGTCTGCAACGCAGCTCCCTGGCGCACACTGGAGATACCTGTTGGGCTAGTTGGCCCTCAGGGACCCTCAGTATTGAAGGGAAATTAATTTCCCAACTTACAACTGGCCAGGGGGCGCGTTTGCAGAGTGCTGCAAGGAGGGGGCGTGGCCTCCAGCGCGATGCCGGTCTTTTATTTATTTAATTTTTTTAAGAAGGAGGGCTGTGTGGCCCCCCTTCTTTTTCTAATTTACTGACCCTGGGGACCCCATCCCCCAGGGCCTGCACCCTAAGTTTTTTTTGTTGAAAAAAATTAATTTGGCCCTCCCAAGGCCTTAATTGGCCCGGGGCACCCCAACCCCCGGGTCATGGCCTTTTTTTTATTTAAATTCTTTAGGAGGGGGCTGCGTTGCCCCCCTCCTCAGGCCACTTATGGCTCCGGGGACCCCATCCCCCGGGGTCGGCCTTTGTTTTTTATTATTTTAAAAATATATATATTTATAGAAACACCTAGGACATGCTGGACAAACCGTATGTACCTATCACCATGACGATTTGCGTGATATTCATTAAAAGGCGAGTATGCATAGAATGAATCCACATGGAATGTATTTACACCGCTAGTGAAGCTCTGACGTGTCTGACGCCCTACCGTGCCTAATCCCGGCGCCCCCGCCGGTGGGTACTCTTCAAGTAGACACCCTTGTTGTTTATTTATACAAACATGGGTAGCTATTGATGGGCACATTTAATATACACGGACACCAAGCCATTCAAAGGGGATTTGACAAAAATTCGACCAAACTATGCAAGAAACCCCCCTCACGGTTAATAAAAAACACATCCGCCGCCGGATGTGTAATACTTTTTATTTTACTCTCTGGAAAGGAGACAAACCTCACTTGAGAGTCACAGCGTGCTCCTGGCTGAGCCCATTGCTGTGTTACACCCACCAGTGCCCGCCGATTGCCTCACACCTCTGTGTTGTATTCCACCAGCTAGTGTCTATGCTATGACACTCTCCAGCCCATGTGCACTGTAACACCACCCCGTGAATATGTCATGCCACACTTGCCTTCGCACGGGTTATATTGCCCCATCTAACGTGCCTTCCTCGATGTGTATGTTATAACGCACAGCGCTATGCCATACATATTACAATCTGGGATCCATATCTTTGTCACAGTGCATATGCAACGTTACACTCCCCAGCACATATTTTATATTACAACTTTAGAGACTAGTTATGTTACACAACACTGCCCTGTGCATATTACACTCCAAGGCACATATCGCATAGCACGCGCTAGTGCCTGTGCTATCTCGCACTCTCCAATGAATCTGTCATTGCGCACAATGTATTGCATATTATATTTCACGCCCCGGTTCATCTTATATCACACTTTTTGGTGCATAGTTTATACCCTATACTACATCTAGTTTTCATTTTCAATCGTGCTCTCAGGACTATGTTCTATATAACACTGCGTCCACCTACCCTTTTCACAGGCATTACATTTTGCGATGGGGGTGGAGGGTCAGGGGGTGTTTCTGCCAAGTGAGCCCAGAGTCACAGTCACAAACGTCCTCTTCTTCCTGAATAAAAGTGAGATTATGCTGCATACTTGTTCATATTTTAAGTAGTTCGCACAGACACACATTTTAAAAACAATAAAGTTCCTAATACCCACCTTCTCTGAACAGTTAGCTTGCTGCCCCATCCACCTCCTCCCTATCCTCTGTTGACTGAATCCATGGACTAGCCTCCTCCCTCCTGCCATGCATGGTCTGATGTGCTGCCACTGCCCTCCATTTAGCATGATGTACCAGTCCACTCCTCCTGCCATCCATTGCCCAATTCTATGGCCCATCATTGACCTCCTGCTTAGCCTCTGTGCTTAGCTTGCTGCCCCTATTCTCCTTCCCCCTGCCCCCCGATGTCTTTGTGCATGCCCCTGCTCCATCCTTTTTGCCCACTATGTTCCATGGACCTGCCACTCCTATCTACTCTGAGTGTTCTGTTGAGCTGCCACTCCCCTCCCACCTGCTCAGCATTGTCAGATGACTGTAACCTGTCCCTGCCTGTCCACATGCCATGCCCCTATCCTCTTCCTCCTATCCTCCATGGTCCATTTTACTGCCACACCCTTCTGCCCTCCCTGATCTGTTGTGCTGCAACTGCTCCTCCTGCCTGCCCCGCGCGGTCTGTTGTGAGGCCCCTTCCCCTGAACTCTCTTGTCTGTGCCCAGGTCCTGACCCTCCCTTCTATCCTCCATGGTCCTTTGTGCATGCCCCTGCACCCTCCTTCTTGCCCATCATAGCCATTGTGCTGCCACTAACCCTCCCGCTTGCCATGCATGGTCTTCTGTGCTGCCATGGCCCCTCCCACCTTCCCTGTGTGGTCAGCTAGCTGCCCCTGACCCCCTCCCACCTTCCCTCCATGGTCTGTGTGTATGCCACCATAGTCTCATTGTTGCTCTCCATGGTGTGTCTTGTTTCTAGTGCCCATCCTGCCTGACCTCCATGGTCATCTTGCTGCTCCTGCCCTGCCACCTTGCACCCAGCCCTCTGTTTCCATGTGCAGACCCCCTATTCCCTCCCTCCTGGCTTGTCTGTTCCATTGTAATGCCCCTGATCCGTCCCTCCTGCCCTTTATGGTCTGTTATGCTGCAGCTTTCTCTCCTGTCTGTCCATTATGGTCAGCTAGCTACCATTGCCTCTTTCTCATCTGTTCTCTGTTGTCCATGTGCATGGTCCTGTCCCCTCCCTATTGCTTTCTATGGATTGTTGTGCTGCACTCCCGTCCCGCATGTGCTGTGTGGTGTATTGTGCTGCTGCAAACCCTGATGCCTGCCCTGTAGGGTCAGTTTGGTGCACCTCTTTATGTCCCTCCTGTCCTCTGTTATCCGAGTCCATGTCCCTACCCCAATACCTCCTGCTTACCATGATTCAATGTACCATACTTGCGAACATTTTGAACTTGGTAAGAGGGAGATTTTGAAAACAAAACTGGGGTATTGATTTTCCCCTTTGAGTTACATTGAAAAAGAGGAGATTATAGACAGGAGACAGATCAAATAAAGCCCATTTAAGCTTAAAAACATTGGACGTTTCCTGGCTGAAACGGGTCTGTTGGCATGTATGGTTGTACTACCACTGCCTCTTCCTTCTGCCCACAATGGTCTATTATATTGCCACAGCCTCTCTTGCCAGTCCTGTATTGTTGGTTTGTTGCCCCTGCCCCCCTTTCCACTGCCCTCCATAGTCTGTTGTGCTGCCACTGCCCTTCCTGCCTGCCCAGTGTCGTCAAATTGTTGCCTCTGCACTCTCCTACCTGCCTTCAATTTTCAGAGTCCGTGCCCCTGGCCTCTGCCTCTCAACGGTATCCCAATGAACAACTAGATTGCTAACATTCTATATTTATTACAAAAGTGTGGAACACCTGACGTCATCTTGATGTAATCAAAACTGTAATACCTAGAGTATTTCCTTTAGAAATTGCATATATGAGAGGGTCTTATTTGCATTCAAATTATGGTTAGTGCTCTAAAAAACTAAAATGAGGACATATTTTCTGAGTTTTCAAATAGCGACAAAGAACTTTTAAATTATTTGTAATCTTTATGTTTTTTTATCCAGTTGACCACTTGATTAAATGTTGCACCTGGCGAGAGGATGTGGTGTTACTTCCAGAGCTGCAGACTTTGCAACTGGGGAACCAGGTTGGAGTTTCTGCTTCAGCTCAACATTCTGTGATTGTGGTCAAATCACTTAATCTCCCCATGTCTACAACCAAAATGAATTTGAACTTGTGTGATGTAAACAATGCTCATGTAAAGCATTCCAATACCTGACAAGTCTGCACTATATAAAACTGCAAATACACAAAAAATAAGTGTTTTGCACACTTCTGTCATTGGGCTACATGTGGGCTACATCTGGGTGATATTTGTGCTGCATTTAGGCTCTTTTGTGTCTGGTGGCCATCTTGGGAGATTTATTTGTTATGAAGTTTCCTAATTTCCTCATTTACTGCAGTCTCCTCAGTAGCAAATGCTTTCAGTTTTTTACTTTGATTCCATCAAGAAGGTATTCAGATATGTCACACATTTGCCATAAATTCTGAATGTTAGCACTCTAGTTGCTCATTAGATCACTGTAGTAAAGCTACTGCTCACCACGGAAGTCTGCTGCTGGTATTAAAAGTGCATGTTTCAGTCTGCATATCAGAATTTTTTAATGAAATAGAAGAGGATTTGAGAAGTCACTCAAAATGGGCCCTAATTTTTCTTTCTTCAGCACTAATCATAATTTCTATGGCAAAATGAACCCCCTCATTGTGTTCCTTTTTAAATTTAATGTTTTAAGTGTTACCAGTTTATTCCAATCAAGATGGTTTCAGGTGTGCCATACTTTTGTCATAAGTAAGACAGTAAGCGCTCTAGTTGTTCTTAAGAACACTCTGGGACATTCTGTCATGAGGCTATACTTGGGCTACATCTGGGTGATATTTGGGCTACATTTGAGCTCTTTTGTCTCTGGTGGCCATCTTGGGAGATTTATTTGTTATGAAGTTTCCTAATTTCCTCATTTACTGCAGTCTCCTCAGTGGGAATACTTTCAGTTTTTTTATTTTGGTTCCATCAAGAAGGCATTCAGATGTGTCACACATTTGCCATAAATTCTGAATGTTAGCACTCTAGTTGCTCATTAGATCAATGTAGTAAAGCTACTGCTCACCAGGGAAGTCTGCTGCTGGTATTCAAAGTGCATGTTTCAGTCTGCATGTCAGAATTTGTTTATGACATAGAAGAGGATTTGAGAAGTCAAAATGTGCCCTAATTTTTCTTTCTGCAGAACTAATTATAATTTCTATGGCAAAATGAACCCCCTCATTTTGTTCCTTTGCAAATTAAATGTTTTAAGTGGTACCACTTTATTCCAATCAAGATGGCTTCAGGTGTGCCATACTTTTGTCATAAGTAAGACTGTTAGCGCTCTAGTTGTTCGTTAGAACACTCTGGGACATTCTGTCATTGGGCTATACTTGGGCTACATTTGGGTGATATTTGGGCTACATTTGGGCTCTTTTGTCTCTGGTGGCCATCTTGGGAGATTTATTTGTTATGAAGTTTCCTAATTTCCTCATTTACTGCAGTCTCCTCAGTAGGAAATACTTTCAGTTTTTTACTTGGTTCCATCAAGAAGGCATTCAGATGTGTCACACATTTGCCATAAATTCAGAATGTTAGCACTCTAGTTGCTCATTAGATCACTCTAGTACAGATACTGCTCTCCAGGGAAGTCTGCTGCTGGTATTCAAAGTGCATGTTTCAGTCTGCATGTCAGAATTTTTTTATGACATAGAAGAGGATTTGAGAAGTCAAAATCTGCCCTAATTTTTCTTTCTGCAGCACTAATCATAATTTCTATGGCAAAATGAATCCCCTCATTGTGTTACTTTGTAAATTAAATGTTTTAAGTGTTACCACTTTATTCCATTCAAGATGGCTTCAGGTGTGCCATACTTTTGTCATAAGTAAGACTGTTAGCGCTCTAGTTGTTCGTTAGAACACTCTGGGACATTCTGTCATTGGGCTATACTTGGGCTACATCTGGGTGATATTTGGGCTACATTTGGGCTCTTTTGTCTCTGGTGGCCATTTTGGGAGACTTATTTGTTATGATGTTTCCTAATTTCCTCATTTACTACAGTCTCCTCAGTAGGAAATACTTTCAGTTTTTTACTTTGATTCCATCAAGAAGGCATTCAGATGTGTCACAGATTTGCCATAAATTCAGAATGTTAGCACTCTAGTTGCTTATTAGATCACTGTAGTAAAGCTACTGCTCACCAGGGAAGTCTGCTGCTGGTATTGAAAGTGCATGTTTCAGTCTGCATGTCAGAATTTTTTAATGAAATAGAAGAGGATTTGAGAAGTCACTCAAAATGTGCCCTAATTTTTCTTTCTGCAGCACTAATCATACTTTCTATGGCAAAATGAACCCCCTCATTTTGTTCCTTTTTAAATTAAATGTTTTAAGAATTACCACTTTATTCCAACCAAGATGGCTACAGGTGTGCCATACGTTTGTTATAAGTAGGACTGTTAGCGCTCTAGTTGTTCTTTAGAACACTCTGGGAAGCTGCAGTAGAACACAAAGGAATCAACTGACAGTCTCTGCCCTTGTTGGATGTACATATTTTACTGAGAATGTCAGACTTCATTCTCACATGACTGAGAAAGATAATGTGAATTTACAGAAAATATGCTCTCAGTTAGCTTATAGATCATCTTCCAAACCTCTGTGGGAAAAGCATGAGAAAATAGTTTTCTCTCAAACATGATTCATGATATCACAGCAGAAGGCTTTTTCACATAGTAAAATCACCTTAGAACACACCACAATTCCTAAAATGAGTATGGCACCATCAACAAATTTATAATGTAACTAAAGTCTTAAAACCTTCTATTAACTGCAATGCTTTTTAATGAGGTGCTATCTTGTATATTGGTCCCAAGATGGCTGCCAACTCTTCTTGGATGAAGTGCTGACAGCCAATCAGATCTCACGATGAGATGTGTGGTTAGGCTCCGCCCAGATATATATGTGATTTTACTTTTGATTTTCTCAGGAACTACTGGACGGATTTACACCATTTAAGCAAAAGGCACATGCCTGACCTGAGGACTACCTCTTTGCCAAATTTCAAGTAATTCTGTTCAGCCGTTCGGGCTGTACCTTCGACTAAAGGTCCTATGGGAAAATGCATGGGGAAAATGCATTTTGGGACCCCCCTTTTTTCTCAGCCCCTGCTTGACGAATCACTTCGAGACTTTCAGGGTAGGAGCTGAGCGGAGCGCCCCATTAGTTTTGAAAATTTCACGAAGATAAGTCAACCGGCGCCAAAGTTATTCAAAATAGAATTTTCAAATCTCCTATGGGAACTCGGTCCTAACTATAACTATCGACTGGCTACCGCCAGTAGCTAATAAATATATATATATATGTGGGAGGAGCAGGTGCCCAGAACCTCTACCGGACAAAATGGCGGTAAAGTGGTGGAATGGTATAGGTATATCGATGATTTATTTATTGTGTGGCAGGGGACAATGGAATCAGCACACAGCTACATTGATATCCTGAATGACAACAATCTCAATTTACACTTCTCAGGCACAGTGAGTCCGGTGGCAGCGGACTATCTGGACCTCCGAGTGTTTATTGATGAAGGAAGATTACACACTGCACTATACCGTAAAACCACTGCAGGCAACTCAACCCTGTATGCTACCAGTAATCATCCACCCAAACTTATCCAAAGTATCCCATATGGGGAATTACTTAGATTGAAAAGGAACAGCACTAGGGAAAGTGATTTCGAGGCGGCCGCCTCGGACTGCGTAGCCAGATTTGCAGTGAGAGGGTATAAATCTCAGACCCTTGAAAAAACCTTGCAGAAGGTAAGAAAGATCCCCAGAGATAAACTTCTGATGGAGAAACCCATACAGGGTGAGGATGTTGGCAAGGGGAAATTCCGGATGGTTACCCCCTACTCCTCAGAGGCAAATATCTGAAACGTATGCTGAGAAAAAACTGGCATATCTTAAAAACCGACAGTGTCATTGGTGAGGACATTCCAGCCTATCCTCTGGTAACCTTTAAGAAGGCTAGGTCACTACGAGACATGCTGGTAAAGAGCCACCTAGAAAGAATTCCAGAACGAAGGAGTACTTTAAAAGAAATGAAGGGGTTCTTTCCCTGTAACCGATGCAAAGCCTGCTCAAATAGCAGAAGAGTTCTGTCATACAATATACCTGATATAGTAAGATCACGGAACATAACCAAATTTTTGACCTGTACCACTCCCTTTGCTATATACTGTCTGATGTGTCCCTGTGGGTTGCGCTATATAGGCAGTACTATACATCCACTTAAAATCAGGATCCTAGAACATTTGAGAGCCATTGACAAAAAAGATGCTGCATATCCTGTGGCACGTCATTTCGCAGAATGTCACCAAAGTGACAGGAATCAACTACAGTATTTTGGCCTTGATCAGGTTCCTGTGAACATTAGGGGTGGTAACAGAATACGCAGATTAAGGAGATTAGAGTCACGGTATATTATAGATCTAGGGACGAAGTACCCGAAAGGATTGAACAGTGGGGAGGAACTGGTAGTCCACATAGGCCTATAGTAGACAAGAGCTTCATGCAGATAAATTTGGGCTACACTCGATTTCTGAATTATGTATTATTTTCCTGCAACCTGTTGATTTCTGAAAACTTGTAATCATGTGATCATAATTGATTGAAACTAATATGTCATTGACATCAGGGTAACAAGAGGGGACGTAAGCCGATACACGGCGTGATTTGTTTATGTATATAAGTGCCTAGGGGCGGCTGAGAGGAAATTGCTTCTTAAGTATTTACCTGTATGCCGATACACGGCTTTATGTGCTTAGAGGCGTCACCTACCCAATGGTATATTTTGAAATACAATGTTGGTCTAAAGGATATCATGTCATATAGACTAAAGTATTGTAGACTCAACGATTTTGTGTATATATCTATATATGAAATGTACCGTTACAAAATGGCACCCATGCTATGAATTGCAAAGTTGGTCCCTTCTTGATTTCCATGCTCCACGATTACGTTTTTAAACATGCCCCTTCTGATGTGTTATTGACACCGAAGAAGGCTATCGCCGAAACGCGTCTGTTTTGTTTGCTGTAAGCCGTTAATAAAGAACGACTTCAATGTCCCCCGTGAGTGCGGTAATTTCTTCAAAAAGTAAGAGAAATTAGAGCGATAATATATATATATATATATATATATATATATATATATATATATATATATATATATATATATATATATATATATATATATATATATATATATATATTAAAGCCACAGGTTGCCCATCGGATTGGGGAGCACTCCAGGACAAGCGATACCATGTAGACCCAGTAGTACACGTAGTGCGACCTGACGCGTTTCGCTTCTTGCTTTCTCGAAGGTCGATCACTCCTTTTACCCAGCAAATTGCGCAATCACTTAAGAATGATATGCTGCCTCCTGATAGGCTCTTTTTGAATATGCCGCCTCCTGATAGGCTCTTTATTTTCTCACAGCATTGTGGTATTTGCAGTGTCTATATTGCGCTATTTAAACCTTGAATAGGTGCCAGACATCAGAAGATCTCTCATGCATGCCCGCAGATGGGCCTCGTGAACCTGTGAGTCTTAATTTCGGTGCAAGTCCTCCCGCAGTAAGCCAGGCATATTCCCAGCTCAACGGTCCACTTTGATTCTTGCAGCGGTGCTACCCCCGCGACCGGGCCGGCCGCGAATAGATTAAAGCCACAGGTTGCCCACCGGATTGGGGAGCACTCCAGGACAAGCGATACCATGTAGACCCAGTAGTACACGTAGTGCGACCTGACGCGTTTCGCTTCTTGCTTTCTCGAAGGTCGATCACTCCTTTTACCCAGCAAATTGCGCAATCACTTAAGAATGATATGCTGCCTCCTGATAGGCTCTTTTTGAATATGCCGCCTCCTGATAGGCTCTTTATTTTCTCACAGCATTGTGGTATTTGCAGTGTCTATATTGCGCTATTTAAACCTTGAATAGGTGCCAGACATCAGAAGATCTCTCATGCATGCCCGCAGATGGGCCTCGTGAACCTGTGAGTCTTAATTTCGGTGCAAGTCCTCCCGCAGTAAGCCAGGCATATTCCCAGCTCAACGGTCCGCTTTGATTATATATATTCACTGAAATAACCATAGGTTTCACACATGTTATAGTTAGCGGAAATTTTACTGATAAAAAACCAATGAAATTCCCCCGTTATAGTTAGTGCAGGCAACTATAACTCACGCGACCGCAATCCTCTGCTGATGCTAATACTGTATTTAGACACTTATTTGCCAATGTCTTCTTCCATACATTTTTAGCTATACATATATTACAAATATTTTTTTTTCATAAAGACACATATGTCATCAGCAGAAGATTGCGGTCGCGTGAGTTATAGTTGCCTGCACTAACTATAACGGGGGAATTTCATTGGTTTTTTATCAGTAAAATTTCCGCTAACTATAACATGTGTGAAACCTATGGTTTTTTCAGTGAATTTGCAAGGTTTTTTAAATGCTAATTCCTAACTATAACGTGTGTGAAACCTATGGTTTTTTCAGTGAATTTGTACTGTTTTTTAAATGCTAAGTTACTTTACGCCATTCGTGGCGTGCGCGTCCACTTTACGCAGTTAGTGCCGTGCACGCACGGTGGGCACGCGGAGCGCTGTGCGTACCGCGTGCCCGCGATACGCTAGATGGGCCATGTACGCACGATGCGCTTCGCGCACCGTGCGCACATGGAGGACATATGATGCACTTCGTTTTGAAAGGTAATATTTTAATTTTTCGTATATGTTATAAGCCATGCACAAATGGTGCCCTTCGGGCACCATTTGCACACGGGGTGGAGAGAGTGTGGATAATTTTTTTTTTTATTATTATTTTTTTTAATATTTTAGTTTAACTCATCTTTATTAAGCCATGCACAATTGGTGCCCTTCGGGCTCCAATTGCACACGGGGTGGGGAGAGTGTGGATAATTTTTTTTTTTTTATAATTTTTTACCGTACGTGTACGGTAAGCGTAATCGGCGAAAATAGCGAAAAAATAAAAATTCAGTTTTTGGCCTTGGGGGATCTTTGGGGACTCCCTCAACATTGCTATGTGTGTGGGAGCTGTCTAAACAGCCCCTTTACATGTTTTTGTGCTTTATATTTTAAACATCACTCTCAGTGCGAGAGAGAAAATGGCGGCCGCCGCTTCCTGGTTTCGGCCGATTCGAATGTTTACTAAGATCTAAGAGCCAATCAGAATCGCGCTCGCGCACGCCACCGTACGCGTACGGTAAGCGTACCGTAAGCGCACCGTAAGCTGGCTCAGATATATATATTGATTTAAAGGCTATTTTCTCAGAATATACTGAACAGATTTACACCAAACCTACAAAAGGCACTTCCTTGACCTGAGGACTACCTCTCTGCCAAATTTCTAGTAATTCTGTTCAGCCGTTCGGGCTGTAGCCCTGTCTAAAGGTCCTATGGAAAAATGCATGGGAAAAACGCGTTTTGGGACCCCCCTTTTATCTCAGCCCCCGCTTGACGAATCCCCCTGAGACTTTCAGGGTAGGAGCGGAGCGTAGCGCCCCACCTATTTTGAAAAATTCGCGAGGATTCGTTGACCGGCGCCAAAGTTATTCAAAATAGAATGTTGCGGATTTCCTATGGAAACGTGGTCCTAACTATAACTACCTACTGGCGACCGCCAGTAGGTAATATATATATATATATATATATATATATATATATTATCTACTGGCGGTTGCCAGTAGATAGTTATAGTTAGGACCGTGTTTCCATAGGAAATCCACAACATTCTATTTGGAATAACTTTGGCGCCGGTTGACGAATCCTCGCGAAACTTTCAAAATAGGTGGGGCGCTCCGCTCCGCTCCTACCCTGAAAGTCTCGGGGGGATTCGTCAAGCGGGGGCTGAGAAAAAAGGGGGGTCCCAAAACGCATTTTCCCCATGCAATTTTCCCTAGGGACCTTTAGTCCAAGGTACAGCCCGAACGGCTGAACAGAATTACTTGAAATTTGGCAGAGAGGTAGTCCTCAGGTCAGGGATGTGCCTTTTGCAGGTCTGGTGTAAATCCGTTCAGTAGTTCTTGAGAAAATCAAAAGTAAAATCACATATATATCTGGGCGGAGCCTAACCACACATCTCATCCTGAGATCTGATTGGCTGTCAGCACTTCATCCAAGAAGTGTTGGCAGCCATCTTGGGACCAATATACATGATAGCACCTCATTAAAAAGCATTGCAGTTAATAGAAGGTTTTAAGACTTTAGTTACATTATAAATCATTTGTTGATGGTACCATACTCATTTTAGGAATTGTGGTATGTTCTAAGGTGATTTCACCATGTGAAAAAGCCTTCTGCTGGGATATCATGATTGAGAGAAAAATATTTTCTCATGCTTTTCCCACAGAGGTTTGGAAGGTGATCTATAAGCTAAACTGAGAGCTTATTTTCTGTAAATTCACATTATCTTTCTCAGTCATGTGAGAATGAAGTCTGACATTCTCAGTAAAACATGTACATCCAACAAGGGCAGAGACTGTCAGTTGATTCCTTTGTGTTCTACTGCAGCTTCCCAGAGTGTTCCAAAGAACAACTAGAGCGCTAACAGTCCTACTTATGATAAACGTATGGCACACCTGAAGCCATCTTGCTTGGATTAAAGTGGTAACTCTTAAACATTTAATTTAAAAAGGAACAAAATGAGGGGGTTCATTTTTCCATAAAACGTATGATTAGTGCTGCAGAAAGAAAAATTAGGGCACATTTTGAGTGACTTCTCAAATCCTCTTCTATTTCATTACAAAATTCTGACATGCACTTTCAATACCAGCAGCAGTTTTCCCTGGTGAGCAGTAGCTTTACTACAGTGATCTAATGAGCAAAAAGAGTGCTAACATTCTGAATTTATGGCAAATGTGTGACACATCTGAATGCCTTTGGAATCAAAGTAAAAAAACTGAAAGTATTTCCTACTGAGGAGACTGCAGTAAATGAGGAAATTAGGAAACTTCATAACAAATAAGTCTGCCAAGATGGCCACCAGAGACAAAAGAGCCCAAATGTAGCCCAAATATCACCCAGATGTAGCCCAAGTATAGCCCAATGACAGAATGTCCCAGAGTGTTCTTAAAAACAACTAGAGCGCTTACTGTCTTCACTATGACAAAAGTATAGCACACCTGAAGCCATCTTGATTGGAATAAACTGGTAACACTTAAAACATTTAATTTAAAAAGGAACACAATGAGGGGGTTCATTTTGCCATAGAAATTATGATTAATGCTGAAGAAAGAAAATGAGGGCACATTTTGAGTGACTTCTCAAATCCTCTTCTATTTCATTAAAAAATTCTGACATGCAGACTGGAACATGCACTTTTAATACCAGGAGCAGACTTCCATGGTGAACAGTAGTTTTACTTCAGTGATCTAATGAGCAACTAGAGTGCTAACATTCAGAATTTATGGCAAATGTGTGACATATCTGAATACCTCATGATGGAATCAAAGTAAAAAACTGAAAGCATTTCCTACCGAGGAGACTGCAGTACATGAGGAAATTAGGAAACTTCATAACAAATAAATCTCCCAAGATGGCCACCGGAGACAAAAGAGCCCAAATGTAGCCCAAAATCACCCAGATGTAGCCCAAATATAGCCCAATGACAGAAGTGTGCAAAACACTTATTATTTTGTGTTTTTGCAGTGTTATATAGTGCAGACTTGTCAGGTATTGGAGTGCTTTACATGAGCATTGGTTACATCACACAAGAACAAATTCATTTTGGTTGTAGACATGGGGAGACTAAGTGATTTGACCAGAATCACAGAATGCCGAGCTGAAGCAGAAACTCCAACCTGGTTCCCCAGTTGCAAAGTCTGCAGTTCTGGAAGTAACACCACATCCTCTCCCCTAAGTGCAACATTTAATCAAGTGGTCAACTGGCGAAAAAATACATAAAGGTAACAAATAATTTAAAGGTGCTTTCTCGCTATTTGAAAACTCAGAAAATATGTCCCTATTTTAGTCTTTTAGAGCACTAACCATAATTTTGATGCCAATAAGACCCTCTCATATATGTAATTTCTAAAGGAAATGCTCTAGGTATTACAGTTTTGATTACATCAAGATGACGTCAGGCGTTCCAAACTTTTGTAATAAATATAGAATGTTAGCAATCTAGTTGTTCATTAGGATACTGTTGAGAGGCAGAGGCCAGGGGCACGGACTCTGAAAATTGAAGGCAGGTAGGAGGGTGCAAAGGCAACAATTTAACCACACTGAGCAGGCAGAAAGGGCTGTGGCAGCACAACAGACTATGGAGGGCAGTGGAAAGGGGGGCAGGGGCAACAAACCAACAATACAGGACTTGCAAGAGAGGCTGTGGCAATGTAATAGACTATTGTGGGCAGAAGGAAGAGGCAATGGTAGTACAACCATACATGCCAACAGACCCGATTCAGCCAGGAAACGTCCAATGTTTTTAAGCTCAAATGGGCTTTATTTTATCTGTCTCCTGTCTACAATCTCCTCTTTTTCAATGTAACTCAAAGGGGAAAATCAATACCCCAGTTTTTTTTCAAAATCTCCCTCTTACCAAGTTCAAAATGTTCGCAAGTATGGTACATTGGATCATGGAAGGAAATGGGGTAGGGACATGGACTTGGATAACAGAGGATAGGAGGGACATGGAGAGGTGCACCAAACTGACCCTGCAGGGCAGGCATCAGGGTTTGCAGCAGCACAAAACACCACACAGGGCATGCGGGACGGGAGTGCAGCACAACAATCCATAGAAAGCAAGAGGGAGGGGACAGGACCATGCACATGGACAACAGAGAACAGAGGGGCAAGAGGCAGGACCATAATGGACAGACAGGAGAGAAAGCTGCAGCATAACAGACCATAAAGGGCAGGAGGGATGGATCAGGGGCATTACAATGGAACAGACAAGCCAGGAGGGAGGGAGTAGGGGTCTGCACATGTAAACAGAGGGCTGGGGGCAAGGGGGCAGGGCAGGAGCAGCAAGATAGCCATGGAGGTCAGGCAGGATGGGCACTAGAAGCAAGACACACCATGAAGAGCAACAGTGAGACTGTGATGGCATACACAAAGACCATGGAGGGAAGGTGGGAGGGGTTCAGGGGCAGCTAACTGACCACACAGGGAAGGTGGGAAGGGCCATGGCAGCACAGAAGACCATGCATGGCAAGTGGGAGGGTTAGTGGTAGCACAATGGCTATGATGGGCAAGAAGGAGGGTGCAGGGGCATGCACAAAGGACGATGGAGGATAGAAGGGAGGGTCAGGACCTGTGCACAGACAAGAAAGTTCAGGGGAAGGGGCCTCACAACAGACCGCACGGGGCAGGCAGGAGGAGCAGTTGCAGCACAACAGACCAGGAAGGGCAGAAGGGTGTGGCAGTACCATGGACCATGTAGGACAGGAGGAAGAGGATAGGGGCATGGCATGTGGACAGGCAGGGTGGAGGTGGCAGGGACAGGTTACAGTCATCTGACAATGCTAGGCAGGTGGGAGGGGAGTGGCAGCTCAACAGAACACTCAGAGAAGATAGGAGTGGCAGGTCCATGGAACATGGTGGGCAAAAAGGATGGAGCAGGGGCATGCACAAAGACATCGGAGGGCAGGGGGAAGGAGAATAGGGGCAGCAAGCTAAGCACAGAGTTTAAGCAGGAGGTCAATGATGGGGCATAGAATTGGGCAATGGAGGGCAGGAGGAGTGGACTGGTACATCATACTAAATTGAGGGCAGTGGCAGCACATCAGACCATGCATGGCAGGAGGGAGGAGGCTAGTCCATGGATTCACACAACAGAGGATAGGGAGGAGGGGGATGGGGCAGCAAGCTAACTGTTCAGAGAAGGCGGGTATTAGGATCTTTATTGTTTTTAAAACGTGTGTCTGTGCGAACTACTTAAAATATGAACAAGTATGCAGCATAATCTCACTTTTATTCAGGCAGAAGAGGACGTTTGTGACTGTGACTCCGGGCTCACTTGGCAGAAACACCCCCTGACCCTCCACCCCCTATCGCAAAATGTGATGCCCGTGAAAAGGGTAGGTGAACACAATGTTATATGGAACATAGTCCTGAGAGCCCGATTGAAAATGAAAACTAGATATAGTGTATGGTATAAACTATGCACCAAAAAGTGTGATATAAGATGAACCGGGTGTGAAATATAATATGCAATACATTGTGCGCAATGACAGATTCATTGGAGAGCGTGAGATAGCACAGGCACTAGCGCGTGCTATGCGATATGCGCCTTGGAGTGTAATATGCACAGGGCAGTGTTGTGTAACCTAACTAGTCTCTAAAGTTGTAATATAAAATATGTGCTGGGGAGTGTAACGTTGCATATGCACTGTGACAAAGATATGGATCCCAGATTGTAATATGTATGGCATAGCACTGTGCGTTATAACATAGGCATCGAGGAAGGCACGTTAGATGGGGCAATATAACCCGTGCGAAGACAAGTGTGGCATGACATATTCAAGGGGTGGTGTTACAGTGCACATGGGCTAGAGAGTGTCATAGCATATGCACTAGCTAGTGGAATACAACACAGAGATGTGTGGCACTCAGCAGGCAATGGTGGGTGTAACACAGCATTGGGCTCTGCCAGGAACGCGCTGTGACTCTCAAGTGATGTTCGTCCCCTTTCCAGAGAGTAAAATAAAAAGTATTACACATCCGGCAGTGGATGTGTGTTTTATTAACCGTGAGGGGGGTTTCTTGCATAGTTTTGGTCGAATTTTTGTCGAATCCCCTTTGAATGGCTTGGTGTGCATGTGTATTAAATGTGCCCGTCAATAGCTACCCATGTTTGTATAAATAAACGACAAGGGTGTCTACCGGGATTAGGCACGGTAGGGCATCAGACATGTCAGAGCTTCACTAGTGGTGTAAATACATTCCACGTGGATTCATTGTTTGCATAGTCGCCTTTTAATGAATATCACGCAAATCGTCATGGTGATAGGTACGTACGGTTTGTCCAGCATGTCCTAGGTGTGTCTATAAATATATATTTTTTAAAAAAAATAAAAAACAGTGGCCGGCCCTGGGGATTGGGGTCATAAAAATATAATTAGGAGACAGGCCCTAAGGGATGGGGTCATCAGGGCCTATAAATTAGAATAAGAAGGGGAACCACACAGCCCCCCTTCTTAAAAAATTAAAATAAATAAAGGACTGGTATCGTGCCGGAGGCCACGCCCCCTCCTTGCAGCACTCTGCAAACGCGCCCCCTGGCGATTTGTAAGTTGGGGAATTAATTCCTCTTCAATACTGATGGTCCCTGAGGGCCAACTAGCCCAACAGGCATCTCCAGTATGCACCAGGGAGCTGCGCTGCAGACAGGTGTTCTGAGGCCAAGCCCCTTTTTACACCTCTCTGCAACGCAGCTCTGTGGTGCTTACTGGAGGTACCTAGTGGTCTAGTTTGACCCTAGGGACCCTTAGGATTCAAGGGGACTTAATCTCTCAACTTAGAACAGTCACAGGGAGCGTTTACACAGTGGGGAAGGGAGGGGACGGGGCCTGAGGTGACGTGTACAAACACGCACTATGGCACGTTTTAAATTGGGGATATAATTTTCCTTCAATAATGAGGGCCCCTGGGGGCTAACTAGCCCACCAAGTGCTTCCAGTAAGCGCCACTGAGCTGCATTGCAGAGAGGTGGTCCAGGCATGCCACTTTTTACACCTCTCTGCAACGCAGCTCTGTGGCACTTACTGGAGGTACCTAGTGGGCTAGTTGGACCCTAGGGACCCTCAGTATTCAAATGAACTTAATCTCCCAACTAAAAACGGACACAGGGTGTGTTTACACAGTGGTGAAGGGAGGGGACGGGGCCTGAGTTAACGTGTGCAAAAACGCCCTGTGGCCTGTTTTAAGAGGTAGTTTTAATCCCCCTGCCCTATTATATACTTTAATCCCCATGCCCTATTAAGGGGCTTACAGAGGAGGTCATGCTAATCACAGGGGGACCCCAACGCATAATGTTCCCTAGTGTATGTAGGTGTTTTCACTGTATTCTAAGTGTCTTTTAACATAGCACTGGCTCTAGGACTGGTTAGTCAGACTCAGTTACCACCAGTATCCGTCTGAAAAACTTGAGGGTACAGGATGATTTTGCAACAAGGTTTCTTTCTGCTCTTCTTTTTGTTCTTTCTGCACGTTATCCTTCTTCCTGCACTTTTCTTCGTCTTTGAGGACTTCTGTTGCTTCTTTCTGCACTTCTTTTTTTTCTTTCTGTGCATTTTTTCTTCTTTCTTCACATGTCCCATCTCTGTAGGCATAGTTAGAAATTAGCATTTAAAAAACCTTTGAAATTCACAGAAAAAAACCATAGGTTCAGGCACGTTATAGTTAGGAATTAGCATTTAAAAAACCTCAGAAATTCACTGAAAAAACCATAGGTTTCAGGGGTGTTATAGTTAGCTGGACTTTTCACTTGTACAAAACCATTGAAATTCCCCCGTTATAGTTAGTTCAGCTAACTATAACTCGCGCGCCCGCAATGCACTGCTGATGACGTCACATATTACATCACTCATGACATGGTCAGTGACATCACTCATGACATCACTGATGACATCTCAAATGACATCACTGATGACATCATCCTTGTGATAGAGTGGCAGACCTCCTCTCACCCTAATATAACCTTTGATACACACATTCAAAAATAGAGACTAAACTTTTCAAAACAATGGACATACCAATACCAGTTACAACAACCTCTTCAGTAATTATAAGATCCACATACACATCCACTCATTCACCAACAGTCCTATACATGTATTCACTCATCATATGTACTCATACACCTATACATCCTGTTACACAATGCCACTCATCCATAGAGTTACTCACACACATAGTCACTCATGCTAATAAAGAATCAAACATACATTTATTTGCATATACAGTTATACACACACCACCACACTTACTTCTACGGAAACTTACACATACTTAGTCTTTTAAACAATCACTTATAGAAACACATACTTATTCATACGGGAACTCTTTCAATCTCTCACTCTCACATATACTCACTTATATACACCAATAGTCACATATACTAGTTTAAAACATATGTAGTTACTCATAAAGACACTATTGAGACAGTCATTCACTCACTAACACACCCATACACACACTCATCCACCCATACAGTCCTGCACACATGCTGTCTTCAACACATACAAAGAGTGAGTCACTCATTCATGCACCTATGCACTACGTAATACCCCCCACCGAACTATGCAGACACTCAGACTGACACACAAAAAAACAACTAATAACCTATATAGACACCCATGTAGCTACTCACCAACCCATGCAGCCACTTATACACAAAGTGAGAGACTGATACAGATATTTACATATTTAAACATTACTCACTAAGCCATGTATTCACTATGATACACTTAATCAGTCAGTTACACAATCAATTTTTCAAAAACAAATCATCCATTTAGACACTTATATACCCATTTATTCTTCCATCGACCTTGAGATATACATATATAAAACATATTTAATTTTCAGAAAAACACACATTCACTGGATGATGTCATCAGTGATGTCATTTGAGATGTCATCAGTGATGTCATGAGTGATGTCACTGACCATGTCATGAGTGATGTAATATGTGACGTCATCAGCAGTGCATTGCGGGCGCGCGAGTTATAGTTAGCTGAACTAACTATAACGGGGGAATTTCAATGGTTTTGTACAAGTGAAAAGTCCAGCTAACTATAACACCCCTGAAACCTATGGTTTTTTCAGTGAATTTCTGAGGTTTTTTAAATGCTAATTCCTAACTATAACGTGCCTGAAACCTATGTTTTTTTCTGTGAATATATATATATATATATATCAAGACCATGAAGGTACTCCGTTTTTCGGCACAGTCACTTTCGGCAAACAGAGAACCACGAACCACCGGAGATATAGGCAATTAATCTTTTATTATCCTCAAATGACGCATTTCGGGCACCACTTGCCCTTGATCACATATTCGAGAGAGCCGTACAACATCTTTTTAAAATGTAGTGAACTCTTACCACGCGGTAAAATTAAAGTAATAAACATAGAAAGCACACTGCACATTATTCTGTTGGTTATAGTCTGTTTTCATAACCTCTATCGTAGTGACTTCACCATAATCAAAAGCAGTTTTATAAATGGCAAGGAAATACACATAATTTAAATGGAATAAACAACATGCGTTAATATATGCCTCAATTAGATGATACATATACACAAGATGATAAATTGATTTAAAACACCACATTGTAAAATACATCATGATAAAAATATATTAGTATAAATACAATAAATCGGGTGCATTAAACCATATAAAAAGGAAGTCATACTGTTATTCATGATCCTAAATATATGTGCAAACCATCGTATTTCGTATTGTAAACCATCACACTATGTAAACAATAGACCAAATAATTTATATATTTATGATATACCTTCCTGCTTAAAATGCCGATACAATAGGATAAACCCCTACTAAGTCACCTCTTCTCCATATTTTTAGGATAAATCCCAATGCTAAGCACAATCAAAAACCTTCAGAATTGATTCAAAAAGTGCTGAGTGCTAAAGTGCTACCCTGTGCGCATATGACAAACATTATTAAAGTGCAAGTGCATAACATATACCATCGTTAAAATCTATATCACAAAAAAGTATGTATGAACAATGCGAGCCTTAAATAATTAAATCCAATTAAAATTAAATAAAAATCATTTAAATTCAATTAAAATTTAAATCAATTAAAGAAAGGCCGCAGCAAAACCTGATACTTATTTACAAAACCTAGTTAATAGTAAATATAGAAGTCATGGGAAATCAAAATACCAAACATCTAGAAGAACTTTATATGCTCGTTTTTTGTTTGTTCCAACAAATTTTTATAAAAAATGATGCAAGTCCTCCTTGTTGTTAAGACCGTATGGGAATATGCTATCAAGCTCTACGACCATTCTAGACTCCATCTGCCTTAGAACTCTTTCTCTGTCACCCCCTCTGCGAAGTTTTGGAATGGTCGCCACTACAAAATAACTCAAGCAGTTGAGGTCATTATTGTGTACCTGCTTGAAGTGGCGCCAGCGGATAGGTTGAGTCATTGTTCATGATGGCCCGCAAATGCTGTAAAATTCTGACATGCACCTGCAACTTGGTGCTGCCCACATATCTTAGGCCGCAGGTGCATGTCAGAATGTACTCCTCCTCAACCACACTCAGGAGGCTGTCCACAACCCCAGACCCAAAACCGACCTTGGACGTCTGTCATCCAACACCCCGTTGGCCCAACTCCGTGCAGCCAACCTTGCCCTGGCCACCATTCATCACATCCACAGAACAACTGCATGCAGGAGACAGTTCTCCCACCTCGCCAAACAGACCGGGGACTCCCTCGCCGGGCACCTCCACATGACCCATGACCTCTACGCCTTCATGATACTCTCCCAAATTGGTCTATCCGAGCAGTATTGCAAGTCCCCCCTCAGCAGCTTGAGGCCATCTCAGGTGAGTATTGGGCTCCATGTCTGTATCTGATGATACATTATGACCCATGTGTGTCCTCGACCGGACTCAGATCCCAGTGTATGGATGGCTGGAGTTAGTTCCACACTCATGCATACTTTGACATATCCCCACACGTATGTTGTGGACTCATGCTAAATGACTGCAACATAAAATTTCAATTATTCTTTTTTGTATTATAGGTCTGGGGCGTGATTTGTGCAAAGAAAAAGGTGCAATAGAGGGACCATAGAATCCAAAGTTCACAGGGGGAGATGGGATCCTTGGCATTTGAAGTCAGCAGAGTCCAGACCACAGTGTTTGGCATCATTGGTCAGACTGTGACCAGCAAGTCCATGTGGCAGATAATGTCAGTCAATGAGGTGATGCTGTCACACATTAAGGCCAGGTGCCAGGCCTGGTGACCTGGGAGATGTGGATGGGCCGCTGCCTCTCACAGTCTTTTCCGTGGATGACCCACCTTCCTCGGGGACTCTCAGATGCAGGCCTTGACGCTGCTTAGGACGCTCCGTCGGACGAATCCTCCTCCTCCTCCCTCCCTGTGGCTGGTGGTGGTCTTCGCCTGGTGGCACAGGGAGGGTTACCCATGTTGTCGGCGATCCGACGGAGTGAATGGCTTATGTCCCTTTGCACCGCCAGGAGCTCAACCAGTCTTGCCTCCATCCATTCTTGGTGTTCTTGTTGACTGGTGTGTTGCTCGGCCTGCTGGTTCTTCATCTCTGTGATGGTCCCCTTTATCTCTGTGAGGGTCCCCACTACCTGGCTGAACTCCCTGGTGTCACGCCGGTATGTGTCCATGATGTTGTGTATGTGTGACATACCGGTCCCTTCAGCTGGCTGGTCAGGTTCTCGCCTCCGCCTGCCTACACTCCCACCACCCCTGCCCACACGAACCTGGGCTGCCGTTGTGGGCACATCGGGTCTACGGGACCCCTGAGGGATGGCAGTGGCAGTGTTGTCTGCCTCCTCCTGGGTGCCCGGTGCACCTTGTCCAATCCAATAATGAATTTAGGGGCAAGTTGGCGAGCTGGAGGAGACACAAGCTCATATCTGAAACGGAATATAATTTGTTGAGAAATGACAATCCAGTCATCCCCACCCTGTACTTTATTCTGAAAGTGCACAAAGATTCAAGTAGACCCCCGGGCAGACCCATCATTTCAGCTCGGGAGGGCATGTATGAAAAAACCTCACAATATATAGACTTTTTCTTACAGGATTTTGTAAAATCTTTGGATTCTTATGTGCAAGACACAGGGGACTTTCTGCGCAAGATCGATAAGGTTGAATGGAAAGATGAATACTGGATGCTAGCCCTTGATGTGACCTAACTTTACACGAGTATTGGCCACAATGATGGCATTCATGCCATCAAACACTTTCTATCACGGAAACCAGTTCTATTTGGAACTCACAACGAGATGCTACTTGTGATGCTTGAATTTTGCCTGCTAAACAATAACTGTATGTTTAATAGCCTACTGTATCGCCAACTGAGGGGCGTAGCGATGGGGGCTAGTTTTTCCCCTAGCTATGCCTGCCTCCACATGGGATACTGGGAGGAAATGATACTACAGAGGGATCATGCCGAATGCCTTAAAGACAAAGTGGTAGTTTGGTTGCGCTTTATAGACGACCTCTTTGTTATATGGAATGGCTCTTTGGAAGAGGCACATGGTTTTATTGTGAATCTAAATGTTAATAATCTTAACCTCCATTTCACGGCAACTTGTAGCCAATCCAGTGTTACATTTCTTGATACTGAAGTATACATACAGGCAGGCAAACTTGAAACTAGAGTGTTCCGTAAACTGACTGCAGGCAACTCCACCCTTCACGCATCCAGTGCTCACCTGCCCCACCTTATTAGAAGTATACCTTATGGTGAAATGCTGCGTCTTAAACGAATATGCAGCAATAAAAAGGATCTTGAAGCAGCTCAGTTACTAAGCAGGCAAAGGTTCAGGGAGAGAGGCTACTCGACTAGCGTTATTGATAGTGCCATTGCTAGATCTAATGCCCTTAACCGCGATGATCTACTAACATCCACTATCAGTGTCACTGGTATTGCCACAGCTCAGACTAATCAGGGGAGGAAGGACAGTAGTTCACCTGAGGCCTTTAGATTTATTATGGGTTACAGTAAGCAGCAAATTGAAATACGGAAAATTATAAACAGAAATTGGCCCACTGTAGGGAGTGATCCAATTATTGGCCCTTTGCTCCCACAACAAGCTTTGATCACCTACAGTAGGGCCCCTACTATGAGAGAAGCATTGGTCAATACGAATCCTGAAACTATTAATAAAACTTCCTGGCTGCAACTCAATAGTGGATTTTACAAGTGTAAGACCTGTAAAGCATGTGCCCATGGCATCAACACAAAAGCATTTACAGATCCATTCAGCAATAGACAATACAAGATCAATAAGTTGCTAACTTGTAAAACTGAATATGCGATCTATGTCCTTACCTGCCCATGCAATCTCAGCTATGTGGGGAGCACGAAACTAGCGGTTCATAAGCGTGTGTTGCAACATTTACGTGCGATCTCCAACCAAGACAATACCTACCCCGTATCTATCTAGGCATTTCAAAGAAACCCACAAAAGTGACATCAAGGGACTCAGTTACTTTGTTATTGATTGCATTGAACCTAGCAGAAGGGGAGGGGATTGGGAGACCAATCTGCGCAGATTGGAAACACGCTATATCCTGCAACTCAATACCAAGACCCCATCGGGTTTAAATATGACTGAGGATCTGCACACATGCTTGGGCTAAATTGACCTGTATAACTGAGTATATACAATTTATCAATTTTCCAGTTTTAATTCATACGAGCAAAGGTTTACACTTGGTGATGATGATACATCTCTGTTCACCTTTTTGGATTTTACCCTGTGTCTTATATGTGTATTTATATGGAATTTGAATCAGATGTTTTTTAGGCAATTTTTAACTCTTTTAGGGGCATATGCATCAACCAAACGAATACCGATTCCTTAATAGCGAAAAATAAGGAATCGCCATTAAGGAATCGGTAATTGGCATGCATCAACAGATTCGGTGAAATTTAGCGATTCCTTAAAAATCGCTAAATTTACCGATTCCTTAATAGCGGGGCACGCAAACGGCCTCACTAGCAAATAGCGAGTTCGGTAATACCGAATTGGCTAATAGCGAGTTCGGTAATACCGAGTTAGCTATTACCGAATCGGTAATAGCGAAATCGCAAATTGCCGCGTCGCTCCGGGAACGTGCAGATGACATCACCAACCAGGAAATACTGCTGCCCCACCCACATAGCCTCGACAGAGGAGCAGACAGGAGCTGGGAAGAAGGACAGGCTGTGCAGAGTGAGGCCACACCGATTCTGCAAATCACATCAGACATCCATCATGTCACAGGAAGTGCCATCCAGCGCAGAATCTGCACGCAAGCGCAAGAAGAAGTTTTCGGACAGGGAGCTGGAGTACCTCATCGAGGGAGTGTCCAGCAAACACGACCGCCTCTTTGGCAAGCTGTCCCTCAAGGTGCCTGAGACAGAGAAGCGGCGCATCTGGCAGCGCATCCATGAGAGGGTCAATGTGGTTGGCGTCACTACCCGCAGCATCGACGACCTTAAAAAACGGTGGTATGACCTGCGGAAGCGCGCCAAAGAGAGGATTGCTGAGAGGCTCCGGGAGGCTAGAAGGACTGGAGGCGGCACATCTACTGCACCATCCAACACAGCCCTGGAGGACCTTGTGGAAGGGACGATAGAGCGGGAAGCCGTCGTGGGGGTGACCCAGATGGACACGTCCAGCGCAGCCACAAGTGCCCAAGGTAAGATGCATGCCTGTGCCACACCCAGCATAGCGTAAATCCATACCCATGCCCCCAGCCCAATCTCACTGTGTCTGCAGCTCTGGCACAGACAGCTCCACACATGACACTACTGCATCTTGGGAGTTGTAGTCTAGTCAGCCCAGTGTGCATGTACAGGCGTAAATCCAATGAGCATACACCACATAATTTGTACATGGCTGGAGACTGTTCATTTGTTGGACCACAGAGGGACATTAATGGGTACAACACTATGTAGGTGTAATCATCCCACTAATCATGCACTGTTTCACACACAGATGCATCACCTGGGGACTCTGACGACAGCGACCAGCTGATCATTTCGGAGACACCCGTGGAGTCAGACCAGGAGACAGCGCAGGATGCGCACGCATCGCCAACACCTGCCACCCCACCAGCACCACCTCCACCAGCGCCACAATCAACGGCACCAGCACCAGTGCCACAAGCTAAGGCACCAGCACCTGCGCCACTAGCCAAGGCACCAGCAACAGCGCCACAAGCAACGGCACCAGCAAAACAGCCTGCAGCTAGTACAGCCACAATACCGCAGAGGCACAGGCACCAAGTTGCGCCCTTGCAGGAGATGGTAACACCCCCCACGCAATTGGCACCCAGGCAGCGCACATCCACACCACCTGCTGCACCACCTGGAGGCTCAAGACACGCACGGCGTCACAGGGCCCGTCGCAGTTCCGTCTCCTCAGCAGACCAGGATGTCCCAACAACCTCTGCAATCGAGGAGAGGATGCTGCTTACACAGAGCCTGCAGGGACGACATGTGGCTAGCATTAGCTGCAATATCGTGCGCCTTGCGAGGGAGATGCGCGCCATGACTGCAGCTGTCACCGACATGGGCTCCGCGGTCAGGGACATGGGCACGGCGGTCAGGGACCAGACCACTGCGGTTGCTGATGGCAATGCTCAGCTCAGGGAGGAGGTACGTGAGCTCACCCGTGCCATCAGGGAGGGCCATGAGTCCCAGAGGAGGAGTAACCGGCAGCTAATGTTGCGTTCCGCCGCCGTTACCAAGGCCATACAACGGCACAGCAACAGCACCGCTGTGTTGGCACGCCGCACAGTCTCCCTGCAGGTGGACCTTGGGCACTTCTGCGGGGATGTGGCAAAGTCACTGGGACACATCACCACTGCTGTGGAACAACTTCAGAGCAGCACATGCAGTGCTGCAGCATTGGGAGGGGATGACACAAGTGAGGCTGCCTCCAGTGTCAGCAGCGTGTCACTGGCAGAGGCCAGCACTAGGCGACGCAGTTCGCGTGCCTCCACGGGGACAGTTGGACATGCTGCAGGACCATGGTGGGGCAACCATGGCCATCCAATTATTGTGTTTGCACAGGCCTGACTTTAAGGCAACTTTTATTTACATGTATGCAATCGGAGCATGATTCACAATGCTAGTTCTGTTGCACAATCCTCAGTGCTACTGTGCATTAAACAGTTGCACCCAAAACCAACTTGTAATGTCTCATTTTACCCAGGGTCAAAAATGATTTTGCATTATGTATGTCCGCCTCCTATGGCCCTCTGCTGTGTTTGGGATGTGTGCCTGTCGTCGTTGGGCGGGTGGTTGGTCAGCCCGGTGGTCGTCATCCCTGTCCACCTCCATGGGTATCCCCCTTCTGGTGGCAATGTTGTGCAGCATTGCACATACAGCAATTATCCGACAGCATGTTTCTGGTTGGTATAGCATGGCGCCGCCAGTCTTGTGGAGGATACGGAAGCGGCTCTTGAGAATCCCAAAAGTCCGCTCTATCACATTCCTCGTGCTGATGTGTGCAGCCTTGTAGCGATGTTCCTGCGGGGTTGCTGGATTTAGGTATGGGGTGAGTATGTATTCCCGCAGGGCGTAAGCACTGTCACCTAGAAGATAGAAGCATAGACTTAGCATTGGTGATGTACATACATGTGTGGTGTTGGTGTGGGGAAGCGTATTTCTACGTACCTAGCAGGAGTCCCTCTCCAAATTCTCCATTGATTAGTCGCCTGTGCATTCCACTGTTGCAGAAGATGTATGAGTTGTGTGTGCTCCCTGGGAATTGTGCCACTAGGTCCGTTATGATGTTGTTGGCATCGCACACAACCTGCACGTTGATCGAGTGGTATGACTTGCGGTTCCGGAATAGGTACTCATTTGCTGACGGAGGACATATGGGGATATGCGTGCAGTCGATGCATCCAATCACATGTGGAAATTGTACCACCTGGTAGAAAGCCTGTTTGGTGCGGTCCAACTGCTGTGGGGTTGTGGGGAAGCTGATGTGTGTGTGGAGCATTGTCAGCATGGCATCTAGGAATTTCTTGAAGAAGCGTGACAGTGCGCTTTGCGAAACACCTCCGGCCACCGCAATTACCCCCTGGAAACTCCCTGAGGCCAGTAGGTGCAGGCTGCATAGGACCTGAACGTGCGCAGGGATAGCATTTGTCCGGTGTGTCTGGTGCTGCAGTAATGGTTCCAGGTCTGCAATCAGGCGCATGATCATAGCGCGATTGAGGCGATACTTCTGGTACACCTCGTCCTCATTCTGGCCGAGCAAGGTTATGCGCAGTCTGAAAACTCGCTCCTGGACCCTTCTCCTGCGCTGTCCTGCTGCATTGATCCGCATCCTCCTTGCAAGCACGTAGAGGGCAGCCATTTTGTGGGAGCCAACAGGGTCTCCTGGGCCACATTTAAGGGTTTAGTGATTGCCTCAATCATTTGCACATGTAGGAAGGATTTAGCCTCATCTTTTTTTTTTTTTGTAACTTTACCTCCAGGTTTTGATTCCCCTTATTTAGCTCTTGCAAAATAGCGATTTTTGGGATTTTCGTTATTAGCGAGTTTTGTTGCATTGGGGTGCGATTCGTTATTTGCTATTGGCACTTTCCGGGAGCTAATAGTGATTTCGGTAATTGCTAATTCGGTATATAGCGATTCGGTAAATTAGCATTTTGGGTATTAGCGATTCGGTATGTTCGAGGTTATTTATTTTGCGATTCGTTATTTGCTCAGGTTTTGGATTGATGCATTGGGATTGGGTATTTTTCACGCAATACCGGGAGCTATTAACGATTCGGTATTTTACCGACTGGATTTTGGCTTGATGCATAAGGGTGTTAGTCATTTGTCTTAATCTCTTTAATTGTTTTAACTATACAATTATTTATTTAGTATTTTACTATTCATTTAGTTTTGACAATTTGTACTGTATTGCTAATCTTTGCGTATTTGCACATCTGTATTCGTCAATCATTCCTTCATAATACTTTTTTGGAGACACTGCTCAAGCATCTCACGCTGTTGAACCCTCCTAACCCATATCCCTACATCCTATCACCAACTGAACCGTTAATCTCATTGTACTCCTACCTCCACATAGTTTGAAGTGTTCGCAATTATTTGATGTGATATTGTCCTACTTGTGGTACACCGGAGGGAGTGACCGATTTCGAATCATGGATAATCAGAATATACATCATCCATTAGTTCTTTATCTACACAGGCACTAATACACTTTACTTTTAGAGCTACACTGTTTCTTCAGTCACATCTACTTTGGGGTAATAGTACATATATATCGTTTTTTAGTATTTGAAATTATACCAAATGTATTGCTCTTACCTATGGTACTACAATGAAATTTGAACAATAGTTTGTTTTTATTCTTATTACCGCAGTAATTTGGTAACAATTGTTTACAGTCTAGGTCGAGGATATTTGGGCATTTATGCTGCTATTTTGAAATATGATGTACTTTATACTATTTCAAAGACACATTTGTACTATTTACAATTATTCTTATCACCCTTCTTATGTGGTAACTCAGTGGCAAATTTTGTGTATGTAGTTATTATTTTCTCTTCTATGTCTATGAGGAACCCCCCCATGTGACCTCCCCATGTGATGTTGAACGTAGCCAGCACTAGCACTTTAAATATGTGGTTCTGTGAGCACAACGCTGTCATGTGAACAAGGCTCTAGGAGAGCCGAAACGTTATGGCCGTCGCTCTGGGCAAATAAATGAAAAATTGCACCTTAAACTGGTTCGTGTACTAACTTCGCAAGCGTCAGCAGGATTATCGAAGCTGGTGGGGGTGGTTATTTTGATATATATATATATATATATATATTCACTTAAAAAACCATAGGTTTCACACATGTTATAGTTAGCTGGACATTTCACTCGTGAAAAACCATTGAAATTCCCCCATTATAGTTAGTGCAGGCAACTATAACTCATGCGACCGCAATCCTCTGCTGATGACGTCAGATATTACATCACTGTATTTAGACACTTATTTACCCATGTCTTCTTCCATTAATTTTTAGCTATACATATATTACAAATATTTTTTTTCAGAAAGACACATATGTCATCAGTGATGTAATATCTGACGTCATCAGCAGAGGATTGCGGTCGCGTGAGTTATAGTTACCTGCACTAACTATAACGGGGTAATTTCAATGGTTTTTCACGAGTGAAATGTCCAGCTAACTATAACATGTGTGAAACCTATGTTTTTTTAAGTGAATTTGCAAGGTTTTTTAAATGTTAATTCCTAACTATAACGTGTGTGAAACCTATGGTTTTTTCAGTGAATTTGTACGGTTTTTTAAATGCTAAGATATGTATTTATTATTTTTTTTTTAAGGTTTTTCACCGTGCGCGTTTTTCACTTCGCGCACCGTACGCGCGCAGTGCGCCTCGTGCACTCCGTGATTTTTTGAAACAAAATTAAAAGAAATTTTGGCCCTTGGGGGTCCTTCTGGGACCCCCTGACAAAGGCTAGGGGGTCAGGAATTGTCCACCCTGCCCCCTTTTCACGTTCTCCACCTTTGTTTTTCACCCCCTCAGACTGCGAGAGACAAAATGGCGGCCGACACTTCCTGGTTTCGACCAATTCGAATGTTTACTAAGATCTAACAACCAATCAGAATCGCGCTCGCGCACGGCAGCGTGCGCGTACGGTAAGTATTACCGTACGCGCATGGTGCGCGCTTATAGATATATATATGCTTTTAAATGCTATTTTCTCAGGAAATACTGAACAGATTTACACCAGACCTGCAAAAGGCACATCCCTGACCTGAGGACTACCTCTCTGCCAAATTTCAAGTAATTCTGTTCAGCCGTTCGGGCTGTAGCTTGGACTAAAGGTCCTATGGAAAAATGCATGGGGAAAACGCATTTTGGGACCCCCCTTTTTCTCAGCCCCCGCTTGAAGAATCCCCCCGAGACTTTCAGGGAAGGAGCGGAGCGGAGCGCCCCACCTATTTTGAAAATTTCGCGAGGATTCGTCAATCGGCGCCAAAGTTATTCCAAATTTCCTATGGAAACACGATCCTAACTATAACTATCTACTGGCGACCGCCAGTAGATAATATATATATATATATATATATACATTTCCTACTGGCGGTCGCCAGTAGGTAGTTATAGTTAGTACCAAGTTTCTATAGGAAGAGCATTTTTTGTTTTGCTTATAACTTTTGAGTCGTGTGATGAATCTTCATGAAATGTTCCTAACTAATTCTTTGTTCATATCAGCTCCTATGTGGAAAGTTTGGGGGTGATTCGTCAAGGGGGCGCGAAAAAAAAAGAAGGGGTCCCAAAACATGTTTTCTCCATGTTAATTTCCATAGACAAGGCTGCAGGTCGAACGGGTGAACGGAATTACCCCAAATGTGGCAGGGAGAAGGGACTTGGTCTAGAAAGCACACTTTTATTTATTTGGTGTAAATCCAGGTGTTACGAGCTTGTTGCTTATTGGCTGCGAGCAGTGCGAGCGGTTGCAACTAGATAGTGTTGGCAGCCATTTTGTGATTCTGTTGAAGTGAGTAAGGGGAAAAAAGGGCGAAAAAAGTAGGAAAGAGGAGGGTAGGAGCACTGTAACCTCTGTGGGGTGTTTAGGATGTACTATACAGGGGTGCGAAGCGAACTACTCATCCCTACCGGTCTGAAAGTGCTGGGCTACGGAAATTAAGTGAGGTATTGCCTAGAGTCTGATGCTGCTAAGGTGAGCTGCTGCGGGACTTGGGTATTAAAGCGTGAGCCCAAACTGTGTGTCTTATGTGTGAAGTCATGTGCCCTCTCCGTTGCACCTCACCTGTGGAAGTAGTGTCAGCATGTGTTTATACCTACTAGGAGGAACTACTGACCCCTACTGGTCTGAAAGTGCTGGGGTAAGGAAAATATGTGAGGTATTGTCTAGAGTCTCATGCTGCTAAGCTGAGCTGTTGCCGGACTCGGGGATGAAAGTGTGAGTCCAAACTGTGTGTCATATGCTGTGAGGTCATGTGCTCTGGCCGCTGTGCCACATCTGTCCAAGTAGTGTCAGCGTATCAAATCAATTCGGTATTTATAAAGTGCAAACTACTCACTCATACTGGTCTGATGGCGCTGAGGGCATAAGCTGAGCTGCTGCCGGACTCGGGGATAAAGCTGCTGAACTACTGACCCCTACTGGTCAGAAAGTGCGGGGTACGGAAATTAAGTGAGGTATTGCCTAGAGTGTCACGCTGCTAAATTGAACTGCTGGTGGACTCGGGAATGAAATACTGAGCCCAAACTGTGTGCCCTATGCTGTGAAGTCATGTGCTCTGGGCGCTGTGCCACATCTGTCCAAGTAGTGTCAGCATGTAGTTATACCTACTCGGAGGAACTTTTGTTTCGAGCATTGTAACTTGTGTATGGTGCTTAGGGGGTGTTATACAGGGAGCGCGTAGGTAAATTTGCGCGTATCAAATCAATTCGGTCTTTATAAAGTGCAAACTACTCACTCGTACTGGTCTGGTGGCGCTGGGGGAATAAGCTGAGCTGCTGCCGGACTCGGGGATAAAGCTGCTGAACTACTGACCCCTACTGGTCAGAAAGTGTGGGGTACGGAAATTAAGTGAGGTATTGCCTAGAGTGTCACGCTGCTAAATTGAACTGCTGGTGGACTCGGGAATGAAACACTGAGCCCAAACTGTGTGTCCTATGCTGTGAAGTCATGTGCTCTCGGCGCTGTGCCACACCAGTCCAAGTAGTGTCAGTAATATTTTATACGTAGTAGGAGGAAGTTTTGTTTGGAACACGGTAATTTGTACATGGTGCTTAGTTGGTGTTATACAGGGAGTGCGAAGGTAAATCAATACGGTATTTGTAAAGTGCAAACTACTCACCGCTATGGGTCTGAAGGCCCTGGAGGCCGGCGTGGAAATTCTGTGAGTTATTAAGTGAGCTATTGCCCAGAGTCACATGGTGCTGAGCTGAGCTGCTGCCAGAGCAGGGGATTAAACCGTGAGCTCTGTGCTCTGAACTCATGTTTTCTGGCCGCTGCGGCACACCTGTCTAAGTAGTGTCAGCATGTGGGCATACGTATTAGAAGGATTTTTGTTTTAAACAGTGTGACGTCTGTAGAGTGATTGTGCTACAGAGGGAGTGTGAAGTTCAATTCTGCTGTTTCCAATCAATCCGGTATTTGTAAAGTGAAAACTACTCACTCGTACGGGTCTGCAGGTGCTGGGGGCCGTTGTGGAAATTAAGTGAGCTGTTGCTCAGAGTCACATGGTGCTATCCTGAGCTGTCGCTAGAGTCGGTGATCAAAGCGAGAGCTCTGTGCTCTACAGTCAGATGGTCTGGCCGCTGTGCCACAGCTGTGTGGAGATTAAATTTTGGCGAGGGTGCGGGAGTTGCCATTACCTGGCCCTAAAACAGCGGGCCTAAGTTGTCAGTTATAAGGCAGATCTAAAAAGAGCCCTTGTGTTTATTAGTTGGATGGCAAGCTTCAGGTTATTCAGAAAAACTCGATTTCCCTGATCTGTGAAGTGTACTCCATCACTTCTGTAGATATCAGCCATATCAAAACATATGTTGTTGTTGTAGATCGACCCCATTCTATGGTCTCTGAGGTATGCAGACACAGCTTTGTTGACATTCTTCCTAGATTTTTCAATCTGAGGACAAAATTGGTTTGACCATTTCCACTTCTGTTTTTGGCATATATTGGAATATACAAAGACAGTTTGAGGCAAAAGCAACATCAATTGTCGAAAGGTGTCCTTCATTAGCATCTCCAAACCTACCCCAGTCAATGTGCCAAGGTTGTTTACACCACAATGCACAATCATGAGGTCAGGGTGTTGGAGATGCAAACAGGTTTTAACCAAAGGCAACAATTGGTGCCACTTCAATCCTCTCTGTGCAAACCATTTATTGCCCACATTTTGTAAACCTAGGCCTAAGTCCATATGTCTCTGTTATGCATACCTTTTACACCAGAAAACATTGCTCTGTCCTACGATCCACACTAGCATTTTGAAGGTATGGCTGGAAGGTGTGGAAAGATGTCTGTAGCTCATGCAGTTCCTTCGTAGAGTAAGAGATATGTTTAAAGATGGGGAAAAATCTTTATTTTTTCCACAGAAAACGATAATTGATTGGAAGATAAGAAGCATTGGGTACTAAAAACTAGGGTGCAGATTAGTTGCGTGAAAAAGCATGTTTGTCATTGGTTAATAAAGAGCAGTCTAAACGTGGAGTCCATACGATAGGATGAAATGTGCTCAGCTCAACCAGACGTGCTACTTGCATTTGGAAGGTACATTTGGAAATTAAAACAATGGTGAACTTTTAACCCGCAGGTGCTGTTAAATATTCGAGAATATGCTGAAAGAAAAACGTTTTGTTTAAAAAAATCATGAACTTTTAACCTGCAGGTGTCGTAGAATGTTCCAGAAAGTGTGGTGATAAAATAGGTTGAACTTCTGACCTGTATGTGGCATGGAATATTAAGTAGCTTTTCACATGGAAAATTAAAAAATAACCAATGGAGATAAGTTTTGGAATGTCGATGAAGGAATGAAGTATTCTGATTTGTTCTTTACATGTTTTTATATGTGGAGCGACAGAGAAATTGTGCCATTACTGGTTCCATTCTTGATGAAAGTTTGCATTACATGTACTGTGTGACTGACAAAGAAAGAATTGCATGCGTGTGTGACATTTGAAATCTGCGTACCAACTACAAAGGAGAGGTAGAAATGAACAAGGTGTGCTATGTGTTCTGTAGTAGTGATTAAGTATTTGAGGTGAAATTTGTAAGTTTGAAAGTATTTTTTATTTCAAAATAATATACTGTTAGTAAAGTGTGGTGTTTCTTATTGGTTATAAAATATGCATAAAGTTTGACCTGTTGTTAAATAAGTACTTTATATATGTTTAGGAATTTTTCACAAAGAAGAAGTGTAGTTTGTCATCTTTAAAGGACTGTATGGTTTTGAAAATGAGGTACAGCGTTAATTTGGGTTTGCTAATGTATTCAGGCGAGATAAACAAAATGTCCCATGTTTGCAAATTATACTTTTTGTGGAAATAGTGGGGAAGGTGGTGGGGGTAGGAGATGTATGTGTTATTAAGTTAAAAGCGATAAAACCAAACCCAGAAATGTTATGTGGACAGGTTGTGGTCTCATTTTTGAAACTGAGAGGTGGATTTGAATATAAGTCTAGGTAGGTTGTTGTACTGTTAGGCCGTCTACAGTGTTTGAGGATTACATTGAGAGGAGATGGAGATAGTAAAAGTGATACATTCCTCTTATATGTACGCATAGTTTGAATCATTTGATCATAGGTTGAGATATAATATGAACATGTTTTCTGGTTTGCATTTGGCTATAAACGTATTAATGATTGTCTGTTCTTATGAAATAGAAGTGGTTGGGGAGTGTGTCTTTAGAAGAGATGTTTTATAAATGTGTGAGAGATAAAAAGAAATGAAAATGTTCGGTATATTTTCTGTATGACTTTCTTGACATTAGTAAACTACATGTGATTATAAGTGATACTAATTGTCAGGCTGTGTCCCTGTGCTGAATATACGTAGGTGTTTAAGTGGTCCGCATTTTACCGGTGCTCAGCTTCACTATCCCTTTTGAGACACTCATCAATTTTTTCATTCCATTTAATGTCCTTAATATACATACAAGGGACGGTATATCAAAAGTTTGGGAATTAGAACTTTGTTTACTCTCCCCATACTCTGCTATACACTCTACAGAGTGGTTAAATGACTTTCTTAACATACAGATGTCTAGCTAGTAAAGGTGGTGTAGTGCCACTGGGTCCATTTATAAACCATGCTATGGGATGGTTTATGTTTTACCCGCCAATTTGCATGTTTGAATACTTTTTGCTGATTAGCGTTCCGGAAGACACCTGTTAAAATTAAGCATGTGTATGGGTATAGTGGCGCTACTAGGAATGGTGGGGGTTTCTGTTTGATTTCGTACAGTTAAGCAAGGGCGGTGGTGGGGGTGGGGAAGGTGGGTATGTTGGTGATTAAAACACAGACTTTAGTAATGTGCAGATGTCTAGCTACTAAAGGTGATGTAGTACCACTGGGACCATTTATAAAGCGCCCTATGGCATGGTATATGTTTTACCCGCATATTTGCATGTTTTAATAAGTTTTGCTGATGAGCGTTTCGGGAGACATCTGTTGAAATTAAGCCTCTGTATGGCTATAGTGGCGCTTCCAGGTTTGCTGGGGCTCTTTGTTTTATTGCGTAAAGTTAAGCAAGGGCCGGTGTGGAGGTGGTGTAGTGGTACTGGGACTATTTATAAACCGCCTTATGGTATGGTGTATGTTTTACTTGCAAAATTGCAGGTTTCAATACCTTTTGCTGATGAGCGTTTCGGCAGACACCTGTTGAAATTAAGTCTATGTATGACTATAGTGGCGCTAACGGGAGTGCTTGGTCTCGTTGTTTGATTTCGTAAGGTTAAGCAAGGGCAGGGGTGGGGGTGGGAGAGGTGGGTATGCTGCTGATTATAACACTGACATTTGTAATGTGCACATGTGTAGCTAGTAAAGGTGATGTAGTGCCACTGGGTCCATTTATAAAGTGCTCTATGGCATGGTATATGTTTTATCCAGAAATGTGCATGTTTTAATACCTTTTGTTGCTGAGCGTTCCGGCAGACACTATAGTGGCTCTACCAGGTTTGCTGGGGCTCTTTCTTTGATTTCGTACGGTTAAGCAAGGATGGGGATGAGGGTGGTGTAGTGGCACTGGGCCCATTTATCTACCGCTTTATGGTATGGTATATGTTTTACTCGCAAATTTGCATGTTTTAATACCTTTTGGTGATGAGTGTTCCAGCAGACAGCTACGCAAATCACACAATATTTCTGTGGATAACAAATCTTTGTGCTAATAGACACTCTTGAACTGTGGCAGAAGGCTGCCAGCGTTAATGGCAAATTATGAAACTTGGTGCCATTGTAGATTTAAATGGAAGCTTGGACCATTTCTTTGTTACTATGGTGCAGTCAGGGCTTTAAGTGGGAAAAAAACTGGGGTTGCTCTAAAAGGGGTGGGGCAAACCTCTTAAAGGGTGTGGGATATCCAAGTAGGGGCGTGGTCTAAATCAAGATAACAAGCATTGTGTGCTTAAGAAAATCCCCTCCAATTATCCTACATTCGGAAAACATACTCTTTAAAGGATTTCCCTTCCTCCTACAACATGGCTCACCTAGCATGATGTCTCCACTTCTCAGTAGTGAGCAGAATGAGAATGCCCACATCGATGCGCATGCTCTCACTGCAGTCCAATAAAAAAAAAGAAAACTGACTACCTTTGCGAGACCAGAAAATAGAGCCCGATAGAGACCCGTTTCGAGGCCTCCTGAAAATTACTGCCGGTGCTCAGACCTGGCCCACTTAAAGCCCTGCATCCATCCATCCTAAGCACTGCGCCATCCAACCATCTTTCAATTCATCCATACATTCCTACCTACATACATCTGTCCCTGCACTTATCCTAAGCATCTATCAGCCCACTCGCCTATGGTAAGCACTGTGCCATCCATCCAGTCATACGCCCATATATCCATACATACATCTGTTCCAGAACCAATCCTAAGCATCTATCTGCCCACCCGTCTATCCTAAGTAATGGTCCATGCATCCATTCATCCTTCCATCCATTCATACATCCATACATCCATCCATCTAGCTATCCATTCATCCATCTGGCCATCCATCCACTCGCACTTTATTCAACTATCCGTCCTTATTTCGGTGCACCCTCCGCCCCTGATCCTAAATACCGTGTATTATACTCATCCACCCAGCCTCTTAAGGGGCCAAAAAGGCTGGCGATAAGCATTGACAGGCAGATGTTTCTAATAAAGAACAAGAAAGCTTTGAGTTGCTGTTTGTGGACCATAGTTCACCACCCTTCTCTGGTGGTATTTTAAACAAAGGTTGATCCAGCGAAAGAAATGTAAAGCAGTTTTCAGTGTTAGACGTTAATTTAGAAACATAACGTTTTGTCCATTTCTATATAGGAACACTGCTTTAAACTGGCCGTGACTGACAGATACTGAATACCTGTAGTTCTTACATTTGAGAGAGTATACTAGACAGCTAATTTGGGGTGGTGAGAACCTGCACTTCTATATTTCCATGTGAAGCACAGTATAGGAATATAAAGGTAATTCTAAAGCTACTATCTTTGTATTAAAGAGGGGGTGTGAGAACAAAGGGGCATATTATCAAGAACTGTGTTAAGATTATTGCTGTTTTAGCGGCAGGAAACGTCCGCAAAAGCGGCGATAATGGGCTTGATAATATGTCCTTGTGAATTCCCATAGCAGCCCTGGTTCTGGTGTGAACCTGGGCTTCTATGGGAATTCACACGGGCATATTATCAAGCTCATTATCGCCGCTTTAGCGGCAGTTTCCTGTCGCTAAAGCAGCGATAATTTTAACGCCGTTCTTGAAAATATGCCCCTAAGTGAGCCAGGCAAAGCGTGTGTTTTCGTAGCACTAAAACAAGACACTGTGAAAGGTGAGAGCAGGGTCGTGCTGGAGTTGTCTGTGTGTGGTCATCTCCAAAGGCGCAACCAGAGTGAAATTTCGGGGAGGCTAATTCTGTCAGCAATAGGCAGAGTGGGGATGTAGGGGCTCTAAGAAGGGGTGAAAAAGAACAGAGCATCATTTACAAGCAAATGGTCTTTTGAAGACCTGTGATGTACTCTGGTGCGGCTCTGTGTGTGCGATTGGTGGTCTATCTGCTAATCACGCCACGATGATGTTGCTCCTGCGCTGCAAGAAGAGAAGGGAAATCCTGAGAATAAATGGCTCTCATTAAAGGATTTCTTTTCTCCTACAATGCGACTCACCTGGCATGATGTCTCCACTTCTCAGTAGTGAGCAATGTGTATGCTCTCACTGTCTCACTTCAGTCCAATAAAAAAAAAACAACGGACTACCTTTGCGAGGCCCGAAAATAGAGCCCTATAGAGATCCGTTTCGAGGCCTCCAAAAATAAACTGCCTGTGCTCAGACCCCCACAGACCCCCCCCCCACTTAAAGCTTTGGGTGCAGTGTTATGTTTGCGAAGTTGTAAATAAAATTGTTAGGCTAATAATGGTAATTTTTCTCTGTGCCATTTGGTTGATAATATCCTAAGTACTTTAATTTACAATTTTTAAAAATACTATCTATAAAGTTGTCTGCAGTGGGTTGCAGAGGGAGTGCTGTGGTGTGGTGGGGTGCGGCGGGGAGGTGAAAAGTACGAGGTAGTGCAGTTACATGTAAATTGTAAAGGTGTATGTAAATAATTAAATAAATACTCGCTGTATGTTCTATGGCACTACCCGTCATCCTACTGCTCCCCTGCCCTGCTCCATCACGTTGCAGCACTGCCTCTGGAAGTAGAACTTATGTAATTGTAGGTTATTATTTTAATATATTGAACAGTTGTAAAAAATAATTGAATCTATTTTTTTTTTCAGAAAATTATTTCGTTTGGATTAAAATTTGAAAATGCCTAGAAGAACTGAAAAGAAAGAAAAGAGAAAAAAATATATATTTGAACAAAAGGAAAGATTTTCAATTAGAAAAAAATGAGATTACTACACAAACAGTTTCTTCTGGTAAAAACACTGGACAATTTCTGAAAAAGATATTACGAACATTTAATAAAAATAACATCACACAAAAGAAAAAGAAGAATTTTTCAAGTAAGGAGAAGAAGACTTCAATTTCAGGGAAAGAAAGCATGATAAAGAAACATTATCTGTTACCCGGAGACAAAAACAATTCCAAGAAATTCGTCAGAGACTTTTTCGAACTAGAGTGATTCAGAATTTATTGAAAACATGCAGCAAATATAAAAAGAAAGTGCTGCAATTCAAACAGAAGCAGCGTATTGAAAGTATAGTGGATACTGCTTTCACTTTAAAACAGAAGTTATTCATTGTGATTTTGAAGAGGATCAAAGTGTTGGATAAAATAATCAAAGTGTTGAAAGAGAAAAGTAGAAGAAAAAGACTTGTGAACAGAACCAACTTTTGCAAATTCTTTAGTGGACATTGGAAACATACTTCTACTAGTGAGCCTTTTTTTAATGAGGAAAGTTACTTCCAGGAAAATAGTTTACCATTTGCAGTTGATATTGGAGGTCATTGCTACGAACTTCAGGATGGTTGTCCCCTTCCAAAAGAGGAATTGGTTGGTAAAAGTGCAGAAGAGTTAATAGCTGAAGAAGTGCAAGGGAAAAGTACACAAGCTCCTGTGTATAAGAGGGGTTGTAGCAGTATTTGTAGTATTCAACAGGAATCTATTGATATAATGCGAAATTTGCTACGAGAATATACACAGAAAAGTATTAAACAGAAGATTAAGTTGTTACAAGGACTAGATCCATGTAATGTACGAAAATATACTGAGAAGCATGGACATTCTCTGGCTTGTCTTTCAAGAAAAGTGTATAAAAGTGTTTTTCATCACTTGAGGATGTTAGCAGTACACCATTCAGAAATGCGGAAGTTTGTAAGGAAACTGTACTATGTAAAAAGTCCGGCATTATCTTTAAGTGAACTGAATACAGGTCTTTTACATGGTTCTTTATCAGATGTTCAAAAAAGGTGTGATGATATTGAAATGCGATATTTTGGTTCAGAAGAGCACTCCATAGGAAGTGAAAGTTTGACAACTACAGATGTTGAAGGAGATGGGAAAGTGATTAGCACTGATCAGTTTAAAGAAGAAATTGGAAACTTTAATGTAGTGTGCTCTGAAATACTAACTATATTTGTGTTTGTTGTCGACGTACTCATTATAAAAGTCAAACTAGGAATGTTGATTTGTATTTGAAAAGTGAAAAGGAGAACAATAATAAGTGGGAAGAATTTGCAACTTACTTGTTGGTGGAAGGTCGATTTGAGTTAGGTAGTGATCAACGTATATGTAAATATTTTTACAACAAATTAGAAGAGAACAAAATGTCTGCCAGAGCAGTACATAATAACTTAGAATTAGTAGCTATTCCGGAGGAACTGGCAGAATTGAATACATATGAGTCGGTTCTAATTCAATCTGTTCATCATTTTCAAACTATAATTCGGATGGAGCCTAAAACAGGTAAACTGCCACCAACAGACTTGCAAAAGAGGGCTGAAACGAGAAGTGGTGTACTTACCTTTGGATTTTAAGATAAATATTGAAACTATTGCTGGAGAGAAAGAGGAAAATGAGGCAGTAGTCATTCTAGTAAATGGTGTACCAACAAAGAGTCGGAAAATATGGCAAGAGTTTGTGGATGTTAATAAAGTTGAAAAGGCTACTTTATATCTTATAGAGAACACTATTTATTAAAAAAACTGTAAATGTGGATGAACAGGTGATAAGTTTAGAAGATGAATGTGAAATTTCAAGTGGTCAAATAGAGAGAGTGGACAAGTCAAGGACTGAAGAGATTTATGAACATTACACAATATGTCCTTTGCATTCAAAAGAAGTAATAGGAAGCAGCATTGAGTTATTTCAAATGAAAAAAGCACAGGGAACTCCAATCAGTGCATGGGAGAAGAGCTTGGAAGCTCGTTGTTTTCCACAGCTGTTTCCTACTGGAGAAGGTGAACGATATGATGACTGACCTGTAGGGATTCCAGCTTCAGAATATCGGTCAACAAGATTATATTCTGAAGATCCTAGATTATACATATTTCACCTTTTGTTTGAAAGTGATCTGTCTTCTCTGTCGTATGCAGTGAACCACATACTTAAAACTGGAGTTCATCAATCACTTCTTTCTGCGAAAGAATTTGTAGAGAAAGTTCAAGAAACAGATGAAAATTTAGAAGCACAGTTAATCAATTTGATGGCATGTTAACGTGGAACAAATGAGTATTGGTATCGTTGTAATGGAGAACTCAAGTGTATGTTACAGAACTTAGGTACACCAACATGGTTTGTCACACTTAGCTGTGCAGAGTATGCATGGGAAGATTTGCTTGAGTTTCTAAGAGAAGTGAATTCCAATATAAAAAATTTTGAAATAAAGACTCCTGGTGAACTGTGTTCATTCGATCCTGTAAATGTGTGCAGATATTTTAATCATAGGTTTCAAGCTATGATGTCTTTTATCTGCAATAAAAAGAATCCACCTCTTGGAGAAGTTACCGATTTCTTTTGGAGAAAGGAGTACCAAGCAAGAGGTGCACCTCATATACATATGCTACTATGGGTCAAGGATGCACAGAAATTTGGAACTGATGCTGATGAAACCGTATTGTATTTCATCAAACAGTATGTGACATGTGAGACTCCAAAAGAAGAAGGAGATAGAAGCTTGAGACAGCAAGTTTTACATTTCCAAAGTCACCGTTGTGGAAAGTACTGCAGAAGAAAATGCAAGTCTAAAGGAAAGTTTACACCAATGTCGGTTTGGTTTTCCACGTCCAGTCATTTGTAAAGGAAGAGTAAATTCTTTTTTTTCTTCTGTAAGGCACGCAATAACTCGGAGATCTCCAAAGAATAGCTACAACTTAAAAAGAACAGAAGTGTCACAGTATATCAATGACTACAATCCAGTCATTTTAAAAATGTGGAATGCGAACATGGACATCCAGTATGTTGCAGATAACTCAATTGCTGTTGCACGTTACCTTACATCGTACATAACAAAATCAGAAAAAACAGAGATGAAACAAATGTGGGAAGAAATTGCACAAGAGAAAAGCCTTAGCAAAAAATTGTACAGCTTTACTTTGAAAATGCTTTCCCACCGAGAAATTGGATCCTATGAATGTTCAGACCCCTTGTGCTCTTCAAGTTTATATTCAAAGTCATGAGGGATCATTTGGGTAAGTTTAGGTCTTGCCTGCTCACGGAATAGAGTGTTGAAATCATTAGAAGAAATTAAATACTTAGCAGCAAATGAACCAGACAGTACAGACATTCTTAAAAGCAATATGTTGGACACATACTATCCGAAAAGGAGTCGACATCTGGAACAGCTATGTCTGCATGAAGTACTTCAACATTACAGCTTCAAAAGAAATGTTAAACAGAATTTAAAAGAAGGAAAATATGCAGTAGTTGGATGTCATGGTTGTTTAGTAAACATGCAAAGGGTAATCTTATAAACCACAAGAAACTTAGTTGTGAAACTCCAGATAAGCGAGAATTTTACTATTTAGCACTTCTCCAACTCTTTAAACCATGGCGTAGCGAAAGTGAATTACTTGGAGACTTTGACTGCTACGAAGATTCTTTCAATGCATGTAAAGCTAACTTTGCATGTACAATTTTCCCTACATATTTAAAAATGTTGAATGATGAAGTTGAACAGGAAAAGACTATTACATCTGAAATAGCTAATGAAAGTTATCAAGATAGTCAAAGCAGTGGTCAATGTAGTCAAGATCCTCTTGGACAACCAATACTGAAAAATGAAGCACCGATTGCTATGCATGAAGTCGAAATTGCAATGCAAGAAGCACACGAGGAGAATATTACATTGGAAAAGTTAGAAGAACAACTAAATGTTGAACAGAAAGAAATATATGTACAAGTGAGAGAACAGATAGAACATGGTTTGCTGCATGAGAAAAAAGAATGCATGTGTTCATCTTTTAAACCTCTTCTGATGTACATCAGTGGTCAAGCTGGGACAGGTAAACGTTTTTTAATTAAAGTTTTGACCAGTTATCTTCAAAAAACTACTGGTTCACATTTATGTTCTTTGGTAACAGCTCCAACTGGATTAGCTGCACACAATGTTAAAGGAGTTACTTTGCATAGATTACTGATGTTACCAGTTGAGCATGATCATTAATTACAATATCAGAAGTTGTCTGGAGAAGCTTCTCATGAAGTGTCAAGAGTGTTGAAGAAAATGAAATTATTTATTATTGATGAGGTGAGCATGGTCTCAAACTTAATGCTTGCTTTTGTACACTTAAGATTGCAACAGGTATTAAAAACAGGTTACGACATTCTCTTTGGAGGAAAACATTTAATTGTATTTGGAGATCTGCTATAACTAACCCCTGTAAAAGGAGAACCAGTGTTTAAAACTCTTCCACATGAAGACACAAAGAAATCTCTGGGGAGTATTGGAAATGTGAATCTGTGGTTACATTTTGAATATAAAGAACTCACTCAGAATATGCAACAAGCAAGAGACGAAGATTATGCAAATATTCTAAAAGATGTAAGGATTGGCGTTCTAAGCAAACATGGTAAACAAGCTTTTCAAAGTCGTCTACTAAAGAACTTGTTTGCAAATGAATACACACCAGCAGAAGTAATGTACAAGAAAATGAAAGAAAAAAAGTATATAGTTTGCTTAATGCCTACAGTGGAAAACTGTTATACATTTAATAGAGAGCTAATGAAATTAGAAAATCAAGAAATAGTTCTTATTGAAGCTATTGATAAAATCGAGCATCAAGGAATAACAATTCTTCTTTCAGAAAAACTACAGACTAAATTGGATTCTCAGGAAAAGTCTGTATCAAAAACAGCTGGCTTAGAATTTTTTTTAGATGTATGTTTAAACTGTCGGGTAATTTTGAGGCGTAATCTGAATGTAGAAGAAGGTTTAGTAAATGGAGCAATGGGGAAAGTTATTGATTTTGTGAAATATCAAAATAGAAATGGAATTGAGTTCTTGAAAGTTAAATTTGATCAGATTACAGAGGTAAGACAGATTGTGCGTTGTGCTGTACGTTTTTTGCTTGTAAAAGACTTGTATGTTCGTAGAAAACAGTTTCCCTTCTGTTTAGCATATGCAATAACTATTCATAAATCTCAAAGTTTAAGTTTAGATAATACTTTGGTAAATGTAGGAAGAACTGTTTTTAAAGAAGGAATGGTATATGTTGCATTATCTCGAGTTAGAACGTTGTCTAGTTTGTATTTAATTGATTTTGATGAGAACAAGGTTAGTGCTGATGTTAATTGTGTAAGAGAATATAATCGTTTGAGAAGGCTTTATGCTCCAAGTTTAGGTGAATATCCTATTTATGAGAAACATGTTGTGTGTTCAAAACGCAAACATGTTGAAGAATCAACTATGGTTGGAAAGCAGAAACAAAATCAAGAGAAAAAAAAGATGTAAAGAAACAGAAAATACAAACAAGTGATGATGTTGTTGGATACCAATTAGAAAATGCTTCTGGTGTCAACTGCTATGGTAATGTTATTCTAAACGTTATATTTTATTTTGATGATGTTTATGGTGAAATTATGGAAAGTCAGGAAAAAAGATTATGTTTGGCACTTTAAACTTTATTTCAAGAATTGTGAACTGATAGAAGTAAGATCCATTCTGCTTCTGGTATTTGCCAACTGTTGGATACATGTACTGGATCTTTAATGTTCAGTGCTAATATACAACAAGATGCACAAGAATTTCTGATGGTTATGCTTGGAGTACTAGAAGATGACGGAATTCAGATTGGGAGTTTATTTGGACTCAGTTACAAATGGGAACATAAATGTGAACAGTGTTCATTAGCTTCAAGCAATATAGTTGACAGAGAACGATTTCTATATTTGACAATACCTGACTGCAAATCTGTACTATTTTCCAAATTAGTAAAAGAAGCTGATCACGAGATGATCTGTTCTCGTTGTAAATCAACAATGCTATCTACATTATGCCTACAAAGATATGGAAAATATTTGATTATAATGCTGCAACGCTGTAGACCAAATGGAAGAAAAGTGGAAACCAAAATTAAAAATGTTGTTGCTAGTCAAGTATCTATTTCTGGAACAACTTTTGCAACAGTTGCTATTGTTTTCCATGCTGGAAGTACTACCACAAGTGGACATTATACAGTTTATTTAAAGTATAATAATGGTTGGAGTCACTGCAACGAAACACACTTGGAAATGAAATCGAGATTGCCTTATGAATTACCCAAATCATACTTGATATTTCTGAAACAAAAATTTTAGAATCATCATTCGGCCTAGTGGGAAGGTGTAAAGATACTTTAAGGAATTCATACTAGATGATTTCAAAGCAAAATCTTTGATACATTATTTGGCGTATTGGAAAATGTGAACAGAAACTAAAAAGTAAAGGTAAGATTTGAAGATTGGAAATAGTATTGGATGTGTTATTTGTGTTGGTTTTGTATTACATTTGTGAGAATTAGGGATTTGGGTTTTTTAACAATCTAGTTGATTGGTTTTTTTCCCCGCTGTGTATGATGAAACTACACTGACATCACTGTGAATAGTGAAGTTAAGTAGAAGCTGATGACAGCAAAAAAAGGGAGAAAAATTATTTTGTGAATGTTAAATTATTTTGTATTATAAACCTCACTGTAATTTGTGAAATATATTACATTACATAGCAGTTTTGCAGTTTATTTTATGTAGTTGAAAAGTTAGAAAAAACAGTACTAATGACACATAGCACAATAGTAGTTCGATATTTAAAAAACCTTTGAAATTCACTGAAAAAACCATAAGTTTTACAGAAGTTATAGTTAGGAATTAGCATTTAAAAACCTTAGAAATTCACTGAAAAAATCATAGGTTTCAGGGACGTTATAATTAGTTGGACATTTGACTCATATAAAACCAGAGAAAATCGCCCGTTATAGTTAGTTGAGCTAACTATAACTTGCATGCCCGCAATACACTGGTGATGACGTCACATATTACATCATTCATGACATGATCAGTGACATCACTCATGACATCACTGATGACATCTCAAATGACATCACTAATGACATCACTGATGATATCCTCCACGTGACAGTCTGACACACCTCCTCACACTCTAATATAACCTTTGATAAACGTACTCTAAAATGCAGACTACCATTTTTTTCAAAACCATAGACACACGAATACCAGATACTAGATACCCATCCACTGATTCCTATCTATATATTGTGAGCTAGACATACACTCATAGAGTCACTCATACATGCTGTCACTCATCATTACATCAGTATAATATCCACCCATACACCTATACATACATTCACACAGTGCTACTGATCCATTCAGTTACTCACACATCTACTCAGTCATGCCAAAAATCAATCACACCCATGTACTCACCTATGCAGATATATACACCCCACCTGACTTATTTATACACAGACCATCTTCCTTATTTATATAGATACTAACACATACTTACTCTCTTATACAATCACTAATACAAGTACACATTCCTGTATGTAGACACTCTTGCAATCACTCTCTCCCACATATAGTCAATTATACACCCCAACACTCACATATACTGTCTAAAAGCATATATAGTTACTCACATATATACAACTGAGACATCAATTCACTAATCAACACACCTGTACACACAGTCAGCTACCCATACAGCCCTTCCGAGATGCACTTTTGAATCTATACAACCAGTGAATCAGCCATTCAGACATGTATGCACAGATTCAGACACCCCCCACCCAACCACATAGACACTCAGACACCCATACAGATACTCATACAATCAATCAATAACCCATATATACACTGATGTAGCTACTCACCAACCCATGCACCTGCTTACACACCAACTGAGAGTCTAATATAGACATTCACACAGTTTAGTCACTAACCCATGCATTCAGTAACATAGGTCCAATCAGTGACTTATACAGTCAGTCATGCATCTACTAAATAATCCATTCAGGCACTTCTACATCCACTCATTCTTCAATAGACCTTGGCATAGATATATATGAAAAATATTTAAATTTTACAGAAACACACATTCACTGGATGATGTAATTAGTGATGTCATTTGAGATGTCATCAGTGATGTCATGAGTGATGTCACTGACCATGTCATGAGTGGTGTAATATGTGACGTCATCACCAGTGCATTGCGGGTGCGCGAGTTATAGTTAGCTCAACTAACTATAACAAGTCAAATGTCCAAAAAACTATAACGTCTCTGAAACCTATGGTTTTTTCAGTGAACATATATGTATATATACATATATATATATATATTAGGGGTGGGCAGAATTTGTGAAAGCGACTTTCGCAAATTATCGCGAAAATGTTTAAAATCTCCGCAAACACGCGGAAATATCGCGAAGATGCGGAAGTTTTTTTCCCGCCTGTTCGCGGTATTTTCTGCGTGTTCGCGGCTCACCAACTTACCCATGCGGTTGCTTGAGGGCGCGGCCATCTTGTTTTCACTCTTCTCGCGGTGCATGATCGCGAGAAGAAAGACGTGATCGCGCGACGCATGACTTTACTGCGGGCGCGAACTGTCGAAAGACAGCGCAAATGGCTACCAACAATCCAACATCTCGTGGAGAACGCGACCAGATCGGGAAAACTTGTCGGCGAACGCGGGGATTCAGGTAAGGCGATCGCGCGCGCGCGAGAATGTATCATTTTACAGCGCGAGCAAGAACCAAATTATCGCTAAGCTGCGGAATGCGGAAATTTTGACATTTTCGCGATCTCCGCGGAACGCGAAAATGTAAAATTATCGCAATTTCCGCGAGCGGAACAGAAATTTACCCAGGCCTAATATATATACATATATATAAATATATATGCACACACACATATATATATCTATATATATATATTTTGAGATCTATATATCTATATATATTTCTTGGTCGAAACATTGGTGCTGAATAAAACCTAATCTAAGAAGGAAGACTTGAGGAGTGCAACATTTTCATTGATGAAAAGTGTTTTACGAGGTTAAGTCCAACCTTGATGTCTGCACCGGCTGTGTAACAGAGAGCGCTGAATATATATATATATTTATATATTACCTACTGATGGTCATCAGCAGGTGGTTATAGTTAGGACCAAGGTTTCATAGGAATAGCATTTTTTGCTTTGGTAATAGATTTGGTGTCATTTGACAAATCTTCACAAAATTTTCAAAACTAGTTTGCCACACATTTCAGCTGCTTTTTAGAAACTTTTAGGGTGATTCATCAAGTGGGGGCCGAGATAAAGGGAGGTCCCAAATGCATTTTCCTCATGCAATTTCCTAAAGAGATTTTAGGCACGACTACAGCCCGAACTGCTAAATGGAATTACACCACATTTGGTAGAAAGCTAGATGCTGGTCCAGAAAGAGTGCTTTATGTAATTTGGTGTAAATCTGTTCAGTAGTTTTGCAGTTATTAAAGAAAATATATTTATATATCATCGTCATCAACATAAACTTTATTCAGTTTTTGCATAAACCATAAAAGCAACACTGTATAAATAAAACAAACAGTGCAAAGTTAAAAGTACATAAAACATGTCAAATCCATACATTTAAAACATTACCGCCGATGGCATAAAATCTAAACCAAATGTAAGCCATGATTATTCACAGATCTCAACTATTTCTCAATCTCATTGCAGCTTTTAAAAAACAAGGTACATCAAAGATGATGTCTAATGGTAACATTCCTAAGAACAGAAGGTCTGGTCGGATATGGGTAAAATTTTCACATTTTCACAGAGGAATAATATAAGCCATCATCAGGGCTGAATACAAAGTGCAAAGCATTGTACAATGCAAAGTATCCTGCGGACACATATTGTCGCAGCCGCAGGATTCAAGAGTGTAAACGTTTTTCCTCTCTCTGGGAAAAGCTAGCAGATAATGCAGGAAATCCATCCTGAATCTGGTAAGTAAAAAGCGGTCATAATTACATATTACAACTGAACGGTAAGGCTCCGTTGTTTGAACCCATTTAAAAAAAATACAACTCCATACCCAAGGCGTATGAAGGGTAACTTGTTCTCTGGCCATAGTCCTCTGCCTCAAAAAATGTTCTCTAGTCCATTTACAATCTGCCATAATTATTCTCTCAGGGGTTTTGAACAATTAGACCCTACTCAGGCTCCTCATGGATTCCTTAACATGCTTAAGCCAGGGAATGTAGAGGGAGTGGTCAAGTGAAAGACTGAAAGACAGTCTTTCAATATCTCTTTATTCAATTTAGTTTTGTTCCTTGTCCAGATGTCTATCCAGAGGAGAAGTGGGTGGAGTGCCATTAAATCAGTTACATACCCTACTCCCAACTCCTCATGCACTACAAAAGTTAAGAAGCTTAGGCCAACACATAAAAGTCATCTTAGAAAAATATTTTCAAAGATCTGCAACTGAGTCTGATTTGTATACACCCAGATCTTCCTCCCATAGATCACTTTTGAGACAGATTTGGCGTGGTAAACCTGCAACAAGGCCCTAATAGGAATTCTGCCCATCCTAGAAGAAAAGTTAAAAACCGCTGCCTTATCCCCTGTAGATTTGGCTTTTTTTCCCATTCGCCAACGGGCTCCTACTCAGGGATGAATCAAACAGCATACCCAGGAATGAGGCCACCCGAATGTTAGGTAATATGCATGTTCCCAAGTTTAAAGATTTAAACCTTGGTTGAGCAGGAACCTACAAGCATCAGAAAGGGTTTACTAACATTGATCGAAAAGGTCAAGATTGCCCATAAATGCTCCAAAAGAGTCCAACAGGGCCTGCAGTGCAGACCCCTTGCAGTCTTGGCCATTAAAACTGTGTTATCTGCGTACAAAAGCACAGGCAGAGAACGATATCCCACCTGTGGACAACTTATAAGAGTATCAATCAGGACCTGCTCCGGCTTGGTTACATTGAGGGTAAATAAAAAAGGGGCCAAGAATCATCCTTGTGTCACTCCTCTACCAATATTAAAACAGTGGGTACATTTAAAATCTTTGGAGTATCGCACCAACGCCACTGTATTAGCATGGAGGTCTCTTAGGAAGTAAACAATATACCAGTCCGCCACTATAGTTAACATAAGTTGCCACACTTTATCTCTGTTTAACGAATCAAAAGCCAAAATGAGATCCATAAAGGCTAAATGGATATTTGCTTAAGACCATATACAAATTCAGGCATTGGTCCACTGCAACATGCCTGACCAAAAATCGAACTGTACAACAGATATAATGTCGTTTTCCTCAGCCCACCACACTAATCTGTCCACAAGGGTCCGCCCCACCATCTTGACCACAGAATCAATCAGTGAGATAGGCCTGTAATATTGGGGGATGGCCCTGTCACCCTTTTTAACTGAAGGGACAAAAGTGGAGGTGGCCAATGACTGTGGAAGCCCCTCCATGACTGCAGCAGTGTGAGTTTGAGCCAATACTGGGGCCCAGATCTCTATGTCTTTATTGTATAAATCAAGTGTATTCCAATGGGTCCTGGGGCCTTGTTCTTAATTCGGCCTAATATGCCATTCATTACTTCATCTAATGTAACTGACAGCTTTGAAATCCCTTCCTTCTAGTGGCCTCTCTTACGTTCAGATGTGGGAGAAGTACTGTTATAAATTCCCTCAAAATGGGAGACCCAACTTTCTTAAGTAATATTTGTGCAGAGTAGTGCTACATTGTCTGGTGCAAAAAGAGGTTTATTGATTATGCTCCAGAATTTAGCACTGCATCTCAACATGCGTGCCTCTAATAAATTATCCACGCTAGGTCCCTCAATGCATTCTTATGTCTAACAGTCTCTGAGTTATACTTCTTACAACTAATCTTAATGAGGGCAAGATCCTTAGGCTTGGCTTTTAAGGCGCACTTTAGATTCTTTAACACCTGACAACAACCTCTGTCAAACCATTTGGTTATCGCATTGCTCTTCCAAGACGTTGGGACGGCGAAAGGGCAGACACTTAATGGGAAATAGCAATGAAGTCCCCCAGGATCTCTTGGGGATTAGAATTACTGAACAAACAGATTGTAGAATCAGTTTCACATACAGAACAAAGAGTCTGAATAAAACTTTCAGGAACTGATTAAGTCCACCTTAGACTTCAACACTTGCTAGTTACCACACAGATGATACTAACCCCCATGGGGCTCTCATGCGTGGCCTGTCCAGCATAGTGATAGGCAAACAGAATTGTGATCAATAAAAGGGCTCTGTGGAATTGTGACATCTAAAATACTAGGAAAAATGGGTGCTGATACAAAAAAAGTATATGATAGTCTCACACCCCCTCCCTTTGAAGATGGGGTTCATTTCCTGTGCTTTAGAAAAAAATAAGCTTATCAAAGGAGAAAAAAAGACTGAATTCACTCAAAATCGCATTTAATATTATGCCTTGATAGGAGTGTTCCATATGTAAGCCAGGAGGAGACATACAACAATAAGCTCTAGAAGCTGCTTCCATGGGATTCAAACAAAGATGAATATTAAAATTCCCTGCAACAATAAGGTTATACACAAACTTGGTGGACCCTTCCAGCTTTCTCAAGAAAGACCCTGTATGTGGATATGACAAACATCATGCTGAGTGGTTTTAGTATTATAAAAGTTCAATGGCAACATTTTCAAGGTCACTGCTAGAGAAAGCGATAAAGCTTAAAGACTAGAAGCCTCCGTAGAAAGAACTTCAAACTTTCCTTTGAATGCAAAGGATGCAAAGATGATCAGGCCTCCTTTGGTTCGACCAGTTCAATGGCAGGAACAAAAATAGACTTTTACCCCCTCCAAAAAAGACAGTTGGTAATAGCCCAGGTTTCCTGTAAGCGTATCACCCCATATCTTCTAATAAGGTTCATCCAGTTCTCATCCTTAAATCTGGCCGCTAGCCCTGCGATTTTCCAATTGATAAGATTAAGGGCCTGATTTAGATCTTGGCGGAGGGAAATACTTTATTATAAACGTGGCAGATATCCCATCCGCCGTAATACAATTCCATTATATCCTGTAAAGATCGTAATACGGTGGATGGGATATCAGTCACATTTGTGATGGAGTATTCCATCCACTGAGATCTAAATAATGCCCTAAGAATTTTAGGACTGAAATCCGATAGTTCTGCCGCGGGGAGTACAGGTGGTGCATGAGTATCCTCACTCACGAGGTCATGCACTGACAGTCAGTCACAAGCGTCAATGGAACTCAGAGGAACATATCTCTTGGAGGTGACCAGCTGGTAGGAGATTGAAGTTTATGATTACACAATCCCCTCAAAGTTTTTCACATCTTTTCCGACCCAGCTCACCCTTCTTACTAAGTTGATCCATACTCCAATGTGTACCCAGGCAAGAATGCATCCCCAACCAGTGGATTACCTTGTTATTCAATAGGGTGTAGCTTTCTGAAATATGTGGTTTAAGGGGGGGGTCATATTCACCAACACCACCATTGTTGTTGTAATACAACAGATGCTCACAACTTGAGGTATCAGGTCCCCGTGCCAACAGGCCTTGCTTAGTACCCAGCAAGTGTTTACTGCCAGATTTGAGCATGCGGGGTCAAACAGAAACAAATTTCAATTTTCCTACCTCAGGTTGACGGGCAACGGAACAATCCAGCTGTGCCCATTCTGACATTAAAGATGGTTACATTGTGGTGGCCACATCAATCTGACGCTCTCGCGACAATTCGAGAGCCCCTCCCCCATCTATGGAAGATAATACAGAGTGGTTAACCACTGGAGGAGAGGTAATCATTGAGGCTGCAGGGGATGTTATGGACAGTTTAAGGTTAGTTAGTTCAGATTTAATGTGGTCTACTGTGCGTGAATCAACTTCAAATTTAAATCCAAGGCGGCAATAAGATTGTCATAAACAACGTCCAGTAGGGCTTGCATCTTGTCTTTATTGTTGAGGACAGCTTCTCTTATCGACTTGTTAATAGTATCATGGTGGTGCTTCAATTTGCTACCGACATCCACCCTCTTCCTTTACCCTGCTCCACCGTTGCCCCCTAAGGAGACCACCTGCCCATCAGGTTCCAAGAGAACAGGGACCCAGCAAGATCGAGATGGGGTTGGGCCTGTAGGCAAAGGAGAATCAGGGGAAGGTTAGCTGGCCCCAATCCAGTGAAGACAAGCTCACCAGCCCCAATCCTGTGCCAGAGAGCATAGGTGGTTGCTCGACGTGAGTTGCCGGTGGTGATGGGGGAAGGGAGGAAAGAGAAAGACGACGTTGGGCTAGTTCAATTTCTTTCTTAAGCACACTCCCAAGGCACGCTGCAAAAATCCATCCAGGGAAGTGTTAGTATGAGGCTTGTAGGCGATAACAGGTGGCTTAAATTTCCCCATGATCAAGAGAAGTTGACAGGAAACAGGCCCTGGGAGAGAAAAGAAAATGTATAGGTAAACTAAGCAAAAAATCTGTCAGTACCTGCTAAGATCGATGACAAAGGAGTGACTCAACCCAGCCTCCTCTAGGTAATAATGGGTGAAGACAGGCCCGGTCTTGGCCTGGGCCCAAGCAAGGGACCGTCCTGGATGCATCTGGTGACGCCTCCTCCCGGGCGGGATAAATACCCATCGCAGCGTGCCCCAGCATCGCTCCTCCTTCTGTCAGCAGTGAGAGTATAGGGCTTGGAGTCCTGCCCCTGCAAGTCAAGTGTGTCTGGTGAGCCCCATGTCTTCTCAGGTGGGCTAAATGCCCATGGAAGCATGCCCCAGCATCCCTCCTCCTCCTGTCGGGCAGTGGGAGTATGGGGCTTAAGTGTCTCTGGCGCATCCCACGTCATGTCCTCCGAGGTGGACAAAATGCCTATGGCAGCGTGCCTCCTCCCTTTAACAGTGGGAGTATGGGGCTTGGAGTCCTTCCCCAGTAAGTGTTTCTGTCTTGTCCTCTGCCGTGTCCTCCCAGTCGGGCTAAATATCCGTGGCAACGTGCCCCAGCATCGCTCTTCCATCACATCAACTGTGAGAGTACGGGGCTTAGAGTTCTGCTCCTACAAGTGTTTTTGCCGCTTCCTGAACCGCGTCCTCCCAGGCAGGCAAAATGTCGGTGGCAGCATACACCAGCGTCACTCCTCCATCACATCAGCTGTAAAAGTATGGTTATTGGAATCCTACTTTGGCAAGTGTTTCTGGTGCTTTATATATTTCTAGAGGCATGAATCCTCTACAGATCCAACAGATCTTAAAATGAGATCTGATTGACTGCCACTAATTCAACCAGGAAGTGATGGCTCCATCTTAGGACTCAGGACTCGGCTCACGCCCTAAAAAATAAGGGGGCAAAAAAAACACCAGGGGGCAGGGTAAGAATACACTGACCCCTTAAGCCTGGTCGTTTGGTCCCAGAGGAATCCGCCTAGGGCCAAAAATTATTTTTTGACTTGTTGCCACAAATTTGCAGAGCATCTGCATGTTCGCAGAAATTAAAAAAAAAGAACAAGCATGGTCTCCCACTATGTTTTTTTTAAGGCCCTCCAGGTGGTCTAGGTCACGGGTGGGAACAAGTATAACAATTTTGGAGAAGGGGGTCGCATATGGCCCCTCTCCCCAGGCCAATTTTGGCCCTGGGGACCTCATCCCCCAGGCCAGGCCGTATTGTAAAGGGAGAGGGGCCCCACCGCCACCCCTCCAAGCCGTTTTTGGCCCTAGGAACCCCATCCCTCGACCCCGGCTGATTGTGCAAAGGGGCAGGGAGGCCTCATGGCCCCCCTCCTCGGTCAATTTTGGTCCAGTCAATTTTGGCCATGGGACCATATCCTGCTGGGCCGGGCCATACCCCGAGTGCCGCCACCTCCCAGGGGCAAAAAATAAAATCAATGCAGGGGGCCCACATGGCCCCCCCAAACCAGGGGACCGTCACCTCTGTGTGGCAATTTATTGAATATAAAGGGGGATCTGTTGTGGACCTTTGTCCCCGAGGACCGCCCCATCCCCAGGGCAAAGATTTAAGGTGAGAGGGGCTGCACGGCCCCCTTCGAGAAGCCATTTATGGCCCTGGGGTAAACCACCCCCATGGCTGGCTCCTGGTACCTCCTGAGGGGCCCACTCTTGGGAAGTAGCTGTTTGCTTTCGCTTGGTGGGAGCTGAGAGTTCCCATCAAGCAAAAGCAAACATGACTTCACTTTCTGCAAGCCAGAGCTGTCAAACAGCTCTGGCTTGCAGAAAGCGGAGTTTTCATCTGTCGACCTAGGGAGGGGGTCCGCGCTGGCTCTCGCCCTGTTAAGTTTTTTTATGTACAACAAAGGCCAGGCAGTGGGGAAAGTCACTGGAGGCACCGCCCCCTTTCTCAGCCACTCTGTAAAGGGGCCTCCGTGCACAACTTGTTGAAGAATTAAGTTCCCTTGGCTTTTGGGGGTACTTGGGGGGCCAACAACCCCTCCTGTTACTTCCAGTAAGCCCTACTCAGCAGGATTGCTGAGATATCATCCAATGCCCCACCCCCTTTCTCTGCCATTCTGCAAATGCACCTCCTGGTGCACTACTGGTTGGGGGATGAAGTCCCCTTGGCTGTTGAGGGTCCTTGGGGGCCAGCAACCCACCCTGTTACCTCCAGTAAGGTCCAGTGCAGACTGGGTGCCCTGGGGGAACCCATAGAAGCAATGCTGGGCCCTGGTAGATTGGGTCCCTGGGCCAAATTCGTCCATTGGATGGGGGCCGTGCAGTGCCCCTCCTGTATTAAAAAATAAAATCTAAAAGGTGAGTGGTTCTGTGGATGATGTCATCAGTGATGTCAGGGATGTCATTTGAGATGTCATCAGTGATGTCACTGACCATGTCATGAGGGATGTTACATGTGTGGTCATAAGCAGTGCATTGCAGGGGCATAAGTTATAGTTAGCCCAGTTAATGATAAATACTAAATTTCTATGGTTTTGTACGAGTGAAATTTGAGCATAACTATAATGTCCCTGTAACCTTTGTTTTTTTCAGTGAATTTCTATGGTGTTTATAATTGCATTTTCTAACTATAACGTCTCTGTAACCTTTGGTTTTTTTCAATGAATATATATACATATATATACATATATCACATATATATATATATATAGAGAGAGAGAAAGATAGATAGATAGATAGATAGATAGATAGATAGATAGATAGATAGATAGATAGATAGATAGATAGATAGATAGATAGATAGATAGATAGATAGATAGATAGATAGATAGATAGATAGATAGATCGATCGTATTCATATAGAGCAAACAAAACTACAATAAACATGAAATTCATTTTTTGACCCAGTACCTGCGTCGGTCTCCTTTCCTTAATTTGAGGGATTTGGAGTTGGAGCTGATATATATATATATCATATAAATCCACCCTGGACTGTTGTATTGTTTCAAAAATGAATTCCCGTAAAGCAGCTATGGAAAATAAATGTGCCATTTCTTCATTTAACTCCCAAGCTTCACGACACATTGTTCACTCTTTGTACCCGAGTTAAGTAGCTGAAAGGGATAAGAGCCCCCGCTGAGGAGAATCCCTGGGCTGGGATCACTGTGCCTTTCTGCTTTATAGTTAGAGCAATGATCGGAGAGCTGAGGATTATGGGCAAATCCTTTTAAAACTGGAGGGGGATTACCAATCGCCCTCGCTCCGCATGCACCAGAGTACTGTTACTGAATTATTCGGCGTCTCTAGAAGCCTGGGTTTCCGATGCTGTCACCGCTAAATCTACCCAAGTGCTGCAGGCAGCCAGCATTCCAACTGGCCATAATGACTTTGATCCAATGCAAAGTGCTACTGAGCCCAGGGTTTTAGATAATAAAATCCGGGGTTAAGGGTCACGACCTCACACCACTTCCATCCTGCCTTGTAACAATTGTTGTAGGCCTCCTTTAACTTCTTAGCCCTCGTGTTCTCCTGTCTGCTTTAATCTGATTCAACCTTCGCTTGGTTTGTCTTTGTGCCACTTGAGTTTTGGTCTCCCACAGAAATCTGTTTTTTTTTTGTTTTCATTATATTATTGCTACATCATTCTTGTATAAGTGAAACCCAGTGGAGGTCAAGAACTAAACGTGAAGCGAGAACTGAATGGCTGATGCTTGGCAAAAGCCAACAAGAATGAAAATGTATGCGTGAGAGCAGAAAAGCAGTCGAGGAGGTTTTGAAACAACAAAGAAAGGTGAAGTGCAATGTAGAGCCACCCTTTACGTTATTATCAAATAAAGTGAGTTATTTCCTAATAACCAAAGGAATGCGTCTCACACTCTATGCTTACTACAAACCCATGGCCCGTAACAGTGACCCAGCTATTGCAATTAGTAGTGTTGCCCTGGAATCTAGTAAAATCTATGAGAAAAATAAAACAAAACTACAAAGAAATTTGAAGAATAAAGCTGCCTGGCATGATTTGTTGAGGAAAGGAAATACAAAGAGGTGGAAAAGAAGAATGTTATATTTCCGCAAAAAGTTTAGTCCTAAACTCGTAGAGCGACTTTAATATGTGCTACTTTTTCTGTGCCTTGTGACTCAGAGGGTATGGTGAGGTTGTCTATTTCTTTTGATTATATTTACATTAACTACATTGTGCTGGATCACTTAAGTGCACAAGAACGAACGAGGTAAAAAAGAAAAATAAGGGGAGAAGGATGATTTCATATGCTGCATCAGTTTATTGCAGTTTATGCTTTACTGAATGAAACAAAATCAGTGGATTGAGGAAAATATTGCAAAACATATTTGCCTCGCTGCCCAGTTGACCAGACGACCTAGAAACAGCATCGCAGTTTGATCAGATCGTGCACTTGGAGAAACAGGATATACCAATCTCAATATGTGTTGAATACTTTGAAAGTAAATATGTTTTGGTTTATCACACCGTAGAACACTATCTTGAGTTGTAGCCTATTAGTGGCATGCAGTTGCATATGTGGACTAAACACACTTGTGACAGAAAAAATCCTGGGGCATATTAGCAAGTGCGTCATCGCCACTTTAGCGGTACTTTTTGCAGCTAAAGCGGCGATATTTTCATCGCCCTATCAGCAAGCTGTCGCTAACAGCTGTTAGCGACAGCTTCCTGGCGAAAGCGACCGGTATGGGTGCCGCTTTGCATGTCAGCGATAATTATCGCTAATGACATGCAGAGTAGGCGTTCCCAACTTTAAGGCCACTGAAAGCAGTCGCTAGCTCACCTTTCCCCTATTAACAATGGTCGCGAAGCGATGAAATAACTCGTGCTAACCGCGATTATTGCTGCTTCCTAACGCCTGATAGAAACCTGACGTAGGATTGTCAGGCTGAGACCACCTTGGCTGATTACCAAGGATTTCACTATGACAGGAATTTCATCGCTGGATTTCCAGCGATAATCAGGCATTTCGCCGCTATTGCTGGATTTCTTATCGCCTTGGAGATAAGAAAATGAGCGCTAACCGTGCTGTGCGATATTTATCGCTAAGCGCGCTTTGCGATATTTATCGCAAAGCGTTGCTAATATGCCCCCATGTCATCCGAAGACAACAACATATCTGTAACTTAACTGACTGCTGAAATGCCAAAGTTTTGACATTTTGTACCAGAATGAGATATTTATGAGCAAATGAATATATAGGATGAATTATCCCCAGCTATACATTATAATAAGGATGCTGCAAGTCACTGAAGAGTTCCATGGCCATATAAAGGGGCGAGGCTGATGACTTGTAAAATCCTTTTAATGGACATCAGAGGGTATTTTAGTCGTTATCATACACCATCGCCCTTCCCACAAACTGGTAAATCCTTGGTGTCTTGCTTTTACATATTCATTACAGACAAGGCAAATAAAATCAGAATCTGTACTGTGAAACTAAACACACCAAAAGCACCTAGCATTTTTTGCAAAAAAGAAATCAGTTTAATGTAGGTCAGGTCAGAAATGATGTGGTGCAGATTGTGTAGAAATAGGTAGAGATTCTATCTTTCCTGCAACGGCTCAAGGCATGGGAAAAATAAAAATGTTGCCATATATACCTATTTTCTGCTGATCACTTTTGCTTTTTTATAAAAAGATATCAAAACAAGGAACAGCCAGTTCTCATGATGCTCTGTGACCTGCTTTTACCTTGGCTGCTGGCTGCATGCATTGTGACATCAGAACTCAGCTGTAATAACTTATTACATTTGAGCAGTTCCATCATTCTGTCGCAAATCACCTGTAATAAGGAAATTACGGACTGGCATTTATCCCGGGATTGCAGGTTCCCAACGATTTACACACTAACTTATGTGGGATATTGACAGAACTAGACAAGAGGATGTACTTCTACATCACAGTTGATTTTGTATGACAGCTTACCACCAGCAAAAGGTTAGTGGTATCTAATTTCAGTTGAATGTGGAAACCTATACATATGGCATTACAGAGTGTTCCTTCTAATTTCTTTGCAGGTTATGCCTAAATTTGTGGGTAATCCTGTAGTGTAATGTTAGCATTGTAGTGGGGAATAGCACCTGTATTGAACAGGGCTTTAAGGAGTTTATAAGTTTAAACTTTACTGCCACCACCTTACCACAGGCTCTGACAGACAACCCTGCCATGTTGAGGTGGCTTGGCCATGGCAGGATGCCACCAGACTTTAGCATGGTAGTAGATCCTATTCCATGCGGATGTTAAAACACATGGTGACCCTGTAGAGGTGCTGGCAGATTATGTTTATGGGCGCCTTTCAAAACATCTGAAAATGATGTTCACCAATGGGAATCATCATTATCCACGAGGAGGTCCAGATTTACAAACACCTTGTGTTGGCTTTGCATTACCTTTATAACACAGAGCCGAAACAAAGTGGTGGGTTAGTATGTGCAATCAAAACCAAGTCACAATTTGCATTGGACTGTAACCATAAGTAACACTGTGTAATGCGCTGCCTTGCAGGCTTTCTATGAGTGGTGCATGAGCGTTTCCAAAAATCCCAACATGGACTTTGATGCAAATTCATGTCTACACAGAAGTGTAGACATTAATTTATTCCAAAATTCTGCACCTCCATGAGGCTGGCATAACGAGGAAAAATATTTTTCTCTCTCCTTGTTTTTTCCTCTTTGGATTTGTGCTGCATTCTACAGCACACATATAAAAAGGAAATTGACTTCCTGCACAAAAACTATGCTTAACACAATTCAGGCTCCCTTGCACTATAGTGCAAGGGTTTGGGTGTCTCCATTGGTGCATGGCAGCATAAAGGGTGCCGGCGCTAGGGAGAGAGCAGAAGTGTGCCATATCTTTCACAATACATCGCTGTTCTGGTTTTTCCTGTTCACAAAAAATTCAGCTCATCAGCTTCACTTTCTTCTTTGTGTTGTTTATTTGTAAATCTGGGCCATATTCTCAAGGGAGAACCACACAAGGAATTCCCCTTTTCCTTCTAATATTAAAAAGCAAAACTAAAGTGTTGTGGGTTAAAAAGCCATGACAGTATAAAAGGAGTTACACATGACATAGTGACACTTAAACCTAGGAGTGAGCTGTATCTTTCCCCCCTTACTCGACCTTAAGAAAGCCTAATACATGTTTTAGCGACCATGGGGAAACAGATGAGATTCCCTAAGAAGTAGGCAGGTGTACAGTTGATGCTTTCTGTCCCTGCTTCTGGTCATCCTTTCTGCCAAGTTTAAAATCTTCTGGCTTCCATAACCGCAGGACGGGTCATGTGCATAGCCGGGTATTCTACTATAAGTCTCACAATATTCATGCCTCTGCTGTGCCTCTAACGAAATTATTAAAAGTGCCCTGAGGATGGAGGTGATAGTAAAAAAACTGCATATTGGGATTTTAAAATCCACAGTACCCCACAGCTCAAACGTTTTTCACCCTGACACTTTGCCTGCTTAAAGGTGGGAACACGTCTGAGTGAAATTCTAGGGGAAATGGAGAATTACTAATATAATCTGTTGAGGCAATTCTGAATCCATCACTGGATCCCAGTTTCTCAGGGGACCCTCCAGGTCCAGCCTGTGCCCCTGCAGTAATTTCCCCTTGCAATTACAGATGGCATTAGTAATGACTTAATTACTTACCGGTAACTGCATTACTCTGAGTACCTACATTTGAGGCCCTTCTGCCTCCCCAGACATCAATCCACATAGTCTTAGCCAATAAAAAACCCTCCCCCCACCACACCTCCTGTCATTAACAAGCTCCAACCAACAACATTTGTCAGTTGTACCTAGGGAGGGTGGGAGGGTCTATGGCTGCAAGTGATGGAATTGGACTCAGGGTAATGAAATTACCGTTTAGTAATTTTGACACTACCTCTTTGTTCTTCCCTCGCTTGCAGCCATTATATTTGAGAAGTAGCAGAAAATAAAACTGACAATGCCTGCTAATTATATACATTATTAAGAAACATAGCGCAAGGACTACTTCTATTTAGTCATAGAAGAGATGATAGCGAAAAACATCAGAAATACATTGGACTTCCACAAATCTATAATGTTTAGTAAAGGTTTATGAATCAGCTCATGTAACAGCACAGCAAATTTCCCAAATCAAAGCCCCTTTCAGCTCCACCACGGTAAAAGCCAGACAAAGATCTATCCTGCACAGTGAAAGAGAAAACTTGATCCTGAACCTCATAAGCTGTAGAGGCCACTGACCTGATCAATCTGCTCAAAGTAGTCGTAGCTGGTTTCGCCCCTTTCCCTGCAGGTCCGAAGGTCACAAATAAGGACTCCACCTCCTGAAAGGACTGAACCCTTTGAAAAAAGACAAGAATAGTGCATCTCACATCCAGGCAATATAACCTTTTCTCCTCCACTAAACCTAAGGAAAGGGAAAAGTCCAGAAGAACCACCTCCTGCTGCATATGAAAGGACGAGTTGACTTTAGGAGTGAAAGCAGGAATAGTAACCAACACTACTCTGTCAGGAAACATCCTGCAAAAAGAAAACTAGAAGTCAATGCTCCCAACTCACCCAGTCTCATGGCTACCAAAAAGAGTGTCTTAAGTGTGAGGAACTGTAACTCAACCTCTTCTAAAGGCTCAAAGAGAGTTGACATCAAAGACTCGAAGACCACCACAAAATCCCAAGGAGGGAATGACCTAAGCGACCTTGTACAGTAATTGGACAGCTCCTTAAAGAGACGTGAAACCAAGCCATCCTCATCCAACAAATTGTTCCATGGACCCATGAATGCCTGGATTGCCTCCCACTGCACTCTCAGTGTGGCCACGGTAAATCCCAACTTGGAAACATCTTGCAGAAACTCCATAACTGTAAGCAAACTCACAGAAGTAGGATCTAGCCCCTTCACACCATTTGAAAAAGAACCCAAATTCTTATTACAGGAACAGCGAGTCAACCATTTCCTAGAAGCCTGTAAGGTAGCCAACAAGCCATCCAAAATACCCTGACCTCTCAATCTCCTTCTTTCAACAGGCCGTCAAACAGAGCTTCTGTAGACTCTCTACCGTAAAAATCGAGGAGTCCATAGGAGATGGAACTAGCAGCAGAAGCAATTCCAGAGCCCTCTGTATCCTCACCAAAAGGGGAACCAGTTGGCTCGCGACCACCACAGAGCCACTAGCATAAACCTGGCCCTCAACTTCTGAAACCCCACAAGAAAGGACTTGATGAGATGAAACGGGTGAAAGGCATACATCAGTTCCTCTGACCACCGACATGACAGAGTATCTGGTGTCCATGCCTAAAAAATCCCCCTCCTTGGCACAGAACTTCTGAAGTTTCGCATTGCCTCATGATGCAAATAGATCCACCACTGGAAGACCCCACAGCTAAGTCAAGTGAGTCTCAGATCCACAGAAAATTCCAGAGAGGAGGGACTGTCCCTATTGATCAAGTCGGCTGTCACATCGCAAGATCCCTGAATGTGAAATGCCCTCAGAGACAGAAGAGCATCCTGATCCCAGGAAAACATCTTGTGAAATCTTGCTCAGACTGCTGGTGCGAGTCCCCCCTTGTCTGTTCACATAGGCCTTGGTTGTGACATTGCCTGTTCTCACTAGAACTGTACTCCCTTGCAGCTGGCAACTGAGCACAAGGAGGGCCCTTCTTACAGCTTTGAGTTCCCTCCAATTCAAGGAATGTTTTACCTCGGAGCGAGTCCCACATTGTTGCACCTGTAAGGCATCCTACTCAGTGAACCAGCCTGACAAACTTGTGCCTGTGGTAAGAATCACAGGATCAGGAGGACCTTTCTGCACCCCATGCAATATATTGTCTGAGGTTAACCACCATGCCAGATCCCCTTTCACATTTCGGGCGACAGGAATAGAACTTGCCAAATCCTATAACCCTGGATCCCAATTGAGAAGGACCATGCAACCAATTTGTGAAGATGGAACCGAGCCCATGGAACCAAGACGATCGTAGATGCCACATCTCCGTTGACCCAGAACCAAGATTCCACCTTTGGAAGTTGTTTTCCAAAAGACTGATGGTGTGACCCTGAAGCTTGTACACCCTCCCTGCTGTACGTCAAATCTGACTCTGCCGATCCAGGAACTGTGCTCCACGAAGACCAGGTCTTGTGATGGATTTAAAGAAGACTTTTCTAAATTGATCAGGAACCCATGAGAACAAAGAACATCCAGCACGCTCTCTGTATGGGACAACAACGCATCTGCTGATGGGGCCTGCAGCAACCAGTAGTCTAGGCAAGGGTGCACAACAATTCCTTCAGAATGCAGGAGTGCCACCTACAGAGCCAGGACTTTGGTAAACACCCTTGGGGATGATTTGAGCCTGAAAGGGAGAACCCAAAACTGATAGTGGTCGACCTTCAGGAAAAACCACAAACATTTTTAATACAAGTGTTTGATGAGTACATGGAGATACATGTCTTCCAAATCTACGGATGCCCGCCAATCTACTGTTCTTATTAGAGGAATAATTGGCTGCAGAGTCATCATCCGACAGTGAAGAGTCTGGATCCAAGTATTGACCCATTTCAAACCTAGCACCGGCCTCTAAGCTCCTGACGTTTTCTGGACTAAAAACAGCATTGAATAAGTACCCATGCCCTTTTCTTCTAGAGGGACCTGAATTATTGCGTTCTTTCTTGAGCAACAGCTCTACTCCTTGTAGCAGTGCCAGTCATTTTGGGCCCTGCACTGCCAGATGGGTCACATTAAGCCCCGTGCATGGACGAGTTCTCCATAATTCCACCTCATAGTTGTTGCTGACCATATTGCGTACCCACTTGTCAGTGACATCCTGTTGCCACACCTCTATAAAATGAAGCAGCCTCCCTCCAACTGGGAATTCTCCTGTCATACCAGAATTATGAGGAGTGCTTCTGCACTTGCCCCTTCTTTTTAAAATATTTCCTAGCTGAAAAACGCCTTAGCTGATACTTCTGCTCGTGGGTAGAAAATGCTTTGAACTCCTTACGAGGAGATGACCTGGATCGTTATCCCAAAATCTCTCATAGTCCGATCTACCCTTATAAGGAAGAGTAAGTTTACTGTCCTTAAAGGCTTTCGAAATCATGGAATTTTCACTGGAGCTGACTTTTCAACTGCCTCGGTTTTTCAGTCCCTCATACATAGGTGCTGCCTGGGTGCCACCAAAGCTCCTTAAGACATTACTGTAGCTCTGACTGTATCCAAAGAGATATTGGCCAATAAGTGGGCTTGCTGCTCCATGCCAGATAACAGCTCCCCACTCTTAGCCCACCTGGATCGCTACTGCCAGCTGATCAAAGTCTTTGATAACAGACTGGACCAAATGCATCGAAAACAAGCTAGCCTTCGAAGCTAGATTTTCTGTTACAAAAGCTTTCTTCAACTCCACATTGATCTTTGTATTGGCCGGGTCAGTAGGTGCACAATCTTCAGCATTAATGGTAGTCTTGCTGATGATAGTAGCCGAAATAGAGTCAATTTTAAAATTATGTGGAAAAACCTCATCACCTTCCTGTAAGGTTTGTGCAAAAACCATTGAACTGACACCATTTCCACTTCTTTCCATTCAGATATCACCATGTCCTTAATTGCGCCATGAAAGGGCATGACCAGGGTACTGCAGAAATAACGACCCCTTCTCACTATCCAGGTGAAAAGAAGGAAACCCCACATTCTGACAAGAGAAGGTATCCCACATCTCTTCCCTCCTCAGATATTTTCCTGAAGAAGTAGAAGGATGATCAGAGTCTGAAGAAGAGGAATTTCCTGATTGCGATGGGACCTGCCCCCTTTTATTACTGGCCACAGCCAATGCTTTGGAAACCATGGCCTCAATCATATTCTGCACCTCGGACTGAGATAATAAAAGAGGCAAATGCACTGCACTAGCTTTGCTCCCAGGTGCAACCTTACCCGAAATCTGGCCTTGATCATCCGAGGAAGACGAGAAATAAATAACATGTTTCTTCTTTGCAGCTCGTTCCCCGACATAGGGCCAGAATATGATGTGGTTAAGAAATCTTCCCGACCAAATCGGTTTGGAAATTGTTTCTGACCCACTTGGATCGGGAGAGTCCGACCGACCAAGTACGATGCATCCGGATGCTTCCAGATGTGATTTGGTTGGACTCCCATTGACTTCAATGGGAACATATGTTCCTAACCACATCATAATCGTGCCCTCGGCTGGGAAGACATGTTCCCGATCCATGGAAGGTGTCTGCAAGGAATCCTTAAGACAGAGATCCACAGGGGCAAAAGGTAGGAAGGGATCTGCAAAGCTTCTGTCTAAAAAGTTAAAGGGGAACAGTATATTATAACATGCAAAGTTCACTAGGCAACACCCCCATGATCACACTCTCAAGGGTCCAATATCCTCGTCAAATCCCCAAGTTGCAGAGTGCAACATTGATGGATTGTCACAACCCTGGACATAGGAACAACATCTCTTTTTCAGACACACATAGATTGTACATTTGTTAAATGGTCCATTGAGTTAGAGCTCTTATTCTCTATGTACTTTCATCAAGGGCTTCTTATCAGGCTCTTTTTCCTATCTCTAGTACAACAATGTGCCTGTTCTAAATGAACAATGCATGTGAATACCTTCAAGAAATGTTTTGTTAGCAGAAAATGTAAAACAGTATTTTAGAAAATGCAGCATGGTGAAATACTGGCCTAAATTCAACAGGGCACATTTAATATGCATGTGCACATTTGAACATAAATGAACATAAACTTCTAATACAGGTTATTGAATTCATACTATGTGTAACAAATAAAAAATCTTAAAATAAATCAATGTAATTATGACAAAGAACTACAATTTAAATGTATATATGTGTAACATCAAGGCACACAATATATAACCCTTATTGTTTCAATTAAAACTATCAAAGCCGTTATTCTACCCTCATGGTCTAAGATTGTAAATGCCTCGCTACGCCAAGGCACTATCCCTGACTGCCTAAATGTAGGACAGGTAACCCCCACTTTAAAATAACTAATGCAGATTGGTAAGATAGCAAACAACTTCCTACCTATCTCAAACAACCCAACTCTTATGAAGCTCCTGGAAAAATGTGCACAGATCCAACTCAGCAACCACATAGACAATTTCCTACTCATTGACCAACACAAATCAGGCTTCCATTAAGGTGACAGCACTGAAGCAGCACTCACTCATGTTGTAGATGACATTTTAAAAATACTGGACTTAAACATGCAGTCTGATACTACTTGACTTACTTTCTGCCTTCAACGCTTTTAGGCACGACAGTCTACTGAACCTACTTGAACGGAGCATGAGTTTATCAGGGGTTGTACTTCAATGGCTACTGCCTTCGTCCACAACAGATCCCAAAGAGTCAAGATCGATCAATCCCTTTCTAAGCTCTCTGTGATCACTCTTGGTGTTCCACAAGGATCCGCCCTCTCACCCATTCTCTTCAATCTATTCTATTACATTAGACAAACACCTGAACATGCAGGATCACATAAGTATGGTCACCAAAGGAGCGAATTACCAGATGAGCATTCTACAGAAACTTAAACCCTACCTCCCACAGGACGACCTCAAGCATGCAATCATGCTCTTGTGTTGTTCAGGCTGGAATACGGAAGCACCACACTATGCGGCCTACCTAGATACAAGTTGGCCCCTCTAAGGGCCTCCCTTAAAGTGGCTGCCAGACTTGTCTCTGGAACAAAATGAAATAATCGCATTTCCCAGGCTCTAAAATCCCTGAACTAGCTCCCTTATGAAGCAAGAATTTGACTAAATATTGCGTGCATGATTCATCAAGCCCTACGTTTCAATATCCCCAGATATTTGGCTCAAAAGCTCGAAAAATCGGGGGGTTGCAGATCTTCGCCAAGTGTGAGCTCCTTGCTTCTGAGACCTCAGTGTTTCCGTAAAAACAAAATGGGCTACAGAACTTTCTCAAGTGTTGCACCGAAGATATGGAACTCCCTGCTTCCAGATGTTCACCTAATCTCGTTTACCCCCTCCTTCAAAAAAGAAAATCATTTCTGATGAGCAAGTTCTTCCACACCTCTGAGTTTATTGGTTGTATCCATACCTGTTATTCGTTTTAGATGCCTGACCTCTACATTGCTGACTACATTTAGAGATCAAGCTTATTATTCTGTTTATTCTCAATGTTCTGTCCTTCGTTGATATATGTGCCTAGTTTTGTTAGCTCCGTTATACCCTACCTTCCCTTCATGTAAAGCGCTTTGATACCCTCTAGGGTCACGTTCGCACTATACAAAACTTTATAAATATATAAAAAATATCTAAATAAAATAAGATCACATTCTACATATATGAGGATAGTTTTAATCTCAGTTTATACTCATTATGTGTTAATCACGTTATAGTACACGTTTAGGAAAGTTGGGTTTCTTCTTCAGAGTAAGTACATTCTTTACTAAACGAGAATGGTTTTATACTAATCAAACTTCATTGAAACCTCTTTATCAGCATGGTTAAGCACATACTTATGAGTAGGATCTCTAATTCTACAATAAATGCACTCTTTATTGGTAATGTCAAATGAAGTAATCTAAGAAACGTGCTCAATGCACGTTCATGTCATGTATCTGTTGACATTTTCTGTCATGTTTTGTGATGTATAAAAAGTAGGCAACTTTGTGCCGCACCACCATCAAATCCTTATTGAGGTGCTGTATAATACCTCTGAAGGCAAAAACTCTTCAATTATGCATCCACATGAACGTTAATAAAAATGATCTCCTGACCTATATAACAGTCAGCGATACCCTGCCATCGCTGACAAAGTCTGGTCAGGAGACACAAAAGGACAGGAGGTGTGGTGGGGGAGGTTTTTTGGGGGATAAGATTATGTGGAATTGGTGTCTGGGGAGGCAGGAGGACCTGAAATGTAATGGCTGCAAGCAAGGGAAGGATGCAGAGGTAATGATAGTTTCGGTGGTCGTGGGAAATACTGGGCAGTTTTACAGCCAAGTTTTATTGAGCCCCTCAGTTGGGTAACTGGTCAATGGCATTGCAAATTTTAATGTAGAAGACTAACAGCTCCTCATGACAGACGTTTAACTGGAGCCTTGTATATTTGCGGTATTTGTATAGCGCAAACATTGCCAAAAAGCAACAAAGTGCTGTGAAAGGTCAAAGGCAAGCACACATCAAGTGTTAGGAGAGGTAGCGGGGTCCTGGGAGTAGAAAAGTACTCTTACTGCATATTGGTGAGTCTTCAACTCTTTACTAAATTAGAGCAGTGCTGGGGTGGTCCTAATGGATACGAAGAGATTATTCCAGATCCTGGGTGCATAGATGCAAAAGACCTGGTGCTTTGTTTTTTTTTGTTAAACTTCTTAGTCTCCAGTCTCATGATTCCCAGGCTGTGGGGACCTGAAAGCCACAAGAGATGATGAGCTTGTCTGCAAGATAAGCAGGGATGCTGGAAGTGATGGCATTGATGATGATGGAGTTGGTTGTAAAGATGGTGCAGGCCAGAGAGGTGAGTCAATTGAGTTATTTTGGGATGGGGTGATGTGGCTATATTTTTCAGGCCTTACAGGCTTATGTCATGAATTAGAACAGAGTACTACCAGGACATTTGATACCATTAACTCCCTAGTTCGATGGTGGTGGAACATGGTGTTCCCAATGGCAGAGCTGCTACTGGCTCCACCACTGGAACGGCTAATTTGGCAGTCACCAGCAGAAATTGCACTGGATGGGCCCGCCCAATTTAGGGAGGCCTGTCCAACAAACTTCTCTACTAAAGTCCCTTCTGAGATAGACCACCATGGTTATCTTGGCAGTCTCACACAGCAAACAGCATAAATGTCCCAAACACACTGGGAGAAAACATATCAAGGAGATTTTGATTTGTTGGGTTTGAAAATGTAGCTTTATCTTGGAGAAACATTTCCAAGATTCACATCGGACCCGTGGGACAAATGGAAGCAAGGAAGGGAAGTGAAGGAGAGTGAAAGGGAGGGAAGTTAAGGAGAGTGCATGGGTGGGAAGTTAAGATGAGAGGGGCAATAGGATGACAAAGTCCAGAGGGAATTGAAACGGAGTGGGGTGTCAGGACAGGAGAGTGTTGTCAGCAAAAGATAGGCTCCTTTTCACTATGGTTTACTCTCATGGCAGCGGGAGCCACAGCTGGTGTAAAGTACCCTCAAAATCAGCACTAAAGGCGAAACCTGGCAGACTGCCATCACCAGCTTGGCATAGGCAGTGTCTAAATACCACTAGCAGTACGGTGGGTGGCTTGCCAAGCCTTCATTGAGTCATAGTTTCTAAACAGCGAGCTAAACAATTAGAAAGGTCATTAAAAAGACAGGTAATACATGCAACCAACATTTATGATTGAACAGATATTCCTTAGTATCTTTATATAACAGGGTGCTCCAGGGGTCGTCCAGCCTCTCGATTCAAATGTTAGCATTGCAGTGCTGTCATCTGTGACATGTTTTAGGCTGATTGGGGCCTTAAATAGCTGAATAGCTGAAGTGAAGTTAGGTTACCACCTTTGACAGTGGTAAACGGTTGTTTTTCACGTGAGCTTTATTGGAATGCACTCCTCTCATCTAGAAATATAGCAACATTTCCTAAAATGTGAAAAAGAATTACATGACTCAACAGAGCACAATAACAGCACAACAGAACAAAAACATAACAAAAAGATGACAAGGGAAAACAGTACAAAAACGGAACACAGTAACGCACCTCTACAACATAACATCCTGAATCTAAACAGCATATATCATCAAAAATGACAAAATGCAACAACAGAATCAGAATACACTACAACACAAAACACAAAGTGTAAACACAACACCTCACAATTTCCACATACCACACAACAAAAATGTTATGCCAGCAAAACCGCAACATACACAACGATGAATATTTAACTCAGTACAACAACACAAAAAACCTAACCCAATGCAAAAACTCTAAAGCGTGTCATTGTTGTTTTGTTGTGCCATGCTTTGCTGTTTTGCTTTGCTGTATAGTTGTGTTGTGTAGTTCTGGAATGCTTCTGTGTTTTTGAGTTTTATTTTGATTATTGTTGATTATTATAGGCTAATGTGTTGTGATGGGCTTTTGTATTGGTGTTGAGTGTTTTTCGTTTGTGCTCTTGGGTTGGCATTGCATTGAGTGCGCTGGTGTGTTGGTGCACTATGTTGGCTGGTTGTATTGCCTAGCTGTGTAGTGTGTGTGCTTTGTATTCTTCTTTTGTTGTTACAGTGTTTTATTGTGTCCTGAATTTTGTTGCATTGCTGTTGTGTTACTGTGGCGTTGTACTATTATAATGCAGGGTGTTGTTTGTGCCGTGTCAATTGCAGCCCCTCTCCTAAAATATGCAAAATCATTGTTTTCACATAGTACCACGTCACCAACTCTACTGTAAAGCGTGCTGGCACCGAGCACTGTGTTATGTACTGATGCAGCGCCGAAACCCTGGTAACGGGGAAAACAAAACCTGTACCGGTATCCTCCCCTGCGTCGCAGACCCAACGTCACACTAACTCATTCACACATACAGTCATTGGTGGGGCCCATAACACCAACACTCACACTAACCATTCACTGATCTGCACACAGTTGGAGGGATGAGCGGTTCGAGCGCTCAACATGTGGGGGAAACACCTTATAACCTATAGGGAAAGAAAAAATAATTTACAAATTATACATCAATACTCCTTCCTACCTACAGATCTCAATCCCGATCATCAAGGCACTCCTCCCACGTGGTCAATGGACCAAATAGTTGGATTGGTTGATGGTGATCCAGAACCAGCTAAAAGACATTTCAAGATTTAGATATTATCCTTCTTAATAAACCACAAACTCAATTCTTGTTAATCAATATCTGTTTATCTAAAATTTCTTTTTGAAAGGATAGGTTTGCATTTTGAAAGTTTATATCAAATTTCAAGTAAATTGCAGAACATCATATTTACCTAATCTGGCTATCTGAAGTCCTCTAAATCTTTAGGTCTGCATACTCGGATCTGTCGTCATTTGTCTAAAGTTCAAAGTTCTTTGCTCAGCACGCTACAGTCGCAAAGAATAGGTAAAGACCAGAGACGTGCAAGCATCTGTCAGTACCCATAGAATTAGGAAAAGTTCGCAGTCGTCAGGTAATTGGGCAGAATCCGGACCATCTAGGATTCAGGAATCGCAGCAGTCACCCTAAGTAGTAGAGTTCGCGTGGCGTCACCGTCATCGTCGTTGTCATCGGAAAGAACGATTGCGATAAGCAGCCTCTCTATTCTACTGTGAATTTTTATAATAAAATCAAAGCAAGAAGATACATTTCGTTATTTTAATACGGTTGTGATTGGTTGGTTGGGATCGTCCGATAGAGTCTTTTTGGGACTTTGGTACAGTTCAAGGGGTGATGTCATGAGTACGTTTAATAACGGTCCATTCTAGTTTGCTGTGTAAGACTATTGTCTTTCGTCTTGGCCGTCTTTCCACGGTGTCCTTGCTTTGGAACACTAAGATCTGGGTTCATGACGAGGTCTTGGAAGACTTTGTCGCTCCTGCGCACTTCACTCCATGCCTCATGGGACAGTGGCCACTTCGTCATGTCGCGTCGGCGGCCATTTCGGAATTTAGGCCCAAACGCCAAATTAAGCGAAACAAACACAAAAGAGTAATTAATGCATAGAAATAATAAATCTGATGGTAACCCCTAACTAATCCCTATATGTGCTTGTATTTATCTAGCGTATAGCAACATTTATAGCATTTATTTTCACCCTTTTGGTCCTCCTCTCAAAAGCAACATATATCATGCAGTATTCTAATTATTACATATACTACTGTTAGTATGCGTACGGATTTTAGTCATAAAGGTTATTTGGTCATGCAATATGCAATCCCACGTGTAATTTGGATATTAGTAATGTTGGTTTAGTTATTCATGCAAACTCATTTAATAATATTATAATTAATAGATTATTCGATGAGTATTTTCATGAAGAATGGGGGAGGTATACAAAATATTGTACTACCCGCTCCATCAATCCCCCCTTTGGTGATTTTATCACCACACCATTAAAATGTTTTATCTAACTGTCAAGAAAGTGAAATGAATTCTTTTAGTTAATTTACATTTCTGTTTCCCCAATTTCTTCTCTCGAGCTGTTTTATACATACTTTCTTTCATCTCTTCTAATTCTACTTCTTCAAATTCCCTCTCTTGTCTCTTATTCTGCCTTATTTTCAAATTTTCTCTTTTTAAGTTTTTCTATATTTTCTTACTTTTATGATACAAACAAACTAATCTTAGAATTAATACTATAAAAATCACACATGTTAATGGAAATAAGATCCTACCTATAAAGGTACTACCTAAGTATACCAGGAAATCTTTAATAGAGGAGAGTTTCTTACCAATCTTTTCCCAAACACTTTCAACCTCCAGTGGTGTAATTTCCTCATGCAATTCAGTTATAATTTTGATGTAAATTTTCAGATCTTTACTTTCGTCTGGAATGTAAGTACAACAATGTTGAACTTTCAGCATTCCACAGACTCCACCCTCTTTTGCCAATAATATATCACGGGCAAGTCGATTTTGCATTACCATAGCACGCATGGCAACCATTTCAGTATTTACCAATAAAAATCCTCCAGCGGTGCTTGTTGACAAGCGATCCACTACTGTTGATAGTTTTCTAATTTTGTGTGCATTTTGAGATATTCCCACTGCTGGTATAAATGCTCCAAAAATGTCTCCTACAATTTCTGACAAAGATTCTCTCTTTCGACGAGCTAATAAACTCCCTAACTTATGTACACCATCTTCTCCTCTTCCCATGTGGAATATCTTTAGAAAGACCAGATCTACATAACATGTGCCATACCAATGGTCTGGCAAACGATAATATGCCTTGTTCCTGCGGATAAAATATAACCCAGCGAAAAATGGATCATTTCCTCCTTTAAATCCCCATCCACCCATGATTCGTTATGTATCATGGCACTCACTGTTACCTACAAAGTAATTATCATATGCAGTTTGATTCCTTCCAATATGCAACTACCCTTTCTGGGGCCAATCTAAAGCCATAGTCGGACTAGCTTCTCCCTTCAAGTGTTTTACCATTTCAACATCCCAGACTGTCTTCTCCTCTTTTCTCTCAGATGCTTTCTTTTGCATTTTTAATCTCCTTTCTTCAACCATATCCAAAACCGTCTTTTCTTCTTTCTTTAAACCACAAGTCAAATTATTCCTAAATATGTATTCTAATGTTAGTTCCTTAGTTTCTAAGAAAAAATCACCTAACACCTTAGCAGGCTTTACTTTATTCAACTTGTTATTTGCAGGTACTTGTGAAAATATGTTATCTACATCTGAAAAATAGTATTCTAATTTCCCTATTTGATAGAATAGACTAGCTATTACACTACAAGTTATAACATATGTTACTGGGAGGTGATGGTAGGTCACTCCCTCCGATACAGATGCAGGTAACTGCATACAAACGTAGCAATCTCTCACATCCTTTGTCTTTAGATATTCATACAAAAGTTTTGAAAACACATTGTTAGAGAAATCATTTATAGACCTGTCTTTATGTAAGTAATTTCTATCTATTTTAGTCGGATATACTTTCTGAATCTTTTCTATATTAGTCTTATTTTCACTATGTCCTTCTATTGTGTCTATTGTAACTTTAAATGAAATCATCAAAGCTAATATACTCCATAGAAGCATTAGTAGTCCTGTACAACAACAACACATTTTAAACCACCGCCTTAAAAATACACATCTAGCTTTTCTACTTTCGGTGTTTGTCATTTTCGCAAAATGATCAGTGTCTTTTGACTTAGCCTCTTTCTACTTCACAACTAGTTTTGTCTAACCCAAGGCTCTAAGTACCTACTTGGTTCTATTGGTTATGTCTTTTCCAGTATTCTATTTTCTTTCCATTAGCAGCATTTTTGACGTATTCATTTTTGCATTTGATCGTCTTTTACTTTTCTCTCATAATCTTGATACAGAACTTCCTGAACATCCGTCTCTTCTCCCATATCGGACAAGATAACTCTCAGGATTTCCGATTCTTCGTCTTCCTCAACCACTTCCGGTACAGTCACCTCTGGATTTTCTTGGCTATCTGCCTCTTCTTTTATTTCAGGCAGGGCCATATACGACCATTCTGGCGACTTATACTTCTGGTTGGGTTTTCTCATTCTTTTGTTTTCCTCTGCTGTAACTATTTTCTCATCTTTAGACTTTTCTTGACTTGTTACTTCATTCAGCTGCTCTGCTATTGGTGTCAGTCGATATCTTAATCTCTTTATCTTATTAGGCCAGATTTCATTTCTTGCTGGTCTTTTCGATTTATTGCCTTTGTTATTCTTTTCAGCTCTCAATGCTCTTTTTCTCAAGACTCGACCTTTTGGTACTTCCTCATCACTTTCTTCTGATTCTGTTTCAACTTGCTTTTTGCTTTCAGCTGTTCTTTCCACCACTTCTTTTATTTTCCCTACTTCTGTCCCTCCTCGTGGTTCTTGCACGCAATCTTCCTGCTGACTAATTATCCCTTTGTCTAACTGGATGTTGGAATTCCCTACAACTCCTCGGGGGTCTTCTGCAAGAATCTTTCCCTCTCTCTCTGTATCTTGCACCTGTTCATCTACTTTTGTTATTTCAGGTGGAATTTCTCTCAGTTTTCCATCAGGAATCTCCTTATCAATAACTTCCTTGATTGTTTCTTCACTGCTTTTCTTTTTCCCCGAGCATTCCGGTATTTGTTCTGTCTCTGAGTCTGAGCTGGTATCAGAAATCTGTAATCTTCTTCACAAGGGAAGATTTTCTGGGGCAACGATCAAACTTGGTTCTGTTTCCCCCTTTTCAGGATTTTCTCTTGTTCTTGTTTCTTCCGCATCCGATTCAGAACTAGTCTCTGACTCTTCAAAATATTCTCCTTCTATCCACTGGATTTGGGATTCTTAGTGTGTGGCTAGCATGTATCCAGTTCTTTATTCCAGCACACTTCACAGCTGTTGCTGTGGTCAAAATCACTTGTCGTGGTTTTCCCCAACGTGGGACCAGACAGTTTCTTCTTCTGGGTACTTTGATTCTCACCCAGTATCCTGGGCTCAGATCATGAGCTTGCTTCTTTTCAAGGGTGGTGGCATCCGCTCCAACCTGATGAAACACAGAATGAACTGCGTCAGCCAGCTCCTTACAGTAATCCAACACCAAGTCATCAGTTATAGGCAACAGCTTGTTGACTGGTATGAACACATGGCGCATTGCTCTTCCCATGATAATTTTATGTGGACTCAAACCTGTGTTTCTATCTGGAATTGCTCTAATAGTCATGAGTACCAGAGGCAAGACATCAGGCCATTTCAAACCTGTGACTAAACACATTTTTCCCAAACGATTTTTAATAGTGCCATTCATTTGTTCCACCACACCAGAAGCCTCTGGGCAATAGGCACAACGTAGTTTCTGTTGTACATTCAATGCTTCACAAATCAATTTCCTGATCTCATTATGGAAATGCTTTCCTCTATCTGATTCAATTGTAACTGGGAACCCGAATCTAGGGATGAATTCCCTCAAAAGCAGTTTTGCTACAGTAATTCCATCACTCCTTCTTGTGGGATATGCTTCTACCCACCTTGAAAACAAGCAGACCATTATTAGAACATACCTCAACCTATTACAGGGCAGCATCTCAATGAAATCAATCTGCATTCTGGTGAAAGGTCCTCCTTCTCGACCTATCATTCCTAGACTTACCGCTGTTTTTCTTCCAGGATTGAACTGTTGACATATAAGGCATCTTTGACAAAGACTCTCAGCTACCAGTCTAAATTTTGCATTGTACCACGTTTGTTGAAAGACCGAATCATTGCGTCCCTCCCTATGTGTCCCTGTCCATGATACATCCGTGCTATGGCAGACACCATGCTATCAGGCATGACTGGTCTTCCATCTCGATAAACCCATACATGATCTGTTTCTCTTGGTGCACATCCTGCTTTTACCCATTGTCTCATTTCCTCATCTCCTGCTTCTTCCTGCAATTGCCTCACTTCTTCCCAGGGACCCACAATGTTAGTAAACAGTAGGGGGTAAGAACTAATTTCCCTCTCTTTAGCCCTGTTGACTGAGTTCTGATTTCGAGCACAATATTGAGCCATATCGTTGGCATATTTATTTCCAACCGCGATATAATCCGCGGTTTGTACATGAGCAGCACACTTCACAACAGCCAATTGCTTTGGCAGCTGTATCGCCTCAAGCAACTTTGCAACCACTTCATCATTCTTTATAGGAGTTCCACTTGAAGTCAGAAATCCTCTCTGTAGCCATATCTGGCCAAAATCATGCACAACACCAAAACCATACTGACTATCAGTTATCACAGTGACTCTCACATTCTTTCCAATCTTGCATGCTCTAGTTAAGGCTATCAGTTCAGCAACCTGAGCTGATTTTGCTCCCTTCAGGTAGGATGCCTCCATTACTGCTGCAACTGTGCACACTGCATATGCTGCACTTAGATTTCCTTCGTCTGTTCTCAAACATGACCCATCTACAAACATCACAAAGTCACTCTCAGACAAGGGTTCATCCTTTATATCAGGACGTAGTTTGGTACAGAAATCCAATCCATCCAAACAATCATGATCCACTTCGTCCCTGACTTCGATATTTTCAGCATCAGGCAATAGTGTTGAAGGATTCATATTTAAGCATCTTGCAAGGCTCACATTTGTTGCACCTAATATGACTTTCTCATTCCTAGCCAGCCGACTATGCGTCATGAATTGAGTGCAACTCCTTGTTAAAAGGATTGCCACATCATGAGGTACATACACTCGCACAGGATATCCCATCACAATTCCCTCACTCTGTTCCAGACTCTTACAAATAGCAGCTACTGCTTTCAAACAACCTGGCAAGGCTACAGCTACAGGGTCTAGCATAGCTGAAAAATATGCAATTGGTCTTCTCAATTTTCCATGTTTCTGTATTAATACAGATAGTGCACATCCATTCCTCTCACTGCAGTACAACTCGAACTCCTTATCATAGTCAGGCATTCCTAACGCTGGTGCTTCACACAAGCTGTCTCTCAATTTCTTAAATGCTGCTAGTTCTTCCCTCTCTAAGTCAATGGGATCTCTCATATCACTTCTCGTCAGGCGTACCAAAGGTTTTGCGATCAGGGAAAAGTTACTTATCCACTGACGACAATATCCAACCAATCCAAGAAACATTCTCACTTCTCTTTGCATCATTGGAGCTCTCATTCCTTTTATTATTTTGATCCTGTCTGTAGTTATTTTCCTTAGTCCTTTTTCAATTTTATGTCCTAAAAACTGAACTTCTTTCTGACAAAATTGCAATTTCGATGGGGATACCTTAAATCCTCCATCTGACAAATGATTTAACAATGCTATGGTGTCCATTACACAGGCTTCTCGAGTTTTCGACGCCACAAGCAGGTCAACGATATATTGAACTAGCACTGAATTCTCGGGCATTTCTAAATCTTCCAAAGACTTTTTTAATATCTGATTAAATATCGAGGGGCTTTCTGTATACCCCTGTGGGACTCGGCACCAAGCCAAAATACGTTCGCCAAAACGGAACACAAAAATTTGCTGGATATCATGGTGCAATGGGATGGGAAAAAAAGCGTGACATAAGTCAATTCCTGTGTACCATTCTGCATCATGAGGAATCTGATACAAAATCACTGATGGATTTGGTACTATAGGACAGCACGACACAACAATTTTGTTTATCTTTCTCAAATCCTGCACTATCCTGAATTTTCTATTAGGCTTTTTCAGTCCCAAAATTGGTGAATTACATGGACTACTTATTATTTCTCTCAAAATTCCTTGTTTAATCATTTTCTCAATTATAGGGGTAACTCCTTCAATTATTTCAGGTGTCAATTTATATTGAGGAACATTTGGGTAACTTATTCCTTCCTTCACTGTTACTTTAACGGGATCCACATTTTTCATTAATTCTACATCTTCTCCTGTAAAATCCCAAACCTCTGCTTTTACTGTTTGTTTCAATTCTTTTGGTAATTCGTCCGGGTTGAATACAGCATAGGCTTCAGTAATCTCAGTTTCCTTATTAGCCATAGTCATTTTATACAGTACGTCTTCATCAGGGGTCTCAAATGCTATACCATCAGGGGTACAAAATATGGTGCAATTCATTTTGCACAACAGGTCTCGTCCTAATAGGTTTACGGGACTTGAATCGCACACAACAAAGCGGTGCTTTTAGGAAAGTTTCCCTATATTGACTTTTACTGGTTCTGTGAGATACGTTTTGATCTGTCTGTTGGATATTCCAACTTGGATTGTTTCATCCGAGAGAGGAAGATTCTTAACATCAGCTGACCTAACAGTTGATCGAGTAGCACCAGTATCTCCGTCCAAAAAAGGGCCTGTCTGGTCTACTTCTAGAGTTGCGCCAAGTATGCACTCTTCTTCGTACCATCAATAACCTTCTTCTGACTCAATCTTATCGCATTGTAGCCTATACTGCGAAACAGCGCTAGTGCGCGGCAGCTTAGTTACCTGTTCTTCGTTGTAGAATCCTGTCTCATTACTGTATTTCTGTGAATTTACGCTCTGTGGAATAGGCGGTTTTGGCACCTGATTCTGTTGGGTAACAACCTGCTGCTGTCGCTGCGGTTGACCACTCACCTCTTTCTGCACCTGCGGATTCAATGATGCATTATCACCATTAGTATTCGGGGGAAATTTACACTTGGATTTCCAGTGCCCTATTCTTCCACAGTTATGACATGGCTATTTCTTTTTGGCTTCTTCAATATTGAATTGTCCCTTTCCCTTATTAAAATCTAGGTTTTGGTCCTGCATTATTTGCTTGTTCAATCAATTGTGCTTCCTGTCTTTCTGCCACTTTTACTTGTGCCCACATAGCCTTTTCTTTTAATTTACGCTGCTTGGCCTCAATTTCATCACTAAAATACTTTGCATGTCTCAGTACTTCAGCTATTTTCTTGTTCAGCCAACCCACTGTATGCTGCTTAATCATTTCACTAATTTCAAGACGTTGTCCATATACGAATCTGTATGCAAAATGACTTAAATCCTTTTCACTCAAATTTTCGTCACCACTAAATTGCTTAAAGGCAAGAATTACCCTTTCCTAATATGCATGCACTGACTCCTTAGTTTCTTGATGAGTTCGGTCTATTTTTACCCAATCGATCTCTGTGGGAGGTACTTTGTTTTTCAAAAAGGTAATTACTTGTTCATATTTTTTCATCACCTCTGGATCAGGGGCACCTGTCTTTGGATCTCTAGGGTATTCTTTTGTAGGCCAGTCTATTACAATCTTACACTCTGTCCATAAATCTGCTGGCACATTATGTCAAATAGACTATTCAATCAATCCACAAAACTTTTGATAATTTTACATATCTGTCCACTTGTCTATACAACTCGACTGGCTTCTCGCGTAGTCAAGGGAAATCATTTGTAAATGACAAAATATCCTGCCTAGTCCAAGGAACATGTACATATCCTCCTGCTGGAACTTCTCTCATAGAGCATTCTGTCACTATCTTGTCTTTTTCTCTTACGGGGAAAGCTGCAAACGTCTTCTCTGAGGCATCATCTCATTCTAAACCACCTACTTCTCCATTTATCCACATCTCCCCATTTCCTCAACAAAATGATTATATCTTTAATCTGGATTATCCGTCCTGTTGTGTTCAAATTTTCAATATCTCTCTCAGTAAAATCTACTCTATATGGTTTTTGCAAAGTCTTTACCTTTTCAATGTCTATACCCATTTCATTTGCTACTTCCTCTAGTCTCTCATCTAGATTCTTTGCTCTCCAAGTTATACTTTTGCACAAGAAGAGTAATTCCTCATCCTGATAGGATTTTAATTTTTCTGTAGGGATAGTTCATACTATTAATTCTTCCAAAACCATCCTTAATTTGGCCACATCTATAGATTGAAATTCTTGATCTTTTCTCTGTAAGCTCCTTAACCATTCACTTAATTCTTCTGAAGTAGAACCTACTGTTTTTTCCTCATTGCTTCGTTCTGAGTCTCTTGGGATTTCTGATATGGAATCTGTAGTCGTTATCAATCTATCAACTGAACCTGGATTTGCTGTCAAATTTTTAGACATACTCTGTTCTGATGCACTTACTGTCTGTCTCCGTGAGTTCTCTTCTGAATTTATCCTTGGCCTCTCTGTCTGTTTATTACTGTTATAAGGAACCGTTAAACAATGTTCATTATCTTTTTGCTTATCACAAATAGGCATTACTGGACCTATGGTTACAGGAACAGTTACGGCTTCTAAGTTTTTAATCAATTCCCTAATCTTTTCAGTTAACTCTAAAGTTGTTTTGGCTAATTCTGCTAAATTTTCACTAGTTACCTTACTATCCTGTTTTCTCTCTACTTCTTTGAAATAATTATTTCTCCCTAACTCTTGGGGTACTGGTTCAGTCTTAATGCTTCGCAAAGTCTCTCTCATTGGGGCACTTGGTGTCAACATGTCAGAATCTGGTTGATACGGGGGTGGATTTTTATAAAACATGTCGTCAAGAACATCATCCTCCGATTCATTCACTCCATACCCTCCTGACTCTATATTATGTATTTTTTCCGTACATTTTCTACCACTAACATCTTCAATATGTCTCACAGGAAACAAACCATCAGCCATACTTGCATTTCTCCATCTTCTCATGATTCTCCTGTCCATGTGATCTACCAAACATGTACCTATATCTTCTGCCACTCCTCTGTCTTTCTCTGTCATACATCTCATTTTCCCATTCCGTCAATGCTTCAAACTGTGTCGGTCTAGGTTGCGGTTCTAGATTCATAATTTTTTCTCTCAAGTTTCTTAAAACCGTTAAATTAAATGAACCATGCTCTGGAAATGCTAAAACTCCATCATCTTTTGTGTACTTCGCCCAATTGTCCAACCAAATACATGTATGATATCCATATTTCGCAACCATAAAGGATGCAGGCGATTTCGGTGGAGGAAGCAAATGTCCCTCTCAAGTCTTAATCGGTTTGTCCTTTTTAAATAAACTCTTAATTTTCCCAAACCAGGACTTTTTCTCTTTTTCTGGTGGATCGTAATACATCATTTTGTCTTCCGTATATCGCTAGATTTTCCCTACGACTATTCTGGTGTTTTAGCCAATCGTAGCGCGACTCACGCTTACGCACCAATCCTGAGCATCTATATTACTTCTGCAATTTCTCCAATCCCAGAGCGTCTCACACTTACGCACCAATCAGCAGCGTCAACATCACCCTGTAATTCTCCACTCCTATCGCGGCATACACTAACGCACCAATCAGGGGCGTCTACTTTCTTACTGACTAGCCAATCTCAGCGTGGTCTTTCTGACGTCAGCTTTTCTCACTGTCGTAGCTCCTGCTCCTGCTTCTGCTGACCCCTCCTTTACAAAATTTATCAGTAACTTTTCTTTACGTTTTCTTTTACTCAAAATCTGTTAGTAACGACATAAAAACGCCACCATTGTCCGCTTCGCTAACCAAAGAACAGTCAATGACCTTTTTCACAAGAATTCCGTCTTTCCCGAGAGCAGCGCTTACCTCTGCCCTACTACGAAATCGTTACTTCCGTTGATAAAGTAGCCCATCCCTCTACCTTACCCTTCTAACAAGCATTAGCTAACCATTTCTCCAGAATTAAGACACCTCGGGGCCGATTCCGATCCTGGAAAATTTTCCCCCGTACAAATTGAATCCGGATTTTTTTCCGTACGAATCGTACAAGTAGCGTACAAACTGCCAAGTACGATTCGCATGGGAAAAACGCCATACGAATCACATCGGGAAAATTTCCCCACACGTCCTCGGGTCGGAAATTGTGTCCGACACATCCCCGGACGATTTACCGTACGAATCGGAAAAATGAAGTCCGACCGCGCAAGTACGATCACTCCCGTCCTTTCGATTTCACAACTGTATAGAAAAAACACCGTACGGACCGAACTCCCATAGCAACCATGGAGACATGTGCCCGCATACGAGCCGAACACCCCACCACAGACCCCGCATGTACGCGCAAAACGCCACCCGGCCGCGGATGTACGCGCCGTACCCCCACCAGTGTATGCATGGAGCGTACCCCCACCCGTGTATGTACAGACCGTACCCCCACCCCACCAGTGTATGTACGGACCGTACCCCCACCCGTGTATGTACGGACCATACCCCCACCCGTGTATGCATGGAGCGTACCAACTCCCCACCCGTGTATGTACAGACCGTACCCCCACCCGGGCATGTACGGACCGTACCCCCACCCCACCCGTGTATGTATGGACCGTACCCCCACCCCACCAGTGTATGTACGGACTGTACCCCCACCCATGTAAGTACAGACCGCACCCCCACCCGTGTATGCATGGAGCGTACCAACTCCCCACCCGTGTATGTAAAGACCGTACCCCCACCCCACCAGTGTATGTACGGACCGTACCCCCATCCGTGTTTGTACGGACCGTACCCCCACCCGTGTATGCATGGAACATACCAACTCCCCACCCGTGTATGTACGGACCGTACCCCCACCCCACCAGTGTATGTACGGACCGTAACCCCACCCGTGTAAGTACGGACTGTACCCCCACCCGTGTATGCATGGAGCGTACCAACTCCCCACCCATGTATGTACGGACCGTACCCCCACCCGTGTATGTACGGACCGTACCCCCACCCCACCAGTGTATGTACGGACCGTAACCCCACCCGTGTAAGTACGGACCGTACCCCCACCCGTGTATGCATGGAGCGTACCAACTCCCCACCCGTGTATGTACAGACCGTACCCCCACCCGTGTATGTACGGACCCTACACCCAGCCCCCCTGAATGTACGGTGCGAAACACCACCACCAATGGATGGTGCGGACCAACACCCTGCCCGTGTTCGTACGCACCCTACCCCAGGCCCACACACCAGCACCCTCACCCAACATCGGGCATGTACGAGTCGTACTAAGCCATAGCAAAGGACAGCACTGTACAACAACATGGCCCATGTACGCACCGTACAGACGCTAAAAACACTCCTACTGAACCAGGATAAACCAAAAAAACACAAGGAGAGTCAATCCGAGGCACACAACACCACAAAACATATCCAACAAGCCCAAATACATCCTATACACTGACCTGCAACTGACAAACAGATAAACAGAGGCCCAAACCACTACCACTCCTTATAACACACCCACCCAAAGTTCAAACACAGCCACACCCACAAATGGACCAATAAAAAGGCCCAACACACACAAACCATGATCCTTTGCAACAGATCCACTGCTGCCAGACCCCAGAGACAACGCACTGCACCATACTTCAACCATCAATACACCTTACACTTGCACTCCTTCACACAACCACCATCACAAACACACCCTCATCACATTCACACACACACACCTGCACACCCACAACCATCCACACCCACACCCATCCACACCCCCACCCCCACAACCATCCACACCCACACCCCACACCATGCCCACCAACAAGAATCCAAAGTTCACAAAGGACGAGCTGGAGTCCCTTGTCGACGAAATCATCAGAGTCGAGCCACAGCTCTTCGGAACATTGGTCAGACGGACCAGCATATCAGAAAAAACTGCCATGTGGGAGAGGATAGTCAATTCCGTGAATGCTGTTGGGGCCACCAGAAGGACCAGGCATGAGTGCCAAGCCAGGTGGTACAATCTGCGGAGGACGGTCCGCCGCAAAATGACGGACGACCACAACCAGGCCAACATCACTGGAGGAGTGCCGGCCTGCAGACCGGTACACTACCATCCCTGGGAGGAGAAGGTGATGGCCACGCTGCCGCCGTTGGGAGTCGATGGACTACAAGGAGTCCGAGAGCCTGGTGAGTACACAAACAACTCACCTCATATGGGGGAACGCCATATACAACCCAAATACCAATCATGCACGCAACCCCCCCAAAGCCAGCACCGGACACAACCACACTCCAAAAACACACATGTGCCACTAGCGCCTCCATGCCCCATGCCCCAAGCAAGGCCATGCCAAGTCACAGGCCACACAAAACACCAACACAAGACAGGATGTCCCCGATGACGGGAGGGTGGGCCTCAAAACTAACATAGAGCAACTCTGAAGCACACAACAATGCCCTCAGCCCATATGACTCAGGGCACAGCCATACAAACAGTGTGTCCCCACACAGTACTGTATTGCCTGCTAATGGTGGCCGCGATGCAGGACGACATGGGTATGAAGGCACAATTTGCACTTAACAGCAGCTAATGAAGACGCAGCACACTGAAAGAGTGTCAGCACACACTGCCACAGCAGCAGCGCAGACTCAGACACTCCGCCCAATGGATGCCGGCAGAGAAGAAACAAACCCACATGAACAAGCCAATGGCCTTTGAAACACCTGCAAACTGTGTGTGCCCAGGAAGCTGGGCTGAGGTGACAGAGGGTGACACACAGAGGGAGGGAGAGGGGCAGAGAGAGGGACAGAGACAGAGGTGGACACAGGGAGACAGACAGAGGGAGGGAGGAGGCTGACAGAGGGAGGGAGAAAGGGAGACGGACAGAGGGAGGAGGCTGACAGAGGGAGGGAGAAAGGGAGACTGACAGAGGGTGGAGGCTGACAGAGGGAGGGATAAAGGGAGACGGACAGAGGGAGGAGGTTGACAGAGGGAGGGAGAAAGGGAGTCAGAGGGAGACGGACAGAGGGAGGAGTCTGATAGAGGGAGGGAGAAAGGGAGACGGACAGAGGGAGGAGGCTGATAGAGGGAGGGAGAAAGGGAGACAGAGGGAGACGGACAGAGGGAGGAGGCTGACAGTGGGAGGGAGACAGAGGGAGACCAAATCACCCTTGGGTGGTGTGGCCATGTCCGCTCATCAGCAGGTGGACTGTGTGCATGTAGACAAGGTTTGGCAGTGCCTTAACCCCCCCTTCAACCTTTGATAAACACTAGGCCATGTGTCAATCTGTGCACGAGTACATCCGTGGTGCAGGCACAAACAGAACCTTACACCCAGTATACCTACCCACTGTGTGCATCAGAACCCTGTCACAAATTGTTAAGTTAGCCACCTGCATTCTCAAATAGCATGGAATAAACACCATTTGGCCACGTACAGTGCAACACGTAAGGCGGCTCTGCATGGCTTGCTACGCACGCTCACTACACTGCTGACTGCGTTCCCAAAAGATGCATCAACTAAGATTGTGTCACACATAGGTAAAGTGTTGAAAGCTGTGGCCAAGGGACATACCCATGCACAAGTGCACTGTGTGAGGAATGCTAGCCAAATCCAACCACCCAGAGGAACTGTGCCAAATCAAAAAAGAATGAAACATGGATGTCGCATGTAACACAATTAACACTGTCTCTCTCACACACAGGTCAACGTCATCGATCTCCCCCCAACAATGGGGGGGGGAAGACTCACAGGACCAGGCTCTGCGTGAAGAGGACCCCACCGGCAGCGACGACTCTCACCACTCCGTGGATGACCCAGACCAACCTGGCCCCTCTGGTGTCCAACCACCTGCAGCACCTGCGTCAGGTACAACTGTGCCAACCACCACCCCCATTCCTGCCACATCCCAGGAGACACCCAGGAGCCCTGCCCACACACAACAACACAGCCAGTCTGTCCAGGAGGGACAAGGTTCTCCGGGCACCCAGGAGGAGGCAGGCGACACCGCAAATGCCATCCCTCAGTGGTCCCGGAGACCCGATGTGCCCATAACGGCAGGCCAGGCGCAAGTGGGCAGGGGTGGTGGGAATGGAGGATGGCGGAGGCGTGAACCTGACCAGTTGGCTCAGGACACGGCTATGGCACACGTCAGAACCATCCTGGACGCATACCGGCGTGACTCCAGAGGCATCGCCCAGGTAGTGGGGACCCTCAATGAGATGAAGACCCTGCAGGTTGAGCATCATGCCAGGATGGAGGCAAGACTGGCAGAGCTCTTGGCGGTGCACAGGGACGTGAGCCAATCCCTCCATCAGATCGCCCAAAGCCTGGCAAACCCTCCCTGTGCCACCAGGCGTAGAGCAGCACCAGACACAGGGAGGGAGGATGAGGAGGATTCATCTGATGGAGCGTCCCTTGCATCGTCAAGGCAGGCGTCTGAGGGTCCCCGCAGGAAGGTGGGTCGTCCACGAAAAAGACCGTGAGAGTCAGCGGAACATCACCATCTCCCAGGTCACCTGGCCTGGCACCTGGCCCTCTGGCCCAACTGCAGCACAGCAGCAAAGGACATTCTCTTCCACATGGCCTTGCTGGTCACTGTCTGACCAATGTTGACAAAGACTGTGGCACAGACTCTGATGACTGTCAATGGCAAGGACACCAACTCACCTGTGAACTTTGGATTCTACACTCCCGCCAAGCACCTCTTGTCACCCCCCCCAAACACGTACCCCAGCACTAACAAAATTCATCACAATCACAAGATGATGCCGTCATTTTGCATTATTCCACTACATGTGTGTGTTGTAAAGTCAAACCATGCCTGAATTCTGAATTAACTCCAAACATCCATACCCTGGGGTCTGAGTCTGGCACAGGACACACATGGGTCACAACGTACCATCCAAGACAGACATGGAGCACCATACTCACCCGTGATGGGCCCAAGCAGCTGAGGGGGTGCCCGCACAACTGTGCCTACAGACCTATTCAGAAGAGCAACAGTCATGCGCAGAGGTCAGGGATCATGTGGAGTGTCCTGGGGTGGGAGTCGCAGGTATGTGTAGACACGTGGCAGAACCATGTCCTGCATGCTTGAGTCAGGTGGATGTGGAGAATGGTGGGCCAGCCAAGGTTGGATGCATGGAGATGGCACAATTGGGTGTTGGATCACAGTGCCACAAGGTTGTGTTGTGCTAGTGGGCTGCATCCTGAGTGTGTGCGTGGATTGAGAAGGTCATCCTGCAGCTGGCAGTGATCCACTCCCCCCATCTCTGTTTGACCTTGATGTGGCCTGGTCGCCGGATGTAGTAGCAGAGCTGTGCAGATGCACCCTGGATGTGGACAAGTATCATGGGATTTCTATCGCACATGTCCGTAGAGTGCAGGGTAGGATTAGACACGGATGTCGTAGTTGACCTGGGGGATGGTCTCCCTCTTGCCTTGAGGTGGATGGAACTGGGGATCTTGTGCATAATGCAGAGTGTGCTGCCGCATGAGGCACAGATGCTGCTGATCAGCATAGCACATGTCAGCAAGCAATCCATGATGAACACCAGCTCATTTGCGTGGACACTGGGTGCCCTTGCAGCAGGGCCTGCAGCAGCATGCGCCATGTCAAGGAAACAATGCCACAAGTATCACACAAAGACAAGGATCTCAGGAAGGAACCATGCAAAAGGTGTATGTCAAGGAAGGAATGTCTGGTTCAACATGGCACACACACACACAATGGATTCACATGCAGCACAGTGGCCGTCCTGGAGACTGACATGCCAAAATACCTACACAGCCATGGACATCATGCACAATACAGAATCTAATCCCTGACAAACAGCTTGCATCTTGCTACTCTACACATAGACTCATATGCACCATCTCTGAGAACAATGCCAGACATGCCGCATGCACAGTGGCAACAGACCACCATTGACAGAGATGAGGCACCTTGGAGGCAGAGGGACACCTTTATTACTCATGTGTGTCGGAATGCTAATGCAACTCTGTCAACACATACACAGGTCATGTGGATGAACACGTGGGACCAACACTGGCACCCCCCTTACCACGACAGATGCTGGAAATCCATGGCACTGGCACACAAGTGACGGGTTACAGCTAAACACCCCCTGCTGCTCACGGAGAGCCTGCTATACACCATTGAGCCCCTTATGGGGAATTCACACACCATGTCAACCCGGTGCAACCCGTATGTTTCCGAGGCCAGTGTTACACACATTGATGGCTCCATCACAATGCCATTACAGATGACTGTCACCAAGTCTGACCATCAATTCAGGTGAATTCTGCTCCAGGTCATGTGCCCTATGGTGATTCGACTTGTATGTAAAGTATCCACACATGAACAGGAGCAGTGCACACACATTCAAAACAAATACCACTCCCAAAAAGCCGTGCTGCATCCCTTACCCAAAGGAGTTTTTCGAACTTGTCCGTGCATGTAACGCTGATTCAGCACATGTTGCTGTGTTCATGAGGAATAGCAGGAGCACAACAATGCTACCAGCAGACAGCATGCGCAGGTACCTGTGGATGGGAGACACACCAGAAGTCAGACAAAAGAAGCACATCCGCATGCATGTGCATGTACTCGACACGTATTAGGTCGTCAACATGCGAGGTGACAATGATGACTCTGGAAAAACATTCTTCTATTGCACCATCACTCGATTGACACATCCAAACACACCTCTGACTCACTTGGAAGACATGCAGATGGACATACATATTGCAACACATGCCACACACAGCCAAATGCGTGCACACTCAGACACTGGAACTCACCACTAAGCAAAGAAGTCGCGTATGAGCCGACCCCGCATGTCCTCTACCGCATCCTCCTCCTCCTCCACATCACTTGCCTCATGACCAAGCCCTTCATCCTCCACGGGTGGATGGTCCTGCTCATCTGGATCCAGGATGAGTGGCACAGCTTTCTCCACTGCCATGTTGTGCAGCATGCAGCACACGAGGAAGATCTTGCAGACCTTCACCGGTGCATATGGCAGTGCGCCACCGGTCTTGTGGAGGCAACGGAATCGGCTCTTCAGGAGGCCAAACGTCCTCTCTATCACTCGCCTGGTCCGCCCATGGGCGTTGTTGTAGCGGTGATCGGCAGCCATGCTGGGGTTGCGGAGAGGCGTGATCAGCCATGGCATGTTGGGATAGCCAGCGTCCCCTACATGTAAACATCATGTACAAGAGTGGGTCAGGAGGAGCAGTAAGACAGGAAGATGACGTTAACTACAGGACTGCCAGACTATACCCACCAACAATACATGCTCATTCGTTGCGCAGCTGCAGCATCATTTCAGGCACCCTGCTATGCCTCATGATGTAGGCATCGTGTGCTGATCCTGGAAAACGAGCACAGACATGTGAAATCACCATGTTGGCAAGACACACCGCAAGGGCATTAATGGAGTGGTAATGCTTGCGGTTACGGAAGGCTACCTCCTGTGCCTGTGGTGGTACCAAAGCCACATGTGTTCCATCTATGGACCCAATGACATGGGGCATCCCTCCCAGGGCATAGAACTCACGCTTGACAGCTGTCAACTGCTCAGGAGTTGGGAATTTAATGAACTCATCCAGGTGCTCCAACATGGCCTCTAAAAAATCATGCAGAACACGGCTGAACATGGTTTGGGACATCCCACCAACATGGGCAATGGTATGTTGAAAGGTACCCGTGGCCAAGAAATGTAGGGCTGCCATCACCTTCATCTTGGGTGTCAGTGCAGTAGGATACCTGTGTAGCGGTTGGAGGTGTGGTGCCAGCCGTGTCGTCAGGTCCTCAATCAAGCATTGGGGGAAGCGGTAGCGGCGTATACAGTCATTTTCCCGCATGTCAGCCAAGTCCGGAATTGCTCGAGGGAGAGGCAGAGCCCTGCAGTGAATTAGAAGGGACAACGAAGAGTGAGTACAGTACATCACCAATGTCAATGTACAGAGCACATGCTCAACAGGCAATACACATATGCTACATACAGAGTCAGGTCTGTGCAATATGCCCTGGACACGTATGCCAGGCATGTGACACTCCTACCAAGAGCCAGCTACAAACGTTGATTCTCAACCTCAATATGCCATGCCATGAAACTAGCTGTGGGTCAGTGTAAGTGAGCAGGCAGACGCATTACAGGAGTTACAGACATCCAAATATGTGCAGAAGAAGGATGTTTATTGTACAGACAGGTTGCGGAACACTAGAGGCACAGGTCACATGTCATAGAATAAGGACACACCACACACCTTGCCATGAAGGATTACATGTCAAGACTGATCACACATACATTGTGAGTATGCAGATATGTCCGTGTTTTGGAACTCCGTGTCGATGCATACATACACACCTAACGTCGGATTACACATGTGTGCTGGTGTGCGTAACAGTGTGCCATGCCCATCTACACACAGACACATGTTGGTTGCAGGAACAGCAGAGGCATTTGACCAAACACCTACAGCAAACCTATGGGAACACATGACACACACATGACATAGCTACAGCGTGCAACGCGGGCTTTCACTTGTCAGGGGTAACATTCCGTGTACCTGGCATCAGGGGACATTTGCGGGTGTCGGTGACTGTGCCATGCCAGTGACGCATGGCCCACCAAGTCAGTACTACATGCACACATGTCAAAGGAGTGAAGGGGATGTGTGGCACATAGGGCACCATCACACGTGACATGTGTACACAGCCCATCATACTGTAATTAGCTTCACACCTCAGGAGTATGGTGCCACATCACAGCCTGACCCACCTGTGCCCGACACATGTAGTACTGCACAGACGATGCCTTGATGTCCAGCCTTGGCCATGTATGACAGCTCAATTCATTCCTGTGTGCCGCCTGTCACCACTGTCAGGTGTGAATCCCACCGTGCATACGCTCCGAGGGCGTGTGTGGGGTCCCTATCACTATGGTGGTGCTGGCGTATGCGTACGCCATAGTGATACGGACCGTACACACGCGTGTGTACGGTCCCTATCACTATGGAGGTGCTCGCGTACGTGTACGCCTTAGTAGTCCGGACCGTACACACGCGTGTGTACGGTCCCTATCACTATGGTGGTGCTGGCGTATGCGTACGCCAAAGTGATAGGGACCGTACACACGCGTGTGTACGGTCCGGACTACTGAGGCGTACATGTACGCAAGCACCCCCATAGTGCTAGGGACCGTACACACACGTGTGTACGGTCCGGACTACTAAGGCGTACACGTGTGCGAGCACCCCCATAGTGATAGGGACCGTACACACGCGTGTGTACGGTCCGATCCGGACCGTACACACGCATGTGTACGGTCCCTATCACTATGGGGGTGCTCACGTACGTGTACGCCTTAGTAGTCCGGACCGTACACACGCGTGTGTACGGTCCCTATCACTATGGGGGTGCTCACGTACCTGTACGCCTCAGTAGTTTGGACCGTACACACGCGTGTGTACGGTCCCTATCACTATGGGGGTGCTCGTGTACGTGTACGCCTTAGTAGTCCGGACCGTACACACGCGTGTGTACGGTCCCTATCACTATGGGGGTGCTCACGTACATGTACGCCTCAGTAGTCCGGACCGTACACACGCTTGTGTACAGTCCCTATCACTTTGGCGTACACATACGCCAGCACCACCATAGTGATAGGGACCGTACACACGCGTGTACGGTCCGTTGCAATGCATTTGGGGTGCCCTAGGGCAGTGGGACACACCGTACCTGTGTTGTGACATAGGATTGCCACAGGGGACACATGAGGGACAAGTATAGGGGCCTAAATGCATGCTGGTTGTCATGGAGACCAAGTTTCAGGTTTGAATTTTGCATCATGTGGCCAGCAGAAGTCGGTTGGAGACAATTTACTTTGTTGCAATGTGGTTGTTGACATTACATCATGCTCAATTTTAAGACCATGCAAAGCCTGTCACTGGGGTAGTTTTAAAATGATTGGACGACACGTAGGATGCAAATGTGACTGAGCCAATCACTCTGTACTCCTGTAAATGAAACAGGCCAGCAAGGAAGATATAAGGCAGCCAGGTCCCTTGAGAGAGCACTTGCCTGCACATCCTTGCATTCCACACCACTGCTGCTGCTTGTGATTCCTCTGGCACCATGTCCAGGTCTGTGGAGAGGGCCCAGCCATTCACCATGGAGGAGAATATGGCGTTGGTGGATGTGATCCTCCCACAGTACACCATGCTGTATGGTCGACCAGGGGAGGGGGTGAGTGCAGACTCCACTAGCTTAAACTGTGCCCCTTTTGTGACTGTGACTTCTGGCATTGTGTCCAGGTGTGACAGACATGCAGGGTTGTTCATGGTGGGTCCCAGGGGGGGGAAGGGCTCATGTCTCCCATGCAGAGCATGCTGTAGTTCCTGTGTGCACAACGCACTAGAATGGTGCTTACTGTGACGATCACTGCATGGTGCATGCCGCTTTCGGACTGCCTAATCCTCCTGGAAATGTTGTTTCTACAGTCCTGATGTGAGTCTGTGCTCCCCCCAGGGTGACAGGTGCCAGGACCCACTGATGTGTGTCTGTTCAGTGTACCTGTGGTGAGAGTGTCCAAATGATGTGGTTGTCTCCTGGACATTGGTGTGTGTGTGTGAGTCCCCTGTCATGTGGGTGTGTGCATATGTGGAGTGTTGCACCCCAGCAGCATGTGGGATGGATGCACCCTGGCCATCTGATGTGAGCAGGGAGCTGTGCGGGATGTCTGCCGTGCTGAGACAGCCCCACATCTGTGACACCCCCAGTCTAGTGGCACATGTGCAGAGTGAGGTTTGTAGCGGCAGTTGCCTATGCCTGGTGATTGTTCAGTGCCTGTGTGTGTCTGTGTACTCTGCTGAGGTAGCGTAAGTGGGCTGGGGCATGTGACTGCTTAGGGGTACTGTTCAGATTCCTGTTGTAGCTTGTGATGCACAGTGTGAGCCTGCATCATTGATTGTGTTGCACCCCTCATGCCACCTGTGTACTTTCAATGGCACCTACTGCATTCACCCATTCCCAGGAGGATGATGTCACTATGGCAAAGGTGCAATGAGTTGGCTGCATACTATGGCCAGTTCAAACATGCATAATTTGTAATATGTGTGTCTCTGTATCATTGATAAGGTGGATTGATGTATTGTCACTTTTGCATCCTCACAGGTAGGCGTCCTTGCCAAGGGGGAGATCTGGAAGCAAGCCGTCGGTGCCGTGAGGAGGACGGATGGTCGGAAGCGGCGCCTAGCCCAGGTGAGGAAATGCTGGCAGGACATCCGGTGCTGGACGGGGAGGATCGCACGGGTCCTGCTGGGGGACTCACCTGTGAGCCAGAAAAACCGTGGGCGCCGGCGTCTGACCCACATCCAGAAGCGTGTGCTGGCGGTGGTCTTCCCCGACTTGGACAGGCGCTTACTGGAGAAGCAGCAGCAGGAAGGGGGTAGGTACATGTGTGTTTGTTGTGTGTGACCAGCTTTTGGAAGAGCGCAGTTGCATGGATACACTGCCAGGGTTTAAATGTGCAGTGCATATCCTGTTCCCCAAAGTAAAGCTGTGCTGTTCTTCCTCCCTTCCCCTCCTTGCCATGTGTTCCCTGGTCTGTGTGTGGTCACTCTTGCACAAGGTCATCTAGGCTGGCAGTTACTCCAAGTGCCCAATGCTTGCAGCATCATGTGTGGGGGTGGTGTGTAACAGGTTTTTGCACGTTGCCTGTGCCCTGGCTAGTTCTGTCATTGTGGGGTCCATGTTAGTTGGCACTGATGCTGAGTCCCGACATGGGAGTGTGTGTTTCATGTGTACTGCCTTACTGCCTGCATGTCGAATGTTGTGCCCTCTGACATGATGTGCTTGAGTGTGAGATGTGCATAGTGCAGGGATGGTGGCTTGTGTTCCAGTCAGATCCATCCAGGCCCATGGAGTTGTGTGGCCACTACAGTCCCCTGGGGCACCTTTTGCTAGGTATCATGTGTGTCATCTTCAGACAATGTGGACATTCTCTGTGTCTTCAGCATAGTTTGGGCCCTGTGGCATAGTACTGTGGCCTCATTTGTATTCACGTATACTGTGCTACATGTGTCCACTGTACAGGGTGACCTAAATTAGCTGGTGCATACTCACAGGGGCCAGTGCCTGTGTGTCTTGGTACAACTGTCTGATGATGGTTGTTTGTCAGTGATATATGTGGACAGGCGCACCAGGGGTAGTTTGTGTGCGATCAGGATTAATTGCAGGCCATGTGTTTTCATCCCAGACTAAGAGGTGTAAGTACTTCCTCTGTCTCAATCACATTGTCTCAGGTGGGGGGGGGGGTTGGTGCGGGCAAGGCCTACATGTCCAAACCTGAAGTCTCCTTGCTCGGTCTGGCCAGTGTGTGATGTTTGTGTGGCCAAACACTCAAGGTGCAGCGCCCCAGTCATGTTGGCCATGGTTTTCAGTATTACCTTTGCAGCATGTCCCAAGAGTTGCTAGACATGGTTCCTGCTCATCCCTTTCTTGGCTACGCTGTGTGTCGCTGATGCTGTGCTAGATTGTCCCCAGAGCCTGGCTCCTCTGTACAATTTGATATCAAGTTATTTGCTATTGTGTCATGCTCTCCATATTTTAACAGTGGCATGGTGGGTCAACAAACTGTGTGTTGCAGGGACTACATATGTACCATGTATGGTAGATGTTACTCTTGTAGCTTTTCAGGCTATGCACTGTGACCTATGTAGAGTTGACTCATGTGACATATGTATACAGGTGTCTGATTTCTCCTGTCTCTTCACCTTGCCCACAGCATCGTCGGGGGACTACGTGGGAGACACTGGCACGGACCATGAGGAGGGAGCGAGCACCAGTGCCAGCAGTGCAGAGTTGTCTGGCACATTGAGTGGCACGGAGGCCAACGGGAGTGCAGCAGAGGACCTGTCCAGTCAAACCACCACCGACTATGATGCAGACGGGTCCGAGGCTGAGCACTCCGAGGGGGCGGAGGTTGCTCCCACAGCTGACACCAGCACTCCATCACTACCCGCCCCCTCCATTCCGATCACCGGCCTCCCACTTGCTCGTGTCCCTTCCCGCCGTGCTCGGTCACCACGTGTCTCCTTCTTGCCAGGCACCGCACCCCCTGCCCCTGTCTCCACTGCTGCCACCAATGCCGAGTCTGTGGACATCCTGCGGCACTTGCAGGTTGGTCAGACTGTGATGCTTAATGTCCTCCATGGCCACAGCCAAGTGCTCAACCAGATGGAGGCATACATGGAGGGCATTTCAGCTGCGCAGTCTGACCAACGCAACTTGCTGAGGTCCATAGACTCGACACTGACTGCAGCATTGGGTCTCCTGCAGCTCTACGTCCCCCCCTACCCCTGCAGCATCCACTCTTCCCACTCCCATGCCTGTCCAAAGCACACCCAGACGTAGCCATGCACGCACACCACCAGACACAGGCACCACACCACCAGGGAAGGCAAAGCGCACACCTCCTGGCACGCACACACAGGGTGAAGTAGGCACACCCACTGGGTCAGGGGGGAAACGGAAGACACGCAGCCAGAGTGGGAGTCCACATTCCTCACGACCACCACCCTCCAAATCCACTCCCCTCAGCTCTCCTGGCCAAGAGTCGGACACAGGGTCAGTCCTGCCCAGTCTGTCCATCAGCCCCAGTGTGGCACCACCCCGCAAGCGGTGGAGGCAGGACACTGGCTGGGGAGTTGAGTCCCCCCCTGTCCACACCCCCCCCAGTAGCGCTGCGACCCCCCTCCTTGGGGCCTGTGGTTCCTTCGGGTCCAGGGGAGGTGCTGGGCGACCTGGCAGTAGTGTGCAGCGCCATGCTCGAATCCACCTTTGGCGCTGCCCCACCCCCTGTGTTGGAGTCGTCCGTCCCTGCACCCACAACACCTCCCCTTGCCCCTCCTGTACCTGCGGTGCCTGGTCCATCCCCCCCACATGATGCCCCCCCCTGTGGATGACAAGGTAGTCTGAACTGTGCAGGCAAGCTAGGGGACACGCATCCCAATGTGTCCCCCACCTGGATTGGAACTATGGACTGCCCTATGGGCCTTGTGCATTTTGAACTCTTCGTACAATTCATTTTAGTACATTGCTGAATAAAGCTATTTTATTTTCCTTGGCACACTACTGCTTTTCTGGCATTGCTGTTGGTGGTGCTGCTCCATGATTTGTGGTGGCGATAATGTGTTAGGTGTCTGGGATATGTTGTAGTGTGGTGTTCGTGGGGTGGACCCTGTTATCTGTGTGCCATCACACGGTATTTGCTATCACACTTTGCTCATGTAAGCTGTTACTGCATGGTGACATTGTCCCAAGGTGTGTACCTTCCTCTGTGGACCCTGACATCTTCCCTGCAGGGTGTTGTGAAGACATATGTGCAGTGCTGTGTCTACATTTGCTGGGTGTGTGACGGACCCCTTCAACTTTGGCCATGCATGCTGGCCAAGGTCTCCACCTGCATCATTTGTGTCATCCTTGGGGGTCACTGTACTTGTGAGTAGAGTATATTGACAGGACTTCATGTGTACATGTTCCCTTTTCCGCACTTTGCATGTGTGTACTCCCAGCCTCGCACACATGTGTTTCGTGTTCTGCTGGGTCTTTGAGCACCTGACTGACAATTGTGGCCATTGTATCTGTGTGTACTCAACCCCTTTCTTTCCATGGGCACAGCTGGGGGGACTCTGCACACACCCCTCCTGTGTCTGGGCACTGCTGGGAGGACTCTGTACCCACCCCTCCTATGTCTGGGCACTGCTGGGAGGACTCTGCACCCACCCCTCCTATGTCTGGGCACTGCTGGGAGTGATAGGCACACTCCCCTCCTGTGTCTGGGCACTGCTGGGAGGACTCTGCACACACCCCTCCTGTGTCTGGGCACTGCTGGGAGGACTCTGCACATACCCCTCCTATGTCTGGGCACTGCTGGGAGGACTCTGCACACACCCCTCCTATGTCTGGGCACTGCTGGGAGGACTCTGCACCCACCCCTCCTATGTCTGGGCACTGCTGGGAGTGATAGGCACACACCCCTCCTGTGTCTGGGCACTGCTGGGAGGACTCTGCACCCACCCCTCCTATGTCTGGGCACTGCTGGGAGTGATAGGCACACACCCCTCCTGTGTCTGGGCACTGCTGGGAGGACTCTGCACACACCCCTCCTGTGTCTGGGCACTGCTGGGAGTGATAGGCACCCACCCCTCCTATGTCTGGGCACTGCTGGGAGGACTCTGCACCCACCCCTCCTATGTCTGGGCACTGCTGGGCGGACTCTGCACACACCCCTCCTATGTCTGGGCACTGCTGGGAGGACTCTGCACCCACCCCTCCTATGTCTGGGCACTGCTGGGAGTGATAGGCACACACCCCTCCTGTGTCTGGGCACTGCTGGGAGGACTCTGCACCCACCCCTCCTATGTCTGGGCACTGCTGGGAGTGATAGGCACACACCCCTCCTGTGTCTGGGCACTGCTGGGAGGACTCTGCACACACCCCTCCTGTGTCTGGGCACTGCTGGGAGGACTCTGCATCCACCCCTCCTATATCTGGGCACTGCTGGGAGGACTCTGCACACACCCCTCCTGTGTCTGGACACTGCTGGGAGTGATAGGCACACACCCCTCCTGTGTCTGGGCACTGCTGGGAGGACACTGCACACACCCCTCCTGTGTCTGGGCACTGCTGAGAGGACTCTGCACACACCCCTCCTGTGTCTGGGCACTGCTGGGAGTGATAGGCACCCACCCCTCCTATGTCTGGGCACTGCTGGGAGGACTCTGCACACACCCCTCCTATGTCTGGGCACTGCTGGGAGGACTCTGCACACACCCCTCCTATGTCTGGGCACTGCTGGGAGGACTCTGCACACACCCCTCCTCTGTCTGGGCACTGCTGGGAGGACTCTGCACCCACCCCTCCTATGTCTGGGCACTGCTGGGAGTGATAGGCACACACCCCTCCTGTGTCTGGGCACTGCTGGGAGGACTTTGCACACACCTCTCCTATGTCTGGGCATGTACAGTCCATACATACACTGGTGGTGTGTGGGTACGCTCCATTCATACACGGGTGTGGGTATGCTCCGTACATACACAGGTGGGGTGGGGGTACGGTCCGTACATGCACGGGTGGGGAGTTGGTCCGCTGCATGCATACACGGGTGGGGGTACGCTCCATTCATACACGGGTGTGGGTACGGTCCGTACATACACTGGTGGGGTGGGGGTACGCTCCATTCATACACGGGTGTGCGTACGCTCCGTACATACACGGGTGGGGTGGGGGTACGCTCCATTCATACACGGGTGGGGGTACGCTCCGTACATTCCTGTACCCACGGTTTGCTGGCCAGGGTATGTACCGTCCCCAGGCCTTGAGAGCGTGGGTACGGGCCGTTCCACACCCACCACTACATCACCCCAACAATGGCGGTACGGCCCGTACCCACGTAATAAAGGCCTGGGTACAGGCCATACCAGCATTGTTGGGGTGATGTGGGGGTACGCGTGGTACGACTCGTACCAACCCTCTGAGGGCCTGGGTACGGTGCCGACCCCCAATGGGGTGCCGTAGGGGTACGCACCGTCCCCAGCCCTTCAGAGCGTGGGTACGGGTCGTACCACGCGTACCCCCACATCACCCCAACAATGCTGGTACGGCCCGTCCCCAGGCCTTTATTACGTGGGTACGGGCCGTACCGCCATTGTTGGGGTGACGTAGTGGTGGGCGTGGTACGGCCCGTACCCACGCTCTTAAGGCCTGGGTACGGTACGTACCGGTATTGTTGTGTTGCCGGTTCGCGTCAACATCCACTTCCGTTGTGGCGGACGCGTGCGTTGCTGGACACGCCCCCACCCCCTCGAGGTGACCAGGTCCTGCAGGTCAGGTATGTCCAGGGCATGTGTGATTTGTGACTTGTGTGGGGTTATGTGTCCTGCCCCTGCGGTGTCTGCGTCGGTGCCTGTAGAGCAGGTGGACTGCTATGAGGGCTGGGATGACACGTAGGTTCGGGTCCATGGCTGTCCGTCGCGTACAGGTGCTCCTTGTGCGCGTCGTCCTGGTTTCCCGGCAGTTTTTGGCAGCCGGAAAATATAATCCGTGCGGGGTGACATCGGTGCGGATCGTACTTCCTGGTTCGTGAACCGCAGCCTGAATGCGTCCCGACGTCACGTCGGAGCATTCCCGGATCACATTCGTATGTATATTTTCGTCGGTCGGTGTTTGGTACGATTCGTACGGAAATGGTGTTTCCATACGAATCGTACTTGCATGTTTGTAATGTTTATTTCCCGGGTACGAGTCGGACGGAGAAAACGCTCCGACCGACGGTTCGTACCCGGTTTCTCCAGGATCCGAATTGGCACCCTAGTTGGAGACGTAATGCTCCTGAGAAATAAAACCAGAGTTTCACAATTAACCTGAATGCTATTTCATTCACGCACTTTCATATGGAAAATGTAGTACAATCACACAGAATTCTGTCTTTCCCGAGAACAGCGAACAGTCTGTCCTACTACAGAATTATGACATTCATTAATAAAGTAGCAGTTCCCTCTACTTTATCCTTCTAACAAGCTTAGGGAACACCTATTACCTTTCCAGTGATAAGCGTAATCAGAGTGCCTTTTGGACTCCTGGTACCTAAGACCAAAATTTCATAGGTGACCTTTGCTACCATACACTTATCTCATACAGAAAATGTCCCTAATGGCAACACACGACGATGTTACCGAATCGAACCCAGACAATGCGTCGTGCAACTCCAATCGTCACACATTTCCCTGTGTACCTACAGGGCAACAACAATTCCGTCTTTCCCGAGAGCAGCGCTTACCTCTGCTCTACTACGGAACCGTTACAAACTTTCTACATCCCAGAAGCCGTCAAACAACATAAAACTCGACGTGGCTCAACATAGAGTGTTAATACATAAACCAATACTGATCAATAATCAATAAGCAATTTACAAGCAATAATCACCAAACCAAAACAATATAACCATCATCTTGTTACCAGAAAAACTGATGCAGCGCCGAAACCCTGGTAACGGGGAAACCCGTACCGGTATCCTCCCCTGCGTCGCAGACCCAACGTCACACTAACTCATTCACACATGCAGTCATTGGTGGGGCCCATAACACCAACACTCACACTAACCATTCACCGATCTGCTCGCAGTTGGAGGGATGAGCGGTTCGAGCGCTCAACATGTGGGGGAAACACCTTATAACCTATAGGGAAAGAAACATTAATTTAAAAATGATACATCAATACTCCTTCCTACCTACAGATCTTAATCCTGATCATCAAGGCACTCCTCCCACGTGGTCAATGGACCAAATAGTTGGATTGGTTGATGGTTAACTAGAACCAGCTGAAAGACATTTCAAGATTCAGATCTTATCCTTCTTAATAAACCACAAACTCAATTCTTATTAATCAATATCTGTTTATCTAAAATTTCTTTTTGAAAGGATAGGTTTGCATTTTGAAAGTTTATATCAAATTTCAAGTAAATCGCAGAAAATCATATTTACCTAATCTGGCTATCTGAAGTCCTCTAAATCTTTAGGTCGGCATACTCGGATTTGTCGTCATTCATCTAAAGTTCAACGTTCTTTGCTCAGCACGCTACAGTCTCAAAGAATAGGTAAAGACCAGAGACGTGCAAGCATCTGTCAGTGCCCATAAAATTAGGAAATGTTCGCAGTCATCAGGTAATTGGGCAGAATCCGGACCATCTAGGATTCAGGAAACGCAGCAGTCACCCTAAGTAGTAGAGTTCGCATAGCGTCACCGTCATCGTCGTTGTCATCGGAAAGAATGATTGCGATAAGCAGCCTCTCTATTCTACTGTGAATTTTTATAATAAAATCAAAGCAAGAAGATACATTTCGTTATTTTAATACGGTCATGATTGGTTGGTTGGGATCATCCGATAGAGTCTTTTTGGGGCTTTGGTACAGTTCAAGGGGTGATGTCATGAGTACGTTTAATATCGGTCCATTCTAGTTTGCTGTGTAAGACTATTGTCTTTCGTCTTGGCCGCCTTCCCACGGTGTCCTTGCTTTGGAACACTAAAATCAGGGTTCATGACGAGGTTTTGGAAGACTTTGTCGCTCCTGCACACTTCACTCCATGCCTCATGGGACAGTGGCCACTTCGTCATGTCACGTCGGCGGCCATTTTGGAATTTAGGCCCAAACAACAACTTAAGCAAAACAAACACAAAAGAGTAATTAATGCATAGAAATAATAAATCTAATGTTAACCCCTTACTAATCCCTCTATGTGCTTGTATTTATCTAGTGTATAGCAACATTTAAAGCATTTATATTCACCCTTTTGGTCCTCCTCTCGAGCAACATTACAAAGACATCTCAAAAGCAACATATATCATGCATTATTCTATTTATTACATATACTACTGTTAGTATGCGTACGGATTTTAGTCATAAAGGTTATTTAGTCATGCAATATGCAATCCCACGTGTAATTTGGATATTAGTAATGTTGGTTTAATTATTCATGCAAACTCATTTAATAATATTATAATTAATAGATTATTCGATTAGTATTTTCATGCAGAATGGGGGAGGTATATCACATTATGTACTACCCGCTCCATCAGTACCACCAAGGACATGTATTAATTGTCAACCCAAAAATATGTCTGTGGTCCAGCTGGGCCTGGGCTTCCGGAAGTGTTATGAAAGCCACGCTCGTGCTAAGATGAGGTTCTCTCCTATGCAAGTTTCTAGCCCAAACGCAGTTGGTGCACGTCATTATCTAAATCTATATTAAGCAAGATGAGGTACTTCATAAACTTGCTATATTTTACTTCATGAAGAAACTAAAAAAAAATAAGGAAAGGGATTTTGGGTTAATCAATCACATTGATTCCTGGCACATGCATGGAGATCCGACAGTGCTGTTTTACCCTGAGAAGCTAGAATATAATGAGGATTCTTGTTGGTATGGAAGGCGCAAGATTCATTGAGTTTGCACGTAGTGAATTGTGCAAAGTAATCAAGCAGAAACAAAGTAGTCTGTCAATCAAAGAGGTACAAGGCTTAAATGAGGTCATATTCCCAAGAAACAATATAATACAGTCAGTTCAGGAAATGAAACATAAGCGTGATTTATTTTTTTAAACTTGCAAATACTAACTAAGGGTTTTTAACCAACTGTAAAATTGAAAAGGAACTTCATACAGATTTCTTGAACTAATATGTTGTTGTCCTAAACCAAAGTTTAATAGGAAAAGTTAAATAGCCTTCTGCTCATTCGTTTAGTTTTGTGCAGATACATCTTAGACAATTGATATAAGATAATGGGCCATATGTAGGTACCTAAATACCGGTCGGCAACGGCCGAAAATCGGTAAATATCCCGTTACCGATCGGTATTTAGGCAATTGAGATGTAGGTGGCTGGATTTCAGGATTCGGTAATTTACCGAATCGGCATTTTAAGAAATCGGTAAAATACCGATTCGGTAAATTACCAAATCCTGAAATCCTATGTAGGGGGCACTCAAGTGAGTGCGTTTTTGGTTTCTGGATTCGTTATTTACCACCAACTACAAGTTGATGGTAAATAACGAATACCTTTTAAAAAGCAATTTTGTGCTTTTTGAAAAGTGCCATGTGGCAGACATACATGCCCTTAGGGCATGTATGTGCGCCACATGTGCACACATGCACGATTCAGGGGTGCAACAGGGTGTCAATGTGACACCCTGCCACCCATGAAAATGCTCCCCCTATTACCGATTCGGTATTTACCTCGACAGTTCTCTGCCCTCCGGGCTTCAGATCAGCATACCATTCCGCCTTCACCAAAAACAAAGTTCGACCGACGCGTTTCAGGGTTAGACACCCCTTCCTCATGGGCTTGCAGGCTTGCAGGGAATGATGCTCGAACGTCACACCAATGTTGCTGGGACTTGTAGTCCATGATGCTTTTCAATTATAAACTCGACCTTACTATAAGGATTATAATTGAAAAGCATCACGGACTACAAGTCCCAGCAACATTGGTGTGACGTTGCACTCAGCATACGCCCACTAGGGGGGCGTGTTAATAATAAAAACCGGAAATGCAAGCAAAATTGTTTTCGAGCATCATTCCCTGCAAGCCCATGAGGAAGGGGTGTCTAACCCTGAAACGCGTCGGGCGAACTTTGTTTTTGGTGAAGGCGGAATGGTATGCTGATCTGAAGCCCGGAGGGCAGAGAACTGTCGAGTGCCTTTCAAGATGCTTAGGGCACTTTGTTTGATAAAATGTTGTTCACGGCGGCCCGGCCGTGTGGGAGGTACCATCATTTGCTGGATGAAGGAAGTTTCGCCAGCAGACGAGGCTTGAGTTCCTAAACCCTTGGGAACTGTTCGGCACAGGACTCTACTTGCAACAGCATACCTGACCGCGTCACAGCCTACTTAAGGATTTAAAGAATTAAGCATCACTATGGAATGAAAACTCGACCTTACTATAAGGATTATAATTGAAAAGCATCACGGACTACAAGTCCCAGCAACATTGGTGTGACGTTGCACTCAGCATACGCCCACTAGGGGGGCTTGTTAATAATAAAAACCGGAAATGCAAGCAAAATTGTTTTCGAGCATCATTCCCTGCAAGCCCATGAGGAAGGGGTGTCTAACCCTGAAACGCGTCGGGCGAACTTTGTTTTTGGTGAAGGCGGAATGGTATGCTGATCTGAAGCCCGGAGGGCAGAGAACTGTCGAGTGCCTTTCAAGATGCTTAGGGCACTTTGTTTGATATAATATATATATATATATATATATATATATATATAAATTCACTTAAAAAACCATAGGTTTCACACATGTTATAGTTAGGTGGATATTTCACTCGTAAAAAACCAATGAAATTCCCCCGTTATAGTTAGTTCAGATAACTATAACTCGCGCGCCCGCAATGCACTGCTGATGACATCACATATTACATCACTCATGACATGGTCAGTGACATCACTCATGACATCACTCATGACATCATCCTTGTGATAGAGTGGCGGTCGCGCGAGTTATAGTTATCTGAAATAACTATAACAGGGGAATTTCATTGGTTTTTTACGAGTGAAATATCCACCTAACTATAACATGTGGGAAACCTATGGTTTTTTAAGTGAATTTGCAAGGTTTTTTAAATGCTAATTCCTAACTATAACGTGTATGAAACCTATGGTTTTTTCAGTGAATTTGTACGGTTTTTTAAATGCTAAGTTATGTATGTATTATTATTTTTTTATATATTTATTTTACAATAAACTACGTATTAAATTATTATTATTTTTTTTTTTTTGGTTTTACACCGTGCGCGCACCCCCGCGATTTTTTTAAAAAAAAATTGTAATTTTTTTTCTGCCTTCGGGGTCCTTCAGGGACCCCCTGACAAAGGCTAGGGGGTCAGGAACTCTCTACCCTGCCCCCTTTTCACATTCGCCACCTTCCTTTTTCACTCTCGCACTGAAAACAAACAAAATGGCGGCCGACACTTCCTGATTTCGACCGATTCGATTCGTGCGAGCACGTTAGGGTGCTCGCACGGTGCGCGCACGGTGCGCGCACGGTGCGCGCTTATAGATATTTATATGCTTTTAAATGCTATTTTCTCAGGAACTACTGAACAGATTGACACCAGACCTGCAAAAGGCACTTCCCTGACCTGAGGACTACCTCTCTGCCAAATTTCAAGTAATTCTGTACAGCTGCTCGGGCTGTACCTTCGACTAAAAGTCCTATGGGAAAATGCATGGGGAAAACGCATTTTGGGACCTCCCTTTTTTCTCGGTCCCCACTTGACGAATCGCCCCGAGACTTTCAGGGTAGGAGCTGAGCGGAGCGCCCCATTAGTTTTGAAAATTTCGTGAGGATTCGTCAACCGGCGCCAAAGTTATTCAAAATAGAATTTTCAGATTTCCTATGGAAACACGGTCCTAACTATAACTATCTACTGGCGACCGCCAGTAGATAATATATATATTTTTTTTTAGCTCATGTTTGTCCCAATCTTGCGAGATGCACTCGAGCTCGATCACGGGCCTCAAGCTGCAGCCCTGCTCAGTGGTAGAAACGCTGGCTTGCCGTCTCTTTTCGCAGCCGCTACACCCACGCCTGACAAAACGCGTCAGGCGTGAATCGACAGGCATGCTGTAAACTGGATCCGCCCGCTGATCTGGCTTTTATCTCATGAAGGTTGCTGCAGTGGATGTCAGATTGAGTCTCCACAGGTGGGAACCTTGGAGCTTTGATTTTTACGCGGCCTCCCAGCCGCGGGAGATGCACCACCTGGAAATATGGGGTCACGGAGCTCCGAATCATGGAGTCTCAATGTGGAGGCATCCATAGAGGATTGACAAGCCGGATGTGCGAGTGGAGGCCCATTGGTGGGCTTGAAACGTCTCAGACAGCGGCACACAACTGAGGCACACACTAAAAGACCCACAAGCCAACACGGACTCATTCGAGTCGCCCATTGGAGGGCTCATATTTTTAAGTGGGAGGTGTGGCCTCTATGCCAAAATGACTGTCGCACCTCTGAAGAGTGCAATGAGCACGAAACGCATCAGATGTGAATCGACAGGCATGCTGTAAACTGGATCCGCCCGCCGGTCCGGCTTTTACCTCATGAAGGTTGCTGCAGTGGATGTCAGAGTGCGTCTCCACAGGTGGGCACCTTGGAGCTTCGATACATATATATATGTATGTATATATATTTTTTTTCAAGGCACATATATGTGCAGTTAAGTAGATTAAATCTGTAGTTAGCTATGTATATTTACATTCATGATGTTTTTGTAGTCGTTTTTCGTGCTGCAATATGTTTGTAACAAGATATTCAGGACTCAATATTCCGGTGGTATAGCTGGATATACCGTCGTACACACACACATTTTACCCATAATATGAACTACCACGGTATTGAGAATTTAAGTATATTTAGTTAAGTATAGATTTACTGTTCTTAAATCCACATCTATGTACCTTTTAGATATAAACATTGTCAAGGTATGTAGATGTGGAGCTTAGTATATGCTTATATATTTTACTTCATGATTTTGTGGAAGTCAGTATTGTGGATAAGATACTTTGCAGGATGATATACAACTTGATATTGTAGTAGCACACTATATGAGAACCTGTGAACTAGAACCACATATTTCTTTGGGGTAATTGTTTTGGGGAAGAGTATGTGAAAACAAATGAAAGTAGACAGTTGTATGTCTCAAACAGGTCGCATTTATAAATCTTTTATTGAACTCTTTTGGTGTCTAGGGGCAATGTTGATTCAGGGCAGATTGAAATGAACTGCCTATTGGTCAGTCTAAAGATGAGGCATTTACTGTGTTTGATGCTTGAAAGCCCAAAACTAAGGCTAGATCAGAGATTATTTTAAGACGCCTCCAATGTGGGATGCCTTACTGAACTACTGGTACCCTAATTAGTCAAATACAAGGAGGACATTTTGAGGAGTTGTATTACAAATGTCAACAGATCACAAACACCTCGGACCTTTCTATAGGCAGTGGTAGGTTTTTAATTTGCAGATTAATTACTGTTAAAAACGTTCGATAATACATAATGAAGATCTTCTTTAAAGATGGAAATTGCAGGAGAGAATGTTAGTTGCAGTTGAGTACTTCGATGCATTCATGAGCTATCTACATCACTTTTGCTCATAACCATTGCTAGTCAGAACTTTCCTAGGTATCTGAATGGTTTCATCACATCCATGTATTGTATTGCATTATTTAGCATTTTATTGAAATGTTGCTTAGGAGCATTACAATTCTTCTGAACAGCTGCAAAGAATATTATTGTATATGGTAATGTATGCCAGAGAAAGACCGTAGGGGTGTGGGAGCTTGTAGCCAAAAGAGTTTTAATTAGGATGGAATTACCTAAGAACGCCACTTGAATTACGCAAGAAGAGTAATTCTGCATTGAGCATTATTTGTCAGTAAAGAAATGCCCCTCGAGTCCAAAATGGACAAAAGGATGCATTTTGTACTAAGAAATAGTGCTAAATGCAACAGAATATGAACAGCAAACGCATGCAGCGACTCGCGCTTGCTAAATATGCTCTTGGGGCGGATTTTCTTAAATTTATTACCGGCATTTAGTGCTCACGTCTTGAGCAAAATGCCCCCCTGCGTCCATTTTACATTTTGCACTATGAAACCGTGCTAAATGCAGTAGAACATGAAAAAGGAGTACAACCAGCTGCTCACACTCACTAAAGTTTCTCTTGAGGTAGGATTTTTCCTCCTAAATTACTCTTGGTTATGCAAGGAGGAATGATGCATAATCTGTGTCAAAGAGTAATGTGGAATTACCGAAATTATTCTGATTACTCCAATGTCATTGAAAATCTGCCTAGGCCTAGCTTGTATGGGTTGCCTGTGTTTGAGGAGTGCTAAATCTTTGATTCCCCTTTGAGGTTCCATCAATCATGTGTGTGCAAGTGAGATTTATTGTCTTTTTATTGCATATTTGATGGTTAAAGTGATAGGGTGTGTTTGTTGTTCGAAGCACTGAAGAAATAAATGGCCCAATTACGACTTTGGCTGTGCGGCGCCAGGTCCGCTCTGCCGCAGCAACTCCAATGCCGTGGTCAGACCGCCTGTCAGATTAGGAGTGTCCTCCAGTCTGGCTGGCTGGTTTTTGGCATTCCCACAACAGTGCCTCTAAAAATGGGCACTGCAATGGGAGCGCCAAAAACAGTTCCAGCACGGGATGGACTGAAAAATCCATGCCGTGTAGGAACTGGGACGAATGCACACAGGGGCACATGTTGCTCCCCCCTGTCTTCATCCCCATGTGAAGGAGGCACAGGAGGCCCTGCAGAGCCCCCTTTTTCTATTCTCCACCACAGTGTTCATGGAGGAGGAAGGGCCAAGATGGTAAAAATAGCAATTCTATGTTCCCCTACTTACACCTACCTTGATGGTATAGGTGTAGTTGATACTGTGGAGTGGATATTTCTGGAGACTGAGATTTTCAGACAGAATATTGCGACAAACAATCGTAGGGGACTAAGGACTTGAGAGAATATATAGACCAAGAAATAGAAATCAACTGAGTTCTGGTTCTCTCTCTACAATTAACTCCATCCTCATCTCTAGACTGATTTAGCAAGATCTTTGTAAGTGAATGTTAATGACTCAGCAACGGTTTTTGCTACTTTGACATGGGTCTTTTATCTTTGATCAAGGCAGATCGTCATGGCTAAAAATGAGCATATTTTTTTAAAAAGCCAGCGGGGATCTAAAAGCTGGAGTGATTACATTTTTGAAATCGTTATTCACCTGTACACACCTTAATTTTCCAAGGCAATTTGACTGCATTGTATGGTGAATGTCTTGACCTTGAATAGAAATTCCATTGTTGTTACAGTACGAATTTCCATAAGGACTAAATGAGTATTTTAAATGAAAAAGTGGAGATTGTCACGCAAAGTCCTCAACAGGAATCTCTGTTGTATTCATAAGGTAATGGAAAGAAAATAAATTGTGTCTGACAGACTCCACATTCCTTGTCTGATATTAAAGTCAATAGCACATGACTAGATGTCATAAAATGTTCCTGCCTTACATAGGCAGTAGTCTTTTCAATACAATCAATGGGTTTTATTGACTCAAACAGAATGAGAGAAGCTATTGATGATCTTGGTATCACATTTACGTCGGACCAGTTGCTGCTTCACACACCTCACCATCTACTAAGAACAAAGATCCTTTTATCTCACTAATGAAGTCGTGTCCACCTGCAGTGGGAATACTAAATACATCCAACATTTCTACTGCAAGAATAAAATATGAAATCAAATGTAAACTGAAATATGAGCTTGAATCCAAATACATCTGAGGCCCACAAGTTAGCATGTGCACGGCGGGCTACATTATGTGCACTTCCCTACACACAAAAAAATTGAATTGTTCAACATGTATTTTAGTTATTACTACAGTAGTAACATGATAATACATTAGCAAACATCTCCTTGTACCAATTATTATGAACACATTAGCAAATATTTCTCATGAAATATTAATACGTAAGTACCACATTTGTATCAATTACAACTCTAAACATGCATGTGCTTTATTAGTTTGGGAGGATATTTAAATATACAATACCCCACTGTCATTTTGACAGTCACACAGAGTATATGCGAGTGGGGAGTACACGTGATTATAATGCACTCCTAACACATCTCTTGGGTGGAGTCATTTTTACACTACTCCAACAGTCTATGATGAACTCACAGAACATGCAGGCATACATATTCACAAAACATCTCTTTTGTGTCGTGGAGGACCTCAAGTAAGCCACAAATGCTAGGCCCTCACTGATCATCTACATGTTGGGATCCTGTCTTATTGTTATTTATTCAAAGATTTACTTCACCAAGTTGACTTTGAGAAATGGACTATGCAGTTATTTGTAAGGCTCCACTCAAGTGTGGCAGGTATTTAATTCTGCAAGATGGTTACAATAGGGCCTGTCATCTGAATGAGGCATGGAAACGTAAACATATACACCCGCCCACCTACACTACATAAGCGTTTGATGTATGTGTCAGAAAAAAATTACAATGGGACACAGAAGACTTCAGTCTTATTTGCTCCATCCTGTACCCCATTTCAGATAAGAAAGGTAATGGCAAGGCCTGGGGAGTGAGTATGTAAGAGCACCCCTTCATATTAAGAGAAGTACCTGGAAATACGCTGTCTATCTTCATTTATCTGCTACAAAGTGGGAAACTTGTACATTTCTTACATGTATGTATTCAACTTAATTGTCTCAAATTGCCCACATGCAGAGCCAGTGCTTACAGGCATTTTCAGGTGTTCTAAATATATGTGTGGGTCTGCTTGTGTGTGTGCGTGTGTATGCTTGGATTAGAAATGATTTGGGGATTATATATGTATATGGTACCCACACGAAATACATGACTGGTAGTTTGTGGATTAGCCAAAACCTATCTTTCACTGTCCTGATCTATAATTGAATATCCTTTATTAGGAGTGGTACACTCTTGTACGCAAATTAACTGTCCACATAGCTGCTCTCCATTTTAAGGCTCACTTGAGTTTGACAAAGTGAATCAGACTCCACTAGGGCAGAATTTTAATTCTTGTGAGGTACCCACTCTTAAGTGGTCATGTCACGCTTATACACACATTTACAGATCAGTCTGATGGGGTATTTGCCAGAAGTAGCAGCCCCACTCATTAGGTGACATACTGTACTGCTATCATATTACTCAAAAGGATTTCTGCATACCAGTTCGATCCTAAGAAAAGCTTTGATTACCCTATAAAACCTTTACATTTATTCGATATGAGTGTGTGAGCCTAATACACAAGAGACAAAATAAAAACATATTAGACAATTCATTCAGGCCTGGGGAGTGCATATGGTCTCATTCATTTTTAGGTCTCGCCTGAAACAGAGCATTTTATGTCTATTCTGAGACATTTTTTTCCATACAAGAGGCTTAGAGTCCGCCCATTACTTACCATTGGTTGGCTTCATCAGCACTCTTATTTCCTTGTCAGTGCATACCGGTTTCATCTTCTCTTTGTGTGTTTGTCCCTTCCATAGAGCACCGGCCAAGTACTGCTTCCTGTTGGTGGCCAGTATCCCTACACTGGTCACACACTTCCGAAGGTACTATTTTAAAATTTAAGTTGTAGAGCTCCATAAGAATGCATGTGTTTGAAGGCTGTCTCCCCTCCTCCTCATCCCGCTCCGCATCGTCATTTTCACATCCCCCCGCATTGTTGCCCTGTCATAATTGCTTGCCCAGTCCCACTCCCCATCCCACAATATTGCTTGAGCCGATCCCCCACCCATCTTCCTGTTGTTGCTTCCGCCATCCACCTCCCCTCACCCTCATTGCCTGCTGCATAATCCTGCCCCTTACCCCGTCATTGCTTGTCCCCGTGAAGTAAGTACAAATCACAGGCCCCATAAGGGCTAAGGGACCCCAGCAATGGTACATCTTAGTACTTATAGACTACTACTCGAACTGGGTCACACACAAGTTCGTGACCAACATCAACACCAGATCATTGATTGAATTCTTGAACGATGTGTTTTCAAAGGAGGGCATCCCCTCCACCTTAGTCACTGACAATGGGGTCCAATTGGTATCGGAAGAGATGAAGGAATACCTGAAAGACATGTCTATAACACACATACGCACCCCTTTGTACTGCCCTAAAGCAAACGGAAAAGTGGAGAGGGCTAACAGGATGTTGAAAGAGTGTATACAACTAGCTGTGAAAGTGGGGAATCCTGTAGAGGGGGCTTTGAGAGACATGCTTTGGGCCTACCACACCACGCCTAGCCTCTCCACAGGTCACACGCCTTTTGAACTATTGAGGGGGAGAAGGGCGGGTTCCAAACTATCCCCCAACTGGATGATCCCCAAGAATCCGGTGGTGGTGGATCGAGAGGAAATAAGCAGGAGAATTGATGCCAGACAAGAGAGGTATAAAGGGTGGTACGACAGAAAGTGGGGGGTGCAGGAAAGATCTTTCAGAGAAGGACAAAGGGTGGTGATAAGGAGACCAACGAACATTGGGGGCAAGGAGGAGAAGTACTATGAACCTGGGAAAATAAGAGAGGTCAAAAGAAATGTGGTCATCATGGAGGATGGGAAAAAATGGAGCATGGACAGGGTGGCCAAGGGTCCCAGGGAAAGAGACCAAGCAGGAGACCCCGTCCCTTTGACACCCTACCCACATTATTGCTTGCCCCTTACCACCTTCTGCACCACTAGAAAAATAAAGCATTATCATGTAGCTAGCACTGGTCGCATCATATCAATTGTTACCTATGCATTGGCAAAGCCAATAGGGTCTCATAAGCGAGATCAAATGGCTTTATCAATGTTTTTTCCATACTGTACAACAACTTAGCTGTTGTGCTATATGTTTGAAAGTGAAAAAAGTGCTATAACATGGCCAGTGCTGACCGTGTCATAGTGCTTTTTTTTACGTTCAGCTGTGATGCACTGCAGCCACTCTGCTGTACAAGAAGGCTAAACAAATATTGCAAAGCCCTCCTGTAGGTGAGACCTACTGGCTTTGGCAATGATTGTTGAATTATATTTCTTCAATCTAATTGTAAAATGAGGGAAAGCCAACCACCATTTTTACATTTTCACATTCGGCAGCATACAGAATCTGCTGTACTTCTAGTCCAGTTGTAATACGTGGAGGCCTCTGCCAATCCCAAATGTATTTGTGTCCTTCCTTACTAAGGGGCCTGTTAGGATGGCGGGCGACCTTGCAGTGTTGGGACTGGCCGCCAGACATGCGGCGGTCACGCACCACGAATTAGGAGGTGACCGCCACCCTGGCGGTCGCATTCAGCATTTTAACATTGCGGCGGGTGCTGCTTGCAGCAGCACCCACCACAATGTCAAAATTCGATGCCTGGCATTTCCGTGCACCAAGTGGCAGGCACCACGCAGTGCCTGCCACTTGGTGCAGGGAACTCATGGTACCCCCAAATGCAATCCCGCAAGCCTTTCCATGGTGGCATCGCTGCAATGGAAAGGCCTGTTCGCAAGCCACATTATAATATGGCTGGCTGTGTCTACTAGGCACCGCCACCATGTTGCTGCCAGGCCGGCAATTGGAACGATTGCCAAGCGGCGGAAAAGCAACGGATGGACTTTGCGTCTGCCGGGATACCCCCGCCATCATAATATGGCGGTGGTATTTCACGTTACGATGGTGTAACGCTCACCACCGCCGGCTCGGCTGTGGAGATCGTTACGCCATCGTAATGAGCCCCTAATTTCTTAATTGCATTATATCTTTAAAACCAAAAGTCTCCAGATTGGAGTCCAAAAATTATGTTAATTTTCTTTTTTATTTTGTATTGCTGTATTTTGTTTTGTATTTTTTTCTTCTTGCAGTGTTGGTCAGAATCTTGAAAGCTGTCTGTGACCCACACAGCTTGTTCTTTGAATTTAAGTGTTCTGCACCTACCTGGAACTATCCGGTGATTAACCTGTCAAATTTAACCATGCTACCCTCGACACTGAGTCACAGAAGTCATATTACTTCTTCCTTTGGCACTGTCTGCAACCATAAGTTTTATCCTCGTCACCTGAGTTCCATATTTACCCACCTCCTCCTCATATTTATTTTTTTAATTTGGAAAAATGTCCACGATAGGTTGCACATATTCGACTACAATTCTTGGACCTGTATGTTCTACCCTTTGAACCCTAATGAAAGTTATAACCTTGATTTTATCTTTACTCTTGCGTAATGCAGAATGCCAAAGGTTAGTACAGTTCCTGCATGCCATGGGGTAATGCTCAGGTCCTTGATTGTCTCATGCAATCCACCAGCAATTCTTAAACACATGCTGGGAGTTTGGACGTACTGATTGATCTGCAAACACCAACTGCTGCTTTACTCTCAGCACACAACATCTCAGAAATACGTGCACTACAAAATCAGTTAGATTGACGCGCAACAATTTCCACACTACTGGTTACATGATCCAAACTAGGGGCCCCATTTACAAGGCCCTAGCGGCACTTTTGTGCTGCCGGAGAGTCATTTTGTTGACGTTCTGGTGGCGCAATGTGCCATACCATATTTACAAGGATCCCCAAAGCCACTTTACGTAGCTTTTCATGGCCTTGCACACATGTGCTCTTTTCACGCGGAATAGTGCGTGAAAGGGGCGTTCCATCGGTGTTGCTGTGGGTGTTCCCATGCATCACCCATGGATCTGAAGCATTCCCAGATTAAGGAGGGATCGTAAACCTGGGAATGTGGCAGATTTCGTCACCTCCCCAGGGGAGGTTATATCAGTGGTGCAACGAGGAGAAATACTTTCATTTCTCCTAGTTTTTCCTCTTTCTATATGTGCTGCATTCTGCAGCATGCATAGAAAGAGAAAAATGCCATCAATGCACAAAAACAATCATCCCGCAACGCAGGCACACTTGCAACATGACGCAAGGTTGTCTGCATTGGCGCATGGCTGCTGTTTGTGCACTGGCGCAATGGAGAAGGACAGGAATGTGCTGTATCTTGTAGATGCAGTGCATTTCTGCCCTTCTTGTGTGTCAAACGTTTATAAATGAGGATCTATGTTTGCAGAACAGTGTTTGCATCTGTAATGAGACTAACAAAGTTAGCAAACGTGGTTGAACTATTACACTTCCTGGCTTAGGTGAAAAAACACAGAGTATTCCCAACTCTATCAATATTTCTTCTGACCCTTAGGGGTATTTTATGTTAGATTTAATTTGCATAAGTAGTTTTCTCTGGTGCAGCAGTACTTGCTATGTTACCTACAGGTATTGCTGAGATTAAAACAGTTAGTGCACACCTTGCTTTTGTTTGCAGTGTAATACTGTAAGAAGTCTGGACTCCATAATTCTGGAATCAATTCTCAAAATAATTTTTCATTTTCCCCAGGTGTTTCACCATGCAAATATGGGGTTTTAACTAAGGTTGTGCAGAGATTTTTCCTGTCTGAGAAGTTTCTGATTTTTGCCCATTTGCACTGCATGACAGTTCTCACCAGAAGATAGTTTTCATTCTAATTGAATTTAGTCATACTGGACAATGTATGTACAATTTGTCTTTGCAAGTTTGCTTTTTGAAAAGCATTTCAATGCACATTGGCAATTGGTTGCAGAATTTGTCTCATATGCAAACTGTTATGCAAACTTTTTTATGGATCTTTTTTAACCCCTCCCCTGCTCATGACGGAGCCATTCCGTCATGAGCCACGGTTGCCGTGTGATCATGACGGAGTGGTTCCGCCATGCCGCGACCGTTGGCGGCCGCTCCGCCCACGCGGCGTTGTTTCCCCACCTGTGCGGGGGGACAATGCAACTGGGCGGAGTCATGACGGAACCACTCCATCATGAGCACAGCTCAACCGTGGCTCATGACGGAGTGGCTCCGTCATGAGCACAGCGCCACCGCGCTGCCCCCCAACCCCCCCCAGAGCTGCGGCGGAATTCCCGCCGCAGCGAAGGGGTTAAGTACACAGGCATCGTACACAAAAAGAACTCTGTTTTCGAGAAAGTATATATGAGGCTCAATACTGTTATTAAAGTATGAAACAGATCGGCTCTGCTCCCTTCATATCTGGCAATTCCAATGATACTGGGAGATACCATTACAGTCCTCAACGAGTTAGGAGTTCATTCAGAATGAGTGGCTATGGGGACAATTAGGAATTTTGGCAGTGTGGGAATGGGCGGTACACCACCCATGCACCCCAGCACTACCGAGACTCGCCGCCACCTGCCCACCAGATTATGACTTAAAGATGGTCTGGCAGGTGGGAGGCATGGCGGCCCGTGGCGATGCCTCTTTCAAAGGCCGCAAGTGTCTTTTAAAAAGACACATCAATGGGACCCCACAACAAGGTTCCTGCTCGGCATGGACTCGAAAGTCCATGCCATGCAGGAACTGATGTGCATGCACACAGGGGTCACATGTTATGGCCGCCTGTGTGCATCCTAACACCGAGTAGGCACAGGGGGCCCTTTTCCTCTCTGCCACGCTGTACATGGAGCAGGAACCTCTATGACACCGCCGGCAGAGAGGAAACTCCTAATATGCTTGGCAGGACAGCAGCTGTCCTGCCAAGCATATTGCTGCCTCTGACCGCCATGCGACCTCCAGGGAATGGCGGTTCCCTGGCAGCAGTGGTGGTCCCAGGGTGGTCCTACCACCCAACTTGTAGTGGGGCAGTCAGATCGTCAGTGCGGTGGGGGCTGGACCGCCGTAAGCCTAGCTGCCCTCTGAATGCCAGACCTGTAATCGGGCCTTATGTGTCTTAAATTAGTTTAAAAAATAAGCATTTTTTCATTTCAGAACTTGTTTTTGACAATTGAATTTGTAATTTGAATAGCATATGGATTTTTTACCTAGGCTGCATTATGAATGAATGTGCCGAACTAATGTTTTAGTACCAACTGAATTACATGTATCCATGCAAATTTTAGATTCGCCAGGATTTTGTCATTTTGAAGTGGATCTTCAGGGTCCCATTTGCAATACCCCCTGGAAGTACTGTGAGGAAATTCGATTTTCGATCACGGTTGCATTGAGCCGCCATTTTGTGCTCCGCCGCCATTTTGTGTTGCCCTCACTCAGGCAGCACGACGAACGAAGTCTTTTCTGCTTTTCCTGCAATATTGTGTCAAAATAGCCTTGTGCCTCTGTTTACAAAGCTGGGGTTAGAGACTGGCCGAGTACACTAATCCCTGTCTGGTTTTCCTAATCCCTGTCTTAACTATCTGTTGGTTCACACTATTCTCTTCTGACTTTATCTCATCTTCTGGCCTTCGCTGTCCTCCGCTCGTATTCTCTCGTTTCACAACTGTCCTCCAAAACACACAAATGTATCTCGCCACCTGCAAGCCAGTTACAGACATGTTAATACCTTAACCTGTGGGAGGGGTGGCAAACACAGTTGGAGGAGAGGCTTCTTCGAGTTACTCGATACTTTTGTTTTCCGACTTTTTCTATTGGCTCTGACTTTCTTTCGGACTATTCCTACTGGTTTTTCATGTATGTTTTAGGTGTGTCCTTCGTTAATGTATATGTCACCTATGTACTATAAAAGATTGTGCGTCACGGAGTGAAGTGGCAGTCTCCTGAGAACATACCGTGTGTACTTCTAGGACAACTGTACTAGCTGCAGCTAATAAAATCTGATCTTTTACGCCGACAGAGTGTCCCCGTGTCTCTGTTAGCTGAAGCAGGAGAACCCAGGAGATTAAGGCGTACCCTGCACCGTCAGGCCCAATTGGTTCTGGTTCTTCAACTGGCGCCCAACGTGGGGCGGTTTCAGAGGTAGTGGTTCTGCCTGAAGGTCGTGAGGAAACCCGCAAGAAAATTCTGGAGGAATCGCGAGCCACGTCAAGCGACCCCTGTATGTCGAAAGTGGTCCGAAGGTCTTTTGCAGCGTGGTTACTCCTTCCTGAAGGCTACTGACGACTGCTGCCCTGACTGCCGCCCTGCCTTGGCCCTCTTTTTGGTGATGTATGGTAAAGCGAGACGATAGACGGGCCTCTGTTGGTGTAAGAATACATCTTAGTTAAGTATTGGTGGGTCGCTCCCACATTTGGTTCTTTGGTTCTTTGGTCCTTAGGTTCTTTGGTTCTTTGGTTCTTCGGTTCTTTGGGTCTTTGATTCGGGTTTTGCAATAACCGAAGCCGAGGGGTAAGTACATTTGTGCTGTGTTAATTGATTTAACCCCCTTGATGTTTGTGAACAGTCCAGTGAAATAACGATGCCTGGTCTGACTAAGTTTGAGAAACTTTGTTGTTTTGGTTGTAATAGGGATTCCCGGCTGGAGGACTCTTGTCCGATTCCTTCGGTTGGAACTCCCACTTATGAGCTCTATTCTAAACATGGTGTTGGCCCCATTGCCTTTAACGAGGCATGGATCCGATACACGAAGAATGATGGTGTTTTAAAATGGTCAGAAAATGGTAGCTTTGAGCCCGACATACTAGATAATTTGGAAACTATTTTATTAAAAAGAAAAGCCCGGCCGGCAATGTTTGACTCTTTCCGCCTTTGGCGTAAGGAAGCCAAACAGAGAAAAATTAAGCAAGAAAAACGAGACAATTATACAGGCTGCTCAGCAACTTAGAGATGATGAAGTTGATAATGCGATGGAAATTTCAGAGAAACAGCATTGTATGGCAATAGATAAATGCTATCCAATGTTGCCAGCTTCCCCTTCTGATAAAAGAAAGGATTTAGAGGAAGATCCCTTGATGTCTCACCTACTGAGATTGCCTCCGCCCTATGTACAAGGTGCTAATGCACCCCCGTTGTTACAGCCTGTTCAGCCTCCAGTTGCACCTCCGCTTGCTCCGGCTCTTCCACATTTGCCCCCTCAAGTATTGCCCCCTCTGCCAGCTTTGCCTTCGACTCCTTTATCTTCATCTTCTTCGCCCTCTGCTCCCCCGGTAATTACTGATTGCTCTTCAGTTAGTTCGCCTAATGCCTTGTCCCCTATCCTTATGTCCAATTCTCCGTCTATGCGTAAACGACTCACAGAAACGGTCTCTGGTCTTTTATCCCCTTTCTTTGAGGCGTTAAATGTGTCTCCGGCATTTTCTCGAAGACAGTCTCGTAGTCAGTTCCCAGCTTCCGAAGAACGAGAAAGGTTGGACTCTCTCGCTCGCAAATGGATTGAGAAGGGTCCTCGGTATAGTGTACCCGACATTATGCCTACCTTCTCACAGTGGAATGCGCCTACGCAGAGATATGTTTTCAATGCTATGTGTGATACTCTTGTTAAAGGATGGGAGGATATGGACTTGGGTTCGGTTCCTCAGGGTCTGTTAGATATTCAAGCTAATTTTGATAAGGGACTCATTGTGGGTTCTAAGGTTGAGGACGCTGTGAAGACACTTATTTCCTTTAGAACCTTATTTACTTCACAGACTTTTCTTGATTCCGATCCCTCAGTTAGGTTGACACTGAAAAATTACCCAATGAGAGAGGTTCCTCCAGTATGGAGAGAAGAGGTTGGAGCAGCAGGTGGTAATCAAGCTATTCCTGCTCACTTCCAGCGAATATGGGTACATGTCCCCTGGAAAAGATCTGAAGTTTTGGCTCTTAAACAGTTTCTACCGGATCCTCGTAAGAACCCTACAGGTTATTATAAAGAATTGTCACAGACTGTTGATGCGTGCATCATGAATTTAGCAGATATCGATATGTTGATGGGGAATGTAGTCCCAGAAGCGTTATGGGCTAGGATTCGTAAAGAGAATCATGCCCAAGAATTAGGTGGAAACTGGGATGCTATAATTGCCGCAGATAGAAACCAAGTGGGTGGTGCGAAGCCTGATGCTTTGATTTCAGAACTCCCTGGTAAGATTATTACATTAATGAAAACGATGATGCCTGCCTTGAGAGTTAACTGGGATAAACTAGCCGCGTGTAAACAGAAGAAAGATAAGAGTGTCTCCGATTTCTTCACTCATTTCGAGGAAACATTCATTGATCACAGTGGTCAGGACATGACTACGGAGGGTGGACAGCGATTATTTGTAGATAAGTTCGTATTTAATTTGCTACCCGAGCTGTCACATAAGCTGAAAGACTCCGAAAGTTCATGGGCTGTTTCTTCTTCAGCCCAGATATTGGCTACTGCTCAATATTATGAAAATAGAGATAAAGAAGAAAAAGATAAGCAAGAGAAAAAGACTAAAGAATTAAAAACTAAGGTTCTCTTGCAACAGGCTTATCCACCTCGTTATGCTCAGCCCCAGTTTCAACAACCTCCACAGTTTCAAAGGGTGTATCAAAAGCCTGAGCCATATATTCCACGACCTTTGTTAGGTCCTAATCAATGTGCCTATTGTAGAGAGGAAGGTCATTTTAAGAATGGTTGTCCAGTTTTATTGCAGCGTAATGGGACACTATCTGCTCCGCGAGGTCGTGCTGGCCTCCAGTCAGCAAACAGAGGTAGAGGTCGAGGTATGTTGACCCAAGAACAGCGTTCCCTTCCTCCTTCTCATTCCGTGAACTACTTTGATCAGCAAAACGTTCGGTCTACACATTATTACAATGAAGATTGTTATGTTGGAGACGGGAATGAAAGTCTTCATGCTAACTAGGACAGCCATGGACAAAGTAAGGGAGTTGTGTCGATTCCAGTAGATCAGAATGGACCTTATGTTAATGTCACTACAATGGGTGTTTCAGAGCCATTTCTTTTAGATACTGGTGCGATTAGAAGTTCTATCATTCATTCAAAACTCCCTGGGGCACCTTTGTCTGGCTTAACAAATGTATCTGTAGGTTTTTCTGGCGCCCCAGTTCGTAATCCGGTTTCTTGCCCTTTGCCTATTTCAATTGGCCCTTATGATTTAGAAGTTCCGCTTCTCTTAACGAATGGTTGCGGCGAGAATCTATTGGGCTTGGATCTATTAAAAAGACTGCATGCCACAATATCTTGTTCTCCTTCTGGTGTATATCTCACTATAGGACAAAAACTGACTTCTCCAATGTATTTGTCTAAAGATCAATTCCCACCTGAATTGCTCTCTCTTCCTACAACGCTTTGGGCTACGGGTCCAAATGATGTTGGTTGTCTTGAAATTCCACCTTATGTTGTTACTCTCAAGCCCAATGCTGAATTGCCACGTGTTCCTCAATATAGAATTTCCACTGAAGGTGAAAGAGCACTTCTGGAAATCATTCATGACTTGATTCAGAAAGATGTGGTTGAGGAAACGAGAGGTAACATATGTAATAGTCCTATTCTTCCTGTTCTTAAACGCCCTGATCCTTCTCAGCCTCCTGTTCATTGCTTTGTAATTGATCTTCGGGAGGTAAACAAAATTGTTGTACCACAGTTTCCTGTTGTCCCAGATATCACTGCGCTGTTTACAATGATACCTTCTACAGCGGTTTGGTTTTCTGTTATCGATCTGAAAAATGCTTTCTTTAGTATTCCCATCGCCGAAGAAAGTAGGGATATTTTTGGCTTCTCTCTTGGAGGCCGAAGCTTCCGGTTCAAGCGTGCACCTCAAGGCTATTGTGAAAGTCCCTCTATTTATAGTCAAGCTTTGAAATGTCATCTTGATGCTTTTTCCTTGCCGTCTGGTGCTGCTCTCATTCAGTACATGGACGACTTGTTAATCGCTGCTGATTCAGAGGATATATGTAAGAATGTGACGGTTGCATTGTTGCGACACTTATCCAATCTTAATCACAAGGTTTCACCTTCTAAGCTACAATATGTTCGTCGAGAGGTTACCTACTTGGGTCATCTCTTATCAAAGGAGGGAAGACGATTAACCCCAGAACGTATCCAAGCAATTGCGCAAATGTCTGTGCCATCCACACAAAGAGAGGTACGTGCCTTTCTGGGCATTACTTCCTATTGTAGGCAGTGGATCCCTAACTTCTCTCTGTTGGCTAAACCTTTGCTGGCACTCACTTTGAAAGATACGCCTCAGCCCCTTCATGGACTGACGAATGTCAGAGGAGTTTTACTGACTTACGTACTGCTCTGTGTTCTGCTCCTGTACTAGGTACTCCTGATTACAGTAAGCCTTTTACGATCTATGTTCATGAAAGAGAAGGTTGTGCGTTGTCAGTCTTAACACAACGATTTGCAGATAAACAGCGGCCATGTGCCTATTTTTTGGCTACGTTAGATCCAGTAGCTAAAGCATTGCCTAGTTGTCTTAAAGCGACAGCAGCAGTAGCAATTTCTATTCGACAGTCTGCTGGAGTGGTGCTAGATAATACTCTCATTGTTATGGTGCCACATGCAGTGGATACTTTGCTAAACAGAACAAAAACACAGCATCTTACGAGTGCTCGTTTGTCTGGATATGAGCTGACGCTTTTGGCTAGTCACGTGCATATCAAACGATGTAATACTTTAAATCCAGCTACTTTGTTGCCTCTTCCAGAAGAGAAAGGTGTTCAGGAACAAGATGATTGTTTCTTTCGTACTGAGGAAGAGACAAAAGGTAGAATTGAGTTAACAGATACGCCATTAGTGAATCCGGATGGAACGCTATGGGTAGATGGTTCTTGTTTTAAGCTTCCTAATGGAGAGACAACTTCAGCCTATGCTGTTACTACCTTGCATACAGTCGTGGAAACAGCACGCATCAGACATAACTCAGCTCAGGCAGCTGAACTGATAGCCTTAACCAGAGTGTGCGTGTTATCCGAAGGAAAAAGAGTGAACGTGTACACCGATAGCCAATACGCTTTTGGTGTGGCGTTCAATTTTGGACGTTTGTGGAAAGAAAGGGGATTCCTTACTTCCCACGGCACTAAGATACCACATGGTCAGTTGGTGACTGACCTTATTGAGTCACTTGCTTTGCCTACCCAGATAGCAATTATGAAGTGTAGTGCACATAAGAAGATTACTGACGATGTTGGTCGCGGGAATGCATTTGCGGATGAAGTAGCGAAAAAGACAGCCAGAGATGCTGCAAGTCGCATGTATGTTACGGGCCCTGCAAATTGGGTCAGAGAAAGAGGAATGTATGAGGATACAGTAGAAAGTGTGAAATTAATTCAAGAAGAGGCTACAGAGAAAGAATTAAGTAGGTGGAAAGAAAGTACAGGAATGTTAGATGAGATGGGATGTTGGGTAGAAGTGTCCGAGCACCAACGTTGGCTGTTACCAGATGCCTATGTACTACCTGTACTTACTATGGCGCATGGTCCAGCCCACCTAAGTGCGAAAGGAATATGCAAGCTTCTGGCTCCAGTATGGCAAAACGAAGGAATCCCGAAGTGTGCAGACAATGTAGTGAAACATTGCATTATTTGCTTAATGTAAAATCCGGGAAAGGGAACCCCAACTCCAGCGGGTCACTTTGCTCCTCCGACCTATCCATTTGATGTGTTGCAAAACGAGTACATTCACATGGAACGATGCAACAATCTCAAATATGTTCTAGTGGTGGTATGTGCCTTTTCCAGATGGATAGAGGCTTACCCCCTGAAAGACAATACTGCTTTATCTACAGCCAAAGTACTTCTAAAAGAGTTTTTCCCTAGATTTGGTTTGCCGCGCATTGTCTGGAGTGACAATGGGAGTGAATTTGTGGGCCAAGTCATGCAAAAAGTTTGTGCAGGTCTTGCTATAAAACAGAAGTTCCATGCGGCAAACCATCCACAGTCAGCGGGTCTAGTGGAGTGCTATAATGGCACTCTAAAACTCAAACTTGCTAAAGTACAGGCCAGTACAGGCCTTAGTTGGCCCGATGCACTACCTTTGGCTCTTCTATTCACCAGAACGGCTGTGCATTCTCGTTTGGGACATAGCCCTTATGAGATAGTTTTCGGACGCCCAGCTAATATATGGGGAGTCCCTCGCCCTAAGAAGTATTCAGACTTGCCATACCCAATGTTGATTGATTATTTGCACGACCTTACAACTAAATTGCGTGTTCTCCATCAACAGGTTCAGAGCGCTTTGCCAGAGGCCTCCACAGACCCAGGTCATTCCATCCAACCAGGTGACTGGGTTTGTGTGAAGAATTTCCAAAGGACGAAGAATTTGGAGCCTCGCTGGAGAGAACCCTGTCAGGTACTCCTAACTACTCGTACAGCAGTGAAGGTTGAAGGAAAGAAGAACTGGATTCACGGCGTGCACTGCAAGAAGGTTCCTTTGCCTTTGCCCTTTGATCAGTGGGTCCGCAAGGGTATAAATGACTCTGAAACCGAGAAGGTTCCATGATTCATACCTTTTAGTGATACACGCTTGAATGGAACATTGTCAGAAAAAGAAAACGACAACATTCTCCAAGAAGCTGTACCATCACATTTTCGTCTGAACACCACAAATCCACGAACATTGTTTCAGGATCAGACTGTACCTGATAAGGCTCATTACGATTTAAGACCCAGACTGAAGAAGAAAACTTGAGATTCTCTCTTCTATGTAGTTTCTATCCCGGTTGCAGGGTCACGGTAGGAGTCTTGGTTGTGACCTGAGTAGTGGCAATAGGCCTGCAGGACTTGCAGTGTCATAGGATGGCAGACAATCGTGACCAAGTGATTAAGGAAGATTGCCGTGAGCATCCATTTAGAAGATGGAAACTACATTAGGCGAAAGAGAGAGAAAGAACAAAATGAAAGACAATCATTGTAAAATAATATACAGTCGTTGTGGTATAACTTTATGTGTTTTTATAGTATTGTGTATTTTATTGGCGTGTATAGGATGGATTGTTTACGCTATGCAGCAAAAAGTTGTCCCTTCTTCTATCTCTGTGCCTTCTTATTCTACTTTCTCTCCACATCTGTTTCATACACTTCCTCAACATGAACTCGTTAGAAGAATCGAATATTACAATAATTCATTTATTCAATTATTACACCAACACCAATTAGTAATTAATACAACCGATTGTTGGGTATGTGGACTAATGCCTCATACCACAGAAAAAGGGATGCCATATTCAGTCCTTCCATTCTCTTATGAAGGTTCTGCTTGGGCTTATTTTGTAATTTCCTCTAACGCCTATCAAAGCCGATTTAAACGACCTGTCAGTTCTTATATTAGTGGTCCAGATTTCAGTCATAGTTCATTGATAAAGGGAATGGTAGCTATGGCTAAAATCATGGAAAATAGTAAAATTTCGATTGATGAGAGAAAAGCATATACTAATTGGAACGTCACTCATTATATCACAAGCCTTAGTGATAAGGTTAAACAAGGAAAGTCTCCACCAATTTGGACTGTACCTCTGTTTGCAAATAAATGGCCAAACTACTGACCCCGAACAGAGAAAAAGCTTTTGTTCCCATACTTACATCCACTCCTCTCAGAATTCGCCGCCATTAGTGCCATCTCAGGGCACGTATTTCATCTGTCACGACAGAGCCTATACGTGGTCGCCGACTGGTTTTTCTGGAACTTGCTATATAGCTTTTCTTCTTCCCCCTACATACACTGCTTCTTCAAATTTCCATAAAAACAGATATGGCAGAGGAATTATTGATTCCAAAGACACAGCAGGTCAAGAGGGAGGAGACTTCCTAAAAGGATTTCTTCCTTTTTGGGGTCCTATGGCAAACAGCAGGAATATGAGACAACTGGTTCGTGTTGTAGAGACTACCATAGACATCACTGTAGGAGCTTTGAGTAATATTACAGCGGAACTACAGGCAGATCGTCTTATGACTTTACAGAACCGAGTTGCAGATCGTGGTGGAGTCTGTAAATTGATCAAATGGAGTTGCTGTATTTATATACCTGATGACGCCCCGACAATATACCAGGGCATCTCTAAATTACATATAATCTCTGAGTCGATTCATCAGGACGAAGGAGATTGGTCGTTATTGGAATGGTTTTGGGGACTACTGTCCAAATGGGGTTGGAAAGTGCTAACATTCCTTGGTATGGTTTTAGCCATCGTTTTCTCTTGTTGTCTTTGTATGCACTGTGGTCCCGCCATCTGCGACCTTTGTGCTACTATGTGCATCCCAAATCCTAAGACACAAAGAACAGAGAATATTAGAATGATGTTACAGCAACAGCTCGATGACCTCATGGCCATCGACATCAACTCAGATTAACATGAGTCTGTGTATCTTGCCTGAGTTCTGGCAAAAGGACGGTCTGAGGAAATTCGATTTTCGATCACGGTCGCATTGAGCCGCCATTTTGTGCTCCGCCGCCATTTTGTGTTGCCCTCACTCAGGCAGCATGACGAACGAAGTCTTTTCTGCTTTTCCTGCAATATTGTGTCAAAATAGCCTTGTGCCTCTGTTTACAAAGCTGGGGTTAGAGACTGGCCGAGTACACTAATCCCTGTCTGGTTTTCCTAATCCCTGTCTTAACTATCTGTTGGTTCACACTATTCTCTTCTGACTTTATCTCATCTTCTGGCCTTCGCTGTCCTCCGCTCGTATTCTCTCGTTTCATAACTGTCCTCCAAAACACACAAACGTATCTCGCCACCTGCAAGCCAGTTACAGACATGTTAATACCTTAAACTGTGGGAGGGGTGGCAAACACAGTTGGAGGAGAGGCTTCTTCGAGTTACTCGATACTTTTGTATTCCGACTTTTTCTATTGGCTCTGACCTTCTTTCAGACTATTCCTACTGGTTTTTCATGTATGTTTTAGGTGTGTCCTTCGTTAATGTATATGTCACCTATGTACTATAATAGATTGTGCGCCACGGAGTGAAGTGGCAGTCTCCTGAGAACATACCGTGTGTACTTCTAGGACAACTGTACTAGCTGCAGCTAATAAAATCTGATCTTTTACGCCGACAGAGTGTCCCCGTGTCTCTGTTAGCTGAAGCAGGAGAACCCAGGAGATTAAGGCGTACCCTGCACCGTCAGGCCCAATTGGTTCTGGTTCTTCAACTGGTGTCCCAGGTATCTAGACCTCCATGGGGCTGGAGTTACCAGTACTAATACACGATCACTCATAATGGGGTAATTGTAAAAATACATTCCATAGCCCTATAATGGTTATAAATTATATGGCTTATAGAATTGAATGTAGCTTAATTTTCTGTATAATATTACTTAGATTCATATTGTCCAGGAACATTAAGTGCATCCACATCAGAGATTTCAAACTTTACCCAACGATGGCCAGGAGCTTTCCAACATTTCAGGACAGCCACATGGGATAGATTTGTAAACAATTAATCTAAAAATTAATATTATTTACATGCTAAGTGGTTAGTATTAAATTCCGGTATGGATCTCCCTTTCTTGATGCAGCACTTGGCATCCCTTGATCTATGAAAAGATGTGACAAACCAGCAGCTTACCTTCAAACACATAAAAAAAGGTCTGGTGTTTTTATGCCTCATTTGCAAGTTATTGTGAACAGTATCAGTACCTGAAAGTAGAGAATATGACCCTTTACAAGATGACTTTTACTAAGATGCACGGACGAAAAACACACAGCATCCTCTGCTGTTCAATTACACTCTATAATGTTCAAAAAGATAAAAGCAAAAGCAAACTACATACAGAAAATGTACTAACTAGTGGCAAATAGTTAAACTGAGTATGTCCTCATAACTGCCACACTGGGAAACAGCCTTTACAATGAAGGCTAAACAACAGGATGCCTTTTTAATGAAGGCTTTACAATGGAAAAGCCTTAACAATGACAGTCTTTTACAAATACGTTTTTTTTACAACAAATGTGCCTTTACCATGGATGGCTTTTACCAAAAAAATTGTGGTAAATGTTAAGTATTTTGCAGGTAAGTAGAAAGTACATAAATATATGTGTGTGTGTGTGCATATATATATATTTATATACACACACACACACATATATATATACGTAGTTATATTTAGGACCTATTTTCCATAGGAAATCTGCAACATTCTATTCCCATTAACTTTGGCGCCGGTTGACGAATTTTCGCGAAATTTTCAAACCTTTTGGCCAGCTCCGGTCTGCTCCTATCCTGAAAGTCTCAGATTGATTCGTCAAGCGGGGGCCGAGAAAAAAGGGTGGTCCCAAAACGTGTTTTCCTCATGAAATTTTTCATAGGAACCTTTAGTCGCAGCTACAGCCCGAACTGCTGAACAGAATTACACCAAATTTGGCAAAAAGGTAGTCCTTGGTTCATAGTCGTGCCTTTTGGTTAAATGGTGTAAATCCATTCAGTAGTTCCTGAGAAAATCAAAAGTAAAATCACATATATATCTATGGGCGCAGTGGATCCGCGCACCCTGCCGAGCACGAGCTGTATGCTAATTGGCTGTCAACACTCCAAACCAGGAAGTGTTGGCAGCCATCTTGTGCCTTGGTAGAACCGAGGCACAAGAAAACAGAAGGAAAACCGCACAAAACGCAAAACGGGGGCAGGGTAGAAACACCCTGACCCCCTAGGCCTGCTCAGGGGGTCCCACAAGGACCAAAAATCAATTTTATAAGAGGGTCAAGAAAAGGGGGACTTGGTTTAAGGACTAATACACCTCCAATCCCAACTAGACACTACAAAAAACCAACAGAAGGTGCACAGTCCGTTCAAAACAGAATAGCTAACCAATAGTTATTGTGGAGAAATGCATGAGATCCTACAAGTAATTGAGACACCACCTCGCAGGAGGTAAGAGTCCATCAGCCCACCCTTATTGGCGGAGCATCGTCATTTGGAACCCTAAGGAATCACTGTCTGAGCCCGGGGTCGCAGATCACCAAGGACTCTACCTGGTGCGCAGGCCAGTGATACCCAGAAAGAAAATGAACTCCTGCCAGGGTGTGTACCCAAAAAATTGAGGGCTCAAGTGATGTGCAGTGCTAGTGAGTGATGTGAAGTTAAAAATGAATACTTGATCAAAAAATGTGTTTAATATGGATCAACCAAGTTTCATATCTAAAAGAACCTATAGTCTGATTTGAATTTTTACAGGCTTATTCTTGGTTCGTTTAAAGTGTGGTCACAAGGACCCCAAGGCCCCAAAAAAAAAAATATTTTTATAAAAATCGGCAAAATCCGCGCTGGGTGCGCGGATCTTGACGATAAAAAAAAAACGAAGCGCGGTCTCCTGCGCATCTTTGGTAATTAGCCCCCGGGGGGGCCAAATCCTGGGGGCCATAGTTATTATGTAAAGGGGGGCCCAGAGGGGCCCCCCAGCCCTGGGGACCGCCACCACCTGGGGCTTTTTAAATTATGTGCGGGGGCTCTCAGGCCCCCCCCAGCCCTGGGACCGCCACCCCCGGGGCTTCTTTAAATTAGATGGGGGAGCTCTCAGGCCCCCCCAGCCCCGGGGGCTGCCACCCCCCAGGGCTTCTTTAAATTAGTTGTGGGGGGGCTCTCAGGCCCCCCCAGGGACTGCCACCCCCTGGGGCTTTAAGAAATGAATGGCGGGTGGCTCACGGCCCCGCCGTGGACCCAGGGACTGCCATCCACGGGGGCTTTATTTAAAAAAAAAAATACCCTGTTTGGGGGGGCTCAAGCCCCCCCACACGCCCTGGGGACCGCCACCTCCCCGGGGCTCTTAATATTTACAGACCCCCGCCACCCCCGGGGGTCTGTAGAATGTGGGAGTGGGGCCGCGCAGCCCTCCTTCCGGAGCCTGTGATGGCCCTGGGGACCGCCACCCCCCAGGGCCAGCTCCTGCAGTGTCCCGGGGTGCCCACCCCGGGGACACTGTAGTGTGCTATGGCAGGGCGGGAGCCTCGCGGCTCCCGCCCTGCCACAGCAAACTTGGTTTGAATTTTGAAAGAGAGGGCAGGGAAACCTGCTCTCTCTTTCAAAATTCAAACCAAATTGCTTTTCCGCACGGGGAGCTGCATCTTAGCAGCTCCCCATGTGGAAAAGCAATGCCGGCTTCTGAGGGACGCGGAGAGCCGGCAGGGACCGTGGGGGGATTGGGGACCCCCCACACGGTCCCCAATGGAGAGGGCCAGGCCCGCAGGATGGGGTACCCCGGGCCATAAGTGGCCTGGGAGGGGGGCTACGCGGCCACCCTCCCCAAAATTTTAATAATTTAAATTTTTAAAAAAGCAAAGGCCGGCCCCGGGGAATGGGGTCTCCGGGGCCTTAAGTGGCCTGAGGAGGGGGCAAGACAGCCAATTAAGGCCTCGGGAGGGGGGCACACGGCCCCCTTCCCCCCAAATTTTTACAAAATATAAATTTGGGGGCAGGCCCTGGGGGATGGGGTCCCCAGGGCCAAGAATATTAGGGAAAGAAGGGGGCCACATAGCCCCCCTTCTTAAATTTTTTTTTTAAAAAGGACCGGCATCGCGCCGGAGGCCACGCCCCCTTCTTTTGAGCACCCCTGGCACTATTGCAGATGGGGAAAGAACTCCGCTTGAATACTGGGGATCCCTGGGTGCCTACTAGCCCACCAGGAACCTCCAGTATGTGCCAGGGGGCTGCGTTGCAGAGAGGTGTTGTGAGGCCACGCCCCTTTTTACACCTCTCTGCAACGCAGCTCTGTGGCACTTACTGGAGGTAGCTGGTGGGCTAGTTGCACCCAAGGGACCCTCAGGATTCAACGGGAGTTAATTCCCCGACTTAAAACGTGCCACGTAAAACTTTAAGTTGGGGAATTAATTCCACTTCAATCCTGAGGGTCCATGGGGGCCAACTAGCCCACCAGGTACCTTCAGTAAGCTCCACGGAGCTGCGTTGCAGAGTGTTGTAAAAAGGGGTGTGGCCTCTGAACTCCTGTCTGCAACGCAGCTCTCTCTGCACTGCAGACAGGTGTTCAGAGGCCACGCCCCTTTTCACACCTTTCTGGAACACAGCTCTGTGGCGCTTACTGGAGGTACCTAGTGGGCTAGTTTGACCCTAGGGACCCTTAAGATTCAAGGGGATTTAATCTCTCAAATTAGAATGGCCACAGGGCACATTTACACAATGGTGAAGGGAGGGGACGGGGCCTGAGGTGACGTGTGCAAACACACCCTGGGGTGCGTTTTAGGTTGGGCAAATAATTCCCCTTCAATCCTTAGGGACCCTAGGGGCCAACTAACCCACCAGGTGCTTCCAGTAAGTGCCACTGCGCTGCGTTGAAGAGAGGTGGTGCAGGCTGTGCTCCTTTTTACACCTCTCTGCAATGGTGCTTACTGGACGTACCTAGTGGGCTAATTTGCCCCGAGGGACCCTCAGAATTCAAGGGGATTTAATCTCCCAACTTAAAATGGCCACAGGACGTGTTTTCACACGTCAGCTCAGCTCCCCCCTCCTTTCACCAGTGTGCAAACGCGCCCTGTGGCGCGTTTTAAGAGGTAGTTTTAATCCCCCTGCCCTATTATATACTAGGGGCTTACAGAGGCGGTCATGCTAATAACAGGGGTACCCCAACGCATAGTGTTCCCTAGTGTATGTAGGTGTTTTAACTGTATTCTAAGTGTCTTTTAGCTTAGCACTGGCTCTAGGATTGGTTAGTCAGAGTCAGTTACCACCAGTACCCATCTGAAAAAGTTGAGGGTACAGTATGATTTTACAACAAAGGCCTCTTTCTGCTCCTCTGTTTGTTCTTTCTGCACGTCTTCCTTCTTCCTGCACTTTTCTTCGTCTTTAAAGACCTCTGTTGCTTCTTTCTGCATTACTTTTTCTTCTTTTTGTGTGTTTTTTCTTCTTTCTTACATGTCCTACCTCTGTAGGCATAGTTAGAAACTAGCATTTAAAAAGCTTTGAAATTCACTTAAAAAACCTTAGGTTTCAGTTACGTTAAAGTTAGAAATTAGCATTTAAAAAACCTTTGAAATTCACTGAAAAAACCATAGGTTTCAGGCACGGTATAGTTAGGAATTAGCATTTTAAAAACCTTAGAAATTCACTGAAAAAACCATATGTTTCAGGGGTGTTATAGTTAGCTGGACATTTCACTCGTACAAAACCATAGAAATTCCCCCGTTATAGTTAGTTCAGCTAACTATAACTGGCGCGCCCGCAATGCACTGCTGATGATGTAACATATTACATCACTCATGACATGGTCAGTGACATCACTCATGACATCACTGATGACATCTCAAATGACATCACTGATGACATCATCCTTGTGATAGAGTGGCAGACCTCCTCTCACCCTAATATAACCTTTGATACACACATTCAAAAATAGAAACTAACATTTTCAAAGAAATGGACATACCAATACCAGTTACAACAACCTATTCAGTAGTTTCAAGATCTACATACGCATTCACTCATTCACCAAAAGTCCTATATAGTCACTCATACATGTACTCACTCATCATATGTACTCATACACCTATACATCCTGTTACACACCGCCACTCATTCATAGAGTTATTCACACACATAGTTACTCATGCTAATAAAGAATCAAACATCCATTTACTTGCATATAACGTTATACACACACCACTACACTTACTTCTACAGAATGAATGAATGAATGAATGAGTACTTATAAAGCGCATGGCTACCAAAGGCCTCCCAGCGCTAACGACAAAACCAATTACCGAGCAGAAGGAGCATCAGGGGAACAGCAGAGTTTTCCGAGATTTACAAAAGGGAAGGTGAGTAGTCTCAAGCCGAACATGATCTGGAAGTTGATTCCAATTTTTCGATGATATAATGGAAAACATCCTACCACTACTCCGTGCTCGATTAACTCTCGGGACTATTGCAAGACGTTTCTTTCCCGAGCGTAGTGTTCTATTTGGGAGGTAGGGGATGATGATAGTCCTGAGAATCGGAGGTGCCATAGAGGACAATACCTTGTGAGCAATACACAGGGTCTTGAACTGAATTCTCTCTGCCACTGGCAGCTAGTGCAGAGAGATAAGCAAGGGCTTTGCCGATGTCCGATAAGGGGCCTGCATGAGGGAGCGTGCAGCACAATTTTGCACCATTTGAAGCTTTTTAATGGTATCGCACAAGGAACCTAGATAGAGCCCATTGGCATAATCGAGCCATGACAGAATCAAGGCCTGCACCAGCAATTTCCCTGCACTAAAATGGAGCAAGGGTAGGATTTTCCTAATCATTTTAAGGATCCTAAAGCAGGTAGCAGCTACTTTACGTGCCTGCTCCTTAAACTCTAGTTTGTGATTGAACCACACCCCAAGGCTTTTTATATGTTCTTTGGGTGTGGGCATAGTTCCTAGACATTTAGGCCAGAAAACATCAGGGTTGATGTTAATGGGTTTTCCCAAAAACATCAGTTCAGTTTTTGCAGCATTTAATTTTAAAAAGGAGGTATCCATCCAAGCGGACACTTTCTCTAGACAATTTGCCAGACAAAACTGCTTATCATTCATCTGATTATGGGACACAATTAACTGCGTATCATCTGTGTATGAAACGATCTTGACCCCAAAAGGCTTGACCAATTCTGCCAAGGGTCGAATATACACATTGAAAAGCGTGGGGCTCAGGGAAGATTCCTGAGGAACCCCACAGCGCACCGGCATTCTTTCCGAGATAAAGTTGTCCTCAAAGACTTGAAAAGACCTATCTCTAAGGAATGACTCCAGCCACTTAAGTAGGGCTCCTGAAACCCAAATCTCCCTAAGTCTTTCAATCAAGAGTAGGTGATTGACTGTGTCGAAGGCCGCGCTAAGATCGAGTAATACAATAGCTGGAGACCCACCGACATCTAAAATTTTCCTTGATTCCTCAACCACTACGAGCAGGGCCGTGTCAGTGCCCTGCTGTGGCCAGAAACCAGTTTGAGAGGGGTAGAGGCGATCATTCTCCTCCAGAAAGGTGGAGAGAATCGAATTAACATATCTTTCGCAAGTTTTTGCAAACCCTGACAGCAATGAAATTGGCCGATAGTTAGCAAAAATTTCCGGATCCACGGTAGGTTTCTTTAAGAGGGCTCTTACCATAGCCCATTTCCATGGAGATGGGACAATCCCAGTGGAGAGTGAAAGGTTAACGAGGTCAAGAATAACTGAGCTAATAGAATCAAAAACCTGGTTTATAAAAACCGGAGTTATCACATCACTGGGAGAGCCAGATTTCAACTGATAAGAAACGGACACATACTTACTCTCTTAAACAATCACTTATAGAAACACATACTTATTTATACAGGAACTCTTCCAATCTCTCACTCTCACATATACTCACTTATATACACCAATACTCACATATACTAGTTTAAAACATATGAAGTTACTCATAAAGACACTATTGAGACAGTCATTCACTCACTAACACACCCATACACACACTCATCCAACCATACAGTCCTGCACACATGCTCTCTTCAAAACACATACAAACAGTGAGTCACTCATTCATGCATCTATGCGCTAAGTAATACCCCCACCGAACCATACAGACACTCAGACAATCATACTATTACTCAAAAAACCAACTAATAACCCATATAGACACTCATGTAGCTACTCACCAACCCATGCAGTCAATTATACACAAAGTGAGAGACTGATACAGATGTTTACATATTTAAAGATTACTCGCTAACCCATGTATTCACTAAGATACACTTAATCAGTCCATTATACAATCAATTTTACAAAAAAATCATCCATTTACACACTTATTTACCCATTTATTCTTCCATCGAGCTTGAGATATACATATATAAAACATATTTAATTTTCAGAAAAACACACATTCACTGGATGATGTCATCAGTGATGTCATCAGTGATGTCAATTGAGATGTCATCAGTGATGTTATGAGTGATGTCACTGACCATGACATGAGTGATGTAATATGTGACGTCATCAGCAGTGCATTGCGGGCGCGCAAGTTATAGTTAGCTGAACTAACTTCAACGGGGGAATTTCTATGGTTTTGTACGAGTGAAATGTCCAGCTAACTATAACGCCCCTGAAACCTATGTTTTTTTCAGTGAAGATATATATATATATATATATATATATATATTCACAGAAAAAACCATAGGTTTCAGGCACGTTATAGTTAGGAATTAGCATTTAAAAAACCTCAGAAATTCACTGAAAAAACCATAGGTTTCAGGGGTGTTATAGTTAGCTGGACTTTTCACTTGTACAAAACCATTGAAATTCCCCCGTTATAGTTAGTTCAGCTAACTATAACTCGCGCGCCCGCAATGCACTGCTGATGACGTCACATATTACATCACTCATGACATGGTCAGTGACATCACTCATGACATCACTGATGACATCTCAAATGACATCACTGATGACATCACTGATGACATCATCCAGTGAATGTGTGTTTTTCTGAAAATTAAATATGTTTTATATATGTATATCTCAAGGTCGATGGAAGAATAAATGGGTATATAAGTGTCTAAATGGATGATTTGTTTTTGAAAAATTGATTGTGTAACTGACTGATTAAGTGTATCATAGTGAATACATGGCTTAGTGAGTAATGTTTAAATATGTAAATATCTGTATCAGTCTCTCACTTTGTGTATAAGTGGCTGCATGGGTTGGTGAGTAGCTACATGGGTGTCTATATAGGTTATTAGTTGGTTTTTTGAGTATCAGTCTGAGTGTCTGCATGGTTCGGTGGGGGGTATTACGTAGTGCATAGGTGCATGAATGAGTGACTCACTGTTTGTATGGGTTGAACACAGCATGTGTGCAGGACTGTATGGGTGGATGAGTGTGTGTATGGGTGTGTTAGTGAGTGAATGACTGTCTCAATAGTGTCTTTATGAGTAACTACATATGTTTTAAACTAGTATATGTGACTATTGGTGTATATATGTGAGTATATGTGAGAGTGAGAGATTGAAAGAGTTCCTGTATGAATAAGTATGTGTTTCTTTAAGTGATTGTTTAAAAGACTAAGTATGTGTAAGTTTCCGTAGAAGTAAGTATGGTGGTGTGTGTATAACTGTATATGCAAGTAAATGTATGTTTGATTCTTTATTAGCATGAGTGACTATGTGTGTGAGTAACTCTATGGATGAGTGGCATTGTGTAACAGGATGTATAGGTGTATGAGTACATATGATGAGTGAGTACATGTATGAGTGACTGTATAGGACTGTTGGTGAATGAGTGGATGTGTATGTGGATCTTAGAATTACTGAAGAGGTTGTTGTAACTGGTATTGGTATGTCCATTGTTTTGAAAATTTTAGTCTCTATTTTTGAATGTGTGTATCAAAGGTTATATTAGGGTGAGAGGAGGTCTGCCACTCTATCACAAGGATGATGTCATCAGTGATGTCATCAGTGATGTCATTTGAGATGTCATCAGTGATGTCATGAGTGATGTCACTGACCATGTCATGAGTGATGTAATATGTGACGTCATCAGCAGTGCATTGCGGGCGCGCGAGTTATAGTTAGCTGAACTAACTATAACGGGGGAATTTCAATGGTTTTGTACAAGTGAAAAGTCCAGCTAACTATAACACCCCTGAAACCTATGGTTTTTTCAGTGAATTTCTGAGGTTTTTTAAATGCTAATTCCTAACTATAACGTGCCTGAAACCTATGGTTTTTTCTGTGAATTTCAAAGGTTTTTTAAATGCTAATTTCTAACTATGCCTACAGAGATAGGACATGTGAAGAAAGAAGAAAAAATGCACAGAAAGAAACAAAAGAAGTGCAGAAAGAAGCAACAGAAGTCCTCAAATACGAAGATAAGTGCAGGAAGAAGGATAACGTGCAGAAAGAACAAAAAGAAGAGCAGAAAGAAGCCTTGTTGCAAAATCACCCTGTACCCTCAACTTTTTCAGACGGATACTGGTGGTAACTGAGTCTGACTAACCAGTCCTAGAGCCAGTGCTATGTTAAAAGACACTTAGAATACAGTGAAAACACCTACATACACTAGGGAACATTATGCGTTGGGGTCCCCCTGTGATTAGCATGACCTCCTCTGTAAGCCCCTAGTATATAATAGGGCATGGGGATTAAAACTACCTCTTAAAACAGGCCACAGGGCGTTTTTGCACACGTTAACTCAGGCCCCGTCCCCTCCATTCACCACTGTGTAAACACGCCCTGTGTCCATTTTTAGTTGGGAGATTAAGTTCATTTGAATCCTGAGGGTCCCTAGGGTCCAACTAGCCCACTAGGTACCTCCAGTAAGTGCCACAGAGCTGCGTTGCAGAGAGGTGTAAAAAGTGGCACGGCCTGGACCACCTCTCTGCAATGCAGCTCAGTGGCGCTTACTGGAAGCACTTGGTGGGCTAGTTAGCCCCCAGGGGCCCTCAGTATTGAAGGGAAATTATATCCCCAATTTAAAACGTGCCATAGTGCGTGTTTGCACACGTCACCTCAGGCCCCGTCCCCTCCCTTCACCACTGTGTAAACGCGCCCTGTGGCTGTTCTAAGTTGAGAGATTAAGTCCCCTTGAATCCTAAGGGTCCCTAGGGTCAAACTAGACCACTAGGTACCTCCAGTAAGCGCCACAGAGCTGCGTTGCAGAGAGGTGTAAAAAGGGGCTTGGCCTCAGAACACCTGGCTGCAGCGCAGCTCCCTGGCGCATACTGGAGATGCCTGTTGGGGGCGCGTTTGCAGAGTGCTGCACGGAGGGGGCATGGCCTCCGGCACGATGCCAGTCTTTTATTTATTTTAGTTTTTTAAGAAGGGGGGCTGTTTGGTTCCCCTTCTTATTCTAATTTATTGGCCCTGATGACCCCATCCCCCAGGGCCAGTCTCCTAATTATATTTTTTTGACCCCAATCCCCAGGGCCGGCCACTGTTTTTTATTATTTTTAAAAAATATATATTTATAGACACACCTAGGACATGCTGGACAAACCGCACGTACCTATCACCATGACGATTTGCGTGATATTCATTAAAAGGCGACTATGCATGCAATGAATCCACGTGGAATGTATTTACACCACTAGTGAAGCTCTGACATGTCTGATGCCCTACCGTGCCTAATCCTGGTAGACACCCTTGTCGTTTATTTATACAAACATGGGTAGCTATTGACGGGCACATTTAATACACATGCACACCAAGCCATTCAAAGGGGATTCGACAAAAATTCGACCAAAACTATGCAAGAAACCCCCCTCACGGTTAATAAAACACACATCCACTGCCGGATGTGTAATACTTTTTATTTTACTCTCTGGAAAGGGGACGAACATCACTTGAGAGTCACAGCGTGCTCCTGACAGAGCCCAATGCTGTGTTACACCCACCATTGCCTGCCGAGTGCCACACACCTCTGTGTTGTATTCCACTAGCTAGTGCATATGCTATGACACTCTCTAGCCCATGTGCACTGTAACACCACCACGTGAATATGTCATGCCACACTTGTCTTTGCACGGGTTATATTGCCCCATCTAACGTGCCTTTCTCGATGCCTATGTTATAACGCACAGTGCTAGGCCATACATATTACAATCTGGGATCCATATCTTTGTCACAGTGCATATGCAACGTTACACTCCCCAGCACATATTTTATATTACAACTTTAGAGACTAGTTAGGTTACACAACACTGCCCTGTGCATATTACACTCCAAGGCGCATATCGCATAGCACACGCTAGTGCCTGTGCTATCTCGCGCTCTCCAATGAATCTGTCATTGCGCACAATGTATTGCATATTATATTTCACGCCCGGTTCATCTTATATCACACTTTTTGGTGCATAGTTTATACCATACACTATATCTAGTTTTCATTTTCAATCGTGCTCTCAGGACTATGTTCTATATAACACTGTGTTCACCTACCCTTTTCACGGGCATTACATTTTGCGATAGGGGGTGGAGGGTCAGGGGGTGTTTCTGCCAAGTGAGCCCGGAGTCACAGTCACAAACGTCCTCTTCTTCCTGAATAAAAGTGAGATTATGCTGCATACTTGTTCATATTTTAAGTAGTTCGCACAGACACAATGTTTTAAAAACAATAAAGTTCCTAATACCCGCCTTCTCTGAACAGTTAGCTTGCTGCCCCATCCCCTTCCTCCCTATCCTCTGTTGTGTGAATCCATGGACTAGCCTCCTCCCTCCTGCCATGCATGGTCTGATGTGCTGCCACTGCCCTCAATTTAGTATGATGTACCAGTCCACTCCTCCTGCCCTCCATTGCCCAATTCTATGCCCCATCATTGACCTCCTGCTTAAACTCTGTGCTTAGCTTGCTGCCCCTATTCTCCTTCCCCCTGCCCTCCGATGTCTTTGTGCATGCCCCTGCTCCATCCTTTTTGCCCACCATGTCCCATGGACCTGCCACTCCTATCTACTCTGAGTGTTCTGTTGAGCTGCCACTCCCCTCCCACCTGCCTAGCATTGTCAGATGACTGTAACCTGTCCCTGCCACCTCCATCCTGCCTGTCCACATGCCATGCCCCTATCCTCTTCCTCCTGTCCTACATGGTCCATTGTACTGCCACACCCTTCTGCCCTCCCTGGTCTGTTGTGCTGCAACTGCTCCTCCTGCCTGCCCCGTGTGGTCTGTTGTGAGGTCCCTTCCCCTGAACTTTCTTGTCTGTGCACAGGTCCTGACCCTCCCTTCTATCCTCCATCGTCCTTTGTGCATGCCCCTCCACCCTCCTTCTTGCCCATCATAGCCATTGTGCTGCCACTAACCCTCCCACTTGCCATGCATGGTCTTCTGTGCTGCCATGGCCCCTCCCACCTTCCCGGTGTGGTCAGTTAGCTGCCCCTGACCCCCTCCCACCTTCCCTCCATGGTCTGTGTGTATGCCATCACAGTCTCACTGTTGCTCTTCATGGTGTGTCTTGCTTCTAGTGCCCATCCTGCCTGACCTCCATGGCTATCTTGCTGCTCCTGCCCTGCCCCCTTGCCCCCAGCCCTACTCCCTCCCTCCTGGCTTGTCTGTTCCATTGTAATGCCCCTGATCCGTCCCTCCTGCCCTTTATGGTCTGTTATGCTGCAGCTTTCTCTCCTGTCTGTCCATTATGGTCAGCTAGCTACCATTGCCTCTTGCCCCTCTGTTCTCTGTTGTCCATGTGCATGGTCCTGTCCCCTCCCTCTTGCTTTCTATGGATTGTTGTGCTGCACTCCCGTCCTGCATGCCCTGTGTGGTGTATTGTGCTGCTGCAAACCCTGATGCCTGCCCTGCAGGGTCAGTTTGGTGCACCTCTCCATGTCCCTCCTGTCCTCTGTTATCCAAGTCCATGTCCCTATCCCATTTCCTTCCATGATCCAATGTACCATACTTGCGAACATTTTGAACTTGGTAAGAGGGAGATTTTGAAAAAAAACTGGGGTATTGATTTTCCCCTTTGAGTTACATTGAAAAAGAGGATATTGTAGACAGGAGACAGATCAAATAAAGCCCATTTGAGCTTACAAACATTGGACGTTTCCTGGCTGAATCGGGTCTGTTGGCATGTATGGTTGTACTACCATTGCCTCTTCCTTCTGCCCACAATGGTCTATTACATTGCCACAGCCTTGAAGGAGGGTAGATTTTGTATCACAGGGGGCCCCTGGCCCGTTCTGTCCATACCTGAAGTATGAGACCCTTGTCCTTGCCCTGCCAGCTGCATTTGTAGGCCGTATTAAATTGACCAGCGGGTCCTGTGTTGCTATATAATTATCCTGAGACATCCTTACCACTCAGCCAGCATAAAACCCCTGTGTAGGCCCTTCTGTTCAATATGTAGGCCTCTTTGTTAAATTGACCATAGCTCTGCAATTTTAGTGTATAGCAGTCTGAAGGCAGGTCTGCGAGGCCTTCTGATCCAAACTAGTAGCCCCCACCCTACCCGAGTGCTCCGTGCTCGGTATCAAAGTTCAACATCCCCCTGAAGCTGTCGACATACAGTAGGCTGCATCCTGGACTGGTACTTGCTTCCTGGGCAGGTTTCCCGCTTTTAAGGAAGTGGCAACCGCAGAGCGTCAAGTTAGGAGAACTGAGGAGATGTTATACATGAATATATTGAATTCCCGTACAATACCCATTATTTTCTGCTTGCTCTATGGAACTTACGATAAGCGATTGGCCTGAGAGACTGACCTTTTCACCCAGTCCATTGTCAGCATTAAGTGGGTAAATGACGAAATGTCTGGTAAAATCTGCAGACGAAGCTTTTGGGTAGCATACGTAGGTAGATGTAGCGTGCAAAGGAGCCCACAAAATGATATAAAAAGGGAGCACCCACAGATATCGACGGACTACCTCGCCGTCTGTATGTAGGTTAACAGGCAGTGCAGGTTTTCCCCAAGAGCTGGGAGCTCTTGTCTTCCTTTGCTTAAAATGTCTTGCTCTGCTTTGCTTGAAGTATCTTATTCTATTTTACCTATATGAAATGTCATGTTATGTTTAACCATTGTTCTCTTTACTTTTGCATTTAAAAGATTTTGTATTGTAATTGCAGGAATGCTTGCTCTAAGAGTAAACGTGAGTGTTCCTAGGTAACATTTTCCTTGGTGTAACTTGTTTCTCATGATGCATTTATAGATGTGTTTTCTCTCTCTCTCTGTCAGTACATTAATTGAGATACAGAGAATATTATGACAGCTGTATGATTATCTGGATTCTGTATTTTGTACTTTATGTCTCTATTCTGCGGTTTCTTTGAAGTTGCATCTTCTCATTAAACTGCCATTGTATTCTGCCTCCAATTCCATGTCTCATATGTCTGTTTTCTTCATTTTTGGAGCAAGCGTTCCTAGGCACCCCGGCTCAAATTAAGGTGCCCCTTTTGTCCCTGACTCACTCTCCTGCTCAGTTCTGTGGTGGCTCCCGGGGATCTGGGGACCGCCCCTAGCTTCCTTGACCCGTAATAGATCTTCCCTCCAACAGCCTCTCTTGCAAGTCCTGTATTGTTGGTTTGTTGCCCCTGCCCCCCTTTCCACTGCCCTCCATAGTCTGTTGTCCTTCCACGGCCCTTCCTGCCTGCTCAGTGTGGTTAAATTGTTGCCTTTACACCCTCCTACCTGCCTTCAATTTTCAGAGTCCGTGCCCCTGGCCTCTGCCTCTCAACAGTATCCTAATGAACAACTAGATTGCTAACATTCTATATTTATTACAAAAGTGTGGAACGCCTGACATCATCTTGATGTAATCAAAACTGTAATACCTAGAGCATTTCCTTTAGAAATTACATATATGAGAGGGTCTTATTGGCATCAAAATTATGGTTAGTGCTCTAAAAGACTAAAATAAGGACATATTTTCTGAGTTTTCAAATAGCGACAAAGCACTTTTAAATTATTTGTTATCTTTATGTTTTTTTATCCAGTTGACCACTTGATTAAATGTTGCACTTAGGGGAGAGGATGTGGTGTTACTTCCAGAACTGCAGCCTTTGCAACTGGGGAACCAGGTTGAAGTTTCTGCTTCAGCTCGACATTCTGTGATTCTGGTCAAATCACTTAGTCTCCCCATGTCTACAACCAAAATGAATTTGTTCTTGTGTGATGTAACCAATGCTCATGTAAAGCACTCCAATACCTGACAAGTCTGCACTATATAACACTGCAAAAACACAAAATAATAAGTGTTTTGCACACTTCTGTCATTGGGCTATATTTGGGCTACATCTGGGTGATTTTGGGCTACATTTGGGCTCTTTTGTCTCCGGTGGCCATCTTGGGAGATTTATTTGTTATGAAGTTTCCTAATTTCCTCATGTACTGCAGTCTCCTCAGTAGGAAATGCTTTCAGTTTTTTACTTTGATTCCATCATGAAGGTATCCAGATATGTCACACATTTGCCATAAATTCTGAATGTTAGCACTCTAGTTGCTCATTAGATCACTGTAGTAAAACTACTGCACCATGGAAGTCTGCTCCTGGTATTAAAAGTGCATGTTTCAGTCTGCATGTCAGAATGTTTTAATGAAATAGAAGAGGATTTGAGAAGTCACTCAAAATGTGCCCTCATTTTCTTTCTTCAGCATTAATCATAATTTCTATGGCAAAATGAACCTCCTCATTGTGTTCCTTTTTAAATTAAATGTTTTAAGTGTTACCAGTTTATTCCAATCAAGATGGCTTCAGGTGTGCCATACTTTTGTCATAATGAAGACAGTAAGCGCTCTAGTTGTTTTTAAGAACATTCTGGGACATTCTGTCATTGGGCTATACTTGGGCTACATCTGGGTGATATTTGGGCTACATTTGGGCTCTTTTGTCTCTGGTGGCCATCTTGGGAGACTTATTTGTTATGAAGTTTCCTAATTTCCTTATTTACTGCAGTCTCCTCAGTAGGAAATACTTTCAGTTTTTTACTTTGATTCCATCAAGAAGGCATTCAGATGTGTCACACATTTGCCATAAATTCAGAATGTTAGCACTCTTTTTGCTCATTAGATCACTGTAGTAAAGCTACTGCTCACCAGGGAAAACTGCTGCTGGTATTGAAAGTGCATGTTTCAGTCTGCATGTCAGAATTTTTTAATGAAATAGAAGAGGATTTGAGAAGTCACTCAAAATGTGCCCTAATTTTTCTTTCTGCAGCACTAATCATACTTTTTATGGAAAAATGAACCCCCTCATTTTGTTCCTTTTTAAATTCAATGTTTTAAGAGTTACCACTTTAATCCAAGCAAGATGGCTTCAGGTGTGCCATACGTTTATCATAAGTAGGACTGTTAGCGCTCTAGTAGTTCTTTGGAACACTCTGGGAAGCTGCAGTAGAACACAAAGGAATCAACTGACAGTCTCTGCCCTTGTTGGATGTACATGTTTTACTGAGAATGTCAGACTTCATTCTCACATGACTGAGAAAGATAATGTGAATTTACAGAAAATAAGCTCTCAGTTTAGCCTATAGATCACCTTCCAAACCTCTGTGGTAAAAGCATGAGAAAATATTTTTCTCTCAATCATGATATCCCAGCAGAAGGCTTTTTCACATGGTGAAATCACCTTAGAACATACCACAATTCCTAAAATGAGTATGGTACCATCAACAAATGATTTATAATGTAACTAAAGTCTTAAAACCTTCTATTAACTGAAATGCTTTTTAATGAGGTGCTATCATGTATATTGGTCCCAAGATGGCTGCCAACACTTCTTGGATGAAGTGCTGACAGCCAATCAGATCTCAGGATGAGATGTGTGGTTAGGCTCCGCCCACATATATATATGCATTTAAATGCTATTTTCTCAGGAAATACTGCACAGATTTACACCAGACCTGCAAAAGGCACTTCCTTGACCTTATGGCTACCTCTCTGCCAAATTTCAAGTAATTCTGTTCAGCCGTTCGGGCTGTAGCTGTGTCTAAAGGTCCTATGGAAAAATGCATGGGGAAAACGCGTTTTGGGACCCCCCTTTTTTCTCGGCCCCTGCTTGACGAATCCCCCCGAGACTTTCAGGGTAGGAGCGGAGCGTAGCGCCCCACCTATTTTGAAAATTTCGCGAGGATTCGTCGACCGGCGCCAAAGTTATTCCAAATAGAATGTTGTGGATTTTCTATGGAAACAGGGTCCTAACTATAACTACCTACTGGCGACCGCCAGTAGGTAATATATATATATATATATATATATATATATATATATATATATATATATATATATATATATATATATATATATATATGCGCCAGTAGGTAGTTATAGTTAGGGCAATGTTTCAATAGAAAAGTGTTTTTGGACTTGCATATATCTTTGGCCCCTTTTGACGAATCTTCACAAACATTTCAAGAAAACGTGTCCTGCTGATTCTATTTCTGCATGGAAAGTTTTGGGGTCATCCGTTATGTGGGGGCTGAGAAAAAGCAGGGGTCAAACAAATTGTGTTTCCTATGCTAATTCCCATAGAGTTTTTAGACACACCTGCAAGCCAAACCACTCTACAGAATTACACTAAATTTGGCAGAAAGGTAGATTTTGTTCTGGAGATCATGTTTTTTGTTATTTGGTTTAAATCCGTTCAGTAGTTTTGAACATATTAAAGGAAAACCAAATTAGTATATCTAGGCAGCGTCTAAGCACAGATCTCATGGTGGGATCTGATTAAGTGGCAACAATTCAACCAGGAAGTGTTGGCAGCCATCTTGGGACCAACATAAACAGATTTTAGTTACAAAATAAATAATTTGTTGCTGGTACCATACTCATTTTAGGAAGTGGAGTGTGTTCTAAAGTGATTGTACCCTGTGAAAATGCCTTTTGCTGGGATTTTATAAATCATGTTTGAGAGGAAACTGTTTACCCATGATTTTCCCAACGAGGTTTTGGAGGGTGCTCCAGGAGCTAAATGAGAGCACATTTTCTGTAAATTCACATTATCTTTCTCCGCCATATCAAAATGAAGTTTGTCATTCTATGTCAGGCTCAGATTATGCTTCTCATTTCTTTAATGCAAATTTACAGCAGCCAATCATTAAAAAGTAAACCAAAAGTACATTAACCATAAAACATATACGTCACATGCCACAATCACAGTATAATCCCTGTTATAAGTATTGATGTCACCATTTTGCGTCCTCTTTCTTTGCTGCTTCGCAGCCAGTTAAGTTCTCTTGAGATCTTTTGCATGATTATTTTAATTGATTGTTGATATGTTTTATTATATTATATTGATTAGTTGGTTATTTTGGTGTTTGGATTGTTTTTGGGCACCACACGGTTTTGCAACTGGTAACGGCTTGCGCTCTTCAACATTCACGCGGTGGCGGCAATGCCGTGCTGGTTGCTACTTTGGTTTGGTAGGTTTTGTGACCACACAGGGCAGGAAAGATGGGCTCTGGCAGCACAGAAGACCATGCACATCGAGTGGGAGAGTTAGTGGCAGCACAATGGACATGGTGGACAAGAGGCAGGGGGCAGGGGCATGTACAAAGGACCATGGAGGACAGAAGGGAGGGGTAGGTGGTGGACACAGACAAAAGAGGGCAATGGAAGGAGCTTCAGAATAGAGCAGGCAGAGCAGAAAGGAAGAGCCATTGCAGCACAACAGAACATGGAGGGCAGAAGGGAGTGGCACCAAAATGGACCACGGAGGACAGGATGGAGGGGATATGGGCATGGAGCTTGGACAGGCAGGCTGGAGGTGAAGGGTCAGGAGGCAACCATCTGACCATGCTAGACTGGTGGAAGGGGCAGTGGCAGCTCAACATAACTCCCACAGTTGATAGGAGGGTGACTGGTTCATGGAATATGCTGGGCAGAAAGCAGGGAGCAGGTTAATGTGCACAAACATCAGAGGGCAGGGGGAAGGAGAGTAGGGGCAGCAAGCTTAGCACAGAGGCTAAGCAGGAGGGCAATAATGGGGCATAGAATTGGGAAAGGAGGGCAGTAGGAGTGGGCAAGAACACCAAGCTAAATGGAGGGCAGTGGCAACACATCGGACCATGCAGGGCAGGAGGGTAGGGGCTGGTGACTTAACTTGGATGACAGAGTGTAGGGTGAGATGGATGGGACAACAAGCTAACTGTTTAGGGCAGGCGGGGAGGGCAGTGGCAGAACAACAGACACACTCCTGTAATGAAGGAGCAGGGTCATAGACTTGGACAATGGCGTCAAGGAGGAGGGGGCAGGCGCAGAAAGTTTGGGTGGTGGGCAGCACATTGCCAGGCCAGGCCCTGGGCTCAAACTCCCCTTCCCACTGTGCATTACGATAGGCATCTTACTTAATATTTTTAAAAAACTGAAAAATTCACTGAAAAAACAAAGGTTACAAGGACGATAATTTTTAGGATATAGAATTTAAAAAACATTATTAATTCGCTTAAAAAACACAAAGGCTACTGGGATGTTATCGTTAGGCTAAGATTTCACTCATACAAAACCAGTAAAATTCAGCAGTTATAGTTACCTGAGCTACCTATAACTTACGCCCCTGCAATGCACTGCTTTAAGAGTTTATGGGTGTTAAACATATATACTAACCTACTACAAAAGTTACATCAGTATACTAGGTGCACTACTACTGAGTTATACTGCTTGTAATATATATTTAGTAAGTGGCTGTGCGACTGTATGTTTCCTTGTGTGTATGGTTATGTAAGTGGTTGATGGGTGTATGAGTATCTGTGTGGGTGAGTGAGATGGTGTGTGAGTGACTGTATTGGTGAGTGAGTGGGTCTGTCAGTGGCTGCAAGGGTGAATGAGTGGTGGTGTGAGTGGTACTATGGGTGGGTAACTTGGTGTGTAGTGACTGTATGGGTGAGTGCGTGTCTGAATGGCTCTATGAGTGAGTGAGTGGGTGTGTAAATAGCTGTATGGGTGAGTGAGTGTGTAGTGTAGTTCCTATTTCCCTTATAGGCTCTGTGCATTGGAATAATATACACTATAGTTTTTGCATAGGACTAAGGTCAGTATGCTCCTATCGAGTACATTAAACTTAATTACTTGTGTGTGCCAGCTAACTCAGAGGTCACTAGAAACTTCTCGAATAAACAAGAAGGGAGTAGTTTCTGACAACCACGTAAACATGCCTACTTTGTTTCCCTTAGAATCGGAACGCGTTGCAGAATCATGGAAACAATAGATAACAATTTCACTCAGTCAATCGTGCATGCTTAGTTTCTTCACACGTCACATGTGCATGGCTAGGGCTAATCAAGCAAAGGCTACAATGATCATATAACTATTAGTGTCTACTCTACTACTACCTGATTTGTACTAGTGATGTATGTTAGTATTAACTCATTTTTCAACCTTGCTACTGATCAATAGAGGGGAGGTGTATATGACGCCTAATAAATGTGTAATGTTTTCTAGGCGCACTACCGACCACCATTGCCGGGGCCAGCGAAGGCGACGTGGAGGGCGAGGATGCGGCAGTTGCAGATAGCAACGGAGCGGTAGGGGGAGTGGCAGCACCAGTGGCAGGCAGTGGTAAGTTAGATTCATAATCCTTAACTATTGTTGAACTTGACAGCACACTCACTGCAAGGGTGTACTGTATGTATATGTATACTGTACAGTTGTGACTTAGGGTCCCATTAGGATGGTGGGCGTATTTCCCCGGCCGGGCTGGCTGGAATTCACTGCCATCACTGCAGGGGCAAACCTCCCGCCATCCCTGTAGAAAATATTCAGACATGTCCAGGTGGAAAAGGGTTCAATATGGCGGTGGTGTCTCTCTCACCACACCGCCAGCCATATAATCTGAATTTTGGAATGCCTTTGCGTGGCGGCATTGCCGTCCGCCACGGGAAGGCATGCACACATTGCAGAGTATGGTTGGGGGCCCCCCACGGAGGGTACCTACCTATGCTATGGTACCCCCCCGACTTTCAAAGCAAAACGTGACAAGCTCCGTGCGGGGCCCGTCATGTTGTGCTTGGAAAAGCAGCACAACATTTTAGCATTGCTTTCAGCAAAGCCAACCAGAATTTAAATTTTAAAAAACAGGGTGCGCCTGCCACTGTGCCGGGCGCATCATCCTAATTAATTGTCCCCACGGGACCCCCACCCTTTTTAGCAGTCGGATGGCGGGCGGACAAAGTCCGCCCGCTATCCGATGTCGTAAGTAAGTATGAGTTGTTGGGGACGTTTGAAGAGTGAACTAGAAGACTAGAATTCCCTTTAATTGGTATAGGACTAGGAGCCGGAGTATTGAGTAACCAATGGCCTCATCTATCTGATTTCAACTCCGCTTTGAAAGTTTTATGGAGAAGAGCACCTGGTGCACTGTTCAACTAAAAAGTGTAAGACAGGTGGAAGGAAGAAGGACGGGCGACATTTAAAATGTTATGTACTACTGTGCTTTATTTTATAGTGCTACTCTACCATGCCACTATGTGTATAAATAATTACCTTGTCCTACTGTTTTATTAAGACTATATTTTACAATTGTCTTGTTTTTTTCTTTTTGATACACAGCTACTCCGAAACTCAACCGGAAGGAGTTGGCCGCCAAGGCACGGCGCCGGAAGCTGGAGGCAATCCAGCAGGAATACCGGCGGCTGGTGGTCCTAGCCGAGGAGGAGGAGGAGACTGCAGCAGCAATTCAAGCCTCCTCCAGTGCCCCGGGCCCCAGCCACCGCCCTCCAGCGGTACGGCGCCACCGTCTGGCGGCTGCCCGCCACCACCGTGCCATCTCTGGTGCCCCCCCCCCACTGTGGCTGCAACTGCCGCGGCCTTAGACGCCGCGTCGCCCATTTAGATGACGAGATGCGCCAGATGCGTGTCCTCCTCCAGTCCCGCCCCACCAGTTAGTCCCTGTCACTGCCCCTTTTTTAATTCCTGTTCTTGTTCTTTACTCGTTTGGCCGTTAAGACTTTTTTCTACTGTGGACAGTGGTTGGGGTTAGGGAGGGGGGTGGGTCAGCTTTTGTGGGTTTAGTTTATTTTTGTTAGGGTAAATTAAATATATTTTTCTATGTTACATGCAATGTTGTTAATGTTTTGTAGGTGGGGTAACTGTTTTACATCACACTGTTTCCTTGCTGGTGCATGGCCGCCCATAGCCTGTGTTTGATTTCAATAATTAGCTGACTGTATAAGACACAAACAGATAGATGCGACACACCTCACTCATTGACTGGTCCTTCTAGTACTTTCAGTCTGTCCTCTAGTCTATGCATTCTTTGGAGTGGTGTGTGAAAATGAAATCATTGACAACATGTCCATTATTAATTCTGCCTCCCCCAAACTTCTCTCTTACCGGTGCTTGATGTTTATGTTCAACTGTGGCACAGCACTGGCTGCATGGTGAAGATGGTTTCCTTTTTCATACTTGCCATGATTGGGGTGGTGGTGGTGGTAGTATAGTAGTAGTAGTAGACACTGGCAGGGTGGCAGCATTTCCAAAAAAGAAAAGGAGACAATCAATCGCCTTTGAGAGACTGTTAGAGGAGTAGTTGAATGAAGTACATTACAGAACTTACCGAGCAACAATTATATGCTCAAATATTTGACAAAAAACTGAATGGTGGTTATGAGGATAGCCTACTAGACAGAGTTACAAACTATAGTTGTGTTGACTCGAGTCACTTGACTATGCCTACAGTCTAACAGTTAGTGCTGTATATGAGGAATGACAACAAACAAATCCAATCAATGCCGGCAATTCATGCTGAGGTATATGTTCCTTTGTTAAATAAAATAACCTCTGAAATATCCTACTCATGGGTGGGCAAGCAGAAGAAGATCATCGCTCTGCATTGAAATTGAAGTAGTGTTGCTTTCACCACATCCGCCCCAGCAAGTGTGTGATTAAGTATTGGTGTAAATTTAATTTAGTTACACCTCGACAATAAGTCACACAGCCCGGGGGAAGAGGGTTAGGGTTTGTTGAATGGATGGGAAGGGGGATTTTGGGAAAGGTTTGACATAGAAAAACAGTATGCATACATAGACAAACAAACGACAATCATTGAAGACTACCATATCCATATGTTAAGGGAGAAAAAGGCAATGCATGCATGATGATGAGAGACCCGGATTACATAAACTTCTATTTCTTGTTCTGTTCCGGCCTTAATACTTTAACAGATAGCAAATAGAAATTTTAAATATTGGTAATGAAGAATCGTAAACACAGAGCAAACCTAATGATGATTGATAATAACAACTCCAAGAACACACTGTTGTAAAGATTGTATACAAGATATTAATCAAATTATTTAAAAGAAGTTAAAAGTGGATACTGTTACTGTCTTATCCTGGTCAAAAATGTGGACTGGATTTTTGCATCTCGGCATTCCTCTTGCTCCTCTCGTCCATCAATGTTGGGTGTGTCGCCTCGCCACTCGCCACTGCCCGGCTGGAAAAAAAGGTGATTAATTGGTAAGGTAATTAATTAATATGCATTGTAATGTTTTACAAAGTTTTGGCCAAGGCCCGGACTGTAATTTTAGATTGAAAACCAAAGGGGATATTGAGAAATCAAGTGAAAACAAATGCACAAGTGATGGTGTAGTGCAACAAGAACACTTTCCGAGGTGGCATGTATGCATATGCATCATCTCTACTCTAGTCTGTTTCCAGCATTGACCTTCAACAGTAACAGGAGAGATCAGGCCCACAGTGCTTACCATTAGCACATCCTACGTTAACACTTTAGAGTCCTTTTTTTTTCTCTCAAAGAGTTGGACAAACGCAAAGCACATTATCCATTCCAAACATAGCATTTTACAGTTTAAGTTAGTAAAATCAATGCACTGCAGTCATCCCACCACTACACTCTATTCAACTTCTACACAGACATTTGGGTCTGCTGTGGTTGTTGTTGACGTGTTTACCTTTAGGCTTTTCCGTTTTATGCCACTCCTGAAACATCCTCCTCCTGACTTCATCATCATCTCTGATACTTTTACTGACTGAAGATCGGCCTGCAGTATAAGTATAATTTTTATGACACAACAAGAGTAGAAATATAAATATTACTGACTTGAATCATTCTTTATTGTGTACAGAAAGATAGATTACTACTAGTACACTTTGACATCACTTTGTGCACAACAAACAAACAACGCAAACACAAAGACCAATAGCTCAGAGTCAGGTGTCCAATGCATGCCATTAATTGTCATCATTCATTACCTGTTCCTTCTCATCTTAAGTTAACGAGCCGTCTCTTTCGCCATCATCATGATGGACGGTGCTGTTAAGTCACAGTCATTTGCATTGCGCAGATTGAGTGAGTCCCCTTCCTGTATTGAATTAAAAGCAATGTATCACCAAGATGCAGGAGAAGTACACATTTCTTGTTTGCAAGAAGGGGAAAATTAGTGTGTTCTGTAGAAAGTTGATTAGTGGCAGTGCACAATTACATCAATTCATGCGCAACACACACAACAAAATCTACATCATTCAGTATGCGATTCTGCGGCCAATGCATGGCATCAATCATTACCTGTTCCTTTTCATCTTGTTAACGCTGCAGGCCGTCTCTTTCGCCATCATCATGATGGACGGTGCTGTTAAGTCACAGTCATTTGCATTGCGCAGATTGAGTGAGTCCCCTTCCTGTATTGAATTAAAAGCAATGTATCACCAAGATGCAGGAGAAGTACACATTTCTTGTTTGCAAGAAGGGGAAAATTAGTGTGTTCTGTAGAAAGTTGATTAGTGGCAGTGCACAATTACATCAATTCATGCGCAACACACACAACAAAATCTACATCATTCAGTCTGCGATTCTGCGGCCAATGCATGGCATCAATCATTACCTGTTCCATCTCATCTTGTTAACGCTGCAGGCCGTCTCTTTCGCCATCATCATGATGGACGGTGCTGTTAAGTCACAGTCATTTGCATTGCGCAGATTGAGTGAGTCCCCTTCCTGTATTGAATTAAAAGCAATGTATCACCAAGATGCAGGAGAAGTACACATTTCTTGTTTGCAAGAAGGGGAAAATTAGTGTGTTCTGTAGAAAGTTGATTAGTGGCAGTGCACAATTACATCAATTCATGCGCAACACACACAACAACATCTACATCATTCAGTCTGCGATTCTGCGGCCAATGCATGGCATCAATCATTACCTGTTCCATCTCATCTTGTTAACGCTGCAGGCCGTCTCTTTCGCCATCATCATGATGGACGGTGCTGTTAAGTCACAGTCATTTGCATTGCGCAGATTGAGTGAGTCCCCTTCCTGTATTGAATTAAAAGCAATGTATCACCAAGATGCAGGAGAAGTACACATTTCTTGTTTGCAAGAAGGGGAAAATTAGTGTGTTCTGTAGAAAGTTGATTAGTGGCAGTGCACAATTACATCAATTCATGCGCAACACACACAACAAAATCTACATCATTCAGTATGCGATTCTGCGGCCAATGCATGGCATCAATCATTACCTGTTCCTTTTCATCTTGTTAACGCTGCAGGCCGTCTCTTTCGCCATCATCATGATGGACGGTGCTGTTAAGTCACAGTCATTTGCATTGCGCAGATTGAGTGAGTCCCCTTCCTGTATTGAATTAAAAGCAATGTATCACCAAGATGCAGGAGAAGTACACATTTCTTGTTTGCAAGAAGGGGAAAATTAGTGTGTTCTGTAGAAAGTTGATTAGTGGCAGTGCACAATTACATCAATTCATGCGCAACACACACAACAACATCTACATCATTCAGTCTGCGATTCTGCGGCCAATGCATGGCATCAATCATTACCTGTTCCATCTCATCTTGTTAACGCTGCAGGCCGTCTCTTTCGCCATCATCATGATGGACGGTGCTGTTAAGTCACAGTCATTTGCATTGCGCAGATTGAGTGAGCCCCCTTCCTGTATTGAATTAAAAGCAATGTATCACCAAGATGCAGGAGAAGTACACATTTCTTGTTTGCAAGAAGGGGAAAATTAGTGTGTTCTGTAGAAAGTTGATCAGTGGCAGTGCACAATTACATCAATTCATGCGCAACACACACAACAAAATCTACATCATTCAGTCTGCGATTCTGAGGCCAATGCATGGCATCAATCATTACCTGTTGCATCTTATTTTCAGTTAATGGCCAGTCTCTCACGGCTCTGAAAGGAGGATAGCTATAGTAGTCATCTGATTCATGGTCCACTTGTTTTGGAAGGACGAGGAAAGTTTGAATTTGTTGTTACCATCATCCAATCATCATTCATGAGGGAAATGGAATTGAGCAGGAGATTCAGTATGATCGAGCGGAGGAGCTGGATTCTGAGGACTGTAGAGTCAAATGGCAGACACCTGAAACTTGTATCTTAAATTAGAAAAGTAGAAGACGGTGAGAATGGATTTGTTGCGATTCACAAGTTTATAACCGGAACGACAGACACATAAACAAAGGGGGAAAAAAGGGAGGAAGACAGTAAGTGCGAGCCTAATTGTCAGGGAAGTATAGCTCGTCCTCAAACTCTGGGGGTTCTTCCAGTAGTAGGTAATCATCTGACACAATACTTCCGTCACCTGAGCCGCTGTCCTCATCTTCCTCTGTTGATTCATGCATTGTGTAATTCGGTGGTATGAAGTGCTGATTCATTTTGATCATTGTTAACCTCTCCACGTTTTTTGGAGATAGACTGGTCCTTCTCAAGGTTACAATGGAACCATCAGCACTGAAAACACGTTCGGAAGAGACACTTGCGACAGGGCAAGCCAGATAGCTTATCGCCAGCCTGCTGAGCTGTGGCCATTCAGACCTTTTCCTATACCAATACTGCACTGGGTTTTGATCAACGTACACCTCTGTTGGGTCGTCCAGATAGGCCTGGACCATCCGCTCAATGTTCAGGGTTGCTGCTGGTAAGCTTTTGTGCTGTTTTTTCTGTGCATCAGCACTGTGCTTACAATAGCCCATCTTTACATACCAATCTGATAATGATTGTACTCGGCCTAATGATCCAGTTATTGTTTCTGTAGTCGATGGTGATGGTGAGTGTTGTGATTGTGAGCCAACCGTACTGCCCTCAGCCGACGAAGTTGCACTTGATTCTGCATGGCCTGCTTCAGTATCAGTACTTGTTGTGGGTTGATGTGGCGGGCTTTTAATTAGCAGCCCTTCCTTTTCAAACTTAATGGCTGCTTCAGCTATACAACTTTTGTAGCGGGCAACATCATTGTCGGAAAAAGCAAGGAATGTCTTCACTAGTCCTAATTTTGCACGTGGATCTAGAATTGTGGCACAAATGTAATGTTTTTGTGACAAAATTTTATTTTGTATCCTTACATTTTCAGTTAAGCGCCTGGATAAGCTCTCCACCAAGTCATGGGCTTGCCTTCTGTCCTCTACACCTTTGTAGGATTCAGACACATTATTCAGCTCATGCTCTAGCATTTGCAACAATGGGATAGCTTGGCCCATTGTACAGTCCTCCTTGCTGACTTCACGTGTGAAGACCTCAAAAGGAGACAGCATCTCAGTCAGGCATTTAATTAGGGTCCTTTGCTCCCTGTCAAGGGTCATGCCTTTAACACTAGCATCACTGCTTCTGTACCAGACATATTCATGGAGTGACCTGTGCTGTTCGTACAGACGATCAAGCATGTAATACGTTGAGTTCCAACGTGTTGCCACCTCCTGGATGAGTGCCTTGACTGGCATCCTACATTCACGTTGGATGATCCTCAGCTGCTTCCGAGCTTTAAAAGAATGGCTGAAATGAGTGCATATTCTTCGGCAGATGGCCAGTAAATTGCTGACTATGGGTTCTTTTTTCAGAAAGTCTTGCACTATAATGTTTATGCAGTGTGCCAAACATGGAACCCTGAAATAGGAACCAAGTTCCATGGCCTTAAGTACATTACTGCCATTGTCTGTGGCAACAAAACCAATACCAAGCCCTCTGGACCGCAGCCATTCCAAAACCTTGGTGCGAAACTCTTCTAAAATGTTTTCAGCCGTATGAGATTTCTCCATGGCGAACATGGCTACAGTTGCATGTTTCCGAGTACCTTCAAAAATCGCAGCTGTGTCAACAACACCTCGTGCAGATAGTTGATCTCTAACCCCCACAAAAGAGATCCAGTGTGCAGTGATGCACATGTAATCTGTGGCTTGGCAACTGCTCCACATGTCTGTTGTCAGGTGGATATTGTGAACAGCACTCTGCTGCAAACCTTGACCAACCAATTTCAGCACATCATGATGTAGTGCCGGAACAGCAATTCGTGCAAAATAGGACCGGCTGGGAACCTTCCATTTAGGGCAGATGGCAGACACAAATTCAAGGAAACCCACCCCTTCCACAAATGAAAAATGAAGAAGGTCCAGCGCTAACATTTTAGCCAGCTTCGCATTGTACAATCGTGCCGTTGGGTGGTTGCGTTGGAACTGCCCCTCCAACCTAAACATGCTGTCAATGCTAGGCTGGCTTACTTTCCTTAGTGGTGCTGTTTTCATTAACCCACTAAGGCTCAACGACACAGATTGTCTCATTGAGGTAGTCGCCGGTCGCCTTGGTGTCTCAGCCTGACTCTGAGTATGGCTTTTACTGCGGTGCCACTCTGATGTTACTGAGGAGGATGTGGGCGTTACCACTGCAGTACTGGGGACAGGGCTAGAAATGCCTCCCTGTTCTTCACCTGCCACCACAATAATATCGCTCCCTGATTCCTGACCAACTTCAATGGGTTGAGTTTTTCTACTTTCTTTTAACTTAAGTAGGTGATCCTCCCACACGATAGTGTGGTGTATTTTTAGATGACTTGCTTGTCCTCCGGTACCATAGTTTGTACCAAGCTTACCACGCCGAACACCTTGCCGACAAATTGAGCATATAGCAACGTTCTTCTCTTTGGCGCTAACAGAAAAGAAGTCCCAAACTGGGGAGGAAAACTTTCTGGCACTGCTGGATGTGCCACTTTCAACACCAGATGAACTTGAGGGGGTGCTTGAAAATATGTGACCCTGTCCACCTACACTGTGACTTTTACTACCACTACCTACTGAGATGGTTGAGCTGGATGTAGGTCCCTGCCGGGCCTTGGAAAATATGGCAGCTGGAGGTAGTGGTGGTGTAACCTGTGTTGGTGAGATCCGTGCTACATCCCGCTCAGTAGCAGCCTTTCTGGATAGGGTGAGAATGTCGGTCTCCAATCCCTTTGGGGCGGGAGTAATGTGCGTGATGACTGGCTCGTCTTCATCAACATCATCAGCCCCCTCTTCTACATCTACCTCCATAACTCTAAGTTTTTCTGGGACCTTCCTTTTCAGAAGCAATGTCTTGTGGCGTACATCACTGTCAGACCGAGCTGGTGGGACCCAAGTGTCATCACGATCATCAGAAGCGGGGCTTGATGAAGAAGAAGATGATGGACTAAGCCTCCTTTTCCTTGCTGGTGGTCTGGAAGACAATTGATCTTCTGAAACAGTGGTTTGACTTCGCTCCACTTTGTCTGCAGGAAGCTCGATTTCCTGAAATGCCCCTACGTCAGGAGCAACAACTACTATGGTGGGCTGTTGCGGCGGCTGCTGCTGTTCTGGTTGCGGCGGCTGCTGCTGTTCTGGTTGCGGCGGCTGCTGCTGTTCTGGTTGCGGCGGCTGCTGCTGTTCTGGTTGCGGCGGCTTGACACTGATCTGCTGAGTTTGCGCCTGCGTTGAACTTGATTGTGTACTACTTTGTGGTAATGACATTTCTTGAACATCGCTGCTCGTTAGTAGACTGGCTACCTCTGCGACACTAAAGCCCTTGGGCCTAGGTTGATGGGTTTTGACCGCTGTGCTGCTCCCAGCTTGGTTCCCGGACAATGCTTTGGTGCCAAAAAAAACATTGGCCGGCACACCACCAGTCGTGGTTAATGGCACTTCCTTTTTCTGTTCCTTCTTCTCACCGGCAACTTTCTTGGTACTGGACCTGGTACCTTTCTTTGGGGCCATCTTCTTCAGATGTCAGGCAGGAGGCAGATGCACAACAAGTTCTGGTCACACGTGGGCGTGATGCGCAGCAGGACTTCTGTCTGGCTGGCAGTACAACGGGTAGCCAGGTGATGCCGATGACACCTCCTACTCTGTCTTTTGTGCACCTAAAAGCAAAGAAGACAGGAGAAGAACATCAGTGAAATGTTGCATTTGTTGTTGTGGTTCAGTTACTTAGTACTGTACTAGTGCAAACAAAAGATAGTCTAGCCATTTATGACTATTTTTTTTAACTAGAGCTATGTTATACTACTAGTACTGTGTACAGCCACACACTACACTCTCAGGAAGGATAGGAAAGTTAATAATAAACAACAAAATAAAAATCTAATGGAAGTGGGGTGGACCATTGCATTATTTGAGCATCTCAGCATCCATGGAGCTGCTGCTGGCAAAGGGGGTGGATGGATGGAAGCAGTAAGCCAAAGAGCCAATAGGAAAACCATGCAGGCCTATGGCAAAAGCAGGACACTAATACTCACAGTCCAAACACCCAAAAAGGCCACCACCCACATGGACACACACAAATCACAAAGAAGCCAGGGGCCTTGGAAACACCAGGAGCTGACAAAAGGCCTATAAAAGCCAGGTAAAGGATGCCTGCTAAAGCACACTGCTCTGACTTTTTAATGCAACAAAATGTAGGAACATTCACAGGCCCCAAAAAGCTCTGCAGGGTGCATGCATTGCACACCAACACACCAGTGACCAGACACATAAAAAAAGCATGGATTGTCTTTAAGACAACCAACATCAGCAAGGCCACCCCCCAAAAAGCTCACTTCCCCAACTCAATCCAATGCCATCCATGCCCTAAATGAAGTCTAAATTCAACAGATCACATAGAAAACACTTGATCAATAAAGCTGTGGCTACCTGCTCTGATCCTAGTGGATGAAAAAGCAGGCCTGTTGGCAGACAAGGCCAGGCAAGCTTGCAGGCCTAGGCCTCAAAATGGCCACCAGCCACATGGCCAGGCCCAACATCAGCAAGGCCACCCCCAAAAACACACTTCCTCAACTCAATCCAATGCCATCCATGCCCTAAATGATGTCTAAATTCAACAGATCACATAGAAAACAGTAGATTAATAAATCTGTGGCTACCTGCTCTGGTCCTAGTGGATGAAAGCAGGCCTGTTGGCAGACAAGGCCAGGCTAGCTTGCAGGCCTAGGCCTCAAAATGGCCACCAGCCACATGGCCAGGCCCAACAACATCAGCAAGGCCACCCCCAAAAACACACTTCCTCAACTCAATCCAATGCCATCCATGCCCTAAATGATGTCTAAATTCAACAGATCACATAGAAAACAGTAGATTAATAAAGCTGTGGCTACCTGCTCTGGTCCTAGTGGATGAAAGCAGGCCTGTTGGCAGACAAGGCCAGGCAAGCTTGTAGGCCTAGGCCTCAAAATGGCCACCAGCCACATGGCCAGGCCCAACAACATCAGCAAGGCCACCCCCAAAAACACACTTCCTCAACTCAATCCAATGCCATCCATGCCCTAAATGATGTCTAAATTCAACAGATCACATAGAAAACAGTAGATTAATAAAGCTGTGGCTACCTGCTCTGGTCCTAGTGGATGAAAGCAGGCCTGTTGGCAGACAAGGCCAGGCAAGCTTGCAGGCCTAGGCCTCAAAATGGCCACCAGCCACATGGCCAGGCCCAACAACATCAGCAAGGCCACCCCCAAAAACACACTTCCCCAACTCAATCCAATGCCATCCATGCCCTAAATGATGTCTAAATTCAACAGATCACATAGAAAACAGTAGATTAATAAAGCTGTGGCTACCTGCTCTGGTCCTAGTGGATGAAAGCAGGCCTGTTGGCAGAAAAGGCAAGGCAAGCTTGCAGGCCTAGGCCTCAAAATGGCCACCAGCCACATGGCCAGGCCCAACAACATCAGCAAGGCCACCCCCAAAAACACACTTCCCCAACTCAATCCAATGCCATCCATGCCCTAAATGATGTCTAAATTCAACAGATCACATAGAAAACACTTGATCAATAAAGCTGTGGCTACCTGCTCTGATCCTAGTGGATGAAAAAGCAGGCCTGTTGGCAGACAAGGCCAGGCAAGCTTGCAGGCCTAGGCCTCAAAATGGCCACCAGCCACATGGCCAGGCCCAACAACATCAGCAAGGCCACCCCCAAAAACACTCTTCCCCAACTCAATCCAATGCCATCCATGCCCTAAATGATGTCTAAATTCAACAGATCACATAGAAAACAGTAGATTAATAAAGCTGTGGCTACCTGCTCTGGTCCTAGTGGATGAAAGCAGGCCTGTTGGCAGACAAGGCCAGGCAAGCTTGCAGGCCTAGGCCTCAAAATGGCCACCAGCCACATGGCCAGGCCCAACAACATCAGCAAGGCCACCCCCAAAAACACACTTCCCCAACTCAATCCAATGCCATCCATGCCCTAAATGATGTCTAAATTCAACAGATCACATAGAAAACACTTGATCAATAAAGCTGTGGCTACCTGCTCTGGTCCTAGTGGATGAAAGCAGGCCTGTTGGCAGACAAGGCCAGGCAAGCTTGCAGGCCTAGGCCTCAAAATGGCCACCAGCCACATGGCCAGGCCCAACAACATCAGCAAGGCCACACCCAAAAACACACTTCCTCAACTCAATCCAATGCCATCCATGCCCTAAATGATGTCTAAATTCAACAGATCACATAGAAAACAGTAGATTAATAAAGCTGTGGCTACCTGCTCTGGTCCTAGTGGATGAAAGCAGGCCTGTTGGCAGACAAGGCCAGGCAAGCTTGCAGGCCTAGGCCTCAAAATGGCCACCAGCCACATGGCCAGGCCCAACAACATCACAAAGGCCACCCCAAAAACACACTTCCCCAACTCAATCCAATGCCATCCATGCCCTAAATGTGCTTGAAAATGAAATACATTCAAAAAAACAAAAGGAACAGTTGCTTCATCATGCACACACACCCATGAGGCCATGCCCATGGCTAGCTCGGGCCTACTACTACAACCCACAAAATTAAAAAAAAAAAAAAAAGGAATGATGATAATTAATTAATTATCAAAAATAAATTGTAGTTACAACAACTGCAATGCCCACAATCAAACACAACAACCACTTACTTGTAAAATATCCTATTCCAAAAATCCTGAAATCGAATTGCAATGATGCAGCAGACAAAAAGAGTGATCTTTCCAGCTCCAAATCCAAAGGCAGAATGAGCAGGAGATGGACAAAGCACTGGGAGGAGCCTGCTGGACAGGAACAGGAAGTTGGAGATTCTGTGTCACTTCCTCCCTCTCTCCACCTTTTAAAAAAATGACTCCTTGCACAAAAAAGGAAAGCCAAATGTCAATGTAAGGAGTTCTTTTCATCCAAAATCAGCATTTGCAGATGGTTTCATGCTGCTAGAGCCGATATTCCTCTCCAAATTGTAAATTTTACGTTGTTGAGTTCTCGAGCTTCACATTACTTCCGCCGGCGTTTCGAAAACGATATGATCGCGTTCTCTTCTTTCTCCCTGTCGCGTTGGAAATGACGTGTTTGCGGTCTCTTTCTCCTGTTCGCGTTCGATTTCACGTGCCCGCGTCCTCATCCTCTGGCTCGCGATGTAGAATGACATGTTCGAGATCTTCTCATACTCGCGCGGTGCATGATCGCGAGAAGAACGACGTGATCGCGCGACAAATGACGTGATCGCGTGACAAATGACGTTAATGCGGCCGCGAACTCTCGCGAGACAGCGCAAAATGGCTACCAAAATCCAACATCTCGTGGAGAACGCGACCGGGTCAAGAAAACTTGTCGGAGAACGCAGGGATTCAGGTAAGGCGATCGCGCGCGCGCGAGAATGTATTATTTTACAGCGCGAGCAAGAAACAAATTATCGCTAAGCTGCGGAATGCGGAAATTTTGACATTTTCGCGCTTTCCGCGGAACGCGAAAATGCCAAAATATCGCAATTTCCTGCGAACGGAACGGAATTTTGGCCCAGGCCTAGTTGAGAGGCTGTATGGGTGAGTGAGTGGGTATGCCAGTGACTATCTAGATAAATAAGTGGGTGTGTGAGTGAGTGTGTGACTATGTGACTGCTTGTATGGGTGAGTGACTGGTTGCATAAGTGGCTATATGGTGAAGGAATGGTTGTGTGAGTAGCTATATGAGTAGGTGAGTGAGTGGGTGTGTGATTACCTCTATAGAGGAGTGAGTGGGTGTGTGAATACTGGTATGGGTCTGTGAAAAGTATGTGAATAGTGTGCAGGTGTTTGAGTGGCCATATGAAAGGTTGTATGGGGAGTGAGTGAGTGTGTGATTGGTTCTGTTGAAGATATCATCAGTGATGTAATCAGTTATATAATCAGAGATGTAATCAGTGATATCATCGGTGACATCACTGACCATGACATGAGTGGTGTAATATATGAGGTAATAAGCAGTGCATTGCAGGGTCGTACGTTATAGTTAGCTTAGGTAACTATAACTGTAGAATTTCACTGGTTGTGTACAAGTGAAATCTGAGCTGAACTATAACGTCCCTGTAACCTTTGTTTTTTCAGTGAATTTCTAAGGCTTTATTAATTCTAGTTCCTAACTATAACAAACCTGTAACCTTTGGATTTTTAAGTGAATTTCTAATGTTTTTTTAACTAGAAGTTGCATTTGCAGAGTGGTGGAGAAAGGGGATGGGGCCTCCAACCAGCTCTTAGGAATCCTGCTGTGTCGGACCTACTGGAGGTAACAGGAGGGCTTCTGGGCCCCAAGAACCCTCTCACATCCAAAGGGAGTTCATCCCCCAGAAACCAGTGCGCATGGAGGCACATTTACAGAGTGGTGGACAAAGGGGATGTGGCCTCCTAAGTCCTCTCAGCAATTCTGCTATGTGGGACTTACTGCAGACAACAGGAGGGCTTTTTGGCCCCCAAGGACACTCTAGAGCCAAGGGGATTTCATCCCCAAACCAGCAGTGCACCAGGAGGCGCGTTTGCAGAGTGATGGAGAAAGAGGACATGGCCTCCGAAGTGCTCAAAGCAATCGCGCTCTATGGGACTTGCTGCAGGTAGCAGGAGGGCTAGTTGGCCCCCAAGTGCCCTCTGGAGACAAGAGGACTTTATCCCCCAACCAGCAGTGTTCCAGGAGGCGCGTTTATAGAGTGGTAGAGTAAGGGGGCATGGTCACCACCATCCTCTCAGGAATCCCACTGTGTAGGACTTACAGGAGGTAACAGGTTGGGTACTTGGCCCCCAAGGACTCTTTACAGCCAGTTGTGTGCCAGGAAGTGTGTTTGCAGAGTGGTGCAGCAAGGGGGAGGGGCCTCAAGCAACTTGCCAGTCTGTTTCTTTTTTTTCTTATTTTTGTTTATAATGTTTGCAGCTCCCTCTGCCCAAAATCAACGTCGGCTCCTGTAGGAGGCGGGGAGCTGCCAGGGACCGCAAGGGTCTTGAGGCTCCCCCAAGGTCCCCAACGAAAGGGTCAGGCCCCAGGGGATGGGATCCCTTGGGTCCAAAAGCACCAAAGGAAGGGGGGCCACACAGCCTTCCTTTCCTAAATTACCCACCTGGTACCTCCAGTAAGCCTCACACAGTGGGATTGCTGAGAGGTGGTCGAAGGGCACGTCCCTTTTTACACAATGCTGCAAACATGCCTCTTGGCGCACTGCTTGTGGGGGGATAAGATCCCCTTGCGTCCTGAGGGCCCCAGGACTAAAGTGGACTTCATCACCCAAGCAGCAGTGCGCCAGGAGGCATGTTTGTAGAGTGGTGGAGAAAGGGGGTGTGGCCTCTGACCACCTCTCAGCAATCCAGCTGTGTGGGGCTTACTGGAGGGAGCAAGAAGGCTAGTTGGCCCCTAATGACCCCCAGCAACGATGGGAATTCATCCTCCAACACAGAGAGCAGGAGGCGTGTTTGCAGACTGGTGGATAAAGGGGATGGGCCTGCTATCAGAGCTCAGCAATCCTGCTGTGTGGGACCTGCTGGAGGTAATAGGAGGGTGTTAGAACTGGGGGTCTCTAGTTGGCAGAGGTAGGTACCTTTGACCAAATAGGGACCCTTGCTTCTAAGTCAGGGAAAGGGGATTACACTACTGGATAGCCCCTGCTCACCCCCTTGGTAGCTTGGCACGAGCAGACAGGCTTATCTCAGAGGCAGTGTGTTAAGCATTTGTGAACACAGACAGTTATACAGTGAAAACACTACAGATGGACACCACACAGGTTTTATGAAAATAAGTATTCTTTATATAGACTTAACACAAGACCACAAATGACAAAAATCCACAATACTGTACTCAAAATTGATTTAAAGATGGTAGAGTTAACTTAGTTCAAGTTGTTGGTAAATGCGACACAGTTCTCACAAAAGAACCTGGATGCGTAACGCAAAATAAACAAAAGGCTTGCAGTGTTGGAGATGCATCGGTTCCTTGCTTCGGGGGAGACGATGTGTCGCGCCTCAATGCTTGCGCGGAGTAGGGGATGCGTCCAGATCCTTACCGGAGAGGAGGTGATGTGTAGATTCTCATGCTGCAACCCGGTTGCGATGCAAGATGGCACCTCGATGCGATGTGACAATCCGGTGCCATGCGATAAGATGGCGCCCTTGATGCGACAATGTTGAGACGATGCTGCACGCCCTGGCAGCCTTGCGGCGACTCTGTACTTTGGAGCTGCGACAGGCCCTGCGACACGCTTCTCCGATGATGCGACGGTGACCCTCACGGTTGCGATGCGCTTCTCCGGTGATGTGACAGCAGACAGCTGCGACAAAGGCACGCTTCTGGGAGATGCAGGGCGGCATGCTTGTACGGCGATGCGGTGAATACAGCTGCGGCGGTGACACACTTCTTCTTGTTGAGTCGTGCTTCCAGCTCCCAGCGACATGCAGGCTTCTGCAGATAGAATTCCCAGCAAGGAAATTCAGGGGGGAGCTGGTGGTGAAGTCTGTTGTCCCTGAGACTTCAGCAGGAGGCAAGCACAAGTTCAAGCCCTTGGAGAAATATTCTGTAAGATGAGGAAGTAACACAAAAGTTCCTTCTCCTCTCCTTGGCACTGAAGACACCACTGCATTCCAACCCAACAATGCAGCACACTGGCAGGGGGGCAGTCCAACTCCTACAGCTTCCTTTGGTTCTTCTCCTTGGCAGATGTTTCTTCTTTGTTGTTCCAGAAGTGATCTAAGGTCTTGGGGTTTGGGTACCCATATTTATACTACTATTCTCTTTGTTCTCTGAAGGCAGAGAGGCCTTTGCCTAGTCCAAACCAGCTCTGGTCAGTCCTGGAGCACTTTGTTTACCTGGCTCCTTCTTTCCTTTCAGAGTGCAGGGCAGAGACATCAGACACACCACAGGAGGTGGAGCCAGCATTGTGAAGGGAAGACACAGCCCTATTCAGGTCCCAGGTGCAACTCCTCCTACCCATCTACATGCAGATCTTCCTATTCAGCCCTGTGCTGACTCACCCTCTCGACTGGAATTCCCAGCCCTTGACACTCCCAGAACCAGACACACAATACAGAACCTAGCAGAGGCAGGCTTGGACAGTTAAGCAAGAAAATACCTACTTTCTAAAAGTGGTATTTTCAAACACAGAATGTTAAAACCAACTTCACTAAAAGATGTATTTTATCATTCTGAGTTCAGGCATACTAAACTCGAATTTCTACCATGTTCCCTGAGTCAGTTAGGATTATAAGATGTAACAATCAAACTGCCCATTCTGGCCTATGGAGAACAGGTAGCCTTGCAATAGTGAAAAATGAAAATGGCTGTAATTCACAATTAGGACATGCCACACACACCAGGGACTGGCAAGTGGGTGCACTTAGTCAGCATGGCAGTACTAGACTGCACATAGGCTCTGAAATGGCAGACCTGAGACACACTTTGCAAGCTGCTTCTGTGGGTGGCACAACCAGTGCTGCAAGTCCACCACCAGCATTTACAAGCCCTGGGCACACATGGTACACTGTACTAGGGTCTGACAAGTAAATCAAATAACCCAATCATGGAGTCACTAAGCAATACATCAATTTACCATAGGGAGCACGTGCACTGTGGCATTGAATAGCAGTGATACAGTGCCCAAAGCATCTAAACCAGCAAAACATATCAAAAACAGAGGAGGCAATCAGAAAAAAATGAAAAAATGGAAGGGAGACTCACTCCAATGGTACCAGGTCTAACAGAGGAGTAGTTGTCCCCCAAGGATGTCCTTGGGGGCCAACTACCCCTCCTGTTACCTCCAGTAAGTTCCACACAGTGGGATTGCTAAGAGGTGTTCAGAGGTTGGGGATAAAGTCCACTTTACTGCAGAGGGATCTTGGGGGCCAAGAAGCCCTCCTGGTACCTCCTGTAAGTCCTACGCAACGGAATTCCTGAGAGCTAGCTGGAGGCCCAGACCCCTTTCTCTATCACTCTGCAAATGTGACTGCTAGTTAAAAATCCTTAGTAATTCACTGAAAAACACACAGGTTTCAGGGACGTTATAGTTAGAAATTAGCAATTAAAAATCCTTAGAAATTCAGAGAAAAAAACAAAGGTTACATGGACGTTATAGTTAGGCTGACATTTCCCTCATACAAAACCAGAAAAATTCAGCTGTTATAGTTAGCTCAGCTAACTATAACTCACACCCCCACAATGCACTGGTTATGACCTCACATATTAGATCACTCATGACATGGTCAGTGACATCACTGATGACATCTCAAATGACAACACATAGTTAGGCTGACATTTCTGCTGAGAGGCACATTTGCAGAGTGACCACCTCCCAGCAATCCCACTGTGTGGGACTCACTGGAGGTAACAGGTGGGCTAGTTGGCCCCTTAGGACCCTCACCCGCAAAGGGAACTTTATCCTCCAACTAAGAGCACACCAGGAGGCGCGTTTGCAGAGTAGTGGAGAAAGGGGGCAGGCCTCCAGGTAGCTGCGGATTTATTTTTATTTTTTCCAAGGGAGTGGGGGTTGAGCGGCCACCCTCCTGGGCCATTTTCTGCCCATCCTCCAGGGCATGGCCATCTCCTTGGGCACTGCGGGGGTGCCTGAAACCCTCGCAGTCCCAACTGGATCCCGCCTCCTGCAGGTGCCAGCATTGCTTTTTACCCCCGGGAGCTGCTATGATGCTACACTGTGAACAAGCGAGAGCAAAATACTTTCGCTTGTTCAAACTGGAGCACTTGTTTGCTATGGGATGGCGGTGCTTCCGCTATCCCATAGCAAACTGCAATTTCCCAGGGGTTGGCACCCCGGGACCTTACTGGAGCCGGCTCTGGGGAGTGGCAGTCCCCAGGGCCATTTACAGCCACCGGAGAAGTTTGGACTACCCCAAATGGCTCCTGCAGATTATGGCGCGACACATTTACGCCACTATTACGGCTCAATATAGCCATTACATCATGCTTGTGCCTTGACAATATTTGTTTTTGAGACTTGGATGATATCTTGAAAAGTATTCCATATCCTAACGCCTGGCTAGCGTTTCTTAACAAGTCATGGGATTGGACCACACCCTGAAGAACCCCGAATGGGCAAAACACGTTGGCTGTTTTGCAAAGTCTACATGTATAATATCAAATGAGGAATTAAAACGAAATACGACCACACAAAGAAACAATTTGCCTCTGTCATTGTGATTTCGCTGACTTATGGACTCTTCCAAATATTATGTTTTATTGTCTCTATTCGTGTGCCTCTCTATCTTTGTGTTAGAATGTTTTATTGAGGACTATTAACGGTGGCTGGTTCTCAGAGGTGGGCATGGTTTTTTTCGACAAGATAGGATATATAAAATTTGTTGTACACAAAAGCGAACACAGGTAGTGGTGCGGCAATTAAATACTCTGCCATCGTATAACAGTGTGTTTTGGAGATGTGGCTTGTTCCCTCTTTAGACTTGCCACCCATTAAAAAATGGACCCGCACAGCTCTACAGCTACATGCTGTGACCCTTGAATATGGGCTTAGAGCAGCCAATGGTCGGACTAAGTCTGATAGGAAAGGGGCTAACTTTTTAATTGAACCACCAACATTAGCCACATCGATTACATTCTCCTAGATGTTAGATTGTGGCACAGGGTGCTGGATATGGTTGTTGGGTCAACCATTGACAGTGACCACTACCCTCTCGAGCTTGATACGTCACCCCTGTGGGACATTAACTTTGGCCACTTGCACACATGACTGACCACTAAGGAGATAGACCTGACAAACAACAATAGGTGAGTCAAGTGGTTAAGGGTAGCCACTGGCACATCAAAGCTAGAGGCCATGAAAGATAAACTGCTAGAGAGCACCAACGAGCTAATTAGCCTGCTGGAGCAGCATGACAGTTTTACAAACATTCCGTTGTGCCACACACGCTTTTTTAAATAGTTAGCTACACTTTTTAGCGCCCCTTTCAGACCGCAGAGCAAATCGAAACTAGCCAGTCATCACCCCTCCTGGTTTAACCAGGAATGCAGAAAATTAGGAATTCAACTGGCTATGGCTATTAGAGCCAATAATGTGGCAGACTTGAAAATAGCGAGGAAATCCTGCAAGAATGCCCAGGCCAGAGCCTAAAAGTACTGGGAAGAGGATAGATGGCTCCAGATCAAGGATGTCTGTCAGAATAAGGATTTGCGGAAATTTTGGCTCCTGGTGACCAGGGGAGACTCAGATAGACCGAGGCCCCCCACCAATAATATCGCCCGGTCTTCCTGGCAAGAACATTTCTCTGCAGTCTACACTTGTAAGGAAACATTAGTCTCTGAAGGCTTGACTCCCATACCAACTACTGTCCAGACCCCCAATTTTTCACCCTAGAGGAAATATCATGTAGTATACACTCGGTGATAAGGAATAAGGCTTCAGGGCCTGATGGCATCCCTGGAGACGTCTTTCTTGCCGACAGTTAACTGGTTCAAAAATATATGGGCACTTGCAAATGATATTGCAGCCAGGGCAACAATGCCACCTTCATGGAATGAAGCAGAGGTCATCCCGGTATTTAAAAAGGGCGACCGCTCACTCCCCTCCAATTATAGGCTCATTAGCCTGATCGATGGTGCCCAAAAGTTCTTCTCCTGTGCCCTTCTTATGAAGATCACAGATTGGATGGAGGAGACTAACATCTTATCTCCCTTCCAAGCGGGGTTTAGAAAGAAAGTAAGCACCATTGAACAGGTTTTTAGTTTTTCACTACTGGCCTGGAAAACAGTCACTATAGACAGGTGTAATCTTTACACAGCATTTATCGACCTGAAGTCGACCTTTGACCTCATCCCCAGACATAAGTTATGGCAAGTCCTGCAGGAGATGGGCCTTCCACCACCACTACTTGCGATGGTTATCCGCCTTAATGAGGATAACTTCACAAGGGTTCGCTGGGGAGAGCAAGGGCAGCTGACAGATCCGATCAGAGTCGATAGAGGGGTCAGACAAGGTTGCGTGTTGGCACCTACCTTGTTTTCGCTCTTCAATAATGGGGTGGTTCGTCACTTAGCGGAAGTCCCAGCTGATGCCCCCTTACTGGGGAAGGTTAAAGTAACAACTCTGCTATTTGCGGACGACACGTTGCTGGTCTCAAAAACCCCCAGTGGCCTCCAGCTGCTGCTAGATCGCTTTGATTCCTTCCGTGGGTCGAGAGGCCTGGAGGTCAACACTTCGAAAACAAAAGTTTTAATGTTGAACCTCCACAAATCCTTCAAAGGTAAATTGACACTTGGGGGATCCCCCTCAAGAGAGTAGTCACTTTAGTAGTACCTCTCACCTCTCAGAGGAAATGGCCTGGAAGTACCACATAGCAAAGTGGACTCTTCAGCAGAAGCAGACCACTGGGGCCCTGCTGAAGGAGCTTAGACACTCTCAGTCAAGACCAATAGCACCGCCACTACAGATTTACGACCACAAAGTAGTGGGTTCTGCTTTCTATGGGACTGAATTATGGGGGTTCGAGAACCTAGAGGGTCTCTTAATTACTGAGAACAAATTCTTGAGATCCCTCTGTTCTCTTCCCCAAAGTACCCCACTTCTTCCTCTTAGGTTTGATATGGGTAGGCAATCCATTGTGAAAAAGGCACTACTTCGCTCTTAGCTCTTTTGGTTGTGCCTGAAACAAACCCTGAGCTTTCACATTATGCAGCTGTGGCCGATGAAGTTTGCAAACTCGACCGTTTTAACAAAATCGGGTGGTTTACCAAAGTTAGATCCCCACTTGCAGCAATAGGTATAGGGAGTTCTTGGATCACCAAGGAACCTTGCTCTTTACCTAGTAAAAGGCTGCTTAAATCACAATATCGGAACTGGGTGGCTCAGACTAACGCATCACAGTCACACGGTGGTCGCCTCACAACCTAATTTATGGACTTCAAAATCTCTAGAAAGGCACCCACGGCCTGGCTCAATGTTACAAGTAAACCATGCCAGAACAGATTTAAATTTGGGCACAGCTACAACACTGATTTCCCGGTGCCTTTGGACTCATGGCACCCAATGCAGAGAGGGTATTTATCTGACCCTGTTTGAATGAAATGCTCCAACTAGCAGTATAATTCCACAACTAAGGTGTTCAACCTATGTGTTTGCAAAGCTATTAGTCACCGACGAAGTTCCCAATATTCACCATTCCTGTTGGGTCATCATTTTTACTGCAAGATTCGTTTCACTCTAATCCAGTGTAGCCATGCTGGAAAAATGCACACAGATTTCTTTCTTTGCAAGCTTAGCCTTTGTAAACCTTTTCTATGCACAATGGCAAATGTTTGCAGAATTTACTATGCAAGTAACCTTATACGAAGCCTTTCTATGTATAATGGTATTGTGCAGGAAAATAACTGAATTTTCTAGTAAATATATATTATGAAAAACACTGCAATAAGTGTTGACTAAGGATATTTGCAATATAAATTATCCCAAAAGTCACAGTTTTCATGAGGTAGTTGCAAGGTGAAAAACGTTGCGACTGATGTGAAGTTGCAAAGATTTCCACATAAAAAATTATCACAGCTTCACTGTGACCAGGACAGATTTACAATATTTTGGCATACGGCACCACCGCAAGTCTTCTAGCTGCTCTGCCCTACGTCAAAAGAAAAGGGCAGGAATGGGTCGGGTCTACAAGATGCGGCGCATTCTTGTCCTTTCTGTTGGCGCCCAAACTGCAGCCATACGCCAATGCAGGCACCCTTGCACCATTGTGCAAAGGTGTCTGGGTTGTTGGCATGATTGTTTTTGTGCAGGAAGGGACACCTTTCTGCACAAAAACAATCAAAGAGGAGTTTTCTTTGTTCTATGTGTGCTGCAGAAAGCAGCACACGTGGAAAGAGGGAAAAACGAGGAGAAATGTAAACATTTCTCCTCCTTGCGTCTGCTTTGGGAAGGCGTTAGTTTTGGTGCTGCCCCAGATTCATGATATAATTTAAATCTGGGGCAGTTTCTAAACCCATAGGTGTAGCATGGGAACACCCACAGTAACATCGATGGAACGCCCATTCCACGCAGAGTAAGGCATTGCCTCACTCATAGACCATGGAAGGCCACACAGGGTTGCTTTGCATGGCCTTGTAAATATGGGCCGGCTCACTGCACCTCCAGAGCGTCACAAAAGTGAGGCAGTGGCATTGTAAATATGCCCCAGTGTCACAGGGGCAAATTTGCAAGATAATGACGCAGCGCTGCAAGCAGTCTTGCTACGCCGAGTTGCATCATTAGGAAAGCACAGGGATGCGTAGTATTTACAACAGTACAGTGCAGCCCTGTGGTTTCTCTGTGCTGGTCCACAATAGGCTGCCTAGCGCCAACGCAGGCACCATTTCACCATGGTGCAAGGCTGCCTGCGTTGCAGGGATGACTGTGTTTGTGCAGGAAGGGATACCGTCTTGCACAAAAACAATAAATGATGGCGTTTTCATCATTCTATTTGTGCTGCTGAATGCAGCACACATAGAAAGAGGAAAAAATGAGGAGAAATAAAGGCATTTCTTCTCATTGCGCCACTTTTATGCCTCCCCTGGAGAGGCGTTAGAATCTGATGCATTCCCAGGTTTATGAAACCTTGTAAATCTGGAAATGTGTCAGAAACCATGGGAGTGGCTTTGGAACACCCAGAGCAACACCCATGGAATGCCCGTCTCATGCAGAGTAATGAGCGAAAGGGGGCCATATTTAGGTCATGAAAAGAAACGCAGGGTGGCTTTGCGTGGCCATATGAACATGGACCAGCACATGCGCCACCAGAGAGCCCAAAAAAGAGATACTCCAGTGTCGCAAGGGGCTTGTAAATAGGCCCCTTAGTCATCTGGAAGGCATGTGTTTCACTTCTTCCATGAATGCCCATTAAATAGTGTGGCCCTCATCATATTTAGGCCTGTTGTACCAATGTGGTATTCCCGCTCAAGAGTGGCACTAGCACCTCTAATTTCGGGGGGAAAGAATCCCATGGCATAACCTTTTTGCCCTCGAGGGTGCCCTCATAAATGGCAAATTACCAGACAAATTAGGATTATAGCACCCGAATCATACTGTAATTCCCCATTTTCAGGCCATTTCTCACCTGGGAATTTGGCCTGGATTTATGTAGCAAAAAGTGAGATGGGAAAAAAATGAAAGGGTTTTTAATACCCAATTCGTCTAAAAACGCAGTTTCTGTCCGAAAGGGGAATTTTTCCAAACTTGTAATGGAGGGATACGTACATCCAGTAGTGTTTTGAGGACATGCATGATTGCAGTGATGTCTTCTCCCTGGCAACATTGCCTGTTGCCTGCTGGATCTACGGCGCGGCAATATTTCTTTCCCTCCTGTTTGTCCGTCGAGCGGGGCAATTGACATGACAGATTAGGCCAAGCACAATTCATGACCTGGAAGTTGTTGCTCGGCAATAGGTCTTCTATCCGGAAGAGTGACAATTCGTGAGTTTTGGACAGCACTCCGGTCGTATTTTCTCACGCCACAGCTTTAGTGGTGGCTGTTTTTATTCAGTGCATTAGCGCGTGAGCCTCGTGCTAAAATGGCATTCCTTGCTGGAACCGGTTGCTACGTGATGCAAAGGAATTGCTGGAGGACAAGTCAATCAAGAACGCCTCACAGTCACTTCGCAGACCCAAAACAAACCTGACGAGCGTGGAATGCCGATCATTCACTCAGACACTGCTGAGGTCACCCTCCCCCTGATGTCCTTACCTCCATGAGGGAGCTCAGGAATTTTAACTGCAGCCTGACCCGCTGTTTGTATTTCTTTCGTGGATAAAAACAAACATGCTGTAAAGAACACAATATGGACGTTTGCATCGCTGGGTATTTTTTGCGGTTCCACATGCACGCGCACGCATGCGAAGATATGCTTGAATGCGTCCGTGAATAATTAGGTGTACCTGTTGGCCTAACCTGCTTTTCTTCACAAAAACTAGCCTGATAATTCAGATTTGGATTTTACACTTCTTAAATTGGAATCTTATTATGCTTTGTAGATTAGAGGCTCAATTACTTTAGATACCAATACCCTGGGCGTTTCGAATTTAATAGATGTGAATAATAAATATAAATATGTTTCCATTGTAATTGGGAATACCTCAGGGAATTTGGGGACATATGTATCAAGCCCTTTTCCCGTTCGTAAGCGGCCGATTCTCAGAATCGGCCCATTTGCGAACGGGAAAAGGCCTTATGGGATGTATCATCCCAAAAAGGCATCGCAAAGTAGAGAATCGCAAATTGCGATTCCTTAAATGCAATGTATGAAGCATAGAAAAAGTGCGATTTGGCCTTAAGGAATCGCAAATTACCACCAACTTCAAGTTGGTGGTATTTTGCGATTTCTTTGAAAAATGCACTTTTTTGCATTTTTCAAAGTGCCATGTGGCACACATACATGTCCTTAGGGCATATATGTGCTTCACATGTGCACACACATATTTCAGGGGTGCAACAGGGTGTCCTTTTGACACCCTGGCACCCTTGAAATTGCATTCTCATTTTGCGATTCTCTAATTGCAAATCGCAAATTGAGAATGTCTTCCCATTCATTCCTATGGGCCTCCTAGCCCATAGGAATGAATGGGAAGGTATTCCTTAATAAGGAATGCCAAGGAATCACAAAATATTTGCCAATTTTTTATTACATCCCGTTTTGCGATTCTCAAATAGCGATTCCCTAATAATCGCTATTTGAGAATCGCAATAATGGTATTTGATACATATGCCCCTTGGTGGTTTTTGCATTCTCTGGTATGCACCCGGGGAAAACGTCGAGAGGCTGGAAAAACTCGACCCTACTCTTAATTCCAAAACAACTGCAAACAGGGTTTTTTCGTTAGTGCCACTATCCAGCATTGCACTCGTAATCGTGGCTTTAGAATGGTCAGGGTGGTGGGCGTCGGCATCCCTTCAACATATGAATTTGAAAATTGCTTCATAACTGGGGTATGTGCACTCCATTCATCTCAGGACTGCCTCGTGGTGTGGAGGCCTAGGCGCAGCATACCGAACAGAATGCGACACACACAAGTAGTACATTTGAGTGCTACACGAATCCCGACTCGGTTTAGGGTACCTCTCTTTATCCATCTGCCATCTTCCGGCCCCTTCTTCACATGGGCTATACCAGATGTCATCAGTGATGTCATGAGTGATGTCACTGACCATGTTATGAGTGATGTAATATGTGACGTCATTACCAGTGCATTGCGGACACGCGAGTTATAGTTAGCTCAACTAACTATAACAGGCAAATTTCTCTGGTTTTATATAAATCAAATGTCCAAGTAACTAAAACGTCCCTGAAACCTATGGTTTTTTCAGTGAATTTCTAAGGTTTTTTAAATGCTAATTTCTAACTATAAAGCGCCTGAAACCTATGGTTTTTACAGTGAATTTCAAAGGTTTTTTAAATGCTAATTTCTAACTACAACGTGCCTGAAACCTATGGGTTTTTCAGTGAATTTCAAAGGTTTTTTAAATGATCATTTCTGTCTATAACGTGCATGAAACCTATTTTTTTTCAGAGACTTTCAATGTTTTTTTAATGCTATCTTCTAATTATGATGTTCATTTAACCTATAGTTTTTTCTGACACCCAAGAAGAACACAATACCCACTGCCACAACCCTCAGGACCTCCCCCCGTACAACCCCTCTCCCTACTACCACCAAGGCAGTGCAGAACAGGACAGCGAACCCTCCAAAAACGGCATGGTCCCTTAGCCATGGTCAATGTTGGGAAATGTGGCAATCGTTTTTTCAGTAAATTTGATTTTTTTTTAAAAATACTAATTTCTAACTTTAATGTTCCTGAGACGTATGTTTTTTTGTGAATTTCAAAGGTTATTTAAATACTAATTTCTAATTATAATGTTCATAAAACCTATGTTTTTCTTAGTAATTTTGAAAAAAAAGTGATATTTTGTAACTTTAATATCCTAAAAATTGTTTTTGTATTTTTTTTATTTATTATTTAATGTCTTCTTGTTTTTAAAATTTTAAACAACTACATACAGTATGAAAGGGAGCCCAGCCCAGAGCAACATCTGAAGACCAACACATGTCATAGACCTACTGATCAAGCAGCTCCGACACCCAAGAACGCCACAACACCCACCACCATCCCCAGGACCCCCCCTACCACCGAAGCAGTGCAGAACAAGACAGCGAACTTTCCGAAAATGGCATGGCCCCTCAGCCACACAATAGCTGAATATTGGGACAGGTGTGAACAAAGTATATGTGGAGGAAGCAATTCACCCATGAATAACAATGCACACAATGCAAAGTGTAGCGGTGATGTGCTGGACACATCTCAGCATGCAGAACACACACCTCTTCATGTGCACAAATACTACTGGTGCTTGTAGTCTTGTGGACAGTGGACCCAACCATGTTATGTCAAACATTAGGGACGATCTCAGTCATGTATCTGTATCGTCCCCAGTGTATGCATAACAGAAACCGGAGTGGGCTGGTCCGACGTACGCCACTTCAGCATAGTAGTGTGAATAAATAGGCCAGGGCTCTGGGCTTGGTTCACTTGTGAACTGTGAAGACCAACGACTGTGCCAGAGCGGCGGGCCTCACCCTGCCACGAGGCTGCCGCCATGACCGCTGGTCTCCTCGACACAGGCCCCCTGCGAACCCAGCAGCACAGCACCACAGACTTATGTCTGTACAGACTTCTGCCTTCGATCTACACTGCGGACAGCAGGCATCACAATTCACATGGAGTAGCGATTGCACATGACGCAGTCCAGTACGCAAGATACATTGCTCCCAGGGTGGCCCTCTCGGACCACGCATCATGGCAGGGTGCGCACATGCTGAGCGCCAAATGTACCACTAACTCAGTGCACCACAAGTCATCGACACGTGGCCTTACTGAGGCAGAATTCAATAGACAAAAGACATTGCTCCAAGTGCGGCCCCCCCCGGACCATGCATCATCGCAAGGTACGTACACATTGAGGGCCAAAGGTACTATTAACTCAGTGCACCATAAGTCATCGCCGCGTGGCCTTATTGAGGCAGAATTCAATAGACAAAAGACATTGATCCGAGTGCGGCCCTCCCGGACCACGCATCATTGCAGGGTACGTACACGCTGAGCGCCAAGGGTACTACTAACTCAGTGCACCATAAGTCATCGCAAGGAAGAGTGAACAGTTTTATGTCAGCAGTGAGGCATACTATCACTCAAAAATCACCCAAAAATACTTATAATATAAAAAGAACAGAAGAATCGAAGTACATTAATGATTACAATCCAGTAATTTTGAAGATGTGAAATGCAAATATGGACATTCAATATGTTGCAGATAACTCAATTATTGTTCCTCGCATATTATCCAAATAGAAGTCCATACCTGGAAAACATATGTCTATATGAAATACTGCAACATTATAGTTTTAGAAAAAATGTTACAGAAAACATTAATTAAGGGAAATATGCTGTAATTGGATCGGATGGATGTTCCTTAAAGAATGCCAAAGGAAATTTGATTAATCACAGGAAATTAAGTTGTGATACTCCAAATATGAGAGAATGTTTCTATTTAGCTCTTCTGCAACTCTTCAAACCTTGGAGGACTGAAATTGGAGATTTTGACTGCTATGAAGATTCTTTCAAAGCATGTAAAGACATTGCTACCAGTGAGGCCCGCCCGGACCATGCATCATCGCAGGGTGCGCACACATTGAGTGTTTCAGGTGCCACTAACTCACTGCACCACAAGTCATCACCACGTGGACTTTTTAAGGCAGAATTTAATAGGCAAAAGACATTTCTCCCAGTGCAGCCCGCTCAGACGACTCATCATCACAGGGTGCACACACACTGAGTGCTTTAGGTGCCACTAACTCAGTTCCACACAAGTCAATGCCACATAGCCTTATTGAGGCAGAATTCAATAGACAAAAGACATTGGTCCGAGTGCAACCCCCCGGACCACGCATCATCGCAGGGTACGTACAGGCTCAGCGCCAAAGGTTCTTCTAACTCACTGCACCACAAGTCATCTCCACATGGCCTTATTGAGGCAGTATTCAACGCAATTCGCAACACATGGTGCCACTAACCCTGTTCAACACAAGCCGGCGACACGTGGTGCCACTAACCCTGTTGAACACAAGTCGCGACACGTGGTGCCACGAACCCTGTTCAACACAAGCCATGACACGTGGTGCCACTAACCCTGTTCAACAGAAGCTGGCGACACGTGGTGCCACTAACCCTGTTCAACACAAGCCAATCCCACATGTGGAGTTTCAATGGTTTTGTTCGAGTGAAATGTCCAGCTAACTCTAACACCCATAAAACCTATGGTTTTTTAAGTGAATTTCAAAGGTTTTTTAAATGCTAATTCCTAACTATATCAGGCCTGAAACCTTTTGTTTTTTCAGTGAATTTCAAAGGTTTTTTAAATGCTAATTCCTAAGTATATCAGGCCTGAAACCTATGGTTTTTTCAGTGAATTTCAAAGGGTTTTTAAATGCTAATTCCTAACTATATCAGGCCTGAAACCTATGGTTTTTTCAGTGAATTTCAAAGGTTTTGTAAATGACAATTTTTAATGTATTAAATGTTCTACTGATTTTTTTGATACTGATTTACCACATTTTTTTAACTGTTTATTTTTAGATATTTTATTTTTTTAATTACATTATACATTACAATACAAAATATGCTTTCTCAGAATGAATTACTTTAGTTTAAATACTTTGCAAATAGTCAATAGACTTTTAAGCACAGTAGTTACAGTTGTTGCAATGGGCAACACAATTTCAAACACAACGCAACATTGAGCTCAATGTGAATTTCTAGTCAAATGCAATTAGTTACTTTATGGATTACTTTTCTAACCACAGGACTGGATCCTAGATTCAGTCATTGGACATCTCCTGTAAACAGTTGAGTAAAAGCGTTTTGGTTACAGTAGTAATTTTTAAGGAATATTATTGTATTTTAAAAGTTGTCACAGAAATTTTTTCACATAGAATCACCAATGTTATCCTATGGCAGAAAATTCACTTAGCAGGTAAGTTGTGTTATCGTTACTTTTTCGTACTCAGTGGTGGATCCTGGATCCAGCACTGGCCAACCTCCTAAAAACAGTTGAAAGAATGTGTTTAAGTCATACAGACGATTTTTTAGGAATATTTTTAGTTTGTGAAAATAGACACTTAGAAACTTTACTGCTGAAAACCACACAATGGATTCCTATGGAAGGAAATACAAGTTACTGGTAAGTACGCTTAGAATCACTTTTCAGGGCCAGTGCTGGGCTAAAAGATGCAGCACTGGGTTCTCTCCTGATAACAGGTGAGTAAATCGGAATTCGTAGTTCGGCTGATTTTAGAGGAATATTTGTACATTTCAAAATTGGACACTTGGAAACTTTTCTGGTGAAAACCACACAATGGATTCCTATGGAAGGAAATACAATTTACTTGTAAGTATGCTTAGAATTACTTTCCAGGGTCAGTGCTGGGCTAAAAGATGCAGCCCTCGGTTCTCTCCTGATAACAGGTGAGTAAATCGGAATTCGTAGTTGGACTTATTTTAGAGGAATATTTTTACGTTTCAAAATTAGACACTTAAAAACTTTTATGCTGAAAACCACACAATGGATTCCTATGGAAGGAAATACAATTTACTGGTAAGTATGCTTAGAATTACTTTCCAGGGTCAGTGCTGGGCTGAAAGATGCAGCACTGGGTTCTCTCCTGATAACAGGTGAGTAAATCGGAATTCGTAGTTCGGCTGATTTTAGAGTTATATTTGTATGTTTCAAAAATCGACACTTCGAAACTTTTCTGGTGAAAACCACACAATGGATTCCTATGGAAGGAAATACAAGTTACTGGTAAATACGCTTAGAATTACTTTTCAGGGTCAGTGCTGGGCTAAAAGATGCAGCACTGGGTTCTCTCCTGATAACAGGTGAGTAAATCGGAATTTGTAGTTCGGCTGATTTTAGACGAATATTTGTACGTTTCAAAAATCGACACTTAGAAACTTTTCTGGTGAAAACCACTCAATGGATTCCTATGGAAGAAAATACAAGTTACTGGTAAGTACGCTTAGAATTACTTTTCAGGGTCAGTGCTAGGCTAAAAGATGCAGCACTGGGTTCTCTCCTGATAACAGGTGAGTTATTCGGAATTCGTAGTTCGGCTGATTTTAGAGGAATGTTTGTACAATGGTGAAGGAAGGGGGCGGGGTCTGAGATGACGTGTGCACACACGCCCTCTGGCGCGTTTTAAGTTGGGGAAATAATTCCTCTTCAATCCTGCGGTCCCCTGGGGGCCAACGAGCCCATCAGGTACCTCCAGTATGTGCCAGGGAGCTGCGTTGCAGAGAGGGGTTCATAGGCCACGCCCCTTTTTACAACACTGCAACGCAGCTCCGTGGCGCTTACTGGAGGTACCTGGTGGGCTAGTTGCCCCAGGGGACCTCTGGATTGAAGAGGAATTAATTTTCCAACTTAAAATGCGCCATAGGGCGTGTTTGCACACATATCACCTCAGGACCTACCCCCTACCTTCACCACTGTGCAAACGCACCCCGTGGCGTGTTTTAAGTTGGGGGATTAAGTCCCATTGAATCCTGAGGTCCCCTGGCGGCCAACTAGCCCACCAGGTACCTCCAGTAAGCGCCACGGAGTTGCATTGCAGAGAGGTGTAAAAAGGGTTGTGGCCTCATTACACCTCTCTGCAACGCAGCCCCCTGTTACATACTGGAGGTTCCAGGTGGGCTAGTTGGCCCCCAGGTACCCCCAGTATTCAAGGGGAATTAGTTCCCCCTGTGCAGACGCACCAGGGGGCGCGTTTGCAGAGTTGTGCAAGAAGGGGGCGTGGCCTCCTGCCCGATCCCATTTTTTTTTATTTAGAAGGAGGGCTGTGTAGCCCCCCTTCCCTTTTCATTTTTTTTGGCCCTGGGGACCCCATCTCCCAGGGTCTGCCCCCAATTTGTTTTTAAAAAAAAATCAGGAAGGGGGCCGTGTTTTGGGACCCCTCTTGTTTCTCGGCCCCCGCTTGACGAATCACGTGAAACTTTCAGGATAGGAGCGGACCGGAGCTGACCAAAAGTTTGGAAAATTTCGCGAAGATTCGTCAATCAGCGCCAAAGTTATTCCAAATAGAATGTTGCAGATTTCCTGTAGAAAATAGGTCCTAACTATATCTACCTACTGGCGACCGCCAGTAGGTAATATATGTATATATATATATATATATATCTATATATATATATATATATATCTATATATATATATATAGATATATATATATATATATATATCACTTAAAAAACCATAGGTTTCACACATGTTATAGTTAGGTGGATATTTCACTCGTAAAAAACCAATGAAATTCCCCCGTTATAGTTAGTTCAGATAACTATAACTCGCGCGCCCGCAATCCACTGCTCATGACGTCACATATTACATCACTCATGACATGGTCAGTGGCATCACTCATGACATCACTGATGACATCATCCTTGTGATAGAGTGGCGGTCGCGCGAGTTATAGTTATCTGAACTAACTATAACGGGGGAATTTCATTGGTTTTTTACGAGTGAAATATCCACCTAACTATAACATGTGTGAAACCCATGGTTTTTTAAGTGAATTTGCAAGGTTTTTTAAATGCTAATTCCTAACTATAACGTGTGTGAAACCTATGGTTTTTTCAGTGAATTTGTATGGTTTTTTAAATGCCAATTTATTTATGTATTATTATTTTTTTTATATATTTATTTTACAATAAACTACGTATTAAAAAAAAATATATATTTTTTTTGGTTTTCACCATGCGCGAAGGCTGCGCGCACCCCTGCGATTTAAAAAAAACAAACTTTTCTGCCTTTGGGGTCCTAGGGGGTCAGGAACTCTCTACCCTGCCCACTTTTCACGTTCGCCACCTTCCTTTTTCACTCTCGCACTGAAAACAAACAAAATGGCGGCCGACACCTCCTGATTTCGACCGATTCGAACGTTGACTAACATGTAACCACCAATCAGAATTACGCTCGCGCACGTTAGTGTGCTCGCACGGTGCTCGCACGGTGCGCGCACCCTGCGCGTGTATAGATATTGATATGCTTTTAAATGCTATTTTCTCAGGGAATACTGAACAGATTTACACCAGACCTGCAAAAGGCACTTCCTTGACCTTATGGCTACCTTTCTGCCAAATTTCAAGTAATTCTGTTCAGCCGTTCGGGCTGTAGCTGCGTCTAAAGGTCCTATGGAAAAATGCAAGGGGGAAAACGCGTTTTAGGACCCCCCTTTTTTCTCGGCCCCCGCTTGACGAATCACCCCGAGACTTTCAGGGTAGGAGCTGAACGGAGCGCCCCCTTAGTTTTGAAAATTTCGCGAGGATTCGTCAACCGGCGCCAAAGTTATTCAAAATAGAATTTTGAGATTTCCTATGGAAACACGGTCCTAACTATAACTATCTACTGGTGACCGCCAGTAGATATATATATATATATATATATATATATATATATATATATATATATATATATATATATATATGCATTATTTGTACAGAAGTCTTATGTATCGGAATAATGGTAATTATTATGATAATCACCTTGTTTTACATTAAGACTTAGCAGTCATACCAGTACATGGTGCAATACCACCGATATGTTACATCACGCAATCCTCAATCCTTCTCACTGTGTTAGATCGATCTTGTCCCGAGCTAATATCTGCATGTGGTTATTGTATTGACTAGATGACTGCTTGCATTGCCTATTTATATGTCAAGCCATTTAGGTATCCCCGCATACCTCATAAAGACATCGAGGGCCTAATTTATGATGTTTTGCCATAGGGCAGCACAGCAGGCCTTGCTGCTGCGCTGCCCTATGGCAAAAGAAAAGGGCAGGAATGCACCATATCTATCAGATACAGTGCATTCCAGTCTATTCCCCTGCGCCGGCGCACAATGGTCTGCTGTGCGCCTACACAGTCATCTTTGCACCATGGGATGATTATTTTTGTGCCGGAAGGGAAACCTTCCTGCACCAAAACAATCACAAGATGTTTCTTCCTCTTTCTATGTGTGTGCACATAGAAAGATTATGAGGAGAAATAAAGATATTTCTCCTCCTTGTGCCTCCCTTATGCCTGGGAGGCTTATGTTTTTGGTGCTGCCTCAGAGTTACGATTTCCCATAAACCTGGGGCAGTGTCAAAAAGCCATGAATGTTGCTGTAAACGCTCGCAGCAACACTCATTGCATGCCCCTTTAACGCAGAAAACTGAGTTAAAGGGAACAATATTTATGAGGCAGCATTAAGCCAAAAAAGTGGCTTAGTGCTGCCTCGTAAATATGGAGCAGGCTCCAGCACCACAGCACGTCACAAAAAGTGAAATTTCGGTGGTGCAAGCCCTCAGTTTGCAGTCAGAGAGCGGTACTTCAACATGTTCCCTTAACAATCAGTGCTCATGTCTTCTCCACTCAAGCCATCTGTACTCTTAATGTCTTCTTTTCCAGTGATCTTCTACAGAGGCGGGAAGTGGAACTCTTGCACAGCTTCTCATATTACCAGACTGAACCATTAGCAATGTCTCTGCTACTAATACATATAGAAGGCAGGCAAATGTTTCCAATTTTATTTCCATCCAAGCCTGATTTGTACGAGTCCAGATGGCCTAGCAGCTCTAATCAATGCTAATTGTAGGAAATCCATCTTTTCTGTATGGTACCCCCGATTCTTCACCTTTTGCTGGACACTTTTTTGTATTGCTTGTTTTTAGACTGCACACTAAGGCCCTGCTCTTCAGTGCCCAGTGTGTGTGCTTTGACCCCTGCAGCATGGAGAAATTGGCTAATCTCTGATTGCAGGATTTAACTTTTCTACAAGGCCATAGTATATGGTGCTGAAAGACACCCATGAAATGAAAGGTTAACTCTCATCTGTGAACTGCAGCACTTATTGTGCCATCTGTCGCATCTATCTAGGGTGCCCTGACACCAAAGGTAATTAGAACCTGTGTAGTTAGGATTATAAGTAACAACGTTCCAAAGAGGAGTCCAAGTCTTACAAACAAACACACACATACAATACACCCCACACATACACACACACACATCCAGTTCTGTCCACCCCCGTGGTGATGTATTAAGGATTGGGAGTAAGTTTGACTTAAATTGAAGAGCTGCACAAAGCACACTCTTCTCTTTCTATACCGTAACACTTCAACTGTGTTCTCGTGAGGCCTTAAAGTCTCGCACTAACTAACATCCATCTTGTGCACAGCTGTCTATAGTGTGATGCCCACATCTGACTTTCTGCCTGTTATTTTTGTACTCACCTGATGGAACAACCTTCTGAATCTCGGCTCGAGTCCAGAAATTCTGCACATCCCGGAATCAAATTTTCTTCTTCCTCAGAGATGGTCGAGTCCAACGCTATTCCAAGTCGGCACCAGTAACCTGTAAAAAAATACAATGAAGGCAAAGAGGGGTGTACAACTCTGTCAACAATTAATCACATCTATGTATCAGAACCTTTTTTATGAGTCCACGGGGAACACTGGAGTTATGGCCCTAATCGTGGAGGTTGTGGCCTTTCACAGGGTCAAGACTGAATTGCATATAGCTCTGTCTGAACTGTGGTGGCAAAGTGAGCTAAAGAATGATGATGGATTCATCCCAGATCTGTGACTGGGGGTGAGTGTTTGAAAAGTTTCAGCACTCCGTCCATCATCTCCTTGTGTTTGCTTTGTTCGCCCTAAGTTGGCAGGGTACGCCCAGACTTGGGTCACTTGCTCACTTTGCCACTGGATTCAAGATAGCCTGGCTGAAGAGGGCTGTTAGCCCGAAACCGGTCCCAGGATGCTTGTTTCCGGTCCAAGGAAGACAGAGCTTGGCAGTTCGGGCTGGACTGTCCCCATGAGGCACAGGGTCAAGACTGATTTGCATATAGCTGTGTCTGAACTGGGGTGGCAAAGTGAGCTAAAGAATGATGATGGATTCAATCCAGATCTGTGACTGGGGGTGAGTGTTTGAAAAGTTTCAGCACTCTGTCCATCATCTCCTTGTGTTTGCTTTGCTCGCCCTAAGTGCAGGGTATGCCCAGACGTGGGTCCCTTACTCACGTTGCCACTGGATTCAAGCTAGCCTGGCTGAAGAGGGCTGTTAGCCTGAAACCAGTCCCAGGATGCATGTTTCTGGTCCAGGAACGACATAGCTTGGCAGTTCGGGCTGGATTGTTCCCATGAGGCACAGGGTCAAGACTGATTTGCATATAGCTGTGTCTGAACTGGGGTGGCAAAGTAAGCTAAAGAATGATGATGGATTCAACCCAAATCTGTGAGTGGGGGTGAGTGTTTGAAAGGTTTCAGCACTCCGTCCATCATCTCCTTGTGTTTGCTTTGTTCGCCCTACGTGGCAGGGTATGCCCAGACGTGGGTCCCTTGCTCACTTTGCCACTGGATGCAAGCTAGTATGGCTGAAGAGGGCTGTTAGCCCGAAACCGGTCCCAGGATGCTTGTTTCCAGTCCAAGGAAGACATGGCTTGGCAGTTCAGGCTGGACTGTTCCCATGAGGCACAGGGTCAAGACTGATTTGCATATAGCTGTGTCTGAACTGGGTTGGCAAAGTAAGATAAAGAATGATGATGGATTCAACCCAGATCTGTGACTGGGGGTGAGTGTTTGAAAAGTTTCAGCACTCCGTCCATCATCTCCTTGTGTTTGCTTTGTTCACCATAAGTTGGCAGGGTATGCCGAAACGTGGGTCCCTTGCTCACATTTCCACTGGATTCAAGCTAGCCTGGCTGAAGAGGGCTGTTAGCCCGAAACCGGTCCCAGGATGCTTGTTTCCGGTACAGGGAAGACATATCTTGGCAGTTCGGGCTGGACTATTCCCATGAGGCACAGGGTCAAGACTGATTGGCATATAGCTGTGTCTGAACTGAGGTGGCAAAGTGAGCTAAAGAATGATGATGGATTCAACCCAGATCAGTGACTGGGGTGAGTGTTTTGAAACGTTTCAGCACTCCGTCCATCATCTCCTTGTGTTTGCTTTGTTCGCCCTATGTGGCAGGGTATGCCCAGATGTGGGTCCCTTGCTCACTTTGCCACTGGGTTCAAGCTAGTATGGCTGAAGAGGGCTGTTAGCCCGAAACCGGTCCCAGGATGCTTGCTTCCGGTCCAGGGAAGACATGGCTTGGCAGTTCGGGCTGGACTGTTCCCATGAAGCACAGGGTCAATACTGAATTGCATATAGCTGTGTCTGAACTGGGGTGGCAAAGTGAGATAAAGAATGATGATGGATTCAACCCAGATCTGTGACTGGGGTGAGTGTTTGAAAAGTTTCAGCACTCCGTCCATCAACTCCTTGTGTTTGCTATATGCTGAAGAGAGGATATCAGGAGTACTCCATTGCTAGGCCTGTTGGAAGGACCTAACCCCATACCTTGGTGCTGTATATCAGGAAGGCAGGCACAGTGCATCCACAGATACACCCCTGAGGGAACAGCTATCTTCCTTCTCAGGATGAAGGTCGAGACTGCATCTTACAGCAGCATTCTATGATGACTCTGACAGAAGGGCACCTGCCACCGACTTCAGCACAGACACAGTTTAAATAGCTAAACAGCAAGCATATAACACTGTGCTAAATTTTCTGAACAGCGCTTTAGTTAGACTAAAGCAAGAGTCATATCTTTGCGAGGACAGAAAATAAAACAATGCCTCATTTCCTGAAACTGTGCTACCTGAGAAATAAAATAGAAGCTAAATGTAAGCCTAATAACAGTGAGAGTTGAGCTGTCCAAGGCTTATCCAGAGTGGGAGGTCGCAGCAAGATATACACGGGCTCCAGACTAAAAATACATCCAGCAACCCAAATAAATGAATGTCCAGCCAGATACTTGCTTTAATGATAAAAGTAGTGTTTATATTTGAACACAAACTGAAATACAGCACACACTAACAATATTTACTGTGTTCATAAGGCCAGTGTTATCCACGTTATCCGAGATACATCCTGAGTCACATTTCACCATCTACTGGCAGTGATTATTCTCCAATTTATGTGAGGCGCAACACTCAGGTTAGGCCCCACTAGTGAGTATGAGTCTTAGAAGTTCCACTGTGGTTTTTTTAGAGGTCAAAGTGTATGGGCGCCATAGCCCTATTAGTCAGCTAACATTTTCCCAGGGCTCTGGGCCCCGGCAATAAGCTTTACCTGCTGTCACTTGATATTACAATACAGAAGTCCTGGGATTGTTCAGCAGTCTGGTGACACAGCAGATGCCTGCTATGAGCATTAGTCTTGTTCCTGGAGGTAAGGTGGCTGGGCGTCCATGGCATTCCTCATGTGGTACGTTATATTCCTCCAATTCCTAGGCAAGTATTGGGTGGCTACTTGGCTTCTGATGCTCAAGTAGATACTCTTTGTACACGGGTCAAAACCTGCTACACACTGTAACAGAGCAGCAGTACTTCACATACAGGGGACTCAAGCAGTGGCACACAGTGCAGCTGCTCTGTTCTGGCCAGTGCACTCTTTGAAGAGGTGCAACAGGGCAACAATCTTTAGTGTTCATGCTGTCCCCCCTCTGGCATTTAGGGAGCTGACTTTAATCGCATATTGGTGAATGGCCAGATCAGTGTGGCAGTACTGTTTTTCATGGCTATCCCTTCTGGAATAAGGGTAGCTAACTTTGGACAGCAGACATGCAGATGGCCTGATCGGTGCAGAATTACCTATCTTGACAGCAGCCCGCAGTGGCATATGGGAGGTCACTAAATGTAGGCGTTACATGGGAAAAGGGCTGGATCAGTGCAGCAGTACTTATCTTCATCGCTGTCCATTCTGGAATACCGGATTGATGACTTTGGGCAGCCCATGGGCAAATTACCTGATCCATGTGACAGTACTTATCTTCTCGGTGCCCCCCTCTGGCATACAGGGTATCTAACTTTTGGCAGCACGTGGCAAACAACCTGTTTGGCATAGCGGTCCTAGCGGAACTAGAAAATTCACACTTCGCCTCAGGGGTCCACATGACAAGGTCCCCACTGGACCTCGTTCACCTCAGACACTCTCATAGGGTCCTCTGGTTTCAGCAGGCAGACAGATGCTGTCACACGAGGCTCAGGGCAAGTGGTCTTTATTCTCTTGGGTGATGTCCCCTCACCAGCAGGGAAACTAGCAGACCTTGGTCCCCGGTCTTGGTCACAGCAGACAGAAGCCCTGCTGAGCTTCTTTTCATTGGTATACAGCCATGGTTAAGCTGCTTCATGTTTGACAATTTGTGAGACTCAAGGTTCCCTTCATATAATCCATTTCCAGACACAGATGTGATTTAGTATCTCTGTCTTTGAAGTTCATGTTGTGGGAGATGCCTTTATTGAAGTTCCCCTCTCTTCTCTCCTGTCCTTTATTCAGGAAGCAGTCTGTTACAGCACGAAAGACACCAAATTTGATAGCCTCACAACCACAGGCCTTGGGAATGACTGAAGGATCACACTGTATGTCAGGCTTAACAAAGGTTACAAAGACCCCATCCCTGCTATTTATAATCACCTATCTCTGCATTGTTTCCTTTATCAACCCTATCCTCATCTTAAGATGTTCCCAGGCCATAGTGACCAATGACCATTCCAGCATCAAAGAGCTGTTTGAAGTTCATAGGAGAGCATTGCTCTTTCTTCCTCCAGTATATGTTCCACCCAGCGGTCAGAAATGTAGCATTCCACAAATATCAAACACACAAAAGGTGATGGGAGGTATGCTTGCAATTTGTCTAACCACTGACAATCACTCAGTGTAGCATTCCAACCCATAATTTTTCTGCTCACCGTGCCACCTCAGTTTGGACCCAGCCTTATGAAAATCAGCCTTGGCCCTGGTTCTCATGGGAACAGTCCAGCTGGAAATGCTATGCCAGGTCCTCACCAAACTGGAACACATGCAACATAGGACCTGTTTCGCCCTGATAAGGGCTCATCAGTCAGGTATAACATGGTTACAGTGGCACAAAAGAAAGATGTGTTGGGATGCTTTCACAAGCGATTGTCAGTGGTTAGACAAATTAAAAGCATTCCTCCCATCACCTTTTGTGTGTGTCATGTACCACCCTACGTGGCAAGGGTATGCCCAGGTTTATGTCCCGTGCTCACTGTGCCACTGGGACCAAGCTATACCTGACTGATAAGCGCTTATGAGAGCGAGATGCACAGAAGCAGTTGTAAGAGTTATTGTTGCTTAATGCTGCCCGACGTTCCAGGTTCTTGCTCATTTTTTATTCACTCTCATTGCTGTGCTGGTTGTGGGCTCCTCTTAATGTGAGACACAAATAAAGACTCCAACCTTCTACAGCGTTGTCTCATTTTATTCTATACTTCCAACATATATTGGCGACGAACGGACAGCTTCAGGGAGTCCACCCACTTTTTGTTTTATTTCTGAATTTGCTCTTCGATTCCTGCCTGTGGCCGTTGATCTCCTTCCAGTGCATTATCCTGGACTTGTGGCATGTCAGTATGGTTGAGCACCACCTCCTTTGTTTCTGTTTAGGCGGAAGCTTACTAGCGTTACATTTTGTGGCCGGGGGTGCAGCGGCTTTCACCTCCCTTCTCGCCACACACCATCACGCACACTCCACATTCCTCTTGAGCTCCAGAGAGCTCATGTTGTACACACCCACACACCCAACATCATCTGCGGTGTCATTGGCTGTATCTGCATTCTTTCCAGTGCATGGAGCACGTTCAGGCTCCACTTCATCAAGCTGTCTCAACATCCTGACATGACGTGGCTGCCATTTTAGGTTGCAACCCCTGCATTTCAAAAGGAGTACCAGAGCAGCGCTCCCACTCAAGAACTCCGGTGACAGGTACACCTTTAACCTTAAAGCCTGTCAAAGCGCTTTGGTTCAGCCCCCAAGGCTGCTTTTCAACTAGCATTTGCAATGCAATAGTTCTCGCACTTACGCGAGTTTGAGCTATTGACATTGCAAATGACAATGCCTTTTATTTTTGCTTTTGTTTTTAAAACATAAATAAAAGGCATTGTCATTTACAATGCCAATAGCTTAAACTCTGGTAAATGTGAGACCTATTGCATTGCAAATGCTTGTTCGAGTATTTCTTGGGAGGGCTGCTGTATTCACTGCATCCCCACAATGCTTAAAAAAAAAGCATTTGCAATGCAATAGGTCTTGCATTTTTTAGAGTTAGCACTCTTGGCGTTGTAAATGACAATGTCTTTTACCTATGTGTTTTTTATAGTGGGCCCTGAATGATAGAGTTATTGTTTAGTTGAATACATTTTCCACATCGCCATAAATGGCATAAACCTAGAGCAAGTTTAGAGCACCGGAGGATAGGAAAGAAGGCCTTAAATGAGGAGTTTAGCCAGAGACAATGGAAGGACATTATTCATTTGCTTTAGGACAACTACGAAACAAGGATGAAAACCCAAAGAGATGTCTTGAGAATTAAATGAAATGCCTAGGTTGTGGGCAAAATAAGCAAGCTAGCAATAAGAGAAGGTAGAGAAGAATTGAGAGAGGAAGCACAAACAATCAGATTTGCAGAGTATTTAAACAGAGAAAGTGAGAGGCTAGTCATCTTTCAAAATCAGAGTGCCGAACAAAAAGACAAGCATAGAGAGAATCAGTGAAAGTTAGAAAAGAAATATGGAAATTGGGTGTCATCTGCATGAAAAAGTGAGCAGTAAACCCAAATGAAGAAATAATAGTGGACCGTGAAATAGTAAAGAGTGTGTAAAGACACAATCCAGAGCTCTGGTGAAAACCACATCTGAAAGTAAATTATAAATTAGAAAAGGAAAACTAGACATGTAATAGGAAATCGAAGAGAAAACAGCACCAGAAACAAAAAAATAAATCAAGAATAGAGAAAAGATAGGTGATCAATGCTACTAAAAGCGCCAAAAGTACCAATGCAGACAAAGGTTAATGATAGTGAGAATGAAGAACAAAGTTATATTCAGCGAGGAGGGCAGTTTGTTTATAATGACTAAGACAAAATACAAATTAATAGTTAATAAGCTAGAGACAGTGACAAATAAAAATTGTGAAAAAGGACACTGCACTACAAATCATGGAGTTTAACAGGTATGCCATTAAAGAAATAAAATATTAATAGAAGTGAATCTTGTAAATACGTGTTTTTAATTTAGAAATAATAGCAGCTTGTTGAAAGGAAAACACCAGGAAATAAAGATTAAATAAGATGTAAGATGAAGCAGGAAAGAGGGCAAGTATAACCAATTAGACTACAAAGTAGAGAAGATCAAATGAAGATGGAAAGGACTTGTCCAGGAACCGAAGGTGGCAACTTCTGGTTTGGAAACTAACGTAAAATTGGTGAAGACTGAATTAAAATAAGCCCATGAAGAGATTTCCTATCCAGATATGGTCAGACTGATTTGTGTACGCTATAACAGAAACGAGACCTATTGCATTGTTTGCCTTCCAATTTAATTGAAGTCTGTTTTCTAAAGCACTTAGAAACTACTGCACATATGTATGTATATATTTTTTCCATGTCTAGTCTTTGACCGTCATTTTTTGCTTTAAAAAACACAGCCACTTCCGGGTCACGGACTGACTTTGACAAAGACCGTGAGTTTGAAACGCGTCAGTCAATAAACTTTATTGTTTACCAACATCCTGAGTGCGGCTTTTCCTTTCATTCATGTAACACGAGGACTTTATTTATATATATATATATATATATATATAGGAATTGACATTTAAAAAACCTTAGAAATTCACAGAAAAAACCATAGGTTTCAGAGGCGTTATAGTTAGCTGGACATTTCCCTCGTACAAAACCCTAGAAATTCCCCTGTTATAGTTAGTTCAGCTAACTATAACTCGCGCCCCCGCAATGCACTGCTGATGACGTCACATATTACATCACTCATGACATGGTCAGTGACATCACTGATGACATCACTGATGACATCTGAAATGACATCACTGATGACATCAATGATGACGTCATACATTGAGTGTGTGTTTCTATAAATTTTAAATATGTTTAATATATATATAGGGAAAAACCTATGGAAGAATGAGTGGGTGTATAAGTGTGTGAATGGATGATTTAGTAGGTGCGTGACTGACTGTATAAGTGAGTCATTAAACGTATCTTACTGCAGACTAGTGACTAAACTGTGTGAATGTTTGTATCTGTCTGTCTGTTGGTGTATAAGCGGCTGCATGTTTTTGTGAATAGCTATATGAGTGTCTCTATGGGTTATTGATTGGTTGTCTGAGTATCTGTTTGGGTGCTTGAGTGTTTGTGTGGGTGGGGTGTGTGTGACTCTGTGCATACATGTGTGAGTGGGTGATTCTATGGGTGCATGGTTGGGTGAGTGCATCTGTGATGGACTGTATGGTTGGGTGAGTGCATGTATGGGTGTGTTAGTAATTGAATGTATATCTCAGTGGTACATGTGTGAGTAACTACATATGTGAAAGGCAGTATATATGTGTGTAAGAGTATATAAGTGGGTATATGTGAGAGTGTGTGATTGTGAGAGTGGCAGTATGGATGAGTGTGTGCTTGTATCAGTGATTGTATAAGAGCGTAAGAATGTGGTACTATTTTTATGAGTAAGTGAACTTGTGTGTGTATAACTGCATAGGTGAGTAAATGGGAGTGTGATTAATTATTTGCATGACTGACTAGGTGTGAGAGTACCTCTATGGATGATTGGTGGTGTGTGAGTGTCTATATCGGTGTATAAATGCATATGATAGTCCTGTACTGAGTGACTGTAAGTATGAGTGACTGTACAGGTGAGTGAGTGGATGTGTGTGTAGATCTAATAGTCAATGAGTGGGTATGTAGTTATTGGTATTGGAGTATTTATGGTTTTGAGAATAGACGTCTGAAATTTTGATTGAGTATATCAAAGGGTGTGAGAAGATGCACTAATTTATCACATGGATGACGTCATCAGTGATGTCATCAGTGATGTCATGAGTGATGTCACTGACCATGTCATAAGTGATGTAATATGTGACGTCATCAGCAGTGCATTGCGGTCGCGCAAGTTATAGTTACCTGATCTAACTATAACGTGGAATTTCATTGTTTTTTTACGAGTGAAATGTACAGCTAACTATAACTTGCGTGAAACCTATGGTTTTTTAAGTGAATTATATATATATATACACACACACACAAAACTGGTTTAATGATCATCAGTCAGCGAACAGCAAAGTCTTTAAGTGGAGGATTCTGAGTTGTTAATAACCACACACTTGCAGGATCCCTAATCCCAGAAATCAAATAATAGACAGTGTGACCTAGCTCACCTGACAGCAGTGGGTAGCAAACGTGTCATGAGACCTTGGGGAATGGAGCCCCTTGCCATAGTTTAGCAGCAAAAATACAGCAATAGCTGGGAACCCACTGGCCACTGCACGCCCTGCACTGTTGACAGCTTCTTCCTCGCAGTGGCAAAGCGTCTTAGGATCATTGTTGTTGACCGTGTGACTAGCAACACTAGTATCGAAATGTTGTCAGTCGTGCGCCGGATGTTTAATCCGCTGGTGAGACAGATGGCTAAAGCTTAGTCTGGAGTGATGCGGCTGTGACTTCTTTCTTCGATGCCAAGTGATTTCTTGCTGCAGCCAGAGGTTGTTGCTTCCCTGCTGCAGGGCCCCCGCATCCTTCGGCCGAGGGGGAGGAGGGGCAGGAGGCAAGGGCCTCATCTTCGGTTTAAATTTCTATTACGCATTCATTCCCTGATTATGCAAAGTACTGCATTTTTAAACGTTAGAGCACAGAGATCCCTTTAGTTAGTCATGTCACTCATACTGACCTCAAACTTCCACATTCTGCTTCTGTGACTTCATGCGACAGATTGTCAACCTTGAGCAGAGGCGTGGCTGGAAGGATACAGGGTGATAAGGCTTCTGGGAATCCCTGCACCTGTGTGCGTGAAGGCCAGCCAGCAGGGTAGGCATCTACTGCCCCAGCTGCATCGAGTTAGGTCTCGGACAGTACACCCTCGCCTTCCCAGTCTTCTGACCGGAAGGTGGCCTGGGGACCTCCAGCGGTGTGGGTGGGCCTCCGCGGTGGCCATGCTTAGCAAAGAGGTCCTCGAACCTGTTGACAGGCGGTGCTTACAAGAGCACAGAGTAAGGGTCGCATCACCGTGACAACGTAAGATGGTGTCTGTGTCTAATCTTTTGCCAATGGCATTTTTTTCGTAACTGTACCCTCTTTCATCCCTTCAAGAGCCACATATTTGTCCTTTGGAAAAACTGTGACCCTCTTCCCCCGACTTCCTTACAAATGCACGCCCCCAAACATAGCCACTTGCAGTCGCATACGGAAACTTGAGGGCCTCATACTCCAGGTCCAGTCAGGATCTGTCAGGGCAGGGGCCCGCCACCCCTGTACAGTGATGGAGGGGGGTGGCCTGGAGTTTGCCCCTGCACCGCGGAGGCTATTGTTGCGCCACTGGCCACCTGCAGAAATATGTAAAGTAGCACTAAACGTGTCCACCTGCACACACCGGGTACGTTCACACACAAGAGCGCTTGTCCAATTCTGCCTGTACCTGCACACAATACACCTTCAAACATGTTCGCACACCCTATACATACACATGCACTGCCACCGCTAAACACGAGCACAGGTTCTACAGCCTTCATTCTCGCACCCCATTTGTGTTTCTGATTTACAGAAAAAAGCATTTTGGAGTGTGTAGTGCATCAAGAAAAATGCCTCGGAGAAGATTACAGTGATAATGTGGGTGAGAAATCCTTAGGAACAAAGGGGCATATCAACAAGCAGGCGATAAAAAATTATCGCCGCTTTTGCGGCCACTTTCGGCCGAAAAGCGGCGATAATTTTATCGCCTAATCAGCAAGGTCACGCTAACGCGTGAAACCTTGCTTTAGCGTCAGGATTTCTAACGCCCAGCTTTGCATCTCTAATGAGATGCAAAGTGGGCGTTCCTGACCTGGCATGACAGGAGAAATGTCGCTAAGTGACATTTCTCCTATCAGCAAGCCTAACGCTATGAAGCATAGCGTCAGGAAAAGTAGCGATAACACCTGTTATCGCTACTTTCCTAACACCTGCTTCAGGACTAACTTAGCCATGATATCCTATGGAAGGAGGATATCATGGCTAAGTTTGTGAGTCCCTATCAACAAGCTAACGTGAGATTATCGCTGGGTTTCCAGCGATAATCTCACGTTAGCCAGTTAGCGCCAGGATTTTTATCGCTGATGAGATAAGCATTGCTAATAGCACGCTATCTCAGCGATAAAAATCGGCGCTAGCCGGCGATAATTATCCTGGCGCTAAGTGCGCTCAGCGATGATTATCGCCGGTTGTTGTTGATATGCCCCAAAGTGTGTTAGTTACCTAATTTTATGTCATCAGGGCACCTTGCTCTCTCTCATGGGCTTTTTCATTTGACACCACAACGCATTCTGGTAATTGTAGTCTTATGTGCTTTGTCATCGTTTTCATCTGAATCTTACAAGGAGTGGTGCGCGAAGTTGAGCAGTTCGCAGCTTCACAGATCGTTTTACGTATTTTTAACTTCCCCTTCTGTGCGAATATGGGATGTTAAGGGAAATGGGGGTAGATAAGGCGTAAAATGGGGCCCTGCATGGTGGTTTTAATGTCCCTGCCCCGAGTGACACCACGCACTCCATTGCCACAGTCAGAAGTCCCCAAGGTGGGGGGGTCTCCTGGAAGCAGGACAGCAGCAGGGAAGTGTGCGGCTGCATTGAGCGGAAGTGAAAGCGATCGCAAAAAAAAAAACACGTCCGCGAATGGTGCGTGCGCGCCACAGCGAAACATCTGGTTTCGATTATCGCGCCCATGCCTGGGCACGATAATTGAAACCACATGGCCTTTGGTGCGCGTAATATACACCAATAGGCCATGGGTGGAGCAATGTGCCCACCTTTGGCCTATTGTGGGCTCTCTTGGTAAAAAACACGCACGCAAAGGCCAATAGCGGGGCACAAAAGGAAAAGCACACACACGAGCGTATGCGATTCCTGGCTCCATTTTGAAACCCCGTACAAGAGGTCTCTCGCTGCACGAACAGAGCCGCACCCTGCAACGCAGGTGCAAGACCTAAAAAACAGCAACATTTTGTCTGGTTACTTCTGGTTCTATCTGCTTTTAGTGCTGGGAAACCCTGCTTTCTAATAGTTGATGCAAGCCAACTGGGGTTAGGTGCCATTTTATTCCAGTTGGTTAATAAAACGAAACATACCATTGCCTTAGCTTCCTATTCACTTACAGCTACTGAAACTAATTGTAGTACAATATTGGAGGAAGCATTAGCCTATTCATGAGCCTTGGAAAAATTTGAAAATATCGTATGAGCAATTTTAGATTTTCACGGACCATAAGCTGCTAATTTACATGCACTATGGCAACGGAACAGGGAAGGCATCTGTCAGATTATGACAGTTTTGTCAAGGCTAAAGGAATATAATTTCTGCATTAAATGCCTTCTGGGGGATAAGAACGCCAGAGCGGACTCTCTGTCGAGAATGCCTTTAAGTGTGAGAGCTGAAAACAGTTGGAACTCAGACAAAATATCAAAGTTAAAATATGATCATACCAAAATATTGTCACCAAAATATCGTGATATGGAACTATCGCGTGCAAGAATATCATTGTCACTTATGTCGATTTTAAGGTAAGTAATGTAGATTTTTTAAATATCTAAGTCATTAATGTCGTTTACAAAAATATAGTGCCTCATTATGATGCGGTTCAGACCACAACCGACAGCTTGTAGGTTGCGGTCCAATCCGCATGTACTGTTGCAGTCCCACCAACGCATTAGGATGCATGCAGTCAGAGGCAGCAGTCGGAGGGACCGACTGTCACCTTCCGACGGGCTCATGGAGCCTGTTAGTTGGTTGGAAGCTCCTCATAATCCCTTAAGAACGGCGTTTTTGTTGTCTGTTTTATGATGTCGGTTTCCGACAGCCTTTCCATGTCAGCCTTTCCGACATGGAAAAGCTGTCAGAAAGCGACATTTGGGCCCTTAGCAGGGCCCCCTAGCCCTCTGCATCTTGGCCCCCTGAAAATCCCAGCACACGGTGCAGGGATTTTCACCAACTTCCTTTTATCAATGGGAGCTTCTGTTGAGGGCGTTTTCCATCCACCGCACAAGCTACCATAGAGAAATGGAAGTTTGCGACCGCACCATGTGCGGTCGCATCGTATTCAGGTGTTCTGAACCGGCCGACCTATGGATGGGCAGTTCCCTTGACGAAACAGTGTCGGTCGGAGCCAACTCCAACCGACATTGTAATCAGAGCCATAGTTGTTTAAAATATCATTCTTTAATTATTGTTATGTATTTTTGTATATATTTTAAATGTGCATGATGTGATTTTTTTTGTTTCATCTGAACAAGCAAGGAAAATTCAAGAAACTAAAGAGAAATGTTTTGAAAGGTATTCTGATCACATTGACAATGCAAGTTGTTTCGATGCTGACACAGAGCATATACCTTAAACCTCTGGTTTTGTGGGTGGGCTTGGTTCTTCAAGTCGTTTTGTGACAGAGGCAACTATTTCTAGCAACAATGATGAATCTTTGTGGAGTTCTGGTTCTGAGGTTGGTTCTACTTCAGTCTCAGACTCTACAGGGTTTACTACTCAAGTTGATAACAGTCCTGTATGAAAGATATGAGATACAAATGAAGTCTCCAGCATTCTACTGCATTATCTGATTTTATTCTATATTTCCAACAGCCAGTCTGCCTGTATTCTTTTTGGTGGTGGTTCGTTCCCAATCCAATAAGGTGGTCTAACTTCCTTTGATGTGCCCTGGGCCTATATAAGGAAGGGATTTTCATTCTCTCCTTGAGTTGGAATGCTCCAGGTCTCCTGTGGTGTGTTCCAGGGTCCTTCCTTGGCTCCTCCTTCAAGAATGATCGTGGATCAGGGCGGCACTGCGGCCATTATCTTATTGGACCTCAGTGCCGCCTTCGACACTGTGAATCACGACATCCTGCTTCACAGAATCTCAGAACTAGGGATAACATCTACAGCGGCGGCCTGGCTACGATCATTTCTGTCAGAACGCTCTTTCCAAGTCTGCAAAGGCGATACCACCTCGCCCAGTAAACCACTCAGTTGTGGGGTTCACCAGGGTTCGTCCCTGAGCCCCACACTGTTTAACATATACATGCAACCCCTCGCAGAAATAATTCGCCCTTTCGGCGTCCAAGTCGTGTCCTACGCGGATGACACGCAACTGGTGGTTACCCTAAATCATCCTTCTTCATGTCCTAATGATCTCAGAGGCTGCATGGAAGCAGTAAGTACCTGGATGAGTCAGTCTTACCTGAAACTAAACGGCGACAAAACAGAGTTAATGGTACTGGGTAACTCCCCTCAAAAATCCATTGAGTCTCTGTGGCCACCAGATCTAGGCCCAGCACCCCCAGCCAGGAACACCATCAAGAACTTAGGAATTTGGCTTGACAGCACATTATCCTTCGGACACCAGGCAAACAAATTATCTGCCACCTGCATGGGCATTATAAGACTCATCCGAAAAATCCTACTGCTTCTCCCCTACAAGGCCAGACAGATCATGGTCCAGGGCCTAATCCTCTTCCGGCTGGATTTCGGAAACGCCCTTTATCTAGGCGCCCCTGAATCAACCTTGAAAAGACTCCAGGTGATCCAAAACTGCGCTGCCATCACGCTTCTGCGCATTCCCCGCCGCCAATCAGTGAAATCTGAACTAAAAGCCCTCCACTGGCTGCCAGTAAAAGACAGGATCAATTTTAAAAACATGTGCATTGCTCACCGTGCCTACTGGAGGAAAGGAGCAATCCTAAACCATACCCTGATTACCCCCTACCACCCCAACATACAGCTTAGGTCGACTCATACCTTTCAAGTCATCAGACCCAGGTTCAAAAGAGAAAGGAGTGGAGGAAGAATGTTCTGAACAAATGCGGCAAGGCTCTGGAACTCCCTCCCAATCTCTACTCGTCCAGAACCCAACCTTCGGCACTTTCGGAAAAAAATAAAAACCTTTCTCTTCAGCAGATAAAATTGACCCGCCCACACACCTGTACTTGGCTAAGCGCTAGGGTGCCTGCGGGTAGCTATCGCCCTCTACAAAAACCATATCCAATCCAATCCAATCCAATCCAGGACTCTACCATTTTTTACTGTTAATTTGCAGTATGTTCCAGCGATTCCAGTGCTCCGGTCTTTCATTGGCTCCTTCCAGAATCTCCAATTATCTCCTATTGGTTGAGTCCTCAGCCTTGTATCTTACCTCAAAGTTCCAACTGCGTCCATAAGTTGTCACAGAGGTTTATTGCCCTCAGGCTTTTTCCCCCTTCCCGGAGCTAATTCCAGAAGGCACTTTATGTATAGGTCCTTTATGTGTCAACAGCAATGTGGCTACTGGAAGGGTTCACCCATACCTCTAGCAGTCAAGGCCTATGAAAACCTGGGTCTCTGGTCCAGCTCGCAGCCAAAGACTCTCTACCAGGTGTCAGCTTCATGGAACAAGGTGAACAATATCTGAGCTCATAATTCTCAAGTCATGAGTTCTGAAATTAAGAAATATCCCTAAATATACATAGATTCCTAGAGTACTTCTACATTTTCTGTTCAGCCTTTTGTTGACTCAGAGTATCACAAAAATCTGCAAAGTTTTCAATAATCTGTCAAAAAGGGGCCAGCTGCAGCAGATGTGTATCTCGAGCAAGGACACTCTGGACCACGAGGAACGTATACTCTGTGGTTTCAAGATGGCCAGTACCACCTGCAGCTCTTGTGGTGGTCCTGTGGCCTCATGGAACATATAGTTGCCTTCATTGAACTTCTAGGGCATTATACAGAGCTTCCTGCTGTGCCGCAAATCCTCTCTCGTAGCGGTGCTAAAACTCCATGGACACCTTCATCACTTCTCGCTTCTGAAAGTGTACACTGTCAGCCAGTTCGGAGTATCCACTTACACAAGCACAAATATGTAAGTGCCAGTCACAGATCATGACAAACACCATGTGGCATAATGAGGTCCTGCTTTTCTGACTGACAGTGAATTGTGCGGGCTCTGCTTTTTCTTCAGTACTCTCTGTACCTGCTGGAGAGTCAATCTTGAAAATAAGTGTGCTGAAATCAAGGTTGTGATGGGGAAGGTAATTGATCCCTGCCCCATAAAAAGTGAGAGAGACTTTAACTTCCTGGGAATGGCCAGCTGGCAGAAAATAAACAACTCACATTATGTTGTTCCAGTATGGTGTCTGTTTACTAGTTTTCAAGAGTCACTGGACAATCAGTCACTCTGCGTTTACATGAAATTGTGGAGTGAAAAGAGACAACAGCAGCAGTCTGGGCAGAATTCTGGCACCCATAATCCTGAATTTTCCACAACAGAGCATTACAGTCAAGTGAGTGAAGAAGCATTCATCACAGTACTCATGGATCTGGTTAAAGAAGGTAAAAGCAAACAACATATTTTCCATGCTTTGTGTATGCGCGCGCATGTCTCAATGTACGTTGTGTGTGCCTGCAACATGACAGTCAACTTGGAAGTGCAGAAAATATAATTTCAAGATGGCTGGCTGCTATTATTGGCTTTGCCAATTTTGGCAAATTCTACAAGAGCTGACAGAGCCGGTAGGCAGTGGACAGTGGGCAGTGTGAACAGCGGCGGTCCGTGCAGGTAACAGCGGTGGGCGGTGGAGCCGTGTACGGGGAGATTCCGAGGGATGATGTCCTGGGAAAATAAATGATTAATTAATTTTCGCTGGGCATCGTCCCTCGGAATCCCCCCTCACACGGCCCCACAGTCCCACCGCTGTTACCTGCATGGACCGCGTCTGAGTGTGAAACTGGCAGAAAGGGGAGGGGGAGAGGGAGAGTATGCTACAGAGACACAGCAGTGCTTGGTGCCAGCTGCAGAGGGAAGGGGTAAGAACTGAGGGTTTGGGGAAGATGCAAAGATGACTGGAGACCCAGGATTTGAGGTGGGAGAGAATGGTAGAGAGGGAAATGTATAAGTGGAAGAAAAAGTGCACCAGAGAGAAAAAAAGATGGAGAAAATGTGTAGGACATGCACTCTTACTGCGTTCTAAAGCTCACCTGGCACAGAAAAAAAGCAAAATGACAAATACGTCCCTGGTTTTCTGGAGTAGAATGATGCAAGCAATCAAAGGCATAATTAAAGCTAATTGACCTACAGCAAGACAATCAAATAATGGCGAGAAAGGGTATTTATTCAGGAGAAGGCAATTAAAATAGACATGAAAGGATTTTAATGATGAGAAAGGGGGTTATTCAAAGCACCTTCTAAGTATAGGTTAAAGTATTTGTTCCAGTGCTGTCTATAGCAGAGAGCTAAAGCTGTCAATAGCAGGACAATTGCCTTTTCTTATTGGCTCCAGGTAGACCTTGCATACTGTTATTAGGGGGCTGATTACGATGTCGGGCAGAAAGCCTCCTCCCGACAGTCGGAATCTCCTAGACCGTGTCGGAACCCTTCCGACCAACTCGGATGGTTTACAATTGACCAACTGATTATGATGATCTTGGTCGGTTTATAAACCATATGGTCTTTACGAATCATTTCCGGCCGGTTCTCAGAGAATCCGTGTCGGTCGGACACGCAACGTACAGCTCTATGGACTGCGTTTCAGAACGAGCGATTATGATGTCAGTTTCCAACAGCCTTTCCCGAGTCAGCCTGTCCGATACGAAAAGGCTGTCGGAAAGTGACTTTTGGGGCCCCTAGCAGGGCCCCTTTCATCCTGCGGCCTCCAGTTGGGGGTGGAGGGGGTACCTAAGGGACCCCCTAGTAAAACCCTGAACAGTGTGGCAGGCATCATGGGGTGCCTGTGACAGGGTGCAGAGTTTTTCGCACACCCCTCATTTTCCCATAGGAACCTGTGTTGTCAGGCGGAACACAGTCTCCCGAGAGGCCTCTTTACCTGTGAGCCTGAAATCTGTGCACCTGAAGCCTTTAGATTTTTCATGTGTATGTGTGTGTCATCACGAAAGTAATGAGTTGGTATTGTCTTCCCACACTTTTTGTGTGTGTGTGCATGAGGTCCTTTTGTGCAATAAGTGGAATCTCCTGTTCCCTCAGTTGACCAGCGATTGTTGCTTTGCAGACCCTGAGGCTGAGCTTTCAACGTAATTGCTGTGAGCGAGACATCCTCTGTACCTTGGAAATAGAGCTCCTAGAGGCATCATTGGTTATTTTTTCATTGTTGCACCACCACAGTTTCACAGTATAGGAATATCCATGCTTGAATTGTGTCAGTTGTAACAATGCAATCAAAGGTAATATTATTCAAAACTCGCACAGGGGTAGGCAGATGTTGTTGCAGATGTTGCATTTTACACTATCAAGCGCCCTTGTAATGTACACATTTTGTTTGCGTTCCTACTAGGTGGACATTCTGCACAGACGTAGACCTACATTGCATACTTTTGACAGTGGGCTTGCCTTTTATGCTATGAATTGCCCTTTCATAACTCACACATGATTATTTGTGACTCTCTTATAAACTCCCTTATAAGCAGGGGTAGATATAGGTGTATACATTATGCAAATTAGGCATGTGTATTTTTAGATCTAGCTAGAGACGTCTTTGCTTCTGCCAGAGCTTTTGTAAGGAATAAACAAATATAGACAGAGAGGGTCTTTGGGCAAGTCTGCTTCAGCTATTGCCCGTTAGAAGTGTTATTCATTTGACTTGACAGTATTTACGCTTTACTGCTACACTGCTCTGTGATTGGATATCTTTTTGCTGGGGTCGGGGGCGTCCTTGCACAGAAAAAGCATTGGTTGTATTCTTTAGCTTTGATGTAGAGGCGTATTTGTTGTTTGTATCCATTACAAACTTTGCAGCCTCCGAGCAGCGGTACCACATATTCTCCGTGCATGCCCCAATGTGAATCCACCCTGGAATTTTAGCAGCATTTGCAGGTCAGGCATGTTGCTACTAATACTGCACCAGGCCGCCCCTGCAAGATCTCAGAAACCCCATGGGAAAACAAAGTACCAGCAATTTATACATCCTGATAGGTGAGCTCATTAGTTTGGAAATATTTTAACCACTTGTTCATCTTACTACTTTCACTATTTATCTACATAGGATAAAAACAGTTGATTGACCAGTGAAAGCCAATGTTGGCACAAAAAGTTCGAGAATCCTTGGAAAAGTCATAGTGACAGCTCTCCTATTTTATAAGACAGAGGGGTCCTTCACATGCCCCACCAGTACCTGCAATTTAATCACAACAGATATCAGTAATGAACAAAATGAGAGAGGTAGTATAATACAGGTCTCTCTGAGATCTCAGCATGTTGTGCACCGTAATTTATGAATGCAGATTGTGGTATAGCTAAACTGTTATTCCATAGCTTGGCCTTTTAATTTCCTTCATGTGTGCTGAGTTTGGTTTCTTTTATGATGTTTAGACAACATTTTGGAGAAATAATATTGTGGACAAGAATATTGTGAAGGTAAGTTTCTATATGTAAGCAAAGTTCAACTATATATATATATATATATATATATATATATATATATATATATATATATATATATACCTACTGGCGGTCGCCAGTAGGTAGTTATAGTTAGGACCACGTTTCCATAGGAAAACCTCAACATTCTATTTTGAATAACTTTGGCGCCGGTCGACGAATCCTCGCGAATTTCTCAAAATAGGTGGGGCGCTACGCTCCGCTCCTACCCTGAAAGTCTCGGGGGGATCCGTCAAGCGGGGGCTGAGATAAAAGGGGGGTCCCAAAACGCGTTTTTCCCATGCATTTTTCCATAGGACCTTTAGAACGAGCTACAGCCCGAACGGCTGAACAGAATTACTCAAAATTTGGCAGAGAGGTAGTCCCTAGGTCAAGGAAGTGCCTTTTGTAGGTTTGGTGTAAATCTGTTCAGTAGATTCTGAGAAAATAGCCTTTAAATCAATATATATATCTGAGCCCGCTTACGGTACGCTTACCGTACGCTTACGGTAAGCGTACGGTGGCGTGTGCGAGCGCGATTCTGATTGGCTCTTAGATCTTAGTAAACATTCGAATCGGCCGAAACCAGGAAGCGGCGGCCACCATTTTGTGTATTTCACTCTGAAAAAAAAGAGTGAAAACAAGGAAAGGGGGCAATGAGGAGAGTTACAGACCCCCTAACAATTGTAAGGGGGTCAAAGAAGGACAGAAAAGTACAAAAAAAACATTTATTGATTTTAAAAAAAATCACGGGGTACGCGTACGGTAAGCTTACGGTAAGCGTACGGTAAAAAAAATAAAAAAAAAATAAATGAAAAGCAGATTTAAGAGTTTAGAAATTAGGGAGCTCTAAAAAGAGCTGTTGTGTTTATGGAGTCATTTTTTTAGTGGTACCTACAAGTAAGTACCGATGCAGAGTCTAAGGTTCAAGAGGAAGACTCTGTTCCCTTCATCATTGAAGTGCACACCATCTCCTCTATAAATGTCTTGCATGTCGTAACGCAAGTTGTTGTGGTAAATGGCACCCATACCATAGTCACGGAGGAAAGCAGAAACAGATTTGTTGACGTGCTTTCTTGCTTTGTCAATCTGAGGACAGAAATGATTGGACCAGTTCCATTTTTGCCTTTGGCATATGTTGGAAAACACAAAGGCAGTTTTAGGGAAAAGTGTAAACAGTTGTGCAAAGGTGTCCTTCATAAGCATTTCCAGACCTACCCCAGTCAAAGTGCCTAGGTCATTGCCACCACAGTGCACTATTATGAGGTCAGGGTGTTGGATTTGAATGAAGGATTTCACCAATGGCATCAATTGGTGCCACTTTAACCCTCTCTGACCAATCCATTTAATGTCTACATTTGGCAAAGCAAGGTCTCTCACCATATCTGTTTTCTCTGCAAACTTTTCACTCCAGAAGACATAGCTGTGCCCTACAATCCACACTGTGAACATCTTCAAAGGAGAACTGGATGCACTCAGGAGGTGTCTTTCAGTAGAATGGCAATATGAAAAGAAAGACAGTTTGGAAATGGAGGCATACATATTTTTTTACAAAACAAAAAGAACTGATTGGCTGTTTCATACCATTCTAGAAAAAAAACTAGGCTGTATGTGAAAATTAAAAGAAGCATGTTTTGTATTGGTACAAAAAAATGTGTAACCAAAGAACAGTACTATGGATTTGCTGTTAGGTTTGAAAAGTCAAGCACTCTTGCTCTGTGGAATTGAAACATTGTGTGTCGAACTTCTGACCTAACTGCACACAGCAGTGTTCCATGAGCTGTTGCTATGGTAGCAGGCAGAAGTCAAGTTGGGGGAAGGGTACTAGGCAGAAGTCAAGTTGGGGGCAGGGTACTTTTGGAAAAGGGTTGGTTTTCAACCAATAGAAATGTGTCATTACATTTGAAAAAAAGGGGGAAGCACTGAGATTTGAAACTTACATGTATATGTGTGGAAAAATAGAGGGAAAGTTTGCCATTATCTGGTTCTGCTGAGAGGAGAGAGGTGTAGAGAACAGAGATCCTGGCTCTGATAATCTGCTGTTTGAGTGTCACATTTCTTTCACAACTAACTAATTTTAAAGGTGAGTTTACAGTTTGAGAGGGGATGTATGTGGTAACTTAAGAAATGAATAATAGAAATGGGAATTGTTTTTGTTGTAGTTACACATGGTGGTTTCATAATGTGTCAGTCTGTAAAAGTGATTTTCACTTGGCCCGAAAAAAAAAGAGCAGTAAGTGTGCTTTCAAATTGGCAAAGAAATTTCGTTTTGGCACTAATGTGAAAACATGACTCTGTGTGCATAGAAGAATTATAGGCAGAGATTTATTGCGTCTTGCTCTGGTGATTTCACAGTTGCAGTAGATGGAAAGGGGGAGCGAATTTTTGGGGGAAGAAGCAGAGGCTTAGCACACACCCATGTGCTTGCCATGTATAGTCATGCACAGTAATTAGAAGCGAGTGGGGTTTTCAGGTTTAAGTCTGTAATGCAAATACATTCAGCATCACTAAGGCTGGTTGCCCCTGCTGGAGTGTAGGCAGTCACAGAGAATACACACGGTGGTGGTCTGAAAAAAAAACAGCTTGGACATGTGCATTTAAATAAATTTAAAAAAAAGGTTTCAGAATGTGTCAGTCTGTAAAAGTGATTTCAAATTGTAAAAAGAGATTTTCACTTGGCCCGAAAAAAAAAGAGCAGTAAGTGTGCTTTCAAATTGGCAAAAAAATTTCGTTTTGGCACTAATGTGAAAACATGACTCTGTGTGCATAGAAGAATTATAGGCAGAGATTTATTGCGTCTTGCTCTGGTGATTTCACAGTTGCAGTAGATGGAAAAGAGGAGCGAATTTTTGGGGGAAGAAGCAGAGGCTTAGCACACACCCATGTGCTTGCCATGTATAGTCATGCACAGTAATTAGAAGCGAGTGGGGTTTTCAGGTTTAAGTCTGTAATGCAAATACATTCAGCATCACTAAGGCTGGTTGCCCCTGCTGGAGTGTAGGCAGTCACAGAGAATACACACGGTGGTGGTCTGAAAAAAAAACAGCTTGGACATGTGCATTTAAATAAATTTAAAAAAAAGGTTTCAGAATGTGTCAGTCTGTAAAAGTGATTTCAAATTGTAAAAAGAGATTTTCACTTGGCCCGAAAAAAAAAGAGCAGTAAGTGTGCTTTCAAATTGGCAAAGAAATTTCGTTTTGGCACTAATGTGAAAACATGACTCTGTGTGCATAGAAGAATTATAGGCAGAGATTTATTGCGTCTTGCTCTGGTGATTTCACATTTGCAGTAGATGGAAAGGGGGAGCGAATTTTTGGGGGAAGAAGCAGAGGCTTAGCACACACCCATGTGCTTGCCATGTATAGTCATGCACAGTAATTAGAAGCGAGTGGGGTTTTCAGGTTTAAGTCTGTAATGCAAATACATTCAGCATCACTAAGGCTGGTTGCCCCTGCTGGAGTGTAGGCAGTCACAGAGAATACACACGGTGGTGGTCTGAAAAAAAAACAGCTTGGACATGTGCATTTAAATAAATTTAAAAAAAAGGTTTCAGAATGTGTCAGTCTGTAAAAGTGATTTCAAATTGTAAAAAGAGATTTTCACTTGGCCCGAAAAAAAAAGAGCAGTAAGTGTGCTTTCAAATTGGCAAAGAAATTTCGTTTTGGCACTAATGTGAAAACATGACTCTGTGTGCATAGAAGAATTATAGGCAGAGATTTATTGCGTTTTGCTCTGGTGATTTCACAGTTGCAGTAGATGGAAAGGGGGAGCGAATTTTTGGGGGAAGAAGCAGAGGCTTAGCACACACCCATGTGCTTGCCATGTATAGTCATGCACAGTAATTAGAAGCGAGTGGGGTTTTCAGGTTTAAGTCTGTAATGCAAATACATTCAGCATCACTAAGGCTGGTTGCCCCTGCTGGAGTGTAGGCAGTCACAGAGAATACACACGGTGGTGGTCTGAAAAAAAAACAGCTTGGACATGTGCATTTAAATAAATTTTAAAAAAAAGGATTCAGAATGTGTCAGTCTGTAAAAGTGATTTCAAATTGTAAAAAGAGATTTTCACTTGGCCCGAAAAAAAAAGAGCAGTAAGTGTGCTTTCAAATTGGCAAAGAAATTTCGTTTTGGCACTAATGTGAAAACATGACTCTGTGTGCATAGAAGAATTATAGGCAGAGATTTATTGCGTCTTGCTCTGGTGATTTCACAGTTGCAGTAGATGGAAAAGAGGAGCGAATTTTTGGGGGAAGAAGCAGAGGCTTAGCACACACCCATGTGCTTGCCATGTATAGTCATGCACAGTAATTAGAAGCGAGTGGGGTTTTCAGGTTTAAGTCTGTAATGCAAATACATTCAGCATCACTAAGGCTGGTTGCCCCTGCTGGAGTGTAGGCAGTCACAGAGAATACACACGGTGGTGGTCTGAAAAAAAAACAGCTTGGACATGTGCATTTAAATAAATTTAAAAAAAAGGTTTCAGAATGTGTCAGTCTGTAAAAGTGATTTCAAATTGTAAAAAGAGATTTTCACTTGGCCCGAAAAAAAAAGAGCAGTAAGTGTGCTTTCAAATTGGCAAAGAAATTTCGTTTTGGCACTAATGTGAAAACATGACTCTGTGTGCATAGAAGAATTATAGGCAGAGATTTATTGCGTCTTGCTCTGGTGATTTCACAGTTGCAGTAGATGGAAAGGGGGAGCGAATTTTTGGGGGAAGAAGCAGAGGCTTAGCACACACCCATGTGCTTGCCATGTATAGTCATGCACAGTAATTAGAAACGAGTGGGGTTTTCAGGTTTAAGTCTGTAATGCAAATACATTCAGCATCACTAAGGCTGGTTGCCGCTGCTGGAGTGTAGGCAGTCACAGAGAATACACACGGTGGTGGTCTGAAAAAAAAACAGCTTGGACATGTGCATTTAAATAAATTTAAAAAAAAGGTTTCAGAATGTGTCAGTCTGTAAAAGTGATTTCAAATTGTAAAAAGAGATTTTCACTTGGCCCGAAAAAAAAAGAGCAGTAAGTGTGCTTTCAAATTGGCAAAGAAATTTCGTTTTGGCACTAATGTGAAAACATGACTCTGTGTGCATAGAAGAATTATAGGCAGAGATTTATTGCGTCTTGCTCTGGTGATTTCACAGTTGCAGTAGATGGAAAGGGGGAGCGAATTTTTGGGGGAAGAAGCAGAGGCTTAGCACACACCCATGTGCTTGCCATGTATAGTCATGCACAGTAATTAGAAGCGAGTGGGGTTTTCAGGTTTAAGTCTGTAATGCAAATACATTCAGCATCACTAAGGCTGGTTGCCCCTGCTGGAGTGTAGGCAGTCACAGAGAATACACACGGTGGTGGTCTGAAAAAAAAACAGCTTGGACATGTGCATTTAAATAAATTTAAAAAAAAGGTTTCAGAATGTGTCAGTCTGTAAAAGTGATTTCAAATTGTAAAAAGAGATTTTCACTTGGCCCGAAAAAAAAAGAGCAGTAAGTGTGCTTTCAAATTGGCAAAGAAATTTCGTTTTGGCACTAATGTGAAAACATGACTCTGTGTGCATAGAAGAATTATAGGCAGAGATTTATTGCGTCTTGCTCTGGTGATTTCACATTTGCAGTAGATGGAAAGGGGGAGCGAATTTTTGGGGGAAGAAGCAGAGGCTTAGCACACACCCATGTGCTTGCCATGTATAGTCATGCACAGTAATTAGAAGCGAGTGGGGTTTTCAGGTTTAAGTCTGTAATGCAAATACATTCAGCATCACTAAGGCTGGTTGCCCCTGCTGGAGTGTAGGCAGTCACAGAGAATACACACGGTGGTGGTCTGAAAAAAAAACAGCTTGGACATGTGCATTTAAATAAATTTAAAAAAAAGGTTTCAGAATGTGTCAGTCTGTAAAAGTGATTTCAAATTGTAAAAAGAGATTTTCACTTGGCCCGAAAAAAAAAGAGCAGTAAGTGTGCTTTCAAATTGGCAAAGAAATTTCGTTTTGGCACTAATGTGAAAACATGACTCTGTGTGCATAGAAGAATTATAGGCAGAGATTTATTGCGTCTTGCTCTGGTGATTTCACAGTTGCAGTAGATGGAAAAGAGGAGCGAATTTTTGAGGGAAGAAGCACAGGCTTAGCACACACCCATGTGCTTGCCATGTATAGTCATGCACAGTAATTAGAAGCGAGTGGGGTTTTCAGGTTTAAGTCTGTAATGCAAATACATTCAGCATCACTAAGGCTGGTTGCCCCTGCTGGAGTGTAGGCAGTCACAGAGAATACACACGGTGGTGGTCTGAAAAAAAAACAGCTTGGACATGTGCATTTAAATAAATTTAAAACAAGGTTTCAGAATGTGTCAGTCTGTAAAAGTGATTTCAAATTGTAAAAAGAGATTTTCACTTGGCCCGAAAAAAAAAGAGCAGTAAGTGTGCTTTCAAATTGGCAAAGAAATTTCGTTTTGGCACTAATGTGAAAACATGACTCTGTGTGCATAGAAGAATTATAGGCAGAGATTTATTGCGTCTTGCTCTGGTGATTTCACAGTTGCAGTAGATGGAAAAGAGGAGCGAATTTTTGGGGGAAGAAGCAGAGGCTTAGCACACACCCATGTGCTTGCCATGTATAGTCATGCACAGTAATTAGAAGCGAGTGGGGTTTTCAGGTTTAAGTCTGTAATGCAAATACATTCAGCATCACTAAGGCTGGTTGCCCCTGCTGGAGTGTAGGCAGTCACAGAGAATACACACGGTGGTGGTCTGAAAAAAAAACAGCTTGGACATGTGCATTTAAATAAATTTAAAAAAAAGGTTTCAGAATGTGTCAGTCTGTAAAAGTGATTTCAAATTGTAAAAAGAGATTTTCACTTGGCCCGAAAAAAAAAAGAGCAGTAAGTGTGCTTTCAAATTGGCAAAGAAATTTCGTTTTGGCACTAATGTGAAAACATGACTCTGTGTGCATAGAAGAATTATAGGCAGAGATTTATTGCGTCTTGCTCTGGTGATTTCACAGTTGCAGTAGATGGAAAAGAGGAGCGAATTTTTGGGGGAAGAAGCAGAGGCTTAGCACACACCCATGTGCTTGCCATGTATAGTCATGCACAGTAATTAGAAGCGAGTGGGGTTTTCAGGTTTAAGTCTGTAATGCAAATACATTCAGCATCACTAAGGCTGGTTGCCCCTGCTGGAGTGTAGGCAGTCACAGAGAATACACACGGTGGTGGTCTGAAAAAAAAACAGCTTGGACATGTGCATTTAAATAAATTTAAAAAAAAGGTTTCAGAATGTGTCAGTCTGTAAAAGTGATTTCAAATTGTAAAAAGAGATTTTCACTTGGCCCGAAAAAAAAAGAGCAGTAAGTGTGCTTTCAAATTGGCAAAGAAATTTCGTTTTGGCACTAATGTGAAAACATGACTCTGTGTGCATAGAAGAATTATAGGCAGAGATTTATTGCGTCTTGCTCTGGTGATTTCACAGTTGCAGTAGATGGAAAGGGGGAGCGATTTTTTGGGGGAAGAAGCAGAGGCTTAGCACACACACATGTGCTTGCCATGTATAGTCATGCACAGTAATTAGAAGCGAGTGGGGTTTTCAGGTTTAAGTCTGTAATGCAAATACATTCAGCATCACTAAGGCTGGTTGCCCCTGCTGGAGTGTAGGCAGTCACAGAGAATACACATGGTGGTGGTCTGAAAAAACAGCTTGGTTTCATAATGTGACAGTTTGTAAAAGAGATTTTCACTTGCCCAAAAAAAAGAGCAGTTTGTGTGCATTCAAATTGGCAAAGAAATTTCGTTTTGTGACTATTGTGAAAAGAAATGTAGTAATATATTTAAATACAATAAAGGATTTTTTTTTTAGTTTTTTTCAGGTATTACTGAAGAACAGTGAACAAAATTTAAGATGCCTACAAAATCTCGAGTTCAAAAAACGCTAAAAAAAAAACAATATTTGAAGACAACTGGAGGACCAAAGTTAGTAGAAGATGCTGATGTTGGGAAAAAGAAAAAATCTTCTGGTAAGCAAAAAAAACAATTTCTAAACAAAATATTCAAAACAAAGAAAAATGTACAAAATGTCTGTTCTCGGAAAAATGTAATAAAAAATAGAGAACAGCAAAAAATTGAGAATTTAGTTAATGCAAATATACCTTCTGCAATTGAAAAGTTTAACATAAACAGAAAAACAGCATTTAAAGAGATACGTAGAAAAATGTTTCAGAGAAGAGTTATGTCCAATTTGATAAAGGATATAAAGAAATATAAGCAAAAGGCTAAATATTACAAGAGAAAAAAAGAAATTGAAGCCATTGCAGCAAAAGCATTAGAATTAAAAAGGAAACTATTCATATTAATTTTGAATAGGATGCGTACATTAGATAAAATGGTTAATGTACTGAAATCACAAAGCAAAAGCAAAAGAGTAGTGAACAGAACAAACTTTTGTAAAGTGTTTTTAGGAAAGTGGATGCATAGTTCAAGTAGTGAATCTTTTTTTAATGAAGAGAGCTATTTTCAAAGTAATAGTTTGCTGCATGCAGTTGACACCAGAGGTCGTTCATACGAAGTAAAAAATGGTTGCATAATGGAGAAGGAGATAATGGTTCCAAGAGATGAGGTACAAGTGATGGCAGATGAGGCAATGGGGAGACGTCCTAAAGCCCCAGTGTACACTTGGAATTGTAGTAGTATTTGCACTGTGCGTCAGGAATCTATTGACAGATTTCGAGAGTTTCTAAGAGAATATAGTAAAAAAAGTGTAAAACAAAAGATTAAGGTGCTTCAAAGTCTGGATCCATGCAGAGTGATAGAGAATACTGGTTTGCAGGGTCATTCTCTTGCTTGTCTATCTAGAAAAGTGTGCAATAGTGTTTTCCATCATTTTAGGATGCTGGCTGTTCATCATACTGAAATGAGAAAGTTTGTGAGACGGTTGTATTTTGCCAAAAGTCCAGCAATAAAGTTAAATGAATTGAATAGGGCTCTGTTCCGAGGAACGGTATCAGATGTAGAGAAGGTTGTTGATGAAATTCAGTTTTGTTACTTTGGTCCTGAACAAAACAGTGCAGAGAAGGACACAGTAAATGAGGCAGAAGTGGAAGAGAATGTAGAACCTTGTGTAAGTAAGACATTTAATGATCACATAACAAAATTTGCAATAATCTCTAATGAAAGACCAAATGTTACTTGTATTTGTTGCCGCAGAACTCATTATAGAAAACAAACTAGGAATGTTGATCTCTACAGAAAGAGTGAAAATGAAGATAATTATAAGTGGATGGATTTTGCCACATATATATTTCTTGAAAATTGTTTTGAATTGGGTGAAGATCAGCGTATTTGTAAATACTGCTACAACAAGTTAGAGGAAAATAGAATGCCGACCAGAGCTGTACATAATAATTTAGAATTGGATGCTATTCCTGCTGAACTTTCTGAATTAAATACATATGAGTCTATACTCATTCAATGTGTTCATCCGTTCCAGACCATAGTACGTATGGAGCCCAAAACTGGTAAATTACCTCCTTCAGATTTACTGAGAGGTTTAAAAGGTAGAGTGGTGTATTTGCCCTTGGATTTGAAAAAAAATATGGAAACTATTGATGCGGATACTTTGGAAACTGAACCATTAATTATTCTGGTTAATGGTGTACCTACAAAGAATAAGAAGATTTGGCAGGAGCTGGTAGATGTGCGGAAAGTACAAAGAGCAAATTTGTATTTGAAAAAAAATAACAAATGGTATGAATCAATTTATATAGAAGAAGAAGAAGAAGAAGAAGATTTACAAGGAGACACAGAAACACCAACTGGACAAATTGAAAAAGTGGACAAGTCAAAGGAAGAAGAAATTTATGAACATTTTAGCATACATCCTCTCCATTCGAAAGAAGTTATGGGAGACAATATTGATCTCTTTCAGATGAAGAAAGCAAAAGGAAATCCCGTGAGTGTATGGGAGGAGAGCTTGGAAGCTCGATGTTTTCCCCAGCTGTTTCCTAAAGGAAAAGGAGGACGATACGATGAACGTCCAGAACAGATTCCAGCTTCAGAGTATCGAACTACAAGACTATATGCTGAAGATCCCAGATTTCGACAAAGTATTCCTTATTTGTTCCATCTTTTATTTGAAAGCGACTTGTCTGCACTGTCTTATGCAGTAAATCACATTTTAAAAAGTGGAGTACATTTACAAAATGTGTCTGCTAAGGATTTTATGGAGAAAGTGCAGCACCAAGATGATCATTTGGAAACACAACTGATCAATCTGATGGCTTGTCAGCGTGGGACAAATGAATATTGGTACCGACGCCATGGTGAACTAAAATGCATGTTACGCAATTTAGGAACACCAACATGGTTCCTTACCCTAAGCTGTGCCGAGTACGCTTGGGATGATTTACTGGATTTTCTACGAGAGGCCAATTCAAACATTAAAAACATCGAATACAAGACAGCAGGAGAACTGTGCTCATTGGATCCGGTTAATGTTTGCAGATATTTCAATCATAGATTTGAGGCTATGATGTCCTTCATCTGCAATAAAAAAAATCCACCCCTTGGAGAAGTAGTGGATTTCTTTTGGAGAAAAGAGTACCAGGCAAGAGGTGCTCCTCATATTCATATGCTGCTGTGGATCAAGGATGCCCCAAAGTTTGGAACAGATACTGATGAAGCAGTGTTATCTTACATTGAAGAATATGCAACATGTGCTATACCTAAAAGCACAGAAGAGAACAAGTTAAAGGAGCAAGTTCTACGTTTCCAAAGTCATCGGTGTGGAAAATACTGTCGACGGAAATACAAGAGCAAAGAAAAATACTACACTAAATGTCGATTTGGATTTCCTAGACCTGTTCTTACAAATGGAAGAGTCAACAGTTTTATGTCAGCTGTGAGACATACTATCACAAGAAAATCACCTAAGAATACCTACAACCTTAAAAGAAAAGAAGAATCAAAAAATATAAATGACTACAACCCAGTCATTTTATCCATGTGGAACGCTAACATGGATATACAGTATGTTGCTGACAATTCCATTGCTGTTGCTCGATATGTAACGTCTTACATTACGAAATCAGAAAAAACAGAATTGAAGGAAATGTGGGAAGAGATTTCTCACGAGAAGACTGTCAGTAAGAAGCTGTACAGTTTCAGTTTGAAGATGTTATCGCATCGAGAAATTGGATCCTACGAATGTTCAGATAGGTTATCTTCTGCAAGTCTCTACTCGAAGTCAAGAAGAATAATTTGGGCAAGTTTAGGCCTTGCAGCAATGAGAAATCGGGTACTGAAATCTGTTGGAGAAATTGAATATTTGGCTGAGAATGACCCAGAAAGTACAGACATATTGAAAACAAACATGTTGGACACATATTATCCCAAGAGAAGTCATCATCTGGAGAACATGTGTCTCTATGAAGTGTTACAGAACTACATTTATTCACGGAAAGCTGCAGAAGACATCAACAGTGGAAAATATAAAGTTGTTGGTGAAGAAGGATGTTTGGTGAAGCAAACCAAAGGAAGTTTGATAAATCACCGGAAGCTGAGTTGCGACACTACCGACAAGAAAGAATTTTACTACTTGGCTCTTTTACAGTTGTTTAAACCATGGCGTACAGAGGATGAACTACTGGGAGAATTCCAGAGCTATGAAGATTCTTTTAATGCTTGCAAAGACAGCATACAATGCAGTACATTCTCAACTTATCTGCAAATGTTAAATGAAGAAATTGAACAGGAAACTACAATTGCAGCAGAAATAGCTAGAGACAGTTCTCAGGACAGCCAAAGTTCAGGAACACACAGTCAAGATCCCCTAGGACAACCAATCGTTGAAAATGAAGCATCAATAGCCATGAATGAAGTGGAAACGGCTATGAATCAAGCTCAAGAAGAATTTATAGACTTAGAAAATTTGGAAAGACAACTGAATCAAGAGCAGCAACAAATTTATGAAGAGATCAAAAACAAAATTGATCACGGATTTCTACATATCAAAAAAGAGTGCTCATGCACATCATTTCATCCAATCAGGATGTATGTAAGCGGACAAGCTGGCACTGGAAAAAGTTTCCTAATTAAAGTCATCAGAAGCTACCTAAAGCAAAAAACGGATTCTACTTTGTCTTGTGTGGTTACTGCTCCAACTGGGTTAGCAGCATATAACATAAAAGGAATCACCTTACATCGTTTGCTAATGTTACCAGTGGAGCATGAGAACAAAATACAATTCAACAAGCTAACTGGAGAAGCATCCTTGGAAGTTTCACGAGTATTGAAGAAGATGCAAGTTCTCATTATTGATGAGGTGAGCATGGTATCAAACTTAATGCTTGCCTTTGTGCATTTAAGAATGCAGCAAATTTTGAAGACAGACTATGACGTGTTATTTGGTGGAAAACACGTCATAGTTTTTGGGGATCTTTTGCAACTTACTCCAGTTAAAGGACAACCAGTGTTTAATACTGTGACACATGAAGACACAAAGAAGTCATTGGGAAGCATTGGAAATACAAATATTTGGTCCTTCTTTGAGTACAAGGAACTTACAACTAATATGAGGCAAGCAAACGATGAAGAATATGGAAGTATTCTGAAAGATATCAGGATTGGACTACTCACAGATGTTGGGAAAAAAGCATTACAGAGTCGGCTGCTACATAATTTATTTCCAAAGGAAGAAATAGTTGCAGAGAAAATATACAAGAATATTGCAGAAAACAAAAGTGTCATCTGCTTAATGCCAACTCTACGTGAATGCTCAATATTTAATGAGGAGCTTTTGAAATTGGAAAAGGAAGACATCAGGAAATTGGAAGCAGTGGACAAAATTGAGGATGGAAGAATTCCAGTCACAGTAACAGGCAAACTGAAAAATAAATTGGACTCACTAGAGAAGAACATCTCCAAAACAGCAGGATTAGAAAAAAATCTTTATGTTTGCATGAACTGTAGAGTGTTTTTAAGGAGAAATTTGGATGTTGAGAAAGGCTTAGTGAATGGAGCGATGGGAAGAGTTGTGGGTTTTATTAATTATCAGAAAAAAGAAGGAATTGAATGTTTACAGATAAAATTTGATCAGATAGAGGAAGTTAAAGACATTTGTCGTTGTTCAGTTCGTTTCATGCTTGTGAAAGACTTATATGTACGTAGGAAGCAGTTTCCGTTTTCACTAGCATATGCTGTAACTATCCACAAGTCTCAAGGATTGACTGTAGATTGTGCATTTGTGAACATTGGTTCAACTGTGTTCAAAGAAGGTATGGCATATGTAGCTTTGTCACGAGTCAAAACATTATCAGGTTTATTCATGATAGACTTTGATGACTCAAAAGTTAGTGCTGATACAAACTGTGTAAAGGAGTATAATAGATTAAGAAGAAGCTATGCTCCTCATTTAGGTCAGTATCCTGTGTTGGAGAAACGTGTAGTTTCTCGTAAAAGGAGAAATGAGAATATCTGTAATGAAGATGTAGAGAAGAGGAAAAAAAAGAGGAGTGATGTAATTGCAAGCAAAAAGAATAAGGAAAATGAAGAACAGGTTGTAGGATGTCATTTTGAAAATAGCTCTGGTGTCAACTGCTACGCTAATGTAGTGCTGAATGTTGCATTTTATCTGGAAAGTTTGCAAGAGCAGATAATAGTAAATCAGGGAAAAAGATTCTGTTCAGAGCTCAGTCTCCTTTTTCAAAAGCTGAGTAAAGATAAAACTCAAATAGAAAGTGCTACTGAAATTAGAAAACTTTTAGATGTATGTTCAGGACGAACACAGTTTTCTCAAAATGAACAGCAAGATGCACACGAATTTTTGATGTATTTTCTTCAGGTAGTGGAAGAAGAAGGAGTTCCCATTGACATTTTTTTTGGTCTCTCTTATAAATGGGAACATAGTTGTGATAATTGTTATAATATATGTGGCTCTATTGTTGATAATGAAAGGTTTATTTATTTGACATTGCCAGAGAGTAAAACAGTCACTTTTGCAAAATTAGTTAAAGATGCTAATCATAGCATGAAATGTGGTGAGTGTAATTCTGACATGTTTTCAACATTAATTTTAAGGGAATACGGACAGTATGTAATTTTAATGATGCAACGATGTAGAGCTGATGGATCAAAATTGGATACTTTAATAAAGAAGTTTACAGGACAGCAATTATCAATTTCAGGAAAAACTTTTGTAACTGTTGCAATAATTTTCCATGATGGACCTACTGTTACTTCTGGACATTACACAGTTTATCTAAAATGTGAAAAAGGCTGGACACTGTGTAATGATTCCCAATTGATTTTCAAACAACGTTTGCCTTTTGATTTAGCAAATTCCTATCTAATCTTCCTGAAACCTAAATTTTAGAGAGATTTGGCAAGATCTGGACAAAATAATTTTACCATTTTACTGGATTACCATTGCAATTTTGTAGAAAAAAGATTTTTAAAATTATCATTTGGCCTAAAGGAAAGATAACCAATTGTAATGTGGACTTTTTTAAATTTTAATGCAATTTTCAAAAACCAATAATTTAGAGATAATCGGTAACTTCTGCACATTTTAAATTATGGAATGCTATTGGACTGCCATTGGAAATTTTTTCAAAAATGATTTAAAAAATTACTATTTGGCCATGTGGAAAAGTAAGCAATTCTATTGTGGACTAAATAAATTATTCAAAAAATTTTCGTGAACCAAAATGTTACAGAGAATTGGTGAGATCTGGACAGATTAAACTTTAGAATTTTAATGGTTTTCCCTTGGAAATTTATTCCAGGAAAAAAAAAAAAATACTATTTGGCCTAAAGGAAATAAAATCAGATGTATTTTGGAGTTATTTGAGATATAATATTGTGATTATACTTCTGAAACAAACATATCAGACGGTATTTTAAAGAAAAAAGTATTGTTTTTAGATGATATTTTTTTAGAATAATATGCATTTCTGTAATGATAAGTTTAAGTGAGAAGACATTCTGGGCTTTTTTAATACAATCTTTGTGATTGTTAATTTTTTTTGCCCGCTGTAAAATGATGAATGCAATTGCTTTCACAATTAATAGTGAAATGCAATATATTCTGAAAACAGCAAAAATAAGGCAAAAATATTTTTTTGTAAAAAATGTAAATATGTGTATTGTATTATAAAATGGATAAAAAATATTAATACTTTTTTCTTTATTTTCAGATCGATATAGAAAATTTTCGGAAACTACAACCATTTTAAAAACTATTTTTAAAAAAAACAAATGAATAAATATTTTTTTGAGTGAGTATGGTAAGTTAAAAATAAAAATTGTAGTCTCTCAAGGACTTTGTAATGAGATAAATGATTTTTAGTGTTTTTTTTTAAAAAATAAAAAAAAGGTACGCTTACCGTACGCGTACGGTAAAAAAAAAAAAAAAAGTTTAAAAAAAAAAAGAAAAAAAAAGATGAAAGATAAGGTTGGCTCTTAAAAGAACCGTTGTGTTCATGCAGGGACAGAGGAAAGAAAGATTGGGAATATTAGACGGTACGACAAGTGTGCTGATCTATTTTACTGTTCACCAGGGAAACACTGGTCTCCCTATAAGTAATTAGATCGTGACAAGTGGCGCACCGTACTTCAACCCTCGCAAACCGAGGGTTAATTTCCAGAGGGCCAGCAAAAGGAGATTCTCCCCCCACAGATGAAGGGCTCACCTGACCTGCAGAAGAAGGAGTCTGCCCTGCAGATGATGGTCCAGGCTGAGCTGCTGTGGATGTACTGGCTCGTCTTTCTGAAGAGTTACCTCCAAAAAGATGACCATGTGTCCTTCTGTGTACTTCCTGGAGGTGTCTCTTCATGGTGTGATTCCCAAAGGAATACTTCCTGTTAGGATTACCTCTAGAAAGTACACGCTTACACAGCTTGCAAGTAACTAAGGGTGCATTCACCTTTTGCTGGCCTTCTGGAAAAGTAAAATAATCCCAAACATAAGAAGGCTTTACTTTCCTCGCTCTCTGCCTCAAGACAGTGCTGCTGGTGCTAGCCTCACTCTCAGAAGAGCTCTGCTGTTCTGCCATCGTATCCCAAAGACAAACCAGCTCCTTCTCCCAAGGGATCACAAGCAGAAATGAGGGGAATGGGTGTGGTGTAGGAGAGTTCTAGAACTGAAAGTAGTTTCAACCAATCAAAAGTTGTGTTTCAAGATCACATGACCTACCGTACGCTTACGGTACGCTTACGGTACGCTTACGGCAAAAAGTACGCGTGCGCGTAAAAAAGACACGCGCTTGCGCGCATGCGCATAACAGTCACTCCCCGGCACTTCCGCGTAACGTACGCGTGTTGCGTAAGCGCGCACGCGTCCCACGCGCAGTACGCGCGGCTACGCAAAGTACGTAACTATACGCAAGCAGCGTAGATAGATTACGGGCGTTGCGTAAACCGTACGCTTACCGTGAGCTTACGGTACGCGTACTATAAAAAAAAAAAAATAAAAAAAAAAAAAAAACTGGAAATAAATTTTACATGTTTATTTTAAAAAATATATATAAAAAAAATATTTAAGGATTTTAAAAATTTAAGCATAGTCTTTATAAAAGATAAGAAAATTAAATTAAAAATATGTTTGAAAAAAATGAAGAATAAAAAAAAAAATAGCATTTAAAAAACCTTGCAAATTCACTGAAAAAACCATGGGTTTCACACACGTTATAGTTAGGAATTAGCATTTAAAAAACCTTGCAAATTCACTGAAAAAACCATGGGTTTCACACACGTTATAGTTAGGAATTAGCATTTAAAAAACCTTAGAAATTCACTGAAAAAACCATAGGTTTCACACACGTTATAGTTAGGAATTAGCATTTAAAAAACCTTAGAAATTCAGTGAAAAAACCATAGGTTTCACACATGTTATAGTTAGCTGGACATTTTACTCGTAAAAAACCAATGAAATTGCCCCGTTATAGTTAGTTCAGCTAACTATAACTCGCGCGCCCGCAATGCACTGCTGATGACGTCACATATTACATCACTCATGACATGGTCAGTGACATCACTCATGACATCACTGATGACATCTCAAATGACATCACTGATGACATCACTGATGACATCATCCAGTGAATGTGTGTTTTTCTGAAAATTAAATATGTTTTATATATGTGTATCTCAAGGTCGATGGAAGAATAAATGGGTATATAAGTGTCTAAATGGATGATTTGTTTTTGAAAAAATGTCCAGCTAACTATAACATGTGTGAAACCTATGGTTTTTTCACTGAATTTCTAAGGTTTTTTAAATGCTAATTCCTAACTATAACGTGTGTGAAACCTATGGTTTTTTCAGTAAATATATATATATATATCCCAAATATCTCCTCCGGAAGAAAGGAGCAGAGGCCTCACATATATATATTATCTACTGGCGATCGCCAGTAGATAGTTATAGTTAGGACCGTGTTTCCGCAACATTCTATTTGGAATACCTTTGGCACCAGTTGACGAATCCTCGCAAAACTTTCAAAATAGGTGGGGCGCTCCACTCCGCTCCTACCCTGAAAGTCTCGGGGGGATTCGTCAAGCGGGGGCTGAGAAAAAATGAGCAAAAAGAGTGCTAACATTCTGAATTTATGGCAAATGTGTGACACATCTGAATGCCTTCTTGATGGAATCAAAGTAAAAAACTGAAAGTATTTCCTACTGAGGAGAATGTAGTAAATGAGGAAATTAGGAAACTTCATAACAAATAAGTCTCCCAAGATGGCCACCAGAGACAAAAGAGCCCAAATGTAGCCCAAATATCACCCAGATGTAGCCCAAGTATAGCCCAATGACAGAATGTCCCAGAGTGTTCATAAAAACAACTAGAGCACTTACTGTCTTCCTTATGACAAAAGTATGGCACACCTGAAGCCATCTTGACTGGAATAAACTGGTAACACTTAAAACATTTAATTTAAAAAGGAATACAATGAGGGGGTTCATTTTGCCATAGAAATTATGATTAATGCTGAAGAAAGAAAATGAGGGCACATTTTGAGTGACTTCTCAAATCCTCTTCTATTTCATTAAAAAATTCTGACATGCAGACTGAAACATGCACTTTTAATACCAGGAGCAGACTTCCATGGTGAACAGTAGTTTTACTACAGTGATCTAATGAGCAACTAGAGTGCTAACATTCAGAATTTATGGCAAATGTGTGACATATCTGAATACCTTCATGATGGAATCAAAGTAAAAAACTGAAAGCATTTCCTACTGAGGAGACTGCAGTACATAAGGAAATTAGGAAACTTCATAACAAATAAATCTCCCAAAATGGCCACCGGAGACACAAGAGCCCAAATGTAGCCCAAAATCACCCAGATGTAGCCCAAATATAGCCCAATGACAGAAGTGTGCAAAACACTTATTATTTTGTGTTTTTGCAGTGTTATATAGTGCAGACTTGTCAGGTATTGGAGTGCTTGTCATGAGCATTGGTTACCTCACACAAGAACAAATTCATTTTGGTTGTAGACATGGGGAGACTAAATGATTTGACCAGAATCACAGAATGTCGAGCTGAAGCAGAAACTCCAACCTGGTCCCCAGTTGCAAAGTCTGCAGTTCTGGAAGTAACACCACATTCTCTCCCCTAAGTGCAACATTTAATCAAGCGGTCACCTGGATAAAAAAACATAAAGATAACAAATAATTTAAAAGTGCTTTGTCGCTATTTGAAAACTCAGAAAATATGTCCTTATTTTAGTCTTTTAGAGCACTAACCATAATTTTGATGCCAATAAGACCCTCTCATATATGTAATTTCTAAAGGAAATGCTCTAGGTATTACAGTTTTGATTACATCAAGATGACGTCAGGCGTTCCACACTTTTGTAATAAATATAGAATGTTAGCAATCTAGTTGTTCATTAGGATACTGTTGAGAGGCAGAGGCCAGGGGCACGGACTCTGAAAATTGAAGGCAGGTAGGAGGGTGCAAAGGCAACAATTTAACCACACTGAGCAGGCAGGAAGGGCCGTGGCAGCACAACAGACTATGGAGGGCAGTGGAAAGGGGGGCAGGGGCAACAAACCAACAATACAGGACTTGCAAGAGAGGCTGTGGCAATGTAATAGACCATTGTGGGCAGAAGGAAGAGGCAATGGTAGTACAACCATACATGCCAACAGACCCGATTCAGCCAGGAAACGTCCAATGTTTTTAAGCTCAAATGGGCTTTATTTGATCTGTCTCCTGTCTACAATCTCCTCTTTTTCAATGTAACTCAAAGGGGAAAATCAATACCCCAGTTTTTTTTCAAAATCTCCCTCTTACCAAGTTCAAAATGTTCGCAAGTATGGTACATTGGATCATGGAAGGAAATTTATTTATTTACCTAATTTTTATAGCGCAACAAATACCCTGGGGTGTCTCGGCGCTGTGGAGCTACTGGGGTCAGTCATCCTCTCACTGGTTAAATAACCACGTTTTTAAGAGCCTGCGGAAGCTCATCAGATTCGGGGCAGTTTGATGGAATGTGGCAAAAGATTCCAGAGTTTTGGGGTGGCCACCAAGAAACGTCTATCTCCCCAGGTGGCCGTTCTTGTGCGTGGAACAGTGAGGAGGTTGGTATTGGCCGATCTTAATTGCCGTCTAGGAGTGTATGGCTGAAAGGCTTCCGTCAGGAACCTGGGTCCTATGCCGTGTACTGCCTTATATGCAATGCAGAGGGCCTTGAATTTAATGCGGCTCTCTACTCTCAGCCAGTGGAGTTGACGAATGCCAAGAGTGGTGGAGTTGCGGCGAGGAATGCTCAGGAGAATCCTGGCTGCCGCATTCTGGATAGATTGCAGCTTTGTTATGACACGCTTCTCGGTATGGAGAAAGAGAGCGTTTCCATAATCCATTTTGGAGAAGACTAAGGTAGAGACCAGAGTCTTCCCAGCTGAGGGAGGGAGATAAGGGAGCAGCTTCTTAATCTTTTTCAGAATAAAGAATGAAGACGACACAACCTTGTTTGTATGAAGGTCAAATACCAACTTGCTGTCAAAAATGACTCCCAGGTTTCTGGCTTTTTCCACTGGGACAGGGGGATAGCCGAGCTTTTCCGGCCACCAGTTAGAAGACCATTCTGGAGAGAGTTTTCCAAAGGTCATAACCTCGGTCTTGTCCGAGTTGAGCCTAAGACAATTAGAGGCCATCCAGGTACTGACCTCAAGCATAGCTCTCTGGAAGTTGGCTAGCACAGTGCAGCCGTCCTTATGGATGCCCAGGACCAGCTGGGTGTCATCTGCATAGGATGTTAGCCGTACTCCATGTGCCTTTATTACCCTCGCTAAGTCCGCTACATAAATGTTAAATAGCATGGGACTTAGCGAGGAACCTTGTGGAACTCCACAAGGGAGTGCAGAGGTGGGTGAATAGAAATCTCCCAGCCTTACAGTCTGGGTACAGTCTGCCAGGAAAGATGAAATGAGATCCTTGGCCAGACCGCTTATGCCCAGAGCTGTGACACGGTCGACTAAGGTGGCATGGTCGACCGTGTCAAAGGCCGCTGACAAATCCAAAAGGATGAGGACAGCCGCCCCCCCCTGATCCATGATTGCCCTGATCTCGTCAGAGGCCTTAATCAGGGCGGTCTCTGTCCCATGCCCTTTCCTAAAGCCAAACTGCGTTTCATCGAGAAGTTGGTGGGTCTCGACGAACTGTGAAAGCTGTCTATTCATCATGGATTCGCATACTTTGGCGGCAAAGGGTAGACACGCAATGGGTCTATAGCTGGCGACGGCTGTGGGGTCTAGGGAGGGTTTTTTCAGAAGGGGTTTTATAACAGCCTTCTTCCATATACTAGGAAATTGGCCTGTCTGAAATGCAGTGTTGCAGATCTCCATAAGGGGGCTTGAAATCACCTCTGTGAGTTTTTGCATCAAATGGGGTAGGGACATGGACTTGGATAACAGAGGACAGGAGGGACATGGAGAGGTGCACCAAACTGACCCTGCAGGGCAGGCATCAGGGTTTGCAGCAGCACAATACACCACACAGGGCATGCCGGACGGGAGTGCAGCACAACAATCCATAGAAAGCAAGAGGGAGTGGACAGGACCATGCACATGGACAACAGAGAACAGAGGGGCAAGAGGCAATGGTAGCTAGCTGACCATAATGGACAGACAGGAGAGAAAGCTGCAGCATAACAGACCATAAAGGGCAGGAGGGACGGATCAGGGGCATTACACTGGAACAGACAAGCCAGGAGGGAGGGAGTAGGGGTCTGCACATGTAAACAGAGGGCTGGGGGCAAGGGCGCAGGGCAGGAGCAGCAAGATAGCCATGGAGGTCAGGCAGGATGGGCACTAGAAGCAAGACACACCATGAAGAGCAACAGTGAGACTGTGATGGCATACACACAGACCATGGAGGGAAGGTGGGAGGGGGTCAGGGGCAGCTAACTGACCACACAGGGAAGGTGGGAGGGGCCATGGCAGCACAGAAGACCATGCATGGCAAGTGGGAGGGTTAGTGGCAGCACAATGGCTATGATGGGCAAGAAGGAGGGTGCAGGGGCATTCACAAAGGACGATGGAGGATAGAAGGGAGGGTCAGGACCTGTGCACAGACAAGAAAGTTCAGGGGAAGGGGCCTCACAACAGACCGCACGGGGCAGGCAGGAGGAGCAGTTGTAGCACAACAGACCAGGGGGGGCAGAAGGGTGTGGCAGTGCAATGGACCATGTGGACAGGAGGAAGAGGATAGGGGCATGGTATGTGGACAGGCAGGGTGGAGGTGGCAGGGACAGGTTACAGTCATCTGACAATGCTAGACAGGTGGGAGGGGAGTGGCAGCTCAACAAAACACTCAGAGTAGATAGAAGTGGCAGGTCCATGGAACATGGTGGGCAAAAATAATGGAGCAGGGGCATGCACAAAGACATCGGAGGGCAGGGGGAAGGAGAATAGGGGCAGCAAGCTAAGCACAGAGTTTAAGCAGGAGGTCAATGATGGGACATAGAATTGGGCAATGGAGGGCAGGAGAAGTGGACTGGTACATGATACTAAATTGAGGGCAGTGGCAGCGCATCAGACCATGCATGGCAGTAGGGAGGAGGTTAGTCCATGGATTCACACAACAGAGGATAGGGAGGAGGGGGATGGGGCAGCAAGCTAACTGTTCAGAGAAGGCGGGTATTAGGAACTTTATTGTTTTTAAAACGTGTGTCTGTGCGAACTACTTAAAATATGAACAAGTATGCAGCATAATCTCACTTTTATTCAGGAAGAAGAGGACGTTTGTGACTGTGACTCCGGGCTCACTTGGCAGAAACACCCCCTGACCCTCAACCCCCTATCGCAAAATATAATGCCCGTGAAAAGGGTAGGTGAACACAGTGTTAAATAGAACATAGTCCTGAGAGCACGATTGAAAATGAAAACTAAATATAGTATATGGTATAAACTATGCACCAAAAAGTGTGATATAAGATGAACCGGGCGTGAAACATAATATGCAATACATTGTGCGCAATGACAGATTCATTGGAGAGCGCGAGATAGCACAGGCACTAGCGCGTGCTATGCGATATGCGCCTTGGAGTGTAATATGCACAGGGCAGTGTTGTGTAACCTAACTAGTCTCTAAAGTTCACATATAAAATATGTGCTGGGGAGTGTAACGTTGCATATGCACTGTGACAAAGATATGGATCCCAGATTGTAATATGTATGGCATAGCACTGTGCGTTATAACATAGGCATCGAGGAAGGCACGTTAGATGGGGCAATATAACTCGTGCGAAGACAAGTGTGGCATGACATATTCACGGGGTGGTGTTACAGTGCACATGGGCTAGAGAGTGTCATAGCATATGCACTAGCTAGTGGAATACAACACAGAGGTGTGTGGCACTCAGCAGGCAATGGTGGGTGTAACACAGCATTGGACTCTGCCAGGAGCGCGCTGTGACTCTCAAGTGATGTTCGTCCCCTTTCCAGAGAGTAAAATAAAAAGTATTACACATCCGGCAGTGGATGTGTGTTTTATTAATCGTGAGGGGGGTTTCTTGCATAGTTTTGATCGCATTTTTCTCGAATCCCCTTTGAATGGCTTGGTGTGCATGTGTATTAAATGTGCCCGTCAATAGCTACCCATGTTTCTATAAATAAACGACAAGGGTGTCTACCGGGATTAGGCACGGTAGGGCATCAGACATGTCAGAGCTTCACTAGTGGTGTAAATACATTCCACGTGGATTCATTGTATGCATAGTCGCCTTTTAATGAATATCACGCAAATCGTCATGGTGATAGGTACGTACGGTTTGTCCAGCATGTCCTAGGTGTGTCTATAAATATATATTTTTTTTAAATAATAAAAAACAGTGGCCGGCCCTGGGGATTGGGGTCAAAAAAATATAATTAGGAGACAGGCCCTGGGGGATGGGGTCATCAGGGCCAATAAATTAGAATAAGAAGGGGAACCACACATCCCCCTTTCTTCAAACATTAAAATAAATAAAAGACTGGCATCGTGCCGGAGGCGACGCCCCCTCCTTGCAGCACTCTGCAAACGCACCCCCTGGCGAGTTGTAAGTTGGGGAATTAATTCCTCTTCAATACTGAGGGTCCCTGAGGGCCAACTAGCCCAACAGGCATCTCCAGTATGTGCCAGGGAGCTGTGCTGCAGACAGGTATTCTGAGGCCAAGCCCCTTTTTACACCTCTCTGCAACGCAGCTCTGTGGCGCTTACTGGAGGTACCTAGTGGTCTAGTTTGACCCTAGGGACCCTTAGGATTTAAGGGGACTTAATCTCTCAACTTAGAACAGCCACAGGGCGCGTTTACACAGTGGTGAAGGGAGGGGACAGGGCCTGAGGTGACGTGTGCAAACACGCACTATGGCACGTTTTAAATTGGGGATATAATTTCCCTTCAATACTGAGGGCCCCTGGGGGCTAACTAGCCCACCAAGTGCTTCCAGTAAGCGCCACTGAGCTGCATTGCAGAGAGGTGGTCCAGGCCGTGCCACTTTTTACACCTCTCTGCAACGCAGCTCTGTGGCACTTACTGGAGGTACCTAGTGGGCTAGTTGGACCCTAGGGACCCTCAGGATTCAAATGAACTTAATCTCCCAACTAAAAACGGACACAGGGTGTGTTTACACAGTGGTGAAGGGAGGGGACGGGGCCTGAGTTAACGTGTGCAAAAATGCCCTGTGGCCTGTTTTAAGAGGTAGTTTTAATCCCCCTGCCCTATTATATACTAGGGGCTTACAGAGGAGGTCATGCTAATCACAGGGGGACCCCAACGCATAATGTTCCCTAGTGTATGTAGGTGTTTTCACTGTATTCTAAGTGTCTTTTAACATAGCACTGGCTCTAGGACTGGTTAGTCAGACTCAGTTACCACCAGTATCCGTCTGAAAAAGTTGAGGGTACAGGATGATTTTGCAACAAGGCTTCTTTCTGCTCTTCTTTTTGTTCTTTCTGCACGTTATCCTTCTTCCTGCACTTTTCTTCGTCTTTGAGGACTTCTGTTGCTTCTTTCTGCACTTCTTTTTTTTCTTTCTGTGCATTTTTTCTTCTTTCTTCACATGTCCTATCTCTGTAGGCATAGTTAGAAATTAGCATTTAAAAAACCTTTGAAATTCACAGAAAAAACCATAGGTTTCAGGCATGTTATAGTTAGGAATTAGCATTTAAAAAACCTCAGAAATTCACTGAAAAAACCATAGGTTTCAGGGGTGTTATAGTTAGCTGGACTTTTCACTTGTACAAAACCATTGAAATTCCCCCGTTATAGTTAGTTCAGCTAACTATAACTCGCGCGCCCGCAATGCACTGCTGATGACGTCACATATTACATCACTCATGACATGGTCAGTGACATCACTCATGACATCACTGATGATATCTCAAATGACATCACTGATGACATCATCCTTGTGATAGAGTGGCAGACCTCCTCTCACCCTAATATAACCTTTGATACACACATTCAAAAATAGAGACTACAATCTTCAAAACAATGGACATACCAATACCAGTTACAACAACCTCTTCAGTAATTCTAAGATCCACATACACATCCACTCATTCACCAACAGTCCTATACAGTCACTCATACATGTACTCACTCATCATATGTACTCATACACCTATACATCCTGTTACACAATGCCACTCATCCATAGAGTTACTCACACACATAGTCACTCATGCTAATAAAGAATCAAACATACATTTACTTGCATATACAGTTATACACACACCACCACACTTACTTCTACGGAAACTTACACATACTTAGTCTTTGAAACAATCACTTATAGAAACACATACTTATTCATACAGGAACTCTTTCAATCTATCACTCTCACATATACTCACTTATATACACCAATAGTCACATATACTAGTTTAAAACATATGTAGTTACTCATAAAGACACTATTGAGACAGTCATTCACTCACTAACACACTCATCCACCCATACAGTCCTGCACACATGCTGTCTTCAACACATACAAACAGTGAGTCACTCATTCATGCATCTATGCACTACGTAATACCCCCCACCGAACCATGCAGACACTCAGACTGATACTCAAAAAACCAACTAATAACCTATATAGACACCCATGTAGCTACTCACCAACCCATGCAGCCACTTATACACAAAGTGAGAGACTGATACAGATATTTACATATTTAAACATTACTCACTAAGCCATGTATTCACTATGATACACTTAATCAGTCAGTTACAGAATCAATTTTTCAAAAACAAATCATCCATTTAGACACTTATATACCCATTTATTCTTCCATCGACCTTGAGATATACATATATAAAACATTTAATTTTCAGAAAAACACACATTCACTGGATGATGTCATCAGTGATGTCATCAGTGATGTAATTTGAGATGTCATCAGTGATGTCATGAGTGATGTCACTGACCATGTCATGAGTGATGCAATATGTGACGTCATCAGCAGTGCATTGCGGGCGCGCGAGTTATAGTTAGCTGAACTAACTATAACGGGGGAATTTCAATGGTTTTGTACAAGTGAAAAGTCCAGCTAACTATAACACCCCTGAAACCTATGGTTTTTTCAGTGAATATATATATATATATATATATTCACTTAAAAAACCATAGGTTTCACACATGTTATAGTTAGGTGGATATTTCACTCGTAAAAAAACAATGAAATTCCCCCGTTATAGTTAGTTCAGATAACTATAACTCGCGCGCCCGCAATCCTCTGCTCATGACATCACATATTACATCACTCATGACATGGTCAGTGGCATCACTCATGACATCACTGATGACATAATCCTTGTGATAGAGTGGCGGTCGCGCGAGTTATAGTTATCTCAACTAACTATAACGGGGGAATTTCATTGGTTTTTTACGAGTGAAATATCCACCTAACTATAACATGTGGGAAACCTATGGTTTTTTAAGTGAATTTGCAAGGTTTTTTAAATGCTAATTCCTAACTATAACGTGTGTGAAACCTATGGTTTTTTCAGTGAATTTGTACGTTTTTTTAAATGCTAAATTATGTATGTATTATAATTTTTTTATATATATTTATTTTTCAATAAACTGTGTATTCATTTTTTTTTTTAATGGTTTTTCACCGTGCACGCACGGTGCGCGCACCCCCGCGATTTAAAAAAAAAAAAAAAAATGTTTTTTTCTGCCTTCGGGGTCCTTCAGGGACCCCCTGACCAAGGCAAGGGGGTCAGGAACTCTCTACCCTGCCCCCTTTTCACGTTCGCCACCTTCCTTTTCCACTCTCGCACTGAAAACAAACAAAATGGCGGCCGACACTTCCTGATTTCGACCGATTCGAACGTTGACTGACATGTAACAACCAATAAGAATTACGCACGCGCACGGTGCGCGGCTATAGATATGTATGTGCTTTTAACTGCAATTTTCTCAGGAACTACTGAACAGATTGACTCCATATATGCAAAAGGCACATCCCTGACCTGAGGACTACCTCTCTGCCAAATTTCAAGTAATTCTGTTCAGCCGTTTGGGCTGTACCTTCGACTAAAGGTCCTATGGGAAAATGCATGGGGAAAACGCATTTTGGGACCCCCCTTTTTTCTCGGCCCCCGCTTGACGAATCCCCCCGAGACTTTCAGGGTAGGAGCTGAGCGGAGCGCCCCATTAGTTTTGAAAATTTCGCGAAGATTCGTCAACTGGCGCCAAAGTTATTCAAAATAGAATTTTGAGATTTCCTATGGAAACACGGTCCTAACTATAACTATCTACTGGCGACCGCCAGTAGATAATATATATATATATATATATATATATATTCACTGAAAAAACCATAGGTTTCACACATGTTATAGTTAGCTGGCAATTTTACTGATAAAAAACCAATGAAATTCCCCCGTTATAGTTACTGTAAGCAACTATAACTCATGCGACCGCAATCCTCTGCTGATGCTAATACTGTATTTAGACACTTATTTGCCCATGTCTTCTTCCATTAAATTTTAGCTATACATATATTACAATTTTTTTTTTTTCATAAAGACACATATGTCATCAGCAGAGGATTACGGTCGCGTGAGTTATAGTTGCTTACAGTAACTATAACGGGGGAATTTCATTGGTTTTTTATCAGTAAAATTTCCAGCTAACTATAACATGTGTGAAACCTATGGTTTTTTCAGTGAATTAGCAAGGTTTTTTAAATGCTAATTCCTAACTATAACGTGTGTGAAACCTATGGTTTTTTCAGTGAATTTGTACGGTTTTTTAAATGCTAAGTTACTTTACGCCATTCGTGGCGTGCGGGCCCACTTAACGCAGTTCGTTCCGTGCGCGCACGGTGCGCTTCGCGCACCGTGCGCGCACAGTGAGCACGCGGTGCGCTTCGCGCACCGCGCGCCCACTTTACGCAGTTAGTGCCGTACACGCAAGGTGGGCACGCAGTGCGCTACGCGCACCGCGTGCCCACGTAACGCACCGTGCGCACATGGAGGACATATTATGCGCTTCCTTGTGATAGGTAATCTGTTAAATTTAATTTGTAAGTGATGACAATAATATGCCATGCACAGAGAGTGTGTTTTTTTTTTTTTATATTTTTTAGCGTAAGCGCACGGTACGCGTACGGTAAGCGTAATCGGCGAAATTTTCAAAAAATAAAAATTTACCGTTTTTGGCCTTGGGGGATCTTTGAGGGCTCAACTAACATGGCTATGTGCATGGGCGCTGTCTAAACATCCCCTTTATATGTTTTTTGCCTTTGTTTACAGCCCCTCCCTCACAGTGCGAGAGAGAAAATGGCGGCCGCCGCTTCCTGGTTTCGACCGATTCGAATGTTTACTTAGATGTAACAGCCAATCAGAATCGCGCTCGCGCACGTCACCGTACACGTACGGTAAGCGTACCGTAAGCGCACCGTAAGCTGGCTCAGATATATATATTGATTTAAAGGCTATTTTCTCAGAATCTACTGAACAGATTTACACCAAACCAACAAAAGGCACTTCCTTGACCTGAGGACTACCTCTCTGCCAAATTTCAAGTAATTCTGTTCAGCCGTTCGGGCTGTAGCCCTGTCTAAAGGGCCTATGGAAAAATGCATGGGAAAAACGCGTTTTGGGCCCCCCTTTTATCTCAGCCCCCGCTTGACGAATCCCCCCGAGACTTTCAGGGTAGGAGCGGAGCGTAGCGCCCCACCTATTTTGAAAAATTCGCGAGGATTCGTCAACCGGCGCCAAAGTTATTCAAAATAGAATGTTGAGGATTTCCTATGGAAACGTGGTCCTAACTATAACTACCTACTGGCGACCGCCAGTAGGTAATATATATATATCACAACACCACTTCCTGTACCTCCTTTCGGCGAACACGGAAGACAACATCCAACACGGAAGTTCACAATCACAGGTAAATTTTATTCCTTCATTGAATCACTCCTCACGACGCGTTTCGGGCATCAAGTGCCCTTGATCACATAGCGAAACAGCGGTACAATTCAAACATATATACTCTCTCTTTTTTTTTCTTTTCTTTTTTTCTTCTTTTTTTGCATTTACACCACGTGATAATGGAAAGTAACAAAATACTACAAGTATAGGCTTTTTTTCTCTATGTTACAATACATAATATCAATTCATGTCCAAATCTCCAGTGTTAATACACCATCAATTTACAAATTGGCATCTAGCGCCCTAATGTATGCATATCACTTTATTATTGATCAATATTCAGCATCTGTGCACAACATGCGCGACATGAATGTGCAAATTACGCATGTGCAAAATACGCTGTAAATCTCCAGTGTTAATACACCATCAATTTGCGAATTGTCATTTTGCGCCCAAATATATGCATATCACATTTGCCATACATATTATTATTTAGCAACATTCAGCATATGTGCAAAAAATACGCGACTTAAATGTGCAAATTACGCATGTGCAAAATACGCTATACCATGTGCAAATTTTTGAAATGTGCAAATTACCGCTTGAATGCGGGATTGCTGTGCAAAAAATGCAATAATACATGCTCAATTCTGCATATAAATTAAATTACATATATTGAGTGCAACGGCTGAGTGTTTAAGATCTTCTTGTTAACATACATAGTTGCCTAAATGCTATTGATGTTGCTTATGAATTAAAGTGTCTAGTGCAAATTCATCTCTAAAGCCTATTCCCAAAAAAATTCTAATTAAGAAAAAAGTGTTTAAAAAAAGTTGAAGCAGATTGGGTAAATATTTGGTGAAGAAAATTCAAGTACTGACAGCGGTTTAATAAACATGCTGATACAATAACCATGTCTTCACACAGATCTGTGTAAATAGATATAGTGTTATGTATCTGTAATATCCTGGTTGGGTCTTATACTATCATGCATATTAAAACTGAGCCCAGTTAACATTATAAAAAAGTATGCATGTCTTCTGTATTATTCAGACCGTTAGGGAATTTACTGTCAAGTTCTACAATGTATTTCGTCTCCCGCTGTCTAAGTATTTTTTCTCGATTTCCTCCTCTGTGTGGAGCTAAAACTGAGTCAATTACAAAATAAGATAGGCAATTGATATCTTTGTTGTGAACTTCTTTAAAATGACAAGCGACCGGATATGCCGGGTCGCTGTTAATGATAGCGCGAAGATGTTGCAGTATGCTCACATGCACCTGGAGCTTGGTACTTCCCACATACCTAAGCCCACAGGTTCATGTGAGTACATAAATCGCAAAGTCAGTACGACAGTTGTAATTGCCCTTGATGTCTACTCCATTTTCTCTAAATGGAGTATTGTATTTGGTAGTATTAATGCCAAATTTGCATGCACGACAACTTGTGCATTTAAAGAAACCTTTTCTAGGTTTTAACCATGAAGTAGTTTGTGCAAGTCCAGGACAGTTTTTAGACAATTGTCCCCCCATAGATTGATTTTTTCTGAATGTAATGGTGGGTTTATCAGGCAGCTTACTACTGAGGACATTGTCGGTAAGGATAATGGGCCAATTTTTATTCATTATAGCTCTAATTTTCCTTTCCTGACGACTGAAAGTTGTAATAAGTCTAGGTGATTCTTCCGATATATTATTTTGTCCTTCATCTTCTGTTTCATTTGGTAAGAGAGATGCCCTAGATCTCTTACTAGCTTTTGTCACTGCTTCTGTTAATATTTTATTAGAATAACCCCTTTTCCTTAATCTAATTAGGGCTTCATTTTGACAATTTTCAAATTCTTCTGAACTGCTACTTATACGCTTTAGTCTTAAAATCTCACCATAAGGAATACTGCTTATTAAATGTTTGGGATGTGCACTGGTTGCGTGTAATGTTGTGTTACCTGCTGTGGGTTTTCTAAAAGCAGTAGTAACTAATTCACAGTTCTTGATCTGAATGCAGACATCTAAAAACTCAATTTTGATAGGACTGATACAAGATGTAAAATGTAGATTAAAACAATTCACATTTATAGTTCTAATAAAATCCTCTGCACTTTTGGAATCTCCATTCCATGCCATAAAAACATCGTCAATATAACGCAACCAGTGCATAATTCTTGTGTCAAACATTTCCTTGTGTTGCGTCCTGAGGACCCGCTCCTCCCAATAGCCCACGTGTAAACACGCATAGCTAGGGGAGAAGCAGGCCCCCATCACAACACCTTGTATTTGCCTGTAAATATCTTTCCCAAACATGAAATAATTGTTATTCAGACACCAGGTAATTAAGGATAACAGCATTTTGTTGTGCATAAAATATTCACATGGCCTAGAACTTAAAAAATATTCGATTGCATTGATTCCACATAAAAGCTCAATACTAGTATAGAGCGATTCTATATCAAGAGTTACTAGAATCAGATCATTGTTCCATGAGATATCCTTTAGCTTGTTTAAAAAATCTCCTGTATCTTTTATAAAGGAAGGTAATGTCTTTACGATGTCTTGTAAATAAAAATCCACATATCGCCCCACTTGTTCAGTCATACTTGTAATTGCTGAAATGATGGGGCGTCCGGGAACTGGAACCTTTCCTTTATGAATTTTTGGCAGTAAAGAAAGGAAGGGAAGGACTGGATATTCATTAAACATGAATTGAAATTCTTCTGTAGATATTAATCCCTCCTGTTTCCACTGTTTCAATTCTTTCTTTAATGATTCTTTCGCTTTATCATAAGCTGTTATTGTGGATTTCTCATAGCAATTCATGTTGTTTAGTTGTCGCATGGCTTCTTGTGTGTACTGTTTTCTAGGCCAAAGAACGATGTTGCCACCTTTGTCTGATTTTTTCACAATTATTTCATTGTCGTCTCTGAGTTTTTTCATCAGGTTCTGATAATGTTTTTAGTTAAAATGTAATTTACTTTTTTTATAATTAACCTGACGATGAAGTTTCTTTATTTCGTCTATGACACATTCATGAAAAATGTCCACAGCATCCTTAGGCATGATTGGCAAAAATGTCGAATTAGGTTTATAGGGGCTATAATTCATGCATAGTCAACAATGTTTGTACATCAGAGGCTCGTATTTTCTACTGATTAGTCATATCTTCAGAGTTCTTTTTCTTTTCAAGTACTGTTTTAATCATGAAGAATTTCTTTAATTTGAGTTTACGTATGAAGCAAAAAATGTCCACTCTTGTTGTGGCGTAATCAAAATTGCTTTCAGGGCAATAATTGAGTCCCAAGGCTAGAAGTTGTTCCTCGGCCTCTGTTAGCATTGTGGATGATAAATTTATGATGGTTTTCTCATCAAATTCTACAGTTTGCGCCAATATTTTCGCTGATTTCCTCTCCGCTTCGCGTTTCCGCCTACGGCGCCTCGTCCTTCTGATTGTATTTCGTCTTTTCCTGTGTTGTTCTTTTCGTTTCGTGGTCTCAGAGTTTGTCTCCACTAAAAAATCAACCTCTTCGCCCAGAGTCAAAATTGCTTTATTGTGTGTTCTATCAACGTTTAGGCCCTCCATACTCGATCCACTGGTGAGTGATTCAGTATCAGTTTCGATGACATTGGTCTCGGTGTTGCATGTTTGTGCAAGACGTATAGCATTTGGTTTGTTATTATTGCTTGTTTTTAATTTCCTTGCATTGTCATATTTACGTGCAAATGTGTAGATTTGGCCCAACTCATAATCCGCCTGATCACGAGCAAACTTGTGTGCCTTTCTTGCTTTTATCTTTTCTTCATGTTTTTTTAGCCGTTCATCAATTTCTTTCCGTTTTGCTGAAATGAAATCTTTTTTGTTATCAAATTTGTCCAAATCTTTATTGATTATTTCAATTTCCGTCAGCAACACTTGGCGATCAATTTCAGCATATTTAATTAATATGCGTACCAGATTCATGGATGCCGCCAGGTTGCTTTCGCCCCATTCTCTTAGCATTGCTGGGTTGGGGTTGTCGAAACTTGGAGCTAGGAGAATTCTCAATCCCCAAGGTATTCTATCCACCTCCACATATTTTGTCAGGGATTTGTGCTCCCACCACTTCGTTATTTCATTTTTCATTTTTTTCTCTACATTCTTCAGCATCAAATTTACATCGGTATCTATATTGCCATTTAATTCACTGGTGGTTACAGTATTTGAATTGACTCTTGGTAAGTTACCAAATAATATATCCACTGCTGCCTCGCGTTCTCGTACTGCGTCACTTGACATGTTTTGAGGCGTTTTAGTGATGCATAAAAACAACAACCTTGAGTATGTTTTTTGAAAGAAAATTAACCCTGTGTGAGCTCACGTAACTCCCCAACCTACGTTTATGCCGTCTTACTCACCAGTGTATGCAGTATACCTTCGCAAGTCCTCCGACTTCAAACTTGGGTGTCTGCTTCCTGGTGTACGCTTTCACGGCTCGTATATATATATATATATATATATATTCTCAAGGTACATAGATGTGGAGTTAAGAATAGTAAATCTATACTTACCTATTTGCACTTACCTTCTTGATAATTTGGTACTCGATAATTTTGACACAATATTCTGTCCACAGGATATTTTTGTTTCTGATATTCTGTCTGTGATCCTCTTTTCAGTATCCCAGACTGTATTTCGAGTTGAACTTTATAAACATTATTTATTCACTTAGGACTTTTATATGGCACAGCACATTGCCCTTTGGTATCTTCAGAGCACTGAAAGTAAAGCAAGCAACTTGAAATTGAAGATAGCATCTGATTGGGCCCGTTGAATAGCCATGGCCTTTTGTTTTTACCAGGAACCATGTTCCAATTTGATTTAAGTTGAAGAAGTCTGAAGAGTTCATTCTTCAAGAGTTTCCTGAATTTCATGAGTATTAGTTCTAACCTTGGGTTGGAGTTAATGACTTTAAAGCATCTCTGTCCTTGCACCCTCGCCCTTTAATTTGCCACCATATTTCATGCCCTTGAAGGATGGTTGAGTGATCCAGTGGCTAGCACTGGAGAAAAAGTTTTCGATGGGGATCTAGCGAGGTGTCAGTTTCTTTAGGGAAGCTGGAGCTCTGCCCAAGTATGCTTTGTGGATGGTGCACACAACCTTGAGCTTCATCCAGGCCTTAACCAAGATCCAGTACGGCGGTTTAAGAGAAGGTTTGTGTGACCCAGATTACAGACATTTAGGCCTTTATTTGCTACCTAACTTTGTGGTCTCTGGATTTTGGCAGCGAGTGAGTTAGGAGACGGTAAAATAAGATGCTCCCGAGTTGAGATGAGGAGGGCTCTCTGTACCTGAAGGAATGAAAGGTCTCCTTGAAATCCCAGCAGGCTTTGCTGTCTAATTTACATATTCACAGTGTGGCATAGCTAAACTCTGATTCAGTTGCCCAGGTATTACATTTCAATCAATATGCTTCATCGTCTTTGATCGTGTGGTTACATTTTGGTGTCCCAAACTGTGTTTCGGAACTTCATGAGCATTGAAGTAAACATGCATTAACCGAGCCTCGAGGTCAGTGTTCATGTGCTAATGCATGCGAACAGCATTTGTGTCGGTCTGTGGTTGCATGTGTCAGCAAGTAAACCCATGCAAAAAGAACAATTGATGGGCAGAATGCAGAACAATGTCATACATTCACCCCAGTACAGAGATCTGGGCCTAAATCCATCGTTTTTTTGCCCACAATGCCATTCCAGTTTGAAGCCAGTCACGGGCAAATCAGTCTTGACCCTGTGCCCACTGAGAACAGTGCAGCCCTAACTGCCAGGCCAGGTTCTCCCTAGACTGGAAACAAGCATCCTAGGACCAGTTTCTGGGTTTCACCCCTCATCAGCCAGGATAGCTTGACTCCAGTGGCATGGAGAGCGCGGGACCTACATCTGGGCATACCCGTTCCACTCGTGGTGACAAATGCAAAAAGAACAATTGATGTAACATGCATTAATCCAGCCACGAGGCCAGTCTTTCATGTGATAATGCATGCACACAGCATTTGTGTGTGTCTGTGGTTGCATGTGTCAGCAATTAAACCCAGACTGCTTGCATTTGCTAAAGTGTGTTTCTTTGTGAATTGGATTTCATATGCTTTAAATTGCATGATTTTTCCACTCAAAGTTTTGAAATAATTTCGCTCGAGAGAAACTAAAAAATTTACCTGAATACTGTCTTATACATGGGCACAAATAATACTGGCCTAGTGTATTTTAAATTGCATACACGACAAATATCCTTTCGGCCTTCCTCATATTAAAAACTAAACCGGACACCTATAAACATATTCAGCAGTCTGCGCACCCGCAAGGGCAGTTAATTAAAAAATAAACTCTTTGGCCTAACAAAAAATTACCTAGACCTATTGGCATTATCAATTGTTTTTTGTTCGAAGCCTTAAACTTACTTTTCCATTACAAATGTCTTTGTGTTTGTTAAACATTATCCCTAAGCCATTATTCCATTCAAGTTCTGAGCCACACATTCACGCTGAAAAATATCCCACAAAGAAAGGGAGGGGACAGAAAAGTAAAGAAATTCCTTTAGCATGATCCAGAAAGTGACATGTAACATGACATGTTTGATTGATCAATTTTAACTGATATTTTCTGCACTCTTGGGTGGCCACCCCTAGCATTGTCCTGTGGCGTCTTGAATGCGGTCCAACTTCAGAAAATTCTATACACAGCGATAAATCTAAGTCTATTATTTCTGCATCATGGCACACAGGGCATTTTTCATAAGGTGTTGCTGTACAGTGTGCCCCGGCAGAGTTATGCATGGCTCTGAAAGAACAGGGAAACCATTTTTCAGTCTTCAGTAAAGGGAACATAAAAGTGGATTGCTTTGTTAACCTTAAACATATGGTGCTCACACAAAAAAGAAAACTGAACCAACTAATCCACACTCAGCCACAAACACAAACCAAGAAAGGTCAAACCAGAGTAAAGAAGTAATGCAATTTATCAACTATGTAAACCGGTCAGATAGTAAAGTATGAGGCTAGTGAACAAGTACCAAAGGTCATTCTGTTAAAAAAAAAAGAAGCTGCATTGTTTTTTTTTTTTTTTTGTTGCTCAGCCTGAAATCAGCCTAAGGTAACGTTTTATAAACACCAGTTACTACTAGGCTAGATTATTTTTGTTCCAATTTTTAGGCATGAGGAGATTAATGGCGTGATTCAGATCTTGGCGGACTGATAACTAGTCACAACGGTGACGCAGTGGCGTAACAAAAGTTTAAGGGGTCCCCCTGAAAGTACACGGATGGGACCCCGCTCTGGATTTTATCCGGAGCGCTCAGACCTGATTACTGTGCTGAGCAGGCCCCTTGCAGCTGGGGGTCCACCCGCACCGCGGGGGATGCGGGGGCCTGTGTTACACCCCTGCGGTGATGGATATCCAATCTGCCGAAATATACATCCCATTGTATCCTATGAGATTATAATTGGGGAATGGGATATCCGTCACTGTTGTGATGGAGAAACCCGTCCACCAAGATCTAAATCAGGCCCTAAGAGTTTTGCTCAGAATCACAGGATGTGGAACCAACGATGGGACTCGAACCTGTTCCCCAGATCCAAAATAACCTCTCCTGCTTTAAACACTGCATCCTTTCTTTGTTGTGAATGAAGAAGGTGAGGGCATATGTTTGTGTTCTACTCTCATTTGACCTATAGTTGTGCTTCGGATAAAACAACGTGAAAATATATCATTATTTTTCCTGTTCTGATAATATGGTACAGAGCAAAGTAATGTAGTTTTATTCTTTTTTAGTTTGAATGAAGGAAAAACATTGAGCCAAATGTGTTCGATCTGTTTTTCATTAGCTAGGCAGCAAAAATATTCCAAATGTGCATTGTTTTGGCATGATGCAAAATCTTTATGCTTTGTGCCTGTTAGCAAATATTGTTTGTTCATCGAATTATACCTAAGCTGCTTAACAGTAAACACAATTTTTGCTCTATATTTGCCCTTACACAAACATTGATTGGATTCGTAAAAGGCCTGCACATTTTATTGGCAATCACACAATGCACATTAAATAAATGTAAAGTGTAAGGATTGGGCTGTTCAAGTGATAGAAGTAGCTACCCCACTGTAGGAAAGTGCCCTATTTGTATGGTCAACCCCCACTTTTTGCTCAAAAGCTGATGGTCATGACTCTGATAGTGCACTGGAGTCTGCTGCCCTGACACCAGTGCCAGTGCTCTCTCCATAAAACTGTTATAAGTGAATTGGCAATAACAATTGACAAGGACTTTACCTCCCCCCATATGTCCCTAGTGTCTGGTACCACTAGTGCCCAGGGCAGGGGTACTAAAGGGGTCCCCAGGGCTTGCAGCACTGTTTGTGCCACACTGAGTAACCCAAATAAACTAAGGACTGCAGGCCTACCACTGCAGACCTAAAAGCCCAGGAGGCAGGGTGCATTATATCAAGGGTGTGAACATGTAAGTGCAAGCTTTTATGACCCTATAAAGTACACTATAAGTGATAGACAGTCCATAGGACCAAATGGGCTGGCACTTGGGCAAACCCGAGGTGGGCGGCTCCATTACAGTACCACCTAAATATGTTGTGTTTGGTATCAAACAATGTGCCGTCTTACCCCTGACATGAATATTGTGCTGAAGGCGACATGACATGCACCCAGGTGGCTACCTTAGAGGCTGCCCACCTGCTTGCCCCAGCTTCTCTGACCTGTTGCTGGCAAGCCCCAGCTTCCTGCGCTTGCTGCCACAAAGACAAGATTCTGACCTCCTGCCAGGCAGTGTGATCACTCCCTGGAGTCAGGAACAAAGACCTGGAAGGAAGGAGGTCCTCCCAAGCAGGCTAGTGAAGTTGCACATCAAGGCGGTGAGCTACAAAGGCTGCACCGCCTCTGATATGCATCAGGGCGGACTCCCAGAGGAGGCAACAGCCTTCCCCCTGCCCCAGGCACATTTGCATCTGAACAGGCGGGGAATTAGTTAGTCAAAGAGGTGTACAGTTAGCCCAGAAGGCTAGCCACACCTCCAGGGTGGGCAGCCAAGTATGTTCACTTACATTTGATTAATACCATCTCTAGGAGTGGCAAAATAAATGGTTATGGGTAGAAAAGGTAACCCATACCCCCAGATGTTGTCACCTCAGGGGCCGACTACCTGCAGAGAGTAGCAGCCCATTGGCTATGGACTCATACACCCCTAAATACCCTAAGTCTAGCATTTAAGGTACACCCCTGACACCTAAACCTCAGTTCTCAACAACCTGCATCTAAGATAACACAAGAAGAGACCTGTGTCAATGACAACAGGACCTGCACAAAGCAAAAGAGTGATACCGTGCACCTGTGGCAACGCTCTTGGAACTGTGTGATTGAGACTCGTCCTAGGCTATCTCTCATTTCCCCTAGACAGAGGGACCCCTGTGGAAGCCTTAAGCACCCTTAGACTCTCCTGAACTAGTGGCACTAGGCACTGCAACCTGCACGTAAAACAACGCTCTGGATCCGAAGAATTGCTGGCCATTGGGACCTTCGAGGGACAGTCCAAATTCAGATGGTCTAGCACATTTTGGGCACTATAGTCCTGCCTTACAAAAAGTTTCAGGCAGCTACCACGTTCCCCCACCACCAGATGTCAAAGTTACTTTCTGCTCTACTTAACACTGCAAAGGATTGCTGGACGCCAGTCCGGCAACCGATCCCTTTCCTGGCACAGCATCTAGAGGGACTCAATCTGGCCTTCGAAGGACATCAGCAACCACTCCATTGTGTTTTTGCATCTTTCCCCCGCAGCACTGTTTCAGCTGTAAAAGTGGCTCTCCCACAGCTCCATTCAGCACCAGGGACAGCCAGAACAACTCTGCACCCGGGCTCCATGGGCCAGGTAAAATTAAACTGGCTGTCGTGGCTTGGTCCTGGGACCCGCATCACCTTTGCTCTGCAAGGGTACCATGCAACTGGACCTGCAAGTGACCGATTGTTACTAGTGGTTTTTACTATTGACCTCTATTGTAAAGTTTCACAGTATTGTTCTTCACTGATTTTATATTGCTTCAAAACTCATAACTCTAACTATATATATGCTATTCTCTTTGTTTTGGTGTCAAAATTAAGATTAAAATACACCCTATTTGATATCTCATCCGCTTTACTATAGAAGTATTTAACCCTATGGCACTTGTAATATGAGGGACAGTATATCTGCCACGTATTGATGGATTATCACTTCCGCAAACTCTAAATAAGGCCCACAGTTTGTTTATTGTATCATTCACTGCTCCTTCTTACTTAATTTCGTGGCGCCTTCTGATTTTATGGCATGCATAATTTGTCTTGTAGTTGTTGGTTTTCCCAAGGAGTCAGGCTTTGTAGGGTGGGTGCGAATAAGTACTTCTAAACTTCCACAAAACCCATGTGATGGTGGTGTAAAATGTTGCCCCCCCCTGCATAATCTGGCGAGGGACCCCTGAGGTTCCCATATTTCACAGATATTCTTAGGCCTAAGAATGAATCAAAGCCCTCTGAAGGAGTGGGATCTCTGCTGTACAGGGGTTGTGGGGCATGCTTTACGCCCCTGCTATGTGAGTGGGTTATGTACTTCTGCTACGGTCTGCAGTCCTACGATCTTTCAATCCTAATGGGTAAAACCTTGTCTTACTGCCGCACTGTGGACGGTTGAGACCCCTTAGTCTAGTACTCATGTTTGTCCTTTTGTCTTTTAGTGTTACTGACTCCGTGCTGCAATGTGCCTATTGGAAATTGCCTATATCAGATTGGCTGATAATAAAAATCATCACTTTTTGGAGGAAGTGCTATATCCAGAATCCATGGAACCTTCTCCACCAGAGGGATAATAGGGTGGATGCAGTCACTTCAGTGGATTCCATTCCAGATTCATCACTTAATCTGGAAATGATGGGAATGATCAATTGCAACCCAGTGTTATGTACCCCAATGTACCCCATTCTAGGCCTAATTAGTTACACAACCTTTTACCTACATTTGGTTTACCTTGCTCTGCTTACCTGTTCTAGAACTGACCTTTTACCCAGTTATGTGTTGAATAAATGTTGATCAGTTACCTGGAAACTGGCCACATTTATTTTGCATGAGGATTCTTAGAAAAGTCTCTGCACATGACGTACATAACAGCATGAACATATTCTACATGAAAGTCATGGTCATCTTCATTCTAGGGCGAAAGAATTGCTTTGCGTAGTCGCAGGTAATCGCAGGTATTGTGCTAGACTAATTTGCATAAGTTTATTCACAACGCATCAATTATGTCTTTTTGGTATAAAAGAACCATACCGAGACTAGATAGGCAGAGGAGAAGCTTCACGCTGACAATAGATGCTGATGTCCCGGCCTGCAGAAGCTACGTACAAAGTGGTCTGGCATCCCTTGTGTGGTGTCCAACTCAAGACGAAGATGGGGGTCCTTCGTTATTTCCCATCAGGTAATGGGGTTGGCTCTTTCCTAGGGGAATCTTGGCACTACACCCACATACATGCTAGGTACAATTGAGTACGCTTAAGGAGGGTTTGCATCACTGGAGTACACTTGATTACTGTCATTTATATATAATCCTCCTCTAAGGAGGAGGTGTTTTTGAGCACTTAATGCAGGTGCCAGGAGATGCCAACAGACTCTGGTCACTCAAAGGAAATAGGACCAATCTGCCTTGGCTATCATTAACAACTTAGTGCAGTGTGGGATTTTCAGTGTTTGAGCTCCACACCACAGTCAGAACCAGATAACCTTCAAGAAGAATGAAAGCCCAGGAGTGGAGCGAGGTGCCTGGTGATACATGGAGTCACCTGGTACTTTTGCTGTAAGGCCTTTCACCTCAGGGCTGGAGCCAGTGTGTGAAGTGAGCACCAAGACTTAGCTTAGAAATCTAAACCTTTTCCACAGCAAAAACTGGAGTAGTAACAGGAAGCTGAGTTAAATGCTTGACTTCAAGTCGTGGAAATCCCCTCACACCCATGTAGAGTGGGTGAAATAGCCAATGAAGCCCACATAGGGTAAATGGGCAGCCAGGGATCTCAGATCCAAGGTTGATCAGGCCTGTTAAAATTACAACTATAATTCTTACTTTTTCTGCTTGGGAAAGTGCGTGCATGTGGACTAGGGATGTGAAGAAATTGCAGAGTTTCACTCCAAGGAATTCCACGGTTCTGCGGAATTTGGTATGTTGTGCTGATTTTTAGTGCGGGAGCTTGTCCAGCGCTGTAAAATCAGCGGAAACAGGACCACGTGGTGCACCAGAGGAAGCTGTTTCTTTCTGCCGCTTGAGTAGCTTTCTCAACATGAGGGGCAGCTTTCTCAATGTGAGCGGTAGAGATCTGGCGCAACCGCCCGCGTTGAGAAATCTTGCCGGGAGGAGGTCTAGAACTCGATTTTCTCGCTCACGCTCACCAACTTAATGTTGGCGAGGCGGCACGTGAGAAAAAAGTCTGCCACGAGGAAGTTGGCAGAGTTTTTCTGGGACTCCACGCTCCAAGTAGAGCGCAGAGTAGGAAAAAATATGCGAACTCCGAGGGAGGAGCAGAGTTTACAGCCCCCCCCTAATTTGGACAACAACAAGAGCCAGGTAGGTTGAACTCACAAGAGAGGTCCTGGTCCACCTTTGGAATGTGTGTTGTGAGCGCTTGGATTGACTGGAAGACGTATGCCAGTCCTAGGTCAGTTTACACACACACACGCACACACGCATGCACGCACACATTCATGCACACACTCATGCACACACTTACATTCTATTACATTATTTACTCTTAGCATTCCATACACCAGCTCAGACTTACAGGAAATGAGGACACGCAATGCTACAGGTATAGCACAGTTTTAGAGGTTAACTGTTAGACTTGGCATCTTTTGGCGTGTTTCCCCTGACGTTTTTGCTTTGTGACCTCCCGGTTTTGACTCTGTTTTTGCTGGCGTACCGTTTCTGCGCACTTTTCTCACTGCTGATCAGTGGTAAAGTGCAGGTGCTCTGTGTAAATTGTGCTATGGATTGGTGTTTCCATGATTGGATATTTGATTTACTTGTTAGTCCCTAGTAAAGTGCACTGACTGTGCCAGGGCCTGTGAATCAAATGCTACTCGTGGGCCTGCAGCACTGATTATGCCACCCATGTGAGTAGCCCTGAAAAGGTACCTCAGACCTGCCATTGCAGAGTCTGCGCGCAGTTTGCAACTGCCATGTCGACGTGGCCAGTGCACCCACTTGCCAGTCCCTATCAGTTTCCCATAGGACAGTATGGGAGGTTTGTTTATAACATCTTATAAACATAACTGGTCCAGGGAATTCGGTAAGAAAATACAATTTAGTATGCCTGAACTCAGAATCAAAAGATGCATCTTTTAGTGAAGGTGATTTTTACATTCTGCGTTTGAAAATACCACTTTTAGAAAGTGGGTATTTTATTGCTCAGTCATCCCGTGTGCCTCTGCTGGAATGTGGATTGCCTGTCTGGGTTTTGGATGACAGAAGGCTGGGGGGGCGGAGGGGCTCCAGATAGTCTAGGTAGGTCAGGAAAGGGCTGAATAGACCTGGGCTACGATGGGGGAAGGGGGAGGAGATTTCCTTGCCCCTCAAAGGGCCTGGTCTGTCTCTGACAAATGCCATCTGCACCTCGTGCCAGGAATTCACACCAGAGAAGGCCCAACTGGTTCTGGCCCGGCACAGACACCCTCTGCCTGAAAGATTAAAGGATTTTTGGACATAAATACAGGGTTCCAGACCCCTGAACTTTAGAACTCATCTGGATCAAGAAGACTGCCAAGAAGAAGAGCCGGAGAAGCTGCAAAAAGGAAGAACTGCTTTGCTGGGTGCTTTACTGGGCTGACCTGCAGTGGCTGCTTCTGTCTTGGGCAGTGAAAGGCCTGGACTGGACTTTCTGCAACCTAACTTGTGAGTCTCTCCAAGGGCTTGAGGTAGAGCTTGCAACCTGTTCACGAAGTCTCAGGAACAGCAAAGACTTCAAGTTCTTCGACCCGCAGCACTGGGGACTGTGTGTTTTGTGCTGTGACCCAAAGAACACCAACTAGACGACGTCTACAATGCCACTGCCGACTCCGTGTCCTGAAGCCCCCGCAGAAGGCACCGCCGCAGCACCACACCGCAACCCTGGTCTCACCGACGACGCCATTGACACTGCCACCAAGACACTGCTTGCACTGCGACCTGTGGGCACAGCACTCCGCACCACCTCGCTTCACACTGAAGCTTTGGCACTGCAGAGGGCACCGCCGCAACGTCACACCGCGACCCTAGTCTCAACGACAACGTCTGTTGATGCTGCCACCGAGCCGCTGCTCGCACCGCGACCTGTGGGCACCGCACTGCACACCGCCTTGCTTCACGAGGACGCCCTGGCCTGCCTGACACCGCCTCTTCCTGCCAAAATCGACACTGCTGCTTGCACCGTGGTTCGAGGGCCCCGCTCATAAGTCACAGGATGCACCGCCCTCATCCCGCACCACAGCCTTGGCCTACCGACGCCAGTGCCATCGACTCCAGTTCATCAGCCGCCAACAGCTCTCCAGCAACGATGATGCCGCTGCTTGCACCGTGACCTGCTGGTACCGTGATGAGCACCGTCTTCATGTCGCACCGCAACCCTGGTTTCACCGACGACGCCATCTGATGCCGCCACCGAGCCACTGCTCGCACTGTGTCCTGAGGGCACTGCTGCACTTCGCATCACAGCACACAATGCCTGCCGACACCAGTGCTCCTGATTCCAACAGAAAGGAGCTCGACCTGCAACGCGAGTGACTTCAAGGGACTCGACGCCCTACATTTCTAACAGGTACTGGTTTGCAGGTCTTCCCGACATAGTAGCTGGACCGCGACCCCGCGACCCCGCAACCAGCCAGAACTGTTGGATTTTGTTATTCACGATGCCATGGTTGCCCGGACGGAGCTTTCCCCACAAGGAACCCTTTTTAATCAGTGTATTTTTGGAACTGTGAAATTTTAAGTAAAGTAGTGTGGATTTTTATCGTTTTTGGTCTTGTCTTAATTATGCAAAAATATTGGATACTACCAAGGGGGTGACAGGGGTTATTTTAGAAGTGTAACTCCCTTATCCTGACTAGAGTGGTGGTTTTTGCCTGGCTTTGGCCCACGCCCTAGCCTACCAAAAATCCCATTTCTAACATTAACTCATAATAGGCTGTAAGTCTCACACCTGTTAATTGTTGTCGGAACCCTGGAGTATTGGTGTTCTAACAGGTGCAATAAATATTGTCTACTCTTTTGGGGCACCCATAATTGAACCCCAAATGTGAAATGGTGATAGCACCAACAATAATATTTGCTAAATTGAGTACATTGAGAATGAAAAATCTGATTTTCAATTTGTATTTAGACTCGAGACATGAGAGAAAGTGAGCCAGGTGTAAAAGACCCTTTTAGTGGTTGTGAATGGGACCTTGATTCAAACTGTCAAAATGCAGGGCCTTTTTGAAGGTCAAACCTTGTGCCTAAACCAAAGAACTTAGATGGATGAAGGGTCTGTGACACACATACATGTATCTACCATGTTGTAAGCCTGTGGTGAATTTGCTTTTACTTAAGAACTCAACTGCTGACTCTTTATCACTCCGTACTACCACCCTGTTTCTCAAATCCACTTTTAATTAAACATTCTGGAGTAATTAGTATTTAATTGTATCATCAATTTCCTCAAATGTTACAAGCTACTTGATTCCCCTCAGTCTGGGTTCTGGAAACCACACTCTACTACCACCACCTTCTTTCATGTGACAAATTTCATAACCTAAGTCCATTACTACCACATCTTGTAGCATTTGAAACTGTTAACCTCCACACTTTCTTTTTTCACAAATGAAGATAGGTGACCGTGACTTTGCACTCAATTGGTTCACATCCTGTCTCCATGATTACTTGTTCTCATTATATATATTCTGGTGCTCTTCATTCTCTACCCACACACTTCTGATAGCAGGTATCACAGATGGCTCCAAGCCCTAGGTCCTCACCATTACCTCCTTTATACAAATTCCCTTGGCACTGTCAACTTATTGGTTTCTCTCACACTCTCTATGCAGATGATGCTCAAATCTTCCTCTCATTCTCAATTTTTACTCCTCAACCTCAGAAACAAAATTTCGAACTTTCTTACAGTGTCTGTCAAAGGCTAGCTATTCTACGACTCATGCAAAAATCTGCCAAAACCAAAATAATCATTGCTCATTCACCTCTGTATCCACTTCATTCCCTTCCCTACTAACTTCCCCCTGACTCCCTGGCCACTACATTTTCAGCCAGAAACCTTGGCATATACTCTTAACGCTCTATTAGCATGTTAAAATTCATAACATATTCTCAACATCAAGATTGTTATATCTGAACATTTGAAAGAAAGTCCCAATCAATTCTTTCCAAACTCCATGTCACTTATTACCTCATTATTCAACTGCAATTTGGACCATTGTAACAACTCGCTTAGTGGTCTCCTCCTCCTCTGTTCATTTTCACTACTAGAGAAATCATTAAAGTTTGCCACCAGGACCCCTACAATATTTCTCCCACACTACCATGACTAGGGCAGAAAGTTGTCTGCAAAGAATAGATGTGAGAAAGCGATGTATTGATTGAACTGGTTTGGATTGGTGTCCACCACAAGTAATAAAGTCACTATCATGTTATGTCCAGTCAAAGACTTCAATAATATAAACCTAAGCTCAACTCCTAGTAACGAAAATGTGTAAAGCATCTTGAAGTACAAAAACAGTTAAAGAAGTCAAACACACACCACATTAACAATCACATTAATGGTAAAAGTAGAGGAAAATACAATAAGCAAAATGCCACCAAAATGACCAAAAATCAAAACGTTGTTTGCTGTCCAGATAACCACGGAGTACACTTCCAAGGAACAAAGGCCACAAGGAGAGTACTGAGAAACTCGCAGGCTGTCAGGCATAGGGCAAATGTAAAGTCCAGTTCAGGTCTAGTTACCACTGGTCAGCTGGGATTCCTAAGAGTAATGTCATTTTCAGCTTATTTAAGTTCCTGGAGCCACCCAGGGGAACAGCCTCATGACCCATTGAGATCTTTCTGTCCTTGCATTTCAAGTGGAAGGAGGTAAAACCTCCTAAGGTCCTTCTCAAAGGTAACTGAAGCCAAGTGCAGCAGGTTAAGTCCTCCTGGTATTGTTTGTCAAGTCCAGCAGTGTTCTGAGGAAGGCTGGGAAAGGGTCCAGCTACACAGAGTTTCCCAGCCTGTGGAGGGGGACGCTAAGACCCTACTAGTTCCCATCTGACTAATGGAGTAAAGCTTCCCAGGCCTTGACCTACCTTCTTTTGAAGTGGATTCTAGTTGCGTATTTGAAAACAATCCCAAAATGCAATTTGTCAAGGCAATTCCAAGATGGTGAAGGTCTTAAGCAACACTAAACGTGGATTTTTATGCTATGGTTGTGAGTGGGCAGTGTCCTATGGTACTTGTAAGAACTTGGTGTTTTAGTTGAGGGTGAGTAACAACCTCAACTAATACCCACAAATCCTTGTCAGGGTGAACCACTAAAGTCACTTAAGGAATCTGGTCTCAAACCCCTGGTAGGAATGACACAGGACAGACAGCCTTAACTTAGAGCTAATGTGTAGAGTGTTTATGCAGTACCAAAACAGTAATAAAGTCAAAACACAACACAAGAAAAATCCTAAACCGATTTAGAAAAATAAGGAATACATTAATAAATATAATGACACCAAAACAACAAACAATCCAATAAAGGGAACCAGAGTAAGTTTAAATTTAAAGATAGCACCAAATAGCGTTAACAACCGATCATGGTAAATCTTGTTGTGCTTGTCTGGTCTAGGCACAAGTTAAGGCCACCCACAATGGAGTGTGGGTTGGATACAGAACCAGGTTGGAACCAGTGAAAAGTTTAACCTTCTCTCTAAGGGACAGATTTAGCAAAGTGTCATCCTATGGAGTGCAGCAGCCAAAAATGCTGTGTTGCATTGTGTGACAAGGAGAGAGCAGGAGAGCATCATATCTACGGAGATATGGCCCTCTTCTTCCCTCTCCCTAGTGGCGGCGCATAATTTTGCTACTGAGCGCCCCACACACACACACCTTTGTACCATAGTGCATAGGTTTTGTACTGGAGAATTCTCTTCCAGTACAAAATAGCATGCCTTTGAAAACTTTAAAAGTTTTTCCTACTTTGTATGTGTGCTGTACCGTACAGCCTATTTATCATCCATAGGCCAACCCAGTAATGCTAAGTAATGCAAAGCAGAGCTTTCTAACAGTTTGCGTTACTTTCAGACTACTTTCTCAAAACAAAATAATTATTTTGTGCTGACTTGCATAGATTTTGTGATGCAAAGCCAGTTCAAAATATTGGTAAAACTGGCCTGTAGTCTGCAAAATATTGGTAAAACTGGCCTGTAGTCTCGAAAAAGAATATTGAAAATCCCCAGTGGGGCAAGTAGCAGCCTGTGACTGGAGAGGGATCCAAGTCATCAGATGGCGGCTGGATGAGGTATTAGTGAAGCCATTAACTTTATGCTGGAAAGCTCCCAGTGGTAAAAATTAGGAATTTTGCACCCAAGGAAAGGTCCTGGCACCTTTGACTGTTGAAGATTTCTACCTTTGGACATGGTCACATTTTTGGAGCTTAGATTCTTTCTGTAGGGCCTTGCTGCAAGCTATAGCTGAAGAGGGCTCCACGAGGCCATATACCTTGGAGCAAGACCACTGACTCATTGTCAGTGAAATTGCTCACCCACCCCCGCAGCTCCACCATCAAGTGAGGCTTTCCTGAGCCCCTGCACTCTCGAGTGTTGGTGTTCGAGTCCCTCCTCCATCCGCAGGTTATGCCTGTGCCTCATCCCTGGTGGTCCTGTGGACCTCTGTCTCCCTCTCTCACTCCCCTTTTCCTCTCCGTTTTTGTTCGTTTTTTACCCTCATTTCAAGCTCTCCCTTTCACTCTCCCTCTATCTCTTCATCCACCTTTCTTGCAAGTTTCTGCTTTTTCCCCTTTTATTCCACTCCTTTCCCTTTTTTAGACCGTTTTCCCCACTGCTGCTGCCCCCACGGTCCCTCCCCCCCAGCACAACCAGCGCGACCTGTCCAATCCAGCTCCCATCCCAGCTCCCGCCTCCCAGCTGTCCAGCCCTCCCCGACCCCTACTTAATGGCAGCCGCTGCGGGGACAGGCGAGCAAGACCACTGACTCATTGTCAGTGAAATTGCTCTCCCACCCCCGCAAGTCCACCATCAAGTGAGGTCCTCCTGAGCCCCTGCACTCTCGAGTGTTGGTGTTCGAGGTCCTTCTCCACCCACAGGTTATACCTGCGCCTCATCCATGGTGCTCCAGTGGACCTCTGTCTCCTTCTCTTGCTCCACTTTTCCTCTCTGTTTTCACTTGTTTTTTACCCTCATTTCAAGTTCTCCCTTTCACTCTCCTTCTATCTCTTTCATCCACTTTTCTTGCACTTTTCCGTTTTATTCCCCTTTTATTCCACTTTTTTCCCTGGTGGTCCAGTGGACCGCTGTCTCCTTCTATCACTACGCTTTTCCTCTCAGTTTTCTCTTGTTTTTTAACCCTCAATTCAAGCTCTCCTTTCACTCGTCTTCTATCTCTTCATTCACTTTTCGTGCACTTTTCTGCTTTTTCCCCCTTTTATTCCACTCCTTTCCCTTTTTTAAGACAGTTTTTCCTGCTGCTGCTGCCCCGGCAGCCCCTCCCCCCAGCACAACCAGCGCGACTGGTCCAATCCAGCTCCCCTCCCCGCACCCGCCTCCCAGCTGTCCAGCCCTCCCCGACCCCAACTTAATGGCGGCTGCTGCGGGGACAGACGAGCAAGACCATTGACTCATTGTCAGTGAAATTGCTCTCCCACCCCCGCAGCTCCACCATCAAGTGAGGCCCTCCTGAGCCCCTGCACTCTCGAGTGTTGGTGTTCGAGGCCCTCCTCCACCCGCAGGTTATACCTGCGCCTCATCCCTGGTGGTCCAGTGGACCTCTGTCTCCTTCTCTCGCTCCACTTTTACTCTCCGTTTTCACTCATTTACCCTCATTTCAAGCTCTACCTTTCACTCTCCTTCTATCTCTTTCATCCACTTTTCTTGCACTTTTCTGCTTTCTTCCCCTTTTATTCCACTCTTTTCCCAGGTAGTCCAGTGGACCTCTGTTTCCTTTTCTCGCTCCACTTTACCTCTCCGTTTTCACTTGTTTTTTTACCCTCATTTCAAGCTCTCCCTCCACTCTCCCTCTATCTGTTCATCCACCTTTCTTGCACTTTTCTACTTTTTTCTCCTTTTATTCCACTCCTTTCCCTTTTTTAGACCCCATCGCTGCTGCCCCTGTGGCCCCTCCCTCCCAGCATGACCAGCGCAACCAGCCCAATCCAACTCCCCTACCTGCTCCTGCCTCCCAGCTGTCCAGCCCTCCCCGACCCCTACTTAATGGAGGCATCTGCGCCTGTCCGCGACCCGAGCACGACCAGTGCCAGGAACCCTGGTCCTCTGCACCACCAACCCTATGACCCAGCGGCACTCCACGCACTCAACCCAGGCTGCAACAACAACTGCAAGCTAGCAACACCCACAGACCCTTCAGCTGTCACCGCTGCTGGCACACCTGCAGCACCACCAGGAACACCTACCTAGCACAACCGCAAGAACACACCCAAACCGAACCTGCAATGCACCCTCCTCAATGTCAGATTACTCCACGAACACGCCACCCAAATCTGGGACCTCCTCCACAGCACCACCCCATACGTAGCATTCTTCACCGAAACCGGGACCAACACCACCTCGGGACCGGACATCGCCATCACCATTCCCCAAGGATATAAGATCTCCAGGAAGGACTGCCCCACCTGCCCGGGAGGAGGAATCGCCATCGTCCACAAATCCACCCTCCTTCTCAGCACACTCCCCGACAAGCCCACAGACCTGATGGAACACCTTCACTTCACAATACTGGCAAGCCCTACCACCACCCTCCAGGGAACCCTCCTCTACCGACACTCGCCAACTCCATCACGGACATCATCTCCCGGCATGCCATCCCATCCACCAACTACACCCTGCTCGGAGACCTCAACTTCCACCTCGACAACCAACTGGACCCCAACACCACATCCCTCCTGGACAACCTCCACAACATTGGACTCTGTCAGATCGTGACCGAACCCATGCACTCAGCAGGACACACCCTAAACCTCCTCCTCACAACAGGAAACTCCATCACTTTCAGCCACACCACCGAACTCCCATAAACAGACCACTGATGCGTCCACTTCACCTTCAGAACACCCACCATCCACAGACACCAGCACCTGCTCCCATGAAGAAACTGGACCAAAATCACCAACGACCAGTTCACCTCCTCACTCAGCAACTCCATCCGAACCATCGCGGAAGACGACAACCCCAACACCACAGCCCAAACTCTGCACAGATGGATCTCCAACAGCGCCAACACCATAGCCCCCCTCAAGAAAAACAACAACACTCATGCCAACAAAGCCAGATGGTTTACCACTGAACTTCGAGAGTCCAGAGGCCACCGCCTCAAAAAAGCCTGGAGGAACTCCAAATCCAGAGGGGCCCACAACAACTTCAGAGCCACCACCAAAGCCCACCACTCATCAGAAAAACGAGAAAAAAAGCAATTGAAGACAGAATCTCCACACACATGCACAACAGCAAAGAACTCTTCAGCATCATCAAGGAGTTCACCGAACCCACCAGCGATTCTACTGACATCCCTCCCTCACTAGACCTCTGCAACAAACTCAGCACCTTCTTCCACCTCAAAATCAAGATAATTTACGACAACTTCGATGAAGACAACCAACACACTGAACCTTCACCAGCCACCCCGACACCCTGAAGCCAACATTTGACAACTGGACAGCCCTCACCACCGAAGACACACTGAGGACAATGAAGTCAATCCACTCCGGGGCCCCCACGGACCCCTGCCCCCACGACATCTCCAACAGAGCCACTGACACCATCGCACCCATGCTCCGCCACACTATCAACCACTCCCTGACGAACTCCTCGTTCCCCAACAACTGGAAACATGCTGAGATCAACCCCCTCCTGAAGAAGCTCTGGGCGGACCCCACCGACCTAAAGAACTACAGACCCATCTCCCTGCTCCCGTTCCCAGCAAAAGTCATTGAGAAAGCCTTCAACAGCCAACTCACCACCTTCATCGAAGAGCACAACATCCTCGACTCCTCCCAATCCAGCTTCTCGAAAAAACCACAGCACAGAAACCGCCCTCCTCGCCGCAACAAATGACATCTGCTCCCTACTGGACTGGACAGAGGAGAAACAGTAGCCCTCATCCTCCTCGACCTCTCATAGGCGTTCGACACAGCCTCTCATCGCACCCTAATACGCAGACTCCACGACGCAGGGATCCAGGACAAGGCCCTCGACTGGATCTACTCCTTCCTCTCCAGCAGAACGCAGCGGGTCAGACTCCCCTCTTTCCTCTCGGACCCTACACCAACCACCTGCGGAGTCCTCCAGGCGTCCTCCCTCAGCCTCCAACGTCTACATTGGTCTGCTCGCCCCATCGTCAGAACCTACGGACTCAACATTGTGTTATACGCAGACGACACCCAACTCATCCTCTCCTTATCCAACAAACCCAACACCGCCAGACACAACTTTCAAGAAGGCATGGAAGCCGTCGCCAAATGCATGAAAAGCAGCTGACTACAACTCAACACCGACAAAACAGAAGTACTTATCATGGGCCCAAACCCCGATGACTGGAAGGACACCTGGTGGCCCCCCACCCTCGGAAGCCCACCCACCCCCACGGACCATGCACGCAACCTTGGAATCATCCTGGACTCCAAACTCAAAATGGACCACCAGATCAACTCCGTCGCATCCTCTTGCTTTCACCCCCTCGAGAACAGAAAGACCGTCACTCACACCCTCTTCACCAGCAGACTCGACTACGGCACTGCACTCTACGCTGGAATAAACAAAAACCTCACCCGCAAGCTACAAAACATCCAGAACGCCATCGCAAGACTGGTCCTCAACCTGCTTCTGCCACATCTTTCAGTACCTGCGCACAGTCCACTGGCTCCCCATCAAGGCTAGAATCACCTTCAAGATTCTCACCCACACACACAAGGCCCTCCACGACACCAGACTAGCATACCTGAACAGCCGACTCAAATTCCACGCATCCCAAAGGACCCTACGATCAGCCCAGCTCTCCTATGCCGTGGTCCTACACACCAGAAAGACCAGATCGGGAGGCTGCTCCCGATCTGGTCCTCATGGCCAGAGCCTGGAATGCCCTTCCGCTCCACCTCAGACAGACCAACATCTCTCCCCATCTTTGCGAGAAACCTCAAAACCTGGCTCTTCGACAAACCCCCTCCCTGATGGACTAGAACCTGCACCTCCCCCCCACCCCCACAGCGCCTTGAGACCCTTACAGGTGAGTAGTCGCATTTAACAAACACCCAATTGATTGATTGATTGACCTTCTCCACAAGGTCTCACTGAATCAGATTTGCTGCTGCTGAAAAGCTCAGAGCAGGAGAAACCTGAATCTTTTGCAGAGGGGCAACGTACCTTCTTCGGATCAGCTAGAAAGATTGGTCATGGTCCTCTGAAGGTCTTTGAAACCAAATAGTTTCTACTTCCTAGGTTTCAAGAAAAGTTAGGAGGGGTACACTTTGACACCAGCTAAGGGTCCAGGACCTTGAGGACAGCACTTAGGGGTCGAGATTCACCTCAGCAGAGTCCAAAAGCAGGGTCTAGGGTGGGTCCAGTTGGAACAGTAGCTTGTTGTGGCGCTGTAGCTTGAACAGTAGGTCAGCCTTATGACTTTTGGCATCCACTTTTTGATTCTAGGTACAAGAGGCAGAACAGGTCCTGTCTTCCAGGCTCTTGTAAGGTCACACACAGCAGGTCCAGTCATCTTCTGTTCTTCTGCAAGTCCAGAAAGAGTTCTGATGAGGGTAGTTAGTTAATACAAGAGGTTCATAATTTGACAGCAGTGTATTATATTACTTGACATCTACACTGGTTTGACACAGTTTGTATGAGTTAAAAAGTTATATTCTTGAACAGAATGTTTAGACTGTGGAGAAATTAGAGGAGTCTCATTCAAATAGATTGTTTTAGTGTCATTCAAAAACATTATTTTTAATCATTGCATATCAATTAGGTCAGGCATTTTGATGAATTGACCTAATTCAATATTATCCGTAGATAGTGTGTTATGAACTCCAATGTACCCCAATAGAGGCCTAGGTAGTTACAAGATCTTTTACCTACATCTGTCCTACCATTGTTCTACATAATAGGTCTGGCGCTGACCTTCTACCTAGTTAGGTGCTATATAACTGTCGTGTGGTTTTCTCTGAAAACTAGCCTCATGTATTATGCATGAGGATTCTCAGTGTAGCAGCAGGATTACCATCTTCCCATAATAACTCTTTATAAGGGTCACCTCTATCGTCATCCTTGCCAGGCATGCCCATAGTACACTTCTAGGGAGAACCCCTGAGGGTACCTTTCGTGTATATAAGGACTACATCTTTGCTGAGCAAACCAGAGGAAAAAAGGCTTCCATGCTGATACTCAGACGCGAGACGCTAAGGTTCCTTAGTGCAGACACTCCAACATGTAGCGGTCTGACATCACTCGCGGGGTGTCCTTCTTGAGACCAAGACGGTGTCCTTCGCTTTCCCACATCAGGTAATGGGGTTGGCTTTATCCTAAGGGGATTCTTAGCTTTACACCTGCATACATGCTAGGTACATGTTGGTACATCTAGCTAGGGTTGGCATCATAGGAGCACACATTATGACTGTCATGCATATATTCACTGTTTTAGCACTATGGTACAATTCTACCTTTTCTTTATACAGCTGGTACTTATAACCATTTATATCTGTTTCTGTCTCATGGTTGTTGCAGCACACGTATTTTATACTAGAATGACGCTGATTCAATAAATACTTATTGAAAACGTCCCCATCATTTATTCTGTGTATCTCTAATGGAGCACGAGTGACTGAGCAAAAAGTATTGTACTGTTTCCACAATCCCTGAGGGATCAGGGTTGTCATATTCGATAGTTGCAAAGAGGGGTTCATAGTATCCTTGTGAGCTAGCTTCTCTACAAACTAACATATCCTTTGGGGGTGTCTGGAATCAGTCTGGACACCAAACCCTTAGTTACGTTGTCTTAATGCGCAGATCCTATATAGATTTGTAGGAACTACATGACATGGTGCCACCAACTTTGGTTTGGTTATTTAACGGTCAAATCTGAGTAGTTCAGTTGTGCTTTCTCAGAGACCCCTACTCACATCAACCCAGAGACGTCTGGAGTGGGAAGGGAAAATCCGCCGCAGCTGAGTAGGTATCGCCCTATGTATTGGCTGTAGGTTTATTCAAGCTTGAAGGATTATAGTTCCTTACATTTTGCATAAAACCTTATCATATTTTCCTTGAAATAATTTTTAACAATGTCGGACGAAGATAACACAGGAGCAGTATTAAATGAAAATGCAGCAGGAGAGGGAGAGCAGGAAGATGCAATAAACATTTTGGAAAATGTCCGAAATGCACTTGCCGCATAATTAGACAATTTTGGTCTCTCAGCACTAGGAGGGACAGTAACATTTGTGAATGTGGCACACAAGTTATTCAGGACAGAGGTATTCTATTCATGGGTTAAATTCCCACCTGCAGATGCACGCACAAATACATTTCATTCATATACTCCGGAAGAAATACCAGAAGAATACTGTCCATACGAGGACATAGAAGTTACGCTCACGTACCAAGAGTATATAAATTGGTTTAAAGGTGCCCTCCCACACACCACAGAAAAAGTGAGACTCGGTACGCTCAGCAGAGATGGAGCAACTTGGCCAGTTTTGGCTGCTTACACACCACATCCAGAAGTTGACACATTACCAATAGCAGACTTAAGTCCACTACATAAAGAAATAATAAAACTTTACAGAAATGTGACATAGTTTGTTATGGTAACACTCACACTTCAGCCCGCAAGGCTGACCCCAGTGGGTCAACTACAAGGGACTGCAACTAAAATTACCCCACAAACACTGAATGCAGTTATGGGAAGAATGCCCACTAAACGTGAGCAAATGCCATTTTGGATAGCACAGAAAATATCACATTAGAGGCAGTGTTTCCAGACACAGGCCCACAAGAAAAACACAGAATATTGACAATCTGCTTGCCAATGGGGATAGCTCTCCTGATAGAGGATTGTACCACATGGGGTACAGTCTTCGCTGCCATCTATACCAGGACTCATGGCACCCCTTCAGTAGCAGTGATATCAGAAGGAAAATGCAGAATGAGTATGGAGCAAAACCTGCTCTAAACTTAGGGATGAAATTATTAGGCATTTTTCCCCATTTATCTACAATTATTTTGGCAAACATAAAAGGGGAGGCTGCAGCGGTTGCTATATGCCAATGCCTAAGGGAATGCACTCCTGCCAAACAGGAGTGGGATTTACCAAAAATTATCGAAGATACATACGCCTAATAAGGCAGATATAATTTGGGAACTGGACCTATGAAACCACGAGTAATGGGAAATCCTGAAAACGTTAATACTAAACAAATACCAGATCTTTCTAAAAAGAAATGGCATAATAAACAACAAAAAATAAGCAAAATGCATCACAATCACGGGGTGGGTCTCCTCAACAGGAGCCTACCGACAGGAGGTATAACCTTAGAAACTGTTGGCAAAAAAGAAAAATGATTTGTCTCCATTGATCTGATCAAACCACACTATGTAGCCAATACTGAATAGCAGGCCGCGTGGGCTCTTGTAAAGCCCCAGATGTCTTCTCACTACCATACAGGAAGTTCAAACAGAAAGACTAATAACGTTTGAAGATTTGAATGTACGAAGTAACGAAGTTGCCAACAATGGAATGAAATTCCTACCAGTTGAAATAGAACAACAACAAAATACAAATGAAACACAGATTTCAGTTTGGCCTAATACCGACATCTATGTGAATTTGTCTCCCAACGAGTCATCTGCTAGCGCAACAAAACCTGCTGAGTTACCAAATATAGATCGAACAGCGGCTGGCTATTTCATAGATTTTGATACCTTCTCTTTGGATCAGAGTAAACCTGAGTCACTGTCAGCTTCTGTTTCCTGCAAAGAAAAAGTATATAACATCTACCTTTGGCTGAAAAATACTTGCTTTGTTCCTCTCTGGCTACAGCTCTGGATTGCAATTGGTCTACTCTACTGTTCCTAGTCCTCGGGATAGGGGTAGTGACTGCCTTTTTCCGGCTTCTGAATGGACATTATCTCCCAGAATGCTCCGAAGTACAACATGTGAACTTGGTCCTGAAATCTCATACGTCATCTCATCGTGAAAGAAGAGACCTCTCCTTTGTGAACATTACATTTCCGGTTCCTGAAGGAATAGTTTGGGACAGGGTTTCCTATGATGTATTTGGTCTCACTGAACTTTTGAAAATACTACATGTTTTTAAAATTTCTTTAATGATATCATCACCTCCAGTACAATCTCTGATGATTGGGACTTTGAAACTGTGAACAGCCTGCTGTCTGATTTAGAACAATGTGCTGATTTTAAAAAAAATGAATTGTATGATGAAATATCTGATTTTGACACCATGTATTACCAACACTACTGTCATCATTTCTTGCGCAAGACAAGTATTCCACGTAATGTTTTTACTTACCATTACTGGGAACTTTGTCCAACACCACCAAAAGGTACTTCACAAACATTTGCACAAAAGCTTGCTTATTTTTCTGGGACCCGACCTCATATTATTATAAGGTTGCACCTACATCTGGGAAGAAGAATATGCTCACCAACATGAAACAGATATACTCTGCTTCCTTACTTTCCCAACTGTGTTTACAAGGTTTTGACTTTTGGAGAGACACTATAGACACGCAATCTGTCTGGGGACTAAGGATTGGCAATTTCAGGGAAATGAGGCATTATTTAGAGCATGCCTCATACCACAGCAAATTATCTTCCTGAACAATACAGTGCAACAAACGTCCTGTCTTGGACCAGCCAAGATTAAGGACTTGAACACACCTCATATTCCCTTGCTTTCACACTTTGAGGATGGCAAATTTATACATCACGTGGTGAGAATACACATGATGATTTAATACATGGGGGTTCATACAATTCTCCAGATCCCAATTGGAAGGGATGGTTAGTTTGGCCTATCGACACAAATAGGTGTCAAGCAAGATTTAAGGGTATCTCCGAAGGGTTTAATTTCCACAGGCCTGACCAACACTTTGTACAATGAGAATATCCAGTGGTGCTGACATCCTACAGTGTTGGGAAGTTATGCCTAGAGTGGCTAAGAACCTCAACACTGTCCCAGGTGAAACAACACTTGTCCTTACTATCAGATTACATGGATTTAAGTTTTTTTTTTCTAGGAACCTGGAAGCCACGTCGTAAATGCTTCTCATATGCTATTTACAACGAAGTCTGGAAAGTCCCTCAACAGGAAGCTGCGGAGAGGTTGCATGAAATTGACAGGGTTAACCTAGAAATGGCTTTGGTAGTGGTTGACAATGGCATGACCCCACCAACATCCAGGATGTATTCATTAGGCAACATTGTGTCTTCTGCTATAGATATAATGGAATAGGATCCATCCTAAAACATGGGCAAACACAGTTATGATCCATTGTATTATTAAGCTGGACGCTACAATCATTGCATTCTGGTCATGTGCCATGGTGATATATTAACAGTACTTCTCTGTTTTGGACCTATAATTTAAAAAATCAGGCAGACAACAATGGCACAGAGAGATGCAAAGTATACAATGCTGCAAATTGAAAAATTAGACAAATCACCTTTTACCATGGCTGAGCCACCCTCCACAGAATGGTTAATCCATGGCCATATAACATTGCCAGTGACAGCATTCCAATTTCAATATTGTCTACATTACCACCAGGTAGGCAGGTATGAAGCGTTGGGTAGGGAAAACATCCGAGAATCATGGGAGTTACCTTACAGATTTAGATGCAGGAATTGGGACACTGAAGTTTTTCTCAGCGGGTCAGACTGCGAAAATTCGTTAAGTGGGTCTCTAATTTGTCAGGATATTATGCTTCACGGAGCTTGCAACACTTCGGTTGCAAACCCATCTTCACATTTGAACGGATCCCCAGAACCCGTGATACAACTGGTGTTCAAACTATTCTTGAACGGGAGTTATTTGATGTTGAATGATCAAGGTTGTTGCGGGATGTGTCCGGGCATCGCATATCTGGTCACATTGCATTTCATGGCTACTTGTTGTATGCAAGTATTGTTTCCATCAACCCACACAGTCAGGGATGCGCCGCTTTGGCCTTCATTGAATGTTTCCCTTATACAGTTTGATTCTCTGAGCAGACTGAAAGCCATACTTTTACAAAAGGAGGTGGCCTCAACCTCAGCTCAAGAGACTTTTGATCTCCAGGTGACAAGGTCTTCAGCTGAGATACAGGCCCTAGTTCAAACTAACTTCCTGATCCATTTCGGAGAAATGGCACACCGCATCGTTAACATTTCTGATATGAGTGGGATAGTACACCTATTTAAGACCATAGGTTCTGGGCTAATAAGCACTTTTCAGGCAGTTTTCAGACTTATTCCATCTTTAATATACTCCGTATTTGGAAGCATTTTTGGAGGGCTTCTGTTGATCCTGCTACTGGTAGTGGGTGTCCTCATTTACATTTTTCTGCTACTCTATGGATGTCCCCAACTGCAAGGAGATGGAAAAAGCGCTCTTGGAGCGACGTTGCCGTGAATGCAATGTACTCCAACTGAGCACAACTAGGCTTCAGAAGCTAAGAAAGCATTGGTCAGTCTGGGTAGACAGCGTCTTGCCTATACTCCGATGCTTATTCTGCGGACACAAATGCGTGTTGGACATCTGTCTAACACTTCCATCGGTTGCGCCTCCTGACGCGGATGTACTGCTGGACACGCTAAAGGTCCATGTATTGCAATGTCCTCAGCGTATTCCAATCCTGATGGCGGCATTCTTAGAGCCACAACGAGATGCTTCAGCTCCTGTCACACCGGCTCTATACCAGGCCCACAGGCATCAAGCGCTTACTCAGCAACAGCTGTGAGAACCGGAGAAGATGTAGGGCCCGATTCACAGAACAAACTTAAGACTAAATCCTAAACTTAGTACTATTCTGGTATTCACAGAATGCACCTAGTACTTCTGCTATTCACAGAATGAACTTAGTACTTTTGCTATTCACAGAATGAACTTAGTACTTTTGCTATTCACAGAATGGATTTACGACTCCTAAACTTACGTCCGCACTCGGGCCGGAAATTCCGGCCCGGAGGCGGAGCTTCCGGTCCGGAGGCGGGGCTTCCGGGCCAGAGGCAGAGCTTCCGGGCCGGAGGCGGAGCTTCCGGCCCGGAGGTGGGGATTCCAGCCGATTTAGCTATGGCCGAAATCCCCACCTCCGGGCCGGAAGCTCCGCCTCCGGCCCGGAAGCTCCGCCTCCGGCCCGGAAGCCCCGCCTCCGGGCCGGAAGCTCCGCCTCCGGGCCGGAAGCTCCGCCTCCGGGCCGGAATTTCCGGCCCGAGTGCGGACGTAAGTTTAGGAGTCGTAAATCCATTCTGTGAATAGCAAAAGTACTAAGTTCATTCTGTGAATAGCAAAAGTAGTAAGTTCATTCTGTGAATAGCAGAAGTACTAGGTGCATTCTGTGAATACCAGAATGGTACTAAGTTTAGGATTTAGTCTTAAGTTTGTTCTGTGAATCGGGCCCAACGTTTGCTCCATTGACTTGATCCAAGAGGTGTTACAGGGACCGTCATCTCCAAAGGCAGGCAACAGTGATGTTGCATCTCCTGCACAGGAAACATAAACATTTGGCTCTCCGTGTGGTGGGAACACTTTGGCCGTATTTCAAAAACAAATACAACTGAAATTCGAAAACAAAATATTTTATTTTCATTTTTCCTCTTCTACTCTCACTGAGCACTGTGGCTTTCGGCATGCTCAGTTGGTTTCACAGTATATTGACTTTCTAGAGGAATCATAGGGCATTGTTACGACTACATCATTTACTTTTTTAATATGTGCCGTGTTTTTAGATGGATTTATATTCATATTTTAGCAATGTTTTTATGCTTTTTTAAACAGGCATATTTTTGCATCTATTAATACGTCGTCCAGTCAGATGAGGAGTGGATGTTATGAACCCCAATATACCCCAATATAGGCCTAGGTAGTTACAAAACCTTTTACCTACATCTGTTCTACCATTGTTCTGCATAACGGGTCTGGTACTGACTTTTTACCTAGTTAGGTGAAACATGACTGTTGTGTGGTTTTTCCAAAAACTAGCCTCATGTATTATGCATGAGTATTCTCAGTATCAGAGCAAGGGTACCATCTTCTGTATAATAACTCTGTATAAGGGTCACCTCTATTGTCATCCTTGCCCAACATGCCCATCATACACTTCTAGGTAGAACCCCTTAGGGTTCCTTTCGGCTATATAAGCACTACATCTTCGCTGGGCAAACCAGATGAGAAAAAGACTTCCATGCTGACGTGAAACGCTGAGATTCTGCACTCAGACACTCATGCAGGCAGTGGTCTGACATCCCTCGCAGGGTGTCCTTCTTGAGACCAAGACGGGGTCCTTCACTCTCCCACATCAGGTAATGGAGTTGGTTTTATCCTAAGGCGATTCTTGGTATTATACCTACATATATGCTAGGAACACTTAGGTACATCTTGTTAGGTTTGGCATCGTAGGAGTACACATTATTACTGTCATGTATCCATAGTCCTGCATATATTCATTGTTTTCGCACTATGGTAGAATTCTACCTTTTCTTTACTCTGCTGGTGCTTATAACCATATATATCTGTTTCTATCTCATGACTGTTGCAGCACATGTATCTTATACTAGAATGACGCTGGTTCAATAAATACTTATTGAAAGCATCCCCATTGTTTATTCTGTGTATCTCTCTGAGACAAAGTGAGCACGAGTGACTGAGCAAAAAGTATTGTACGGATTCCACAATCTCTGAGGGATCAAGGTTGACATGTTCGATAGTTGCCAGAAAGTATTTGCTTCTTGGTAACAGGGCTTCATAATGGCATTGTGAGCTAACTGGTCTACAGACTAACATATTCTTTGGGGGTGTCTGGAATCAGTCTGGACATCAAACCCTTAGCTCACATGATCTAAACGTGCAGGTCCTATATATATATATTTGTAGGAACTTTACAACAGGTGGATCTTGTGAAAGTACACTTTTGTGAAGTTGGCGAGCTGTATTAAGATTGTAATTACCCTTAACATATAGCTTCTCGGCCTAAATCATATTAGAATATTTTTATTTCATCCAGTAAAGAAAAAAGGCTGAGAGGTTGGAAGATATATTTTTGACTTCAATTTCAATTTCAACATTAGCCATCTATCTTCAGATTGATGCTTCTCATGTTTCTTTTTTCTCTTCTCAAAAGTATTTCCCTGGTCGGGATTTTCTTTTTGAAAATAAAAAAGAAATTGAAAGTGTGTATCACAGCTCCATCATGCTGACACACACTTTCAATGCATTTACAGAAACATCCATGACAGCGGTTCCTTCCAATGTAAGAGAGGTCCATTGATGTCAATAAATGTAATAAAGCTCTGCCAAATTATGATACTCTTCAAATAACTACCTTCATTATCTGAAATTTAATGAGTCACTTTTTTGGAGACTAAACAGCAATATAAGACACAAAAAATCATTTTAACAAAAATATATATTAAGACTTTCATTTGTGACAATAGTGATAGTGTTATTTACTTATTTCATCTTTCTCTTCATGAGAAAATCTTAAATATTGTTTAAGAGAAGTTATCATATTTTAAGTTCAGAAATAGGAAATCCACACATTAGAATTACTAAGTAATCCTTTGCTGATAATTGAAACTGAGATAGTGATTTTAGAGAATCACTTACCCCATTGTTAGACAAAATATTGATATGGTATAGTCATCCTATGAGGAGCGATAAATGCTAAATGTTTGCCACACTAACTTGGCAACAAACTGTTTGTGATTATGGTAGCATTAAAGATCCCTGAAGTTTGTATGTCCCTGTGACTAAATCTACATATGAGGCAAGACTTGGTAATATGCTTTACAAACATTTTCAAATAACGTACCACTTGAAAATTGATGAAAGAGCAGGAAATGTTTCTCTGTAGTGGATGAGATAGCATAACTAGTACACCATAACAAAGGGGTGTCTCAACTTTAACGATCAAATAGTGGAATGTTGGGGTGGTTATAATAAAGGTTCCATTTTGAAGGGTGACAGAACTAGAGAGAACTCCCATGCAGGAGTAGAGAGGATAGAATGATTTTATTACAAGCTGAAACATATTAATATATTATATGTTCAAACATTTAAAAAAAAAACTTTTGATTCAGATACATGGTCATTTCTCTGCAAATCAACTGGTTCCCTTAAAGGATTTGTTTACTGATATCATGGCTGAAAGTGGCCATCTCGCATTGAATCTGTGACTAGACAAGTCCATTAAAGATCATCCAGTTGAGGCTTCCCTGTTAGTCTGGCTCCTCTCAAAGGGTATGGCCATGTTACACAGTAGAATTAATAAAAAGAACAGAAAGTTTCCAAGTTGACATGAACTTTCTGCCAGAATAGGATGATAACCTTGATCCTTGAATGGCATAAGGGCAGTGTTATGTATTTATAGTCAATTTTCCTAGTAGAGGCTTTCGGAAAATAGGAAGTATTGACAATGGACAGTTTCAATGGAGAGTGTAAAGATTTTGAAAAACACACTGGGGGCGGTTATGATGTTATTCTGAAAGGCTCCGAATGGATTTCGGTATTGCAGAATCTGTTTTGGAACCTTTCATTTGAAGGAATCTTACACATTTCCCAACGACCAATTACAATGCCCGGAAACAGTTTTGGCAGTCTGAATCGGTTCCGAAAGACATTCGGACACCCCGAGTGTTTTCTGAGTGTTTCAGAGCCGAATCGTACAGCTCTATGTATATGGTTTCTAAATGAGTGATTCGGTCTGCCCAACATGAAACGGTTGTCGGAATCTGTCTTTAGGGGCCTGTTGCAGGCCCCCCTGCACCCAGAGGCATCCGGTTGGGGTCCTTGGGGCTACTCAAGAGACCCCTCTTTCCAACCATGCACAATGTGGCAGGCACCATGGGGTGCCCGCCACTTGGTGCCAGGTTTCCCCAACCACCCCTTTTTTCAATGGAAGCCAGTGTTCTCGTTCAGAACACAGGCTCACATTGAAGTCAATTTGAGTCTGACCGAACGATGTTAGAAAGCATCGTAATCAAGCGGTCAGACTCACAGAAACCGATTCGGTTGGATACGATTCCGAGGCCGATTAGTTCAGAACAGTTTCCAAACTACATCGTAATCGGGCCCTTTGAAGGGAATGGAATCCTTATCTGACATCTGACTCATATCCTTCTTTCTACTGACTCCTGAAAAATGTATAGGATCTCATAAGGTAAAAGCAAATTGAGGCTTTATCAGTATGTTGGAAAAAATGCTAGGGTGGGAAAATTTCAATACTGTTATGGAGCTCTCCAGAGAGATATTTTCTGCATCTGTAGTTTGCTTTTGCAGAGAAGTAAGAGATTTTCACTGTTGTGCAATCTCCATATTCTGTCAGGATGGAATGATAATAATAAGTTATATTCCAGCATAACCAAGGATGTTAATGGGAGTAGGGCTGCTTTTGCTAAACATATGACAGCGTTTGTGTTGATACAGAGCACCTAGAGATGAGCCAATCAACTTCACCTCTAATTTTTTTGGATAGTCAGTCAAGCTGTAGACAAAATTCATGTAAGTGTATGTAATTAGGTCTATTTTTAAGAAGAATGAAATGATACGGTTGTTTAAATCAAACCAATTACTATTTTGCTAGATTTCCTAACCAATATCTTTGCAAGAGCTGTACAAAAAAGACTTGGAGTTTGGATACAGGGTGGAAACTGTATTCTCTCAGAACTGTCTTGCTTTTGAGCTAACCATAGATCAGTGGTCTTTTGTTCTAACCCGTAGACATTGATATTGTTCATATGTAACTTTGTTGCTTTTTTGTCACCTCCAGGCAGCTTTTGATGAGGTGGATAGGTAACTCTTTGGCTGGAATGAGCAATCTTGAGTACATCCCACAGGTTACTGACAATTCTGAATGATTTGGGAAATTTGGTTCTAGTGGTGGTAGGATGAAATGAGCCAGTGAAAGAGTGCATCCCAGTATGTACCAAATTAAAACTGAGATGCATCGTCTTTCTTCATTTTTAGCCTACATTTGTCTGACAATTTGGCTGCTTGCATTGCATATTATTACAGGCATGGCCTGGCAATTTGAGCTGGAATGATCCCATTACAGTAGTACCAAGACTGATTTACATATGGCTGGTCTCTGTCTAATGGCACAGTGGGTGAAAAACATGTGACTGGAAGGCGGCCCAAATGATTGCCTGTGCCTGAAATGTATCCATGCATTCCTTTGATCATTTTGTTGTTTGTTAGAATATACACATTAAGTGCTCCTGGCAGGCCCAGATGTGAGTCCTGTACTCACTGTGCCACAGAACCCAAGCTCAATCTAATTTACAATGCCTAAGTATGCTGAAATCAGACTAGGGATGGGTGTGTTTTTGTTTAGAGGGGACTTGACATGGCTAGAGTGGTCATATTGGGTGAGGACCAAGAGTGATATTCACATTGGTAGTTTCTGTTTATTGAGGCAGTGTGGAGAAAAACATCTGGCTGAAATGTGGCCTGATTGTTTAACAGTGGCTGAGAAAAATTCAGGCATTACTGCCACTGCAGTCTTTAGTTGCACAGGTCTTGAAAGATAGCCAGATGCAGTTCAAAAGTTTTGTTGATCTAATCTGGTACAGATGCACAGAGAAAAAAACCCCAAAGGGCTTGGTATTTGGAAATAAATAACTATTTCCCTAAGCTGTTAGACTGAAAAAACATAAAACTCAGTAAAGTCTATTGTTATCTCTGCAAATAAGACTACTTTTCCCTTTGCTGTTGAAAAATGGTATCTTCATAGACATGGTACAGTGGTTTTCTTTTTTACAGTGAAGAATACCAATACTGATTGTTCATGGGATGACTTGTAAGATAGATGGGACCACTGTGTAATATCTGAATTTATATCATTGGTAAGAAATATTCTTAGTGTATTTTACAAGTTTTATCTTGTTTTATATAATAAGCTGATTTTATTCAAATGGAAAATTACAAAGTGATCTATTCCAAATTGTACAATGATGGGTCCATAGTAACAGACAACAAATGTATTTGTGAAGAGGGCATACAATTTGATGATACATTTTATAAATCAGGTGAAATTGATAATATCAAATGCAAACATTTCTTATTAAATGCATTTACCTCTTCTCAAGGCTAACAACAAATACATGATTTAAAAAGAAATAAATCTATGTTAAGTCTAAATGTCCATAAACTTACTGTACCCTACTCTACGGGTGTGCAAGACGTGTTTCCAGTTTGGAGGGCCTCCACACTTCACAGCAGTGTTCGTCACTAGGATCACCTGATACGGACCACGCCACCGTGAGTCAAGACAGTTCTTACTTACATGCTTTCAGAACAGGATCCAATCTTCCCTGCCCAAGTCGTGGCAGAGTTCTTTCGAGGTTGGTGTAGTCGCAGCTTCAACCTGGTGAGACACAGAGTGAACCACATCAGCTAATCCATTGTAGTAATCAAGAACCAAATCATCGGTGATGTTAATTAATGCTGTGGATGGCACTGCAGGTAAGCGCATCACTCTCCTCATGACAATCTCATGTGAAGGTAGCCCAGTCCTCCTGCATGGAAAACTGAGCTAACTTATCAAAACCAAAGGCAATGCTTCAGGCCATTTTAAAGTTGTCAAGACGCACACCTTTACTGTTCTCATCTTTAAAGGCCGATTATTCTACTGTACTCTAAAAAGTCTCCATGTCCAGATGGCCCAACAACAACATTCTTTTCACACTATATATCAAACCTGGTACATTTACTAAGCATTTTTTAATGATTGCATTATGCTTGGATCATTTCAAGACTTATGAATGCATCTTATGTAACTTTGCTACAATAACCGATAAAGAACCTTGAAAGCTATGCCCATTTTAGACCAATCTGTTTAATCAATTAGATACGGACCAAAAGTTAGATCAATAGCCTAAACTCAATAATATTACGCTTAGTCAACATAGATCAAGGTGGCTTCATAAAGCGTGGCTCTAGCAACAGTAACATTAGAGAGACAGAAAATATTCTCTATTTCACCACATTTTTATTAGTTTCTCATGTATGATTGAAACTAGATGTGGTAAATACATTTTACAACATGATATAGGATTATATATTTTAGACATCAAGATTTCCGGAATTTGGTACAGGGATACTGTGGAGCCAGAATCTCTGATTCTGGCCAGTATCCCCACACCATTTTCAGGGAAATATAAGTGTTGTCCCTGAAATACGGCAATCTACACAGACCCAGAAATATGGGCTATTTGCTAATTATTCATCGCTCATTCCTTAGAGGAATCCGCTGACATTTTACAGCTGCTCAGAGCAGGCCAGAACTGCCAGTGGGAGGACCAACGAGGGCTCGGTGAGAATCAGGGTGTCAGAGGGGCAGGGCAGGCCAGCAGTCCATGGGGAGCATTGTCCACCCTCCCTGTGATGCTCTGGGGACTGGAGAAAACAGGGAAGGTGAGTGAACGCAGCCCTGGACAGTGTCTTTGTTCAGGGGATATCCTTCATCCTATAGGGAGCCAGGGTCTGCTTGGGGGATCCTATTCCCCTTACCCATAGCAGGTGTCAGAGTGGGTGGGAGCATTGTCCGCCCTTTGCCATAGCCTCTTTCTGCATGGATGTCTCTGGGTTTGCACTTGGACCCAACTTTGATAATTTGTGAGGGGTTCTGGGTGTTGGCTGCAGCCAAGAAAAGCCTGAGCCGGTCAGGGGGATTATTGTATGCTCTCTTGTGGCGGTGCAGGCATGAATGAGCACCAGGCTATGCTCCTGACATCAGTCCCTGCCCATGTTCAGCAGTGGTTTCAATGGGTGTACGTTCATACTGGGCCTCATGCATTAGGGCATGGAAATATTGGGTATGGATCTTCTGGGCCTGCAGTTGATGAGCCTGGAATTAGCCAAACTGCTTACTCCTGACGTGCAGACACCAGACAACTCATGATGGTGTCAGGTGGAGTTCCACCCAGAAGTACCACTAAGCTTTGGGAAATATCACCATCTATACTTGACGAGCAACACATACAGATTGAAATGTCTGTTATAACATACCTGTTCTTTCATTCCATATGGTTGATCTACAAAAGAGTTCTGTTGCAGGGATCCTGCACAAATACAGAACTATGCACAGCAAATGGGACTTTGGTGTATAGGGTCTGAGTCTTCCCACTATCTTAGTACCCACGAACCCAGGACAGACTAACTATAGTGTCCCACATGCTCTCATACTCCCTCACAGAGAAACGAATGATTCGGCAACCCAGAACAGAACTCTCCCAGATCTCTCAGGAATCGCGATAACAATACACACCTTTTCACTCAATCTCTTGTACTCGTCCACAATAAGATCTGATGGAGACACAAAACAGTTTAAAATATGCAGGAAAATGCATAGTACAAATATTGTCAGCATAGCAGTCAGTCCATAAATCATGAAGGGAGATGTCATCATAGAAAGACAATGGAGAAAGGACTCTAGTGCCTAACCTCCCTCCCCTTGCTAAGAAGAAGTATTATTGTATAATAGAAGATCTCTGGGCTTTGTCAGCAGACTTCATACCTTAGCCTATAGATAGTAGATATTCATCACAGGTGCTCTTCTTCCTGGAAAGGTCCCTCTCCATGTGTGTCTCACCTATTTGTGCACCCCACTAAAAACCCAAGTACGCTGTAGTGTAGTTCCTATTTCCCTTATAGGCTCTGCGCATTGGAATAATATACACTATAGTTGTGGCATAGGACTGAGGTCAGTATGCCTCTATCGAGTACATTAAACTTAATTACTTTGTGTGCCAGCTAACTCAGAGGCCACTACAAACTCCTTGAATAAACAAGAAGGGAGTAGTTTCTGGCAACCGCATAAACATGACAACTTTGTTTCCCTTAGAATCGTAACATGTCTCAGCATCGTGGAAACAACAGATAACAGTTTCACCTAGTCAATCGTGCATGCTTAGTTTCTTCAGAGTTACACAGAAATAGATAGACGGGCGTTTCAATAAAATGATTTATTGAACAGTCTTGTTTCTCTTGTAAGAGATATGAGGTATGACAATCGCAAGACAGTATGCGAGATATAATACGTACAGCGTAAGCAGTAAGAAGAAATAATACTGCAACAGCATTGTCTTCTAGCTATGACATATATTCATATACACATACATAAATAACATAGGCTACAAAGTGGATACTCGTTTGATGCTTCTAAATAGTTCTACCCCAGTATACCTAACCTAAGTGTAGTACAAGGTAAGAAGTAAGTGCCGTATTCTATAGTATGGTAAGCTATAGTTTTGCATATGCCAAGAGTCCGTCTAGGTTCTAGTCAGCTCCATACCTTAGAATGAGAGAGGTGGGAATCTCTTTCCGGGTCTCAAACTTTAACACCCCGCAAAGGGAGTCAGAAACTAGAAGCTGGATTCTCTGCGAGCAGGGATGACAGCGTCTGGTCAGTGCTCAGGCGGGGACTCAAATTCTTCCGAACTTGCCGTGGCAAGCCATATCGAGCTGTGCATCCGAGCTGTGGTTTGCCATGGTAAGGGAAGGTATATTTATACCTGGAAGGTGCTTAGGAATGTTAGCATTGACGTAAAGTCGGGCAGAGGAAGACGTCATGAATGAACCCTAAGGAATAGTAGTTGGTGCATAATAGATGAGTTCTTGGAGAAATCAATAATCCTAGCTAGGGAAAGTCCCAATGGCTTAAGGGTCTGGTTTCTAAGAACTCGTTGTGACGTGGGGATGGGCGGATGTAGGTGACCATGCCTCTATTTGGATAGCATGGCTAATGCCTAAATAAGTACTGGGATTCCATGCCTAAATAAGGGCAATGTGAATTGTGCCTATATAAGGACATGATTTAGGAAAACCTATGTACGGACATCTAAATCGAAGCACAACAACGCTGTCCAAACAACAGCTGCATCAGTAAGTTTTGTTTAAGTCTAAGGACTGGCCAGAACAAAATAACAAGGGGCATTGTTGTTCGACCTTGCACATAATGTTTAGTCACAATCCCAGGAACATGCAGAGAGTGAACACAGCAATGAGTTCGAATATGGCTCATTACATCGTGATGTATTACATCGTGTGCTTTTACTTACAATGCGGTTGTTACAACAACCGTGTTGTTAGTACACAATGCATTTACATCGCAAGTCATTCCAACGACTTGCACTAGGGGGGCGCTGGATTTAGGAATATTATTAATTACTATTCCTACTCCAGTTTGCGCAACATAAGGGAAGGTGTTGGAATTAATTTCCAATACCTCAGCACCCCCTAGGGCAAGTCATTGTAATGACTTGCGATGTAAATGCATCGCATATTAGCAACACGGTTATTGTAACGACCGTGTTGTAATAGTAGCGCGATGTAATGACAGCATTGTAAATGCTGTTTCCCTTGAGTTCTCATGTGAAAGCAGTCTTTAAAATTATTGCAAAAAATACACACATGTAGTAAAATGTGCAAAGTAGCAGGCAAGCTGCAACATGCCCATGGTAATTTGAACACAAGTTGGTCGCACACTGCTCGTCACACCAGCAAGTTGCCCCAAAGGACTGTGGTGAATGTAGTGGCGACGGCGGGTACGCCTATGCCACGATGTCTAAAAAGAAAACAGTATGTGTTGCATTTAGCCATCCCTGGACACGTGTTTCGAGGTAGTTGCCTCTCGTCAGCAGGGAGCAGGACAATGTAAAGGGGTGCCGAGTGGACTGCCAAAATGTAATTAAAACAGGTCAAATACCTCTCATGGCGCGCAGGTGCAGAACCAGGGCTCGTCAGCCCGTTAGCTCACGGGAGCCGTAATAATTTGAACACAAGTTGGTCGCACACTGCTCGTCACACCAGCAAGTTGCCCCAAAGGACTGTGGTGAATGTAGTGGCGACGGCGGGTACGCCTATGCCACGATGTGTAAAAAGAAAACAGTATGTGTTGCATTTAGCCATCCCTGGACACGTGTTTCGAGGTAGTTGCCTCTCGTCAGCAGGGAGCAGGACAATGTAAAGGGGTGCCGAGTGGACTGCCAAAATGTAATTAAAACAGGTCAAATACCTCTCATGGCGCGCAGGTGCAGAACCAGGGCTCGTCAGCCCGTTAGCTCACGGGAGCCGTAATAATTTGAACACAAGTTGGTCGCACACTGCTCGTCACACCAGCAAGTTGCCCCAAAGGACTGTGGTGAATGTAGTGGCGACGGCGGGTACGCCTATGCCACGATGTGTAAAAAGAAAACAGTATAAGTTGCATTTAGCCATCCCTGGACACGTGTTTTGAGGTAGTTGCCTCTCGTCAGCAGGGAGCAGGACAATGTAAAGGGGTGCCGAGTGGACTGCCAAAATGTAATTAAAACAGGTCAAATACCTCTCATGGCACGCAGGTGCAGAACCAGGGCTCGTCAGCCCGTTAGCTCACGGGAGCCGTAATAATTTGAACACAAGTTGGTCGCACACTGCTCGTCACACCAGCAAGTTGCCCCAAAGGACTGTGGTGAATGTAGTGGCGACGGCGGGTACGCCTATGCCACGATGTGTAAAAAGAAAACAGTATGTGTTGCATTTAGCCATCCCTGGACACGTGTTTCGAGGTAGTTGCCTCTCGTCAGCAGGGAGCAAGACAATGTAAAGGGGTGCCGAGTGGACTGCCAAAATGTAATTAAAACAGGTCAAATACCTCTCATGGCGCGCAGGTGCAGAACCAGGGCTCGTCAGCCCGTTAGCTCACGGGAGCCGTAATAATTTGAACACAAGTTGGTCGCACACTGCTCGTCACACCAGCAAGTTGCCCCAAAGGACTGTGGTGAATGTAGTGGCGACGGCGGGTACGCCTATGCCACGGTAAGTTAATGAAAAACAACAATGTCCCTATGTGCCACGTGACAGTACCAAGTGAGGGTGTCCTATTTACCTTGGCATTACAACTTCACGCTCCTGAAATGAAGACTAACAATAATGTTTGTCATGTTACAATATGAAAAAATAATCCCACACACATAGCACTGCGTTACCATTATGCCTGCTATGAGGCAGGTGTACGGTTTTGACATAAATCTGATAGAGTTCACTGCACCACTCTTACGAGGCTTTGTTTTGTGCAGATGGCCACCCTGTATACAATATACCTGACGCAATATATAATGTGGCGCAGGTCTTTACAAGGTGATGCACCTGTCTAGATGCATCACCTTGTAAATATGGCGCAACGTGGCGCATTGTTTATGCCACCGCAGTGTCACGAAAAGTGATGCAACGGCAGAGCAAAAGTGTCTCTTTGGGCCCATAAATAGGCCTCTCAATGCCTTCATTTGTGATAAGTCAGAATTCATTCTGCAAGTTGTAACTCTGTCCAGGCATAAATGGATTGACCATAAGGTAAATATTCTTATTTAAGTGCAGGCCAATGCAAATATATTATATATTTAAAAAATAAAAATTATTTATAATTCATTTAAAATGAACTTTAAATGACTCAAGTTAGTCTCTTAAACCACATTGCGGAATCATAACATTTAAACAATGACAACAAGTAGTGACAGATACATTAGTTCTGACATTGTCAGTCTGGTGTGAATATTTACTTTTATTTTTTATTGCACGTATATGCTACAAAAACAAAAAGGAGAAAAGAACACATTGTCACATAATCATGGTGGGTAAATGCAATAACTGTTTTAAATTGAAAAAGTGAATTAACCAATGCATATAACCTTAATAGATGTTACAGATGTTTCCTAGCAGACGGATGTACCTTGAACAGGTACAGAGCACATTCTTAGTTTAAATGCATAGTAAAATATGATTTTGATTTGTTCAAAAAGAGTTATTTGCATTGAGGTTTTGTAATCTGAACACATAGGGGCCGATTATAATGGCGGGCGGATCGCCACCACCCGCATGGCGGTGGCGATCCGCCCGCCAAAAACCACCGCCCGCCTCCCATTATCCCCCCGCCACATTACGATGGCGGGGGGACCCCGGCAGATGGAAAGACCGTCCGCCGGTTATCCGCTGGTCGACTCTTCGACCTGGCGGAAAAAGGCCATAACATGGAGGCGGTGTCTGTGAGACACCGCCATCCATATTATGATAAGTGCGGTAATGAACCTTTCCATGGCGGCGTTGCCGCCATGGAAAGGCTCGCGGTCTTTACTGTTGGGGGCCCGTAGCAGGCACCCAGGGTGTTGGGGGGTTGCACATGGCGGGTACCTATGGTACCCTCCTAATTCGCATGCACTACGTGGCAGGCACCATGTGGTGCCTGCCATATAGTGCACGGCAATGCCGTGCACAGTCCATTTACACTGCGAGTGGGTCTGCAGCCAGCAGATCCACCCGCAATGTAAAGGGGCCAGGACATGGCGGGACCGCCGCGACTTGGGCGGTCGGTCCCTGGCTCCCTTAAGGTGGCAGGCGGACATCGTAATGGACCCCATAGTGTAACAAACAAGAATGACTAAAAATTTGAAAAAGCTTAACAACGAGAAGTAAAAAGCATTGAGACAGTAACATTTTAGGGCGAACAGCAAAACACACAAGATGATGGACGTAATGTTGCACATTGGCAAACCATTCACCCCAGTCACAGATCTGGGTTTAATCCATCGTTATTTTGCTCACCACACCACCCCAGTTCATACATGGCCATATGCAAATCAGTCTTGACCCTGTGCCTCATGGGAACAGTCCAGCCTGAACTGCCAAGCCATGTCTTCCCTGGACCGGAATCAAGCATCCTAGGACCGGTTTCGGGGTTTCACCTCACCCCTCTTCAGCCAGGATGGCTTGACTCCAGTGGCGTAGTGAGCACAGAACCCACGTCTGGGCATACCCTTCCCACATAGGGTGAACAGCAAAACACACAAGTTGATGCTTGGTTCCAGTCCAGGGAGGACCTGGCTTGGCAGTTCGGGCTGGACTGTTCCCATGAGACACAGGGTCAAGACTGATTTGCATATGGCTGGGTTCAAACTGGAATGGCATGGTGAGCAAAAAAACGATGGATTTAGGCCCAGATCTATGTACTGGGGTGAATGTATGACATTGTTCTGCATTCTGTCCATCAACTGTTGTTTTTGTATTTGTCACCCCGAGTGGGACGGGTATGCTCAGACGTGAGTCCTGTGCTCTCCATGCCACTGGAATCAAGCTATCCTAGCTGAAGAGGGGTGAAACTCCGAAACCGGTCCTAGGATGCTTGGTTCTAGTCCAGGGAGGACCTGACTTGGCAGTTCGGGCTGGACTGTTCCCATGAGGCACATGGTCAAGACTGATTTGCATATGGCTGGGTTCAAACTGGAATGGCATGGTGAGCAAAAAAACGATGGATTTAGGCCCAGATCTCTGTACTGGGGTGAATATATGACATTGTTCTGCATTCTGTCCATCAACTGTTGTTTTTGCACAGTAACAGTTTAGTCCGAAAGTCCTGGCATTAAAGTGCACTTAGTGCTCACCCAATTCCTGCATTCTGTGGGGCTTATTTATGAAAACTGTTGCATAGCTGCGTGAAAACAGCGATGAAGCAGTTTTCACTGTGCCCTCATTGCGACACAATGGATGTGCCGTATTTACTGTACAACGCTCCATGTCGCAAGTAGTGACAGATGTGTTAAGAATCCTGACGTATATGTCACGCATTGCTGGAGTTCTGTTACAAGCATGACGCTACTCCAGCAATGCATGAGGCAGGTCCACACACATAGCACTGTGTCACCCATACGCCTGCTAAGAGGCAGGCGTAAGGTTTTGACGTAGTGGTGTCTTAGAAGTGGCGCAGTGAGATCTGATAGATTTCCCTGTGCCACTCCTGCGAGGCTTTGTTGCGTGGGAACGCCCACCCTGCATACCTTCTACCTGTTGCAAGTATAATGTGGCGGAGGGCTTTACAAGGTGACACATCTGCCTAGATGCGTCACCTTGTAAATATGGCGCAACATAGCAAATTTTTTAAGCCGCTGCTGCATCACGAAAAGTGACACAGTGGCGGCGCAAAAGTGTTGCAAAGGGCTCATAAATAAATCCCTGTGAGTGGTGAAAGCAAAATATGGATGGCAGTTGAACAGTCCAGTGGATGAAGAGGGCTCCCCAAAGTTCTGTATTGTCTTGATTACGTGTGAGATGGATTTAGGTGCAGAAATACAGTATGCACAGAAATAAGTCATCAAACTGGTATTCCCACATCCCACTATTTTAAGTTAATCCCCATGAAGAGGTAAATAACCATGGGGACCCCTTTTTCCTTGATTTAATGCACAGAATTCCCAGTTCTATGTGGATTAACGGTCCCATTTACCACCTGCTTCGACTGGGTGGTAACTGGCAGTTGGGGATTAGTGCAAGAGGTTTGGGGAGTCAGGGGAAAGAGCAGGCTGGGCTGGCAGCAGGGGAGTGTTCCATGCTTCACCACACCATAGGAGGGAGGTGAGTAGCGGCTGAGTTTGTAGTTGAGCAGTGCTTGCTGCCTAATTCTTTTCCTATTTCACCAGCAGGAAGAATTGGTCCTTGTATTCCTCACCCAGGAAATATGGGTTCAGGAACACCGGGTTAGTTGTAATTGGATGAATAGATACTCAACCGAGGTAGGCTGATTTGCCTGAGTCGTAATTGGGACCAAAGTTGTAGATATGTATCCATTGTTCATGTATTATTTTTCCTTCATAACATGGGGCAACGAGGTATCGAGAGTTAAAATGGTGGTTACTGAGAGGCACTGGGACAAAATTAAATCTTTTAAAAAAATATTCGAATTCTCAATTCAAACCACAATGTGATAATGGTCAACTTGCCACAAATAGAAAAAAATATTTACCACCATTCACAGCCATTTACACTGTATTGGTAGTGTGTGAATTATTTATAAATATTTTTTTTAACATATATATCGTTAGAATTTGCTGTAAGACGTCATCGCAGTTAAATATTTACTTGTTTAGGCTAGTTAACAGGTTTATTGTACATTTAGCCAAGTCAATTAATCCACTGAATTGTTCAGATAACGATTTATGTTGTGGAGTTGTGGTGATTTTGTGATTCAAAGCCAGACAATGAAGAGTAATTGTTTTCAAGTTTTGCTTTTGGTAGTTATTACTTGAAATGCGTAGACAGTTTTCTGTGTTGAATGGAGACTCGATTATTGTGTTGAAAAGGGGAAAGATTATTTGAGTAGTTGTGAGTTACAGTACTAGAAGAGAAGTAAATATATTAGACATAAGTTAATTTCTTTCTCGGTAACTACGAATGTTCTTATAAAGTGGCTATGCGTGCCGATTCTGTTTCCAGGTGGGAAGGGCAGACCTAACTAGGCGCCATAGAAAAGTTAAGATGTTACTTGTAGTGTAGGACATTTTTAAAAATAATTGATCATTGTGCTATACATCTTGGTTCCCTGTGGCTCAAAAAGAGCGACTGTTCGTCTTTTCCAATCAGCTTCTAAATAGCAGAAGAACAGTTTTGCACTAGAGTACATGACAGGATGCCTGTTTAGATTGCAGCATTTGCAGTGCTTAACTTGGGGCGGTGGTTGCTGCTGGTGAAATTCGGCACCTCATTTTTGAGGACCGGGACATATTTTACATTATTAGATTTTGAGAACAAGAGGGAGAGAGAGACAGCAAAGGGAGATAAAATAAGGAACAGAAAGACAGGAAAACCATGATGAAGGGAGAATGTAAATGAAGCTAAGAAAGTTAACAAGACAGCAAGTGAAGAGTGGGTGAAGAAAAAGAATGAGATAGGATGGCCTAGTACTAACTCTCTCGTCTAAAGTAAGTCAATTCGTTACTTCCAGGAAACAACTTTCAACTGCTGTCGAAACTCTCTTACTCTCAAATCTTGATGGTGGTAATGCCCTATTTGATGGCCTCATATACTCCACACTAGCATCTCTTAAGAGCATATTACACACTGCAGGGCTTCTTATTCAGACCTTGAAGAAATATGATCACATCATGCCCATCCTGATGGCATACCATTGGCTCCCCTTGTTGGGCTACACCATCTTCAAAACCAGCTGCATCATTTACAAAGCCATCATGGCCAACACCTATGCTTATCTTGCCGACAAGTTCACCATCTCTGATGGTTCTCGGCACACTCACAGCTAGGACACCATTAGATTGCAGATTAAGAAGCGTAAAAAAAAGAACCAAGGTGGCGGGCCTTTTCAATCTATTCACCCCAGGATCTGTAACTACATCTCCGTATCAATTAGGACCACATCGATGCTGTTAAAATTAACAAAAGAATTGAAGACTCACCTCTTTAAAGACCACTACTTCACAATGCATTAACCATCCACAACCCAGCAACCTTTCATATCACTAGTTCGCTTTTTGCTTATTCTTGACCATGCAAATCTCTGTGCTGTCTTTTGGCTAGGTTAGTGCTATAGAAATACCATATACATACATACATCAGGAAGTCTTGGCGTTCAACAAACTGACATTCAATAGCAGTACCAGTGGGCTCCTAAGAAAAAAGTTGGACCCTTCCTTTTTTCATTAATATTTGTGTACTAAATTAAGTACTGCTTATCGTGGTTTAAAAGATATACAGAACAGTAGAAGTATGGCTGATCATGTGATGGCATGCATGCAAGATGTGTTACCAGTTTCTTGAGGGCTTGTAATATAACATGCATAGCTTTATAGTGATAAGGAGCATAAACTCTTGGCAAAGCCACTCATAATAAAAGGGAATGTTAGTCAAATTCCAAAGGTAAAGAAAAAGAGCTGATGTTTTGCTGAGACTGCTGATGATTTGACAGTGGAAGGGAGAAGGTCATATCAAGGTTTTTTTAAAGCAGACAAAAACTCTAAAAGTACCAGAGAATGGATTAAAATGAAAAAGAAAGAGAAAGAAAAGAAAATCCAGGAAACGGTAGTAAACAATTATTGGCAAAGTCATTAGGCTGGGTTTAACTTGCTAATATATGGAGCATTAGCACATTAGAGCGAAACACAGAGAAGCGAGCTAGGTGTAAGGGTGTCAATCATTGATTGTGGTGGTCGATTCCGAATCCTGGAAACCTTGACGTTGAGAAAAGGATAATCCCTTCTCGAAGCCATCCTTCCAACATGAGCATGTCCCAAGCTAGCAGATGCCCAGGAAAAGGAACCACTTATGGGGCAGGAAAAACCAAAGGAGCAAAATCCTCCATGGTGGAAAATGCAGGAGGGACTGGAGACAATGGAGTGGACCAATCTGTAAAAAAGGGACAAAAGGCAGGAAGACTGGTAAAGAACACAAGGAGCAAACTAGGAGCATGTGCACAGAACAATTGGATTGGGAATTCCTTATGGGAAATAATAAGGGAGGTGGCATCTTGGATTAGATTATTTAATAGTCTAAGATTGCGCCACCTGCCCAGATCACCAAGGAAACCCAGTTTATATGGTGCACCCTGCACTGTCTGTGTGGCCCCCCAGCCCACATTTGCCCACTCGACCAAGGGAAAACACCAAAGGTAGGCCCCAACACAAACCTGCTGCATCCCGCAAGCCATGCTAGATGAGCATTAAAAGATGCATTCCATGCTTCTAGCATGCTGTGCCCGACAAAGGGATAGAGAAGACTGTTGTATCTTGGGAATTGACAATGGCGGAACCCTTTTGGCGCCTGATGAACTCCGTAGAGCTATGACGTAATTAAATGAGTGTATTGCAGTGAAGACTGATTTAGAATGTGGAGTTCACAGTTATATGGGGACGATTAAAGTTGTGTATTACTAAGCTCAGTTTGTGATGTAGTTATTTGTGGGTACCCCAGTTGGGAAGATGCTACAAATGGTGATGACATATGGGATAAGTAACCCAAAGGTTGACAGTGCTGTCTCAGAGAGTTTGCCATGGTCCAAGCAAAGTGCTTGTGTGTACGATGTGTGCCGTCGACGAAGTACAGAATCTATGCTGAATGCATGTGGAGTCAAAGCGCTTTCCAGCTGCTGTGAAGAAAGTGAAAATTAAAGCATTTACAGAGAATCTACACGTTGTTGCTTAAGGGCCTGTTGGTCAGGCCATACATAATGGTACCGTGCTACGATGCAACATGGAGCCATACCTAGTACAGAGTAATTACGTTGCGATTACACGTGCTGCCAAGCAGAGATCACCCAGGTGTCAAAAGTACAAAGCGACAGTCAAGCGCAAGATAACACTGCGATTATAAGTGCTGTAAGGCAGAGATAAATCAGGTATAAGCAAGCACATAGAGATGTCAGAAGCAAATTTAACTGGATGCAAAAAGTAGTTGTCTGCTTACCGGAAGCAATTAAAGAGAGTATTCATACTGCAGCACTGGGCACAGCAGCCCAAGGAGAAGTGATCGGGGTTGAGCTTGCGGAGCCATCCATATCTGAAGAGGCGAGCCACCAAAGCCGCTGAGTGGGACTCAGAAAAACTCCACAGGTTTTTGACAAGTGAAAGTTAGTGAGGGGTCTTGAATAGGGGCAGGTTTTTGTTCCGATGGAGACCCAGGAAAAAAATCCTACTTCCATTTATTATCAAGGATGATCCAGAGGCCAGTATGTTGAAGGCTCTCAGAGAGAATGAACTAGAAGCAGAGGCCGAAGGATTGCCATGTCCTGCGTCAGTATGTTCCATATTGGTCTACAATGCTGCCGCTTTCTTGAAACCACCATCATCATTTGATACTGCCAAAAGCAAAATATTGGCTACCAGTGAACTATGTGGAAAGAGACATTTGAAGATTTTTTTGATGCACTTGAAGAGACTCTTAACAAAAAGAGTATACAACACCTAAAAACTCTTGTTTGTTTTGGTGTAAAGGAAGTCATGTAGGGAATTCCATAAACTAACAAATAAATCACACACTGCCCCTTAAAGAAACCTTGAATCCCAAATTCAATCCAATGCCAAATGTTGACTATGAAAGAAATATCTTTAGTCAAGAATAACAGAAAGTTGGTGAAAGCATCGATGAATTTGTAGAGATACTTGACACACTCATCAAACGCTGTAAGTTCAGTGAATTTAACGATGAAGAGGCCATACGTATTAGGGTCATTAATCAATGGTTGTCCGATTCATTCAGACGGTGAATGGTGAGAGAAAGTTTGAGTCTGAAATGAGTCTTGATGCGGCTAGAGCTGAAGAGTATGGCGATTGACAAGCTGCTGACATGTAGGCCAGAGGTGCCCAGAATGAATCAGTCGTGAGTGTGAAAAGTAAGCCAAAGCAAAAGACTGAAGGACACTAGGTGATTTCTACATGTAAAAAGAAGTTATGTTTTAGATGCGGATTTTCGTTTCCACATGAAGACAAATGTCCTGCCATTGGGCAGACATGGAAGGGCTGTGGGAAGGAGAACTATTTTTTGATGGTGTGCAAAGGAAAGCGAAAAAGAAGTGTGCCATGGAGTAAAGACAAAATGGCCACTGAACGTTCCAGAAACAACATTCAACGCATACCGACAAGGCTCAGGTGAGGCATTAGGTATGAAATATCAACACTGAACGAAGTTCAATGTCATCTAAAACATCGTAAACAGTTCATCCACATCAGTATCAAGTGAAAGTGAAGAAGATGGATGGGCCACGTTATTGTTTACTTCAGAAAAGCGTGGGCATGCCAGACTGGCTGCATGTGAAGAAAAATGTCAGTCAAAGAACATGACATGACATGACAAGGCAACCAAGTCATCAAACATTGTCCGAAAATTACACTGTAAGTAACTGATTGTCTGATACTTTCATCATCAACATTGGTGTGTCAATAAACATTATAGCTGAGGAGAAATATAATGAATTGCATCCATTGCCACCACTTATTCCCTCGAAAACCAAAGTGTACACCTGAGCTGCATCGACACACTTAAAAAGTCAAGGTTTTGTAGTAACGATGAACGTGCAAGCACTAATCCATGTGCTTCGAGAGACAGCTTCAAGTGCCTGTCTACTCAGCTTCAGCACAGCTGCTGATATGCAACTAATTTCCGTGAAGGCTCACCATGAAATAGTAAGTCAATTCCCTTCATTGTTTCATGGTTTGGGAACACTTAAGTCTATGAAAGTAGAGTTCCATAGTAAAGCGGACCTCCGTCCTGTAGCTCAGAGAGCTAGAAGAATTGCTTTTCATTTATAAGATACTGTTGAAAAAGAACTTGAATCGTTACTTAAGCTTGATATCATTGAGTGTTCGACTGGTCCTATGCCATGGGTTTCTTCCATCATGGTAATGCCCAAAAAGGACAGTGAAGGAGCAGTACATACATGGTTTGACATGACCCAGGCAAACTAGGCAATTGAACAAGAAGAACATCCAGGTCCACACATTGCTGACATGATAACACAAATAAATGGTGCAAAGATCTTCCCTCACCTTATTTAAATAAAGGTTATCAGTTTGAACTTAAAGAAGATTTCAGGTACATTACAACTTTTCTACAAATGTTGGTGTGCTTCGGTACTATAGACTAAGTGCCTGATTACATTCTTGGTGGATCGGATACTCCATCACGGACGTGATGGATATCCTGTCCACCGTATTACAAGTTCCATAGGATATAAGGGAATTGTAATACGGCGGAAGGTGCATCCATCACGTTTGTGGTGGAGTAACCCTGTCTGCCGCCAAGATTGTGATCAGGATCTAAGTTTTGGTATGTCATCCACTGCAGTACTGTTTCAAGACGTCATTCGATGTATCATACAGCCTGTCATGAATACGTTCAATTACAGCTATGACATATTGGTTTTCAGAGCTACTCATAAAGAACACGATAAAGCTCTCATACAAGTTTGTTGTTTACTTGCTGAAGTAGGTTTGACTTTGAATTGCAGACAAATGTGACTTCAATAAGACCAAGCTAATATTCTTTGGCCATATCTTTTCTGATGTGGGTAAGACACCAGATCCTGCCAAAGTACAAGCGCTGTCAAATGCTGATCTCCGACAAGATTTTTCCATGGACTGTTCATTTCTTGGCATGGCCTACTACTGTTCGAGATATATATAAGACTTTGCCACTGTGAGTGCTTCACTGAGAGAGTTGAGGAAAGAGAATGTTTTGTTTTACTGGTCACATGAATGTGAGAACAGTTTTAAGAAAATCATACATGCCATAGAGAATGCTACTGAAATGGCTTATTTCAATCCGAAACTACATACAGAGGTTGTTGGTGATGCCAGCCCAGTTGGGTTATTTGCTCTCTTTGCCCAGCACATTGGACACCCACATGTTCGAAGGCATATTGTGGCATATGCAAGTAGGAGTTTGTCCGAAGCAGAATGTGCTTACTCACAGCCTGAGAAAGAAAGTTTAGCCATGGTGTGGTCTTGTGAACACTTCCATGAATTCCTGAATGCAAAGCCTTTTATGCTGATGACAGATCACCAAGCTTTACTAACAATATTAAGCAATCCAAAGGCCAAGATGCTTCTTTGCATTGGATGCTGGGGATTACGGCTACAAGAGTACAATTATAACATTGTGCATCACCCAGGAACCGATCAGAACTCTGCTGACTACTTTTCCAAAGTCCCCATTCAAGGTCAAGGCACTCCATCCAAGTCAGCTGAGGCTTATATCAACTTCATCATAAAATCAAACTCACTAGCTGCCAATTTCGTAGTCCAGATTATCACTGCCGCGAGCCACGATAGTGACATGCTAAAGATGAAAGATATAATTGCACATCAGTCATGGAACCAGCACACTTGACGTCTCAGCAATGAGAGTGAATATCAAAAATATAGAAATGTCACAGATGAACTGTCCATATCTCAAGAAGGAGTTTTGAGCAAGGGTCGAGAACCTTGATTCCTGAGAGTCAGTGGCAGAAAATGATTGAAGTGGGCCACAAAAGACATAGGGGAATCGTTGGCATGAAATGAGCTTTCAAAGACAGAGTATGGTTTGTATATCTCAACAATCGAGTTGAGAAGGAATTAAAGGCCTGTCATCTATGCAACTGCCTATCTACAAAGGTTGCTCAACACTAGGCCTGGGCGGAATGGAATTTGCGGAATTTGGGTAATTTCGCGTTCTGCAGAGAACGTGGAATTGCCAAAAATTCCCCGATCCGTGACTTCGCGGAATTTTTTGCTTGTTCGCGCTTTCAAAATGCGTGTTGACAAGATATTTCCCCCCGAGCACGCAAACAGCGTTCTCGAAAAGGAAAAAAGCATCACAACGGGCAGAACAAGCAATTCCGCGTATTCAAGGAACTTTAGCGAGCTCGCTGAAATGTTTTACCATTTTGCGGATTTTTGCATAGCGCGACTACCCAAATTCCACCCACCCCTACTCAACACACCCTAAACATGTCAGAACACCCATGCCTGGGAGAGAATAGCCATTGAATTTTTCTGTTCACTCGATAATGCACACCACCTGATGGTGATTGTGGACGAATGCTCACGCTTTTCATTAACTGAGAATTTCTCATCCACCACTCAGGAAGAGTCATTGAGAGATTGGATGGCATCTTTGCAAAATGGGGTGTTTCAGCCATACTAATATCAAACAATCACCTGCCTTTAATAGTCGGGAGTTAAAAGACTTTTTAGAGCATCCGAATATCAAGCATCAAAATGGCACTCCTCCGTGACCTCAGGCCAATGGACTGGTTGAAAGGTTTATTAGTACGCTCAAGAAAGCAGTGCAGTGTGCTGCACTTGAAAAGCTCAATTTACATACTATTTTAAACTCTACCTTGTGAGCTTACGGTTCAACACCTTACTCGACCACCAGTGAAAGTTCAGAAACATTGATGTTCTGGAGTGCAATGACAGCAAAGATACCCCAGTGGACCAATCGTAGAGAAAGAGATGAGAATGCTGTTCATACGAAGGACTTGGGTCAGAAACAAAAGATGAAAACTTACACAGACCGAAGACGTTTTGCGAAAAACATCTACTTCCAGAGAGGAGATAGAGTGCTCGTCCGGCAGATGCGGAAAAGAAAATCTGATGCTCCCTTTGATGCAGAACCTTTCCAAGCAGTGTCGACCAAAGGACGCATGGTGATCGCCCAGAGCCCTGGGAAGTCTATTACCAGAGACTTTTCTCCCTTTCGGCCTTTGATTTATAGTTCACCAGATCTCCATGGTGAAGGACAGATTTTTCTGAAACACCAGTGACTGCTGCTGCCTTTCCACTATCCCAGCAGAGATCTTGTATCATGATGGTGGCTGGTCTCAACTTCACATGACATGGTCAGGTCGTACCTTCACAGCGCCAAAGAGATTAATTGAAGAGGTTTAAATGTATATATGTCTGTATCTTTTTGTAAAAGTGACAAGTTTTCATTTAACAGAGGGGGAGATGTGGTGTTTACACAATGACGGGACCCTTTTGGCTCCTGATGAACTCCGCAGAGCTATAACATAATGAATAGAATATATTGCAGTGAAGGCTGCTTTAGAATGTGGAGTTCGCAGTTATGCACAGACAAATAAAGACATGAATTTCTAAGCTCCATGTGTGGCGTAGTTATTGGCGAGTACCCTGGCTGGGAAGAGTCTGCAAGGACTATAGTTGTAAAGTAAGCCTTTGTGCTGCTCCATGATAACACTCAATTGGTGGTGGAATGATACATCCAAACACTACAACATTAGGTGAGAAATGAATGCACCACTGAGCTGAGTCAGTAGGTGATTAAGTCGCTGATCTGTGGCTGAAAGGGCTGCAAATGCAAAAAACAACAAGGTGATGGATGCTTGAATTAATCTCAGCCACTGGCAATCGCTCGGGCCACATCCCAATCCATCGTATTTTTTGCCCACCATATTACCTCAGATGGGACTCAGCCATATGCAAATCAGTCTTGACCCTGCTTCTCATGGGAACAGTCTTGCCCTAACCACATGGCCAGGTCGGAACACAAGCAATCTAGGACTGGTTTCACCCTAGTTTGGTCAAAAACAACAGATATGTTAGCAGCAAGTCATTTTCACAGATGTGCTGTCAAAAGCTAGGTCTAGAAACAAGAGTTAAAACCTGGGCTCAAAACTGTGCAGGAGACAAAATATACGAGAAGAGGCAGAAAAGTATAACGTGCAAACCAAGGGGCTTATTTACAAGGCCCTTGCGCCACTTTTGTGTCATTTTTAACATGGGAAAAGTGACGCAAAAGTGGCGCAAGGGGCTTGTAAATATGCCCCCAAATCTTAAGACCCATATAAATTAACCTCACAAGTACCCACTTATTAGTATTACACCTAAACGAGGCATGAAAAACGAAATTGTATTTAACTGTGTTTCTGCTCTTAAACCCATTTCTTTCCAATATAACCAGCATGCGACGTCCCTGATACACGTCTCTACCGACACACACCGCGTCCAGAAATGTATTAAATCAAACTTCAGAGAAATGAAGAAGAGCATTTACTATTGTGAACTTATGAAATGCAAACAGTCTGCAGGGGTTTTTATGTCTATGACATTATTAGAAGCAAATTTATGGTTTCCTCCCTGTCTTTGTCTGTGTTCCCTGCTGGAAAAAAACAGACTAGAAAAATGTGAAAAATGAAATCTCCTCCGGAGTCATGCTCCCTCCTAATGTGGAATAGATGCGTGCTATTATTAATCGTCAGATATTTGCATTTTTCAGTGACATTAATCTCCAGCAGAAAAAAAAGATAGTTATGGATGGGTCTTTTCAGTGTTAAGCACTTAAAGTTGGCCAAGGGAGCACCGACTGACAGAGGCATTCCTCTCTCTGACATATACACACACCTACCCACTGCTCTGGGGAGACAGGAGGCTGTGGGAGGGAGCGCAGGGGTGAGGAAAGAGACAGCCAGGAGATAAGGGAGAGAACAACACCAACATGGGATGTGGAATTAGAAGAAAAACAAATAAAAAGCATTGGCTGGCGAGACTAGAGAAGAGTTGGGGGGTTACCTCTTGCAGGGGGGGTTGTCTGCATGGCTAGTGTGTTTTTTATGTCAGCCGTTTAATCAAATTGTTAACATTTGTTAAAACTCCTTATGCTTTTTATGATTAAATAAATAAGGTTAAAAAGGGGAAAAATAACTAAGTGTTGTGAATTGACCAAAAGTCTTTAAAGTGAATAAAAACACAAAGGCTGAATTTTTTCAAGACACCTTTTTATGGTACTAGATTCTGCCAACTGCCCAGCCGCACTCACTCTACATTGATCTGTTCATGTAAACTTATGTGTCAAAAAGATAAAGAAAAATGTGAGTGAGACTGGAAACGACAGCATGATTACTAAATACAGCACACACTGTAAAGACAGCAGGTAAATTCATATTATTGCTTGGTCCCATTGCCATTTTAGCAATCGCAATTCTAAAAACCTGTCTATAATTCCCTTATTATAGTCGAGTACTGACATCTCTACTCACCTGTAATAAGAAAAAAAGGAAAATGATGTGTCTGTTCAACTGTAATAATTTATTACAGTTGACTTGTAAAATTATGCTGCCTATTTCAAAGAACAGCAGCCAAACGATGAGATGTCAGTTTAAAATGTTTTAGATCTGATGATCTGTTTTTATAAAAGGAACAGTGATCAGCAGAAATGAGAGCGTTATAACACCATGTTTATTTTTTACACGCAATATTCCATTAACAAAAAAAAAAGAACTCTTGGCATGTCACTACTCACTCTGCGTTACCACATTTTTATATTGTGATTTATAATAAACAGATTAAAATTGTTTATACAACAAATTACTGACTACTTTTTTGATGTGTGTTTTAATGCAATTAAAATGGTATTTATATAGTGCTTAATATCCCTGCTGAAGTGTCGAAGTGCTTTTCGGTGAGTAGCATGCTACACCAGGACCCAAAAAGGATAAGTGGTGGATTAGTATAGGGCAATTTCAGTTGATTTGAATGGTGGGCATGCCAGACTGTTTGTTGGATTGAATAGGATAATGGAGGAAAAGAAGAAGGAAGAGTCTAGAAAGTGTTATTTGGGAAATCATAGTAGGAAGATATGGGATGAGTAAAAGGAGAGGTGGAGTAGGTTAGAGTCTCTAAAAAGGGATTAAGGAGATCATAGTAGTAAAATGAGGTTTGGGATGGGTCAAAGGAGGATACACAAGGGAAGAATTTAGAAAGGGCTGTTTGGGGGATTATAGTAATAAAATGAAGTTTGGGGTAAGCCAAGGAGAGATAAAGGAGGGAAAAGTTTAGAAAGGGCTATTTTGGAGATCATTGTGATCATTTCAAGCTGACTGGAATGGAATGGGTCTCAAGCCCTCCCTGATGGCACCATGCCCACACCAAAGTTGGAAGATTTCCTCAACAAGCCGGTAGCTAGCTGTCTCAGGACACAAATGAGCTACCGACTAACACCACCAAGGGAAACATTTATCCCACTTGTGGACTGTTCCTGAGGCTACATCTCCATGAGTGTTTCAACCCCAGATCCAACATAATTGTTAGATCCCTACAGACATCATTGTCAGATTCCCATTTAAAATCACTACAGGAATGGTCTTTTGATTAACACAAACACCTTCATTAGACTGCATAACATTGTCCTTGTCCAATCACCACAAACTTCCTACTTGGACAGCTGATATTCCAAAGAACACTGGTGCACGGTACAGCATCCTGCCTCTCTAATGCAAGCCTGTGCATGTATTCGTTGAGGAGGTGCAATTAAGTGCTGGAACATAAAATATAGCTTACCATGAAAAGCATGCCTCTTGCTCGATAACAGTAGAAAAGGCCCTCACTTTTAAGACATCCAGGACATTATGATGATACCCTTTGCACATGACTGCATCATCCCAGATTGCGATGACATTATGTCACATCTTGATGTGAGCTCATCTCCTAGCTTGAGGTATAACATCTCACATTAAAAAGGGTTGCCCCTCACATTGAACAGGCATCTGTCCCACATCATGATGACATTCTCATATCACAACGTAAACTCACATCTTAATGACGGCATGCATATCAATGGGATATAAACTCACTATGTGCTAGGCATTGCCTTTACATTGGGATGGTGGGAGCACCTCACAACATGACGCAATCATATGCCAAACACCAATGTGATGGGCATTGTAAGAAATTCATATTTTCTGCATGGTCACCCCATATTTTTCACCATTTGCTGGACCCTATATTTCTGTTGTCTTTATCTGTGTACTGTGTACTTTAATCCCGTTAACCAGTCGTAAAGTGCCTGTGCTCCCCTTTAACGAAGGTTACATTGGCTTACTGCTGATTGGCATATTTAACTGCCCATATGTCCCTAGTATATGGTGTAAACAGTGCACTCAGTGCCTAGAAGTTAAATGCAACGTGATACTGCAGCATCAATTGTATTGTGAAATGTTTTGAATATTTGTAAAGCGCACTATCGCCCATGAGGGTATCATGTTGCTGCCATCCTCTAAAGTGGCAGTGCTTCAGGCCTACCCTGTGTAACCTGACTGATGGAGTGTGATCTGTTAAAATGAACCTTTTTGACAGAGTAAAGTTCACTCTCTAAAAGTTTAGTAAGTGGCCCCTATGCAAGCTCTGTAGCCCACAAGGCAGGGTGAATGGTACTTACAAGTGGGACATTTAGAAAATTAAAGTTACTGTGTCCCTCCAATGACAAGGCTCTAAAAGCTATTTTCACTGTGCAAGGCCTGGCTGTCATATGTAGGAAACTAGAGTTAGAATTAAAATACTGATATTGTATCTCAGGAATTCGACCAGCTAGAAACAAAATTAAACACCTATTTTTATTTGTTATTAGAAGGCAATTCAATGGTGAAGGTGTATTTTTAATAAACATTAATTAAAAATAACCATTAGAAAGTTGCCCTGTACCTGCCTGAATTGCAGAGGGCTAATTATAATAAACCTTTGCCAGCTCCCACTCTATGCTCAGCCTTGAATAGGTGTGAAAGACCTCCCAGGAGCCACCAATAGGCTGAGATACATCCTCTGAACTCCACAGAATATTCACAATGGGAGCTGTGGGCATCCTGTGATGCCACACTGTTAAATCCTGCTTGACAGATCTGTCGAGGTGCATGTAACACTATGGGCACACTTGAAAGGGAGAGAACAGGATGCCAAAACAATTCCTGTGGATACCCTGCCCAGTTGCTGAAGGACCCTGCTTTTCAACAACCAGACTTCTGTCTTTGGGTTTATTGTGGGTAAAGTACCTGCTTCAAACTAAATGTTAGTGTTGGATGTGGGAGGACACTGTTAGTAACAAAGTACACTCCCCGTGCACACCACCAACCCTCAGAACCCAAGTTAAGTGTGGCTGAAGACTTTCACTCTCTTCAAAATGCCCCAACACATGCCATTTTGAGTCTGTTTGCAGTAAGACAAAAAGTAACTGCTCCAAAAGTGGCTAGGGTACCTATGGGAACTTTTACCCATTGGTTACGAAGCGGCCAGGAGCTTGCCCTCCCCACAATAGCTAGTGCCAGCCATACATGTGGCATTGCTAGGCACTTTCTGAACCTGGAGAAGATCAGAAGGGGTTTGGATCTGCTGTCTGTGACCTGAGAGCAGACCTAAAGGACTGGACCTGCTCCCTCTTGTACTAAGGACAAAGAAGTGGACAGTTAGCTAATCGTTGTGGCTACAGGGAGGCAAAAGCTGCAAGAGGCCTCTTCCTGGAGTTACCTAGCTGACCAGTGGCAACTGGACCTGGACTGACAGGACCGCTGCCAATGGCCTCTGCCTGACACCCTTCGAGTTTCTAAGTGCACACCTGAGGTCTTCAGAGGATTTAAAGTGTACTCCTCTGGCTGATTGGGACTTAAAAGACTGCGGGCCTGATCCAGATCTAGGCAGACAGGACACTCTGTCACAAACTCGTCAGACACACTGTCTTCCACAGTACAAGTGCATTATAACCTATGGCACTAGCAATACTGCAGGCAGGACACCCGCCATGACCACGATGGATCATCCGATTCGCTGCGATCCGAATCAGGCCTGAAGCCAGAAGGTAAAATCTTTTTCCGGGACGAACCTGGTTGATCTATCTAACCTGCACTCCATCGCAGTCAGCCTAAAATTTATCCTGGGTCCCGGTGTACTGCGACTATAGACTTTCATTAGGGCATAGCCCTTTTTGGCACTTTTGCTACTTTAAAATACTTTACACATTGCCATAAGTTAAACCTGGCGGCTTTGTGCCATAGCTACCATGTGGTTGAGCTCACATTCATAAGCCATTAGTGATATTAATTTAGTGAATTTAATAGTTGTGATTATGTCTATGAAGTGGGCATTCACCCATACATATAAATTATCCAATTTCCTATAGGCATCATATTATATCAGGACAGCCATCCCGCTAATATTCATTTCTTCATGGCAACACCCTCAAAATGGTACATGGCTTCTTATCACAACATAAAATGGTATTTTTTATATCGTAATTTGGCACTCTATCATATGACATGCACCATCTCACATCATGATATGGCATTCTTCTCAGACCCTGGCAGACAGTCATCTCACTTTCCATCGCAGAAGACATCACAATTGGTAATATGATGGATATCCTTTCACATCATAACAGCTCTCTGTCTTTCCTCATCTCAGGTGCCATCTTTACAAGTATCCTCTCAAATGGAGAGAGGAATCAATTACTACTGTAGGCGTAGTTCCCACCCTTACTAACAGAACCTATGTAAGTGCATGGCTCCTTCTGTCCTGAACTTTTTTGCCCTCCAAATTAGATCCTGCAGAGCTCTTCCTCACAGACTTGCTGGCTCAGCCTGTATTCACAGTATACACAGAACTGTGTTCTGTAACCATGCTCCTGTCATACAACAACACAGGGGCATATGTACAAGCCCCTATCGCTACCACAACGTCACTATTACCGACGTTGTGGTGGCGATAGGGGCTGTGCCTTATTTACAAGGCAGCGTTAAGCCACTTAACGTGGCTTAACGCTGCCTTGTACATAAGGCCCCCTTTCACGCTATGTTAGAGTGAAAGGGGTGGGCAGTGGGTGTCGCGGTGGGCGTTCTACCGCAACACCCATTCATTTTGATGCTGCCCTCTATGTACAAGGGTGGCGTACATAGGAGGCAGCGCCACAATTAAAACCAGGTTAATTCTGGTCTTAAGTCAACGAAACGAGGAGGAATGCATTATTTCTTCTCGTTTTTGCTTTTTACATGTGTGCTGCCTTGTGCAGCACATAAGGAAAAAGCAAATTGCCATAGATTATTTATATGCAGGAAGGTGTTCCCTCCTGATCATAAACAGTCTTTCAAAAAAATGCAATTTTGTCACTTTCATATGTGCTGCATAAAGCAGCACACATGAAAGTGACAGAAGGGCATTTTCAGATTGTTTATGTGCAGGAAGGGACACCTTCCTACACATAAATAATCCTCCCCTGCATGGAAACACCCTTGCAATATTGTGCAAGGGTGTCTGCGTTGGCACTAAGTTGCTAAACTTACCACCATCGCAGGGGAAACGCAAGGCTGCACCACATTCTTGTAAATATGGTGCAACCTTGTGCTTCAGAAGTGGCGGAGAGAGGCGTTAAGCCAGGAAGGCTAACGCCTCTCTCTGCCACTTCATTGTACATATGGCCCACAGTGTACTAGGACACTAAAAAAACATTCTGTTGCACACCCTCTTTTTCCTTTTACCAGACACACGGGCACAATGGTGCATGTGTGCTGACATTGGTGGTGGCATGCCTACTCATGCACATCATCAGTCACATTCACAGTGCATCCTCATTTTGGCGTCAGAAAGATGCGGCCTTGTGCAGACAAATTGTATATGCGTGGTGATGAGGCAAGGGGACCATTCTGACATCCTACCGCATCTCCAGTCAATGTGCCCCCTTGCTTGTTCATGAGATGCAGGTGTGTACACTAAGTGAGAAAGCATCTAGAGTATGCATACCATGAACACATGCATTTTCAGAACAAATTGATCATGTAGCCATCTGTCTAAAAGGTGCATATCCCACAATGCACACATTCAGCAGACTTGACTCCAAATGTGATGTCATATTATGAGCAGGTGGGATATGCCTGCAACACTACAGTGCATGGACTATGCATATCAGGAATGTGTCACCCAAATATGTACGACATGACTTGTCTGTGTGCCATACTCACATAACTACAATGTCTCTGTAAAGAAGTATGACAACCTAAGTATGACACCAAGCAAGAATAGCAACGTAGCACCAAATAATGGCAAGTAGGTAATTGGCACCATAACCCCTTAGGTCAAAATGCACTCCTCCACCCTCAAGTGTACACATGTGCTATACAGAAAACAGCATTCCACAACAGTCCTAGTGTGAGTTGCCCATTACCCCGTGATGTACATGTAAACCTGTCTGTTTGGTAAGTCTACAGTGAACAAATATGCAGTCATGTCTGTTTTCATCAACATGCAAACCAAGGCATTCAATAATCTGAACCAGGATAGTATGTATCATCCATGTGACCATCTGCGTGGCAAATACACAAACACACATTAGCCTGCGATTTGCATCTGATGGGGGAGGGTGTGATAATGCCTGAGCACCACTAATACGCCTATGGAAATCCACATCCATCAAGTCTAGGCTCACTTTCACACCACATGTGGGGCCAACGTTGAGCGGAATGGGTGTTGTCACTGTCTGTTCAGCCTGCATCAATAATAAAAACTCACGCTGCACCATACTCACAATGGGTAAGCCAACAGGAGGGCAGTAAGCAATGCATGCAAAGAAACACATGACTGGCAACATGCACACAGAGAAATCACAAGAGCCAAATATACCTGGATGTACATGTGTACTGCATTGTGCAGCACACATAGAAACCGCTATTAGCTCATCATTGCCATTCTGCCTAAGTCGGTTTCTCCTCACACATAACCATTCTCGCACCAAACCCATGCACATGTGCACTACCCAGCAAAGCTGACTGTCTGTGAGCCACACTGACAAGGCAAGTGACAGTGCATGATGAATTGCATGCCTGCACCATAAACATTTTAACATGGTGCAGGTCACGGTCATTGAAGTGGCTGAGTGTGGAGTTCATCCGTGAAGGAGCAGGTCACACTCTGGCACTTCCATGTGTACAGACAACCCCTGATGTAAAGAAGACATCTGCTGCCAAACAATGCACAAATGTCCCAACTCTGATCAAGACCCATATTTACTCCAGCTTGCAACATCTCATCATTGTAAATGCACATGAGTGAAAGGCTCACTGGCTGAAAGGGATAAGGGGCAGTAAAACCAAAGCTGCAGGGGTGACCCTCCCACAATGCAGTGCACAGACACATAAATCTGAGTGAATCAACATCGACTACAATGTGGTACAAACTGCATCACTTCCACTACTGAGCCTAGGACACAACTGGTGCCGCTTGTGTATAGAAATAGGCCATTCACATTTGGCATAGCTGTAAACTGTGAGATGATAATGTACAACTACATCACATCTGTGATGTTGTACAAATAATCACTATCCGGCATCTAATAAGCATCTTCCCCTAAACAGTCAGAATGGACATTTTCATGCAGTCTGCTTGTAAACTCATCCAATGCATGACCATACTTGAAACACACATTTAACGACATCTCCCCTTTACATTGCAGAGGGCGAAACATCACCTCCTGTACAGCAGCCTGTCCTACTCTTCACTGATGAAGATAAGGAATTTGCCACCATCAACCATGACACCCTCCAACAGCTGCTAGACTCATTTAGCACACTACCTACGGAAGCAGGGCCATCCAGCTGCTTCGTGGAAAGTCCACCCCTGCACAAACCACCAACCAGCAAGCACCTACCACCACAGCTGTCTCCCAGGACCTTGAGGACCCACTTCTGGCATTTCAACGCCGTGCAGTAGAAGTCCAGCAGGAGATGGTTGATCTGGTGTGGGTGGGGTTTGCCAGCCTGGCAGCCAAAGTTGATGCTGTACGTGGGTGTCTGAGTCCCATTCGGGACCACCTACAGAACATCACAGACACCCACAGTCCGCTCCATGCTCTTCGACATTCCATGGCTGACTTTGCATCGAGTCATGACTCAGAGACAAGAACAACTGTCCAGTCAGAGTGGCTCTATCGTTGTCAGCCAGGAGTTGGCCCACATGCGAATGATAATGGAGAACATGGAGCGGATGCAAGCGGAACAAATGGCTGCCACGGCTGCACACCAACGAGACATAGCTGGAATCTTCCATGCCCTGCAGCTGATCATCACTGCATTGCTGCATCAAGGTTTGGCATAGATAAATGCTGCTACATCCACATCTCTGCCCCCTGATGTGTCAGTGCATTACAGTGCTGCAGCCAATCTACCACCACGCACATGTGAGGCACATGACACATCCGAGGACGAAGATGTGGATGGATCTGCATTATTGCAAAGAAGAAAGCAGTAGCATCCATCTGTGCCAAATGGACTGTTTTGCCTTGAATCAGTGCTTAGCATCATGCCCCGGAACATCAGCTTCCACTGTCTCCAGATTCACTTTTTGATACTCACCTTGAACCTCAGCATGTACTGCCATGATTTGTGTTGTTCCCAATGACACTGCAATCAGCCTGCTGACTGAATTCAACATCTTCCTCTGGACATGTCACCCCAGAAGTACTCTGTCAGTCCCCCACTGGGAATCTCTGGAATGTGGGGCTTGTTTGAGCCAAGTCCTGGCCCAGAGACAATGCACATTAAAATAAGAATATTTAAGTTACACAGGTTTGTGTTGTCTATGACCATTAAAGTATAGTAGTCTTTAACAATGTTGGGCCAGTGAATCCATCAAAACATACACCAAGGGATATATGAGCAATGTCCATGTTTAACTGTGTTCTAGAAAGGCAGTGAGATGACCAGATATGTGTGAAATAGCCGTGCCCTCATTGTTCAAATACAACATTCTAACAAGATCCCAACTTAGCCCTACGTACATGATGGAAATAGGCATGTGTGCAAATATGTCCAAGTCAGTCGTATGCCACAAGTAGTGTCTTCCATTACCATTGCTACAAGGTCTCACTTTGCAGATCTACTCACACTCTATGGGGTGGACGAAGCTTGTTGTGATGGGGCACATTGCATGTCACATTCCAAGATGGAGCACACCATATTCACATAGATGAAGAATCGTTAGGGCATATGTCTACCAGCCGCTATCGGAACCACAATGTCTGCTTCAGTGAAGTGGTGTTGGCAATAGGGACTTATCCAAAGTACAAGTCCTATGTCAGCTCTTCCTGTGGACTAACAATGCCTTATCAATAAGGAAACCTCTCATGCTGTGACCACTGTGAGCGGATTGGGCAATGTGTCCAGGGATGTGTAGTGCACTGCAATTTGCATATAGTAGGATGCTGTACCACCATTTCAAGGGTGGCATCACTAGGAGCCAAGGCCAAAAGTAGCAGCTGGGAGAAGTGGCTATGACACTGGCACTACAGGGAGCAATGCTACATTTCCCCATTCTATGTGCAGAAGAACTGTGGACCCGATTCACAAAAGTGACCAGAGACAAAATCCTAACTTTGCGGCTTTCGGTATTCACAGAAGGCAATTAGGAGTAGGAAAGTTAGGATTCCTAACTTTACTACTCCAAAATGCCCTTTGTGGCCAACACCACTTCGGCGGCGGCTGAAACATAGATCCGGCAGGGGGCGCGCGGCCTTCGGCTGTGAGAGTGCACCCGGCAGCGGCATTAACACACGCGGGGGACAGTGGGGCACGGGCGGGGCTCGTGGTCGGAGGTGCTGGCTCTGCCCCCCCCCTCCTTGGAGGCATTGATGTGAAGCGGCTGGGGGAGAAACGCCCGCGGCGCTGGATCCTGCGAGTCCAGCAGGGAGGCGAGCCCTGAGAGGCTCTGAATACATGACGATCGTGTGGCCTGCTGCAATGGTGCCCCGCGGTGAGTGAGGGGTTGACTCGGACCCCGGCCCTGGGTGAGATCTGCAGCTGAGGGAGGCAGGGTGTGGAAAAAGAGTGAGGACGCCCACCTACTGCAGAATAGGGCCTAGTGGGCATAGCAGAAACCCGGCCTCTGCCTCCCCGGACCCCATCAATACGGGCTCTTCTCTGGGGGCCTCAACCTGGGCACAATGGACCATGCTGTGAGAAATCAAGGACATTAAGGGCGACCCTGGGGGTCAAATAGGGCCGCAATCACCATGACTATATAACCAGATATTGGCCTCGGGGTGAACCGGCTGAATTGGCGCGCGGAGCATATCACAGTCCAGGCGGGAAAACCCTGGCTCCACCAAACATACTCACTACGGACAGAGTCTTGGCTGTCGGGCGCCCGGGGTGGCCAACGAGGGTCACCAGATCGGGTGGAGTGCCCCCCCCCCCCCGTGGACGGCTTTTTTCAAGTACATCGACCACTCTGGACACCGGACCCCATCCCCATATAGATACTTGCGTGGCGGGAAAACCAACAGGCCGCGTGTGGAGGTAAGCTCCAACGGCTGGCGGCGGCGATTACCAGCTGGCGCAGAGTAATCCAGGCATAAATGGGGGGCAGGGGCCCGTGCACGGCCACCCAGGGCAAGCTGGACAAGTATGCCTACGCGAAAGAATCAACGGACCGCAGAGAGGTGCCGGATTGAGCCCCGGAGGCAAAAAAGACGGCAAAAGTGACGTTGGAAGACATAATGGCCGCTCTGGCCGATGTAAAGTCGACGGTGGGCACCATTTCAACAGATGTCTCATTCCTACGAGCCGACTTCCAGAAAATGTCAGCTAGAGTCACGGAGGTGGAACAGGTAACGAAAACCCTGGCAGGAGACACGGCCACATTACTTAGAAAAGTTAGCCACCTTGAGACTGAGAACAAACTAATGGCGGCGAAGCTGGATGACCAGGAGGGGCATTTCTGTCGCAATAATGTCTGCCTCACAGGTGTACCCGAAAGCGAAGGGGGCCCGGCCATGGACCTTTATGTCGAGGAACTGATAAAGACAAGACTCCAGCCAAGGGGGCTTTCGGCCTTTTTCTCAGTGGAAAGGGCACACAGGGTGCCGAGCGGTAGGCCTAAACCTGGAGCACCTCCTAGACCAATCCTGGCCCGGATTTTTTATTTCCGCGACCGGGATGCAATACTACAAACAGCAAGAGTGGCCCCACCATTTCGCATCCAGAACTCAGTGGTTTCCTTCTTTCCGGACTATACAGCGGCAGTGGCCAAATGCCGTAGGAGCTTCCTAGCGGTAAAAAAAGAGCTTCGGCGCAGAGAAGTTCCTTACTCCATGCTATATCCGGCAAAACTGCGTGTGGTGGCGGAGGGAAAGACCTGGTTTTTTTATACTCGGGCCGAGGCCCATGAGTGGCTCGAGGGATGGCGACGGAGGAACGGATCCGAACGATCTGGGAGACTCCAGCAACAGCGGATGACGTAGGGGCATCCCGAGGAACACAGTCAGGAACAAAGACGACGACAGCGCGCCTGGGACGGAGGCTAAAGACTGATCACAAGGGACAGGGAACTGATTGATAACACCGGGCTTCCAGGAGGCCCCCAGGGGCTAACACTAAGGAACAACACGAAGCTCTGCTGGGCAGCCCCCCATTGCCAGGACAGCCTTTGACAGGAAAAGGGTGGGCCGAGGCCGGCGGCCAGGGGCCTAGCTGAGAGGCGGCGGCGAACCTCATATGAACAGTGTACTTCAAAGAGTGGGGAGGTTGCGATGTTCCCCGGACTTCTCACCCCCGAACCGCAAGTACTGTTATAGGGATTGGGTACTAAGCGCTCTGCAATGTTGGGGTGGCGGGTAGTTTTAAATCCGTCGAGCAGGGAGGCAGGGAGGGGGGTGGAGGGAAGGGACTTGTTGTTCTGGTTGCGAGTTTTTTTGTTAGTATGCACCACGCAGGCACAAGTATGCAACACTTTCCCATACACGGGGTGGCAGCGGCACAGTTCAAGGGAGCTTGATACCCTCCATACACACGATATCGGCAATGGCAGCGCCAAATTCACGGACCTCTGAGCGAGAGCAGGCCCCCAACACGCAGATGGCCACCTTGTCGCTAGTGACGTGGAACGTGCATGGACTGGGGGACAAAATTAAAAGAGGTTTAGTCCTACACTATCTTAAGCGATGCTCCCCGGCGGTGGTCCTGCTGCAGGAGACGCACCTCACTGGTACCTCTTGTCAGGCATTGGATTGGTGGGGATTCAGGATGGCAGTCTACTCGGAATTCACAACTGGCTCCAGAGGAGTGGGTATTCTAGTGCGAAAACAGTCACCACTCATAATCCATAGAACGGCAACGGACAGGGGTGGTCGCTTTGCGGCTATTGTCGGTCAGTGGGAAGGACACCCTATCAATATAGTGTCAGTTTACATTCCCCCGGCATTACATGCAGTCACACCCCCAGTGCTCAGCGAGTTCCTCCTTGACCTCCCGACGGGAGAGCTACTAATAGGGGGAGACTTCAATGCCATGATAGATGGGACACTAGACAGACACCCTGCGAGGGAGCAAACTAAGGGGGTATCGCAACTGGGGAGCTTTCTGGATGCATTGGGGCTGGCGCGTCAATTCACTTTTCACTCTGGAGTGCATAACAGTTTATCCAGAATAGACTACTTTCTTGCATCCCCAGATAGTTGAAGAATGTGGACAAGATTGAAATTAGACCTCGGGCATATCGGACCACTCCCCAATTCTTTTAACTTATACCTATTATCAAAAGGGACGGCAGTGAATTTTCCCCATACTCCCAGGATACCTGGAGGTCCCCAAGATCCTGAAAACTATGGTTACTGCAACGCGACATTACTTCCAAGAAAATGTTACGTCAGTCCAATCCCCGACCCACCTGTGGGAGGCATATAAAACCGTGCTGAGGGGGCAGGCCATTGCCGCTATCACGGGACATAGGCGTGAACGGGAGCAAGAGCTCACTACTATTGAATTAGAATTGCAGAAAGCGGACACCCAGCACTTGCACAACCCGACTCCGGCCACAGCGCGGCACTTGCATCTACAACAAACACGACATAGGGAATATCTCACAGAGAGGACTCGTCTCCGACTCACGGCCACGAGACACAAGGTGTATGAGGCTGGCGATAAAGCCGGAAAGCTCCTGGCATGGCTTGATAAAAGGGAGCGGGATCGAAAGTGGATAGCGCAGCTTAGCACAAGGGACTGATCCACGCGCTATAGTGCAAATGTTAGCGCTGCACTTTCAACAGGTTTACACATCGCTCTCCGAGATGTCCGTGGAAGAGGCGCTGACTTAAATAAAAGATATAGCAATGCCCAAGCTGACACCGGAGGCGGCCCTTACACTGGAAGCGGACCTTACCACTGATGAGCTGCAGGTGGCAATTGGTACCCTACAATCTGGGAAAGGGTTGGGGCCAAATGGTATACCCGTAGAGCTTTATAAAAGGCTGGCGGGGAGGGTGGCCCCGCATCTGCTCAATATGTACTGCGATTGCTTACAAATAGGTGAGCTCCCGCCAGATCAACATTTGGCCACAGTGGTGGTGATCCCAAAGCCCGGGAAGCCCCCGGAAGACTGCACCTCCTACCGCCCCATTTCCTTAATCAATGCGGAGGCCAAAATTCTCGCAAAGCTTCTCGCGATCAGACACCGCACCTCACAACACTAATTCACCCGGACCAGTCCGGCTTTATGCCCAATAGAAATATGGCACTGAACCTGAGGCGTCTGCACAGCGTGATAGCCCGCATACCATATCTTCAAGAGCCAGCCGTTCTTTTATCACTGGACACCTGTATGGCGTTTGATATGGTGGAATGGCCTTTCTTGTTCGCTGTGCGGACACACTTGGGCTTTTGCCCAAAGTTCTGCGCTTGAGTGCGTCTCGTATATACAAAACCACTGGCGCACGTGACGGCGAATGGTCACATATCTCATGACTTCCCGCTGTCCCGGGGCACGCGTCAGGGCTGCCCCTTGTCACCGTTGTTATTTGCCCTGGTCCTGGAGCCGTTAGCGGCATGGGTCAGATGGGAGCCAATGATCCGGAGTCTTAGGTGGACGGACAGCTGGGAAGACCGCATCTCATTGTACGCAGACGATGTCCTATTGTATTTAACTTCCCCCAGACGATCCATTCTAGTGCTACTGAATATATGTGACCAGTTCGGTCGAGCGTCTGGACATACGATAAACTGGTCCAAATCGGTACTCTTTGTGCTTCGAGGCCCACCACCGCAACTCCCAAGGGACTGTCCTCTACAGATCTCTGGTGATGCCTTTAAGTATCTGGGTATTTATGTCACGGTTGATCCGGGTGACTTTCTAAAAAGAAATCTATTGCCCCCCCTGGAGCGCTTAAAGAGGGATGCAACTCATTGGGGGACATTGCCTTTGACACTGCTAGGGAAGGTGGCGCTATTTAAAATGATGGCGCTGCCTCGGTTCTTGTACGCCTTGGAAAATACACCATACCCCGTGCCAGCTGATTATTTCAAAAAGATAGCGACCCAGGTCTCCGGACTGTTATGGGGGAACAAACCGGCACGCATAGCGCAGCGCAAATTGACTAAAGGGTGGTATGACGGCGGCATTGCACTCCCCGACATAAAACTATATTATTGGGCGGACCAATTGAAAGTAATCAATCGATGGATACACGCCCCGCAGGCAGATCCCGCTTTCATGGCAGATAGGCATGGGCTAGGGAATGAGGCCATGATGTCTGCACTATATAACAGAAGGCGTTCACCAGCGGTGATCGGACCCACCAAACAGACGGTCGACCTATGGTATGAAGCTCACGCTAAACTGGGCTGGAAGGGCACGATAACCGAACTTACCCCTTTGTGGGATACACAACATTTGGGCGGCCTAAAACAGTGCAAAGGCTTTGACAAATGGGACGCAATTGGTATATCCACGGTGGGGGACTTATGGCACAAGGGGGAGGTGATATCCTTTGAGCGCCTTCGAAAGCAGTATGACTTAGCACCATCAGAGTTCTTCCGATACCTGCAAATAAAACATGCATTGCAGGCAGTCTTGCCGTCCGGCACAGAGGTTCCGGAGGCCACCCCCCTGGAGGATAGGCTGGTGACAGACTACATGCCAAGGCGGGCGACCTCCTTTACCTACCGAAAATTTATAAACAATTTACCCGACCCACATGTGGTGCTCAGGGAGAGGTGGTCCCGGGATTTGGGCGACTTCGATGATTTTGAATGGCGGGAGGTGAGAATACCCTCTAAACTTAAATTAGTACAGCTTAAAATCTTACACAAGACACACTCTTCACACAATAGGGTCGGCGCCGCACCCATACTGCTTGAGACGCTGTGGGGAGGAAGGCACATTCTTTCATATGGTGTGGAAGTGTGCTAAGATCAGGGAATACTGGGTAACAGTAATGAGGACCATATCACAGGTGGTAGAGGTGTCATTGACACCGGAACCCAGGAGATGCTTGCTAAACATGTGGGAGCCAAACGATCTCATGCGCCCAACGCAGGAATGGGCCACACTGGGGATAATGATAGCGAATCGCAACATCGCACAGAAGTGGGGTGCGATAGAATCACCAACGCTCGCTGCATGGTGTGGAGATCTAGACACTGCTATGATGGCCGAGAGGGCAGTTTTCATCCATCGAGGATGTCCGAAGAAGTGGAGCAGAGTATGGGGGGCGTGGAATAAATTCAGGGGATATATCTGCAAGCCTCCTGGGATGCGGGCAGAGGGGGAATCTGAAGACGGAACTGATGGGGAGGCGGGATGTTAATGGATGGGAAGTTGTCCACAGCTATGATAACTGTAAAGTCACTGTGCCGTTCACTGAAAAAACACAGATGTCTGGATATAATGTTTCTATGTACGGTTTGCTGAACTTGTGCCAAATTATATATAATAAAAAGTTTATTAAAAAATAAAAAATAAAAAAAATCTGCATCACACAAGACCAAACACCTCCAACACTCTCCACAATCACCAGCAATGTGCCCAAAAGAGAAAGTAAAAGTGCACAGCACTTCTCCATGAAGCAGGAAGCATGCAGACATCACTTCCTGTGTGTTTGCGGCCCGTTTTTTGACTTTGCTGTGAGATTCTGCATGCTAATGGGCTTAGTGGTTATATTTCGTGTTGTTTTACGTGCAAGTTGTTACACAAATAAACGGTATTAGATGTAATATCATCTCAGACCCCAAATGAAACCCTAAAAAGCATTTTTTCCAAAGATGACATCCTGGAAAGCATATCTGACCCCAAATGACACCCTGAAAAGCATATCTGACCCCAAATGACACCCTGCAACACTCAACAGGCTATGATTATCTTGCACACTATTTCTGGGCTGTACAACAGTCTGCCACCTGTGATGTCAAGGCACCGGAAATGTGACTTTAGCACTCCAATAGTGCTCTCCACAATGGCCCTGGTGCGTCCAAGGGCCAAATTAGGCTGCCTCTGGGCCTGGGTGTTTGTGGCTCGGAGGGTTGTCATCAGCCATGGGGAGAGTGCATATCCTTGATCACCTGGAACATGTAAAGGAAAGATGTGTCCATAAGTTGTTGTGCATGCTGTGTTTGCAGTGTTTATATTTTGCGGTGTGTGATTTGTGCTACTTTTGAATTCAGGTTAGCCATGTGTAGCTTCAGAGAATTGACCAGCATCAATGCAATTTACATTGCCTCACTGCTGCTTGCCCCCCCCCTAGCCTATTTTATTGTGGGCACTGCGCGGTTGCATCACTGGCATTACAAAGGCACGCAAAAGGCAATCCCATCTGCGCCTGTCTGCAAGCGCAAACAGCAGCAGGGACCCTGGATCTCTTACCATCTAGAGCTATGACTCACTTGCCCTACTCAAAGTCAATGCCAGGAGAACGTACAACTGCCAATCGGCCACACCAGACACAACTCACGTCCAGTTCTCCTGCTGCCGCTGCTGCCAGATCTTCACCACTGCCCGAACCCCTGCACTTCCAGATCCAGACCAGCCACAAAGCAACACTCCGTGACACCCTCGCCTGCAGAGCCCCCGGAGGCCGGGCCCGCTTTGCCCACACCATCAACATCATCACACACCATGCCATCTACTTAATGGACTAAGTACTCATTTACGACCTGAGCTTCCACCTCACAAACCACAACAACTCCAACTCCAGTACCCTCTGGCCAAGGCCAACTCTTCACCACACTGACCCACATGGAAGGACACACCCTCGACCGGATCTTTGCATGTGGAAACAGCGTCCAGTTCTTACACACCACTCAAGCCCCATGGAATGACCACCACTGCGTACACATCCTCATCAAGAAACCCAAGCCACCCAATCCCACAGCTTGTGCCACACAAAGGAACTGGAGCTAAGTCACCGAGGAGCAGCTCCACTCCACCATCAACGGCAACACCCACACCGCTGCAGCCAACACCGACAGCGCTGCCAGCTGCCATGGATTTCCAACTGCGCATACAAACTTGCCCCGCTACGCAACTCCAACATACAGCATGTAAGAAAAGCCTCCTTGTTCACCACCAACCTCCAAGATGCCAAATGCATCTGCAGATGCCTGGAGAAGAACTGGAGCAACATCAAGACACCCAAATGACTTCACCACCTATGAGGACACCCAGCTCATACTCTCCCTCACCAAGGCACCCACAACCACCAGACTGGGTTTCCAGGAAGGGTGGCAGGAAGTTGTGACATGGATGATCAACAGCTGCCTGGTACTCAACGTGGAGGAGACATAAGTCCTCATCCTCATAACCACCCCATCAGCATGTGACAACACCTGGTGGGCCACCGCCTTCGGCAGCCCCCCAACAACGACCCAGGTACCTAGGCATCATACTCGACTCCTCCCTCTCCATGAACCAACAGATCTGCGCTGTGGCCTCCAGCTGCTTCAACAACCTCTGCATCCTCCATGAGACCTTCAAATGGATCCCCCGAGTCAAGTTAGACAGTCACCCACGCAGTCATTATCATCAGAATAGACTACGGAAACACCCTATATGCCCGCATAGACAAGTCAGTATTCTGCAAGCTCCAGACTATACAGGACACCGCCGACAGACTCAGCCTTGTGTTCATACTTTCCTCCTAGGTCCAGATCCTCCATCACACCTACTTGGTTCCCACCTTTCTCAGCATTTGCAAATGTGTGGCGGAGGGGCTGTGCCTTTGGGGATGGTTTGTCGACAAGGCTATCCCCAGGAACTGCAGTCACTTGGGTTGTTGTGTATGGTAGGTGGACATGTTACTAGGCATGTTGTATGAAATTTGCGACATGTGCCTTCTCACATTTGTGAATTCCATGATTGTGGACTTGAGATGTGTGGTGTGTTCAGTTGGGACTTACCAACATGCAGTGCATTTCCATATGTGCCATCCTGAAACCGCTGGCTGATGATGGACTGGCGGAAGATGTAGGAAATAATCATGCACACTCCCTGGGAACTTGGCTACGACACTGGTGAACAAGCCCCTGTGGTCCACAGTTGCCTGCACATTGATGGAATGTGTGTGCTTCCTGTTGCGGTATATGTGTGCATTGTCCGCAACGGGCACAAGTAGGACATGTGTGCAGTCAATTGCCCCCAACACTTGGGGAAAGCCAGCAATGACATAAAAGCCTTGCTTGGTCTCAAGCTGTTCCTGTGCAGTGTTGGGGAAGCGTAGGTGCTGGGGTGTCAGGCTGATGATGCCATCCAAGAGAGTTGGGAGGAACCTTGATAGGGCTGACTGTGAGACTCCCCCAACTCTGGCAGTTGTTGGTTGGAAGGTACCAGAGGTCAACATGTGCAGCACTGCCAGCAGCTTTGTCTGCAGAGGGATGTTGGTTCTCTGCTCTGTTGGTGCCTTCAGCCTGAGGCCTATTTGGGTCAGGATGCAGAGGATGGATGACCTTTTGAGCCTGTAGTGGGTGACCACATTCTCTGGCGTTAGGTCTGTGAAGGTGAGGCGTGGGCGATGGACCCGCTGTCTTCTTTGGCGCTCCCTCCGTGGTGGTCCTGGGGGGCGGTGGCAGTGGCAGTGGTTGTTGTGGCCTTCTTAGTGCTCCAAGCTGCATGAGTAGTACCTCCATGGCATCAGTGGGTCTTCATATGAGACTCTGGACTAGTCTACCTTATGTACTCTTCTTTATCACCATTTTTAAGAACACCGTTTTTCTGGTCTTAAGACCCAGCTGCTAACGGCCTTTAGCAGCTGTTTTCTGAACATATCGCGGGCCCGGGCGATCATTGTAAATATGTCGAAGTGGGGTTAGCGTGCGTTTTTGCATGGGAAGGCCTACCTTGCATTTCATTAGCGATGGTTATCGCTAACATTAGTGGCGATGGTGAATACGGACGTTTTTGCCTGATATCTGTCGCAAACGGCTGTTAGCGACAGCTTGTGAATATGGCGATTAAAATATCGCCTCACTAGCGGCGGAAAAGTGACACTAACACGGCGTTAACTCCTTGTACATATGTTCTGCAACAATAGCAATTAATAACTCATTTTCAATAGAACAGAAACTGCATGCAACTAATCAGTGTGACAGCTCTTATAATGTTCTATAATACGTGATAAACTGTGGCACTTAGAAGTAACACTAGAAGCTAACTCTCGGCTACAAGAAGGAGTGTGAACTCGTCCACAAATTTCTACAGGGACAACAAGCACCATGCACGTTTAAATTACATTACACCCATCACCTGATGGTAACGTCCTTTCGCTTTGTCACATGGCATCTTCCAGCCCCACGGCCATCCGTCTCACATCCCGACAAGCATTCACCTCACATTCCTTCCGACAAGACAGCACACTGTGACAATCACCTCCTGTCATTGCAAAGGTCTCTCACACAATGTAAGATTGTATTATTATGGCTATCCTGAGCACCCCTTCACATCGTGACAAGCATCCAGTCATAGCATCAACCTCTAATCAGAGAGGATACCCACCCACCACAATAACAGCCCCAATAACATGTAGAGTCCCAAGGTTCATGCATGAGAAACTGTACCCGGGGTCTGTATGCCCAGGTAAAGGTCTCTTCACACCCTCTAAGAATTCTTGTTCTTGATCGGCTCGCTACTGAATGCACTTTTGCAACTTCCCTCAAAACCTTTGGACTCAGAGACAGAGTTGGGTGTTATGTGGTCCAGCGGAGGACTTCCCATGCTGGTGTCTCATTTCCTGGTGATAGCTCACTGGGTGTGGGGTCTGGTTTTAGTTGTCAATAGGGCCTTGAAGAAAGGGGGGGGGGAAAGAAAAGCGAGAAGAGCAATAGTTCAGTGGAGTAGAGGAATTGAGGGTACTCTGGGGTATTAAAAACAAAACTGAGCAAGGTGAACTCGAAGGAGGGCGGGCTAGGGCATGAAGGGGAATAAAAAAAGAGGCCCCTTTTAAGAAGCGCTCTACTTGTGCATCCTGCACGATACACAAGTATCCCTTGAAGTATAACCAGCCCCCTTACCCGAATGCTGGCTGGGGGGGTTCTGCCTCCATGATATGTGGTAGGGGCTCTCCCCAGCATGACCTAGCATCTCCGTATGAAAATGGCCTCACGCTCCATCTTATCCTCGAATCCAGGATGCGCACTTCTCAGAGCAGAACGCGCCCTCCCACTATGGCCTCTCACTCGCTCTCCATGAGCAGACAGGTGGAATCCTCAGATACTGATCTAGATTCACATCCCGGAGTATGGGAAAGGAAAAATAACAATAGGGAGGGATTTTTGCCTTTTTTGCATCAGGAACGATATTTACGCGTTATTACTATAGCAGACTCGCTTTGTAATTCCTGATGTAGCATCTGCTATCTATAGGTTACCGAGTATGTGCGCAGTAGATATGATGGATAGCTTTACAATTATATGATTAGAGGAAGGGGCGCTACACCTGAACCACCTGTGTCACATTTATGTCCATGTTCGGCATTTTCTCTACATCACACACGATGTCACGTCCGCTTTGGAGGTTAGGAAATTAATTGAATAGACATATCACTTTTTATTTAACATGAGTGATTAGTTTAACTCTATTTATAATGTTAGGGGAACACATATGTCCTATACACTATTATGTTGTCTGTGTATATATATTCTTTTCCCCACTGTGTTTTAATTTATGCACTGTCATGTATCATGGTCGCTGAGAAGCTTCTATGTCTATGAAAAGTTTTGGTTGCCATGGTAACCAAGGGATAGTGGTGGTTGTTTTCTTTAAGTCTGACATTCACAGAACTGTTTATGCAGTGAGTAAGACGGTCCTGCCGCCGAAACGTCAGGATGGCAATATATATATATATATATATATATATATATTCACTGAAAAAACCATAGGTTTCACACATGTTATAGTTAGGAATTAGCATTTAAAAAACCTCGCAAATTCACTTAAAAATCCATAGGTTTCACACATGTTATAGTTAGCTGGGCATTTCACTCGTGAAAAACCAATGAAATTCCCCCGTTATAGTTAGGTCAGATAACTATAACTCGCACGCCCGCAATCCAGTGCTCATGACGTCATATATTACATCACTCATGACATGGTCAGTGGCATTACTCATGACATCATCCTTGTGATAGAGTGGCGGTCGCGCGAGTTATAGTTATCTGACCTAACTATAACGGGGGAATTTCATTGGTTTTTCACGAGTGAAATGCCCAGCTTACTATAACATGTGTGAAACCTATGGGTTTTTAAGTGAATATGCAAGGTTTTTTAAATGCTAATTCCTAACTATAACATGTGTGAAACCTATGGTTTTTTCAGTGAATTTGCAAGGTTTTTTAAATGCTAAGTTATGTATTTTTTTATTTTTTTTAAGTTTTTTCACCATGCACGTACCGTACGTGCTCGGTGCGCTTCGTGCACCGTGCGCGCTCTGTGGGCGCTCGGTGCGCTTCACGCACCAAACGCCCACGATGCGTTGTTCGTGCCATGCGAGTACGGTGCGTGCACCACGCGATTTTTCTCAAAATATTTTTTTTTTTTACCCTTGGGGGTCCTTCAGTGACCCCATGACCAAGGCTAGGGGGTCAGGACCTGTCCCTCCTGCCCCCTTCTCACGTTTTCCCCCTTTGTTTTTCATTGCCTCAGACTGCGAGAGACAAAATGGCGGCCGACACGTCCTGATTTCGACCGATTCGAATGTTTACTGACATCTAACAACCAATCAGAATTGCGCTCGCGCACGTCACCGTGCGCGTACGGTATGCTTACCGTACGCGCACGGTGCGCGCCTATAGATATATATATATTTATATAACAGCAAAATACCTCTGACACCATGGATCACAATATCACTTTGATCTCAGCAGATCTGTTTATTGACTGCGAGTAGAATATGATTTCATATATTTAGTTGACTTGGTGAACACTTTCTCAATGTGACAAACAAAAATCTCCAAATATTCACTTTTTTCGACAATACAGTGTGACAACAAAACACATATATATCACAAATATAAATTTCTCAGTGTGACAATGAAATAAATTTCACTTTTCTAACAAAACATTATAACGACATACATAAATGTGCAAAATTGATACATAAATCAAAACAGTACTCAGATATCCTCTTTGTTAGATAGAGTGGCATATAAAGTCATTATTGCCTCCACATTATATGATTGGTTCGGTCCTAAACTATAATTAGAGAAAAATATATTTTCCCAAATTGGAGCTAGAGAGCGTTGACTAGATATTTGAGTTTGGCTCTTCACGGGGCGTTATTGTGTGGTTTTATCCCCAATATATTTTCATGTTCTGTTAGCCGACGCGTTTCGACCTTTCCTGCTATGGACCTTTTTATTGCCTTTCTAAGGTCTTCATCAGGGCTTGGTTATTATTCCATAGGACATCTTTTTCTGAAAAAATCAATAATATATATGTCATAAAGGGAATGTGATATTAAAGTAGTTTTTAAGTGTACTCTGTTAATTTTCTGAGCATTCACTTAAATGTTTTATTAAAAAGTTAGTTTAAAAAGGGGAACTTACGTGCTGTCAGATAAGAGTTGCTTGCGCTATCCTTAACCTGCGAAATACAAGGGAAATATCTCTGTGTCACTTTCAGCTTTCTGACGCTATGTATTCCATTTTTAAATGAAGTTATAGCCTTAGTTTTTCCTTTTTATTGTAGCTTCACGTACCTTTCCTTTCTTTTGGAGTTGGACTGAATGGGTATTTTAAATGTTTACTGGCTTCTTTGTTGATCTATTGGATAAAAAAAGGGAGATTGAAAAAAACTCAGTTGGGCGTTTATGTGCAGACTGGTTTTTGTAGCTATTTGCCCCGTTTGTGATGTCTCATGCGAGAGTCTATGGACACCAGTTAGTGCTTTAGTACGGCTTCTACAGGACGTGCCCGTTGTGCTTTGTTTTGGCATTTTGTGCGGCGGTTTTTTTTGTGATCAGCATGCATTCAATGGTACAGCGGGACTGTGTTTGCAATGGGGGGCCGTGTGGAGCTGCCGTGTTGGGTTTCAAAGTGACCTGGTTTGGTGCTTTACGGTACTCTCAAGCGCACGTGATAATCCATGCATCCGTGCATTTCTGTCCATTTGTGATCGGCATGCATTCGGTAATTCAACGGGACTTCGTTTACGATGGGAGGCCATGTTTGGTTACCAAGTAACCTACTTTGGTGCTTCACGGGACTATGGGGCACACGTATTGTTTCATGCATCCGTGCAAGTTATTTAAAAGTCCCTGACTTGAATAGTTACAAGTATTGTTCATACCAGATTGGCTCTTTGGCGGTCAGGGTTGTTTCCTCTCCTCTGTCTTTTCCGTCTCTGTACTTCGTCGTTCAAGCACTTCCTTTCTCGGAAGTCGTTGTTGATAGGAAGCGTTTATGGTTGCCATGACGTCACCACGTAAGCGTTGCGTTGTTATGGCAACGCTTTGTTCCTACTGCTGCGGCTGTTTTTTTCGTGTAATTTATTGACAACTACGAGTTGTCCTCGCTATCGTTTTTGATCACGGTGTCCTGTGGGGGTTCTGCTGGTGTAGGGCTGCTTGATTTCTCAATTGAAGACCTTCGAATTTGCCTTTGAAATTGACCCTTCTTTATCGCTGTTTCAAGGGCGCCCTTCGCAGGGTGTCTTGCTTGCTCTTTATAGATATCCATAGATTCAATTTTAGTTTGCAGTTTCGCCCTTCTGTGCACTCCAAGACTTATCCATGAGGTTTTCATGAAAACCTTGTCAATGTCATCTTTTTGTTCGGGGAAGGTACGGGATGTCTGAAATGAACCTTCAACTCCGCTTCTCAGCGAGGAAGTTAATGTTATTGTCCTTCTAGGTAATGTGCGTTAATTCTGTCATTTCGTTCATTCCGTTCACAATGGTTCCCAGAAACATAATCATTTTTGCTTCACTTTTGGATAGAATTGTATCAATGTTGGTCCCTCGTATGTGGCGGAGGACTGTCCATTTTAGGTCTTTCGGGCTGTGGTTTTTTTCAATGCAGTGATTGACCATAGGGGCGGACAATACTTTACACTTTATCCTGGATCGATGTTGGGAAATGCGATTTTTGATTGGTTGTGTGGTTTTCCCGATGTATGCCAATGGGCATGGGCAAGTGATACAGTATACCACATTGTGGGTATTACAGTTAGTGAAGTCTTCATGTTTGATGTATTTTTCTCCATACGTGAATCTAGTTCCTTCTATGGTGCTGTCGCATGAAGTGCAATTGCCACATTTTTTGTGTCCTTTTATGGGCGGAAGTGAGAGCATGGATCGTAGATTGATTTGTGATTGCCTTATGGTCGTATTTGCTCGTACCAATTTTTCTCTGATGCTCATATTTTTCTTCAGGGCAAATATTGGAATCTGTGTGAGGGATGGTATACTGTTTATCGTGTGCCAGTTTTTCCTGATAATTTTTTGCATTTATGTGGTCTGACCTGAGAAGGTGGTGACACATACAAGTGGTGTGGTTTTTTCCTCTTTCTCGGTGGTGAGGAGCGCGTCACGTGGCGTGTACCATGCTCGCTTCAGTGCTTTTTTCAGTAGTTTTTTTGGGTAATTTCTCTCCACCAGTTTCTCTAGTAATGTTGTTGCGTTCTTGAAGTAGTCTTCTCTTTTGGTACAGTTTCGCCTAATCCTTAAGAACTGACTAAAGGGTAGGTTCTCTCGTAAATTTCTTTGATGGAAGCTGGAGAAATGCAGGAAGGTGTTTCTATCAGTGGTTTTTGTGTAAAGTGTTGTATAGATGTGTCCCTCTTCGTGTTTGATAAGGAGATCTAAGAAATTCATTTCCACGTTGCTGTGACTGACAGTGAATTGAATGTTTGGATTTCTATCATTCAGCCAAGTCACGAAATTCTCAAGTTGTTGTATGTTGCCTCTCCACAGTAGAAACACATCATCGATGTAACGACGCCATATTTTGATATGGCCGTCGTGTGGGTTATTGTTGAAAATCCATTTATCTTCATAGAGGGCCATAAACATTATGGCCATCTCTGGGGCAAATGGACAACCCATCGCAGTGCCCATGATCTGGAGAAATTGAGTGTCATTAAAGTTGAAAAAATTGTGTTTCAGGCATATTTCCGCCAGTTGTATTAAGTAGATGGTGGGTACGTTGTGTGGCCTACTTCGTTTGTCTAGGAATATTTGCATGGCTTCCAGGCCTGCTTCTTGGGGGATGTTGGAGTATAAACTCACAATATCGAGTGTAACCAAGAGTTCTTTTTCTTCTTCGAATGGGAAATCCTCCAAAAAATTGATGGCTTGCGTTGTGTCTTTAATGTAGCTGGGAATACTGCAGACTAGAGGTTTTAAAAAGGTGTCCACGTATTTTGCCGGTCTTTCAAGAATAGAGTTGACACCCGAAATAATCGGGCGGCCTGGTGGATTATGAGAGTCTTTGTGCACCTTTGGAAGAACATACATTAAAGGTGTCCGGGGGTTCTTGTTTATTAAAAATTCTGCTTCTTTTTTGGATAGCCATCCTTCTTCTTCTCCAATATGTATGATTGGAGTGAGTTTGTCCGTGATTTTTCTGTTCCAGTCTTCTTTTGTCTTCCGATAATATCTGGGATCGGCTAGTTGGCGCTCTACTTCTGACTCATATTTTTCTCGGGGCCAGATGACAATTCCACCCCCTTTATCCGCCGGCTTTATGATAAGGTTTGTGTTTGCTTTTAATTGTTCCAATGCCTTATTTTCATCTTTGGTGAGGTTCCATTTAATGAAAGTTTTCTTTTTCTCAAGGTTGTTCAGGTCTCGTAGGACATTTTTTTCAAAAGTTATGAGTTCTGTAGGCATGTTGTTGGTACTTGGGAAAAAAGTGGAGGGATTTTTCAAGCCTGAAAAATTTCGGGATGCCGTTGATTCGTTTTCGGAAAAAAAGATTTTTAACCTCATTTTACGGAACAGTTGGATTATTTCCATCTTGGTTTGAATCATGTCTGGTTTCACTGTGGGAATGAATGATAAACCCTTTTGTAATACTTGAATTTCATCCGTATTTAAGACGTAATCTGATAGATTGTAGATACAGTCTTGTTCTTTCGTTACCACCGATACACGTTCCTCCGGGTGGTGATCTCCCCCTGGTATTGATTCGGGTGGGGGTTGAACCATCTGTTGGCTCGTGACCTGCCTCGTGGGCGATTGCTTCCTCTGTCTAAAAAAGGAGCAGGCTGGTAAAATGGTCTTTGTTGGTTGTTTCTGGGTGTCGACGACCCCTCACTTTCACTTGATGTTCCAGAGGATGATGTACCGTCGGAGAATGTAAGGAAACGTCTCTTACTCCTCCCTCCGTATGTTCTCAGTGCTACGGTGTTTTGTGGTTGTTTGTAGAATTCTTTCTCCAAATAGGGGTAAACTCTAGTTTCAGCAAAGTTAGTTATGTCTTTTTGGAGTTTTATTCTTTTAGCATCTTCTGTGTTTTTTTTGAAAGTTGCGTTTTCCTTTTCCAATTTGGACAATAACGCTTGTGCGTTTTCTATTGCTGTGTTTGTAAGAAAAGCCTCTTCCAGTTCTTTAATTAGTTCTAACTCCCTTTGGCTTAATCGTTCTGCTGTTTTGATGGAGTGAAACATCCAGTCTCTAGAGCATTTGGTTCCTATGTGGCTAAATCCTTCCAGATATTCAGGTACATCTGTGAATATTACCGGGATGTTTTTTACTTGAAGCCCGGATGGTATTGTACCGGCTCGTAGATGTTCCAAGAGGACTTCGCCGTGTAGAGCTGTCCTTATTTGCTTTTTCTTTAGTCTTGTTATCTTTTCTAATTCTGATTGTTGGGCAACGTTTGTGGAATTGTTGCCTAGATTGAATGTAGAAGGACGTTTTAGAAGTTCTTCGATATCTTCCTCTCTGATACTCAGAGTTTTTGGTTCTATCATTTGGCCTGATTGGCTTAAAAGCTGTGGTGACTGGGCGCCTTGTGTACGTGTGTGTAAGTTCCACTAAAGTGTTTATTTCTGTGATGTGCGGGATTACATCACCACATTGACGTGTTCACAAGTTATTCGTCACTACTATATCTCTTGTAACTAGGTGACGGGAGTTTTTTATTTCTTCTAGGTATGTTGTTCTACCTGAACCCTTGTAGGCTAGTGCCTACTCAAAAGGTGAGTATATAATATGAGGGGGGATTCAAATGAGGTTTTCAGAGGCCGGAATCTGGGTAATACTTATATAACAGCAAAATACCTCTGACACCATGGATCACAATATCACTTTGATCTCAGCAGATCTGTTTATTGACTGCGAGTAGAATATGATTTCATATATTTAGTTGACTTGGTGAACACTTTCTCAATGTGACAAACAAAAATCTCCAAATATTCACTTTTTTCGACAATACAGTGTGACAACAAAACACATATATATCACAAATATAAATTTCTCAGTGTGACAATGAAATAAATTTCACTTTTCTAACAAAACATTATAACGACATACATAAATGTGCAAAATTGATACATAAATCAAAACAGTACTCAGATATCCTCTTTGTTAGATAGAGTGGCATATAAAGTCATTATTGCCTCCACATTATATGATTGGTTCGGTCCTAAACTATAATTAGAGAAAAATATATTTTCCCAAATTGGAGCTAGAGAGCGTTGACTAGATATTTGAGTTTGGCTCTTCACGGGGCGTTATTGTGTGGTTTTATCCCCAATCTATTTTCATGTTCTGTTAGCCGACGCGTTTCGACCTTTCCTGCTATGGACCTTTTTATTGCCTTTCTAAGGTCTTCATCAGGGCTTGGTTATTATTCCATAGGACATCTTTTTCTGAAAAAATCAATAATATATATGTCATAAAGGGAATGTGATATTAAAGTAGTTTTTAAGTGTACTCTGTTAATTTTCTGAGCATTTACTTAAATGTTTTATTAAAAAGTTAGTTTAAAAAGGGGAACTTACGTGCTGTCAGATAAGAGTTGCTTGCGCTATCCTTAACCTGCGAAATACAAGGGAAATATCTCTGTGTCACTTTCAGCTTTCTGACGCTATGTATTCCATTTTTAAATGAAGTTATAGCCTTAGTTTTTCCTTTTTATTGTAGCTTCACGTACCTTTCCTTTCTCATGACATGGTCAGTGGCATTACTCATGACATCATCCTTGTGATAGAGTGGCGGTCGCGCGAGTTATAGTTATCTGACCTAACTATAACGGGGGAATTTCATTGGTTTTTCACGAGTGAAATGCCCAGCTTACTATAACATGTGTGAAACCTATGGGTTTTTAAGTGAATTTGCAAGGTTTTTTAAATGCTAATTCCTAACTATAACATGTGTGAAACCTATGGTTTTTTCAGTGAATTTGCAAGGTTTTTTAAATGCTAAGTTATGTATTTTTTTATTTTTTTTAAGTTTTTTCACCATGCACGTACCGTACGTGCTCGGTGCGCTTCGCGCACCGTGCGCGCTCTGTGGGCGCTCGGTGCGCTTCACGCACCAAACGCCCACGATGCGTTGTTCGTGCCGTGCGAGTACGGTGCGTGCACCACGCGATTTTTCTCAAAATATTTTTTTTTTTTACCCTTGGGGGTCCTTCAGTGACCCCATGACCAAGGCTAGGGGGTCAGGACCTGTCCATCCTGCCCCCTTCTCACGTTTTCCCCCTTTGATTTTCATTGCCTCAGACTGCGAGAGACAAAATGGCGGCCGACACGTCCTGATTTCGACCGATTCGAATGTTTACTGACATCTAACAACCAATCAGAATTGCGCTCGCGCACGTCACCGTGCGCGTACGGTATGCTTACCGTACGCGCACGGTGCGCGCCTATAGATATATATATGCTTTTAACTGCAATTTTCTCAGGAACTAATGAACAGATTTACACAAGATCTGCAAAAGGCACATCCCTGAACTGAGGACTACCTCTCTGCCAAATTTCAAGTAATTCTGTTCAGCCGTTCGGGCTGTAGCTTGGACTAAAGGTCCTATGGAAAAATGAATGGGGAAAACGCGTTTTGGGACCCCTCCTTTTTCTCAGCCCCTGCTTGACGAATCCCCCCGAGACTTTCAGGGAAGTAGCGGAGCGGGGCGCCCCACCTATTTTGAAAATTTCGCGAGGATTCGTCAATCGGCGCCAAAGTTATTCCAAATAGAATGTTGCGGATTTCCTATGGAAACACGGTCCTAACTATAACTATCTACTGGCGACCGCCAGTAGATAATATATATATATTATGTGCGCTGTTTTCCATGCTCGCCATGCAATAAAGGATTGAATAACTGCAGGAGTGTCCCGCCGAGTGCTTTTCCGAGTTCTTGAAAGTAACTAGGAGTGAGCGCGCATTTATGAACGCGAATGCACCTTCGCGTTTCAAAGCACCCGTCTATTGAGTGCGCTCTGGAGGTGCAGATGGAGCGATGGATATATATATATATATATATATATATATATATATATATATATATATATATATATATATATATATATGAGTACCAGGCGCATTCATCCACTTCCAGGCAGGCGAGGAGAAAGCATTCGGACACCTAGTCGTGCTTCAAGGAGATTTATTCAGTCAGCATCGGCATGACATGCCATTACGCGTTTCGGCCAGCAGGTGGCCTTGATCACATATATATATATATTCCAACACAAATTTCTCCGTGAAGGGGGCCCCGCCTCGGAATGCAGGAACGGAGTGTCCTGCTACTTGCATCCAGCAACATAAATGAATCAGCCGAGGCCCGACTTCAGAGACAAAAGTGCTTTAATAGTGCAGGGCGGCAGCCAATCAATTATTTCCAGATGCGTTTCAACTGTTCATTCAGTCTTAATCATTGGAGAGCCTCTGGTAACCAATGGGGATGCACTCCTGGTGTCTCAGTCATCCATTTCACAGGATGCACCGTGGAAGCGAAATGCAAAATTCTGTTCAAGCTGCTACGCAATTGTCAAATGTAAATATTTCAGTGCAAAGCAGTCTTGTAATACCAATAAATTTGTGCACTCACAGGGAATCATTGCTCGTTGTGCTGGCACAGGTAAAATGTCATTAAGAAAGCTCCCGTCTCAAAAGTCAGCTTAGGGAAGTGGAATACTCCCCAAGCATCCCTTGCTCGCCTCCATGCGGTAAACTGTGTCAGGGAAATCCTTTCTTTTCCGACTTGGAGGCGGGCGGGTCATGCCCCCTGAATTAGATTCCAACACAAATTTCTCCGTGAAGGGGGCCCCCAACCCTGGCAGGGCGGCCTCGGAATGCAGGAACGGAGTGTCCTGCTACTTGCATCCAGCAACATAAATGAATCAGCCGAGGCCCGACTTCAGAGACAAAAGTGCTTTAATAGTGCAGGGCGGCAGCCAATCAATTATTTCCAGACGCGTTTCAACTGTTCATTCAGTCTTAATCATTGGAGAGCCTCTGGTAACCAATGGGGATGCACTCCTGGTGTCTCAGTCCTTCATTTCCCAGGATGCACTGTGGAAGCGAAATGCAAAATTCTCTTCAAGCTGCTACGCAATTGTCAAATGTAAATATTTCAGTGCAAAGCAGTCTTGTAATACCAATAAATTTGTGCACTCACAGGGCATCATTGCTCGTTGTGCTGCCACAGATAAAATGTCATTAAGAAAGCAATTTGCGAGTCGCAAAATACAATATACAACAGTGTCACAGACACTGTTAACGTTTCCGATCGCTAATTGCATGCCTCATCAATATTCATGAGGCAAGTGCATTGGGAATGGCTATTACTCTCAGGGATGGTGGGCTGCTGGGGTCAGCAGACTACCATGTCTGGGACTGCTTTTTACATATAGCAGTTTTTTCTTATTTAGTTTATTTTCCTTAAAGGCAAATGGGATGCATTTAAAAAAGAAAAATGAAACTTTTCGGTTTCATTTTTAGGTCTCGCCTAGGCAGCGCATGCGCTGTCTTGTTGAGACATGCAGTATATGTTTTAGCGAGGGAGTCTCTGCCTCCGTTTTCCTATTTGTTTTTGAGTGTGTCTTTCAAAATGTCTTACTTGCTATTGGGTTAGTGTGTTTTATATCCCTCCTTTTCCCTATTGGGCATTCCTATGGCCCCTTTACTGGTGTTAGTGCATTTTTGTGTGTCTGTTGTTTTTCGTAGCTCTCTATATTTTTTCACTTCGTTACATTAGCTCATTTCTGTTTTATTAGCGAGAGGCAATGTTTTTTTTTATTTGAGGCGGCGCTTGCCCCTCCTTTTAGCTCGTGCTTGTTTGCTCCCTCCTCTCAGCGGTGGGTGGAGATGGAGCTTTGCTTCGCATTACGGAGACTCGGCTGCAGCGGCTCCCGCTTACTGCGCCTATTGTCTCCCGGAGCCTCTACTCATCCCTGCCAGTCACCGGCATTGCATCCTCCTCCCTGACTGCCTCACCACTGCTCCGCGCTAACAGATTTATTGGTGGCTGATGGGTGTCTGCCACCGCCACATTCCCAGTTCTGGACCCAGCCAGCGGAACTGAGCTGCTGCAAGTGTTGGACTGCGGGCTTCCGGAGACTTGGGAGGTGGTGAACGCTGCTTAAGACTGGTTAAAATAACTACACCAATAATGTTGCCAAGCTTTAATTTGGAAGCACACCCCTTAATCCTAGGCACCAAGGGCTGGATGGGCATAGTTTTTTTTTTTACACATTTTACCAGCTGCTTACTGTTTTCCGTCTTTTTCAAGATTACATTTTATCGTACTGTGTTGTTTTTCAGCCAAGCCCGTCATGTTGATAAAGTGCAAAATGTTTCAGCCTTGATACACACACAGTGCTCTCTGAGGAATAAGACAGCAGCGCTATCCCTCGAGATACCACATACACATGCAGTGCTCTGTGAGAAAGAAGACAGCAGCGCTATGCCTTGAGACACCACATACACATGCAGTACTCCGATGGAAAGAGACAGAAGCACATTCCCTTAAGATACCACATACATAAGCAGTGCTCTGCGAGGAATGAAACAGCAGCGCCATCCCTTGAAATACACACACAGTCCTTTGCGAGGACGGAGACAGCAGCGCTATCCCTCAAGATACACACACAGTGATGTGCGAGAACGGAGACAGCAGCGCTATCCCTCAACATACACACACAGTGATGTACGAGGATGGAGACAACAGCGCTATCCCTCAAGATACCACATACACACGCAGTGCTCAAATGGGCAATGTTTTTTTTTTGTCTATGCCGCTGCTTGCCCGTCCTTTTTGCTTGTGCTTGCTTTCTCCCTCCACTCAGTGGTGGGTGGAGATGGCGCAGTGCATTCTAGACAGAAATGCACTTTTTTTTATTAGCAGCTGCTTACGGTGTTTCTGTCTTTTTCAAGATTACATTTTATCGTACTGTGTTGTTTTTCAGCCAAGCGCGTCATATTAATAAGTCATGTTGATAAAGTGCAAAAGGTTTCAGCCTTCATACACAAGCAGTGCTATGCGAGGATGGACACAGCAGCGCTATCCCTCAAATTACACACACAGTGAAGAGTGAGAACAGAGACAGCAGTGCTATCCCTCAAGATACACACACAGTGATGAGCGAGGACAGAAACAGCAGCACTATCCCTCAAGATACCACATTACACATGCAGTGCTCCGCAAGCAAGGAAACAGCAGTGATATCCGTCAAGGAAGAAGACACCAGCGCTATCCCTCAACATACACATGCAGTGCTCAATGAGAAAGGAGACAGCAGCGCTATCCCTTGAGATACCCCATACACGTGCAGTGCTCCGGCAGAAGGAGACAGCAGGGCTATCCCTTAAGATAACCACATACACATGCAGTGCTCTGCGAGGAATAAGACAGCAGCATCATCGCTCGAAATACACACACAGTCCTCTGCGAGGACGGACACAGCAACGCTATCCCTCGAGATATACACACACACACTGATGTGCGAGGACAGAGAAAACAGCGCTATCCCTCAAGATACACACACATTATTGCATTTTATTGTACTGTTGTTTTTCTGCCAAGCGCGTCATCTTGATAAAGTGCAAAAGATTTCAGCCTTTGATATCCGTCTGCCTTCCAGCTGGCGTAATGTTTATAAAGTGCAAAAGGCTACAACCCATGCTAATCATATGCCTTCCAGACAGAAACACACAATTTTCTTTTATTAGCAGCTGCTTACTATGTTTCTGTCTTTTACAAGATTACATTTTTTCATACTGTCTTGTTTTTTAGCCAAGCGCATTATGCTCATAAAGTGCAAAAGGTTTCAGCCTTTAATAATCATATGCCTCCCAGATACACATATACATAGTTTTAATCAACATTACAATTTATTTTTGTGCTGTCTTGTTTTTTCAGCCAAGCGTGTAATGTTAATAAAGTGCAAAAGGTTTCAGCTCCTGCCCACAGTGTGCTTCCTAGGCACACAGAAACACGTTTTTCTTTTGTTGCTAAGTTGGTGCCTGCTTTAACCTCCGTTTTGTTGGAGCTGCAGCCAAGGAGTTCACAGGTCTCCTTCTGATCATATGCTTTTAGAGTACAAACAAACACATAATTGCAAACTTGCTGCTTGGCTTGGTGTTGAAGCCGCGCCGAGTACTTCACAGGTCTTCTTCAGATCATGTGCTTTACAAGCAGAATGAAACAAATAACTTCAAAGTAGCTGCGTAGCCCTGTCCGTCTCCTTGGAGCCGCAGTTAAGTACTTCACACGTTTTTAAAATAGCATGCATATGTGAGAAAAAGGCTGTCCTATTTCTGTGGATTAAAGGGCTTGCATTTCCACTGTGTCTATTGCTAAAACAATTATCCCTCCCCGTCCAAGGCACAAATTTATGCCAAGCGCGTAATGTTCATAAACTGCACAATGTATTCTCCTTTAATGTCGCATAATATTACGTTACTTATGACATTTTCTATTTGGAATAAATACAAAAAACATAAAAATATGGTGCGACCAATTGGCATTGCCAATGCTTGTTTAAGGGCAGGCAGTGATCCCTGGGACCACAGCCTGCTCTTAAAAAATATTTTCGCACCCATTCACAAAGGGGAAGAGGTTCCTCTGGGAACCCCTTCCTGTTTGTGAATGGTTTACCACCTATTTAAAGTAGGTGGTAAATTGCTAGTGTTTTGCGACAGCAATTGCGTTTGCAAAACAATGGTCCATACCATTTAGACTCGCTATTAGGAAGGAAAGCCCTTGACACGCCCCTTCCTAATAGCGAGTCGCAAACGCTATTATGCGAGTCTGTGACTCGCAAAATAGCATCGGTACATACCACCACTGTTTTTTGTGATCACAAAAGTGTTGAAAACCCTTTTGCGGCCGCACATAATGGTCGATCATCTGGCCCAGAGTGCTTTTTGTTTTGCTAACAACTTTGTCGCCATATGACAAATCTTGACAAATTTTTAAAAGCTAGTTTGCCACTCACATCAGCTGCTGTTTGGAAAATTTCAGGGTGAGCCCTCAAGCAGGGGATGAGAAAAGTGGGGCTCCAAAACAGTTTCTCCATGCAATTTCCTTAGGGATTTTGAACATGACTACAGACTGAACTGCTACACCAAATTTGGCAGAAAGCTAGATTTTGGTTCCAACAGATTGCTTTTTGTAATGTGGTGTAAATCCATTCAGTAGTTTTTGAGTTATTAAAGGAAAAAAGATTTATGTATGTCTAGGTACGCAGAACCTCTGCATATTTGATGGATATACCTTTGAGATCCAATTGGCTGCCACCACTTCAACCAGGAAGTGGTGGCAGCCATCTTGGTATTTGGATTCGGCCAAGTCCCAAAGATAAAACAATAAAAAAAAGAGACAAGGGTGCAGCTTACGAATACCCTGACGCTCTAGGCCTGGTGGGAGGGTCCCACAGGGACCCCACTGGGGGCCAAAATGTTTTTTTTTCAATGTTCTCTTGAATTCTTGGAGGATCCGAGAATCTGTAAGCGAAAAATAGGGCAAGTGCAGTTTCCTGCACTTGAGTTTTAGTAGCCTCCCATGTGGGCCACGTCCCATGGGGAATTATTAAATATACAGGGGAGGAGGGTGCAGGCAGCCCCCCTTCCCTGGCTGCTTTTGGTCCCAAAGACCACATCCCCTGGGGTCTGGCTTTTGAAAAAATTGGGAGGAGATCACGCCGCCCGTCCTGAGCTGATTTTAGCCCCGGGGACCCCTTACCCTGGGTCCAGGCCATGATGTGAAATGGGAGAGGATGGCAGGCACCTTCCCTCACAGGGCCAATTTAGGTCACGGGGATCCCATCTGCTGGGGCCCAGCTGCAATATTAATGGGGAGAGGGGCCATGCAACCCGCCTCCCGGGCCAATTTCAGCCCCGGGAACCCTATCCCCTGGGGCCGGGCTGCAAATTAAAGAGGGAAGGAAGTCACACAGCTCCAGTTATGTCCCAGGGTGCCCACCCTGGGATATAGTAATTTCTCTACCGGCAGAGGAGCGGGCAGCAAAACCTGTGCTCGTTGTCACTTGTCAAAGCCACCGCAAAGCAAGAACTAACAGTAAGTCCTCTCCCAGCGGGTAGGAGCATGAAAAATCAGTTTCCCTGCCTGCACTAAAGCATGCAGAGAAATAGATTAAAATAGTGCTCCTGCCAGCAGGGAGCAGTGTTCTTAGCTGCTCCATGCAGGTTGGAGCAATACTGGCTCCTGGAGGCTGGGAGCCACCGTGGCCCCGGGGGGAGCCCCAATGCCCCCAACAATGATGTATTGGGTGCCCAGGGTGGGCTACAGGGCACCCAGCATTTATTGGGCCGGCTCCATGGGAATGGGGCCATCAGGGCCGAAATTGGCCTGGGGAAGGGGGGCCACGTGACCCCGCCTCCCAAACTATTATTTGGGTGGTCCCCACAAGGCCCAGAAGGGTGGCTACGTGACGCCCGTCTCCCATTATAATGTGGCTGGACTTTGCGAGATGGGGTCCCCAGGGCCAGAAATTGACCTGGGGAGGGGGGGCTGTGTACTGCCCTCCCCATTCACAATATGGCTCACAGATCGGGTCCGAAATAGGCCAGGGGTGGGGGCTCTAGGTGGCTGGCTTAGTATCTGGTGCACACTTATTCAAGTGAGGCACCTTGCACTAATCCAGGCAACTCTTTATGGTTTTAGTGCTCTTTGATAACCTTTGAAAGCTCTCAATGTGGTAGCTGTGGAGAGCAGACTTCAGGTTTATTTTGAAGGCGTGTTAAGCAGCTGGCTGTACCAGTTCTAATCATGTAGTGTTGGTTAAATAAAAATTAACCACACACTGTATATATAAAATATGTCTATTTATTACACAGCACTCACTAACACATTGGTATATCTCCTACCCAGAGACATCAACACAAATACATGACAATACTTCAATTGCAATAAGGTAAGTAGCACAAAACACAGTGGTCTTCAGGGGGAGACCAAACCATATATAAAGAAAGTGGAATGTGAACTTCAATCTGAAGTCAAGACTTGGACCAGGAGACTCAGAGGAGCTGAGGACCCAAGGTACCACCCAAGGTAACTACCCAGGAACCCCACGGAGGCTGTGTGCAGGGTAGAAACACAACAGAGTGTCAAATAGAAGTCAGCGGGAAAGACCCGGTTGCAGTTGTTAAGAAGAAGGACTCTTCCCAGTGGACTCTGAAGAAACCCAGTGGAAGACAGAAGGTTGGAGAGTCACCCCACCCGTGGATACCCCAGGAACCAGGATACATACATCAGGTAAGCAGGTCGCATGGGAGCGAAGTGACGTCAGAAACGGCCGTAGACCACAATGGAGGACTTCAGGAAAGATGCTGCTGGAGAAGACTGCGCAAGAGTCCGGTGGAATGAAAGGGTGGATTCTTGAAGTGAAGAACATGTAAGCAGAGGGAATAGAGTCTATGCCACTCGGAGGTGACCAGGAGGCACGGAAGAGCAATGCCCAGCAATGGTGGATAGTTAAAAGGGGATGATGGTGACATTGTCGCTGCAGCTGTAAGGACCAGGCGATGCTGAGGAAGACCAGAAGCCATGCACGAGCTGTCCCATGTTGGAAGTTGAGAACCAGGGGGCTGCTCTCAGGCGGGAGCACCAACAAGACTTGGTAGCTGCAACTGCCGTTGAGGAACGAAGAAGGAGCAATGTTGGGACCAGCAAGGTCCAAGTGACTCACCACAAGCAGGAGAGTCAGAACAGGCACTAAGCAAACGGGGGAGCCCATTGAAGCAATCGAAGACCCACAGGCCAAAGATGAGCAGCACACCAAGAAGGAAGGCCCACGGTGCAGAAGATGCGGTGAGGGTGCTGTACTTGGCAGGAAGAGAGGCTGGAGGCGGGAGCTTCTTGTAGCCCAAAGAGCTCCAGAGTGTAAAGTAAACAAGCCTTGGCAACAAAGTGCCCAGGGGTTTGGTCCCAGTAGTTTCGACGAGGGGTACTTCCCTCAAAATTTACAGAGAGGACACGTCAGGCCTCGAGGGAGTTTCAGAACCACCACCTGTGTTGCTGAGCCTTTCGAAGTTTGTGGGATGTCAGGATCAGCAGACCGGTCAGCTTTGTTGAGGTACCTGCAGACTTCTACACTCCAAGGGAGATTGCTTCAGGTGTCCTTGATGCCCACAGGTCTGTTGAAAATCCTGGAAGAAGCACTGACCTAGAGGATGAAGAAGACTTGCAGAACAGTGAACCCAGGAGCTGCGTGGGTCTTCCTTGATGCAGTCTCGGTTCCAGGTGAAGTCCAAGTGTCCAATGGTCAAAGAGTGACGTGGTTTCAGGCTTGAGCCTTGTCCCACAATGAATCTGCGGACCCGCCCACAGGTAAGCCCTTAAATACCCTAGGATGGGGGTTAGGAAGACTCAGGGGTCCCTCCCGCAGGGGGGACTGGACAGAGGGGAGGATACTCCCATGTCCTTTGTCCAGTGTCGCATCAGATTGGGAGCCAAGGGGCTCCCTGAACTGGTTCAAACTGAAGTATGCAAAGAGGGCACCAATTCTGCCCTTCAAAGCAGCCTGGTGGTGCTGGCAAGCACTCCCCCCAGCCCAATACGCGAAGTCCTGTCTGGGTGGTGGTCCCACCTCGCTGTAACAGGAAACCTATTGTTCTACCTTCCCCTGATCAAGCATGACGCAGAAGTAGGAGGACAGATTCGTGTCTGTGGTAGGCAGGAGCTCTAGCTTACAGTCAGACACTGAAAGGCTGTAACCAGGAGTACAGGGGGTACCCTAAAGGAGCATACTTCCAACACTGGAATCGTTGTTGTGGTATGATTCTAAACATGACCGGGTTTGGTGCAGCCACTATCTAGTGAGATATCTTGGAATGACTGATGTCCATTATATGTCTAAAAATGGCTGACCACACTTACAAAAGAGTAACCTGGAGAATAGACTCCAGGGTTTGTAGTGGTGTCCTGCTCATGCAGAGACAACCTCACACTTATAACCAAGCACCCTGCCTTCAGGACTGAAGGCCTGCCTTAGGGGTGACTTATAGGTTTTAAGTGTAGTGACCTGAGATATTAGGAAAGCACCAACTCAGGAAGACTTCAATGGCAGGCATGTAGTCACAGTTTGAGTGGTCTCTGATGGGTGGCACAATACATGCTGCAGCCCATGGGTGACCCCTGGTGTACCTATGCCCTAGGTACCTTAGTACTATATACTAGGGACTTTCAGGGGTACACCAGGTAGCACATTGTGGATGTACAGAAGTATTTACCTTGTCAATTTAGGGAGTAAGCACAGTGACTGGGGTCCTGATTAGCAGGTTCCCAGTCAGACTAGTCAAAAAAACATATTGACAACAGCAACAATTGGTGGGTAACCACGAAAGCAGAAGCTACCTTCCTACATAACCCCCCCCCCCAAAACGAAAGGAGATGAGACTAACATTACCCAGTTGAGTCTTCATTTTCTAAGTGGAAATATCTGGAGAATCCATATGCGTTGGCATGGTTACTCCCAGGTCTATGTTCCAAAGCAAAGTCCATCCCTTGAAGGAAAATGGACCAGCTCTAAAATTTGGGGGTTTCACCCTTCATTTGTTTAAGCCACAAAAGGGCTTATGGTCTGTCTGAACAATTAAGTGAATTCCAAACAGGCCTGGCCTTAACTTCTTCAGGGCCCAGACCACAGAAAATGTGTCCCTCTCAATAGCTGACCAGCACTTCTCTCTGTGGGTCAACCTTCTGCTTATAAAAGCTACTGGTTGATCATGGCATCACTGTTAAGTTATGATGATACTGCACCTACCCGTATTTCAGAAGCATCTGTCTGGGCAGTGAAGGTTTTGGAGTAACCATGACTTTGCAGGAAGGGAGTAGAGCACATGGCCTGCTTGAGGTCATCAAATTACTTCTGACAGCTAACCGCCCACTGAACATTCTTAGGCATTCCTTTGCACGTGAGATCCTTAAGGGGAGTCACTATGGACCCATAGCCCTTAAAAAACCTCCTGTAGTACCCATTCAGGCCCAAGAAAGCTCTGACCTGAGTCTGGGTAGTAGGAGCAACCCAGTCCATTATGGTCTGGATTTTCCTCTCCAATGATTGAACCTGGCCTCCACCTACAAGGTGGCTCAAATACACAACTTTGCTGTGCCCTATCTGGCACTTTGTGGCCTTGATAGTGAGGATTGCCTTCTTCAGGGCCTCCAGAACATTCTTAAGGGGGACCATTTGATCTTCCCAGGTGGAGTCAAAGACAGCAATATTATCTAGATATGTTGCACTATAGGCTTCCAGACCTGTTAGGACTTTGTTCACCAACTGATGAAATGTGGCAGGTGCATTCTGCAAGCCAAAATGCATTACAATAAATTGATAATGCCCTCTAGGGTTTGAAAAGGCTGTCTTTGGTAGGAGATCATCATAGAGTCTGATTTGCCAGTAACCAGCAGTCAGATCAAAGGAACAGCGGTACATGGCAAAGGCCAGAGTATCAATCAGTTCATTCGCCCTGGGAATTGGATGGGCATCAGTCCTAGTGACTGCATTGAAACCTCTATAGACTACACAAAATCTAATCTCTCCTTTTGGCACAAGGAATACAGGACTAGCCCAAGGGCTATTCAAAGGTTCAATGACCCCCAACTCCAGCATCCTTTGGCCACAGTCCTGATGCGGTCTCTGACATGGTCAGGCTGTCTGTAGAGTTTACTTCATGGGTTCACCAGGGGGTTTGATTGGGAGTCAGAGAGAACAAGTTGGGATGATTGAGGACTTGCCTATAATCAGCTTGTTGTGGTCAGTGAGGCTACCTGCCAAGGCTACTCTATCAATCGGCCCAGAGGGTCACTCTCTTCTTCCTGTCCTTCATCAGTTGCCATGACCAAGCTCATGTCAGCCCTGTCAAAAAAAGTCCCTTATATGTTTCACGTGAAGAACCCTGTGAGGACATCTTGTTGTGAATAGGTCAACTAAGTATGTGACCTCCTCTTTTTTCTCAAGGATAGTGTGAGGGCCACTCCACTTGTCCTGGAGAGCTGTTGGGGCCACAGGCTCCAACACCCACACTTTCTGTCCTGGCTGGTAAACAACCAGTACAACCTTTTGGTCTTACCAAGCTTTCTGAAGCTCCTGGCTAGCCTCAAAGCCTTCCTCATGTACTCAGTCATACATGAACGCATGCCAAGGCCATAGTCCACTATGTCATATTTAGGGGGGTTGAGGGACTGCTGCCAGCCCTACTTAATCAGACACAATGGATCCTTAACTGGATGTCCAAATAGAAGTTCAAATTGGCTGTAGCCCATCCCCTTCCGAAGAACCTCTCTGTAGGCATAGAGAAGGCAAGGTAGTACGACATTCAATTTTCACCTTAGCTTTTCTGGGACTTCCATGATCATACCCTTTAGGGTCTTGTTGAACCTTTGCACTGTGGGTGGTAGGGTGTGGTAAAAGTGTAGTTTACGCCACACTCTTTCCACATTAGAGTGATGTATCTAGACATGCAATTTGTACCTCGGTCTGACAAGACCTCCTTAGGAAACCCCACTCTGGAAAAGACTCCAGAAGGGCCCTAGCCACCACAGGAGCTGTAGTGGTCCTAAGTGGAATAGCTTCTGGATACTTAGTGACATGGTCCACCACCACTATGATGTAACTGTGTCCAGATGCTGTTGGAGTGTTTAAAGGACCAACAATGTCTATTCCCATCCTCTCAAAGGGAACCTCAACCACTGGAAGTGGAATTAAGGTAGCCTTTGTAGTGCAACCTGACTTACCACTGGCTTGGCAAATGACACAGAATCGACAAAACTCCTTGGTATCTTCAGACATGTGGGTTCAGTAAAAGTGAAGGAAAAGCCTTTCCCAAGTGTTGCTTTGCCCATGATGCCCTGTAAGGGGAATGTCATGTGCTAGAGATAAAAGAAAACCTTGGAATTCCTGAGTTATGACCAACTTCCTGGTGGCGCCAGGCATGGGGTCTCTTCTTTCAGAAAACAGGAGACCATCTTCCTACTAGATCCCATGGGACCTACTGACACTCCCTGCCTCCTCAGCCACAGCTCACTGTCTGAGCTGTTCAAGAGAGGGGCAGGATTTCTTCTCAAGACTCAAGTCTGCCCGGGAAAGGCCCCCTGCTCCCCAAAACTCTGCAGTGTCAGGCCCAAGTTCCTCTGGGACTGTTCCTTCACAGGGGCTGAGGTCAGCTCCCACAGGAGACGGACCTTCACTGGTAGTCTGAGAGAAGGATAATTCCTTAGCATCCCTGCTCCTTCTCTTTGGAGCTATCTGGTCCATTCTTTCATGATCAGGAGATCTCCCAGTGCCTAATTATTTGGCCTGAGCCCTGGTAACTGCGTATGCACTGGCAGGGATTCCCATAATTTCTGCATGCATCCTGAACTCCACTTCAGACCAGGCTGAAATGTCTAAGTCATTGCCCAACATATAGTCCACAGGCATGTCTAGGGAAACCACAACTCTCTTAGGACCAGTTACCCCTCCCCAGCTGAGATTCACAATTGCCAAGTAATGATCAGTCCTGACATTGCTTACATTGGTCATTTAGAAAATGTGACCAAGTATGGTCTGTTCATGAGACACAAGTTTCTTTGTCACCATGGTCATACTGGCCCCTGTGTCCCTGTATGCCACAGCTTCCTGACTATTAATCTGAGGTTGTTGCCTGTACTTAACCAAGTTAGTGGGACTTACAAGTAAAGTGGCAAGTTCCATGCCACTGTCATAAACAAGGACAGCCTGAGTGGGCACCAGAACCCATCACAGAACCCAAGGTTAACCCTACTAATCCCTTGGGGGCACTACTACTACTTGTGCTGGTGCAGGGGCACTAGTTGCCTTAGGGGCAGTAGTTTCTTTGGAGTTAGCTTTTAGAGAAATTGGCATCCACTACTTTATGGCCTTTCTCCTTACACAGCTAACACCAAGTTTTGTTGCCAAAGAAACAGGGGGTTTGGGACCCACCGCCAGAGGAGGAAACATTTTGGCAACCTTGTGAAGACTCCTTTTTGTCTTTACCTTTCTCCCCATCCTTAACTTCGGCCTTAGAAAAATCTTGCTTCTTCTGGTTCCTCACCACCATTATTTTTCTGCTTGATCCTGATGCAGACCTATTAGTCTGCCTTCTTTCTCAATTCTTAGGGGGAAGTCAGATCAGAGTCCACCAGGTACTTGTACAGTTGCTGATTCGGACAATTATTAAGGATGTGCTCCCTCATCAATAAATTGTACTGTCCCTCATAGTCATGTACATTACTTCCATGAAGCCGCCTTCCAGAGCCTTAATAGCACTGTCTACAAAATTAACCCAGTTTTGGGTGTGTGCCTTCAGTGTGTCCCTAAACTTAACCCAATGCATTGCTCAGTGGTTAAACCAAACCCATCTATGAGGGTACTCTCCAAGACTGCAGTTGTGAGCATCTTCCTCCTTGGCAGTGAGAAGTTTGTCTCTACCTTTCCTAGCAAAGGAGAGCCACTGTATAACTGCCCACTGCCCGTGAGGGACCTTCTGTACATTACAGGCCCTATCAAAGGCAGTGATCCATTTATGAATATCATCCCCACTTCTGGTAAGAAATGACTATCTTGCTCAGATTCCAGGTATCAAAGGACTGTTCCCTGATCCTAGGCTTGCCAGTGCCGCCACCATGGGACCCTAGTCCCAAATTCTTCCTAACATTTTGCACTTCTAGGGTCTCCATATCAAGGGCCAACTGCTCCTTCTTGAGCCCGAGTTTTGCTCTCTCAAGTTTGAGCAGGTGGTATTTTCTTTCTAAGGAGTCTTACATCTTGCTAGAGATGGAGGTCCTTATTAAAGTGTTAGAGGCATTGGAATTGAAGGACCTCCCCTGGATTCTTTTCACCCTCTCTGGAGGAACAAAGTGGGACCTACCTCTAGGGGCCTCCTCTGGGTCATCTAACACATTCCCTGGGAGATCTGAGTTTACCAGTGTAGGGTCTTCAGGCTCCTCCTGGCCAGGCTCAAAATTGTGGTCACTGGAGTGAGCCACCACTGACCCTTCTTTTTGGGCCTCGCCAAACCCAGAGTTATCCAGCTCTTCTGGTCTTTCAGGATTCTGCAGTTCATACTGCAGGAGTATCTGTAAGAGTTGCTCTGTGTTAGGGTTGCTACCTGTCTTTAACTTCCTGAATGCAGCCAGGGTCCTATGTTCCTGGAACTTAAGACCACTGTATCTAGAAGGTTGGGACCCACTGGCTTCCCCAACTATCGACATGGTAAACTAGGTGTGGTGTTGCACCTACCTACCCTAGTGAGAACTAAACTTCCAAAGATCGGAGAAAGGGTTGTGCTAGACCCTGAACTGTCACTCCAAAACGTGCAGTAGAACTTACTAATCACAAAAAGTATTTTATATGTACCAAAGGTAGTGATGGTTTTTTATCTAACCACACCTTGATTAGCTGGTAAAAACGAGTGGAGATTAAATGTGAACCGCTGCACACCAATGTGGGAGGCTGGCTTAGCATATGGTGCACACTTATTTAAGTGAGGCATCTTGCACTAACCCAGCCAATCCTTTATGGTGGTTTGAGTGGTCTTTGATAACCTTTTAAAGCTCTCAAGGTGGTAGCTGTGAAGAGCAGCCTTCAGGCTTATCTTGAAGGAGTGTTAAGCAGCTTGCCAGCTTTACCAGTTCTAATCATGTAGTGGAGCTTAAATGAAAAAGAACCACACAGTGTATATATGAAAATATAAATCTGCCTATTTATTACAGAACACTCACTAAAACATTGATATATCTTGTACCCGGAGATATCAATACAAATACACAACAATACTTCAATTACAATAAGGTAAGAGGCACCAAACACAGTGGTCTCAAGGGGTAGAGCACACCATATATTAAGAAAGTGGAATGCGAACTACGACCGAAGTCGGGACTTGGAACAGGAGACTCAAAGGAGCTAGAGACCCAAGGAACCACCTATTTACTTTTATTTGACAATGGGCCCTGACTTTTTTAGCTCTCAAATCTGACTCAAAATTATCTTCTTCATTCATCACTCCCAGTATATTTGTGCCAAACTCCTAGAATGTGCTTGTGATAATAACTCCTTCATGTGCCACACATCAGTTTCCCCAAGGGTATAGCATTGTGCTTTACATGTTTTAATGCCATGGCCATCTCGATAAGCAGTTGATCTCTTAATCTATCTCTGTAAATTGCACTGTGAGGAAAGAACTAAATATGGACCCAGTGAAGCAGTTAGAGACGTCTGATTGTACCTTCCAGTAGCTGTACACCACACTTTCTATAGAGATATTGGTTAGGAGCTGAGTAAGGCAGAATGAGACCAGACCTCGGTTATAATTCTTCATAATCTCTAGGAGATCTGTCTTTCTTTGTCCCCATGGTTCAGCCCCATTCAAAACACAAGCCTGGGTTTTTGCATCATGGGCATTTAAAGGTGCTATCACGGCACGGCCTCTAAAGTTGCTGTTAAAGGATCTTAATGCACAGTGGGCTTCAATAGGATCATTTCACGATTTTCAGGTCTGTTCTAGCTTCTCAATGGCAATGACCTGCTCTGATGTTTCACCAGTCTGCTTTATCCATCTTCTACTACCCTGTGCCCTTCCTACTGCCATAATTTTCTACTTAGAAATACTTGCTACAAAGTTATAAAAGTTACAAAATGTTTCAAATTTCAGTAGGACTTCTGCAATCTCTTTGAGGGTACACAAAACCAAGTCACTCAATTAACGAAAAAGGGGAATGTGGGCATCTACCAACAAACATGTAAATGGACATTAAGAAAATCGATGAAAACAAGAGCTCACCCATCTAATACTGTTTTGACAATTGTATTTCATCCAATAGATTACTTTCAGGGTGGAATACCACTCTTGCCAAGGAGAAACCTAATCAACTCTGCTACAAGAAGGGGGAATGCAAATAAATAAATATAGACATGGGGATGTAACAGTAACAATTTATTCCAAAAAAGCAGATGATGTCGCCAGTGGCAGTAAATGTACATATTCAAGCGGAGTCGGAGCAAAGGATGCACCCAAGACAGTTCCATGCCTTAGATTCCGCTGGACAACATTCCAGGCCAGGCTAACACTGCTTGCAAGAGCTGGTTGGCTGCAAATTAAACACATTTGAAATATAACACCACAAACTCCACTAGGACTGGACAGGTACCCAGGACAAGAATGACGTTAAAGAGATCACTCCTGTCCAACTTGTCAAAATTGCTCCCTTTTTCCACAAACATGAAGTATAGGTTAGCTTTTTAAACACTACATGTTTCTTGATCATGCTTATATATTCACCACTGCCCATTCACAACTGGTCGCAAAATACTGGAAGATTTTTTTTTTCTTTAAATGCATCCTGATTTCCTTAAAAGAAAATGGGATGCGTTTAAACAAATAAATGAAACATGTAATTCTCATTGTTTAGGAGAAGGCAGAAGTCCATTGGGCCACTGCCTACTCTTAAAAAATATTTCTTTCAACATTCAAAAAGGGGAAGGGGTCACCATCCCGTTTGCAAATGGGTGGCCTCCTCCTTTGATGAGAAGGGAAAAAACTAATGTTTTGCAATCGGAATTCAGTTGCAAAACATTAATACATGCCACTCTAATTTGGTATTTGGAAGGGACTTCCCAAACACACCTCTTACAGATACTGTTTCGGTATTTGGGCGCAAAACTAAATTCCGATTCGGCAATGTGTTATCAAATCGCGATTTGAGTAAGATGCATCAGAAAAAGGCTTTTTGCGGTCGCTAACAGCACAGTTCTACAAATTGGGTCACTTGTGGCCTATAAAGGCTTTGTACATCTGGCCCATAATCTTTTCAACTCTACCTTCCACATTTTCTCTCTTATGTCCAGAAATCTAATTAGGCAAGTTTATCAGGTGATCAGTAACCAAATTTAACGCCAGTTGCTCTGAATTTAGCCACAGAAGAAGTGGTCTTTGTTCTCTTTTCTGTGTAACCTGAAAATAATGTTTTAGCCAAAACTTTCAGTTGAAATGATTTAGTTATCGTCACAACGAAAGGCCTGATTTACAAAGAAAAATGTCAGACTTGCAACTTACAACTGTAAAAGGAAAGACATAAGACCAAATATCCCATTGACAAAGTTCTAAACCTGGTGTGAGTACCTTACTTACATGTCTGTAGCTTACACAGTCAAATCTTCTCTTATGAGTCGCCACTAGTCATCCTCATGGGTGCTTCAGAGTGACTAGGGCAATCCCACAAAAATCAGGTGAACACCCATCAAGGTGTATGTTTTTGGCTACACACAAAACTTTAGCTGCATTGCTCACAATTATCTGACGATGTATGTTAATTTAGAAGGCCCAGGCGTGGCTGCCAAGGAAAGTATGGGAAAGAGCACCGATCACATCCGTTTTCCCAAGGGGTGAGGAAAGAAAGGACATGTAAGGGAAAAGTATTTTAAACCGTTTTTTTAAATGAATGTCAAACAGTTTAATAATCCTTAGTCCAACACTACTGTATTTATGAAACAGGTAAACTAGGGTTAGAGCAACAGTCATAAGTATCTTTTCTTATTACTTCGTTTCATAATACTAGGCCTGTTCCTTAAGACAGACTTAAATTGGCCTGTTTTGGGTGAAAGGTTTAGGAGATGACTCCAACAGGGGTAACTTCAGAACTGACGTACGCCTAACTTACAAGAGTCATGCGGTGACAAATGATTCACAGGAAAAGATGAGCTTTAAATGGAAGGTAGACCTAATTAATTTACACTTAGAGAAGGAGATCGGCCTTTTTAAAGCAGTCAGCATGTGAAACTAGATAGTAACGAGACATCATTCATACCTCCGCGGTGCAGTTAATCTCTAATAGATGGGCTTTTAGTGCGCCTAGTAAGTGTCTCGCTCATTGGTTATCACACCGCCCTGGAATGCTCCCCATCCATTATCAGAGCCCCTCTCATTTAGGCTGAATATATGAAAATAAACAGAACATGAGAACCCAATCAGATCATTGTTTGGTTTGTTGAGGAGAAATCACTTAGAGAAAGGACTCTCAGAATATCACCCTTAAATAGAAAGCTTTTGTACCAAGTATTTGTTTATCGAATGGCGGATGACACCCATGCACAGCAGTCTAGTGGGCTGGACTGATGGACTTAGTATTTGGCGCTCCGAGTGCAGCTTTGGGACGGTATTCTGTGAATGTAGTGCACCGACTCCCTAGATTCCACACATAGGCTCTGGTTCCGAACGAGAAGGAGCCGAATTTGTTCCTGGAATTCGGCTAGGCCCACTGTATTTCACCCAATGTTCCTGGACGTGGCCCAACCCAGACCCAACTTTTATCTCCGGAAATTCCGACCGGTGACATTAAGGCTTTGGCCGCAACAGCAGCCAAGCGTCTGTCCCCATGCCATCCGGGCTCTTTTTCTGTGCTCTTCCGAGGCACTCTGCCCCCACTCCCCCAACCCAGCTTCCTCTACCTCCACCGCGGAGAGGACCCTGCTACCATTTTCCATCTGCTCAGAGAAGGTGGTAAATTGCAACATTAAACCCCAATAAGGAATACTATGCAGAATTATGCATGGACATTTCATCACCACGCAGGTATTCCCCTTTACCGGCCTTCCTCATAATACCGTAATAATCAGCTGGTAACAGTAGTTCTAGCCACCAGGAAATTAATTCCCACAGAAAGCACTTTTCTCCGTACAGCACCTTTGCCCAAGTCTACAAAGATTTTGCATTGAGTTTGTGTTACTTTATAGCTGCAGCCCCAACACTAAATCCATGTTGGCATTTCCAGAGCTATGCAAATGTCAATTTGCGTTGCTTTCTATGAAAAAAAAGTAACACAACGCAGCACATTGCAGTGCTTTGCGTTACCATGCGTCAGGGAGGCGTTCCATGGGTGATGTGTGGTGTTCTGGTGCATCTACCAATGGATTACTACGCAAACTTATACTTGCAAAGAGTTGTACACATGGGATTTCATCTTTGCTTGTGGGATGCATTCTGTAGCATACTAACAAAGAGGAAAAAGCCCCCAAGGGTATTTTTTGAGCAGGAAGGCAACCCTTCCTTCACAACAACTATATTGGTCATAAAGCAGGCACCATTGCACTTTGGCACAAGAGTGTCTGCATTAGTGCTAGGCAGCCCAAAGTACGCAGTGCAGCAAGAGAGCCGAACTGTGTACATTTTCCGCAGTTCTTCTCTCTCCCTTTCAGGCAGCAGCTTCACTGGTGGTGTCCGTTGCGTGAAATGTTTGCAAATTCTGGCCTTAGTGTTGGAGGTGGAGCACTGATATAATCTAATAAAGAGGCCCCTAGTGTGTGACTCTTCCTTGAGAAGTGGAGACTGGTTTAGAAAGCCCAGAGCCTCCCCCAGCTCCTATGTCACTTTCCCAGGCTCCACAAGGTTAACTGCGGCAGGCACAAGGAGGCTTCAAGAGAGAGAGAGAAGGAGAGGCAGTGAGGGGGAAGATAGGAAGAAAGCGATCAGAGAGAGGAGAGCAGGAGAGTGAGAAAATAGATGGATGGAAGAGAGAGATAGCATGAAGGGGCGATGGGAGCAGTGCTGGTTTGCCAATTTTTGCCAGGGCTGCTTGTGTTTATCCAGTCCAGTCCTGATTAGTTTTTGTTCCCTCTCAGGTGAGAAATGCAAAAACTCTAATTACTCCTGGTCGGAGAAGAATGACGAATTACGTGCATTCAAATACTTATCAATCATGTGTGTTTCCTACCTTGGATTTTTTTGAGTTAGGATATTTCCCCATCTGTGTCATTGCTTTACATTGTTGGTTCAACCAGTTAAAATGGATTTTAATCACAGAGTAAACATAAGTAGGGCCCCTTCTTCCACAAGCTGAGGTGAGGCAGCAACCTATAGACACCAAGGGCACCAAGTGTCATATATATAAAACGCAACAGTACATAATAGTGTGTGAGGCATAGTGTTAGAAGTACACTAACTCCAATCCTACCAACATTAAGGAAAGTGCATATGTTTGGGATAGAAGCAGATTTACAATTCTAACTCTAATTCTCTTAACATTGAGAAAAATAAGTCAACATTTTGGGGTCAGATCTACTATTCTAACTCAGGTCTTACTAACATTTAGGAAGGTACGTATACTTTTTTAGGGGTGGATTGCTATTTTAACTCCAACGAGGAGCATCCTCAGAGATTGTATGAATCTTGATAACGCAATGTCACTCCCCTGACTTCGTTATGTTAAAGATACTTTTTATAAAATAGGCTTGGAAAATTATTATGATAATCCCGATGGTATCCCATCGAACATCAAACGGGTTATAAAAAATGCTTTTCGCACTGAATTAAGTATGTCTAACCAGGATTATGGAATACCAGATCATGTGTCTTTAAGTCAACAGCAATTTTATTTGTCTTTTACTATGCATGTTCAATCGCGTTTCCTTATGACTAGATTCAGTCTTTGCAACTTGCACTTTCTTGAGGCTTTTCCTAAACAGGCAGGTTGGTGTGTGAGACTAACCCCCAACCCCCTGTCCCTGTAATAATTTAGCCCATCAGAGCACAATGCACTTTATGCTGTTTTGCACACTTTATAAAGACCCAAGGGAACGTTTTATTAAGCCCGTTTTAAAGGAAATTCGAGCCTGTTCTTATCAGGAAGGCTTTCATTATTTGTGGTCATTATCTACTGCTTCTATCTGCAGCGCTGTGCTTAACTTCATTAGAATTGATTTTTTAATCAGGAAACGCTATGAATCTTAAAATGAATTCAAGTTTAAGTGATTTTAGGGGTTTTTAATATTTTGTATTCTGTATAAATGTGTTGCAGAACAATAGGAGGTTTTTATTTAATGTATGTGTGCAAACTTTTATGATTTAATTGAATTGAATACAGTTATTTGAACTTGAACTCCAACTTATCATAAACTAAAGTGGGTAACTGCCTATATTTGGGGAGGGGAGACATGACAAATGTAAAAATAGAAGGCCAGTTTGACAGATATTGAGGAAAATGGATATACTTGTTCAAATATAAGTCCAGTCCATTTAGAATTGGGGAAATTAAATATATTTGGGAAAATCAGATTTACTGTACAGGCCCACAAACATTGTAGAAATTACATATATGTGTGAGGTTGAGACTTACTATTCTAACGCCAGCCAAACATACCTTTGAGAATGCAAATATATTTTGGGGATTTACTATTCTAATTTCAGTCCCAAAAATTTTGGTGAACTTCACAAGTTAAAAATTGTATTTTTGTTAAAACACAACCTATCCATTATCCAAATAAGCCCAACAACCAGAAAAAAATACAATTGAAAAAATAAATATACAGATAAATAAAAAGAGTTTAACCTACACTTTTATGCACATATTAATCAAATATAACCAAATAACAACACATCCAACCTATATCATATACATTTTAGTATACTGTATTGCAAACATTGATATTATTTACAAACATAAAAATTATATACTTACCCTTGATACTTTGTCCCGCAATAGTTTTGCACTGACAATATTTTGACCACAATCTTATGGTTAATCATTATGTTGGAGACTATGTTCATGGTCTACACCTCTTTGCAATCAATTGCACCCAAGGACATCCAGCTGTATTGATAAATGGGCTGACATATATATACCTGCGGACTACCTACCTCTTTTAGCTTTCATTTATTTATTGCTGATATGGGTGAAATCCCAAACTATATTTGCCCTGTTTGCAGTATGACTATATGATATTACAGATTAATGGATGCATATGGTATTGTCCTTCCACTGTGAAAATGGTAACCATCTACTACTTAATGACAAGGGCAGGCTGTAGTCTTTCAATGTTTTATGACTGCATGAGTGGAGTGTTATACCACAATTTGACTTTTAAATATTCTCCTGCAAACATATTGCCCACAATTATATATTGTGATAGTATGTATGTAAATGCAAGTGCAACTCTGCTATTCTTAACTCCACATCTATGTACCTTGTTAGCATGTATGCTCAAGGAACAACGATGTGGAGTTATGAATAGTAAAGTAACTTACCTATATGTACTCACCTTGACAATGTAGTGGTAGTTGATATTCTGGATTTCACATTCCTGCAGCATTATGTTTTGTCACTTAATTTTGTGATACACAACCAAGGCATTGACAAACCGTGTATACTTTTCCCTGTGAATAACAAGACATGGAAGGACTCCGCCTTTCTGTCCCTTTTTATTACAATTTAAAAGAAATCACAATTTTAATATTGTGAGTTTCACAGACTTTTTCGACTCATGATCTTATTTTAATACATCAAACTTTGGCTTTTCACCTTTGCATTGCAAGTCACTTTGTGCAGTACACACTTTGTGAGGTTGAAAAGGCCTTTGCTGCATCCGGACCTATAATTTCTCGTTTTAATATTCTCACTTTCCTGAAGAGGAGGGCTCTATCCAATATCTGCCTACCCATTTGAGTTAGTTCCCTATCATGTTTGTGACTATGGTTTAAATTACAATTGTTTATCTTGTGGCTTGTGATCAGACACTAGTGGTATCCCTGTGAACTATTCTATAGGAAATTAGTGATGTCTTTCCTATTGTCTCCAGGAACCTATGGCAAAGCCTTTCCAAAATTCAGCCATGTGACAGCAGAGATATGTAAGGATCGCTCGCTCAACTTATTTTCTTCTTAGTCTCTGAAGAGGAATTTATACTGAAGGAATTCATAGGACCAACAGATGGCAAAAGGATAATATATATATATATATATATATATATATATATATATATATATATATATATATATATATATATATATATCCACGAAGAAAAGTTGCTCCTTCCGGATCGCTGGGACCCGAGAGAGGTGGTGCACACACGTGATCAAGGTTCTGTACCGAAACGCGTTGTGTGAATTAAAACACTCGGACTATACCATCCTGCTGGCTGTCTGTGTCTCACTGAGAGCGCACGTTCCACTACTTTCTTATTTGGATATATATATATATATATATATAACAGCAGGTCTCTCACAAGGAGAAGAGATTGAGCCGCACACAGAAGGTGAAGTGAGAACCTTTAATTTCTTAAAAGCGCTGGCGCTGGCATATTGTTCCTAATGCATTTCGGTCAGACACTGACCTTTTTCAAAGGAAGCCAGAAGCACGAAGAACAAGGTAAACTGTCGCTTTTTAAATGTTTGCCCCCTGGTGGACTCCTCGTTAGGCTTGAGTAGGGCATGCTGGTATATGCAGTTCACTTTTGTTCCGTAGTTGTTACCCATGGTGGGTGATGCTTGGAAGTTGTTCACGCCGATAAACGCTTTCACCTAATCCCCTGCACACTGCCTTTCAAGTTGCTGGGCTGCCTTTCAAGTTGCTGGGGGCCAAAACCAGGATCCAGTTCCTGGCGGCTGCCACTGCCCTTGTTGCTTGCGCAAAAAATCATGAGAGGTCCGATTTCGGGCAGCAATGGCGCTCTTTGCGTTGGTGGTGCGTCGCTCTCGGCAGGACCACGCCGATACATATAACAGCAGGTCTCTCACAAGGAGAAGAGATTGAGCCGCACACAGAAGGTGAGTTAGTTCCCTATCATGTTTGTGACTATGGTTTAAATTACAATTGTTTATCTTGTGGCTTGTGATCAGACACTAGTGGTATCCCTGTGAACTATTCTATAGGAAATTAGTGATGTCTTTCCTATTGTCTCCAGGAACCTATGGCAAAGCCTTTCCAAAATTCAGCCATGTGACAGCAGAGATATGTAAGGATCGCTCGCTCAACTTATTTTCTTCTTAGTCTCTGAAGAGGAATTTATACTGAAGGAATTCATAGGACCAACAGATGGCAAAAGGATAATATATATATATATATATATATATATATATATATATATATATATATATATCCACGAAGAAAAGTTGCTCCTTCCGGATCGCTGGGACCCGAGAGAGGTGGTGCACACACGTGATCAAGGTTCTGTACCGAAACGCGTTGTGTGAATTAAAACACTCGGACTATACCATCCTGCTGGCTGTCTGTGTCTCACTGAGAGCGCACGTTCCACTACTTTCTTATTTGGATATATATATATATATATATATATATATATATATATATATATATATATATATATATATATATATATATATATATATATATATATATATATATATATATATATCAAATGAGGAGCTTATTTTAAACCATTCCATGGGTTTCTTTATTTCAAGGGGTGAACAGTTCCTCAGAGGAAGATATCTCCAGAAGTCATTTTTACTCAGCTTGAACTGCCCCCTCAAACATTTAGTGCACAAATGCCTTTCACTATCAGCAGTGACCCACAAACCTAATATATTTGTCATCCCAGAATTTGTAATGAAGTAGCAATTGTTTATGTGGAAGTGTCCACTGTACTAAATAGTGATGCCTCTGCTGAGTAGTCTTCTAGACCTACCTCAACAGATCTATAGCTCCTTACCGGAACATATGTGCTTATCCTTCAGAATCTACTGTCATTTTATTAAGGGTGTTGATGTCTTCATACTGGACTCGCATTTCCCTTTCTTCTCAGGTTAGCTTTGCTATTGTGAGTTGAGAGCATCTAGTCACCTATAGACATTGTTTTACAAAATGAACAAACAGCTCTCCTTTGATTTAGTCTTTCATGGGTGTATCCTTTTGTGTGTTTGTACTTCCTCTAGGCCAAAAATTATTAATGAGTGCTAACATCCTCTGACATGCTAGTGTTATGTCTTCAGGGGTATAATGGCAAACAAATACTTCTTTTGAGGAGGAGAGGCCACCTTGAAGATGGCAAGCATGTCCAGGTGTTCATATATCTTGTGACAGCCACCCTTAGTACTCCAAAGCTGGACCTTATTAACACATTCAGTATGTGGTGACATTTGATCACAGGATAATTTAGGGTCAAGGTTAGTCTGACAAGGATGTTAATCCTGTCCACCAAGCCAGGACTTTCTCCTTGAGAGATGACATTTTGTTTTATTCTAGTTAAGTTTATATGACAGTGTTTTGCCTGTTAAAATCAGGATGCATGGGAGATCTTTAGTTGTGCTGAATAAACAGTATACCATCTGCACAGAGAACCAGTTTACTAATGGACAGACGGAAGGTATTCACACCATATTGGTTTTTGCCAGCTTGTCATGCCACTTGATTTAGGGCTGTGGCTAGGAAATTGAGGGTGGATATATCTAGGGCTCCTACCTCTGTTCAGATCGAATGTTTGCAATAGTTGATGGGTAGTGTTGATTCTTGCTTTAAAGGCATATAGATCTAATATGAATAATTGAATGCTAGTTAAAACAAACGGAATCCCTGCATAGTTCAATGGATAGTCCATCTACATCTTATTAAATGACTTTTCAGAATCTGAAGAAACCAGGGCTTGATACCCTCCAAATCCTTGCCTTGATGTCTGATGTGTATAATAATGTTGCACAATGAATTCAACATGAGATGTATATGTATTACCTGTCATATATATAAAGTTAAATATAGTTAAATATAGGGAAGCCATAAAACTTTACAAATCTGAAATAAAATCTGCTCAAGGCTGCTACTACCAAGACAAAATTGCATCAGCTGCAAACTCCCCTCGTGAACTTTTTAACATTGCAAAAACTCTCCTGACCCCCCTGACGCCCTCCCTATCCCGGATAATGCCCAACTTCGTTGTAACCAGATAGCAGATTTTTTTCTGCCAAGATACAAACTATCTATAGGTCCTTTTCTCAGCAAGTAGCCCAACAAATGGTACTACCAACAGACAAAGTAAAGGAACAGGACCTGTTGGAGGAATTCCCCCCCTTGGATCCAACCTCCCTTCGAAGGATTCTGAGCCATCTAAAATCTGCCTCTCCAACAGATCCAGCCCCGCCTACCACACTAAAGAAGATCATTGAGACCGTTTTTCCAGCCATACTGTATCTGATCAATGCCTCCCTTTGGACGGGAACCGTGCCCCCACTTTGGAAACAGGCAATGGTCAAAGCTTTTTTACAAAAAAATAGCTTGAACCCTGAGGAGTGGGCGAACTATCGACCAATATCTCTGCTGCCTGGAATAAGTACAATAGCAGAGAAGCATGTGAACTCAGCCCTCTCTGCATTCCTTGAAAAGAACAACTGTTTCCACCCCTCGCAGACAGGATTCAGATCACAGCAGGGAACGGAAACTGCACTCCTGTCGGTAGTAGAGGAATCTAGAAAAATCCTTGATGGCGGAGGCTCCACAGCACTTATTCTGTTAGACCTCAGCGCAGCCTTTGACACGGTGAACCACTCTCTGTTGATTCGCAGACTCAGGGATGTAGGAGTGACTGGAATAGCATTGAAATGACTGCAGTCCTTCCTGGAAAATAATTTTTTCTCAGTCTTTGATGATGAAATTGTTTCAAAGCAACTGCCCCTTACATGTGGAGTTCCTCAGGGATCTGCCCTGAGCCCCACTTTATTTAATATTTATATGAGCTCCTTGGCAGAAAAAGTAACTCCGTTTGGAGTTCAGATTGTCACCTATGCCGATGACACTCAGTTGGTCGTTTTCCTCAATAAACAGGACAACTCTTGACCTGACATAGCTCCCTGCCTAGAAAAGGTCTCCAGATGGATCCATTTCGGCCTACCCCCTGCCGCGAAAAAGCACTGCTGGAGGTGGCGGAGGCCATTAAGGAGGTCCAGGACGCAGGAGGGAAGGCACTGCTGGTGTTGCTTGATCTCTCGGCGGCGTTTGACACCGTTCCACACGATCGCCTACTGGCCAGACTCGTGGAGATTGGCGTCGGGGGAACGGTGTTCAGATGGTTTAAGTCCTTTCTTTCCAACCGGCAACAGACCATCTGGGCTCCTCCGTACTCGGCGGCAGTGCCGCCCCTGGAGGTGGGAGTACCACAAGGGTCGATATTAAGCCCCACTCTTTTCAACATATATATGTCCCCTTTGGCGACGCTGGCTGAGTCTTTTGGAGCCCAGATTGTCTCATACACTGATGACACTCAGCTTCTTTTCACATGTGGAAAGAATATGGACTTGAACGGAGACCGCATTAAAAGTTGTCTGGGTGCGGTTTTTGCCTGGTTTCAATGTAACCAGTTGAAGTGCAACTCGGACAAACCCGAGGTTCTTTTTTTTGGCTGTCCTCCGAATCCCTGTTGGAAGTCCTGGTGGCCGGCGGACATTTTTCCTCCTTCCGCTGTGGCCTCGGTGGCTAGGAATCTTGGTGTTAGGATGGACAATTGTCTTACTCTTAAACCACAGATTATGAGCCTGGTCGGTCAGTGTTTTGGGATACTGAAAATGCTAAGGAAATTCCTTCCTTTCCTATCCATTTCCCATAGGAAAATTACGGTGCAGGCTATGATAGGTTCAAGGCTGGACTATGCTAACATCCTCTACCTGGGTCTTCCGAAGTTCCTTCTGTCACGCTTGCAGGTAGTACAGAACTCGGCCGCGCGGGCAATCTTTGGCCTTGGCCATCGCTCCCATGCGGTGGGACTGTTGGAGTCTCTTCACTGGTTGCCTATTCAGAAACGCATTGAATTCAAGGCTCTCACCATGGCGTTTAAGGCACTTAATGGCACTGGTGCCCTCTATTTGAGGAAGAGAATTGGTTTTCATTTGCATTCTAGAGCCTTGCGTTCGGCTTCATTGTCTTTGACCACGGTCCCGACAATTAGGCGTGCCCGGATCGGTGGGCGGTCTTTTAAATACCTTGCACCCCGGGCCTGGAATGCCCTCCCGCTGTCCTTAAGGAAGTGCGAGAGCTTACTGTCATTTAGAAAGGAGCTCAAAACGTGGCTGTTCGGCCATTAAGTCCCTTCTCTCTCGCCGGGGCTCTGCGGGTATGGGTCTGATAGCGCCGGGACACTCTGCTTGAGTAGCTGAGCGCTCAATAAAACACCTGATAACATAACATAACATAACATAACATAACATAACATATTAAGAGCTTGGGTGCATGGCTTGACTGTAACCTTGATTTTAAGGAAGAAGCCCGGAAAGTAGCAGCCAGCTGCTATGGCATCCTGAGGATGATCAGGAAGATCCTCCCCCTGTTACCTTTCATGGCCAAAAGGCTGTTAGTTCAGGCACTGATTCTGTCACGGCTCGATTATGCCAACACTCTATATTTAGGAGGTTCATATTCCACGACCAAAATATTACAGACTGTGCAGAACTGCGCAGCTCTTCTGCTCCTGATTATCCCTAAACGTCTCTCAGCCAAACCTGCTCTGGCCTCTCTGCACTGGTTCCCAGTCCAGGAGAGAGACTAGTTTAAGGCCATGTGCATTGCACTTAAAGCCCTTTCTGGAGAAGGATCTCCTATGATTCGTTCCATAATTCATTCCTATTGGCCCAATAAAGCTTTGAGATCTGAAAATAAGCATCTGGTGACAGTCCCAAAAATACCATGCACACGAAGCGGAGGTCGCCTTTTCTCGTACAATGCTGCCAAGCTATGGAACCACATCCCCCCCAATATTCATCTACAGTCAAACTACCTGAACTTCCGAAAGCAATTGAAAACCTTCCCTTTCCCTTGATATGCTCAGCGTCTGTATCTGGGTCACTAGTAGCGCTGGGATGCCCTCGGGCAACCAGGTGCTTTACAAATGTTACCTCATTCATTCATTCATGTATTCAATTGGAGTCTGCTTGCGATTGGTTGTGCGTTAAAATATTGACTCCAGAAACATGTTGCTGCCCAAATATCCAGGTCAAAATATCAAGGACAAAAATCATGAAAATGTATTTGCAAATAGGGAAGTATAGATTTACTGTTCTTAACTCCACATCTAGGTACCTTGAAGATATATAAGGTACGAATATGAGGAACTAACTTCAGAAAATGCAACCTTAACTATATATACTTAACTTGTTGATATTTGTGCACTCTATATTTTGAACATGATATTCAGTGAGCATGATATTTTTCACGTCCACTTTCAGTAACATGATTTTTCTATATCTACTACAATCAGAAAGTTTTTTTTCCAGCAATGAGGATATGAGGGTAATAAGCAGGATGGCATATTGTGACTCGAATGCATCCTTGGTCATGGAAGCCATTGTAGAGTATCGAAAGCTATGCCTTCAATAGGCTGTTAAGTTGTTTATAAGGCAAAGCTTCAGGGCTTGGTTTTAAAGGTTTGAGAGCCTCTTATTTCGCAATTAATATGTTCACTGGTCTGCAGCCATCTTATGGTGCAATTTTGAGAGTAACAGATCATGAAAAGTTTGTTAAAATTCTTGCAATCCGTTTAGAACAGTGATGTGTAAATCATGCTAAAGGACAACATTAATTGACCTAAGATTTGCCCTTGGTTTGTTTGTAACAAACAGCCTCTCTATCCTACTAGCTTGATATATTTGCTTTCTTGTCCTAGTTTCATTAGACGTGCCAGGCAATGGCCATTTTTGTTGCCTTGTTCACAGATGTTGTGATCAGATGTGCTGTGAAGAAAAAGGGCCACAATGGTGATGATCTTATTACAGTGATATTTAGCTTTATTCAACTGCATCAAAAATAATTGTGGAAGATCTCTGACATTGTTCAGAAGTCTTAGGGCATGATTTAGAGTTTGGCGGCTAGGTACTTCATCACAAACATGATGAGTATCTTATCTGCTTTAGGATGTGCACAGGGATAAAATGCACTTATAATACACCAAACTATAAATCAGTTGCTTTATCAAGTGCAAGAAAATGCTTCCTCTCGCTTCTTTAGGAAGCTTTTGATCAACACCTGCTCTCTCCACGGTGCAAAGTCTTTTTCATGACTCTTGAACATTTCTGTTAAAACAATGAAAGATTGGCAAATGTAACATTTTAGGAGATTGAGCTGAATAGGGACTTTCATGATGATTTTAATGTTGGATACTCCTCATTTTTAGGTCTCGCCTGATTCAGCGCTTGCGCTGATCTGGCCGATACATTTTGTAAAGAGGCTTTTTCAAAGTGCTGCCTGGCCTAAAGCTACAGTGCACGTGAACGTGCACGCGCGCTCTCCGTTGCACGCGATCGTAATCGCGATTGCGATCACTTTCACTTTCGCGGCTGCGTTGCCAAAGCTTGTTTTGCTAATACCATACTCCCTTTTCGGAATAGACGGCCAGTACCAGTTGGTGTCTGCGAATGGGCACTGTATTTGTTCAGCTGCGCCTTCATGTCTCAGCTTTTGAACCTTGGATTTTATTCTGTTCAGTACGGTGTTTGTCCAACTGAAAAAAACCTTCGTGTCACTTTATCATACAAGCATAACTTCTGATAAAATAGCTTTCCTCTGATGTTTGCTTCCTATCACTTCATAACTTATCTCCGGATGTCGGTCTCAAGCTGAGCACACTGTCTTGAAGTGGCTTTTCCTCCCAGGCTCATCGTGCTGTTTGCGGGCCCCTAAATGCCCCAGAAGCTATTTTTCTTGGCAGGAAAACAAGCCGCGCGCATTGCAGTTCCAGGAGGGTCTAATGCGAGTAACCATTAAAAACCTAGGAAGGTGTATTTTACTGCTAGCCGCTCTGTGCCCACTGCCAAGGTTGGCATGTGTGTATGTCATTTCTCTTAACATAAAAATAAAAGTAACTTCTGTTCGAGTTGTGTTTGACAGACCCCTTTCAACCTTGAACCCTTTCTTCTGATGTCTGACAGCCACACTCCTGCGAGACCGCATTCAGCTGTCAGACAGCTGAGAGAGTGGGGCGTGCTAAACATTTTTCATATACATAGTCTGCGCGAGAGCAGATAATAACGAACGATTTATCCACGTGTTATTGTTCCCGTCCGCCCATGGTCCCTGCTTTCCGCGTCTTCCGACGCTGCTGCGAACAAAACTGGTCTATCATAACATCGAAGTTAAATAAATATCGTCCTGCACTTATATCGTCTCAAAAATATTAGACTCCGACAAATCGGCACAAGGTAAGGAGTTAAGAACAATAGAACAGCTAGCTGTGCGTTCCTACCCAGGCTCAATGCGCGAACTAGAAACCGTAGGAATTTCCATAGTTAAAAATGTGAAACCAATTTAGTTACAGGTGAATTGATTAGGGGAATAGCTATCAGTAACGCAGCATACGTACTTGCACCTGAGATCCATGGTGTGAACAGTCTTAAGCACCACAATTATGCCTATATTTCAGTGGCTAACAAAGGGAAAGGCTCTCCATTTTGGTAGTTGGCATTAGGGTTCCTGGCATTCTTCTTGTGCCACGAGAATTGATGCATTATTAGGTACAGGGCCATTACTCCCTTCAATGTTGATATTCAGGCTCCATGGGTTAAACTGAAGGAAAACAAATCCTGCTTACGTCATGACAGTTGTCATTATGAGAAAGTGACATATTCTACTAATTCTCCTTTGAGGTACTGACCAGAGAGGTGGGCGCTGCTGTAGTTCTGTTTCTCTGTAATCTTCCACAGGTTGTAAACAAATTTTCCGGCAGAATTTCATAGTGGTGTTTCTCGTCGCCACTTGTTGGTGCTGCTTCCTTCAATGCTTCAAGTGACTCTTTAATGAACTACAGCTGTTTTGGGAGCCATAGTTGTCCGCTCTTCTGTTACTCAATACATCAATATTATTAACCAATCCGCTTGTGGCCACCTCTAGGCTTTGGCCCAGAGAGGTTTCCTCATCTACTTCACTTTCTTAAATCCTTAATCACTGCCCACACAGTTTCATGTCTATGTCCCTGAAAGAGCATCATATTCTGAAAAATATATTGTGTATACTGCCTGGGATCTCTGCCAATCAAAAAGGAGACAAAACCTTTCAACAGATGTGAAAAGTTGCATTTTTGCATTGGAGAAGACAGACATGTGTGGTGGTGACAATTAACTTTTAATTTAGTTTTCCAAGAACTAAGCATCTTATTGAGGGTGTAGAGTAGAATACATAATAGAAGTATAACTAGATACCAAGGTGGAGTGGCTCTAACACCTTAAGAATGTACACTATTCCATGCGTGATGATGTAGAATCATTTATAGGGCACTGTCAGTGCCAGCATGTTTACTCATGCTTAAAATTGGTCATACTTTCAGCCTCATAGAGACAGATTTACAGAAGCAAACTTCTGTTTGTAGAAACAGGGATCAACTGTAGATTGAGAAAAGGTGCATTCTGTGCAAGGTCTGATTCCCAAACAAAGAAAGCGCCATAGGTGTGTGCAATTGGCACTACACAGTCACACTTCGTTTACACTAGCCTACATGGCTAGATGTATGGCTTGCTCATTGTTGTGAAAGGTTTTCATTCACTAATGGAAAAACTTCCTTCAGCACTTTCATTGCTTTCTGTCCTGCTGCACCCGTTGGATGTGGTGCACTGTTTGCTGTGTGCTGTATACCGCTGTCCTACGAAAACAGGTTATAAAAGACATAGATTTTGATGGCCATGTACTACCTAGCTGGTTGTTTGAAATTTCCAAAATTAGTAGAATTCATTAAGTTGACAAATCCAACCTGAAAATTGTCCTATGATATCAAAAATCTTCTCAAGACCAAATCACTGATGATCTCACTTGGTTTGTTTTATTTAGTTTTTTTTAGAAGGATGGTATGCCCAAACTATCCCCCTTTTCCCTCTTGACCCTTACTCCCCCAACAACCTCGAATCCCCTTGTTCTTGCCCAACTTGCTTGTCTTTGTTGTTTAGGTCGAGCCTGCGAGCCATGCTGTGTTGGAGTATGGAGTTGAAGCTCCGACCACTCTCCATCCACATTTTTCAGTAGCTTTTGTCATTGTCCACTGTAAACTATGGCTGTTCATTGGTCAAAAGGCTTAGTAGTCCCACCTTAGTACCGCCTTGTCTCATTTTGTAACCTCCCATGTCGACACCCCTTGTTATGTGTGTTGTTGCTCGGAAGGCTTTAATTACAGCCTCCAAGCACTATATCGTTTAATGGTTTTAACATGCCGGCTGCAAACGCGTCTTTACGGCTTCCCTGGCATCAGCAGCAATGACATTACAAGGCTAACAAGCATTGGCATAGCCAATAGGTCTCGCTTTTGGGACCTTATAAGTATTTAGTTATGCAGCACAATATCCTTGGTGCAACAACATTAACTGTTGCATGGCTAAACACTTATAAGTTCCCAAAGGCGAGACCTATTGGCTATGCCAATGCTTGTTATTATCTGGTACCAGTGGCGGCTTCTCGTTGGAGTGCTGCATGGCAGTGGGGTGGGGCGGGCGGGGCAGGGGAGGGGCAGGGTGGGGGGTAGTAAACTCCGGCATAAGGCCGAACGGAGTTCAGTTAATAAATAAATAAATCAAATGTAATTTCCCGCGCTGCATTGCAATGCGCGCAATGAAATTCGTTTTATTTATTTATTTATTTATTTATTAACGGAACTCAGTTCGGCCTTATGCCGGAGTTTAGTACCCCCCCCCCCCCGCCCCTTCTCCCGCCTTACCGCCCGCAGCACTCCACTGATTGGTACGCTAGTAATATTTGGCACAACTTTACCTTGTTCCCTTGAGACAGTCGAATCACCTACGTGGAGCAGCCCTACAAAACATGTCATTGTTAACAAAACGCTGATCTTCAAGCTGAAATCCGTATAATCTGAGACTAGAAGATCATAGAAAGAGTGAAATTAAATGTTTTAGCCCATCAGAAACTTTTGCGTCACTTTTCCCATGTTAAAAGTGACGCAAAAGTGGCGCAAGGGGCTCATAAATCTGCCCCATAGTATTTTGTCTAATGCATGCATGTATGTATGTGCTATTTGTGTACTGCGTATCTAGCTGAAGAACAGTAGAGCACGGTACAGGGTGAAAGGCAAAAATAAAGTTAACAAGAAATTGGCGAGCTAGCTGGGTTCTAAGAATCCTAACTTGATTGTGGTGCAGTGTTCTTCAAAGATGGGTGTTTACAGGTGTTGGTTAAACTGGAGAGGTTTTGGGGCATCCTGATGGATATGGGGATCTTAAAGTTCCTAAGAAATAAGAAGGCATCTGGCGAATACATCTACATGTCACCCTGATCACGCTCTTGTGTCAAAACAATGAGTCAGCATAAACACTTGGCAGGAACTTGAAAAATATTATCTAGCAAAGTTAGACTGCAGCTTTACTAAAAAAATTTAGTTGGGGATTTATGGCCAAAAGGGTTCTATTACTTTTCCAACATGATAAGTTTTTTCCTCATTGTTGTTCTTCTTCAACCATCATCTAGCAGGCTCTTTTGTAATGTGTCCAAGTATTGCATTGGGCAGTTGATGATGTCATCTAGCACCATTATGGCACTTTCACACCCTGGCGCTTCGAGCCATGCCTATCTGTGCAATCACTGCAGTGTTTGTTAAATGAAAAATGTCCATTATTTTCCACATGTATACTTAATTGAAAAGATTGAAGGTGTGAATAGTAAGTAATTCTAGTAGGTGCTTTTTAGAGGGTTTCTCTGACTTACAACCTGGAGTTGATTGAACAGTGGTGCATAGTGATTAGAATCTTGCTTTAAGTGTGATAAATATACAGGGGCAGATTTACGTTCCCTGGCGCATCCCTGCAAATCAGCAGGGATGCGTCAGGGAAGATGCGTCACGCAAGTTTGCCCTTGCGCCACTGCAGATACGCCGCATTTGGTCTTTCCATCCGCCGGGGTCCCCCTCGCCATACTAATATGGAGGGGGAAATGGGTGGCGTGCGGGGAAGGATGTAGGGCAGATCACCACCTCCATGCGGGCAGTGGCGATCTGCCCTACATCCTAATGGACCCCTTTGTTTGGTGACCATTCATGAAAAACATTGTGGTATGACTGGAATTTCTGATCCCACTGATGGTAAGGTGGAATTGTTGCTGGAGTACTGTTTCCATTAGTTTTCTTTGATGGCTTGTTTGGAAGTGGTTATACATTTATCTAGCATTCTGTGTTGCTACATGTAGACTTCTACATTCACTCGTGTGAGGGGTTCTCATCCTAGCGCTACCTCTATCTTTAGATGCACAAGTAGCTCAGGACTACACATGGAACATTCCTTACCTTTGGAATGATCTGCCTCTAACACTGAGAGAGTGCCACTCACTCCCCTCATTCCGCCAATTGCTTAAAACATGACTGTTTTAACCTCCAGAGCATTCTAGCACTGGGAAACTATTTGTAAGTAGACAAGCACTTAATAAAACACGCATACTAATAATAATTCCTAACCAGGAGACATTTTTAACACTCATAAATGAATATAACTTAATTTCTTCTTTTGATAAGTTTGTAACTCGTTGGCGCTCCTCTTTTCCTCCCACCTTTAAAGGTTGTGGGTGTGTCTCTGTAATTGATTTTGACTTTGTATATGCCCCTCATTTTAGTCTGGTAGTCAACATTAAGATTCTGTCATTCCTATCTGCTTTTTCTTTGGGTGGACCAATCCAGTGTTGAGCAGTACTTGGAATGCGAGCATTGGGTTGACCCCAATGGATCAGGGATGTAGAATAAAATAGTCGAAAGTATTGCCTGATGAATTTAATGTGAAGCTATATTGTATTGAATTGTAATTGTATTGTATATGAAGTTTTCATAATTGTGCCCCAGACTTTGCAATTTGCCTCAACAATGAGCCTATTCATAGTGAGTTAGTGAGTGCGTTTACCCGTATCACTTGTAAAGTTAGGCGTCTCCTTTCAGTGCCATCACGAAAAAGGGTCATGCAAACAACTACATGGTTTGAGAGTGACTGTTTGAGAAGACATAGAATTCTGCAGAGGGTTTGTAGTCCTGAACCAAGAGATAAATTATTGGTTGTTGCCAGTCGAGTCAGTTGCAAATCTGAGGTCAAAAGGTAGAAACATTTTCTCAAGGGTGAAGCCTGCGAGGATTTACTCCAAGCTAGCGGTCTGAAGAATAGTTCTGTGCTTTGAGGGATTACTCATTGTCCCTTCTTTGTTCCTATCGATAACGAGTGCCCCTGACATCACATTACTCCTAACAACTAGATGTCACGTTTTGCCAGATTTTACAACTAAACCATTTCTGACACTGTGATATGCTGTTGTCTTGTGGTGGGGCCGGCAACTTAGATTTCACTTTGGAGGAAGTTAACAAGGGCATGTTATGGCTCTCCCAGATCAAGGCCTCTGTCCCGGACTGGTTCCCCCTGAGCTATATTTCAAAGAGCCTGAGATTTGGCTGCCAATTCTAACTGAAACTATAAATGCAGCAGTCGAAAAGGGGCCTCCGCACTCTTGGTTTTAATTGGGTATCATCCCAGTTTTCAAAAAGAGAGATAACAACAATCCCCAGTGTTATAGATTTATAATTTTGATTGATTCTGTTGTAATGGTTGTAGGGCGGTTAGTCCTTAATAGCCTAACTGCCTGGGCCAATGAGAACCGCAAACGATCTGACCTCCAATGATGATTTAGGTCTGGTAGGACCACGAATGATCAGTGGTTGAATTTGAACTTTATCATTAACAAGTACACAATGTCCAGACCAGGTTTGATACTTATGGCTTTTTTGGATCTCACTTCAGCCTTTGACAGGGACAACCAAATTAAATCATGGAACATTCTTTGGTCATTGGGTGTGGGCCCTAATATTGTTTTTTTTGCTATGGGAATACTTCTCCTTCAATTTGTTATAGTAAAGATTCTTCCTGTTCTCAGTCTTTTACAACAAACGGAGAGGTTTGTTAAGGGTACATTTTGACCCTGTTTTTATTTATCCTGTATGTTAACATTTCAGAGAAGTTTTACTATCTTCAGGTGCAGTTTGTCTTACTGTTGGGAAACAAATTTTCCCTGACTGCTTTATGCGGACGATGCATTACATCTGGCTTGAACCGCATTAGGTCTGGAAACCCTTTTGGATTTGTATGTTGCTTTCATGGATGACTTGGACTCGGCCACCAATTGTAATAGGTCCTTTGTTATGATGGTTGGACCTAGAGCCACTAAATCAAGAGCCTTTCAAGTTCAAGGTCACATAGTAATGTAGGTATTGGCTTTTTCCAATATGGGAGTATTGTTTGACTCAAGAGGGGCCTGGAAGCCCCTCACTGGAACCTAGAACACTCGTTAATGAGGGCAATCTCATCCATTTTGGGTTTTGTGTCCTGGATGGAAGGGAAATCACCAAAAGCTATATTGAATATATACCAAGCGAAATGTACACCAGAAGTTGCTTATGGCAGTGATACCTGGAGGTATGCTGACATCACACTTCTGCAAATTGTTGAAATCAAATTCTTCTTACTATGCCATAGTATATCCCATCAGATATAATGCTCGAAGAGGTAGTCGTAATGTAATGATAAATATTTGATTTTCTCGCTCTTCGCCCACTCCTGTGATAGGCAACTGTGTGGAGCGAGCCTGAAACCAAATTGACTAGGAAGATTTTGAAGGACTGCCTTTCTCTCTGCAATGCACACCGCATACCAGGTCTAAGATAAATAGAGAATTTGTTCTCTTCCTTGGGACAGGGTGATTTGTTTGAATATCCTGAGCAAATGGTACAAGCTAATCTAGCATGGACCAAAACACCTTTCCTGTTATGGCATCAAGCTGACAGGGAAAGCCAAGAACTGTTAAAAGCTTCTGTGGGCGGCTACGTGTCTCTGTGGAGCCTTATCTTACTTCAGTAACTAACAGCAAACATTGGGCCATATTCACAAGGAGCTATCGCCGAATTAGCGGTACTTTATCGCAGCCAAAGTTGTGATAAATTTACCTCCCCATTCACAGGCTGGTGCTAACAGCCCACAGCACCAGTTTACATGCGATAGCAGCCGCAAAAAACATCGCCACAGAGGATCCCCGCAACTATTGCTAATGAGATGCAGAGTAGACGTTCCCGTGCCAAAAGCCGCGGCAACACCACACCTCAACATCCTCAATGACCAGCCCGATTGGCGATAAGAACACAAAACCAGTGATAAGGCGCGTTAGCACCAGGAAATCTACACCTGCTCTGACCTGGTGTTAAGTCGGACAGCAGCCAGCACCACAAATGGGAGACCAGCCCAGGGCCACATCAGAAGTGGAACAGATGCCATGGAGCCACACATCATGCAGCCCGGACACCCAAGAGGGCCACAACACCCACTGACACCACCTCCCGGACCACCCCTCCCTGGCACCACCCCCCTACAAAGACATGCCAAATCAGCTACACAAAAACATGTGCAAAATATTCTGCATGATATCGCACAATTACAGCAGTTGAAATGCATGTGTCATCACAGAAATGAGCATCACACATTCACTTTCGAAGCAACAAATAAAACTTTATTAAAATAAACACCGAAATGAAATGAAGACACATGGCGGCTCCCTGCGGGACAGTCCGTAGGTCACAGCCTGCAAGACAAAAAACATGATGAGAAGGTGTGCCCTGCGCACATCAAAGGACAGAGAGAGAGAGCGAAGGATAGAGCGAGAGGAAGAGAGGGAGAGAGGGAGAGAGAGATAGAAGAGAGGGAGAGAGAGAGAGAGAGAGAGAGAGAGAGAGAGAAGAAGAGAGGGAGAGAGAGAGAGAAAGAGAGAGAGCCGCCCCTGCGCACCCAGGCCACACTGCTCACCTGCTGCCACCGGTGTGTCTCCAACCACGTGCTGGTATGTATAGCAGTACACCAGGACACACATCTGATTCAGAACCGTCATCTGAAACAGAGTCCAGAAACATGACTGGCACAGTACACACACTTACACAAGATAACATCGCCTATCCGCCCATGCACACCCAGGCAGAGGCATCACAAAGGCACCTGCTGCCCATGGAGCATGCCCGCCCATGCACACCCAGGCCTCACTGCTCACCTTCCGCCACCGGCGTGTAGACTGGATGTCCCACCACGTGCCGCTGCAAGCCACAAGCCCGGGGCCCATGGACATGGCACCCTCCACACCATGCAGCCACGCTCCGCAGGCCAACAGGTCTCACGTTTGGTGCTGGGTCTTGAATACTCCATGGCAGAGGACATACCAGTGCACCCGGCAACATTGCAGGCTGCACACCAGCTCAGTTTCGATTTGTTCAGCATTACGTACATCAGTTGTGTGTCTTTTGCACACCCGATCATCCCAATGGGTGCCACTAAGTCTGTGACCCGGAAGCGAGGCCACGTGGCAGTAGGCCCACGCTGCCCGCTGGCTCTTGTCTACACTGCGGTCCAGCAGGGCACACGAAACCTGAGCTGCCCCCAGACCACCTGGACGGGGCATCATCACAGAGTGCCCACCCGCTCAGCAGCTGAAGGTGCCACTGACTCAGTGCACCCAAAGTCACCGTCCCGTGGCGGGGTGCCTGTGCCTGCCGCAATGCAGAGGGTGCGACTAACCCTGTGCAACCCCAGTCAGCGCCACGTGGTGGTCAGCCCGTGCCGTACACAGGCCTGGTTTGCCACTAACCCTGTGCAACCCCAGTCATTGCCATTTGGTGGTTGGCCCGTGACGTATGCAGGCCTGGGTTGACACTAACCCTGTGCGCAGCAAAACTCTTGTGCCCTTCATGATTGTGAACCATGGCGTCTGTTATCCTGTCACCACAGGCAGAGGAGAATGTGACGTCGTTGGCTCCTTATGTTGGCGGAGTCACAAGGCCTGTGACGCCTGTGCCGAATGGGTGTGGTGTGCATGCAAACCTGCCCTCAGGGATTGGCTGTGACATGCTGACAACTAGACCAGTGACCTGCACACCACCAGTGAGTTCGCCTGCGGCGGGGAGCAATGAGGGCCCCGCCCTCTGAGCATAAGTGGAGTGGTCTGGCCTGCCGTACTCCGGACCAGTGCAGGGCTTGCAACAATGATCGTGGGCTCTGGGCGTGGTTCAGCCCATGTCTGGACCAGGAAGTGAGTGATGTGTGTGTCCCTGTTGTAGTGTCGACGGGACCCAGTACACAAAATGCAATGTAGCACGCTCTGACTGGTATCCCACAGGATGAACATCATTGATGCAAGGGAAATCACTGCCCCTACATTCATCCACTCATGCATACATGACTGATGAAAGACATGACACAGCAGTGTGTCAATGGATGTTTATTGCACATCCAGTACAGTTATGCAGCTGGAGTGGTTCGGAGCAATGCCCAGCACACTACACACTATGGGCCCGTGGAGGGCCAGCCAGATTCCATCTGGGGATGAAAAGTCCTGCTGAAGGGAAGGGTGCAGTCCGCAGCCTGGTTGCCGTGTCATTGGTCATCAATCCGGAAGTGGCAGTCCATGTCGCTGTCCAAGGTGAGTGCATCGGAGTGTATCGTGGGTCAGTGGAAGGTCATGAGGCCATGTGCGGGACCCAGCAGAAACAGGCCAGGTGGCGGTAATGAATGCTAGTGCCTGGTTCTTCTGGCCACAGTCCCATCCACGTCCTCGTCCCCGGGTGTGTGCCCTGCCCCACCTGTGGGTGTTGCAGAACTGGCTGCCGCACTGTGTGCCACTGACACATCAGTGGCCTGGGTGGATACGTCTGCCACACTGTGTGCCACTGACACATCAGGGGCCTGAGTGGATCCGGCTGCCACACTGGGTGGCACTGACACACCAGGGGACGGGGATGTGGATGGTGTGGGGGCAGCAGCATTCATACGCAGCACGCTTTGTGGCGGCAATGCCATGGTGGAGGTTTGTAGGGCATGATAGATCCCAGCTATATTTCGATGATGTGCAGCTGTGGCTGCCATTCTTTCCGCCTCCATGTCCTCCATGAGCCTCCGTATGTGTGCCAGCTCACGGCTGGCATCGCTAGAGCCACTCTGAGCGGACTGCTGTTCTTCTCTCCGTGTCATGACTCCAGCGATGTCAGTCAGCGCTCGTTGGAGACCATGGGGCGGACATAGACACCCAAGGATGGCGTCCAGTTTGGCAGCCATGATGCCGAAGCCCACCCGCACCTGCTCAGCTGTCTCCATCTGGCACACAGCATTGGAAGGCCATGTGTTGTTCCTGGAGGTCTTTGGAGGGTGCCGGGGCTGTGGGTGCCTCCTGCTGGGTGGTTTGGGTGGTTGGTGGGGTCTCATCAATGTAGCTGGGCTGCCCTGAGCCTGGAGGTGAGTGGCAGATGAGGTCAATGATGTCTTGGATGGTTTAGGTGTCGATGCTGGAGTTGTCCTCCGCATTCCGTGAAGAGTGGCTGGGACTGCTCTGCAGGAGGTGTTGATGGTGCCCCTGCGATGTGAAGGGGAGATGGTGTATTACAATGTGTCCACATGTGTGTAGACGCATGGTACAGGTTGATATACAGACAGCATGGCATTGTACATTGTGACAGTCTGTAGATCTGGTCGATGACCCAGAGTCATTGTGGGTGTGCACTGTGCTCTGCTTGATTGTGCATGTGTGCCATTGTGCCGTTCTCCACCCGTCCCCCCAGTACCTGGTGGTCACTCAACCTGTTGCGGTTGTGTTGTGTCGTGTCGAGCAGTGTCCCCCGACTCCGGCCCCAGTCTCCACACTGATTACTGTCGACACCAGCTCCTCCATGTCATCCAGCTCCAGCTGTGGCGCTGGGCCCCCACCTCCAGCCTGCATTGCTGCCTTCTGGTTGGCGGAGTTTCTCCTTGGTCTTCCGCTTGATGTCATTCCATCGCCTCTTGACCTCATCCATTGTCCGCTTGTGCTCTCTGACGGCATTCACCTTGTCGACGATGTCCCGCCATATTGCAGTTTTGCTGCCCAGTGACACGTTGGAGGTGATGAAGAGTTGTTGATGGTGTTCCATCACCTCCGTGACTATGATCCTGTTCGCCTGCGTACTGAACTTCGTCTTCCTTGTCTTCTTGTCCTTGCCCTTCCCTATCCCCGTGGTCCCAGGCTGGTCGTCAGGGGTGCTTGTGGGGCTGCGCTCATCCTATGCGCCTGCTCCGGCTGCCTCCATGGTGCTTGGGTGTAGGTCAGTTTGTGTGTGGAGATTTGTCCCACCTGCCAGGTGTGTGTTGCAGGCCTGGCACTGCTTATCGCTGATTTCCTCATCGCGCTTTGTCCCATTGCAGGTTTTTTGGTGTTGTGGTTTGTGTTTTTATCTCCATCGAGGTGGTTTTATCGCAGACATTGTCCGTGGTTTCGGCAGACTATCGCATGCTACCGCCTTGTTGTGAATCCCACGTTGTCACTGGGTTATTTTCCCGGGATGGGCTGCTATATTGAAAGTTGCGTTATGCTACTCTTGCGGTGGTTATCACACATTCTTGTGAATATACCCCATTGTTTTTTGCTCACGGTGTGGTTTTTTAGGGAAACCTAGGAGAGGTTTTATCATTCCACTTTTAAAGGGTAAAAATATTAAGCAAGTACGTCCAGCCTACATGTTCTTACAGTTATTGAGTGATGATTTTATCTCTTACTCAAATTCTTGGTCTATCAATGGTGTAGTTAAAATAAGTTGTTCTATGGATGTTTGATTTTATGAAGCTGTTATTATTTTTATGTGTGCGTTCTTTAATGATTTGTACAAGTTCTGAAATTAAGATAGAGGATGCCAATTGAATAAAACAAAACAGTTTTCAAGGTTTCACATGCAAAATCGACCTGTGTATGCCTAGTTATGTGGGGTATGTGGTGGTCCACCTGTGTAAGCTTTGAATATATGATACAAGATTTGTTGCTTGCTAGACGTGGACCCAGGACATGACTTCATGTTGGCCAATATTGGGGTTGCCTGTCAAATGCTCTTTGTACTCCATAGCCCCGTACAGCAATATTTCATTTCTTCTTGCTCTATCTGCTCTACCTTTATCTTTTTTTAGCCTTACCCCTTGGGCCCGTTACATCCTGATTAGATCCAGTGTTCCACAATTCATCCTTTTTTACTCTTTCTTATAGAGAGTCATCCATCACATACCCTATGTTACCATTTCGAATCCTACACGAGACTTGTTTTGTGCATTCAACTTTGAAAATGTCCTAGAGTTATTGACATATGTACTTTGTGTGTTCTTTTACTACTCTAATGGATATATCATTTTGTAATGACACTGCCACAGGCTATGACATACTCAGAACTTACGTGTTCATTTTGGCTATATATTCGCCTCACTTTACAGACTCAACAGGCTAAGAATCTGTCAGGGCCTGAAAGCATACTTAGGCGTTTCGATCAAACAATACCCAATCCCTTTCAGCCCAACAATCATCTGTTCAGATAAGACAAAGGTAGGTGTTACAAAAGAAGATTTCCCTTGATTCGTTTCTGCATCTTAAATTCTTTGTGAATGCACTTTTTACTCTGCATGGTGTGCCCATTGACTATGCAAACTATGGGCCACATTTACCATAGTATTGCTTTACCCGTGCGTCACGCATGGTGTCGCAAGGGCAACACAATACTAAAGTCAGATTTACCAAGCAACGCAAGTCCACCTAGTGTGGCCCTGTGTTCCTTGGTAAATTTAGTGCAACGCAGGGCAGCGCAAGTGGCTGCCTTGTTACACTTTGCCCTGGGAAGACATTCCATTGGTGGAATGTGGGTGTTCCCATGCATCCACCCATGGATTTTGGTGCATTCCCAGGTTTACCAAGAATGATAAACCTAAGGAGCTGATATTGGGTCGTGCGCTAATTGATAAATCCCTACAGATAGATACCACTAAATATCTCATTCGCTCAGACGTGGGCCGGGCAACGGCACAGAGGCAGTGGGAGCTAGGCTCTAGAATGCCAGATCTGAGAAGTTTGGGGGCGCAGGTGCAAATGAAGTTTCCAGCAGCCCTACGGGTCGTCTGGAGCAACAAAACATATAATTTTACATCTCCGCAGGAAGTAGACACTTTTTTGTCTGATATTAGGAAAACTCCACATTAACGAAAAAAAAAAAGTAGGGAGAAAATTATTTTTTTTCTTTTGAGAAAAAAAAAAAAAGTTGTGACTATTTCCCTCTCTACACTCTCTCTTTTTAGCCGGTGTATCCGAACTTCTTGAGGTCCTTCTATAATATCTCTCAAAAAAAAAAATATATATATATAATATAAAAAAAAAAAAAAGGGAGAGGGATGTAGTATAAGGAGGAAAACAAGGGGAAAAAAAAAAGGAAAATAATAAAGAGTAAAAGGGAAAGCGGCATGTCACTTTATGCCACTTTATTATGATCTTACTGTCCATGGGTGTTTCTATCCTGAGCTGGGTTCATCGACTCCCAACAGGCGACAGGATTGCCAAAGATCACAAGCGGGGAGTTTCTCAAGGGGGGAGGGGGGGATGTAGGGGGGAGAGGGAGTAAAGGGAGTAAAAAAGAAAAGTTTGTTCCTCATATAATTTTAGAAATGAAAAAAGGGGCTGAAATTCGAGTAAGATTAGATTCAGAAGGGAAAACGGTTCACCCTATGAGAAACGCAGAAAATGTAGGAAAACCACCTGATGAATAATATTTCCAATGGAATACAAATTATTAGCTGGAATGTCAATGGTTTGAGAAATAGCAGGAAATTGGCTAGAGTTTGTGAATTTTTTAATAAATCAGAGGCCCATATCTGTTTACTAGAAGAAACCCTTTTGGAGGCATATGAATGTGAGGTAGCGTTCGGTAAGCGTTGGTGGATACAAGAGATCTGCTGCTCCAAACAGATAGGAAATACAAGGGGAGTGGCAATCATAATTCGATCCAACAAGGGGATTCGAGTAGAAAAATTTGAGACTGATCGTTCAGGGAGATGGTTGAGTGCATCTCTTCTAGTCGAAAGCTCTCCATTAACATGCGCAGTATACTATGGGCCCAATCAGGACACGCCCGGAGCGCTATCATGCTTAAAACTAGTCTCTCAGCTTCGACAACACCAGTTGTATTGGGAGGAGACTTTAATCTGGTTTTAAATGAAAATCTAGATCGTACATCCAGGGCTAAATATATTCCCCCCCGTAAGTCGTTAGTAGAGTTGAAAAATATTATTAAAGACTTCAACCTTATAGATATCTGGAGGGTAAAAAAGGGCAACAGGAGGGATTTTTCCTTCTATAGTCGTAAGTATAGACATCACTCGAGGATTGATTACTTCCTGCTGGACCAAGTCCTCTACCCTGAAGTAGATTCCATAGCATATATTCCAGCAATACTCTCTGACCACTCCATGCTGGAATTGACCATAAATTAGAAGATAGAAGATCAGCAGAGGAGGTGGACATTAGATAGGTCTATATTATTGCAGGAGGAGGTCATAAGTAATTTAAAATCAGATATAGAGGAATACTTTAAGTTCAAGTCTGAGACAGCAAATGATCAGACTACATGGGAGGCATTTAAAGCTTATATTAGAGGGACTTTAAGCGCATGGATGATCAGGAGGAATAAGGTCAGGAGGCAGACCGAAAAAGAGAGTCTTGTTATGATCAAGCAAAAAGAAGAGCAATTACAGCAGGCCTCTGCAGATTCTCAAAATAATATAATATACATCCAAAGTGAATTAGACGGTCTGCGTGCAGAATTCCAAGCAAGTCTCGATAAAATTTTAAAAGACAGGTGGGACTCAAGTAAGCTTCAGAATTTCTCCTATGGGGAAAAATGCGTCCGACTTCTCGCCTGGAAGGCCAGAACGGATAGAGTCCGAAACCAGATTAAATGTATTCGCCTTCAAAATACAGGCGTAATCACACATGATGACGCCCTTATCCGAGAGGAAGCCAGATCATTCATGCAAAACCTATATAAAGAAGATATATGTCCTCCTACCTGGAATATAGAACATTGGCTAAACCAGATGGAGATCCCACAGCTAACGGAAACAGATTGTATCTTCTTAGCCTCAGGTATTAGGGAAGAAGAAGTTCTCGCCCAGATAAAAATAATGGCCAGAGGTAAGGCAGCCGGCCCAGACGGGCTCCCAATTGAAATATATCAGATAGAATCAGTGGAAGCTGTCTCCGCCTTGACGATTCTATTTAATAGAATATACTTATTGGGAGATACCATTCCAGATTCTTGGTCTGAAGCTACAGTAGCCCTGATCCTGAAGCCCAATAAAGACCCCCTAAAAATCGAGTCGTATAGACCTATTTCATTGTTGAACACCAACTATAAAATCTTCGCAGGGGTCTTGGCAGCAAGGTTGGCTAAAGTCATTAAAACGATTGTGCATCAGGATCAAAAGGGTTTCATTCCAGATAGACAGCTAAATGAGTTAAACTTTCAAGCTATTGCAGCAATAGACGTTGCAGTAGCTAAGAAGCTCCCATTGACCCTTACGGCCATCGATGCCGCCAAGGCCTTCGACCAAGTAAACTGGCCCTATTTGTGGTCGGCTTTGTCCAGTTTTGGACTTCCTCTTAATTTTGTTTCAGCTGTCCGGTCCCTATATAAGAGTCCTCGGGCAAAAGTCTTGGTAAATGGAGTGCTTTCAGATTGGTTTATAATCTCCCGCGGAACGAGGCAGAGGTGCCCTTTATCACCCCTGCTGTTTAATCTCTATATCGAACCCTTTGTCTGTCTGCTTAGGGCTGATCCTGTGATCTATCCCTTTAGAATTGCAGACCTAGAATTAAAATTTGCTTTGTATGCCGATGATCTTCTCATGTTCTCCTCTAATCCAGTTGAGGCTATCCCGAGATTGTTTGAGCAAGCAGAATTGTTTGGAGCAATCTCGGGATATAAGGTAAATAAAGAAAAAAGCAAGATTATGCACTGGAACCAAGAAGGAGGGACAACTGGAGCTAAGATACATATGAGGTACTTGGTTATAATTTTGTCCGAAATATCTCGGAAATAGCCAAAATAAATCTGATGAGAAGTTATAAGGATATCTGTGGCCTACTGCAACGATGGTCTGGCCTCTCTGAGTATTTTCGGCAGAGTAAATTTAGTCAAAATGATTATTCTGCCGAAGATTACTTTTCTGTTCAATTCCATTCCATTGACATTCCCAGCATCCGACATCGCCAAAATACAGGGGAAAATAGGTTCCTTTATCTGGAATGCTAAGATATCAAGGATCTCCTGGAAAAAATTAAGGAGAAGCCTTAAAACGGGAGGGTTGACTCTACCGGATATATCTGTCTACTGTCACTCGTTTCACTTTAAAAATTTCAGATTGCTAGCTGGAAAGATAGATGCCTCCTCTCAAGGTCTATTGTTTCAAGCCTTACTACACGATATACCTAAGGGGCAAGAATATTTTTCATTCAAGTATGGTGACCCAAGGTTTTTTAAGAGGGTGAGACTAAAGATCCTGGAAACTACTCTCAAGAACTGGATGTATGTTAGAAAGAGCTTAAAAATCCCATATTTTGCACCTCAAGCTCCGATTTGGGACTCCCCAGGTACACCAGAATGTCTTAATGACCAACTATCTCGTCCCCTTAAAATGGCTGGCCTGTTTCACTGGCAGGATTTGCAGAAAGACTCGCAGCTGTTGAACTGGGAGTCGCTATCCCGCCTGACAGGTGGAACTTTATCTAGGTATAAGTACTATCAGATGGCAGGATGGTGGGCAACTAAATCTTGGGAATTTGATTCACTGAACCCTAAGTTCGACTATGTATCAAGAAGGGGTAGGTGGAAGCAGGAGGTTTCTTTCTGGTATTGGGCCATCTTAGAGGTAGAAGTTATAACAGAATCTGGGGGGGCGTGGTTAACGCCTTACGAAGATGGCGGCTCTTCCCTGACGCTCCCGGGGTCGGGAGGACAACGCCGATTTTTTCTCTCGTAATTACGAGTACGAGGATGCCACAAAGTGAGGACAGGCTGTTTGAACATCCGGAGCACTGAATTTTGCAGTCGCTATGTCAGTAAGCTGCATTTAATCCTCTTTATTTCCCTCGGAGGCCCCGTTTTCGGAACGGCCGCCATTTTGTTTTTTCGCCTGAGGAGAATGTAAGCTGTTGACTTGAAGAAGCATGCTGCAAAATTGGTTTTTCTCCCTTTTGGCTATTATTCCGCTCAACTCTGGCCTTTGTTTTCATTTCTTCACCAACTTTGGACAATCTCAATGACATATTTCTGGAGAATACGAAAGGTGCGTAGTTTGTGCAGCGTCTTCTTCTTCAGCCGCCATTTTATGCACGCACTTCACGAGAGTGTTTTTCTGTACTGTTCCCCTCAGATAACACAGTTCTTCCTCATTCATGGCTGTTCTTGACGAGTGTTCCTGTCTCAGATATTGAAATGATTTTATGGAACTGCCTCATTTTTACGGATACGTCAATTCAATGACTATTTCTCTAACTCAGTTCAAACACGCGCTTCAATGAGGCTTTCTGATACTTGCTGGATCTGACAGTGATGTTAACCATTTAACTAGTGATACTCTCCTTCTGGGTCACGTCTCTGCCCCTCTCGCTCACCTGGACTGTTGGACTTGCCTCTTATGGGGAGAACGAAAGGCTCACTTGCTAAACACCCTGCGCCCAAGTATACCCTTATCAAAAATTCAAAAGTTTTTACTGCCTTCTCCAAACTAGAGGATTCACTGTTATCCTCACAAGACCCCACGGAGAATATGGATCCCTCTCCCTCGCCAGTACCTGCTGTGAAGTCTGTCACCAAACGTCTAAAGCACAACCCACCTTCTCCTCCTAAATCGACCTCGCCTATTTCTATGGAAACACTACTGGAAGAAATCAGGGCCCTTCGTCCCTTTATGGAGGAAACAAATAATAAACTACAAGTCCTCACTGACTCTTGGGCTCAACTTGATACACGAATTACTGCAGTGGAAAGTCACATGTCTTCCTTTACGGACACTAACACCAATGTCTCTCACCTTCAATCTCAAGTGTCTGCCCTTCAACGCCAAGTCGAGGACCTTGAAAACCGTAATAGGCGGAACAACCTGCGTATTTATGGTCTGGTGGAGGGATCAGAGGGGTCGGACCCTCCTACTTTCTTTAAAACTTTCCTACCCAAGATTCTCCATATGCCAGAAGACACCGCTCTCAACATTCAGCGAGCCCATAGGTTAGGGCGTCTTCCATCGAGTGCATCTCCTTCACAGAGGCCGAGAGGTGTCATTTTGTACTTTTTGGAGTACACGGACTTGCTAAAGGTTTTGTCAGCGGCCAAATCCTCTCAACGAGTCACCTGGTCCGGTGCCACTTTGTTTTTCGCTCAAGATTATGCCAAGTCCACAGCCTACAGACGTAAGGCCTTTCTTGATATGAGACCTACTCTTCGTGCCATGGGAGCACGTTATGGTCTTTTTCACCCCTGCCTCTTTAAGGTCACGTTTAATAACAAGACAACATCCTATGAAGATCCGCAGCAGTTACAGAGTTTCATAAACTTTCACAGGACGGAGACCATGGAAGCTTCGGGACCCTCGTCGTCAAATGTTACTTGATGTTCTGATGATTTTTCTTATGGTTCTTTCATTCATTGTTTCTCTTTATCACCGTCCCTCATGTATTCTTTGGTGTTCTTTTTAGTTTGAATGGTCTTCTTAATTTAATTTGAGTTGGTACCTAATCGTTTTGCTCTGTTTTAACTCCCCTATTCCTCATCGCTTACTGTGCTAAATAGTTTTTAACGTTTTTGTTCTTTTGTTCCCTCTTGCATCCGTAGATATCCTATTTTATTGGCGTTTTCCCCCTCGTCCTCCGTCTGGTCAGCCTGGATGGGCTGTCTGTCTCGTGTGGCTTCTTCCCCTCCCCCTTGTTCTCTTGGATCCTCTTCATGTAAGTATGCCCTTTGTTCATATTCTACTTTTATGCTTTCTGTGCTGTTCTCTGTCATTGTTTCTCTTCTCCTCTTTTTCTTTTTCTTTTCTCTTTTTCTTTTCTTCCCGCTTTCACCTCCCTCTTTCTACCCCCTTCTCCCCTTCTTTGGTCATTTGCAAATCCATATTCCTTGCTTCTGTTCCTTATCCCTTATCGAATTTCTTAATACCATTGTTTTTAATCTCTTCCTCTCTTATCTTCTTCTTTGTACATTTCTGAGTTCTCATTTCTCTACTCTTTCCAATTTTAACCCTATTTATCGCATTGTATGTTCATGGTTTTTGAATTCAATCTCATCCAGCCAAGTTCAGAGTTATCACATGGAATGTTAAAGGATTGAACAATCCCATTAAAAGACAACGAGTTCTTTCCCACTTAGCAAAGTTAAAATCTGATGTTGCTTTCCTTCAGGAAACCCACCTTCCTGAGGCTGAAGCATCTAAATTAAAAAGATGTTGGGTAGGTAATGTGTTTTCTTCTCCAGCTTTAGGTAAGAAAAATGGTGTTCTTATTCTTACTCATAAAAAGTTTAATGTATCGGTGATTTCTCAAGAAACTGATTCTGAAGGTCGTTGGTTAATTGTTAAATTACTTATTGACAAAATACCAGTGGTTTTCTTCAACGTTTATGCTCCAGTTTCAGTTGACAATGTTTTTTGGTTGCATATTTCTGATAAGTTGCTCTCCCTTACAGATGATTATATTGTTTTTGGGGGTGATTGTAATCAAGTTTGTGATCCCATTTTCGATAGGAATTCCCCAGTCAGATTTGTAAACAACAAAATGCACTCACAATTTGCTTCCACCATCCGTCAAAAGTCTTTAGTTGACATCTGGAGACTATGTCACCCTGATCTCCGTGAATATAGCTTTTTCTCCCCCCCGCACAAATCACAATCCCGTATTGACTACCTCTTTTTAAGTAAACCTCTAACGCAACACGTACTTCATTCAGAAATAGGCTCCATTTTAATTTCAGATCACGCCCCGGTTTCTGTTGATTTTGACCTTCTTCCTCACACCCCAGGTGCTGGACGTTGGCGTTTTAATAATTCACTACTTACAGATCCTAATTTTTCCAGCCAGTTCAGTTCTTTTTCGTCAGAATTTTTCACCATAAACACTACTCATGATTCCTCCCCTGCTATGATTTGGGATTCTTTTAAAGCAGCTGCCAGAGGCTTTATTATTAACTTTGTTTCTCGGAAGAAAAAAGTTTTTGAGAAACAATCGGCTCAATTGCTTGCCAAAATTAAAAATTAGAATACGCCTACTACCACTCGTACTCTGAAGCTTCTTTGAAAGATCTTATCACTGCCAAAATTACCTTCAACAAAGCATCCACAGAAGCGGCTTCTTCTTATCTCCTGAAGTGTAGTGCTCGTTACTATGGAGGTCAGAATAAAATGGGGAAGCTACTGGCCAACTATCTAAAATCTCGGCGAGACAGAACTAGGATAGAGTCTCTGAAGAATTCCAATGGTGACACTCTTCTCAAGGATGAAGATATCTTAAATGAGTTTGTCTCCTTTTATAAAACTCTCTACACCCCTGAGGCCCAACCTCTTCAATCTGATCTTTCCTCCTACTTCCAATCCATCCCTTCTCCTCCCTCGCAACATATTGATTTTGATTCACTGCAGTCAGATATCACACTAGCAGAAATTTCTCATGCCGTATCGGTCTTGAGGCGAGGGAAAACCCCTGGTCCTGATGGTTTTACCATCGAATTTTATGAACACTTTTCGAAACTCCTCCTCCCACAACTTCTTCTTTTGTTTACTTCTTTTATCGCAAACGGATCATCTCAAGGTACCTTCCAAGATGCTATGATCTGCCTAATCCCCAAAGAAGGCAAGGATTCCTCTTTCTGTAAAAACTATCGCCCGATATCTTTAGTGAACACGGATTATAAAATTTTTGCTAAAATTCTTGCCTTACGTATTGACCCAATTTTACCTGAGCTTCTTGGTTCGGAGCAATCGGGTTTTGTAAAAGGTCGCTTATCCTCTGATAATTCTAGAGTCTTTTTTAACATTCTTAGCAAGGCCTCTTCCTTAGACTACCCGCTTGCTGCCATAGCTTTAGACGCCGAAAAGGCTTTTGATAGGATTGGCTGGGACTTTATGTTCCGCGCTCTTCAATGGATAGGGTTTCCCTCTAAGTTAATTTCCTTTATTTCTCTCTTATACTCTGGTCCTAAAGCGTCTATTTTTGCTAATGGTAAGGTCTCCGATTATTTTTCTCTTTCAAGAGGTGTACGGCAGGGTTGCCCCCTATCCCCTCTCCTATTTGTAGTGGCATTGGAGCCTTTCCTTACCAAAATCAGACAGGACTCCCTAATTACAGGATTCCATTTAGGTACCCACCAAGTCAAAATGTCTGTTTATGCAGACGATATTCTGTTATACTGCTCCAATCCCGATACTTCTCTTCCTCCTTTCCTTTCCCAAGTAGATGCGTTTTCAAAACTCTCAGGATACCGCCTAAATCGTGATAAATGTGAAGTCTTGCCCCTCAATGTTTTGTGTCTTAAACACTATTTTGATCATACCGGTTTTTCCTGGCAATCCTCTAAATTAAAATATTTAGGATTATGGTTCTCCCCGTCTATTTCCGAAACTCTCAAACACAATTTTGATTACATTACTAAGAAGCTAAAGGACTCTATTACCAAGTGGCACCCTCTTTTTCTCTCTTGGTGGGGTAGGTTAGACTCCATTAAGATGATGCTTGCCCCCGTCATTTTATATTCTCTCTCAATGATTCCTGTACACATCCCAGATTATTACTTTAAGATATTAGACCGCACTTTACTAAAATTCCTCTGGAAAGGTAAACCCCCTCGGATAGCCTTATCTACTCTTAAAAAAGATAAATTAAATGGTGGGCTTAAGTTTCCTGACTTTAAATCTTATCACCACGCATTTTCCCTGAAACAAGCCTCTTCATGGCTTTCTTCGGACCTTCCTACCTATCCTCCAATTTGGCTTAACATCGAGAAGTTTTTTACTTCCCCCTTCGCCTTTTTGGAATCCCTTGCCTTCTCTGCGCACACTTCTTCTTTGCGTCACCCTGTTATCTCTCACACGTGAAAACTTTTAACTCCTCTCCTACCAGCCTCTTATCCCTCACGTGACTCACTTTCTCAACAACCTATTTGGCATAATAAGTTACTACGTATTAAAAATCGTGCTTTCTACTGGAAGATATGGCACTCCAAGGGCTTGAAATGGATTTCCCAACTCTTAATGGACGGTACACCTCTTCCCTTCTCAGTCCTCAAATCTGACTTTACCCTTCCTAATTCCTGTAAAAAGCAATATGACCTTCTGCTTCCCTCTCTTCACCAATATCTCTCATCGCTCCCACCTTCTCCAAACCTCCCCACAACTTGCTCTACTTTGTTTCCATTGATAAACGCTTCCCCTTCTGCGTCTTCCCTCTACAATGGTCTCTTATCTCTGGCAACGCGGTGCAAAACAAGGACTGAACTGGCATGGGAAAAAGATTTACTACATTCCTGGTCTGTCCCTTTGTGGGATAAGCTGTGGTTAAAGATTCATAAAACTTCGCGGGCGGCCAATACCACTCAGACTCTTTATTTTGTATACCACCGTGCATTATACTCACCCGCACAATTGGCTTCCTTTTCTTCCACCACTTCATCACACTGCTGGTCCTGCTCATGTTTAAAGGCTGACTTAAAACATATGCTATTTGATTGCCCTAACATTGCTAAATTCTGGCTCTTAGTTTGGTCTCAAATTAACAAGATATTTAACACTAAAGTTCCTTTTTCCCTTTCAAATATATTCCTTGGTTCCCTATCCCCCTCATGGCCTCATCCTTCACCACATTGTCAGTTAATAGATTTGTTAATTGCTATAGCCTTACATCTAATTACCCTGAATTGGAAACACGCGGATAAAGTCACTTACAGAGCCTGGTGGAACGCCATCTGTTTTAATCACAGACTTGACACCAACTATGTTACCCCTATTTCACTAGCAATTAAAAGGGATTTGTTATGGCTTCCTCTCACTACATATTTATCTGCTTCCCCCCCCCCAAATACTCCCATTACTGTTATTGTGAGAACATCGGATGATGTCCGCAAACCGCCTTGATTTAATTTCGTTGTCTTTTGTTTGAATAATTTATTATTGTTCTTGTATACTGTACTCCTCCCTTTACATCACTATATGCGTTTTAGAGTTTTACAATACATGCAATGTAATGCTTCATTTTAGGTGAGGGGAAAAATCGCGCCACGACCTGAGAAACCCTCCGCCACCGGCATTAGCCAAGACAATAGAATCTTCGGGTTGACAAACCCTCACAACCAATCTGATATCCCATTACCTGACCTCCCGCCCTGAAGAAGCCCTAGGCCTGATGGCCGTTTAGAGGGCGAAACACGTGTTGGCTGTGCCATCCCTGTTCTTTCTTGACAAACAAATAAAAGCACAAATTTCTCACCGGCATCGCTTGATATACTTGCATCAATTGGATATTTATATCAATCATAAAAAATCCAGAATCTTGCCCGGACACACCAAAACTCATAATGCTTCATTTTACCTCTTTTGTTGCCCTTGATTGCTCTGAACTCTCCCCAACGAAATTCTTATTGCTCCCTCCCCCTCCCTCCCCCTCTTTTCTTTTTCTCTCTCCCTTTTTCTTTTCTAGGTCACCATGTTTATTGTACCCTTTATGCTTAATATCCTTTATTGTTCATAACATAAGTACTCATGTTCTCTGACCGGATTTTCATTGTGTATTGTATTTTCTTGCTGGTCTCAATAAACTTAAACTTAAAAAGAAGTTATAACAGAATCTGAACTTCATACACTTTGGGGCAATGTCATCAGTGCGGATTCTAATAACCTCATGGAACTATGCTACATGCTGTGGTGAAATCAGCTCCTCTTAAAAGAAACCATCTATATACCGCATATAGAGTATATATGTCCCCAAAAAAGTTAACAAAGATTACAGGCCTAAATCATTATTGCCCAAGATGCAAACTTCCTGCGGCTGATGATCGTCATATGTTTATAGACTATCCTGAAATAGCAGGTTACTGGGTTAAGGTGCGAGATATTTTTAGCCGAGGTATTACAAAAACAAATTGAAATTACTCCAGGAATGATTATGTTTGGATTACATACAGATTACCATCTTAATGAACCGGTATCCACATTTATCTTCTATGTGATCATCCTGGCAAGACGAGAGATATGTAGAGCCTGGAAGAACATAAATGCCCCAACTTTTATAGAGTGTCTGAAATATATAATCTATACTAGTGAATCCGATATGGCATGTGACAGTAATAGTTACGGAAAAGTCTGGGCAGCCTTGGTTGCATGGCGGAACAGATAAAGAATATTCCAATGATTTCACCTGGGCACTGCTTGTCTGGTCCCTTCAAAATGGCGCTGGGTCATCTAGTAGCGCGAAAAGGAGTGGACATTGGAAGCAGTGATTGCTTGAGGGTTTGAGCCTCTCTCTTTCCGCATCGGTCTTAAATATCAGGGCTGATGATCGATGAGGAGAGGTTATGGCCTCCCATCAGGAATGCCCTTTTTTGGTATATGAGAATATAAAAAAAAAAAAAAAAAGAATGATAAACCTGTGAATGAGTTAAAAATGCTATACCTTCCCAGGGGAGGCTCAATGTAGAGAAATTGATTTCTGGCTGCAGCACACTTAGAAAGAGGAAAAAGTCTTAGGAGATTGTTTTTGTGCAGGAAGGTGTGCCCTCCCGCACAAAAACAATCTTGCCTGAAATACAGGACCGGTGCAAGGGTGCCTGCGTTGTCGCCAGGCAGCAGATTTTGCACCAGCATACGAAAAGTACAGGAATGCGCCAAATCTTGGTTAATATGGTGCATTCCTGTCCTCTCCCTTCCATGTAGCCCTGCAAGTTGTCTTGCTGTGTTGTGTTGCATTAAAGATTGATAAATCTAGACTTATGTTTTTTTACCACCCCAAGACATCACTACTTGGTTCCTTAGAAGCTTATGAACTGACAAAGATGAGAATAGTCTTGACTGCGGTGTGTCTCTCAATTTGATGGTCACACCAAACAAACTTTTTAAATTCTTGTCATATTTTCAGTTTTCATGTTTTTGTTTGTGCTGCTATGTTTTTGAAAACCAATTAAATAGTAATAACGCATATATAGATTTGTTTCAGTTTGTTTATTGTTCTTCGGAAATGCAAAGCAAGTACTTTGGCTGATGCCACTCCCTTCCATCTCAAAAGAGTCACAAAATGCAATGCATTATTTAGATGTAGCTAAGGCGAGGGTTTATTGACTTCTTTTTTGATAATATATTGAATGTGCAGTGCGGATTTAAGATGGATTCAGTTTATATCACTAAATGTATTATTGCCAAAGAGGAGAACAATGGCGCAGTGCATAGTCTCTCCCTCTCACAGATACCATTCTAAGCCCCTGTATGAGCTCCTTGACGAGCGCAGCTTCAGCCTTCCCACGACATGTCGGATGGAAGCCAGACAGAGGTGACACACCCCACCGACACATTCATGGAATCCCAACTTTTTGTGAGCCCTTTAATACCACTTGTCCCAGAGAGACCATTAGTTTCATTTGCAAGCTGTAATCTTTCAAAAAGTTCATATTCAGGCCTGCACAGAAACACGTAGGGGCATATTTACAAGCCCCTAACGCTACCGGAGAATCACTTTTTCCGACGCTCCGTTGGCGTTGCGCCATTCCCCATATTTGCAATGTGTGGGTAAGCCACAACGCCACCTGCTGCGGCAAAGGGGTGGGCATTGGGTGTTGCTGTGAACGTTTCACCACAAAACCCATTGCTTTTTTATGCTGCCCCAGATTTACAAGGCTGGGGCAGCACCAAAACCTAAGGCCAGGTAATAACTGGTCTTAGAATGGCGATACGAGGAGAAAATCGTAATTTCTCCCCTTTTTTGTGCTCATTCTGCAGCACACATAGAAATAGCAAATCGCTACTATTGATTGTTTAGGCGCAGGAAGGTGTCTCTTCCTGCACATAAACAATCGCCCCTGCAGCTCAGGCACCCTTGCAACATGGTGCAAAGGTGCCTGTGCTGGCGCTAGACAGCCTTTTTAGTGCCAGCAATAGGGGAAAAGCAGGGATACAGCTGCATTTTTTTAAATGTCAGAGTGCGGCATCGCGAAATTTGACGTAACATTGTGCACCGAAATTTTCTGGCAAATATCCCCGTAGAGTTTTGCAACAAATGTAATGAGAAATAAAGTAACTCCTTAACTCTGTTTGAGAAGATTCAGAGGCAGTGGAGTAAACACAATAATCTCTCTCTCCCTCCTACCAGGAGAATGTGGTGGGGGGGGGGGCCTTGCCACCTCCATATCTCACAGATTCTCACAGACTTTGGGTTGGTCATCCCTGAAAGGTGTTTACCCTGAGCTTTAGGGGCTAGAACGGCCTTCCTCGCGCCTCTAGTCAGAGGTTACCGATGGTGAATCTTGCAGCTAACACTGTTGCAATTGGGGAATGGGAGCTTGTTCTTATTTAGAAGCAAATTGTTATTGGTTAAACGCTTCTTGTCGAACATCCTTGAAAACAGAGAAAGCAGCAAATAATGCATTTTAGGCATTATCTCATTGGCACAGATAGAAGAATACGATCTGATATCCAATTGTTATATATGTTGCAGTCAGAGTTTGAAATCGAGGCAGTGTGACTAATAACTTTCGATTCTACAGATTGTTTCTCTTGCTATGGAACACTTTATTGTTTGCCAGGGCATTGCTTTGATATATTGTAATAATAGTTATTCTTATAATAGTACTTCTTATGTTTAGAGCAGGTGTTTTTATTACCAAGCATGCCACTAATTTTATCTCATGGCTAGCCAGGATTCAAACTCGTAGCCTGCGCATCAGAGATAGCAGCAGTGAGCAGTAAACTCACTGAGTCCCTTTACCATATATTGGGGGGGGGGGTTTCAGAGTATCTCGTCTCAACCATTCAATTATCTGTGTGCTGCTCTGCTCACTCTTTGCCTCTACTTGAATAAAGGGCACTAGAAAGCCCACTTATTCATCTGGGGAGGTCTAGTTCCAAAGACTGGGTAGGTGGGACTCTGAAGGTGGGTGCTGGGTGCTGACAGGAATCCAATTAACAGGAACCCAATTAACTACTTTCCACTACATGTGTAATCATCTGTTCAAGAGGTTACAACATCTACTGCCTGCTGGTTGGGTGCCTGAGAAATTATTTAAGGGTCTGTTAGATGAAGTTAGAGGGTGTATTGAGAGGGAGGCTTCCCCCAGTGTATTATAGCTGAATGTGGTGTAACTGAGGGGCATATTATCAAGAACGGCGTTAAAATTATCGCCACTTTAGCGGCAGGAAACTGCTGCCAATGCGGCGAAAATGGGCTTGATAATATACCCTTGAGAATTCCACTAGAAGCCTATGTTCTGGTGTGAAAATGGACTTTTATTGGAATTCTCAAGGGCATATTATCAAGCCCATTATCGCCGCATTAGCGGCCGTTTCCTGCCGCTAAAGCGGCGATAATTTAACGCCGTTCTTGATAATATGCCACCAAGGGGCATATCAACAAGGCGGCGATAATATTTTATCGCAGCAAAGCGGCGATAATTTTATCCCCTTCTCAACATGGCGACGCTAACCCCTGTTAGCGTGAGTTTTTCGGTGATAGCTACCGGATTTTTATCGCCTTCCAAGCCAGCGATAATTATCGCTAATGACATGCAAGGTAGATGCTCCTGACTGAAATTTCACGAAAAAAGTCGCTAACACAGCTGCTCCACATTAACACGGTTATCTCCAAAACGCTTAGCTATAAAAAAACGCACGCTAACTCCAGCTAACTCCAGTTTCTAACACCTGATAAAAACCTGACTTAAACTGGAGATAAGTGGGTGTATATAAGGGAGAGTTGGCCCGAGCTTCCCAGAACAGCCACAGAAGCCGTGGAGATAGTCATCCTGCAGCTCAGACTCCCACCAATGCAGCTGCAACAACAACAACCACCGCCAATGCCACCACCACCAGGACCACCACCACCCATGCAGCGACGAAGAAGACAGCGTTCACTGCGCAGACGTGTCTACCTCACAGACTTAAGGCCAGAGGAAGCCCACTACAGGCTCAAAAGGACATCCATCTAGGACATCCTGACCCTCATTGCCCACCAACACAGCAGACAACCAATATCCCTCCGCAGACAAAACTGCTCGCTGTGCTGCACTTCTTGGCCTCTGGGACATTCCAACCAACAACAGCCAGAGTCGGTTTAGTATCACAGGCATCCTTCTCAACCTTCCTCCCCACTGTCTTGGATGCCATACACAGACTGATTCCGCAGCACCTATGCTTCCCCAACACTGTGCAGGAGCAGATTGCCATCAAGGAAGGATTCCATGCCATTGCTGGCATACCACAGGTGATCGGTGCAATTGACTGCACACATGTACCATTTGAGCCCCCTGTGGACAGCGAACACATCTACCGCAACAGGAAGCACACCCATCCAATGAATGTGCAGGCAATAGTGGACCACCGCGGACTGTTCACAAATGCCGTTGCCAAATTTCCAGGGAGGGTGCATGATGCATTCATCTTCGGACAATGCATCATAAACCAGCGCTTCCAGGATGGCACATATGGAAATGCATTGCTTGTCGGTAAGTACCAACTGAACGCACCACATGCACAAAAAACTATATCATGTTGACCCATCTAGAGGGAGGATGTAAATACATTGCCTAGGTACTGATTGGGAGGGGCACAAAATGCATGGGCACATGTTGATGTATTGTGTACGAGGATGAGGTATACAGGCTCCACTGTGTAGCGCACGGCTACTCACAGTATGGCCCACGTGCTGCCAGCGGCCTGGCAAGACTTTCTTGTTTGGCCGTGGACCTTGCAGACATTGTACCTGTGTGCCATGTCTGCAGATTTCAGAAACACCAAACACTGCCGCAACAGCGTGGACTCTGAGAGACTCTGCACCATGGGGGCTGTGCGAGTCCAGTGATAGACAGAGTGGAGATGCATGTGCACCAAGAGGTGAAACACAACAAAAAGTAGTTAACAAGTAAATGCTCCATGAAAGACCTGTGATGTACTGGGGTGTGGCTGTGTGTGTGCCCAGGAAGCTGTCCCAGCCCAGGCTGCCGGGGGGGAGGTGACAGAAGGTGACAGAGGGAGAGAGAGGCAAAGAGACACAGGGAGGGAGACAGAGGGATGAGGGCGACAGGGGGACGGAGACCGAGGGCGACCGAGGGAGGGAGACAGAGGGAGGGAGAGATAGAGCAAGGGAGGGAGAGACAGAGTGGGGGAGGGAGACAGAGAGAGGGAGGCAGAGAGAGAGAGAGAGAGAGTGAGAGAGAGAGAGTGAGAGAGAGAGATGTGTGTATGCCAGGTCTGGTGGCTCAGTGACCGAGGGTGTGCGCACCAGGGGCCTGTGTCCAACCACATGGTCAGTTCCCTTACTCACTAGCCCTGCCCCCTTCCCCATTGACCCTGCACCCACCTGTGTGCCACAGGGACACAAACCACACAGCAAATTTGGGACCAGAGAGAAAGTATGTGAGTACCCATGGTGTAGATTAACCCCCAGTACCTGGCTATCCATTTACCTTATTAAAGTCATCCGGACTGGTATCCCACTCCGGTGTGTGGTTGCATGGTTGATGAAGATGATCATGTTGCAGTACTTTTTGCCGGTAACCTATTAGGGTGACCCAACTTTTCACAAGTACTCACACATGTACAATCAGTGTGTCAAGTCTGCGGTCTGTCGTGACCAAGGCTGTAACAATGCACTTTGATTGTAGGAAGTGCAGAGTGGTGCAAATGTGCATGCATAGGCCGGAAAATGTGTCATTAAACCACCATACTGCGCCTTTGTTGTTGACTGCAGTGTTGTTGGATGCTGCTGTTGATGGTGTGTAGTAGCATCTCCTCTCTCACTCTGCCACAAATATTTCTCTGCCTCAACCCTGTCATATGGTGTGTCATGTGGTTGCCCAATGAGTAAGTGGATGTGTATTCGGTCACTACTTGTGTGTAGTAATTGACCTTTCAAATGCTAATCCATTACAAATGCTAAGAAGTGTGCAAAGGTGAGCCATCTCAAAAACACAAAGAGGGTGAGGGACTATCACTCTTGTTCCCCCATGGTTAGATCAGTTAAACAACAAAAGAGTGACAAGGGAAAAAGGAGCAAAAGAGCACGGGCAAAAACCAAAAGGATTTGTTAAAAGAACCCTCACTCACCAACCTAGTTGGTGACATGCTTCATCATCGGGTTCCCACCAGAGAGGCCGAGTGCCTCTCTGGTGTGCTGCAACGCCTGAATTACAGCGGAGCTGGTTTTTGAATGTGACAGGGAGTCAAGTTAAAAGGTAAATGGATTTAACCAGCAACTAATTTAATATTGGCAAACCAAAGACCAATAAAAACGTGAGTTGGACAAGATCTGGTTTGTTAGGTTAACCAGAGCTCAACCAATTAGTAATAAGGTCGACATGTTTCTGCTTATTTTGCCCAGTTGGCTAAGCTTTCATCAGGACCACAGGGGTCTCCACGGCGGTATGCGCACGCTAAGGCGCACCCTAACCTGTGGAGATCAAATGGTAAAACTCACGGTTTTACCGAATAGCCATCCTATTATTCCGGGGCTAAGAATGTCTGAAAAAGAAAGAAGACAGACATAACACATATAAAAACATAAAGAGGCATAATTTTGTTGACTGCATTTACTCATCTTTACGTGATTAAGTGAACAAATAATTTGATAATCCCGTGCTGTGGAGCGGGAGTGGGTGTCCAAATAGCAATTGTAGCTAAAAACACCCAAACACGAGTGATTACTCGTCGCAAGAAAAGGACTCATAGAAATATCAAGGTGTTTCCATAAGACCCGGTATACTAATTGTGCCTGCGTTCGATTACTTTATGTGGTGTCAAGGCAACAGACAAAGTGCAATCGTGTTGGCTATTTTGCCACTGTGTATGCCGAAGGAATAGCGGACTCGTGAAGTGATAGGCATGCTAAAAACAAGCGTCTGAGGTGTTTGCCAGGCGCCGTTGCTCCAGAGCATGTCTAGCGTTAAAAATATTAGTAAAAACAGCTGCATGGATAAAAGGGTTGATCATCTTACTTATGTACTTGATGTCACTAACATCATGGGTCCGGGAGGGGGGTAGTGAGCTATAGTTTCTGTCAAAATGGAAGACAATCAATGAAATGTTTCGGTCTGTTTAGAAAGTTAAGTTGAAACGAAACTAGTTCTTTGCCAAGGAATAGTTCCCCAACTTACTTCCATGCTCGCACACTCCCGCGGTCAGCCTCGATCAGTCCTCCTCGGCCCGGATATTAGTGAGTGAATGGGGAACGCGGAAGTAAATACTCCGTGGTTCCCGTCACGTGATTGTATTGACGCATGTGTGCGTGTGATGCATTCCAAAAGGGGGTGTGTATAGAAAGTTAGTAAGCGCGTTCGTATTGGTTCTTCCTTTGTAATGGGTGATTTGAACTGGGGAACCCGATGATGAAGCATGTCACCAACTAGGTTGGTGAGTGAGGGTTCTTTTAACAAATCCTTTTGGTTTTTGCCCGTGCTCTTTTGCTCCTTTTTCCCTTGTCACTCTTTTGTTGTTTAACTGATCTAACCAAAGGTGAGCCATGCCATGTGTATCAGCGTGGGAAAGTGTGTGGACAGTCTGATCTTGTTGAAGAAACCACATATTGAAAATGATTGTGAGAAGTTGTGTCATGTGAATCTAATGCACTGCTAGTGACAAAAAGGATTGTGAGAAGTTGAGTCATATGAGTCTAATGCTCTGCTAGTGACAAATGACGCAGGCCAGTAATTTCACGTGGTGTCACAAGTCATTGTTGATGGTGTGTGCCAACCTTCACTGTCCCCATTGGGCCCTGCAGGTGAGGTGGCTGTGGTCTGTTCCTCCGTATTTCCTCGGGACATACAATTGCGTGGCTTGTGTGGTGTCACAGGACTGCCATCAGCATGAGATGCATGTCTGAATGTCAGCTGTGCCATGTGTGGCCGAAGTCATTTGAACATTCACATGGCAGTGACTGCAAAGAGTGTGGATCAGTGCTATAGCTAGATGTTAGGAGAGCCAGACTGCCTGTCGGTGTCTGTGGTTATTGTGCAGGCATCATTCCCATTTTGGACACTTGTAGTGACACTTATGCAACCGTGCAGCAAACACCAGCAAAAAGGATGGTTTGATAATCAACACTGAGGCAATGTACTCAGCATTGATGCCGCTAAATAGCCAGAAGCAACACATGTCTAACCTAAGTCAAAAAAAAGCAAAAAGAACAATCGCAAAATATGTCAACACTGCCAACATAGTATGCCTAATGAATCATGTACACATCTCCCTATTACATCTCATAGGTGATCAAGGATATGCTCTCTGCCCGTGGATGATGACACCAATTAGAAACCCCACCACCCAGGCACAGAGGCAGTACAATGCTGCACATCGACGCACACGTGGGATCGTGGAGCGATTTGGCGTGCTCAAGTCACGTTTCCGGTGCCTGGACATTACAGGTGGCAAACTGCTGTACAGCCCAGAAATGGTCAACAAAATAATAATAGCATGTTGTGTATTGCACAACTTTTGTGTCCGCACAAATGCTCCCTGGATCGAAGTGCCTGCAGCACCGGCCGATGACCAAGATGATGAAGAAGATCAACAAGGTGGCCCACACACCACTGCTAATGCTGCTGGAATTGCCCGAAGGAACAGGATAATAAACAATTATTTCACTTGAGCACATCACATTGTGACTGACAAAAACAAATACATGTATATGGAAATTTACCTCAAGAACTGTTTGTGACAATAAACAAACTCAACACACATACCCTGTCTGCAAGTTACTTTCCTGCATCAGTATATCACTATGAAATGTTACCATTGTACAATAATTGCAAGTAAGAGTCCAAAATGACAATCCTGGGGTATATGTTTCAGCATCACAGAGAGTTAACAGGGTGTCAATCGTGCACAACGTGACTTTACAAGGAGTAAAATCTGGCACAGAATTCATCAATGGCTGTGTCAAATAGCATACAAACCATGATTCACAGGGTGTACTTATCATTAAAAATGGAAACTTCATGTGTTTGTAAGTGCCAAATAATGAACTTCATGATCAATTCAGTGTTGAAGTTTCCGTACAAATCTGAAAATTGGGCATGGAATGTTGATCAAATCTGAGAAGTGGGTGTTGAATGGGGTTCACTTCGGAAGAATGGGTCCTAAAATGGGTGCAAAGGTTACATTGGGGTGTGAAATGGTGCCTAAGCATGAAAATATATCTCTGCATGCATCCAAGACATTGAATGAGCCACCAGCAGAGCTCACATGCACACCATCTCTGGACACCTTCAGGAAGACCGTCAAGACCGGTCTCTACCTTGAACAAATCAGCTCATTGGCAGTATGACCCAACAGACAAGATGAACTATCTGACCATCTCCCTGCACCCCGTGGTGGACAAAGTCACTGAGAGAAACATAAACACCCAGATGACTGGCTACATTGAAGAGAACTCCATCATGGACCACTCCCAGTCTTGTTTGGGTATCAAGCACAGCACCAAGAACTTACACCATGCTGACAATGCTTAAATATGCATGCCACTTGACCTGTCTCACATTGTGGACAACACATCCTACTACACCTCTATGCAGCCACAAACACCCTCTCACACACCACACACCACATGCCAGACACCACCACAAGGGGATACAAGGAAAAGCCCTCTCCTGGCGTACAACATGGAGCGTCACTAACACACACGTTTTGCTATATGCACATGTCCCCACTCACTTGCATTGCTAGACAGCATGGTGTAAACATATCATCCCGCACAGACAACACACAGCACATCCTCCCCCTCAAGAACAACGCAGAAGACACAAAAGCCAGCTCCCAGGAATGAATGTCGGAACTAGCAGATTGGATGACACACCTCGGAATAAAGATGAACTATAAGAAGACTGACCTCCTCATCTCTGCTCCATCCACATCCGCATGAGACAACCTCTGGTGGTTGACAGCCCGTGTGAGCCCGCCCTCACTGACAGACAACGCACGCAAGTTTGGCATCATCCCAAGTACAACATCATCCTGCCCAGCAAGATCTACTCCATTGCATGCTACAGCTGCCTACAGACCGAACCTAATCCATCACAACGTATAACCCCAGGAAGTATAACAATTGGCCAAAACGCACTCATCCACAGCAGACTGGACTACTGCAACAAAATCTATGCAGGGAGATACAAAATGCCACTACACAAGTTATAACACAGCATGAAAGCGGCAGACACACCTGTCTTCAGAAACCCACATCCCAAACACAAGAGGCAACACAAACAGAACATCCAATGCAGCAACAACAAGGAGAAAGTAAGCCGCTAACTACTCACACACACATTCAATTCACTACACATCATCAGCCACAAAGACATCCATGACAGAGTCAACCTCAACATCCCCAAGAGGAACAGCTGCTCTGACAACCTTGCCCTTGCAGACTCGACTGAGGTCGGCAAATAACAAGGCAGAGGGAGAGCTGCCCCCTACGCCGCAAGCAAAGCCATGGATGATATGAAAGTCAAATTCACACAATCTCACACCCAGCATGCTAACATGCAGAACAACAAGACATGTCTATTTGGATGAGTTGGAGCTGCACTCCTACTCCCCCACAGCGCTTTTGGAGCCGCACGTGTGAGTAGGGCACATAATGCCCACCCTTATTGTCGGATTTATTTACACACATACTCATCACCTACAGACCACCCCAGGGGAGTACTACCCTTACAATTCACATCCCTTTTTGTAATGAATGTCTGTGAAATCACACAAAGATGTGGGGATGAGAAATGTCACATGCAATTTTGGGTGTTGACTGTCTTGGAACATAAAAGGTAGTCTGTGTACACCCCTGAGGAAGTGTTGGCTATGGAACAACAATTCCCATTCTGTTGTGTGCAGTGGGATACACAGTACCTGGGCCTACAACTTGCTCGGACTCTTGCCTGTACACTCACACAATTGCAAGCCATCATATCTAAGTCTGTCAGGGAGGGCAAGCGGACTTCCCTCCCACATGTTCAGTTTACATGGCCAAAAATTAAAGGCTGCCTGGGATTTCACCTCATTGGTGGCTACTAACAAGCCACATGCCTCTGATACATAGTTGAATGGAATAGGCTGCTTTGGGAGAAGCAACGGAACTTCATGGACCAGTCGGTGGCTGGAAAAAACATCTGGATCTAACTGTGGCTAGCCCATAAGCACTGGCCTTGGGGCTTGGACTCTTTGCCGGTTAGGGTGCCCACCCACAAGGTCTTGGACAGGGTGGCAGTATGGATGGGGTGGGCCTCTTTCCCCTCACCAACAAACTACAGCGGGGATAAACTTGACTTGCCCCCGGATCAGGAATCAGCGATATTCCATTGCTGGCAAAAACAGGGCTGCAAGAGCATAGGGTCTATCTTTGATCTAGAAGGGCTTGTGCCATGTCTGTGGCCCATACAGGATTATGATTTTCCCGCTGCTTTTGTGTATTCAAATTGGCAAATAACACACTGGGTCACGGGACTCGACGTTGGTTACGTCACATGCAAAGTGGTCAGCGCGTAAGGAGGACAAACATTCCCTCATATCTGAGCTGTACAAAATGCTCATCACCACTCTGAGTGGTCAGTGCACAAAAGTGCAGGTTTTGATGGAAATGTAGCTGCGGAGGCCAACATAAGCCAAGGAATGGGAACGTATACTGTATTGCGCACACCACACTGTGCACAGTGTAGCGGGGGCTGAAACCCCCTACAAGGTTTGCTCTCATTGTTGTCACACACCTGTGCAACTACATGTCTGGTATAACAGCCAGCCAGATTGCTGCTGTCAGGGCTGCAGGATGACTGGTACACTCGTGCACTTACTCTGGCATTGTCAAAAATTGTAGAGATATTGTGGTGAGTCCTTAGATAACATAGATACAGCGTGCGACATAGCAATGCCCGGCGCACCAGAGTACACTCTTCTTGACCTCTCACAGCCGAAGGCCTTCTCAATAACATCCCTCAGGGCCAGGCAAATAGTCACAGCTTTGCTGGCGGACAGGCCGGTTATCCTAGCACAGTGGGAGAAAATGGCATTTCCAGGGCTCCTGTTCTGGTTACAATGTCTAAGGAACCTATTAGCTCTTGAGCACCTGTCTCGGGCTGCAGAGGGAAGGGTGAGAGAGTTTGTCCACGCCGTGTTTCCCCTTTGTGACTTCATTGTCAAGAGATATGAGGGAAGTCACATGCCCAAAGTACTTGCAGGTCTGGCGCATACCAACGATGGGGCAATCATCCTCTGCCGGTCACACAGTGGAGTGACGAGGGGGCCCCCTTACACACATATTGTGTATGCTTACTCTCATCTACGTAGGCTGAAACTATTGCGGAAGGTGGGGTTGTGGGAGGCTTATTGGGGGAGGGGTGTCTTTTTGCACTTTTTCATGATTCTTCCACTTCTCAGTTCTACATGGTTATTCATTGGAAAATGGAAGACGCTCCTAGTGGCTTTTTGGCTCTTCCGGTATGCGTCCGGCCTCCGGGTGGCGGCTTAAACGCTGTTTAAATGCACACAAAGCGTGCACGTCTGACATCCGGATGTAGCCAGCAAGCTGGGTTGCCAACATTAGCCTGTCTTCCTATAAAAATAGGTAACCCTCAAATGGAGTTGGCCGTCATTGTGCAAACCTATCTTCACATTGTATTATTGTGCAGTGACCACAGTATTGGCCTGAATGTCCATCATTGGCATATGAATTCCAGGATGTGAGATCCACATCGCAAACACGACGATATATCCCAAGCGCATTTAAAGGCACATGGCTGGACACACTCCCCAATACGGTATCAGCATCAGGCCAGTATCAGCCTCTTAGCGTGAAGAAAACCATTAAAAGCTATGAAAGATGCCGCATACACATTACAGTAAGCATATTGACATTAGCGGGTCCTTAGCGTGCAGATTCTGGTCGCATGAATGCTGCATGATTCCATTAGCTGCCCCTTAGCGTGCAGATTTGGATTGCCTTTCATTACACTGTATGCATACACATTACAGTAAGCATATTGACATTAACGGGTCCTTAGAGTGCAGATTCTGGTCGCATGGATGCTGCATGATTCCATTAGCTGCCCCTTAGCGTGCAGATTTGGATCACTTTTCATTACAAGAGTACTATTGGGACTAACAGTGGAACCTTCTAGCTTACAGCACCTGTTCTAATGTCACCCCTCAAAGTGTTCTCCCCAATAGAGTGTTATCACACATAAATTAAGGAAGTGTGTGCACTCTGAATAGCACCCACTGTTACAATGCTAGTTCCCAAGGGAACTTAATCAAACAGATCAAAAAAAGCCAAGGTGCACCACACATTCGCAAAAAGCAGTCAAGTGAGACGATATATGTAGTCCAAATCCAATTGAAAAGACAGATAAGTATTCCTTAATTTAGTCGTTTTATTCCAAGTTCATAAGGCAGTGGACATTACAATGCGACACAGCCGACGCGTTTCGTCCTGAGACAGGACTTCTTCAGGGCAGATTGTGTGAAAGATCACTTGTATACATCATGATAGCTGTTAATAAGATGAGGAAAGGATCTTCTATGTAGGTTCTTATCTTCCATACAAGGATATCTTCTCTAGATGGAATATGTCCAGGACCGTAGATTTTTCATCGGTTTAAATGGCAAGTATTTTGAATCGTATATTTAAGGAAAGTATTTATCAGACCGCAATATGCTAGTCGCGACTGGAAACGAAAAGTGTATGCTCACAGACAGGTCCTCCGATCATTACACTGTATGCATACACATTACAGTAAGCATATTGACATTAGTGGGGCCTTAGCGTGCAGATTCTGGTCGCATGAATGCTGCATGATTCCATTAGCTGCCCCTTAACGTGCAGATTTTGATCGCTTTTCATTACACTGTATGCATACAAATTACAGTAAGCATATTGACATTAGCGGGTCCTTAGCGTGCAGATTCTGGTCGCATGGATGCTGCATGATTCCATTAGCTGCCCCTTAGCATGCAGATTTTGATCGCTTTTCATTACACTGTATGCATACACATTACAGTAAGCATATTGACATTAGTGGGTCCTTAGCGTGCAGATTCTGGTCGCATGGATGCTGCATGATTCCATTAGCTGCCCCTTAGCGTGCAGATTTTGATCGCTTTTCATGAAAACGGGCCGCATACCTATTACAGTATTAGCCAGAGTACAGTAGCGGCCCCTTAGCGTGCAGTTTGTTGTCGCTATGTAAAAAAAATTGTCTCTGACACACAGGAAGTGATCTATGCCTGCTTCCTGTCTCCCTGTGTGTGGCATTCACTTTCACTTTCTCTTTTGAGCACATTGTGTTGGATTTGGATGAGTGAGGAGGTGTTTTTGGTATTGTGCTGGTGGAGAGTGTGGCTTGGAGTGTTGCTGTGTTGCTGTGTCCTGTCTAACGTGTTTTTTTGAATTGTTTTACATTTAGTTTACTTTATACTGTCTACTGTCCTCAGTCCTGTTGTGTTTTGTGTGTTTTTTTTTTACTATTGTCCTCCTTGGGTTTTCTGTTTTGTATTCTGGGGTTGAGAACTGGGGTGTGTGGAGATGCCGGAGGTGGGCAGGTCAGGGCAGAGGAGGCATTGGGGGGCTTCCTGTGACAGGTGCGGTGCTACCTGCATCTGATGCTAGAGAGGGGAGGGCGCATCCTTCGGAGGTATGGTGTTGCAGTGAGCAAGTTGCGGTGGGAGCGCGTGCGGGCGCAGATGCTCTGCTGCTTTAAGGTGACCCGGACTGTGCGGCAGTGGAAGCACCGCTGGCAGGATATGCTGGCGCGGGAGGCGTACCTGCTTGATTACACCGGTGTCCTGCCTGGCATCCAGGGTGGTAAGTACCAATTCCCTTGTTGTCCACAACTAATGTGTTGGGTGTGCTAACCGGGTTCCTTGACATATATGAGTGACGTGTGTGAGAAGAAGATAAGGGTTGCATATGTATCAAAAACCGTATTTGCGATTCGCAAATAGCGATTTTTTGAGAATCGCAATTTGAGAATTGCAAAATGGGAGGTTTGTAAAAATTTGCACTTATGTCCAAAATTCAGATTATTCCTTAATTGCGATTAGCAAATAGAGAAAATGCAATTAAGGAATACCTTCCCACTCATTCCTAAGGGCCAGGAGGCCCATAGGAATGAATGGGAAGTCATTCTCAAATTGCGAATCCCAAAACACACAAGCCTAATGTGAGCTAATACTCAGCAGGAAGGGTTGCAGGGGCATGGCGGTGTTTGCATGTTGAAGTATATCAAGGGGTGTGTCTGTTGAAGAGCAATGTTCAGAGTTAGTGCTTGGAGATGGGGAGCAACGTTGCCTGTCAGAGGTGTAGCGTAAGTGTGCCACAGGCCATATCTGCAAGGTAGGAAAAGGAGCAGACTCACAATCAGGTCCCTCTGAGGTGGGGAACATGGCATGGGCCAGCTGGTTGGATTGTCGGGTCCTTTGATGTGCCATTGAAATAGAGTTGGATGTTAAGGTATGTTTGCCCAGTGTTGTGGATGGCTGTGTGATCCTGGGTGCACATTTTGAATGTGACTCTAGCTTTGATGTGGAGACAGTGGAGTGTGCGCAGGTGGTGGGAGGTGTGACAGGGTCCTGGCAGTGTGATGATCAGTCCTGTGGTTGCATTTGAGATCTCCTGCAGCTTGCGGTTGTGGTTCATGTTAAATATGTCATGGACTGTGTTGCCGTAGTAGGGTGAGCTATTGAACAGGGCATGAGTGAGTGTCTATGTGTGTCTGAGTAGGAATCATTTGAGTGTCTGACATAGGAGGCAGAGTGTGTGGAAGCACGATGCTGAGACCGGATAGATCTTGCAATTATCTTGGACATCGGAGTCCATGATGGATTACATGTCGCGTGCTTGGGCCGTGTTGGGGTGTGGGTCCCCCATGCCGTGTGAGGAGCCTGTGTAATTACATGCATGGATGTTTTTGCGCATGATGGGTACTTCTCTTTTGTTGTTGCTCACTTGTATGCAGCTCTTTGACATTCATCTAGCAAGCTCTGCCATTGATTCGCAATACTAGTGTTAGCTGGAGTTGTGTTGGCTGGATGTGTCGAGGAGGAGTTGCTAGTCGTATGCCTATGATACAATGTTGAGTCCATAGCTAATCACGATTGTGGCGTGCGGAGACATGTAGATGTGAAAGATTGTAGGGCTGAATGAGGATCTCTGGGGGACTCCATGGCTGGTTGTTGGGGGCTCCAACACAACAGAGCGGTGTCTGACCCACACGTATGTACGTTGAGGAAGGTGCAGATCCAATTGAGGACCTTGTCTTGGATCCCTTTCTGTGGAGTCTGCATATTGGTGGCCTTTGTGAGACAGTGCTGAAAGCCGCTGCGATTGGTCAAGGATGATGATTAAAATGGTTTTTTTGCGCTCCGTGTGGATGAGGTGCCTTGATATTGGGTGAAACAACTCAGTAGTGCATCTCGGCCAGCAGTGATGTTTTGGCTGTGCAGCCTCTGCTTCCACATGTTTGTGTGTGGATGCCATTCAAAGTAGGCCCAGTCATGTCGCCAACATGAAGTCAACACCACAGGGATGTTGCATTGTTTGTCACTGTAACAATACACATTGTGAATATGCCACGTTTGCTGGTGTTTCCTAACACCTATTTGCGTTTGTCCTCTCACAGATGGCCGCCAACCGATCACCCAGGGGGACATTGTTCGTTTCCGGGACCCACACGCCACTGGTGAGTAGTGACAAGAAACATTGGCATGTTGCGTGGTCATGAGTGTCTGTGCCAAATGCAGCACGTTGTTGATTATCAGTATGGGTGTGTATCGCATGTAAATTGCCTATGATGTGCAGAGGTATTCAGCCTTTCCGTACTGTGTCTAATATGGTAGTGTAAAGGAGTACAATGCATCTCATTCAGAGTTGTGAGTTTGTACATCAACAGTCATTGATACACGTGTCAATGTATGTGCCTATTTGCGATCTAATAATGCGGCCAACTAGGCATTTACACTGCAGTTGTGATGGCAATAGGCCACTAGCATTTACTCCCATGTTCATTTGCGCAGCCTAAGCAAGATGGCACACTTACACGCGGTTGACATCGTCCAAGGGGCGTGCAGTGGGCGTAGCATTGTGCACAATGAGGCAGTGCTATTATGTCCGTACAAGATCATACATCTTGGCACAGTGATGCCTAAGGTATGCTGCATAGCACAGAAGCAGAAGTGGCAGGGTGTAGCTCAGATCGAATATTGTCAATGGTGTGTTACACAAACACATTCCATAGATGTGTACGTTAATTGCGAATTTATATTTGTGCACTGCAATGGTGTTGACAGGCTATGTCCGTGTGGACATAACAGGCTGGAATCAGGATCATGTGTACCAACTCATCTGACACAATTGGTGACATCACTTAACACACATTTCATTGCCATGCATTAGCTATGCATCATTTGATGTCACATAGATGAGCTAATCAGGACTGCAGCAACAAGATCTGTGTGTACACATTAGCCATAACAATTACACAATCCTCATGACCCCAGGGTGCCATTACAATGTGTAATCCATTGTAACAGTTTGCGTAGTTGAAGCATGCGTGCTCATCTCTACTATGGAGTGTGATTGGGGGTTACAACACATGCATGACTGACGGCTGTGGGTCAATGATGTATCCCTCTCGCAGTGGATGACTATCACCAATTGCATAGTAATGGTGGAGTGAGTAAGTGCCTAAGTCTGCATTCATACCCTAAACATATTTCCATGTGTGCGGCATGATGCAGCATGATTACAAGTGTGAGTAGTGCAGTCCCAGGCTTGTTATTGTGCATATAGTGTGAGACTCCAATAGGTAGGTATTCACACCTGCACACATACCCCCTTGCCTGTCTTGGCACTGACTTCATGTACTGCACACAGTTCCTGGGGGACACACATGGCTGCACATGTGCATTGTAATTCTGATGCAGCTGACTGTCACAGGGTGGGCGAGGTTTGAGCTGTGCACGTAGGGGTTATGCCTCCCGAATGAAGTCAATTGTACAAGTCACACACAGCCTGGTTGTCCAAAGGTGCCATGTTTGTAGTGTATCCTTAGCTTTCAGTTGTGTCAGTGCATGTCCCATGCCATGCACTGTCATGTCAGTCTCAACAGCATGTAGTTATTTAATCATGCGTAGACATTGTGTTTAACAGGTCAGTCCTTGACTTAACATGTTGTTTTCCACTTGTGATACAGATCTCATGTTGTAAGGTTACATAGTGTAAGGGAAAGAAAACTGACATAGATTTTTATTCTCTCTCAGACAACATGACGCCTGAGGAACAGTACCGGTTCCAGGTCGCCAAGGACCGGTACCTCGTGCGGAAGGTACACAAGGGTTACCGGTTGATGGCACGGAGGTACCGGGCGGAGAGGAGGGCAGGGACCAGGCCGTCGCTGCCAGAATGTATCACCACTGGCAGCAGCTCGAAACCATCCACCTCAGGTGTCGTCGTGGGATCCCGGGATGTCGATCCCCCTGCTGCCACACCCGCACCAGTGCCAGGCCAGCATGCACCGCCACCTGCACCAGCCCCGGCACCAGCACCAGCACCAGCCCCCGCACCAGCACCAGCACCAGCCCCTGCACCAGCACCAGCACCAGCACCTGCACTGGCCCCCATGGACCCTGGAGTGGCACAGATAATGTGGATTCTCAATGGCCACACTACCCTCCTCCAGGACCTCCGCCATGAGTTCCTATACTTGAACAGGCAGATCCATGAGATCAGGGCCCACCGCGGACTGCCCTGAACACTGCCCCAGTTCTCACCTCCCCCCTCTTCTCCCTTCCCACACTGTCCCCCTTTTATTATTATGTTGTGTTATGTCCTAGTTGTATGTGTTGTTTAGCATAGGTTTAGTGTAGGCTTAGTTAGGGTTAGTTTTAGACTGTTTTTACTAATTGTATTTTATAGGATTTGGGGATAGGTTTCATTTATCTTTGGGTGGGGGGTTGATGTATTTATTCTTGTCCTGTTTTTGTAAATAGTTATTTAAGATAGTTTTAGGTAGCATTCATATTTGTACTTAGGTTAGGGCTAGAGTTAGGAACATAGATTAGTGTAGGTTATCATTTTATATATATATATGTCTTTGTAAAATAAATCTGGTTAACCATAGATTTCTGCTAGCACCTATATCATGGCTGATGCGGGGGAGTGGGTCTTGTACCATCGTGTGCAAATCATACCATCTTTGGAGTAATCATTGTATGTGTAACTATGGTCGTGACCTGTCACTCAGCAGGATGGATAGAGCCCAGATAGGCTTAGATGTGAGTACAATGACCTTGCATGTCTGATAGATGAGCAATTATGGTTTACGGCCTACTCTGGTGACAGTTCATTGTGACCTCAAACATCTCACATGTTCCTGGCCATAGCCAATCGATCTCCATTCCATGCATGCTGTTAGAAATTTGTGGGTCCATTGTTAATGTCACATGGCACAACAGTGTCAGTGAGTCACATGAGTTATATGAATCTGAGTGATGAGTTTGGAATAGAGGTCACTCACAGGTGTTTTGGAGTATTAGCACTGTCTGGAATACAGACTTAACTTTGAGTTTCTTGCTTTTGTGACACACTTACTCATTACAGTAATGCCTTGGGACCTGATGATGTTGGTTTGCAGATACACAGTTGTGCTGCACACAAGTGGTGACATGCTGCATTGCTCCCTGTACCAACAGTGCCATAGCCACTCATCCCAGCTGTTACCATCGCCTTGTCTCATAGTGATGACACCCTTGTAATCTTGCCACTGATCCAGACTATATGCTGAGTGCAGTTCAAATGACATCTGTGGGCACATTGGCCAATATGTGTGCACTTCATGGCAGTGCTCAGAAGTAGCTTTTGCATAGGTAGGAGCTAACTGACGCAATGCACTTTGGAATCAGTAAGTATTGTGGACTCAACTTCAGTGTGGCTTAGTTTGTAGTTCCATATATGTATGTTAGACCTGTGCCCTTGGGTCTCCTCAGCAATGTGAATCTGTTGTGAACACCTAGAGATGTGACATGCAATGTGCTACATCACAACAATCTTTGGCCAACACGTCCCGTGTTTGGCTATATGCCAGGAGAGTATGCTTTGCTATCATTCTTTGCGACACTACTTCTGTCCTGCAACAGACTTGTACATGTTGTCACAGATGCATATTGTTAGAAAGTGGCTAGGTATATGCTCTTCCCAAATAGGTACGGTGTGCACAGAGTCCACAGTCACCAGAGTTTGTGCAGAGGTTAAAGTTAGATATGACCTTACTCTATGAAGTATTACCTTGGTCAAACAGTAAGGCAGTATCAGAGGACAGTACAAATCCTTGGTTGTACACACTCAGTCAGCAGGTGGTCTCACACACTCAATAACTGAACTCAAGGCCACTGTTTTTTATAGAAAAATATATGTTTGTTTTATTTTGTAACCAACAATAGGTATCAACAGATACTCACTCAGATTGCGAGGCTTTAGTTCCATACTTTGTCAATGTGCCATTGACTTTGGTAGGTAATAGTTAGAACTTGTTGCAATAGGCAACACAATTTCAAACATAATAATACATTGAGCTCAATGTGAGTTTGAAGTGATTTGGTAATGATTACTTCCAGGATAACTTTTGTAATTCATGGCCTGGATCCTATATTCAGTCCTGTGCAAGGTCTTGGAAACATGTGAGTATATCCGTTGTAGTTGCTGTTGTGATTTTCTGGAAATAATTTGCAAGTACTAAACTTGACCCTAAGAAGAAATTTGACAGAGTCACTGCCAATGATTTCCTATGGAAGAAAATAGTGTGATTGGTAAGTACGGTTGTGAGTGGTTTTCAGGGTCAGTGCTGGGCAACAAGATCCAGCATTGGGATCTCTCCTAATAGCAGTTGAGTTGTTCCATTTCTGTTAGTTGGTTGTTTTCAAGCAAAACTTGTAACTTTTAGGATCTCAACACTTACAAGGAATTTCTTATGAAACCAATCAATGTTACCCTATGGAATACATTTTGGTTATTGTTTTATTGGTAAGTACTCGACTGGCAGAGTTAAGGTTCAAGGTTCCCCCAGGCTCAGGTTTGTACAGTTGGTACACCCTCTGTGGGACTGTGTCGGACGGGGGCAGAGTGAGTGTTGCATGATGTTATCCCATGGGAGGCAGGGGGTCCTTGGTTGCTGGCTGCTGACTAGCAGGCCACACGGCTGTGGGAGCTGGGGTCCTGATCACTTGCTCAGGGCAAATGTGGGAAGTAGGTAGGAGTAGAAGTTCCACTGCCAGGGCCACTCGGGCATGTGGGTGCAGGGTGCCTTTGACCCTTTGTGCGCTCAATGGATTGCAATGGGAAAGCTTCTGGGCAAACCAAGGCTGCAAGCTCGGGGTCGCAGGTTCTTCATGTGCCTCCACCACTTTGTGAGTTAAATTAGGTATTTTGAGGGTGGGTATGTCCCCAGGAGTCTGGAGTAGGGGGCCGCAGTGCGCCGGGTGCTGGGGTGACTTTTGGTCTTGGTAAATCTTACCCTCTGTTGATTGTGGCCGGGGGGGGCTCCCTGGTTCTGAGGCTGCAGGCGTCGTAATGAGCGTCGCGGTGAGACCTTGGTGGCCAGATTCGGGGTCACAGTTGCCAGGGGGGACGTCATCAGGGTCTTTGTCCACTCCAACACAGGCCAGGCTTGTCCAGTGCAGGGTGTGCAGGCTTTGCGGTTCCGTGATGATGCCAGGGGTTCAAAACTTGCTTTAGGCAGAGCTACTGCTCATGGGCCTCCCATATGATCTGAGTCACAAGGTTGCCAGGTCCACAGGGGTTTGTGATGTTGCTGGCCACAAGTGGGTCTGGGCTGTGGCAGGAACAGTTTCAAGGGTCGACAGGCCGGTAGGGCTGGGGCCAAAGCAGTTGGTGTCATCGTCTTCTTAGCAGCTGCACAGTAGTTTCTTTCTTCTTGCTATTCCTTGGTTTTTCTAAATCAGGCAAAGGAAGCTTCAGGGTGCCTCTAAATACTATGTTTATTTGAGTTACAGGTAGGTACAGGGCAGGGAACAATGGTCCCTGCCCTGGGGTGCATACACACACTATCCTGCCACTCACCTGTGGGAGTGGGCCAGTAGCCTAGTCCTGATTGTGCAGGGCTTCACATCTTCAAGATGGAGAGTGCCAGGAGATGGGCTTCACCTCGTCTCCCCCACTTGAGGGTTGGTGTGGGCAGGCTGGAACATACCCTGTCCTTATTTTGTGTTTCCGGCCAGTCTTCCCACAAGAGTGGGTGTCAGAACGGGGTGTTGGGGGCAGTTTTCTGGGTACAGCCCATGGCCTGTAGAAGCTCACTGAGTCTGCATGCCTTTGAAGGTTCCCCCTGGCCATCCTGGGGGCGGAGACCTTGCACCCCGCCCAGCATGTGCATTATTGCAGGCCCAGGGAAGCGGGGGCTGTGCACCCTGGGGTCCAGCAACATGTCTGATGTGTGGCAGCCTAGGCAGCCTCCCAACCAGACGTGGATTGTAGGTTAGTTGTCCATGGTTAGACAATTGTGAATGTTAGTGGTTAGGGAAGAAACATAGGCCCTGGGCACCTGATTGGCAGGAGTCCAGGGCACACTCACTCAAAGTCCATTCAGCAGTTCCTCAACAAGTGGGTGAATACCATGCATGAAAGATAGTAATTTCTCACACACATGTCATACATGTAGTGTGACCAGAATTGGGATATTGCTAGTTGTGCCATCGGATCAATGTTGTCAGTGCAATTTTGGCAGTGTAATCTTGTGGGGCACCCTGTGGGCCTTCTTCACTCTCTGACTCCGGTTGTCTCATCTTTGCCGTCATTGCAAGTGTTATTTATTTTGCAACATTGTGCCCCCTTCTGATGGGTTTAGTTGTATTGCTCATTTACATTTCTTAGCCTGCATTTGGACACGTGTTTTTCAAACCGCCTCCGCTCTCCCTTCCCGCCACAGTTTCCCCTGCTGAGCCGCACAGCAACACGCACTTTCGTAACACCCACATGCCAGGCTGATCCGCCAAACTCCCCTTCCACTTGCATACATCCACGCCGGGTCCGCGCAAAGTGCAGGAACATCCTGGGTCCGCTAACGCAACTACACACGTTGCCACTACGATGCTAGCACAATCAACGCCCTCAACATAGGACGATCACACACCTGCTTCCTGCCCAGAACAGTACGCACACAAGGACACATCTCCAGCGGAACTGCATTGTCACCAGCATTGAATCTGCAAATCCACCCACTGTGTTGTAAGCAAACTACCTCAGATGCATTGTCCCCAACACCTGCCACAGATGCCAACACACAAGTGAACTCTGGGACCTACTCAACTCTACCTCCCCAGACATGGTCTCCATGACAGTGACCTAATTGTACCCCGCCTCAGAACACTCCCTCGCCATAGCCATCCTGTGCAGCTTCAAGATCAACCACAGGGACCGCACCAACGGAGTAGGACTATGAATTGACATCGTCAACAGGAACACTCGCAGAGTCTCAAACAACCACGACAACATCCTCATCAACGCAAGACACATGCACATCCAGATACACAACAATTCAAAAACTACCCTCAGAGTAACTCGCGTCTACATAGCCTCCAGACCCCGAACACAGTTCTGCCTCTCCATCACCAACTTTGTCGGTACACATGCCCTCACATCCACAGACTACATCCTTCACGTCGGGCTGAACTTCCACCTCGTGTCCATTGACGGCACCGTATCCACCACCCTGACCGACACCCTGGCCCCCCTCAGGCTCATACAACTTGTCACAACACCCACCCACCACAACAGCCACACACTTGACCACATATTATCCGCAAGCTCCCACGTCTACTCCAACCACCCAGCCAACCTCCATTGGAACAACCATCAACGCAGCAAATTCGCATTCCATGAAGACACCACACGCCACCACACCCTACAGATCCACTGGCACTGCTGGAGCACAGTCACAGAAGCACAGCTAACCATCAACCTTGCCTGGAGCACAACCACCCACACTCACTCCAGCACCCAGAACGTCAGACAAGGGATAGGCAACAGCGCAAACCCACTCGCCCAGATTAAGACACACTCCAACAGACACACCAGCAAGTGAGCCAGCTGGTTCAATGCAGAACACCAGGCCTCAATGCCGCCCTGCCATGAGCTAGTGAAGAAAGACACCATCAACTCCACAGATACGCAATTGGGTCTCCTTCAAACACCGCATTGCCAACAACGCACACACCAGCTAAGTGCTCTTCAACCTAGTGAAAGAACTCTCCTAAACCAGCTCCAACAACAACACCATCCCACCTTTGCAAGACCTGTGCAACTCCTTAGTTACTTTTGTCCATCGCAAAGGTGCAGCCATCCACGACAGCTACAACGCCACGACTGCCACAAGTAGCACTCAGGCCTCCATCACCACGGATCCCATACACGGCAATCCCCTGCTCTCCTGGACCAACGTAAACAACACAAACACAATGCACATCTGGTACTACATCCACTACGGATCTACGTCAGTCACATGCCCACACCACATCTGCTCCAAAGCCAGCCCCACCATTGCACCCCATTTCCAGATGAGCATCAACATCTCCCTCGTAAATTCAACATTGACGTTGAGCTGGAAGCACGCCGATATCGACCCCTTACTCCAAAAACAAATGACTGACCCCAAGGACCGCCTTTTGCTTCCGTCCCATCTCCCTGCTGCCATTCATGTGAGGTGTCATTGCGACTATCAACAGACAACCGACGCACTAACTCTATGGGAACAGCATCCAGGATCCGTCCCATTTGCGCTTCAGCGGCAACTCCTGCAGCAAACTGGACACACCTCCGCTGCCAATGACATAATGCCACAGATGGACAACAGTGAAAGAGCAGCACTCATTGACCAGTATCTGTGATTTGACTTCAACACTGTCTTGCACTGCACAGTATGCACACGCATACACGACAACGAGATCCGAGACAAGGCTTGTGACTGGACAGACTCCTTCCTCTACGGCAAAACCCAGTCCACCCTCCTCCACCCTTCCTGCTTAGAGTCCACAGTAATCTTCTGCGGATTACCCCAGGGCTCATCCCTCACACAACATTGCTCTACATGTACATGTCACCACTTGCACATGTTACCCAACTGCCCAACCTCAACATCATCTCCTACGAGAACATCAGCCAGCTGATCTTCTCCCTCACCATGGCCACCCTCACTTACACAACCACACATCATGTAGGACTGTAAGACGTTGCTGAGTGGACAAAGGACTGCCAACAGGAGATGTACATCAGACAAGACAGAAATGCTCATCCTCAACTCCACCCCCTACGCATGAGGCACTTCCTGGTGTGCAGCTGCCCTGGGAACAGATCCAGCAACAAACACCCACGCATGCACCATGGGGTTCAACATCAGTTCTACTCTCTCCATGCCAAAGCAGGAAAACACCATCTCGTCCTCCTGCTTCATCACCCTCCAGATGCTTGTCAAGTTCAACAGGTGGATTACCACCAAGACATGGAGTACAGTCACACATGCACTCTGCAGCAGCAAGTTGGAATACAGTAACATCCTCTATGCAGGAGTCTCAAACAAACTCTAATAACAACTTAGATGCATTAAAGACGCCTCTGCACGCCTGGTCCTCAACATCCCTCGACGACAGCACATCACACCCCACCTGTGAGACCTGCACTTGCTCACCGCCAACAAGTGTCTCACCTCCATGCACAAGAACCACGCACACAAGTCACTCCACAACACCGGACATGCATACCTCAACAGACGACTCAACTTCTGCACCCCAATCCAGCAGGTCCGCTACGCTGACATTGCAATTGCCACAGTCCCCCGCATCTGGACAGCTAACTCCTGCAGGAGTTCAGTATGCCACCTCAACGCAAATAACTGGAACACTCTCCCCACCCTCCTGCAGCAGGCACAGCACATGCTGACATTAATGTGACTCCTCAATAACGGGTTTTGCAAGCAGTGGCAGACTCCCACCCACCCCCGCTCCTTGAGACACTCAGGGGTTAGTGGTGCACTTTAAAGATGTTGTCATAGGAAAATTGTCTAGATTGATTTTGCACATAGACGGCCATCTCACTGCCTATCCGTGTCAGATGACACATGCACATTGATTGATTTAGCCTTGCTGGACCTTCTTGTGAATTCACTGCCCCTTACTTATTACCTAAGCTAAATACGTGATTGTTCATGGACACACGCACCTGTGTGATTAAAGTGCATTTATTTACAAAAAAAAGTGGTTTGGCATTGACCAGAACTTGACCATAGGACATGAGATTGGCAGTCCATTGCGAGCGACAGAGCCAGGGGAGGAGGCGGATTTAGCAGTGCAAGTGCCATTGTCAATGAACATGAGGAGATCTGCTGTGGGTCAATGTGTGGGTCCACGCTGGGTGTTGATGGACGTCGGCAGACAGTGGGAGAGGAAGGGCAGTGAAATGTTGTTGTGTACAAACCGACAGGCCTTTGTACATCACTGCTAGCTGGACTTGCGCATCACCAATGGTGGCAGTTTCATCCTCAGATTCGTCCGATGATGTGTCGTGTGTCTCACATGTGGGCGGTGGTATGGTGGGAGCAGCACTGTGATGCACAGACACATCAGGGTGCAGAGCTGAGGATGTGGATGCGCAAGCAGCAGATGTCACAAGACCGTGGGGAGGTAAAGCTGTCATGTGGAGAAGCATGGCCTGCCATATCTGTTCCAGATTGAGCTGGTGTTGAGCCGTGGCAGCCATCTGTTGGAGCTCCCTCCGCTCCCTGGACTCCATTACCCCTGCCAGTCGGGATAATGCAGCAGAGACACTGCTGGAGCTATCCTGCCGGGACAGTGTGTCCACTCTCCGGATCAGGACCCCAGCAATGTCATCCAGGGAGCGTTGGATGTGATTGAGGGAGGTGTGTATGTCTGTCAGCCTCGCAAAGTTGTTTTCAAGGTGATTCAGACACCCCCTGAGCTCCTCAAAGTTGACTGCCAGGCTCTCCAAGCCCACCCGCACAAAGTCCTGTGTCTCCCGTTGGACCTCCAGCACCATGGTTTGAAAGGCCGCATATGTGCTGGCTGGGTCCTGGGAGGCAGCTGTGGTTGGAGGTGCTTGCTGCTGGGTGGTTTGTGCAGGGGGTGGGCTGGGCGCAATGCTGGTGGGTAGCCCTGCTACTGGAGTTGGTGTTGCGAAGGACTCGAGGATGCGCTCAAACTCGTCCATATTGATAGTTGGTGTTTGGGACGAGTCATCGTGGTGGAGTGGGTCGTCCCGCTGTCCAGGAGGTGTTGTCGCTCCCTCTAAAATGTTCATGGGAGATACAGTTTAACAGTGGTATCCATGAATGGGCATGCATTATTTGACTTAACAATCAGACTGAGGGAGACTGTACACAATAGATATTTTGTACAATATGCATGCTAGTTACTGGATGGTGATTATTTCAGAGACATCACAGATGTGTGTGTGTACTTGTACGTTGTAATATCACAAGTTGCCTAGGTGAGAAATGTGTCTTGACAGTGTCTACACACAAATGCTACCTGTTGTGTCTTGGTTTGTGTTATGTGACTGATGCAGTCCGCCACACCTATTAGGCAATGTTGATGTACTCCGATTAGTATGTGTGATGGTGGCACCTGCTGCCTTTGTATAGCTGCCCCTTGTCCCTTTCATGAAATGGGCCTTTGACTTCTGTGTATGGACAATGCAGACTTGTGTAAATCTGTGTGGATGGTGTATCCTTGTCAGAGTATTGACACTTGTGCATAGTAGGTCATCAAGTGTCTTGTTCACATCAGGTGTTGTGTGTACATAAGTTTGTGCCAGGGTGTGACATGCTCCCTTGAGGATGAATTCTACACTCCGCAACATCAGTGAGGTCTCCTGCACCATGTGAATCTCTTTGTCCTGCAGGCATGCTATCCATCATGCCCTATCACATGCCTTATCAGTGTGGCTCAAGGAGTTGCAGTTTTGCAGGGGCTTGCACATGTGCATGTGTTTAGTGTGCTATTGGTGATGTGTACCCACTATTGGCACATTGGCAATGGGAGCCTACTTGGGGGCATGTTATCATGGACATCCATGGTGTTATCTGCGCTTTAGCAGCAGGAGACTTCCGCTACAAGCGGCAAAGATGTCCTTGGAAATGTGCCACATATAATTCCAGGAGAAGCACATGTTCTGGTGTGAACATGGGCTTTGATTAGAATTCTTTGCTGCATGTTATCAGGCACATTATCACCACTTTGGTGTCTGTTTCAGGCCGTTGAAGTGGTGATAATTTTAAGAACTTCCTTCATTATATGTGCTGTGTTGTTTCTACAAAGCTGCACTGTGTAGGACACATGTGCCTCTAAGTTGCTTTGGCTCCTTGCAATTTGTGTTGTGTGCATTGCGTCTGTCATGTTTAATCTTGCTTCCTGCACTTCTTTTGGATTACACTTTCAAAGTATGGTGCAGCATGTATGGCAAATGTTGTTGCTATCTGAGCAGACAGTGTCCACACCCATTACCCACATATTTTGTCCCACATGTGGAGTGTGTGTGGCAGTGGTGGGCCGTATTGTGCATCATACCAGGCGCAAACATTCTAGACTCTGCATGAGCGGTTTGATTTTCAAAGGGGGGACTACATACTCCATGCAGCGATCACAGCAGATATTTGTGCGCATTGTAAAGGGGACCAAGCATGACCTCAGCTTACTTTAGGGTGCCAATACATATTGACAGCAGCTGTAAAGTTTAAGGCAGTCACATGCCTGTACATGCGCATGGGTCTCGTGGAGCTGCCCCCTTTGGACAAACTGAATTGAAATGGGAGGTAGATGTAGTTCGAGAGATCCCGGAAAGGGCTTGTGCAGAGATTGTAGAGTAAGCATGGAGGTGCAGCAGGCACACCCGCTTCCAAAGGCTAATTTAAAATGTTTTACATTGCCTTACCTCACACCGGCAGAAAGTCAATGCATGTTTCTACACTGACTCATAGGAATGCACAAGGGTTCAGGGAGAGGGGGCAAACTTCCCTCACATGATTTGGGGCTGACCACTTTGGGCTACTTATTGGACCGTAGTGATGACACTATTGAAGGTGTTGACGGACAGCGAGGTAGATCTGGTGTTGGGGGCTTGTATCCTACATTGCTTCCCACACACGGCTCAACGTGTGCTTGCCGCAAGTTTATGGATAGGGTATTATTATTGGCCATGAGGGGATATTACGATGCACTGGAAGGCAAGTGGGTCCACGAGTTTAGATCAATGGGAGTGCCAGTTCACCAAATGGGCAGAGTGTGATGGGATAGTTAGGCTACTACTGGTCAAGGGTACAGTGGGCAAGGGATCACTTGATGCGACTAGGGCATGGGACCATTTATTTTGACCATTTGTGGAAGAAGACAGCGAGTGCGATATCAACACTGAGCCAGGTGAGCTGGTACCAGGCTAGTGCCTTTATAGTGCGTCGGTGTGACCATTCCACACCACTGTAGACATGCATGATGGGTGAATCTCAAGCGGCAGCCTGTATATTGTGTTTTTGGTGTTTAGCTTCTGGATAACACAGATTACCACAGATTACGCATTGGTAAGGCTATCAAGGAGTACAGAGCAACATGGGTAGTGACATGCCTTGAGGGATTGTGAAATAGACTTTCGTATGGATTAGTGCTGGTGATGTTGGTTTATATGGCCTGTGTTGTTAATTGTTTGGTATGCCCCTTTTTACATGGTTCTTAATATTGAAGGTAGTAGAGGAGACATGTCATTGTAACAAGCCAAGGATCCTATGATCAGAAAAATGAACACCATAGTGAGTGGAGATGGACTAGGGGCCATATTATCATGATCAGCGTTAATATGATTGTTGCTTTAGCGGCAGGTAACTTCCACTATAGCGGCGGTGTTGGGCTTGATGATCGGCCCTTGTGAATTCCCATAGGAGTCCATGTTCTGGTGTGAACATGGCCTTCTCTGGGAATTCCCAGGGGCATATTATCAAGCCCATTGCCGCCACTTTAGTGGCAGTTTCCTGCCGCTAAGGCAGCAATGATTTTAACGCTGATCTTGGTAATATGTCCCTAGATTTGCACAATAGTTAGATCTGAAGATCTAGCTTACGCAGACTTGAGGATTTTAAAATTTTGCTAGTGAAAATAGGACATGCCATGCGTTGACGAGGGGCGGGAGAGGGTGGTGGGTATTATGGACAGGGATATGCGTGTATGCAGGTGAGTTGCCTTTGGATGACTGAATGGCTTTCATGGTGCGCCCCACATTGCATTTTGCAATGGAGAGCACACAACTAAGGGCCAAATTATCAGGGACAGCATTACAGATTATCGGCACTTGAGCAGCAGAGAACTGCCGCTTAAGCGGCGATCATGGCCTTGATAATATGCCCTAGGGAATTCCAATAGAAGTCCATGTTCTGGTGTGACCATGGGCTTGTATTGGAATTCTCCAGGGCATTTCTTCAGGGCCATTATCGGCACTTTAGTGGCAGTTTTCTGCCGCTCAAGCAGCTATTATTTTAACGCCGTCCTTGGTAATATGCCCCATAATCCGTATTTTTGGTGTGACATTGCATGTGTTGTCGGTATGCGGAGTGACTCATTACTTTCTCATCTTGCTGTACACAGTGCTGCATAGCATGTACAGGCAAGGGGGCACTTTTGTAGTACAGGCATGCGGTTGTCACAATGTCCCTCTTGCCTCATCACCACACTTATCCAAATCTTCTTCAGAAGTCCGCAGCTCCCATGTGCCAAAATGAGTATGCAGTGTGAATGTGACTGGTCCCGTGCATGAGTAAGCATGCCAGCGATAGGCTCAGCACACCTGCAACATTGCACATGTGCCTGGCTCGTGTGCAAGGTTGTGTGTGGCCCTCCAAGTCACCCTTGTTGGCCACGCACATCCTTGCACTCAAGTCAGCCACATGTGCTATTTTGCAGGTGTGCTGTTCTTGATGTTGGCATGCTTACACGTGCGCGTGATCAGTCACTTTCACACTGCATACTCATTTTGGCACCTGTGAGTTGTGGCCTTGTGGAGATTATTTGGATATAGGTTGTGATGGTGCAAGGTGTGCATTTTGTGAGCATTGTGCGTCTCTACGTGATGTGGCCTTTTGGTATGTGATGTGGCACTTATTTTGTGGTCTGATGATGTAGCTAGACTGTGTTTTTCTGAGGTTTTAGTGCGCATTTCGATGTCAGTGTGCCCATCAAAGTGTGTCTAGCAATGTTTAAATGTGTCCATACCACCATGCACAGGGCTATCTGGGACCTGAACCACAGTAATTGTGGGTATGCAATGCTATTTATTATACATGTGTGCCATTGTGGCCATCCACCCCCGTCCACCCACTCCATAGTTTGTACTCACCCTGTGGTTGTGTCTTTTGACCTGCAGCGGTGTCCCGACCCGGCACTTCAACCACCGTCTCCTCTGTGATGACTTGCGCCACTAGTTCCTCCTGCTCATCCAGCTCCAGCTGCGGCACGGGGCTCCCACCTCCGGTGGCCATGGCTGCCCTCCGGCTGGCGGCCATCTTCTCCTTGGTGTTCTTCTTGCTGTCGTTCCAGCGTTTTTTCACCTCCTCCACGGTCCTCCTCTTCCTCTCTCCCACAGCATTGACCTTAGCTGTGATCTCCTCCCAGATGTGTTTCTTTATGGACAATGGCACTGTCTTCCTTATGAACAGCTCCTGCTGGTGTTCAGCCACCAGGCTATACAGGACCTGATTCTCCTGGTGGCTGAACCTGGGGTTCCTCCTCCTCTTTTCCTTCCCCTGGCTCTCTCCCTGCTCCTCCTGGCTGGCTGTGGGGTTCGCTGTGGTCTCTGCGCTTGGTCCTGCTTTCACCATGTCTCTGGTCTAGTGTGCTCTCTGGTCACTGGAATCCATTTCTTTTTTTTTTTTTCCCCTGCTTGGGGGCCTTTTATAGTGCATTTTCCCGCTTGCTGCGTGCAAAATGCAGGCCTGTTGTCAATTGTCAGGCTGATTTTTTAGATAAATTGCTTATCTCTACTTTTCGCGGCTTAGCGTGCGTTTTTTTATCACCGACGTTAAGATTTTATCGCCATCCCCAAGCGCAGGAACTGATTGTTATCGCTGGCTAGCGGCGCCTTGTTAATACGTCGCTACGGCGGCGATAAACAGAGGACTTCGCCTAAAAATGTTCGCGCTAACAGCGCTTAGCGATAATTATCGCAATTTCTTGTTGATATGCCCCCAAGTGCGCTCTTGGGGATTGCCATTATAGGTTGACTGGAGTGCTCTACTGTCTAGGATGGGAGGACGAAATACATGTGTTTTGTCCCCCACAAGCTTTATATCTGGAAATCTAACACTTTGTCGAAGGACGTCCAGGTTTTTTCACAATTTTAAATGCAATGGAAATGTTTGCAAATCCTGCTTGGTGGCCCCTGCTATGTGTTTCAGGAGATTACATTCCACCTGCTGGTTGCACACCAGGCAGGTGAATCTCAACCACCACCTCAACGCCATATACCATTCCAGTGCTATATGTTTTTTTAGCGATGCAATGTTCTGGACAAGTTATATTAAATGAGTAGATGAGATGGAAAAGGTCTGAAGTAGTATGTATTAGAACGCAGACCATAAATACCAGCTTGCCCGTCCTTTCTTTTTATTCTAGCTTATTTTATTATTTATTTTGGAGAAAACTAGCACTTTGACCAAAATGGCATAACATCTCTCTTGGTGTTGTGAAGGCCACTGCTGTTTGCAGACCCTGTACAGCCAACCAAGCTAAAGGCATGGGAAACCATTTTTGCAATGGCAAAAAGTATGCTATATTCAAAGGAAATCAATTCCTGGCCACATTAACATCAATGTTACAAGGGAAGCACCTGAAAAAAGTGGTTAATTTGAGCCGCTGGTTGTCGGTGGAGGGCCAGCAACACTTATTTTTGGGGACCAGCACTTATTTTTCTGCATCAGATTATTACAGAGAGCAAGATGGGTAAAATACACAAATCGAAAAGACAGAGCACGAGAAAGACGAAAAAACAACGTCAGAAAGAGTGAAAAGTGGATCCTTGCAAGAGTGAAATAAAGGGTTAGGAGTGTCTGGTAGTGTATTTAAGAGGCCTGAGATGGTTTGAGACTGCCAGCCTTAGTATTCTGTGGGCTGTCAAGTAATTGCACAGGCCATGAGTTTCTGAGCAGCGCTTCGCCCACCGGTACTCTTTCTTTAACAAATTAGGCACTGTCTGAAAACCTATGGTGAAAACTTATTAACGGCAATGACTGAAAAACATCTACTGCTAAAACGGCTGCCATACCTAGAGAAGTTCAGACATGAACATGAACTATGAAGCACTTGACTACAAATCAGCTAGGAACAGATTGAACAAGAATTTGAGCAAGTTCTACAATAGGTAAGAAGTAATTCAGGCTGGATTTAGGAGTGTAAAGTAGGTATAAACCAGTAGCAGCCATTCCAGCTCCTGACGTGGCACTCCATTTTTCCTCTTATATCCATCTCAGTTGCATTTCATAATTCCCATATGATCTGATGGTGTTTGGTGTTCATATTGTTAAAGTTATTTGTCGTGTATTTGAGAAAGTCTAAGGGCCTGACTTATATCTTGGCGGATTGTGTCCCACTGATGCTTTTTCAGCGGTCTTTCCACCCGCCGATTTGGCGATTCGCCTGCCCTATTTAGATGTTGGCTATTGTATAGTGGAAAGACTGCTGCAGTGCCGCCGTCACCACCAGGAAATCTCCACCGCGTTTATGGCGGGATAGGCAAAAGTGGCTGTCAGAAGGGAGGACCGCCAGTTTCTCCCTCTGGCCAATCAGGATGTGCATTCCCGCCGACACAACTGTGGCGGGGAAACCTCCACACCTTAGTTGGCAGAATGGAACACAAAAAAGGCAGAAAGTTACCTTTACTCACTTTCCAATTCCTGTACCGCCATGTACCTTATCCTAAACATCCTGCCTCTGCGGGCTGATCGCAATGCAAATCAACACAGTCATTGCCGGAACCAAAGATAACCCTCCCTCATTACCTGTTACCTTTTTCACTTGACTGTTCACATATGCTCAGGACTCATGCACTATTACATTACTCACACAAGCAACAGCATACCAGTGTGCAGTGCAAATGTCTCAAATTTTAACGTTTAAGAAATTTAAAGTAACACACCTAATAACCACATTGTGTTCATAAATTTGCTGCCAGCTGTCTTCCCAAAAAAGGACACTTGAACAAAAAAGGATATCAAATAAAAAATCAAAAACTCACCATAGAGTTGTGTTTAAATAAAGTATGTAAATTGTCACAATGATAGCATATGCATTACACATTATTGGGACAAGTGAAATATAATCTCACATAGAAACCTCACTAGACAAGCTGAAACCCTTACATCATAGATTACCTGGAAAATCAATGGCAATCCCAAATTTGAAGCACTCTACATATTCATCAATGCAACATTTCCCCTTGTGTAGTGCATGTCCTGTATTATATACAATTTCAATTTGCACATAATATTACAAGGTACAAATCGTATGTGTAAATACTTATCAGTAATCAAGGTGAAACAAACACACCTCTAGTGAAATATCCTTAAACAATGTCTCAACATCTATTTGGTGGTGCAAGTATTCACTACTATGTTGAATAGCTGTACTTAAATTCAAATGAACATCACATACCATGTGAGCCAGTGTATGCACTTAACAAAGTAGACGTTTAAAAACTATGTAGTAGTTCGTGCCATCATGCTAAAAAAAAATTGTCCTACACATTTTACACTGAAATATTGCTAGGAATCAAACAATTGCTAAGGAAAATTAATGTCAGGACAAATTTGGTCAAATCTAAAGTATGTATTCAGGCCAGAAATTGAGATGCAGCTCTCAAAATAAGAATACAGCCAAATGGCAGTCCATAAGGCAAACCATCACCATTGTTGTGCAGTGGCACAAATCTTGCCTCCAATTGCACTGCCATGGGGGACCTCCTCGGGAAGGGGCATCTAGTGGGTAGACCAGGTACCTCTAAGACTTACAAGGGAGGGGAGTTTGGGTTTGGGAGTAGTGCCCTTGCGTTTGGGAGGCGTGCCTTTGGGCTTGGGAGGGGATATATGGTTTTGGGAGGGGTTGTCTTGGGGGGTGGTTCTGAGAGGGGTGGTCAGGTTTGGGTGTGTGTGATTTTGGGTGGACTTACTTTTGGAATGGAGGTTTTTGCCTTTTTTAGGGGTACCTTGGAGGTAGGAGGGGTACGAGGGGTGGTTCCTGTCTTTTGAAGGGTGGTTTGGGATGTGAAAGGGCCAGGTTGGTGGGTGGAAGGGGTAAATGTGCATTTGTGAGGGGTGGGTAGGACAGGGGAAAACAGAATACTCTCATGGGGAAAATGGGTAGGAAGGGCGGGGGATTTGGGGTTGGTAGGTAGAGGGAGTGCATGTTGTGCATGTATCTGTTGAGGGTGCAGATGTCTGTGGGTCTGTGAAGGTTGTGGAGTGTGTCTTGCTTTGTTGGTGTTTGTTGTACAGGTGAGTATGGGTGTTTTTGTGTTTTGGGTGTGTGTGTGCTGTGGAGGTGGAGGTGCTGGGTGTGGTCATGGTGAATGTGTATGTGGTAGTGAGTGCAGTGTCTGGGGCTGTGCTTGTGGTGGATAATGTGGCTGTGGTGGTGGGTAAGGTGTCTGGGGCTGTGCTTGTGGTGGTGAATGTGGCTACTGTGGTGGTGGGCGTGGTGTCTGGGGATGTGATTGTGGTGGTGGATGTGTTCTGTGGTGGTGGGTGCAGTGTCTAGGGGTGTGCTAGGGTGGTGGATGTGTCTGATATGGTGGGTGCAGTGTCTATGGGTGTGGGGGGGCGTCTGTCTGTTTCAATGTGCGCCTCTGTTTTTGTGTTATTTGTGTTTGTTTGTGGGTGTGCTGCTTGTGTCTGTGTGAGTGAGATTGTATAAAGATGTGAGTGTGCTTGGGCAAGTCTGGGAATAGGGAATTTGGATGGTGACGGGGTAGGGTGGGTTGGGTTGGGAGGTGGGGCACAAGGCTGGGATGGTTGGGAGGCTGTGGTTAGTGAGGATGCTAGTTCTTGAAAAGACCTCTGAAGGCCAGAGACAGCACTGTGAATGTCTTCCAGTTAAGCTACCATTTATTGCAGCTGGCAGCCAAGCCCCTGGATGGCATTCAGCAGTGCGGTCTGGCCTACATACATATTCTGAGGAGATCAATAGCCTCCTCACTCAGTGCATCTTGAGGGGCAGGTGTGAGGTGCCAGGAGCAAAGGAGACCATACCCCATTTAGGGGGTTGGGTTTTGCCAACTTGGGGGGCAGCAAGAGGAAGGGTGGAGATGGTACTCTGGGTAGTAGACAAAGATGCAGATGTAACAGATGCAGTAGGGTCCACCACCACTAGGGAGTGCTCGTTGGAGGAGGCATCTGATGAAGATGTCGAGTCACTGATGGCCTCCATTGCACTACCCTCAGCCTTCGGGCCACTGGGTCCCTCAGTGTTGGTTGTGACACCACCAAAACCACTGTGGCCAGCTGCTTCCCTACCGATGTTGGCACCTTCTCCTTCGTCTGCCCGGAGGATGCTGAAATGCCATGTACAATAGTTTTATGGAATCTGTGTAAACAGAACTGATCATGACCTGTGATCACAAAACAGTTGCCAAGATTTCAAATTTCACCTGCTTCAAGGCTTTCAAACTTTGCTTTAACGTTAGCATGAGCTCATTCATGTAAACAACATTTTCAGAAAACATTTGGCCACAGTTATGTAATTCCCCGCTATAGCTCCTATATCATGTATGAGCTTGTCTCTTATCCATCATTATATATCTCCAGGAACTGTTACACCCTTGAATGCTTGACCTTTGTAGTTTAGAACAGTGAAACTTCTGCAGCATAAGTAAATACATAGTCCTAGAAACATTTCTAATAGGGGTGGGCGGCAAATTCCGTTCCGCTCGCGGAACTTGCAAAATTTCGGCATTTTCGCGTTCCGCACGGAACGCAAAAATGTTTGAAACTTCCGCGATCCGCAGCGGAACGGAATTCGGGGGCATGATGGCAGTAGAAAGTACTCCAGTTGAGTAGAGGTATTGCACAAAACGGTGGCATCTCCCTGGATAAATAATGCAGGGCAGGATTCATTCTGGTACGGTGCTCCTGTCACAAAAATTAAACCTCAACAGGAAGCACTTACAGACATAAATAAAGCAGGTGCCGGAGTTGAAGCTCAAATTCAGTAACGTTTTATTAATCAGCCCAAAAAATTAGTGAGCACGGGCGAGGCTGGGCAGGTGTGCTTTCACCACTGCAGATTGTCCCCTCAGTAGGGGTGCCCTCCTGCAGCGGTGTGATGGAGGCTGCTCCTCCGTCCACACAGTGAGGGGGCTGCCTCACCCTCCTGCATTGACTCTGGCCATTGTGCAGTGGAAGCCCTCCACTTAAGCTGGCTGCCTCTGCCCCCATCTTGCCTGACAGCCCTCTGATCGCCCTCCAAGTCACAGATGCAGCAGACCCACTCTGCCATTTGCCACCAGATTGTGCCTTATGGGGAGGGCGGCCTCTCTGTGCCCGGCGGTGGGGGCCGTGTTGCTACTGCACATTGTGGAGCTAGATCACAGAGCTGCACAGCACCACAACACTCCGTCTAGGAGTGTAACAGTGCTCCCTCAGTGGGCCGTGGCTCCCCGGCCCTGCGAATATCCAGGGGTGGCTTTGGCAGCAGCTGCGGCTCAAGAAAACCCAAGAGCTAAGCTACCCCTCCTGAGGCTCCGTGACGCGGAGGCCCCAGGCCTCCTCTGCTGGACTGAGGCCTGTGAGACAGCCGGGGGAAGTTAGAGAGGTGAGCCATGAGGACGGGGACAGAGAGGACTGCTTGCTGTGCTCGTGGTCCCTGGATCCCTATACCCCTGGCTGGCAGTAGCTTGTTTTGAGCATGGGGGTGGGGGCAGACCTAGGGATGGTGGACTGATCCTGCACCTGGGGCCGGAGCTGGGATTACTTGAGCCAGGGGGAGCCTGTGTTGAAATTGACTGGTAGAGATCCTCTCATCGGTGGACCCCCTCCACTACAACTGCTCCTTGGGGGGTGCGACCTAGCCTGCATGCTCACTGTTCCTGATCCTGACTCTCGCTGAACAAAGGGAGCTGTTTGGGGGTGGCGGCACCGGGGAAGATGCCTCACCTATTGGGGGCACATAGAGGCCTTGGAACTGCATGTTTGCCGGCCTCGGCTTGTGGACCCAGGCTGCCTGGGGTGGCACGTGCTGTGGAGGCATGAGCGGTTGGGGTGCCCCCAGCCACTGGAAGTGCTCCCTGAACAGTCACCATACGGGCCACCCAAGAGCTCAGTTGGCCCTCTACCTTTTTACAACACCGGGGCCATGTCCTCCCAGCTTAAGCGGGACATAGAGAACCTAGGCTTACTAGATGCATCCATGAGTTTCTCGAGCGCAATCCCTGTGTAGTTCCTGTGACCAAGAGGCTGCTTTCCCCTCATCTGCTGCTCTAATCGGTCTCTGACCCTATCAAGAGGCATGTGTGAACCCGCAAAGAAGCCCTGCCCCTGAAATCTCTGCGAGCATGCGAAATTCCGCGTGTTCGCGGAGATTTTTTGCCGTTTCGCGGAATTTTGCGAAAGGCGATTTAGCAAATTCCGCCCACCCCTAATTTGTAATACACTTCAGTACACAGCAAAAACGTTCTCACATTTCACTCCTAAATACCTGTAGTTATATGAAGCTTGTCGTGTCTTGGTGAAATTGTTTCACAAAGTACGCTGCCTTTCAATGTAGTGCAAAATATTTAAGAACATCACAGTAGTTGTTACATACACTAATTCCTATATAATACTTACTTAAAACACTCATGTTTAAATCACAATATGGAGCACATTACACCTTGATGAACATCAACAGTTGTCTAATGAGTCATGTGTTTGGCCTGAGTTTGAGTTTTTCTGATGGCATACTCCTACATATATGTGAAGGAACTTTCCATCTTGCAAACTCCCTTTAGGTTTGCCATTTATCTCCATCATTGCTTCATCATCGGGCCATGACAAAGGACATTGAGAAATGCTTTAGTGTATGTGTTACTCTGTCACCGATGTGTACACATTCCTGTCTGTGTTTCCATACAAAGTGTATGCCTATCACACTTATTTGTCAAAAAACAGACTGGCTTACACACAAATATTTGTGAAGGAGTGAGATATCATGCTAATCTGTCACTTTTAACTTGTACAAAACAATATTTCTAATTCAAAATACAGTTTGTATATGTTTTTATTCCTAAATGTAGCCATTAATACTGATGCCACTAGTAATTTTGGATCACATGCTCACTCTTGTTTGTGTAAAATCACAACTTCCGAATGTGACGTTTGGTGCATCCACTGTATCACAAATAGTGAAGGAGCATTACACCTGACACAATCAACACTTATCGCCTGTTTGGTAGTGTCCCTCATGACACCAAACAAAATAATGTATATGTGGTGTTTAGGTAGCCATGTGTCTGCTCAGAACAGTCCTTTGGTTGTGAACAGGAATCAGGCGGGATCCTTTCCAATATATCAATAGACAAAGCACATCATCATCCACATTGTGCAAAACTTATACCTTCAAGAACTCTTTTTGTGCATTGGACATGGCTGACTGCTAATGCTGATGGGAAAAGTCCTGGCTGTAACAAAGAATTAGGCATGTAACATGTGAAACTCTGATAAGAACTTACCCCTTTGTTGCTGCTGTTGGGCCTTCAACTGCCCATCAAGCTCTGGATAGGCCACCACAAGAATGTGGGCCATTAGGGAGGACAGGGAGTGGTGCACGCACCCCCCATGTTGGGAGGACTGAACGAGCTGGACTTCAGCTGACTTTTGGGTCCAGCATCATAGGTCCTCCCTCCTCTTCTGGCAATTGACTTTGCACCGCTTGAAGACCACCAGGGTCTGCACTTTCCTGGCAATGGCCTTCCAGATGTCTCAGTTTTGATGGGCTTTGACCTGTATGGATACAAGAAATTATAGGAAATCAATGGTTTTGTTATTTTTTATTTTTTTGTATTGATGTAACATAATTTGGCTATATCTGTCACTAGCATAACTCATAATTTAGCATACAAGATGTGTATTGTCACATGCTGACCAAAACCAATGTCTTAATACACACTTTGAAGCGACCTGTCATGGTCTACACTCCCCAATCCAGGCCTGTGACATAATCTAGTTTAGGGGGCTGCTATATATTCTGTGATGTAACCTACGTCTGATCAGTGCAATAGATTGTGAACTACTTAAGGCTAGACATAAATACCCATGGCAGGGTGAATACCGGCAACTGGGAATAGGAGGACTGCAGTTTGGACGTGACCCACTTTGAAACTGGAGTCTAATGAAACTAATTGTTAGCTCAAGTACTGAGGTCACTCTCCGTTTTACCATTGAAAAATATTCAGTGGCATATTTTTAAGCACATCTCAACATTTGGCCTGGCAAAGATATATCTTTATGGCAGATGTACCTCAGGCCTTCAGTTGTTTGTCCCTGCAACTCAACCCTAGCCTGGCCCATTATTCTGACTAAGCTCTGCTCATTGTCATGCCTTGTTATCTGCAGCCTGATTATCACGATGCGGCATCAACACAGGCTTCCCTTAACTTTTCAATGCAAAAAGGACCTTGTGCCTATCTAATAAATGACCTCAAGGCTGTGTGCTACTCTGAAGGGGTCTGGGAGCTACTGGTTAGCTCCCATACAATCGTTTGTAGTTGCCAGATATAGGCTGAGTGAGTTGTTGGATGATACACATAGCTAAAATCATTTACATTTTGTTTATAAAGAAAACATTTTTATTTACAGTTGCAAAGAGCCTATAATGTGTTTTCAAATTGCCATGATGTGAGTTTAGAACATAGCACATGTCAATCAAACATATACATAGATATATCTCTCCATACACAACAAGTACACTATAGGGCTGTAAACACACAGCACATACTAAAGTTTTTGTTTTTTGAACATGGTAAAGTGCTTATGAATCTCCACCATCATTGTCCTTTGTAAGGAACAATAGATATGACAGTTCACATCACTAACTACACTTCACTCAGGGAACTGAAAGGAACATTGTAGCCTGTGTTAATGGATAAAATCAGTTAGACAGATTCCCATATACATTTCAGACATGTACCTGTTCTTCTGGTGAGCCATAGAGTTGTCCATACAGGGAGAGGACCTCCTGTGCCAGCAACTCCTGCTCCTCTAGCGAGAAGGCAGGGGCCCTTGCACCAGCTCGTCCCAGCATTGTTGCTTCCAGAGGCATAAAACAGCAGCAAAAGTGGAGGAGGTTTTGATGCAGCACTGTTAGGAGGTAAGTGAGCTTTTTTCCATCCGCTACGTACATGTACGCGATGTACTCGATCATCAGCGTAGACGGATATAGCCATTGGTATTCATACGTTGCTTTCAACAATGTTAGCCTATCACTGTGTCCGTGCTGGAGTTCACCACCCACTACAAAGTCATCAATCACCCTACCTGTCTGATCCTAAATGTCCTATCTGTGAGGTCAGGCAGCAGCTATTTTCAGAGCTCAAAATAGTATGTTTGTAACTGTTAAGTGCATCACCACCACTCAAAATGGGGGCTAGTTTTTTCACATATACAAACTTTGATGGACACATTCTTTTGGAAATAATTATATGGAGTGTGTTAGTGTGCTGAGAAGGGATATTAGCACAGAGTTGTTTAAACCTCCGTTAATTGTATTTTTTGATGAACAAATTATTTTAAAAAATGATGTATTATTTAGATATTTTTGAAATTTCTCAATTATTTTGGGCTATAAATGTTATTTGTGAAGAACAAAGGACAAAAAACAAATGTTGGATTAAAATATTTAGTTGAACCATATATATTTTGTAGGAGTACATGACTTCACTGGTAACTATCAAATATATTGCAGTTGAAAATGTAGCAAAAGTTCAAATGTTTATCCAATGCACACATATGAACCCTGGGAGAGTGAGGAGATGACAGCCTCTGGTGTACCGCCCATTTCCAGACCTTGCCAGCATAAAAGAAGGGATGTAATCAAGAAGTTCAGGTTGAATAGGCAAACTATACTGGATTCATGCCATCAACTGGTCACAGCTCATCAGCCTTACAACAGAAATCCCACATCTATTACACCAATTGTCAGACTCATGGCAATACTTCATTTTGTGGCCACAGGATCTTTCTTATACAATGTGGCAGTATCTGGTGGGAATGTCACAACCAACTTTCAGTGGTGTGCTACAAGAAGTTCTACATTTAATGACGAGACACATCAACAGCTTCATACAGTTTCCACAGCAGCAGCATTTAGCCAATGTGATGGAGGACATTTGTGGTTTGGGTCGCCTACCACATGTATTTGGAACAATTTATGGAACACATATTGTCCTAATGTCACCACACACCAGAGAACAGATGTACCGGATTCGGAACCACTACCATTCAATCAATGTGCAAGTTGTTTTCTTATGGGATTTGTAAATCACAAGCATCTGTGCACATTCCCCAGCTCTGCCCATGATTCCTTTGTACTACGCACCAGCCCCATTCCTCTGCAAATCTCTCAACTTGGATCTGAGAGGCTTGGCTTGTTGGTCAGTACAATCTTTTATTATATTATTTGAGGTATTTCTGGTTGCATAATCTGGAATTGTGTTACATTATTATGGCCCTTTTTTGTCTTTCATCTAGGAGACTCAGTTTATCCCAACCGACCATGGTTGTTGGCACTGCTGAGGAATCCAACAACATCCAACAACACCACAATCTGCTTCAATGAGGCCCATTGAAGAACACAGCAGCCAGTACAGCGGTCTGTTGGGCTCCTAAAGACCAGATTTCATTGTCTGGGAAAAACTGGTGAAGCCCTCCTCTACTCACCCGATAAGGTGTGCCAAATCACAGTGGCCTGTTGCAAGCTCCACAACATCGCCCTGCAACGGAACATCCCTTACCTGGCAGAGGATGGAGACCATGAAGTGCCACCCGGTGAGGATCCTTATATATCAAATGAAGATGATAGTGGTGAAGAGGAAGGAGTTGACTCATGTTGGGATGTCATTGACAACTTCTTCTCATGATTGTAAATATCTTTACATGTTATCTCTTTCACCGTTACACCAACTATTGATGTGGTGATGAGAGAAGTATTTGGTGGTACTTTGTTGTGAAGGGCATGTTCAGGGAAAATAAGGCCAAAGGTGTTTGTTGATCAAAGTTTAGATACATTAACTACAGTGTTCAGCTACATTGTTTATATCTGATTGTTTTGTGAAAATGTGTCCTCCAAAAGTTGACTTTGTAATATGGCCAATATGTTCAGTGTGGTTGGTAATCTTTTTTTATCTGCTTTAGGTTCCTTCACCATGTAATCTTCATTTGGACACTTCAGAGTTGTGACATTTGCAGGTATATGGTGCTGTTTCCAAGTACAAAAGGAACCTGAGTTGATGCCTGAACAGACAGATACAGACTTTGGGTGTAAAAATCGTTTACCAAGGCAACTTGCACTGTGGTTGAATGGAAGATTTGAAGATTACATCGGACATGTTCTCTGTCGTGTATTGACACTAAAGCAATATGTGTGACATCATTGTGGAACATACGTCTTGTGGCATACCACTGAAATGTGGCAATGGCTTCCCACCAGATACTGAAACAGTGAGTAGTAATGATCCTGTGTCTACAAAATATAGTGCTGGCATGGTTTTATCTCTTGGTGTTATGGATGTGGGATTCCTTATGTGAACCAAAAGATCTGACTCCAGCTGATAACATTAGCAATGATAATTTGCCCATGCTATCTTATTGTTTTGGACATATCCCCTTCTTGCATGTTGGCAAGGTCTAGAACTGGAAATGTACAAATTCTATGGATTGTTATGTTAGTGCAAATGTTGACAGACAAGTAGTGGTCAAATGGATAAACATAGTAGTGGATGATTGCATGGTATGACATTTTTGAGAGTCATATTTGGGAACTAGAGATAAACATTACCTATTTGCAAATGATCTATGTTACACAATCTTTAGATTTTTGTCATTGTTAAGTTATGATGGAAAAAAACAAATGCATTGATGGAGTTTTGATACAACTTGGCCTGGGCTAAAATTCCGTTCCGTTCGCGGAAATTGCGATAATTTGACATTTTCGCGTTCCGCGGAGAGCGCGAAAATGTCAAAATTTCCACAATCCGCATCTTACCAAAAAATGTTTGCTTGCTCGCGCTGTAAAAAAATACATTCTCGCGGGCGCGCGATCGCCTTACCTGAATCCCCGCGTTCGACGACAAGTTTTCCCGATCCGGTCGCGTTCTCCACGAGATGTTGGATTGTTGGTAGCCATTTGCGCTGTCTCGCGACAGTTCACGCCCGTAGTAACGTCATTGTTCGCGCGATCACGTCTTTCTTCTCGCGATCATGCACCGCGAGACAAGTGAAAACAAGATGGCCACGCCCGCGAGCAACCGCATGGGTAAGTTGGTGAGCCGCGACCACGCAGAAAATACAGCGAACGGGCGGGAAAAAAACTTCTGCGTCTTCGCGGTATTTCCGCGTGTTTGCGGAGATTTTTAACATTTTCGCGATAGTCTGCGAAAGTGAATTTCGCAAATTCCGCCCACCCCTATATACAACACCAGTCTATGATTTTTTGTCTTGTAAATTTATTGTACTAAACGTGATGAAATTAAAGAGGGTGAACATAACAAAAGCAAACCAAAAAGTGAAGAATTCAGTCATGGTGAATGACACCATAGTTGGAAGCCAAAATTGTTTGAAGTCCAATGTTCAAAATACTACTGGCATCATAAAGGCAAATGTGTCCTGAAATAGTCCACAGAGTGAATGTTAGGCACACACTGGAGTTTCTTGCTGTTGGTGGCAGAGGTCTTGTCAGCCTCAACTCCTGGTAATATGCGTGGACATCCCCTCCTGTGGGGGAGGAGGGCACAGTTGCAGGAGCTGTGGGAGCTGCAGGTGCTTCTTTCGGTGGCATGACCTCCGTCCTGTGGCTGTGGCAGATGTAGATGGCCCAGATGTTGTAGGACCACAGGAAGGGGTAGATGGTGCTGTGAAAGCCCTGCACATATGGGTGTAAATGTCCTGCAGCACCCCAGTCAGGGAGTCCATATTTGAACTGTGGGCTTCCACCTGATGATTGAGCTCCCTCTCCAACTGCTTCATCTCCCAGAGCTCGGTGAGTACCTGGCCTATCATGTCTTGGGTCTGATTGTAGGCTCTCAAGAATTGGTCAATGGTGGTCTAGGTGATGATGACCCCAGTGGCATCACTATGCTGGCCCACAAACACCCTCCCACGACCCCTAGCCCTCCATCCAACTGGTTTGTGGGTGAGCTGGAGCTGGTAATGCTGTGGTCTCACCATCACCCATAACTGGGGGCACACGATCGATATCACAGTGGTAGGAACACAGAAAGTGGAGTCTTCGGTTTGCTGAGGAGTTACAGCTGGGGTGAGAGCTGGGGTGAGAAGTGTCGGTGTGGGCTCCTCATTGTTCTCCATATCATCAGGAGTTTTGTCCTCACTGAAGGTTTGATCCTGGGCTGGAGTGGAGGTATCTTTAGTGACAGATTACTGGCCACATGCTCTGCCAGTTGGACCTATTGGGAAATTGAGAACATTGTTATTAGTAGTATTGTGAATTGTGCATTCGAATCTTTCAAAGCAAACAATATAGATACATAGAAGACAAAACAATTTAACTTTATTACAATTATATCTTTCAGTTGTATTGCTCATATATCATCTTTCATAGCAATTTCAAACAGTACAACCTCAAATAAGCAGGTAATAAGATGTCCTGAAATGTTCATGAAGTGATTAGGAAGTATGCCTAACATCTCCCAACTATTTAGCCCTACACAGTGTAGAGGTGAAATGTATAATTCACAATTCCAAGGCCTAGTTGAATTCAAAACAGACTTTCCACAATTTGGATGAATGTTTGACATTAGTCATCATGTGAACAGTGCAGAGTCAATTTTTGCAAGTACCACTTATTTTCAGCATAGTAATTTACATAACTTACAATTTTTGCGTCAACACATTTTGATTTCTGAAAGTCATGGCAGTTCATTTTTTTTAAAAGAACAGGACAACATTTAGAAAAGAACAAAAACCATTTTATTAAGAGAACATTGAAAAGGGATTGATCACTACATGCCACTTTACCATATGTTAAAATCTATTAGATAAAAGAGAATGAGCATTATGAGATAGCAACATTCTTTTGAGAAAACAGAAAGAGGGCATCATGGTAGTTGTAGGAACGTCAAAGACAACTTCCCAACACTTGCAAAATGGTTAGTAGAACATACCTGTGGAAAATATGCAGTGGACAGGGGCCAGACACTTGCAGTATTACACACACATATGGGTAATAGATTATTTGGTGTTGTAACACTTACAGGCACCATTCCATCATGTGACTTGTAATAGAGATTGACACCTGTAATCTAAGTTGCAACACAATACATTCACACAAACAATCTAAGTAATCTGAAACTGATAGTTTGAAGTTTCTATGTTATAAAAATATGTGCAGCACACATTAGCAACAGCTAACTTCAAAGTAAACAGGATATTGATGTCTAGTGAGAGTTTGTAAAGTATAACTTAAAAGACTCCTCTCCACCAGGTATTCCTGTCAAGCCATCAGTATGTAAGACCTTTTCCTCCAAGCGAAAAAAGTTGTACGGGAGCCTAAGAGAACACCAGCAGTTCTGTTGGCCACCAGGTGATGCTTGGAATCTAGAGAACATACCCTACCCCACAGGTCAATCCACCTCTTTCTAATTTCCTCCTGTGTGCACATGTTATTAGCTACAGCATTCCACTGTGGACTATTCTGGCCCATATTTGCCTTTTGTGCAATACTGGTGTATTTTGGACTTGGACTCCAAACAATTTTGGCTCTACTCTTATGATTTCATCCAACATGACTGACAACTCGCCCTCAGTAAAATGAAGAGTTTTGTGGCCTGGCATTGTATAACAAAATAATATCAAAATAAAAAAATTGCCCGCATGTTGTAAAATTAAAAAAGATGAAGGGACAAATAGCAGGAAAAAGAAAATAAATAAACCTGACTTAACTTCGAAAAGCTCCTCTGGCAAGAGTTGTGGTGCAGTAGAATAGCAAAGTATCATGGTCTGAAATGGAGTGTGTTTTGTAGTGTAGTATGCAGATGTTTCCATTTGGCCAATGGACATCAGGTGTGTTTTACTGGCATCCATCCAATGGCCACACTGTTGGTGCATTGTTGTGTGCATACAGCAACTGACTCACTCCATCTGGGAACGGCTACTAGAAGACCACCAGCACAACTGTGAAATCTAAATCTGCTCGGCAGGAACCCACCATCCTGATTGCAATGAAGTAGTATTTATCAGCATTGGAATACCCTGTATCGGCAGCGGTGTGCAACAACCACGGTGGGAAACACTCTGTTGACCTGGATGGTGAGGCAGCCTGCATGCATCTAAATACAGCGAGCGAAAGACCGTCGCCTTGGTGGAGTACTAGGGACCACCACTGCAGAAGGACAGCGGTAAAACTGCCAAGATATAAATCAGGCCCTCACATTTTCAAGGAGCCCCCAACTCCATACTTGACAGGAAGAAGCTAAGGTTTTACTGCAATAGGTCTTGCTTGCCCAACGGGCATTTTGTTTCCTAGTAGAGACAGGGGTCTGATCCTTTATACAAACAGATGGGGGCTGATCATTCATACAAACAATCTGTTACCATCACATAACTGATCTTTTCAGTCCATATGCAGCTCTGATAAATGTCCAAGAAGTAAATTGTAAAGTGTTTTTCGGAACAAGTGCCTGTTTTCATTGCATGATGAAATAGCAACCACCTAAATATGGTGGTACATACTAATACAAACTATTGTGATAACAAATATTAAAAGGGGAATTTTTAAGCTAGGCACACTGACACTCTAACCATCTTTCCACCTTCTTTCACCTTGCACAGCCGCTTTTCAGCCGATACTCGGCGGCGGTGGGCGCCATCTTTGGTGAGGCTGGGGGAGCGCTCTAGTCGCGCCGTCCTCACGCCCTCCTGGAATACTTAACAGGGTCTGCCAGCGAACTCGGTGCCTAAACGGAGCTCTCCCTAGTGAGGGTAACTGGGGCTGCGAGCTGCGTGTTACCAGAACGTGGTGACAATCTTCTTACCAGCTACGATCCTGAATGCACTTTAGAACGTTTTTACATTTGTTATGTTTTCATCTTTGGGGGGCTTTTAATAGCGTTAAGGGGAATTTTTAAGCCAGGCACACTGACACTCTTACCATCTTTCCACCTTCTTTCACCTTGCACAGCCGCTTTTCAGCCGATACTCGGCGGCGGTGGGCGCCATCTTTGGTGAGGCTGGGGGAGCGCTCTAGTCGCGCCGTCCTCACGCCCTCCTGGAATACTTAACAGGGTCTGCCAGCGAACTCGGTGCCTAAACGGAGCTCTCCCTAGTGAGGGTAACTGGGGCTGCGAGCTGCGTGTTACCAGAACGTGGTGACAATCTTCTTACCAGCTACGATCCTGAATGCACTTTAGAACGTTTTTACATTTGTTATGTTTTCATCTTTGGGGGGCTTTTAATAGCGTTAAGGGGAATTTTTAAGCCAGGCACACTGACACTCTTACCATCTTTCCACCTTCTTTCACCTTGTACAGCCGCTTTTCAGCCGATACTCGGCGGCGGTGGGCGCCATCTTTGGTGAGGCTGGGGGAGCTCTCTAGTCGCGCCGTCCTCACGCCCTCCTGGAATACTTAACAGGGTCTGCCAGCGAACTCGGTGCCTAAACGGAGCTCTCCCTAGTGAGGGTAACTGGGGCTGCGAGCTGCGTGTTACCAGAACGTGGTGACAATCTTCTTACCAGCTACGATCCTGAATGCACTTTAGAACGTTTTTACATTTGTTATGTTTTCATCTTTGGGGGGCTTTTAATAGCGTTAAGGGGAATTTTTAAGCCAGGCACACTGACACTCTTACCATCTTTCCACCTTCTTTCACCTTGCACAGCCGCTTTTCAGCCGATACTCGGCGGCGGTGGGCGCCATCTTTGGTGAGGCTGGGGGAGCGCTCTAGTCGCGCCGTCCTCACGCCCTCCTTTCTTCCTATATAATGTGCAGACCGGCCAGACGGCGCAGCGGGCTGGCGCAGCGGGCGCTCCGGATGCGCGCTGAAGCCGCGCCTAAGCCAAGCCCGTCTGCGCCCGTCCGCGCCAGGACTGTGCCGGCTGCAGGATATGCCGGGCAACAACCACTTACTATCAGGTATGACAATAAGGCCCTATTAGCATTGCGCCCTAAGATGGGTGCCCTGTGTAAGGGTTGTCCACCCACTGATTATCTCTGGGGCCCCTTCTCATGTTTACATTGTAAATGGACCCCCCCCGAGATGTCCTTAGAGATGCCAAAAATTCCTGTTCCCTCTATGTACGGAGGTAATAACTTTAAGGGAGGTCTTATCAATGCCCGCTCATTGTGTGGCCACAGCCAAGACATACACGATTTAATATTGTGTCATGGTCTTGACGCCCTTTTCATAACAGAAACATGGCTCAACGACTCATCCAATCCTGATTTGGCTACTGCCCTTCCTCCGGATTTCACCATCTTTAGGCAGGACAGACCAATCGGGCGAGGAGGGGGGGTTGCAATCATTGTCAAAAGGTCATTTTTGTGTCATACATTCGATCTGGGCCATCTCAAAGGAAGTGAGAGCATCGGCTTCTCGATTAGACTTAATGCCTTTACCTCCTTTTCGGGAAGCCTAATCTATCGCCCTCCAGGCAATGCCACCCCCTTTCTAGACTCCCTAGATGAAGTTCTCGGGTCACTTATGTTACGCTACCCCCATTTTACTCTATTAGGAGATATGAACTTGCATCTGGAATCATGCGTAGACCCTTATGCTACTTGCTTCCAGCATACCCTGAATATTTTTGGACTGGCTCAATTAGTGACTGCACCCACCCATCTAGCCGGCCACACTCTTGTTGGTATCTGTTCCAACTTAAGCATCATGACTACGTCCCCCCCATTCCGTAAATTTGGACCGACCATAGTTTCATTCCCTTTGACATCAAGAAACAAGTCCTAGCTTCATTAACAACAAAGCACCCTCAATCTTACTCCCCGGTAAATTGGAGAAAGGTGATTGATCGTATTAAGCTGGACACCCAGCTATTGGCCCAGGCCCCTGAACTGAGGGGAGACGTATCAGCCGATTCTCGCAACTTCCACGTCTGGATGGATCAGGTTATTTTAGAAAATTCTGACCCTAAAGGCGATCGCGGAACTGTCCTAAAAGGAAGTTAAGTGCCCCATGGTACACTCAGGCCTTAACTGAGAGCCATCTACTTTGTAGAATAAGAGAAAGGAAGTGGAGGAAAACATACGACGAGGCCTCAAGAGCCCTTTATGTTCAGCAGAGGAAATTATACCTCTCTAGCATAAAGGCTGCCAAAAAGGTGTATTACACTAAAGCTATCAACGATGCCCGTCAGAAACAAAAAACTGTTTTCTCTATAGTTAAATCCTTTACTCACCCCAAAGCCCTTCAGCCTGAAATTCCGCCCTCCGAGATTCTGTGCAACCAAATTGCCGATTTCTTTGAGAAAAAAATTGCAAACATCCAAAAGGATTTCCCGCCCCCTTTGACTTCCTCTACTCTAGGCCCCCAAAAACATGCAGTCGATAATAGCCATTCCCTTGGTAGTTTCCAATCGGTCTCCCTTCAACAGACCCGCAAGGCGATCTTGGCTTGCAAATCTAGAGCACCAACCGACTCCTGTCCCCCCCGCATTTTACATCATCTAATTGAGGTAGTTAATCCGACCATCAACGCCATCATAAACGCATCCTTAGAATCAGGGATAGTGCCTAATGAATGGAAAAAGGCTATCGTAAAACCCCTCATGAAAAAGCAGAACAAATCGCCAACGGACCTGACGAACATGCGCCCCATCTCACTCCTGCCTGTTCTAGGAAAGATCACTGAACAGATGGTGCATTTGGAGCTAAAAGCATTTGTGGAGAACCAAAATATCCTGCATCCCCAGCAATCTGGGTTTCGCCCTGGCCACTCCACCGAAACGGCTCTGATAGAACTCTCTGACTCCATCAAGTTCCTGCAGGATGAGGGAAAGCAAGCCGTCCTCATCCTGCTCGATCTAACAGCAGCTTTTGACACTACCTCTCATGTCATCTTGAATGACAGGCTGCGAGAGATTGGCGTGACAGACACAGCCTTGGCATGGGTCAAATCCTTCTTGTCCAATAGGTCCCAATCTGTATCTCTGGGTCACTACCTATCCAGTGAAAAAACCATTACATCGGGAGTACCGCAGGGATCCATATTAAGTCCACTTCTCTTCAACATCTATATGGCACCCCTCCTCGCTGTGATAGAGTCACATGGGATCCTTGTTACGTCATATGCTGACGACACTCAATTGGTCGTCTCCATCGACAAAAACCGCACGGATACAGAATTGCGTTTTCAGAATTGTCTCACTGAGGTATTTCAGTGGTTAAATAAAAATCACTTGAAGTGCAACAGTGGGAAAACTGAAATCATACCACTGGGCCAGGATTTATTTTTCTGCCCGAGGGACTGGTGGCCCAAAGACTCTGAGGCCCCACCCAGTGCTGTATCTTCTGTGCGCAATTTGGGCGTGCAATTTGATGCAACCTTATCTTTTGACGATCATGTCAGGATCACGGCTGGTTGCTGCTTTAGACTTAGTAAATCTCTAAAGAAATTTTTTGACTTCCTCCCCATTGCCTCCAGGAAATCGGTCGTGGTCGCACTGATACTCTCCCGACTCAATTACTGCAATGGGTTGATGGCAGGGGTGAAAAAGTCCACACTGAAGAAGTTACAAAGTGTACAGCACGCGGCGGCACGGCTAGTGTTAAAACTTCCTAGGAAATCTTCAGCCTCAACTGCATTAAACTCTCTGCATTGGCTGCCACTGCATAAGAGAATTCTTTTCAAACTCTCACTCACAGTTTTTAAATCTTTGAAAAATATAGGTCCCAAATACCTTGTTAATCGTTTTATTCATTATGATCCTGTACAATGTCTCCGATCCTCAGGGGCCAACCTTGCTAAGATCCCGAGGCACAAATACAAAACTAGGGGCGGAAAAACCTTCACAGTCTTAGCAGCAAGGGCTTGGAATAATCTACCCGTAAATCTTAGACTGATCGAGTCTGAGTGCCTCTTTAGGAAACAACTGAAGACCTGGGTCTATCAGCAATCTGATACCTATGTGTTGGCAGCTATTTAGATCTTTCATCACCTATTCCCTATACGCATGCTCAGCGCCAAGATGCTCCTTTCGGAGCGAAAGTTGCGCTTTATAAATATCCAAATAACAATAACATTAATTTATGGCTTAGAATAAATGTATTCTGCACGTAAAAATAATTCTTACAAAACAATAATAATTGTCATTTATATTACAAATTAAAGCACCACTTTAACAGAATTAATAATCTGTCAAAAAATATGAAAACTTGTCTTATATGTACTGAACCATTATAAGTAACATTTAAATATATATGAAAAATGACTACTTCAAAAATATGAAGATATATATATATATATATATATATATATATATATATATATATATATATATATATATATATATATATATATATATATATTCCATAACATCGGTAGCCCAATAAGCCGCACTCAAGACCAACAAACAGGTTACCAGCCTCAGCTTCGGTGCAATGCCTCAAGCCTCGATCGTTGCTCCACATTCAGAATGGTGCAACCATTCTCGTGGCCCCCTTGGGATCCTGGGGTGGTGCGTGCTTGGCGGAAGGGCGTCCGCCTCGTAGATTCCTTAACATCGGTAGCCCAAGAAGCCGCACTCAAGACCAACGAACAGGTTACCAGCCTTTATTAGAAGTATGGCATCTCATCCCAAGCCAGCAAAATCAGCAGCTTTCCCCTCTCCTGACGCGTTTCGAGTAGTTCTCTTCATCAGCGACAGAGGCTGGAAAGCTTGTGCTTAGGCGGGCAAAATACTCCCTCATTAAAACAATGTCACGCCCCTTATTCACGTATGTATGCCTTATGGGAGATGTAGTGCCCAGTTATTGCCTCCATTTTGTGGCGCACTAATAACTGCAACAGATAAGGCCCTAACAATGAGCCCCAGCTTCGGTGTAATGCCTCAATCCTCGATCGTTGCTCCACATTCAGAATGGTGCATCCATTCTTGTGGCCCCCTTGGGATCCTGGGGTGGTGCGTGCTTGGCGGAAGGGCGTCCGCCTCGGAGATTCCTTAACATCAGTAGCCCAATAAGCCGCACTCAAGACCAACGAACAGGTTACCAGCCTTTATTAGAAGTATGGCATCTCATCCCAAGCCAGCAAAATCAGCAGCTTTCCCCTCTCCTGATGCGTTTCGAGTAGTTCTCTTCATCAGAGGCAGAGGCTGGAAAGTTCCTGCTTAGGCGGGCAAAACACTCCCTCATTAAAACAATGGTCTTGAGTGCGGCTTATTGGGCTACCGATGTTAAGGAATATATATATATATATATATACAATTAAAAACAAAACACAAAGAAAAAGTATTACAAAAAATATTTTTAAAAAATATATGTATAATTTTCAATTAAGTATGTATTAAAGTATTATAGAAAATACAGCAGTATTATATAGTAACATTGATCTAATAAACAAATAAAAACCAGTACAAATACTCTATTCTATCTAAAATCCTACAAAGGTTGGTGAAAATGAATACATTTGGAGGGACAAATTCTTTTTTCAGAACAAATTTTATTGTTTACAGACACAACCTGACCAAGTGATACTGGGGCAGCATTTGTATACATCTCTGCAATGGTAAATATATGTTAACATTTACGATACGCAATAGTCGCAGTATGGAATATGCTATACAATGAATTAAACACAAATAAACATTGCCAACTAAAAACCTCAATGTCACAAGGTCCATATAAAACTTGTTGTACAGAGTCATCAATCGTAGCGCAAGCATATATATATTATCGTTCACATAAGAAATCCCCAACATTTGATCATTATGGTAGATCTTCATTATGTATTGTAGAGGCAATTGGTTCAAGATATAGACCCCGATAATCAGCCCACCACTTCCAAATCTTCGGGTGTTTCTTGGGACATACCCGGGCTAAGAAAATTGGTCGCTCCAACCCCATAGAAAAATCAAGGCCTCGTTTCCAGGCCCAAACTGATGGCGGGGAAGTCGCCTTCCAATTCTTGGCAATGTCGCGCTTGGCAAGCGTGAGCCCCAGGAAGAGCAGATGCCTCTTGTATCTATTGCCACCAATGCCCACAGTAATGTGGTGCAGAGCCAGGTGCAGTGACTGTGGAATATCCCACCCCAACACTTCAGAGAGGCAGCTCAGCACTCCAGAATCGCACCAGGGCAGTACACTCCCAGATTGTATGGTGAAATGTGCCCTCAGCAACTCCGCAGCACAGACAGGTGGGAGATGCGATCATCCCCGCCCGCCAGAGCCTACAGCGAGTAAAATACACGCAATGAAAATTTTTAAATTGTATAGGGTGAAGGCGCGCAGCAATGGCCGCTCCACGCGGGTACTCCAAAGCCTCGACCCAATCATCCTCATCTAGTAGGCCCAAATCATTCTGCCAAGCCTCTCTGGTCTTAGTGAGTGTAGTATAACTATTAGTAACGAATGTCTGATAGATCGCTGCAATCTTGTGTGGGCCCATCTCTCCAAGAAATACCTTAGCCTCAATCGGATTATAGTCAGGAATACTGTCTTGCTGAGCAAGGTACAGGGAGAACGCATGGTGAAATTGTAAGTATTTATAAAATTGAGACTGCGGCTTTTGAAATTCGGTTTGTAGCTGTTGGAACGATTTTAGCGTTTGACCACAAAGGACGGCACCTACTGTTGAGATGCCAGTAGGGTCAGAGCCAACGAAGCCTGTAGTTCAGCAAGTGAGGCAGGAGGCCATTAGGCCAGAGAGGAGTCTCTTTGGTGAGTTTGCCATCCTATGCAGCACCTGTTGCCACATCACGAAGACAGTCTGAGTTGCGGGTGGTAGCTGTTTGAGCATCTCCCCAGAGTATAAAATCATGTGTAGAGATTTAGAGTCTATTAACCAATGCTCGACAACATAAGCCGGGTCGCGTCGGTCTCCGTACCACCAATCGTTTAGAATAAGGAGATGAAACCCCGTGTGATACACCTGGATGTCCGGAGTTACGATACCCCCGCAGTATGAGGACTGGAAGCATATTCGCAGTGCAATACGCACAGAACTCCCACCCCAAAGGAAGTGGCTAAGAACAGCATTTAGCTTCCGAAACTATATATGTAGTAGTAGAAAATCTTTATTTAGGTTATGAAATCATAAAAGACAGCATTTCATGTCAATGATTAAAAAAAGATTTTGGCAGGAATATTTAAAAGAGTAAAATACATTGATAAACGAAAAAGATCTTTCGCAATTTGTTAATGACCACAGATAAAAAAATACATTTCATTAAGGTTTTAAAAATTGCAGACGAGCCCACCACATTGCAGCAAGAAATCATGAGGTAGCAAATACTATATGGATGCTGGTGTCATGTTTTAAAAGCCTAAACACATCTATGCAATGGATAGCACCTAGATTCTTACATAATTGCTGTAATTCTCTTCTTCTGATCTTAGAGAAGCCTTGGCAAACAAACCACAGGCAGAGCAGGCCATGGGAACATCCTTAGACCATTTATTAACAAATGAATGCAGGGGGAGACAACCATGACGAAACTGCAAATAGAGTTTCCTGGCAATGGTTGAACGTATAAAGTCCAAGAACGGCTCTAGTTGGTAAATGGCTTTTATATCCAGGAACTGGCGAGTTACATAGCCAATGTTGGGGTCCTCTGAGATGTTATCAAATTTCGCCTTCCAGTACATGGTGAATAAATATGTTTGCGTGACCCTGGTGTGGGCAATTAGAGGACTTGCCCATAGCTCGGGACAGCCTATCTCATTTAAGCTTTTCTTGATATGCATAAGCCAGGGAAGCTTCCCTGACCCAGTTAGACTGAGTACCTCTTGCAATTCGGCTCTGTACTCCGCCAGCTCGTTTGTTGCCCACAGACGTCGCCAGTACAGTAGCGGACGCCTTGCAATTTCTTGTGCGATAGGTCTCACCCCCAGATCCATATACAAGGGCAACAGAGGGGAGGTTCGCGGAAGCCTTGTCAATTGCCTCAGAATATTTTTTTCGGTATGTGTAATTGGCCTAAGGTTGGAGTGCCCCCATAGTGCATTCCCGTAGAGAGCTGAGCTTCTGGCCTGCGTCTTATAAATCTCTATAGCCGGGGTCAGGGGTTTGTGGAAGGACTTTCTATAATGTTTAGCCAAACTCCCAGCAGTCTGTATTAATTTCAGATTAGATCTGGCCACTTGGAGTTTTTTCCATGTCATATTTTCATTTATGGTAAGATCCAGGTAGTCAAATTCTGATACCCTTTCTAATGGTACACCATTCATGCAGAGATTAGAGCGGACATTCTTACTGGGGTTAAAAGCCATAAATTTTGTTTTTAGTATATTGATTTCTAAACCCCTACAAAATTCGCAGAAGGCATCCAGGATTTTTTGCAGGCCCATGGGGGATTTTGAGAGGAGCAAGGTGTCGTCTGCAAACATCATTGCTGGTATACTCTTGTTTGCTAGCTTAGGGGCATCGATGTTCTGGCATTTATTTATAACATCCACTAAGCCATTAATGAAGATGCCAAACAGTGTTGGGGCTTGAAACCATGTATGTATTATTGGGTATGGATGGTTTTGAAGTTAGTAGAGAAGGTGGGGAAGTGAAGCCATTTTAAAAATAGCTGACCTACCAAATAATGGTAGGGGCAGATGTGACCAACCACTTACCTGCTCCTTGATCTGGGTCAATAGAGGGGCCATAATTTTATTCCAGGAAGAAGGTTGGGAGTCGGACAAAAACAATCCAAGATACTTGAAACCATCCGGGACCACCGTAACAGCGCTTGTCCAAGTCCCGAGCCGGTCACCTCCGCGCTAAGGCCAAAGAAATGATTTGTGGGTGTTCATGTCGAGGCCAGAGTTCTCGCCAAAGATTTGCATAATGAGGAACAGGCATGGGCCGGATCTATTGGGGCATGTGAGAAATAATAGCACATCATCGGCGTACAACGCTATGCAGTCAGAGACTTCCCGCGACCACTCGAAATCTTGTACCTGGGCGTCCAGTCGTATCCATGCCGCGAGTGGTTCCATGGCAAGAGCAAAAAGGTATGGGGATAGGGGGCATCCCTGACTGGTGCCCTACTGATACAAAACGGCCTTGAGGTCGCACCTGCGACCCACACCGAAGCAGTGATGTCAGTGTATAAGAGGCGAATATATTGAAGAAGTTAGGGGCCCATATTAAGAAGTTGTAGGAGGGCAAAGAGATAGGTCCAGCTAAGGGAGTCAAAAGCTTTGTCGATATCAGCAAGGGGGAATGCTGCCAGCACATTTAGTCGGTCAACAGAGGTGATGGCATTGTGCGCGCGACGGATGTTGTGTCTGGTAGCGTGACCAGGCATAAAGCCCGCTTGGTCTGGGTGAACTAACGCTGTTATATGCAGGACGATCCGATTTGCAATGATTTTAGCCAGAAATTTTGCCGCGACAATAAGTAGGGAAAATGGCCTATACAAGGTGTGAAGCTCCGGAGGTCTGCCTGGTTTCAGGAAAATTACTATTTCCGCATGTCTCCAGTCGGTAGGCAGTCGGCCGTCTTCCATTGCTGTATGGAGTGCCACCAAATAGTGTGTGGATATTTGAGATGAGTATTTCTTAAAAAACTCACATGGGAAGCCGTTCGGGCCCAGCACTTTACCTGAGCTCATATCCGCAAGGGCAGTCTGTACCTCATCAGGGCTTGGAGGGTCAAATTTACTATTCTAACTCCAGTTTAAAAAAAATTGATATTAGAGAAAGCGCATTCATTAGGCAGGGGTTCAGATTTGCTTCTCTAATTGGCGGTTAATAGTTGCATTCTAATCCTAAAACATTGAGGAAATTCGATATATTGAGAAGGAGGGGACAGATTTACTATTCTATCTCTAGTCTAACAAACTTTGGGTAAAGTGCATACACTGGGTGGGGGATTACCTTCGCTGTTCTAGCCCCAGTCTGACAGTGATCGGGAAAAGTGCCTACATGAGGGGTGCAGATTTACTGTTCTAACTGTGGTCTAGGAAATATAGGGGAAAGTGTATACACGGGGGCCGGTGGAGTCAGAGTTACTATCATAGCTTCAATCTAGAAAACATGGGGGAAAGTGAATACATTAGCAGAGTGAAAATTACTGCTCTAACTCCATTCAAAAAACATATTGGGGACAATGTGTCACATTTAGTATTTTAAATTATATCTAAGAAACATTAGGGAAAGGGCATACATTGGGGTGGTGTTAGATTTACATCTTACACCTTTGAGAATGTTCATGGCATTTCAGCAGATCTGCTTGAGGGGATGAACATGGTTGTTACAGAGCAGGACAGAAATGATGGTTCTTTGGGTAGGCCACATGAGACAGATTGTGAAGGCGATTCTTCTGTACCTACTGCCAAGGAAATTCCAGACACATCTGGTGAGGACTGAATCCTCTCCATCATGTTGGTATACAAATAAGGCTAGGTAGAGCATGACAGAGGTTTCCATGAATGTAATGTGACATTCTGGAATGTCGCATTACATTTGTGGAAATGGGGTACACGATGGGTATTGTTACACCCGGTTTGCCGTAACCCTTACTATGGGGTTTCTCTTCTCCGGAAGCTACCTAACCTCTTGTGTATATTAACTTGATGGAGCATCTATGTTTTTCTGTATGGAGCAATTAACTGCATCAACAGAGTTACAAAACTCCTGAGAAAATAAAGTATTGTCAAATTGCTTGGAGACTACTGTGCCTGCATCTGCAGTGCCATATTTGATTGCCCTCCAACCTAGACTCTACCAGAAAATTGCTGGTAGTTTGTCAGGATCCCCAGGTGTGCTGGTGGTTTTTCAGAGGTGTGTAAAGATGGTGTGTTTTTAAGGAGCCAAGAAGTATTCCCTTTAAAAATAAGGAATCTTTCATATCTGTGAAATCTCTGATGAGGGATGGGAGGAATTGTTTAATGCATTCATCTGGGCACATTCCGGATGGGTAAACTGGATGTTTTTTTTTCTTCTTGCCATTTCAATCCCTCTTCAGTCTCTACTGGCCTGAACAAAATGAAAGTGGATTGAAGCAGAAATAGAAGGGTAAGTGTGTCAGAAATTGCAGCATTGACCAAGACGGAGTCAGGGATATTGCTTATTTTGGACTTAAAGACCAGAAATCCACTGCAGTGCTATTTTGAATCAAAAAGCTTTGTTCCTCAGGGTAGGGGTGGGTGGAATTTGCGTAATCGAGCTACACGAAGCTCCGCAAAACGGTAAAAAATCTCAGCGAGCACGCAAAAGTTCAGCGAACACGCAGAATTGCTTGTTCCGCCTGTTGGCTATGCTTTTTTCCTGTTCGCAAACGCTGTTTGCATGCTCGGGTAGAAATATCTCACGAACATGCATTTTTAAAGCGCGAACAAGCAAAAAATTACATGAAGCCACAGATCGCGGGATTTTTGGCAATTCCGCGTTCTCCGCGGAACGCAAAATTACGTAAATTCAACGAGCAGGACAGAATTTATCACTCAGGCCTACTTCACGGCATCTTGCAATTCAAATCATTTTACCTGGATATAAAGATTCTGGTAACACTTAACATTAAAATACAAAGTATAACTGTTACTAAATCCAAAACCTTGAAATTAAAAAATTGGGGATGTTGATTGAGGGGTAGGTAGTGGTACCCATCTCAAGCAATAACCACAATCCTTGTTAAGATGAATCACCAAAGCCACTAAGTCAACCTGAGCTCAACTACCTAGTAGCTATGGCACAGAGTAGACAGGCTTAACGTTAAGGCAATGTGTAAAGTATTTATTCAGAACCAAAACAGTGATAAATTCAAAACAGAAGTCAAGAACAATCTCAAGCTAATTTAGGAACAGACTACATTTTAATAAATACAATGACACCTGATGGAAATTGGGTGGCTGGCTGAGGGGAGTGCAACCCTACTCAATCAGCAACCACAATTTCTGTTAGGGTGATGTCAACATCAAACCCCAAATTAACCTGTTCTTAGCCCTCTAATAGAATGGCAGAAGAACAGTAAGGTTTAAGGCAATGTGTAAATTATTTATGCAGCATTTTAAACAGCAATAAAGTGAAAACACATCGCAAGGAAAATCCCACACCAGTTTAGACAAATAGAGTAAAGTGGACTATATTATTTGAGAATTTTTTTTAGACCATCACAACAAAAATCCAATCAGAAGAACCGAAGATATGTAATTTTAAAGATTTTAGTAAAAACAGTGCTTAGAAGCATCAAGCGCCAACCGTGGTTAGTTGATCACACTAGACTGTGACAAAGTCACAAGTCCAGACCAAGCACAATGGAGCACTGGCCAGATACAGGGACCAAGTTAGGCCTGCTGACCAAAGTACATTAACTCTTGGTTGCAGAGCATTGCAAGATCCCATGTTGAAGGTCTGTGATGAGGAATTCTGTGGAGTTGTCAATGATACCATCAGTGAGAATTTGGATTGTTGGATGACTGTGGTGTGAGCCCTGTTCAAGCAACAGCTGCAATCCCTTGCAGAATGAACCACAAAAAGTCACAAAATTAACCTATGCTTAACGCTGGGTTGCTTGGCACAAAAAGCATTAAGGCTTAACTTAGAGGCAATGTGTAATGTATTTATCCAGCACACAAACATTAATGAAGTGAAAACACAATACAACAAAACTCTGACACCAATTTAGAAAAATAGAGTACATTTTCATAAATTATTTGACAACAAAATGATAAAAATCCAATCAGGAGAACAAGTTATGAATTTTAAACGTTTTTATTAAAAACCAGCACTTAAAAGATCAAAGCACCAACAGCAGACATCTAGTAGTGGGAGACCAGGTCAAAGTCGAATAATATTGCCAACCGCAATGGAGTGTGGTTTAGACACAAGAAGTGGATTAGGCCTGGTCAGCGCTTATCTTCGGAGTTGGAAGAAATGTTAAGTTCAGCAGAGCAAGGCTGCAGGAGGTGTCCAAGGAGGGAGCGGTGTTCCGGGGACCCTTTGGTTGAAGCCGCGGGGAAGATTTCTACATTCAGACTTAGGGCCTGAATACAAGTACAGCAGTCCTGAGAATTCCGTACCATTGTTGGTGGCCCAACCACCACCTCCTCGATGGTCCGACCACCTAATTATGAGGTGTGTGGTTGAACCACCGCACGAACACCTCCAGACCACCTCCACCACCAAAATTATAGATCCCATGGTGGTCTGGACAGCAGCAATTAATCAAAGCGGTGCTGGCATTGGCACTGCTGTGGCGATTATAACCTGCCTTCCTGCAGACCCTCTCATGGCAGGGACACCGCCATGAAAAGGTTAGCGGAAAGGCACGTTTTGGGGGATCACAACTGTCTTCAGGGCATGTTGGCCCTTGAGATTAGTTGCCAGTGTCAGAACTGTTTGCCCCCATGCCATCAGTTTGTTTGAGTGCACTGTTTTGCTTGCAGTATGTGCTGCAAGAAACAGTGCCCGCGACTTGCTGGGGGCAGTGCTGCAAGGCCAGCAATGGCTTCAGGTTCTGTAGCAGAACTGAAGCGTGCTGCCACTATGCCTCCACCTGTCATACACCACCATCCCGCGATGACCCTGTGATGCGGTAGGCGGGACACAGCCAGCTTGGCGGCATTTCATGGGCCTCCACTGCTGCATGCTGTCAGTCCTCCTGTCACACAATCAGCCCCTCAGTCTCTTTTTTGGTGTTGAAAATCTCTAGCGGGATGAGGCAGATGGTGGTAGTTGAAAACAGTTCCATGAGGCCAGATAACCCTTTGGTAAAAGACCGCTCAAAAGAATTTGCTACTGTGGAGCAGAACATAGCGGGAGAAGCGGCGAAGTCAATCCAACAGAAGCTCCACTTCCAGCACCAATTCCTTCCAGATAATGTGCTCTAGGTCATTGCCCAAAAGACAATCTACACACATTACAGGGTTCACAGCTACCTTAGGGGAACCTGAAACCCCTCCCTTCTCTCAAAGGGAACCAGAGCCACTGGGTAGGGACTCTCTTGGTTGTCTGGGACAATGACCTTGTGGAATGTTTTTGGGGTGACCCGCTCCGAGGACACCAGGTGACCTTTACAATAGTCATACTGGCTCCTGTGTCCATCAGAGCCTCTACCTGGTGCCCATTGATGGTGACCCATTGCCTATAATTAAAAGTATTGGAAGCATATAGGATTTGGGCATCATTTCTTTACCTACTAGCGACACTTAGGTAACCTCTTCCTCTCCTCCAAGCTCACTGGGACCACCTCCACCCCAAGCACAACACTTGTGAACCCAGGTAACTGCCCACCAGTGGGGGGTTGTGCCCTTTGAGGACATTTGGTGTCTCTCTTGGAGTGCCCATACATATGCACTGGGTGACGAGCCTCCTGTCTGCTTGTCAAAGAATCCCTTTATTTTAGGCTCAGACTGGGACTGGTTATTGGTGTTCCCTTTTATTTTTAAGTTTTTCTCCTCCTCATTCTTCTGGTTGCACCCTTGACCACCCTTTCTGGGGATCCCTCCAGGTACCTTTTTAAGCACTGTGGTGCTGACCCAGAGGTCTGCCTCCTTTGCAGGCTCCCTTGGATCAGTGAGCTCATTATCAACTAGGTGCTGGTGCGGCTCTGTAAAACAGATATTGAACATCTGCCCTCTTAGTATAAGATTAAACAGCCCAATAAAATCATCGCCTTTGCTACCCTCCTCCCAACTATTCAGTGCCTTGCTGTGATACGTTTCAGGAGTGAGCTCAAATTTGAAGACAAGGATGGTTTTCATTTGGATGTACTTCATCTGGTCCCTTACCTCTAGTGTAAGCAAGGTATCTCTTCCCACTGTAGCCATGTGTTTCCATAGTGATGCCCCCTTAAACCCTGCACATTTTAAGGGTCACCGCATTGGCACAAAACCACTATGTGATCTCCTACCACATAGCTGGACAACAGATTTTTAGGTATGTGAACTTTGTCCCCCTCAGACATTCTGGTATGCTGCCACCATTGTTGATGGACTCTGCTTGCCTAGCTCAGGGCTTGCATCAATATCATGCTCTATCACATCCTCCTCCTCATTCCCATCCTCTGTTGTTGCCAGTATTTGGTGAGCCTTCATGGCCTTCTGGAGGTTCAGTGTCCTGGTTTCCTTCTTGCTGGAAGCCCCCTCCTCTTACATAACTCCTTGAGCTCAGCCACAGTGTAGACATCCATGTTGGCCTACTCAAAGTCCTCTGCAGGCATGGTCACTGGCACAGACAGTGACCAGGTAGATTGAGAGTTTATTTGGAAAAAGGAAAGGAGACAGTCAAGGAGAATTTAAAAACTCAAGCTGGAATTGAATTATATTTATTGTAGCACAAAATCACTGTATGGCACTGCACAAACACAAGTCCTATTTCTCACCGCTGAACATCAATGCTGGAAATTAGATGACAGGTTGAGGGGGTGAACCATACTCAAGCCTCAACCACAATTTCTGTTATGGTGAAGTCACCAGCCATCACCAAATTAGCCTATGCTCAACATACTGGTAGCTTGGCAGAAAAGCAGAGGCAATGTGCAAAGCATGTCTGCAGCACTTCAAACAGCAATAAAGTGAAAAGACAACACAAGAAAAATCCCACACCAATTTAGAAAAATAGAGTAACATCTATTACAGTAGTTGAGACCAAAATGATAATAGTACGATCAGTAGAACTGAGACATGTAATTCAAAAAAGTTTAGCAAAAACAGTGCCTAGAATCATAAAACCCCAACAGTGTTATAATTTTGAAAAGTCACAAGTTTAGGGACAATGTGATGGAGCATGGGCTGGATACAGGGACCAAGTTAACCCCGCTGAACAGAGTCCCTTATCTCCTGGTTGCGGAGCATTGTGAGATTCCATGTCGATGATTCATCACACAGTGGCAGTTCAGAGGAGCTGCGTGCCTGCAATGCAGAGTCCAGCGTCGTCATTAAGGATGCCGCCAAGGATGGGCTTGTGTTGCAAAGTCCTGTGTTGAAAATGCATAGCGCATTGGTGGTTCTGAGGAGGTTGTGGGTTGCAGTGTGAAGTCTTGCATTAGGGATGCATGGCACAGTGGTGGTTCCGAAGTGACTACGTGGAGATACATCACCCTGCATTGGTTCTGCTCTCAGAACCACAGCTGGTCTGGCAGAACACCTTCAGGCCCATGGGTCCAGGTGCTTCGTTCAAGATGCTTGGAGACTGAGGGTCTGGTCAGGAGGCTGGCCAACTAGCCCTTGGAGTAACTGTGAAGGTCCTGGAATAAAGATGCATGTCCAGTCCTTATACTCACGCAGCAAAGCAGCAGGGCAGCAAGGCAACAGAGCAACAGAGTAGCAGCTCTTCTTGCAGAGCAGCACAGAGCAGCCTTTTGAGTCTTTCACAGATTCACAGATGTACTGAAGAGCGAGGGTCTGAGGGGCCATTGTTTATTATCACACCTAAGGTACTTGAGTGTATAGAAAACAAAATATCTTGTTCTGTATGCAGAAGGTAATACTATGATGGGCCACAAAAAGATATTTGAGAGATCACCTCACCCATAACTTATCATGGCATGCTTCATCATAGCCGATCTCTCGAACTGAAGTAGGATAGTGCCACTCGAACGGACTCAAATAAATACGTTTGGGAGTTATTAGACATAATTCTTCTGGAAAAATAGTCAGTCCAGATACAAACTTCAAGATTAGAAATAACTTGGGGTACACCCAAAGGCAATTCCATCATTTAAGGGTTACCCCAGGTTTTGGTTCAAATCAAAGTTGTGGTCTAGAGGCAGAATATAATGATTCACCTAACTACTAAAAATATCAGTATGTTTCAGCCTACACATGGTGCCAGAAATTGGTCAAAAGGACTTCATCAGGGTAACAATAAATCCCTATATATATTGTTTATGCATTACATGCAGATAAGTTGAGAAACTGTTGTAATACCAGCACCATTGTGACAATAACCTAAACTACGGGCTACAAGAATTGGTGAGGGAAGGTGTCTCCTCTGTAGTCACACATTTGTCAAGAGTTTGACGAATTTATCTTTGACCTGGAGATGCACCCATCAACTGCTGTATCATTGACCTTTATTTACACCCATTATTTATGTGCATTATATCTAGTGCCCACTTTGAAATAGAAGAAGGTTCTGGAGGTTTCCACTCCCCAGAGGTGTTTTGAATTTCCTACCTCCCTGTCCTGGCCCCAGCTTGTCTGAGGTCACAAAAGACTAGTGTCCAACCCTCTGTGAGTGTGCTCAGGCAGAACCTTTGTGATATGCAGGTGTGGTAGATGAAAGGTCCTCCCCCTCATCTAGTCAGAGATGACCCATCTACCAACACCTATTTCCCCTTCGTCTCACTGCCTGGGAACAATGCACAAATACCAACTGCCAGCTACACCTACTCAAGTGACGCAGGATAAAGGCGGTAGGCAACAAATGGTAAGGAAAAGAAAATGCCAACTTTCTAAATTTTAAAAATGTAAAAAGTCAAAACACCTAGCGGGCCATTTGTAGGCTGCTAACTTTTAGGCAGACTCAGACCAAATTTACAAATCAGTTGGTCTATTACGTTTACTTATTCATTTTCAATAATTTCATTTTATAAATCCTTAAGGCAGAGGTCAGATACACATAACGTTCACATTACATCAATCCAAACAAAATTGAGACATAGTGACAAACAACAAATAACAATAAAATATGTGGAGATGGTTTCCAGTCCAAAAACTGAAAAAACAGGTAACCCACAGATAACATTTTCATGAAGCACTGAGGTTACCACTCAACGGGGGTAAACAACATTTCAGGTAACAAAGGGTTACAGCATTCAATACATATGTTTCCCTAAGTTGCTATACATTCTTATTTAAATTCTTCCCCTGTTGTTTATAAGTGCCAACGCTTTTCAACTCCCACTCTATTTTTGGGGGCTCAACACGTTTCAAGTCCCACTCTATTTTTGGGGGCACTCTTCAGGGCTGTGACTGGATTCTGAAAAACCAATAAACACATGTGGATTGTTTTAGTACACGCTCCTCATTCTGTATCATCTCTATTACACTCGTTGCAATATCTACAGAAGAGTTTTTGCCTACCAGGATTTGTAAAAGCGAAAAGTACATGTGCAATGTTTTAAATACACAGCACCCTACCCTATGGGCTGTTTAGGGCCTGCACTAGGGGTGATTTATTTGTATGAAAAAGAAAGGTTTAGGCCTGGGAAAAGGCTTATGTTGGCAGGTCGTAATGGCCATTAAAACTGCACATCCTGGCTGCAATGGTAAGCCTGAGACATGTTTAATGGGCTACTTAAGTGGGTGGCACAAAAAGTGCTGCAGGCCCCCTAGTAGCATCTAATTTACAAGCCTTAGGTACAATAAGTACCACTTTACTAGGACCTTACCACAAAATGTAATGTTTCAATTGGGTGTAAGCCAATTTCCCCATGATTAAAGTAGAGAGCATAAGCAATTTAGCACTGGTTAGCAGTGGTAAATTGCACCAAGTCCTAAGGCCAATAAAAACGAGATCAGCAAAAAATGGAGGAGTAAGGCAAAAAGTTTGGGGAAAGACCTTCCTAAGACTGACAGGTCTAAGAACAACAAAATGACAGAAATCCACTATGGGACACCAGTTTTTATGAATTTTAAATGTATCAATATAAAAAAAGGTGCCCCAAAAAATGCATTAAGCTCTAACCATGGTCATCTGGTTGCACTTGACCAATACCTAGATGAAAGTAAAGGACAACGGTAATGGAGCGCCTGTCCTATACACCAATCAGGTTTGACCCAGTCAGAAGTTTACTTTCTCACTTAGACTCTGAAATGGAAGTCAAATGTCTTCAGCAGGGCAAGGTAGCAGTCTATGGGCGAAGAGGGTTTCACATTGTCAGCTAATCACATTCTTTGTAAAGCCACTGATTTTTGTCAGGAATGTTCAGAGCAGGAGAAATTTGGATTTCAAGTCCACAGAAGGTCCATCACTGGCCAGATACTTTGTGCACGTTTGCCTGGTGAAGATTTCTACCTTTGGACTTATTTACTTTTTTGGAGCTCAGATTCTTCCAGCGAGGCAAGGCTGAAGGCTGTAGCCTAAGAGAGCTCCAAGAGGGCGAATATTTTCTCTGCTCTAAATCAAGAAATAGCTACAATAATAGCTACAATAATAGTTTCACTGTTAAATAAAGGCGACCACTGTACACACACTGGCACAGCTCAATCCCACCACTGAACACCAATTTATGTTGGAAACAGCCCACTCCCACTCCGCAGGGTGGTGGTGGACTCCCCGAACACACTGTGGTAGCTTGGCTCGAGTGGTCAGGAAACAGGCACCGTGCTAAGCATACAATATACCCATACAATAACCATGCGTGCATCAGTTCCAAAAATGACTCTACACCGTAAAAATTATGAAAATATCTTTCTTTATCTTTTTCTCTTAGTTGCTGATTGGGAAAATAAATAAGTCAATCACAATATACAAATTTTAAATAGTGCAGGTCAAATAAATACTGTCTGGAGATTCAATAAATAGGGGTGATCATAAATATAAAGGACATAAATAACAGTGCAGGTAATACAGGCAATTAAATATTCTGAGGCAACAAGTCCTGTGGACCAATAAATATTGTACACCAACAAGTCCTGTGGACCAATAAATATAGCGAAGCAATAAATAGGTTAACCACAATAAATACAGGGCCCCCCAATAAATAATTAAGAGTATACAGCAACACTCATGTAATCAGATCACTTTTCAATTCCTAAGGGCTGATTTGGCCCAGGCACAGCTTGTAGGGTTGTGGAAGGCTTGAGGGGTTCTACTCCCTGGCTGGGACAAGGCTGAGGCCTAAACTGAGGTAGATCAAGGGGGGAATACCAGTGCCCTGGCTTTCTCTCTCCACACAACCTCTCTAGGTTAGTCCCAATTCACCCCTGGCACAGTCAGGTTGGTTCCAGCACCTACCTAGCCCCTTAGAGCAGTCTCTCAGGTCTCCACAGGGCCTTAGGCGCCCTCTACTCCACTTACTGCCCTTTTTCTGATGTTCCGACGCCGCTGGAGTCGTGTCGATGCCGTGAGGCGGTTCCGGTTCGGTCTCGGCGGCCTCGGCACAATGTCAGTTCTAGACGACGCCGGTAGGCGGTTCCGGTCCGATGTCGGCGGCCTCGGTTCGATCTCGACCTCCGATTCGATGGCGTCGGGCAGTCTCTACTCGATGTCGACTTCGGGCGGCTCCGGTCCGATGGCGCTCTCGGCTTCGATGACGTCGGCCGGCCTGGCCTCGATGTCGACTTCCGGCGACTCCGGGGTGCGATCCTCACCCCCGACCTCCGGTGCTCCTCCTCTCAGGTTCCGGGCGACTCCGGAGTGCGATCCTCACTCCCGACCTCCGGTACACTTCACCTCGGTCTCCGACGACTCCGGAGGGCGGACTTCACTCCTCCGATGACGCCGCTCACTCGACCTCGGTTAACTTCCTCCTCGACCTTTGGTATTCCTCACGACCTCCGTCGGCGCCCTCTCACGACCTCAGGCGGCTCCGGGTACGACGTCTGCTTCTTCAGTCAGCGCCGCTTCTCCACCTCGGGCTCCAGGTCTTAGGCTACTCGACGCCGGACTCCAGGGAAACCAGTTTCCAGGTCAGGATCTTGCTGCTTTCTGCTTCTAAGGCCTGTTCCTGCTGTCCAGGTCCTTAGGATGAGTTTTTCTGGCTTCTTCCCACACAGGGCTACAGGCTGGGATCCATCAGTAGGGACTAGTATCAAGGGTGGGTTTATGGACCCCACTCCAGGCACAAGTTTCCACCCCTGCTGCTTCACTCCTTCCTCCTTCACTGTTGTGCTGCTCTCTCTTCACCAGTCAGGTGCCAACTGCCAGCTCCAACTGCCAACACTCTGTCTTAGCTTCCCAACATTCTAAACCGCCTCCAACTGTCACAGGGTTCTGGAATGTTCTGGAAGGTGCTAGTAGGTTCCAGTGGATGCTGGTGATGTCACAGGTGGCCACCATTTTGTGCTTCAGGCCCTCAGACAGAAGTTTCAGGGGTAGGTAAAATGGCTCCCTGAATCTGCAGCAACACTAAAAAGTCTGGTGGTTCCCAAAAAGGAAAAATTCAAACAGGGTTTGAGGCAAAAGACAAAATAAATAATGAATGAGGAGGGACCACCCAAAGGGCTGACAGGTCTAACACGCGTCCCCCCCAGCTGAAAGTGGGGAGAGCTACCCAACCCCTTGGGAGTTCTCATCACTAAGGCGGAAATACCTTGAGAGACCGTCTGCATTGGCGTGGTCCACTCCAGGCCGATGTTCCACCTGAAAGTCCATCCCCTGTAGGGAAATAGACCACCTCAACAACTTGGGATTCTCCCCCTTCATTTGCATCAGCCAACGAAGGGGTCTGTGGTCGGTCTGAACTAGGAAGTGCGAGCCAAACAGGTATGGCCGCAACTTCTTCAGAGCCCATACCACTGCAAAGGCTTCACGCTCTATTGCAATCCACTTCTGTTCCCTGGGAAGTAGTCTCCGGGATAGGAAGACCACGGGTTGATCCAGACCCTCTTCGTTGAGTTGCGATAACACTGCCCCAATGCCATGTTCTGATGCATCTGTCTGGACAATGAACTTCTTGGAAAAGTCTGGGGCCCTTAAGACCGGGGCCTCGCACATGGCTTTCTTCAATCTCACAAAGGCCTGCTGACAGGCCTCCGTCCAGACTACCCGTCGAGGTTGTTTCTTGGACGTGAGCTCCGTGAGGGGGGCTACGATGGTACCGTACCCCTTCACGAAGCGGCGGTAATATCCCGTGAGGCCCAAAAATGCTCGGACCTCAGTCTGGGTCTTGGGGGGTTCCCAGGCCATGATGGCCTCGATCTTCGCCTGGAGGGGTTGCACCGCTCCCCTACCCACCAAGTGTCCAAGGTACACTACCGACCCCTGCCCGATCTGGCACTTGCTGGCCTTGATCGTCAATCCAGCTTGTCTCAGGGCCTGGAGAACAGCTTGCAGGTGACGCAAGTGATCCTCCCAGCTGTTACTGAAGACGGCTATGTCATCCAGATAAGCAGCAGAGAAACTCTCCATTCCGGTGAGGATCTGGTTTACCAGGCGCTGAAACGTGGCAGGTGCGTTCTTGAGCCCAAAGGGCATCACACAGAACTGGTAGTGGCCATTGGGCGTGGAGAAGGCTGACCTTTCCCTTGCTCCATCAGTCAACGACATCTGCCAGTACCCTGAAGTAAGGTCAAAGGTACTTAGATATTGGGCAGCTCCCAGCCGGTCAATCAATTCATCCGCCCTAGGGATCGGATGAGCATCAGTTTTTGTCACTGAATTCAGTCCCCGGTAGTCCACACAGAACCTCAGTTCTGGTTGGGCACCCGGTGGTGCAGCTTTCGGTACTAACACCACCGGACTAGACCAGGGGCTGCTAGAAGGTTCAATCACTCCTAGCTCCAGCATCTTAGTGACTTCACTATGAATGCTGGCCTTCACCTTGTCTGACATCCGGTAGATCTTGGACTTCACAGGTGGGCTGTCTCCTGTGTCCACGTCATGGACGCACAGGTGAGTCCTACCCGGGACAAGGGAGAACAACGAGGAGTACTGCCCCAGGACCTGGCGACAGTCCTCCTGCTGTTCAGGAGTTAGAGATGGGGAGAGAATCACTCCCTCCACCGACCCATCCTTCTCTTGAGACGCAAACAGATCAGGGAGAGGCTCGCTTTCCACGTCCTCTCCTCCGTCAGTCACCATCATCAAGATGACCTCGGGCCTCTCGTGGTGGGGTTTGAGGCGGTTGGCATGCAGCACCCGCAGAGGCTGACGAGGGGTCTTCAGGTCCACCAAGTAGGTAGCCTTACCCTTCTTCTCCAACACCTCAAAGGGTCCTGACCAGCGATCCTGGAGGGCACTAAGCTCTCCGGGTTCGATCACCCACACCTTCTGGCCAGGCTCCAACTCCACCGGGTGAGCATTGTGGTCATACCACGCCTTCATTACTGCTTGGCTGGCTTCCAAGTTGTCAGAAGCTTGCTTCCACAACTTAGCCATTTGGCTCCGGAAGGCCAGCATGTAGCTCACCACATCCTGGGGGAGCTTTCTGGGAGTTCTTTCCCATCCGTCTCTCACCAGGTTGAGAGGTCCCCGTACAGGGTGCCCATACAGGGTGCCCATACAGAAGCTCGAAGGGGCTGAAGCCCACTCCCTTCTGTGGCACTTCCCTGTAAGAAAAAAGTAAACAGGGTAGGAGGACGTCCCATTTCCTCCGCAGGCTTTCAGGCAGACTTCTGATCATGCCCTTCAAGGTTTTGTTAAACCTTTCCACCAGACCATTGGTCTGGGGGTGGTAAGGAGTTGTGAACCGGTAGGTCACTCCACACTCCTTCCACATCGCCCGCATATACGCTGACATGAAGTTGGTCCCCCTGTCGGACACAACTTCCTTGGGAAAACCCACTCGGGTAAAGATTCCCATCAGGGCCCTAGCCACAACAGGTGCTGTTATGGTCCTCAGAGGTATTGCCTCTGGGTACCGTGTGGCATGATCCACCAGGACCAGGATAAACCTGTGACCAGCTGATGTTGGCGGATCTAACGGACCCACAATGTCGATGCCCACCCTTTCAAAGGGGGTGCTAACGACAGGAAGTGGTTCCAGGGGAGCTTTCAGCTTCACCCCTGTTTTCCCACTGGCTTGGCAAGACACACATGTCCGGCAGTAGGTATCGGACGACACTTTCATCTGAGGCCAATAAAAGTGTGGGACAAGACGGGCGAAGGTCTTGTCTTGCCCCAGGTGTCCTGCCAATGGTATCTCGTGAGCCAACTCCAGAAGGAAGGCTCGATAACGTTGAGGAACTACCAAGGCTCGTGACGATCCATGTAGGGGTGCCTTGGGTTCACTGTAGAGGAGGCCATCCTCCCAGTAAACACTGTAGTTCCCATCAACGTTCCCTGCTGCCTGGGCTTCGGCCTGTCGCCTCAGCCCCTCAAGGGTAGGGCACTCCCTCTGGCCCTGGCAGAATTCCTCCCTGGACGGGCCTCCCTCCACGTGCCACTCGGCCGGGATGGGTAGGTCCTCCAGGTTGGTAACGTCCCCCTCCGCAGACTCCTGGTCCACCACCTCCGGTGGCCTATCCGTCCTACGGGGTGGAGACGCCGAGGCAGGCTCCTCCTGTCCTCGGTTCTTCCCTTGACTGGCAGCTGGCTGGGCCTTTGTTCCAGGCTCCAGCCGAAATGAACTCCCTCTTCGGGTAGTCGCGGACCTTGTGCTAACACAGGCCCAGTCAGGTGTACCCAGCATCTCGGTGTGAGTCCGGTATTCCACCTCCTTCCAAGCGTTGTGCTCCATATCATTCCCCAGCAGACAATCGACTGGCACGGCAGGGCTTACGGCAACTCGAAGTGAACCTGCAACCCCCCCCCCATTCAAAGGGAACCTCGGCCACGGGATAGTGACCTGTTCTGCCGTCAGCCATCGCGGCTGGGTGGAGTACATCGGGAATTACCTGCTCTGGAGACACCAGTTGACTACGCACCATAGTCATACTGGCTCCTGTGTCTCTCAGAGCCTCCCCTCTTTGGCCGTTGATGGTGACCCACTGCCCATACTTTGCGGTATTTGCGGGCACCTGGATCTTAGGAACCATCTCCCGTTCTCCCAGGGACACTAAAGTGACACCCGCCCACTCCCTTCCCTTAGTTAAGGGCATCTCCTCCCCGAGCACTGCACTAGCTACTCCGGGGGTCTTTCCTCCAGTGGGAGGGGGTGGTCGTTTCTGGCACTTCGGATCTCCTTTATAGTGTCCAACGCCACCGCACTCGTAGCAATGGACAACCCTTGGCTGCTGACTCTGGCCAGGATTAGGGTTTCTGGGTGGGTTAGCCTTAGAGGTGAATCCTGTTCCCTTCCCTTGGAAGTTATTTTGGGGGCCTTTGGAGAACTCCTTTTTCTTTTCCCCTCCCTCTTTCTTCTGGGGGGCGCCCTGTCCGGCCTTTTGAGTATCCCCTCCAGTCCCCCTTGTGGACACCCGGGTACTAGCCCAAATGTCCGCCTCCTCAGCAAGCTTCCGGGGACTGGTCAGCTTGCTATCCACCAGGTGTTGCCGCAGTTCAGGGAAACATTTCTCGAGCAGGTGTTCCTTCAGTACTAGGTCAAACAACTCCTCGTAGTTCCTCACTTCACTGCCCTGAATCCTACCTTCCAGTGCCTTCTTCGCATAGTCCAGGAAGTCCACCCAATTCTGCGTGCCCAGCTTGTGACTACCCCTGAACTTCTGTCTGTACTTTTCAGGTGTTAGTCCAAACTTTCTGATGAGCGCCAGTTTCATGGTGGGGTAGTGGGTTTGCTCATCCTCTTCGAGGGCCAATAAAGCATCCCTACCAGCTGGAGGCATGTACTTATACAATCCCCCCTCCCCAGTACCTCTCTGGAACCCCATGGGCCCTCAACGAGACCTCATAGGCTGCTAGCCACTTGGCGATATCATCACCCACCCCATAGCTAGCCACTATGTCCTTTGGCAGGTATGGTTTAGATTCCCTGGTGATCTCTTGGGTTTGGCTGCCACCATTAGGAACAGGTTGTGCCCCGATTCTCAAGATCTGAAGATCTATTTCTTTCAGTCGCAATTCATGGGCCATCCTCTGCTCCTCCTTCTCCTTTTCCAGCCTTGCTAAGTCCCATGTGAGCTGTCTTTTCTCCCTCCGGTCCGTTAGCTCCACTTCAGACAAGCCACCGCTAGAGGCACTGCTGCCCTTCCTAGAAATGGTTCTGGGCCCTGCTGACAGGTTCCCCACCTCAGGTTGGTACATCTCAGCCCCCTCGGGGTCAGGCTCTCCATCCCTGTCTTCCTCCTCAGCCTTGCTTTCTCGGCGTGCCTCCCCCCAAGACCTTAAGCTGGTTTGGAGTGCACCCTTCTTTGCTCCTGGGGGACAGTACACCCCCTCCCGCTGGCAAAACTCCCTGAGTTGGGCCACAGTGTACGTTTCTAGATTTTCTAGTACAAACACCATCTTGCCCACTCAGGTTAGAGGACAGGTTTTGTGCAGTAACAATGCAGGGGGGTACCTTTAATAATACCTCCTCCCACCACCAGAGTAAATTTGGAAAAAACAAAAACCCACAATTAGGAAGGCCGCTTTGAGAAAACTCCCGGTGTAGGCCTATGGACTACCCACAGTTATTGTTGAGTATACGTAGGCACAGCTCAATCCCACCACTGAACACCAATTTATGTTGGAAACAGCCCACTCCCACTCCGCAGGGTGGTGGTGGACTCCCCGAACACACTGTGGTAGCTTGGCTCGAGTGGTCAGGAAACAGGCACCGTGCTAAGCATACAATATACCCATACAATAACCATGCGTGCATCCGTTCCAAAAACGACTCTACACCGTAAAAATTATGAAAATATCTTTCTTTATCTTTTTCTCTTAGTTGCTGATTGGGAAAATAAATAAGTCAATCACAATATACAAATTTTAAATAGTGCAGGTCAAATAAATACTGTCTGGAGATTCAATAAATAGGGGTGATCATAAATATAAAGGACATAAATAACAGTGCAGGTAATACAGGCAATTAAATATTCTGAGGCAATAAATACTGTCACCAATAAATATTGTACACCAACAAGTCCTGTGGACCAATAAATATAGCGAAGCAATAAATAGGTTAACCACAATAAATACAGGGCCCCCCAATAAATAATTAAGAGTATACAGCAACACTCATGTAATCAGATCACTTTTCAATTCCTAAGGGCTGATTTGGCCCAGGCACATCTTGTAGGGTTGTGGAAGGCTTGAGGGGTTCTACTCCCTGGCTGGGACAAGGCTGAGGCCTAAACTGAGGTAGATCAAGGGGGGAATACCAGTGCCCTGGCTTTCTCTCTCCACACAACCTCTCTAGGTTAGTCCCAATTCACCCCTGGCACAGTCAGGTTGGTTCCAGCACCTCCCTAGCCCCTTAGAGCAGTCTCTCAGGTCTCCACAGGGCCTTAGGCGCCCTCTACTCCACTTACTGCCCTTTTTCTGATGTTCCGACGCCGCTGGAGTCGTGTCGATGCCGTGAGGCGGTTCCGGTTCGGTCTCGGCGGCCTCGGCACAATGTCAGTTCTAGACGACGCCGGTAGGCGGTTCCGGTCCGATGTCGGCGGCCTCGGTTCGATCTCGACCTCCGATTCGACGGCGTCGGGCAGTCTCTACTCGATGTCGACTTCGGGCGGCTCCGGTCCGATGGCGCTCTCGGCTTCGATGACGTCGGCCGGCCTGGCCTCGATGTCGACTTCCGGCGACTCCGGGGTGCGATCCTCACCCCCGACCTCCGGTGCTCCTCCTCTCAGGTTCCGGGCGACTCCGGAGTGCGATCCTCACTCCCGACCTCCGGTACACTTCACCTCGGTCTCCGACGACTCCGGAGGGCGGACTTCACTCCTCCGATGACGCCGCTCACTCGACCTCGGTTAACTTCCTCCTCGACCTTTGGTATTCCTCACGACCTCCGTCGGCGCCCTCTCACGACCTCAGGCGGCTCCGGGTACGACGTCTGCTTCTTCAGTCAGCGCCGCTTCTCCACCTCGGGCTCCAGGTCTTAGGCTACTCGACGCCGGACTCCAGGGAAACCAGTTTCCAGGTCAGGATCTTGCTGCTTTCTGCTTCTAAGGCCTGTTCCTGCTGTCCAGGTCCTTAGGATGAGTTTTTCTGGCTTCTTCCCACACAGGGCTACAGGCTGGGATCCATCAGTAGGGACTAGTGTCAAGGGTGGGTTTATGGACCCCACTCCAGGCACAAGTTTCCACCCCTGCTGCTTCACTCCTTCCTCCTTCACTGTTGTGCTGCTCTCTCTTCACCAGTCAGGTGCCAACTGCCAGCTCCAACTGCCAACACTCTGTCTTAGCTTCCCAACATTCTAAACCGCCTCCAACTGTCACAGGGTTCTGGAATGTTCTGGAAGGTGCTAGTAGGTTCCAGTGGATGCTGGTGATGTCACAGGTGGCCACCATTTTGTGCTTCAGGCCCTCAGACAGAAGTTTCAGGGGTAGGTAAAATGGCTCCCTGAATCTGCAGCAACACTAAAAAGTCTGGTGGTTCCCAAAAAGGAAAAATTCAAACAGGGTTTGAGGCAAAAGTGGGACAAAATAAATAATGAATGAGGAGGGACCACCCAAAGGGCTGACAGGTCTAACACGCGTCCCCCCCAGCTGAAAGTGGGGAGAGCTACCCAACCCCTTGGGAGTTCTCATCACTAAGGCGGAAATACCTTGAGAGACCGTCTGCATTGGCGTGGTCCACTCCAGGCCGATGTTCCACCTGAAAGTCCATCCCCTGTAGGGAAATAGACCACCTCAACAACTTGGGATTCTCCCCCTTCATTTGCATCAGCCAACGAAGGGGTCTGTGGTCGGTCTGAACTAGGAAGTGCGAGCCAAACAGGTATGGCCGCAACTTCTTCAGAGCCCATACCACTGCAAAGGCTTCACGCTCTATTGCACTCCACTTCTGTTCCCTGGGAAGTAGTCTCCGGGATAGGAAGACCACGGGTTGATCCAGACCCTCTTCGTTGAGTTGCGATAACACTGCCCCAATGCCATGTTCTGATGCATCTGTCTGGACAATGAACTTCTTGGAAAAGTCTGGGGCCCTTAAGACCGGGGCCTCGCACATGGCTTTCTTCAATCTCACAAAGGCCTGCTGACAGGCCTCCGTCCAGACTACCCGTCGAGGTTGTTTCTTGGACGTGAGCTCCGTGAGGGGGGCTACGATGGTACCGTACCCCTTCACGAAGCGGCGGTAATATCCCGTGAGGCCCAAAAATGCTCGGACCTCAGTCTGGGTCTTGGGGGGTTCCCAGGCCATGATGGCCTCGATCTTCGCCTGGAGGGGTTGCACCGCTCCCCTACCCACCAAGTGTCCAAGGTACACTACCGACCCCTGCCCGATCTGGCACTTGCTGGCCTTGATCGTCAATCCAGCTTGTCTCAGGGCCTGGAGAACAGCTTGCAGGTGACGCAAGTGATCCTCCCAGCTGTTACTGAAGACGGCTATGTCATCCAGATAAGCAGCAGAGAAACTCTCCATTCCGGTGAGGATCTGGTTTACCAGGCGCTGAAACGTGGCAGGTGCGTTCTTGAGCCCAAAGGGCATCACACAGAACTGGTAGTGGCCATTGGGCGTGGAGAAGGCTGACCTTTCCCTTGCTCCATCAGTCAACGAGATCTGCCAGTACCCTGAAGTAAGGTCAAAGGTACTTAGATATTGGGCAGCTCCCAGCCGGTCAATCAATTCATCCGCCCTAGGGATCGGATGAGCATCAGTTTTTGTCACTGAATTCAGTCCCCGGTAGTCCACACAGAACCTCAGTTCTGGTTGGGCACCCGGTGGTGCAGCTTTCGGTACTAACACCACCGGACTAGACCAGGGGCTGCTAGAAGGTTCAATCACTCCTAGCTCCAGCATCTTAGTGACTTCACTATGAATGCTGGCCTTCACCTTGTCTGACATCCGGTAGATCTTGGACTTCACAGGTGGGCTGTCTCCTGTGTCCACGTCATGGACGCACAGGTGAGTCCTACCCGGGACAAGGGAGAACAACGAGGAGTACTGCCCCAGGACCTGGCGACAGTCCTCCTGCTGTTCAGGAGTTAGAGATGGGGAGAGAATCACTCCCTCCACCGACCCATCCTTCTCTTGAGACGCAAACAGATCAGGGAGAGGCTCGCTTTCCACGTCCTCTCCTCCGTCAGTCACCATCATCAAGATGACCTCGGGCCTCTCGTGGTGGGGTTTGAGGCGGTTGGCATGCAGCACCCGCAGGGGCTGACGAGGGGTCTTCAGGTCCACCAAGTAGGTAGCCTTACCCTTCTTCTCCAACACCTCAAAGGGTCCTGACCAGCGATCCTGGAGGGCACTAAGCTCTCCGGGTTCGATCACCCACACCTTCTGGCCAGGCTCCAACTCCACCGGGTGAGCATTGTGGTCATACCACGCCTTCATTACTGCTTGGCTGGCTTCCAAGTTGTCAGAAGCTTGCTTCCACAACTTAGCCATTTGGCTCCGGAAGGCCAGCATGTAGCTCACCACATCCTGGGGGAGCTTTCTGGGAGTTCTTTCCCATCCGTCTCTCACCAGGTTGAGAGGTCCCCGTACAGGGTGCCCATACAGAAGCTCGAAGGGGCTGAAGCCCACTCCCTTCTGTGGCACTTCCCTGTAAGAAAAAAGTAAACAGGGTAGGAGGACGTCCCATTTCCTCCGCAGGCTTTCAGGCAGACTTCTGATCATGCCCTTCAAGGTTTTGTTAAACCTTTCCACCAGACCATTGGTCTGGGGGTGGTAAGGAGTTGTGAACCGGTAGGTCACTCCACACTCCTTCCACATCGCCCGCATATACGCTGACATGAAGTTGGTCCCCCTGTCGGACACAACTTCCTTGGGAAAACCCACTCGGGTAAAGATTCCCATCAGGGCCCTAGCCACAACAGGTGCTGTTATGGTCCTCAGAGGTATTGCCTCTGGGTACCGTGTGGCATGATCCACCAGGACCAGGATAAACCTGTGACCAGCTGATGTTGGCGGATCTAACGGACCCACAATGTCGATGCCCACCCTTTCAAAGGGGGTGCTAACGACAGGAAGTGGTTCCAGGGGAGCTTTCAGCTTCACCCCTGTTTTCCCACTGGCTTGGCAAGACACACATGTCCGGCAGTAGGTATCGGACGACACTTTCATCTGAGGCCAATAAAAGTGTGGGACAAGACGGGCGAAGGTCTTGTCTTGCCCCAGGTGTCCTGCCAATGGTATCTCGTGAGCCAACTCCAGAAGGAAGGCTCGATAACGTTGAGGAACTACCAAGGCTCGTGACGATCCATGTAGGGGTGCCTTGGGTTCACTGTAGAGGAGGCCATCCTCCCAGTAAACACTGTAGTTCCCATCAACGTTCCCTGCTGCCTGGGCTTCGGCCTGTCGCCTCAGCCCCTCAAGGGTAGGGCACTCCCTCTGGCCCTGGCAGAATTCCTCCCTGGACGGGCCTCCCTCCACGTGCCACTCGGCCGGGATGGGTAGGTCCTCCAGGTTGGTAACGTCCCCCTCCGCAGACTCCTGGTCCACCACCTCCGGTGGCCTATCCGTCCTACGGGGTGGAGACGCCGAGGCAGGCTCCTCCTGTCCTCGGTTCTTCCCTTGACTGGCAGCTGGCTGGGCCTTTGTTCCAGGCTCCAGCCGAAATGAACTTCCTCTTCGGGTAGTCGCGGACCTTGTGCTAACACAGGCCCAGTCAGGTGTACCCAGCATCTCGGTGTGAGTCCGGTATTCCACCTCCTTCCAAGCGTTGTGCTCCATATCATTCCCCAGCAGACAATCGACTGGCACGGCAGGGCTTACGGCAACTCGAAGTGAACCTGCAACCCCCCCCCCATTCAAAGGGAACCTCGGCCACGGGATAGTGACCTGTTCTGCCGTCAGCCATCGCGGCTGGGTGGAGTACATCGGGAATTACCTGCTCTGGAGACACCAGTTGACTACGCACCATAGTCATACTGGCTCCTGTGTCTCTCAGAGCCTCCCCTCTTTGGCCGTTGATGGTGACCCACTGCCCATACTTTGCGGTATTTGCGGGCACCTGGATCTTAGGAACCATCTCCCGTTCTCCCAGGGACACTAAAGTGACACCCGCCCACTCCCTTCCCTTAGTTAAGGGCATCTCCTCCCCGAGCACTGCACTAGCTACTCCGGGGGTCTTTCCTCCAGTGGGAGGGGGTGGTCGTTTCTGGCACTTCGGATCTCCTTTATAGTGTCCAACGCCACCGCACTCGTAGCAATGGACAACCCTTGGCTGCTGACTCTGGCCAGGATTAGGGTTTCTGGGTGGGTTAGCCTTAGAGGTGAATCCTGTTCCCTTCCCTTGGAAGTTATTTTGGGGGCCTTTGGAGAACTCCTTTTTCTTTTCCCCTCCCTCTTTCTTCTGGGGGGCGCCCTGTCCGGCCTTTTGAGTATCCCCTCCAGTCCCCCTTGTGGACACCCGGGTACTAGCCCAAATGTCCGCCTCCTCAGCAAGCTTCCGGGGACTGGTCAGCTTGCTATCCACCAGGTGTTGCCGCAGTTCAGGGAAACATTTCTCGAGCAGGTGTTCCTTCAGTACTAGGTCAAACAACTCCTCGTAGTTCCTCACTTCACTGCCCTGAATCCAACCTTCCAGTGCCTTCTTCGCATAGTCCAGGAAGTCCACCCAATTCTGCGTGCCCAGCTTGTGACTACCCCTGAACTTCTGTCTGTACTTTTCAGGTGTTAGTCCAAACTTTCTGATGAGCGCCAGTTTCATGGTGGGGTAGTGGGTTTGCTCATCCTCTTCGAGGGCCAATAAAGCATCCCTACCAGCTGGAGGCATGTACTTATACAATCCCCCTCCCCAGTACCTCTCTGGAACCCCATGGGCCCTCAACGAGACCTCATAGGCTGCTAGCCACTTGGCGATATCATCACCCACCCCATAGCTAGCCACTATGTCCTTTGGCAGGTATGGTTTAGATTCCCTGGTGATCTCTTGGGTTTGGCTGCCACCATTAGGAACAGGTTGTGCCCCGATTCTCAAGATCTGAAGATCTATTTCTTTCAGTCGCAATTCATGGGCCATCCTCTGCTCCTCCTTCTCCTTTTCCAGCCTTGCTAAGTCCCATGTGAGCTGTCTTTTCTCCCTCCGGTCCGTTAGCTCCACTTCAGACAAGCCACCGCTAGAGGCACTGCTGCCCTTCCTAGAAATGGTTCTGGGCCCTGCTGACAGGTTCCCCACCTCAGGTTGGTACATCTCAGCCCCCTCGGGGTCAGGCTCTCCATCCCTGTCTTCCTCCTCAGCCTTGCTTTCTCGGCGTGCCTCCCCCCAAGCCCTTAAGCTGGTTTGGAGTGCACCCTTCTTTGCTCCTGGGGGACAGTACACCCCCTCCCGCTGGCAAAACTCCCTGAGTTGGGCCACAGTGTACGTTTCTAGATTTTCTAGTACAAACACCATCTTGCCCACTCAGGTTAGAGGACAGGTTTTGTGCAGTAACAATGCAGGGGGGTACCTTTAATAATACCTCCTCCCACCACCAGAGTAAATTTGGAAAAAACAAAAACCCACAATTAGGAAGGCCGCTTTGAGAAAACTCCCGGTGTAGGCCTATGGACTACCCACAGTTATTGTTGAGTATACGTAGGCACAGCTCAATCCCACCACTGAACACCAATTTATGTTGGAAACAGCCCACTCCCACTCCGCAGGGTGGTGGTGGACTCCCCGAACACACTGTGGTAGCTTGGCTCGAGTGGTCAGGAAACAGGCACCGTGCTAAGCATACAATATACCCATACAATAACCATGCGTGCATCCGTTCCAAAAACGACTCTACACCGTAAAAATTATGAAAATATCTTTCTTTATCTTTTTCTCTTAGTTGCTGATTGGGAAAATAAATAAGTCAATCACAATATACAAATTTTAAATAGTGCAGGTCAAATAAATACTGTCTGGAGATTCAATAAATAGGGGTGATCATAAATATAAAGGACATAAATAACAGTGCAGGTAATACAGGCAATTAAATATTCTGAGGCAATAAATACTGTCACCAATAAATATTGTACACCAACAAGTCCTGTGGACCAATAAATATAGCGAAGCAATAAATAGGTTAACCACAATAAATACAGGGCCCCCCAATAAATAATTAAGAGTATACAGCAACACTCATGTAATCAGATCACTTTTCAATTCCTAAGGGCTGATTTGGCCCAGGCACAGCTTGTAGGGTTGTGGAAGGCTTGAGGGGTTCTACTCCCTGGCTGGGACAAGGCTGAGGCCTAAACTGAGGTAGATCAAGGGGGGAATACCAGTGCCCTGGCTTTCTCTCTCCACACAACCTCTCTAGGTTAGTCCCAATTCACCCCTGGCACAGTCAGGTTGGTTCCAGCACCTCCCTAGCCCCTTAGAGCAGTCTCTCAGGTCTCCACAGGGCCTTAGGCGCCCTCTACTCCACTTACTGCCCTTTTTCTGATGTTCCGACGCCGCTGGAGTCGTGTCGATGCCGTGAGGCGGTTCCGGTTCGGTCTCGGCGGCCTCGGCACAATGTCAGTTCTAGACGACGCCGGTAGGCGGTTCCGGTCCGATGTCAGCGGCCTCGGTTCGATCTCGACCTCCGATTCGACGGCGTCGGGCAGTCTCTACTCGATGTCGACTTCGGGCGGCTCCGGTCCGATGGCGCTCTCGGCTTCGATGACGTCGGCCGGCCTGGCCTCGATGTCGACTTCCGGCGACTCCGGGGTGCGATCCTCACCCCCGACCTCCGGTGCTCCTCCTCTCAGGTTCCGGGCGACTCCGGAGTGCGATCCTCACTCCCGACCTCCGGTACACTTCACCTCGGTCTCCGACGACTCCGGAGGGCGGACTTCACTCCTCCGATGACGCCGCTCACTCGACCTCGGTTAACTTCCTCCTCGACCTTTGGTATTCCTCACGACCTCCGTCGGCGCCCTCTCACGACCTCAGGCGGCTCCGGGTACGACGTCTGCTTCTTCAGTCAGCGCCGCTTCTCCACCTCGGGCTCCAGGTCTTAGGCTACTCGACGCCGGACTCCAGGGAAACCAGTTTCCAGGTCAGGATCTTGCTGCTTTCTGCTTCTAAGGCCTGTTCCTGCTGTCCAGGTCCTTAGGATGAGTTTTTCTGGCTTCTTCCCACACAGGGCTACAGGCTGGGATCCATCAGTAGGGACTAGTATCAAGGGTGGGTTTATGGACCCCACTCCAGGCACAAGTTTCCACCCCTGCTGCTTCACTCCTTCCTCCTTCACTGTTGTGCTGTTCTCTCTTCACCAGTCAGGTGCCAACTGCCAGCTCCAACTGCCAACACTCTGTCTTAGCTTCCCAACATTCTAAACCGCCTCCAACTGTCACAGGGTTCTGGAATGTTCTGGAAGGTGCTAGTAGGTTCCAGTGGATGCTGGTGATGTCACAGGTGGCCACCATTTTGTGCTTCAGGCCCTCAGACAGAAGTTTCAGGGGTAGGTAAAATGGCTCCCTGAATCTGCAGCAACACTAAAAAGTCTGGTGGTTCCCAAAAAGGAAAAATTCAAACAGGGTTTGAGGCAAAAGTGGGACAAAATAAATAATGAATGAGGAGGGACCACCCAAAGGGCTGACAGGTCTAACAGTCTAGAGAGAACAGTTCTCTCTCATTGCTTAACAGAAAACAGATGGACAAAAAAATCCAGCTAACATCAACTTATCAGACTCATCTCTATACTTAATTCATAATACAAGATCTTCGCAATCAGGGTAATACCTGAGTAAGTGGCTAATTAAGAGTCTGGCTGTCCATGGACCGACAGACTCGCAGGGGCGTGACTGTCCTCTGACCTCTCTATTACAACTAAGATGGTTGGGCTGCCCTGGGACCACTGCAACCACCGGGCATCAGAGGTACTTGGTAGTGGTATGGCTGTCTTGAGTCCACATATGCTTGGAACCACAGAAGTATTCCCACCTTTAATTGCATCCGATCAAGCAACACTGACTTCTTACCAAAACGTGAACAAATTCAAAATCTACTCTATCAACTAAAAAGGCATCCACCAACATTTGCCTTGCTACTTATACCACAAACTCAAAATAATGAGTGGATCACACAACTTGAGAAGCAAATCGCTTCACTGGAAATACCTGCAGTGAAAAATTCCCAGACATCCAACCATTCTTTCAACCACCATGCACCTAGGCATGGAATTCCACCAATGAAGCTACTCACACATCGTGGTTGATAATGAGCACAGGAAGTTCTTAAAACTTTCATGAAGCCCAATAAAGTTTACAAGTTGTGGGGAGTAATGAAGGTTAAACATGCATACTGTAAGCAATATAGGCCCAATTTATTTTTTGGCAGATGGTGGTGCTGTCCACCAAATTTGGAGATGTTTGCTGGCTCGGCAGACATTTCAAGCATACCCACAGTCAAGGAGGTTCCTGCCAATGCATTGAAACATTGCCCGACTGCTCAGTCAAACATGACAGAGCCGCACATCAAAGTTACAATTATTTTTTTAATTTCAAAAAGAAAATCCAAAAGCGGATTTTTTTTTTTAAATGAAAAAGTACAATTCACCCTCACCATATGAGCTTTCTCCCATGGCGAGGGAGGCATCGATAACTTTTGAATGTCCCTTACTGACAGATTTTCCCTGCTATATATCTGTCTATCTAAATTAGTCGGGTGGACATATAACCAAACCTCCAATGAGCTGGTGTAATAGCTCACCTATTACACCTATTTTATCTGACAATCTTATATTGCCATGCTGTACAGCATCGTGGATGCTGTGCAGTGTGACTATTAAAAAAAAGTGCAATGATGCGGCTGCCTCGTCATTTTGCAGGCATGTGCACGTACTCAACACCCATGAGCTTGCCTACAAAATGACATGTAAATTACAATAACAACGACAAGTTAATGGATGGAATTGTTGAATTAACCTCAGCCACTGGCAGTCATTTGGGCCTTATTCCAGTATTTGTTTTTTTGCGCACCGTACTACCCTATAAAAGTCCCACCTAATGGAAATTATTATCAACTTTTCTCCTCATAGGAACAGTCCATCCAAAACTGCCAGGCAAGGGCCCTCCAGAATGGAGCACAAGCAACGTCAAACCAGTTTCAACCTACTTAGGTCTCTTCAGTGAGGTATAGCTAGAGTCCTATGGCACACTGAGTTCGGGACCCATGTCTAACTTAGACCAAAAGTCTAACTTTACTACAATTTAAGTTAGACTTTTGGTCTAAACTTAGACCAAAAGTCTAACTTTAGTAGTAGTAAAGTTAGACTTTTGGTCAAAGATTTCTTTTGTGAATCAGGCCCCATATTTCTAAATTGTTGTGGAATTTTTCTTGTGTTGTGCTTTCAATTTAGTACTGTTTGTTGCTGCTTAAATACTTTACACATTGTCTCTAAGTTAAGCCTGACTGCTTTTGTGCCAATCTACCAGAGGGTTAAGCACAGGTTAATTTAGTGACTTTTGTCGTCCACCCTGACAAGGATTTTGGCTGTTGCTTGACTAGGGTTAACACCACAGTCAACCAACAACCCAACTTCTCACACCCACTATTGCGACTTGTAATGTAACATGTTGCTCATATTGAAGTGCTTTGCTATGTTCCAGTCTACGTCTACATATAATCAATATGTAATCTCTGTATATCTTATTGGAGGGTGGGTGTTTAGTGGTTCTAAGAATGAATAGCTAAGCACATATTAATTGAATTAGAATTTACTTCTAAATGTCCGCCAGACATGAAAGAATGACAATCTTAATGCCCGTAAATAGCTGTCAGCCATTTAAAATTTCCACTTCTAATTCAATCACTCAAAAACTAGTTTATAAATTAACACCGTAAACAACCATAGCCGGAGATTATGCAACAGAATCAAGCACAGCATTGTATTCTGATTATTCCATTTAAACAGAGTAGTTGAGGAACAAAGTTTACTCCCTCACGTAACCCCTCCTATTGTTATAAAATCCAAGATATAATGTGACAGAAACACAATGGCGTCATACAAACAATAGCCCCTGGGGTGGGGCAGGGTAGGGGGCAGGGTGCTAGTTGATTACATTTTAAAAATAAACCATTAACCTTGGACAAACAAGACTGGAAGGTAATTGAATATTTGACTGCTAAATTGTGAGTTAAAAAGTGTTTGCAAAGATGCCTTGTTATTTTACAAAAAGCTTTGACCTTTAATTAGAGTGTCCCTGTAATTGAAGATCCCTTCTTGCTATTTATGGTACTCAGTAATAACCAAATGCCATAAAGAAAGCACATTTGATTGTTTACATTCAAGTGGCTAGAAGAATTTACCATCCTCAAATAACCAGGTGAGATAAAGAAAGCACTGTCACATTTTTCTGCCGATAAAACCTGCACATAAAATCTGCTAAAATTTTAAGGTGGGAAAATGCCCTGAAAATTAGGGATATCACCATTTTATTCCCAATTCGAAAAGAAAGGATACATTTTGTCATTGGTGACATTTATTGCACTGGAATATTGTATTTTAATGGGTACCAGGAGCGGGTCTTCCGCTAAGGTGGAGGAGCATCGCCCCACTGCTCTAAGAGCAGAGCAAAGTAAGAATAAAATGATAACAACAGAAAGTTATCATCATTTTATTTTTAAGTCCCCTTGAATCCTGAGGGTCCCTGTTGTCCAACTAGCCCACCAGGTACTGCCAGTAAGCGCCATAGGGTTGTGTTGCAGAGAGAGGTGTAAAAAGGGGCGTGGCCTCAGACCACCTCTCTGCAACGCAGCCCTGTGGCGCTAACTGGAGGTACGTGGTGGGCTAGTTGGACCCCAGGGACCCTCAGGATTGAAGAGGAATTAATTCCCCAACTTAAAACACACCACAGGGCGTGTTTGCACACATGTCACCTCAGGCCCTGCCCCCCTCCCTTCACCACTGTGCAAACGCGTCCCGTGGCGCGTTTTAAGTTGGGGGATTAAGTCCCCTTCAATCCTGAGGGTCCCTGGGGTCCAACTAGCCCACCACATACCTCCAGTTAGCGCCACAGGGCTGCGTTGCAGAGAGGTGGTCTGAGGCCACGCCCCTTTTTACACCTCTCTGCAACACAGCCCTATGGCGCTTACTGGCAGTACCTGGTGGGCTAGTTGGACAACAGGGACCCTCAGGATTGAAGGGTAATTAATTCCCCACCTTAAAATGCGCCACAGGGCTCATTTGCAGAGTGTTGCTGGGAGGGGGCAGGGCCTCAGCGATGCTGGTGTTTTAAAAAAAAAAAATTAAGAAGGGAAGATGTGGGGACCCCATCCCCAGGGCATGGCCATTTTTTTTATATATCTTTGGAGGGGGCTGCGTTGCCCCCCTCCTCAGGCTACTTCTGGCCCCGGGGACCCTATCCCCCGGGGCCTGGCCACTTCGTTTGGGATCGTGGGGGAGCCCCAATGCCCCCACGGTCCCAGCCAGCTCCCCGCCTCCTGCGGGAGCCAGCATTGCTTTTCCACATGGGGAGCTACTGACATGCAGCTCCCCGTGTGGAAAAGCAATGTGGTTTGAATTTTGTAAGAGAGCTTCCAAAATCCAAACCAGAGTTTGCTATGACAGGGCTGGAGCCACAAGGCTCCCGCCCTGCCATAGCAAACAGCAGTGTCCAGGGGGTGGGCACCCCGGGACACTGCAGGAGCTGGCCCTGGGGGTGGTGATCCCCAGGGCCATCGCTGGCTCCAGGAGGGGGGCCGCACGGCACCCCTCCCAACATTGACAAAGCCCCGGGGGGTCGTGGTCCCCGGGGCTCAGGGGTCCGTTACGGACCCCCACATTTAAATATTAGTGCCCCGGGGAGGTGGCGTCCCTGGGGCATGTAGGGGGCTTGAGCCCCCCCACAGAGGTATATTTTTGTAAAAAATAAAGAAGCCCCAGGGCTGGCGGTCCCCGGGGCTGCAGGGGGCAGTGTGCCCCCGCGATTATAATTACTAAGAGCCCCAGTGGGTGGCGGTCCCCCAACTTTAAAAAAACAAGCCCCGGGTATGGCGGTCCCCGGGGTTGTGGGGGGGCAGTGTGCCCCCTGCAATTATAATTACTGAGAGCCCCGGGGGGTGGCGGTCCCAGGGGCTTGGGGGGCCTTAGAGGCCCCCAACTTTAAAAAAACAAGCCCCAGGGGTGGCAGTACCCGGGGATGCGGGGGGTCAGGGGCCCCCCCGCAAATATTTATGCAAAGCCCCGGGGGTGGCGGTCCCCGGGGCAGTGTGGGGGGATTGGGGGCCCCCCACGCATTTTTTTTCTGACCGCCGGGGCCTGGTTCACCAGGGGGCTTCAATTAAACGAAGCGCGGGAGCCCGCGCTTCATTTTTTCTATTTTCGTGGCCGGATCCGTGGATCCTTTGCGCATTTCGCCGATTTAAAAAAAAAATGCTTATTTTGGCCCTGGGGGTCCTTGTGGGACCCCCTAAGCAGGCCTAGGGGGTCAGGGTGTTTTTACCCTGCCCCCTTTTCTTGTTTTGCACATTTCTTCTCTTTTCTGGCTGCCAACACTTCCTGGTTTGAAAAGTTGATAGCCAATTAGAATGCAGCTCGTGATCGGCAGGGTGTGCGGATCCTCTATGCCTCTAAATATCAAAACTTTTATTTTTGACCTTTTTGCCAAATTTGGTGTTATTCCGTTCAGCAGTTCCAGCTGTAGCCGTGTCTAAAGTTTCCTATGGGAAATAACATGGGGAAAACACGTTTTGGGACCCCTTTTTTCTCAGCCCCCGCTTGGCGAATCACCCCGACACTTTCAGCATAGGAGCTGACCAGAGCGGGTCATAAGTTTTGAAAATTTCCCGAAGATTCTTCATCAAGCGCCAAAGTTATTGGGAAAACAAAAAATGAGTTTCCTATGGAAAATAGGTCCTAACTATAACTACCTACTGGCGACCGCCAGTAGGTAATACATATATATAAATATATATATATATATATATATATATATATATATATATATATATATATATATATATATATATATATATACATACACACACACACACACATAAATTATTCTTTTTACTTCCTCAGTTGTAACCCACGTTTTACATCAGCAAGCAACATGTACCATTGGTAGAATTCTGTAAACCACCATTAGGTTTGTAGGGACTTACCAATCCTTCAGAAACCCTTGTTGGCTCCCATTCCAAATGCATCAAAACTTCTGTGCGTTCGGTTAGTCTAGCTGCAAGTAAAATGAAGATACTGGAATGTACTATAATGGGGGACACATAGGTTCATTTTTAAAGCAATTGCTTAAAGAAACATTGAGAACCTTCATGAGTTATTACCAGCCCAGGGCAAAAACATGCTGAGATATGGATGCCAAAATCCTCACTATCATATTTCTGGACCATTTGTCTTTATATCTGTGACACAATCCATCTTGTGTCTCTTTTTATCTACATGGTGCTACATACTTTCATATAATTTGTGCATGCATAATACATACTCAGAAAATGTTACATGCTTTGAAACAAAAATATCATGGTTACTGCAGAGGTCATGCTCGGGTGAGCTGAAAGTATTCTATTTCACAGTATTTTGAGGATTTAGTCAGAGTTTACATAAAGGAGGCAGCTGAATAAACATTTTCTTTTAAAAAAGAGTGCATACTAGATTTAACAAGCATTTACAAACACAAGTGGAGTCTACTCAGGTTTATTGGACCTCTTTTGTAAGTCTGCAATTTAAGGGAGAAGCATTCCAAGAGTGGTGTTATACTCAATGACATTTAGCATAATGGTGTATGACAATTTACACAATGCAACAGGCCTACTGAAGTTTTCAGCGCGAGTGCTCTACAGGCACCTGGGTCGACCCTGACCCCTGCATAGTTTCCAGTTACTGACCTACTGCTCAGCTGTGATGTGTGGCTTTTGAGTCAGTGAGTGCCTATATCATGAGGATCATCTTCATAGGGATCTTTTGTTGCCAGTGTGGCATGATGAGCTAGAAACAGAGGCCAGCTGCACAAATCACATGAAAATTTGAAGCGAGTGGACTTGGGTAGGCATAACATTGAGAACACAGAGTACCCAGCACCTGCAACACAATGTATGGTGCAGATGCCGTGTTCTTCCTGTGTACCTCCAGACCTGTGAGGGACTACCAGATTGGAAGGAGAGATAAGTTTGGCTAGCTCCATGCAATCACAAATATTGGGCAATGGGTACGATCAATAGTATAGATTGGGGCTCTAAATGAATGATCCTGAGGAAAGCCCATTGGTGGTATTATTTTCGCCATCGAAGGCTGAAACATGTAGACCTAACAGGAACGTGAGGCAAGTATCATAGACACTATCTAACACTTCCATGTCTCTAGTTTTTAATCTTTCATGGTGTAGAACATAAGAAGAGTTACTGATATAAGGAGCATATATATTTTAGTCTAATAAATCTTAGCAGGTAAAAAAGGAGAGCCCTGTTTCTTCTAATTCATCTACTTCACTCTAAAAGACTTGAAGAGCTCTAGGTTAGTCAGCATAGTACTTCTATGGGGCTGGCAAAGGAGTAACACCAATGGTGAAGTATGACACTTTTAGTGGGTGTGGGGTTACATCAGTTTTATACAAGATACATATATTTGAGATGCTCCATAACATATTGATAAACATTATTTGCACAAGAACTCATTGCCTATTGAAACACTGAGGGCCTAATTATTAGTTTTTGGCAGAGTGCTCGCCACCGCTCCATCAAAGTTTGCGCAGCCCGCCCACCAGATTATGACGTTTTAGTAGTCTGGCAGGCAGGCAGAGGGGCAGTCCCATGGTGGTGCCTCGTCTAAAGGCCATTGCCATTAAAAAAGGCACTGCAAAGGGACCGGACTACAAGGTTCCTTCCCGGCATGGATTCGAAAGTCCTTGCTGTGCAGGAACCTACGTGCATTCACACAGGGGGGTATATGTTATGCCCCCCTGTGTGCATCCACATATGTTTGAGGTACAGGGGGGCCCTGCAGGCCCCCCTTTGTTTCCTCTTCACAAGGCATTTCCTGGCGATGAAACCACCCTGAAAAGTCTGCCTGAGAGGAAACACGTAATATGGTTGGAAGGACCGTGCGGTCCCCTCAAGAATATTGTGGCCTCTGACCGCCACTCCTACACCAGGGAACGGCAGTTCCCTGGTGGAGCTGGCGGTCTCAGGGCTGTCTGAATGTCCAGGTCATAATCGGACGGTCGGCCGCCAGTGCGAGGGTAGCTAGATGTGCCACCGCCTTGCCACTGTGAGTAGAGCCACAGTTTGTTATCTGAACTAGCCTAAACTTCAGAGTCTTGATGTTTTGCTTGTACAAAACAGATATCAGGTCCTGACTGGTAAACCAAAAGCAGCACTGGCTAACATGCTCAAACTAGCCCTTCGTCTTCTCGCACTATGTCTTTGTATTGATCAGCTGTGGGTTGTGCAGGTATGAGCGGTAGGGCAGTGGGGCCAGGTGGGGGGATTTCGACAGACGACGAGGGAAAATTAATTATTTTTAATAGCGGCTGCTATTGATCCATCCTTTCATTCTCTCTCTCCTCCCTCTCTAATCACTTTCTCACTGCCGTCCCCTCCCTCTTTCTCTCTCTCTTGAATCCTCCTGCAATTAACCTCGGGGATTTGGGAAAAGTAACAGAGGCACCAGGATTGGCCTGGACTTTTAAAATCAGCTCCTAAGGAGCTGCAGCCCAATGGGGAAAAGCCCAGTGGAATCAAAGGCCTGTCTGGCCCTGCTAGCCCACACTGCACCTCATCCTCTCATCAACACCAACAAATACTGACCCACAGGTGAATTCACACTGTACCTAATTTATAGGAAAAATAAATATATGCGCCAAAGATTTTTCTTAGCAGCCCACGAGGTGCTGCTGAATGCCAGGATTAGTGAATACCAAAGCTGCCTTATTTCGATTCAACCTCATCCCTCTTTCTTCCACTGATCTTCATTTCCTATCACTTTATATCACTCTTGCGGGTGCTTTTCATCCATAGTTTCTTACTTTGTGACTGCTATAGTAACTTGCTCTTCTTTCTGCTTTACTTCTTTTCTGCCCTTCTCTTTCTTGCTCTAGGTCAATCTCTACTGATAAAAAAGAAGTCTCAGACCCGAAAACTAATGCTGGTGCCAACCACTTGCAACTACTGGCATAAATTAAACATTTAATGCCCAGCTGATTCCTATATACAAAGGGTCTGCCACTGCAGCTTGTATGTTGAACAGCTACCCCATACAGACACATCCTCTGGAAGCTAAAAGTGCTGCTGGTTTGTATGTATATGTGCATTAACATATGTGATAATTGTATAGCACAGTCAGATGGGGAGCCTCTGAGTGCTGAATGTCAAGACAGTATTCAATCTTGTTTACAATAACGCAGGAAAAATCTGTTGTGTATGGTGGTTGTGCTCTTTAAATTTGTGTATGTTTAAATCCTTTCTGAATTTCAGGAACTTTCTGATATTGACATGGATGTTATTAAATTCCTGGTTGTGTAGATGGTGAATGCCTAACTTTCTCTCTTGCACTTCTTTGTCTGCAGTCTGTCAATGCCTTGACACCTGTTATAGTGCTGACCACCTAAGGTGGCTACTTCCTTGGCCATGTATACTGGACTGTCATCATTCTGGACTCTGGTTTCTGAGGGCCTTGTATGTACTGCAGAGGGTGTTGAAGGTGGTAGGGTCACTGTGGTGTCTGTAAGGCTGTTGAGCAGAGTATTGCCTCCGTTCGGACAGGAGAGGACTAAGACTTGTATTATTCTCGTAATGTCAGTTTTAAGCAGAAAGAGTTTCACTTTTTCCAGGGGGGAGAGCTGGTACCATGCTGTTTTGGTTTTCTTGTCGATGTGTTCTTTGAAGAAGAGTTATGTGTTGAGAATGATGATAAGTATTTTTTAGTTAGATTGCTGAAGGTTGAAGCCATCTGGGTTGATGTTAGATAACAAGATTACATCTGTGGTAGTTTAGTGCTGTTGCCAAGAGGGGGGATTCTGTGTATGCAGTTTGAGCTTCTGCTAGGTGGTTGAGACCCAGTTCTGTATTATCACAAGACAGTGTTTAAGTTGCTGACAGTCATGAGAGGTGAAACCCGTGTGTATGCATCTTCATGGCTGTGCCTGTTGTTGCTGTGTACAAAGGCTTGTTTTTGTGCAGAAAGAGACACGTTTCTGCTCAAAAACAATAGTTTTAGGCATTTTCCTCTTTCTATATATGCTTCAGAATGCAGATCACATAGAAAGAGGAAGCAATGAGGAGAAATAAAGATATTTCCCCTTGTTACATCTCAGTCAGGGAGGAACAGCATTTTGGTGCAATCCCAGATGTTCTAACTTTAAATAATCTGAGATTGTGTCAAAAGCCATGGGTGGTTGCGTGAAAATGTCCACACTCCTTCCATGGAATGAATCCCTGCTTCAATGTAAAGCAAAACAGTGATATACACTACCCTATGTTACTTTGGATTTACTAAAACACACAGAGCCACACACAGTGCCTTTTCAATGTTTAATAAGTACCACTTAAGGACAAGCTTTGCCTTGCGATGACGTACGGCATGTAAGGGCAACATAAACCCTTAGTAAATATACCCCATAATGGCAGGAATTGTGGGTGAGCAAATGAAAATGGGGCATAGGTATCAATAGAGCAGCAGGTGCAATGGCATCAGGGCTCAGGGTTCTTGGGAGCCCCCTAAACCACAATAGTGAAAATATTTTATTAACTAGCCAGTGGGCAGGGAGCCCATTTTCATTGCTTGCACCTGAGCTGATGGCACCATGCTATGCCACTGAATACTTTTCCTACCAACACTGCCACTTCTCCTCATACACAACCTATGAATGATCCCACACAACTCCTGGGCACAAGAAGAAAAACATCCTGCAACAGCTACACTGTATCCTGCTCAATGCCGGCTCCCTCTGCAAACATGCAACGGAAATGTGGGACACCATCACCACCATCGCCACAGACGATGCCTTCATCACTGAAACGTGGCTCGACCCAGCCTCGAACCCCGACATCACCACTGCCACTCCCAAAGGCTACAAGATGAACCACAGAGACCGTGCCAAAAAACAAGGCAGAGGCATCACCTTTATCTTCAAGGAATCCATCAGATGCACCATCACCAACGACGACCCTACGCCTCTCATGGAACACCTCAACTTCCTACTACAAACTGACGTCAGGACCACATTAAGAAGCACCCTCGCCCACAGACCCATGCTACCTCTAGCAACATTCTCTGATTCCATCCCCAACCTCATTAACTCCCTAGCAATCGACCTTCACCACTACGTTCTACTTGGCGACCTCAACTGCCACATCAATGACCCCAACTACGCCAACTCCATCGCCCTCCTGGAGAACCTGAACAACATCAGCCTTACTCAACTGGTCACCAAACCCACGCATAAAGCCAGACACACACTGTATCCCATTTTCACCTCCAGTGACAGAATCAAATTCAGCTATACCACAGAACTCACTTGGACTGATCACAACAACATACATTTCACCATCACTAATGCCCAGCACACCATCACCAGTCGCCAGATTCCCCCTGCTGCAGCTGGAGCAAGGTCATCGAAACTCAGTGGCCACAAACCCTAACCACCTGCCAACCCGAGGCCTCAATAGACTGTAGCCAGGTCCTCTAGAACTTTGCAGCCTGGATCACCGGCAGCTCCAACAGAGTCACCCCACTGAACCCTACAAAATCCAACAAAACTTCCAAAAATGCCAGGTGGTACACTCCAGAACTCAGGACCACCAAGTGCAACTACAACCAACTGGAAAAACAATGGCACACCACTAAGTACCCTGCTGACAGAGCAGCTCACAAAACAGCAGTCAGCAAATATCACAGGCACATCAAGAAAGCCAAGAAAGCAGCCATCACCACCTGCATCTAATCCATGGCCAACCACTCAAAGGAACTCTTCAAAATAGTCAAAGAGTTCTCCAAACCAACAGCCATAGAGAATACCACCCACCCCCCCCCAAAACTCTGCAACATCTTCTCAGTCTACATCTACAGCAAGATCACCAAGTTCTACAACAATTTCAAACTTCAACCTGCCACCCTCAACCCCAACGAAAACTACCAACCAGCAAACATAAGCCAAACCATTACCACCTGGGCTCTGCTGGCTGCCCTGACCACCTCAGCCATCATGTCTTCCATTCACTCTCGGGCGCCCACCGACCCCTGCCCCTACCACTTCTACAACCTTTCAGTGAGCTCAATCAGCACGCAACTCACCAGCATCCTCAACACCTCCATCTCCACAGCTACCTTTCTGGACGGATGGAAATACACAGACATCAGACCACTTCTAAAGAAAGCCTCCGTAGACCCCAGTGATCTAAAAAATTACTGCCTGATCTCCCTGCTCCCCTACCTGTCCAAAGTACTCGACAAAGCCATCAACCAGCAGCTCACTAAAATAAAAACACCTACTGGGCACCTCACAATTGGGATTCTGTGCCAACCACAGCACTGAGACCGCAATCAATGCTGCCAAAGATGACATCAGAACACTCCTCAACCATGGAGAAATTGTGGCGCTGATCCTCTTTGACCTCTCCGCAGCATTCAACACCATCTCCCACAACACCCTCCTCAAAAGACTCTACAACATAGGCATAGAGCAAGACGCCCTCATGTGGATCGCCTCCTTCCTTACAGGATGGACACAGAATTTCCAAATGCCTCTTTTCACCTCTGCCTCCAAAGACGTCATATGCGGCATGCAACAACGATCAACCCTCAGCCCCACCCTGTTCAACATCTACGTGACCCCCCTCACAGACGTTGTCAGAGCCCATGGACTCAACATAATCTCCCACGTAGACGACGCTCAACTGATCCTGTCACTCACTGAGGACCCCTTCAACGTCAAAACCAACTTCTGCAATGCCATGACCAACAGAGTCAAATGGATGAGAGACAACTGCCTCCAACTCCTCTTCTACAAAAGTGAAGTATTGATCTTCAGGAAGAGCACCTTTTAATGGGACCAAAGCTGCAGAACTTGGACCTACACCCACACCGACACCGACCAACCATGCGCACAACCTCTGCAGCCTCCTCGACAGCCAACTGACCATGAAATGATGTAAACGCTGTCGCCTCCTCCTGCTTCCACACACTTTTCATGCTTTGCAGAATCTACAGATGGATCCCAACCAACACCAGAAAGAACTTTACTCAGGCACTCATCACAAGCCGCCTCGACATGGCAACACCCTCTATGCCAGCATCTCCACCCAGCTCCAGACTCCAGACCATACAGAATGCCACAGCCAGACTCATCCTGGACCAACCCAAACAAACTCACATCGCCCCCCACCTGAGAAAACTCCGCTGGCTCCCTATCCAGAAGAGATGCTAGTTCAAGATCCTCACACATGCCCACAAAGCCCTTTACGACTTAGGACCTGCCTTCATTAACTATCGGTTGAACTTCCACAAACCCTCTAGACACCTGCACTCCTCTACACTCACCCTGGTACACGCCCCTCATCCTTCACAGCCGCAGTGATGGCCGCTCCTTTTCCTACATTGCACTCTAGACCTGGAAGGACCTTCCCCTCCAGCTCCGTATAGCCCCCTCACTGGCAGACTTAATTTGAGGCTCAAGACCTGGCTCTTCGATGGAGACACAGCGCGCAGATACCCCTATACAAATGATGATTGATTGATTGAATACTACTTCCTTTCTACAGTGAAGTGTTTGGCACTGATCTGCACACAGCACAGGTGTTTTCCATGTGCACATATGCTGGTGAAGGCTGGCCATTCATTTATTCACTAAGGCACTGTTTTATTTTTCTAATCATGTAAGAGTGCATGTGCGTAGGAGTGCACGAATGCGACCTTATGTTACACACTGATATTTTTAATAATAGTTTTGTGAAGCAAAATCGTAATAAAATAGATTCAAGAAAGACTATTTATGCCTGTTAAGAACATCTGGTTATTTTAGAAAGTGTTAATAACTGGAGCATTTGCATCTTTAGCACTGGCACAGATACTTGCCAAAAGGCAAATGTGATTCACTTTCTTGGTTTGAAACTTCAGCCATAATGTAGAAAAGCTCTGCGAAGTTTGACCTTCAATGACATGCTGGCGCCTAATATTTTTTGCCACGTTGGTAAAAAACAATGCAGAACTGATGCTCCATTTTACCCATTTGATCCACCCTGTTGTTATGGTTTTACACCGGACGCTTTTCTAATCCTAGATTCTACATCAGGTCTTCATGTACCTGTTCAGCAGCAAATGTCTTAGTAAACCCCATAACATTGAAGTCGCCTTCAGCCAGTCCTGCTTTTGTAGCCTACACTAATCTACATGAAGGAACCTGAAGGGCCTTAGTAAGAGGTAAAGCAAATCTACAAGTCCCAGAATCCAAAGTAATGTTGTCTAAAAGCCAGTGCTGACCGAAGGTGACCTGATGATGACTACTCATGGACATTCTGCAGCAGTCCTCACGATGCAATTGGCTACTCTAGGTCATAAGCTCATATATAACCTATAGTGACACTTTCATGGCTCGGTGAGTTGAATGCTCGCTGCTGAAGCGTGCAGCAATCAGAAACTCACGAGTTAAAATTCCACCCAGGCTCACTGTGCTATTCACCCTTCCAAGGAAAGTAAAATCAGTACCGTTAAATTGACTATTATTTACAGCGTTGCATTATAACGCTCTATATATAAACAGGGTATTGACTAACAGACCTCGGAAATACACATAATATTGCTAATTTGTTTGCACTTCAGAACAAATAATATTTCTTAACTCCGAGTAAGCAAACCACAAGTTACATTTTCGGCTTTGTGCCCCCATAATGGAAGGCACTTGTGTAAAATACACAGTGGAAAGTCTGAGCTTTATTGAATTCTGAATATGAACTCATGACTTCCTTCTTTTTCCTCTCTACTTCTCCCCGCTCTCTCCCCCACCCTCCCTGTGTGAGAAACCTTCTTTGCTGTGACATGTCGAGCTCTTTACTATTGAAGAAACGCTGCAGGTAACATTCTTTGCTCGGAATATTTGTGTAATGCAACCAGGGGGATAAGTATCTGACTAATTCAACACAAATTGGCTAATATACAGAAGAATGCCATTATGTTTAACAGCAAATATTTAATGTCTGTGACCTGCCTCACAAAGAGCTGACAGGGTCGGATTGGGTCCAAAAAACTTCTTGGCCACCCCCAAAAAAGTATTCCACCATCGCAAAAAACACTTTTTTTTGCAAAGCATTGAAAGGTTTGTACTGGGGGTCTTGTATGTGGTTAAATATATAGCAGAATGAGAGTTTTGTGCCCAGCCTCTCTTTACAGCTTTCTTCTCAGCCCTTTTTTAAATTTCTTCACCTCATCTTTTCTCTTCCCAGCACTCCTTCTTCTCCCTATCTCCACCATTCCACTCATACCACTTTTTAATTTTCTCGGCACTTCTCTCTGTTCTCTCCATAAGCCTGTCCTCAATCTCTTTTTCTACTGTCCCGTCTATGTCCCTCTCATTTCCTCTCTTCCGTCCTTTTCCTCTATTTGTATGATTTTCCTCCTTTTTCTACTCTTTTTCACTTCTCCCTTCTTTCCCACCCTTCCGGTCTCCCATCTTCTTTTTCTTTCCCATTCTTTCTCTCCTTTCCTTCTTGTTTGTTTTGCTCATGTGTTCGCCATCATTGGGCCAAGTAAGACCACATCATTTCTTTTATTCTCTGTGGAAGCACGGATCCAGTAATTCAAGGGGGGAGGTACGCGCAAGTTGTACGCAAACTCGCAACTCACATATATGCGCAGCATCACAAATAAATGAATTTCAGTTAAATACTTGCATTATGGAAAAAAGTAGTAGTCAAACACAAACACAAGGTGAAATATGCCACACAACAAATAATACACACATATTCCACACAACAAATAAGGACACCCTTCCAGTACAAAACCTATGCTAGACTCATGCATATATCTTTGCACTGAGTGTGTGTGGCGTTAGTCATCCTGATTGTGCACCAGTTCTAGGGAGATCAGCACAATGCCATATCTTTGCAGATATTGCACTTTCCTGTTCTCACTCTCTCTCTCAATGCAGAGCAGTTCTGGGTGGTGTGAAAGTTTTGTTAATGTGGGCCTCCGTGCTGCACAAACTAGGTTATGTTTGAGCAGATCTCAACAGCTGGCCGCAGTGGGATTTGGGCAAGGTGAATGCCCGCTTTCGCAATTCGACTCTGGGAACTAACAAAACAAATAGTTTAAATATTTTTAGAGTGACTGCATAATATCTGCAGTTGAGAAAAACGTTACCTCTCACTTGTTTTGTTGCTTTCGATGTCCTCAGATCAGACCTTGAATAGTTTTAATACCAAGAACTTCCCAGCACTGCCTTCTTTATGCCATTCCACTCCGCTCGCTCCCAAAAATACAGAAGTGGATGTTGGGGATTTTTTTTCTTTGAGTTTGTTCCATGAGCTTTTTGTTCTACCCTGTTTGGGTGACTGCAGTAACAATCCTATACTTACGATCCATTCATTCAATTTTGAAACTTTACTTTTTCTAATTTAAACAATAAGTCTGTTGGGCAAATCTATCAAGCGTTATAATAAAAAATACAGCCTGACTACAATGTCCAAAAATCTCATTTCCATTAATGGATCATTCACAAAGAGGGAGGTAAAAGTCCCATATTTTACAACTAGAGGGAATAATTATAACCACTTCGGGCTGATTCAAAGAACTAATCTGAGATAAAATCCTAAACTTACTACTTTTGGTATTCACAGAAGGCATTTAGTAGTAGTAAAGTTAGGACTCCTAACTTAACTACTACTAAACTGAGACAAAATCCTAACTTTACGACTTTCAGTATTCACAAAAGGCATTTAGTAGTAGTAAAGTTTGAAGTCCTAACTTTACTACTACTAAATGCCTTCTGTGAATACCAAAAGTAGTAAGTTTAGGATTTTATCTCAGTTTAGTAGTAGTAGAGTTAGGAGTCCTAACTTTACTTCTACTAAATGCCTTCTGTGAATACCAAAAGTAGTAAGTTTAGGATTTTATCTCAGATTAGTTCTGTGAATCGCCACCTTTTAAAAAAAAAAATTGAATGAATAAGGTATCATATGGCAACTTATACACAAATCACACAACCTTTCCAGAATTTGCATCAATCAAGTTACAAACCTTTGTCTTGTGATTTCGAGACCAAACACCAACCCTAAAGAGACATCCAAACCTTCTTAATTACGTAAATGGTAATATGTCTACATAGGTGAAGCTCTCCAATGAATCTAGGTTTAGGGAGATTGATGATTTGGAAGGTATAATATGTTGATGTGTAAAGATGCAGAATTTGAAAAGCTCTTATGAAAAATAGGGTTAGGGAAAGGAGACCAATTGGTAATGTACCCGTATTCACTGTGAAGCTATATTAAGGATTGAATCCTGTTAATAACACCACCAGCCCAGCGTAGATTGATTTGACTGAGGATACTTATGACAACAGATGAAGGAAATCTTCTCATGGAGGGCCAACTCCAATATAGAATGAACTTCAAGCCTTTGTACCTGCTGTTAATGACCTAGAAGTATTGTTCGGCTCCATAGGAATAGCTTAGAGAATTGATCACAGGGGCACAATAAAAAGGTGCTTTAAACAGCAAATCTACCCTTTTGATGATCTAAACTACAGAGGGTTGTCATTTGAGCATCACTTGTTGTTCCGTGGTGCTGTTCAACTAACATTGAGTTCTGATTACAATTTGGTCCAGGAGAACAACTTTGATAGAAGTCAGTTCTGTGAAAATGTGACCAACTCTACAACGTTCAAATTCCACATCCACAAATTCTAACTGAAACAGATAATTATGATATCAGTTAACCCCCAGTGGTGGTAGTGCAAACATGGATGCATTGAAGCTGAGTTTACATTGCCATTGATTAAGAGCTGAAAGTAAATCCTCATCACTCCGGTTTGCAAAAGGTACATAAAACCAGCTTTAGGATTTTGGACACATTGTAGTCACAACTTTCTTTGCCCTAATATGTAAACTGGGTTAAAAAAAGATACCAGGTGCAAGGTGTAAATATAATTTGTGTTGTGGCCATTTACTGGCAAGTTTTTATACCAGGTTTAAATAAATAGGTATTATATCTAGATTGTTTTACAGTAATATACATCACTCACACTTCTTTGTACTAGCACTTAAGAACAAGAGGGTGTCACATCCCTATAGATAACCTTCATGTCCTTAAATGATTTTACTAAATATCAACCCCCAGAATATCATGGTACAAGAATATCGAGAACAGATTTTTGTGGGAGCAGAACCCTGAACCTAAAAAATCTTAAACTCCCAGAAATTATTTTCCTAAGAGATTTCTTCTCCAACAATACTGGTCTAACGTTAAAGAACACCCTCTTCAACATCAGACCCAACTATAGTTTAGCAGAATAATAAAACAGTAACTGGGATCACTTAATAACATAACTGAGTTCTAGAGCATGAACATGTAAAGGGTTTTTACTACAAAACTCTCAACGCATTATAGAAAAATGCCAAGTATATGCCATGAACGCTCAAGTAGAGAGTGCATAGTCAGGAATCAGAATTAGTCTAAGTCCCAATAAACAGCATAAATTCTAAAAAAAGAACAGACAGTATCCATAGAAAATAGATGTCCAGGAAAATGTCTGGCTCAGCGTTTTTGAATAAATTCACTCTAAAAATAATTAGTATTCAAAAATAATTTGTCACCCAAAGTTTTACATTTAGGCGAAAACATTCACAGAAATAGGAGATAAAATATCAAAAGGTTAGGGCATATAGGGAAGTATAGCTTTACAATTACTAACAATATTTTGTTCTCAGTATTGTGTCCTATTGGTATTCTGGTGTTGATAATCAGGGTTCCCACCTCCTTAAAGTGATCTCATGCTCCCTTCCCCCATCAGGTACTGCCCGAATTGAGCCTGAACTAACAATACTCCTGAATACTGTACCAATCCATGCAAGAGATTGTGGTGGAAGAACAGAAGGCAGAGGTGTGTCTTATAAGAGTACGGCAATGAAGATGAGAGAACTTTGAGTAATGAAGCAATCCTAAGATTACCTTCTTAATTCATCCTACTCCGTTCCATCCCTTATAGACAGGAGATATTCAAAAACCAGCAAATGTTGGACTTGTTCCCCAGATGGCATAACAGACTAACTCTAGTTGTGCAATCACATATCTAGACATTAATAACAAATTGCACAAAACACGCAAAAAGATAATTCACGGAGCATAGAAGAAAATGTATCTAGACTTTGATAAAGAATGTCATAAAGCTTGTTGAAAGACGTCATTCCAGGAGTATAGAAGACAATGCACTAATTTCGAAGCCCAGCATCGCCTCGCACATCTCCACGGTATAATGGGAGGTGAATGAGGATATCAATCTTAAGGTGATGACTCCAGTAGTGGCCCAACAAATGTCCACAATGGAAGACCCTGCTGTCTTGGCCCAAGATACAGTCAGGTATTTAGAGAAACATTGTTCGGTAAATCTAAGAGAAAAACTGATCAATTTGCACAATGGTTGCACTCATTTTTGGAAAATATGACTTATTTGTCTTCACCACACTTTGATCCAAAGAAAGAAAAAACACAAATATATGTCATATAATCAACATACACATGTAATGTCCAAAGAAATTATCTGAACAATCATGAGGCAAAGAACTTGTGCTTTTCTTTTGTTTCCTAAGAAATCACTATAATGTGATATGAAAAATGTCATTGTGTGCCACTCTTTCTGCCTGTTTTTATTTCCGTTGTGTTTTTCTGGGTGTGCTTATTGGGCCAGGTCACCCCTCCCCGTGACTCTCCCTTATTTTTTCTCTATAATTCTTCATTTCTTTAGTTTATGCAGGGGATTCCACCTGTAACCCCTTTAATCTCATTCCAGTCTCAATTTGTCCTTACTATTTTTCTTCTTTACACTGTCTGGTTTAACTTCTACTTCACCCTCCTTTTATACAATATTTTCTTCTGAGACATCTCACTGCTGCCACCATTGTCTGAGCACTTTTTAGGTCTCGCTGAGCCAAAGGCTCGAAGAGACATTTTGTATGTGGGATTTTCAAAGTGCTACCCACAGTCTTTTGGCTGGCCTAAACCTTGATTGCACGATCACGTGCACAGCTGCTCCCACTCCCCCCTCCCTTCTCTATAGCTTTCTTTCACTTTAGCCGCTTTGACCCTTGCATTCCCCCCTCCCTTCTCACCCAGCCCTTTGATGCTCTGCTCGATTACTTTCACTTTCGCCGCTTTGATGTTTGATTTTTATTGCCTTTGTTTATGTGACGGAGATCCATTGCATTTGGCAGAACATTTCTGGGGCCGTATTGCATGAAATACACCAGGTGGCGCTAACGTGTTTTACAGAGCACCATACAGCATTTTGTTCTGCGTTAAAATAAAGACGCTTTAGGAGCGGAAAGGAGCTATCCCTTTTACTTGTATTAAAATGTATTTTTAAAGCTGTCTCAAAGGATCCTGAACATAGTTTATACTAGCATGCTCCAATACTGTCCGTATTTCACTCCTGATTGCACTGGCCATTCAGGTCCTAAGACTCAGACTCATGATTTTACTGTTATTTCAAAACCAATCTAACATTTGTTTTGTTTTAGGTATTACCTTAGTAAAGCATACCTATGTGATCTTACTCTCCTTGGTCAGTGTTTTATTATGGATGACAAGATGTTTTCTCATTAGGACTCGCACCATAAGCCTCTTTCATTCCAAACATCTGGAAACGCATTCGTCTCTGTAACTATATAGTAATGGCTTTCAGTTACAGCTGGCGGAAATTATGCTACACACCTATTTATTGCCTTCACCAAACGATTCTGCTTTCACTGGTGTGACCATAACTTGCCAAAATATTTTACTGATGCTTTCGGCAGTGTCTCCACTTCTGATCACTCCTCAAATGACACCTTCCTTAATCCCACCCACAAGCAATGTAAGCCACTCAATTTTATGCTAATTTCAAACACTTTATCCAAATCTAAACCCATCATCGCTCCATCTGACATCACACATTTCACATGCAAATCAGTTCGCCTCCTTGTAGATCGCTCTCTCATGTACCCATCTGCTGTAGAAAACAGGACCCCACTGCTCTCACTGCTTTCCACGTGATCTTCATAAAGACCTCACTTCAGTCTTGCACTACAGCTCATACAACTGCTTCATTATCCACCTTGTACCAAAGATAGGCCTCAGCCATGAATTACACTTGAAATAAGAGCGCATAACAGTAAATGAGGGCAGCAGTACATAAATGGCGAAAGCACATATTCACTGCTAACTTCTTGGTTAATAAGCAAGCCCTTCATACACTGCATAATGATCTAGGAGGTGTCAAATCTATCTATTTCCAGGACCTCATTACCTCACCATCCACAAGCGCTCTGTGCAAACCTTCAGCTCTTTACTCTCTCCATCATCTTCAATTATCAGTATTCCATTGTCCATCCTTACCTGCTCATGACTTCACCCTGCTACATCTGCTCCAAGATTAACACTATAATTAGTCCGCAGTGCTCAAGTCCTCACTCGCCTCAACCCTGCGCAGTTACATTATTACGATTTAACACAACATCCTCCTAACAAACGTTTCCTCTTATGAAAGTAGCTAATCCACCCTATGCCCCCCCTGTAACCATTTCGTCCTCCCTTCATCAAATCTTTGCCTCTTTCATCCAACAGTTTCCCCTGCGTTTCCCTTCGCACTGACTGCCTGTCCTGTAACCGACTACTCAACCCTCTCCTGTGTTCGGGACCCTTCATTCCACTATCCTATCCTCTCCTCTGTTCTTGTCTATGCTCATACTCTTAGATTGTTCTGCCTCTCCTTTGATATTGCTGGTCACCCCACACTTTTCTCAATGAGTGCACGGGGCATTAGCTGGGTACCAGCCCTTATGCTCCTCAATAAGCAGCAACGACAGAATGCTAGTACTGCTAGACACTTTTTTTCTCGGTTGCTTACACTGAGTTCGTATCATTTTTTTATAACAGCATACAAAGAGACTTTTTTGTCCTACCGCCCTCAGCCCCGACCACATATCTGTTACAGCTCAAAAAACAAGACGAAAGTTAACACCATGTAAGTAATTAGCAATCCTAGAGGATGAATGTTATCCCAGCGTCTCTTTAGTTTTTCAACTATATCATTTCCTCAATCTTTCTATTTTCTCTGTTTCATTTCAGAATTATTTGTTATCTAGATCGGCTGATCTACTTCCCACAAACTAGAGGTAATTTCAACCCCTTTAAAAGTTCGCAGTTTCAAAATGAGACAGTGCGGAGCGTCCAGACTTAGTAAATCCTTCTTTTTCTTGTTTTTCCAGCACAACAGGTCCTGATGAGAGCCCTAGTAATTATGGGGACTCGAAACACGTAGACCTTTCTTTATGGCCACAAGAATTCCGATTTAATCTAAAGCGAAAGACAAAATTGACAGACAAAAGTGTTTTTCCCTTTTCTTTTCTGTGGTCTTCTTAAACAATGTTTTATCCACTTTATGAATGTATTGCTTGCATGTTTTTGTATGGATGTATGTACGAATGAGAATAAATGAGTTGTATTGAATTGAATGACTGAATGTGATCGTTCGTGAAAATAGCACAGTATTGTCCACTAAGTTCTTTCCTAAATTTGCGATTGATCTATAAATTAGAAGGTCAACTATATAAAAAACATAATAAAGAATTGATTGATTCAATCGACAAAGTTCTTTTGTCTAAGGTTTTTCTGTTTAGTTCTAAAAATCCTTTCTCATAATTGATTGAGAAAAAAAGTGTCTAGCAGTACTAGCATTCTGTCGTTACTTCTATAGCTTGGCTCAGCTTTACTGCTACCAGCCAAAACCCAGTCTTGTTATTGGTTGCCTCAATAAGCAGCAGCAATCGTTGCAGTTTCACCAAGGTGAGTTTAGTAAAAGTTTATTTTACTACTTTCGATAACTGGTGCCTTTCGCAAACAGAACCGGTAATGACAATGTATGGCACATTACAAGATGGCATGTTTTAATACTAGGGCTTCTGATTATATGCATAACGTTTGATCTAGCAGACATGATTGAACATATGGTGAGACCCTTAAATGAAGGCTTAGGGCTCAAATCACAAAGGGACTAATATTCAATAAAGTTACGTGTCTCTTCACTCATGGCAGAATCTCCGCACTGCACTCACTGCACTGCACTCACTGCAGTGCGCTGGACAGAGAGGCTGCCCAGAGTGCAGAGACTCCACACTTGTACCTTTACTACACGTAAGTCCCTTTGCAAATCAGACCCTTAACCTCTACTTCTTTGTGATTTTTAAAATAAAGAGAGGAAAGCATTTATAGTAAAAATGGAAAACTCGTGACTCTATTTACAATGCAGTTATTGGTTGTTTTTAACTTTCAAGAAAATAACACATTTGTTCTTAAACGACATCCATATCTTAAATCACACATTTTATGATTTTGACATTTGGAATTTCATGTCATACCCTTCACTTGTTATCTAGCAGTGCTTTCAACACCACAGGCCATCAAATTCTGGACGGAACGGCCCTAAACGGTTTCGCCCATACCTCTATAATCACACTCAAATCCTAACAAGCATTGGCATAGCCAATAGGTCTCGCCTTTGGGACCGTTTAAGTGTTTAGTTATCCAGCACAATATCCTTGGTGCAGTAACATTAACTGTTGCATGGCTAAACACTTATAAGGTCCCAAAGGTGAGACCTATTGGCTATGCCAATGCTTGTTAATATTGTTGCTTGTGCCACTCTTCATTTTAAAGCCCATCCTCTGCATTGTCCCTATTTTGCATCATAATGCTTTTCTTTGTGATGTCTTTACAACTTTCTTCGTTGTTTTTTTTTAATGATAATGATTTTTGTCTCGTTAAATTTCATTAACATAATTTTCTTACTGAAAACTTTATAAAGGAGCAATAGAAATTTAGAAAAGCTGCGACCAAGGGAAAAGTCAGGGACTGAAAAGAACCAGCAAGCATGAGATAAAGAAATAGAATAGGAGAATAGAAAGTGTAGGATCAAGGAAAAAGAGACATGAAGTGGAATCAACAGTAGGCATCCTCAGTATTCAGCAAACACCTGCATTCTGCACTGCTAGTAGTGGGCCCCTAGGAAATGTTTTGGGCCCCTGCAGTCCAAATGCTGAGAGCACAGTGAGAAGCCTTCCTGCTTTTACAAAAGGTGCAAAGTTCAAAAACGTTACTTCTACAACCAACAATTGTGTGTCCTGGACAGATAGATTGAAACTGCCATGGTCACATCAAGTAAATGGCAAATTTGTCCATGAGCTGATGAAGAAGCATGGAAAGTAGGATGCAATGATCTTCTCAATGTGAAATGCATAATACAGCTCCAGAGTAAAGCCCTGGACTGACTACAGTACAATACTATCCAGAAACACTGAGCCTGTGGTTGTCTATGGGACCCACCTGAACTTGCTTTTGGGGACCAGAATTACTTTTTCTCACCAGACATTGACCCCGAGCAGGAGATTATAAAACACACAAAGGGGAAAGAAGTAGGAAGAGAAAGATGGAAAAACCATTGCAAAGGGAGAAAGTTAGAACCTGCATGAGTGAGATAGAAAGTGAGGGAGTGTCTGAGAGTCGCTGGAAGGGCCATGAGATCGATTCAAGAGTACGCTGCATTGGTATTCCGTGCATCCACTTTTAAAAGCACCAGCCACGGGCTTCTGAGCAGAGCAATGCATCTAATGCATGGCACCTTGATACTAGATTCAAATGAATGGTTATTTACAAACTTTTTCAAGAAGCTTTCCTCCATCCCAAAATTATAATTTTATTACATCACTCTGCGGCCTTCGACACTGTCAGTCATTTGATTCTTATCTCCAAATGGCATTTGCGGAATATTTGGATCACTGGCCTCAAATGGCTGTCTTCTCATTTCTTAAATCGCGCCCAAACCTTTTATTTACCTCAATTAACTGTGTTTTCTAGATCCTCTATTGTCGGTCTCTTTTGGGGTGTTGTCGGAGAGGCTGTAGTTTAAAGCTTGTGGCTGTCATTTAACCTTGCTTATTACATGATTTGTTTTCGTGTTCTGCACATATGGAGAAAACACACTCACCCTGAGATGTAATTCTCTCAAAGCTAATTCTAAAACAATGAGGTGGTGATGTTTGGTAACCTTCGTTTTTGTGGCTTTCAGAATTGGATCTTCTTCCACTGATTTTCCCCATTTCTATTATTTTTTGTGATCAACTTGAAATTTGATGGTAAGACCAGCGGTTTCTTTTATGCTCTATATAATACCTTTGACATAGTGGCAGTAAATGAAATACAAAACTATATCTTCCAGCATGCTTGAATGAAAGAAATACAGAACATTTGAACCAACCCCAGGCATCCTTCAGTATATATTCACTGACTGGAGCCTGCAAGTAATTGTTCTTGCTGCTAGCAGCCGGTTAATTACATTGTTTAGCTTTTATACATATATTAGTATAAAACCGGTGGCCCAATCTAATTTTATTTAGAATATGGGAATAATCTCAATAGAATCATATGTTTGGCAGTGGCAGTCCAAAAAGTTCAATAAACACTAAGGCAACCCGGGTCTCATGCTGAATCAAATATAAAAACCAGGAGAAAGTATATGTATCTCTCTAATCCGACATCTCTTTAAGAGAGAACCCTTTTAGGACAGGACCCATCAATCACAGAAGGTGGTGAGTGTGTCATCATTTGGGTCTGTACATCTCAGTATGATGGACCAGATCTTCGGTAAACGACCTGGTGACGTGCAGAGAGAATGCAACATAAGAGGGTTGCTGTCAGATCTCAAAAAAATTTCCAAAACGACATTGTATCCATAAGTTAGTGAAGGGGGTCCTAAGGTCAGCAGCACTAAACAATAGAAGTGAAAAGTAAAAATGGCTAGAGGAACTCAAATGTTCTTTATTCAGTAGAGTGCCTCTGTCTTAATTAAAAAGCAATATGGCAATTTAGCACAAATATTTTGTCATTATGATAATGTCCATAGCAGTGTGGTCGACATGTTTCTGCCCAATGTGATATATTAGTATCAGGGCTTTCTTCAGGACCTTAAATGCTGCTGTGATTTGGTGAAAAAACGTAACAAAGTAATTCAAGTGAAAAAAATACTTAGATAAGAAAATCCTACCGCACCGGTCAATTCAAAAGATATCGAAACCGGATAGCTAGGAACACAAAAAGAAGGACGGTTGGAGATTACAATCAACCTAATATTAATAGATTCAGCATACGTCATCACAATTCAATGACAGTCAAGGTAGCATGCAATGATGCTTTAAAGCAGTTAATTAATGAATCAAATTGCACTTACCCATGAAAATTGGGTGTAGCCCTCACCTCAACCTGGTCCTGACTCAGGGAAAGGGGCCCCGCTCTAGTTAAAAGGAAGAAAGAATTCAGGCAGCTAGTTAACATGCCTAAATTATATCCTCTCATCAAGCATGGCTACAAACAACGAGACATAGCCCATGTACTACACCAAGGGGGATGGATAGTGGCACCATGGTCATAATCAAAGTATTAGCCTTGCATAAGCTCTATAGTAAACCAAAGAGACGGTTTACGTAGTCTAAAAAACCAAGGGGGATGGAAGCTGGCAGCATGGTCGTAATCAAAGCATTTGCTTTTCCTAAGCTCCGTGGTAGACCAAAGAGACAGTTTGTTTAGACTAAATCACAATCACAGACTTGCAGTGATCATTAGAAAGATGTTGCGTAAAGAGTAAAAGCCTCACTATCGCTGGCAAACTATATCGTTTTCAAATGCCAATATATTAAATCAAAAAATTTAAGACAATGGGAAAGCAAGAAAGCTAGCGCTAAACCTACCTCTCCGTCGGTACCCCGGGGCGGTCTTTGAGTAAAGACCGGAGGTACCGGCGAGAGGGTCTTCGCTCTCTTTATAGTCCTTAAAAGCCCAATTAGTTGCAGGTGCGATTATTCAAGAGGGTGGCCAAGTCAGTGCCTGTCCCGATCTCAAGCGCAATGCGCATGTGTAAGAAAACAGCCACTGATTACGGAAAACCTCGTTCCTGTGCGCATGTACGGCACTTAGCCATTAACCAGCTATGACACGTACACCTTCGTGTTTAAACAGAAAGAAAAGGGTAAGCGCATCTGTGTGAGAAGAAAAACACATCCGTGTAAGAAGGAGAGGTAACTTTTTCGGAGGTCCACCGCCACCACAGTGGTGGCCACCTGGACCTCACAATTATCCGCAGCCCTTTTACCCTCATCCGATGTACCAAGGTTCGATGCATCAAGACACTTTTCAACAGCAGCCTTTTTTAGGACAAGGCCAACGCCGCTCCAGAGGCAAGAGAAGAACAGCTCAATCCACTGTCCATTGGAGCCCTCCATCGTCTCGCACACGGAGCAATCAGAAAGACCTGTCATTACCAGGCCCGAGCAACGTGACAGTTTGATTGTTAACCTAAGCGAACGGTTACTTACCGAAGATGAGGTCATTGTCCTAGAGAAAGGACTTGGATACGTCCCCACATACAAAGGAGACCCTTTCCAGACTAGACAAGAACTAGCCGGTTTCTTCAGGAAAGTTAGACTACATGCTTTCTTTAAAGATAAACCCAATGTAAGTGAAGAGGAGGATACAACAAATACGGGTTTACGTCCTAAATCCACATTTATTCCACCCACTCATGTTGTTCCACCGGAAGTACTCACTTTCGAGAGGGCTGTTTTAAGAGATGCCGAAACTCTTTTTCAGACTGAGAATCGCTCTTTCACTAACTTGTCAAAAAATGAACGCTTTGCCCTTCGGACATTAGCTGATGACACATCTATCATTGTCAAACCTGCGGATAAAGGGGGAGCCACGGTCATCATGGACAGGTGTGAATGCAAGAGACAACTTAATAATGAAAAGTTTTACCATCCTCTTAAACTGGACCCCAACAAGAGACTTATGACGACCATTAAAGATCTGGTAGATGGTGCACTGGAACAAGGCTGGATTACCAAACATGAGGCGCAATTTCTGAAAACTGCATATCCGGTAACTCCATATTTCTATGTATTACCCAAAATACATAAGGGTGTGCTTCCCCCTCCAGGGAGACCCATAATCTCAGGGATAGGGTTGCTCCTGGAGCCTTTATCTACTTTGTAGATTTCTTCCTAAAGCCATTAGTGAGAACAATGCCCACCTACATCGAGGATACCAAAGACCTGTTACGCATCCTAGATGGGATGCCATTTGACATTACACAAGATTTCCTGGTAAGCTTTGACGTGGAGTCATTATATACCTGTATTCCACAAAATGAGACACTGTCTGTTGTAAGAGCGCTCTTGGAAGGAGTGGACTTGGATAGTCCCACACCAGTTGAATTCATCATGTCTTGTGCCACTTTGGCTATGAAAGAGAACTTCTTCAAATTACCAATCTCCTTGCTGACTATGGCTGAAATTGGTGATGCATAGGTTTTTGCTATCTGAGTGGTATTCATAGTTGTCTTTTACGAGAAATCCAGGAAACCTTCTAACAAACCAGGGACTTTTCATCAGTTGTTTTTAGCATAATTGCTGGTTTGAATAATCCAAAGCATGTAGCTCATTTTCTCAGGAGGGGCCATAGGGCCAGAGATTTCTTACTTTTCAAATTGCCTTAAGGGGAACAATCTTGCAACTTGTAGATCTTATATTCACCAAACTTGAAAAGCGGCATTTTTTTTAGCTGCATTAATAACTTGTCTATTATGCTGGTGGCTTTGGCATCTGCCTCTTATCTATCTCTGTTTGTCCATTTATTTATGGTTCTCCTGATCCTGTGTGCCTTATGTCGCTCAAGCAGAGAGCCTAAAGTAAGGTTTGTACATTCTGGAAAACAGGGTTAGGAAACCAAACATGTTGTGTCCCTCCAGCTTCTCTGGGCCTTCCAGAAAATATTCATTGTTTCTTTGGTTCCTGTCTTCCAAGTCAATCATTTTTTGTGGACATTCCAGTAATCTGCTTCACAGTCGAGTGATTTTGTTCTTTTCAGTTCCAGTTGTGGCTGGCGACAATTGAAAGTGGTGAGGTGAGCAAATGGGTGAAAAAGGTGCTGACAGACAGGGGAAAATTAAACCCTCACATTACAAAAAACACCAACTAAATTACTGACATACATTACATTATCATTTTAGATTTAAAATGTTTGATTTTAAAATATTAATGTAATGCATGTCATTGATTTAGGTAACTGTTTACATAGATTACATGTTTAAATAGCAAAATAACATATTAATTTACCTGACTGTTTGTCCTACAGTCCTGGTGTTCTTCTGCAGTCATCCAGCGTGGGCCCAGCCAACTCCCCTAACCAGTCCAGACACTGCTCTCATGCTGTTAACTAACATGAGAGAAGCACCAGGATTGGTTGGGGTGGGCTACCTCAGTCCTCCCACAGGCACTGGAGGCCTGTGCCTGCTCTCTCCACCCAGCTGTCTAAAACAGCTCGGGTTGGAGAAGTTTAAAGTGCGCATGTTAGGCTGGCCATGGCAAGATAGGTGGCGAAAATGACATGCGCACTTTAAACTGCTGTAGACAGCCGCCACTCCTTCTTGCTGCCAGTCAGCAGCAATGACCCCGCCTCACTCTCACAATCATCTCCTGCTGGCAGAGGGAAAATAAAATGTTAATAAAGTAATTTTGTTTTTCACTTTTTCTCCGCCCTCAACAGGGAGGGCAATGCTCCTCCGGCACACGGAGAAGCCATTGCTGTTTATTTCCACCAAGGTCAATCTATCCTCAGTTGCTAGCAACCAGCAGCTGAATGAGGCTATGTCATTTCTTATAGAGAAAACTTAATTGACTGTCTTTACTGTTTGCTCCTGTGCTGATCGAGTGGAGAGCTTTTATGGAGGTCAGCTCCTTCATTATTTTGCCCAGAGTGACTGCCAACATTTTGGTGGTCGTTTTATCTTTTCGATTGGCTTCTGGAAGATTCCCATTACTTCCTCGGGCCTTGGGGCAGACATCAGATTGACTGTTATGTGCAAACTTTAGAAAATGTGGGCATCATCACTTCCCACCCTCTATCAGACTCTATCAGACTCTGTATTTGTCAAACCCTATGATGACCAGACACGCTAGATTCCTTTTCATATCTCTTTTAAGGGCTTCTTTGATAACAGAGACTTCACCTCCTAGGGCCTGAGGAAGTACAGCAGGACCAATGTTTGTCTATGGAGAGTCCATTGCTCTGTTGAATAGAGTCAGGGGATTGGTCGGTACTAAATCATCAGCAGATTTGATCGCAGTCAAAGTGCTTAAGACTGGCTGAAAAATATCACCAAAGGAAAAAATATATAGTCATAATATATAAAGACCTCTGAAGTGGCATAATTCTTTTTATAGAAGAGTTAAATAACGGCATTGCACTCCAAAAAAGAAGCTCTCTAAACAACAACTTTATTAGAGATTTGAACATCTTCTGTGGTAATAACACTTTTCATCGGTGTCAATGTTGCTTAGATGCTAACAACCTGCAAAAACTGCACACCCTTCTCACTGATATTATTAGAACAAGCATTTGCAATGCAATAGGTCTCGCAGTTACTTGAGTTTAAGCTATTGGTATTGTAAATGACAATGCCCTTTATTTAAGTTTTTAAAACAAAAGGCATTGTTATTTGCAATGGTAATAGCTCAAGCTTGCGTAAATGCGAGACCTACTGCATTGCAAATGCTTGTTCATATTTACTTGTAGTAGAGGCGGTGCTATTCTCACTGTTTCCATGAAAGTGAGATGCGACCAGGGTCGGCTTTTGGTAGGTGAGCTGGGCCCAGGCCCTGGGTGCCAAACTTCAGGGGCCTCACGGAGCTCTCTGCAGAAAGGTCGGGCCCTGCGAGCAGCAGTTCCTCTGCCTTGGCTCCAGTGATTCAGTCGAAAGCGCCTCCAATCATTCACAACGTGTTGCAGACGCTGTTAACACCCTATGAACCACTTTCCTTGCCCTCACAGATACCGGTCACCCCCTGCTGCCACGCCCCCACTCCAACAAACAACTTGGCACCAGCCGGTGATTCTGGTAAGGGGGAGGAGGGGGGTGATGTTTGTGTTCAAAGGCAGATCATCGAGGATGCCGTCTGGGGACCATGGAAAGACCCCTGCTGCATCGTTTCGTTGATCAGTAGAAGGGTGGCACATTTCTGTCCATCCAGTGAAAAACGATGTTTGTTAACCGGCCCCGCCCGCGCCACCAGAGGCCCTGGTTGACGGCCCATTGTGACAGGGTTGGGGGTAGTCTGATGGGTCTGTATGTGGCCCGGTCTGCTTGCACAGTAGATTTCCCTGATATTACCACACACATTGCCTACAGCAAGAACACATGCATAGCCGTCCACAGCTCGCAAAAAACCTATACAGCGAGTCTGTACAAACCTAAGCAGCGAGTCTGTGCAAGTTAAAACCGCCTCGATCTGCAAACGAAGGCACACATGGTAAAGGGAAATAATGAGGAGAAAGATATAGGCATAGCTTGTTGACTTATTTCCAGGTTTCCTAGCTTTAGTAAATCTGGGAACTCACAAAAATCCATAGGTGGATGCACGGGAATGCCCTCTCTTCAGTCAGCTGTGGCACAGGCCGCTTTTATGTTGGTGCCCAGGCCTATTTACTGCCAACCGCGCATGGCGAGAAGTTATTCCTACCACTGGCTCGGGTAAAACAGTGTCTGGTCTTCAGAAACCGAAATCGTAGGGGGGTACCCACAAACCCATGGCAGATCAGGGTTAAAAAGCACAGCAGGGGTAGGAGAAAGCTTCCTCATGAATGGAAGCCCCAGGGCAGCAGCGGGACATGTGTAGTGCGTTACCCAGTTAGCGCGCCCACAGCCCACAATGCACCTCTGAGAGCCCCTGGGGCGGAAAACACACGCCCTTGATGCTCCTCCAGTGCCTGTGAGGAGAAACCGTGTCAAATGCGGGGGTTCCGAGAGAGGCCCTGTGATGAAAGGCGGGAACTTTTCCAGTGGGTGGTGGGGGATGCAGGGTCCGGGGCCGTCGGCTGTTACTAAATTGCATAGATGGCCACTTAATAATGTATGCAGCGCACACCTGGCTCCTTAGAAAGGTATTGTTTTCACATTCCTTTTCGAGCGAAGCGTGTCGTATCTCCCCGTCAGACTGAGGTGCTTTATGTGGGCCAGAATTTAAAGGGAAACCAACATATTTTCTGCCAGACAGCTTGAAGGTGGATTACCTTGCAAACTCAGCGTGCACTCTGATGGCCTTAAGTTCTGTTTTACGTCCAGGCAGCCTTTCATCATTCTGTATACTTTATTTGAGGAGCTAATCGCAACACGTGTTGATTACAGTGACGGACAAACACAAAACGGTTCATTTGTTTCCCAGGGCAAAATATGTCAAATGAATCGGTGAGGGTCTCGCTGAGAGCCCCAATATGTAAGAATGTTGTACTTGTAAGGTGAACAAGTGAGTGATACTCCGCAATATCTGTGCAAACATTGGCAAATAATCACCAAGCACAGCTTGAGTGAGATGTAAATAAATGCAGGCAGAAATGCGTAAACCGATGCAAATAACGACCAAGCTCACGATGTAATTATAGACTGAGAGGTGTGGCCAGACCTGTCAAACACATGCAAATAATAGGGCACAGGGTAAGCAAACACTGGCTGGGGAGGGAGACGGGGTGAGGTAAATAAATGTAGGCAGATATGACAAAACCCAGGCTGCTGGAGACTGCCAAACCGGGCATGGCTGGCACAGTGAAGCCCACTTTCTGATTTGTTGCACCAACTTTGAAGTAACAACTACAAATCAAAACGAAAGTTTGAAAAAGAGAAAACGTTGAAGAAACAACGAGGCGCCACTTCGAAGTCTTTGCAGTAGAAACCGCACTCTCCCATGTGATGAGCAACAAGCGCTGAGGCAGCTCGGGGAAAACATGGGATTTGTGAAGGAATTAAAATACAATTTAGTGGGATTGTTTTACTTTCCAATCTTTAAACATTCAGTGTTTTTTTCAATAAAAAAAAACAAGGAGATTTTTGTAAGAGATTTTTTTTGTTGCAAAAACTATGGAGAATACAGTCGATCAGCTAAGTTGCCCAACTTTGTAAACAGGGAGAAACGAAAAGCATATTTGTATACTGACTTTGTATACATTGCTTGTGTGCAGAACAGCTTGAGTAATTATTGCATATTCAGTCTTTCAAAAAAGCCGAACCGTCATTCATAGACAAGATGAAATTTGGGGCGCAGCTGCTTACCGCGCGAGGCTTTGCAGCGCCTGCTTGCACTTAGAGGGGGGGGGGGGCGGGGTGTGTGTGTGTGTGTGTGTGTGTGTGTGTGTGGGGGCGAGAGGGGTTTTAGCAACCCCTCACGTTTGATAGTCACACTGTCTGCGAAAACGTTTGTGAATTGCTCGACCTGTGGGGTACGGAGGAGAGGTCAAAGGTTACATGCAAATCCCTGCCATCTGGACAGAATCACATTCCTGCAAGGGTTAATCCCAAACTGCTGCACGCTTCACCCAGAACGCGCCACACGTTTAAATATCTTTTAGCTCCTGATAAAAGAGAAAATGCACACTCCTTGAAGAAAAGAACGAGGCGTGATTTGCAAGTATTCATCGCAGGATTAAACAAGCGCGCACTGAAGCTGACGGAGTGGGAGGGGGAGTGGGGGCGGGCACGCAGGCTGCCAAATGGTGCGATGAATCACGGCTAAAGTGAAAGTAAACAAGTGGTTGCAGGACTCCAAATGGTGCGCGCGCCCGGACGGGTCACATGCACTGTAGTTGGAGGCCTGCAAAGCCACTGTTTGCACTTCCAAAACGCGCTTACTATAAGTCTCGCCAGAGCCAGCGCTAAAGCGCTGGTCAGGCGAGACCTAAAAATGCTGGGCCTGGGCCACAACCAACAAGCAGGCAACATTTGTCTCTAGTGCATTCTACGATTTCATTAATTCTAAAATTCATTATGGAATCTGGCCTCCTTTTTTTAAATATGCCCTTAGACGTCTTTTTTGAATTTCTAGGGAGAGTCATAGATTTTCCTTAACAGACAGTGGCAGGACTCCACATTAGATGGTTTCAGGCTCTATACTAGGACTGTGTTCTTGACTGCAAGTGGCACGGCAATTGGTGTGATATTTATTACACATGTTAAAACCTGACTCAGTTATGTTGCAATTTATTGGGTTCCAGGAATGACACCCAATTATGCGTTTTTGAGGAATAACATGCAGATTTTGTTGCTTACTGTTTAAAATTCTGCATATTCCGATCAATACTGGCCACTAGTGTTTTCCTGATAAGTGCCAGCAGGTTTGACCCACTGATATTGATCTTAAAACTCACAATTGCAATATGTGCAATACAGCATTTTACGCACTTATCACAATTACCTGGGCTTCTCGTACTGAGGGCCCTAGCGCTCAACGAAAGCATATCAGTAAAGTACTGTCATAAGCAACCATCCATTTTTAGGGCTCTACAGCTGAATGTTCCCAAACTGGGGTACTCAGCTTGTCAAACAGCAGGCCACTGCTATCATGTTGCAATGAAATTTCAACCTTTTAGAAACCAAGGACTCATGTTAACTATGCTCTCAATTGAGTGGTTTGGGGTGAGTTCCTGAGTCTCCATTACTCCTTCTGTGGTTTCTGTTTTGAGCTTTGAAGTGCTGCTCATCAACATGTGAATGCACTAGATGACATTTGGGGCAAATCCATTCCCTCTCACTATCATACCTTGCTTTTTTCTTAGTCATACCCTATGGTGGCCAGACACCTCAGATTCCATTCATATCTTTCTTCAGGGCCTGTGATAGTACAGTCTGATCCCAGGCCGTCTTTATAGTGTCCCTCGCTGGATTGAATAGAGGCAGGGGATTGGTCTGACTCTGTTCCAAATCATGAGGATTCAAACTCTTCAAAGTACCACAGGCGGCTTCCAAAATATCGCCGACAGAAACAACATATTTCCCCACTAAGTACAGACAGTTGAAGTGCCGTAAAAAATCACAGAAGAAATAATGTAATACTTTGCAGTCCAACAAATAAGCTTTCTACACAACATCGTCATCGGAGATTTCAACATCTTATGGGATAATATTAAAGCCAGCATGTTTAATCGATTTCAGTGCTGAAGAGGTAGTAACAGCCTCCAACAACTATGCACCCATCCCACACATAACAAAGGAAACATCCTGGATCTATCAATCTCAAGCACACCTAGCTTCACCTGTCTTGACACAATCCCTGTTGCCATAGCTCCATTCGAATTAAAAGCCTAAACAGTGAACAAACATATGACCAAGTAACCAAAATAGAAATATCGTTCAAAAGAAATCTGCTTGGTATACTTGAAGCAGTCTTGAGGAGAGCTTTACAAATGACACACAAATGCATGATGAAAATCACATGATAAACCACTTTCATAAAAGGTGAAAGAAATTATGGCTGAACTCACGCTATTGAAAAGGAGTAATATAAACCTAAGTGCAGACGGAAAAGTTGTTTTTATGAATTCCAGGAGTAGATAAGGCAGACAATTAAGATACAGAGCAGAAGCTGTGCTAGTGCCTTCCAACAGGCAGGATACCCAGCTGATTGCCAATTCTGCACCAACGCTGAGTTGGGGGCATACCGAGGATGTTGTGGGTTTAGGGGGTATTCCCTTGATGTAGCGGAAACCACATTTTATTTGTAGGAGTGCATTATAATCATACATGTAGAGCGCATCCGCATATAATCCTTTGTCGTGATAACATGGAGTGTTAGAATTTCGAAATGTAATAACTAGAAACGTGATGTATTTAGGCCATTGAATAGTAACTTGAGGAATTATCGTATAAAGTGAATGTTACTAGCAGAATACTTTAACGTAAAAAACTTGTGTTGTACAACTGTTAATCCTTCACTTATTAAATGTGTTTTTTAATGTGTCATTTTTTTGTGTAGATAGAGATATTACCTGAACATGCCTTATTTCATGCAATTTGGTAAAGCTCGTATGCTATTTTTCTTGCTGAATCTTGTAGGCCTGCAATGCAACTTTCCGGGAAACTCTTGATTTAAAATGAACAGTTTGGATCTCAAGTTCGCTGTGGATTTCGATCTCTCTCAAGTTTTGTGTTGCAGGTGGAAAAAGAGCTCTCGTTAGCTAGAATAATGTCTTTGTTTTATTAGTTAGGCAAGGAGAGAAGGAGAGACATCTAAAGCTAAAGTTGATAAGGGATTTGGGCTGAGAATCAAGATCAACATGTTGCAGTTCAGTAACATTCTTTGTCTTGGGGAAAAGTACCTATAAGATGGTGGTCGGAGCGGATGGCGTGACCCGCAAGGATTCTTGGGAATATACCAGTAATGTTGACGTTGTAAGTAGGGAAGGAGACCACTTTTTCTCTGCTTTCGGAGAGAGAGCATCTTAGAACAATCTATGTCTCGATAGATGTATGCTATCTGACCCATCAATGGTGGAGAGACTTCTTAGGAAGACTCCACAGGCTGACACCTTTTTAATCCTTTCCCTTAGAATGTTTAAGTAGGAATATCATGTTAGTATTAGTGTAGGGATAGATAGATGCTTTATTTTTCATCTACCCTCGATGCAGGGAAATTTGGACTCATGCTTTCTGATCCTATGCATCCTATTTCATGAGTTAATTGTTTTGTGCATGTTGCACCACCTCAACTTTATTTGCAGATTTGGCTTTATGCTGATTCCTATGTATTTTACACTCTCGTGTTGAGGTGTCTTTATGCCCAGTTGTTTTTGGCTTTGTAATAAATCAACTAACCTTATGTAGTTGCCTGTGGTTACTATGTGTCTCCAGAATATCTTATTATCAATAACATTTTTCTCCCTTCTATGCTTACATGCTGTTAAAAAGAACCTTTGGAGAGTGATTCTAGAACAGGTCCAGAACTTATAGGCACAGCCCTTCCACACCCACTCTTCCACCCCCGGAATTTTTTCTCTTTGGTGCTTCTGGGTGTTGGTGATACTCTCTGACCGACTCAAGGCCTCCTTCCCTCTGGTTGCCAACACACTCCCATTGCACTGCTACCGAGGTCACTGTGCCTAACTCACGCAGAAAGCTGAGTGAGTTTAGGCATAAGGCAAGGTGGCTGGCGGTTGGTGCTGGTGCAAATGGTGGCTGGGTGCGCTGGACTTTGGGGCGCTGATAGTGGCATTGCCCCCCCCTGTTTTCGGATCCCTGTCAGTCAAATTCAGGTAAGAGCAGGAGCTGACTTGTTTGGTAGCCTGTAACCATCTCCCATGGTCTCATGGTTTGTGGAAGGCCATCATAGGACCCAGAGGACTCTAAGCACTTGGAAGTAATTTAGGAACACACTCATGTATTATTTGAGCATTCCTGTTCCTTGTGCCTGTAGATGGAAGCGGTGGTCATCAGTAAGTTCTTGGGGAAGAGGTAAGTGATCAATAGTCTTTTAATCAGATTTTCTAGTGGACAATTGTCCTCCACTTTAAAGCTTGCACTGACAAGGAGACTGAACACCGCTTATCTCCCTCCTCTCCCTCTTCTTTGCTCCCTCGACCAGGTGGTGCTTGCATAACTGTTCCCCCATACCCGGGTCCTGGGCTGGCGGTTTCACCTGTGCTAGATGGAAGTCTAGTGGGGCACTTACTTGCTTCACCTCATTTACCTGTTTCTGATGTTCTCTTGCCACCACTGTTGTGTAAGTCTTCAATACCCTTGGAACCTGATATTTTGGTGGTTCTCAATGAGGGCCCTGAAGTGGTAGGGAAAAGGAGGAGAAATTAGGCCAGTTGCAAATCGAAACAACCAACCTAACACTAAGGGTAAAGGATATGCTTGCCAGAGACAAGAACAAGATGGAAATTTTAGTGGACTCTCTCCATGATCATTTAATTGCTGCCCTGGGTGCTAGATTGGAATCGATTTATGCACGGTTGGCCACAATCGAATTGGTGCTCTTTAAGCACAACCAGTTTATGCAAACATTGGAATCTCCCACATCTATCACCATGCCTATTCCCCCTCGTTTTGCTGCTATCTCATTGTCTACCCAAGCTGTGGTGGGAGAAAGGGGTGCTGAGCTGTTTTATGCTCAGGGAAATACTGTATCCATCATACACAGCCCCCATCCTGTCTTTCACGTGCAGGTTTTCCAGGGCAGACAAGCACTAGCAGATAAGTCAACTTCTTCAGCTATAGCTGGGGTAGGAATATCTAGTGGGGGGGGTGTCTGGTCACATTACACCTTACATGGTTCGTTGAGGGGCTCGGAATAACACCTCCTCTAGACGTGAGATGTTGCCTCTTCCATCAAACTCTGTTATTCTTAATTTAACCCCCAAAGTTACCCTGACGTTGTCATGCTGGGCAATGTGCATCCGCTTAAAAGTGGTACCTCGGAAAGTTTAAGCAATTGAAGAACAAGGTCACACATTGGTTGGATTCAAAATCTTCTTGGTAGGTAGGGTAAACTGGTTAGGAAAGGATGAGAAAACCTTTGAAGGAGACTGTGTAATCATACATTTTAAGAAGCCTCTTGTCATGGGAAGAATCCTTACTCCTATCTGGCGCCCTTGTGCAAGTAGTCCCCCATCTTCCATCTTGGCTCTCCCTCTTTTTTTTCTACAGATCTGAGCCAGTTGTCCGTGCCCCACAGCTTAATCAGTGGCAGATCCGAAGGTGCAAAGATCTGGCATGGGGTGATAAGGATAGAGCCTTCTGTGAGTTGTATACTTCTAATAGATACATCTCCCTGACCTCCCTTGAGGCCTGTGATTGACTGGGCGAGACTTCAATGGTCCTGCATAATGAGGTCCAACACTTCCCCAGGTGTTGACTGTGCTATTTTCCCCACACTCCATCCTCCATTGGTTGTCTACAATCAGGAAGCTCTGGCTCTACCTGGTGATACTCTTTCCCTAGCTATTTTTGTTGTTTTGGAACATTGCTGGCTTACTCAACAAATTGGATGATGAAAACTGGGTTGCACTTACTACCAGTCATGACTTGATTTTCCTGCAAGAAACTTGGTCCATGTACCTTGTTAGCATTGATGGGTTTGCTGCGTATATGGTACAGAACACTCCTTCACCAGCCGCTCGGGCAAAGGGTGGTTTAATAGCAGATGTGCAAGTTGTGCAACTTATCCTGGGCTGGGCTTCACTGAGAGAGCCCTGCTTTCCAAGCGCTATTGTTAACTTGGCCTAATAGTATCCATCTGGTTGTTATTCATTTTTACAATGGTCTCTTTGGAGCTGGGGCATGTGATAACATTTTTAAGTTGTCAAGCTTCATTTGGGTCTTGAATTGGAGCTAGCTCACTTGAATCCAGGGTTTCATATTGCAGTTGGGGGGATTTTAATATCAAATTAGGTTATCCGCCCCAGGCCGATGAGTCAGCCATTTTGAATACAGCTTGTGATAGGGGGGCTCTTGAGCTGGGGTACGCAAAAGCCAGGGCACTTTTGAACGTTGGCAATAGGTTTGACCTTCTCAATGCCCCTGATCCTGTTGATCCAATCCATCGCCTGAAAGCTACCTTTGTTAGGGGTGGCTATTGGTCAATTCTTGATTACATCTTTGTTTCTAGGTCCCTTCAGAGGTGGATCACATATGGCGGCACTATTGTTACTGTTTTGAGTGACCACAATCGTCTGTGGTTAGGTTTTGATGTCCCCAAGGGGATAGTTAGGGTGGGTGGTACCCCCTCTTCTTCCCTATCTGTCTCAGGGGCTTCGCCTAGTTTGGAGGAATGTGGATCAAGGGGCAATATTGAAAAATTTGTGTATTTATCATCTTGATACCTTACATAGTTGTCTAGGTTATTTGACTGACACTTGTATATTGGTTAATAGCTTTGTCTGTCTGGGAGCTGTCATTGCTAGCTTACTTATGAAACTAGTTAGGCCGGTATTGCCTGGGGTGAATTGATTTGGTTCCTTACGCATTAAGGAACACAGTGCAGCGTATAAAAGGGTCCTGAGTAAGGGGCGCAAAGAATTAAAACAGAGCATTGGGGGAGGTTGGTGTTGTCCTGCAAGAATAAGGACTCTACGCACTTCTGGAGGGCTGTTAAAAATAGTAGCTCTTTGGGAGCAAGGGACTCAGTTATCACCACCATAAGCCCCAATGTTTGGAAGAGCCACTTCCATGCTCTCCATCACTAATATATGCCACAGGATTTTCATAAGACTGAGGTGGCCTATCTAAGTCCGATCAGATTCACCCTGGAAGAGGTCTGTGAGGCAATGGCCAAGTCTCCAATTGTAATTAGGTTCCAGGTCCAGATGGGGTCCCTATGGGCTTGTATAAATCCACCCCGGAACTGTGGACCCCATTACTATGTAAATATCTGAATGCCTTTACTCAATGTGGCCTTCCGGATTCACCGCATATTGCCATCATTGTCCCTATTTTTAAAAAAGGTGACCCGTAGTCCCCCAGCTGTTATCACCCAATAGCTTTGGTGGACTCTGCTGTCAAAATTGCTGGGGGAGGGTTGTTTTGGACTGTCCTGGGTTGCTGAGTCAAACACACTGTTGGTTCAATACGGTTTCCATGAGGGGCTGAGCACTGTGAAGCATTGCCTCAATCTTCACCTGTTCATTAGCTAGTACACCATTGCTAAGCAGGGCTCCATCTTCCTGGTCTTCATGGACTTGTCTAATGTCTTCGACAGTGTGGTTATGTCTCAGCTGTGGGTCATGTTGAGCGATCTCAGGGTGGACAATGGGTTAGTTTGATTTATGAGTGCACTCCATTTCTACTTATCAACATCTGTTAGGTACAGGCCTGCTGGCGAGCACACCTCCAGCGTCCTGCTCGGGATGAGCATTCACCAGGGATGTGTACTGGCCTCTATACTATTCCAGCTGTACATCAATTGTCTTAAGAAAACCTTTTCCACCTGTGTTGTGGACATTCCAGTGGTGGGGGAGGGGGGAGTCCCTGTATTACTTTACACAGATGATGCTGTCCTAATGGGTAAAACTCACAGGAGTCTAAACACTGTCTTCCAGACATTTGTGGGCTTCATGGGGTCTTTGGGCTTATCCACCAATCACTCCAAAGCTTACACTCTGTTTTGCGCGCCCAAATCCATCAAACAAATAAATGCCTATCTCGTAGGCCAACAGGTTGCTCACACCCAGAGGTTTTCTTATCAGGGGTGGTTTTTGGTGCCAAGGCCATTGGGGCCCCTGTAAGAACAAAACAGCTCAGAGGTTTTCCAGTGCTCCTGGTTTTATTAATAATTTAGCTGCACAAATTGCTCGAAAACCTATGGCCCCCTTGCTGGAAGTTTTTAGGAGCAAATATCTCCTATCCTTACATATGGAGCTCTCATATGGGGCTATTCTAACATCTCCGCTCTTCAGATAGAAGAGAATAGAACCCAGCGCTGTGTCATGGGCGTACCTCCATCATGTGCCTCTTATATTGTCCATCAGGAGCTTGGCTCTAGATTTGTTGAAGACCTTATTAAACTGGCCCCTCTGGCACTTTGGTGTGCCATCTGAGTGAACCAACATGCAGGCTTGAACAGGAAGGGGATCTTGGATTGCCTTGATTGTGACAGAGGCTTATCTATTCATTGGTTTTCCTATATCAAACAAGATTTGACTAACCTGAGGAGACCCAAGCTTTTTTTCACCCCTACTTGTATATACAAGGTTGATATATCTTGTGTTAAGAATGCATTCACAGCCAGGAAAAGACTGCGTGAGAGGAAATTGAAGCAGCCAAAACGTCTGCTGAGGAATATGACAGTTTGCAATCTACTTCCCTTATGGAACCTTGTTTGTCCTTGATTGGCACCACCTGGGACAGAGTCCTGTTAACAAGATTTAGGCTGAATTTAGTAAGGTGGCATTTAGGTTTCCCACTGGGTACATTTATTTATACTAATGTGTTAATTTGTCACTGTGATGAGTTTTTTCCCTAGAGTTTGCTCCACTTCACTTTTTTTGTAAATATTGTAGGGACCTTTCCAAAAAGTTTTTAGTTCCATTAATTAGAGCCTGTGGCATTAGAAATTGTGCGGAGGGCTTGTTGTATCCGCAGTCTTTCAATTCCCCTGCCCTGTGCTGTTTCTTTTTTTCCTTTCTAAAATGTGCGCCTAGTAGGAGAAAAAAAATATTTTTTTGATAGCTTACAACTGATTGTGTTTTGCAAGTATTTTGCACGTTTTTACTGTGTATTTATTTTTTAATCAATTATCAACTGTTATTTTGATTTTGTTTTAAGAATGTTTTGTTTAACTGTATTGTGCTTTTATGGCTGTGACTTACTGCTGAAATAAAGATCTTGAAAGAAAGAAAAGAAAGATAAACATAGTTGCAACAACCCAGCAGTTCTCTGATTCACAACGTCCAAAAAGAATAAAAATGTGAACACGTGAAAGAAACTAGAGAAACACCTCAGACCAAAACATTTCCACAACATTAAAAAACAGCAGAAAAAATTACAAAAAAAACATCGGCATGACCAAAGCTGATTTCCTAAATCAGAAGATCAAATCTCTTTAAATAAACGTAAAGAACTTTACAAAATTGTAAAAAAATACATACCAGTCAAACCACAAAGTGCCATTTCATTAAATCTAAAGAAAGGAAGGCAATTTCATAGACGCCCTACAACTGGAACACATATCCATCTTATAAATAAACCAATGCTGACCTTGAATCCCTCTTGAATAGGCTGTTAACACATCTAACCTGGACAAGCAAAATAAAAAAATAACCAAATGCATTATCAGCAAGAACAATCTTTTACATAAGTATCGATCTTCATACCGTAAAGGCTGCAGCCTGTAAACTGCAACAGGTAAAATAATAAATGATATCCATCAAATGTTTGTTAATAGAAAACCACATTTAATGATCCTGCTAGACGTAATGATATCTTTGACACCATCGACCATCAAAGGCTCATTAAAACATTGGGTTACCACATGGAACCATACTAAAAGGTGTGTTTCGCGCCTGTATAATAAAGTAACAAACAGTAAAAATAGGTGACTTCTACTCAGAGATGCTACGCGCCCTGTTCCAAAAGGCTCTATATTAGACTGTCCAATGTTTAACTTGTATGAGGAGCCTCTGAGGTCTTCATCCACTAGTCTGCAGATACACAATTATTTATGGAAGTTAAAAAAATCTAAAATGTCATCACTCTAAAAAACTTTCTGTTAACAGTACAAAAATGGATGTCAGCGAATTTCCTGATGCTAAATCCAAAGAAAACAGAATGTATTATGTTCAGCAAGACTTGTCACCTAAAGTCCATACAAATTAGCTAAATGTTTTCAACGAGGCAGTGTTCCCACCCAACCTGAAACAAGAAGTGAAATCTCTGGAATATTGGTTACGCAGAAACTTACCCATGAACTCTCACATTGAGCATGCCACTAGATAGACACGTACAATAAGAGGAAGGTGAGCGTAGGAATAATTTCTTAACATCATTTATTATTACAAACACACTAAATGTGTCTGAAAGGCCATTGAAATTAATTCTGGCAACATATATCCAAGAAAACGTATAAGACCATAAATTTCCAAACTCAGTTGTTGGCGCTACTTTATTTACCTTTGCGTTCTTTTAGATAAATTTCAACAAACATTTATCAACATCATCCATATACATAAATTGATATATTCCACCCAAAAAAAAAAAGAATTGCAGTCAATCTTGGCTTCTCCTGGAAATATTTTTTATGTACAAATTCACATATACAATGCTGGTTCCATTCATCTTTTGTACTGGTTTGAAATCCAACCACAAAATAATTTATGGGGACACACTGGTGCCGATCACGATCCGGTAAAAAATGTCCCCGTACGACTCGTATCGGGTCTTTTCACCGTACGAATCGTACAAGTGCCGTACGAACTGGCAATCACGATTTGCATGGTAAAAAGTCCATACGAACCGCACTGGGAATATTTCCCCACACGTCCTCGGGTCGGAAAATGTGTCCGACACGTCCTCGTACGATTCACCGTACAAACGTGAAAGGTGAACTCCGACCGGGGAATCACGATCCATCCCGGGCGTCCGAATGTACAACCGTATGGTGAAAAGACCGTCCGCACCGAACTCCCATAACAACCATGGAGACGTCCAAACAGGTGCCCGGTACGTGCCGACCCCCCCCCAGCCCCCGTAGGTACGTGCCGACCCCCCCCAGCCCCCGTAGGTACGCGCCGACCCCCCCCCCAGCCCCCGTAGGTACGCGCCGACCCCCCCGTGTGTACACCCGTGTACGGTGCGTACCCCCCATGTACGCTCGAGTCGAACCCCCCCGTGTACGCTCGAGTCGGACCCCCCCGTGTACGCTCGAGTCGGACCCCCCCCGTGTACGCTCGAGTCGAACCCCCCCGTGTACGCTCGAGTCGGACCCCCCCGTGTACGCTCGAGTCGGACCCCCCCGTGTACGCTCGACTCGAGCGTACACGGGGGGGTCCGATTCGAGCGTACACGGGGGGGTTCGACTCGAGCGTACACGGGGGGGTCCGACTCGAGCGTACACGGGGGGGTTCGACTCGAGCGTACACGGGGGGGTCCGACTCGAGCGTACACGGGGGGGTTCGACTCGAGCGTACACGGGGGGGTCCGACTCGAGCGTACACGGGGGGGTTCGACTCGAGCGTACACGGGGGGGTTCGACTCGAGTGTTCACGGGGGGGTCCGACTCGAGCGTACACGGGGGGGTTCGACTCGAGCGTACACGGGGGGGTCCGACTCGAGCGTACACGGGGGGGTTCGACTTGAGCGTACACGGGGGGGTCCGACTCGAGCGTACACGGGGGGTTTCGACTCGAGCGTACACGGGGGGGTCCGACTCGAGCGTACACGGGGGGGTCCGACTCGAGCGTACACGGGGGGTCCGACTCGAGCGTACACGGGGGGGTTCGACTCGAGCGTACACGGGGGGGTCCGACTCGAGCGTACACGGGGGGTTCGACTCGAGCGTACACGGGGGGGTCCGACTCGAGCGTACACGGGGGGGTCCGACTCGAGCGTACACGGGGGGGTTCGACTCGAGCGTACACGGGGGGGTCCGACTCGAGCGTACACGGGGGGGTTCGACTCGAGCGTACACGGGGGGGTTCGACTCGAGCGTACACGGGGGGTACGCACCGTACACGGGTGTACACACGGGGGGGTCGGCGCGTACCTACGGGGGCTGGGGGGGGTCGGCGCGTACCTACGGGGGCTGGGGGGGGGTCGGCGCGTACCTACGGGGGCTGGGGGGGGGTCGGCGCGTACCTACGGGGGCTGGGGGGGGTCGGCGCGTACCGGGCCACCTACTCTGGTCGATTCGCGCCGTACTTCGCTTTTGCGGCACTTTTTGGGTGCCGTGAAAATATTGCCGTCCGGACTGCTGTCGGTTCGAATCGTAATTCCTGGTTCGTGAAACGCTGCCTGAAAGCGTCCTGACGTCACGTTGCAGCATTCCCGGATCACATTCGTATGTATATTTTCGTCGGTCGGTGTTTTTTACGATTCGTACGGAAATGGTGTTTCCGTGCGAATCGTAATTCCATGTTTGTAAAGTTTTACAACCGGGTACGAGTCGGACGGGGAATTCGCTCCGACCGACGGTTCGTACGCGGTTTTTAACGGATCGTAATCAGCACCACTGTCTTTTCCTTAGACCGCCTGATTTAGTTCCCCATCGCAGGATAATTGAGTTTTCCTTTCTATCTGTGGATTTTACTTCTCCCTGAAAAGTAATGGTGGACGTGTTTCAGCCTTAAAGGTATTTAAGGCCTCAGCAAGACTCAAGAGAATGGGATGACCAATTAATTCTCTCACTTCTGAGAAACTACAGAGAAGCAGGAGCCACAAAACGTGTCTAGGGATGTGCAAACCTGCATCATTTTTGTTGTTACGAAAGAGGGCAAAAGATCATGCAAATGTCATGAAATTAAACTTTTAGCATGAAATGTGGTTTGCTGGAAACGTGTTTTCACTTCAGGGCATATCTCACTAATAATGTCCCACAAGAGTGTAGCAGTAGTCTGATTCAACCATAAAATTGCTTTGCTAACTGTGAAATTTTGGGAAATGTTACACATTTCGAGAAACACAAAATTCAGAAGTTTAGCAAATGTTGCTGGCATAATTTTTTTAAAATGTATTTGCAAACATGACCAGTGATATGAGACTGACAGAAAAACCTAGATCATGATGCGATAGCAAATAGACATGTGCATGCCTATGGGAAGGAGAATGGAGACAATAGAGATTAGCAAAGTTGCAAAGTGTTATTCTTTGAACTCTAATGAAATTCTGTGAAAATCCTTGCAACCTCACAAAAATGAAAAGGTTGAAACTTTACCCTCATTTACATTATACTCATTATATTTGGAACAGTTGGGTGCCGATCACGATCCGGTAAAAAATTCCCCCGTGCGACTCGTATCGGGTCTTTTTACCGTACGAATCGTACAAGTGCCGTACGAACTGGCAATCACGATTCGCATGGTAAAAAGTCCATACGAACCGCACTGGGAAACATTCCCCACACGTCCCCGGGTCGGAAAATGTGTCCGACACGTCCTCGGACGATTTACCTTACAAACGTGAAAAACCAAGTCCGACCTAGGAATCACGATCCATCCCGTGCGTCCGAGGTTACAACCGTATGGAAAAAACACCGTCCGCACCGAACTCCTACAGCAACCATGGAGACATGTGCCCGCATACGCGCCCAACACTCCCCCCAGCCCCCGTACGTCCGACACGTACCCCCCGTATATGTATACCCCCACCCGTCTAGGTACACCCCAGTACGTTCCAGTCGAACCCCCACCCCAGGACGTGTCATAGCCCCATCTACCCACACCCCAGTACTTTCCAGTCGTACCCCCACCCCAGTACGTGTCGTACCACCGTCAATGTACACCCCCCCACCCCAGTACGTGTCGTACCACCGTCCATGTACACCCCCCCCCCTGTACGTGTCGTACCCCCCATGTACCTACACCCCAGTACGTGCGAGCCACACCCCCACCCCAGGACGTGTCATAGCCCCGTCCACCCACACCCCAGTACGTTCCAGTCGTACCCCCACCCCAGTACGTGTCGTACCCCCCGTGTACCTACACCCCAGTACGTGCGAGCCACACCACCACCCCAGGACGTGTCATAGCCCCGTCTACCCACACCCCAGTACGTTCCAGTCGTACCCCCACCCCAGTACGTGTCGTACCCCCCGTGTACCTACACCCCAGTACGTGCGAGACACACCACCACCCCAGGACGTGTCATAGCCCCGTCTACCCACACCCCAGTACGTTCCAGTCGTACCCCCACCCCAGTACGTGTCGTACCCCCCGTGTACCTACACCCCAGTACGTGCGAGCCACACCCCCACCCCAGGACGTGTCATAGCCCCGTCTACCCACACCCCAGTACGTTCCAGTTGTACCCCCACCCCAGTACGTGTCGTACCATCGTCCATGGACACCCCCCCACCCCTGTACGTGTCGTACCCCCCGTGTACCTACACCCCAGTACGTGTCGTACCCCCCGTGTACCTACACCCCAGTACGTGCGAGCCACACCCCCACCCCAGGACGTGTCATAGCCCCGTCCACCCACACCCCAGTACGTTCCAGTTGTACCCCCACCCCAGTACGTGTCGTACCACCGTCAATGTACACCCCCCCACCCCAGTACGTGTCGTACCATCGTCCATGGACACCCCCCCACCCCTGTACGTGTCGTACCCCCCGTGTACCTACACCCCAGTACGTGCGAGCCACACCCCCACCCCAGGACGTGTCATAGCCCCGTCTACCCACACCCCAGTACGTTCCAGTCGTACCCACACCCCAGTACGTGTCGTACCACCATCAATGTACACCCCCCCACCCCTGTACGTGTCGTACCCCCCGTCTACCCACACCCCAGTACGTTCCAGTCGTACCCCCACCCCAGTACGTGTCGTACCACCGTCAATGTACACCCCCCCACCCCAGTACGTGTCGTACCATCGTCCATGAACACCCCCCCACCCCTGTACGTGTCGTACCCCCCGTGTACCTACACCCCAGTACGTGCGAGCCACACCCCCACCCCAGGACGTGTCATAGCCCCGTCTACCCACACCCCAGTACGTTCCAGTCGTACCCCCACCCCAGTACGTGTCGTACCCCCCGTGTACCTACACCCCAGTACGTGCGAGCCACACCCCCACCCCAGGACGTGTCATAGCCCCGTCTACCCACACCCTAGTACGTTCCAGTCGTACCCCCACCCCAGTACGTGTCGTACCCCCTGTGTACCTACACCCCAGTACGTGCGAGCCACACCACCACCCCAGGACGTGTCATAGCCCCGTCTACCCACACCCCAGTACGTTCCAGTTGTACCCCCACCCCAGTACGTGTCGTACCACCGTCAATGTACACCCCCCCACCCCAGTACGTGTCGTACCATCGTCCATGGACACCCCCCCACCCCTGTACGTGTCGGACCCCCCGTGTACCTACACCCCAGTACGTGCGAGCCACACCCCCACCCCAGGACGTGTCATAGCCCCGTCTACCCACACCCCAGTACGTTCCAGTCGTACCCACACCCCAGTACGTTCCAGTCGTACCCCCACCCCAGTACGTTCCTGGCGCACCCCCAACACAACCTCCTAAGTACGGAGCGCACCCCATGCCCCAACATCACAACCGCATGTACGAGTCGTACAAAGCCACACACAAGGACCAAATCGTACAACCAAATGGCCCATGTACACACCGTACACACGCTCAAAACGCACGTACACAACAAGGACAAAACAAAACAACTCAACAATACACCATTCGAAAGGCACACAGCCACTAAACATGGCCAACAACCACTAAAATAACACAATCACTGACCTGCAACTGTCAAAAACAAACAGAGGCCCAATACACCACCACTCCTTATAACACACCCACCCAAAATTCAAACACTGCCACACCCACCCATGGACCAATGAAAAGGGCCCACACACACAAACCATGAGCCTTTGCAACAGACCCACTGCTGCCAGACACCACAGAACCAGACTACAAGCGACACCACATCTTACACTTGCACACCTTCACACGACCACCCTCACAAACACCCTCTCATCACATTCACACACACACACAACCATCCACACCCCCCCCCAACATCCACACACCCCCCACACCCACACCATCCCCACCCACACCCCTCACCATGCCCACTACCAAGAATCCAAAGTTCAGTCACCGAGAGTTGGAGGTCCTTGTTGATCAAATCCTCAGAGTCGAGCCACAGATCTTTGGAACATTGGTCAGAAGCACCAGCCAGGCAGCCAAAACAGCCATGTGGCAGACCATCGTCGATGCTGTGAATGCTGTTGCGGACACCAGGAGGACCAAGCAGGATTGCCAGAACAGGTGGTACGATCTGCGGAGGAGGGTCAGAGCCAAGAGACAGGAGGAACACGACCAGGCCAACGCCACCGGAGGAGGGCCCTCCCGCAGAGCCGTACAGTACCATCCCTGGGAGGAGAGGGTGATGGCCATACTGCCGGTGGAGGCAGTTGAAGGAGTAGAAGGACTTCGAGACCCGGGTGAGTACACAAACAACGCACCTCACATGGGGGGAACTGCAACCACAACCAAAATTAATAACAGGCACGCAACCACCACAAGCCATCGCATTACTCAACCACACTCCATGAGCAGGCACATGCCACTGCTGCCACCATGCCCCATGCACCCAGCTGGACAATGTCAAGTCACAGGCCACAGAAGACAACAACACATGACACGGTAACCCGGATGTCGGGAGGCTGGGCACCAAGAATCACATAGTGCGACTCCAAAGCAGACAACAATGCCCTCTGCCCATATGGCCTAGGTCACAGGCAGACAAACACTGTGTCCCAACACAGGAATGACTTGCCAGCAAATGGCGGACGCCTTGCATCAACACATGGGGGTGAAGGCACTGTTTTGCACATGCCAGCAGCTAATGAACAGCCAACAGTGTGAAAGAGTGGCAGCACACACCACCACAGCAGCAGCGCACAGACACACAGCAGACAAAATGGGTGCCTGGAGATCAGAAACAAACTCACATCAACAGGCCAAGGGCCACTCAAAGATCTGCTAACAGTGTGTGCCCAGGAAGCTGGGCCAAGGTGACAGAGGGTGACACACGGAGGGAGGGAGAGGGGGACACAGAGGGAGGGAGAGGGGGACTGAGAGGGAGGGAGACGGACAGAGGGAGGAGGCTGACACACAGAGGGAGGGAGAGGGGGACAGAGAGGGAGGGAGAGGGGGACAGAGAGGGAGGGAGACACAGGAAGATGGACAGAGGGAGGAGGCTGACACACAGAGGGAGGGAGAGGGGGACAGAGAGGGAGGGAGAGGGGGACAGAGAGGGAGGGAGACACAGGAAGATGGACACAGGGAGGAGGCTGACACACAGAGGGAGGGAGAGGGGGACAGAGAGGGAGGGAGAGGGGGACAGAGAGGGAGGGAGACACAGGAAGATGGACAGAGGGAGGAGGCTGACACACAGAGGGAGGGAGAGGGGGACAGAGAGGGAGGGAGACACAGGTAGATGGACAGAGGGAGGAGGCTGACACACAGAGGGAGGGAGAGGGGGACAGAGAGGGAGGGAGAGGGGGACAGAGAGGGAGGGAGACACAGGAAGATGGACACAGGGAGGAGGCTGACACACAGAGGGAGGGAGAGGGGGACAGAGAGGGAGGGAGAGGGGGACACAGAGGGAGGTAGAGGGGGACTGAGAGGGAGGGAGACGGACAGAGGGAGGAGGCTGACACACAGAGGGAGGGAGAGGGGGACAGAGAGGGAGGGAGAGGGGGACAGAGAGGGAGGGAGACACAGGAAGATGGACAGAGGGAGGAGGCTGACACACAGAGGGAGGGAGAGGGGGACAGAGAGGGAGGGAGAGGGGGACAGAGAGGGAGGGAGACACAGGAAGATGGACACAGGGAGGAGGCTGACACACAGAGGGAGGGAGAGGGGGACAGAGAGGGAGGGAGAGGGGGACAGAGAGGGAGGGAGACACAGGAAGATGGACAGAGGGAGGAGGCTGACACACAGAGGGAGGGAGAGGGGGACAGAGAGGGAGGGAGAGGGGGACAGAGAGGGAGGGAGACACAGGAAGATGGACAGAGGGAGGAGGCTGACACACAGAGGGAGGGAGAGGGGGACAGAGAGGGAGGGAGAGGGGGACAGAGAGGGAGGGAGACACAGGAAGATGGACACAGGGAGGAGGCTGACACACAGAGGGAGGGAGAGGGGGACAGAGAGGGAGGGAGAGGGGGACACAGAGGGAGGGAGAGGGGGACTGAGAGGGAGGGAGACGGACAGAGGGAGGAGGCTGACACACAGAGGGAGGGAGAGGGGGACAGAGAGGGAGGGAGAGGGGGACAGAGAGGGAGGGAGACACAGGAAGATGGACAGAGGGAGGAGGCTGACACACAGAGGGAGGGAGAGGGGGACAGAGAGGGAGGGAGAGGGGGACAGAGAAGGAGGGAGACACAGGGAGAGCAAATCAGTCCTGTGGTGTGTGGGAATGTCTGCTCGTCAGCAGGTGGACTGCGTGCATGTAGACAAGGGTGGCCAGTGCCAGAACCCCCCCTCTTCATCATGGCAAAACGCAGGGCCATGTCACAACCTGTACACGAGCACAAGGACAGCCACCTGCATCATATAAGTGTGTGGATCCACTCCATGTGCACATGTACAGTGCTACAAGGAAGGCGCAAATGCATAGCTCGGCACACATGCACACTCCACTGCTGACTGCAGTCACACTTGACGCAGCAAGTAAGACTGTGCCACACATAGTTAAAGGGGCCAAATTGGTGCCCAAGGGACACACACATGCACAAGTGCACTGTGAGTGGAATGCAAGACAGATCCTAATTCCAAGAGGAAATGTGCCAACTTTGTAACGGATGAAACATGGATGTTGCATGGATCCAAATTAACATTTTCTCTCTCACACACAGGTCAACGTCGTGCTGCACCCCCCAACACTGGGGGGGAACACTCACAGGACCCGGATCTGCAGGAGACCGATCCCACCGGCAGCGACCACTCTCACCACTCTGCGGACGACCCCGACCGACCTGGCCCCTCTGGTGTCCAACCACCTGCAGCACCTGCGTCAGGTACAACCGTGCCAACCACCACCCCCACTCCTGCCACATCCCAGGAGACACCCAGGATCCCTGCCCCAACACCACAATGCAGCCAGGCTCGCCAGGAGGGACACGGTGTCCCGGGCACCCAGGAGGAGGCAGGCGACAACGCCAATGCCACCCCTCAGGGGTCCCGGAGACCCGATGTGCCCACAAGTGCAGGCCAGACGCAAGTGGGCAGGGGTGGTGGGAGTGGAGGACGGCGGAGGCGCGAGCCTGACCAGTTGGCTGGGGATCCGGTATTTTCCCATGTCCGTAACATCCTGGACTCATACCGGCAGGACACCACGGGCATGGCCCAGGTTGTGTCCGTCCTCGAGGGGATCAAGGTCCAGCAGGCCCAGCAACATGCGGAGCTATTAGCCTGTCTACAGCTACACCAACGGAGGATGGAGGACAGACAGGCTGAGCAAGTGACGGCGTCCCAGGGGATTCACGCTGAACTCCGTCGGATGGCCGACACCATGGCCGACCCTCCCTGTGCCAGAAGGCGGAGAACATCACCACCCACAGGGAGGGATCATGAGGAGGAGGAGGAAACATCCGACGGAGCATCCCAGACGTCGTCACGGCCTGCTGCTGAGGTTCCCCGCAGGAAGCCGGGTCGTCCACGGAAAGGACCGTGAGGGTGGCTGCTACATCACCATCTCCCAGGACACCTGGCCTGGCACCTGGCCCACTGGAGCAACAGCATCACAGCATCAAGAGACATTCTCTGCCACATGGCCCTGCTGGTCACTGGCTGACCAATGTTGACAAAGACTGTGGCATGGACTCTGAGGATTTCCAATGGCAAGGACACCAACTCCCCTACTGAACTTTGGATTCCCTAATCCCGGAAAGCCCCTCACTTTGTCCCCCCCCCCCCCCAATAATAAATCACACTATTAAGAGTAGATGCCTGCTGGTAGCATTATTACCTAACATGTGTCTTGTACAGTCTAAACATGCCTGAGTCATCTGTTCACTTCAACCATCCACACCCTGGGGCCTGAGTCTGGCACAGGACACATGGGTCACAGTTTTTTAGGCAAGACAGACATGGAGCACCATACACACCCGTGATGGTCAGAACCAGCTGAGGGGGTGGCCGAACAACCGTGCTGACAGACACATTGAGTACAGCAACAGTCATGCGCAGAGGTCAGGGATCCTGGCCCGTGTCCTGGGGGCACCCAGGTACGTGTAGACAGGTGGCAGAACCATGTCCTGCAAGCTTGAGTCCGGTGGATGCAGAGAATGGGGTCATGGACAACGTTGGATGCATGGGGATGGCACATGTCACAATACCCACACAGTCATGGACATCATGCCCAATACACAGTCTCAGCACACACACACAGCTTGCATCTTGCCACTCGACACATTGACACATAGCCACAATCAGGGAATACCATGCCAGACATGCAGGATGCACCGTGCCAACACACCAGCATTGACTGAGAAGAGGCACCTTGGAGGCATAGGGACACCTTTAATAGTCATGTTTTTGGGATTGCAGAGGCAACTTGAAGTACACATGAACACATCATGTGGAGTAACATGTGGCTCAAACACTGGCACCCCCCTTCTGCAGCACAAATGCGTGATAGCCATGGAACTGGCACACAAGTGTCGGCTAACAGCTAAATACCCACAGCTGCTCACGGAGAGACTGCCATACACCATACATCCGCTGATGTGGAAGTCCCACGCCATGTCAAGACAATGTTAACCATATGTGTCCGAGGGCAGTGTCACACACATTGATGCCTTCATCACAATCCACTATCCCATCACTGATGACTGACAACCAGGCAGCCCATCTATTCAGGTGTACCCAGCTGCATGTCGTGTCCCATGGGGATGCCACATGTCTGCAGAGGAACCAAACCCCGACCGGGGCAGTGTGCACACATCGTGAACAACTGCCACACCCAATACACCCCAGATGCATCCCTTACCCCATGGAGACTTCCAAACGTGTCCGTGCCTGTAACGCTGAGTCAGCCCACGATGCCATGTCCATGAGGAATAGCAGTGCCACAACAATGCAACCAGAAGACGGCATGCGCAGGTACCTGGGGAAGAGAGACACACAAGAAGTCAGCCACAAAAAGCACAGCCACTTGCATGTGCATTGACTCGACACATGTATGGATGAAAAAATGCTAGGTCACAATTATGAGTGGGGAAATACTACCATCACTGCCACCATCACTCCAGTGACACACCCACACACACCTCTGACTCACGTGCCATACATGCAGGTGGAGACACGCATCACAACACATGCCACACGGGGACCAAGGCGTGCACACTCAGACACTGGTACTCACCACTAAGCAAAGAAGTCGCGTATGAGCCGAGTCCGGATGTCCTCTTGCGGCTCCACATCCTCCACATCACTAGCCCCATTGCCAAGCCCTTCGTCCTCCACGGGTGGATGGTCCTCGTCATGTTGATTCAGGATGAGTGGCACAGCTCTTTCAACTGCCATGTTGTGCAGCATGCAGCAGACCATGAAGATCTTGCAAACCTTTGCCGGGGCATATGGGAGTGCGCCGCCGGTCTTGTGGAGGCACCGGAATCGGCTCTTCAGCATGCCAAACGTCCTCTCTATCACTCGCCTTGTCCGGCCATGGGCGGTGTTGTAGCGGAGCTGGGCCGGCGTGATGGGGTTGCGGAGAGGTGTCAGCAGCCAAGGCATGTTGGGATAGCCAGCGTCCCCTAAATGGAAAGCACATGGATATCGTTAGAACTGGCGAAGCGGTAGTGCTGCTCGGCCAAACAGAATACAGGACAGACAGACTGTACCCACCAACAACACATGCTCGTTCGTTGCGCAGCTGCATCATCATATCAGGCATCCCGCTACGCCTCATGATGTAGGCATCGTGTGCTGATCCTGGGAAACGAGCACAGACATGTGAAATCACCATGTTGGACAGACACACCACAAGGGCATTGATGGAGTGGTAGTGCTTCCGATTGCGGTACGCCACCTCCCGTGCGTGTGGTGGTACCAAACCTACATGTGTCCCATCTATGGACCCAATGACATGGGGCATCCCTCCCAGGGCATAGAAACCACGCTTGACCTCAGTCATCTGTTCAGGGGTTGGGAACTTGATGAAGTCATCCAGGTGAATCAACATGGCCTCCAAGAAATCATGCAGCACACCGCTGAACATGCTCTGGGACATGCCACCAACATGAGCTATGGTATTTTGGAAGGTACCCGTGGCAAGGAAATGTAGGGCAGCCATTACCTTCAGCTGGGGTGTCAGTGCCGTAGGATACCTGTGCTGCGGTTGCAGGTGTGGTGCCAGTCTCGCCGTCAGCTCCAGAATCAACGGTTGGGTGAAGCGGTAGAGCCGGATCCTGTCATTCTCCTGCATGGTGGCCAAGTCTGGAATTCTTCGGGCAACAGGAGGCGCTCTGCAGTAATTTGGAAGTGACAAGGAAGAGTGAGTGCACTACGAGAACAACTCATGTCTACTGAGCACATGTAAATCTGGCAATACACACATGCCACATAGGGAGTCAGGCATGTGCTACATGCCCAGGACACGTATGGATGCAAGGTGACACTCCTTCCAAGACCCAGCTACACACGGTGATTGAGAACCTCCCCATGCCACGCCATGGAAATAGCTGTGTCCCAGTGCAAGTGCACTGCCTGACGCAAGACAGGAGTGACATACACCCACACATCAGCAGAAGTGTGATGCCGATTGCAGAGACTGGCAGCGGAACACTTGAGCCACAGGTCACATGACATTACACTAGTCAAGCCCACACACCTTGCCATGAAGGTGCACATGTCATGACTCACCACACATTCCTTGTGAGTTTGCTGACATGGCCTTGTCACGCTACTCCGTGTCCCTTGCATACATGTGCACCTCACATCCGATAACACATGTGGCATGGTGTTGGGAACAGTGTGCAATGACAATCTACACACAGCCACATGTTGGTTGCTGCAACGGCTGCAGCTTTTGAGGGTGCTACAACATCAACCTGATGTAAATCCCGGACACATATATGGCATAGTCACATTGTGCACTGTGGGTAGTGATAAGTCATGTGTCATGACCCCTGTACCGGGCATCATGGGACACTTCCGTGTGTTGGTGTCCGTGCCATGCCAGTGACGCTCACCCCAAGTGCGCAGTCCCACATGCACACATGTCAAAGGAGTCAAGGGCATGCCTGGCACACATTGCACCCTCACACAGTACACATGTACACATCTCATCATACATCTGGTGCCTTCTCCACTCAGGAGGCATGTTCCACATCACAGCCTGTGACACCTGTGCCCCACACATGTGGTAATGCACAGACGATGCCTTGATGTCCATTCCTGGACAAGTATGTCCATCCATGGACAAGTATGTCCGCCCTATTCCTACATGTGTGTCGCCTATCACCACAGTGATGTGTAAAATCCGCCGTACTGCTGCTGAGAGGGCCTGTGCATGTTCCCAAATCACTGTGGGAGTGCTGCCGTATGTGTACCCATCGTGATGGCGAGCGTAGATGCGAGTGTACGGTCCGTGCCACTACGGGTACGCATACGCGTGCAGACCCATAGTGATGGAGAGCGTAAATGTGAGTGTACGGTCTGTACCACTACGAGTACGCATACGCGTGCAGACCCATAGTGATAGAGAGCGTAGATGCGAGTGTACGGCCCTATCACTATGGGTCTGCACGCGTATGCGTACCCGTAGTGGTGCGGACCGTACACTCGCATCTACGCTCACTATCACTATGGGTCTGCATGCGTATGCGTACCCGTAGTGGTACGGACCGTACACTCACATCTACGCTCACTATCACTATGGGTCTGCACGCGTATGCGTACCCGTAGTGGTACGGACCGTACACTCGCATCTACGCTCACTATCACTATGGGTCTGCACGTGTATGCGTACCCGTAGTGGTACGGACCGTACACTCGCATCTACGCTCACTATCACTATGGGTCTGCACGCGTATGCGTACCCGTAGTGGTACGGACCGTACACTCGCATCTACGCTCACTATCACTATGGGTCTGCACGCGTATGCGTACCCGTAGTGGTACGGACCGTACACTCGCATCTACGCTCACTATCACTATGGGTCTGCACGCGTATGCGTACCCGTAGTGGTACGGACCGTACACTCGCATCTACGCTCACTATCACTATGGGTCTGCACGCGTATGCGTACCCGTAGTGGTACGGACCGTACACTCACATCTACGCTCACTATCACTACGAGTACGCATACGCGTGCAGACCCATAGTGATGGAGAGCGTAGATGCGAGTGTACGGTCCGTACCACTACGGGTACGCATACGCGTGCAGACCCATAGTGATGGAGAGCGTAGGCATGCATGTACGGGCCGTTGCCATGCATTTGGGGTGCCCTAGGGCCCCCACATGCACCGTACCTGTGTGTGATGCTCCAAATTACATAGGGGACAAGTATTAAGGCCTACATGCATGCTGGTTGTCATGGAGACCAAGTTCAAAATTCGAAATTGTTCTGGAAGGTGCACAGCAGAAGTCAGTTGGAATTTGTCTACTTTGTTGCAATGTGTTTGTGGGGCTGACATCATGCAGGAGAATGAAACCGATAGAGAACCCACAGACTGCTAGGTTTGTAGGGATTGGTGGAAACATAGGATGCAAATGTGAGTGACCAATCTCTCTGTACTCCTGTGCATGAGACTGGGCAGAAGGGCACATATAAGGCAGCCAGGTCCCATGAGGGAGCACTTGCCTGCACATCTTTGCATTCGTCGACCCAGCTGCTGCTACTGATTCCCTGAAACCATGTCAAGGGCTGTGGAGAGGACACAGCCATTCACCCTGGAGGAGAACATGGCTCTGCTGGATGTGATCCTCCCACAGTACTCCATGCTGTATGGGCGACCAGGGTATCAGGTGAGTGCATAGGCCACTGCCACAGACTGTCCCTATGTGGTGACTGTGACTTCTGCCATTGCGTCCAGGTGTATCACACATGCCATGTACTGTCGGGGGGGTCCCAGGGGGGGGTGCCTGATGTCTCCCAGCAGTGCCCTGAGACAGGAGGGGTGGGGGCCTATCACTCACAGCAGTGCCCTGAGACAGGAGGGGTGGGGGCCTAGAACTCACAGCAGTGCCCTGAGCCAGGAGGGGTGTGTGCAGAGTCCTCCCAGCAGTGCCCTGAGACAGGAGGGGTGGGGGCCTATCACTCACAGCAGTGCCCTGAGACAGGAGGGGTGGGGGCCTAGAACTCACAGCAGTGCCCTGAGCCAGGAGGGGTGTGTGCAGAGTCCTCCCAGCAGTGCCCTGAGACAGGAGGGGTGGGGGCCTATCACTCACAGCAGTGCCCTGAGACAGGAGGGGTGGGGGCCTAGAACTCACAGCAGTGCCCTGAGCCAGGAGGGGTGTGTGCAGAGTCCTCCCAGCAGTGCCCTGAGACAGGAGGGGTGGGGGCCTATCACTCACAGCAGTGCCCTGAGACAGGAGGGGTGGGGGCCTAGAACTCACAGCAGTGCCCTGAGCCAGGAGGGGTGTGTGCAGAGTCCTCCCAGCAGTGCCCTGAGACAGGAGGGGTGGGGGCCTATCACTCACAGCAGTGCCCTGAGACAGGAGGGGTGGGGGCCTAGAACTCACAGCAGTGCCCTGAGCCAGGAGGGGTGTGTGCAGAGTCCTCCCAGCAGTGCCCTGAGACAGGAGGGGTGGGGGCCTATCACTCACAGCAGTGCCCTGAGACAGGAGGGGTGGGGGCCTATCACTCACAGCAGTGCCCTGAGACAGGAGGGGTGGGGGCCTATCACTCACAGCAGTGCCCTGAGACAGGAGGGGTGGGTGTGATGCACAGTGTGAGCCTTGATCATTGATTGTGACATTGCCATCATTCCACCTGTGTACCCACTGTGGCACGTAGTGCTTTTTCCCTCACCAGGGGATGATGTCCCTATGACAAAGGTGCAATGCGTTGGCTGCATGACATGCCTTGTTGTAACCAGCTAATTTGTACCCATATGTCTCTCTGTGACATGTGGCTGGTGTATTGATGTGGTGTCACTTGTTCCTCCTCACAGGTAGGCGCCACTGCCAAGGAGCAGATCTGGCTGACCGCCGTCAGTGCCGTGAGGGGTGTGGATGGTCGGAGGCGGAGCCTGCCCCAGGTGAGGAAACGCTGGCAGGATATCCGGTGCTGGACGCGGAGGATTGCACGGCTCCTGCTGGGGGACTCACCTGAGAGCCACAAGAACCGCGGCCGCCGCCGTCTGAGCCACCTCCACAGGCGTGTGCTGCCGGTGGTCTTTCCAGACCTGGAGAGGCGCTTACAGGCGATGCAGCAGCCGGAAGGGGGTAGGTACATGTGTGTTTGTTGTGTGTCACCGGCATTTGTAAGGGCACAGTAGCATGAATTCACTGGCAGGGTTTAAAGGTGCTGTGCAGATCCTGTTTGCCCCAGTATAGCGCTGTGCCCCTGCCACCCTTCCCCTCCTTGCAATGTGTTCCCTGGTCTGTGTGTAGTCACTCCTTCACAGGGTAATGTAGGCTGGCGCTTTGTCCACGGGAACAATGTCTGTAGCATCATGTGTGGGGGTGGTGTGTAACAGGTTGTGGGACATTGCCTGTGCACTGTCAAGTTCACTGCATGTGGGTTCCATGTCAGTTGGCACTGATGCTGACTCCAGACATGGGAGTTGGTCTCTCATGTGTCATGCCTTACAGCGCGCATGTCCCATGTAGTGGCCTGTGACATGATGTGCATGAGTGTGCGATACACATAGTGCAGGGATGGTGACGTGTGTTGCAGTCATTACCATTCAGTAGCATGTAGTTGCGTGCCCACTACTGTCCCCTGGGGCACCTTTTCCTCAGTGGTGTATGTGTCATCATAAACGTGGCCACTGTCAGTGTCTACAGCGTAAGTTGTGCTCTGTGCCATTGTCCCCTGTCACCATGTATATAGACGTGCTATTTTGTACAGGTGTCCACTGTGCAGCCTGACCTGATTGTCCTTCTTCATACTCACAGTTGCCAGTGCCTGTGTGTCTTGTTATACTCATCTGAGGATGGGCACTGGTACCTCATTATTTGTACAGGCGCACCTTGGCTGTTTGGCGTCCAATCTTGCTTTTTGCCTGCCCCTGTGTGTATCACCCAGACTATGAGATGTTGGTGCCACCTGTGTCTCAACAATTTGCCTCGTGTAGGGTCTTGTTGGGGCGGGCAATGCCTATGTGTTAAATCCTGATTACCACTTGCTGGGTCTGGGCAGTGTGTGATGTGTCTGGACACACACGCAATGTGCAGTGACAGAGTCATGTTGTGCATGTTTTCAGCATTACCTATGCAGCATGTGTCTCAAGTTCATGGATATGGTCCCTGGTCATCGGTATTTTCGCCAACGCTGTGTGGTGCAGATGCAGTGCTGGATTGTCCCCAGGGCCTGGGTGCTATGTCAGACTCCTTTTCCTGTGTTTAGCTATTGTCTCATGCTCTCCATGGTATTTCAGTGGCATGGTGGCTCAACCAACTGTGTGTTTCATGCCCTACATCGGTACCCTGTTCAGTAGATGTTAGGGATCTTCCTTTTCAGGCCATGCAATGTTACCTATGTAGATTGGACTCATGTGACAGATGTGTACAGGTGTCTGATTAATTTCTGTCTCTCCACCCTGCCCACAGCATCGTCGGGGGACACAGAGGGAGACATGGACACAGACCAGGCGGAGGGACCGAGCACCAGTGCCAGCCGTGACATCGGGTCTGGCACATCGAGTGGTACAGAGGCGGAGGAGAGTGTGGCCGAGGACCTGTCGACTGGCACATCAGACTACGAAGCTGACAGGTCCGGGGACGATGTCTCCGAGTGGGCGGAGGCTGCACCAGCAGCTGACAGCGGAACAACACCTCGCACCGCCCCCTCAGTTTCCACCAGCCGCCTCCCACTTGCTCGTGTCCCTTCCCAGCGTGCCCGGTCACAGCATGTCTCCTTCCTGCCAGGCACCGCACCCCCTGCCCCTGTCTCCACTGCTGCCGCCAATGCAGAGTCTGTGGACATCCAGCGGCAACTGCAGGTTGGTCAGGCTGCGATCCTTAATGTCTTCCATGCCCACGGCAAAACCCTCACCAACATCGAGGCTTTCTTGGAGGGCATTCATTCATCGCAGGCTGACCAACGCAACTTGCTGAGGTCCATCGACTCCACACTGACTGCAGCAGTGGGTCTCCTGCAGCGCGACCTCCCCGCACCTACCCCTGCCCCATCCACACTTCCCACTCCCATGCCTGTCACACGTACACCCAGACGTCGGCATGCACCCACATCAACGGACACGGGCACCACACCAGCAGGGAAGGTCCACCGCACTCCTCCTGACACGCACACACAGGGTGAGGTAGGCACACCCACTGGGTCGGGGGGCAAACGTGTGACACGCAGCCATAGTGGGAGTCCGCATTCCACCCAGTCCACTCCCTCCAAATCCCCTCCCCTCAGCTCTCCTGGCCACATCTCCCCCAAGGACTCCTTCATGGCCGCTCTGTCCCTGAGCCCCACAGTTACACCACCACGCAAGCGGTCAAGGAGGTCCCCGGTCAGGGTGGTTGAGTCTCCCCCCCTGTCTCCACCCTCCCCCGGTGGCGCTGCGACCCATCCCTCTGACCCCCCCCCTCCTTGGGGCCTGAGGTCCCTTCGGGTGCAGGGGACTCCCTGGAGGACCTTGCAAAGGTGTGTAGTGCCATCCTGGCCTCCGCCTTTGGCACTGACCCACCCCCTGTGGTGGAGTCCTCCATCCCTGCACCCACAACGCCGCCCCTTTGCCCTGATGTCCCTGCGGTGCCTGTTGCTTCCCCCCCCCTGATGCCCTCACCAGTGTGGAAGACGATGCCATTTGACTGTGCAGGCAAGGTAGGGGACACGCATCCCACTGTGTCCCCCATCCAGCTGAGAATCATTGACTGCCCTATGGGCTTTGTGAAGATTGAACTGCCTGCGATCCACGGACATTGTGCTCATGCTGAATAAAGCTTAATTTTGTTTTCATTATCACACTACTGCTATGCTGGTATTGGTGTTGGTGGGGCTGCTACATGGTTTTGGGTGGTGTGTAAGGGTTTGGGTGTGTGGGATATGTAGTAGTGTACTGCTCATTGGTGGGACCCTGTGATCTGTGTGCCATCACAAGGTGTTGGCTAACTTTCTTTGTTCATGTAAGCAGTTACTGCATGGTGCACTTGTCCCAGGGTGTATTCCTTCCTCTGTGTACCCAGCTTTCATCCCTGCAGGGTGTTCCCAATGTTTAGCGCAGAGCTGTGTCTACATGAGCTGTGTGTGTGACGGAGCCCTTCTACTTTGGCCATGCATGCAGGGCCATGTCTCCACCTGCGACAATCGTGGCATCCTTGGTGATCACTGTACTTGTGTGTGGAGTCTGTTGACATGAGTTCATGGGGACATGTTCCCTTGTAGCCAGTATGCATGTGGATAATTCTGGCCTCACACACATGTGTTACACCCCTCCTGTCTCAGGGCACTGCTGGGAGTGATGGGCACCCACCCCTCCTGTCTCAGGGCACTGCTGGGAGGACTCTGCACCCACCCCTCCTGTCTCAGGGCACTGCTGGGAGGACTCCACACCCACCCCTCCTGTGTCAGGGCACTGCTGGGAGGACTCCACACCCACCCCTCCTGTCTCAGGGCACTGCTGGGAGGACTCTGCACCCACCCCTCCTGTGTCAGGGCACTGCTGGGAGGACTCCACACCCACCCCTCCTGTCTCAGGGCACTGCTGGGAGGACTCCACACCCACCCCTCCTGTCTCAGGGCACTGCTGGGTGGACTCTGCACACACACCTCCGATTTCAGGATATGTGCGCTTGGCACATACACGGTGGGGGTACGCACAATGCATTCGAGGTGAGGGTACGAGTCTACTGACACTGGTGTGGTGGGGGTATGCTCCGTACGTCCGCGGGTGTGGGTACGGGTCGTACTTACACTGTTGGCATGGGGGGTACGCTCCTTGCATTCGCGGGTGGGGGTACGGGTCGTACTTACACTGTTGGGCTGGGGGGTACGCTCCTTGCATTCGCGGGTGAGGGTACGGGTCGTACTTACACTGTTGGGCTGGGGGGTACGCTCCTTGCATTTGCGGGTGGGGGTACGGGTCGTACTTGCACTGTTGGGCTGGGGGGTACGCTCCTTGCATTCGCGGGTGGGGGTACGGGTCGTACTTACACTGTTGGGCTGGGGGGTACGCTCCTTGCATTTGCGGGTGGGGGTACGGGTCGTACTTACACTGTTGGGCTGGGGGGTACGCTCCTTGCATTCGCGGGTGGGGGTACGGGTCGTACTTACACTGTTGGGCTGGGGGGTACGCTCCTTGCATTTGCGGGTGGGGGTACGGGTCGAACTTACACTGTTGGGGTGGGGGTACGCTCCGTACGTCCGCGGGTGGGGGTACGGGTCGTACTGACACTGTTGGGCTGGGGGGTACGCTCCTTGCATTCGCGGGTGGGGGTACGGGTCGTACTTACACTGTTGGGCTGGGGGGTACGCTCCTTGCATTTGCGGGTGGGGGTACGGGTCGAACTTACACTGTTGGGGTGGGGGTACGCTCCGTACGTCCGCGGGTGGGGGTACGGGTCGTACTGACACTGTTGGCATGGGGGGTACGCTCCTTGCATACGCGGGTGGGGTTACGGGTCATACTTACACTGTTGGGCTGGGGGGTACGCTCCTTGCATTTGCGGGTGGGGGTACGGGTCGTACTTACACTGTTGGGCTGGGGGGTACGCTCCTTGCATTCGTGGGTGGGGGTTCGAGTCGTACTTACACTGTTGGCATGGGGGGTACGCTCCATGCATACGCGGGTGAGGGTATGGGTCGAACTTACACTGTTGGGGTGGGGGTACGCTCCGTACGTCCGCGGGTGGGGGTACGGGTCGTACTGACACTGTTGGCATGGGGGGTACGCTCCTTGCATACGCGGGTGGGGGTACGGGTCGTACTTACACTGTTGGGCTGGGGGGTACGCTCCTTGCATTCGTGGGTGGGGGTTCGAGTCGTTCTTACACTGTTGGCATGGGGGGTACGCTCCTTGCATACGCGGGTGGGGGTACAGGTCGTACTTGCACTGTTGGGCTGGGGGGTACGCTCCTTGCATTCGCGGTTGGGGGTACGGGTCGTACTTACACTGTTGGGCTGGGGGGTACGCTCCTTGCATTCGCGGGTGGGGGTACGGGTCGTACTTCCACTGTTGGGCTGGGGGGTACGCTCCTTGCATTTGCGGGTGGGGGTACGGGTCGTACTTACACTGTTGGGCTGGGGGGTATGCTCCTTGCATTCGTGGGTGGGGGTTCGAGTCGTACTTACACTGTTGGCATGGGGGGTACGCTGCATGCATACGCGGGTGAGGGTACGGGTCGAACTTACACTGTTGGGGTGGGGGTACGCTCCATGCATACGCGGGTGGGGGTACGGGTCGTACTTGCACTGTTGGGCTGGGGGGTACGCTCCTTGCATACGGGGTGGGGGTAGGGTCCGTACATATCCGTCCCCACGCTATGTGATGTTTGTGCGGCCCGTACCCAGGCCTTTGCCACGTGGGTGCGATCCGTCCCGCCATGGTTGGGGTGACGTGTGTGGGCGTGGTCCGACTCGTACCCACGCTCTTCAGGCGTGGGTACGGGACGTACCTGTCTGGTTGTGTTGCCGGTTCGCGTGGTGACGGACTTCCGTTGTGGCGGTCGCTGGCTTATCAGGACACGCCCCCACCCCCTCGTGGTGACCAGGGCATGGGAGTCAGGTATGTCCAGGCCATGTGTGGTGTGTGACTTATGTGGTTGTTTTGTGGCCTGCCCTGGTCGTGCCACCCCCACCCCACCCCACTTTCCCCCCTCCCTTAGTTATTCTGACCTTCTGCGGCGTCTGCGTCGTAACCTGTAGAGGAGGTGTACTGCTATGAGGGCAGGGATGACTCGTAGGTTCGGGTCTATGTCTGTCCGTCGCGTACTGGTCCTCCTTGTTCGCGTCGTCGTCTGTCCGTCGCGTACTGGTGGTCCTTGTTCGCGTCGTCCTGATTTCCCGGCAGTTTTTGGCTGCCGCAAAATATTCACCGTGCGGGGTGACGTCGGTGCGAATCGTGATTCCTGGGTCGTGAATGGCTGGCTGCGAGCGTCCCGACGTCAGGTCGGCGCTTTCCCGGATCGCATTGGTAGGTGTTTTTTGTTCGGTCGGGCTTTTTTACGAATCGTACGGTAATGGTGTACCCGTGCGAATCGTAATTCCTTGTTTGTAAAAATTGACGACCGGGTACGCGTCGGGCGGAGATTATGCTCCGTCCGACGGTTCGTACCCGGTTTTTGCCGGATCGTGATAGGCACCTTTATGTTGATAGAGGCAAACATTAATTTGCCATTGTACACAAAAATACCAAAGATAAACTTACTGAGAAAATGCCTACATACAGTCTTCGTTTTGGGTGGATTTCAATAGAGAGAAAATTATATTGCAATGAAGTAAAAAGTATAATTCACAGCAAACTTTGTAAGGGGCCAAGGCAGACTCAAACCTCGGACCTCCATAATGTTTGTAGAAACATTAGTGAACTTTATTAAATGTTGCTTGTGTTAAAAAAGCTTTGCATTCTACAAAAAATACCAGACGTCACGAAGGACATGCAGAAGCCATTAGGCTTGTCAGAGTCTTTTTCAATTTATGTTTGAAATGATTAACATTAATCATACACACATTCTCACAATGGGCCATATTATCAAGAACCGCGACACCATTTTCACCGCTTTAGTGGCAGGAAACTGCTGTTAAAGTGGCAATAAGGGGTGTGATAATATACCCTAGAGAATTCCAATAGAAGCCCAGGTTCTGGTGTGAAGGACATCAAACCTGGGCTTCTTTTGGAATTCTCTAGGGCATATTATCAAGCCCCTTATCGCCGCTTTAACTGCAGTTTCCTGCTGCTAAAGCGGCGATAATGTTATCGCCGTTCTTGATAATATGGCCCTACATTTCTAAAATGGTGTCTTTAGTGTTCACCATTCTAGAGTCCTTCACATAATGTCCATGGCAGTAGGGAATCTCTCTCCTTGATTTGGCTATGGACTCATTATTCTGGCGCCTCGACTTAACTTAACTCTTTGTCAATATCCACAGGTATAATAAGTCCTACTTTTGCTAGTTACTGAAAATACTGAAAACTACGTTTAAGAAAGATATGTGGTATTTGGAACCAGAACACATTGCTTTTAATTTTAAATTACATACATATTTAAACATGAAGTGATTGTTTTCTGAGGTTATCAACCAACACTGCCACTTTGCTTCAGTAAGGAAGATTTCAAGGGGATTTCAAACTTTGCTATGAGGATGATTCCATAAAACTGTGTAGAAAACATTGAGGCTATGTTTGTAATAGGAGGCATATGATGGTAGTGACTGTGGCACATTACCTTGGGGTTACGCTCCCTTGATTAGTGTGTTTCGTACAGTAAGATTAGCTCTAGAGAAGTAACTAAGCATCAGAGCATAAGCATAGGAGCATCATGCTGGCTACATCAATATCTTATTACTATTATTATTGTTATTATTATTATTAGTAGTAGTAGTAGTGAAATATTTTTGTCTTTCTATTTGTTAAGCATGTGGTTGCTTGACTTCGAGGAGCAATGGTAGTGGGGGTGATGGTGGTTATGTTGGTATTACTGCATTTATTATTGACAGTAATAACATCACTAAAAACAAAACCACAACAACAATAATAATAATAATTCTAAGTCTCCTTCTTCCTTTTCTTCTTCTTCTTCTTCTTCTTATTTTGTTCTGATTATTACTGGATTGCCATTGGCAGCAACAACATTGCAACATGAATAATAATGATCATGATAAATAATAATAACAACAATACCATTAATTACAATAATAAGAAGAAAAAGAACAATTATAATTTTTATCACCATTATTATGATCAATAATAGTAATAATACCGATAATAATATTGTTATTAATAATGCTATTGCTATTAATGATTATGTTATTGTTAAAGCTATTAATATTATTAGAAGCATCATCATCAACATCTGAAGTATTATTTTTATTGTTGTTTTGTGCATTGCATTAATAATGTATAGCCCTAGGCATTACAGCCTTAACTCTTTATTGTTCACATTTAAATGCGCACACAGGTGCAGCTGCATGAGGCCCTAAACCTAGAGCAGATGCATGCTGAGCTCGCAGACGTGCCCTGCGGGAGAGCTGCACTGTTTAAACTCCACCAAAAAAGTATTCCATCGAATTTTGGCTCGAGAGCTGTGGAACACCGAGCGATTTACGGAATGAAATCTAGAACGGTTTAGACCCGTCCTGCCGCCCTGACATACAACACCGCAGGGCAGGCAAATTGACAAAAAACCATGAAAACCATCCAACCGCTGACACTGGACGAACCGCAAAGAAACTGGAAGCTGCTTAAAACATTTCTCAGCGCCGAGCGCGAGTTCAGAAATAATAGGCTGCAAGTAGCAACACAGTTGGTGCCTGCTGCGGCTTTGTCAGTGTGGGCAGGCTGCCACTGGTGTTAAGCAATCACTGTTTGTGTAATTGTTTAATGAGAGGTTTAGTTCTGTCACCAATGTAATCCCAAACTCAAATAGCTCTCGCTACACGGGCACAGGAGCTCAGATGCGTGGTTTGACTGGGCTGGTTCTTTGCTATCATCTCTCGTTTGCTTTCATCTGAATATTTCATATGAATCTGTGCAGTTGTGAACAGAATTTAGGCCCAGATCCACTGAGCCATTTCTTAACAGGCCGTATCGCTATTTGGACCGGTTAAGAAATTAGAAATAGCTTTTTCAGATGTACAAAGGGCCAAAACCGGTGGAAATTTGCTATTTCTACCCGGTAGAAATCACAAATTGTGACCACGATTTAGGAATTGCAAAAAGGGATTACCTACTTGCGATTCCTAAAGCACATGTACGTAGAATTCCCTAAATACAAATTGGGACTTGACGTCGATGGTAACCATATGCAAAACAAAAAAAAATGCATTTAAAAATGTATTTTTTTAATTTGACGTGAAACGCACATATGCCCCTAGGGCATGTGTGCACTTACAAGTGCACTAGGAAATTCAGGGTGCCTCCAGGGGAGCATTAAGCCAAGAGGTTTGCATTTCTTAAATTACTATTTCCTATTAGGAATGCGCAGTTTAGGAAATGCAGGCCATTTCCTATTTTGCCAGTAGGCTGGAATGTAATGGCATTTCCTATTTGCAATTCTCTAATAGTGATTCCTACTTTGTCCGAATCGCTATTAGGGAATCGCAAATTAAGTATATATTCTTTTGCTTTTCATAAATACCGATTCCTATGAAGTTGCTATTAAAGAAATGCAAATGGGAAGCTTTGTACATCTGAGCCTGAGAATCTAATTTGGGTTTGGGAGCAGCAGGGAAGCCTAATGCCACATCTGTAATCGGGCAGGCTGGTTTGGGAACTGAGAGGATTTACTGATTCTATCTCAGCCCTTCCAGACTTTTTGAGGCATCAGCCTATAGTAAACTCTATCTAAGAAAGCCAAAGGGCTTCTTACACAAAGATTTCCTAAGGAGCAAATTACGATCTGCCCGAACATCTCTGATTTTCAGCAGCTGCATTATGCCATATTCACAGTCAGTTCAATCCAGCAAATCTAGAGATGGAAGTGAAAGGGGCTCATTTATGACACCCTTGAGCAAATATTTGTGAATCCACACATGGACCTATCAGATATGGTTCAGTCATTTCCAGACTTGGTCCACTGCTTATTTCTGCGAAATTGGTTAAAAGTGACTAAAGTAAATCGGAGATGTTCTGGACATAAGAACATTTCTCTAAAGACAATGTGTTTGCTTACAGTGAAAAATAATTAGCCCTCGCCCAACATCTGCCTCAGTTTCTCCAACTTCTGCTCCATCTCACTGTGCACAATTTGATCAAAGTCCACGGATCTTCTCTGCAAAGAAGTTCTCAAAATGTATCATCAGCTCCTCTGTGTCACAGACCAGCAGGCTGTGCATTGGTATCACCACAGTGGTTCCTACCAGTAGGGCCACTTGACTCCCCATCACTTAACGTGGCAGTGTCAAATGTCTCCAGAAGTCAGTGATAGCTAGAGCAGTGGGTCGAGTTGGTAATTCTAATCTTCCTGGTGATGTGGCAAGTGATTCAAATTCACACATCTGTCAGATTTACTGTCACGTGACAATTGCGAATATATGGATGGAAACCTCACTTTTCGTTCACTTGAGAGTAGTAAAAGAAAACAACCTGAGAAGTTCAGGAGCAGACTCATGGTGTGGTTGCTGAGTCTCTCGCTCACCACTCCTCAATACAGGACTGGAGCACTGGAGTCCCCACCAATGCCGGTTTTGGGCTTCAGGGGAGTTGGCACTCTACCGCAGTGAAATTATTTTATTGGGGAATTGCTAGGAGTGGGCGAAATATTCCATCCCACCTGCGGATTAGCCGAATTTTGGTCACTGCGCATTACTCTTTTTTTAAATTTATTTTTTATTTATTTTTTATTTTATTGCATGTTCTAAAAATACAGAAAAAGAAAACAACACACTCAAAAATAAAAAAAGCAAGGGGAAAAGAAAACAAAATATGTAACAACGATATGGGTCACAGAAAGCAAATGCAAATATAGGGTTGACAAAATCAATACAATACATGATAACATTTAAAGGAATGTCATTGGGGGACTATCAGAAGGACCAGTAAGGGCATGATAAACCAACAATGCAATAATCAGTCGGGTACAAGGCCACGATGAAGGTTGCTGATGAGCCGGAGGATGTGACAAGAAAATACAATCATCTAGTAGATACACTTTAAGACATTGGCGGAAAAATGACTTCACACAATCGTATTCTGATTTTCTGAGGTGTCAGCCTCAGTTTGTTGAGCGGCATGATATTGACCTAACATACCCCAAAAACTCTTCAGACGATTACAAGGAGGGAGCATTTCATTATATACATCAGATTGGGTGTTACAGTAAACCATGTCACGCTCCCACTCTGCCACTGTGGGCACAGGACCCCTCATCCAGCGTATTGCCAGCCGACGCTTGGCGAGAAGGAGACCCATTGCCACCAATCTATGTACATCTTTCTTAAGGGTTTTAGTGTATCCCAAGAGCGCTAGTAGGGGATCCGGAGTAAGGGGCAACCCAAGGATATCATTCAGCTTCTGGAAAATGGAATCCCAATAATGTTGTACTTGTGGACAGTGCCAAGCTTGATGAAAGAAACCAGTGTGTGGTGTATGATATCTCTCACAATTATCAGTGTCCCGCAAGCCATACCTAAAGAGACGTAAAGGGGAACAGTAAACTCTATTCAAAAATTTAAAATGGGCGAGGCGGTGACGGCCATTAATGGATATCTTACGGGTGACCTCGCAACAATAGAACCATATGTCATCAGTAATGGGGACACCTACGTCTGCTTGCCAGGCTCCGCATTACTCTTTAATGCGGAATTCTGGCTAAATTCCGCCAATAGCAGAGTGGCAGAATTGTTCTCCAACGAAACTCCCAAATATGTGAGCTGGCAAGTGCCAGTGAGATCTGGAATCCCCTAGTGCGATTTTCTAACGCAGGTGACGCCGGCTTTTGCGAGCGAGTCAGGGGCTGTCATTCTAGTAGATTTGCTGCTGCTTGAGAAGATTTTCTACTCGAGTGGCAGCAAAATCAACTTGAATGTCCGCGCGCTCTTGTGCAGTGCAATGTGCAGTTTGCTCTAATTCCGCAGAGTGAAATGTTTGCGAGTCCTGACCACCTCTAGATATTGCCTGATGAACGATCACAGCTCTGTCATCACATTTATGTTGCAGCTATCTTAGAGGAGGTTATTCCACTGTTAATGATTAGAAGACTAGTTTATTTTATATCCCTCCATCAAGCTCTTGGGCACCGCCACTGCCAGCCCACAACCCCACAGCAGCAGGGTTTGGGTCTGCAGCTGTGGTTGGAGTACACTTTCTTCAGCACACTTCCCAGCAATGCTTTGACCACTGTAGTGCCTGACACCTTTGCCACCATTGTAAAACTACAAAATAATCTTGTAGGCAGAATCAAAATAAGAGAGACCATCAAGCAGGCAGTGGCTGAAACGGGCAGTTCAAGCAACCCAATGACTGGAAGAGGCTAACCCAATGCTTTTTTGTGTCTTAATGATAGGAGCCCCAGCAAACCGATACAGCTGTCTGCAGCAAGACCTGTAAAAGCAGGATTTGGACCAAGGAGATCAGGTTCTTTAAATACCAGGAAATGGAAGCACAAAGCAAACAAATAAAGATAATAAACACTTTCTTAAAAATAACATAGTAAACACCATGTAAGGGATAGGCCATGTCCACTTGTTGAAAGCGGAGGCTATCCCTCAAGTAGTAAGGATTTTGACAAGAAGACAGCCAGCAGGGTAATGTTGAGTAACCCAACATCCATGGCTAGAAAAACGCACTTCCTGTTTTAGCTCAGCTGAGGTGAGTGTGCTGTTTTGTGCCTGTGTTGCCAAGAGAGAACTGACAGATGCAAAGATGAAGTGAGGCAGAAAAAAATAGGGCTTATGCTAAAGAAGAGCTGGATTGAGGTGGAAAATACTATATATTGGGTGATGCACTGGCTTACAAGTACTCCACAAAACACCAGGCTCAGGGAGAGGGCATTGTGTGTGAAAGTCATCCCAATATAGGATTGAAGTAAATGCTTAATCTATTTGATTTTGGTTTTTAACGGTTAAGGTGTTGTTACAACTCTCAAAACAATTCACAAAAAAAGATTAAAAAGAAGTTTAACGTTTCACTCCATGTCTTCCTAATCCCCCTTCAAATGAAAGCTTGTCTTGTTCACACACTGCACTTTCCTCCAGGCACAGGAATGGAAAGTAGACAGATGTTCAACCTTGAGTCGGCAAATATTGACACCACCCTACTCAGCAAAAATAAGTGGTACGCCTGTAACATTAAACAATCAGTGTGGGGGGAAAGCAAACTCGTCAAACATGGAAATTAACCCTGTGAGTTCTGCCCTCAGGAAGCAACCTAGTGCGTTCCAATCTGCATGAGGTTTCATTTTGCAAGCACTGGAGATCGGTGCTGGCAAACTCGATAACTTGATTTAATTGTACTAGCTCGCTTAAAACATGATACTTACTTTCCCTCGAGGAAAAAATAACTTTCCGAACTGAGAAATATGTTCACTCACTACTTTTAAATCCAACTCGAAGAGCACGCTGCCAATCAGGCTCCCTTCCACGTCACAGTTCACATATGAAGAGGGAGAGTTCTTATGTGAGAAATGTGTTTTCATGCTTATTCCCGAAAGCGCACTGGACTAAGGACTCCCTGCAGGATCATGTGTTGAACTATTGGGTCTCAGGTTTAAACCCTGCAAACGTCAGCTCAGCATGCCAACCATCGGAGGTCACTAACATGAGCACCAATGACTTACAACACACCCTGCTATCAGTGTCGAGATACCACTCCACGTGAACAAGCTCTTGAATGCTAACTTGAATATGTAAAACCTTATAGTGCCTCCACTTAAATTATGTCTAGGTATATTGGACCCGTCACTCGGATATTCATGTAAATCTGATTCCCAATAACACAGGTATCCCAACCGAGACGTGATACCGATACTGGGGCAGATGTACATGAAACTGACGCATTTCTGCATTAGAGCAGAAGTGCGTCAGTTTCCTTGCACCGGGCAAAAAAACCTTTGCGCCACCATGGATGCGTCGTATTTACAACACGGTGCACCATGGCGCAAGGAGAAACAGATGCATCAGAAATTCTGATGCATCTGTTGGCGTAGATGCGTCAGAAATTCTGACGCATCTGTTGGCGTAAAAGTAACGCATTGCTGAAGTGATGTCGCAAGCACGACGCAACTCCAGCAATGCGTGGGGAGGCCTATACCTAATACACTGCGACACTTTTACGCCTGCTCCAAGCAGGCGTAAGGTTTTGACGCAGTGGCGTCCAAATAGTGGTGCAATTAATCTTGTAGATTTCACTGCGTCACTTCTACGAGGCTTTCCTGCGTGGAATGCCCACCCTGCATACATTATACCTGACGCAGGGCTTTACAACACGACGCATCTCCCTAGATGCGTCACGTTGTAAATGGGCCGCAACGTGTTGCATTGTTTGCACCGCAGCTGAGTCACAAAAAGTCGGGCAAAAATTTTGCAAGGGGCTTATAAATCTGCCCCACTGTATCTAGCAAGCTTGCTTTCTGTTCCTTAGGTTTGTTGTTTTAACAGCACCTTCATGAATGGTGGAGCCTATATAGCCAGTCACCAGGTAAATAGCAAACGTTCTCTGCAATTTACCCCGCCACTGACTTAACGGTAGATATTATTTGCTATTTGGCCAATTACATTCTGCGGTGTTTACCCGCCGACCATTAAAAGAGCAAGGAAACTTCTCTGTTTACCAGGAAGCTTACTAAGAAGCAGAGATCAGGTAGTGTTTGCCGGCAGGCATGCAAATAACAAATAATGTTACTATTTATCCACCTCTGGCTATAGAAAAGACATCTGCTGTTTGGCCAATGGTCGAGCAAATAGCGAAGAAACTTCAATAGTCACCTGGTGAATGGCTCAATAGCAAACAGAGATTTGCCTAGAGGCGGTGCAAATTACCAAGAAACTTCACTCGCTACCCAACTGCTGGCAAAATAGCACTCTTTATGTACAGTTTGGCCAATGGCCATGCAAATAGCAAATAAACGTAACTATTTACATGTCTGCTGGCTAAATACCAGAAATTATGTAGTCTCTGTACTCTTTGGATAGTGGTTTTGCAACTAGCAAATAAATGCCATTATTCATCTGGCCACTGGTTAAATAACAAGTATTATTTGTTATTTGGGTGGAAGCCTTGTACATAGCAAACTTCATTATTTACCGGGCCGTTGTCTAAAAAGCAGAAATTATTAACTGTTTGGTCAGCAGCTGTGCAAATATCAGATAAACTTTATTATTTACTAGCTGAAATTATGTATTGATATGTACATCACAGATTTCAACAGATACTGACTGCCAGGCAGAACTGCAAGGAAGGAGTGAACACAACTGGCATCCATCTCCTTATATAAGTAAGTGCCAAAAGCGGCATAGCTGCAATTTGCACCCAAACAGCACTAACTCACAGGTCTAAAGGCCCCAATGGCCATTAACCCCTTCCATGCTCATGACGGAACGGTTCCGTCATGAGCATCGGTTGAGCTGTGCTCATGACGGAACCGTTCCGTCATGGCCCCGCCCGCGCTCGAACCCTTCAGCACCGTGGGGGAATCCGCGCAGGGCTGAAGGGGTTAAAGAGAAGGTGTGACTATTTCAAAGTTAATCTGCAAGAATGCCACTATATTATACCAAGGGCCAACACACAGTGACTTGGGAGGCCCATTGTGGAGCTCGTGCTCCTTCTGGTTCAGGTCAATCAAACAAGTCAGACTATTAAACATGTGAAAACAATGATTTGTTAAAGGAAAGGTCTGCACTGTAAACATTGTATCCTCGTCAGATGGTGCCATGGGACATTCAGGGTGAATAAGGCCCATTAAGCAAGTCACCATGAAGGTATAATAGAAAGGCCTCATTCCAGTCTCATAAGGATGGACAACTATTGATCTTCACAATAATAGAATTTATGTAAGCAGTCAATAGTCAGTCAAAGTTTTGTTTGAAGCCTTCTTTGCTGTGTTAGGCAAATAAAAATATGGTCTAGACTAAATGACTGTAAGGTTGGAGATGATTTCGTCATTTGAGTATACTTCTTCTAGCAAGAAATGTCAAGGGCAGTGGATCAAGGATATGTGCAATATAATCTGAGATTTTTTTATTTTTAAAGGCAAATTCTATGCATTCCCAATAGTTGACACAGTGGATGTTCCAGATTTGTGGGTATTCATTATCGTTGCTGAATACTTTAAAGGTTTCTAACAATTTGTATAGCTCAGATTTCACACTCCTAGTACTCAGAAAAGAAAGTATAGCTAAATAGGTGCTCTACGGTTGAGTTTCAACACCTCTTATATTTTCTGCATGGAAATAGGATACATGAAGGTTTTCAACAGAAAACATTCTGCCTCCCATAGACCGACAACAAAATGATTCTTTACTATGAATGGTCTGTTCTCTGTGGGAGATGATATTACATCTTTAGCTCCATTTTATAAGGAAAGACCATCACTCTCTCCCTCCAACATACATGCCTTAAGGCATTCAAGAAATACCAGCTCGACTGAGCTAAACCATTTCCTAACACCTTTCAGTCTTTCAATTATTTGGTCCTACCTGCTGGCTTGGTAGCCAGCACGTTGAGTGGAAAGTAGTTAGACCTCCTAGCAATGTGGTTTAGAACAAGATTGCTGACTATCCTTCCTTATCTTAAGATAATCGGCCCACCTCCATTTCCAGTGCTATGTTATTGTAAGGGATGGTAATCTATGTACAGGTCAGGATTCTAGACATATGGACCTCTTCTCCATTAGAATCAAGGGCAAGGTCTTAGGTAGGTTTAAGTAAATTAAACTCTTTAGTCGGGTTATGTCCATGAAAGTATTTTTTAAAAAATATTGGTTACAGCCCTTTCTCCCTTCAGGCTCATTCTCTTGCTGCACCTTTCTCAACGATCATTCTCTCAATGCCGAACTCAAACTCTGCTTCACAAAGATGTTCTATCAGGTTTTCCTCATCCAACATTCTGTGGATGACAACACCAGTAACTGATCTTAGGCTGTTCCTGGAAAATTATTTTACTGAACACATGCACACACACATGCACACACACACACACACATGCACACCCGCACACACACACATCAGTTGCAGATAAACGATCTACTACAATGTTTACCTAAAAGCACACTGTTAGTAGAGAATGCTGAGAAAAATACTCAAACTAAGGAAAACCATGATATGAAGTCTGGCTGTCCTCACTTTCTGTTATGTAAGATCTCTCTTGCAGAAAAAAGCAAGAGCTGGCGCATCTTAGATGCTATATTTGCTTGGCACATATTAAGATTGTTGTTACTGAAGGTGATGCACATTTTTCAATTGTGGGTCTCAGACAGTGTAAATCATCCTAGGCTTAGCATCCTTTCTAGGGATAGATGATTTCCTGATATGATTTATTGGTTTTATAGGTCTTGGTTCTCTGCAGTCTTCACAGTTTCCTATCCCACATCTTTAATCTTTGCTCTCCTCTAAAATATTTGACCACTTCATGGTGTGAGTATTTCCTAATTAGGATGTTCACTTAAGATATATTTCTAATAAATGGCTTCGATTGGAGCTCATTTAAATCAGTGCTTATGCTGAAAAATCTGAAATTCACCTTCCTCCTGCCCCCTGGTCTACCTTTCTGTAGGTCTTTGCCGAGTTTATGCAGAATGATTCTGGCTGCCTTTTTCCCTATCCCACTCCAGTGGTGGAAAGTTATTCTTTTGAGTATTATGATTGGACCACTCCTTAGTTACATCTAACTTTAATTTTTGCGCTTAATAGCTCCATTTGCGCCTTCCAAAGATGCCGTACAGACAATGACGTGCATTTTTAAGGTGGATGTTGAAGTCAGTAACCTTGCAATTGCTTTGTTGTTTTTGTGTAAAACGTAAGTGTGTCACCAATTGTGTCAGTGAGTTTTTTTGCAGGAAATTCAATTATTGCTTCTACTGCAAGATCTGCCAAATGTTTGTGCTTGATGCCATCCGAGGTGGCTTCATACCAGCTTGGCATACATTTTCTAACATTCCTTCTCCTCTTAAATTTCAAAATGTTTGGTAGTTGCAGTTTTAATACAGATATGTAATCAATGTCAATTGGTAACGACAGAAGTAGAATCTAAAGGGCTGTACTGGTGTTTCCCACACCACACCCACTTGATGCCAGTGAAGATGTGACACACTTAAGGTGCTTCTGAGTTAAATGTATGGGAATCACAGAATGCCAGCATCTGTTGGTGAAATCTACAGCAAGTGTCACCAGTCTCCTGCACAAAGGCCACTTCCGTTCACCTTTGCTGCTACAGCATTGTACACTTACACATCATTCCTGTAATTTTCTATTAACGTCTGTGCTTTTAAACATACACACACACCTTTCTTTCTCTGCCTCAAGTTCATTCTGCACTAGGACGCCCTTAACTGTATATGCTATATTTGGTGAGCAGTCTATATATCGACTTTTTAATATCGAGGGACAGAAATATCGAGTCAAAAATATCGAATGTACAAAATATCGAAATAGATAATATCGATGTGAAAAATATCGTTTTTTTTTTTAACTTATATGTCGATGTAAGTAATATCGTTAGTAATAATATCGACATGTGAAAATATCGTCATTGTATGTTTAGTAAATATTTTGAAGTTGTTTGTATAAATAGTTACAATGTATATAATATGAGAAATATTTATATTGTTTTAGGGGCGGGATGTTGGGTTATAGGGGATAAGGGTGGGGAGTGTTTTAAAAAAGTTAATTAATTTTTTTAATATATTGTAAAATTTAATTAGAAAATTTTATTTAAAATGTGAAATGTATATTTAATTTTAGGAGCGGGATGTTGGTTTATAGGGGATAAGGGTGGGAAGTGTTTTAAAAATGTTTATATATTGTTTAATTTAAAAAAAAAAAATTTAGAAATTGTAAATTAAATTTAGAATTTTAAAAATAATTTTAGGAGCGGGATGTTGGTTTATAGGGGATAAGGGTGGGAAGTGTTTTAAAAATGTTTATATATTTGTTAATTTAAAAAAAAAAAATTTAGAAATTGTAAATTAAATTTAGAATTGTAAAAAAAATGTTATGGTTCATAGGGGATAAGGGTGGGAAGTGTTTTAAAAATGTTTATATATTTTTAAAAATTTGTTAAAATTGTTTTAGAAATTGTAAATGAAATTTAGAATTTTACAAATAATTTTAGGAGCGGGATGTTGGTTTATAGGGGATAAGGGTGGGAAGTGTTTAAAAAATGTTTATATATTTGTTAATTTTGTATTAAAATTATTTAGAAATTGTAAATTAAATTTCGAATTTTACAAATATTTTTAGGAGCGGGATGTTGGTTTATAGGGGATAAGGGTGGGAAGTGTTTTAAAAATGTTTATATATTGTTTAATTTTTTGAAAAATGTATTTAGAAATTGTCTATTAAATTTCGAATTTTACAAATAATTTTAGGAGCGGGATGTTTGTTTATAGGGGATAAGGGTGGGAAGTGTTTTAAAAATGTTTATATATTTGTTAATTTTGTATTAAAATTATTTAGAAATTGAAAATAAAATTTCGAATTTTACAAATATTTTTAGGAGCGGGATGTTGGTTTATAGGGGATAAGGGTGGGAAGTGTTTTAAAAATGTTTATATATTGTTTAATTTTTTAAAAAATTTAATTAGAAATTTTAAATTAAATTTAGAATTTTACAAATAATTTTAGGAGCGGAATGTTGGGTTATAGGGGATAAGGTTGGGAAGTTAATTTAAAATGTTTATATATTTTTAAATTTTAAAAAATAATTATTTAGAAAATTTAAATATAATTTAGAATTTTACTAATCCCATAATTAAATATAGATTTCTGTCAGAATAGTAAATTAATTAAGTTCAGTGTCCAGCACTTATCTTAATTAAATATAGAGTGGAGTGGGAATAGTAAATTAATTAAGTTCAGTGTCCAGCACCTACTCTAATTTAATATAGGTTGGAGTGAGAATAGTAAATCATTTATGTTCAGTGTCCAGCACTTATCTTAATTAAATATAGACTAGAGTGGGAATAGTAAATTAATTAAGTTCAGTGTCCAGCATCTACCCTAATTAAATATAGATTGGAGTGAGAATAGTAAATTAATTAAGTTCAGTGTCCAGCACTTATCTTAATTAAATATAGACTGGAGTGGGAATAGTAAATTAATTCAGTTCAGTGTCCAGCACATACTGTAATTAAATATAGGTTGGAGTGAGAATAGTAAATTTATTAAGTTCAGTGTCCAGCACTTATCTTCATTTAATATAGACTGGAGTGGGATTAGTAAATTATTTTAGTTCAGTGTCCAGCACTTATCTTAATTTAATATAGACTGGAGTGGGAATAGTAAATTATTTTAGTTCAGTGTCCAGCAGTTATCTTAATTAAATATAGACTGGAGTGGGAATAGTAAATTAATTAAGTTCAGTGTCCAGCACCTACTCTAATTTAATATAGGTTGGAGTGAGAATAGTAAATTAATTATGTTCAGTGTCCAGCACTTATCTTAATTAAATATAGACTAGAGTGGGAATAGTAAATTAATTAAGTTCAGTGTCCAGCATCTACCCTAATTAAATATAGATTGGAGTGAGAATATTAAATTAATTAAGTTCAGTGTCCAGCACTTATCTTAATTAAATATAGATTGGAGTGGGAATAGTAAATTAATTAAGTTCTGTGTCCAGCACATACTCTAAGAAAATATAGGTTGGAGTGAGAATAGTAAATTAATTAAGTTCAGTGTCCAGCACTTATCTTAATTAAATATAGACTGGAGTGGGAATAGTTAATTAATTAAGTTCAGTGTCCAGCACCTACTCTAATGTAATATAGACTGGAGTGGGAATAGTTAATTAATTAAGTTCAGTGTCCAGCACCTACTCTAATGTAATATAGGTTGGAGTGAGAATAGTAACTTAATTAAGTTCAGTGTCCAGCACTTATCTTAATTAAATATAGACTGGAGTGGGAATAGCAAATTAATTCAGTTCAGTGTCCAGCACATACTCTAATTAAATATAGGTTGGAGTGAGAATAGTAAATTAATTAAGTTCAGTGTCCAGCACTTATCTTAATTAAATATAGACTGGAGTGGGAATAGTAAATTAATTAAGTTCAGTGTCCAGCACCTACTCTAATTTAATATAGGTTGGAGTGAGAATAGTAAATTAATTATGTTCAGTGTCCAGCACTTATCTTAATTAAATATAGACTGGAGTGGGAATAGTAAATTAATTAAGTTCAGTGTCCAGCACCTACTCTAATTTAATATAGGTTGGAGTGAGAATAGTAAATTAATTATGTTCAGTGTCCAGCACTTATCTTAATTAAATATAGACTAGAGTGGGAATAGTAAATTAATTAAGTTCAGTGTCCAGCATCTACCCTAATTAAATATAGATTGGAGTGAGAATATTAAATTAATTAAGTTCAGTGTCCAGCACTTATCTTAATTAAATATAGATTGGAGTGGGAATAGTAAATTAATTAAGTTCTGTGTCCAGCACATACTCTAAGAAAATATAGGTTGGAGTGAGAATAGTAAATTAATTAAGTTCAGTGTCCAGCACTTATCTTAATTAAATACAGACTGGAGTGGGAATAGTTAATTAATTAAGTTCAGTGTCCAGCACCTACTCTAATATAATATAGACTGGAGTGGGAATAGTTAATTAATTAAGTTCAGTGTCCAGCACCTACTCTAATGTAATATAGGTTGGAGTGAGAATAGTAACTTAATTAAGTTCAGTGTCCAGCACTTATCTTAATTAAATATAGACTGGAGTGGGAATAGTAAATTAATTCAGTTCAGTGTCCAGCACATACTCTAATTAAATATAGGTTGGAGTGAGAATAGTAAATTAATTAAGTTCAGTGTCCAGCACTTATCTTAATTAAATATAGACTGGAGTGGGAATAGTAAATTAATTAAGTTCAGTGTCCAGCACCTACTCTAATTTAATATAGGTTGGAGTGAGAATAGTAAATTAATTATGTTCAGTGTCCAGCACTTATCTTAATTAAATATAGACTGGAGTGGGAATAGTAAATTAATTAAGTTCAGTGTCCAGCACCTACTCTAATTTAATATAGGTTGGAGTGAGAATAGTAAATTAATTATGTTCAGTGTCCAGCACTTATCTTAATTAAATATAGACTAGAGTGGGAATAGTAAATTAATTAAGTTCAGTGTCCAGCATCTACCCTAATTAAATATAGATTGGAGTGAGAATAGTAAATTAATTAAGTTCAGTGTCCAGCACTTATCTTAATTAAATATAGATTGGAGTGGGAATAGTAAATTAATTAAGTTCTGTGTCCAGCACATACTCTAAGAAAATATAGGTTGGAGTGAGAATAGTAAATTAATTAAGTTCAGTGTCCAGCACTTATCTTAATTAAATATAGACTGGAGTGGGAATAGTTAATTAATTAAGTTCAGTGTCCAGCACCTACTCTAATGTAATATAGACTGGAGTGGGAATAGTTAATTAATTAAGTTCAGTGTCCAGCACCTACTCTAATGTAATATAGGTTGGAGTGAGAATAGTAACTTAATTAAGTTCAGTGTCCAGCACTTATCTTAATTAAATATATACTGGAGTGGGAATAGTAAATTAATTCAGTTCAGTGTCCAGCACATACTCTAATTAAATATAGGTTGGAGTGACAATAGTAAATTAATTAAGTTCAGTGTCCAGCAGTTATCTTAATTAAATATAGACTGGAGTGGGAATAGTAAATTAATTAAGTTCAGTGTCGAGCACCTACTCTAATTTAATATAGGTTGGAGTGAGAATAGTAAATTAATTATGTTCAGTGTCCAGCACTTATCTTAATTAAATATAGACTAGAGTGGGAATAGTAAATTAATTAAGTTCAGTGTCCAGCATCTATCCTAATTAAATATAGATTGGAGTGAGAATAGTAAATTAATTAAGTTCAGTGTCCAGCACTTATCTTAATTAAATATAGATTGGAGTGGGAATAGTAAATTAATTAAGTTCTGTGTCCAGCACATACTGCCAACTCAGTGAATTGTGGTGTACCAGAAACTCACCTCAGAACCCAGAACCCAGTATCCGGCTAGTATTAGTGTCCCATTCGTTATCCGAGATTAGGCTCAGAGATCCCAATGAAAAGACAACCCAGAACAAGCGACTCAGTATACTCTCAGGAATGGTGGGAATCGGAAATACCTGTTCGTATATTATTCTCACATCAGTCCACAACAAGAATCAACAGAGACACGGTGAAAATAAAAAGAGTTTATTTTTATAGACCACGTGTCCTAAGATGCAGTACTTTGGCTAATACAAGCAGACAAATGATTAAAATCAAAACCATCAGCATCGTTACAATACCATAGAATATAAAAGGGGTGGTCATATTATAATGACAGTGGATAATACCACCTTCCCTTTACTAAGAAGCTAATATTATTATTATGCTAATAGAAGGTCTCTTAGGCTTGAATAGGGGACCCCATACCTCAAAGATCAGCTTAGTGAAATCACATCACAGGAGCATCAGGAGTCTTCTCGCAGGAAGGCTCGTCTTCGGTCTGAATAATAAACATGATGTCTGTGTTATTAAAAGCACCAACTTTCAGGTATTTACAGCTGCCTGTGTGTTATGTCTAAATAGTGGGTCGATCAACCTAGAGTAGAAAACATGCATTGTCTAACAAACCAGACTGTTTTGTCACGCCATGTACAGACCAAGGTCGCTGCGCAGAGCTCGGGATGGTAACAACAGATTGCTTCCGTGTGAGGCAAAGCTCGAGTCAGCAGTTTGTTTAAGCAATAACATGTAAACGCAGTGTCGTGCGCAAAAGCGGCAAGATGGCTTTCTAACATCTAACGCGGTTATGCTAACTTAACAATGTATGTACGTATTAAGGGAGTCCTCACTACATGCCCCCTTGATCGAAGCACTATACAGTAGGCAAGAAAAAAGAGAATGCAAAGTTCAGTTTCGACAGAGCAGAACAAGGCGTATTCAATTAATAAACAATTTATAGTTCAGGCAAAAGCCGAAAACATGAAAACCGAAAAGGGGAGAAAAAACCAAAAAACCACAAACGTGTGATGGGAAAAATTAAAAAATGTTGCTGTGGACAGCAGTCCAAAGGCACGGGAGAAAAAACCTAGAGGACCACAGTTCACTCAATCCATGAACGTATATGCAGCATACGTGGCCACTGCTTCCAACAAGAAATCGTTTGCAGAGCCACGAAAAGTTTCAGCCATCCAATTAATCAAAGAAAAGGAACATACATGTTCTTCAATGAGCGGAGCCTTTAGCACAATCAGAGGGCAACCGAATTGTTCCTCCAGATAGCTCATATTCAAGAAATCATAGGCTGCTCTTGCGATGTCCCAATTACCCAGGATACCATGCGCCGCACCACAGGCCATAATCCGAACACCAGAACAGGCAAACTCGTGAGACACTAAGGGCCTCATCAGTCGATCATAATCCGGCACCGGAGACACCGTGTTGGTTAAGCACAAATCCAAAGGCCATTCAAAGGGACAATCTAGGCAGTGAAAGACTGGCTGTACGCAGGTGAAGTAGGAATACCGGAAGGATAATCCATACGCCAGGCTCAAAGTCGCCAATGGCAGCGTACCATAATATTCAAGCATCCTGTCACGGAGAAGATGCAGACGGGACAGGTTGTCGTGTGGCACAGAAAGAGCAGCCGTTTCGCAGTATGAAAAGTAAAAGCAGCACTCCTGCCACAAGCGCCAGAATCAGCGGGACACCTCCAAAGATGCTCGAGAAAATAGAATGAAAAAATGCCGGAATCACACCAAAAATAGTTTGGAAAGAGGTCACGAGGCCCGAGCCCACAAGCTTAAAAAAATGAGCCAGGCCGGTCGTGGACGAGGCATTGAAAATTGTTTGGATCAAAGCACCAAAATGTAGGGGGAGGTCAGTATTCAAAAGCGCCTGTACCTCAGTACGCGTATTTGCAACGTGAAGGACAAATGTTTCACGGGAGGAAGTCAATGGCACCTCCTTTTGGGACAATAGCGCCCTTATTCTGCTCATCTTGTTGAACTCTGCCTTCAAAGTTGGAATCGAAGGCCAGATGGAAACATCCAGCCGCCCATGCGGGGGTGGAAATAGAACATTATTGCAGCAGACAACTCTCTGCGATACAGTCACTATGTAAGAGATTCCCACTAACATCCCGCAGCAAGCTTCATTGTTCAAAATTAAATGACTACCGTTTGCAAGCAGCGTGAAAGATGGTGTAATCACTGGCACTGGGATACCTTTCAGGACGCAGGCCAAATTTGGAGCTTGTACATTGCATGCACCGTGTAACTGAATGTGCCTACATACTACAGAGTGATCAGGTGTTGTTGTACATTCCTCACCCGTCAGATAAACCTCAGTACCGTCCCTTGTACATCTATACATAAAAGGGAGGGACCAAACCTCATGTATGAAAGCGGTGCCCAGCTGTTCATATCTACCCAGAGCATAGTGTTTCATACAGGACGTAAACTTGAAAAGCGCGAACGGGAGAGTGATCAACCCATGTAATAACCACACGGCTGTATCCAATTCCGCTACAGAGAAAGGTAAAGGTTCTAATTTTTCAATATGTAACAATGAATATGTAGCATCTTTCATGGACATGAACTGCTGTTTTTCAGTAAGGTTAAAGGGAAGAAATAAAGATGTTGTATTCAAATAGTCCCAGGGGACCTTCCCTGCCTTTAACGTTTGTAATGTCCATGCAAACTGCATAACAGAACGCAACTGGTTTTGACCATGATACAATACAGACACATCATCATGCACAATATCAACAATTGAAGAAACAATATTGTCCAATGTATAAATACGGGAAGAAAGAGTGCTAATGCTGTTATCAATAACTGCTAATACCTTTTCCATATTAGCCTGATCAATAGCTCTCAATCGTGACGCTGCCTCTATTTGCGACAGTTTCCATACTTCGTTGTAAATAGCATACGCCCACCTTTTGGATCTGCCACCCACAGGATCTTTAACAAAATCATTCAAATCTATTTTGTCATGTAATCTTGATAAATGAACTTTAACAGATGGCAAGGTGGAATGTCGCAGCCAGGATTGACATAACTTTCCTACAGAGTATGTAGTTACGGTATGTGACGACTCAAACCGAGGGTCCACTCGTTGCTGAGTATACCCCGGTTTCAGACCTAGAAAACAACGTTGACATGTATCTGAACTGCTTTGCCAAACTAACCATCCATCACTACTAAATTTCGAAATATTGAAAGATGTATTAGAAATCAATGACTGCAAAGCAGGAAGGGACAGATCCGTGTGGTTATCCCAATTGGGGTAAGCACCCAGATCCGGCACAGAAGGTGACTTTAGTTGTTTAGAAGTGGCCAATCCGAAACAGGTGGTTCGGAAGATGGTTGAATTTAAAAACAACATATGATTTGGTACAAGACAGGTACGATGCAAAGCTTCAGTTCCCTGAACCTGCCACGGTTTGGAACCCCAAACCGATTTAAGATCAATAGTAGCCTTCCATAGATCATAACCTTTGATTGACAACTCGTCCATAAAGGACTTAGAATAAAGTAACTTGGTGTGTGTGAGTCTAACCTTTGTGGCAGACTCAGGCATAACCTTAAAATAAAAGGAAGCCGGGTTGGAAACACTGATATCAGTATAATAAGTATACTTATCAACTAATGTAGGTGAACTGCCGAAAGATGGAGTGGGACAGTGTTCCCATTGGGTAAAATTTACAAAATTACGAAAAGTGTTTGCTTTATGCAGAAAGTGATTGCCATAATGTTGAAAACAATATTGTTCCGCATAATTAGCCGCATTTTCATATAAATCTTCAGCATCAAAAGCGGCATAATATTTCAAATCTGAAAACAGTGTTTCATTGGCGTGAACATCCCAATCATCAGAACGTATGTTTTTCTTAACCACATCACCCATAGAAACACGAAATACATTAGGTACAATATTTTCTTTAAGTGTTTGGAGTAATATCTGTAGTGGAAACATAAAGAGATGGAATATATACGTTAGTTATTTATTTGAGTAAAGATAAATTAGTGTTTTAGTTTAATTTGGCAGTTTAGTTAGAAAATAATATTTACTTACTTTTTTAGAATAGTAGTAGGATGTAGGTTTCTTCTGTTTAGCAGAGTTTCTTCTTCGTTCAATGCTTTGGTTTAAGGCACAGTAGAAGACTTGTTTTAATTGGTTTATATAGTGGGTTTAAATTGTTTCTCGAATGTTATTGGTTGTTTTCTGTATGTGGCCTTTCTATTGGATGGTTTGATTTTTTTTTAGTTAATTGGTTTCCTTTTATGGAAAATGCTAAGTGAGAGTATATTTAGTTTTAAAGGAGGAGAGTTTTAAATCATTATATATAAAAAGATTGTTTATAATGTGTAGTGAATGTTTTTTAAATGTGTTCGAAATGCCAATGTGATAATTATTTCAGTGTTTTTTTATTATGTTGTTAAATATTGAGATCGCTATAAATGTTGTGTTTATGTTTAAGTAGAATCTAATTTGAAAAATGTATGTTTTGGGAAATTATTGTCTTTATGTTGTTTAAAATATTGGTTTTATTAGTGTTAGAATTGTCGATATATTTTAAAAAAACGATATTATTGATGTCTATATTTTGGTTATCGATATTTGTGACATGTGTCATATTTATTTACTCATGTCGATATTTAGTATTGCGATATTTATGTGTGCGATTTTTGTGTGATCGATATAATTGTATTACGATCTTGTAGTGTCGATATTAGTGTCGTTTTTTAAATAAGTATACAATGTCGATATTTTTGATGTCGATATATTTGATGCGATATTTGTGTAGTTCGATAATGTGTCTGTCGATAATATGTCAGAGATCCGCTATATTTACAGCTAGCAGCTCCAGTACTTTTTATTGGCTCGAGCAGAGGAGGCCAGATTGCTGTTGTTGAGCAATTTGTGGAGTAAGATAATTAAAAATAGTTTTAACCCAGCATCAGTTTCAAATGCAGCCATGATACAGTGGTGCAGCTTTACAATCTAGACATTTTATGTGTTGGTTGCTTGTGTGCCAACATATGACACACACCTCCATCATGGAACAGCTGCACGGGAGCCGCAATCAAGATCAGATACTGCGGTTTATGGCTTCCACAGGATTCCATTAAAGGAGAGAATCAATTTCAACACTCTTTGTTTGGCTCATAGAAGCATAAATCGGAAAGGGCCCTCATTGATCATTGACCTTCTTGTACCCTACACTCCCACAAGGACCCTAAGATCCTTCAAGGAGAAATGTTTAAAGGTTCCTCGAATACAAAGGCCCAGATGGGGTGGTAGATCCTTCTCGTATATGACTCCAAAACTTTGAAATCAATGCCGGCTGACTTCAAAAACTAAAAGAATGAGATTCGTTTCAGGAAAATGCTTAAGACTTGGTTATACCTCCGCTTGTCCTTTCTCTCAGTATTAGCTCGCTAATGCAGACTATGACTCACTCAGCACTGGGAAGCCTTCGGGCTGCTATGCACTTTACAAATTGACATAGCATAGCACTTTGAGCATCTGAGATTTACAGGCCTGCCAACTTAAAAAAGATTTTGGTGCCGAACACGATCCGGCAAAAAAATTCCCCGTGCGACTCGCATCCGGTCTTTTTACCGTACGAATCGTACAAGTGCCGTACGAACTGGCAATCACGATTCGCATGGGAAAAAGACCATACGAATCGCATTGGGAATAATTCCCCACACGTCCTCGGGTCGGAAAAAGTGTCCGACACGTCCTCGTACGATTTACCGTACAAACGTGAAAAGCGAAGTCCGGGGGTACGCTGGGGGTACGCACCGTACATACACGGGTGGGGCTACGACTCGAACGTACTCGGGTGTACATACACGGGGGGTTCGACACGTACTCAGGTGTACATACACGGGGGTTCGACACGTACTCGGGTGTACATACACGGGGGGGTTCGACACGTACTCGGGTGTACATACACGGGTGGGGGTACGACTCGAACGTACTCGGGTGTACATACAAGGGGGGTTCGACACGTACATGCGGGGGCAGGGGGGGGGTACGGTGCGTACATGCGGGGGCTGGGGGGGGTACGGTGTGTACATGCGGGGGCTGGGGGGGGGTACGGTGCGTACATGCGGGGCTGGGGGGGGTACGGTGCGTACATGCGGGGGCAGGGGGGGTACGGCGCGTACATGCGGGGGCTGGGGGGGGTACGGCGCGTACATGCGGGGGCTGGGGGGGGGTACGGCGCTTACCGAGCCACCTACTCTGGTCGTTTCGCGCCGTACTTCGCATTTGCAGCACTTTTTGGGTGCCGTGAAAATATTGCCGTCCGGACTGCTGTCGGTTCGAATCGTGATTCCTGGGTCGTGAAACGCTGCCTAGAAGCGTCCCGACGTCACGTCGCAGCATTCCCAGATCACATTCGTATGCATATTTTCGTCGGTCGGTGTTTTTTACGATTCGTACGGAAATGGTGTTTCCGTGCGAATCGTAATTCCATGTTTGTAATGTTTTACAACCGGGTACGAGTCGGACGGAGAATACGCTCCGACCGACGGTTCGTAACCGGTTTTTACCGGATCGTAATCGGCACCTTTGCCTTCTGACGAAGGGGCAGGGCTTTGTGCCAAGAAGTACACAAAAGGCATATCTGCCCCTTGCCTCCATGAGTTTCCTTCCACCATAAAAAAAAAGCCCGCTGAGGCTTCTCACATCCCCTAAATGGACATTGGATGTTAAGAGCCTCCCAAGACAGCTAGAAACCCACTGTGTGCAGTGGCTTATAGCTGTCTTCCCTGCCACCGTACATCGGCTCCTCACCGGGTGAACAGGAGCCTAAAACGTGTGACACACGGTGGCTCCATGTGAGTTGCCACACCTGGATTTCTGCTACTGTGCAATGCTGTGATCACCGCTATGATATTCCTGGTTAGGTGTTATTAATCCATAAGTGGAAGACTGAAAACTGAGGGAGTGGAGGTTATGCTAAAATTGTTGCTGGATAGGAGTGTTTGGGTTTTAATTTTAGTGTAGTGGGTCAGAATGCATCAACATGAGGTCAGCCAAAGGAAAGAGACTTCCATGCTCTAAGTCAGGCTGGCACCACGTGTTAGTGATCTAGCCGCTCCTGTCTCAGCTGCTCACTAATGAAAAGCCATAAGACTAAAATCTACTGTTTCAAGGCTGCCCGTGAAAGTGATGCAGGCGATAAAGGGTTGTTGCTTCACCACTATGCAGGTGACAAATTAAACAAACTGGTTCTTATCCTTGATGGCATGGGAGATGATAAGGTGCTGTTTTTATGGAGGCACATATTCACCCTAAAATAAACCCTGGCTTAGAAAGAATTATACTGAACTAAGCACAGGATCACTGGAAATGTTTGTGCTTCCTCAGACAAATAGCCATCATGTGCCCAGATGATGGCTCCGTGAAAGGGGTATGGACGTAGACCACGCAGTGCTTCAAATGCTCCTCTGATTATGCACAGACTCATTCTGCATGATCCAGAAATTAACCAGGAAGCCCTGCTCACTAAGACGTAATTATGCGAGCTATCACACACAAGGGCTACATAGGCAAAGGTGTTGTTGTCATAAATGGCCACTGAAAGAGACAACGCTCCTGCCCCCAATCATTCAAGCATACAGCATTGATAAGCGCAAAAAGGGGTCTCAAAACCAGTGAAAGGGTGTCAGCCCTGCATGTCGCAAAATGTGTAGAAGAGGCCCACTATCCTGATATGTGCACTACTAAAGGAAGAACGGGTTCTGCCCGTGAAAAACTGAAAGATTCACCAAAATATTTCATAGCATGGGTCTACTGCAGCGAGTAAGGTGCACTCTGTAATCAATGAAAACAAATTGGGGTAGGAATTGACTCCAGGGTCATAGCCATTCCTGAAGAGGAGGAAGAAGAAATATTAATTATCACAGTTGTAGACTGGATTGCCACACCCAGGTAATCTCACACCTAATGCCTAGTGACTGATGTTTAGTAAAGGTAATGGACTAACAGGTGCCTGGAGCCCCCCCCCCCAACAACTCACAAAAACAGAACTCGCATATATACATATGAATGTGAGGAACCTCTCTCCCTTCCTGGGGCTTTTAAAACAAGCGTGTAGCAGATTTCAAAGGCAAATTTCAATGTGACAAACTCTGGCACAAACATTCTCATAAGCTGCAACATATCAACAGCTCTCCATCCCCATCAGTGTGCACATATGTTAAGGGATGACTGCCTGCAGGGGTTAGAACATCTCTCAAGGTTAAAATGCATCGAGATGCAGCCAGGTGACCTGAACCTTGATAAGACTGTGAGCCCAGTGGCTTTCAGACTCCACAGCATACCTTTTCATATTTGCATGCAAGTAGATGGTGACGTCAAGAAACTCAAAGATTTTGTTGTGATCGGAAAAGTGGAATGACCCACCTCTCGGGTAGTCCTGGTCGTCCACACTACAAGCCCAAACAGTCAGGCTCAGTAGAAATTTGCATTGACATGGAATTCACCAACAAAGCCATAAAGCAGAATGGTGTTTGCACCCCAACAATTGGTGACCCTCTAGCTGGTTTCAGTGGGACCATGTGGTTCTCTGAGATGGACTTTTGTAACCAACTAGGCCTCAACAAGGTGAGCTGGTATATCTCCACGTTCCCCGCACAGGTGCGACTGAGGTGGGAGAGCCGATCTAAAAAATTATAGGATGATAGCTCTCCTGGACGTCGAATCCAAACATTACGCCAGTCTGTTGCTTAAAGAGCTGTCGTCCTGGGCACATAAAAATAAAAATCTACCTTATAATCAGACCGGATTTGTGGCCAAATCAGGAACTACTAGTAATCTGCTCGCTTTATCTGTATTGATGGAGAAAGCAACAGTACTAAGAATGCCAATCCACTGTTGCTTCGTCGACTTAGTTTAAAGCGGTCTTCGGCCAGGTGCCCAGGGGTCTACTATGGCACAAATGCAGAAATGGGGAATCCCTCCAGCCCTCTTAAATGCAATAATCCAACTCCACTCAAATACTTGGATTCGTATGAAGTTGGGAGAGGGATCTCACGTCTCAAGAAAAATACAAACCTCCTGTGGCGTCAAACAAGGATGTGTGCTGGCTTCCCTCCTTTTTAACCTTTTTATTTCTGATTTATCACAGTCACTGGACAATGTCAGTTCCCACTCTCCCCAATTAGGAGGATCCTACATGAGTAACTTGCTATACGCAGACAACTTTGTTTTACTTAGTCAGCTGCTTCCCTACCCAACAAGTAACGACCTGGAATTAAATCTGTCGAAAACAAAGACAATTTCTTTTGGGAAACCGAAGCAACTAAGTGGTGGGTGGCTTTTTAATGGCACAAGTATTGAAACTGGGACATCCTATAAATATTTGGGGGTCTATATAGACTCAAAGGGAACTTTCTCAAAACAGGAGGAAGTGGTTGAGGAAAAGCCCTGTCAATCAAGGCAGCATTAACGAAGCTTGCGTGGCAGCTACTTGGCCCTAGCCTAACTCCGCTTTTAACAGTTATGAAAGGTAAGATTACAAATTACCTATCGTATGATCAAGAAATAGTGCTGGAGAGAAATTTCAATATGGTGAACAAAATAATAACAAGAGCTTTTAAGAGAGTATGGCGCCTTCTGAAATCCTCATCCTTCGCCCAGACAAGACTTGAGTTTGGTCTATTAGATCATCGAGGGGTTAAGGCTGGCGCTTTCATTAAGTTGTGTAACAGACTGTGTAAGTCGCAGGAAGGAAGTCTGGAGGCTAGGCTGTGGCAAGAAATATCGGCCAGCCAAGCTGGACAAAAACATCTACGCTAACTAGAACACTCCCTCCTATTGCCTGACGTAAAAGAATATTGGGGAACTAACCCACACCAGCAGGCACTAAAAATATCCAGCAAAAGAAGAGTCCGACTCTGGTCTTTTCATTTCGGATAGGGCACAATTGACCAAAAGAAAACATTCCTGGATGGTTCATTCGGGGTTTTAGCCCGGAGCAGAGGCACCCTATTTATCAAGCACTTACGCAGTTCTATGAAAACAAAGGTTCTTGGCAGTGCGGATGGGTGAATGGCCTTTTCTACAACATCTACCAGATTGGCGCCGTTCTAGTGCCAACACCGAGTGCAGGGGGTGCGGATGCCGCTCGGAATCGATTGAGCATATGGTTTGTGTCTGTCCCGCCTTACTCAATAACAAAAGGATTCTGCTGCAGGGCGAATGGAACAAACTTGGTGTCCGATCATGCCGACAAGCCATCATAGCAGCTGTGAATCCAGAAAATAAGATGCTTATTATCCGGTTCACCAAATTCAAGAGCAGCCAAAAATGTTAGTGCAGCAGGACAGCAAGCACCCTCACTCCAGCCTGTACATTCCTGATGATACCCGAGACTACATTGAACTTTCGAACCTCTAGAGACAATCACCAAGTTTGCCTCCCTTTTCTTTCTCTTTCTTCCTTTTTCGTTTGTCTAAGATGGGCATGTGCCCCCTTTTTAACAATGAAGTTTTTGTCCTTGCCTGCCCACTCCCGTCATTAGATAAAATACGACGCAGGAAAATTGTGCACATTTACTAGCAGGGACGCTATACCTAATGAAATTCAGAATCATCCTTCTGTGAATACCAAAATGAGTAAGTGCCTTCTGTGAATACCAAAATGGTAGTAAGTTTAGGATTTTGTCTTAAGTTAGTTCTGTGAATCAATAGATAGTGTTTTAACACTAGTAATGCTGAGACATAAATCACTAACATCATATCAAACAGTTCTTTATGCCCATTTCTCAATTAAACTTCTACATTTGATAAAGTTCATTTGCAACATTATGGCAAAAACTGTTTGCGTGGGGGAGCCCGCTCTCCTTGAATTAAGATGCTGTATTCTTCAACATAAGTATGTATCAAGGCTGGTGAGGATTCCAGGATTACCTGAAAAAAAAATCCTCTAATAGGGCTTAAAGCAGGAATGAATGCTCGCCCGAGTCGCTTATATTTACACATGCTTGATACTGAGGCTTTATGAAGTTGGTGTGGGTTTTCCAGATATAAAACAATAAATAGACAATGGTGTGCTAGTGGTCAAGGAAGGTATTACATTACAACTGGATCAGCATGCCTAGGAAGAATTGAGTGAAAGAATAACTTAATATTCCGGACAACCAAAACTAAGACCCTAATAATTGAAAATAAAAGGTTTTGCCATCAATTTGGCGACTTTTATATTAATATTGCAACTTCCTGCAATAATATAACTATGTGTTTACATTGAATGGTTAGGCACAAAGCACAATTGAATTTGCCTGAATCCAAAGCTTCTTCTCTGTCACTTGCTTTGAAAAAGATCCACAAAATGTATAAAGACCTCAAGTATCATCCGTTCATGATGTTTAGAATATCGAATAGAGTCAAGCTCCTATATATGGTTCAGTGGTATCAATGGACAAGATCGGTTTGTGATTATATAAAAGTATAGACCTTTGTAGGAGGTCTGTGTTTTCACTTCCTTAATTATGATTGCAGGTAAACAGGCCCTGCCTCTTGGGCATTCGATCAGTAAATACATGTTTAAATATGAGGGCTCAATCATATTCTTTAACAAGTTGTATGAGGCCAAACGATGATGAGAAGTAACCAGTAGTCACCTTTAAATCTCTAGGTAGCCAACTTGGAGCCAGAATTTGAGTAGCTAAGTATAGGAAATTGTGTGAAGAATGGCCATCATACTGCAAATTTAAGGCAGATCATAAACATAATTACAATAATTACTTACAGTTCAAGACTTAGATCGATGTGTTAGATATAAGTATTCTAACTATACAATTGGGGCCTACTCTGCTCTTAGATTCTAGATCTAACTTAGCCTCCCACTTACGCAGTTAACAGGACAACACATACATTTTCAGATGTGTGTGATATCATTTCTGTGGATCAAAGCATAAGGATATGACACAGAATGTCCCTGTCCAAGATTAACAGGAGCCTGAGGCCCTATTTAAAATTTCTTTAAAATAGTCACTGGCTTACTTAGGAGGGTCTGTGTTTTCTGTTAAGACATTTACATTACTGTGTTTGTGAGTCCATCTACACCAGGTTTCTCCAACAAGTAGCTTGTGGACTACTGATGGTTCTCTATCTACCTGAAAGTAGCTCTCCTTTGTGCAGATACGCCTACTAAATTAGGTACTTTTGCTTGCTTGAATTAATATATGTATACCAAAACTGGGAGTGTGTATTCGAGATGAATGTATGTATTTTAGAACCCATAAACTGATTTTCGGAGACCAGTGACTCCATTTCCAATGTATAGAATATAGTTAAAGCTGATGTTTGAATGCTAAATCAAGTGGCACTGGGCAGACCTATTACTAATATAATTTTGACCTTTGTGCCTGAGACATAGAAGCTATCACTGCTTTGTCATACGCATGTAGATGCATTCAAAATCGACAAGCCTTTTTAGGTCAAGTCTAGACACCACTTGTGCTGTCTCTTCGAGACATGTTTGGCTTTAATTGACCAATTTGATTTTGATACTCTAATAAAAACATGGGCTATTACCCCACTTTCTTGCAGGGGTTTTGCTTGCTATTCTTGTCCAGCTGTAGCCTCTCCTCATGGGAGAGCCGAGGGGGGGCTTGCTATATGGGTCAAACGCAAACTCAGTTTAGTTGTCTCACTCATTAATACAGCTAACTCTACTTTTCAAGCTCTTTGCATTAGAGACAATCAGGAATCTTTTTGTTTTTATTTGATTATTTTTTATAATAATGATTTTGTCAATCCTTCTCGGCCGCTCTTTAAGGAGTTGTTTTGTTTCATCAAGAGCCTGAAACCATGGGTTTCTTATGCTGCATCTCAACCACGTTTTTTGTTGTGCGGCAAATTTAATGCCAGACATTGGAGCACACCTCCAGATTTGGGGGTAGTGGGTTCTGTAGCTGTCCCGTTGGACCCTAATGGGAAGGAACTAATAAACTACATTATTGCCCATGATCTAGTTGATGTGATCAGTGATTTCCAGGGTGAGGATCCCAGTATATCCACCTATGAGGGAGAGGGGGTACGTGAAATTGGTTATCGGTTACATTTTGGTGTCTAGTCAATTATTGCAGTAGTGTGTTAACAGTTCTATCATCAAAACCGCATGGGGAGACCATAACACCTAATTATGTTCCATTCAACAAGTTGTTCCCCTGGGTAGGGATAAGCCGTCAATAATGGGCATTGTAACCCATCAACATTCTAGAGATGGGCGTAGATTAGTCTGGTAGCTAGGAGACCCCGGCGCAGTTCTTGGTATTCATCTAAAGAATCTCCTGCCACTGTTTCTGGGGTGTCCTGCTGAGGACTCTAGCTAGTGAAGTCTTATTTGTTTCTTATCAACTTCTCTGTTTCTCTATTAAGAACTGTTAGACCTGTCACCATTGGCGTGGGTCTCCCTTCAATTTTTTGCTTTTGCCTCCTGTGCGTTTGCTGTATGTTCGACTCTGTTTTGCTGGTCTAGATGCTTTGGGCACTCTGCCACTGCTGTTCGGTGCCAAAGTGCAAGTGCTCCGTTTTTAAATTATTGCTATCGATTGGTATTTCCATGATTGGCTATTTGATTTACTAGTGTAATCAGGAGGGGGGGGACAGGAGAGCTGGTTATTTAAAGAGGTCCCGTTCTAATGCTCCCTGGGGTCTACGTAGGAAAAACAGGTGAGAACAGTTCCTCTTGATGGCCAAGTTAGTAGGGATCGTTATTGGCCAGCTGTTAAATCTAATCTGGGAGGGAAATTTAAATTTCAGATCTTGTTGCCCTCACACACCTGTTAGGGTGTCATGCTTCATCATTGGGCGCTCCTCGTCGGACCGGCGCTGCAATGTCCAACGGGCCTGGTGGCATCTTTAGCAGAGATCTTTTGATCTAAGAACGCCGTTATCCAGGTGAGGAGAAGACGCGTCCTGTTTTGGCCTGCCCGCTGCCACATTCAGTGGGACCGTTCCAGTGGCCGGTTGTTTCTCCATCATCTATGAAGCTCTGACCCGTTCTTTTTGAGGCGGAGACTTCAAATCTAGACCATAATTAAGGTTCAGCATTACTTGTGGTTGACCCAGGATACCCTTTGATAAGAATTGCGGTATATATACCTCTAGGTGGTCCCACGGTCCTGAAGAAGTGTCGCTCGATTTTGAGCACTTACGACACAAAACATGTTGACCTCTGTCAACTATAGGCTACCCTGATACCTAGAATCACATAAGTAGCCTCCCTGGTTTTATCTAGTCCCAGCCCTACATAACCTAATTAAAATCATTTAGGGGCCAGGGTCTATTTTAGCTCTTTCGAGTCCCCACATAATTTAGGAGTCACTGCCCTCCACAATTTCACACATGGTCTTCACATAACGGCGTTCTCAGATCAGAAGATCTCCGCTAAAGATGCCACCAGGCCTGTTGGACATTGCAGCGCCGGTCCGACGAGGAGCGCCCAGTGATGAAGCATGACACCCTAACAGGTGTGTGAGGGCAACAAGATCTGAAATTTAAATTTCCCTCCCAGATTAGATTTAACAGCTGGCCAATAACGATCCCTACTAACTTGGCCATCAAGAGGAACTGTTCTCACCTGTTTTTCCTATTTGATTTACTAGTCAGTCCCTAGTAGAGTGCACTGTGTGTACACGGTGCCTGTAAATCAAATGCTGCTGGTGGGTTTGCAGCACTGAAGCAGCCTGTAAATTTAACTTTGGCCTGCCATTGCAGAGCCTTTGTGCAGTCTGGTACTGCCATGTCGACTTGGCAAGTGCACCCACTTCCCTTTTCTTACATGTCAGGCACCCCTAAGGTATGCCCTAGGTACCACTGTGGGCAGGGTGCGGTGTATGTGAAAGGTAGGACATGCCGTGATATGTGTGGCATGTCTTGATAGTGAATTACTGCCAATTTCGTTTTTCACTATTGCAAGGCTACCTGTTGCCATAGGACGAATGGGGAGTTTGTTAATAACATCTTATATACATAACTGGCCCTGGGAACAAGGTAGGAAAATAAAGTTTAGTATGCCTGGACTCAGAATGTTAGAGTGCATCTTTTAGTGAGGGTGATTTTTACATTCTGAGTTTGAAAATACCACTTTTAGAAAGTATGTATTTTCTTGCCTAACCATCCAATGTGCCTCTGCTAGGTTTGTGTATTGCATGTCTGGCTTTTGGTTGACAGGGGCTGGAGAGGGGCAGTGGCTCCAGAAGTATGATGAGTCAGGGTTGGGCTGAATAGACCTGGGATGCATTTAGAGTAGGGGGAGGAGATTTCCTTTTCACCTGAATGGGCCTGGTCTGCCTTCAACAATGCTGTCTCCACCTCTTGTCAGGAAGTTGCACCAGTAAGGACAGAACAGTTTTTGGCTGGGTACAGACACTCTCTGCCATCAGAGAACAAAGGATTCTGGTGTATATAAAGAGAGGCCCAGACCCCAGACTTTTAGATCACTTCTGGGAAATCAAGAGGAACCTTTGCCAAGGAGAAGAGCCGGAGAAACTGAAGAGGAATACTGTCCCTGTGCTGGTTGCTGTCTGGAGTTGTCCTGCAGTGGCTATGTGCTGCCAAGAAAAGGAGAAAGGACTTTGCTGCTTGCTTTGTCCCCCTGCTTAAAGAGAAGATCTCCAAGGGCTGGAACTGAGCTTGCCCCCGCTCTAGAGGTCTCAGGAGCAGAAAAGACCTCACTGTGTCTGGGGGCACCATCTCTAATCGTCTCCGCAGAAGATAAAGGGTAACTGACGCTGTCATCGAATCTGTCACAGGATTCCGTGTCCTGAAAGCACCACCGACGGCAATGCCTTGCTTCGCAACGCAACCCTGGTCTCACCGACTCTGTCAATGAGCTGCTGCTTGCACTGTGTCCTGTGGGCACCGTGCTCTGCAACACTTCGCTACACACTGCAAGGATGTCACCGACTCCATCGCTGCCCAACCCGAACACCGTGACCTGCCAGCACTGCAGCGAGCATCGTCTCACCCTTCAATGAAAGCCCTGGTCTCACCAACTCCGTCAACGAGCCGCTGCCTGCACCGAATCGTCAGGACATCGTCCGCTGCGACGCTCCGTTTCACAACGCAGCGTTTGCCCCGACCGACTCGCATCGACGTATTGGTCGCAACAAGAAAAGTACTGTGTCCGAGTCTGTTGACGCTTTAGCTGGCCTGTATCGATGCGTCAGCTGGAACTGTTAGACTCTGTCATATTCAGTATCAGGGTAGCCCCAGGAGGAGTTACAGAGTCGGAAGAACTGTGTTTTATTGATTTTCCTGCAATTTAAAGGTTATTTTGCACAAGTACTATTTTTCAAGAGTATTGTATGTTGGAATTTTATCGTATTTGGTCTTGTTGGTTTAGATAAAGATTTACTATTTTTCTAAACTGGTGTGGTGTCCATTAGTAGTGTTTTCACTGTATGGGTTCACAAATGCTTTACACACTGCCTCTGAGATAAGCCTGTCTGCTATGGCAAAACTACCAAGGGGGTGAGCAGGTGTTATTTTAGGAGTGTATCCCTTACCCTGGCTAGAAGCAAGGGTTCCTATTTGGACAAAGGTACCTACCTCTACCAACTAGAGACCCCCATTTCTAACAAGAACCATCTGTTGAAACCACACCCAGAACATCCTCTCTGGTTTGTTGCCAGCTGCTCTGCTGCGAACCGCCAATTAAGGGCAGCTTTGGTGGCATGTGCAAGAGATGTTGAGGAGATCCAAGAGGGCAGGCAAGCTTACAAGTGGTATCTTAGAGATAGGAAGCTTCTTCTCAATAAGAATGACTGCGAAGACGATGGAGTTTTGTGCAGCCCTAAATAGTAGCAAAGGATTCTGAGAGGGGGTGAACAGGTTTCATCAGCAAGATATTCTTCTTCTCAACCCACTGTTGGTCTGTAACATCTCTGGCCAGGAATGGGTTGGGCATTTTATTTTAATTTATAAGCTGCCTTTCGATAAGATATTAAATGATAGGTTGCCCGCACATTCATACATTCTCCTCCCTTTCAGATTTTCCTTGAGGAAGTGGAGGAAGCCATTGCCCAGAACCTGTGCGGCAAAGCTCTAGGCCCTAATGGGATTTCGATAGATCTTATTAAACACAATCTGCAGCTCTGGGGGCCCCTGCTTACTAACTTGTGCAATAATTCCCTGTGTTGTAAGGTCCCGAAGTTCTGGGCCCTATCCATATTAGTTCCCAATTTCAAGAAGGGAGACAGGGGTTCTCCAAGATGTTACAGGCCAATATCCATTATTGAAAGTAAGTGAAAATCATCTGGAGGGTTCTCTTTAATCACCTGCAGTCGTCAGTTAGGGACAGTAACATCCTGTCCCCCATGGCAATAAGGATTTGTCCTGAAATAGGTACAGTGGAGTAGTGCCTGCATTTGCACTTGATTGTGAGCAAATATACCATTGCAAGGCGCTGCCCACTGTACCTGGCATTCATAGACTTAGCCTCTGCCTTCAATTGTGTGAACACGGCCAAGCTCTGGCTGATCCTTATTAACCTGGGGGTCGAAGTCTCCTTGGGTAACTTTTTATATTTTCTTCATGAAAATTTAGGGGCCATAGTGCGTTACGGCCACGAGGGAGAACTCTTTGATAAATTCCTCCTGGCCAGCTGGGTGCAACACGGTTGCGTGCTAGCACCTTTGCTCTTTTTTATTTACATTAATGAATTTTGCACATACCTGTCCATACCCACCAAGGACATTATGAAAATTGGCAATTCATCCATCCTGCCATTATTATATGCTGATGATGCCGTCTTAATGGTTCAGACACTTTGCACTTTACGTACCCTGGCGGATTCCTTTGTCTCCTTCATGAGTAAACTGGATATGACTATGAATTATTTGAAGTCGCATGTAATGGCTTGCATGTCAGGCAGGAGACATTAGACATCCTTAAAGTTACAAGACCATTCTCTGAGCTCCGTGTGGAACTTCTGTTATCTAGATGTCGCTTTTAACTCCTACAACTCCTGCCAACCTCACGTAAACCCAGCTCGCATGGAACTAGGAAGGGCGACAGACTCTATTTTTAATCTCATTCAGAGGGAAGTCAGGGGGACCATTTCTCCATATATTAAGATTTTACATTTGCAGTTTTTCCAACTGTTATGTATGAAGCAGGTGTCTGGGCCTATCATAATGCTTCTTCTTTTCAAGTGGAAGAAAAATGGTTTTGTAGAAGCCTTTTGAACCTTCCCCCAACCAGCCCCAAATATATTTTACATTTTAAACTTAACCTTGATTACATTTCAGACAAAATTGCACCCTCTCCTGCTTTGGATGAGTTTTTGGTCCAATTCTGAAGCAATTTTTAATAGAGATTTTATTCGTTACTATCTGAGCCTCAAAGAGGGATCTCAATCCGCTGCTTGAAGTTCATCAGCAAAGCCTTTAGCAACATTGAAGTGTTTTTGCCCTCGGATACACTCTGCAAACAGGATAGCAAGAAGATCAGTCAAGGCTGTTTTTTTGAGCATACCATTTCCCAAAGAATGGATGCAACTTTTAATAAGCACTCTGTTCATGATTATTTTAGCACTTTAGCTACGGGAAATATGGCTTTTTATCTAACTATTGAACTTTCACGTTGGGAAAGTTCTCTGTTATTCAAGTTTAGGTCTGGTTATGTGTGGCATGTTTTGTGCTTTACCAAAAAGGCCTCTGCACCGGCCAGTGATCTCCCTGCCTGCCCTTGTGATCGGCAGGCTGAGCAGTTGAGAATTAATTTTATATTTTTTTGTAAATTCCATCTCTGCTATTTCCAGCTGTTTTTAAAGCATAACTTAAAGCCACTGACATTTAGGAAATGTAGAGAGGCCTTATTATATATACACAACTGGTTAAACAACCCTGACATTTGTTATGGAGTGTGTAGCTTTCTTAAGCTGTCGCTTGCAGGAAATCAATGGAGAGCATATGATCCGGGTAGCCACTTATTGTGTATTCAAAGCATTTTATGTGGTAATCAACCGTTAACTGTTTTCACGTGGTATTCAATTTTAACATGGTATCTAAGTTTGTTTTTTGCTGATTTCTTTGATAATTTTGATTGATCTTTAGCTGTTAAATTATATTAAACGAATAATTGACCTTTTTTTTTAATATATTCTAGTAATTACCTAGTTATTATGAGGATGTCTTTTGATTTTATGATGTATTTAATATGTACTTTTATGATCTTTTTAAGATCAAATAAAGTTACCTTTTGTACTTGACATGTTGTATATACTTTGTGTGCTTTGAGCCCACCTAGTGCTTTTCATTTGCTTCTTTCAGTGCCCCTTAAAAATTGTTGCTTCCAAGTGGATAATTCTTCCTATTTGTCCCTCCTTTTCATCAGTTGCTTACTCCCATGGCGCAGCACCTCAGTACTGTAGCCTTCCACTTGTACCATTTTAGCAAGTGTAAACAGAACTACTTTTTTCTTTGTACAATAGCACTGAACACGAGCGCTCGATCTTTCAGTTGCTCTGACTTTAGTTTCTGTAAACAAGGCTGTAATTCTTGTTTTGAGCTCTTAATCCGAGCGCTCATATTGCCTGGATCTACGACTGCCGTGTAAATCTTGTGCGCCTTCCTTTTATCTGCATGGCGCTTGCTTTTATGTGTCCCCATCATGGCCACATCAGAAAGCTGCACGCCTTTTATTTTATCAGCACGGCTCCCGCTTCAAGGCCTCTGTGCTTCATGTTTCACCAAGGCAGACCCTTGGAGACCTCGCATCGCGGATCACCGCTTCCTTTATCCGGGACACGGCGCTACCTTCACGCAACCTGCCTCTGGACTCCCACATTCTTCAGGACTCGAGAACCCCTCGGTACACTACTAGTGAGGCTCCGTCCCCGTGGCCGCAGACCCGTCGGTCGTACTCGCATCTCGGGTATTCTCACTGACTCCGTTTGGTCAATACATCCCTTGGCCTCCGCCGGATGGTTAATTGTCTAATTAGGTGCTTCTGACTATCGTATCTGCTAACTCCCCAGGTAATCCTGCCATCTACCTGTCCTGAAGAGATCCCACTATTACCACAGGGATCGAAACGTCATCAACAACCATTTCTAAACTCCTCTATACCTATTATTCAAATGTTGGAGTATGAGATGTTTAACTGACTTTTTGTTACTGCTTATTTACCTGCACTAAAAAAGTCACCTTTTATGTCACTTGCCTGGGTTCCGGAAATCGGCTGATTTCCTTTTTACCCCGCCACAGCAAAAAACTCATTCTCTGTTTTGTTATTATTTTTTTCGTTTACAATTTGTTTCATATTGACCAATATTCTTTGCATTGACTTTATACATAAACCCAATTTTTCATTGGACTAATTGCAGTACTTTACTTAATCTTTCCGAATGGGAACACTATTCCTTATAAATACGTACCTACCCTTGGTCCCTACTGACTCCTAGGGTCTCCTTGTCTCTTACCTCGAACAAACAATATCAGTCAGTAGTAACCAGCTGCATGAACTATGTCAATCTTTTTTCATCATAGCTGAACATCAAGGTGCCGATCACGATCTGGTAAAAAAATTCCCCGTACGACTCATATCCGGTCTTTTTACCGTACGAATCGTACAAGTGCCGTACAAACTGCCAATCACGATTCGCATGGTAAAAAGTCCATACGAACCGCATTGGGAATTATTCCCCACACGTCCTCGGGTCGGAAAATGTGTCCGACACGTCCTCGGACGATTTACCGTACAAATGTGAAAAGTGAAGTCCGACCGCGGAATCACGATCCATCCCGTGCGTCCGAGGTTACAACCGTATGGAAAAAACACCGTCCGCACCGAACTCCCATAACAAACCATGGAGACATGTGCCCGCATACGCGCCCAACACCCCCCCAGCCCTCCTATGTGCGAGTCGAATCCCCACCCGTGTATGTACGACCCGTAACCCCACCCCAACCGTGTATGTACAACCCGTACCCTCACCCGCGTACGTATGGAGCGTACCCCCCCCAACCATGTATGTACGACCCGTACCCTCACCCGCGTACATATGGAGCGTACCCCCATCCCAACCATGTATGTACGACCCGTACCCCCACCCCCAACCGTGTATGTACGACCCGTACCCGCACCCGCGTACATATGGAGCGTACCCCCACCCCAACCGTGTATGTACGACCCGTACCCTCACCCGCGTATGCATGGAGCATACCCCCACCCCAACCGTGTATGTACGACCGGTCCCCCCACCCCAACCGTGTATGTACGATCCATACCCTCATCCGGGTACGTATGGAGCGTACCCCCACCCCAACCGTGTATGTACGACCCGTAACCCCACCCCAACTGTGTATGTACGACCCGTACCCGCACCCGCGTACGTATGGAGCGTACCCCCACCCCAACCGTGTATGTATGACCCATACCCTCACCCGCGTATGCATGGAGCGTACCCCCACTCCAACCGTGTATGTACGACCGGTCCCCCCACCCCAACCGTGTATGTACGATCCGTACCCTCACCCGCGTACGTATGGAGCGTACCCCCACCCCAACCGTGTATGTACGACCCGTACCCCCACCCCAACCGTGTATGTACGACCCGTACCCGCACCCACACCCGCGTACGTATGGAGCGTACCCCCACCCCAACCGTGTATGTACGACCCGTACCCCCACCCCAACCGTGTATGTACGACCCGTACCCGCACCCGCGTACTTATGGAGTGTACCCCCACCCCAACCGTGTATGTACGACCCGTACCCTCACCCGCATATGCATGGAGCGTACAACCCACCCCAACCGTGTATGTACAACCCGTACCCGCACCCGCCTACGTATGGAGCATACCCCCACCCCAACCGTGTATGTACGACCCGTACCCTCACCCGCGTATGCATGGATCGTACCCCCACCCCAACCGTGTATGTACGATCTGTACCCTCACCCGCGTACATATGGAGCGTACCCCCACCCCAACCGTGTATGTACGACCCGTACCCGCACCCGCGTACGTATGGAGCGTACCCCCACCCCAACCGTGTATGTACGACCCGTACCCTCACCCGCGTATGCATGGAGCGTACCCCCACCCCAACCGTGTATGTACGACCCGTACCCTCACCCGCGTATGCATGGAGCGTACCCCCACCCCAACCGTGTATGTACGACCAGTCCCCCCACCCCAACCATGTATGTATGATCCGTACCCTCACCCGCGTACGTATGGAGCGTACCCCCACCCCAACAGTGTATGTACAACCCATACCCCCACCCCAACCGTGTATGTATGACCCGTACCCGCACCCGCATACATATGGACCGTACCCCCACCCCAACCGTGTATGTACGACCCGTACCCTCATCCGTGTACGTATGGAGCGTACCCCCACCCCAACCGTGTATGTACGACCCGTACCCTCACCCGCGTATGTATGGAGTGTACCCCCACCCCAACTGTGTATGTACGGACCGCACCCCCACCCCAACCGTGTATGTACGACCCGTACCCTCACCCCAACCGTGTATGTACGACGCGTACCCCCACCCGCGTATGCATGGAGCGTACCCCCACCCCAACCGTGTATGTACGACGCGTACCCCCACCTGCGTATGCATGGAACGTACCCCCACCCCAACATTCTAAGTACGGAGCGCACCCCAGGCCCCAACACCAGCACCTTCACACAACATCGCGCATGTACGAGTCGTACAAAGCCAGACACAAGGACAGCACTGTACAACAAAATGCCCGAAGTACACACCGTACACACGTTAAAAACGCACGTACACAACCAGGACAAAGCAAAACAACACAAGAATACACCATTCGAATGGCACAAAGCCACTAAACATGTCCAACAAGCACAAAAACAACACATTCACTGACCTGCAACTGCCAAAATCCCAAACAGAGGCCCAAAACACAACCACTCCTTATAACACACCCACCCAAACTTCAAACACAGCCACACCCACCAATGAACCAATAAAAAGGGCCCACACACACAAACCATGAGCCTTTGCAACAGACTCACTGCTGCCAGACCCCACAGCCAACCTACAGCACCATACTAGAACCTTTACTACACCTTACACTTGCACACCTTCACACACACACCTTCACAAACACCCCCTCATCACATTCACACACACACCTGCACAACCACACCCACACACCCACAACCATCCACCCCCCCCCCCACCATCCACACCCACACCCCTCACCATGCCCACTAACAAGAATCCAAAGTTCACTAGCCGAGAGTTGGAGGTCCTTGTCGATGAAATCCTCAGAGTCGAGCCACACCTCTTTGGAACATTGGTCAGACAGACCAGCATTTCAGAAAAAACAGCCATGTGGCAGACGATTGTCGATGCTGTGAATGCTGTTGCGGACACCAGAACGACCAGGCATGAATGCCAAGCCAGGTGGTACGATCTGCGGAGGAGGGTCCGAGCCAAAATGACCGACGAACACAACCAGGCCAACGTCACTGGAGGAGGGCCGCCCCGCAGACGCGTAGAATACCATCCTTGGGAGGAGAGGGTGATGGCCATACTGCCGGTGGTGGCAGTGGACGGATTAGAAGGACTCCGAGACCCGGGTGAGTACACAAACAACTCACCTCACATGGGGGGAACGTCATCCACAACCAAACTCACAAACAGGCACGCAACCACCCCAAGCTATCGCATGACTCAACCACATTCCATGAACACGCACATGCCACTGGCGCCACCATGCCCCATGCACCCAGCTGGACAATGCCAAGTCACAGGTCACAGAAAACACCAACACAAGACACGGTAAGCCGGATGGCGGGAGTGTGGGCCCCAAAAATCACATAGTGCAACTCAGAAGCAGACAACAATGCCCCCTGCCCATATGGCCTAGGTCACAGCCAGACAAACAGTGTGTCCCCACACAGGAAAGACTTGCCAGCAAAGGTGGGACGCCTTGCATTAACACATGGGGGTGACGGCACGTTCTTGCACATGACAGCAGCTAATGAACAGCCAACACTGTGAAAGAGTGGCAGCACACACCACCACAGCAGCAGCGCACACACAGACACTACACCCAATGGGTGCCTGCAGATCAGAAACAAACTCACATCAACAATCCAAGGGCCATTCAAAGATCTGCTAACAGTGTGTGCCCAGGAAGCTGGGCTGAGGTGACAGAGGGTGACACACAGAGGGAGGGAGAGGGGGACAGAGAGGGAGGGAGACACAGGGAGACCGACAGAGGGAGGAGGCTGACACACAGAGGGAGGGAGAGGGGGACAGAGAGGGAGCGAGAAAGGGACACACAGGGAGAGCAAATCAGCCTTGCGGGGTGTGGGAATGTCTGCTAGTCAGCAGGTGGACTGCGTGCATGTAGACAAGGGTGGCCAGTGCCAGAACCCCCCCTCTTCTCCATGGCAAAACACAGGGCCATGTCACAACCTGTGCACGAGCACAACGACAGCTACCTGCATTATCTAAGTGTGTGGAACCACTCCATGTGCCCACGTACAGTGCAACACTGAAGGCGCCAATGCATGGCTCGCCACACCTGCCCACTCCACTGCTGACTGCAGTCACAATTGACGCAGCAAGTAAGACTGTGCCACACATAGGTAAAGTCGCAAAAGCTGTGGCCAAGGGACATACCCATGCACAAGTGCACTGTGAGTGGAATGCAAGACATATCCAAATTCCCAGAGGAAATGTGCCAACTTAGAAACCAATGAAACATGGATGTTGCATGGAACAAAATTAACATTGTCTCTCTCACACACAGGTCAACGTCGTGGATCACCCCCCAACACTGGGGGGGAAGACTCACAGGACCCGGCTCGGCGGGATGACGGAGCCACCGGCAGCGACGACTCTCACCACTCTGTGGACGAACCCGACCCCGACCAACCTGGCTCCTCTGGTGTCCAACGACCTGCAGCACCTGCGTCAGGTACAACTGGGCCAACCACCACCCCCACTCCTGCCACATCCCAGGAGACACCCAGGATCCCTGCCCCACCACCACAATGCAGCCAGGCTGGCCAGGAGGGACACGGTGTACCGGGCACCCAGGAGGAGGCAGGCGACAACGCCAATGCCACCCCTCAGGGGTCCCGGAGACCCGATGTGCCCACAAGGGCAGGCCAGGTGCAAGTGGGCAGGGGTGGTGGGAGTGGAGGACGGCAGAGGCGTGAGCCTGACCAGTTGGTTGCGGATCCGGTATATTCCCATGTCCGAAACATCCTGGACACATACCGGCAGGACACCACGGGCATGGCCCAGGTTGTGTCCACCCTCAACGAGATGAAGGGGACCCTCGATGAGATCAAGACCCAGCAGGCCCAGCAACATGCGGAGCAACATGCCTGTCTACTGCGACACCAAGGGCGGATGGAGGACAGACAGGCTGAGCTCGTGACGGTGTTTACGAGAATTCACAGTACACTCCGTCGGAAAGCCGACAACATGGGCAACCAGCCCTGTGTCATCAGGCGTAGAACATCACCACCCACAGGGAGGGATCAGTAGGAGGAGGAGGAGACATCCGACGGAGCATCCCAAACATCGTCACGGCCTGCTTCTGAGGGTCCCCGCAGGAGGGCGGGTCGTCCACGGAAAAGACCGTGAGGGTCGGCGCAACAACACCATCTCCCAGGACACCTGACCTGGCACCTGGCCCACTGGAGCAACAGCAGCACAGCAGCAAAAGACATTCTCTGCCACATGGACTTGCTGGTCAGTGTCTGACCAATGTTGACAAAGACTGGCATGGACTCTGAGGATTTCAAATGGCAAGGACACCAACTCCCCTAGTGAACTTTGGATTCCACACACCCGGAAAGCCCCTCATGTCAACCCCCCCTCCCCCACCCCAACCAAAATAAAAAGTCGCACCATAAAGAGAAGATGCCTACTTATTGCATTATTACCTTACATGTGTCTTGTAAAGTCTAACCATGCCTGAGTTCTCATTTGACTTCAACCATCCACACCCTGGGACCTGAGTCTGGCACAGGACACACATGGGTCACATTGTATTAGGCAAGACAGACATGGAGCACCATACACACCCGTGATGGGCCCAACCAGCTGAGGGGGTGGCCGCACAACCGTGCCGACAGACATTTTGAGTACAGCGATAGCCATGCGCAGAGGTCATCGATCATGTGGAGTGTCCTGTGGGGCACCCAGGTATGTGTGGACAGGTGGCAGAACCATGACCTGCAAGCTTGAGTCAGGTGGATGCAGAGAATGGTGGCCTGGCCAACGTTGGATGCATGGGGATGGCACATGTCACAATACCCACACAGTCATGGACATCATGCACAATACACAGTCTAATCCCACACAAACAGCTTGCATCTTGCTACACTACACATAGACACATAGCCACTATCACGGAAAACCATGCCAGACATGCCGGATGCACCGTGGCAACACACCAGCATTGACTGAGAAGAGGCACCTTGGAGGCATAGGGACACCTTTATTAGTCATGTATTCGGGATTGCAGAGGCAACTCGGAGTACACATGAACGGGTCATGTGGAGTAACATGTGGGTCCAACACTGGAACCCCCCTTCTGCAGCACAAATGCGTGATAGCCATGGAACTGGCACACAAGTGTCGGCTAACAGCTAAACACCCCCTGCTGCTCACAGAGAGACTGCCATACACCATTGATCCGCTGATGTGGAAGTCCCACACCATGTCAAGCCTATGCAAACCGTATGTGTCCGAGGGCAGTGTAACACACATTGATGCCATCATCACATTCCACAATCCCATCACTGATGACTGTGAACAAGTCTGACCATCTATTCAGGTGTACCCAGCTGCATGTCATGTGTACAATGGTGATGCGACATGTCTGCAGAGGAACCAAACATCGACAGGGGCAGTGTGCATACATCGTAAACAACTGCCACACCCAATACACCCCTGATGCATCCCTTACCCCAAGGAGACTTCCAAACTTGTCCGTGCGTGTAACGCTGAGTCAGCACACGATGACGTGTCCATGAGGAATAGCAGTGCCACAACAATGCAAGCAGCAGACGGCATGCGCAAGTACCTGGGGAAGAGAGACACACAAGAAGTCAGCCACAAAAAGCACAGACACTTGCATGTGCATGTACTCGACACATGTAAGGATGACAACATGCTAGGTCACAATTATGACTGGGGAAATACACATCACTGGCACCATCACTCCAGTGACACATCCACACACACCTCTGACTCACGTGCCATACATGCAGATGGACACACACATCGCAACACATGCCACACGGGGACCAATGCGTGCACACACAGACGCTGGTACTCACCACTAAGCAAAGAAGTCACGTATGAGCCGAGTCCGGATGTCCTCTTGCGGAACCACATCCTCCACATCACTAGCCCCATTGCCAAGACCTTCGTCCTCCACGGGTGGATGGTCCTGATCATCTTGATCCAGGATGAGTGGCACAGCTTTCTCAACTTCCATGTTGTGCAGCATGCAGCAGACCATGAAGATTTTGCAGACCTTCGCCGGGGCATATGGGAGGGCGCCGCCGGTCTTGTGGAGGCATCGGAATCGGCTCTTCAGGAGGCCAAATGTCCTCTCTATCACTCGCATTGTCCGGCCATGGGCGGTGTTGTAGCGGAGCTGGGCCGGCGTGATGGGGTTGCGGAGAGGTGTGATCAGCCATGGCATGTTGGAATAGCCAGCGTCCCCTACATGGAAAGCACATGGACATAAGTAGGACAGGAGAAGCGGTCGTGCTGGAAGTCTACGCAAAATGCAGAACAGACAGAGTGTACCCACTAACAACACATGCTCATTCGTTGCGCAGCTGCGTCATCATTTCAGGCACCCTGCTACGCCTCATGATGTAGGCATCGTGTGCTGATCCTGGAAAACGAGCACAGACATGTGAAATTACCATGTTGGACAGACACACCACAAGGGCATTGATGGAGTGGTAGTGTTTGCGATTACTGTACGCTACCTCCTGTGCCTGTGGTGGTACCAAAGCCACATGTGTCCCATCTATGGACCCAATGACATGGGGCATCCCTCCCAGGGCATAGAATCCACGCTTGACACCAGACAACATTTCAGGGGTTGGGAAATGGATGAACTCATCCAGGTGAAGCAACATGGCCTCTAAGAAATCATGCAGCACACGGCAGAACATGCTCTGGGACATGCCACCAACATGAGCAATGGTATTTTGAAAGGTACCCATGGCAAGAAAATGTAGGGCTGCCATTACCTTCAGCTTGGGTGTCAGTGCCGTAGGATACCTGTGCAGCGGTTTCAGGTGTGGTGCCAGCCTCGCCGTCAACTCCAGAATCAACGGTCGGGGGAAGCGGTAGCACCGGATACAGTCATTCTCCCGCATGTCAGCCAAGTCCGGAATTGCTCGGGGAAGAGGCGGCGCTCTGCAGTAATTTGGAAGTGACAAGGAAGAGTGAGTGCACTACTACAACAATTTTTGGGTGCTGAGCACATGTTAATCTGTCAATACACATATACGACATACGGAGTGAGGTATGTGCCACATGCCCTGGACACGTATGGCTGCCAGGTGACACTCCTACCAAGACCCAGCTACACACGGAGATTGTGAACCTCCACATGCCATGGCATGGGATTAGCTGTGTCCCAGTGTAAGTGAACAGCCAGACCCAACACAGGAGTGACATACATCAACACATCAGCAGAAGTAGGATGTCGATTGCAGAGACTGGTAGCGGAACACTGGAGCCACAGGTCACATGACATTACACTAGGACAGCCCACACACCTTGCCAATAAGGTGTACATGTCATGACTCACCACACATTCATAGAGAGGATGCAGACATGTCCTTGTTACGCTACTCCGTGTCCCATGCATACATACGCACCTCACATCCGATACCACATGTGGCCTGGTGTGCGTAACAGTGTGCCATGTCCATCTACACACAGACACATGTTGGTTGCTGCAACAGCTGATGCTTTTGAGGGAGCTCCAACATCAAGCAAATGGCCACCCCCCACACATACATGACATAGTCACATCATGCACCGTGGGTAGTCACATTTCTGGTGTGGTAACCCCAGTAGCGGGCATCAGGGGACACTTGCGTGTGTTGTTGACTGTGCCATGCCAGTGACGCTCATCCCAAGTGTGCAGTACGACATGCACACATGTCAAAGGAGTTAAGGGCATGCCTGGCACACATTGCACCTTCACACATAACATCTGTACACATCTCATCATACATCTGGTGCCTTCTCCACTCAGGAGTAATGTGCCACATCACAGCCTTTCACACCTGTGCCCCACACATGTAGTACTGTCCAGACAATGCCTCGATGTCCATCCATGGACAAGTATGTCAGCGCTATTCCTTCCTGTGTGCTGCCTGTCACCACTGTGATCTGTGAAATGCACCGTACTTTCGCTCAGAGGGCCTGTGTACGTTCCCTATCACTATGGGAGTGCTGCCGTATGTGTACCCATAGTGATGGTGAGCGTACAGGCGTGTGTACGGTCCATACCACTATGAGTACGCATACGCGAGAACACCCATAGTGATAATGAGCGTACAGGCGTGTGTACGGTCCGTACCACTATGAGTATGCATACGCGAGAACACCCATAGTGATAGTGAGCGTACAGGCGTGTGTACGGTCCGTACCACTATGAGTACGCATACGCAAGAACACCCATAGTGATAGTGAGCGTACAGGCGTGTGTACGGTCCGTCTCACTATGGGTGTTCTCGCGTATGCGTACTCATAGTGGTACAGACCGTACACACGCCTGTATGCTCACTATCACTATGGGTGTTCTCGCGTATGCGTACTCATAGTGGTACGGACCGTACACACGCCTGTACGCTCACTATCACTATGGGTGTTCTCGCGTATGCGTACTCATAGTGATAGTGAGCGTACAGGCGTGTGTATGGTCCGTACCACTATGAGTACGCATACGCGAGAACACCCATAGTGAGACGGACCGTACACACGCCTGTACGCTCACTATCACTATGAGTACGCATACGCGAGAACACCCATAGTGAGACGGACCGTACACACGCCTGTACGCTCACTATCACTATGGGTGTTCTCGCGTATGCGTACTCATAGTGGTACGGACCGTACACACGCCTGTACGAGCCCTTGCTATGCATTTGTGGTGCCCTAGGGCCCCGGTACGCACCGTACCTGTGTGTGAAACTCCAAATTACATAGGGGACACATGAGGGACAAGTATAAAGGCCTACATGCATGCTGGTTGTCATGGAGACCAAGTTTAAAGTTTGAAGTTTTTTTCTCCAGGTGCACAGCAGTAGTCAGTTTGAATGAATCTACTTTGTTGCAATGTGGTTCTGGAGTTGACATCATGCTCAAGAAAAAAACACAATAAGAACCCACTGACTGTGCTAGGTTTGAAGGGATTGGAGGAAACATAGGATGCAAATGTGAGTGACCAATCACTCTGTACTCCTGTGCATGAAACAGGCCAGCAAGGCAGATATAAGGCAGCCAGGTCCCATGAGGGAGCACTTGCCTGCACATCTTTGTATTCGACGACCCAGCTGCTGCTACTGATTCCCTGGAACCATGTCAAGGTCTGTGGAGAGGTCACAGCCTTTCACCCTGGAGGAGAACCTGGCTTTGCTGGATGTGATCCTCCCACAGTACCCCCTGCTGTATGGCCGACCAGGGTATCTGGTGAGTGCAGAGTCTACTAGCACAGACTGTGTCCCTTGTTTGTGACTGTGACTTCTGGCATTGTGTCCAGGTGTGGCACACATGCTATGTACTGTAGGGGGGGTCCCGGGGGGGGGAATGCCTGATGTCTCCCAGCCAGTGCATGCTGTGGTGCATGTCTGCCGTCCTCACTTGCATTGTGTTTACTGTGAAAATCACTGCATGGTGCATGCCACATTCTGCCTGTCTTGTCCTCCTGGGAATGTAGCCTCTACAGTCCTCATTTTATTATGTGGTCAGCCCAGTGTGACAGGTGACTGTACCCACAGATGTATGTTAATTCTGTGTACCTGTGCTGAGAGTGTCCACATGATGTGTTCGTACCCTGGACATCGGTGTGTGTGTAAGTCCCCTGTCATGTGGGTGGGTGCATATGTGGAGTGTGGCACCCGGGCTGCATGAGGGATAGATATACCCTGCCCATGTGATGTGAGCAGGGAGCAGTGCTGTGTGTCTGATGTGCAGGGCCAGCCCCACACCTGTGAGCCCCCCCGTCTAGTGGCACATGTGCAGAGTGAGGTTTGTCGCTGCATTTGGCAATGGCAGGTGAATGTCCTGTGCCTGTGTGTGTCTGTGTACTCTGCTGCGGTAGCGTCAGTGGCCTGTGGCATGTGACTGCTTAGAGGTGCTGCACATTATCCTGGTGTACCTTCTGATGCACAGTGTGAGCCTGGATCATTGATTGTGTCGTTGCCCTCATTCCACCTGTGGACTTTCAATGGCACGTACTGCTTTTGCCCTTCCCCAGAGGATCATGTCCCTATGACAAAGGTGCAATGCGTTGGATGCATACTATGCCTTGTTGTAAACAGCAAATTTGTTCTAATATGTCTCTCTGTGACATGTGCCTGGTGTATTGATGTAGTGTCACTTGTTCATCCTCACAGGTAGGCGCCGCTGCCAAGAAACAGATATGGTTGACCGCCGTCAGTGCCGTGAGGAGTGCGGATGGTCACAAGCGGCGCCTGGCCCAGGTGAGGAAACGCTGGCAGGATATCCGGTGCTGGACGCGGAGGATCGCATGGGTCCTGCTGGGGGACTCACCTGAGACCCATAAGAACCGCGGGAGCCGCCGTCTGACCCACATCCACAAGCGTGTGCTGGCGGTGGTATTTCCAGACTTGGACAGGCGCTTACAGGAGAAGCAGCAGCAGGAAGGGGGTAGGTACATGTGTGTTTGTTGTGTGTCACCAGCATTTGTAAGTGCACAGTTGCATGGATACACTGCCAGGGTTTAAAGGTGCTGTGCAGATCCAGTTACCCACAGTATAGCGGTGCTCTCCTGCCTCCCTTCCCCTCCTTGCAATGTGTTCCCTGGTCTGTGTGTAGTCACTCCTTCACAAGGTAATGTAGGCTGGCGCTTTCTCCACGTGGACTATGCCTGTAGCATCATGTGTGGGGGTGGTGTGTAACAGGTTTTGGGACCTTGCCTGTGCCCTGTCCAGTTCAGTACATGTGGATTCCATGTCAGTTGGCACTGATGCTGAGTCTAGACATGGGAGTTAGTCTCTCAAGTGTCATGCCTCACAGCACGCATGTCCTATGTTGTGGCCTGTGACATGATGTGCATGAGTGTGCGATACGCATAGTGCAGGGATGGTGGCGTGTGTTGCAGTCATTCCCATTCAGGACCATGGAGTTGTGTGGCCACTACTGTCCCCTGGGGCATATTTTCATAGGTGTCATGTGTGTCATCACAAAACGTGGACACTCTCAGTGTCTACAGCATAGGTTGTGCTCTGTGCCATTGTCCCCTGGCACCATGTATACTGACGTAAAATGTAGTACAAGTGTCCACTGTACAGCCTGACCTGATTTTCCTTGTTCATACTCACGGTGACCAGTGCCTGGGTGTCTTGTTACAATCATCTGATGATGGCCATTTGTACATGATTATTTGGACAGGCGCACCTTGGGTATTTCTATTTGGCGTCCAATCTTGCATTCATGCAGCCCATGTTTATTTCACCCAGACTAAGAGATGTAAGTGCCACCTGTGTCTCAACAAATTGTCTCATGTAGGGGGTGGTTGGTGCGGGCAAAGCCTACATGTCAAAACCAGAATTCTCCTTTCTAGGTCTGGCCAGTGTGTGATGTTTGTCTGGACATACACTCAAGGTGCAGTGAGCCAGTCATGGTGGGCATGTTTTCAGTATTACCTATGCAGCATGTGCCTCAAGTTCATGGATATGGTCCCTGCTCATCCCTATTTTCGGGAACGCTGTGTGGTGCAGATGCAGTGCTGGATTGTCCCCAGGGCCTGGCTCCTATGTCAAACTCCATTTCATGTCATTTGCTATTGTGTCATGCTCTCCATGGATTTTCAGTGGCATGGTGGGTCAACCAACTGTGTGTTGCATGCCCTACATCTGTACCTTGTTTTGTAGATGTTACTGATCCTTCTTTTCAGGCTATGCACTGTAACCTATGTAGATTGTGACATATGTATACAGGTGTGTGATTAATTGCTGTCTCTTCACCTTGCCCACAGCATCGTCGGGGGACACGGAGGGAGACATGAGCACAGACGGAGCGGAGGGACTGAGCACCAGTGCCAGCGTTGACATCGTGGCTGGCACATTGAGTGGAACTGAGGCGGAGGAGAGTGAGGCCGAGGACCTGTCCACTGGCACGACAGAATGAGAAGCTGACGGGTCCGAGGATGATCTCTCCGAGTGGGCGGAGGCTGCACCAGCAGCTGACAGCGGCACAACATCTCACCCCGCCCCCTCCATTGCCACCAGCCGCCTCCCACTTGCTCGTGTCACTTCCCAGCGTGCCCGGTCACCACATGTCTCCTTCCTGCCAGGCACCGCACCCCCTGCCCCTGTCTCCACTGCTGCCGCCAATGCCGAGTCTGTGGACATCCAGCGGCAGTTGCAGGTTGGTCAGGCTGCGATGCTTAATGTCCTCCATGGCCACAGCCAAGTGCTGAACAACATGGAGGCATACTTGGAGGGCATTTTTTCATTGCAGGCTGACCAACACAACTTGCTGAGGTCCATTGACTCGACACTGACTGCATCAGTGGGTCTCCTGCAGCGCTACGTCCAACCCCCTACCCCTGACCCATCCACACTCCCCACTCCCATGCCTGTCCCACGTACACCCAGACGTCAGCATGCACCCACCACAACAGACACAGGCACCACACCAGCAGGGAAGGTCATACGCACACCTCCTGGCACGCACACACAGGGTGAAGTAGGCACACCCACTGGGTCGGGGGGCAAACGTAAGTCACGCAGCCAGAGTGGGAGTCCGCATTCCACCAAATCCACTCCCTCCAAATCCCCTCCCCTCAGCTCTCCTGGCCACATATCCGGCAAGGACTCCTTCATGGCCGCTCTGTCCCTGAGCCCCACTGTGACACCACCCCGCAAGCGGTCAAGGGAGTCCCCGGTCAGGGTGGTTGAGTCCCCCCCCTGTCCACACCCTCCCCCAGTGGCGCTGCGACCCATCCCTCTGACCCCCCCCCTCCTTGGGGCCTGTGGTTCCTTCGGGTGCAGGGGAGACGCTGGAGGACCTTGCTAAGGTGTGCAGCGACATCCTGGCCTCCGCCTTTGGCCCTGCCCCACCCCCTGTGGTGGAGTCCTCCATCCCTGCACCCACGACACCTACCCTTCGCCCTCATGTCCCTGCGGTGCCTGGTCCTTCCCCCCCACATGATGCCCTCCCCGCTGTGGAAGACGAAGGGGTCTGACTGTGCAGGCAAGCTAGGGGACACGCGTCCCACTGTGTCCCCCATCCAGCTGTGACTCATGGACTGCCCTATGGGCTTTGTAAATATTGAACTTTATCCACACACACTTTTTTTGGAAATGCTGAATAAAGCCTTTTTTTCCCTTAGAACACTACTGCTTTGTGGTATTGCTGTTGGTGGGGCTGCTACATGATTTTGGGTGGTGATCATGTGTTGGGTGTGTGGGAAATGTAGTAGTGTGCTGGTCATAGGGGGTACCCTGGTATCTGTGTGCCATCACAAGGTGTTAGCTAGGTTTCTCTGTTCATGTAAGCAGTTCCTGCAGGGTGAAATTGTCCCAAGGTGTGTTCCTTCCTCTGTGTACCCTGACATCTTCCCTGCAGGGTGTTGTTAATATTTAGCGCTGAGCTGTGTCTACATTAGCTGGGTGTGTGACGGACCCCTTCAACTTTGGCCATGCATGCAGAGCGATGTCTCCACCTGCATCATTCGTGGCATCCTTGGTGATCACTGTACTTGTGTATGTAGTCTGTTGACATGACTTCATGTGGACATGTTCCCTTTTAGGCTGTAGGCATGTGTGTACTCCCAGCCTCGCACACATGTGTTACATGTACTGCAGGGTCTTTGTGCACCTGACTGACAATTGTGGCAATTGGATCTGTGGGTACTCCACCCTTTTTTTTTCCATGGGCACTGCTGGGGGCCTCTGCACCCACCCCTCCTGTGTCTGAGCACTGCTGGGAGGACTCTGCACCCACCCCTCCTGTCTCTGGGCACTGCTGGGAGTGATAGGCACACACCCCTCCTGTCTCTAGGCACTGCTGGGAGTGATAGGCACACACCCCTCCTGTGTCTGGGCACTGCTGGGAGGACTCTGCACCCACCCCTCCTGTGTCTGAGCACTGCTGGGAGGACTCTGCACACACCCCTCCTGTGTCTGGGCACTGCTGGGAGGACTCTGCACCCACCCCTCCTGTCTCTGGGCACTGCTGGGAGGACTCTGCACACACCCCTCCTGTGTCTGGGCACTGCTGGGAGGACTCTGCACCCACCCCTCCTGTCTCTGGGCACTGCTGGGAGTGATAGGCACACACCCCTCCTGTCTCTGGGCACTGCTGGGAGTGATAGGCACACACCCCTCCTGTGTCTGGGCACTGCTGGGAGGACTCTGCACCCACCCCTTCTGTGTCTGGGCACTGCTGTGAGGACTCTGCACACACCCCTCCTGTGTCTGGGCACTGCTGGGAGGACTCTGCACCCACCCCTCCTGTCTCTGGGCACTGCTGGGAGGACTCTGCACACACCCCTCCTGTGTCTGGGCACTGCTGGGAGGACTCTGCACACACCCCTCCTGTGTCTGGGCACTGCTGGGAGGACTCTGCACCCACCCCTCCTGTCTCTGGGCACTGATGGGAGGACTCTGCACCCACCCCTCCTGTCTCTGGGCACTGCTGGGAGTGATAGGCACCCACCCCTCCTGTGTCTGGGCACTGCTGGGAGGACTCTGCACCCACCCCTCCTGTCTCTGGGCACTGCTGGGAGGACTCTGCACCCACCCCTCCTGTCTCTGGGCACTGCTGGGAGTGATAGGCACACACCCCTCCTGTGTCTGGGCACTGCTGGGAGGACTCTGCACACACCCCTCCTGTGTCTGGGCACTGCTGGGAGGACTCTGCACACACCCCTCCTGTGTCTGGGCACTGCTGGGAGGATTCTGCACCCACCCCTCCTGTCTCTGGGCACTGCTGGGAGTGATAGGCACACACCCCTCCTGTCTCTGGGCACTGCTGGGAGTGATAGGCACACACCCCTCCTGTGTCTGGGCACTGCTGGGAGGACTCTGCACCCACCCCTCCTGTGTCTGGGCACTGCTGTGAGGACTCTGCACACTCCCCTCCTGTGTCTGGGCACTGCTGGGAGGACTCTGCATCCACCCCTCCTGTCTCTGGGCACTGCTGGGAGGACTCTGCACACACCCCTCCTGTGTCTGGGCACTGCTGGGAGGACTCTGCACACACCCCTCCTGTGTCTGGGCACTGCTGGGAGGACTCTGCACCCACCCCTCCTGTCTATGGGCACTGCTGGGAGGACTCTGCACCCACCCCTTCTGTCTCTGGGCACTGCTGGGAGTGATAGGCACACACCCCTCCTGTGTCTGGGCACTGCTGGGAGGACTCTGCACCCACCCCTCCTGTCTCTGGGCACTGCTGGGAGGACTCTGCACCCACCCCTCCTGACTCTGGGCACTGCTGGGAGTGATAGGCACACACCCCTCCTGTGTCTGGGCACTGCTGGGAGAACTCTGCACCCACCCCTCCTGTCTCTGGGCACTGCTGGGAGGACTCTGCACCCACCCCTCCTATTTCAGGAGATGTACGCTTAGAACATACATGGGTGTGGGTTCGCTCCATGCATACAAGGTGGGGGTAGGGTCCGTACATACACTGTTGGGGTGGGGGTACGCTCCATATGTCCGCGGGTGAGGGTACGGGTCATACGTACACTGTTGGGGTGGGGGTACGCTCCATACGTACGCAGGTGAGGGTACGGGTCGTACTTACACTGTTGGGGTGGGGGTACGCTCCATACGTACGCGGGTGAGGGTACGGCTCATACTTACACTGTTGGGGTGGGGGTACGCTCCATACGTACGCGGGTGAGGGTACGGGTCGTACTTACACTGTTGGGGTGGGGGTACGCTCCATACATACGCGGGTGTGGGTACGGGCCGTACATACACGGTTGGGGTGGGGGTAGGGTCCGTACTTACACTGTTGGGGTGGGGGTACGCTCCATACGTCCGCGGGTGTGGGTACGGGTCGTACTTACACTGTTGGGGTGGGGGTACGCTCCATACATCCGCGGGTGAGGGTACGGGTCGTACTTACACTGTTGGGGTGGGGGTACGCTCCATACATACGCGGGTGAGGGTATGGGTCGTACTTACACTGTTGGGGTGGGGGTACGCTCCATACATATGCGGGTGTGGGTACGGGCCATACATACACGGTTGGGGTGGGGGTACGGGCCGTACATACACTGTTGGGGTGGAGGTACGCTCCATACGTCCGCGGGTGAGGGTACGGGTCGTACTTACACTGTTGGGGTGGGGGTACGCTCCATACGTCCGCGGGTGAGGGTACGGGTCGTACATACACTGTTGGGGTGGGGGTACGCTCCATACGTACGCGGGTGAGGGTACGGGTCGTACATACACTGTTGGGGTGGGGGTACGCTCCATACGTACGCTTGTGAGGGTACGGGTCGTACATACACTGTTGCGGTTGGGGGTACGCTCCATGCTTACGGGGGTGGGGGTACGGTCCGTACATATGCGTCCCCACGCTATGTGATGCTTGTGCGGGCCGTACCCAGGCCTTTGCCACGTGGGTATAGCCGTCCCGCCATTGTTGGGATGACGTAGGTGTGGGCGTGGTACGACTCGTACCCACGCTCTTAAGGCGTGGGTACGGGACGTACCTGTATTGTTGTGTTGCCGGTTCGCGTCGTCAAGCACTTCCGTTGTGGCGGACGCTGGCTTTGCTGGACACGCCCCCACCCCCTCGTAGTGACCAGGGGGTGGGGGTCAGGTATGTCCAGGGCATGTGTGCTGTGTGACTTTGGTGGGGGTTTTGTGGCCTGCCCCTGGTCCTGCCCCCCCCCCTTTCCCCACTCCCTTTGTTGTTCTGACCTTCTGCGGCGTCTGCGTCGTAACCTGTGGAGGAGGTCGACTGCTATGAGGGCCGGGATGACACGTAGGTTCGGGTCCATGTCTGTCCGTCGCGTACAGGTACTCCTTGTTTGCGTCGTTCTGATTTCCCGGCAGTTTTTGGCTGCCGGAAAATATTCACCGTGCGGGAAGACGTCGGTGCGAATCGTGATTCCTGGTTCGTGAATGGCAGGCTGCGTGCGTCCCGACGTCACGTCGGCACTTTCCCGGATCACATTTGTATGTTTATTTTCGTCGGTCGGGGTTTTGTTCGATTCATACGGAAATGGTGTTTCCGTGCGAATTGTAATTCCATGTTTGTATATTTTTAAGACCGGGTACGCGTCGGACGGAGAATATGCTCCGTCCGACGGTTCGTACCCGGTTTTTACCGGATCGTGATCGGCACCCAAGTGTGGGCTCGTTTTAACAAATATATTAGTTTGCAGTAACCAGCAACATAAATCTCACAAACTTCATTTAAAACTTGACAACTCAGTCAGTTTAGCTCTACTTGATAGGGAATCCATCATTTTACACAAGTGGACCTGTACTGTTGCATACCAAGTTACGACACCTTCCACAGCCTGATTTTACTTATTATTATCGGGGTTTCATTAAAATACAGAGGGCATTCACTGTAGGGTCCTAACACGAATGCACATTAGACATGATAACAATTTCATGCACTTTTGCGTGCTGCTATCTGTTATTAAATCTATTTACTGAGATTGAATGGAGTTTGCTTACACAGTTTTTGACGTTTTAGGGATACATTGATACCAATGGTCAGTATACTCTACTCCAATTTCCACACCACACTTTATGCCACTCGACTCTGCTCTACACCACTCCACAACACTCCATAGCACTCCACAAGACTCTAATCCATTCTAATACTCTACTGTACTCTAACAATCTACTCCACTCAACTCTATGCCCTTTAGCTATATGACACTACACTCCCTATATTACATTCCACAACACTTCATAATACACCACACCACTCAACTCTACTCCACTCACCTCTATGCCCTTTCACTATATGACACTATACCCCCTAAATTACAATCCACAACACTACACGCCACTTCATAATACACCATACCACTCAACTCTACTCTACACCACTCTATGCCATGCCACTCCATAACACTACACTCTACTCCACTTTATAACACTTCCCTGTATGCCCCTTTACACCAATAACTTGTAGAAATACTGAATAGCAGCTACACTCTGTACAACATGACGAAAACATATTTGCAAAGTCATAGGCAAGACATTTTGGCTATGCCAATGCTTGTTTACATTACTGCTGTCAATCCTGCCTGATGGGCTGAGGTGATTACTGGCAGTAATCTTGCATATGGCGACCAGTAATGTATTCTAGTCAGTGTGGTCACTATAACAACACTAATACTACTAGTAGCCCGGGATGGTTTTCATTGAATATAAGTTACTCTTATTAACAAAAAGGATGGAGGACCCTGATCTACACAATTCTTTAAAGGACTCTATTTCATATTTCCAGGGGTATGTTGCTGATATCTATTAAATACACACAATAAATATGTTTGAATGTTTTGAAAGGATTGCCACTCTGTGAATTAACATAGATGCACAGTTCAATTTTTCTTGTACGCTTAATGGAATTCATATTCGAAATGGAATGCCAGTCACTGGAACAAAGTGTCAGGAATTAGTGACTTGAGACACTCAGGTTTACAAAAGTCTTCCATAAGAAAGGGAAAATACTTAGAAGGAGTTCTATTTGAATGCTCAGCTAACATAACTGCTCATCAGTCATTCTTAGTGCTTTGACTGAACCTTTCAGTCCATGTAGAGTTTGTGCACCGTTTGAGTTTCTTTGACTCCTGGAGATGTCTAGAATCTCCTTCATGACAATACTTCAAACACTTGTTTTGCATTTGGAATTGATAAACCATGTTTGTTCTCCACTCTACGACCAATGGCAAATTTGGTGGGAGAATGCATGTTTAAGAGTTGTGTACACATTGGGTTTGAGATTTTGAGTCATACTCCTGAATTTCCTCTAATATCTTTTTTACCTCCAGTTGTGCTTTAAAGGGTAGATGGTCACAATGTGATATTGTTTCATAGGGAGGGCAGACAACTGCTGTGTGATTTGAGATACTTCCTGCCATCTAATCCTGAAGGGGGGATCACATTACAGGAGGTAACCCATAAACCCAGTTGAGACCTTGGTAATAAGTGTATATGGCAAATAACAATATCTCAACAGGTAATACTTAAAGGCAATTATTTAAAAACATGCACAACAGTTGCAAAAAGGAAGGAAAACAGGGAGGCATCAATGATTTTTTCAATGATTGCTAAGAGCAGTTTCTATTCAAACATGGATTATGAAAAATGCACTATATTACATTGAATGTGCATGTAACCTGCACAACTTATGCACAAATGTGCTTGTGAAAGAGGTGAATGGCACAAAGTAACAAGTGAAATCAGCAAGAGGCGACGCAAGAAAACAGTGATGTCAATATTTATAGAAGAACATTTTTGGTGGTAAAAATTCATTTAGTAGAAACTGAAAGTGAGTCTATTAGTTAATGAACCAAAAGAAAATGTGCCAAATAATTGCTCTAGGAGGTTGACAGCATTTCGACTTGATATCAATTCAGGTCACCATCAGGACCTGGTTACAGAATTTATTGAAGTACTGGAGAGAGGAGAGAGAATAAGAGATGATGTAATCAAGATAGTATAGAGGGCTAGCATAGCAACAAGAGTACACCTATTATTGTGGCTACTCTAGCCCTCTCTACTATCTTGATTACATCATCTCTTATTCTCTCTCCTCTCCCCAGCACTTCAATTAAATTCTGTAACCTGGTCCTGATGGTGACCAGAATTGATATCAGGTCGAAATGCCGTCAACCTCCTAGCACAAATATTTGGCGCATTTTCTTTTGGTTCATTAACTAATTTACTCACTTAAATTTCCACTAAATGAGTTTGTACCACCAAAAATGTTTGTCTGCAAATATTGACATCACTATTTTCTTGCACCGCCTCTCACTGGTTTCACCTGTCACTTTGCGCCGTTCACCTCTTTCACAAGCACAATTGTGCACAAGTTGTACAGGTTACATGTACATTCAATGTAATATAGTGATTTTTTTCTTAATCCATTTTTGACTACAAACTGCTCATAGCATTCCTTGCAAAACTCATCTATGCCTCCTTGTTTTCCATCCTTTGTGCAACTGTTGTGCGTGTTATTAAATAATTGCCTTTAAGTATTACAATACAATACAATATAACACTTTGGGACACATTTGAAAGGCAGAGAAAAGGATGCATGCCGAAACAATTAGGGGTTAATTTACGAGTTTTTGATGCAGGAAAGTGCAGCAAGTCACTTTGCTGCACTGCCCTGAGTCAAAGGAAAATGGCAGGAATGCACTGTATCTCTGAGTTACATTGCATTCCTGCCCTCTTCCACTGTACTGGGCCTGTTTCGGCTGCCTTGCCCCAACGCAGGTACTCTTGCACCAAGGTGCAATGGTGTCTGCGTTGTAGTAATGATTGTTTTTGTGCAGGAAGGTGTCCCTTGGAAGATGTCAATTGAGGCGTTTTCCTCCTTCTATGTATGCTGCAGAATGCAGCACACATAGAAAGAGGATAAAAGCGAGAAGAAATTGTTATTTCTCCTTGTTACGCCTCCCTTGAGGAGGTCTAGGCTCTTGATGCTGCCCCAGTTTTCAGTGATTTTGTAAATCTGGGACAGCATCAAAAGCCATGGGTGTTGCATGGGAACTCCAACCGCAACACCCATGGAATGCCTTCTTGACGCAGAGTAAGTCAATGCAGCGACTTACACTGCTTTGTTTTACTCCATATCTATGAGGCCATGCAAAGCTATGCAGGGTGGCTTTGTGTCACCTCATACATATGATTGAAAGGCCTGTGCTGCCGGAGCGTACACAAAAGTGACTCACCGGCGGCACCGTCATCCTATAAATGAAGCACTAATTGCGCTTTCACACTCTGGTTCCTGATGAACCATATTTTGTGCTACCAGATTTCTGTCTATGGTTTACATATAACATTGTAAGCACTCTTGAAAGGAAGGGAAATGATGCCAAAACAATCCTTGTGTATCCACTGTCTAGCTGCTTAAAAACCCTACTTTTATTCTACCAAATGTCTGTCTCTGGATGTATTGGGGGTACAGTGGCTGACTCAAAAAGAATTGTGGTATTAGATGTGGGAGGACACTACAATTACCATAACACACTCCCCTCATACAACCTTTAACCTCAGATCCCAAGTTTAATATGGCCAAAGACTGTTGCCATCTTGAATATGCCCAAAGTGGATATGGTTAGCCCCGGGAACCTTTACCACATTGGTAAAGGTGTGCCAAGAAGTAATTCCCTCCCACTAGCTCATGCCAGGCATAAATGTGGCATCTCCAGGTGCCCACTTCAGAACATACTCACTAACTCATGCCAGGCATAAATGTAGCAGCTCCAGACACCCACTTCAAAACACTTCTGGACTTGAGAAAGATCAGAACAGAACTGGACCTTTTGCCTATGACCTTAGAGGACTGAACCTGCTCTCTCTTATACCAAAGACATAGAAGTGGACACACGGAGTTCTAAGCCTGACCTCCTGTTAAAGCTGCAGGGTTATAACATGCCACAGGACACCTTTCCTGCACCTACCAGCTGATCAGTGGCAACTGGACATGGACTGGACCATGCTGTTGGCCTCTGCCTGCCACCTGTGAATTTCTAAGCGCCTTTCCTGAGGTCCTGGGGGGGCTTTAAAAGTATACTCCTATGGTGGAGATGAATTTAAAAGACTATAGTCAGAAAGTAAAATCATTGATCAGTATGAACCTGGTTGATGTATGTAACCCATGGTCCAGCACTGTCAGATTCAAATTGCGCTTATGTTCTTGTGTACTGCGCCCACTGACTATCACTGGCACTTTGTGCTACTTAGCGCCACTCATACTTAAAACCTTAAATATTCATCTCTCCAGTCCCCTTATTGAATTTTTATAATTTTGCTGTAATATTGTTTATAAAGTGGTACCATTTTTCTAATATGAATCATGTTTTGTTGCATTTCATCTTTATTAATGTTTTGGCTCTGCATAATCTTTACATGTTGCCCTAAGTAAAGCCTGGCTGCTCTGTGCTATAGCTACCCGGGGTTTGAGCTCAGGTTAATTTAGTGACTTCAAGGGTTCACCTTGACAAGGGTCGCGAATATTCCTTGAGGTGGGTAGTCACTCACCCCAAATAATAATCCAATTTTATGCATCAACAAATCCTTCCTGTCCATCTTCTCTTTCTGGCCATCTATCGCCATGTCTGCTGTCAATTCCATCATCTCCTATCCTATCCTTTAATTTCAATGTTGGCCTATGCTCCAGCCTCTCCTGTTTGTTGTTTGTTGTTTCTTTTTTTTATTCTTCCCACTCCTTCACTTCTCTCAAACTTCTTCTCTATTTTGCTGTTCTTATTACCTGAAACTCAAATTTCCCCTACTGTTTTTTCCATTATACATCCTTTTTCACAACATGCTTATTGTTCAATGTTTCTTCACTCAAATTGTAAGGAGAATTCCTGCTCTCCAATGCTGTTTTTCTTTGTAAAGAGCTTTGACACCCATCCTCGGTTGAGTCATGCTACATAATAATGCAAAACAAAAAGATAAAGAAATAAAGAATGCTTGCACCTTAGCGCACCAGAAAGCTGCATTAAAAAGAGCCACCATATTCAGGTGACAAGTGGAATGAGGCCCACACATGATTGTGAAGGACCTAGGGCTATCGCAGCTGGACATGGGACTTAAGGAGAGCTCTTCAAAAGAAGCTGAGGGTGTAACCATCAGTCTTCTCCTGGGCTGGTGAGCAGAAGCTTTCAGCAGGATCCAAACTAATCTTAGAGGCAACATTATTCATAAGGCCACCTGCTTGGGCTAATTGAATGCAGATATGAACATAAATATATTCTTAACATTATTTTAGAAAATGGGAGTTCATCTCTCAAGAACTAGAATTAGATTTATTCACAGCATCATTTCTGCCCCTTCCTTTGCACAAAAATAATAAAAATACAACTCATTCATAGATAATACAGGTGATCTATGACAAGTGTTTTATAGTTATTCATTAGGATGGGAATGTCCTCTGTATGGTAAATGGGCTTGTACCTTGCCCTGAGTGCCTGACTGCATGTATGTCTTATATCCTGACTTTCATTTTGGCCCTAGCATCACATTAATTTAGCATGTGGCAGTGACCTAGGCCCATCCTTGACAATGCAAGGTCCAGTATCTATCCAGGGACATAGAGGGATGCACTAAAAGTGCCCTCATATTAGGAAGTTGGGTTTAGTACATAAATCAGTGGTGACTGCATACCATGTGATCGGCTCTTTCTATTTGTGTCAATGAGATTATGGCCTATCAAACCCTCTTGTGTAAATTTCCACTATGTGTAACCCAGAACCTTGTGCTGACATCCTGTGCGTATGTTAAGTGCATGTATGTTTATAGTATGTCAGTAGTACATGTATTGTAGTAGGACCCTGTTTGTGTATAAGGTACACCAAGGTAGCCCTCATAGCACAAAGAAGACTATTGTCCCGCTCCCAAGTTTAGTACATAAATCAAAGGTGACTGCATACCATGTGACTAGCACTTTTTATTTGTGTCATTGAGATTGTGGTCTACTAACCCCTTTTAGTTAAATTTCCACTGTTATGTGGAACCCAGAACCTTGTGCTGACATCCTGCTTGTATGTTGAGTGCATGTACGTGAATAGTATGTGTGCAGTACATGTGTGGTAGTAGGACTTTGTGAATGAGTCTGAGTTCTGAAGTTAGTGGGTTCCATTTTGGATGATCAGGTTTTGCATTGCACAAGATGGAGAATGAAGATGGCTTCCCCGGGCAGTGGAAGTGTAGTGCCTGCATGTCTGTAGCTGGGGGTCAAAGTGAGGAGGATGAAACAGGGTTACCTTTAAAAATTGAAAGTCAAACTGATTTGCATATAGCCATGGCTGATGATGGCTGATTAGCCAGAAACCGGTCCCTGGATGCTTGTTTCCGGTCCAAGGAAGACATGGCTTGGCAGTTCGGGCTGGACTGTTCCCATGAGGCACAGGGTCAGACTGATTTGCATATGGCCATGTCTGAACTGGGGTAGCGGAGTGAGCTAAAGAATAATGATGGATTAAACCCAGATCAGTTGACTGGGAGTGAGTGCTTGTAATGTTCAACACTCCGTCCATTATTCCCTTTGGTTTCGCTTTGCTCAGGAAGGCTGCCAGGTTCACAAAGCTCACACTTCACTGACCCAATTTTGTGTATCATTCAGCTTTAAGACAGCCCCAGTGCTGCCAGGTGTGAGAAGAATCACTTTACTCAAAGGTTGATCAGAGAGCAGTCTGAGAAGGATGATATTAAAAATGGGGGTCGCTAGTTGGCACTGGTATACACACTGTCCAAGTAGGAGCCATTCCTTCTAGTCAGGATAAGGGGATCACACACCTAAAATAACCCCTGCTCACCTCCTCTATAGCTTGGCAAGAGCAGTCAGGCTTATCTCAGAGGCAATGTGTAAAGCATTTGTACATAACACATAACATACAGTAACACAGTGAAAACACTACAAATGGACACCACACCAGTGTTGACAAATAAACTATCTTTATCTAAACCAAACAAAACCAAAATGCCAAAATCCAATGTACACAACTCAGAATAGGACTTTTTAAAGGTTTCAAGCAATTCTGCCCATAGATAACTATGGATGTGTGATTTTTATACAAAGTACCTCAGATGCATCAAAATCCACAAGGAAAAAAAGCCAGAGAGGCGTAAAGTGTCAGAAAAGACAGCATGTGTCAGTTCCTGAGTCCTTGCGGAGGTGATGCAACAGTTCTGCTGCAAGCAGGAGAAGTGATGCGTCAAATCCAGACTGTAGGGGGAAGTGAGGTGTCGATTCCAAGACGATTCTGGTCTTTGGGTGCTGCATCGGAGAAACTTGGCTCACAGGTGCGAAGCGTGGAAATCTGGGACGTGCTGGAGCTCGAGGCAGGAAACAGGCATTGCATTGGTTTCATCAGCTGCTGTCTCACAATGTTCGAACTTAACAGCCGGACAGCATGGCCTGCATTGGAGTCAGTGCGGAGGGTCTCACACCTCGGAGACATAGTGCACTGAACTCGCCGCGTTGTGGATTTTTCGATCTCGAGCAGGTGCTGCGCCGATTTCTTCAGCCACACGATGACGGTGCATGGAAATTTCTCCCGCACAGTGGTGCTGTCTCAGAAAAACAGGTACTGGAAGAATGTAGGGTTAATTTTGATGTCTTCAAGCAGTTTTTGGCAGCAGGAACAACCTCCAAGGGCCCATAACTGGATATGGTATCACATGGCAGGTCAGCACTCCCAGCAGTGGTGTTCAAGGATGCTGCAGGTAAAGTCTTGTGTCCCTGAGACCTCTTAATGGGAGGCAATCTCTACTTCAAGCCCTTGGAGAATCTTCTCAAGCAGGATGCAGCAAAGTAAAAGTCCAGTCCTTTCCACAGCCCACAGACAGTAGCATCAACTGCAGGCAAACTCAGCAAAGCAATACACAGCAAAGGGGCAGCACTCCTCCTGACAGCTCTTCAGCGCTTCTTCTTGGCAGGGTCCTCTTGATTAAGAAGTGTTCTAAAGTTCTGGGGTCAGAGTCCCACTACTTATACTACATTCAGCCTTTGAAGTCAAGTTCCTGCCCTGCCTGGCCTTGGCTCAGACAGGCTTCATGCGGGTGGAGATGGCATTGTGAGATGATAGGCACAGTCCTATTCAGGTGCAGGTAACAGCTCTTCCCACCACTCTAACTCAGGAAGACTCATCAGCATATGTAGGACACACCTCAACTCCCTATGTGCAACTGTCTAGAGTGAATGCACAAACAGGCCCCTATCAGTCTAAACCAGACGTTGTTTCCACATGAAAGCAGAGGCACCAGGATGGTTAAACAAAAAAATGCCCACTTTCTAAAAGTGGCAATTTCAAACACACAATTTAAAAATCATTTTCACTAAAAGATATTTTTTTCAAATTCTGAGCGCATGAAGCCCAAACTTCAAATATCTAGCTCTTCCCAATTGAAAGTTACACTCGTAAAATTTTACAAGGCAGCCCCAATGATAGCCTATGAGAGAGCTAGTCCTTGCAATAGGTAAATACGAAAGTATTTTATTATCAGGGCATCTAAAACACACCAGTACATGTCCTACCCTTCACACGCACTGCACCCTGTCCATGGGGGTACCTTGGGCCTACCTTAGGGTTGCCTTACATGTAGTAAAAGGGAAAGTTAGGACCTGGCAAATTGGTGCACTTGGCAGGTCAACATGCAATGGCAGGCCTGAGATGCGTTTACAGGGCTACTCTTTTGGGTGGTACAACCAGTGCTGCAGGCCCACTAGTAGCATTTGATTTACAGTCCCTGGGGATACCAAGTGCCCAATTGTGACTCTGGCGGTCCGCCAGACTTGTGGGGGCGTGGAGGTGGGGGTCTCCCGACCACTCTATTATGAGACAGGCAGTCGGACTGCCACAGCCCCGCCAGAGCTGTCAATTAACCGCCGTTCCCTGGCGATGTTGTGGCAGTGTAGAGGCATCCATATGCTTGACGGGACCACCACGGTCCCGCCAAGCATATACGGAGTTTCCTCTCCACCAGGGTTTTTTATGTTGGTCCTCCTCCATGAAAAACCTGGCAGAGAGGAAACAAAGGGGGCACTACAGTGCCCCCAGATGTCTCTTCACCATGTGAATGTACACAGGGGGGCACAACATGTGCCCCCCTGTGTGCATGCACACTAGAGAACTGCAGTAACAAAAGTATCTCTGTGACAAAAGCAGTAATTCACTCAGCTATCTACATAAAATACAGACCTGTGATCTGCACGGTACGCGTTCTTTGCAGCAGGCACATTCAAACTCTTTGTTAGTTTATGGCGAGTCAAAACTGCCACTTGACAAAACTACGATCTCTCTCCGGCAGGAACATTAATCACAAGAGTTATCTTGACATTTTTCTACTGCCTGAAAACTGGATGCACCAGGAACTCTGCTGCAGGTGTTTTTAAATCATAAGTAATTGCTAAACACAGCACCACCCCTGAGTTCAGCACCCCCTTCCTAGGTCAATGCCCAGTGCGGCTGCACCAGTCGCACTGCCCTAACGCCGGCTCTGGTGGGGCTGACACGGCATTGCACCGCCAAAGTCGTAATCAGGCCCATAGTGCACTTTACTAGGGACTTACCAGAAAATCAATTATGCCAATCATGGATAACGAATCAGAATCACAATTCACAACAAAAGCAGAAAAATAGGAGGCCAAGGGCAAAAAGTCAGGGAATAAACCAACAAAACGGGCCAGGGCCAACAAACCCTTAAATGTGAACCACCCATAACTTGTTCTGAAGATTGAGATATTGGATCTGGAGCAGCATCATTCTGGCTTTCCCCTTTTATGTATAACCAGGCCACATATATTTACACATGACCTCATGTATTTGTTATTTGTGTAACATAATGGGCCCGATTCACAAAAATAACTTAAGACAAAATCCTAAACTTACTACTTTTGGTATTCACAGAAGGCATTTAGTAGTAGTAAGGTTAGGATTTTGTCTTAAGTCTGTCTTAAGTCTGTCCTAAGTTTGTCCTAAGTCTGTCTTAAGTCTGTCCTAAGTTTGTCTTAAGTTTGTCTTAAGACTGTCTTAAGACTGTCTTAAGTCTGTCTTAAGTCTGTCTTAAGTCTGTCTTAAGTCAAACTTGAGACAAAATCCTAACTTTACTACTACTAAATGCCTTCTGTGAATACCAAAAGTAGTGGGACAGACTTAAAACAGACTTAAGACAGACTTAAGACAGACTTAAGACAAACTTAAGACAGACTTAAGACAGAATAAAAACAGACAGACTTAAGACAAACTTAAGACAAACTTAAGACAAACTTAAGACAGACTTAAGACAAACTTTAGACAAATTTAGGACAGACTTAAGACAGACTTAAGACAAAATCCAGAGGGCCCGATTCACAGAACTAACTTAAGACAAAATCCTAAACTTACTACCATTTTGGTATTCACAGAAGGCACTTACTCATTTTGGTATTCACAGAAGACACTTACTCATTTCGGTATTCACAGAAGTTAGGAGTCCTAACTTTAGGACTCCTAAATGCCTTCTGTGAATACCGAAAGTCTTAAAATTAGGATTTTTCTCAGTTTAGGAGTCCTAAAGTTAGGACTCCTAACTTTACTACTACTAAACTGAGAAAAATCCTAATTTTAAGGCTTTCGGCATTCACAGAAGACATTTAGGAGTCCTAAAGTTAGGAGTCCTAACTTTACTACTACTAAATTGAGAAAAATCCTAATTTTAAGACTATCGGTATTCACAAAAAGAATTTAGGAGTCCTAAAGTTAGGAGTCCTAACTATACTACTACTAAAATGAGAAAAATCCTAATTTTAAGGCTTTCGGTATTCACAGAAGGCGTTTAGGAGTCCTAACTTTACTACTACTAAATTGAGACAAATCCTAATTTTAAGACTTTCGGTATTCACAGAAGGCGTTTAGGAGTCCTAAGGTTAGGAGTCCTAACTATACTACTACTAAACTGAGAAAAATCCTAATTTTAAGACTTTCGGTATTCACAGAATGCATTTAGGAGTCCTAAAGTTAGGACTCCTAACTTCTGTGAATACCGAAATGAGTAAGTGCCTTCTGTGAATACCAAAATGAGTAAGTCCCTTCTGTGAATACCAAAATGGTAGTAAGTTTAGGATTTTGTCTTAAGTTAGTTCTGTGAATCGGGCCCTAACTTTACTACTACTAGACTAATGTTTTCCTTGTAGTGACATTGAATTGTAGCTCCAATATATACACCTGCATTTGTGTGGTTTGATTAATGTTAACCATTATATAATCATATATCTATTTGAATAATACTCTGCATCTGTGTTTAACTGTATATGCATTCTTAATTATGCATTTAAACATGTATTGAGATGCTTGCCACATTAACATGACCAAAAGCCGTAAGCATTAGGATTTCTTAATGTGAACGTTTGCTTTTGATGCAATGTTTTTCTCTCCTCTGTAAGGACAGATGTGTGATCTTATGAATAAAAAAAGGCACATTGTGTGAGAAAGATAGTGAGGTTCGGGAGGAGTACATTTTGCAAGGATGAGAAGCCTTAATGAACAAAGGGTGGACCATTATCCGTGTGGAATCGGGAGATGGAAGGAATCCAAGAGCATTCTGATGTGTGGACCAAAGGAAAGAAGTTTTAAGAGTAGTTGCCAAGTTTTACTGTGTGAAGGTGGAAAATAATGAGACACATGATATGGGATTCTTGAATATTCTTTTTTGGGGTATAACTGGTGATCACACTTCAGCTTTATTCAAATTCCTTTGGACTTAGAGAGGTACAAACCTCTTTACCATATCTCTGTTGCATGACTTTGTGCTAAGCAGGGTTTCCCCAATCAGTGCTACGTAGAGTAGGCTTAGTTTAGGTAACTTAGATGTACTCATATCTAGAGAAGAGAAGTGCAAATCATATACAGATCATCAAATTCTCTTCCTTATTTTCTGCATTGCTGTCACTACGTTTTTTGTATGCTTCATGTTAATGAGATTACATTTTGTCAAATGATTCGGTCTGCCAGTAGTTATTCTCTACTTTTGCAATATATTCTTGAGACTTGTGTACATCCGTCTGGCTTTGAATTTGTAATAAACCCATACTTAATCTCATTCACCGACTTTGGGTCCTCACTGTGTCACGAAATTGGTTGCACTGTAAATTGAATTTGTGGATGATGTTAACTCCTCTTTATTCCTCAAGCACCTAAAAAGATTCATTGTAGGGAAATTTGGTTATTTAGCCCAGCGCCCTGTCAGATCCAAATCTCTGTCTATAAAATGTAGATAAAAATGGTATCCAAACCAGCACATTTTTTCAGTTCCAACTTAGTGATGACAAAGGAAGGGACTGCGCTAAAGAGTACTCAAAAGATTTCTGAGCAAACTGAGCTGGTAGTGTCTGACAGCAAGTTCGCTAGAGATAATGGATCACTTCTTCACTTTCTACTGAAGAAGCTGAGGGTCCGGCTGGTGCTCAGAAGCCTGCCTGTTCAGATAGGAGTCTACCTGGCACTGCAGGCGAGGAGACTCTTCAAGGTCAGACGTCCAGTGTGTTCCTCATTTGTTGAGCACCCAGAGAAACCAGACTGCCTGAGAGAGCGAAGCAGGGAGCGACCAAAGCTGCAATATGTCTCCTTGTCTCTCTATATAGATCCTGGCAAGAACCATGAAAGACTGTGTACATTTCTGCATTAGCCTGAGTTGAGCTGCAACTTCCTTGGGCTGCAACTTCCTTGCCCTGTGCATCAGTCCGATTTGTGCTGTAACTGCGTTGCTGTGTGCATGGAATCAAGCTGTGTGGCAACTGCTTTTCCATGAGTTGGGCTGCACCTGCCTTGCCGTGGATCTGCACCACACCAGAAGCAGACTGCGGCTGCCAAAGATGCCTGCAGCACCAGAGCAAGCTGAGCTGCATCCTTCTGTCCAGCAAAACCTTGCATGCCGAGGACAACATCTGCTCCCGTCTTCATCCTGGGATCACCGTAGGGACAACACGAATACCACAGGCCTCTGCCTGCTGTCAGGACAAAGTAGCTGCAAACACACACCAGTGAACACAAAGACTTAAGATTCTTTTCTACTAAATATAACAGGGGTAAGAACAGAAGTGAACTGGTTTTACATTTGAATTTGCGGGGAACGTAATCTGCTCCTAAACCTAGGTCATGCACTTGCCCTAGCTTAATGGAGGACTATCCTACATAGGGTTGAATAGGTGGGAGGGAGCACAGAGAAGAGGCATGTCTTTACATCCACAGGATAATCCCGATGAGGGGCACCACACTGTATTTGCAATTGAATTGCACACTATTTATTATTGCTACATAAATAAAAGTGCTTTCTTATCAAAAAGATAAATCACTGGGCTGGATATAAAGCTATTGTGTCTGTTGATTGATTGTTGAGTTTGAAGCTTATGACCTCCACCTTACCTCCCTGAGAAGCTGTGAGAGCTTATCCTCAACCCCCTTAGAGTCATGTGCAGAAAGGACTGCACTTGGTCCAGTTTGCCACAGTAGGGTGGGCCCCGGGACATCGGCTTCAAACAACCTCAACCACCACGGCTGGGACCCAGTAGCCCCTGTCTGCCCTATGGCCTCCACGCAAACAGGGTCTCACAGTAATGAATGTCAATGCAATGAAAATATCATTTTGATTACTTTTTTCTCACTTGAATGACATTGTAAACACAAATTCGACTGAATTAATTCTGTGTGAAAAAATGGAAATGCAACCAGTATTGTAGCCTGGAAGCCATGCACCATAATCAAAAGCAAGGAAAATGCGTTCCCAGCACCATGGTTGGGTAGTAAAAGACAGTCACAATCGGGGTGCACTGGGCCCATCAAACTCCCAGGCCCTGGTGTCCCTGCTCCTTCTTCACTATTGATAGCCACGCCCTAGCATGCAGCTTGACATTCTGGATGTTTGCATAGAGGGGGCACACTAAGGCCTTCACTTTATGGAGATGATTTCATGCCAAATGAATATTCACAAGATAGTGCATGTGAACCGTCTAAAAACGACGAAAAGTAAGACGCCATGGGCGAACTCCACAGCAAAGCTTATCCACTTCCCTAAAGCAACGAGATTGAGAGAAGGATTATGAAAGGACAGGTAGACACCCGTGCAGAGCTCGACTGATGAAAGGGTGGCCGTTCCATTAGCCACACAGATATTTTCACATTAGCACCGCCTTTCGTGAAATGGTGTCTTCCCAGGGAGGTCTGCAGCTCGTTCAAGAATAATGACAAGAAACAAGACACTAATACCCAAATCCTACGCGCAGAGGGTTGCATGTCACCGATTTGGTGAAATAAAGCTCCTGGGGCTTGTAGCTCCTCAGTGTAAACATAACTTGTCTTGAAATGACCTGCCGGGGAGATTATAGCCCCGTTTCCACAGCATTAGAGGAAACACGTTCGTCGACTTGCCCCGGAGGATGTTTGGGGCGACAGAGATAGCCATCTCCCAGAGAGTAAAAGGAAGGGCAGGTGGAGATTAAGGTTTCCAGTGAGAAAATGACTTCGAACTCTGACCTCTCGCAGTAAAAGGTTTGTTCTCGAACTAGAGACACGTCAGATGAGAATTAACAGATGTCTGCCTCCTCGAAGTGTCCAGCACGTGTTTTGAATCGGCCTTGTCAGGGTGCTTCCTTCGGTGTCCCCTATATTTCTTCAGCCCTGGCTGCCCAATCATATGCCCTTCTTCTACTTCCTCTAACTTTCTTTCGATATTGTTTTCTGCATTTACATAATCATAGTTTGCCGAATTATTGACGAAGTTACGCTAATCTATAGAATAAATAAAAAAATAAAACCAAGCACTGGCAAAGCCAATAGAATACACCAATGCGAGATCTTTTGGTTTTGTCATTTAAAAAAAAAATGCTGCATGGTGCTGCTGTGCTACATAGCTTACAGTTTAAAAAAAAAAGCGACATGATGTGGCCAGACCAGGCCATAGTGCTTTGTTTTAAATGTAAGCTATGCACGAACAAACAAGTTAAAATTATAATTTTCCCTATACTTAATATGAAGTCTTTATTCTTGAACACATGCCTTTGCAGTTACATCATGTCAAAGTGTAGCCATCAGGAGCACTGAGCATGGAGAGGCCGAGGTGTTACAGCTAGAGCTGCTGACTTTGAAGCTGGGACACCAGATTCAAATCTCAGCACCAGCTCAACATCCTGTGATTCTGGGCAAATCACTTGATCTCCTCGTGCCTGCAAAAATTAATATGTTCTTGTGTAATGTAACTGGTGCTAATGTCAAGCTCCCCAAGTCCTAAAATAAGCTATGATGGAGATAGGAAGGAGGCAACTTGACGGGGTGGGGAAGGTGCATGCAGTGCTGAGAGTGAGATGGTGGAAAGACAGGCCAACAACGAACGGGGAAGGGGCATGCAGGAAGGGGCATCCAGCAATCGAAGGGAGGAGGTGGTGGGGACGGGTAAGCAATGAACAAGTTGCGGATGCTGGAAAGTTAAAAAAACCTAAGTATGTTACAAGTGTGCAGCCTGTGGAAGGAGACTGGCCACTAAAAGCAGTACTTGGTCCAAACTCCACACCAAGGACAAAGGCTTTAAGCCGAGCAGGAAGCTGGAGGCAGGAGAAGGCGCTGACCAACAGGAAGAAAGGAAAGGAAAGTGACAAGGGAGCCAACCAATATTAAGTAAAGGTAAATGATGGGCGATCTCTAAGCCCCTTTTAAGGATTTTTCATTCCGTCACAAGAGATTTGTCAAGTATTGAGCATGCTACGTGTAGGCGAACCCTAGAAATGAATGTGACCTTTTGTAATTTAACTGATACTCATGTAAATCGCTTTAATACCTTTAGGTCAAGTTCGGGCTGTATAAATCTGCAAAAAATATATATCTAAATACAATTAGGAGGACAATTAAATATCCAAACCTACTATAAAACTATACAATCATTATCTTTACCCCAACATACCATCTCCAGGTCGGCAATCCACTTTAGTCTGTCCTCAGGTATTTTTGATTGATTCCTGACTTATTCCACCATCCTAACCACAAATTTAGAATTTTTCATGCAAATATTGAATGCTATGTTGTTTTACTATAGTACATTCATCTTCTTTACACCGTTCAAGTCTAATTTTTGAACCACGGTTTGCTGAAATGTATAAACCCACTTTGCCCCCCTAATAGATGTGCTTCATTCGGCAGTGAGGATCATCGCCAGTGTCCTACCCTATAAATGACTGCATTTGAAGTAAGGCATACTTAAACAAGCCTGCTATGCTCCCGGGCGTGGGAATGGGGGCAGTGCCAATAAAGTAAGAGTGAGCTAAGGCTCATACCACTCAGTTTTGGGTGCATACCGAGGTCTTTTCATTTAATATTTTGTGTTGAGAGTGCTGTTGAGTTAAGGATGCTTCAGCTACTCCATCTAGGGCTTTGTTTAACTTGCAAATCTGCAAGAATTGGCATAACTTATTTAATGTGTCTCAGGGTGTATGTTGTTTGTCTTTTTAATTTGCCATTAGTCAAGACGTTTTGTTCATCACTAAGGGGCAGATGTATCAAGATTTGCTTTTGCGATTCTTAAACAGCGAATTTAACCGATTTGCTATTTAAGCATCGCAAAATGCAATGTATGTAGGATTTGCTAAAAATATAGTGCATCCTACATATTCCTTAATTCGCTATTAAGGAATACCTTCCCATTCATTCCTATGGGCCTAGAATAGGATTGCATTCGCAATTTGCCTGTACCAAATAGATACTCGCAAATTGCACATGCAATTTCAAGGGTGCAAGGGTGCCAAAAGGACACCCTGTTGCACCCCTGAAATATGCACGTGTGCACATGTGGTGCACAGACATGCCCTAAGGGAATGTATGTGTACCACATGCCACTTAGAAAAATGCTCCAAAGTGCATTTTTAAAGGAAATGGTAATTTGTGACTTCTTACACGCAGGTCGCAATTAGTTTTTTTTCTCCAGCATTGCATTTAAGGAATTGCAAATTGCGGTTCCCTAAATGCATTCGCAAAATAGGTAATTGCAAAATTGCGATTACCTATTTTGCGATTGCCTTTTGGGATGATACATCCCAAAAGGCTTTTTCCTGTTCGCAAACGGGCCGATTCTGCGAATCGGCCCCTTTGCTGGGGCACTTGATACATCTGCCCCTAAAATCCTTAGAAGAGTACATACATACAGGGACTCTTAGTGAACCATCTCCATCCACTGGTCTTTCATTCACATTTTGCTTCTGTCCACCCACCACAGCATATCACAATGGGTGGTGGGTCAGCCTACTTTAGCTTCTGGTTCCATCATGTGAGAGCAAAGGCTTTCTGCCCAAGCACAATATTGTCCTCCACACAGAAAAAGTCCCTTTCAATGCCTGCGACTGGGCTTCCAATGTGTCCATTTTAGGTCTTGGCTACAGACAGATTAAGATAACTGTGGGCCAGGCCCACTTTGTTTCCAATATGCATACAGTGGACTTCGGGTCAGCCCCTTGCTCATGGATGACTTTATTGTTTATCTCCCTTCCTTGCTCCTAATTTGCAGGCCGGCTCCTTCAATAAATGTGCTTCAAAACCACTGAAGGTTAGCTACCTGTACTTGGGAAGCTATCTTTGAATACTTTTTACTGCAATATAACATAAACTTTTCAATGAAGGCCACTTGTGCCTGCCCAAGAGTACATATGCCTGGGCAACCATTTTTTAAATATTTTGGAATACTGTAATACCATTTTTTTAAACGAGTCACACTGCATGCACATGCATGCACACTCATGTGCATGCAAGGGTGACCGTCTACCAATGTTTTGTTAGAATGTAACAAAACCAATTAGAAGATGGCCCTATGTGCATCTTCACACATGTATATGTAAGGGTGGCTATCTTTGTATGGCTATTTTATACTTTACTAAAGACCATTTAAAGTAAACAAGCATTGGCTAAGTCAATAACTCAACAGCCTTCACCAGAACTATTGGCTTTCCAATACTATTATGTGTCATAGTTTAGCTGTCCTGTCTCAGACACTCAGCTCCAGATGTAATCAAAATGTGCCTGCATGCTGTAGTTCTCTCGTACTGACAGACAGTAGATATGACTGTAATGCAGAGATTGGCGCAAGGGTGGAGCACACTCCACAGGCGGGTCCGTGGTGAAACTGTCAGGAGAGCAAGGTGGGATGCCTTATGTTATAAACCTACAGCCAGCAGGAACATTAAGAAGTAGATGCAGAGGTAAGCAAGTCTGTCCAGTTAGGGATCAGCAAATAGGTCTGACATTTAGGTAGGGAGTACATGCCCCATAGTTGGCAGTATCAACTGGGACAAGTGAGGCACACTGCAGGCAAAATTTAAGAGGCTTTGAAAAGCAGTCAGGATTATTTTGGCCTATTTTTTAAAATTCTTTTCCTCCATCATCTGTTTTTGGTTATTATTTAAACTTTATTTCACAATTTTCCATTGCATAAAAGTGCATATATCACAATAAAATATACAGATATCAGCATAGTACAAAAATAATACCATTCTATCCATGTCCTAAAACATCAGTTAAAAAAGATACAGAATTAAAACTGAATAAAATAAATAATTTCCAAGCAAATTGATTTAAAATTCAAAGACTAAAAGAGCTGCATCTCCTAAGACACTTGGGAATCAATCCATATAAAATAGCTAAGTCTGCAGCGGTACATCTAAAAGGCCATATAGAAAAAATGAATGCAACTGTATTTCATTATTTGGTACTATGTAGCTGCCTAGTCACACTCTCTGATGACATCACTCGGGATGCTTGTAAGTTCCAGAGTGATCTTGAGGCCATCGCGGAGTGGAGGACTGCCAACTGTCTCCAGCTCAACACCAGCAGGTCTGAGGTACTGCTGGTAGGGAAAGACTCAGTGCTGTGGAGCGAGCACCTTTGGCCTGCCGCTTTGGGGCATGTACCTGCCCCCAAACAGGTGGTAAAAAACCTGGGTGTTTAGGTCGACTCCACCCTTAGTTTTCAGACCCAAACCAAGAAGGTGGCAGGGACCTGTTTTTGGTGTACTGAGGGGGCTCAAACCGTTGTTGGGGTTTTTTGACCCGCCCATCAGGCAGGTTATTGTTCAGGCTTCGATTCTGTCGAGACTAGACTATGCCAGCTCACTCTATCTGGGGTCTAACAAGTCCGAAATCGTTAGACTGCAAAGGGTCCAAACTGCTGCGGCCAGAATTCTCCTTGGCCTACCTTGGACGTGCTCTGAATCTAGTGCTATTTGTCAACTCCACTGGCTGCCTGTGGCCAAACGTATAGAGTTCAAGGCACTCTGTATTATGTTTAAAATCTTGAACTCTCCATCCCCAGGTATTCTGGCCAATCTGCTTGCACCATGTACTCCTTTCCCGCCAACTTTGGTCAATGGGACAGCATTTGGTGGTTATCCCTCGGGTGAGAAGGGTCCATGCCGGGGGACGCTCCTTCCATACTCTGGCATCCAAACTTTAGAATGCGCTCCCTACTTCCATCCGCAGCTTGAAGAATCATTTGGCATTTCGTAAAGCAATCAAAAGTTCCTCTTCCCTCCGTTGTAGGCCTTCTCTCTGTTAGAGGCTGTGCAGTTTTCTGCCGTTAGCACCAGAACGCCCCTTTGCTGGGGCAGCTGAGCGCTCTACAAGACCGCATAACATAACATAACATAACATAACATAACATAACATAACATAACATAACATAACATAACATAACATAACATAACATAACATAACATAACGGCCTTGAAAGAAAGAAAGCCCATTTATAAATGCACACGGTCCCCTTCCAGAGATTACGATCTTTCCTCCATTTCCATAGTGCCTAGAGAAAACTGGTCAGAACAAAACACACTGAGGACTTTTCAAGGCACTGAAGATACTGGGACAACGCGAAAAAGGTACTAAAATTATTTGCCTTTGTTGGGAATAAAATGGGCAGAAAAACACTATATGCTTAATGGACTGACCAGATACCCCATCACAAGGACACTGAGTAAGATTTTTATGGCAATGGGTATTTGCCGGAAAGCCCAACATCAATGGAATAATATTCAATCAAAATCTGGTCAGAATAAAACGATGCTGCATTTGTGAACAAAAGCCAAGCAAGATTGTAAGCTTTGTGTCACTGGGGGAGCAGAGTGACATAGATTAACACTGCTTTTATTTTTTATTGTTATCCCATCTTTGGCTAGCTGCATTTTCCAAAAAAGACTGTTTTTACTTCTCCTTAGGGAAATTTATGCACTTTTCTGGGGACTCAAATCCAATTTTAACAGCGTTGATCCTACATATTTAATCCAAGGTATCTCTTAAGCTCGTTCCAATTTGAGACAAGCCCTTAGCATGGCTTGGTTCAGTAACACCGACTGCCTCCTCCAGATGGAATGTCACAGTAGTAGGGATGCCAAGCGAATTACATCACCAATTTACGGGAGACCCACCTCACTATGGCATATATATTTACAGCAGATTTTAGGCAGCGAAAGCAGTCTCTTAAGAAAGGCATACTCCACACATTGCATTGGCTCTATATCTGCCATGCGCCATCCTCCTGCCCCATGTGCGGCAATGGATTTTTGCCAATTAAATGAGTAATATTTCCGGTAAGGGTTTATTCCCCACTTTCTTAGACAAGTTAAATAAGGCTGCAATGCTTCTCTCCAAGTGGAGAACTCTATTTGAAACCATGTCTTTCCAGAGGCGTTTTACCATGAAAAATAATTTCTAAATGTAAGAATGAATCAACCACCTCAACCTTGTGCTGAGATGCATGGAAAATCGGACGTTTCTTTGTCGTGGGACCAATGATTAAAATATTCAATTTAGACTCATTAACATGTAAGTCCAAGGAGGCCATAAAACTAGTGTACTTCTCTATGAGTATCTGCAGCGCTCTTGGGGTTCTCACCAAGTGCACTGCATCGTCAGTATAGAGGAGAATCAGGAGGGTGGATGCCTAAATATATGGAACATCCTTAGTGCTTTCCGTTAGAACGTTCTCCACCTTATTGGTGTATAGACGGAGAACAGGAATGGAGCAAGCACACACCCTTGCCTCACTTTATGTTCAATACCAAATTATTTTGTGCATTCCCTTTCTCTACTAAATCTAACGCAGACTGTAGCCAATGCGTAGAGCTGTCTATTAAAATGCTTTATCAATGGGTCAACTCCCATGGTCTCCTTGATGTCCCACAGCTTGCTATGGACAACATAGTCAAAAGGGGCTGAGAGGTCCACGAATGCCATAAATAAATGACCCCTCTTTGCTCTAGTGTACTTGGCAACCACTAAACTTAGGTTAAGGTATTGGTCAAATGTCCCTTTCCCTTTACTAAATCTATATTGTGCCCTGGTCAGGCCTGTTCTCTCCTCAAGCCATTCTTCCAACCTATTTCAAAGTAGGCTGGCCATTAGCTTGGCAGTGCTATCAATTAAATATATTGGTCTATAATTTTGAAGGTAGCCCTTATCCCCCTTTTTTTATATCGGGATGATTATTGAATGCTTCCATGAGTCCAGCGGGCCCACTTTAGCTACATCATTAAAAATGCTTGTGAGCAAGGCACCCATAAATCTTGAATTTCCAAGACAATGTCTACAGGAACCCCGTCTTGGCCAGGGGCTTTTGAGGGGCTTGATGATGCAATAGCATGCAATATCTTGCTCAACTCAAATTTTAGATGGATGTTACTACTCTCACCTGTAGGAGGCACATTAGAGCTCACTAGATCTATTAGGTTTTTAAAAATACTTTGAAAATAAAACACCTAGCCATATTCCTCAAATTAGTCTCTAAAGAAGACCCAGCCACCCCGTTTAAAAATGAGGTATTAACGACCTTCCAAAATCCTATACTGTCCTTTGTAGTTGTAGCTCTTTATAGATCTTGCCACGCTTCCTCCCTCAGCATCTTTCTTTTTTTCTCTGTGGTCTGCTTATATTTAGCCCTAGACTTCGAATCAAAGGGACATCTCTGGGAACCATATGTGAAACGTTTGATAAGGTAGATAAAGACTTTCTACATGAGGTATCAAACCAACATTCTATAGGTGGATTTTTAGTTGGAAATGGCCTTACCAAATGAAATGTAATTTGTAGTAGTACTTTTACAAATGCTTGCGTCACAAAATCCTCATTTTTACTATGTATTGTCTTAGGGAGGAAGTTTACTTTGTCCCATTATTTTCCCTGCTGATAATGGTTTGGGAGCATTATCCCTGAATCTCCTATGGTTAAGCTCCTATTTCATATCAAACTCAAGAATAGCTTGACCACTGAGGCCTAAAAATGAGACCTGAGATGTCGATATTCTTCCACTGAGTGCTTCTCAGTCAATTACATAGTCTATTGTGGAACTCTAATCTATGCTCTCAAATGTTGCATCCAGAGAGTCAGGTTTTGGTCACAAACCTATGATCAATTTCTGATCCCCAAGTTGGGATGTTCACTAATTTTCAAATGGTGCCCGTGGAACAGCTTCTCTCTTGGGAATTGTATCTGCAGCCTCGGGGAAGGAGGGAGTGGCACCTCTCAGCGGTTCAGAGCATCACTTCCTGCTCACCCAAATATGTCTCCTAACAGGAAACCATTTTAATTTAAAGGAGCATGTTTCCCTTAAATGTACACAGGCTACTTTAAAAAAGAAGCAGGTTTTCTTTTTTGGAAAGCAAATGCTGGGATAGTCTACTGTCTCTTGCAGGCCTCCATCCATGCATTTGCATCCCATCACAGATGGTTGAAAATTGTGAATGCCAAAGTAATAATCATTAGGCAGGTCATTTTGGTGCACATAGTGCATGTACAATTTGCAATGATACCTATTTGTACATTGATCACATTCCAAATGCATTTCTATTCTCAATCAAGGCAGTGTGCAAATTCTACTTTGTTAGTTTGCTAATAGTAATAGTACATCAGACCCCAAATCCTCTTTTAGGTCAGCAGCACCCTTTTGGTACCTGTGGTGTGTTGCAGCTTTTTGTATGAGTGTTCCTTACAGAATGTTGGGGCTCGAACTTGATGGAGGCTCCATAAAGCACTTTAGCGTGCTTGGGTCCAGTACACATTATATAAAAACCTTAAATAAAGTAAACAAACTTGTAGCAGTTTGCCGTAGCTGTGGATAAGATACTATGAAATAAACTCTGAGGCTTATTTACAAGCCCATTGGCCGCCTGTGTGTCACTTTTATTGACGCACTGGCTGTGCATTATGCTGCTCCATATTAACAAGGCCATGCAAAGCCAACCTGCGTGGCTTTTCATGGCTTTGTAAACATGGCCCCATTTTCATGCATCACTTTACGTGAAAGGGACATGCCATGGGTGTTGTTGCTGTGGGTGTTCCTATGTAACACCCATGAATTATGTTGCATTCCCAGATTTACAACATTTTGTAAACCTGGGAATGTGTCAGAATCCTATGCCTCCCCAGGGGAAGCGTAAGGAGGCACAACGAGGATAAATATTTTTATTTCACCGGACTTTTTCCTCTTTCTATGCATGCTGCATTCTGCAGCACACATAGAGAGAGGAAAACACCACCAATTATTGTTTTTGTGCAGGATGCATCATATTGTAAATATGATGCGTCCCTGTGCTTTTAAAATGACGCAGCTCCGCGCAGCAAAATGGCTTGTGGTGCCGCGCTGCATCATTTTGTTATAAATGAGGCCTTTAGTGCTTAATCAAGCCTAGTATCCTACGTGCTTCCTTGACTCAGCTTGGTAATAGGTGGTGATTCCACAATGGCGAGGACAAATGCGTGGTAGAAGAGGCTTCTCAACACAGACTAACGTCTTGTCGGAAGTGGAGAACTTAGAAGTAATGAGCCAGTGAAAACTTATTGAGAGGTTTACATCCTCAAGGTAATTATGCAATACTTTTTTCTATTTTCAAACTTTTCTTGCTTAGCTTGACACATTTGTAAATTCCTCTCCAACATCACCTACTCTCCCTAACATTGTTCTCACTCCAAAATCTTTAGTTTTATTTGTTACTTTATTCATGTTGAACTTCAATTAACATGTAGATGTATTTGTAAACGAGATAAGTCTACTTAAAAATATACATTACACCAAATTTTAAATAAATATTCCACTATTCTCTTATCCTCCCCACACCAATAAAATTCAAAGCCATGCTTTTTTGTGAAGTAGCTGAAATTGTTAGAGTTTCTTTAATAAAGGCCGTTCTCTGATCTTAATTTTCATAAGAACAAACATCTATTGAAAGTATCAAACTGTATTCTAGCAAGATCTTTCAGATTTTAAGAAATGGCAGTATTTTCCCTACATACATAATTTTGTGTGAATATCTTGTGTTTTGATGAGTTAAATTGACCTCATTAGGTAGCGCCTAGACTGCGCTTACGCTGTCAGGTGATCTATTGAATGTCCTTTGTTGGGTCTGACTCCTTCCACCGCTTCGGATTGGATTTTGTCTTTGACATTAAAAATCGTGGCCTCCTAATGGCTAAAAGTTGGTGCATGTCCCACCTTTTTACGTCGAGTCTGGGCAGCGTATGCACTTCTTTGTGAGGCATGCTATATTCGAGTATGGACTTGAAGCCCCGCCCATAATTTTTATTGGCTTAGGTCATTGTTCTCCTTAAACACTGGCTTCTGATTAGTTAATAGGCTTGTTAGTCCCTCCTTAGTACCGCCTTGTCTTCATTTGTAACCTCCACGATGACTGGCCCTTCTACTTCTGTTGTTACACGGTAGGTCTTAATTATTCTGTAAGCACAATTTTCTTTAATGAGTTTCTCCTATTGCAGGCACGACATGCTGTCCTGCAACAACAGCTTCTCTCTCACTTCTTGGCTACAGTTCTACCCCTTCATTGCTCACTGTTCGCCACTCCAACCACCTCTCTGGGGTATATTTATTTTTTTCTTTTAATTTCTCCTTCTTCACCCCTAACCCCACTTGACCATACGGTTGAATTTTTTTTTTACATTAGTCAATAGATTATTGAGATGATGTTGAGCCAATGCCGAGGCTGGAACACTGTTCATCAGCTCCTGTGTCCTCTAAGGGCAGCACAATATCATATATATATTTGCTTGTTAAAGCATTCCGCCGTGTTGGGAATAATGAGGCGCGAGTACTAAGTCCAGATGGAAAGGACATTATTACTGCACGTTACTTTTGTATCTGTCAAGGATTTCTGTACAGTGCTATGCTTCGCCTTTCGGCTGCTTCAGAGCACCGTCATTAGTACAACATAGGGTGCTGCTGAGTGATCTCTAATGAGAAAAAAACATGAGCCCACGAGGTTACATCCATTCAGAGGGGGGCTGTCTCGTTGGTTGTTGTTTTCAAGTGCCCAAGCCGCACTTTCACATTAATAGAGGCCAAGCCCCTTTCCAGAGATGCAACTAGAGCCAAATTTCTGGGGGCCTCTAATAATTTCGGGGATGGGCTAATTTTTCCAGTAACAGGCAGAGTGGCAATGAAGGGGTGAAAAAAACAATGAAGCCTCGTTAAGACGTAAACGGTAAACTCGGGTGCGGCTGCGATAAGCTTAAAAACTGTCTGTGTGTGTGCCCGGGAAACTGTCTTAGCCCAGGCTGACACACACGACGGGGAGGGGGGGGGGCTGAAGCCCTTTGAGCCCTATAGGTGTTGCATGTCTGCCCCTTTCTTTAAACGAGCCTTGTCTAACGAAAGGTCCGCGACCGCTATTAAAGTGAAACCGTGGCATGGGGTGCTTTTCCTCAAAAAAGAATTTATTTGTCAACTTGACAAACAAATGCTTTTTTTGGTAAAAATGCCCCATAAAGCGCTTTCACTTTAATAGCGGCCGCAGACCTTTCTTTAGACATGCCTCATCTAAAGAGAGGAGTGTGGCCTCTAATAATGTGAAAGCGCGGTATGGGGCGCTGTAAACAGAAAATATTTGCAATGGAATACGTCTTGCATTTGGGAGAATTTAAGATATTGTCATTTACAACGCCAATAGCTCAGAATATCATAAATGCGAGAACTATTGCATTGCAAATGCATGTTAAAAAAAGTTAACTCCCATGTATTGCCGCGGGAACGAGCAGCGACAGGCACGCAGTCCCTACATGTGGAAATCCGATAAACTGAAACCCCTCTAAAGTGGCGAGTCACCTCCCCACCCTCCAAAATTTCCAACTGTGTCCCTCTTCACCTTCGAAACACACCAGTGACAACGTGCTTGGCCTTAAAAGGTTGCAGTTTATTATAACATAACATTTATACATATTGCCAATTTCATGCTCATGCATAACTTTCTGTTGACACATCTATTGTCTTTGTGATTATAGTTCTTTTAGTCCATTCCTGTTCATTATCTGCCTTCAGACAGACCATTCGCTGGGGAGGGGCCCAACCACCTGGGCCATCGTTTCCACAGTGTTAAGCTTCAATTTGCTACCGACTTGGTGGGTCTCCATCAGGACCAGCCAGGGCTGCAAGTGCCGTCCCGCTTGCCTTCGACCCCCTTCTTGGCCCCTCCCTGCTACTATGGGTCCCTGCCATGTGGCATCCCAAGGACCCTGTGTGAGCACATCATCTATTCCACCTGATGCTTTGTTCTGACATCTCGCTCCTTTGGTACCCCTGCAGTGAGACATCCCAAGGGCCCCAGCGGGAGCATCCCATCTACTCTGTCTGTGGCTGATAGCCACCATTGGCTCCCTCAGTGTCCCTGCCATGAGGCATCCCAAGAACACTGTGTGAGCCTTCCATCTACCTCTAGCAATTTATCTTTTTCTTCTATCTTTCTAGGGTTTTAACTGCCACGCTACCTACGATTGGTGAGAGCTCCCCTGTTGCTCCGCTAACCCCTTCCTGCCGTTCACTCAAAATCCATCTGTTCTAGTATTCCCATAATGTTAAGCAGGAACATATACATCCCTAACCTTGTTAGGTGCACCCCTTCCTCCATGTGATAGTCTGGCGAACGCAGGTTTATGAAACCGTGTCTGACGAAACCCCAGCCATTTGCTTTACATACCTTTGTCATTGTGATATTCAGTTTGCGTCTTCAATTCTCCACCGCGCCTAGGTCTATGGCCCCTCTCCATGCTCTCCGCAGTTTTATTACTGAGAAAATTATTTCTACTGGGTGCACTAGTCTCGCCAAGGCTGAGAGGTCCTCCTGCATCTTGCCTAGAAGGCCCCTTCTCCCCAGCGCGGCCAGCTTGTTGCCTCCCAGATGGACCACCACCGCAAGTCTGCCACTGTGCCCAGTTGCTTCCCAGCCAGATTATGTCGGTGTCCCACAGCCAGATTCCGCTGAATTCGCTTCTGACCGCTGCCTATTGTTGCGCTCACGTTATGTAGGAGTGCCCCACTAACCACACCTTCCTGCGCCGCTCGGCCAAACTTAGATGGGTGGGGGAAGGAGGAGAGACTGGATTTAGTACAGGGTGAGGTATATGGAATGCTTAAAAGCACCGGAAGCCCACCTCCCAATACCCTTGATTTGTTCCCTACCCAGGCCCAGGCCTGCAGCCGTGGTGGCAGCTCCGATTCTGAATGAGTGGGAACCGAAAGCCCTGGCCGGGAGCTACACCGCCTCCAATGCCTTTCTCATCACTGCTATAAATTAGAACCTGCTCAGAAATGACCCATCCCTATGTCTGAAAAGAGGCCCATGTTGGGGTTCCTGGGTTGCCAAGTATCTCTGAACTAGGTACACTGGGCACAGGAATTCATCCTTGATGCAATTTATCCTGGTCCACTTCCCCCTGCCCACCTGGTCTGTCTTTGACCGCCTCAGAAGGACATACATATGCCCTTCCTTGAGCTCCACGTCGTTCGCATGAATGCATGCCGTCCCTAGGTCCCCCACCGCTGCGGCCACCAACTCGCTGACTCTGTATGCCCCAAAGAATGCCAGCGCAAAAGCTGCCCGGAAGAGTATGGCTTCCCTCTCTGAGGTGCATATTCCCCCAAGGGCCCCTATCATATGCTGTAGTATGTCGAAGTGGATGGGCCTTCTCACGTCCTTTCTTGTCTGTTGGATCCTACCCCAACCCTTCATTGCCATACTACATTGAAAACCCTTAGTCGGGTCCTCCCCTATTGCCATCCTCGTGTAGTATGCCGAGGCATTCAGGTGGGCCTGGGCCCAGGGTTTTGTCCCCCCTGATAGAAAGGCCCATTCTATGAAGTGCAGGACCTCCTTTTTCCCTGCTGGCTGACCCTTACGTGGCAGTGAATGTTGCCCAGCACTTACGGTAACGGTTCTTTGTTTTTTGGGGCCAGTGTGTTGTCTGGCATCTCCTTTAACCCAGGTCCACCCATGCCCATGCATCGTCCGACATCAGAGTCAGTGCTCGATCCACGTACGGTGCGAGTTCTCAGAATCTTGCCCAATGAAAATGAGAAATAGCATCAGCAATTGAGTTGTCTACCCCTGGGATGTGGCGTGCCCGATGCGCAATGTTGGCTCTCAGCTGGCAGTCAACTAATGTGCGCAGCAAGCTGACCACCGCCTCACATTATGCTGTCCCAGTATTGATCGCCTGCTCCACTGTGTGGTTGTCGGACCATAGTGTTATCTGCCTGTTCGCCAGCCGTTCTGGCAGAATATGAAATGCCACTACGAGCGGTGGCCCCTGCTTCTCTCCAAGTCACCGGCCATGCCCCGCTGTCCATGCTGTCCCTTGGATGGCCCCGAAGCCCCTGACTGAGTCTGTGTAAAGTTCAAGCTGGTTAGCCAGCACCCATGGTTTGCGCCACATGAGTGTGCCATTGAATTCGGCCCGGAAGGTCTCCCACTGCCCTAGGTCCTCCTTCACCCCTTGCGTCAGGCAGACCCTGTGGTGCCTCTGTGTCATCCCACTCGTTAGCCAAGCCAATCATCTTGCAAAGGCGTGCCCCGCGGGGATCACCCACGTGGCAAAATTCAATTTGCCCAGCAGCCTCTGTACCTCACCTAGCATGGCCTTTCTTTGCTGCCTCAGTCTACTAGTAATTTCTCTTATCTCCACCACCTTCTCGGGTAGCAATTTGCATGTCCCTGCTACCGAGTCCAGCTCTATCCCGAGGAAGGATAGTTTTGTGGCAGGGCCCTCTGTCTTGTCCTGGGCTAGGGGGATTCCCAATTCCCAGGCCAGTTCTATGAAGGTTTGCAGGAGTTCGGCACACTCCCCTGTGCCCGCCCTGCCGATAAAGAGGAAGTCGTCTAAGTAGTGAACCCAACCTCCCATTGGGGCACGTGTACCTAGCTCCCATTCTAGGAAACTGCTAAAAACCTCAAAGTATGCGCAGGATACTGAGCAACCCATCGGTAGGCACTTCTCATAGTAGTATTGCCCGTCTAGCTGGAAACCTAGCAAATGGTAACTGTCTGGGTGTACTGGCAGGAGGCAGGACGCCGATTCTATGTCTGTCATCGCCAGCAGGACCCCCATCCCTGCTTGTCTTATCTGGTCTACCGCGTCGTCCACTGATGCGTAGGCGACTGAGCAACTCGCCTGTTCAAGCCAGTCGTTGACGGACTCGCCGTGGGGGTGGGACAAGTGATGTATTAGCCATAATTTGTCGGCCTCCTTCTTGAGTACCACCCCAAAGGGGATATCACCAAGTCCTCTGGGCGGGAAGCGAAAGGGACAGCCACCCGACCCATATGGACTTCCTTCTCTACCTTCTGCCGTGCCACTCCAGGGTTGTCCCTTATGGATTTTAAGTTCCGGCTTTCCTGGACGCCCCTGAGACCTTTGTAGTGTATTGGAAAACCTTGTGTGAAACCATCTGCTAATTTCTGTTTGCCCGTTGCTTTGGGATAATGACCTAATAGGTATAGTTGCCTGCCTGAATGTATGGGGGTTGGTAGCGGCTGTCCCCTGCTGGTCCCCCAGTCACTCCCACCAGGGGGGGGCCCTCTCCTCATTTCTTAATGGCTGCTTTGTCTTTGCTGGTCCCGTGTCACTGGGCTTGCCTGCAGCGTATTGTGGGATGGCCCATGCCCGCATGACCCGCATGCATGCTTAAACCTGCATGCTGCACCCCATTTACACTCATCCTTGCCGAACTTCCAGCACGGTTTCCCTGTCTTGTCACTTTCCTGGTTCTTTCCCTTGAACCCCTGGCCTTGCCCTTCGTATTTGCCCTTATTCCCAAATGGATGAAAATGTGGATATTTATTGCTGAATCCCTCTCTGGCAGCTACCATATGTGTCGTGAAACCCTTCATGTACTGGCAGTCCCATTCGATCACTGGCCATGTCTGCATCTTCTCCCGGAAGCACTCGTCGTATCTCAACCATGCATCCCCCTGATATTGCTGTTGTGCATCATGCACCTTTTGTTCATATAAAATAAGTGCAGTGACACTTTGGGGAACTTTTCAATGAAAACGCAGGCCAGTGTCCTGTATGCTCTCAGCCAATTCTCTAGTGATCGCTCTACCCTGGCTTTACGTCTTTCCCTCTTGTCCTCATCTTTTTTGTCGTGTGCCATCAGGTGCAAGCCTGCCTGGTACACCTCCAGCAAGGAAAAAATGTCCATAAATTCTTTCCTCCATATTCTCTCCTTTACTGCTAATGGGATGAGATTGTCCAACCCCAGGAGTCTCGTTGTGGTGGGAGGGTCTCCCGGGGATGGGCGCAGGGATTCGCTGGCCGGCTTTCCTTTTGGGTCTGGACCCTCTACTATCCCGCTTTTCTCTGCATTAGTGCCCCTCGGGGCTGCTGCCCCTCCTTGCCCAGTCTCCTCCTGTACTGTTTTCTCACTCTGCTTTGCCTGCTGTGGGTTATTTTTGCCTGTTGCCCCATCCGGGTCTCCACCCCTATTTGGCCTTTGTTCTGGTACCTGGCTAACCCTATTCCTCTGTGCCCCTTGGGGGCCTCCCTCAAAGAGGAACCCTGGCCCTGGCCATTGCCACCAGAGCATCCATGCTGCTGGGTGAGCCGGACCCTGCCCCCATGCTTCGCCCTGGAAACCCTGCTGGTCACTTCCAAGCCCGGATTGCCATGGAGGGTGCATGGGCCAAGGCCCTTCCATTGCTAGATTACTTATGCCTTGCTGCATGCCCAAGTTCACAATATGCCCTGGCCCCCATTAGCTGGGCCCGTAAGCTTCCCCTTATTGCACCCTCTCCTGTTGCCCTGTGTGCATTGCTTACCGTCCTCGTTGCTGGCACTCTGCACTCTGCGTGACACCTGAGGGGCCGCCGTGCTGCCTACAGGCCCCTCTCCCTCACTGCTCTCTGCTGTGTCCGAGGCAGACGCCATCTCGGGGGTTATGTTCCTCCTGATCGCTGATCCGATGCGCTGCTCCATGTCGATCCAACGATTCTTTCGTCCTTCTTCCAGGGAAGGCGAGTGTGTGCTTTGGGAGGTCTTTCGACACCTTCTTAATACCCCTCACAGCTTACAATCTCGCCCCCTGATTGGGGGGGCCGTAGACTGCCCTGAGGTGACCAATCCAGGTCGCCCCATTTTCACTGGCTTGCGCCCTGGGGGAGGGAGGGCTTCCCGCCTCCGGTGGCATTTGTCCTGGGCCCCCAGTGGGTGCGGCTTCAACTTCCCAGGCCCGGGCTCCAATGCGAGTGCAGTTTGGTACATTTTTGCTGCCGGCGGTCCCGATTGTGCTCTTGCGGTCCTCCGCATAAAATGAGCTCCATCAGCTGCTATTTGGAAATTCCATGTATTATCCCTCTATCCCGTATCGGTTCACACCTCAGGGGAATCCCGTGGTTCGCAGAGCACTTGGATTTATTAATACGTGCGCACTGCACGCCTGGCAAGTTCTTGTGCCCTGTCCTGCACCGTAGCAGGTATGGCACTAGGTGAATGATAATGTAGACTGGTCCCTGTTCCTGTGAAGCATGTGCCACACTGGGGAACACAGTCCCAGGCCCCTGTACAGGGTGTGACCGGGTGCATCATTTTACAGAAATCATGCCGAAAAAAAGCAGTGCTGACCCTCACTTCACTCCTTTTCCTCTTCCTCTCTAAGTCTGTATCCCTGTAGATCATGTGCCATACTGGTGAGCACTGTGCTGGGCCCATGTCATGTAAGAGCAATTCTCGTTTGAAGAGGATTTTCTTGAATGTACTTTTTATTATAAAAGAAAATGTAGCGTCAACGCTGAGCAAAGCATTTTCAACAAAACTTTGGTGGTTGACACAGGCGACAGCATATCTAGTATCGCCATTGGCATCCTTTCCCACCCCTCCAACATAACATGCATTCCAATCAATAAACACACAACACAATTTTTTCTTGTTTGTGTAAAGTTGCTGCAGGTTTATTACATACACCGTTATGTAATAGGTGGGTTATCTTATGGGCGATCCAAGGGCAGGCAACCAACTGGGCGGCCTGCCCGCCTAATGAGCCAGGCAGCACTGGGGCGAACCCCACCTGTGCTGCCCTTACTAGTGATCCTCTTCCCGGATCACGTGACCCTTGGTACCTTCTTACTCACGCCCCTTTCAGGGTGGAGCGTAGCATAGCAAACCCCCCGGTTGTTCAGGCCCACAACCGCCCGAAGGACTAGCGTGGCACCGACACGGTTTCCAGGACCATCCCATGAGGCTCCTAGGATTTGGCTCTGGCACCCCCTATGGTGCCGCACAGAGGTACCCTTCGGTACAGGCCTGCTTCCAGATCACCCTGTAACTCCGCCACAGCTCTGGAGGTGGCCACCGTCACCGCCAGAGCCCCCCACCACAACTATGGTCTTACCTGCAACCTCTCATCTCTAGCATCTCCCTTAAGTCTAAGAGAAAAAGGTCCATGCCTACTGGCGATAAGTGAAGGCCATCGGCCTCAAAGTACCCTTTCACCTTCTCTTGAATCATCTTGTGTCTGATGAATCCCAGACCCCTCTGGTCAGGAAACTTGCGCATTGCGCGGTTAACTGGCTTCCGTGAATGCTCGACCGCCTCCCCCAGATTTTGTTCCTAGCCACATTCGAATTGGAATCATCTCTGACGCTAAAGTCCTCTTCTGCCACTTAGTGGGCTAAGGGGTACCCTGTGAGCAGTCCCGTTTTCTGGCCTTTATGAGATGCGGGTTTCCTAGGTGGCTGCTGTGAGCCTCAAGGCTTTCCAAAATGGATGGCTAACATTTCAGGAAATCAGGTAAGAGGTTCAACGTTCACTTTTTTTGCAATTGATCTTTTCAAGCATTGAAAGGTCGAAGATTCTATTCTTTTGATTTACTTATCATAAAACAATTAAGAAAATGTGCCTTCTGTTAGTGCAGTGATTTTTTGTTTATCAGCATTGTTTCTGTCACTGTGATCTGATCACACTGCACTCGCCATTCTTAAATGTACATACAATATATCTAAACCTAGTATACACATTGAGAGGGGCAACACTGTGGCCTCATACCTCGGGGGAAGTACAATGATTTTTTTCAAAGCCCTCGTTTACTTCGTTGTAAATCTTCACTACCTCACTAATTTATTAATTTGTACACTTTACAACCACAAGCCAGGCTGCTACTTGTAATCAGCATTTCACCAGTATCTGAGCAGAGCTTTGCTACCATGCTTCTGAAGGTGAAACTTAGTATTTTACTTTTGCATTTATATACTACCCTTATAAGGCATTGAAGCACTTTAAAAATACATTGCTTCAGTGCATTGCTTGTGTGTTCCAAATACTGTTTCCCACACAGGACATTGTGTAAGGCTAAATGAGATCAGTAGATGTAACACCCACGATGATGTGCTGCATGGCTAAATACTTTTAAGGTCCCAAAGGCTAGAATGATTGCATTGCAAATGCTTGTTTTATGGATGGAACAAATGGGATGAAATTCCAGCACATGAAAAAGTATTTTACGGAAATTCTTCGATCAGGTCTCATATGCACACTTCTCTCCTTGCCAAGCAGGCCCCCATCCCATTGTCTGGAAATATTTCGTCCATCTCTTTATAATAAGCTTTCAGATAATTTTGCTTTTATTTTGTTAGTGTGATCTGCAATCGGACCATCTCTCTCACTTTCATCTGTTGGCCCTCTTATCATTGTTTATGCTTTGAATGCTCTTGTCAAGGTCACACTATGTTCCTTTTGATTGGAGTTGTTACTATTCGTTCCCCATAATCAGTGACCTTGGCTATGTGAAGACAAGCTCATTCTTATCCTATGTTCCTTCTGGTCGTACTCTAGGCTTGTTTTCTACACTTGAAAGCACTGACGATGCTGCTTCAACTCTTACATGGCGCTAAGAGAGGCCAGTTTTACAGACAGAGTTAATTGGTGGCAGGAAAACTCCTTTTTTGACACTCTGAAAGTTACATTGGATGATTGTGATGAAAAAGACCTTCTGATGAAGGCTTAATTGTGTGGCTAAAAGAGGAAACAGGCCACTCCAATAATCTACTGATAAAACAGGCGTTCTCCACACAGCTGTATACAGTGAATTGTCTAACATGTTGAATTTAGCAGATAAATATAAAACTGGATTTCTGCCAGCATTTCTCATTAAATGGAATTAACTGACTGGGCGACCTGGCACTGTCACAAGCAGACTTGAAAGGGTCCAATTATGTGTTTTTTAAATTATTTTGTATTGTATTTAAATTCTTGAGAGGTAGTACCGCTGAGTAAGGAAGAATGATTGTTAAAATCTAGAGATCACAAGCGATATTTTTAACTGAGAGTCACCAATTCTTTCTTGAATACAAGTGGCTCTAAAAATAGGGCCCTAATGACGTCGACATGCTAGCATTTTTTAAATAGAATGCACAAAAAGTGTCTCTTGCGGCTATTAATAATGTGGGTTTTACACCACACAACTCGAAAGTACTCATTTTAATTAATTCAGTTGAATGGAAGACTGTGTCACCCCAAAATTATCCAAATCTTTTACCTATGAGTTACATACAGATAGCTGCAACAGGACTATTCGCCAAGCCATATTTCTGCAGATCCACGGTTTTGTATGGATGTCATTCACATGCTCGTGCATACCCTGTCGAAACGACATGTGCGGGAGGGCACTAGGACCCTGCACAGGGCAGATGGCGAGGAGACTGGGCACCACACCACTTCCGGTCAGGGAGCGGGGACACTAGGCATTACTACCTACACCCACGAGGAGGGAGGAGGTGCCAGCGTGCACTGTGCTGAAGAAGCAAAAACAGGATACTGTGTGTACTCACCCGCCTCCATGACACACGCCATGTCCATTCCCTGTTTTAGTGCCCTAATATTAGGGAGTTGCTGTGGGGGTCATATTCAGAGTTCAAAGCAATCATGTTTGGATATTGAATGTTAAAATGGGTTATGATCAATGTTCAACATACAAACAAACCTAAGGTTAAACAAGCACCAATACACTCTACGAGTGAATGATGAATGTGTTAAGGGGGCTTCTGTGGGTGGTACAAGGGTGTTACCATGCAGCCAGCCATGTTTTTTGACGCAAAGCCTTATTTATTAGCAATGGTAGAGAGGACGTTGTGTAAAAAAATAACACCTTTTTGAAGCAAGCATCAAAAGGAAGAAATGTTTAAATTCTCCAAACATTTCTGACTTTGCCAGTGAGCTGCAGTATAGAGCACACATCCAAAGTAGAAATATTTAAAAATGTGTCTAGCCATATTATTTTGAATTGGAAGGGTGCCTTTCAGTACAGAACCTCGGCTGGACATGACGTGGACATCATGCACTATAGTGATGCATTACAATTGAAACCATAATTGGTTTTAAATTGGTCCTGTGGGATAACAAGTATTAGCAAAGCCAAAATATTTGAAGTTAGCGAATGGTGGCCATTGTGGAGCAGCAAAACAATAGTAGCATTTGTAAACTATATTGCAAGTTTAATACCTCTTTATTATTAGTCGGCAAGTGGCACGGGTGAACTGGAGAACGAGCCCTAATTAAGCATCTAAAAAAGGGATGGTACAGAAACTAAAGCAACCTTTTTAAAGTAAATCAATTTTTCTGATGCTTATGTCAATGCTTACTCACCACTGCTAGCAACCAAACTACCTGGTCACTGATTTTAGACGTCAAAGAATCTCCCATTCATTCCAACCGAAGTGAAAGGGCACACCAAACCCAAACAGCCATTGGAAAACAGTGAGACTAAAATAGTCCTGTGGGCTGATATGATTAATAATGCCTAAAGTTAATGGCTGAAAGCTCCAGACAAAATACATCAGTGACCTCAGGAGGCTGACCCAAAACCCCTTATAGTAAGTATAGAAGCAATATCCTCGCCATAAATGACACAAGTGCCAGACAAGTCAAGACTAAAACAAAGGAAACAGCAGTCTAATGAGGATTGTTGCAGTACGCAAACTTCCGGGTTGGAGCTACTAAACATTTGAAGTCCAATTCTCAAAGTCAGAAATGTACCTGTCTTTATGACTCCCTAGTATTTAGTACTCTCTGACTTTAAAAAAAAAAAAATGCCCAAGTACTTCAGGGAAACAGTCATAATATCCCCAGAATAGTTCTAGATTTATGTTGTTAATTTCAAGCTCTTACAGGCGAAAGAATTTATGCTTCAAGATAAATGATGCACATTTTCACATGCGCAAATATTTTTCAAAAGTGCTTTTGCACTTTAAGTTTTTTCATTTGTTTTTACCCAGGTGAAAAATATGTTTCCGATTTTGATGCCCCATGTTCTGTGCTTGGGCAAATATTGGGGGAATTTCCTTCCCAAATCCACATTGGATAGGAGGGCATTCCTGTCCTTGCAGGAGTACATTTCTGACTATAACTAAGGTTTCTAGTTTTCAGAAATATATGGGTTTGGTATAGGTTTCCCTAGATGGCCGCCGAGCACCGGGCCAAAAACCCAGGTGACCCCCCTTGCAAAACCAGGTCGTTTTGAGATAGGCAATTTTGATGTCACCTCTCTACGTTTTGGGCCCATGCCTGTCGCGGTTACTTGGGCCTCCCACACAAGTGAGGCACCATTTTTACCGGGAGATCCAGGGGAATGCTGGGAGGTGGTGAAATTTGAAGGAGCCCGGTGATGCCACAACTTTCCCACACAAAATGTATGAAAAAAGTGAATCGTTTCAGCTAAAATTGAGGTTTGCAGGGCATTCTGGGTAAGGAAACGTTGGGGGATCCACGCAAGCCATACCTCCCTGGAATCCCCCAGGTGTCTAGTTTTCAGAAATGTGTGGGTTTGGTAGGTTCCCCTAGGTGGCTGCTGAGCACCGGGCCAAAAACCCAGGTGACCCCCCTTGCAAAACCATGTTGTTTTGAGGTATGCAATTTTCATGTCGCCTCAATACGTTTTGGGCCCTTGCCTGTCGCGGGTACTTGGGCCTCCCACACGAGTGAGGCACCGTTTTTATCGGGAGACCCGGGGGAACGGTGGGTGGTAGGAAATTTGTGTCAGCCCGGTGATGCCACAACTTTCACACACAAAAATGTGTGAAAAAGGTGATTTTTTCAGCTAAATTTGAGGTTTGCAGGGCATTCTGGGTAAGGAAACGTTGGGGGATCCACGCAAGCCATACCTCCCTGGAATCCCCCGGGTGTCTAGTTATCAGAAATGTGTGGGTTTGGTAGGTTCCCCTAGTTGGTCGCTGAGCACCGGGCCAAAAACCCAGGTGACCCCTCTTGCGAAACCAGGTCGTTTTGAGGTAGGCAATTTTTATGTCGCCTCAATACGTTTTGGGGCCTTGCCTGTCGCGGGTACTTGGGCCTCCCACACGAGTGAGGCACTGTTTTTATCGGGAGACCTGGGGGAACGCTGGGTGGTAGGAAATTTGTGGATCCACGCAGATTCCGGAACTTTCCACCACAGAAATGTGGGGAAAATGTGTTTTTTTTGTCAATTTTGTAGGTTTGCAAGGGATTCTGGGTAACAGACCCTGGTGGGAGGCAGTCAAGTCACCCCATCCTGGATTCCCCTGGGTGTCTAGTTTTCAAATATGTATAGGTTTTCTAGGTTTCCCAAGGTGGCCGCAGAGCTAGGGTTCAAAAACTACAGCTAGACATTTTGCCAAAAAAGGGTCATTTTTCACTGCGAAATTGAGGTGTGACCATGTTGCGTTTTGCGCCGTTTCCTGTCGCGGGCACTAGGCCGACCCACACAAGTGAGGTACCGTTTTTCTCGTAAGACTTTGGGGAACGTGTGGTGGGTGGAAATATGTGGATCCACGCAGATTCCGGAACTTTCCACCACAGAAATCTTTGGAAAATGTGTTTTTTTTGTCAATTATTTAGGTTTGCAAGGGATCCTAGGTAACAGACCCTGGTGGGAGGCAGTCAAGTCACCCCATCCTGGATTCCCCTGGGTGTCTAGTTTTCAAAAATGTATAGGTTTGCTAGGTTTCCCAAGGTGCCCGCAGAGCTAGGGTTCAAAAACTACAGCTAGACATTTTGCCAAAAAAGGGTCATTTTTCACTGCGAAATTGAGGTGTGACCACGTTGTGTTTTGCGCCGTTTCCTGTCGCGGGCACTAGGCCGACCCACACAAGTGAGGTACAGTTTTTCTCGTAAGACTTTGGGGAACGCGGGGTGGGTGGAAATTTTTGGATCCACGCAGATTCCGGAACTTTCCACCACAGAAATGTGGGGAAAATTTGTTTTTTTTGTCAATTTGTTAGGTTTGCAAGGGATTCTGGGTAACAGACCCTGGTGGGAGGCAGTCAAGTCACCCCATACTCAATTCCCCTGTGTGTCTAGTTTTCAAAAATGTATAGGTTTGCTAGGTTTCCCAAGGTGCCCGCAGAGCTAGGGTTCAAAAACTACAGCTAGACATTTTGCCAAAAAAGGGTCATTTTTCACTGCGAAATTGAGGTGTGACCACATTGCGTTTTGCGCCGTTTCCTGTCGCGGGCACTAGGCCGACCCACACAAGTGAGGTACCGTTTTTCTCGTAAGATTTTTGGGAATGCGGGGTGGGTGGAAATTTGTGGATCCACGCAGATTCCGGAACTTTCCACCACAGAAATCTGGGGAAAATGTGTTTTTGTGTCAATTTTTTAGGTTTGCAAGGGATTCTGGGTAACAGACCCTGGTGGGAGGCAGTCTAGTCACCCCATCCTGGATTCCCCTGGGTGTCTAGTTTTCAAAAATGTATAGGTTTGCTAGGTTTCCCAAGGTGCCCGTAGAGCTAGGGTTCAAAAACTAGAGCTAGGCACTTTGCCATAAAAGGGTAAATTTTCACTGCGATATTGAGTTGTGACCACGTTGCGTTTTGCGCCGTTTCCTGTCGCGGGCACTAGGCCGACCCACACAAGTGAGGTACCGTTTTTCTCGTAAGACTTTGGGGAATGCAAGGTGGGTGGAAATTTGTGGATCCACGCAGATTCCGGAACGTTCCACCACAGAAATGTGGGGAAAATTTGTTTTTTTGGACAATTTTTTAGGTTTGCAAGGGATTCTGGGTAACAGACCCTGGTGGGAGGGGCAGTCAAGTCACCCCATCCTGGATTCCCCTGCGTGTCTAGTTTTCAAAAATGTATAGGTTTGCTAGGTTTCCCAAGGTGCCCGCAGAGCTAGGGTTCTAGAGCTAGGCACTTTGCCAAAAAAGGGTAAATTTTCACGGCGATATTGAGTTGTGACCACGTTGCGTTTTGCTGTCGCGGGCACTATGCCTACCCACACAAGTGTGGTACCATTTTTATCGGGAGACTTAGGGTAATTCAGTTTTGTAAAGGAACTGTTATTATCTAATGACTTTCGATGCATTTCTGCCTTCCAAATGAAAGATATTGTGTAAAAAAGAAGTCATTCTAAAAAATGACTGATAATTCTCATGCTAGTATGAGTATTCCCAATTTCAGAAATGTGCAAATATCTACTGTTTCTAAACTCTATATTTTGTTCCCATTTCAGAAATACATAGGTGTCTTTCATACCGATTTTTCCATGTACACATTTTTACAGAAATAATTACTATATACCCGGTACATAATAAAAAACCATTGCAAGTTGCTGCTCAGTTTTTGGCTCTGGGTTCGTTGGGTTCTTGGTGAACCTACAAGTCCTATATATCCCCACAACCAGTAATGTCCAGCGGATGTAATGGTATATTGCTTTCAAAGAGCTGTCATAATTAGAAGAAGTTACAGGTGAAAACGTTGACACGAAAGGCTTTTTTTTTCAACTAATTTTCAATTTATCCTATATTTAACTGTTAGTTTCTATAAAAAAACCTTGATGGATCTACACAAATGACCCCTTGCTGAATTCAGAATTTTGTCTTCTTCTCGCAAATGTATAGCTTTCCAGGATCCATTATTGCTTTTGTACCCATTTCTGCCATTAACTGGAAGGAGGTCAAAAGCACAAAAAATAGTAAAATTAGGCTATGTCCCAGAAAAATGCCAAAACTGTGTAAAAAATGTTGGGTTTCTGACAAAAGTCTGGTATCCCCGAAAAGCTGGGAAAATGGTGATTTCAACCCCACAACCCCTTTTTTGATAACAATTGCAGGGAAAAACCCAGATGCTTTCATTTGCAGCCCGTTTTTCCAATTTTTCCAAAAAAAAACCAAAATTTTGCTGTATTTTGGCTCATTTCTGTGACCCCTCCAGGGGAATCCACAAACCCCTTTAGAATCCCCATGATCTTGGAAGAAAAGGACGCAAATTTGGCGTGGATACCTAATGTGGTCAAAATGTTACAGGGGCCTAAGCGCGCACTACCCCAAATAGCCAAAAAAAGGCTTGGCACAGGAGGGGGAAAAGGCCTGGCAGCGAAAGGGTTAATAAATACATATGTATGTAGCACACAAACAAGCAACTTTGTCCGCATAGCGGTTTCCTGTGGTGATAAAATCGTCCCCCTTCACACGGGCTGCGCACTTAATGACAGCTACTTCCTTTAGTAACTGCAATGCTTCCAATAGTTGTCTCACATATTCTTTGTCCCTAATGGGAGAGCCTGATGACGTTAGGATCCCTCTCTGTAACCATAGCTGTCCGAAGTCATGAACTACACTGACACCATACTGGCTATTGGTATAGATGGTGACTTGGATCTGCTCAGAGACAATACATGCACAGTTCAAGGCAATGGCATTGGCTACCTGTGCAGAGTGTACTCCCTGTAAACAAGCGGCTTCTACCACTCCAGAAATGGTGCAGACAGCAAACACTGCTCTCAGGTTTCCTCATTGTCGTTTAGACATGAACCATCAGCAAAATGGACCTGATCAGGACATGGCAATGGGTCATCAGCAATGTCAGGTCTCATCTTGGTGGAAAGCTCAGTGATGTCTAGACAGTCATGGTCTTCACAATATACCCGATCAACATTTGGAACAGGTAACAAGGAAGCAGGATTTAGCACAGAACAGTGCTTTATAGTGGCATTTTTTGCAGCGAGCAACACCTGTTAATTTCTTGTCAACCTATTATTAGTCAAATGCTGTGTTTTGGTCCTCATCATCAGATGCTCAACTGAGTGCGGTATGTTCACAGTAAGTGAATGACCCATCACAATGCTCTCACATAGTTCAATATGGACACCTCTTGTGGCAGTGGATTTGAGACATCCGGGCAACGCTGAAGCTACAGGATCTGATGTAGCTCAGAAATAGGCCACTGGTCTATGTGCAGTACCATGTGTCTGGGTGAGTACAGAGGGAGCACAACCCTCCCTTTCATGTCAGAACAGCAAAAACACTTTGTTGTAATCCGGCATTTCTAAAGCTGGATCATGACACAGGCACTCTCTCAACTCCTGGAAAGCAAGCAGACAGTCGTTATCCCAAGGTACCAGATCACACATTTCCTTGTGGGTCAACATCTGTAAAGGCTTTGCCATCAAGCAGGAATTCGGGATCCACTGTTGGCAGTAGCCAATCATTCCCAAAAACATCCTGACCTCTTTTTGGGTAGTAGGTGGATTCATTTTCATGATCGCCACCACTCGCACTTGTGACACCATCCTCTTGCCTCACTCAATTCGATGACCCAAGTACTGAATTTCAGTAAGACATTATTGAAGTTTGCTCGGAGACACCTTCTGCCCATTGTCAGCCAGATGGTTTGCAAAGGTGATAGTGCGTCTGTACAAGCCTTCCGTGTTTCAGATGCAATGAGGAGGTCATCATTGTACTGAACTAGCACTGAGTTTTGGGACAGAATCAAGATCTCAACATTCTTCTTCAAGACCGAGTTGAATAAAGATGGACTTTTAGTATACCCTTGAGGGATATGACACCATGTTAAGACACGATTCTCTAGATGGAAAATACATAAATATTGGCTTTCTGCAATGGAATGGAGAAACATGCTTGACAGAGGTCAATCACTGTGAACCATGGAGCTTCACAAGGAATCTGCAATAAAATCACAGATGGATTCCGTACCACAGGACAACATGGAATCACAATGTTATTCACCATTCTAAAGTCCTGAATTATGCAATATTTTCTGCTCTGTTTCTGCAATCCCATAATGGGTGAGTTGCACAGACTTCCTATGATCTCCTTCAGAATGCCCTGCACAATCATGGACTCAATTACAGGTGTAATCCTTGCCACCGTTTCCGGGGTCAGGCTGCACTGAGGTGTTCTCTGGAATTCTGTATTAGGCTTAATCTGTATGTAGACTGGCTCAACTCTTCGAATCACTCCGATTTCCTCTCCTGTGAAGTCCCATGCCACTGGAAAGAGGGTGTCTCTCAAATCCAGCGGCATGTCTTCCACTGTTAGTAAAGGAAACATGGCAACATAATGGTTTTGATTTACCAACTTGAAAGCAATATCTTCATCATGAGTCTGCAATTCAATTCCCTTCAGTGTACAATAGATGGTACAATATAATTTACACAAGAGGTCACACCCTAGTAAACAGACTGGACTCGAATCACACACCACAAACTGATGGTGATCCTGAAAGGATCAGATATTCACCGGTACCTCTTCTGACAGAGGGATTGTCATTCTTTTATTAGCAACTCCTACAACTTGGATCAATTTTCCCGAGGAGTAGGTTGGGGACTACTGCAGATCTCACAGTAGAATGGATAGCACCAGTATCATTCAAGAATGTTATGGGACAATCAACTAGGACTGTCTCTACATATGGCCCACTCTGGTCTACCTCTAAGACTGCGCCAAGCGTCCAGTCTTCCTCCCCTCTTGGGCATCATCATAAGGTCGGGTCGTGATCAAATCCATCCAATGCTTCCATTAGGGGCATCGTATGATAAGTTTGATTGCCCTGTGAGATTCTCGGAGGTTGTGGCATTTGCACTAACTGGTTCTGATTCCCTCCTGCATTAAGAGATTTCGGCGTAGTCACTGTCAGTAACTGATTTACCGCATCGGTCACTTGCACAAGTTCTTCCCCCTGCACCTGATTCGCCAAATTTAAGCAACACTCATGCTTCTAATGCCTGATCTTGTGACAAAAAAGACAAGCAGTGGTCCTTTTCAGTATCACAACTTCTATCTCTGGTTTAGGATCTCTGGGTACATCTCTGCCTCTTCCTTGTCCCGTCTGTCCTGCAACGGGTGTAACTTGAACACCCCCTGGGATGTTTCCTTGATTGCCAACTACTGTTCCTCCTGTTACCTGTACCTGCTCTCCCTTCTGAGTATTAGGCTTTTGAACCAAAATTAACTTTTATTTTATCCTCCTATGCTTGGAATCCACCTCATCTCTGCAATACCTGGCATACCATAGAATTTCATCCACAGACTTATTTTTCCAGCAGATGAAATGTTGCTGGATCATGAGGCTGAATTCTGGCCTCAGTCTTGTCACAGATTTTGAGACAAATTGGCCCATGTCTTTAGGGCCGAGTGTGTCCAAACCACTGTACTGCTTAAAGGCTTGCAAGAGCCTCTCGTAACAGGCATGCACTGACTCTTTAGGCTCATAGGTCGTTCCCAATCAATATCTTGAGGTTGGACTGCAACCATGTAATCACCTGTTCATACTTCTTCATTACCATGGGCAAAGGACCATGGTTTACAGGTTCCCTCTCTGGCTTAGCAGCAGGCCACTCAATTGCAATTTTGCAAGCAGACCACAGATCACTAGGAACCAAAATTTCCAACCGAGTAGTTAAGTCAATCCACAACACCTTCCAGATCTTAACAAAACAATCAACTTGCTTGTACCATTCAGCAGGTTTTTCTCTCACCCTAAGGAAATCATTTGTGAATGCATCTAGGTCACCTCTACTCCAAGGGAATTGCACATACCCTCTACTAGGCATCACAACAGTGGATATGCCTCAACTTCTAACGTTCTCCCCCTGGAGGTGGTGTTTCCCCTGTCACCCTTCTCATACTCTTCTTCTTAGACCACCTTTCCTCCCACTTATTCAGCATGCTACAAGCCCGTGTCCCTATGGCCAACTCTCGGATATGTGTTTCCAGTCCAATCACTTTTTTTCTACCAGTTCCTTGCCACTGTAGTTAAGACTTTGATTTCCCGGTAACAATTTCGTTCAAGACAAATCTACTCTATACCTAAGCTAATTCTGATAACTTCTCATGTACTCTTCTTGCCCTGTGGGTGATATCCTTCGCTACAAACAACAGGTCTTCCGGCTCATAGGTCTCTATTCTTTCCAAAGGAAAATTCCAGAATATGATCTCATCTACCACAGCCTTCAACCTCACCACATCCAATAACGTTGCCTTTACTGCAGCCTTGATAGTTCCTTGACTTGTTGTATTATTCGGACTCTCCTTGCTCTTACTGTGGTACCTTAACCAGGACTCTGAGTCTGAAACATCTAAGACATGTTGATTTCCAGTGGCTCCCTGACTTGCACTTGCTTCCAACACTGCCCCAATTGGTCCTCTCACTGGAGTTTCCCACATCCGTAAGTCTGAACTAGTGCTTCCCATAGGTATAGACGGTATAGTACTTGAACCAATGCATACTCCCAAAGGATCACCAGTAGCTACTAAAGGGGTACCAGACTCCCTAGTCACTAGAGATGAACCATTCCTGCTTATGCTCCCTGATCCTCCCAATCCAGTTTCTTCAACCTGCATAGACTGTTGTTGACTAAGATTTCCCACTGAACTAGGGTCATGCACAGGAACAACATGACCAATAGTGATCGGTACTGTAATGGCTTCTGGTAACTGTGAAGCAGCATTGAATCCATTCTGTTCCATACCTCCTAAGGTAGACACTCCTGTCCTCCCTCCTCCTGCAAAGATCTTCCCCACAACTCCTGTACTAGGACCCACTTGAGCTGGGGCAGTTCCTACAATGTCTGCACTTTCTGAATCTTGCTCCCCTGACTGTGGATTATAAGGTGGAGGATGCTCCGATAACAACCCATCCAACAAGCCGTCGCCAGTGTCAATACAGTCATTTCCATTTACCCTTCTGTTCTTGTCCTGAGAATCTCCCTCTCGTACCAACATTGGGTACAACTTCTCTCCTGCTCCATCTCTTAAGATGTGCATCCCATTGTACTTCCTGGCATGCCCTCAAAGCTTTCCACATCTTCTCTTCGTATCTCTTCCTCTTCTTAGCATGTGCTGCACGCATCGATGCGTCTAACTCCTCAAACTGTGTTGGTCTATGTAAAGATCGCAGAGCAAACATTACTGCTCCCAACTGGTGCAATACATCCAACCAAACTAAACCAAAATGTGGATATAACCATTCACCCTCTTTTTCAGTGATATTGTACCAATTTTGAAGCCAAATTATAATATGGAGCTGTACTTTTGTCTCCATATAATGTGCTGGAGTACCCTCCGGTGGCGTCTCTTCGCCCAATTGAGTAACCCCTTGATCATCCCTGAAAAGATTCCGCAACACTCTAAAACAAGGCATGATTAAATTGCAATTTGTTAAAACTTTTTAGACGGGCAGGTTCTTCAACCACAACTTCCTGATTGACAACTAACCAATCCCAATGACACCAACTGACCTATCGCAGCGCTGCATACTCTGACGTCACCTTCATTCCTCCCAACGGCTCACCATCCTTTACAATTTCTCCGTATACATTCACTCACACAATTGTCTTACATTTCATAATTGTCTGCCATCTAAAAGATCGATAGAATTCAATTATCCAAAGAACATTCTTGCATGACGCCCCTCGACCTGCGCTGGCTGGTCAGTATAGCTCACCTCTGTACACAAGGCTTACCAATAAATTACCATGTGTCCCATTCACACAAAGTTCCCTGACTTAGGTGGAGCTGCCAATGACGTCTCACAACAACTCCTCAATTCCTCTGTCAGACAATCACAATCAATCTCGGTGTCTTCTGCACCATTTAATATATACCCGGATCTTAGGCCACTTCGGGACCTGCAACTCAATCTCAATCCTTGGACCACGTCTGGCCCGGAACCACATTCACTCGACTCTCACACCAACTTCGAAAGACATCACACAATAATGTTTTTCCCCCAATCTAACACACATCATTTACCCTATTGATACTCACTTCTCCGTTTGCCGCTGATCTCATCACACCATCAAACTCTGTCACTCTCTGCCGGATTCCGTCGCATTCCGTTCTTGGTCATTGGGACTTTGGGGTTCTGGGCTCCACCTTTCTAGACTAATTCTACATTCTCCACTCACTTCATGTACTAACCATCCTACTCTGCTACCAACTGAAAGGGCCAGGCCCCTAAGTTTCTGAACCTATTTTAGAGTCACAATCCAATGGTTCTTTTTAGCAGCATGAAAGCATAGAGGGGAGGAAAATTGTCATCATTGTCAATCAAATCATTGAGAAATCACCTGGACATCTAATGACTACAAACAATTCCGTAAGGTTAATTAATTTATTAAACTGCTTAAAACAACGCGAGATAAAGATACCTCAAAATGAGCATATAGAAATACATATGAATCAGCATGAAACCATATCAGCAAATCCAATTGAGGCGATGCAGCATAAATAAGGCAATTAGCTCAAGAAATAGGATACGGAAAATCAGAAAGCACGAGTTAAAATTTCCCTGCATCAAGGTTTGGTGAGTAAAAAGCATTAATCTATCCCTACTCTAATGCTAAGTAACATCCCTACTTCAGCATCTTCAGGAAGGAAAGTTAAAAGGTGTCAGTCTATGTTGTCTCCCTAAGAAGTCTCTCAGCAACCAATGGGTCATGTGGCATGAAGCTAGAGATACAGAGCTAGTTCTCTCTCCGAAGGCAGAAAATAAGTGGGGCCCTTTCTCCACTCTCAACATCCCAATATTTCAGGTATCCTTTCCAAGAGTCTTTGCAGTTCAAGCCATCTGCTCTGAATACAATCTTAAAGGTAGTTTTCCATGGGTTAATAGCGTTCTTGGGTTGCAACAAGTTGACCTTGGTTACCAGGCATTCTCCTGTGTGAAACACAACAGCCTTTCTTTATCAGCTCAAGTTTATGATGGAACTTCTTCTCTGCTTGCCTGACTAATAAATCAAAGACATTGTTCTAACTAACATGAGCGCTTTTTCACCTGTAACACAAAACGTGAGAAAGAACAAATTCCACAGCATAAATACAATTGAGCTATTAATTCTAAAGCGAGAGTTTCCGGGGAAATGTATTTCAGGCCTAAAAGATTTAGCTAACATAAGAAACCAGCATATGAATATTACGAATCTGCATAGGAAAATAAGGCGCATTGAATTAAATGCATTTACCTACATTAAAATGACAGGATTAATAAACAATTTTAATACATGGACAAATGTCAGTTTCACAATACAAATTCTTCACGTTAATGTTTTCTGCTAATTACATTCACTTTGTATGTTAATTCTCCATATTACTTTTGTATGGGCCTAGGTACATCACATTTCAGGTTAATTCAATTCACAATTCTAATACTTCGTGCTATTACAACAAATGATTATATACGGCTGCGCTCTACTCTTGTGATTATGATGAACACCTACGAATGAAATGCGGTTTCCACTGCATCACTATTTATCTTTATACTCTTAGCACTTTTTCAGGGCACTGAATGCATCACAGTCTCAAGAAAGAGAAACTAACGCACATTTACTCATGTTTTATTAATTTTCTGTTGTTTTTAAAGAAGTCAAGAAATTGCTTTATTCACGAAATTCACCATGTTTAAATATACTCACGTTATTCCACAAATACTTCCTTAAAAGTTCTCTGCTGGCACACAAAATGCACTGTAATCTGTTTCCACACCTCAGAGCCTCCGAACGCCCTGGCTTCCACACTTTGCTTCTCTATGCCCTCCCTCCCTCTATGCCCTCCCTTTATTCACCTCTGACCTCTGTGATGGGGTCAATTTCCTTTCAAGGTGGATCAGATTGTCAACGCTAAGTTTATTGGAGCACTAACCGCAAAAGAATTGCCATGTCTGATTCGATGCTGAAATAAGATGAAATTAATGGAAGTAGCCGAGGTGTAGCATATGATTAATGCTTTATTGATTAGATGATAAGTCTCAAGGGGGACCCCACCAGGAGCAGCTCACTTGCTGCTCAGCCCGTCCTCAACTGATTCCCACTCAGGCATTCCAACACTGCATTCTAACCATGCACCAACATTCCACTCTGGCTGAGCAGCAAGACCTACAATACTAGTCTACTACATCACCTTCCCCCTTTTAACAGAAACAAAAGAATTTTGTAAATACAATACAATATGAATCAACTTAGGGGTAAAATTGTTAATAATGCATCTAAATGAAAAAAAAAACATGCAATAATTCATACAAGAAAATACATTGCATTAATTAAGGGCAAAAAACATAGCATGCCTCATCCCCATTAACGGAGCAAATGAAGGCTAGAAGTATCAAATGGTAGAAAAAAACAAGGAAAGATCAAGCAATTCATAAGAATATAAGGAAAGACTGTGAAGAAAAAAAATATATTAAGAAGGGTGAAAACAGCACCCCGTTGAACTATAAAATAACTCCAACGTGACAGAAAAAGGTGTGGAAACATGTACCAGAACCAACAAAAGAAGAAGTGAAAACCACACACTGCCACAAAATTAAAGAAGCCGTAGATTCTACACACAGTGGATGAATAAATCCAGTAAAGTAGAGAAGTAGAAACACAGCAGGTGATATCTGCACGTACAAGTGAGTATCACAAAGCCAATAGGCTTACAAAATGTATACCTGAAAGTGACCTATCCACGCAAAAGTGGAAATCACCGAATACTTGACTAAATGGCAACCCCTTAACTAAACATGCAAAGAAAACACTGTGAGCGATACACAATAATAGGTGAGAAATCCGCGTACCGGTGGAAAACCACATAGCCGAAGGCTATTACAGTGTGTACCATCATAAATGAAAATTATAACCAAGCAGTTCAATAAAATAACGTACAGAAATAATTTATGTGACATTTCCACGTACAAGTGAAATGACACGGGCAATGTATGCGTACCATGAAAATCTTGTTACTGGCTGAATTTAGCAGGCTAGCTGTACTAAACTAATGAAAATTCCCATTAGGAAACTTGTAACAGATTAATTAGCTATGAAAAAGTGCATACTTCAATAATGAAAATTATTTCAGTGCGGATGAGTAAAATTCTATACCGTAATAACGTAGGTGACGTATCCACGTACAAGTGAAACGACACGGGCAATGTATGCGTACCATGAAATTCTGTTACTGACTGTAGTATGCTATATATAAACCTAAACTAATGAACATTCCCATCTGGAACTTGTAACAGATGAATCAGCTAAAAGGAGAAAAAAAAAATGTCACATTGTGAACCAACAAAGTTTGATTGAAATGCATACCTCAAATAATGAAACATTTTGTTACGAACTGCAGGTTATTCACTCATATACCTAAACTAATAAAAATTTCCCTTCAGAAAACATGTAACCGATCAATATCTATACGAAACCCTTGACCATAAAAACTGCTATGCCAACGAAATGGAACATATTGCAGTAATTTTAAAATAAATAACTTCTATTCTTTTTTTTTTAAATAACATAAATAAATATGTCACACGAATGAATGAATGGTTGAATGAACTTTTTAGATCGGCCTGAGAGCTACTGATTATAACAACCACAATACTAGAAAGAATAACATTTTTCCATAGAGATTAGCCGATGACCAATACATCAATGTAATCATGAAAATTAATTCATTACAGAAATACGAATTAGGCGTTCTTCTAAAGGGACGAAACGTTGTTCCAGATTAAAATAGTTGCTTGTAGAAAATAAGCGAGACTGGCCACATCCTGGATTTAGCGCTGTGTATCCCATGTGATTTATGAAATTGCTTCTCTTCCGTGCTGTGGCACAACTAGATCATGTCGCCAAAAAGGCGTAACTCACCAGAGCATTCGAGCAAGCAGGTCTTTGAACAGAGTACAATGTCCTAGTGCTGCACTGAAAAAACTTTATTGTCCCCCAAAACAGAAAACAATCATGGTTGGCAAAAACAGCACTACTGGGTGAACACTGGAAGAAAACGTAGCCAAAATGCAGAGCTCCGGTGAAAATACAACATGGCGGCACGCCTCTTGACGCTGCCCCGGGTGGCTCACGGTGTGACAGAGCACACAGACGTCCAGGAGCAGCTCCGAACATCATGAAGGAAGAAACGCCCCGCGAGGAGACGCAGGTGAACTCGAGCGCACGGAGCATAGCTCGTGCTAAATTTAAACTGAGCCGGCGGTTTAACAGCCTTAGGGTGCTCCACAGCGATTAGTTAAAATAAAACAGCTGACTAAAGTACTCACGGACAACGCTGCCAAAACCACTTCAAAAAGTGCCCAAACTGCATACACTGAAGAACTGCACACCCGGGAGGCAAACTAAATTAGGCAGAATCACTCCTCGTCTGATCAAACAGAATTTGTACTAGGAGTACGAGGATACATTTTCAGGCGAATTAAAGTTCTTTTTACTTCCAGTAGGTGGCAGCGTCCATCTATTCACTCTTGTACTTGACAAATAAATTACAAAGCCCTCTGACCAGACAATACGTAAAGATCGTTTCCGTGCTTGCCAGCTCTCTCCACCAGTTGAACTCGCCCAAAGCTCCTCGATATCTATTGAATTCTCCTCAGACAGCACTCATACCGATCCTGGTTTAACAGGAGAGTGACTGATAACCCAGGAACTGGCAAACTGGCACACTGCAGGTGAGGGATGGTTGCAGGAAGAGTCACGAGTCCTGACACATTTCAGCGGGCGACCGATGTTGGTCACTGGTGGGGCCCCCTGGTGTCAGGCTTTTAAGAATGTAGATTTCCGTTTCAAGATAGGTGCTTTACCTTAGGTAATATCAGTTTTCAGTTTCCGTCAGTTAAGGCAGCACAGGCAGGTTCTTCCGGATCGTCGCCAGATGAAATTGGATGAAATTAATTAAAGTAGCCGAGGTGTAGCATATGATTAATGCTTTATTGATTAGATGATAAGTCTCAAGGGGGACCCACCAGGAGCTGCTCACTTGCTGCTCAGCCCGTCCTAAACTGATTCCCACTCAGGCATTCCAACACTGCATTCTAACCATGCACCAACATTCCACTCTGGCTGAGCAGCAAGACCTACAATACTAGTCTACTACAGATGCCCAGAGAATACTTTGTGTTTGTTGGAGCAAAAAACATATTGCTGTACATTTGCATGAGGCTCCAGACTGTGCCATCTGTATTGTTAAGTCAAAGTGACGATTTTGCTAATAGTAGCTTTCAATTTTCAAGTGATATATTAAGTAAAAGTTAATCAAGTCAGGGGTGCCCCTATTCAGTCTGTCACTCCTAACAACAGGGGAACCCTACTCACAACTGAACCAGGGTAATGGTTATATATGGAAGAACAGTGGTTCCAGTGGATAATAGAAAGAATGATTTAAGCAATGAATACGCACAATGGCAATAGATTTGAAAGGACTTTGTGATGTCAGAGGACAAAATAAAATCTCTACACAGTTGAATCAATACAGTATTTTATATAAAGCAGTAAATAGTATATACATTTCTTTTAGATCACAAACGTAAAGAAATTTTTGTGCATAGTGTCCCCAAGTGAAAATTGGAACCAAACAAGTGACTGTACAAAACCAAATTGCTTTTTAGACACGTGGGTTTCCATAAATAATCTATCTATCTATCTATCTATCTATCTATCTATCTATCTATCTATCTATCTATCTATCTATCTATCTATCTATCTATCTATCTATCTATCTATCTATCTATCTATCTATCTATCTATCTATCTATCTATCTATCTATCTATCTATCTATCTATCTATCTATCTATCTATCTATCTATCTATCTATCTATCTATCTATCTATCTATTGGTCTGTCCTTCTGTCTGTTTATGTATTGCATGCATTTGTGCAAAGGTAAATGCTGGAGTGATTTTTGCTTCTAGGTTCTATGGAACATAGCTCCGACAATATGTAGGAGGTGGGCTGAGCAAGGAAGAAGCCAGAATGCTTCTGAGGCAGAGAATCATGTATTTGATAGTTACAATCCTAGATGAAACAGATGAGCTTGATTTCCTGATGTGCACTTGCAGGCATTTTGGGTTGATTTCCTGAATACACTGGGCCTGATTTACAAACTGCAATTTGTACTGTGTTTATAGTACTATAACATGTACTGTAAAGTGTACTACACAGTTTAGGTTTTGCCTATTCCTATATATGCAGATTTCTCCTCTCCAACTGGGAGTCTTCACACATGGAAGTATAGATTTTAGTAGTAAATGTTGGAAGGACACAGGGGAGAGGGTGGGAAAAGAGGCAGATGTACTCCAAAAGGGTGCTGGGAGTAGGAAGGAATATGAATGCTGTAGTGAGGCTGAGGTAGAGATTTAGGGAGGGATGTCACCCACCCAACCAAGACTATGCCAATTGCTTTACTCTGGGGGTGAAGACATGTAACTTACACTATTGTAGTAAGCTTACATTCAGAGTTTGTGAATACCAAAAGTACTAAACCTACTACAAAGTGTAAACTTACTCAAATGTGTAATGCATCCTTTGTGAATCAGGCCTCAAGTATGTACCAGAAATGATTTTGAAGTAGAATAGACCTAAAATGGGTATCTATTGAATGATCCTTGTTGTGCATTGTGTGTGTTCATTTTCACCTTATTAAATTTATCTGATAGAGAATTCTCGCCGCAGATTCCTTACCCTAGAATTATACCCAGGCATCAGACTGAATCTGGAATTTTTTATGAACAGTAACCTGGCACGCTGGTAGTTGGCATTGTTCGGCTCCGCATGCCATCATTGGCATCACCCATGCTGGAAATGACGTTTGCAGTGCCTATATAGGCGCCACCCCAACCTCCTGACGTCAGTTCTCTTCTTCCCTGGTCAGTGTTTGCTTTTCTTTTATTGACTTTTGTTGAAGTATTTTGTGACTTGTCGCCTGGTGTGGCAGGAATGTCCATGAGGATGGCTGGATTCAAGCCCTGCTGTGCCTTTCACCGGCAGATGTTGTCAAGTGACCCACACCTCATCTGCATCTGGTGGCTTGAGTGCCACCATGATGCCAAAACCTGCTTTGATTGTTGTGCCATACACCCCAAGGCGTTGAGGGAGCGATTCCTCAAGCTCCTTGCCTCTCGACGTGCAAAGCCTCGACGGTCTTAATTCGGGTTGAGAGGAAGGTCCCAGGATCGGTCGGTAAGCCATAGATCTTCGTCGCAGTTGAAACCAGCCCATGCCCCATCTAAGTCATCTGAAGTGATAAGGGAGCATCGCCACGCAAAGCCTGTCTCTGTGGCTGAGTCTGTGTCTGGGCCATCTCCGCACCTCCCCGAGTTTTCAGGAGGAAGAGCGATCCTGTTCTAACTCCGAGAATTCTATGAGGCTATGGACATCATATTTGGGTGGCCCATTTCTGCTTTCGGGCCCTGCAGATTCGTGAGGGACCCGTATTGGTTCACCGCCTAGACCCAAATATGGACTGGTGTGAGGAAGCTATGGAAAAGGGTGCCACATTTGCTATATGGTGAAGAGGGCAGCCGAGGTCCTGGACCTTGAATTGCCCTCTGTGGCTGTCAAGACTAACATATTGATGAAGTTGCCTGAACCTGGAGTCAATCCTTCAAAACTGCTTCTCCCATTTAATGAAGCCCTTACAAATATTCTGCTTGGGGCCTCATCCAAGCCCTTCACAGGGGTTCCTGTGGGCAGGACAATAGCACCACCACCATCCCCCCGCCCCAGGGGATGCCTCTTTCCTCACCCAACACCCTAGCCCAGAGATCATGGTGTTTCAAACCTACACTTCCTAGGTAAATCCTGGCACATTCTCTATCGTCACACCGGATAGGAAATCCAAAAGGTTGGACACCGTGGGTATGAAAATGTTTTCTACTGACAGCCTGGCATTGCGGTCTGTAAACACTGCATGCTTTTTGGGCTGTTACTCTGGTTCCTTTTGGGATTCGGTGGTGCAGGTGCTGCCTCTTGTCCTGGAGGAGGCCCTGACCATACTCTCCTAGGATATGGCTGATGGGAGATATGCAGCAAAGTTCACAATCAGATGTGGGCTGCACATGACTGACTTACTAAACAGAGTGGTTTCTTCATTGGTGGCCTTACAGCGCCACCTCTGGCTGAGGACAACTGACTTTTCAGGGGATGTCCAACCTTTGCTTATGGGCATGCTGGATAAGGCGGACTCAGCACTGGAGCGTTTCAAGGACAGCAGATCTACAGCCAGGTTTTTGGACCTTTGCATGGCACCTGTCAACCCCAGTCCACGTTTCACTCCTTTTGTAATCATGGAAGGGGCTTCCATATGCATTTCTCCCCACCCAGCCACCATGGCCTGTAAGCTTCCCATCCCCTGCGTGGCCAGTAACATGGTACCCACAGACCCCGTGGGTCAAGCAGCCAGGGGTTGGCCCAGTCCACCAACCCCCGGCAGTTGCAACCTCCAAGCCTCTTTAGTTTTCCCTCCAACCATCATGGGCAACCAGAGGGCAACATGGTACGCCATCAACTGCACCACTGGAGGTCAATAACATCAGAATCCTGGGTCCTTCTAGCTGTCCACATGGGCTACTCCTCCCCTTCATGACTAGTCCTCAACCCGTGCCAACCACATACGACAGGCTGATGCAGGAACATCTCTTTTTATTGCACCTGGAGGAGACATCTCTCTTGGCCAAGCGAGCCATAGAGAAGGTGCCAGCATCAGAAGTAGGTCGTGGTTGCTATGCCCGCTACTTTCTGGTCCCAAAAAAGGACTGTGGCTTTTGTCCTATCCTAGACCTGCACCCTCTAAATTTCTTACTGAAAAAGGAGAAATTCTAAATGCCCAAGCTCACACAAGTCTTGTCTGCCCTGGACTTGGGTGGCGTCGGACTTTCAGGATGCTTACTTCCACATCCCTGTCTTTCCTGCCCACAGATGTTACCTGGGGTTCATGGTAGGTTACAAGAATTTTCAGCTTGTAGTGCTACACTTTGACCTTACCAGAGTCCCTCAGGTGTTCACCAAGTTGATGGTGATGGTTGCAGCTCATCTGCGGAGATCAGGAGTGCCACTCTTCCCCTATCTCGATTACTGGCTGATGAAGCCGGGTTTGCCCCAAGCAGTTGTCTTCCACCTCCAGACTGAGGCAAACCTTCTGCACTCGCTATCAATGTGCCAAAGTCACATCTGACCCCTTCGCAGACGCTCCTTTTCATCAGAGCTGTACTGGATACATTGCAGTTTAGAGCTTATCCTCTTGAATGGCGAGTCCAGGATATTCAGGCTGAATGTACGACGTTATTCCACCGTCTTTTTCCCTGCTTGGAATCACAACGCGGTCGTTACAACGTGGGGTTTATAGTGGTAAATGATGGGAACTAATTTTTGTTTCATTTATTAACCATTTGTGGTTAATTGATATTAATTTATAAATGTAAAATTAGTTATGGGAATTGTGTAATTGCTTTTTAGGTGTGTGTTGTGGTGTTTATTGGGTAGAGGGTGGAAAGTAATATAGTTTAAATGAATTAATAATTACTTGATCATTAATATTCATTTATTAATTGATAAAGGTTTATGGTACTTGTTTAATTATTTTTTTTGTGGATTCTCGGTCTATAGGGGTAACATTTGGTTAGTACATTCATTTTTATCTGTTTTAATTTGTTTTTAATTAATAATATTTTTTTAATTGATAAATAATTGTGTTAATTATGGAGGTACACTTTTTAAAAAAAATTAGATGTGTGTTGAAAATTGTGTGGTGTTATAGGGTAGGAAAAACAATGTATGTTATAATTAATGTTTTTGATTATAAATCATTTTTATTAAAAATGGTTATGTGTTTGTAAACTATTTTTACATTAAAAAAAATAATCTTTGTATGTACTTTTTAGATTTTTTTAAGACTATAATATGTTTCTATCTTTTGCAATTTTTTATATTTTATATACGTTTAATTTTTTTTGTTTTTTATTATCTTTTGTATTGTAATTGATATTTTGTTTGCTTTTAAATTTGAATTGTCTTCAGTGGGAATAGTTATTTTTACCCCTCCGCTATCCAACACTTTCCCTACTGTTGCACTCGCTGAAGTGGGAATAGTAATTTTTACCCCTCGGCTATCTAACACATTCCCTACTGTTGCACTTGCTGGAGTGGGAATAGTAATTTATACCCCTCCGCTATACAACACTTTCCCTACTGTTGCACTCGCTGGAAAGGGAATAGTAATTTTTCCCTCCGCTATCCAACACTTTCCCTACTGTTGCACTCGCTGGAGTGGGAATAGTACTTTTTTCCCCTTGCTATCCAACACTTTCCCTACTGTTGCACTCACTTGAGTGGGAATAGTAATTGTTTCCCCTCTGCTATCCAACACTTTCCCTACTGTTGCACTCAATGGAGTGGGAATAGTAAATTCTTCCCCTCTGCTATCCAACACTTTCCATACTATTCCATTCTCTGGAGTGGGAATAGTAAATTCTTCCCCTCCGCTATCCAACACTTTCCCTACTATTCCATTCACTGGAGTGGGAATAGTAATTTTTACCTCTCTGCTGTCCAACACTTTCCCTACTGTTGCAGTAGCTGGAGTGGGAATAGTAATGTTTACCTATCCGCTATCCAACAATTCCCCTACTGTTGCATTTGCTGGAGTAGTAATAGCAATTTTTACCTATCCGCTATTCAACACTTTCCCTACTTTTGCATTCGCTGGAATGGGAATAGTAAATTGTACCTGTTCGCTACTCAACACTTTCCCTACTGTTGCACTCGCTGGAGTGGGATTAGAAATTTTTACCCCTCCGCTACTCAATACTTTCTCTACTGTTGCACTCAATGGAGTGCAAAATGTGGGTTTAAAAAATATTAAATATTTTAATATTTTAATTTATAATATATATATTTTGTAAATTATTGTTTATGTTACAGGTGTACGTATATATATATATATATATATATATATATATATATATATAAATATATATATATATTATAAAAAAATTATATTTATTACATTTTAAAATTAATTAAAAATTATATTTTTGAACAGTTTGTAAGTGAATATGTATATATATTACATTTTGGTGCCGATTCCGATCCGGTAAAATAAATTTGCGTACGACTCGTATCTGTATATTTTCACGTACGAATCGTACAAGTACCGTACAAACGGCGAAGTACGATTCGTATGTGAAAAATACATACGAATAGCGTCGGGAAAAGGGTACGAGAGGGAGCCGGACATTTTTACGTCCGAATAGCGTCGGGAAAAGTGTACGAGAGGGAGCCGGACATTTTTACGTGCAAATCGTAAAACAGAAGTCCGAGCGCGCAAGTACGATCCGTACCGCCCGTCCGAATACACAACCGCATGTAAAAGGACCCGTACGGAGCGAACGCAGTAGCACACATGTACACGGGTAAACTTGTGCCCGGATACGAGTCGTACAGCCCCCCCTCCCCCGCATATGTCAGCACCGTACCCCCGTATGTCAGCACCGTACCCCCCCTGTCCGCACTGTACCCCAGCCCCATACCTGTACGCACCATACCACAGGCCCGTACCCCAGCCCCGCACCTGTACGCGCCGTACCCCAGGCCGGTAGTGCCTGTACGTGCCGCACCCCAGGCCCGTACCCCAGTCCCGTACATGTACGCGCCACACCCCAGGCCCGTACCCCAGACCCGTACCTGTACGCACCGTACCCCAAGCCCGTACCCCAGCCCCGTACCTGTACGCACCGTACCCCAAGCCCGTACCCCAGCCCCGCACCTGTACGTGCCGCACCCCAGGTGCGTACCCCAGCCCCATACCTGTACGCACCGTACCCCAAGACCGTACTCCAGCCCCGCACCTTTACGCGTCGCACCCCAGGCGCATACCCCAGCCCCATACCTGTACGCACCGTACCCCAGGCCCGTACCCCAGCCCCGCACCTGTACGCGCCACACCCCAGGCGCGTACCCCAGCCCCGTACCTGTACGCACCATACCCCAGGACCGTACCCCAGCCCCTCACCTGTACGCACCGCACCCCAGGCCCGTATCCCAACCCCGTACCTGTACGCACTGTACTCCAGGCCCGTAGTGCCTGTACGCACCGCACCCCAGGCCCGTACCCCAGCCCCGTACCTGTACGCACCGTACCCCAACACCGTACCCCAGCACCCTCACCCAGCATCGCGGATGTACAGACCTTACCTACGCGAAAAAGACTCGTACAGAACCAGGACACTGTAAAACAGCACAAGGAGTGTCAATTTGACTCGCACAACACCACAAAACACATCTACATGACAAAATACATCTCAATGACTGACCTGGCACATCCAAACAGGCAAACAGAGGTCCAAAATCACAACCACCTCTTATAACACACCCACCAAAAATTCAAACCCAGCCACACCCACAAATGGATCAATAAAAAGGGCCCACACACACAACCTATGAGCCTTTGCAACAGACCCACTGCTGCCAGCCCCCACAGACAAATAACTGCACCTTACTTACACCTTAACTACACCTTAACTTACACACCTTCACACAACCTCCTTCACAAACACCCCCTCTTCACATTCACACACACACCGTCACATTCACACCCACACACCCACAACCATCCACACCCACACCCCACACCATGCCCACAGACAAGAACCCAAAGTTCACAAGGGCGGAGCTGGACCTCCTTGTCAGCGAAGTCATCAGAGTCGAGCCACAGCTGTTTGGAACATTGGTCAGACAGACCAGCATAGCCCAAAAAACTAGCCTGTGGCAGAGGATCGTCGATAAGGTGAATGCTGTTGCGCCCATCCGAAGGACCAGGCATAAATGCCAAGCCAGGTGGTACGATCTGCGGAGGGCAGTCAAGAGGAAAATGAACGAGGAATACGCCCAGAGTAACATCACTGGAGGTGGGCTGCCCCGCAGACCGGTACATTACCATCCCTGGGAGGAGAAGGTGATGGCCCTGCTTCCGCCGGTGGGAGTACACGGAGTCGAAGGAGTCGCAAAGCCTGGCGAGTACACAAACAACTCACGTAACATGGGGGGGAATGGCATCCACACCACAAATACACCAAATGCACGCAACTTCCCCCAAGCCCTCACCGCACACAACCACACTCAAAAACCACGCTCATTCCACTAAAGTCTCCATGCCCCATTCACAAATAAAGGCAATTCCATGTCACAGGCCACACCAACCACAAACCCAAGACTGGATGTCCGGGATGCTGGGAGGGTGGGGCTCACACAACACATTGTGCAACTCAGAAGCAGACACCAATGCCCTCAGCCCATATGGCCTAGGTACATACCCATGCACCATGCCCAATGCACAGGGACTGGCAAAGTACTGACAAGGTAGCTGACACTTGGCCCTGCTGTATGCAGCACAAGACCCTCCTGTGACCACTGTACACTCAAACACCAACTCCACAAGCTCAGATATCTAGCACAGGAACTCACACTCACTGTCATGCCAGCATGCACCATGAGGGGAGAGACACATCACCTGGGAGACCCAATGACAAATCACACTACACCCAACAGCAGGCCCGGTCACACACCCCCCCTTACACAAGCACACACCCCCGGGGCAGGCAACGGATTTACCCACTCTCACAATGGACATATGACACAACAAGACCAATCAGTAGCCAAATAAGCATCCTAGCCAAAATTCTACTGGTCAAACACTCAGGAGAACATATCAATCTGTCCCCCGCAACATACCCATCCCCAAGTGTACATTGAGAGGAATGCTAGGCACATCCAACTACCAGGAGGAACTGTGACAACTTGAATATGTATGAAACATGGATGTGGCATGAAACAGCATTAACATTGTCTCTCTCTCACACACAGGGCAACGTCATGGACCTCCCCCCAACAATGGGGGGAACAATCACAGTCCCAGGCTCAGCGTGAAGATGATCCCACCGGCAGCGACGACTCTCACCACTCCGTGGATGACCCCGACCAACCTGGCCCCTCTGGTGCCCAAGCCCCTGCAGCACCTGCATCAGATACATCTGTGCCCACCCCCACCACAATTCCTGCCACATCCCACGAGACACCCAGGAGCCCTGCTCGCACTGAACAACAGAGTCAGTCTGACCAGGAGGGACAAGGTTCTCCGGGCACCCAGGAGGAGGCAGACAACCCCGCAAATGCCATCCCTCAGAGGTCCCGTAGACCCAATGTGCCCACAACGGCAGGCCAGGCTCGTGTGGGCAGGGGTGGTGGGAGTGGAGGCAGGCGGAGACGCGAACCTGACCAGCCAGCTGAGGGAACCGGTATGTCACACATAGGCCACATCTTGGACGCATACCAGCGTGACACCAGGGGCCTCAGACAGGTAGTGGCGAGCCTCACAGAGATGAAGGGGACCCTCGACAAGATGAAGAACCTGCAGGCCGAGCAACATGCTAGTCAACAACAACACCAAGGACGGATGGAGGCAAGACTGGCTGAGCTCCTGGCGGTGCAAACGGACATGAGCCGTTCACTCCGTCGGATCGGCGACAACATGGGCGACCCTCCCTGTGCCACCAGGCGAAGACCACCACCAGCCACAGGGAGGGAGGAGGAGGAGGACTCGTCCGACAGAGCATCACAAGCATCGTCAAAGCCTGCATTTGAGGGTCCTCCCAGGAAGGTGGGTCGTCCACGGAAAAGACCGTGAAAGTCAGCGGACCATCCACATCTCCCAGGTCACCTGGCCTGGCACCTGGCCCACTGGCGCAACAGCAGCACCTCATCCAATGACATTCTCTGCCACATGGACTTGCTGGTCACAGTCGGACCAATGATGACCAACACTGTGGTCTGGACTCTGAAGACTTCCAAAGCAAAGGATCCCATCTCCCCCTGTGAACTTTGGATTCTATGCACCCGGTAGAGCACCTTAGTTTATCTACCAAAAGACGTACCCCACCCTAAATAAAAATCTTTATTTTTTCATGAGATGTTGCTGTCATTTTGCATTAGTCCACAACATATGTGTGTGTAAATGTCAAACTATGCCTGAGTGTTGAACTAACTCCACACATCCATACCCTGGGATCTGAGTCTGGTACAGGACACACATGGGTCACAATGTATCATTCAATGCAGACATGGAGCACAATACTCACCTGTGATGTCCTCAAGGTGCTGAGGGGGGGCTTGCAATACTGTACGGACAGACCTATTTGGAAGAGTATCATTAAGGCGCAGATGTCATGGCTCATGTGGAGGTTCCCGGGGAGGGAGTCCCAGGTATGTGTGGCCAGGTGGGAGGACTATGTCCTGCATGCTGGAGTAAGGTGGATGTGAAGGTTGGATGCACGGAGATGGCCTAATGGGGTCTCGGATGACAGTGGTACAAGGTTGGTTTGGGTTCGGGGTAGTGGCCTGCCTCCTGAGTGTGGGTGTGTAGTGTGAAGGTCATCCTGCAGCAGACAGTGATCCATTGCAGCTATCTCTGCTGGACGGTGATGTGGCTGGTGCGCCGGATGTTGAAGCTGAGGTGTGCAGATGCACCCTGGATGTGGACAAGTTTCCCGGGAGTTTGGATGTGCCTGCTCCATAGAGGGCAGGGCAGTATTTGACACGGATGTTGTCATGGACCTGGGGGATGGTCCGTCTTTCCTTGGAGTGGATCTATCTGGGGATCATGTGCATAATGCAGAGGGTGTTGCAGGCTGAGGCACAGATGCTGGTGATTAGCATGGCAAATGTGAGCAAGCAATCCATGATGCACACCATCTTGTGTGTGTGGACACTGGGTGCTTGTGCAGGGCTCTTGCGGGTGGGACACAAGCAGTTGACCCAGCTGTAAGGGGACAATCCTCAGATGTTGACCTCAGTCCTGTACAAGTCCAGCCTCAGGTGGCTGATGTTCAGCCATTCATCAATGGATCTCATGCATTCTTGAATATTAGAACTGGCAATGTCTGCGTCCTTGGTGAGGATGAGGAGCACCTGGCTGTCAATTGCATACGAGCTGATGATGAGGTGCTGTGCGCATGTGATGGTGGAGAGGGGGGTCCTGGACACATTGTAGATTGACACGCTGAGAGATGATACCTGTGCCATGTGCCTGATGACGACACCATACTACATGCAGAAGCCTTGAGTCCCATTCCCATGGCCTTGCTGGGGTACAGAGCCAGTGGGGGGTAGGAGGGACATGACCTGGTTGGTGTGACAGGGCCTGGAAGGCGTGGCAGCACTGTGTAGGCAGTTGGAGTTGCACACTCATCATGCAAAGGTGTTGTGTGTGCGCTTAGTGTATGCCTGAGAGCAGGCGGTAGATTTGTGGATGGACATTGCTTGGAGGGTGGCTGCATCATCAGACTGTAGTGTGATGTGGGTCATGCAAGGACCTGAGGGTCGTGCAATGTGCACATTGCATGTGCAGACGGTCCAGCCTTTGGCACCGCATGGCCGCAACTGTGTCACAGACAAGCTGATGACAGCCAAATGAATGGGTTGAGGGAGGAAGGGAGGAGCATCTTTGATGTGTGTGTGTTGCCAAATCCGGAAACTTCATGTGCCCTTGCTGCAGGGGCTGCAACAGCAGGCGGCATGTCCTGGAAACTATGCCACAAGTTGCACACAAAGACAAGGATGTCAGAAAGGACAACTGCAACAGGTGTATGTAAAGGAAGGAGTGTCCGGTTTTCCATGGCACACCGAGACAATGGATGCACAATCACCAAAGATGACTGACACCGGATCAGGAAACTGAAGGCCGAGCTGCGCACAGGAAACACACCCTCAGCAGGTGTTGACGGCCCGTTGTGGGGACTAACATGCCAAAACACATACACAGCCATGGACTTCATGCACAATAGAGAATCAAATACATGAAGAACAGCATGCATGTTGCTAATCTACACATAGACTCATATGCACAATCTTTGACAACTATGCCAGAGATGCCGCATGCACAGTGGCAAGAGACCTGCATTGACAGAGATGAGGCACCTTGGAGGGTGAGGAACACCTTTATTACTCATGCTCACACCTATGGAAATGCATCAATATGAACAGACTCACAGGTCTTTTGGATGAACATGTGGGACCTACACTGGACACCCCCTTTGCTCCACAGATGCTGTAAATCCATTGAACTGGCACACAAGTGAAGGGGGTGAGCTAAACACTTCCTGCTGCACACGGAGAGGCTGCAATTCCCCATTGAGCCTCTCATGGGGATGTCCCACACTATGTCCACCCGTAGCATCCCGTATGTTTCAGAGGGAAGTTTTACACACATTGAGGCCTTCATCACAATCCACAATCCCATTACAGATGACTGTCACGAAGTGTGACTATCAATTCATGTGACTCATGCTACATGTCATGTGCCCCATGGTGAGTCGACATGTATGCATAGTAACATAGCCTGCACAGGAGCAGTGCCCACACATTACACACAACTACCACACCCAAAATGCCTTGCTGCAATCCTTACCCAAAGGAGACTTTTCACCATGTCCGTGCATGTAACGCTGATTCAGCACACGTTGCAATACTCATGAGGAATAGCAGGAGCACAACGATGCCACGAGCAGACAGCATGCGCAACTACCTGGGGATGACAGACACACAAGAAGTCAGGAAAAAGATAGTCATTCGCATGCATGGTCATGTACTCTACATGAATAAGGTTGACACCATGCTAGTTGAAAATTGAGTGAGTCAGCTAAAATGTGTGGAATGACATCATCAATCGAGTGACACATCAGAACACACCTCTAAGTCACTTAGCATACAGTCAGCTGGACACACACATTGCAACACATGCCACACAAGGCTCCAAGCGTGCACACCCAGACCCAGGGACTCACCATTATGAGAAGAAGTTGCGTATGAGCTGACTCCAGATGTCCTCCTCCTCCTCCTCCTCCTCACTTGCCTCGTGACCAAGGCCTTCATCCTCCATGGGTGGATGTTCCTGCTCATCCGGATCCAGGATGAGTGGCACAGCTTTCCCCACTGCCATGTTGTGCAGCATGCAGCACATGAGGAAGATTTTGCAGACCTTCACCGGTGCATATGGGAGGGACCCGCCTGTCTTGTGGAGGCACCGGAATCAGCTCTTCAGGAGGCCAAACGCCCTCTCAATCACTCGCCTGGTCTGCCCATGGGCGTTGTTGTAACGGTGATCTGCAGCTGTTCTGGGGTTGCGGAGAGGCGTCATCAGCCATGGCATGTTGGGATAGCCAGAGTCCCCTACATGGAAACATCATGTAAAGAAGTGGGTCAGGAGATGCCGTAACATACAAAGATACCGCTAAATACAGGACAAACAGAGTATACCCACCAACAAGACATGCTTGTTCGTTGTGCAGCCGCAGCATCATTTCAGGCACCCTGCTACGCCTCATGATGTAGGCATCGTGTGCTGACCCTGGAAAACGTGCACAGACATGGGAAATCAGCATGTTAGGTAGACACACCACAAGGGCATTAATGGAGTGGTAATGTTTTCGGTTTCGATAGGCTACCTCCTGTGCCTGTGGTGGTCCCAAAGCCACATGTGTCCCATCAATGGACCCAATTACATGGGGCATCCCTCCCAGAGCATAGAACTCACCCTTGATACCTGTCAACTGCTCACGAGTTGGAAAATGGATGAATTCCTCCAGGTGCTCCAACATGGCTGCTAAAACATCATGCAGGACACGGCTGAACATGGTCTGGGACATGCCACCATTAATGGAGTAATAATGTTTTCGGTTTCGATAGGCTACCTCCTGTGCCTGTGGTGGTACCAAAGCCACATGTGTCCCATCAATGGACCCAATTACATGGGGCATCCCTCCGAGGGCATAGAACTCACCCTTGATACCTGTCAACTGCTCACGAGTTGGAAAATGGATGAATTCATCCAGGTGCTCCAACATGGCTTCTAAAACATCATGCAGGACACGGCTGAACATGGTCTGGGACATGCCACCCACATCAGCTATGGTGAATTGAAACGTACCGGTGGCAAAAAAATGTAGGGCTGCCATCACCTTCATCTTGGGGGTCAGCGCAGTAGGATAACTGTGTCGCGGTTGGAGGTGTGGTGCCAGCCTGTTTGTCAGGTCCTCAATTAACTGTTGGGTGAATCTGTAACGGCGTATGCAGTCACGTTCCCTCATGGCAGCCAAGTCTGGCATTGGTCGGGGGAGAGGCGGTGCCCTGCAGAAATTTGGAAGGAATAACGAAGATTGAGTACATTACAACACCAATGTCAATGAACTGAGCACATGTTCAACAGCTAATACACATCTGCTAAATACAGAGTCTGGTATGTGCAATACATCCAGGACATGTATGCCAGCCAGGTGATACTCCTACAAAGAGCCAGCTACAAACGTTGATTGTCAAGGTCTACATGACATGCCATGAAACTAGCTGTGGGCCAGTGTAAGTGAACAGCCAGACACATTACAGGAGTGACATACATCCACATATCTGCATTCGAAGGATGTTATCTCATTCAGACAGCTTGCGGGAAGCTAGACGCACAGGTCACATGTCATTTAAAAAGTACAGATCACACACATTGCCATGAAGGGGTACATGTCAAAACTGATAACACAGACATTGAGACAACGCAGATATGTCCTCAGGTCGAAATACCATGTTCGATGCATACAGACACACGATACGTGGGATTCCACATGTGGCATGGTGTGCGTAATTGTATGCCATGCCCATCTACACACAGACACATGTTGGATGCAGCAACAGCAGATGCAGTTGACGGAACACCAACAGCAAGCTCATGGGAACACATGACACACACATGACATAGTCACATCGTGGCACGCTGGTAGTTAGATGTCAGGTGTAATTATCCGTGTACCTGGCATCAGGGGACAGTTGCGGGTGTTGGGGACTGTGCCATACCAGTGATGCAGTGCTTGACACGTTTGTACTACATGCAGACATGTGCAAAGTGTGAAGGGGAAGTGTGCAACATAGTGCCCCATCACACATGACATGTGTACACAGGTCACCACACCTCTATTGTGCTAAAACATGAGGAGACATGTGCCACATCACTGCCTAACACACCTAGGCCCTGCACATGAAGGACTGCACTGACAATGACTTAATGTACAGCCTTGTGCGAGTCTGACACCTCCATTCCTTTCGTGTGCGCCTCCTATCACCAGTGTAAGCTGTGAAAAGCACTGTACACACGCTCTGAGGGCGTGTGTATGGTCGTATCACTATATTGGGTTTGGGTAGGAGTACGCATGTGTGTACGGACCATACACACGTACGTGTATGACCAGTGTGTACACGTACGTGTACTACGGTAGTACACGTATGTGTACGACCAGTGTGTACACCTAGGTGTACACACTGGTCGTACACGTACATGTACACACTGGTCCTATCCCCATAGTAGTGTTGCCGTAGGTGTACGCCATAGTGATGCGGCCCGTACACGCGTGTGTACGGGTCGTATCACTATGGCGTACACCTATGCCAACACTACTATAGGGATACGACCCGTACACACGCGTGTACAGGCCGTATCACTATGGCGTACACCTACGCCAACACTACTATAGGGATACGACCACTACACGCGCGTGTACGGGCCATATCACTATGGCGTACACCTACGCCAACACTACTATAGGGATACGACCCGTACACACGCGTGTACAGGCCGTATCACTATGGCGTACACCTACGCCAACACTACTATAGGGATACGACCCGTACACGCGCATGTACGGGCCGTATCACTATGGCGTACACCTACGCCAACACTACTATAGGGATACAACCCCTACACGCGCGTGTACGGGCCGTATTACTATGGCGTACACCTACGGCAACACTACTATAGGGATACGACCCGTACACACGCGCGTGTACAGGCCGTATCACTATGGCGTACACCGATGCCAACACTACTATAGGGATACGACCCCTACACGCGCGTGTATGGGCCGTATCAGTATGGCGTACACCTACGCCAACACTACTATAGGGATACGACACCTACACACGCGTGTACGGGCCGTATCACTATGGCGTACACCTACACCAACACTACTAAAGGGATACGAACCCTACACGCGCGTGTACGGGCCGTATCACTATGGCGTACACCTACGCCAACACCACTTTAGGGATACGACCCCTACACGCGCGTGTACAGGCCGTATCACTATGGCGTACACCTACAGCAACACTATTATAGGGATACGACCCGTACACGCGCGTGTACGGGCCGTATCACTATAGTAGTGGTGCCCCAGGGGTACGTGTGAAACGCACCGTACCTGTGTGGGGATTTGAAAATTACAATGGGGACACATAAGGGACAAGTATTAGGGCCTAAATGCATGCTGGTTGTCATGGATACCGAGTTTCATAATCAAATTTTTCCATCATGTGGGCTGGAAAAAGCAGTTGGCCACATTATACATTGTTGCAAAGTGGTTGTTGACTTGACATGCTGCTGCAAATTTGAAAGATGCTAATGCTGTCACTGGTGTATGTTTAAAGGGATTGGAGGAAACGTAGGATGCAATGACCAATCACTCTGTACTCCTGTAAATGAAATAGGCCAGCAAGGCAGATATAGGTCAGGCAGAACCCATGAGAGGGCACTTGCCTGCACAACATGTCAGTCGACACCACTGCTGCTGTCTTGTCTTCCTCTAACACCATGTCAAGGTCTGTGGAGAGGGCCCAGCCATTCACACAGGAAGAGAATGAGGCGTTGCTGGACGTCATCCTCCCACAGTACCCCAGCCTGTATGGTAGACCCGGGGAGCAGGTGAGTGCTGACTCAACTACCTTTGACTGTGCCCCTTTTTTGTGACTGTCACTTCTGGCATTGTGTCCAGGTGTGACAGACATGCAATGTTGTTTAGAGTGGGTCCCGAGGGGGGGGGATGGCTTATGTCTCTCATGCAGAGCATGATGTGGTTCATGTGTGCACTCCTCACTTGCATTGTGCTTACTGTGACATTCACTGCATGGTGCATGGCACATTCAGCGTGGCTAATCATCTTGGGCATTTTTGTTCTATAGTCCTGAGGTGAATCAGTGGTCCCCCCGGTGTGACAGGTAACTGTAACCACAGATGCCTGTGAGTTGAGTGGAGCTGTGGTGAGAGTGTACAAATGATGTGTACGCCCCCTGGACATTGATGTGTGTGAATGTTCCTTGTCATGTGGGTGAGTGTCTATGTGGAGTGTTGCACCACAGCTGCATGGAGGAGGCAACTGCTCTACCCATCTGATGTGAGAAGTAAGCCGTGAGGTTGCATAAGTGGCCTGGGGCATGTGACTGCTTGGAGGTGCTGTCCATCAGCCTTGTGTTGCTTGTGATGCACAGTGTGTGCCATGATCAGGGAGTGTGCCGAACCCCTCATGCCACCTGTGTACTTTCAATGCCATGTAGTGCATTGGCGCTTACACAGAGGCGAATGTCCCTATGACAAAGGAGCTATTAGTTGGCAGCATACTATGCCCTGTTCAACAAATCAAAGATGTTAAAATGTGTGTCTCTGTGACATGAAGCAGGTGTAGTGATGTAGTCTCACTTTGTCATCCTCACAGGTAACCGCCTACCAGAAGGGGAGAATTTGGAAGAGGGCCGTCAGGGCCGTGAATACGGTGGAGGGTCGCAGTCGGTGCCTGCTCCAAGTGAGGAAACGCTGGCAGGACATCCGGTGCTGGACCAGGAGGATCGCCCGGGTCCTGCTGGGAGACTCACCACCATGCCCCCGCGGCAGGCGCCTGACCCACCAAATGAAGCGTGTCCTGGCGGTGGTCTTCCCTGAGATGGATAGGCGGTTACAGGAGAGACAGCAGTAGGAAGGGGGTAGGTACATGTGTGTTTGTTGTGTGTCACCAGCTTTTGGAAGTGCTCAGTCACCTGGATACACTGCCAGGGTTTATATGTGCAGTGCATATCCTGTTCCCCCAAGTCAACCCGTGCTGTTCTTCCTCCCTTCCCCTCCTTGACATGTGTTCCCTGGTCTGTGTGTAATCACTATTGCACATGGTCATCTAGGCTGCAAGTTAATCAAGGTGCACACTACTTTCAGCATCATGGGTGGGGGTGGTCTGTGACATGTGTTGGTACCTTGCCTGTGCCCTGTCCTATTCACTCATTTGGGGGTCCATAATTGTTGGCACTGTCCTGAGTCTCAACATAGGAGTGTGAGGTTTCAAATAAACAGACTTGCAGCATGCATGACCGATGTAGTGGCCTCAGACATGATGTGCATGAGTGGGAGATATGCATAGTGCCGGGACGGTTGCTCCTGTTACAGTCAGATCATTCCAGGACCATGGAGCAGTGTGCCCACTACAGTCCCCTGAGACACCTTTTCCTAGGAATCATGTGTGGCATCAAACACTGTGCCCATTCACTGTGTGTTCAGCATAGGTTGGCCTCTGTGGCAATGTTCCATGGCCTCATTTGTATTTACGTAAAGTGTGCTACATGTGTCCACTGTCCATGGTGACCCCATTAGGCTTGTGCATCCTCACACTAGGCAGTGCCTGTGTGTCTACGTACAACTATCTGTTGATGGTTGTTTGTCACAAATATGTGTGGTCAGCCTCACGAGGTGATGTTGAGTACATTTAGGAGTTCTTGATGCACATTTTAGTAATCCCAGATTAAGAGGTATAAGTACTTGCTCTGTCTCAATCACATTGTCCCAGGTAGGGGGGGTTTGTGCAGGCAAGGCCTACATGTCCAAACCTTATGTCTCCTTGCCAGGTCTGACCTGTGTGTGATAATTGTCTGGACAGACACTCAACGTGCAGTGACCCAGGCATGTTGTGCAGGGTGTAATGTTTGTGCTTTGCAGCATGTGGCAAAAGTTAAAAGACATGTTTCCTGCTCATCCATTTTTGGCACCGGTGTGTGCTCCAGATGCTACGTAGTTTGGTCTGTGTGTGCTGACATCTGTGTGGACATTCTTGGTTCCCATGAGGGTGTCTCCTCAGTGCAGGTGCTCCTTATTCCGACACAATTGCAGGGCCATTATCTAATGCATTGTGCTGTGTCTGGACATGTGTGCCACTCCACATGACAGGTAGTGGGTCAGATGTGTTGCCAACTGTGTCATCATGGTACGGATGGCCATGTGACAGGTGGCATGATTCAAGTTGTTAGTCAAGATGTCTTGTACCTTGGCACTGACTACACTTGTCAACATGTCCCAATAGTTTATATGCTTGACTTTGATTTTTTGTTGTGAAGGACACTAATGTGCCTGCATGACAGATGTCTCCCACGGAAGTGCACAAGAAACCACCTTTACACTTTTAGGGGACACACTGGCACATTTAAAACAAAGGCACAGTTCTGTAATAAAATTGATTAGAGATTATACATATACATGTTCCCACAGTGTGGTTGCATTTGGGTTAGTCCTTGTTAGACCTGGCACCTTGGCGTGAGTTTCCCTTCCACTTTTTGATGGTGTGCCTCGACTGTTTTTGCTGGTGTTGTCCGCTCAGGGCACTGCGCCACGGCTAATCCGTGCCGCAGTGCAAGTGCTCCCAAAGTAAAATGTACCTGTAATTGATGTCCCTGATTGGTTTATTGGATTCACTGTCAGTCCCCAGTAAAGTGCACCAGGGGTGCCAGGGCTTGTGAATGCCAATGCTGCTGGTGGGCTTGCAGCGCTGGTTGCGCCACCCACGGAAGCGGCCTTGTAAAGTGTGTCTAGGGTCTGCCACCGCAGACCCTGTGCGCGGTCCGGGACCGTCGCGCTGACTGCGCAAGTGCCCCCACTTGCCAGTCCCTAAACCTTCCCTTACCTACATATTAGCCACCCCTCTGGTAGGCCCAAGGGCAGGGTGCATTGTAGGCATAAGGTAAGACATGCCCTGGTGTGTGTGGCATGTCTTAGTAGTGAATTACAGCCCTTGTCGTTTTTCACTATTGAAGGCTACCTGCTCTCCATAGGCCAGAATGGGCTGCCGGGATCACGCCAACGCTGTGACCCCAGTGGACTCAGAGAGCATGGTAGAAGTGTCAAGTTTAGTATGCCTGAACTCAGGATGATAAAATACTTCTTGTAGTCAAGTTTATTTTAATATCCTGGGTTTGTAAATACTACTTTTAGAAAGTTAGTATTTACTGACCTGACCATCTCAGTCCGCCTCTGCTGTATGTGTGTGTGTTCTGCCCGGCAACAGTAAGGAGCAGGGTTGGGGAATCCCCAGAGACAGGTTGGCTGCCAGGTGGTGGGTAGAGAGATTACACCTGGATGGGTGGGAGGAGTACAACTTGACTCTTGAATAGACCTGTGCTCTGCCACCACAAAGCCGGCGCCACCCCCTGTGGGGCGGCTGATGTCTCTGCCCTGCTGCTGAAAGGAAAGAGCAGAGTCACCATAACAAAGTGCTCCAGAACTGGACTGAGCCAGGCCTAGGCCCCCTGGCGCTAAAGAACAAAAGAATCATGGTATAAAAGTAGGAGCCTGGCTCCTAAGAAATCAGAATCCTGTTTACCACAAAGAACCTCTGCCCGACTAGAAGGAGAAGAAGACGCCGGAGGAGCTGGCCTGCTGCTTGCCTTGCTGAGAAAGGAGAGGAAGAGACTTACTGAAAAGACTTTGCTACTTTGTGCTTGAACATTCTCCAAGGGCTTGATCTGAGCTTGCCCCCTGAACTGAACCCCAGGAACAGTGGGTTCTCTGTGCTTCTTGCTCGTCCTCCAATTTGAGCCGTGTGGGCATCCCGCTGGAAAAGAGACTGCGCCCCTCCTCGCCCCTCCTAGGGCCGTGACACTCAGAAGCTCGCCTGCCTCCAACCCGTGAGAGCCCCGCTCCGTCCGGAGCCGCTCTCTGTTCCCGGGCCAGGCCGCCTGCATCCCTGTCACCGCCTGCCACTGGAGTGCGCTGAACGCGCTAGCACCCCTCCTGCCGGAAGCCGTCCGACGACTGTGATCTACGCCGGGTCATCCAGCTGCACTGACTGTGCCCTGTGACCCCGCTTCGCTATCCCCGGACATCTCAGGCCGCGCCGCCCCCGCTGTGGAGACCCTCCTGCACCGCCGTGCTAAAGGGTCGCTGGCTGCGCCTGCCTACGTGCCCACACCTGCTGATTGAGGACCCAAGAACACTTCCCAAGCTGAGAATCGCACCGACCTGTGCCGACTCTCCTAATCACGAAAGAAGTCCAGTATCGGGCTCGGGGCCCGCAACGCCTTATTTCCCCGTTCGCAGGAACCGATCTCTGTGAGTACTGGAACTACAAGTAAAGAGACTACAAAGTATCCATTTTAAACTACGAACAAAGAACATTTGCCTGCTTTATAACCTGGTGGCATAGCGAAAACGTTATTGGTCTTGTGATAAGTCTGCTGAGATATATATACCTTATTTTTACATAAAGAATCGTATTTTTATATATATCCAAGTCTGGTGTCCGTTTCTGGGGGGATTGATGTATTTACTGTGTGTACGATTGTAAGTGCTTAACCAACAACGCCTGAGGAATCGCCTTGGCTGCTCACGCCACGCACCTAGAGGGTGAGCAAGGGTCATTCGCGAGGGGTTATCCTGCGCCCTGACGTGGAGGAGAGGGTTCCTGCTTGACACAAGGGCAACCTTGCGCCAACCCGAGATCCCCGACTCTAACATTGTTGGCAGCGGGTGGGATTTCGGATTTGCACTTGTAATTTGCATACAGTGAATTATTAATCACCAGATAGTGAGAGCAGACCAAATAACGCAGCCACAGGTTTGTAATTGTTGAACTTTGTTGAGACATCTGCCATTACTGCAACCATGCCTGGCTCACACTCCGCTGGGAGAGCACTCTCTGTGATTTCTGGAATCGATGAGGTGGATTGGGAGAGACTGGAAGGCTACACGATGGAGCAATTGAAAGGCTACAGTGTACAATTCAGAGTCCCCCATGCTGGATGCAAGAGGAAGCCCCAGTACACCAAGGCGTTGAGAGCCTGGAAGGAGTCACGAGACCTACGGAATGCGGGGGACATCGTTCCACCCGACAACCTTGAGGAGCCCAGCAGAGTCCGGTCGCCAGAGGAGCTGGCAGACAGGGCAGCAGACAGGGCGCATGCAATGGAGATGGCAAAGTTGGCCGGACAAATGGAAATGGAAAAGCAGAAGTTGGCCCTGGAGGCACAACAACGCCAAATGGATCATGATATCAGATTGAAGGAGTTGGAGCTGAAGGCGAAAAGTTTGGACACCGCTCCTTCTGGTGGCAGCACTCCACCAGCGCAGGTAGAGTCCAAGGTGTACATCCCCAAAGATGTAGTAAAGGAGTATTTTAGAAAGGATGACATAGGGCAGTGGTTTAGAGCCTACGAGGTGGCCATGTCCTCACACCGGGTCCCTGAGAAAGACTGGGGAGCGGGGTTGTGGGGAAGGTTCCTTGCGGAAGGGCGGGACACACTGTTAGATTTGCCCTTAGAAGTCCAGACCTCATACCCTCATATGAAGGAAGCTTTAATGACCAGGTATGGGTTAACTCCGGAGCTATATAGACAGCGGTTCAGGGAGACGAAGAAGATCCCTGAGAGTACGTATGTGGAGTATGTGACCTTTTTCTGCAGAGCGCTGGATGGTTGGGTGAAGGGTAGCAAAGTGAATGATTATCAAGGGCTGCTTGATTTAATTGCATGGGAGCACTTGTCCAGTCAATGTTTTCCTGAGCTACGCCAGCACCTGATTGATAGCAAGCTGTCCCACCCGAGGAAGCTTGCTGAGGAGGCGGACCGCTGGCTCAGCACCAGGGTCCACAAGGGTCAAGTGGGAGACTCCGCCAAAGGTGGGCAGGGTCCCCAGCAGAAGAGTGGGGGGGACAAGGGTAAACAGAAGGGGTTCCAAAAAGGCCCCCAAAGTAATTCCCAAGGGAACCAGCAGAAGGGTTCTCAGCCTCCCCCACCCCCACAGCAGAACGGGGCCCCGACAGGTAGACCTGTTCCAAAGGGGCCCTTCAATTGTTATAAGTGTGGTGACCCGGGTCACATTGCCTCTGATCCTAAGTGTCGCCTGTTTGGTAAGACCGCACCCACTGGTGCTCCCCCCCGGCAAGTAGCTAGTGTTAACTTTGGGGAGGAAGTAGCAGTCCAGGAGGGTGGGGGTCCCGGGCAGATGACCCTAGTCTCGCTAGGAGACAGTGAGATGGTCCCTGTAACCTACCTGCCCTCTAACACTAAGAAATATGGGCAGGTGGTGACCATCAATGGAAAGAAGGTTGAGGCTCTTAGAGATACAGGAGCCAGCGTGACCTCGGTGAGGCAACACCTGGTGTCTCAAGAGCAAATTGTACCCAATGCCTACTGTAGGGTTGTCAATGCTGACAACATAGAGAGTCGTTGTCCAATGGCTCAAGTTCCCTTTGAGTGGGGGGAGGTCTCTGGTACTCTACAAGTCGCTGTGAGAACTGACATGCCTGTAGACTGTCTGCTAGGGAACGACCTGGAGAGTTCCCCTTGGGAAAAGGTGGAGAAGACCACGCATCTGAGGATGGTGGGTCTACCCGACTGGGCATGCGTGACCACCCGGTCCATGGCAGCCAGTAGGGGTGTTGAGAGGGTCCTGGAGCCTGAGGGAGAGGTCCAGGAACCGGCCTTAGGGAGAAGGCGCAGGAGGCGCGGGAAACCGGCCCCCGAAGTTCCCACGGCCCAGGAGGAAGTAGACCCTGAGGGGGATACTCTGGAGCCTACCGGGGAACAGATTGCCGAACTGGGAGATCTGCCTGAGCTGACCCATTGGCAGCAAGAAGGAGGTCCCTCCAGGGAGGAATTCTGCAGGGAGCAGAAAGAATGCCCTTCTCTCGTAGGTATGCGGCAACAGGCTGCAGACCAGGCCAATGGTGTTCAGGCCAAAACACACTACGTGTACTGGGAGAGTGACCTCCTGTATTCCGAGCCTAAGGCTGCTGAACCTGGGTCAGCCCGTGTGCTGGTGGTACCCCAGAAGTTCAGAACCTTCCTACTGGGGCTGGCTCACGATGTGCCTTTAGCAGGACATTTGGGGATGGACAAGACCTATGACAGGCTTGTCACCCACTTTTACTGGCCCCAAATGCATAAGAATTCAGATTCCTACTGCAGAACCTGTCAGACTTGCCAGGCAAGTGGTAAGAGCGGAGGGAAGCATAAGGCTCCTCTGCAACCTTTCCCTGTGGTCGGTACGCCATTCCAACGAGTGGGTATTGATATTGTGGGGCCTCTGGACCCCAAGACAGCCCTGGGCAACAGGTTCATCCTGGTCTTGGTGGACCATGCCACCCGGTACCCTGAAGCCATCCCTCTGAGGACAGTGACGGCCCCCGTGGTGGGACGGGCACTGATGGGAATTTTCTCCCGAGTGGGATTCCCTCTAGAGGTGGTGAGCGACAGGGGGACCAATTTCATATCCACATATATGAAATCCCTGTGGAAGGAGTGTGGGGTAACTTACAAGTTCACCACTCCTTACCATCCCCAAGGAAATGGGTTGGTTGAGAGATTCAACCGAACCCTCAAAGGCATGATCATGGGCCTGGACGGTCCAATGAGGCGTAAGTGGGACGTCCTCTTGCCATGCCTGCTCTTCGCTTACCGAGAGGTGCCACAGAAGTCTCTAGGGTTCAGCCCCTTTGAGCTTCTGTATGGTCACCCGGTAAGAGGACCTCTGAGTTTGGTAAAGGAAGGCTGGGAGCAATCTCCCAGGAAACCTCCCCAGAATGTATATAGTTACATGCTGGCCTTCCGAAACCAGACTCGGCGTTTCAGGCAACTTGCTGAGGCAAATCTGGAAGCCAGCCAGGAGGAGATGAAGCGGTGGTACGACCGGAATGCCACTCTGGTAGAGCTTCAACCTGGACAAAAGGTGTGGGTCTTGGCCCCAGTGGAGCCTTGTGCACTTCAGGATAAGTGGACAGGTCCATTTGAGGTTGTGGAGCGCAAAAGTCCTATCACCTACTTGGTGGACATGCAGACTCCCAGGAACCCTTTGAGGGTCCTACATGTTAACCGCCTTAAGCCCCACTTAGAGAGGACCGAAGTGGGCATGCTGCTGGCCACTGATGATGGAATGGAAGAGGAGACCGAGCCTCTTCCTGACCTCTTAGTGGCCTCTGAGAAAGATGGGTCAGTGGATGGAGTTAACCTCTCACCCACCCTGACGCCCGAACAACAGGAAGATTGCCGCCACTTGCTGGGACAATTTTCCGACCGATTCTCCCTGGTTCCTGGTGTCACAGATTGGTGCGTCCATGATGTGGACACCGGAGACAGCTTACCTGTGAAGCACAAGGCTTACAGGGTAACTGACAGGGTTAGAGCTTGCATTAAGGAGGAGGTCTCCAAAATGCTTGCGCTAGGGGTGGTTGAGTCCTCCAGCAGTCCTTGGTCCAGCCCCGTGGTCTTGGTCCCCAAAGCTGCTGCGCCGGGAGCCACACCTGAACTCCGGTTCTGTGTGGACTACAGAGGACTCAATTCAGTCACGAAGACTGACGCGCACCCCATCCCCAGAGCTGATGAGCTCATTGATCGGCTGGGGGCTGCCCGGTTCCTCAGTACGTTTGATTTAACGTCTGGGTACTGGCAGATCGCCTTGACCGATGGGGCCAAAGAGAGGTCCGCATTCTCTACACCAGATGGGCACTTCCAGTTCCGAGTCATGCCATTTGGGATGAAGAATGCCCCTGCCACCTTTCAGAGGTTGGTCAACCAGGTACTGGTTGGGCTGGATGCGTTCAGTGCCGCCTACCTGGATGACATCGCAGTGTTCAGTGCCACCTGGCCTGAACACCTGCGCCACCTCTGGGAAGTGTTGATGGCGCTGCGCCGAGCAGGCCCGACGATCAAGGCAAGCAAGTGCCAGATCGGGCAGGGTTCCGTGGTGTACTTGGGACACCAAGTGGGGAGTGGCAAGGTGGCACCCTTGCAACCCAAAATTGAAACCATCCTGGCTTGGGAACCCCCCAAGACGCAGACCACAGTGAGGGCCTTCCTGGGGCTCACTGGGTACTACAGGAGGTTTGTCAAGGGCTATGGAACGATCGTTGCCCCCTTGACAGAGCTGACTTCGAAGAAGCAGCCCAGGAACGTGATTTGGACTGACACCTGTCAGAAAGCTTTCGACACCCTGAAGACTGCCATGTGCACGGCGCCCGTGCTCTTGGCCCCTGACTTCTCCAAGGAATTCCTAGTGCAGACAGACGCTTCAGAGCATGGTGTAGGGGCTGTTCTTTCACAGATGACTGAGGAGGGCTGGGACCAACCCGTAGCCTTCATCAGTAGGAGGTTACTTCCACGGGAAAGTAGGTGGAGTGCAATTGAGCGAGAAGCATTTGCTGTGGTCTGGGCGCTGAAGAAGCTAAGACCCTACTTGTTTGGGTCTCACTTCCGGGTTCAGACGGACCACAGGCCCCTCAGATGGTTTATGCAAATGAGGGGTGAAAACCCGAAGCTGTTGAGGTGGTCCATCTCCCTACAGGGTATGGACTTTACGGTGGAACACCGTCCTGGTACAGATCACGCCAACGCTGACGGTCTGTCCAGGTATTTCCGCCTTAGTGACGAGGAACCCCCTGGGCCAGGGTAGTTCTCCCCACATTTCAGCTGGAGGGGACACGTGTTAGACCTGGCACCTTGGCGTGAGTTTCCCTTCCACTTTTTGATGGTGTGCCTCGACTGTTTTTGCTGGTGTTGTCCGCTCAGGGCACTGCGCCACGGCTAATCCGTGCCGCAGTGCAAGTGCTCCCAAAGTAAAATGTACCTGTAATTGATGTCCCTGATTGGTTTATTGGATTCACTGTCAGTCCCCAGTAAAGTGCACCAGGGGTGCCAGGGCTTGTGAATGCCAATGCTGCTGGTGGGCTTGCAGCGCTGGTTGCGCCACCCACGGAAGCGGCCTTGTAAAGTGTGTCTAGGGTCTGCCACCGCAGACCCTGTGCGCGGTCCGGGACCGTCGCGCTGACTGCGCAAGTGCCCCCACTTGCCAGTCCCTAAACCTTCCCTTACCTACATATTAGCCACCCCTCTGGTAGGCCCAAGGGCAGGGTGCATTGTAGGCATAAGGTAAGACATGCCCTGGTGTGTGTGGCATGTCTTAGTAGTGAATTACAGCCCTTGTCGTTTTTCACTATTGAAGGCTACCTGCTCTCCATAGGCCAGAATGGGCTGCCGGGATCACGCCAACGCTGTGACCCCAGTGGACTCAGAGAGCATGGTAGAAGTGTCAAGTTTAGTATGCCTGAACTCAGGATGATAAAATACTTCTTGTAGTCAAGTTTATTTTAATATCCTGGGTTTGTAAATACTACTTTTAGAAAGTTAGTATTTACTGACCTGACCATCTCAGTCCGCCTCTGCTGTATGTGTGTGTGTTCTGCCCGGCAACAGTAAGGAGCAGGGTTGGGGAATCCCCAGAGACAGGTTGGCTGCCAGGTGGTGGGTAGAGAGATTACACCTGGATGGGTGGGAGGAGTACAACTTGACTCTTGAATAGACCTGTGCTCTGCCACCACAAAGCCGGCGCCACCCCCTGTGGGGCGGCTGATGTCTCTGCCCTGCTGCTGAAAGGAAAGAGCAGAGTCACCATAACAAAGTGCTCCAGAACTGGACTGAGCCAGGCCTAGGCCCCCTGGCGCTAAAGAACAAAAGAATCATGGTATAAAAGTAGGAGCCTGGCTCCTAAGAAATCAGAATCCTGTTTACCACAAAGAACCTCTGCCCGACTAGAAGGAGAAGAAGACGCCGGAGGAGCTGGCCTGCTGCTTGCCTTGCTGAGAAAGGAGAGGAAGAGACTTACTGAAAAGACTTTGCTACTTTGTGCTTGAACATTCTCCAAGGGCTTGATCTGAGCTTGCCCCCTGAACTGAACCCCAGGAACAGTGGGTTCTCTGTGCTTCTTGCTCGTCCTCCAATTCGAGCCGTGTGGGCATCCCGCTGGAAAAGAGACTGCGCCCCTCCTCGCCCCTCCTAGGGCCGTGACACTCAGAAGCTCGCCTGCCTCCAACCCGTGAGAGCCCCGCTCCGTCCGGAGCCGCTCTCTGTTCCCGGGCCAGGCCGCCTGCATCCCTGTCACCGCCTGCCACTGGAGTGCGCTGAACGCGCTATCACCCCTCCTGCCGGAAGCCGTCCGACGACTGTGATCTACGCCGGGTCATCCAGCTGCACTGACTGTGCCCTGTGACCCCGCTTCGCTATCCCCGGACATCTCAGGCCGCGCCGCCCACGCTGTGGAGACCCTCCTGCACCGCCGTGCTAAAGGGTCGCTGGCCGCGCCTGCCTACGTGCCCACACCTGCTGATTGAGGACCCAAGAACACTTCCCAAGCTGAGAATCGCATCGACCTGTGCCGACTCTCCTAATCACGAAAGAAGTCCAGTATCGGGCTCGGGGCCCGCAACGCCTTATTTCCCCGTTCGCAGGAACCGATCTCTGTGAGTACTGGAACTACAAGTAAAGAGACTACAAAGTATCCATTTTAAACTACGAACAAAGAACATTTGCCTGCTTTATAACCTGGTGGCATAGCGAAAACGTTATTGGTCTTGTGATAAGTCTGCTGAGATATATATACCTTATTTTTACATAAAGAATCATATTTTTATATATATCCAAGTCTGGTGTCCGTTTCTGGGGGGATTGATGTATTTACTGTGTGTACGATTGTAAGTGCTTAACCAACAACGCCTGAGGAATCGCCTTGGCTGCTCACGCCACGCACCTAGAGGGTGAGCAAGGGTCATTCGCGAGGGGTAATCCTGCGCCCTGACGTGGAGGAGAGGGTTCCTGCTTGACACAAGGGCAACCTTGCGCCAACCCGAGATCCCCGACTCTAACAGTCCTCAGTTGTTGCTGATACCAACTTATGGGTGTCAAGTCATCCAGACCACCGTGGTGCCATGTATATGTACTTCCTGATACCACATTTATTCTTAACAGTGGCTTATTTGCATTAGGCTGGCAGCTCATACAATGACTGTGTAAAAGTAGTTTTTTGTGCACCTCCTTGTGTGACTTCTGTTATCCAGGCACATGTGTGTTCTGTTCCAAAAGTGGCACATTAACACATTCCAAACATGTCGATTGTGTAAAGTGTTGTGATTCCCAAGGGATCACAATGTATTTCTTTAGGGTTTACAAAGTAATCACAGGTCTCTGAGTGTGGGGACACCTTCAGCATTGGCGTCTGTTATTTGGCCTTGGGTGCACCAATACTGTTTCTTTCACAGTGAACAAGAGGTGGCATGCCTTCATAGTCTGGCTGTGCTCCACTGTTCACAGACACTAGCTTCTCAGTATAATTGGATATCGAGTTATTTGCTGTTGTGTCCTGGTGTTAATTTTTTCAGGGGGCATGGTGGGTGAACCAACTGGGGAGTGCATGGCTTACATATGTGCGGAGTATTCTAGATGTTACTCATGATGCATTTCCTGATATGCACTGTGACCGATTTTGTTTGGACTCATGTGTCAGATGTACACAGGTGACTGATTATTTCATGTCTCTTCACCTTGCACACAGCATCATCGGGGGACACCGAGGGAGACACCTGCACGGACCAGGAGGAGGGATCGAGCACCGGTGCCACCACTGCTGGGGAGTCGGCGGAATCAAGTGGCACGGAGGGCGAGGGGAGTCAGGCGGAGGACCTGTCATGTACCAACACCGACTACGACGCTGACGGGTCCGAGGCTGAGCTCCCTGATGGGGCGGAGGCTGCTCCAACAGCTGGCAGCAGCACTACAACTGTCACCGCCCCCTCCATTCCCATCACCGCCCTCCCACTTGCTCGGGTCCCTTCTGTCCGTGTAGGGCAACAACCTGTCTCCTTTGTGCAAGGCACCGCACCCCTTGCCCCTGACTCCCCTGCTGCCCTCACTGCCGAGTTTGTGGACATTCAGCGGCAGTTGCAGGTTGGCCAGACATCGCTGCTGAGTGTCCTCCATGGCCACACCAGACTGCTGACACAGATGGTGTCGTACATGGAGGGCATGTCATCAGCGATGTCTGACCAACGGATGTTGCTGAGGTCCATGGACTCGTCACTGACGGCAGCAGTGAGTCTCCTGCAGCGCTTTGTCCCCCCCTACCCCTGCACCATCCACGCTTCCCACTCCCATGCCTGTCCCAAGCACACACAGACATTCCCAGCCACGCACCCCACCAGACACAGGCAGCACACCAACAGGGAAGGGCAAGCGCACACCTCCTGTCACCCACACTCAGGGGGAAGAAGGCCCACCCACTGGGTCTAGGGCACACAGGCAGACACGCAGCCACAGTCCAAGTCTGCATGCCTCACTCCCCAGTCCCTCCAATGTCACTCCCCTCGGCTCCCCTGCCCCACAGTCTGAGAAGGAGACATACTTGGCTGTGCTGGGCCTCAGCCCCACTGGTTCACCATCATCGCTGCTGAGTGTCCTCCATGGCCACACCAGACTGCTGACACAGATGGTGTCGTACATGGAGGGCATGTCATCAGCGATGTCTGACCAACGGATGTTGCTGAGGTCCATGGACTCGTCACTGACGGCAGCAGTGAGTCTCCTGCAGCGCTTTGTCCCCCCCTACCCCTGCACCATCCACGCTTCCCACTCCCATGCCTGTCCCAAGCACACACAGACATTCCCAGCCACGCACCCCACCAGACACAGGCAGCACACCAACAGGGAAGGGCAAGCGCACACCTCCTGTCACCCACACTCAGGGGGAAGAAGGCCCACCCACTGGGTCTAGGGCACACAGGCAGACACGCAGCCACAGTCCAAGTCCGCATGCCTCACTCCCCAGTCCCTCCAATGTCACTCCCCTCGGCTCCCCTGCCCCACAGTCTGAGAAGGAGACATACTTGGCTGTGCTGGGCCTCAGCCCCACTGGTTCACCATCACGCAAACGGGCAAGGCACTCCACGGGTAGGGGAGTTGAGTCCCCCCCTGTCCACCACCTCCCCCAGTAGCGCTGCAACCCATCCCTCCGACCCCCCCCTCCTTGGGACCTGTGGTTCCTTCGGGTGCAGGGGAGATGCTGGAAGAGCTTGCGGACGTGTGCAGCGCTATGCTAACCTCCACCTTTGGTGCTGCCCCACCCCCTGTGGTGGAGTCGTACGTCCCTGCACCCACAACACCTACCCTTCCCCCTCCTGTCCCTGCGGTGCCTGGTCCTTCCCCACATGATGCCCCCCCCCAGTCACTGAACCAGAGGTTTAGTATGTGCAGGCAAGCTCGGGGAGACGCGTGGACATGTGTCCCCCCCCAAGGACTTCGCATCTGGACAGGCCTATGGCCTTTGTAAATATTGTCCTTTTATACCTTTTAATTTAATGCTGAATAAAGTATTTTATTTTTCCTTTGACCAAGATTGGTTTTCAGGTATTTATGTTGGTTCTGATGCTCCATGAGTTGGGGTGGTGATCATGTGTTAGGTGTCTGGGAAATGTTGTAGTCTGCTGCTCATGGGGTGGACCCTGGTATCTGCGTGCCATCACAAGGTCTCTGAAAAGAATCTTTGGTTGTGTATGCTCTTTGTGTTTGGAGACATTGTCCCAAGGAGTGTTCCTTCCTCTGTGGCACCTGACATCTTCCCTGCAGGGAGTTGCAAAATTGTTGTGCTGACCTGTGTCTACATTTCCTTGGTGGGTGACGGATCCCTTCAACTATGGCCATGCCTGCTCATCAATGTCTCCGGCTGCATCGTCTGTGCCATCCTTGGTAGTCACTGTACTTGTGTATAGAGTATGTTGCCATGCCTTTATGTAGAAATTGTCCCTTTAACGCACTATGCATGTGTGTACTTCCAGCATAGCACACATATGTTACTTGTTCTGCAGGGTATTTGGGCACCTGACTCACAATTGTGGGCATTGTATCTTTGGGAACTCCACCCTATTCCTTCCATGGGACACAACAACTTGGTGGCTGTCCCAGCACCTGTACATTCCTATCAGTCCTGGAATGTGCGTGACAGTGTGTGTTCCCTTTGGCTCTCTTAGTTTAGTAGGCTTTAACATGACTATACAGTCTTGTGGCATGATCTCAGTGTGTGTATTGTGCTGCATCCGCCAGGGGTGGGTATGCATGTGTCATTTGTCATCACACACACATGTGGTGTGTCATGCAGTGGGGGAAGGACATCCGTCCTCATGGGAGTGGGACACTGCTGTCAGTGATGTGTTGTTATGGCACTCTCAACATAGTCGCATATTGTGGATGCGTTCACCCATGGAGTTGTGGTCATCTGAGGATGATGTACACCCCCCATGTCTCTGTCCACTGCTGGTATTCCTCTGCACCCACCTCCATGTCTCTGTCCACTGCTGGGAGTGATAGGCACCCACCCCTCATATGTCTGGACACTGCTGGGAGTGATATGCACCCACCCCTCATATGTCTCTGTCCACTGCAGGTATTCCTCTGCACCCACCCCCATGTCTCTGTCCACTGCTGGGAGTGATAGGCACCCACCCCTCATATGTCTGGGCACTGCTGGGAGTGATAGGCACCCACCCCTCATATGTCTCTGTCCACTGATGTGAATCCTAGGCAGACACCGACCCACCCGCCTGCACCCTTTGTGGAAATATGGATTTTTCTGGTCAGTTATGTCCCCTATCTTGGACCCCAACGGTTTCATGTATAAATCACAAGTACATGTATGTTCCCTCCAGTTCCAGTTATGAAGACGCAAACACATGTGCGTCCACCGCCAACATGTCCTCTTTCAGATCCGCCATGAATGGGCTGGATATTCCATTCCTAAGTATGAAAGGCCACCGCCTTTATATGGTTCACTTATGCCATTTTACAGTCCAGGCAAGTAGGCCCTGATTCTGCCATCAAGCTTTTCCTGCCTTCTGCCTCTGAAAGCTCCGGTCTGAGCTCGCATCTGTATCCATGAACTTTGTCCTACTCTCTGCGCGGCTAACGGTGCCTGACATCAGCCTGTTGCCTGCCAAAAAACTGTATTTCACCTTCGAAATTATCTGCTCCGCTCCCTACCCAATGCATTCCTGTCTAGTAGTTTAAGTAAACATTCTTCCAGCTACCGAGCAAAAGGCCCGGCTTCTCTGTCTTTATGCAAGTAATTCATAGCTCTGTTACTATGAAAGATTTCTGCCCTCGCATCTAGTGTAGACACTTAGACGCTTGTACACGCATTAACAGTCAGTATAGTCAGTATAGAATAAGATTCTACTCTAAGAGACCTCTCTTTTGGATAACATAGTTCTCTAAACATAGGATGTTAGATATGATTTGGGATTAGGTTGACTTGACCCTCCAGACTTCTGTCGCCACATGTAGAGCTAAATGTCAAGTCCCCTTCACCCCCTAGTTGCACGTCAATCACACGTCATGCTGCTGCGCGCGCATTTCTGCCAAGTATTTCTGCTGACATTGCGAAATTCTTTCATGGAACCACCCTATTATGACATCATACCTGATGACGTTCTTTAGTTACACCCAGTTACACCCACTTTTGCTACGCATGTATGTTTTATCTTTACTATCAATTGTTACGCCTCCTGCATTTGCTTCACTGTAATGCCTATTGTATAAAAATGATTACTTATCAATAAAGTACGGTCTTCACTTCCTGAACCTTCGTGGTGATGGAATATGGAGCTCATCGATTTAAATTGATTATGGAATAAAGCCCGTTCCGAACCTCTAATACCACGGATTCTGCCTCTTATTTTACTGAGCTATTGTTATAGATTTTCCGCATCAAATTAAGTCCCGGTAATTAAATTATTTACCACATAAATGGCGCCCGAACAGGGACACTTTCTCATCTCACGCGCCGGCGGTGCGTTGCAGGCCTGGTCTCCTGTCACAGCTGGACGGACAACAACGCGTACCCACAGGATTTCCTGTATCTCCCTCCTGCCGAGCGGGGGTAACTGAGGCTGCGATCAACACCCAGACGAGGCGGTGAGAAGTGCGAAGTATCCCGACCAGAGCCTAGCTGAGAGAGCAAGATCCGAGGTATACAGAGGCCCACCAGTTTTCCGAAGTTTCCGAAGTTCCGAGTCGAGTCCAGTCCGGTTCAAGTTCAGTTCAGTTCCGAGGCCTTCCGTTCCGAGCTACCCGGTGAGTACCATTATCGGGGAGGCGTTCTGACGTGCACATAGGTTGTGCCGGTCAAGACGGGTTTGGGTACACAAATCCGGTCTGCACTGTTTTAGCAGTGTATCTGTACTGTTTAGCAGTATATCAAGTATGTCTAGTATATAATTCAGATTTACCTAGTTAGTATCGAGTATTATGCTTAGTGACTAGTTCCCTAAATGACCATCATTGTCTATTTTATTTAAATGTTAAATGTTAAAATGTTTTAAATACGTTCTGTATATTGTGGTGTGAATGACTGTTTATTATTGTGTTTTATGGTATTAACCCCTTCGGTGCTCATGACGGAACGGTTCCGTCATGAGCCACGGTTGAGCTGTGCTCATGACGGAACCGTTCCGTCATGACCACGCCCGCGCAGGAAAAGATCAGCACAGCAGGGGAATCCGTCCAGCATGGAAGGGGTTAAACGTGTTCAAAATTAGGTATCAGATCAGTTCTCAAATATGCCGCTCTTTTCGAAATTAAGACAGATCACAACTAGAAAAGGGGTACTCGAAGAAGCTGTTCCCATTCCTCCTAGGGACACTCCAGGGTACTTCATGTATCATAAACATGGCCTAGACGCCATATTATTTCTTGATCTATGGGTAGACTACACCAAGGAATTACCAGAAAGTCAGAGGTGGCCCGCAGCTGGGACCTGGGATGCAGATTGCATTATGAAAGTAGAAGAAGAATTGTGGAAAAGGAAAGCTAGACAATCACAGAAAGACGCCATTGAATTATGGCGTAAAGAATCGTATAGACGTACAGAAAAAGCACGTAGACAGGAAGAGAAGAGTAAGGAGAATTCAAATAAAGTTCGAGAAAGTGTATTAATTGAAGAAGGTACTCGAGTAAAGTCAGAACAAACAGACAGACAAAGAAATGCCCTTGTGAATGGTATGTATCCTCTTCTGGCCGAAGGACTACCTAAGGCTACTCCGGAAATACCAAAAGACTTGCCACCCCCATTGTTTCCGATAAAAGTACATCCAAAAGGGCATCCCAGATCCGCAGAAGATGTTTTTCTTTCCTCTTATTTAGACGACGCAGCTCCCGAGTATGCTAATGCTGCGCCACATAGACCGCCTGCCGAGGGGGTTCAACGCCAAGACCCTCCTCCGTCTGTACCTCTGCAACAGCAAACTCCGACACAAGTTCCGGCAAGCACATCTGTTTCTACATCCGCATCCACACCTATGGTTGCTATATCACGTTCAACGAATCCTTTCACATCCAGCACCCCAGGTGGTGCTACCGGAGGTACATCAAGCATTTTTTCTACGCCACCCAGAACAAATAAACTTTCCTTTCAAGAATTAGCCCACCAACGTACGCCCAAACTAGTAACTCCCAACACGCTCAAGGAACTTCTAATAGACTGTAGATATGACCCTGTGCCCGGAAAAGGGGACGAAATGATGCTGGCATCATTACGTATCCGACGAGCTGCAATATACTTAGGGAAGCTACCAGGAATGACTGCACATTTAGAAAATATATATCACTTTGTTCAGTCAGGGCGAGACCCTGAGAGTATTAACAGAGCCATGGAGTACCAAAAAGTGGAAATCCAGGGGGAACTGTTACGTTTCCTCATAAACTGTGTGATCAGAAATCAAGATTAACCAGGGGTAAATCCGGAAGAAATGCAGATTCTTACCACATGGGGTAAGAATATATCAGAGGGGAGACATGATAAACGATCATGCATAGTAGCTATGAGCCGAAAGATCCGCAAAGAAATAGAACGAATACACGAGGAAAGATTAGCAGTAGACGAACCAGAACAAATCGAGGACGAGGAAGAATTAGAACTGCCCACAGGACAGTTAGAAACCATGGCCTATGTAGGTAGAGGAAGATCTTGCAATAATACTAGATGCTTTCCTGATCCGATATGTCCGATACGTTCAGATAATAACAGAAAATTTCAAACTCCTATAATAAATATAAGGTCCCCCGAACATTCATTCCAAGCCGCTGACAAATTACTCCGAGAACGAAGGGGTTATCATATACTCGATTCTATGGACGAACAAGAATTAGCCAGGTCAGCCGTTCACTGGGTTGATAGTCCTGGAAAATATGGTGATGATACACTAGCACATACGTTTTTGAACCTCGCCCCAGATGAACAGCGTTTAGCTGGTATCTATATGATTCAACAACTCCTTATATTATATAAAAGCCAACACTCCGATCCTGGTCCCTTACCTGATATATTGACTGAATTACTCACGAATAAATGGAGAGGTTCCGGTACTAAGTTAATTAGAGAAATACTAGAATCCAGAAAGCAGTACATCCTTTTTGTATGTCCTGAACATGTCTCACTGCCCATCAAGGAAAGAACGACGTATTATATGGATAGACAGAATCCCTTACGCGAAGTGCACCCGATAAAGGGTGATGACAATGAGTTTAAACGTGTGTTTGTATACACACCCATATCTAAAATCGAATTATTAGAAATGAAGAAAGTGGTACCCAGTCATGATAAAGACCCAGCAGGTTTCCATCGTGAAATTAAAGACATGTTGCTCATGGGAGAATATACCTACCCCGACATTATGACAATATTGAAGGTATTAATGCCTGCGGGCATTTACGAAAAACTCAAGGAAAAGGATTGGGAGGTGGGAGACCAGAAGATAGATTGGACAGCATTAGAAAACGAAGAAAAAGCTCGAGGTCCAGGTTCAGGGCTCGGGGACAAGATCAAAGCACTACCAGGTCTACTAGTACAGGTACTGCCACGTTTATTAACTACGAAAAAGGAAGACTGGGGTGCAATCTCAGCCTGTAAACAAAAATCAGATGAAGACACTAGTGATTTCTATTCCCGATTTGAGAAATGTTTTGGTATGAATAGTGGAATAAAAGCAAGTAGCGAGTCGTATCCACATCTGTTTGTGACAAAATTGGTTGAAAATGCCTTGCCCCAAGTTAAGAATAGAGTATTGAAGTTCGAGAGTACCTGGCAAGGTAACACTCCGTCACAAATGTTACAAATGCTACAGTACCATCACAATAGAATTAGAGAAGAACAAGAACATGAACATAGACGCATGAAAGACACGAAAATGAAAATGCTAGTTTCCCAGACAGTGCCAGTTGACGGTCATAAGAAGGGTATAACACAGTCCAGTGTTTCAACAGGTCCTGTTAAAGGGACGTGCAATTATTGTAAACAGCCAGGTCATTATGTACATGATTGTCCAGTTTTAAAACATAATATTGCCATAGGTAACGCAAAAGAAAGACCACGACCACTTAGACAGGATCAGAATCAACAAGGAACTCCGCAGCATGCACAGTCCATGCCAGCTCCGCAACAGTCTATGCCAGCTCCACCACCGCAACCTATTGCTGCCACACAAACAACGACCCGACAGATGTATCAGACCGCACAGTATGACTATCCTGATTATCAACGATACTCATGAAACAGCCTAGAGAGGGAAGTTGGCTTACCCCTTATTGAGGTCCCTGTAGATCAAGAAGGACCTTATGTACACAGTGAACTGTTAGGTCAAGATAGAAAATTCTTACTCGATACAGGGGCAAGCCGAACAACAATAAAACGTAGTGAAGTTCCAGGGGCACCCCTCTCAGGCTCACAGAATATTTCCCTTGGTTTTTCAGGAAAACCTATCATTAACGAAGTAACACAGCCTCTTCCACTTACGATTGGTCCCTTGACACGAACTACAGATTTATTACTTACTAAATCATGTCCAGAAAACTTGTTAGGCATAAAAACTTTGAAAGCTCTAGGAGCTATTATATGTTGTTCTCCAGAAGGAGTAAGATTATTTTTACGTGATTTCAAAGGGCACTACGTGTCCCGAGACATGGATCACCGACTACAGACTTTACCGACACATTTATGGGCACAAGGCCCTACAGATGTTGGTTGCATGAACATTACACCATATCGAGTCACACTAAAGGCAGGAGTGGTACTTCCACGAATGCGACAATACAAGTTACCCCCAGATGCTGTAGTGGCTTTACTACAAATCATTGACGAGCTTATTACCCAAGGAGTGGTTGTGGAAACTGACTCCAATGTATGTAATTCACCGATAATTCCGATTCTTAAACGAACCGATCCAACAGCCCCGCCAGTATATCGATTGTTTATTGATCTGCGCGAATTAAATAAATGCATAGTACCACAATACCCCGTAGTCCCAGACATTTATTCATTACTGACAGCCATTGATTCCGAAGCAACATTCTTTACTGTAATTGATCTCAAGAATGCCTTCTTCAGCGTCCCAATAGATCCGGAAAGCCAATACTTGTTCGGATTTAGTTTAAATGGACGAAGCTTTAAATTCACACGCGCACCTCAAGGATTTACAGAAAGCCCCAGCATTTATAGCCAAGCACTGAAACGAGAACTCGACAGTATCCACATGCCAGTCAACACTGCCCTGCTTCAATATGTCGATGATCTGCTGATCACCGCTAGGAGCGAACCTGAATGTGAGAAAGCCTCACTGACGGTATTACAATTTTTGGCCAAAAAGGGGCACAAGGTGTCCCCTTCTAAGCTGCAATTCTGTGTCCAGCGAGTTGTTTACCTTGGTCACTCGCTGTCCAAGGAGGGAAGGCAGCTTACACCGGATCGCATCCAGCTAATTGCAAATATGCCGATACCCAGGACACAAAAGGAGGTGCGGGCTTTCATAGGCCTCACTTCATATTGTAGGCAGTGGATCCCTCAGTATGCATTTCTAGCAAAACCCCTCATTCAATTGACAACACAGGAGGCAGCCACATCGACTGTTCTCCCTTGGACTCAGGAACATACACAAGCTTTTGAAAGCCTAAAGAAAGCCTTATGCCAAGCACCTGTTTTAGCAACACCATGTTACAATAAACAGTTTACACTCTTCGTTACAGAACGCGAAGGTACTGCCTTGTCAGTACTCACACAGGAACAAGCAGGATCACACAAACCATGTGCTTATTTTTCTAGTACATTAGATCCCGTAGCTCAGGCTTTGCCGGCGTGCCTGAAATCAGTGGCAGCAACAGCTTTAGCAATCAGACAAAGCGATGCCATAGTATTAGGACATCCATTGACAGTACAAGTACCACATGCAGTAGAGGTTCTCTTGAACCGCACACAAACACAACACTTGACTATAGCACGACTTACTGGTTACGAATTAACATTGTTTCAGCCACATATAGAAATCAGACGTTGTAGTACATTGAATCCTGCCACACTGTTACCTATAAATGGAACAGACCCACTTGCACATGATTGTATTGAAGTTATCACTATCACGACGAAACCCAGACAAGATTTGACAGACGTCCCATTGTCAGACCCAGACCTGACGTTGTATGTAGATGGTTCATGTATGAGAACAGGTACAGGAGAGCTAGTGGCCGCTTATGCAGTCACAACAGACACTGAAATCATTGAAACAAATTGCATAAATACCTTGTCCGCTCAAGCAGCAGAGCTCATCGGTCTGACACAAGCCTGTATTCAAGCCACAAATAAAAAAGTCAACATATACACTGATTCACGTTATGCATTCGGAGTTGTACATGACTTCGGCGTGCTGTGGCGAGAGAGAGGTTATTTAACTTCTCACGGTGCCCACATTCAGCACGGACCCCTTATTCATGCCTTATTAGATGCAATACATCTACCCACTGCAATATCAATTATGAAATGTAAAGCTCATACGAAAGTTACTGATATCATTTCTCAAGGCAATGATCTAGCTGACAGAACAGCTAAACAGACTGCTCAAACTCAAACATCCGACATGACAAAGACAATAGTCCCGACACCAACACATTGCATGATGGTTAAGGATCCCGCTCTTGACGTAATCGACATACAGACACATGCTACACCAGACGAAATAAAGAAATGGACTGAATTAGGAGGGATCCAAACGGATCAAGGATGGATGACGAAGGAAAAATCTGTGTGGTTCCTTCCTGATTCAATGGTCCAAGTCGTTATTAACACTGTACATAGTCCAGCACATCTAGGAGAAAAAGCTATGCTAGACAGCATTCAACACATTTGGTTCAACAAACATTTACGAGCAGCAGCTAAACAAAAAGTTCGTACCTGTATGATCTGTTGTCAGTTTAACCCAGGTAAAAGCATTCCCGTAGAACAGGGTGGATTTCAGCCTCCTGATCACCCTTTTGAAGTCCTCCAGATGGATTATATCCAGATGGAACGATGTCGAGGATTCAGATATGTTCTCGTAGTTGTCTGTGCTCTTTCCCGTTGGACAGAGGCATACCCGGTTTCAGATTACACTGCCCCGACTACTGCCAAACAGTTAGTTCGAGAATTCTTCCCACGGTACGGTTTACCACGTGTTGTCTACTCAGATAACGGCCAGCCGTTCGCATCCGAATTAATGAAACACGTTTCACTTTTGTTAGGCTATCAGTGGAAATTTCACTGTGTCCGACACCCCGAGGCAGCAGGTCTCGTGGAAAGACATAACCAGACCCTGAAAATTAGATTGTCCAAAATATGCAGAGAGAAAGGTGTCGACTGGGTAGTGGCCTTACCCGTTGCACTTTTTTACATGAGAATGGTAGCACACTCTCGAACAGGGCTATCCCCTTATGAAGTGATCTTCGGTAGACCACCAAATATGTGGGGGACGCCTATACCACGCAAAATAACTGATATTGACTGTAATATGCTGACAGATTACTTGGCTTCCTTGATGTCTGCACTACAATCTTGTCGTTCACAGGTAGCTGCAGCCTTTCCCGACAACACCGAGGTGAAACCCCATGACGTAATTCCAGGGGATTTAGTTCTAGTGAGGAACTTTGATCGGAAGTCTCAGCTGGATCCTAGGTGGAAGTCGCCTCAACTCGTATTGCTAACGACGAGGACAGCCGTAAAGATCGAAGGACGAAAAGGCTGGATACATTCAAGTCATATCAAGAAATTTCATGGACTACCGTCAGACGTAAACGACACACCTTGCGTGTCTTCCCCGAGTGACTCAAAACTTCCTTTGGTTGAATTGAATAACCATGAACAATACAAACTAAAACTTAGGTCTAACAAGTCAGGCAATTTGATTGTTTAAGTCCTCTCCAAGGTGAATCGGTCGAATTTGTCTCTGACATGTATCCCTTAGACCTGTATAGAGAAAGAAACAGAAGGATAAAGTTGAAACGACATGCGTACTGTAAATCACTGCGTAGTCATTGCACAGTGACGTTATTAATTTTGTTTTTCCTAAGTCTTTTAATAATTACTGCAAGTATATTGTTGCACACATATTATCCTATTTCTAGACATGTTTACAATATTACTGCTGAACATTCTTTTAGTGAATTACCTCCGCATGAATTGTCTTATAGATTTGCGCTGCGCAATAACACTTTTATTAGTATGTTACATCATTCCCATCAGGTTAGCAATGCTACAAATTGTTGGATATGTGGTCGACTCCCTCCCTATCAGAACTATAAAGGAATTCTACCTCTCTTTCCATACCCGTTCACACACAACGGCTCCTGTGGAGCATGGTTTAGTTTAATTAATTCCCTAGATTCGAATTCTGCAGTTTACCAGAATAACTGGGTATGGGGAAATCTGAACTTAGTTTTATTCAAAGTCTGCCACCCCAACAAGGAGGGACTTCCCAAAAGAACAGGAACTGATCTAGAAAATGAAGTATATGGATTAGGTAATTTTACGCTCAATCTCATGATCTTGAATGTCGAATCCGAAGCTACTCCAATTTTGCCCGCCATGTCAGTATTTCCAGTTAAAGGTGAATTATGTGTAAGAAAGAATGGTTCCATACATATGGGCCATAGTAGATGCACCATTGTAATAGAATTTAGTGATCAAGGCAAGTCTACATTTAGAGCTTCCCGCCATTCCTACTTCATATGTGGTCAGACGGCATGCATACGTTTGCCACTAGATTGGGATGGTACCTGCTACATCGGATTCCTTTTGCCACCTGTTTTCCTAGCTCCTCCTGATTATCACAGAAATACTCATTTAGTACACAATAGAGAAAGGAGAGATCTCCCAATAGTCGATTACACTGAGACAGCATGGGAAAAATACACAGATTTCAATAAAGGTCTCTTTCCCTATATAGGTACAGTTACCAATAGTAAGCTGATACGTAGATTAACCAGAACCCTTGAAGCAGTAGTGAACGAAACTATTTCCGCCTTAGGCAATTTAACAGAAGAGCAGTCTGCTATGCGGATTGTTGTGCTTCAAAATCGTCTTGTCCTTGACGTCATCCTGGCCGATAGGGGCGGAGCTTGTAGGGTCATCGGATCAAGTTGTTGCATTTTCATACCAGAAAATTCGCCATCTGTATATAAAGCCATAACTCGCCTTCATAAGATTGTAAGCCAGATACACCAGAATCCAGGCACCTGGACTTGGTCCGGTTGGTTTTGGAGTGTATTATCTACCTTTGGATGGAAGGTCCTATCCTTCCTAGGTATTGGCTTCCTCATATTATTCAGTTGCTGTCTATGCCTACAATGTGGACCAGCGATCTGTGGTCTGTGTGCCACATCGTATATTCCACCACCAAGATTTCATTCATCACGGAAGAAGAAAGAAGAACAAATGATGCTATATGAACAGATCGATGGATTAATGAAGATTGATATCTCTTGACGGGCAAGTAGGGGACAAGGAGGGAATGTGGAAATATGGATTTTTCTGGTCAGTTATGTCCCCTATCTTGGACCCCAACGGTTTCATGTATAAATCACAAGTACATGTATGTTCCCTCCAGTTCCAGTTATGAAGACGCAAACACATGTGCGTCCACCGCCAACATGTCCTCTTTCAGATCCGCCATGAATGGGCTGGATATTCCATTCCTAAGTATGAAAGGCCACCGCCTTTATATGGTTCACTTATGCCATTTTACAGTCCAGGCAAGTAGGCCCTGATTCTGCCATCAAGCTTTTCCTGCCTTCTGCCTCTGAAAGCTCCGGTCTGAGCTCGCATCTGTATCCATGAACTTTGTCCTACTCTCTGCGCGGCTAACGGTGCCTGACATCAGCCTGTTGCCTGCCAAAAAACTGTATTTCACCTTCGAAATTATCTGCTCCGCTCCCTACCCAATGCATTCCTGTCTAGTAGTTTAAGTAAACATTCTTCCAGCTACCGAGCAAAAGGCCCGGCTTCTCTGTCTTTATGCAAGTAATTCATAGCTCTGTTACTATGAAAGATTTCTGCCCTCGCATCTAGTGTAGACACTTAGACGCTTGTACACGCATTAACAGTCAGTATAGTCAGTATAGAATAAGATTCTACTCTAAGAGACCTCTCTTTTGGATAACATAGTTCTCTAAACATAGGATGTTAGATATGATTTGGGATTAGGTTGACTTGACCCTCCAGACTTCTGTCGCCACATGTAGAGCTAAATGTCAAGTCCCCTTCACCCCCTAGTTGCACGTCAATCACACGTCATGCTGCTGCGCGCGCATTTCTGCCAAGTATTTCTGCTGACATTGCGAAATTCTTTCATGGAACCACCCTATTATGACATCATACCTGATGACGTTCTTTAGTTACACCCAGTTACACCCACTTTTGCTACGCATGTATGTTTTATCTTTACTATCAATTGTTACGCCTCCTGCATTTGCTTCACTGTAATGCCTATTGTATAAAAATGATTACTTATCAATAAAGTACGGTCTTCACTTCCTGAACCTTCGTGGTGATGGAATATGGAGCTCATCGATTTAAATTAATTATGGAATAAAGCCCGTTCCGAACCTCTAATACCACGGATTCTGCCTCTTATTTTACTGAGCTATTGTTATAGATTTTCCGCATCAAATTAAGTCCCGGTAATTAAATTATTTACCACACCTTGGTGCAGTACACTGCTCGCCTGGGCATACACACCCCCAATATACTGGTTAGATGCTGCTCCAACAACATTCGTGGCGTGTGTACGCCTTGTATTACTGATGTACTGGTGCCCTAGGGGTACGCATGATGCGGTCCGTACCCCTACATCACCACAACTATGGTGGTACGGGCCATACCCACGCTCTGAGGGCGTGTGTATGGCCTGTACCACTATTGTTGGGGTAACGTAGGGGTACGGCCCGTACCCACCCTCTCAGAGCGTGTGTACGGTCCGTACCCCTACATCACCACAACTATGGTGGTACGGGCCGTACCCACGCTCTGAGGGCGTGTGTACGGCCCATACCACTCTTGTTGGGGTGATGTAGGGGTACGGCCCGTACCCACGCCCTCAGAGCGTGTGTACGGGCCGTACCACCATAGTTGTGGTGATGTAGGGGTACGGCCCGTACCCACGCTCTGAGGGTGTGGGTACGGGCCGTACCATCATTGTTGGGGTGACGTAGGGGTACGCGTGGTACGACCCGTACCCATGCTCTGAGGGCGTGGGTACGGGCCGTACTATCATTGTTGGGGTGACGTAGGGGTACGGGCCATACCCACGCCCACAGAGCGTGGGTACGGGCCGTAACACCATTGTAGTGGTGACGTAGGGGTACGCGTGGTACGGCCCGTACCCATGCCCTCAGAGCGTGGGTACGGTCCGTACCACGCGTACCCCTACGTCACCACTTCAATGGTGGTACGGACCGTACCCACGCTCTGGGGGGCGTGGGTACGGGCCGTACCACCATTGTAGTGGTGACGGGTACGTGTCCATGTCCACTTCCGTTGTGGCGGTACGTGGGATTGGTGGACACACCCCCGAAGTGACCAGACCATGGAGGTAATTTATGTGCAGGATATATATTTTTTACATTGGGTGGGGGTTATGTTTCCTGCCCCTCGCCCCCCCCCCTTTGCCCCTGGGTGTTGTTCTGACCTTCTGCGGCATCTGCGGCGGTTTCTGTGCACCAGGTCGTAGGCTAGGATTGCCGGGATGACACGTAGGTTGGGGTCCATGGCTGTCCGTCGCGTACCGGTGCTCCTTCTTCATGTCATCCTCAATTTCCCGGGAGTTTTTGGCTGCCGTAAAAAATGAGCGGTGCGGAGTGAGGTGGGCACGGATCGTACTTGCTGGTCCGTAAAACGCTGCCTGACTCCGTCCGGTCATCACGTACGCGATGTTCCGGATCGGAATTGTGGGTATTTTTTTGCCGGTCGGTGTTTTGTACGACTCGTACGGAAATGGTATTTCCGTACGAATCGTACTTGCGGGTTTGTAAGGTGGTTTTCCCGGGTACGAGTCGGACGGAGAATACGCTCCGTACGACCATTCGTACCCGGGTTTTAACGGATCGGAATCGGCACCAAAGTTTATATAAGTATGTTTAATTATTTTCAATTACATTTATTACTTATATTTGTTAAAATGTACAAATAAATCTAAATAATTTTTTTAAGTTACATTTATTATTTAATTTATTTTATATTATTTTTTATACAGATAAAAAACGACATTTTGTACATCGATATTTTTTACATTGATATTTTTTTCGATATTTTTGTACATTATAAATATAGGATGTTGATATTTTTGACATCGATATTTATGTACCAATATCTGCGTAACTCGATATTGTGGGGGTCGATGTTCTTTCAGTGATCCTCTGGATCACTGCCTTGCTTTGCTGCTGCCTGCTGCCCTTTTGCCTGGGTGAGAAGGACTACCACTGCATCTCTTGAACCTAGAACCCAAAAGTGACTCCAAGGACTAGTTGTCTGGCCTCCTGACTTGAGTCTACCCTGAAAAGTGGTGCCACCCCAGTCATGGACACTTGGAAGTGGGCCTAAGGTGCTCTGCCAGCCTCAGTGGATCCAGTGGAACCAATGCATCATCTCTGCTGCGAGACGCAACCCCAAGCAGAATCTGCGCATCACCCCTACTTTGTGGATCGGAATAACCGCAAGGACCCCCATTGCATCATAGTTCGTCAATGCATCAGAATGGCTGTTGCGCGACACATCCTTGGTGTAGGCCCTCACATCACTTGTGGATGGCAGCCTTGATGATGCTTCGCAGTTTCACAGCTCCTCAGAACCGATTCATCACCCTGACTGCGTGCGCATCAGCGACTCTGGACTTTGTATCACAAGCCCTGGTCAATGGGATCCTTGATGACTTCACAGCGCAGCCTCGCCGTATTTTGGAACCGACGCATGGCTTTGACTGCACAAAGCATCTTTTACAGGGATCCTCGCAATGCTCCACAAACCAGGGGCCTCACTGGGTCCATGTCGCTTGCCCATGCTCCATCGCAGTCAGCCGAAACTTGTGACTTTGTCCTGGTGTGATACATAGCCACAGTTGGCGCTTTACGCATTTTGGTGCTATTATCCCCAAAATCTTTGAAATTGAATACCTCCGATCCTACCAATTGAATTTTTTTCATTTTGGTCATGTTATATTAATTAAAAATTACTCTATTTTTCTAACTCTGTTGTGGGGTCCTTTAGTGGGGTATTTTCACTGTGTTTCTGTTGGAAGTGTTACACAAATACTTTAAACATTGCATCTGAGTTAAGTCTGACTACTCTGTGCCAAGCTACTCGAGGCTTTAGAACATTTAATATAGGGTTTGCTTGTGGCTTCACCCTTAGAAGAGTTGTGGTTGCCTCTTGAGATGGGTTTTAGCTCCCCTCAACCAGTTACCCAATTTATTACAAACTGGAAGAGTGTTACTCTGCTGATCTCAGGAGCTATTTTTCTGCAGTGAACAACTAAGATATTCTGGTCAATAGTCAGGAGAAGTGAAGGAAGGTCAGGAAATCCTGTAGATTTTTCTAACCTGCTCTGTGAATGATTAGCACACTTCAGGAGTCTCTATGCACCTAACTCTTCACTTCAGGGACCGCATGTCCCAAGAATGCACCCAGCGCAACAGACACTCCATCCTTTGATAATGTTTTCCCTCCATGAAATTGAGCATGTGTTTGCTTTGCTGAAGTCAGGGAAAGCCCCGGAGCACGATAAAATCCCACTACACTTTAGAAGTCTCTATGCCGCTAACTCTTCACTTCAGGGGCCGCATGTCCCGAGAATGCACCCAGCATAAAGAGCCACTCCATCCTTTGATAAGGTTTTCCCTCCATGAAATTGAGCATGCGTTTGCTTTGCTGAAGTCGGGGAAAGCCCCGGGGCACAATAAAGTCCCAGCTGACGTTTTAAAATCTAATCCCAGGGTCTAGCCACCCTATATTAATGTGGTCTCAAAAGCCATTGCCGCAGAAGGAGCAATTCCCCTTCTTGGAAAGGGATGGAGATCATTCCTATTTTCAAGAAGTGGGATCCTAGTGTGCCATCTAACTATCGCCCAATCAGCTTATTGGAAAACTTCCAAAATCTTCTGGAAACAGGTCCTTGACTGCCTACTGGGCTGGTGCGAGGAAAAGCATATCCTAAAGGGCTCCAGGCAGGACATATGGTAGGCTCCTATACTTTTTAATGCGCACCTTGTATACCAGCAATAATCTGCTTCCTAAAACATACCTCCATTTTATTTAACTTTAGACTCTTACCGGATGGTGGACGTCTTTAATCCCTTAACTCACGTTATACCGGACACCTTATTAGGATCCCAATCATGTCCTTTCACTAAAGTAGGAATGCCTGGTAAGTTCCCCTACCAGCCTTGTGACAACATAAGCCAGCTATATGTCTTCTTTATGTGAGCCTAATTAAGATGGGGCTTTTTCACTATAGATCCCGATCTTCTGGAGGACTTCTACACTGGATCTCCGTCAGTCATTTCAAATCTCTAGAATCCATTTATGGGATTCCTTGTTCATGTGGTAAGTCCTTAGAATTTGTGATGCATACTTGTTTTTGACACATAGACCACACCTGACTCCTCTTTGATTTAAAGTTTACAGGCTGTCTGCATCGATTTCCACAGTCCTGAAGAAGACCCACCTTGACGCTTAACAATCTGCTCATTTTCTGGGCCAAAACGTCAATGCTATTGTCATTCATGTCCATACAGTCTCCTTGACCTGACTTAAAAAATCATCATTGGGTCTTGTGACTCCATGTTACAAAATTGGATATAGGATAGAAACATTTAAAATAATTCATTTATCTATGTCACATATGTATGTCATGTATATAGTCCATCACTGATTTCACTTGGCACTTTATGTCACCTAATTTCACAACAGTCACCTTCTTTGTTTCGCCGCGATATAATTGTGCCAGTGATAGCCTTATTTAATTCTCTGGTAAATAGGAAAAGAGTAAAAAATACTCTGTTCTCACAACTCATGTCCTTTTTTGGTGCGTTCTTATCATACATATGTTGTCTTAAAATTGTATTTATTTAAAAGGTGATTTAGGATATATGGTTGCTTTTATATTTGATTACACAGAACACAGCAATTATATCACCCAACAGAACCAATTGTTGATTATAGTACCAATACCCAGGTTGTGAGGGACACAGGGTTACCCCATTATCTTTAATGGCCAGGCAGTATTTAGGCATAGGGTCTGCGCAGTTGACCAGTTCTTCCAATTCTTCTTGGTTAAATGGAAGGCGATCGACCGGATTGGGGTGACCTCTACGTCGCATTTGTTGATTTGCATGCCGCATTCGACCTAGACCCCAGAGGGAAATTGTGGGAGGTGCTCCTGGGGACAGGGACTCCATCTGACCTCCTAAATCGGATTAGACTACTGCTCGAGGGGAACTTCGCCAAAATAAGGTGCGGAGCAAAAAGAGAGTTATCAGAGGCATTTGCAGTCAACCAAAGCAAAAGCATACTTGCACCCACCCTATCCCTCCTTTATGTTAATAATTGCATTGCGTACTTGACCAAATGTCTGAATGATTCCCCTTCTCTGGTAGGAGAAAAAATACCAGCCCTCCTCTTTGCGGACAACACGTTGTTGCTGTCCAAAACCAGAAGAGGTCTGCAAAGGCTGATTGACAGCTTCAATCAGTTTTGCAGCTATTTTGGTCTTGAAATAAATGCCTCCATGACCAAATATATGACGTATACTAAGAAGGGCAAGCTGAGTGGGGTCATTAAGGTGGAGGTACTCGAAAGGGTCTAAGAGTACCTGGAAATCAGGTTAGATGAGTCTGGATCCTGGGACCCACAAATCCTAAAGAGTACCCTAACTGTAAAGCAAAGGGCAGGACTCAAGTTGACCAAAAAGGTCCCATGGTCCCTAGTACGTCCAGCAGTGGAAATTTATAAGGTCCAAGCAAGAGGGGTGTTTCCCTATGGGGCAGAATTGTGGGAGTTCTCTAACATCAGTCCCCTGAGTGTAGCAGCGCATAATTTTATTTGAAGTCTGGTGAGCATAGGGAAGGGCCACTTCTTGTTCTGCTTTGTATGGATCTGGGGATTGCCAAGATCTCCTTATTGGCAGCTTTGTGACACCTACTGTATTGGATCAGAATCTGGTGCACTGTTGAATTGTCGGTCTTAAGAGAGGGTGTGCAGGATGTTATTGCAGCCAAAGGTGGAGGGAAATCAACTGGTTTAGGGCACTTAAGAAGGGTTGGAATGAGTTGGGCCTGGACAAATTCTGGAGTGAGCCATAATTGATCAAGAGAGTGAATGTGGCCCTAGTTAATGAGAGGATAGAAGATAAGCCATCTAGGCTCAGGGACCACTCATCCACAGACTCTCAAGGGTCTTTTTAAAGTGCCTTCTTTTTATTAAAATCAGTGTGGAAGGCCGAGGAATTTTTGGATTTTATTCACCCTGTTCTGGCATGATCTCTGTACCTTCACTTTCAGTATGGTACACTACCTGTAGCAGGTATTACTGCTGGTTGGAGAAAGATGAACCAGGGCTCTATATTGCTGTTATTGTAAAAATATATGCGAAAGCGAGGAACATTGCTTGTTCTTTTGCCCACTTTACGCAAAACTTAGATCTACATGGCTTTTCTCAATTTGTAGGCTATTGAGCCTACTCACCTGAGGAGAAGCATATAGGGTATGCAAAAGTGAAAGCTCCTCGATTGTGGTTGCGGCTGTTTGAAAATGTCTCCACACAGCGTAGTTAATCAGAGGCAAAATGCTAGATGAATCTAGGCTCGAGCATATTCAGCTGATTTGATTTGCTAGAGGTGGTGGTTGTTGTTTTCAGGTTTTATATTGTTGGGGAAATTGATTATATAGTGGCAGTTATTTTATGGGATCATGGGTTTTTGCATTTCTTTATCCTTGTTTTTAACTCATTAGCTAATTTTATTGTATGCTCTTATATTTTAAATTGTACTATTTATTGTCTGCTTGTATTGGAATCATGGTGTTTTTATGTGTGCTTTGATGATAAAAGAAATGTTTCGAACTATCAAATAAATTTAGAAATTTAGAAAAAGAGAGTGTTTTGTGAGGGTACCCTGAGGTGCCTATTCCTCTTTTTAGTTTTGCCCTAAATACTGCTTGAGCTGTCTTGCTAGGCCTATGTTTTTGTTAAAAAATAACAAGAAAAACACATGCAGACAAATCAGCTTTTGATTACTCTGTGCAGACGTCACTCAAATTATGCTTCCTTCTACATCAGTACACAATATTGGACAGTGGGGCAATCCACTCCAGTCATTGGCTGCCTTCACTTTAAGTGACTGCATTTTGCAACTATAAAACAATAAAAAAAAGTCCCATGGTTAAAACGTTGAAGGTGTTTGTATTTCCTAGTGACTGCTAGTACTTATGTATGTTAGTATGTTAAACAGCTGCTACCTTAACAAGCAAGACAATTATTGAATACAAGCATAAACCATTAACATAGAAAAAGAGTATATGCAAATGTACATGTTTATGGGACATCTGCTCAACCATGTGAAGAACATTTTAAGAAATTGCACTTAACTTTTAAGGGACATCTAGTAATGACGAGGTGCTGCAGACTTCAAGCAGTTAGTAGACTCTCTTTCGAGAGGGTCAACTTTGGACCCTTTGAAGTTCAGTGAATGTTGCTGTTTCCTGCTATGCAACTTCAGTATGAAAATTAGGACTTTTTTGACAACTTATGTCACAAATATTCTTATTTAACACTACCTAAATAGTTGCTGGTGACATATACTTCGCAAAAGCAATTGAACTATGAATCAATTTCCGTTTGAAGACTACACAATTTGCGGCCCTCCTGAAGTCGTGTTCTTGTACTGAAAAACAACATTTGCAAAAGGTAAACTCACATCAACTGAAATATGTGCAAACGTTTTCCAATGCACACATAAAAGCTTTTCAAAAGGTAAACTTGCAGAGTTCTTTCCCGCATATATATTCCATCGACTTGGCTGGTGTGATGAAAAATATCACGCAACGTGGAAAGAAAAAAAAAGAAAAAACCCTGCTCCCGTGATGGTAGAGGTAAATTAGAAAACTTTGCAAACTTCGTGATTGGAAGAAATCAAATGCCTAAAAAACTGTATTTGAATAAATGTACATTCCATAAGCTATCTCAGAGGAAGCAAGATTGCTGGGGTAAGTAGCCACTCGCTAGCAACATATCAATACAACACAGTGAGCTTAGAGTGCACTGCACATTAAACAATTATAATCCGGAAACGGAAAATCAAGATAGTGTGTATAGGCAGGGGCGAAAGAAGCTATTTTCAAGAGCGGGAGAAAAGACACTGAAGTGTGGTGGAGAGGAGGTGTCGATGTATTTTGGGAAAGGTACAACATAAACAAATAGAAAGGGATCTAATCGAGGCTTGGGAAAACATATGACGTTTAGTGATTGTGAAAGAAAGGGTGGCAGAGAAATGCTGGAAATGGAATGATGAATTCGGGAGGTTTACTGAATTGGCAGTGAAAAGGAATAGAAAGTTCAAATGAGGTTGTATTTAAAAGACAATTCAAAAGCAAGATCTTTAGCAGAGATGGTAGAAACTAGGTATTATTTAGGGTTGTAAAATAAGTAACTAAAGGAAGTAATATGTCATTGGGGTTGATTGGATTGAAGATGTCAGACTGCATAGTTTGCCTGTTAGGTGTTCAAAATAAGATACATATAAATACATCAAATATTTCTATCCTTTCTACAATTGACGATGACGTTAACATATTTCGAATAAGTTCGAAATTGAATAAGCGTACCAATAAACAAACAGGTGAGCTGCACCCTAAGCTTTAAAAATATCTCTCCCTTCCATCCGGGTGTTACAGTCTTATTGTTCATGACTCGGTTTTAAAGTAAGGAAAGATATCGTAATAGCTACTTACACTGTTTTCTCTGGGGTTGGGCAATTAATGACACAAACCACTGGACATGTTCCTTTACATGTCTTGTTACACTGTACTTACAAAATCTTCCCCCATCAATCAGGACATTGTTTTCTCAGCATGAATGACGAATGCTTAAGCTCCTCATTTTTAACCGGGGCAGAAACTCCAGACAACACAGTCTAAAAGAGTTGCACAAGTTTGTTAGTTGCACAATAATTGCCAAATAATTGTCAAATTGTCAAATATTTGAATAACAATGTTTCTTCTTGTTGAGTCTTCTCGACGTGACGCAGTTCAGCAAAGCAACACTAAAAAAGCCGTAAGTCGGTGTTCAACTTACGACAGCGTAGTAGGCAAACTGTAAACTTCTAACACATAGGCGCTATTTCACAGTTAATATCTGCATGTAAGGAATACAGATAGGTTTTGTATACTAGTGACAAGAGGACACTTGTGGCCTCATTAATGAAAAGTGTCGCAACACTGCATGAAATCAGCGATGCAACACCTTTCAGTGCGCCCTCCTTGCGACACTTTGGATGCACCGTATTTACTGTATGACCCTCCATATCGCAAGGAGTCAACAGATACCTCAGTATTCCTGACGTATCTGTTGGTGCAGTAATGACGCATTACTGGAGTGTGTCACAAAACAGACTCAACTTCAGCAATGTGTCCCTTCACATGGGGCAAGGCGCATGTGAAAGGACCTGCGTCAGTCTAACGCCTGCTGTGAGGCAGGCGCAAGGATTTGACACAGTGGCGTCCCAGAAAGGGTGTAGTGAAATCTGATAGATTTCAGTGCACCACTTGTATGACCCTTTTTTGTGGAGCAGCGCCCACCCTGCATACATGATACTTGACGCATGTAGAATGTAGCACAGAGGTTTACAAAGTTATGCATCTGCTTAGATGTGTCACTTTGTAAATATGTCGCAGTGTGGCGCATATTCTACGTTGCCGGTGTGTTGCAAAAAGTTACGCACCGGTGGCGCACGGGGCTCATAAATAAGCCCCTCAATGTTAAGTTTGCTGATGGTGCTGAACAACAGGAACCTCATCCACAATGGATGTGGCACATTACCATTTGTATTACAAGCGGCCGCAAGGGTTCCAACCACAATGTCCAGCATTTAAATAAAAGCCTTGAAAACCTTCAGGGGATGAAACGTGTGCTGGCTGCTATCCACATTTACAAAGATCTTTGACCAGGAATAAAAAGCATAGCAGCAAGATGAAACAAGGTGCTTTGATAATTTTATCAATATGTTGCCCATTGTGACTCAGCAAAACTAGAGCTTTGATAACTTTTAATTGGTGTGCAACTAACAACCTTTCGCAATTGTCTGTTACCTACTGCTTGGTTCTGAGCTTTGAAAAGATGTTGGCCATAAGATGTTGTAGTTAGTGTAAAGTAGTTTTGCCTTACTACACTTTTATGGAGTTCCTTACAGAAAAATATAATCCATCTAGGAGAAGACGACTTTCTTCTGCTAGTCCTGAAATACACAGTTGGAAAGGAATAGGCCAATTCTTTCTGTCTGCCCAGCCATTTTGTTCTGCAGATATCTAGAAGTTCTGAACAGAAATCTTTATGCTGGCTAGTACCTCCGTCTTTAATGGCAATGTTTCCAGAATGGGAGCAGCATGACATTTTTCAAGATCATGTTTGAAAACTATCACAGCTAATAAATGCCTCTCAATGCAGTGATACAATCTGATCAACTAAGGTAAACCGTTAATGCATGATAATAAAATACACTTTTTGAAATTTTGTGAGAGTTTATTATGTTTTTACATGTTTAGTGCAAGATGTCTTTAAAACTAAAGGTGTTCCTGAAGATAAGCTTTCTAGGATACCACCTTTTCTTCTTTACTGTTACTTTAGTTAACATGTAAATAAAGTGTGCCCTTTTGTGTCACAGCTTTCTGAATGTTCCTGTTCTGTCAAGTGAACAGCAGCCCGGATCTGCTGTTCACCAGGGGACAGCAATTAAAGGTCACGAGGTCTGCATGTGGCCCTTGGGCCATACCATTAGGTATCCCTGCAATAGTACAATGAGCTGTCAGAGCCCATTGCCCTTCAATTTGACAATTAACAGATTGTTTCTGCAGGGAATTATTTTGGCTATAAGGTAAAATCCACTTGCTGCTTACTTAAGGCTGTTGGGTTGCTCCATGTCGGCAGGACACTTTGGGCCCAATTGCGAGTGGGTCGTTATATTACGACCCATATTGTTTACCTAATGGCTGGAATTATGAGTTTAAAGGTAAATACCTCAACCTCCATGAGATTTCGGCAAGTCAAACCTGCATTGATTTAACAGGGGAAATCCATATGGTAATTACTGTATCATGCTGATTTTGGTACGTTAAACATTAAAATCTGCATGTTATTCCCCAGAAAGTCATAAAAGGTGCTATTTATAGCACCCTATAAATGTCAAACCCCTTGGTATCGTTATTTATCAGGTGTGATAAATAACATCAAAACTCCTAATCTGCCCCTTTGTTTTTTAGCCATGAACTCACATGGATAATCTGGTAATTCGAGTCTTGGGCCAGGATTACCGACTGGAGTTTAAATTCTAAACCTTAGCAAACAGAAGTTTTTGAATGGATTGGGATTTCGAGTTTTGTGATAATTACTTTAGTGCCGCTTTTACCGCATGTGAAAACTAATTTAGTAATTTTAAAGGCTGGGAAATCAGGTACACCACGCATAATTCAGAGTGCTAACTGTGAATTTGTATGTTATGCCTAATTTTCAAGTGAAAAACTTGGGGGCATATTATCAAGAACGGCGTTAAAATTATAGCCGCTTTATCGGCAGGAAACTGCAGCTAAAGCGGCGATAATGAGCTGGATAATATGCCCTTGAGAATCCCAATAGAAGCCAGTTTCCTGCCGCTAAAGCGGCGATAATTTTAACGCCGTTCTTGATAATATGCCCCTGTGGATTTTGAGGGCTTCAACTCAGCCGGTAAATAACTCACTCTGCGGTAATCGTATTTACCGGGTGCTAGGCCATGGAGAAGTGCATTTTGAACCCTGACTGGACAAGTTGGATCCCAGTCGTGCTCAACAACCTAGGTCTGCTGGTAAATGTAGTCTCAAACCATGCGACCATCCTGATACATTTCTGAAATATTATTTCCGCAGAGCACCAAAGGTTCTAATTAGGTCTTCTATGGAACGTTGCTGAATTTCCATAGCGCCATTTCTGGACATCCATACTTCAAGGGGTTAATACAGCTGTCTCTCCTTATCATTGAGCTTTACGTTCCTCACAATTTTACGAAGACCTGGATTCACATCACTCGAGGGAAATGTCTGTGTTGATGCACAGTCTGGCTATTTAAATGATGCGGCGCGGCGCTGGTTAAATGCGCTGGGCCTTTTATTTCAGGACGGCAGCCCCCTAGTTCAGCTGCTTAAAAATCACCTGCTGCCGCGAGCTCTGACCCTAAATAAACCAAACCTGCGGAGACAGAGCGGCACAATGGCGCAGGGCTGACCTTACGACTCCCTGCAAATCCTAAATTAATTAATTACAGAAATCCGCTGGCTCTATGAACGGCCTGCTTTATTATAGGTTTCGGGCTGGGGGAGGGGAGCTGGGAAAATCAGAGGGATTAGCCTCGACGGGAACGGTGAAACATAACATGGATGTCTCAGCTTTCACCTTTAGGAGAAATTCAAACTGTACCATGGCTCTGTCCCATTACTTTCCCATCAGAGCGCTGTTCATACAAGCACTAGCGCTGTATGACATGTAATCCTGTACGCTCAGGCGTGCTGCTGAATAAAATGACAAACACACCAATTTGACATATTCTCCCATGTTGATTGCTCCTCACATTATCTGGGGCGTAAAATATATATATATACAGTAGGTTCAACCCACATTACAATTCAAAATAAGTGATACGTATTATGGGAATTAGGAATAAAATGTCAGCAGGGACTCATTTTAATGAAAAGTTTGGGCCCGGATTTTCCCTTTTGTAAAAAAAAAATACAAAGAATTTGGATATAAGCAACACAATTCAATTTTAGGGAAAGAATGACTCCTTTGTGGTGAATTCCGACTGAGCGGCGATCATTTAGATAGGTGAAAGTGTCCTAATAGCTATGACCACTTTTTTTTTTACAAAGGTTTGTAGGACGTGCAAAGCTCAATAAACCACCGATTTATTCACTCATTCGTCAATCAGTGCTGTCCTGTCATTGGTACAATGCATATTAGTTCACAACTAATCGATTTTGACCAGAGATGTGCAAGATAGTTGCAAGAGTGCCAGATCCACAGTGTTGAGGAGAACACTAAACAATGTAAATTACTTTCATTTATATTCATTATATGCATTGGTACCTAATGTGCATAAACTATCAAATCTGAAATGGATCTTTCCTCCTAGACCTACATCGGATGCCCCGAAATAGATGGACAAGGATAAAGTTGAAATCTCAACTTCTCGTGTGGTTGAATATATGCAAATTACTAAATTCTGCTTTGCCTCAGCAACCTTACTGTTTCAAAATGTGTAAAGGTCCTACCTTACTGATATGAACGTTCAAAAGACAGTCAGCAGCAAATCTGTGGCCAAGCATCTACTGGGCAGCAACCACTAGAACATGGGCAGATGGCAGAGACCAATGCCCCACCAGAAGACTGTTTTCTGTCCTTCCGTCTCAGGCTACTCATATGGTGTACATGCCTTGGGTATTTCTTGAAGAAAGAGGTTATTGTTTCTATTTTTCGCAGTATCAATTGATTACCAAGCTTCTAATAAAGATGAGACAGATTCGAGCTCTTGCCATTTTGGTTGTACAGGAGTGGGCTTGAATGCATGGTACCCTTTCTGGTGTGGACGTCATGTTGTCTCAGTTCACTGTTCCTAAACCTTTTCTCCCTCATTTGCCTCGTAAGACCATCCTTTGCCCTTGGCTCTTGGTCTCAAAATTGTACAGGTTGACTTCCTGTTCTGGGTATTCAAAGGTGGTATATTTGGTGCAGGGGTAGCTTCTCCGCTATGGCGGAGGAGCATTGTCCCACTGCATGCAGAGGCAAACGAAAAATAAAATGATCTTAATGCAGATCATTTTATTTTTTCTCCTGCGGCTGAGTCTTGGGGGGCAAGGTCACATAACTACAGAAGGGGAGGAGAAGTGGTGGGCCCTGCTGCAGTGCACATGAGGGCTTGGCAGGCTGTCTAGGGCCGGGAAAACTCTCAGGCGCACTGACATCTCCCCAATCCAGCTGTATTGCTTGGTGGACAGATCAGCAAGCACGGGCTCCAAGCTCCCAATGGACCGCAAACCAAGTGCGCTCCGCCCAATCCCCATGCTGCTGTCATGGTGAGAGCAGCATCGGGATTGGACTCGGTGAAGCTTCAACCTGTGCGAAGAGGAAAAGCTCGGGGAGAAGCGCGGCGAGCGGAAGACTGGCAGGTAAGTTCTCTTTAATAAAAAAATATTTTAGCTCCCTCGCACTGCTCCCTCCCCCCTTGCCTCTGCACTTCCCTCTTCCACACTGCCACCTCACCCCGCCTCACCACATTTATTTTGCATCATCCGTTACTGTATTATCAGTCTAGAAGACCGCAAACATTGTTTATTCCCACCATGAGATGGTGTTTCTTTTCTTGTAGTTGCAAGCACCTTCATGCCTGTTTAATGACCCTTAAAAATATTGAAATTGTGTGTGTGGCTCTGTAATGTCATTGGCCTAAAAAAAAGGTGTTTCTGGCATTCAGAGAAAATGCCACCTCTAAATTTTACAGATTTGCAGTTGGCAGCATTTGAACCGCTAATAATCTATATTTAATAAGTATTAGTGCTATGGTGATATCTCTGGTGGCTATTCGTTCTGCAAATCAATAAGAGAGGGGACTAGGAGCGAATTGAAAAAGGTCCTGAACCAATGCTCCTAAAAGTCATATGTTATTCCAACGGATGGTTGCAGTTCCTACACAAAGACAAGGTAGTAACAGCCAAAGGATAAGCTGTAGAGAGTAGGGGATGTCTCCACGACAGAGTGAGTGTGCAGAGTGAGGAGAGAGTACTCCTTGTTGTGGTACTTGGTGCCCTCACACACCCTTGCGGATGTTTAGCATCATCATTGGGCACAGTTGCTCCTCGTGGGGGTGGCGCTGCAGTCCCTCACGGGCCCTTGGTTAGGGGCTCTCTGGTGGAGTTCTTTTAGAAGTTGCCGCATTTGTGAGTGTGGGTGTGTGGGTAGAGGTGTGCTAGTGAGTGCAGGTTATAAAATTGAGACAGGGTCCAAAAATAGTTTAATTAAGAGGTCCCTGGTTCAAACTAAAACATTGACGGGGATGGAGATGCACGGTAGTGCTATTATGAGAGGGGAAACAGAACCAAATAAAGTCCCACTTCTCTCAACCCGTGTAGTGTATTAACAAAAGTGATATAAAGAAAGTCAGGTCAACATGTTTCGCGCTATCTGATGGTCCCTATTGGATCCAGGAGCGCTTCGTCAGGACCAAAAAAAGAGTATTAGAAGAACGGGTTCGGGAAGAAACAGCCCGTAATCCCATTCGTTACCTAGGTCTGGTATGCTTGACAATTCGTGTCCAGAATCCGTTATTATACGTGAATCCTGTTCACAGCCTGAGAGGAGACATAACAAAAAAGGGGGTGGGGGGGGAGGGGGAAGAAAAGGGAAGAGATAGTAACATATCAAGGGTACTGATATAACTTAGACACTAGTGCACATTCTGTGCTCCGGTGCCCAGAGCATGAAACCCACCGAGATCGTTTCATAGTGTTCATGCTTACTATGCGACAGGGTGCCGGGATACTGCCCAGCGCAAACGGGAAAATGCATGGGGGTGATGGTTCCTACAAGGAAATGTGTGTGACACACGGGGTGGTAGTAACTCACTGGAATTCAACACTGCAATGGTGCTGAGTGGATACAGGTTTGATAGATGTTATCATGTGTGCCCGTAGAGTTGTGGTGACAAGGTGCTGTGGAGACTATCGCACATCCAGAGAGTAGGGGATTAATCAGGTAAAAAAACTGTATCTCAGCTGAATGTAGTGGGGAGAGTGACTATACAATAACAGGGCGGTGCGAGTACCGGTCGTATACGGTGACTATAGTGTTACCGCCGGTGAGGAAACTAGCACGGTGTAACTCTGGTGCTATGTACACATATGGTGAAGCAGGCAGAAAGGTATAAAATTACAACAAATATAAGATATAACAAACACACAAAACGAGGGCGCAAGCCTACCCTCTCCTACTCGGTGATGGGCTCCGTCAGCGTGAGCCGCGTTGTAAGGCTGTAAATAGTAATAATTATAAGAGGTAAGAGAGAAGGCTACAAGTAACAATACCTGAATCGAGGTAGCTGCTCGTGCGTCCCGAGTCAAAGGTGACGGTACTTACTTGACTCGTTGCCTTACGTTGCGGGGTGACCTACCCGTGCGGTTGCTCTGCCGGTAACATTAGTGTTAATTAACCAGTGGGTTATGTAGTGCTGCCGGACAGGAAACAGGCCCCGGGTGATGACGTCCTCTCGGAAGCGCCCGCAAGTCAGGATGAAAGACGGAGGACAGAAAGGGGCAGGGATGATGGCTACAGCGGCCATGTTGGAATGGTATAAACGGGCCATAAGGGACTATGTGGAAGGAGGTATTGACTGGTAACGGGAGGTCAGGGAGGGGTTGGTGGTGAAAGGTATAGTTCAATACCTCAAGAAACAAGCCACTTAAGTAGACACATGGTATAGTTGGTGATACCGACATGTGGAAGTGACGGATTTCTTAATTAATATATATTATATATTAACTGAAGATGGTATTCTCGGGTAAGAGAAAGCGGAAAAAGGTGGGGTGTACCAGGTCCAAAGTGGACGTGATGGAAACGACTTGTTGGACTAAGTCCTCAGTCGGGGATATGACCCCAGCGCTCTAAGCCACGAATCAAAGGTCACGTGATGTAACCGTGGCGGTTCAGTAAGTGTGGAAATTATGATAGTGCATATTGGAGCAATGCTGTGTTAACAGCAAAGGTGTCAATGGAGGATACTTTGCTTGCTATATAGGGGATTGCATCGAATCACATCGTTAGTGTAACCGTAGTTAAATGGTGCCTCAAAAAATAAGCACCCAAGACTACAGATACAGCAGTTAACATACAGCATAGTATCAACAGGGACCTGCCAGACTGACGTGTCATAATACCCATGTCTTAGTTTAGAATGTAGTGATGTGACTAGTGTCCCTGATACTAAGATTATTATAATCGTGGGCTGATGGTGTTAATGCACAATCTAGCTGGGTCATAAAGTTGTGGTGCTTGATGTAACATGCTACCTAAGATCATCTCGTGATATACCACTAACGGGATAATTCAACCCTGGGGATATCTTCATTAAGTCCCCCTTTATTGCTTCTCAATTTAAACACCCATCGTTGTTCCTGCCTAAACAGTGTGGATGCTGACCAATGGGGATTAGATTCGATGATAGTCCATCGTAAGCTTTCAGGGGAGTGATTCATTTCCAAGAAATGGCTTTGTAGTCTAGTTGCTGTGCGTTTGCACCGAATCGTGCTCTTATGTTCCCCAATTCGTGTTTTGACTGGTCTCATAGTCATGCCAATGTATCGTGAACCACAGGGGCAGGTAATCATGTAAACACAATCTTTCGTGTTACAGTTGGTATGGTGTAATTGCTTCCAAGGTTTTGCAAGTCCCAGATCAAGTTCCTTAGTGATGCTAGTCAATGGGCATACTGTGCACGAACCACACGGATAATGACCAGTTACCGGGGGAAGATTCCATAGAGTTGGTTGTGTTTTTGATAATGTGCCTAGGGCGTGTGTGGACTAGCATGTCTCTCAGATTTCGTGTTCTCTTGAATGCAAAGAGAGGTTTAGGTCCTGGTTGGAACTCCCCCATCTCCAGGATCTTCCAGTATTTCTTGATTATTCTCTGGATTTTGTTGGAGTTCGGGGTGAAGGATGTTACACATGTTAGTATATCTGAGGTGGTTTTTTCTTTGATTTCCAGTAGAGCTTCTCTGTGATTATTCCTGGCTCTTTCACGATTTTCTTGGGATATTCTCTTTGCATCAAGTTCTCTGTTAGAGTGTCTGCCTCTTTTTCGAATTCCATGATGGTGTTACAGTTACGGCGTAGGCGGAGGAATTGCCCAACCGGTAAGTTGTTTCTTAGTGCCTTAGGGTGGTGACTTTGGAATAGAAGTAAACTATTCCTATCTGTGGGCTTCTTATAGTTGGTGGTCATCAGACGCCCTTCTTTTAGGGATATCAGAAGGTCAAGGAATGGTATTGATTCAGATGACAATGTGCCCACAAATTTAAGGTATGGATTTAATGTATTCATCCACGTAAAACATGTCTGGCATGTCTCTTCATCCCCTTTCCAGAAGATGATTATGTCGTCGATGTACCTGCGCCATAACAGGATGTTGTTGTTATATGGGTTGGTCTCTGTTAGGATGTGTTCTTCTTCGAAGTTTGCCATGTATAGGCAGGCCAGACTCGGCGCAAAGGTGCTCCCCATGCTGGTGCCCTGTGTTTGGTGATAGAGGTTGTTCTCGAAGGCGAAAAAATTCGTTCTGTACATGGTACTAAGGAGTTTGGGTCTTTTTTTAAATTTACCCATACCTACTTTTATAAGGGTGTTTCTGAATCCAGATATTGATTTTATTTCAACATGTGGTTCAATTTTCTTACCATCCAGAAACAATTTTTGTGGTGTTTTTGTTAAGGCTTTAGCAATCCCCACCAGAGAGTGGTGGTCACAAAATAAGTTAGGCAGTCTTCCACTAGGAGAGCAGAGGACAGGGCCTTCGCTGAGCTGGCCAGCTGGAAGGATGCCTGCTAGGGTCTAAATGGCTCTGTTAGTCACATAGATACTGGTACTTATGATGAATGCACCACCAATAGATAGATGTCGACAGGTCAGACCTCAAATAACCTCTGACTCCTACTGTCACAAAAGAAATCTCACCATGGAATCAGGTAACAAAATAGTACAAGTAAAGAGGTAGAACAATACTGCAAAGGGCATATGCGGACAGCTGGGGTAGCTATAGAGCTCCGTTAGATTTTTCTAGAAATGCACCTCAAAAACACCTACCTCAGGACTACAAGCAGAAATCACAAAGCAATGTCTTCTCCAAAGGGTTATCATCAAGGAGAACCATATTGCAGAAATTGGCCCTGTCTGAGACCGTTGACTACCTCCAAATTAGCCACCTCCCAAATGGAAGGCAAACAAGACCATTGTTGTAGGTGTACGTTTACATTTTTGTCCTAATAGTTTCTTGATCTTGACAGTGGTGGCATACTGCTAGTTCCAGTACTCCATCATTCTAATTAAAATGTGGATGTATTTGGTTATTGAACCATACCTCTTGGGCTTGTGCGGATATAGGGTGGCTTTCGCACGGTTTCTGCTTTAATAAAGCGTGAGAAGGTTGAATCAGAACATCTTCTTTCCAACGATGTTACAACATTGATTTTGGCAATGAGTTCCTGACAAGCCCTCATTCCTGATCGAATCCACAAAGCATGGAGAAATCTAGAAGCACTCTTTCATTACAATATCTTTGATCTTCACAGTAAGACTTTTCTGTTCTACCTGTCTTCAGGTATGCCCTGTCTGTGTGTCGAGTGGATATCTTTTATGATGACTTCAGATTATTTTCATTACAGTGGAACTCAACCCCACTAACCATGCGGCGTTCTAACCAGCTGCATTCACACTGTTCATTTCTGATCTCGGCTCATTGTTTACCAACCAGGTCACTACGTGGAAGCTCACTCAAACAGATGCATACATGATCTAGAGTCACTGCTCAGCAACAGTCCTCTCCTAACTAGCCAATACATGGTTTTGACCTATTTCTGACAGCTCATTTTTTAACTACGAGCACTGATGTGCAAACCTATGTACAGAGGCAATTCTCACCCACCAGCAGGAGTCTCACAATTTAAAGCACTGAGAGGAAGAGACACTCAAGATGTGCTATGATTGAAAAGGCTGAATGAATTGGTTGTTGTAGTTCAAGCTGTCACAGGAGAAGTGCAAGGAGCAATATGGCCAACTTAAGAAGAGTGTAAAGAGCACTGTCATCACCAGAGATGATATGATATGAGTCAATCTTCCATGTAATAAGAAAAACTGAAAATTTAGATATAGGATGTCAATAGTACTGAGGTAGAGAGCACGAAATGCAAAGATCTATTAGAGATGGATTCTGGAATGGATGTAAGGTGAAGACTGAGAATGGGTTTGTGAGAGAGTCCAAGTTTCCAAGGTTTTAGGAGTAACAACAAAGCACTTCTCTTTCTAAGGCATGATGAGGGTGCTGTACCACTTTGTCTCAAGTATGAGTCAAATATGCCTGAAAGATTTAAAGAATATGTAATGAAAGGACAATAGCCAATTAAGTCTCCTTTTTAGCGCCCACCCTACCAGAGAGAGCAGCAGTCTGGTCGCTAAAGCCTTCTTGCCTACATTCTGAAAGCTAACCTAAGAATGCATTCCACCCATTGCTTACCATTGTGCTTTGTACCTTAAATTTGCTTGCTTTCTATTTGTTGGTTTTATTTGTTTTGGGATAACCAGCATGCCTTTGTTCCTCCCATAAAGGATGTTTATTATATTTTTCCATGAGGGCTCGCTTTCTGTAAACAGGCCTTTAAATATTGTTCTTATCTTGTCACTTTTACAATACTTTCAAAGACAGCAGTCAAATATCAGGCTCTGATTTTCCAAAGAAGCTTGGGGGCCTATTAGGATGGTGGGCTTTGGCACCACCGTGGTGCTGGAGGTGAGGAAAAATGCATTTTTACGCCCGCGAGCAGTGGTCTTCACGCCCGCTATATTAGTACGGCCAAACATAGCCCATTTCCCGTCCGCCGCGGTGCGACGTGAACTGCCATCAAAGTGCGCCTGCCATCGTGGCGGTGGGAGCCAATGGAGACTCACCGCCGTGCGGAATGACGTCCGCCCCCTCTACAAATTAGGATGACCCAAACAAGCAGACGCACCGCAGCGGAGAAACCGCCCAACCAGAGACGGCGGAAGCTTGACAGCGAAGCGCGAAACCAGAGTCCCGGTCCCTTCCACCCAATCCCGACCGCCATGGATCCAGCTCTAAACGTTTTTCTGGTGCTGTAACTGCTACATCAAGAGGAACTCATGGACCGCTGCGGACACCGCCGCAGGTAGGCAATAACACAACCACAACACACAACACATGGGCTGATACAGGGTCCAAATCCACATCAGACACCCTGGTGGGGACAGGAACACATCCACAAGTGCACCCACACATGACCCACCTGCCACCGTCACCCCTCCGCATCCTGGACACACATTTTCTGCGATCATGCAGCAATGTCCCGGTCACGTCACCACAGCGGTGAAAACAAGGGAATACAAGCGCACAATGCAGAAGGCAGGGCCAGTGCCAGGCATGGGCAGGGCACAAAGACCACAGGGCCACACCTCCACCCACCACACACTAGCACACCCCCTGAAGGCACATGCCATGTGCCCCTCCTGTGCACCCCATGCACAACATTATGCAAGGTGAATCCACACCCTGCACCACACAACAAACAACCAGGGAGACAGCCACTGCAGGTGTGGCTGCACAGGAACACACAGCACAGTAGCACAGGGCCAGGGAAACACACACAGTACAACACCACCCCACTCAGGGCAATAACAGTGAGTACAAGCACCAAATGAACACACACACATACAAGGAACAAACATCTTACTGGACACACATCCTGCCAAGTCACACATACATACCCCATACTGACACACAGACACATACACACACCACATGCCAACAGCAATGGAGCACAACAAATAGGAAAGCCAAAGTGGGGTGCACACAAATGGAAGGCCATGGAGACAATCAACAAGCATGTGTACATCACATGTAAGACAAGGAACAGAGAACAACACCCTCAGCCCATCAAAGCACACATGGCTGGCACAGTTAGGGAAGTCCAACCACAGACAGCTCAGTGCAACAACACAAGGAGACAGCAAGGCAAACCATGTATAGGCACAAGGATGAAAGGAAGGCCCGGAAGTCAAACTGTGAACAGCCACCCATGTATACAACTACTTCACAGGAGTACACCAGCAGCACAACACACACGGCCCATTGACACACTCCATGACTGCCAAACACCAGTAGGAATCTACACACATACCTCCTCACACCAGCAGCACAAAACACCAGTGTCAAACACACTGAAGGTTGGCAATACTTGCCAGTCAATACAAAGACAAACAATCACACACCCTGGGGGTAGCCACAACCATCACACACACACACAGGGATGCCAGAACAAATGTCTGCACAAAAACAACAGACAAACACATAACCCAACAGAAACACACACAGAACCACAGCAAGAACAGACATGACCTATGCAGCTAAAATGTGGAAAGGCAATGGGAGCACAGACACAACAGGAGTGCACAACCTCATCACTCAGGAGCAATGCACAGACAACATACCACAACACAGACAAGATGTGTACCATCACAGAACAACACAGCCACATCAAACAAACAACAGATGCACAGGCAAAAAAATCACATAGCAAACACAGCACGACATCAGGGGATGCACACCAGGCAATGACAAGGCAACATACACACACAGCACTGCATGCACACCAAACAGTGTGTACACACCAAGTATACCAGCCCCACACAGACATGAGTGACAGAACATTAACCCACACAACACCAATCAGCACAGCACAAAGACAACAGCACACCCAGGAAGTGAAGCAGTACCACAGTCAACACACATACATCCAACACAATACCAACAGAAGCACAAGTCTGGGACAGAAAGATGGAAACAACTTGACCAGAGGACTGGGTAGCACACACAGGTGAAGTGCACATGAGCAACCATGACAGCCAAACAGCACAAAAACATCACATATAACCCATTGGGGAAATGCCCTGAGTGACACATTGATCCTGGCCATAGAACTGCACCACAAAGCACAGTGTCACAAATGAAGTGATGGGGAGGCACACACACATGTAAACCAAAGGGACAGCTAACATCAAAGTGAAGTGTACTGTATGTCAGTAGGGGACATGGCTGGAGTGTACCATACACAAATAGAGGGAGTGCAGACTCACAATGGGTAGGCATCTGAAGCACAGATAGGGGATGATATGACAACACACACAACATGCCATACTGGAGGCAAAAAGACACTGTGTGACAGCAATGCATGAGAAAACACAACCACAATGGCAGTGTGGAGCAGCAGGTCTGCACAGTCTCCACAAACAGTAACAAGACACATGGATGTTCAACAAAACACAACACTGACTTGCCAGTCACACACTCTGCATACCCACAAGTGACAAAAACAACAAGTAGGAGTCAGCCAGAACGGCTAGGACACACTAACACACTGCACAGTGCACAACATACAACTCACACATGTGCATACAACCACATCCACAGGGCTGAACAATCAAAACAACAGGCATACAACTCCTGGGTGACACATGTGTAGTTGACAATGCAGGGGCATGCACACATTAACACTCCCGACAAACTCACCCCCTTCACACTGCACACTCCTGGACCATCCAAGAGCACACCTTGAAAGTAAGCCATGGGACTAGGATGACTGGCCATCACAAGATGACCACACACATACACTACTGGGCACACATAAAGGAAGAATACACATACATGATGACTCTGGCCAGCCTGCCTGCAATACTGTGGATAGAATCCCACTCTGTGCTGGCGGTGCCCCCCAACCTAACATGTGTACAATATAGCCAACATGAACAAATTAAGAAAATGACAACAGCTTTCCATTTAAAATTGACATCATTGCGGGAACCGCTGACATTTGACGTGAGGAGGGGAGGACCACTGCTCCCATATTGCCCTGCTGCCCGCCAGGAGGCGTTGCTGCCATTCTACGGCACCCGGAGGCGCATAAATCAAAGCGCAGCTCCCGCTTCGCGGGAACCGCTGACATTTGACGTGAGAAGGGGAGGACCACTGCTCCCATACTGCCCTGCTGTCCACCAGGAGGCATTGCCGCCACTCTACGGCACATGGCGGCACATAAATCAAAGCGCGGCTCCCGGTTTGTGGGAACCGCTGACATTTGACATGAGGAGGGGAGGACCACTGCTCCCATACTGCCCTGCTGCCCGCCAGGAGGCGTTGCCGCCATTCTACGGCGCCCGGAGGCGCATAAATCAAAGCGCGGCTCCCGATTCGCGGGAACTGCTGACATTTGACGTGAGGAGGGGAGGACCACTGCTCCCATTGCCCTGCTGCCCACCAGGAGGCGTTGCCGCCATTCTATGGCACCCGGAGGCGCATAAATCAAAGCGCGGCTCCCGCTTCGCGGGAACTGCTGACATTTGACGTGAGGAGGGGAGGACCACTGCTCCCATACTGCCCTGCTGATCGCCAGGAGGCGTTGCCGCCATTTTACGGTGCCCGGAGGTACATAAATCAAAACGCGGCTCCCGCTACGTGGGACGTGCGCGGGCGCGCGCCGTGCGATGCCCGGGCCAAGGGCAGGCTGATCCTGTTCGTGACCGGAAGAGGCCAGGCAGGGCCCACACCCAAAGCCTGATGTTCCCATAAGGTCAGTCCAGGAACAGTTTAACCAGATATATGGTATATTGTGGGAGAGGTGTTGTTATCTGGGAAAAATAGTAATCTTCTAAAGTGTTATTGTTATCCCCCAATACATATTGTAAGAATGAATCTGCGCGAGGGCAAGGGGAGAACTGTGCAGCCCTCCGGTAGCCTGGTGGGGACTTTGGCTCAATTCCTGATTAGAGCCAGCTCAGTCCTTGCGAATGAAATAGCATTGACAGAACGCTGCTTATCACTTGAGCCACAAATGAGCAGACGTTCATCCTTGGGTGCCCTGGCTTCTGCTCGTACCCCTGACTGTCCTCCTCCTCCTGCTATAGATATCGATATTACTGATAAAATAAGTGATCTTGGACATTCCTTACATGAACCATTGGGGGCGCAAGTTGGACTGGGACAGCATAATATTTCACTATCTGATGAACTGGTTGAGGTGGCCATAGCAAATAACCGAAACAGTCCCCCCCACGTATTGCTACAAGATCCGCCTTCCATGGTAAAACTGACTCCTCTGCTATAACTCCAGATTTATCACAAAAGAGGAAGCGGGGAAGGGGCCCTCAGAGACAGAAACCTGCAAAAATCAAAAGGTCTAATAAAATCAGAGGAACTACATTATTGTCATCTCCAAAAATGGTGGCTAGGCAGACATGTATGCCTGGTGATGTGATTTTGTTTTTTTCTAGTGATTCCTCCGTTAAAGCTAACGATGCTATGTGGACTAAATTGGATAATCTAATTGTGTCATCTGTGTTCCCTATTATCCACAGGCTCTCAAAAATTGAAGAAAGGCTAACTAATTTCGAATTGAAAGTTATGAAGAATCTTTGTAACCTAGAGGGTTCCTTAGTCCCTAGTAACAAGCTAATGGCTAACACATCTAAAGAGTTGAGTGATGTGGTAGCTGGAAATCCCCCACCCCCCAAACCTTTAGTATATAGGCAAAAACCATCAATGCCAATCGCATCAGGGAGGCATGGGGATGTTGTTGGTACTCATGTTATTGCTGCAACGTACGCGGGAGATAAAGAGGGTGCGTCAGGGATTATTTCCAGTGGTCTCTTTCAGGCCAGTTCCTGTACCCAGGGAGGGGAGGAAAGTAGAACATCGGCAGGGACTGTGGGTGATAACATTCCAAGTTCATTAGCGGGACTTCAAAGCCAAGAACTCCCGCGGATGCATAAGGGAGCGGATGATAGCTTAGCCCTAAATTGCTCTCAGGCCTTACATCTCCCTCCAGCTGCCGCCCCCTTGGTAGTAGTGTTGCGAAATGTTCCAACTTTACAGGATGGTAGGATTGAAACCACTCATCAGCTGATGGCCAAAACCATGCATTGGCTTACAACCCAACTGAAGAATGCGGGGGTTCGGGATTGGGACATCTGTAATAAGATGATTATGGCTAGACGTTCCGCTTGGATAGGACATACTAGGAAGATTGGGAGAGGGGACTGTGTGGTTGCAAATTTTAATAACAAGCAGGTTGTGAGATTTTTGTTAGGATATATAGGGAATACTGACTTAGAGTATCATTCCAGTTAAATCTCCCTTCTGCCACTAAGGTTCTTTTATAGACCCCGTCATTTAACTTGGAAAGGGTGGTCAACTCCCTGTGAAATAATTCACCAGAGAGTATTATATGGAACCACACAGAGACCACCCCATTTAAGCCTAGTTAACAGATTTGCACCTCTGTCCGGCCTAGATGGCTGTGATTGACTACAGTGTGTTAGTCCGTCCCTGTCAGAAAGTAGTTCTGTTTGGCCCCCTGTATTATCCGTGAGTAACATGGCCACCCGGCTGGATACTCTACATCATGTAGGGAGGAGTTTGAACCAGAGAATTACTGCTAGCGAGGAGAGTATTGCTGGAGGCAGTATAGGGCTCATCGCGAGAGCTGAGTCAAACCCAGCAATTGATCTACAGCAGGAGCACCTAAAGATAATGACATGGAATGTTGCTGGGGTAAGGAATAAATTGCAGGATGTAAACTGGCTCAAAAGTATCCAACAATGTGATGTGGTCTTAATACAGGAGACTTGGCTTACAGATAATTTTTTCCTGAACGGATTTAAGACAATTTCAACAAATGCTATCCCCTCAAAGGTGGGTAGGGCCAGTGGGGGCCTAGCAGCGTTAATATCCTTGTCTTCTAGGCTGACTCTTAATTTTTTTTACATTAAGGCACCAAATTTCCAGTTTTTATTTTTTTCGGCAAAAGGACTACTGGATATAATAGTGATAAACTTTTATAATAACATTTTTAATGCTTCAAGACATGAGGTTATCTCATCCTTAGATGAAGAATTGACGGACTTTATGAAGAGCACAGGCCCGGATTGTTCTTTAATTTGGGCAGGAAATTTTAATATTGAACCCTGTAATCTTATATCGGGAATTCAATGCGGTTATGAAGAGGAACTGGGAAGTGCCTCTGCACACTTTCCACATAATAATTATGGGAAAAGTATAAACCTTGTCATGTTTAAGCACAATCTAGAAATTACAGAGAAGGATACAAAGGGGAGTGGATGTGAGGTTAGGGGTTCTAATCATACTTATGAAGGAGCAAGATCATCCTCATGTATTGATCACTTTATAACTTCAATAAATCTCAGGTCTCTGACATCTGAATGTACAGTATCTCCCAGTTTACTGAGTGATCATCACCCCCTGTTATTAACCCTAAACTCTCCCTCTTTTAAAAAATCTGTTTTAACCTCTTGAGTGCCCATGACAAGATGGTCTCGTCATGGGCCGCGGTTGCGCTGTGCCCATGACGAGACTATCTCGTCATGAACCCCGCCCGCTAATGAAAGGGCCGGCACAGGGCGGGGAAAGGGCGGGCAACTCAAGGGGTTAAGCACTCATGCCATGGATATAAAAACACAGAGTGAAAATGGGGTTTCAATTAAATGGGCAGGTGTTGATCCAGAAGTTTTTATAAATAGGATCTTGCCAAAAGTTAATCATCATATTATAACCTGCCTTGATAAATCCTCAAATAGTTCTGATATAGTCATGGCCTTCCTAAGTATTTCTAATGTAATTTCTGATAATTTACGAAGGAACTCTAAGACTAATGTATTGCATTTTCCAAGATGGTTTGATAACCAATGTTCCAGATTAAATAGAGATTTAAAGTCTGCCCTAAAAACTATTCCGCGTAATAGGGATGAGATTAACTCTCTTCGGAAATTATATAAAGAAGCCCTGACTGAAAGAAAATTGGAGATCAGGGAAAATGTCTGGGAGAACCTAATTAAAGCTGTGGAGACTAAAAATTAGATTCTTTTTTGGAAAACTTTGGACCAACCATTTTTTAAAGATGTCCAATCAGCAAGAATTGACACGGTAGTCACTCCAGCCGATTGGTTAACCCATTTTGAAGCAATATTTAATGAAACACATCAGGACATCACAAATAATGAGGATAAAACTGCCATAATTTAAAAAAACACCAAAATAGAAAGCATAAGTAAAGAGGAAATAAGAACAGCCCTCAAGAACAGCGCTAGCGGTAATGCGGCTGGCCCCGACGGGGTGCCAATAGACATATTTAAATGTAATATGGGTTTTTGGTTACCCGTTTTGCATACATTTTATAATGCCACAATTGACGGGGTGATACCTGCCACCTGGGCGGAAAGTTTGATAGTCCCCATTTCCAAAAAAGGAAATAGGAGTAGTGCTAGTTGTTATCGCCCTATATCTTTGCTTGATTCAACATCTAAAGTTATGGGCAGAATGTTGTTGGCCAGGCTGGAACAATGGGTAGAATCAAAAAAGATTCTATCTATAGCTCAGTATGGCTTTAGACGAGGCGTTGGAACAATTGAACAATGTTTGAATTTAGAACTAATAATAGGAAAATATACATCCGCAAGGGAGGGCTGCCTTCACCTCTGCTTTGTTGATTTGCTAAGTGCTTTTGACTTGGTAAATTATTCAAAGCTATGGGAGGCGCTGGGAGGGATGGGTGCCCCCGAGGACATTATTGGTTTCTTATCTCAAATCTATGCTCGTCTTTCCGCCAAGATACGTTACGGAATACACGGAGAATGCACAAAGCACTTTAACATTACACGTGGGATTAGACAGGGCTGTACCCTCGCGCCTCTTTTGTTTTCACTTTATATAACTGGTGTTGATGTTTTATTACAGAACTTGGGGGCAGATGTCCCCAAGATTGGTAATCGGCCTACGCCTCTTTTGTTGTATGCCGACGACGCAGTCCTAATCTCAAGGACAGTGAACGGCCTACAAATTTTAATGGACAATTTTACTAGTTTTATGACAGAAAAATCCTTAAAAATCAATTTGAGCAAGACTTTGGTCATGTCCTGTGGTAAAAAGAAGATTAAAATTAAAACTCACTATTTTAATGGGATACGGATTGAGAGAACCTTCTCTTATCTAGGTATCCTGTTTAACAGTAAGGGCACTTGGGACACACATATAACTTTATGCAAAATTAAATTTGTGAAATTAGTTGAGGCTATCTTCAGATTCTCCCAAAAAATTGGCAATAAACCTGTACGGGAGATCCTGAAGTTATACGAAGCAAAATGTATTACAGGGAATTGCTATGGGGGAGCCTTATGGGGTCAGGCAGATACGACGCCGATACACACCCTTGAAAACAAATTTTTAAGACGTTTGTTAGCCGTACCTGCCTCTACCCTTTCGATTATTTTGCATACAGAAACTGGGCCATCATATATTCATGATCTGATTAGTTTGGCTACTCTAAAGTTGTGGCACCGTGTCTGGAGTAGGGAAGAAATTCATTTTACGAGGGATATTATATTAGACTGTCTATCCCAAGACCGATGTAAGAAAATACCCTGGTTAAGTTATATTAGTGGCCTTCTAGAAGAATGCAATTTGGCATTGAATTGGAATCAACCCGAAGATATTCAAAAAATCAGTAGGGTCGAATTAAAAAGGAGCCTCTTGAACGCTAGGACTGCATCAAGAGATGTGGTTTCAAGTACTAAGATAACCATTGTCTCTTATTTTGAGGGGCCAATTTCAAAGGGTATACAGCCATACCTCGTTTTTATAACAAATGTTCAGCATAGATTCTACCTAACCAGACTACGGATGAACACATTACATTATTTTTTTGCCTTTCCAAAAAGTGCTAAGTGGGGTGCCAATTTTCCAAACTGTCCATGTGATGGTAGGTCCAAACAAAGTACCCTTCATTTTTTACTTTTTTGTAAGTTTTACATAGAAATTAGAAAACAATTTTTACGTCCAATTTTTAAAGAAAATTCCCTGTATTCCTATAAAGCCGCTTTTAATTGTTTACGAAATTTGGAAAATGTATTTGCCTGTAATGCAGTAATCTGCTATATAATGTCGGCAATTAAACAAAGGAATGAACTCGTTCACTTAGAAATTTTGAATTATGAAACATTATAAAGTGTATTTTCGTTATGATATGTATAATTATATAATGATTATGTGTATTTTAAATATGTAATAATGCTGCTTCTTTTTGGTTATAAATGAAGTTTTATTGTATCTTATAGTATGCTTTTATGGACATTTTGTATGATCCGATTAAAGCTTGATATTGATTGATTGATTGATTGACATCATTGCCCCCACAAGTATCTGGGTAAGGAGGAACTGAAGTCTTTGTCACCACTGTACAAAATAGAGTAAGTGAGCCAAAATGTTGGCTATGTTGAAATGGCACACAGAATATGTGGCACAGTAAACCATATACACACAGCAAAATAACTTTATTCAGTAAGGACACCGACAAAACAGACAACAGGAGCAACTGTCTTTATTCACATATTGCACAGATAGGCACCATGAGAAGAGAAGAGCAAGGTACAAAATGCAGAGTATGTCCATGAGAAGCTGCACAGACAAGGGCAAAACAGCAGTGAACAACAAGGCCAGTGGCCAGTCCAGGGTGCAGAGTATGTCCATGAGAAGCTGCACAGGCAAGGGCAAAACGCAGTGAACAACAAGGCCAGTGGTCAGGGCAAAGTGCAGAGTATGTCCATGAGAAGCTGCACAGGCAAGGGCAAAACAGCAAGGCCAGTGTCCAGTCCAGGGTGCAGAGTATGTCCATGAGAAGCTGCACAGGGAACACTTGAACACAGCAAAGAGCAACAAGGCCAGTGGCAAAAACGAAGTACAGAGTATGTCCAGGAGAGGCTGCACTGGGAATACTTGAACACAGCAAAGAGCAACAAGGTCAGTGGCAAAAACAAAGTACAGAGTATGTCCAGGAGAGGCTGCACAGGGAATGTGTGCGACTGTACCTTTCCATGGTCAGCAACACAGTCAGGGGGTAACAATGTGCAGTAAAGACCCACCTGTGTGAGAGACAGGTGTCTGAGGGTGACTACCACTCAGACTTGGCTGTCAGGCGGACTGGGAGCTGGCAGTGTCTCGGGGACTGTCGGGGCACTTGACGGGGGAGAGAGTGGACCAGCCGAGGTAGAGCTATCAGTGGCTTGGCAAGCCAGAGGGTTTCTTGGACCAGGTGGTGTAGTGGCACGTGGAGGCGGAGTCATGCAGACGGGAGACACAGTGTGGGTGGGAGATTGTGGAGGGGTGCCTTTTGCACTTCTTGGGTATTCAAATGGCTTGCCTGACTTTGGATCCATGGGGAGTAGTGTGGGCACAACAAGCACACTCACCACCAAAGCTGCATCAGGTGCAGACGCTGGCACTCCCTCTGTTGATGTGCTGGATCCAGCAGAATGCTTTGCCTGGCTTCGCCTTTGCCCCTCCTTCCCCTGTTTACTGAGTGTTACCCCTACAGTGCCCTCCTTCACTTGCTTCACTGGGCTTGGAATGGGAGTCGAGGTGGTGGGTGAATCTGCCTTGGAGTCCTTCCTAGGTGTACCCTACCCTTGGCAAGTACCACCTTCTCGCTGGGCACAGAAATTGTATGCTTCTCTTTGCAAGTTGCTTTTCGGGACATGAAAGTCCTTGGATGGGGATGCCTCTGAGTCATGTGAGCCTGAGGTCTTCTTCTTTGCATTTTGGCCCCTGGTGTCACCTGATGGGCTTTTCTCTCTGCGCTCTGGGGTGGCTTTGGTCTTCTGTTGGGATGGTGTCTGCACCCAGGACCGCTTGGGTTGCTGCTGCTGTGTGCTTCGTGTGCTGTATAGTAACTTTGATGTATGTGGAGCTTGGTCACTATTGTCAGACGTGGCAAATGCCAGGGGGGTGGACAAAGGGACCGGAGCTGGACTGTGATTATGTGCCTGTTGAAGGGCTCACGTCACTGTGGAGGACAAAGCCTGGACAGTCCGTTGCAGTCCACCCATGTCTGAATGTATGTCCTCCATGAAAGCAACCACCTGTGCCAATTTTTTGCCATGGTCAATAAAGGCATTGAGGAGAGCTGTCTGGCCTACACACAGCTGGTTCAAAAGGTCCCCAGACTCAGCACTGATGGCAGCAGGGGGGACAGGGACAGGGGCAGGGGCGATGCCAGGGGTGAAGGACACTCTTCCCCTCTTACTGAGGCAGACACGGGCTGCACCAGAGAAAGTGGCTGGGAGGGTGGGCACTGGCCACTGTGTGGTGGAAGATGATGCAGAATCCCCGTTCCCTGTGCCCGCCAACATGGATGCATCCCCGCTGGCATCAGATGATGTGGTACTTTGCGTCTCAGGCTGGGATTCCTCCAGCAGACTCCTGTCCCCCTCAGAGGCACTGGTGACATCTGTGTCACTGGGCTCCTGTGCACCTGTCATGCTTGTTTCACCCCCACTGGTCTCCGTCTCCTGTCCCTCCGTGACCACAGGAGATGCTGCATGAGAGAGAGAGAGATGTAGGGTCAGTTCAGTGGCAGCAACAGAACAAACGTATGCAAGCAATGCATAATAAAAGATGACGAAATCTACATATTGCACACCACCCTGTGCAATCACATTGTGCCAACTCACTATATTGACTCAAACAGTGCGTGGAAACTGGAAATTCAGGCATAAGTGAGCCATGTGATGACCACACAGCACAACACCCTGCTAGCAACTCCGTTCAACCAGATACACAACTAGCTCTGAGCACACCTAGGGACATGATAGGGACACACTACTTGTTGCCACTGACAGATCTTGACGGAACAGGAGTGAACAACACAGACACAGACTACAACATGACATTCCACAATGGCCATGAGCCCATGCCACCCACCATGTTGTACTTTGGGGCCCAAAGACTGGTGCACATTGTTGTCAGATGTCTAGGCCTACCAAATCTGAGTGCATGCAATGGACGCATTGATGAAGGCACACTCAGATCGGGCACACTACCGTTCACTCCCATGGGATTCCCCAGACTACCCCAGTGCAGACGATACCTGAAGACCACGATTCAGAATGCAATGGGAATGCACAGCATCCCAATTACCTTTGTAAGTACAGGTAGGGCAAACGCGTAGCACCGGCAACCAGCCCAGCAGCCACTTACATGCCACTGCATCACACTACCAACATCACATAGGCCAGCGCTGGCACAGGCTCTGTACACATGCAGCCACTCCCAGCCAAAGTCACCCTTCCCGAATGCTCACCCCTGGCTTGCTGCTGAAACTCCTTCAAATGTGCATCCAGCTCAGGCTGTGTCACCGCCAAGATGCGGCCCATCAGTGGTGTCATGCTGTGCCGTGCCAAACACCCAGTGCGAGGAAGCAGCCCCAAAGTCATCTTGATGTTTTCTTGATGGGTGCTAACTCGAAAGCTACAATTATAAAATTGGAGAAATGGGTCGAAAATTAGGTGTGCAACTCGTCCACACATGATGATTCTACAAGTAATGCCCTTTTTTCGAGTTAGCACCCATCAAGAAAAACATTACACAAGGAGAAATTTGAACGAAGCTTCATGCAAGACGGAACATCATAATTCACGCAGCAAGTTGGTTTGGTGTCAGCAAAACCTGAAAATGATTGCACTAATCACATGGGTTAAAAGACACGTTTTGAAGTTTGCCAAAGTCTTTTTAGCTTGAAGTTTTACTGAATATGTTTGACAACTGATTTTTTATGTGGAAATGCACTATGGGAAATGGAGTATTGTCAGGATAAACCCGCGAGTTTTTTTTCGAGTGACACAGGTGTTAATCATGTGGAAATGAGGGGGAGGGTTTCTTGAGAGGAGGGGTCAGAGTTGGTTTAAAGTTCAGAGGGCGAAAGGGAAGCGAGAAATTATACCCGAGTTTGAGATAAGATGACGTTTGCTTCCTAGCAGGTACGATTAATCATGCTGATGTAAACTGAGCACAGTTTGTTTTCAAGAAGGAAAGGTTGTTTTTATTCGGAGCTGGGTGTAAGGGGAAGCTTTAACGAGGGAATGTGTTGTGAGTTATAAGATGAGGATGATTAAAAGGTTGGAGAGTAAGGGAAGGAGTAGATGGGGAGTGCAAGAAACCTGGGTAAATAGTAAGATAATCCGTTATTGAATAGCAGGTAGTCACTTATGTTACTATCTAAGAGCGGGGTCAGGATCAGGAAAAACATGCATTTTTTTCAAATTAATTATTTAGAGTAAGTGAATAACGCAACTTCAAGCATGATATATTATAGGTGTATTTGATATTCTGTGATAATATAGTAATATGTGTAAATGTTATTTTCAGTTGTCCCTGACGAAGGGCCCCTAGAGGCCCGAAACGCATTAGATTTTAATAAACTGTGATGGAAGAATTTGCCTTTAGTCGTGTTCTTGGAATGAGGTTCGGATGGCCCGACATGAGCATCAGAAATATGAAAAATGGCCTTTTTCTTGCATGGAGACCTTTAGTATCTTAATGAGAATGCACAGAGAATGTAAGGAATTAAATTACGTTTTGAAAACTTGACAAGAGGAACATGAGATGAACATTTTTCTGCAAATGCAATTTTGAAAAAAGAAGGCAGTGCCAGCGGCTAGGGGCAGATGACTGCCCCGATAAAGTTGTTGTTTGGTTTCACACGTTCTGTTTGGGCTGGGCGCGACGCCGCTGATAAAGCACGCAATGGTTTAAAAAGCTCCAATTATAAAATTGGAGAAATGGGTCGAAAATTAGGTGTGCAACTCGTCCACATATGATGATTCTACAAGTAATGCCCTTTTTTCGAGTTAGCACCCATCAAGAAAAACATTACACAAGGAGAAATTTGAACGAAGCTTCATGCAAGACGGAACATCGTAATTCACGCAGCAAGATGGTTTGGTGTCAGCAAAACCTGAAAATGATTGCACTAATCACATGGGTTAAAAGACACGTTTTGAAGTTTGCCAAAGTCTTTTTAGCTTGAAGTTTTACTGAATATGTTTGACAACTGATTTTTTATGTGGAAATGCACTATGGGAAATGGAGTATTGTCAGGATAAACCCGCGAGGTTTTTTTCGAGTGACACAGGTGTTAATCATGTGGAAATGAGGGGGAGGGTTTCTTGAGAGGAGGGGTCAGAGTTGGTTTAAAGTTCAGAGGGCGAAAGGGAAGCGAGAAATTATACCCGAGTTTGAGATAAGATGATGTTTGCTTCCTAGCAGGTACGATTAATCATGCTGATGTAAACTGAGCACAGTTTGTTTTCAAGAAGGAAAGGTTGTTTTTATTCGGAGCTGGGTGTAAGGGGAAGCTTTAACGAGGGAATGTGTTGTGAGTTATAAGATGAGGATGATTAAAAGGTTGGAGAGTAAGGGAAGGAGTAGATGGGGAGTGCAAGAAACCTGGGTAAATAGTAAGATAATCCGTTATTGAATAGCAGGTAGTCACTTATGTTACTATCTAAGAGCGGGGTCAGGATCAGGAAAAACATGCATTTTTTTCAAATTAATTATTTAGACTAAGTGAATAACGCAACTTCAAGCATGATATATTATAGGTGTATTTGATATTCTGTGATGATATAGTAATGTGTGTAAATGTTATTTTCAGTTGTCCCTGACGAAGGGCCCCTAGAGGCCCGAAATGCATTGGATTTTAATAAACTGCGATGGAAGAATTTGCCTTTAGTCGTGTTCTTGGAATGAGGTTCGGATGGCCCGACATGAGCATCAGAAATATGAAAAATTGCCTTTTTCTTGCATGGAGACCTTTAGTATCTTAATGAGAATGCACAGAGAATGTAAGGAATTAAATTACGTTTTGAAAACTTGACAAGAGGAACATGAGATGAACATTTTTCTGCAAATGCAATTTTGAAAAAAGAAGGCAGTGCCAGCGGCTAGGGGCAGATGACTGCCCCGATAAAGTTGTCCCATTGGCTGTAGGGCATGCTCCATGGCGGTGACTCACCGCTGGGGCCCGGGGTGCGCTACCGCGATGGTGCATCTTTCAAATGCATCCAATGACCGCCTCTGTGGTGGCGGAGCACGCCTACCGCGATTTTCAAGATTGCATCATGCCACCGCAATAAAGGTTCCCATTGGCATGCTCCATGGAGGTGACACACCGCTGGGGACAGGTGGTAGCTACCGTGATTTGGGTGCCATACATTCACATGAGGCACCGCGATTTGGGTGGTGGAGCATGCCAACAGCCATTTGAGCATGTCTCCATGCCTATCACTACCACACTTGTGTGAATGGGCAGTGTTGGTGACACACCACTGGGGCCAGGTGGTAGCTACCGCGATTTGGGTGGCGGAGCATGCCAACCGCCATTTGGGCATGTCTCCATGCCTATCACCACCGCACTTGTGTAAATGGGTAGTGCTGGTGACACACCGCTGGGGCAAGGCTGTAGCTACCCCGATTTGGGTGCCATTCAATTTCAATGGCCTTCTGGCACACATCAACAGTGCACAGTGCCCACATAGTCAATGGCACATCATTGTGCACACAATGCCAATGTTCCATTTACTCCACTGGTGACTACACATGCCATGTTTGTGTATGTGATGTCGGTGATTGGCCTGTACTCCCTCACATGTCACTTATGATATTGATGGTCGTGTACGCAGGACAGTGTTGTTCTAGACTCTCCAATGTGTACACATGTCAATGTGTTGAGGTGCAGTGACAATCACAGCAATGTTCGACTCAATGAAGGATGATCTTTTTTGCATGTCCTCTTATGTCTGATCATGCACACAATCCTCATTTCTGGTCCAACTGTGGTCATTGTGTGGTAGATGTGTGCCAGGTTCAAATGACGCATGAAGGTGTGTCAGGTGAAGCAGCTAGGTATGAGACAGTAGGGTTGATTTGTTACACATATGCTGGATGCTATACTCCCAGGCATGCCCATGGTAAATGTGGCCATATCCCTATGTGCATTCACATTGACCGAGGTGGTGTTTGAGGTACTTGTTTTGTGTGAGTTGACAGGTGTGCCATTTGTGTAGCTGAAGGTGTCCCTACATGTAAGCTGGTCTTTAACTCAATTTTGATGACAGTCATTGTTGGTGTTGTGTCATCCAGAACGTGAGATGCTGTGCCCATCCCATGATGTATTGCATTGACATGTGTCCACTTTCATCTCAACTAGGAGGAGACCAAATCTGCTTCATCACTTGACAGTGCTGGAGGACATGGAGGAGGTGGCGATCATCCAGAAATGTCGTCTGGACAGAGCCACCCTAAAAACCCTTTGTGATATGTTGGAGCCCCATCTGACTCTGCATGATAGAAGAGAACTTTGACGATTTGACTGAGGACCAGATTCTGACTTAGAAAACGACAATTAGCCAGAATAGGTAAATATTTCAACAGATGAAAGTTATTAACTAGGATTTAACTTGCATTTGATTTAGATAAAGAATTATTAATTGAACTCATGTGTCGGGTTGTTCTTTATTTGAAATGTATTATTGAATAATTTCAGAGAATTAAGGAGTCATTAAGCTAATCCCAACTAAATGATTCATTGACCTATATTTTTCCTTGATGGGAAGGGAAGTGAAGGAGTTTTGATAGTAGAGGGAAAGCGATAAAGTTTTTCCCCATCAAGGGAAAGCAGTGTAGTTCGGAACCAAATGTTTGTTTTCCCCTTCTGAGTAAAGGTGACGGATAGATTGATAGGATGAATGTTGGTGTTATGGGCCCCACCAGCGTATGATGTGTGTGTGCGTGTGTGATTGCGAGATCACTCTGTCCGTGGTAGAAAGGGGAAATTGAAGAACCTGAACTGCACCAGGCTCACACTGAGATGGACAACAGGGGCACACACAGCCATTCAGCCAAGCAATCACTGTCCTGACTCCTGCATGATCAACTTTCTGCGTCACTGTATGGCTGACAACACAACACAGGTCACTCATACATTCATGTGCAGACAGGGAAACCTGTGGCATTGGGTACACACACCTTCCCCCTGGAGACAGCATGTTATGCAGTGCATGACACAATCCCACACTCTCAGGCACATACTGCATCAGTCCAACTACATGTTTGCCCCTCTGCCCTCCCCCCACCACTGTTGAGGATTTACCACGACATTTGGGGCACCATATAGCCTTGGGTACTGTGTGAGCACCTCGTCCACCAGGACCTCCAGCTCCTCGCTTGTGAAAGGACTGGCAGAGATCTTCTCTTTTCTTGCCATCACTGTGGACATGAGACAACAGCGGTGGAATTGGGTGGTGAGGGGTCACTGGCCACAGTCACTGGAGGCAGCAGCAGGTGAGGGGTCTCTGGCAGCAGTCCCTGGAGGCAGCAGCAGGTGAGGGGTCTCTGGCAGCAGTCACTGGAGGCAGCAGCAGGTGAGGGGTCTCTAGCAGCAGGCTCTGGGAGCAGTGGAAATGTGAGGCTCCCTCAAACACATATATAGCCCCCTAGGGTCGTTTCAAAGGTGCCAAGCTGCAGCAATTGGTGGTCCAAGGCCTGCCTCTTTCAAATGCATCCAATGACCGCCTCCGCGGTGGTGGAGCACGCCTACAGCAATTTTCAAAATTGCATCATGCCACCGCACTCAAGGTTCCCTTTGGCTGTAGGGCATGCTCCATGGCGGTGACACACCGCTGGGGCCCGGAGTGCACTACCGCGATGGGGCATTTTTCAAATGCATCCAATGACCGGCTCTGCTGTGGCGGAGCATGCCTACCGCGATTTTCAAAATTGCATCATGCCACCGCAATCAAGGTTCCCATTGGCTGTAGGGCATGCTCCATGGCGGTGACACACCTCTGGGGCCCGGGGTGCGCTACCGCGATGGTGCATCTTTCAAATGCATCCAATGACCGCCTCTGTGGTGGCGGAGCACGAAAACCGCGATTTTCAAGATTGCATCATGCCAGCGCAATAAAGGCTCCCATTGGCTGTAGGGCATGCTCCATGGAGGCGACACACCGCTGGGGTCAGGCGGTAGCTACCGCGATTTGGGTGCCATACATTCACATGAGGCACCGCGATTTGGGTGGTGGAGCATGCCAACCGCCATTTGAGCATGTCTCCATGCCTATCACTACCACACTTGTGTGAATGGGCAGTGCTGGTGACACACCACTGGGGCCAGGCGGTAGCTACCGCGATTTGGGTGGCGGAGCATGCCAACCGCCATTTGGGCATGTCTCCATGCCTATCACTACTGCACTTGCGTAAATGGGCAGTGCTGGTGAGACACCGCTGGGGCCAGGCAGTAGTTACCGCGATTTGGGTGGCAGAGCATGCCAACCGCCATTTCGGCATGTCTACATGCCTATCACTACCGCACTTGTGTAAATGGGTAGTGCTGGTGACACACCGCTGGGGCCAGGCGGTAGCTACCCCGTTTTGTGTGCCATTTAATTGCAATGGCCATCTGGCACACATCAACAGTGCACAGTGCCCACATGGTCAATGGCCCATCATTGTGCACACGATGCCAATGTTCCATTTACTCCACTGGTGACTACACATGCCATGTTTGTGTATGTGATGTCGGTGATTGGCCTGTACTCCCTCACATGTCACTTATGATATTGATGGTCGTGTACGCAGGACAGTGTTGTTCTGGACTCTCCAATGTGTACACATGTCAATGTGTTGAGGTGCAGTGACAATCACAGCAATGTTCGACTCAATGAAGGATGATCTTTTTTGCATGTCCTCTTATGTCTGATCATGCACACAATCGTCATTTCTGGTCCGACTGTGGTCATTGTGTTGTGGATGTGTGCCAGGTTCAAATGACGCATGAAGGTGTGTCAGGTGAAGCAGCTAGGTATGAGACAATAGGGTTGATTTGTTACACATATGCTGGATGCTATACTCCCAGGCATGCCCATGGTAAATGTGGCCATATCCCTATGTGCATTCACATTGACCGAGGTGGTGTTTGAGGTACTTGTTTTGTGTGAGTTGACAGGTGTGCCATTTGTGCAGCTGAAGGTGTCCCTACATGTAAGCTGGTCTTTAACTCAATTTTGATGACAGTCATTGTTGGCGTTGTGTCATCCAGAACGTGAGATGCTGTGCCCATCCCATGATGTATTGCATTGACATGTGTCCACTTTCATCTCAACTAGGAGGAGACCAAATCTGCTTCATCACTTGACAGTGCTGGAGGACATGGAGGATGTGGCGATCATCCGGAAATGTCGTCTGGACAGAGCCACCCTAAAAACCCTTTGTGATAAGTTGGAGCCCCACCTGCAGCCTCGCAGGACATATCCAACAGCTTTCACCCCAACTTATAAGGTGATGGCGGCCCTGCATTTTTTTGCGACAGGATCGTTCCAGCACACGGTAGCCAGCGCAGGTGGGATGTCACAACTGTTGTTCAGCATGGTGCTGCGGGATGTTCTGTCTGCCATGATGATATACAAGGACAGATTTATCCATTTCCCCAGGGGTCCGGAATTGGAAGCTGTGAAGGGAGATTTCTATCCCCTTGGACATATCCCCCATGTTGTTGGTGCCTTTGATTGCACCCATGTTGGGCTTGTGCCACCACAGGCACGTGAGAACATTTACAGGAATCATAAATATTACCACTCCATAAATGTGCAAGTGGTGTGCCTGGCAGATATGATCCTCTCCCACGTGTGTGCCAAATTCCCAGGCTCAGCCCATGACTCCTACTTCCTGCAGAACAGCATTGTACCCCAGCTGATGGCCAATATGCTTCCTGAGCGTGCATGGATTGTGGGTGAGTATGCCTAGTAGTATGGCGTGCTGGGTGTGTGACCTGCTGCCCTCTGCCTCAGCAACATTGCAATGTTTATTTGGGTTTGTCATACCTAGGTGACTTTGCATATCCCAACCGTCCCTGGTTGCTGAGCCCACTGTGGAATCCCAGGACCCCGGCTGAAGTCCACTACAATGAGGCCCATGGAAGGACACGTCGTGTAGTAGAGCGCACTTTTGGTCTGCTTAAGTCACGTTTCCGCTGCCTGGACAAGACCGGAGGTGCACTGGCGTACTCGATCGGTAAGGTGTGTCAGATTGTAGTGGCATGCTGCATGCTCCACAACCTGGCAATTCACAAGGAGATTCGCCTGCTCCTGGATGATGATGAGGACCCAAGGCCCCCGCCTGCAAACCAACCCAGGTGCAGTGATGAGGACAGTGGAGAGGAGGAAGGTGTTGACCTGCGTCAACAGCTCATTACCCGCTACTTCCTTTGAAGGTGGGTGACAATGTACAACGTACCCATTGTCTGATGATGTTCTGTTGTCGTGAAGGGGTATGTGAGAATTGTGACAGCAGCCAGTTGTAGACTCAGTGGTGGTTGGCAATGTTTCTTAGACAGGTCATTTAGGAACATCTACAGGATGTGTATGTCGACACTTGTTGCCCATTGTGACGTGTGCATGTTGGATTATCATGATGGTAGGTGTTGTGTGATGTCTGTGATGCCACACCCAGCCCAGTGAATGTTGTTCTGTTGTGTTTTCCTAGGTACCTTCAACTTCTCGTTGCCTATATACAGTTCATATGCCCCAAGGACTCTGGTGATCTGGTCCAGGGATTGGGTCCCAGCCTCTTGGTGTCTGTGGGTGAACCTGCCCCTCCCACTTACCCTGCTGCCACAGACCTGTTGCCTCACCACTGTGGGCACCTGCATCCTCTCCCTGCCCTCTTCTGTCGGTGTTATGGGGTGGTCATCCTCTGGGACAGGGGGAGTGTTGCAGGCAGTGCTGGTGGTGGTGGTGGTGGAGGAGGATGCACAGGCCATGACAGCAGGGGTCTGCAGAGGCATTTGCATTGCAGCAGATGTGGTGGGGGGGATGATGGGGTCCTGGGACCTGTTGCACCCTGGCACACCAGATGGGACGGCTTTGAGCTCATCGTCCAGAGAATCCCGGGAGTCAACATCCAAGAGTCCATGTACCAGGGGGGGGGGGGGGTGGACTGGATCTGCAGGTTGCTGGTGTTGTCCTCTGCAGATGGGAAATGGTCATTGTAGTGCACCCGCAAGCTTTGTGTTAGCTGTTTGTCATTCACTGTTTGTACACTACACAGTTGACTGATCATCACATTGTTTTCTTTGTGCACTACTGTGCCTCCTGACATGATGCAGTGGTACATGCATTGCTTGTCCATGGTGTGAGGTGTCAATACATACCATGCGCCATGTGCATAATTTGTGATTACAGGGACCTGTTGACATCTAGGGACTGGCACAACATATTATTTCATTGGGGACTCTTTGTTGATTGGTCTGACCTGGCAGACCTGGCCATGGACTGGCCATTGTCATCTCCTGTATACCTTTGTCCTGTCATGTGCATATCTTGAATTGTACCAACAAACATGGTTTCTTATTTTTCAAATGGTCCTTGTTGCTCTGGCCCCATGGCACTGCACATGTCAATAGGTGCTGCACATGATTGTGCCCAGACTTTCGTATACATGTGCATTGGTGTGTCACACTTTGGTAGCTGTGACAGTTTCCTTTGCTTACCTGTGTGTGTTGCAATGGGGTCAGTGTGCATATTTGTGCAATTAGAGGGCTGGTGTTGTCATATGGCACTATTTCTTTTGTGACGAATTGGTGGGTGCATGTACTGGCTACTTACTGGTTATGTGCTCACATTTGGCTTTGTTATGTGACACATCTGTGTGTGTGTGGTGGAGGCTTACATCCTGCTCAGTGGGGTCACAAGACAGAATGATATGTGTACCTACCTATTAGTTTGTTTGAGGTGGGCCATTAGATGCCACATGCATCTGGGTGGTATGGAGAGCTCCATCTTGCTGTACTGGGGGACAAGGGTGCATGGTGGGAGCAGTGGTACAGGCCTCCCACCCACCCACAAACACCCTCCCTGGGAAGATGGCTACCTACCTGTTAGTTTGATGAGGGTAATGTAATGACTGACACATGCTTCTGAGAGGGGTGGGGGGAGGGCTCCATCTTGCTAGGCTGTGGGCCTGGGGGCATGGTGGGAGTAGTGGTGCAGGCCTCCCACCCACAAACACCCTCACTGTGAAGATGGCTACCTACCTGTAAGTTTGTTAGGTGTACTGCAATGGCTTCCAATTGCCTCTGGGTGGGGGAGTGCTCCATCTTGCTCAGGTGTGGGACAGGGGCACTGGCAGGCATTGCAGTGCTGTCTGCCTGTACACATGCCCCCATGGTAATGTTGCTAGCTACGTTTGGGGTGAATGGGAGTGAGTGGATGTTGGATCTGTGAGACATGTTTTTGTAAGTGTGTGGTGCATATGAATGTACTTGGGCCTAGGAGGTGTAGCTTTGTAGTTGTGCAAGACAGTACATAGCAGTGTGGTGGTAGTCATTTGTTTGTACTTACCAACCTCCACTCCCCTGGGTGCTCCTGTGAGACTCTCTGGATGCAGTATGGCAAGCACCTTCTCCTCCCATGATGTGAATGGTTTTGGGGGAATGGGAGGGCCACCGCCAGTCCTCTCAGCCAGCTCACGGTTCTTGCTTCTCCTCTCTTTGACAACCCTCTTCAGATCATGCCACCGCTTCATGATCTCCTTTTTGGATCGAGGGGTGGTCCCTACTGCATTGACCCTTTCGACTATCCTTGCCCACATTTGTGTTCTTGTGGTTAATGGTGTCTGTTGGACCAGGCTACCAAACAGTTGTGGTTCCACTCTGACTATCTCATTTACCATGACTGTCAACTCGGTCTCTGAATTTGGGCATTTTATGTGTTGACATGGTGTGTGGTGTGCAAAGTGGTTGTGGGTGCAGGGGTGTGAGTGGTGGGTGTGGTTGTGATGTGTATGGTGTGTGATGTGCAGGGGGGTTAGTAGTGTGTGTGCTGTATTCTTTTGCCTGTCCTCTCTGTTCTGGTGAATGCCCTTCTCTTCTGGAGTGTTGCAAAGGATTGTGGTCAGGGAAGGGGCTGGTGTTCTACTCAGCTATGTGGGTGTGTCCAAATGGGGTATTGCTGTCAGGTGTGTTGTGTGTGTTGTCCTGGGAATTGTATTTTTCTTTTTGCCATGTGGTTGTGTCATTGGGTTGTGTTTTGTGTTTTCGGGGGGCATGGCAAGTTTGCTGTGTGCACTTTTTGGCCTTATTGTGGGGTTTTTCTTTTGTCCGCCATATTTTTCACGGATCGTCCGCAGCGGTGGCTATGCTGCAGCTCTTTCGCCAGCTCTCCCATTCATCCCTGTGTGCGACCGCTGCAGTCGGAAACAGCGGATCGTCCTGCGGGACCATCGGGGATATCCTAAGTTCCCGTGTGGTGTCTCCACAATACTTGCGGCGGGTTGGTGTTTTTCAGCCGTGAATCCGACCACTGCGAACGGATTTTGGCCATCTCCGCCCGCTACGGGCAGTTTTTCTTGGCTCCGTTCTGCCGCGGTCGGTGTTTTTTGGTGGTTGATCCTAATTTGGCCGTCGGTTTTTCCACGGTATAGGCGGGCGATGGTTTTCTGCTTCCATGGCGGTCGGGGTGGTTTTCTGTCCGCCATTCTAATAGACCCCCTTGGTGTTTACTTTTCTTTCTCTCACTTTAAAGTGAGAGGATTTATCTGACTATCTGGGGGTATGAAAGGAAAGGCTTTTTTAGCACACAACATTTAAAAGTCTGTAAATTAACTGTGCAAATATTTCAGAATTAGAAACGCACAAATGAAGCACATTTTTTGTAATTCTGCAGTTTGCTGGAAACAAATATTTTAATATGAGCAAAACAAATCAATATACCAGATAATGCCATTTTCACACATTATCGTTCGTGCGATGTATAGTTTTATCAGTAAAACTGTATGTCTGTGCAAATATAATGGTCCTTTCAATTAAAAATGTGTGATCAATAATGGCAGTGCACTACCACAACATGCATACTCCACTCTACGCCACCTCACTCTAAGACACTCAACTCCAGTCTATTCCTCTCTACTCCACTCCACACCATGCCACTCCAATCTACTCTATGACACTTCACTCTATGATGCTCGACTCCACTCTATGCCACATCACTCTACGACACTTTACTCCACCCTATACCACCCCAGTCCACTCTACATGACTCTACGGCACTCCACACTACAATAATACACTCTATGGCAATCCTCTCTTCTCCACTCCACTGTGCAACACTCTATTACACTCTACTCCACTTTAGGCCACTCCACCTCATGTCACTCTACTCCTTACCCCTCCACTCTATGCCACTATACGCCACTCTACTATATGCCCCTCTATGCCACTCTATGTCACCCCACCCTATTCCACTTCACTCTGGGGCACTCTATTCCACTTTATATCTCTCCACTCCACACCATCCCACTCTACTCCAGTCTACAGCACTCCACTAAGCAACACTCCACTCAGCAACAATCCACTCTACCACACTATGCCACTCCACCCTACAACACTCTACTCTATGACATCCCACTCTATTACACTCCACTCTACAACACTCTATGCCACTCCATTCTACAGCACTCTATGACAGTCCATTCTACGACACTCTATTCCACTCTATTCCATTCTACTCTACTACACTCTACACCACTCTTGTCCTCTCTATGCCACATTACTCCACTCTAGGTCACTCCACTCTACATCACTCCACTCTCTGCCACTCCCCTCTACAGAGCTCCACTTTGAGACACTCCACTCTGTGACACACCACTCTATGATGCTCTACTCTACGATACTCTATGCCACTCCACTCTACCCCTCCACTCTACACCACTCTATGACACTCCACTCTATGCCACTCTAATCCACTCTACACCTCTCTACTCTACGCCTTTCCACTCTACATCACTTCAAGCTATGCCACTCTACGCCACTTCATACTACAGCACCCTATAATGCACCATTTTACAACACTATGCCACTCCACAATACAACACTCAATGCCACTTTGCTCCTCTCTACAACACACCCCTCTATGACACTCCATGACACACCACTCTTTCCCACACCACTCTGTCCCTCTCCACTCTACACCACTCCATTCTATGCGATTCCTCTCTACTCCACTCCCCTCTATGACACTTGATGACACTCTACTCCACTCTACGCCACTCCACTTGATGACACTCTACCACACACCTCTCTACACCACTCCACTTTACTATATGTCTCTCTACGCCTCGCTGCTATATGACACTCTAGGCCACTTCACTCTAAGCCACTCTACTCCTCTCTATGCCACTCCACTCTCCACCTCTCCACCCTATGCCACTCCACTTTGCCAAACTCCACTCTGCAACACTCCACTCTACAACACTCTATACCACTCAACCCTACGACACTCTAATGTACAACTCTCAACTCTACGACACTGCACTCTATGACACTCTGTGCCACCCCACTCTATGTCACTCTTCGCCACTCCACTCTACAACACTCTATGCGACTCAACAACATTTTATGCCACTCCACTCTACAACACTCTACTCCACTCCACAGAACTCTATGATACTCCACTCTAAGACCCTCTATATCACTCTATGACAGTCTATGCCACTTCACTCTATTACATTCCTCACTGCTCCACTCCTCTCTGAGCCACTCCACTCAACATCACTCAACTCTATACCTTTCCACTCTACGCCACGCCACTCTGCAACACTCAACTCTACGACACTCCCCTCTAGGACACTCTACTTTACAACACTCCACTTTAAGACATTCTAAGCCACTTTAAGCCACTCCATAACACTTCACTCTATCCCGCTCCACTCTATGACTTTCCCCTCTATACAAATCCACTCTACGCTACTACTCTCTACTACACTTCTGTTACCACTAAAAACGCATGTGTAATTTGCAGCCTTCATTATTCTGCCATGCTGAACCATTTTGTGTCCTGATTCCCTTATGTGCCACGACCTTGGTTTACCTTAACTCCAGTTATGGCCTTCTGATTGGCGTTATGCCCTGTCATTGGCTTGAATCATCCATCTCCCTGGTCCTTCCTTATAGTTCTGAAATCTCGCTAGGAATCTGGTGCGATTTCGAGCGAATGACATGAGTGGCAGCCATTTTGAGGAAGGCGGGTGTAAATACCACACCCTGTCCTCAAGGCTATGCTTGGCTTCCTAAAAACTACAGGGTAAGTATCACTCTCCCTGTTCAGCTACTTACCTGGTGAATTCTTTAAGTCTTGCACTGGAACCGCCATCCACAATTTCAGCTTCCCTCCAGGTGAGCTTTGATTCCTCTCAAAGATGCTTCTCATCGACCCTGTGAAGAGAAACGAGAACATTATTCATCTAGACAGGTTAGTTCACTAACATAAGAAGTGGCAATAAGGTGACATCTTAGAAAAGATAACAGCGCATACTAAAAGGAACTAGAATTGTTCTCTGCGAACATTTGCAGATAGTATATTTTGAAAAGACTTTTTAAGACTTGTGCAGTTTTTGAGAAAGCCACTCTTCCACTACTCTTCATTGGCAGTGAACAAACACAAGACTAGAGACTCTTAGCATACTGCTCTGTGACTGAGCATACTTACTGGCAATCGACTCTGAACAATTTTCAAAAGAATCTTGAGTTTTGACTATGACAGCTCATTTATGCTAAGGAACTTTCTTTTGCAAAAGTGCTACTCACTCCAATGGTAAGCCTTACAGTAGAAATTAATAATGTAGTTCTTGTTATATGCTTCATTGACATTGAATTGCCGGATTGTCCCTGAGAACCGGGTGACGTTTTCATATTCAGGAAAAGGCCACACTGAGAGCATAAGAACCTGTGATAACCCAGACCTCCCTCAACTAGAATCTGAAGCCCCAAACCTGGACTAGAGGAACTTCTCTCTCTCTCTCTCTCTCTCTCTCTCTCTCTCTCTCTCTCTCTCTCTCTCTCTCTCTCTCTCTCTCTCTCTCTCTCCTCTCTCTCTCTCTCTCTCTCTCTCTCATTCCTAACCTCCTTTCCCTCACAAACACCTGCCATCACTAGATATTGTAAATCCATTTTGAGAGCTGTTCAGAGTGGGGTGGGTGGAACGGCTTCGATCCTGTGGAAGACCTGTAGTTTCTAGGTGAGTGGTAAGTATAACAACTCCACTCTACAACACTCTACAATGCTCCACTCTACAACACTCTACTCCACTCTACAACACTCTACTCCACTTTATGACACTCTATGACACTCTGTGCCACTCTACACCCCTCCACTCAAGAACACTTTCCGCCACTCTGCTCTACAGCCCTCCACTTTAAGACACTCTATGCCACTCCACTCTATGCCACTCTACACCACTCCACAACACTCTACGCCACTCCATTGCATGCAACTCTATGCCATTCTACACCACTCTGCTCCACACTATGCCCCTCTACTCTGCTCTGCTCTACCCCATTTTACTCAACTCTATGACACTTTACTCCACACAATGCTATGCCACTCCACTCGACTTTGGTCCCCGCCGTCCACTTTATGCCACTCCACTTTACAACACTCCACTCTATCCCACTACACTCTACGACAATCCACTCTATAACACTCCACTCCATGAAACACAAATCTACAACACTCCACTCCGTGACACTCCACAACACTCCACTCTATGCCACTCCTCTCTACGACACTCCACTCTATGACACTCTATGACACTCCAGTCAACTCTATGCTACTCCACTCTACAACACTCTACTCCACTCTATGCAACAACAGTCTATGACACCTATTCCCCTCCACTCAATGACACTTCACTCTATGCCACCATACTCTACACCACTCTGCGCCACTCAACTCCACTCTACACCACTCCACTCTGTGCCACTCTACCCTACTACAATCTACTCCACTTCATGACATTCTACGGCCCTCCACTCTATGACCCTCTGTTCTATAAACCAACACTCTACATTACTCCAGCTCTACTCTATGACAGGCTACTATACAACACTCTACAACATTACACTCTATGACACTCTAAGCCACTTCACTCCACTATATGCCACTCTACTCCACTCTACAACACTCAACTCCACTCTATGTCACTCCACTCTATAACACTCTACTTCACTCTACACCTCTCCACTCCATGCCCCTCCTCTCTATGAACTCGCTTGTTCGCTGGAGCTGGACTTTCAGAAGGAGGGATTGTATATAGTTCTTATCTGTCTATAGTATATGGTTATTATTTCTATCTTAATAACGATGTGCGATAGTGTGTATAAGTGAGGGAGATAATTATATCCCACTGCTTACTCTGTACTGTGAGTCCATTCAAGCCATTCCATGCCACCATTCTAAGTGCTGGAACTGTTGTGTTTTAAATGGGTTCAGTTGGAATTATCCTTAGTAAGGGGCAACATTCGAACTTGTTGTATGGCAAAATAATATACGGCCTAACAGTATCATTTAAGTTCATCACCAACAAAAACACGCACATATGGACCCCACCTTTACAGCAGAGCAAAACATTAACACAGTTCAAAGACCTTTAAATAATACTGTAAAGTTGAAACAGTACAAGTGTTTAAAGGTAGGCCTGGGCGAAATATAAATTACGTCCACCTAATTCGTGTAATTTCAGGAAGTTCGCATTATGCTTGTTAAGCAAAATTCCCCGAATTATGCCATCACGCCACTGCATGTAACTGTGTATCATTTACCGTAAAAAGTTTCAACGAATGGCTATTCTTGCTGTTTTGCTCTAGTTTTTGGAGCAAAATGCATTTCCGTATCAAAAATGGACACCAGGATGCATGTTACACTAAACATGAGCACTACATGGCGGATATGCCTTTTACATAATTATGCAAATTTCGCACACCTCTGCTTAATATGTCTAACACAACATGCATATAACAACACTGAGAAGATCGGCCAATGAGTTGCAGACCAGCAAGGTTACACAACTCGTAGAGTACAGGAAAAAAAAACCAGTTGTTGACAAGAAATCATTTATCACAGTCTACCCACTTGAGACCTTAGGCCCTGATCACAACTGTGAGAGTAATTCCGTCTTGGGTAGAAATTACTCTTTACGCTCGAAATGGGATTCGATGTTTGGTGATATTTATCCATGTACTAACTGCACATGTAGTATTTGCCTATTCACAAATTGTGTATGCCATGATATTTGCCCACAGTTTTACAGCAGGTAAAACTTGGCAAGAATCTTGTTGGCTAACAGCATGACATTTTATTTTGCACACTCTGAATTGCATTCCAGGAAGTAAAATTCCAAGTTGTGCAGATCCTGTCACTGCCCCCATCTACAGGACCCAACTGATGGGGGACCATGATTTGGCCAGCACACTGTTGCAGTGCTCAGGCTGTCTGGATCTGTACATCATAGAACTTACACAGTTGTAGGTTGCGTGTTTCACATTCACTGCGTTGCTCAATGCTTTTTCTGGTGATAATGTTGGATTATCTCTCATGACACTACACTCTGAATGCCTGGACGAAACATGGATTACACATAGTGGTTAATGAGTAGACGGAGCAAAGTATAAGTGTGTGGGAGTGTGGTTTAGTATTGCTGGGGAGGTGAAACTATATCAGACTTGATGCACACCACATTCCAGGCTCTGTCATATAAACCAATAAATATGGGCAATCCCAGTAGTACCATGGCAGTGAAGCTACCAGTTAGGTGGTGGCAGTGCTGGTTGTGACACTGGCCCTGCAATGGTGTACACCAGGGTTCTCCAATGAGTAGCTCATGAGCAACTGGTAGCTTTCCACCCACCTATAAGTACCTCCTTCAGGTTTCATTCCAGTCTGTTACATTTGATGCTTTTGCTTGGTTTCATTAATATATGTATGCCAAAATTGAAGTGTGTGCATCTGAGACGAAAATGTGTGTATTGTCAGACCTATTTAGAGAATAATATATTCATAGTTGATATTAAAGTGAAATATCTTGTGGCATTGGGGTATATTTATTACTAATATTACCTTGGTGTCAGAGGCATTGCAGGTATGGCTGTTATGTATTCCCTATGTAAAGGCATTCAAAATTGGCAACGTCTTTTTTACATTGCTTCGTGCAACCCTGTTTGACGCATTGAAGTAATCACTGCTGGTAACCCTGCGACTAATGTAATTTTGTCTGTTGTGGTCATTATTATTACAAATCTAATAATATTAGTAGCTCTGGATGGTTTTCATCGAACATAAGTAGCTTTTATTACAGGAAAGGTTGTAGACCCCACATTGGTAAATATGTGCATGAGACAGACCATGAAGTTGTTTACATTTTGAAGGTGAGTTATGTGCAAAGAAAGATTTGGGTACTAATTTTAGATGTAGAGGACAGCTGACTTTGAGGATTTTACATGTGATACGTGGATGTTGCCATGTAAGATGCATTTCACTTTTTCAGTGATGGGGGTGGCTTCTCTGGCATTCCAGTTAGTAACTTTATCAAACCCAGAAAGTTGGTAAGTTTTGCTCACAATGAGGCTGGACATTAGTGCTAAGCTCTGTAGGCTGTCCATCTCTCAACAAGCATTTTCACATAACATTGTTGAAATTATTTTGCATTAGTAAGTCTGATGAGTTGTGTGAGGATCACTTGGCCATGTTTTTATAATAGACATGGGTGTTGTTTTGGTGAGGCAACGCTATTCCTGAGACATTTATGTGTTGGGGCTTGCTTTTATTACTGTTTTTACCTCACCTGGTGATTATGGCCCCTGGAACAGACACTGAATATAGCTAGGAAGGGTGTATATTATGAAGAATGCACTTCTCTATGAGATTAATTTGGGGAGATGCTCCAGCTCTGTCACTAAGCATTATTGCTGTCACCTGTATCCTGGTGCATTTATCCCTCACATACCTCCTCTCATACTGTCACTTGTTCTCAGTGTCCTCTTTGGTGTATATCTTTAGCACTGCTAGCATCCTTATAGTGAGCTCTTGCATGGACTGCATGTCTGCCACAAGGAGGGTGCATGAAGGCAGACTGACAAACTGATCATAGTGTATAACCGCAGAGGTCAGCACAGTACCTGCCTTCAATCAATCAATCAATCAATCAGACATTTGTATAGTGCACTAATCACCTCTGAGGGTCTCAAGGCACTGAGGGGGTGGGGGCATGCAGCTACTGCCCGAACAGCCAGGTCTTTAGAAGTCTCCTGAAGGTCAGCAGGTCCTGGGTCTGTCGCAGGTGGGTAGGGAGGGTGTTCCATGTCCTGGCGACGAGGTAGGAAAAAGATCTGCCGCTGGTGGTTGTCCTGTGGATGCGTGGAACGGTGGCGAGGGCGAGGTCAGCGGAGCGCAGCTGGCAGTTCGGGGTGTAGAAGTTGAGTCGTTTGTTGAGGTATGCTGGACCAGCGTTGTGGAGTGCTTTGTGAGCGTGGGTGAGAAGCTTGAAGGTGATCCTCTTGTTGACTGGAAGCCAGTGCAGGTTTCTCAGGTGGGCTGTGATGTGGGTGTGGCGGGGGATGTCGAGGATGAGGCGTGCTCTCCTTTTCATGTATGTTAGGGTGTCTTTACCTTCATCCATTAAAAACACAAGATGCACTGAAAGCCACAATAATGGTAATCATCATAGCCAGCACTGACAAACTTAAGCAGATAGAGAACAAACACAAACCATTACAGCAGAAACCGTGAATAAGCAAATTATAGGTTGAAGACCAGCCTTCTCTATTAGCTGCAGTGCTGTAAACAAAAGGACATCCGAATTGTTTTGTCTCCTTTTCAACAAAGGAAGACATTCGAGGGCAGTCTGCTTCCTTCCTAGCTGTCTTGTATCCTGAGATTGAGGATGCTACTATGCACTCTTCTGGCACCTCTAAAAAAGGCATACGGTACTACCGTGTGCTACAGAAAGCACTTGTATTTGACTTGAGAGGGACATTTAGGAACAGCTTGGGCTACTGCAGCTTTTGTGAAAGACTTTTCAAGTGCTTGCGCCTGATTTAAGATATGGTAACAGCTGCATTCAAGACTTGAACGTGTGGGCCCAACAAAGGAGACTGGCCCACTAAACCCACCTGGCTTCTGTCCTTGAAATATCACTACCTCCAACCTCCTAGCTTCATCAAGAATGCGTCTTATGGCCAAAGCGCCGATTTTGAAGCTGCGGAACCAGGTTTGAATCTGGTGGGAGCCTCAAACATCCTGTGATTCTGTGCAAATCACTTTTTTTAAGTTCAAAAGGTTTTTATTGGATAAGTAAAGGTGTCAATACATGAGAAAGAATACAAACGTATCTTCAATTAGAGGAGAAAAGTAAAACATGGCAATGCAAATATACAATTAATCAGAGGATAACAGAAGTCTAAGGCTAAGTAACAAAAAGCAGCGCTGGTAATAATGAACGATAAAGTAGCTTATATGAAAAGAGTAGTACAAATGAAAAGCAATGTCACTCAGGGAGGCTTAGAGACCTCTTGCTGAATGGGTGAAACATGAGAGGAACGTTTAGCACAGGTATCTAGATACAAAGTTACAGGAAGCCATAAATCATGTCGCTTAGCAGCCAAACTAAGGGGGTGCACAAAAGCAGTATCTAGCCTGTGATTGTAACAAACATTGTACCACCATGCTTTAAAAGAAATATTCGTAAAGTTTTTCCAGTTGACGGTGATTTGCTGGAAAGCAACAGCTAACAACAAGTCAACAATTTGCGTATTAAGATCAGTGTCATCCCAACAAGGAGAAAGGCTACCTAAAAAAATATTGACAAAAGAGAAGGGAGATGTAGTGCGGAATATGGCATTGATTTGGGCCCAAACTAGTGTCCAGAAATTTTGCGTGAAAGTGCAAGAGAAAAGCATGTGGAAGAGAGTGGCCTTAGGAGCAGAACAGGACCAACAAAGATCTGGTGTAGAAGAGAATCTCTTATTCAACACCTGGGGAGAAAAGAGAAGCCTGTTGTATGTGAAAAAGAGAGTTTGTGTAAGAGAAGCAGCTCTAGATGTCTTGCGAAGCTTGGTCCATAATTTATCCCAAAGAGAGGTGGGCCAAGAAATGGCAAGGTCAGATTCCCACTGTTCCTCAACTTTGGACTTCGGCCTAGATGTGAGAGTCGTATGAAATGAGTGGTATATTGAGAAGGCTGTAGGGTGAGTGCGCAAGAAGGAATGAAGCTGTGAGGTATGATTTGGAGAATGGGTATGCATGAGGGGGTTAGAGAGAAGAGCATAAGTGGACATGACTGCATTTTTAAGCATAAGATATTTGCAGGCAAAAGAACGGGGGAGATGGAAGTGTTGGCTGAGAACGGAGAAGGATAAGAAATCAGAATTAGAGAAGAGTTGAGATACCCAGATTAAACCCCTCTGTCTCCAGGTTTTCCAATAAAAGGGCTTGCGATTGATGGTTATACTATTGTTGTGCCAGATAGTGGAATTGAGAAACTCTGCTGTAGAGGAAGGGGGGCTTGGAGAGGTGGAAAGAAGCAACTTGGCGGTAAACTTGTGGATAGGGATGGAGGAAAAGTGAGGCTTACGAGAGAATGAGAGGTATTCCGCAAAAGTGAAAGGGGATAAAGAAAGTCGCTCAATGGCAACCCATAAGGGGGACGGCTCAGCAGGGTCCTGCAGCCAATGGGAAGCTTGCCGCAGAAGGAATGCTTTGTGGTAAGCGGGAAAATTCGGGAAATTAACTCCACCTTCGGATTTGGGGAGTTGCAATCTAAGCAGGGACATACGTGCTTTTTTGCCGGACCAAAGAAAGGAAGAGAGAATAGTGTTGATTTTCTTAAAGAACTTAGCAGGGATAGGAATTGGGATGTTGGAGATGGTGTAAAGGACTAACGGGGAGAGCATCATTTTAATCGTATCAAGACGACCCCACCAGGAAAGGTATAATGGGTGCCATCTGGAAGTGAGGTCGGATAATTTCTGGGTACATTTATTGAGGCACAGCGAGACAGTGTCGGAAAGGGAGGGGGTAATGTGTAGACCTAGATATTTGATGTGTGAGGGGCTCCAAGTAAAATTGGATGCCATAAAGTCCGGTTTAAAAGTGAACTTAGTAAGGGGTAAAATCTCACACTTGTCATTGTTTAGCTTATAACCTGAAATCTGGGAATAGTCATGAACTTCAGCTAGGAATGCGGGAATAGAAGTTGCGGGATTAGACATGAATAATAGAATATCGTCTGCGTAGGCAGCAAGTTTAATATTAGTGTGGGAGATTTGGAAACCATGTAAGTTGGGATTCTGACGAAGCTTTGAAAGAAAAGGTTCCAGGGCCAAATTAAAAAGAAAAGGGGAAAGAGGGCATCCCTGACGAACACCCCTACCTAGATTGAAAAAAGAGGAAACTAGACCATTGGCGCAAACCGCCGCTCTAGGACTGGAATAAAGGAAGGAGATAAAGGAGATGAAATGTGGGCCAAATCCAAACCATTTAAGGGCGGAGAAGAGGAAAGTCCACTCCACTCTATCGAACGCTTTTTCTGCGTCTAGGGCAATGGCTGCTAGTGGGTGTTGGAACTGTGGGGATTTGGAGAGGACATTAAACAAAAGTCTGGTGTTATCTGTGATGAAGCGACCTTTAACGAAGCCAGATTGTTCAGGGCCTAACAGTTCAGGAAGATAAGGGTCTAATCGAATGGCGAGAGATTTGGCATACAGTTTATAATCAATGTTGACCAAAGAAATTGGTCTGTAATTTTTACAATGCTGGGTGTCTTTGCCTTCTTTGGGTATAATACAAATGTGGGCGTCTGAGAATGTACCTGAGGAAGAACCATTTAATATGAAGGAGTCAATAAGGGAGTGGAGTCTGGGTAACAACAATTTGGAGAAATGCAGATAAAATTCAACTGTGAATCCGTCTGGCCCAGGGGCCTTATCCTTCTTGAGTGACTGAAGTGCTTTGAGTAATTCATCACCGGATATTGGTGATTCAAGGGCAGATAAATCAACAGGGAAATTGGAAGGTGGTTGGATGGTGGCAAAGAAAGTAGCAAGAGAATGAGCAGTGGGGTGCGTCTCAGAAGAATAGAGTTTGGAATAAAACTGGGAGAATTGCTCTAAAATGTCAACATCTGTATGCTTTAAAACAGAATTAGCATCATAGATAGATTCAATATTCAGTTTGTTTTGTTTAACTTTTAAATAGTTGGCTAAGATCTTCCCCGCCTTATTTTTACCACCATAGAATTTTGAACTGGATTTCAACAAATACAATGAAGCATCCTCAGTGGATTGTTTGTTAAACTGCAACTTAGCAGCAATGAGGGCGGTCAGATTTTCTTGCGAATGGGATGTATAGAAAGAATGCTCTAACTTTTTAATCGTACAAAGGAGGTCACTGGTGCGTTTACGAGCAATCTTGCGTTTGGTAGCCACAAAGCTGATAATAAAACCTCTAGCTGCTGCTTTATAGGCGTCCCAAACAACGTGGTTAGGCACAGTGGGTGTGTCATTAATGGTGAAAAATTCTGTGGTGAAGTCTGCAAAGGAGGCGGAGAATTTGGGGTCGAGGAGTAAAGTGTTGTTAAAGCGCCATCTCTTTGGTCCAGTGGATTTGGGTAAGATGTCAATGTTTATCAAAACGGGAGCATGGTCAGAAAATAAGATGGGGCCTATATCAGCGTGGGTTAGGGATTGGGACAGATGGTGGGAAAGGAAAATATAGTCAATACGCGACTGGGAATGGTGAGTCGGGGAGTAGAAGGTGAATTCTTTAGAGGTAGGATTGCAGAGACGCCAAGCATCAATGAGTTTATGTTGGGATATCGCTTGAGTGAAAAGCTTGTGAGATTTATTAGGGACAAAAGGTACCTTGGAGTTTCTGTCTAAAAAAGGGTCAAAGGGAAGGTTACAATCACCAGCTAAAATAAAATTATCATCAATATATTCAGTGATACGGGAGGCCATTGCACGCCAAAAAATCTGATCACCACCAGTAGGGGCGTAGATATTAAGAAGGGAGAGAGGGGCGCCCTTTGAGGAGAGTTTGACGTACAACCATCTACCTTCAGGATCTGATTCAGAAGTCAGGAGCAAATGAGCAAAAGATTTACGAACTAATACAACCACACCGTTTCTCTTACCATCACCCGGAGATGAGAATACAGCACCCACCCAGCCTCTCTTAAGTTTAGCAGCCTCAACGTCAGACAAATGGGTTTCTTGTAAAAAGGCAATGTCTACATTCAATTTGGCTAAATGAGAGAGGATTTTTTGTCTCTTGATAGGAGAATGCAGACCTTTAACATTCCAGGAAACAATTCGAACTGACATTAAGGATTAATCAAAAAGTGGATCAATTGGAAGGTAGGACAGCAAGGAAATGTCTCGCAGCGAGTAAGGGCACAAGAGAAAAAGAGAGTAAGGTGAGAACTAACGTGATGGAACAGGGGTAGAAGAAAAAGTGAGAGAGGAACCGGGGAAGCCATAGAAATAGGAAAGAGCCAAGAAAATAGAAAGAATGATAAGAAGATACAGTAATTCTTAAAGATAATGATGAGTAAGGTCCGAGGGAGAATCAAATAGGTAAAGGGAGATGAATACAAGCAAGAGAGCCAATATACAATGGGGAGAAGAAAGAATGGCGAAAGAGAAGTGGAGAAGAACCATGGAAGAGGTAATGACACCAATAAATCTGAAAACAACGAGGGGGAAGGTGAGATAAGAAAACATAGAACGTAAAAAAACATGATAAATAAGGAATGAAGAGTACTTACGAGGGGTAGCATGGGAAAAATACAATCAGGAACTGGGAACAAACGGAAACACATGTGGAGATGAGGGGAGGGAGGTAGGGCCAACTGGGAGAGGCAGGGCAATCGGGATGAGGGAGACGTCCAACCAGAGATAACGCAACGGAATGCAAAACAATGATCTGTGAAGGAAGAAAAAGAACATGGTTAGAAACTCGAACACAACGAAGATAAGAAAGAAAGATGTGACCAACTGAGGAACTAAAACAACATTATCAGACGATAAAATGAGAAATATAATCTTAACTAGAAGTCATACAATCTGAAGAACCTGCAAAAATGAAGGCATTAAAGCAGAACAAATTAGAGGATCAAATTGCAACTACAAAAACAAGTCATGGTGGGTGGGAAGAGGGACCGGCTGTCTCCATGTCATGTTGACCACAAGAGTTCAGGAAGCTTCGAAGGCGCGCTGGATCCTCATATGTCGTAGTCTTGTTATTATGAGTAACCTTAAATAGACAAGGATGAAAAAGCCCATATCTGGCACCAATGGAGCGAAGGTCAGGTCTCATATCAAGGAAGGCCTTACGGCGGTTTGCAGTGGTCCTGGCATAATCCTGCGCAAAAAACAAAGTGGAGCCTGACCCTGTGAGGCGAGGGGAGGCTTTGGCGGCTAAGAGGACTTTCAACAAGTCTGTGTACTCTAGAAAGTACATTATTACACCTCTAGGTTTCGTTGATGTGGAAGGAGAGGAGGAAGCTCGACCAAGCCTGTGGGCAAGTTGGATATTTAGTGAGGTGTCTTCAGGTAGGTGAAGAAGCTTCGGGAGAAAGGACTTGAAAAAGCTGATGGGATCATTTCCCTCACAACCCTCCACCAAGCCGTAAATACGGAGATTGTTGCGCCTGTTGCGATTTTCAAGGTCCTCCACCTGCTTCTGAAGAGAGGAAATCTGCGTGTGCATGTGGGAGACCTTGGTCGCAGAGTCCTGAAGAGAGGAGATATCACGCTCCACCGACGATACTCTTTCATCCATCGAAGCCCAATTATCAGTGAGAATCTGCAACTTAGCATTAGTCTCTTCCATGTAAGGGCGCAAGGCCCGTATCTCTTCGAGAAGTAACTCCATAGAGATGGGCGAAGAGGACTTAGGAGGCGAAGGGGGGTCCTTTTTTAACCTCTTAGAGTTCGCTTTTGCTGAGGGTTGTGAGGGGGTGTCCGGAGTCGACGCCATCTCAGTTGAAGCTTCCAAATGGGCTAGTGCCGTGAATAACTTGGAATTTTTAATGAAGTTACGCTTTTGAACTCTGCTGGAGCAATCCGCCATCAGCACGCCTATGGAGCGTGAGGTCTTAAGATATCCTATTGCCCGACTCAAAAAAGATCAGAAAGCAGATTAGTACAGAAACATGCCAGGCCGAAAGATTGGACTCATAGGCGTTGGAGAGTGGAGTCCTAAAGATGGCCGCCCTTCATGAGGAGAGGTGAAAATTCCAGTCAAAACATGCAAGATGATCTCAACGTTCGACTAAAAAAGCTCCAAAGGACAAATTAATGTAGAGGCGTGCCAGACAAAAAACTGTAGACGTAAGTATCAAAGACTAAAGTCATAAAATGGCCGCCGTGGATGAGGAGAGCCAAAAATTCCAGTCAGAACCATGAAAAAGGCCACCCTTACAGAAGAAAAATAAAGAAAAGTCACCTTAGAATATTGATCCGCCACATTTGTGCCTCAGAGGATGCTGGGGTCATTTGAGTGCGAACGAGGCATCCAGGAATCCCATGCGCGCTAGGACGCGCTGCTGAAGCGTTCGCGGGCAAAAGTAAACAAAATGGCGGTCGCGGCCGATGGCAAGCCGCGACCGGAGGTAAAATGGGCTGTAAAGTCCAAAATAGCTGTGCCTCAGGAACGAAAGGGGAATGAAAGTGAGCCTGGCATCTTCCGGTGTAAGGGGCTTCCCTCCGTTACTGGAAACAGGTGCGCGAACCGCCGGTATCCTCCGGTACGGACGGAGCCGTCACCCGAACGCCGCCATCTCCTACGGGCGCCTAGCCACGCCCCCTGTGCAAATCACTTAATCTCCCCGTGCCTAAAAAAAAAGTGAATGCGTCCGTCTGTAATGCAACTGGTGCTATGTAATGTGCTCTCATACACACTGGTAGATTTCGGCTATAAAAAACTGGGCGACATTTTTTTTCAGTCTTAATAGAAGAGAGTCATACCTCAAAAACCTCGCTATATTAATTTTTTGTGACCTTAAATCAGCCTTTGATAAGGTTCCAAGGCAAACTCTGTGTTCTAAACTAAACCAATGGGGCATCCCATCAAAGCTGCTTCGAGTAATAGAACAGTTTTACTCTTACACCTGGATGTGTGTGAAACAGGGAGTTGGGAAGGAAATAGCAAGGAAGGCATACACCAAGGACGACCTGAAGCTGGGGTCATCTCTGCTCATTAATTTATATATTGCCGATCTAAACAACGCAATTAAAACAGGAAATTTGCACCCTTCCAGACTGGCACAGCAAGTTGCATAGCACATAGCTGGAGCCACTCATACCCACAAAAATCTATGGCTCCGAAAGGCTCTATGGGAAAGATGCCAAGATGTTGGATATTTTTCAAAAACAACAACTTGCTGTTAAGGAGCCACCATTGATATCTGGAAAAAATGCAGACTGAGCAGAACTCACTAGATTCAGCAGCACAAAATCGGTGAAAAACATGTTTAAGTTAAGCATTAGATGCTCTGCAATTGAACAATCTCTGGGTAAAGTCAACTACCCTGACGTCATTAAAAAATATGTAAACAATTTGTAGAAATTTGTAAACAAATGTAACATTGCTCTCGTATTTGCAGGACAAGGGTGAGATGGCAAATAAAGCTGAATGCATGGTTTATAATAAATTCACATGAACATAGAACTCAAAAATCATACTCACAGGCTCACTTTTCTGCCTACATAAAACCAAAGCTGATGGATTAGAAAGAGACGTCTTGCTGGGCAGTAAACTGTTGCTTTCGCCCTTGCTGTCTTTTGCTACTGGAGACAGGGGCTTCTAGCCCCAGAAAGCAGTGCCCAGGAGGAGGGGCCACAACATGCATTTCTGCCTGCAAGGACTCCCAAGGAGTGGGACGCGTTGCTGGCAGTCAACTGTTGCTCTCCCCCTTGCTGCCTTTTGCTGCTGGAGACAGGGACTTCTACTCCCAGAAAGCTGAGCCCAGGAGGAGCGTCCATAACATGCATTTCTACTTGCTAGGACTACCGTGGCTCAAGATGCGCCCAGGCAAACCACAGGGCCAAGGGTGGGCCCGTCCGTACCCAACTGAGCTCGGAGGAGGCTGGGCTGGGCCCCCTCCCTTGGCCCTGCACCTTGAGTGTCTTTCATCCCCCTCCAGGTTCCCCCTGCAGTCCTAGTCTCCAATGTCTTTGCACCTTTGGGGCTCCTTGATAACTGTGAATGACTGGAAGGGCAAGTGTCCATGACCCCCATGGCCCTTTCGCCACAGTGGGACCCTACGCATCTGTTGGCCTCAGGCCATGCAGGGCCTAACTCTAGGGACAATAACTCTTGCAACTTTATTTCTTAGAACATAGCCGGTTTGGTAAGTAAGATCGTAATATCTGAGTGGCGATGTTTGTTCAAATGTATGATATCGTCTGTTTGCAGGAGACATGGGCTACTGATAACTCCTTCCTTTTGGAAAGGTACATGTCCTTCATTGTGCCTACTATTCCATCGAGAGCTTGCTGCCCAAAGGGGGGACTTGCGGTTTATGTCTCACTTAAGCTAAAAGTGGGTATTGTTGAATTGAATACAGATAATCCTTGTGTGCAGGCCTTGCTATGTTCACGAGGGTCTAGTAGGCTATTGTTATTGATCTTTTATAATGCATTCTATCCCTCCCTGAGGTTCGCAATATATTGCGGTTGGGCACCTACATGACTAGTTTTAACGCTTCGTCTCACTATACCCCTAATATTGTCTTAGCGGGTATTTTGATGTCCACTTTTGTGGTGACCCAAGAATGCATGGTATAGGGGGTCTTTCTACATGTCCCCACATGTCTGGCACGCACTTTGAACATAGCGGTCATAGGCATAATTTAAATATGTTGGTCTGTGATTTTGACCTCGAATCAGCGATGGGTAAACTGGACCCACTCCAGAGAGACCTTACTCCCACCTTTAAAGGTCATAGTAATCTACACCTCTTTTCCATTTGATCTCAGATTTTTCCATCCAAGCAAGTATTTTTAGCGATTATAATCCCCTATGTCTAAAAACTAGTTGGCCCTAATGGAGCTTGAAGCAGGGGAACAGGGGTAGAGGTGTGTTATAGCCAACCAACAGGGGTAGAAGGCTCAAATGGGCACAGATTATTCCAGGCTCCTTTCATGATACTTTCGTAGACAACTGTCAGAGAGAGATCCAGATCTGTCTGGGCACATCACAGCAGTTGGATGTGGCAATTGTTAAAGCTTTCAAATCCATTTCTTGATTTGCTTCTGCTCTAATGACTGTTCCCTCCCCTACTAGCCAGCGAGAACGGACAAACACAGTTTGCTCTTGTGCACTTGGAGGATTAAGCAAGCACTGCATGCCGTCCCTAGAGATAGAGGTCTTGTTAGAACCCGAAGAATGTAGTACAAAGTAGCCGTTAGAAAACGAAAGGTAGCTTTGAATGAGGATGCTTGGAGCAATCTTATGGAGGCTAGCACTATGAGAAGTAGCACCAAGTTCTGGAGCATCGTTAATAGCCCAATTGTGGGAGTAGAAACAGGTAATGCCTTGGACACGCATATGACAGAGAATGACTGAGTCAGCCACTTTAAGAGTATGTTCGGGGGTGTACTGAATCAGAGCTTGTCTAGGGGGAGGGATACTGAAAATCTAGTCCTAACAGTCACGGTGGGAGAAGTGAGACATGGAACAGCTGGTATGTCACATAACAAGGGCCCTGTACCGGATGGAATTCCCCCGACATTTATATGTCCAACATGGAGTTTTGGGCACCAGTGCTTACTGCTGTTATCAATGCGGTTGCTAGGTCTGCCCTCCCCACCCAGGTTTCATGAGTTACTTCCATCATTGTCCCAGTTTTTAAAAAGGGGAGCAGAGATAGCGTCTGTTGCTACAGGCCCATCTCCCTGTTGGACTCTGCAGTTAAAGTGGTTGGACAGATCTTGTTAGACAGGTTATCTAGTTGGGCCCTTCAGAATAACATCCTATCAGATGTCCAATACGGTTTTCGTACTGGTCGCACAATAGATCAATGCCTAAATCTTTTTATGATTATGAATAAGTATACAGTTGCCCATTCTGGCACCATCTTTCTGGCATTTATGGACCTCTCCTCCCCATTTGATTGCGTGAATAGATCTAGGTTGTGGCAAACCTGCTTTCTCTGGGGGTGGATAGGAATATAGTCCTCTTTCTTCAAGATCTCCATCAAGATACTAAGGCGGCAGTATAATATGCGGGTGACCTGAATAGTCTGGTCACCTGCAATACTCTGCAAACGATTCCTCCTGGCACAATACTGGTTGGGGGAGGAAGTCCCCTTGGCTGCTGAGGGCATTTGGGGACTAACTACCCCGCCTATTACCTCCAGTAAGTCCCACGTTGTGGGATTGCTGAGAGGTCTTCGAAGACAATGCCCCACCTTTCTCCACAACTATGCAAACGTGCCTCCTGATGCACTGCTGGTTGAGAGATGAAGTCCTCTTGGCTGCAGAGGGTCCATGGGGGCCAAGTACCCCCTCCTGGTACCTCCAGTAAGTTCCACAGAGCGTGGTTGGTGTGAGGACTTCTCCAACACTCTGCAGAAACACCTCCTGGAACAATACTATTTGAGGGATGATGTCCTTGGGGGGGCGAGGAGCCCTCCTGTTACCTCCTGTAAGTCCCTTACAGCAGGATTACTGAGAGCTGGTCAGAGACTCCTCTTCACCACTCTGCAAATGTGACTACCAGTTTAAAAAAACATGGAAATTTGCTTAAAAATACAAAGGTTACATGGACATTATAGTTAGGAAATAGATTTTAAAAAATCTTAGAAATTCACTGAAAAAAACAAAGGTTACGGGGACGTTATAGTTAGGCTCAGATTTCCCTCATAGAAAGCCAGTGAAATTCCGTAGTTATGAGTACCTGAGCTAACTATAACTCACACCCCCTCAATGCACTACTTTTGACCTCACATATTACATCACTCATGACATGGTAAGTGACATTACTGATGACATCACTGATGATATCTCTTTTGTTTCATGCATATTGGTAAAAAACCATATTATACCTACATTACACATTTTCTTCTGTCACTATCCTCTGCCCTTGATGCATTATTGTTATTGTATTAATTGTGCACTTCATGGACAACCAGTTCACTTCCACTTTGCAGTGTGTTCCATAAATCCAAACATTACCCAGTAGTTGATCTCATCATCTGTTAATTCAAAGTGTTGCTGCCCCATAGCCTTGTCCTAAAACAATTACCATCATCAACGGTTCTCAAAACGATGTTATGTCATATTTTGATATCCTACTGCCCTGCACATGTTCCAAATGCAACTTATAGATATCTTGAGTTAACCAGAGCCAATGAATACCAATAATGTTACAGCATTTCTATTGTCTATTGTTGTCTCTTCTTTATATGTGCTATAACGTTTCCAATTGACTTAACAGCATTTCCCAGCACTACTCTTATTTAAATGCAAAGTATAGAAGCATTCACAATACGCCCATTCTGTGCAAATTTGCAATAAATGATCCAGCAGCATCTCAACTCTTAAAGTGCAACCTATGTTTATGTTGAGGATAAAGTGCCTGTCAAAGTTATGTGCAAATTCACCAATAAATTATCTCAGCAGCATCTCAATTTTTAAAGTGCGAGCATCCGCCCTCCCGGGCCAATTTTGGGCCTGGGAACCCCATCCCCTGGGCCCTACCCCTTTTTTAAATTAAAAATAAATTAATTAAAGGGAGGGTGGACCCTTTCCCAAGGCTTATTTTTGTCCCTGGGGACCCCATACCCCAGGGCCTGGCCACTTCGTTGGGGACCGAAGGGGAGCCTTAAGGTCCCCCCAGTCCCTGCCGGCTCCTCACCTCCTGTGGGAGCCAGCATTGCATTGAGACCCTCAAAGCTTCTGAATATGCAGCTCCCTGGATCCCAGAGCAATGTGGCTGTTTCCCCGCTCGTTAGACCATGGGCAGGGAAGCAGACACTTGCTCTGCTTTCAGCAAGTGAGAGCATTTTGTGATCTCTCTTGCTGAAAGCAGAGCACCTTTTTGCTATGGATTGACGGGAGTGGTACTTCCGCCAAGCCATAGCAAACAGCTATGTCCCAGGGGTGGGCACCCAGCACATTGCTGGAGCTGGCCCTGAGGGATTGCAGCCCCCAGGGACATGAAGGGTCCTGGAGGTGGGGACCGCACAGCCCCCCTCTACTGTTCAGATTTGCCTAGGGAGGTGTTGGTCCCAGGGGGTCTGCAACGGACCCCCTTAATTATTGCATTTGTGCCCTGGGGAGATGGTGGTCCCTGGGGCTACAGGGGAGGCCAGAGGGCTTCCACTGCTTTTTACAATTTAATAAAGTATGTGCCCCGGGGTGGTGGCAGTCCCCAAGGCAGCAGGGGAGGCCCTACAACCTCCCCTGTATTACTTTAAAAACAATAGTGCGCCCAGGGAGATGGTGGTTCTCAGGGCAGGGAGCGGCCACGAGGCCCCCCTTAATAATAAAATTAGCCCCAGGGAGGTGGTGGTCCCCTGGGGCAGCGGGCAGGCCCAGTGGACCCACCCACATTCATAATTATAAATGCCCCAGGGAGGTGGCTGTCCCTGGGGCTTTGATAAGCCTTAGGGAGGAGAACCCGTGCACCCCCTCCTATATTTAGCATATGCCCCTGGGATCTGTCTCACCCGGAGGTTATTGCCAAACAAGCACAGGAGCCCGCGCTTGCTTTTTTAAAAATCTTTGCCGCGGATCCACCCTCGAGTCTGTGTCAAGATAAAAAAAAAGATGAGTCCCAAGATGGCTACCAACATTTCCTGTTGAAGTGTTGATATTCAATCAAATTTTAATAGGATCCACAAGTCCACTGCAAGGACTTGCGTCCCAGATATCTATATTTTTTAAAGTTAGATATCTCAAAAACTATTGAACGGATTTACAGCAAATGACCACCATCTAGCTTTCTGCCAAATTTAGTGCAATTCTGTTCACCGGTTCAGGCTGTAGATGTGTTCAAAAAATGACAAATCCCAATAAACATAACATATGGAAAATGCATTTTCAGACCTCCCTTTTTTCTTGGGTCCCGCTTGACAGATCACCCCAAAACTTTCAACACAGCAGCTGAACCAAAAAGGGGAAGTATTTTGAAAAATTTGTGGAGATTCGTCGAAGGGTGCCAATGTTATTGGAAAAACAAGAAACATGTTTCCTATGGAAACTTTGTTCCTCAGTATAACTACCGACTGACGACTTCCAGTAGGTAATATATATATCTATATATATAAATGTATAAACTTTAGACTTAACTATAACTACCTACTGGCGACTGCCAGTAGGTTATATATATATATATTCCCAAGGAAATGATCCTGAAGCGATCATAGATTTGATGCGCACACCAGGAATGCTCTTTTTAAAGTTTATTTGCCAGCTCTACAAAAAACACCGAACACACGCGTTTCAGCACAATCGCCTTCTTCAATGTCGGTGTGGCGTGTTTGTCATTATTTAAAGATTCACAAAATAGAAGAAGGAAGCAGTTCATTTACAATAGAAATCAAGGTAGTCTCTTGCAAATCACAAAGGTATGTTTTACTGTCGGCCATTTTGTAATGGTATAGTTTTTAACAATTGCTATGCTTGATCCTAAATAAAGGGTCCACAAATATATTATCGATTATGATCCAATCATTTCAATTGGTAATTATACCTCTAATTAAATTCATTATGTGATCAATCATCTTAATGTAATATTATTTAAATAAAAAATATAAAATATATATATATTGATGCCCGAAACGCGTCATGGAGATGAGGAGTGAAAAATAAAAAAAGAATACTGCCATTGATTTGTCCTGGTGGTCCGTTTCTGTCAGTTCGTCGAAAGGAAGTGCTGAGAGTTGTTTCGCATGCATATATATATATATATATATATATATATATATATATATATATATATATATATATATACACACACATACACAAACAGATCCTCCCAATAATAAATGAAGGTAGGGCACTCAATGCTTCAAAGGTTTTAATATACTGGTATACTGGTAGGCTTATAACAACAACAGTTTCTCGTCACACGTTTCAGCTTCCGCCTTCGTCAACATGATTTTCGCCATTTTGAATGATGTATTTATACCACCATACATGTTTCTGAACAAGAATAAATCATAGACAGGGAAAAGGTACACCAGTGCTGCCCAAGTGGGCTTAGGGGTCACACAAAAATAATCAAAATGTCCCTTCAGGGCCAGGGAATGCACAAAATATTTAATTCTTCAATATGAGTAAGTACCACATAAGAATAACAGCAAGTCGAAACAAACTAGTAAATCAATAAAAGAAAACATGTAAAATGAGCCTTGTCGTACTATCGATAACATTCTGACTATAATTAACATGCACTTTGGACGAATGTATGTCATGACATCGCATAGTAATACCACGCATGCCATTACAACGCGGGTATTACTACGCGATGTCAATGACATCGCATGCCATTACATCGCAAACTATTACCACGAATATGCCTTTACCACGCATGCCATTACAACGCAAAGGCATGCGTGGTAAAGCTATATTCGTGGTTAGTTTGCAAGGTAAGGGACTACCCTACCCCTACACAACCATTCCCCACCCCAGTCCTCTCCCTACAATTAAATTACACTACACAACCCCCAACACTACACAAACACTACCCTAAACCGTAAAACACTACACAAACACTACTACTCTACCCTAAACCCTAAAAAATGACAATATCCTTTACCCTTAAAATACTACACAAACACTACTACACTACCCTAAACCCTAAAACACTACACTACCCTAAACCTTACAACACCACACTACACAAACACTACACTACCCTAAACCCTAAAACACTACACTACGCAAACACTACTACTCTACCCTAAACCCTAAAAAACGACACTAGCCTAAACCCAAAAAAACACTACACTACACAAACACTACTACACTACCCTAAAACACTAAATCACTACACTACACAAACTCTACAACACTACCCTAAATCACTACAACACTACCCTAAACCCTAATACACTACATTACACTACAAAAACACACTAAAACGTTAAAAAAAAACCACACAGAACACTACTTTTACACTACCCTAAACCCAAACAATTAACTCCCACCCCAAGCGCAAACCCCCTTACCTCTCTCCTCTCCAGCGTCACCGTGGGATCCTGCTTCCTCCTTCCTGCTTGCTTCACGTCGTTGTGAGGGAACAGCTTGAGTTTTCTCACAGCGACTTGGATAGCCGCCACATTACATCGCATGCGTTGTAAAAGTGCATGCGATGTAATGGTATGCTTTTTTTTACCACGCGTTGTAATATCGCATGCGTTGTAACTCAAGAGATGTAATAGCAACGCGTGGTAAAACCCGCGTTGTAATGGCTGTTCCCCACTCTGGACTAATGGGTAGGATACGTAAGAGTATTACCATACCCATGATATTATTTGAAGACTTCACTCCCTAGTGAGCTTGTAATCGTATTCGCTGCTCACTGATCTTCGATGTCTACTCTGAGTATAAATGCATTCACTCTGTCCTGCAATAGAACAAAATAAAGTATATATACATGTATGTGTGTATGTATATATTTCATTGAAAAAAGTTAAAGTGATGTTATTGTTAGGTATGGCAATAATATCTCACTTTACAATTAAAAAACTGAGAAATTCACTAAATAAAACTAAAGGTTAAAGTGACAGTGTAGTTAATCAAAAATGTCAGTTAAAATTTAACATTTATCTGAGAAAAAACACTGACATTCACCAGTTATAGTTAAATGTAATAATTATAACTTGAGCTCCCACCATAAACACTGTTAACATCAATAATGTAATTTCAGATGTCACATTGATATCATCAATTATTTCATAGAACATTTCATGAGTGATGTCATATGTGAGGTAATAAGCAGTGCATGGTGAGGTCGTGAGTTATAGTAACATCACAAAACTATAATTTACTGTCTGAGACTACCTCCACTGATAGGTACTGTTTTTTTTAACTCCCATCGAAAAGATGAGCAGAAATCAGGATCAGTCTGCAGGAGCACGGGAGGTGGGAGGGCTCAGCACTGAGATAGACTATCACAAAAAGTCCAACATATGTTAAACATGAAAAGATGGCGAACGAGCAGGAGCAGTTAAAAACCCTCAGTTACATATTTATTCAATACAGGTACTATGCTGAAAATCAAACTCCAAAATGGATAATAAGAAGATTTTGATGGAAGCATAAACAATGGACACAAACAAAGACCAGTAGTAGAACTAACAATCTTGACACGTTCTTTAACAGATTGCAGTAAAGCTCTCAATGTCCCCTGTGTGAAAGTGCCCCTTTAGAAAATGCTATGGGTTAAGCAAGAGTATGTAAGCAGCACTTGGGCAGGGATGTGATGCCTGAGATGAACATAATCAAAATACCCATACACTTAAGGCACAAACTAATGATATACGACTGCAGACTATATAATATTATTGAACAGAAAGAAATAAAGAAAGGAGAAGAAGAAACAGATAATCAGGGAAACATTCTGGGAGAGCGAATCAAAATACTTTCTTAACCATTTTCAGCAATGATAGTGAAAATACCTATACATCTTCATATGCAAATCGTACAAGAGGATAGCCAAATTAATGTAGCAAAAAGTAAAGAGTAGAGAAAACAGCCAGTAGAAAACTAGATCAAAAGTGTCCTTATGAGATACTAGGAATGTGGAACCATTAAGGTATACACGAACAGGGGTAAATTCCCTCAGGATACCCCATTGACCCAGCTCACTAGCAAAAGCCAATGTAGTACAGAGGCACGCAAAATGATATATATTCAAGAAAGCCCAATGCTGTCTCTTATAAAACAAAAGCTGAGCATGCAACAGACAACTTTCAGTGTCTCAGTCTCTGAAGCTGAAGCTGCGCAAGAGTCTGCAAAACTACAACTGACAGTAATATGCAATACAATGCAGCAATATGATTTGAACATGGTGGACATTAAAACTCCTGTGGGGCAGATACCTGTGCAAGTAAAATATCTGTAGACAAATGTACAATCTAATGGCAATGTATTTTGATCAATTCAAAAGCAGAATAAAATATTGGAGAATAGCATGGAGAGATTGGACATTTTTTAAAGATGAAGTAATATTAGGCTGAAAAGGGTTCCAGAAGAAACCAAGATAAACTCTTATCTAATAATGTATTTAGTTGAAATGTTACAAAAACATTGGAGATCTGGATTCAAGCACTGATTTCGACAAAGATATGCAAAAAGAACACAAATAACCTCAGGAGTGACACAAGAACATTAGTGTTTTTAACAGTTTTTGCTAACAGAATAGAGGGGAATCTGTTCAAGGTAAAATATGATGGTACTTTACTGCGTAAGCCCTTGCTACTTCACAACTCAAAATTAGATTGTTTTAGCACACATTGCGAAGGTTAAGTAAAATAAGTAATAGGGGGGCATTGAGTGGGTTATTAACTCTAGTATATGCCTTAATAACATCAGTAGTTTTTCCATTTCACAGTATATGTGACTGGGAGACATCGTAACTCGCTCCTGCCCCTGCTTTTACCCACGTTGCAGTTTACTTCTAGAGGTAAGTACTACAACCCGCTCCTGCCCCGGCTTCTGAGCACGCTGCACTTTACTTCCAGAGGGAAGCAACGAAGCACGCCACACTTTTTCTTTGAGGACTGCAACTCCCAGAGCACGTTGCGGCAGGAGCCGCACGCGTCACAGAACTCGCGCCAGGCGGCTCATAAAGCGAGCCTTTTCCCCCACTGCACGGGTCGCACCCAGGACGCGTCCGGACCAAGGGCGAGCCCGTCTGAGCCGATCAGAGGCTGGGCTGGGCCCCCCTCTTGGTTTTCCATGTTCCAGAGCCTTAAAGCTGAAAGATATTGTTTTTGAGTTCATTGAGGATATTGTGTGCCCCGGAGACTGGAAATATGAGTAAGACTTTCCTACCTATTATATAAGTACTGAGGGACTGGTCTGGTGTAAGACTTTATCAAGCTAACAGTGCATATTATTCGGTAGATATTGTGAACCATTTTTGACCACTGTTAAAGTACTGGTGGTTTAAATTGGCTAATGAAGGTGTTCTGAACATTTATTATATTATATTTGACTGAGTTGAGTTAATAGAATGGGGAAAAGAAAGACTACAGCTAGTCATACACCAAAACCCTATAGTAAGTCTAAAAATGCAAATTTGACCTTGCATAATTATCTTACTGGGGCTGTCAGTGTTATTGAACAACAGATTTCCTCAGTGGAAGAAACATTAAACATGCATTCTATGGGGTCATTAATTACTGAAAAAGCTCAATCTGCAGCTGAGAAGGGGGTGGATGAAAACTACATCCTGGGTAATATGAATGAAGAGCTACCTAAAAATGGCTGTATTCAGATTGTCTCTGACGACATCTCTATTAGTGATTTGAAATCAGAAACCTTACCTCCTTCTAAAAGATCTTGTAACCCACAGAGAGTAGTGAGCCCTGAGATTATTAAGTGCAGTACGCATATAAATCCCCTAGAATCTAGAGTTCCCAAAAATAACTAAAAAAAAAACGCAGGTCAAAAAAGGCAAAACTCAGACATGTTTGAGTGTAGAAAACACTACCCGACCAAAGATTAAATGTCACGTACCGCTTAGTGAGATCGGGAAATTGTCTAATATAGTAACTGATTTAGCCAAGTTCGTAAAACAGTCTATTGGTACTCTGTTAGACAGGCTGGACAAGATTGAAGCCGGCCTGGAGAAAGTGCTTGAAAACGAGAACTTGGATAACCAAAACAGTACTACACAGATCCAGGATTTCATAAGTGATCCCTCCAAACTCCCTAATGCGAGGGCAAAGGATACTTTATCTGCATCTATGCTGAAAGCTGATGAAAGGAACAAGGGTAAGGGGTCTTGGTCCCTTTTAAAAAGTTTAGCAAACCCGCATAATAGTTCATCATTCAGGGGTGAGGCGGTAATTAATAAGGGGATAGGAGCGACTGGAAAACACACGGGTGAGAGACAAGTGTGTGATTTACCATCAAGAGTTCCCCTGACACCTTTCTCTCATATGGAAAATATAAATAGTTCATATAACTTAAATCTACCCCCTGCTGCAACACCGTTCACTGTTATTCTGGCCAATGTTCCGGCTCTTTGTCAAGTGGAAAATTAATGCTGGGTTACGTTGCGGAATAAAGCTATACACTGGTTAGGAAGTAGAACGGGACTGACCAGTGCTATGTTTAAGGAATTCAAGTAACCCTGGGCGTAGTGGGCGTAGTGGGGCTACGTGAGCAGCGCGTAGTGTGGCAAAATCTACGCACACTCGCGCGCTCCGCGTAGCCCCACTACGCGCCGCCCGCCCTCATTTTAAAATAATTTAAAGAATGTTAAAAGTAAATAAAATACCTTACCTGCAGTGCAGCGTCCCGGGGCTCCCTCTTCCTGCTTGACGGCAACTTCTTCACACAAATGCGCGGACGCCCGCGCATGCGCATTTCTCATGAGAAATGCGCATGCGCGGGTGTCCGCGCCTGCGCATTTGTGTGAAGAAGTTGCCGTCAAGCAGGAAGATGGAGCCCCGGGACGTCGCACTGCAGGTAAGGTATTTTATTTACTTTTAACATTCTTTAAATTATTGTAAAATGAGGGTGGGCAGGCGGCGGGCAGCTCTGCTTCGCCATGGCGTGTGCATAGCGCTGCCTGCTACGCACACGCCATAAACGGCGAAGCAGGCAGCGCTACGTGCACTCCGTGGGCGAAGCGGAGCACGACGCCCAGGCTTAAATTCAAGATGGTGAGGAGAATTGGCTGGGTGGGAAACAGATGGACATTTTTCCAAGGAGACTTGTGTTGTTCTTTCATTTGGAACCCATCTTTGGTAAGGGAAATCCTATGCAGAGCCTAGGATAAAAATATCTCCCACACTAGTATTAATGTCCTTCCATCGGGCTTTTTCTACCAACCTAAGCAAAGTATACGGGAAAATGGAAACTTTTCATCTAGACAGGCTCCTGATTACCCAAGTTATAATCTTAAGGTTTTGAATAGATTTGTGCCCCTTCAATCACTGGATGATAATGACTGTCTACCAACCCAACTAAACCAGAGTTTGTTAGAAAGGGACCAGACATGCAGACCACCCTTGACCCCAGCCCAACCAAGCAGCATAATGTACAGACAATTGAACAGAGGTGTTGTGGGTTACTATATCTCTTTTCTCCTTTCCCTTCTTGTCCTATCTTGCTTTCCCCTCTTGTGTCTGGAATGTATGTGTACATTCCAAGCGTCATGAGATGGACTGTGTGGGGAGGTTCTGGAAGGGTGGGAGCTTTGGCAGTTGAAGCTGTGCCACTGTTGGATGCTGTGCCACTGTTGAACCAGTGGTCCTATTTGTTGTAACCTGATTAAATTACAAGAAGACTATTACGCCTCCATCGTCTTCTTTCCACTGGCGACGAGTTGTACCTGTGTGGGGACAGGAGTCAGGACCACTGGTTTCCCCATCGAACCCGGACGTGTGATATGAGGATTATTTCATTTTAAAATGTGTTTGTTGACACTTCCTCATGCTGGAAATCCTGCTATTCACATTTCAAGGAGTCTCTACTGGCTTTAAGGAGTGAAGGATTGACAACGAATCCTATGGGACAACGACAGTTTATTCGAGTCGTCGCTTACCTTGGTTGCCTTGACAACGTGTGTTACCGATGATCGCCGGTACTCATGATGAGGAGATTTGCGGTGTCCTTGTGGTTTCCTCCGTGCGCTGTTCTTCGGAGGTAGAGGGTGCAGTGAGAGGCAGCGGACTCAGAGCAGTGAGAGGCAGCGGACTCAGAGCTAAGGGGCGGATTTCCTGTGCGGCAAGGAGCGGACTTGGAGTCGCGGATGGACTCGGAGCTGGCGCATGCGCGTTGCAATCAGTGAGAGGCAGCGGGCTCGGAGCTGAGTGGATTTCCTGTGCGAGTCGCTGATCCTTTGTACATGCGCGTTGAAGGGTGAATCTTTCCTCTGTGCATGCGCGGTAATGCGCACACCTCCGTTTCGATAGCAGATCCTTACCTTTGTTCAGCACATGCGCGCTGAGGGGTGAATCTCCTTTCTACACATGCGTGGTGATACGCACACCTCTGTGATCTCTGTGACCTCTTGCAGATCTTCAATTTGTGTTGTGCACACGCGCGGTGATGCACACACCTTCATTTTGTATTTATTTCAGCTCTTGATGTGTGCACTTCTTCGTGTGGAGTTTAAATGGGCATTTTTTTTTTTTCTCCATAAAACTGTGGAACCACATCCTTGATTCTTAGGCTACTCATGTCTTCACGTTAGCCTTTCGTCGTGTTCAACATTGCTTGCTGAGGTACTGTTTTCTTGTGGGTGTCAGTGATACACTCACTTTCGTCATCAGAATTATCTATTTTGGTACATTATTGTACATCTGTTAAATTAACTGTATGTTTAGTTTTCCATGTAAGTTTTATTTCTGTGCTTTTAGTTGACTATTTTATTTGTCACACCATGGCTACTGGTATGTCGCAACCTCCACAGTTTCTTTCGGAATCAGGTGACCCCATCTTGCCGTGGAAGAGATGGAAGCCTTTGTTTGATTCCTATCTGTTAGCCATTGGGGGAGAAAAATTTTCAGCGGTACGCAAGCAAGCCACATTGTTACATAATTTGGGGGTTGAGGGCAGACATGTATACGATGGATTGGATGAGATTGTTCTTGGACGTGGGGAGGGTGAGCCTGAGAATATTTATGATATGTCCATCATGATGCTTGAAAGGCACTTTGGATCTAAAATTAATGTGGTTTTGGAACGTCATAAGTTTTTTAGCAGGGTTCAGGGTAAGCATGAAAGGATTACCAGTTATGTGGCTGCTTTGAAGACGTTAGCTTGTACTTGTGAGTTTGAGCAACTGACTGACTCCTTGATCAGAGATCAAGTTGTAAGATGTACAAACGATGTGAAGGTGCAGCAAAAACTTCTTGCCAAGAATCCTGATCTTAAAGAAACCTTAGCTATTGTTGAGGGTATGGAGAACACTAATATGTGGGTGTGAGAGATGAGGCCTGAGAAAAGTAATGATGCCTCACTTGATGAGAAAGCAATTCATGAAATTAAAAAAAATGATTTGAAGAGAGATGACTCTAAAGAAAATAAGGTAGGGTTCAAGGGAAGTGTAGGTGATAAGGATAAAAAGTTTCAAGACTCAGAACAATCTAGTTTTAATTACAAGACTTCTAATTCTGAACAGAGTGGGTTCAAGAATATCAGGCCTGGTTTTAAGTGTTTTAGGTGTGGTAGTGACAGGCATCTTCCCAGTAGTTCCAACTGCTTTGCAAGGTCTGTAATTTGTAATAAGTGTGGCAAGAAGGGCCATTATGCCAGAGTTTGCCAGTACAAAGGAAATCAAGTTGTAAGTTATGTTGAAGAAGAGAAGAAGTTTGTATGTAGTGTCAAAGAGAATGGACTTGTGGATGGTGATGACTTAGACATGCCCGTGTGTGAAGTATTGATTGGTGGTCAACAATTTCCTGTTTTGGCTGATTCTGGTTCACCTTATACGATGGTTGGTGATGCCAATTGGGATGCGGTTTTTGGTCTAGACAAGATTGAGTTATCCCCTCCTGACATCAATCCTGTGGGCTATGGCGGTGTCAGAATAGATGTTTTGGGATATGTGGTCAGGAAAATTCAATATAAGGACAGGGAAATTGTGGGGAAGGTGTATGTGGCTAAGAGAGGTGATAATCTTCTGGGCTGGAGGCACCAGAGGGACATGGGGATCACTTTGAATCCCAATTCTCCTGAGAAAGTTCTACTTTTGTCTCAAGAGGTGTTATCTGACAAGGATGTCAGTTCATGTTTTCCTAAAGTTTTCAGTGATGAGTTGGGGTTACTTAAGAACTTTGAACATAAGATCATATTGAAAGAAAATGCTCAACCTTTTGTTTCCAAAGTAAGGAAAGTTCCTCACTTGATGATGGAGCACTTAAAGCATGAACTTGATAAATTGTTGGTCATGGGGGTCATTGAAGAAATTGAGTGTTCTGAATGGTTGGCCCCCATCGTTTTAGCTCCCAAGGATGGTGGTAAAGGGATCCGCATGTGTGTGGACTTGCGTGGTCTGAATAAGCATATTTGGGTTGACAGACAGCCTTTGCCCAACATCTCTGAAACTCTTGCTCTTATCAAGGATGCTAGGTGTTTTAGTGTCATGGATCTGTCATCCGCATACCATCAGGTTCTACTTCATCCAGACTCGAGACATTTAACATCTTTTGTGACACCTCTGGGTGCTTTTAGGTTTGTTCGTATGCCTTTTGGCCTGGCTTCTGCCGCGGCATGTTTTCAGAGGGTCATGAATAAGGTTCTTGAAGGGTTGTCAAAGGTTCTTATCTTCCAGGACGACATTCTTGTGTATGGGAAAGATCAAGAGGAACATGATGAACATTTATGGATGGTTCTGCTGAGGCTACAGGAAGCTCGTTTAGTTATCAAGAAGGAAAAATGTAAATTTGGGGTGTCTTCTGTAAGTTATTTGGGACATACCATCTCTGCTGAAGGGATTAGTCCTAAATTGGATCTGGCAGAGAGCATTGTGAAAGCTCCAGTGCCTATCAACAAGGATCAGGTACGATCATTTTTAGGACTTGCGGAGTTTTGTTACAAATTTGTTCCAAATTTTGCTGTAATTTCTTCTCCCCTTAGGTTGCTGCTCAAGAAGGGGGTGCAGTTTTCATGGTCTGATGATTGTTCTTCTGCCTTCAATTCCATTAAGAGCAAGATTGGTTGTATGCCGACTTTAGGGCATTTTGATGCTTGCAGGAAAACTGTGTTGTGCACTGATGCTAGCATGCTTGGGTTGGGGGCAGTTTTATCACAAGCTGTTAATGGTGAATCCAGAGTAATTGCCTTTGCGTCTCGTTCACTCAAAGGTGCGGAGGAGCGCTACTCTGTGATTGAGTGGGAGGCATCGGCGGTTTTCTGGGCAATACACCACTTTAAGTTTTACCTTTGGGGCATACCTATTGTTATTAGAACTGATCATCGCCCTTTGTGTCAAATCTTCACCTGCAGGGAGGCTGATAATATCTCACCTAGGATCAAGCGTTGGATGGAGGGGTTAATTGAATTCAATTTTGTGGTTGAATATGTGCAAGGTTCAAAGAATGCGATTGCTGACTGCCTTTCGAGGTTGCCTTTGCAGCAATCAGGTGTGGAAGTGGAAAATTCCTTGGTGGCATGGGTGCATGAATCTGCTGTTGGCTCTGATGAGTGGTCTTTTAATTCTCATGAAGACAAAGATTTGGAAATGCTCAAGGAGTATTCTGTCAAGGGTTGGCCTGCGGACAGGGAGGTACCGGAGTCCTTGAAACCTTTTCTTAATGTTAGAGATGAATTGAGTGTCTTTGATGAAAAACTGCTGAGAGGTAATCGTGTGATACCTCCTCAAGGGCTTAGGGGGAAGATTATCAATTTGGCACACGAGGGGCATTTGGGGAGGAATCTGACCAAGGCCAGGGTACGTGAATGGTACTGGTGGCCAACGATGGATCGACAGGTGGAAGATGCTGTAAAAGACTGCTGGGAATGTGCCAACAGTGACAAGAGCAAAAAGACTTGGGTTGCACCTCTTTCACCTGTAGATGTTCCTTCTGAGCCATGGTCCAAGTTGGGCTTGGATATTGCTGGGCCTTTTGAGCTATTTCCTCCTGATGAGCGTTATGTATTGTTATTGGTTGACTACACCTCTAAATGGGTAGTCACTAAATGTGTGTCTGTCGTCAATACTCGAACTGTTATTGAATTCCTTTCTGAGGAATTTTCTAGGGAAGGCATCCCCAAATACCTTTTTATCGATAATCGGGTGCAATTTGTCTTGCATGAGATGAGCAGATTTTTAAAGGAGTTGTCCATCATTCATTTCAAGACAGCTTTGTACTCACCGCAGGCCAATGGTCTTGCGGAAAGCATGAACAAGTTGGTTAAATGTTGTGCCCAGAGGGCTTTGCAAACTAGATCCTCTCTTAAGAAGATGCTCAGAGAGACGTGGTGGGCTCATCGCACTACCCCAAATTGGCTGACTTCTGTTTCTCCTTTCTCAATTCTAAGAGGGAGGAAAGCTCATGACAAGCTGAGTCCTGCTTGGTTGAAGTTGGATGTGAATGATTTGAGGATGACTGAGCAGGTAGACTTAAGAAGGAGAGTCTATCAGGGAGAGTATAAGTGCAGATTTGATCAAAGAAATTCCACATTCCTTAGACACTGGTGTGTAGGGGATGAAGTATTGATCAGGAATCCTGGCCTGTTGAAAAAGGGTCGGCCACGGTTTATGGGGCCCTTTGTCATCAAGGAGGTCAGGAAGAATGTGGTTGTTTTGGACTCTGGTGAAGTATGGAGCATGTCCAGGTTGGTTAAGTGGGAACCTGGGGTTGATGCTCGTGAATCTGACCAGACGTGTGAATCTGTTTCCAAGCCGGTCTACAATAATGCTACTTCCGGTGTTCCTAGTTTTGGCACTGGTAGGAGGTTGAGATGTAGGCCGAATTGGCATAAAGATTATCATCTGTTTTGAGATGTATACTTTGTTCTTGCCATTTTTCCTTTTGTTATTAAGAAGTGATTTTGATCTCATATGTTCTGTTCCTTGCATTTTTTGCATGCAGATTAATCATCCTTTATTGTAAGGGTAGGGGATGTGTTGTGGGTTACTATATCTCTTTTCTCCTTTCCCTTCTTGTCCTATCTTGCTTTCCCCTCTTGTGTCTGGAATGTATGTGTACATTCCAAGCGTCATGAGATGGACTGTGTGGGGAGGTTCTGGAAGGGTGGGAGCTTTGGCAGTTGAAGCTGTGCCACTGTTGGATGCTGTGCCACTGTTGAACCAGTAGTCCTATTTGTTGAAACCTGATTAAATTACAAGAAGACTATTACGCCTCCATCGTCTTCTTTCCAAGAGGGCAATCCATCTAACTGATTATCAGGATCTGGGGCGGAGATGTATAACTGGTGATGCACTGAAACTGGGTAAGGTCAAGAATTAAAGCAGAGAGGGGCAGTTCATGTCTGAACCTTCAGGCCAGACCGAATTTGTTGTTTCACGTTTAAGATCACCAAAGAGTGTTAGTTTCGGTGTTCTTTTCTGGAATGTCGCGGGCCTGCGTAACAAATTGAATAACTCTATTTGGGTGGATTTTATTGAGAAATTTAACATCCTGTGTTTACAGGAAACTTGTGTTGTGGACGAAATCCATATAAACGGTTTTAAGACGTATCATACCCCAGCAGTCCACTCAACACATGGGAGACCCAAGGGAGGAATTTGTATTTATGTTTCAAATTTGATTGGGGCATTAAAGATTGAAATGCCAAAATCTGAAATCTATTATCAAATAGTTCTGATTCACACAGATTGTAAATATATGTTGGCCTTAATTAACTTTTACAATAATGCACCATAGGAACAATTGGGGGTTATTTTGAAGAAGCTTCATAATGATTTGTGTAAATTAAAGGAAACCAGGGATTGTGAATTGATCACCATCTGGGGAGGTGATTTTAATATCGGCTTATTTCCGTTAGGCGGGCTTGGCAAATGCGCCTAACAATGGAAGATGATGACCCCCTGTTTCATTTTGTGCATTCTGATAGGGGGGACTTACTAAATGAGATTTTATTTTCACATGACCTTGGTTTTGCCATTGTTTGTGTTCCCCTAGAGTGGATTTTGAGCACACTTTTATTGGCAGGGGACTAGAATCAACAATAGATTTTATAATAGGCTCTAATTGTTATGCTAATTATATCTCAAATTATAAAATCCATAAAAATGTCATGAGTGATCATTTGCCATTAAGCATCAGAATTACACTTCCAACTATGTTAGAGCGACAATATAATAATCAAATAGTTTGGACCCAGAGTATATCAATGGGAAAGCTAAATGGATACACCCTGCGAAGGTCTAATTGTGACTCAGTTGAGTTAATTTATCAAATTGTAACTAAGGCCTATAACCCAATTTTAATGTGCTTGGAGCAAACCACCCCATCTGAATGTATATTAATTAGGGGTGGGCGGAATTTGCATAGTCGCGCAACGCAAAGCTCCGCAAAATGGTAAAAAATCTCCGCGAGCACGCAGAGTTCCGCGAAGACGCGGAATTGCTCGTTCCGCCCATTCGCAATGCTTTTTTCCTGTTTGCGAACGCTGTTTGCGTGCTCGGGGGGAAATATCTTGCGAACACGCATTTTGAAAGCACGGACAAGCAAAAAATTCTGCGAAGCCACGGATTGCGGACTTTTTGGCAATTCCGCGTTCTCTGCGGAATACAAAATTACCCAAATTCCGCAAATTCCACGAGCAGAACGGAATTTACCGCCTAGGTCTAATGTTAATAGCATTTTCTCAAATAACTTCAGTTATTCAAAACTTGCCTAGGGTGGAAAGCAAGGGTACATATGCTTGTAGCTAGGGATGGTTCGATACAAACTGCACCAAAGCATACACAAAGTTAAAGACAGCTTTACATAAACCAGAGAGAGACAAGGAGGAAATTAGAGAGTGCAGGGAGATATATAACCAAGCACGAAGATTACGAAGGAAGCAGTTAAAAGAGAATGCATGGGCTACTCTTTATGAATCCTCTCTGAGTAAAGACAGTGCCTCTTTTTGGCAGGTGGTAAGTGCACCGCTTTTTAGCAGGCCTAATAATCTGTCGATAGAGGTTGCAATAGATGAGAAGAAATGGGTTTATTTTTTCTCAAGTGTCTACAATTTACAGGAAGATACTGAAAGGGACACAAGTCAGCAAGGGGGAGGTCTCCATGGTTTCTCATCTATTGATCTCCAATTTACACAAGAGGAGGTCATTGGGGCGATGGATGCTAGTAGGAGTGGGAAGGCACCCGTCCCAGATGGGGTGCCAATAGATTTGGTTAAATCAAACCTTGCACTCTGGACCCCGCTGATAACACAGGTTCTTTAAACATGCTGTACGAAAGGTTTTATTAACACTTGGTCAGAGTCAATAATTGTACCGATTTTTAAAAAAGGATAGCGGGAGAATCGTGCCTGCTACCTTCTGACATCTTTTCTGGATTCTTTGATGAAGGTAGCAGGACAGATTGTTCTGGATCAGCTACAAACCTTGGTAGAGAAAACTAATATTTTAAGAGATGTACAATATGGTTTTAGGCATGGGTTAGGAACTACGGAGTCGGTTCTTAATCTTAGTATTTTAATAGGGAAATATACTCAGGCTAAAGCAGGGAAATTTTATTTGGCATTCGTAGGCCTTACAGGCGCTTTTGACTGTGTTATACACAGCAAATTATGGAACATTTTGGTGGATTTAAAGGTTGACCCACTTCTGGTTCAATTTTTGCGGCAATTGTTTAGTGGGGCGACTGCTAAGGTTCGATACGGACCCAAAGGGGAATGTACTGTGTCGTTTAAAGTAGAGAGGGGGTCAGACAGGAGTGTGTCCTGGCGCCATTTTTGTTTACTCGTTATACAAACACCTTGGAACACGTGCTGGTGGAAAAGGTGAGGGACCTATTGTATATCAACAAATCCCTACTCTACACAGACGACGCAGTGCTGATGGCCCGTACTCAGTTGGGCTTACAAAATGCCCTCGCCTCTTATACTACTTTTATGGATGACTTGGGTTTAAAACTGAACGGCAAAAAAAATATGTTATGACCTGTGGGAAAGGGAGACCGAAATGCAGGAGTTTACCACTTGGGGGAAGTAGGGTAGAATCCACTAATATGTTCATGTATCTAGGTATTTTATTTGACCGTACTGGTTCTTGGAGTAGGGCCGTGAAAAATAGGAGCCTTAGTTTTAGTAAGTTAACTGCTGCTGGGGTCCATTTTGCTAATAGTTGGGAAAAAAGCCTCCTGAGATAGTCCTTAAGATTTATCAGGCAAAATGCGTGAGCATTGCCACCTTTGGGGCGGGTGTGTGGGGCTTTTATGATTTATCTCCCATTCAGCATGTTGAAATTGCTTTTTTAACGTTTATTTTAGCCGTACCTACTAGTACTCCTGTTTTTAGTTGCCATAGTGAGCTGGGTATTCCATATATTGCAGATGTTATTAAAGCCCAACCAGTGTTACTCTGGCATAGAATATGGACTTCCAGTAGCATAGCTCTGAATCAAGAAATAATTAAGGACTCAATGAAACTAGACCATGCTACCAAGATCACTTGGCTGAAGTACATAAAAAAGTTTGTGTCGGACCTGGGCATGCAGATTATTATAATTGTCCAGCGACAATGAACTCCATCTCTAGGAAGGAGTTTAAAACAATATTTATGAGCCACTTGGAGTCAATTAGATTTGCTTTGGAAATAAATAAACAAACAGTAGTGCAGCATCAACTGATTTTAACAACATATGATATACAACCATACGTCTTACGTAGTTTAAGTGGTATTTTGATAGATATGTTTTAACTAGTTTTAGATCTGGGATTCTTCACCGATTAATCAGTTACCCAGAAATGAATAATTGGTCCAGAGATTTATGTTGTTGTCCTTGCGACGATTTGTCACCACAATCAACAATACATGTGGTTCTTTTCTGCAAATTTTACAGAAGGGAGAGATCAAGGTGGATTTTGCTTCTTTTAAGGTTGGGGGGATGGAGGCAATGTCAACCAGCTTTTTTGTATCTGCAACTCATAGAGAGTGATTGCTGTATTGGGGTTGTGGTTCGTTTTTTGAAAAGCAGACGCAGAGGGCCCGATTCACAGAAGTTATCTGAGACAAAATCCTAAACGTACTACTTTTGGTATTCACAGAAGGCATTTAGTAGTAGTAAAATTAGGATTTTGTCTTAAATCTGTCATAAGTCTGTCTTAAGTCTGTCTTAAGTCTGTCTTAAGTCTGTCTTAAATTAGTCTTAAGTCAAACTTAAGTCAAACTTAAGTCAAACTTAAGACAAAATCCTAACTTTACTACTACTAAATGCCTTCTGTGAATACCAAATGTAGTAAGTTTAGGATTTTGACTCAGATTAGTTCTGTGAATCGGCCCCCGTGTGAGGAAAAGTATCAACGCTCAACCCCCTTAGAAAGCTGGAATTAATAAAAAATGTGAGGGACTGTTTTGTCTTTATTATATAACTTACATTATGACCACTTCTCTTCTTCTTTTACATGGATGAACTTATAGAATACATGGAATCTTTGTATTTTGGAGCTAATAATGTTTAATTGTTTTTTTTAATCTGTTTATGTCTGCTTTTGTGATTTTATTTGCCTAAAATCGAATAAAGTTTTTTCTGATTCTGATTCTGACTGGTTAATTGCATGAAGTGTGATCTTTGACATAAAAACTGTCTATAGCATTTATTAATATGTAGACGGCAGATAATTTTCATGAGCACTGGAACACCATACCAGCAACATTTCTTTTGGGTTAGACCATTTTTGTTACTGGGACCCTTAGACCATAATTATTGACAAAGGTGACCTTACTTTGAGGGTTCAGTTTAGATGTTTAGATTCAATGCATGAAGAATTGCTATAAGATAATCTTGATGATGATACAATTTTAGAAGAGAACTAACAATCTATTTTGGTTGTCTAGTTGGGCCCACTATTTATGCAGAACAAGTGCATTCAAATAAACAGTCAGTTTTCATTGGAACAAACAGTAAATTAATATGGAGATTGTTCTAATACCCTTATTGATTACACACATATGTCAATAGAACTTTTTTGACTTATCAAGAATTTCATTGATAATATTTATTGCATTCATCCTTTCCCATACACTTAGATGCAGACCTTGCAGATGTTGAAAGTCTTCTTTAATAGTTTAATGGACTTTCCTAAAGATGAATGTTTTATCTAAAATAATGGACAGCCTTCCACATTTAGCACTGTGTGTAAAAATCATATACACTTGTTTTGAAAAAATAATGAAATCATTTATATATTCACCTAAGAAGAAAGCCATATTTAGCATATGTAATGTGGAAATCCCATTTTCAAAAAGAGGATTTGGATTTCCCAGCTGAATAAATACCACCAAGCATTCATACTGTCATAAGCTCAGCAGTGATTATGAACAATGCGTCTGACACTCCCAGGCAGGCACTCATAGAGAAAGAAGGTATAAATGACAAAAGCCTCAAATTGTTGCTAAATTGAGAAATATTCAAGTCAACACACCAAAACAGACATCAAGTTTTTCACTAGATGTGTATTTCACCTACTTGATGGGAACAAGCAAAATCTATATTTATCCTTCAGAACACCATTATGAGAAAACCTTCACATTCAAATTGAGAAACAAAAGCCATGACTGAATTGAATGGATGCTTCTAAATATAATCACAGTTAAGAGGTTAGTAAACGAAAACCAGATTTTCACTCCATTTATGACTTTATAAACAAGTATCAATTTACATCCAGATGAGAAAGCAAATTAAAGTCTACTCCAACACTGTCTTACAGCTTTTACCAAATTTGAGAGATTCTGGAGGATTATTGCACAATGAGTTATAACAGTCTGCCTTTTACCAACCGCCCTCAAGATATCCTTTGACCTCCACGATTTATAAAAGCATAGCAAATTACAGTATTCAACTATTAGTGAATCACAGGCAGGATTGGGAAGGAAGCTCAAATATGTAATTTCTTCAACTGTCTGATACAAATGTATGTTGTCTCTTTGGAATTCTGAATTGCTATGCCAGGTTTTATTGATTGGCAAGTTTATAATGACTTATCCCCATCACTTGATAGTGTTAACTGCCACCCCCCTCAACTAGACGGAACCCGCATTAGCAACCTGCTGTATGCCGATTACTTGATGTTGCTAAGCCACACAAAAGTGGGCCTATGGAGGCTACTTGATTAACTGCTTCCTTATACTACAAGAAACTCTTTAGAGTTGAAGTTGCAAAAAACAAAAACTATTTCTTTTGGGAAGCAAAAGAGGTCACGCAGAAGGTGGTATTTCAATAATGCAAAGATCGAATCAACATCTTATTACAAATATCTGGGAATCTTTCTCGACCCCAAATGTTCATTCGCCAAGCAGAAAGAAGCATTACGGACCAAAGTTTTGTTGTTAGAGGCCGCCGCCGCGAAACGGTCAAAACAGCTACTCGGCCCTAGCCTAACCCCAATGCTGGAAGTGATGAAGGCGAAGATAATCAACTCTCTGTCGTATGGGCATGAGATTACGAAGGGCACAATGAGCATTTTATTAAACAAACTAACAATCAAAATCTTTAAACGCACGGTCCACCTGCCAAAATCAGCTTTGCCAGCCCAAGTTCGACTTGAACTGGGCCTACTTGACCATCATGGCGTAGAGGCCAGCGCGTTTATAAAGTTTTGCAACAGACTGCGCCACGCCCGGAATGGCTCCATGGAGGCCAGACTTTGGCAGGAAATATAAAAAAAAAACACCAGCCAGAAGTATCGGCAACACCTGCATCAAAGTTTACATTTACTCAGAGTCAAGGAACTCTGGGGAACAAGCCCCCCTCAGCCGACGCTAAAGGTTGCCATCAAGAAGAGCATAAGACTGTGGTCTTTTCATTCAGACAGGGCAACATTGTCAAAAAGGAAACACGCTTGGGCAGTAATTTCCAATTTCAAACCAGGCGTCGATTCACCATATTTATCAAGCACATTCGCACTTTATTGGAAACAAAGGTTTTTAGCTCTGAGGATGGGTGACTGGCCATTTTTAAAGAACCTTCCAGAATGGCGCAGTTCCGGCAATAGAATCAAATGCAGGATTTGCGGTTATCACTCTGAAACATTGGAACACATAGTGTGTGTATGCACCCGCTATGCTTACAGTCAGACGATCATTATTGCGTGAAGAATGGATCAGGTTAGGAGTTAGATCATGCCACCAGGCCATAATAGCTGCCTTAAATCCAGACAACACCAAGCTGAAAATTGGGCTTACTAAATTTGTCAACTAGGCAAACTGTTGGGAGACACCAGTGTCGCCTAATGTCCCTCACCCCAGCATGGTGGCATTCAGTGCGCAGGCTCAATAACAGTACCCCAGACATTCAATAACAGCCGATCATAACCTGGCTTCCTTGCTAAACATTATCTGCCTACAATGCTTTTGAGGGTTTTCTACAATTCACTAGTTCTGTATTTTTTATTCACTAGTCTTTTTTTACAAATGGATCAAATGTGTTTTAAATTGTAATGGTTTTAATTAATCAATCAATAAAGTCTTATTATACTTTATTGATTGGCAAGCAAACTGTTCAAATGCCAATCTAGTGCATTAGTTTGTGTACAGTGGAAGGCTGTGGTGGATGGGAAAAGCTGACAGAAAGTTGACAAATTCTCTTCGCATTCAATTATCCAAGTCAATTATTCTCTTCACTGACGTGTTAGGATGGCTTACGTGTCAAGACTATAAATTATCCTGAGCCTAATGGTGGGAAAATATAACATCAACAAAATGGAACTCTATGTGATATTTGAAAAAAGAATCCCAGATTATAGACATGTTACAAGTGGCCCTCACCAATGGAATTCTGCTCAAAATGTGAGATATACCCATGCATTTCAACACATTTGGGGTGACTTCCTAGGCTGCTATGGCTAAAATTATCTGTTTTATGGCCATTATTAGACATTTTGTGACATGTAATTGTATATCTGTTATATTCTGGTGTGATATAAAAATGTAAGTCAACGTATATCCTTCTTAAATGTATCTTTGCGTAAAAATTATTGTCAGGAACTTGGAAGTGTTTTGTACCTAGAGTAGACTTAATGTTGATAGTTGAACTTGTAGTATCTAATGATCAAACTTTAAAATAATGTTGCCTCAGCTGACAGACCTGTATGTTATATATTGCAATGTTTAAATTGTAATTTTAATAAACTCTTTAATATTTAAATCACATAAATCACTTCACTCTTTCTTCATTATGGTGACAACGACTGATTTCCTTTTGTTTCAGAAACTGAAGAGTCAAGCAGAGTGACTGGTCATTTGCATGATGAAAAGTTGTTAGTCAAAGTTTGCCATAAGCAGCAAATGCAAATGCGGGCAATCTTAGAGAGAATAGAACAAATTCATGCCTGTCGGGATCAAATAGATAAACCTGGGAAAATAGTATCACAAGCTCAATATGAAGGCCTTTATAGGAATTTAACAAAGCAGATTTTTACTTCTATTTAAATTCTATGCCCAGAAAAATAGACTGTCACCTGGAAGTAGTTAAACTCCAAACAATGGTATGACAGAGAATGTTGTGAGCCTAGAAAATTGCTGAAAAAATAAAAATGAGCAGAACTGGACAATTCAAATTTTAACAAAGAACTTTTTTATAAAAAAAAGCATAAAATGTCCTCTAGAAACCTGCTAAGATGAAAACACCTTGGAGGTCTGTGAACTTGATTGGAAATCAATGTGATTGGTAAATAGAACCATAGGATAGCATTGACAACTGATGTTTGTTCCAGAGACCAATCTACCAATACATAAGACAGATTGTGGGAATCAGTAGTGCATACGCGAGCAGGAGGATTCCATTGTTTACAGTATTTGTTAGACCTGGTACCATTGGAGTGAGTCTCCCCTCCATTTTTTCTGCATGCCTCCTCTGTTTTTGATCTGTTTGCTGGTTTTAGATCTTTCTTCCTTTCTTTAAATCTTTATTTCGATTCGATGAATCATAAAAGAAAACATACAAATACATTTGAATCACACAGATTATCTTAAAGAAAGAAATCGTTCATAGATAAAAAATACACTATAAACTGGGGAGAATACAATTACAAAAAGTGAATTGGAACATAGTCCTAGCCAAGGATAGACAATTTACATTTCATTTTGGCAGGTGAATTCTTCTGATATACCATATTGCTGCTAAGTACTTGCTAATAGCAAAAACGGTAGAAGGAGATAAATCACTTTTCAGCAGCCTATATGCATCTAAATGTCGTCTAAATCCCCAGCTCCTACAAATGGGAACAATCCATTTCTTCCTAGATTTAGTGTATATAGGGCAAAAAAACATTAAGTGAATATCGTCCTCCAGCTCACTAGAGCATGTAGGACAATTTTTTTGCGGTAGGCGGGTGCCACCTACTGGTGAGTGCTCTAACTGGTAGTGCATTATATCGCCATTGTAAAAATAGTTTTCTCAGGGCGACAGGATTAATGTCATTCAGGACGGTTTCCAATGTATAGTGATCCTTAGTGATTAAAAAAGTAGCGGTCATTGATCCCAAGTTCTCAGTTGCAAGGGTTGCCGAGAGCTTAGAATTGTGGTAAAGAGCAACAAGTTCTTTACGGGGTATGGTCGCACAGGTCTCTAAGGGTTTTGTCCAATGGGTCTGTAAACCCAGCTTAGCAAGTTCATTTTTGACATAATTCAGCCATGGGATTTTACCCAGGGCTGGATGGAGATAGAGTTCCATAAGTTCAGAGCGATAACTCAAAAGTTCAGGGGTTGTCCAGAGACGCCTCCAAAAAGTTAAAGGCTTCACTCCGAGTTCCTCCCTTATCGGTCTTAGTCCCATATCGAGCCTAAGGGGAAGTAGCGGCGTGCTAGATGGAAGGGCAGACAGGTTCTGTAAGAACTTGTTCTCCGTAGCGACAATCTCAGGGGCGCAATCAATGCCCCAGAGTTCGCCGCCATAAATTAAAGCCCCACGAGCCTGCATTTTATAAATTTCTAGAGGCGGACCAATCGGATGGGTCATAGATTGGTTCCATAGTTTCAGGATTCCCCCTACCCTTTGATTTAACTTTAAATTTGATTTGATCTGATGATGAGACCAGGTCATTTTCTCATTTAATGTTAGACCCAAATACTCGAAAGTGTGGACTCTTTCTAAGCTGGTTCCATTTATGGTAGGATTAGGTCGGAGGGACCTAGGGGGGTTGAAGATCATAAATTTAGTTTTAGCCGTATTGATCTCCAACCCCCGATCACTACAAAAGGATACAAAACCATCCAAGACACGTTGTAGCCCCATAGGGGTCTTGGCTAGAAGCAACGTATCATCGGCAAACATAATGGCCGATATGCCAGTACCCGCAAGACGTGGAGCATCTCTATTGGGTACGTCATTTAAGTGAGAAATGAGACCATTTACATAAAGGCAAAACAGGGTGGGCGCCAGGACACACCCCTGCCTTACCCCCCTTTCAACAGGAAAACTAGCTGAAAGGCTGCCACCTCTCCCACATCTTACCCTCGCATAATTATTAGTATGGAGACGCACCAGTATGTGCAAGAGAGGCCCTGGAAGGCCTAAATCTTGTAGCACGGACCATAATTTTATGCGGGGAACTAGGTCGAAAGCCGCGCGGAGATCGACAAAAACTGTATAGAGGGACCCCCCTCTATCTTTACTGTTTTCCAATAGAGCATGCACAGCCTAAAGATCTGGTCAGTTGTGGAAACGCTCTTTCGAAAGCCAGCTTGATAGTTGCTCAAGATCTCAGATGACTCAACCCAATCCATAATACGATTCAGGATCAGCCTCGAGAAAAGTTTTTGTGCAACATCTATCAAGCTAATAGGCCTGTAATTCCCTGGCAGCAGTGGAGATCCTTTTTTAAAGATAGGCACAACTTCGGCGCCTAGCCAAGTAGGGGGAATAGGCAAGCCGTCGAGGATGGCATTGAACAGTAATGTAAGATATGGTGCCCATACACTAGGTTCATGTTTATACAAGTCACCTGGTACCCCATCCAATCCTGGTGCTTTCCCAGCAGGAAGTTGGGAAATGGCAAGCTGGATTTCAGCTAACGTAAAAATTAGGTGGTCCCAGGTTGGTACTGCGTGTAGTGGGCTCGCAGGGGCAAACGACGGGGCCCTATAAAGAGTGCTAAAGTGGGTTTCCCAGGCTTCTGGGGCAATGTTATTAATTACAATTGCGGGAGGTTCGGTTGTCCCGGTGGATACAATCAACCAAAATCTCCTCGAATCTCTTAATTTTAGGGCAGAGGTTAAATTCTCCCAATTTTCAGAAGCCCATTCCAATTTAGCAAAATGTATCAGGGATCTATAAATCTGTCTCTTATGTTGGATATCAGCCTTGGAGGCTTTGTCCTTTATAGCACCGAGCAGATTGCTCTTTGCCGATCTGCAGGTCTTATTGTACCAGTTAGGCTGATTGACAAATCCCTTTTTACAGGGAATAATAGGGTTAAATAACCCAGACAGCATAAGAAACAATTCCTGATGGGCAGTTGCCAGTTTCTCGTGATAATTTGGGGGGGAATACTGTTCTAGGAACTCTGCTATATTGTTTTAAACCGAGGCGACTGCGGCATAAACTTGGGATATTTCTTTATCATTGCGAACCATTTTAGTCCATTTAATTCTCCGCTTATTATTGGAAAGAATAGCTGAGTCCGATGGCTCCGAATTAGGTGGTGACGCTAAAACTAGAGGGGACAAACCAGATAAGGAAACATCCAATATAAGTGGATTATGGTCGCTCTCCCCCCTTGGAATTACTTGAAAATCAAGGACTCTATTCCAGTCCTTGGCTTGAACAAAAATATAATCAAGCCTGGCCTCTCTACCTGATTTATTAAATGTGGGCTTAGGGGGGTTATCCAGAATAGTTCGACCATTACAAGCCCTGATAGAGTGGACCATTGTCAAGGAGGTAATCTGGATAGCCAAGGGTGTCCAGGCCCTGGCCATTGGACCAGAAACCTGGGGAATGTTCCAGATTTCGTCCTCTTCCAAGTTTATTTGGTCCGCCAAACCCTCCAGTGGTTCAAAATGAGAATTAAAATCACCAGCTATAAGAAGCGTTGTGTGATCAGGTATTCCAGTTAAAACATTCGAAAGGGCCTCAATCACCCGGGATTCCGCACAAAAATTCACGGATCTGGCGTATACATTAATCACCGCCAGTTTATTAACTAAGCCCCAATCCAATATTAAGCATAGAATATCATCAGACCCAGTTTCAAATTTAGTAACAGTACATCCTAAGTGAGTGGCAACCCAAATAGTCAGACCGCCAGAGGGGCGGCCACGTCCGGCCCACACCGCCGGAATTGAATAGGAGGCATAGCCGAGTCGGTGGTAATCTTGTCTTGCCCAGGTTTCTTGAAAACAACAAATTTGATGGAGATCTATAAAGGAGCCCCAAATGGGGCAGTCAAGTTTACTGGGTAGACCGGCTATATTCCATGACAGCACTTTATGTTTTATTGTGCAATTGGAAGGAGCTGCAAGAATTTTACAAGCAGGAGACTCGCCCAAATTCGGAGAAGTAGGAGTGGTGGTAGGAGCAGGAGTAAGAACAGGAGGGATGGGATGGCAATTAGAAGGTGGAGGCACTGAAGGAGGTGAAACAGAAGTAGAGCCCTCCTGGGGAAGTCAATCGACATCCTCGAGACAGGCATACCTGTTAAAAGTTGAATAGCCAGAAAACAAAGGCTCATCGAAATGGACGCGCCTAGGCCTGCCTCTGACCCCGTTGCCCCCAACTTTGAACCAATTATCATCCGTGTCATCCTGGGAAAGAGTGTGGATTGGGGGATAGAAGAAAGACAGAGGCAAAGGATTGATAAGAGAAATACTATTACCACCAGACCAATTAAGAATATAGGGAGCTGTTAAGCGGTTGCTGAAATTGACCAAAATACAGTCACCCTTAATGTTCTTTGTGGTGCTACCGAGCCAAGGAACCCTTCTGACCATTAAAACCTGTGACCTTACATTTGGAGGGAGAGGCCTATGCTTGTTGAGCCAATTAATGGCTTTGTTTTTTAAAGATGCATAGGATTCAAGCGATGAATTAACAAGTTCCGGCACCCCTGTTAGAACAACGACATAAGGTGAGGCTTCTGGTGGGAGATTGATTATATTCCTCCTTTTTGTAATGGCCATATTTGAATTAGTATTGGCTCTTGGATCCTTGTTATTTTGGTCCGAATCTGCATGTTGTGGGTTGGGTGCTGTGACTATGTTCTTAGTTTGGGATTGTGATTGGCATTGAGTAGGCACGTAGGATGCATGTTGTAAGGCAGGGGATACCAGCAGAGAAGTAGTTAAAATAGGTTCTGGTATATTTGACATAGAATCACTAGGTCCAAGTGGAAGGATTTCCTTCCTTTGGAGTAGGTTTGAAGAGCCCAAGGGAGCAGAAAGGGAAGAAGAATGTGAGTCCGCTTTTCTTGCTTCACATACAGCACACGGTTTAGCTCTGCGCACTGATACATTTGCCGGGGCTGTAACGGCCCTTTCTATTTCCTTAAGCCTAGTGTCAATTACATCAAACCTAGCAGACAATGAAGTAAGAAGACCCTTGATAGCAGTTTTTACAATATCATTATATCGGCAGGAGGCCTCATCGGGTTCTGAATCACAATCAGAGACATGTATAGGTGTGTTAGACGTCAATACAGTTTCTTCTAATGATGATTTGGGAATGCCGCTGTTAACTTGGGCAGGCCTAGTACATGTTGGAATAGGTGCTTTAGCAATACTAGTGTGGGGTCCATCGAGTCTAGGTTTTTTCCCTCTCTTATTGGCCCCCACACGTTTTCTTTTTGGAACAGCACCCTCCTCAGTATACTGTGCTCGATTTGGCATCTGATCCGGCAACCGAGATTGCATAATATGATCCGTACCCTCAGGGATTGGTTGAAGAGTATCTCTACATGAGGGGGAACTAGCTCTTAGGTCACATAATACAGATTCAATTGTACGATCAATACTATCCATCAATGCTGCTTGTGAGTCATCGAGGTTTGTAGGAGAGCCTACAGATGCGATTAAGCCCAGAGATGACCTACGTGTACTGGCAATTCCATCAGATAGACGCCTTTCTAGTAAGTTCAATTCACCTTGGATTACAGAGATCGCCCTGATAATAAAATTATCCAGTGTTCCAGATACTATCGGTTGTGATTTCGTTAGTTTACCTCGTGTATCCATAATGACTTACTTCCTTGTGCAGGGCGACAAAGTGGATGAAAGGGACAGGGCCCAGTCCGGTCTTGTCCGTGCTTGAACGGGCTTAAACGGGCCCGCCCTTTGCCCGGGCTTCGCCCCGGACTACGCCCCGCAACGCGTCCCGCAATGCGGTAGTAGGCGCGGGAATTAAATAGGAAGAGGAGGAGCCGGGAAGAGTGCCCAGGTGCGCTCAATCCGGTTGCACAGCAGCGCACCCTGGTCCTCGCAGTCCCAGCAGGAAACGGGCTCCAAGTACAGCACACAAGGTATCGTGGTTAAAACTCCTCAATGGTTAAATTCTAAAAGAGGGACAGAGTTCTCCTGTGTCCACGCCAGCGAGCGGCTCCCACGAAGTGGGGGCCGCGAGGCGTTATGTAGGCGAGAGAGGAGGAGGAGGAGCCGGGAAGAGTGCCCAGGTGCGCTCAATCCGGTTGCACAGCAGCGCACCCTGGTCCTCGCAGTCCCAGCAGGAAACGGGCTCCAAGTACAGCACACAAGGTATCGTGGTTAAAACTCCTCAATGGTTAAATTCTAAAAGAGGGACAGAGTTCTCCTGTGTCCACGCCAGCGAGCGGCTCCCGCGAAGCGGGGGCCGCGAGGCGTTATGTTGGCGAGAGAGGAGGAGGAGGAGCCGGGAAGAGTGCCCAGGTGCGCTCAATCCGGTTGCACAGCAGCGCACCCTGGTCCTCGCAGTCCCAGCAGGAAACGGGCTTCAAGTACAGCACACAAGGTATCATGGTTAAAACTCCTCAATGGTTAAATTCTAAAAGAGGGACAGAGTTCTCCTGTGTCCACGCCAGCGAGCGGCCCCCGCGAAGCGGGGGCCGCGAGGCGTTATGTAGGCGAGAGAGGAGGAGGAGGAGCCGGGAAGAGTGCCCAGGTGCGCTCAATCCGGTTGCACAGCAGCGCACCCTGGTCCTCGCAGTCCCAGCAGGAAACGGGCTCCAAGTACAGCACACAAGGTATCGTGGTTAAAACTCCTCAATGGTTAAATTCTAAAAGAGGGACAGAGTTCTCCTGTGTCCACGCCAGCGAGCGGCTCCCGCGAAGCGGGGGCCGCGAGGCGTTATGTAGGCGAGAGAGGAGGAGGAGGAGCCGGGAAGAGTGCCCAGGTGCGCTCAATCCGGTTGCACAGCAGCGCACCCTGGTCTTCGCAGTCCCAGCAGGAAACGGGCTCCAAGTACAGCACACAAGGTATCGTGGTTAAAACTCCTCAATGGTTAAATTCTAAAAGAGGGACAGAGATCTCCTGTGTCCACGCCAGCGAGCGGCTCCCGCGAAGCGGGGGCCGCGAGGCGTTATGTAGGCGAGAGAGGAGGAGAGGAGGAGGAGGAGCCGGGAGGAGCCGGGAAGAGTGCCCAGGTGCGCTCAATCCGGTTGCACAGCAGCGCACCCTGGTCCTCGCAGTCCCAGCAGGAAACGGGCTCCAAGTACAGCACACAAGGTATCGTGGTTAAAACTCCTCAATGGTTAAATTCTAAAAGAGGGACAGAGTTCTCCTGTGTCCACGCCAGCGAGCGGCTCCCTGGTTTTAGATGCTTTGGGCACTGTGCCACTGCTATTCAGTGCAACAGTGCAAGTGCTCCCTATGTTAAATTGATGTATTGATTAGTGACTCCATGATTGGGTTATTTGATTTACTTGTCAGACCCTAGTACAGTGCACCATGTGTGCCCAGGGCTTGAAATCAAATGCTTCTGGTGGGCTTGCAACACTGATTGTGACACCAACAGAAGCAGCCTGTAAAGTGTGTCGAAGGCCTGCCATTGCAGAGCCTGTGTGCAGTCTACTACTGCCATGCTGACTTGATAAGTGCACCCACTTACCAGTTGCTAAACCTTCCCTTTTCTTCATATCAGACACCCCTAAGGTAGGCCCAAGGTCAGGGTGCATTGTAAGTATAAGATAGGACATGCCCTGGTGTTTGTGTGGCATGTCCTAATAGTGAATCACAGCCATTCACTATTTTTCGTTTTTCACTATTGTAAGGATACCAGTCCATATAGGCCAGAATGGGCAGTTTGATTATAACCCCTTATAATCCTAACTGACCCAGGGAACATGGTAGAAATTCGAGTTTAGTATGCCTGAACTCAGAATGATAAAATACATCTTTTAGTAAAGTTGGTTTGAACATTCTGTGTTTGAAAATACCACTTTTAGAAAGCAGGTATTTTCTTACCTACCTTCCAGCCTGCCTCTGCTAGCTTGTGTATTATGTGTCAATAGGAACTTTTAAAGGACTTTCATCATCTTGAAGAATATTACTCCAAGGGCTTGATTTGAGCTTGCCTCCTGACTGAAGTCGCAGGGATACCAGACATCACCCCTTCTGTTTTCCTGCATCTGGAAATTGCTGTTCTAGCTGCTGAGCCCAAAGTTGGAGTGGTGCACCACCTGTTAAATGTGAAGGGAGTTGTTTCCATTAAATATCACAGTCTATTGCAATTTGTCTTTTAGACAGTCTTTTATTGTGAAGATCCAAATGTAGAAAATTTCGGCCAACGCGTTTTGTTCATAACAATGAACTTCTTCAGGGCTGCAAATTTCAATATAGAGTACATAAATGTGTGTATACAGACAAGCATGTATAAAATGCAAAAATACATGGCACAAGACTGAGGTAACATAGAAGTGAGTATGGAAAAGGGGGAGCGGTGAGGGTGGGGTTGAGTGTGAAAGGTGGTCAGAGAGGATTGAGAAATGAGATAAAGGGGAGGGGAGAGGGAATAAATTAAGTATTGTGGATACAAAATTGGTATAGTAAACAAGTAACTTCCGGAGCCTGATAGTAAAACTGGTTAAGCTGCATTCGTGCCTAATGATAAAATGGATAAGCTACATTTGTTTTATAAGCATAGTATATCTAGAGGTAAATAAGCAAGGAAAAAAGCTTAATAAATACATACAGTATCCTAACAGTTGTAGCATGGATGGATACTATGTATGATCTTATATTATATATTACAATATGTTAAAACAGAGGGACATATTTGTTCCCAATAATTATACCTTGAACGTAAGATGTAGATAGGCTACAAAGCGTGCCCCAACCCGCAGTAACCCACCCACTGGTTTGATACGGAGTGCCATATATGGCGGGCAGTAAAGTGTAAGTGACTGATTAGGTTGGGTTGGCGAGGGGTGAGAAAGGAGGAACTGGTCTATGCATGGTGTATGCTAGTCAAAGATGTAGTACATACCAAAATGATTTATGGCGTCTGAGTTGTAGTGATCATGAACAAAACAGCTGCAAGGGCCTCCTTGATAAGGGCTAGTGTGCTGCAGAATCTGGTGAGAAAGAACATCGTATTATCATTGTGTTGTTAATTGTGCAGTGGTGAGCCGCGAGGTAAGAAAGCGCCATACAGTGTAAAATCTGGGTTTAAGAACCATATAGCGGCCTAAGTGAGCTAAGAGCCCTATTCCGAAAGTAGCTGATAGGCGTGTTGCCTAATGAGAATAGAAGAGGGATGTGTTTGTAACCGTGATACACAAAATGAAAGCGGGAGGAAATTGGTGCACGGAGTGAAATTTTTTTTTAGAGCCGGGAGGCTATAAAAAATGTATTATGGTACGAGGCAGAGGCTGGTTGTGATGGGTCCCGAGTGCGATATGCGAAGGTGCAGGAAAGGGAGCCAGCTAGTGGTAATTAATGTATAAGGCGTGGAGCGCGGTTAGGTGGGGCGCGTTCTGAGTCCGATACATGGAGCATAAGGGACGGGTATGGATAAAAAAAAAAAGAAATGTATATCCGTTAGTTGGCGGAGAGAGGCAGCCGGTAGGAGCGCAAGCAATGTGGCTGTAATAGGTCTAGTATGTAAGTAAAAACGCTGTTGATACGTATGAACATGGCCAGTAACTGATATAGATGAAATGGCAAATCGGGACCTGTATAATGAACGAGGCATTGAGCACTGCATGAGATATGGTGTAATGGGCGGCATATGCGTGAGGTGGAAGCTGCTACAGAAGGAATTTTGCAATCCCAGCGAGCGACGCCATCTCCTGCATCGAATCCGTGAGCGCTGCTCCGACTTGCAACGTAGACTCAGCGCCGGCCGCCGTGCCACATCTACGCCAGCGAATGACATCGTAAGCCTGCCATAGCCGTGAGCACTGCTCCGACTTGTGACACCGGGCCGACACCTGCTGCTGTGCCGCATTGACTCCAAAGCCGACATCATCGCAGAGCCGATCGTCAACTTGGGTGGTCAAGAATCCATCAACATCGTGACATCGTACGGAACTGTGGTTTCGGTGCCATCTTGACGTCACCTACTCTCCGGTCAGGAACCAACACCTCCCCTGCCCTCTCAAGCATCCAATTCCTGACTCATTACCTCCCCCGAAGCAAGGAACCGACGCTGCAACGCGCCAACGATGCCGCACCTCCCCGAAGCCGTGAGCTGTCTTTGTTCTCGCTTTTCCAAGGTACTGTTCTTTGTAGGTCTGTTTTGACTCTGGGCCCGACGCCACGCACCTCGCGTTCGGCACTGTACTTTGGTATTTCTTTGACCTTGACGTCGTGATAACTCCAGTTGGGGGTTATCTGTTGCTAAAGACTGCTTTTAAGAGAATAACCTATTTTCTACCATCTTGAAGAATTATTATTGATGACAGTATTTTGGATTTTTGGTCGTTTATGGTCTTGTGATAAGTCTATATAAAGAATACTTATTTTTATAAGACCTGTGTGGTGTCCATCTGTAGTGTTTTCACTGTATTGCTGTATGTGTTCACAACTGCTTTACACACTGCCTATGAGATAAGCCTGTCTGCTTGGGCCAAGCTACCAAGGGGGTCAGCAGGGGTTATCCAGTAGTGTAATCACCTTTCCCTGACTTAAAAGCAAGGGTCCCTATTTGGCCAAAGGTACCTTCCTCTGCCATATAGAGACCCCCAGTTCTAACAGTATTGAAGTGGCATTTGAAAGGTATTATAGATACTGGTTTAAATGCTTGGTGTTTGTTCTGTTTTTGTTTGTCTTTGTGGCCAGGAAATTCATGTAGACATGGTCTGTACTTATCTATAAGCAATACTAATATCACAACGTTGGGATCACCATTATGTCCATGGCCTTTGCTTTTAAGCACCAGCAGCTATGCATTTTTATAACTCTGGAGTTTCATGTTAGTTGTTTGTTACAGTTCTAGACACTTGCCAGGAGCACAGGTGACAACAATCATACAACAGAGTTGATAAGTGAAGCTGCCCTTTGGGAAAAAAGCCAGTTTTAATGAATGTCTAAAGTAGAATGTCAGGGGGAAAGGATTTTGCTAATTGAGCAAGCTTCAAGTGATTTGGAAGAGTCATAGGGCCTGATTATGACTACAGTGGCCCATCAGGCACTGCTGAACTAGCGGTCCGACAGATGTCTTAGGAATTTGGCAGTTGAACTGCCATAGGATCGCTGTCCCTGCCAGGGATCCCTGGCGGTCTTGCAGTGGTCTGAGGCCCACAATATGATGGTGGTGCTCCTGTGGCAACGTCAAGCATATTACAAGTTTTGTGAGATGGACTAAGCCACGCCCTATTTACAACACTAAGTTAGCATAAACAAGATCATAGTGAACAAGCAAGCTTGTTGTTTCTGCTGCGCTGCACACGACACTGTTGTTATGTGTTATTCATTTTGTAAAATGCTGACTCGTCTTTGCCCTACAGAATAACAAACGGTTGTTATACATTCTTAACCGTGAAATGTGCCCTTGGTCTGTACATCATGCAAAGAACGCGTCTGGGTCACTAGAAGGTACAGAGTGTTGTGTTTAGATTGGTCGTAGACACTTGTTAGACATATCATGCATACAGCTGCCAATGTTTGAAGGACGAGCGTCTTTAATATTGCAGAACAGTTTGGTTTTACATTCGAACAAGAAGAGCTGGTGTATGCTGTGAGAGCTGATCCTTTGATGTGATTCTACTAAGCTGATCTTTACGGTATGGGGTCCCCCCTGTTAGCCTAAGAGACCTTCTAATAGTCTAATAATAATAATGTATTAGATTATTGTAAAAGGAGTGTGGCCGTATACCACTGTCATTAATAGTATGATTGCTCCTTTCATTATATATGGTATTGTAATAATGCTCATGATTCTGATCTGTATTGTTAGTCTGCTAGTGTTAGCCAAAGTACTACATCTTAGGACGCGAGGTTTATAAAATAAACTCTTTAAACTTTACTGTGTCTGTATTATTCAGTTGTGGACTAATAAATAAGTACGAACAGGTATTTCAGATTCCCACCACTCCTGAGAAATATCTAAGTCGCTTGTTCTGGTTTTGGGACCACCTAGCTAGATCTAGGTTAACGAATGGGATACTAAGCTAGTCGGATAAGGGGTTCTGGGTTCTGAGGAGGATTTTCTGGTACACCACAATTCTCTGAGGTCCTGGTCTCCTGCGCATAGTTCTGTGCAAAAGCAGAATCCCTGCAACATGGCGCACCTAACGTTTGGTCTTAACGTCTGAGACGCTTTAGTAGTGCTGGTTTTAGTCCACAACAACCCTCGCTCTCGTTTCCGGAAAACTTGAGTGACGGTTTAACCTACCTAGGTTTAGACTAAAGGTTCTATCAAGCTTGAAAATTAAAAAGGTTATAATTTTTGAGCCCAAGTGCTACTGAGTAGATCGTTGTTATTCTTTTAGGAGTCCTTATGGCGGTTAATATTCCCGCTCATAGTCGGGTTCCTCTGCGCACTCATCTGAGGGCGTATGGGGTACCTGATGACGGGATGTCCATAGTCTTTGTGGTCAGTGCTGATACCACCTACCCGTATGAGTTGTTTTACTCATGGGTGACCTTTGCGGAGGCAGATGCAGACGATAATTTGTTCCACGAATATACAGCCTCGGCTGTACCTGCGGCTTAAGCCCCATATCGGACTCTGGAAATTCCTATTACTGCCTGGCAGCATACAATTTGGTTTAATGGCGCCCTCCCACATGAGGTCGTACCGGCGAGAATGGGCCCGTTATCAATTGCGGGAGCTACATGGTCGGTACTGGCCGGATATACTCCACACCCACGCTACCTGACGGTGGGAGTGGGTGATTTGCGAACACTGCACACTGCCCTGATTACGGTCCATAGGGCTTTAGTGCAGTATGTGTCATGCACAGTTCAGGTGGGAACACCTGCGGTTGCTGGACACGGGGCGGATCAACATCACGCGGTGGTGATAAGCCCTGTTATGGTTAACGCGGTTGTCGGCAAGCACCCCCTCAGTAAGGATGAATTTCCTTACTGGCTTGCAGAAAAATTTGATCAATTAGAAGCCGTGTTTCCAAACACTACACCTGTGGATAAACACAGGATACTCACCATTACTTTGCCCAAAGACCTGGTCCCGGAGCTTGTTGATTGTGACAATTGGGGCAAGATCTTTGCGGCGACATATTCGAAGTGCTACGGCACTCCGTCTATGGCTGTACTACCCTCCGTTATCAAGAAAGTTCAAGAAAGTCATGGTGCGGAGGCAGCTATTGAGTTGGGAATGAGGCTTGTCGGCAGTTTCGATGTGGTTTGTTCCATGGTAATGGGCAACCTCAAAGGAGATGCCATGCAGTTCCAAGTTGGCAATATGCTGGAGCTTCTGGCTGATGAAGACAAGCCTCGGCAATTCGCAAAAATTATTGCGAAAGCCTACAGGATGGTTGGACGTAGTGCCTTAGGTGTAAAACCCACCATCAAAATTCCTGATGTAGTACAACAAACTAAGGTGAGTTCGTCTATCAAAGATGAAAAGCCCAACTTTCCTAAACAAAGTTGGCGAGCCAAAAAACAAGAGAAGCAGCAACAGAAACAGGTTTCTCGTCCTGCCTCACCAGTTCAGTCGTATAGTGAACGCACTTATGATTTGCGCGATCGTACTCGTATTAAGTCACCTGATAGGTTTCAGGTTTCTGAACAACGCTCTCCTCGTTCTTCACAGGAAACATCGACTTCGCACTCTGGTGGTGGAGAGCGTGGAAGAGGACGGGGCACTCAGGGTCGTGACCAGCCCCGCCAGACTGACGGTAAAGGCAAGCAGGAAGACGCTGCCAGACCACGTCCACCGTTTCAGAAAAAGAAAGTTGCTGCTATCTCAGCGAGATATGCCTCAGATGGTCAGGACACATCTTCGGAACCTGACATGGGCACTAACGCTGCTAGACAGCGCGGCGGAAGTTACAGTAGTGCGGGAAGCATTGCGTCCATTTCTGGAGGCGACAGCAACTGACATTTATGTGACAGTCGAAACTGCTGATACTCGCGTAGCCCCCCCAGAAAGATTATTTGAAATAGTCCTTAATATTGAGGGTGACATACAACGCAAAATTAAATCGTTTTTTTGGGATAATCTTACCACCACATATGATATTCTTTTGGCGGAGAAAGATTGGCCTCCGGCTTTCATTTTAGACGCCCCTAGGGGAGAGGAAGTTATACTTCCTTCCTTTGGGCACGCAGTGCCCACGGAGGAGTCTACTAGGTTGGCCGGGGAGTGGGCGCAGGTGCTTGCGCCTGCGTTATATCGTAATCAGGTTGGCTAGGATAAATGTTCTCCCAATCACGAGATTCCATTGCGATCCGATCACCAGCCTCAACCCCAATATCCCATGCGTCGCGAGGCTAGACCTCACGTCGCGTCAATCCTTGAACAATTGGAATATCAAGGAGTAATTGAGACCTGTGTGTCACCCATGAATAATCCTTTATTCACTGTAACGAAGCCTGACGGATCGTACCGCCTAGTTTTGGATTACCGGCATTTAAACTCACATTGCCGGACGTGTGCGGTACAGAATACTCATAGTTCGGCTCTCGTAGATAGTCTTGTGAGAAAACGTTTCAAAACTACACTTGACCTATCCAATGGCTTTTATTGCCATAATCTGTCCCCTCTTAGTTATGAGTGGACAGCATTTACCTCGGGTGGCAAACAAAAATTGTTCAAGAGGCTCCCGATGGGCTATAAAAACAGCCCTGGAGTTTTTGCCGCTCGCGTGGTCTCTCTCTTAGAGATGGTAGACCCGGAAGCATACTCCTATGCCGATGATATCTATCTGACAGACGACAAGTTGCTTCCACACCTTGCTCGTGTGGATAACATAGTGACTATGTTTGCGGACTTCGGTTACAAGTTTAACTTTAAGAAGTCGCACATTGCTGAATTTACAGTGTTGTTCTTGGGGTACGAACTCAATAATGAAGGTCGAGGCTTGGCACCGCAGTTCCTTGAGAAATGCGCAAACCTTCGTATCCCTACGACACTGAAAAAACTTCAATCCTTGCTGGGTTTTCTGAATTTCGGTCGATCCTACATTCCTGATTATGCCCAGCGTATCAAGACACTTTATGCCTTGATACAACCAACTTATACCAGATCTTGCTGGCTGCCAGAGCACTCGTTGGCATTACATACTTTGCAAACTGATCTTCTTACAGCTAAATATCTAAAAACTCGTGACAACCACACCAACCTGGTCATTAGAATCGTTCCAGGCGCGGAAGGTTTCACGTACTTAACGTTCAATGAGGGTGACACAGTCCCCATTGCTTACAAATCTCATCTGTACACATCGGCTGAGCTGCGATTTTCCACTGTTGAAAAAGTCTTGACAGCAGTTCAGATGGCGATCAAGAAAGAACGAGCGCTATCACAAGGAAAACGCATGCTGGTGGTAACACCGTTTCCTGCTCTTGAAGCAGTCACTCAGGCTAGTGTACCAAATTCTAAGGCTTTGCATCCAAGGTGGATACAATGGGCGACTTCCTTAGCTTCGCCTGACGTCAAATACATCTTTGACGCAGCGTTGCAGACTCAAGAGAGTTTGGAGTATGAATTCGTTCATCCAGCTCCACAGTCATTGCGCCCTATCGAGGAATACCATTGTGTCATATACACTGACGGGTCGGCGCAACCCGCAACTCGATCAAGGCACGCTTATTCAGCGGCTTGCGCAATTGTAGTCGGTACTTTCGTGAATGGAGAGTTCAAATCTGATGCAGTGCATACGCAGTCATTGGGTGATTGTACCGCGCAACTGGCGGAGCTACGTGCTCTGGTGCTTGCACTTGAGTTTGCTGATCACAGAGTCACTATTATTATAGTGAGTGACTCTTACTACTGTGTTCAATCTTACAACGACAATATACTTTTTTGGATTATGAATGGTTTTCGTGACTCCAAAGGTTGCTCAGTAAAGCATAAGACAATTTGGGCTCGAGTGTCAGAACTCAAAGGGAGTTTGCCACTTGTGGATGTAATTCACACTCTTGGTCACCAACGAGTTGGTGTCCATGCTGTCGGTAAAAGTTTGGCTGACGAGGCAGATAAAACGGCAGTGGCAACATATTTAGTAGCAGCAGTTACAAGATCAAAATCAAAGATAGATGCAGACATCTTAGCAGCTATTGCGGCTTCAGAGACAGGGAAAAACTTCCCTAGAGGTTTCCCTTCTCGATACCATTATCATTTAAGTCCTGATAATGTCCCGTTAGTGAGGATTAACGACGTTGGTGATAGATTGATTCCCAACGCGGACTGCAGACCAAATCTGATAACAGCTGCTCACGAAGGTGTTGCGTCTGCGCACGCTGGAGTGTCAGCGACTGTCTCTCTTTTGCAGCAACGTTACTGGTGGTACGGTTTGTATAAACAAGCGCGGGCCTATGTACTTGATTGTGACATTTGCCAGCAGATCAAACCTTCTTCTGTTGCGCGTCCACCTCCAACGCAGCTGCATATATCTCATCAACCACTAGCTTGTGTTTATTTAGATCACTGCGGTCCTTTTACCTCTGATACTGCGTACAAGTACATCTTGGTTGCAGTGGATTCGTGCACACGTTTTTTGTGGGTGTGGCCACAAAGGAGTGCTGATGCCAGGACTGTCATCAAAGCATTGCGTGTCTTTATAGGGAGTTTTGCGTGTGGTACCCTTCACTCTGATCAGGGCCCGGCGTTCGCCTCTAAGGCTTACAAAGAGGCTATGAGAAGTTTGGGGGTCCAAGTCAAATTTTCGTCTCCATACCGGCCTGAGGGCAATAGTGTTGTGGAACGGATGAACCGTGACCTAAAGCAATCGTTGACAGCCAAGGTGTTAGGTACAGGCCGGAACTGGCTTGCCCACTTGTATGACGTCCAACGTGCACTTAATAATCTCCCTAGAAGGTCTCTGGGTGGGAGGACCCCTTACATGATGCTCTTTGGAGTGAGAATGTTTGTTCCGGACCTTGATGGTCTAGACATGGCGGCGGCTGCCGCCCCTTTTGACCTCGATGACCACTGTGCTGTATTACAGAATCTACAAGAAGCAAGAGACACTCTGGCAAAAGAACACGTGCCCTCTGCATCAGAAGAAGCGCTCCAGATTCCGGTGGTCGGCTGGCTACCTCGAGTTGGTGATCTGGTCCGTGAGAAGGTGGAGAACAAGAAGGAGTTTGGCCCCTCTTATCGTGCACCAGTCCCGGTGCTTGGAGTATTGGGTACACGTACAGTTGTTTTACCACCACTTCCTGGTCGCAAAGAAAAAAGGTACATTTCAATTGAAAATGTCAAGCTACACAGGGTGGCCGATTCTCCATAGTATGACACCTTCGGTTTCCTGCCCTTCAATGCTGAGAAAATTTGTTGTGGTGCCACCCTCTATCATCGTGCCTGAGGTTTCCATTGAGATGATCACAGTTAATGATCCGCCACCTACTGCTGGTGGTTTACCCGCTGATCCTGAGTACGCTTATCCTACAGAAGTCGCTTTGCCCCTTTTAAATACAACAACACTTGCCCAGTTCCAGTCTTCCTTTGAAACTGAATCATTGACTTCCACTGTCCCTTCCAAAATCTCTATATTTTTTGCCTGGTTCAAGAGACATTTTTTGGTTGCACCTTGGACTTACATCTGGCTGGTGCTGATTTGTATTTTTTTATTCATGACAATTGGCTCTGTGGTAGTGTTTTTTAGACTTATCAATGGACACTACCTGAATGAGCGTTCTACAATTCAATTAATTGATGGAACTTTGGCCCCCCATTCCTCATCACACATCATGAAAAGAGACCAGACGTTTGTGAACATCACCGCCTGGCCTGTACGTGATGGGATTGCTTGGGATGCAGTGAACTTTCAAATTCATGGTCCCACCGAAGTTATTAATGTGCCAACTGTTTTTCGTGTTTCTATGGGTGATGTAGTTAAACAAAACATCCACTCAGATGATTGGGATGTACAAGCAATAGAAGCACTGTTTTCTGATTTAAAATATTATGCTGCATTTGATGCTGAAGATCTGTATTTAAATACTGCAAACTATGAGGAGCGGTTTTGTTTTCAACATTATGGCACACATTTCCTACACAGAGCAAATACTTTCAGAAATTTTGTTAATTTCACACAATGGGAACATTGTCCTGTCCCTATGCCTGGCAGCTCTGCCACTTTATTGAAAAAATTCACATACTTTTCGGATTTTAGTGTGTCAACCCCTGAGTCTTTTTACTTTAAGGTTGCGGTAGAACCCGCTTCTAAGGTCAGACTGACACACACAAAATTATTATATTCCAAATCCTTTATAGAGGAATTGGCTATTGGAGGTTATGACGTATGGAAAGCTACTATCGATCTTAAATCGGTTTGGGGAACTAAACCGTGGCAGGTACAAGGAACAGAAGCTTTACATCGTGCCTGTCTTATCCCTAACCATATTTTATTTTTAAATTCATCTATTTTTCAGACAACCTGTTTTGGATTGGCTATATCTAAAAAATTAATTTCCCCCTCAATCCCTGATCTGGGTGCTTATCCTGGTTGGGAAAATCACTCAGATCTGTCCCTTACTGGGTTGCAGTTGCTTGTTTCCAATGACACCTTCAATATTTCAACATTGAATCCTGAGGGTTGGTTGGTATGGCAAACAAGCTCAGATTCCTGTCAACGTCGTTTTCTAGATTTGACCCCGGGGTATACACAACTTAGGGTTGACCCTCGTTTCACATCTTCACACACGGTGACTACCTACTCTGTAGGTAAGTTATGTCAGTCATGGCTGCAACATTCCACCTTAACTTCAGTTAAACTTCATTTGTCACTTTTAAATGAAAAAATAGATTTGAATGATTTCATTAAGGGTCCTGTTAATAGTAGATCTAAACGATGGGCTTATGCTATTTACAATGAAGTTTGGAAGTTGTCGCAAATTGAGGCTGCTTCTAGAATTCGTGCTATTGACCAGGCCAATATGGAAAAGGTATTGGCTGTCATAGATAACAGTATTAATACATTGTCTTCTAGAATTTATACATTAGATAATATTGTTTCTTCTGTCGTAGACATTGTGCAAGAGGATGTATCTGTGTTGTATCATGGTCAAAATCAATTGCGTTCAATTATGCAGTTTGCATGGACATTGCAAACGTTTAAAGCAGGGAAAGTCCCTTGGGATTACATGAATATTTCATCGTTGTTCCTTCCGTTTAATTTGACTGACAAACAGCAGTTCATGTCCATGAAAGATGCTACTTATGCATTGCTACACATTGAAAAATTAGAACCTTTACCTTTTTCTGTGGCTGAGTTAAATTCAGCCGTGTGGTTAGTACACGGATTAGTAACTTTACCGTTCAGTTTGTTCAAGTTTAGTTCGTGCATGAAACACTATGCTATCGGCAGATACGAACAACTTGGTGATGCGTTTCTGCATGAAGTTTGGTCACTTCCGTTCACTTACAGATGCGTGAGGGATGGCAAGGAAGTTTACTTAAAAGGTGAAGAATGCACTTCCGCTCCTGATCACTCTGTTGTCTGCAGACATATACAATTACATGGCGCTTGCAATATACACGCTCCTAATTTAGCATGTGTCCTAAAGGGGATTCCAATGCCAGTTATAACGTCTTCTTTTAAGCTGCTTGCCAACGGTAGTTATTTGCTTTTAAATAGTGAAGCTTGCTGTGGGATGCTAGTGGGTATTCCTTACATAGTGACTGTTTCACAAAAAGTAGTTTGCTGTAATAACGTCCTTTTCCCACCCCCGCAAGGCCGACTCGATATATCCATCTGGCCAGCGATTCCAACCTTGAACGCAGAGTTCAATAGGATGAGCAGAATAAGGGCTCTTTTGTCTAAAAAAGAGGTTGCGTTAACTTCATCCCGTGAAACATTTCTTCTTTATGTTGCAAACACACGCACTGAGATACAAGCTCTTTTAAATACTGACCTCCCCCTCCATTTTGGAACTTTGATTCAAACTATCTTTAATGCTTCGTCTACGACTGGCCTTGTACATTTTTTTAAAATTGTGGGCTCCGTCCTCGTGACATCTTTCCAGACTGTTTTTGGTGTGATCCCCGCATTTTTACATTCTATTTTTTCGAGTGTCTTCGGAGGGTTCCCCTTGCTCCTCGCTTTGGTGGCTGGGATCCTCTTGTTGATTTGCGCTCTTCGCTATGGCTGCACACCGGGAGCTGCAAGACAGAATGCTGCGCTTGCTACATCTTCGTAGCCGGATGCTTGATTTCTATGGAACTTTACCGCTGGTGGTATTAAGCGTCAAGTATGGGTTGTCTTTCCGGTTTCCCTTTTTTACGTGTGTGCAACCTGTTTTTCATTGCCTAGATTGTCCCTTCCAATGGGCTCTGGATTTGTGCCCGTCAAACTTGGCGTCGCCTGACCCAGATTTTGATGAACTAATGTGTCCCTTAGTGGCTCATGAATTTGACTGTTCTGGTGTCGCGTTTATGGCTTTGGGTGTGGCACACGGAGTCCGTGGAGACTGGGATATCGGAGAGGCAGCTATTGATTTCCTTGAAAGGAGTTATATTGAGGAGACTGACAGTTGTCCAATCATGGTGCTGAATGCTCCGATAATTGACGAACATGTATGTTCCTTTCACTTGCTCAACTGGATGGCTGATAGTTTTGCGGGACGCTCCAATGATTTCCTCTTAGAAGCAGTCGCAACTTACGGTGCATATACCTTCATGGATTGACTGACTGACATTGTCAATGCAGCTTGCATCCAGAATTGTTAAATTTCTACGAAACTTTTGCTTCCCTTTTATCACTTCATTTTTTCATTTTTTAAACGAACATTTTTTTATTCTCGGACTTTACACTTACCTTATATGCCCTTGAGTCCGTTCTAAATCACTTGAACTCTGCGTTCTTGATAAATGTATCCCTATTGGTTAGTGCTCCGATCATGGGGGGGTGTGAGATGGACTAAGCCATGCCCTATTTACAACACTAAGTTAGCATAACCGAGATCATAGTTAACAAGCAAGCTTGTTGTTTCTGCTGCGCTGCACACGACACTGTTGTTATGTGTTATTCATTTTGTAAAATGCTGACTCGTCTTTGCCCTACAGAATGACAAACGGTTGTTATACATTCTTAACCGTGAAATGTGCCCTTGGTCTGTACATCATGCAAAGAACGCGTCTGGGTCACTAGAAGGTACAGAGTGTTGTGTTTAGATTGATCGTAGACACTTGTTAGACATATCATGCATACAGCTGCCAATGTTTGAAGGACGAGCGTCTTTAATATTGCAGAACAGTTTGGTTTTACATTCATTCAAACAAGAAGAGCTGGTGTATGCTGTGAGAGCTGATCCTTTGATGTGATTCTACTAAGCTGATCTATACGGTATGGGGTCCCCCCTGTTAGCCTAAGAGACCTTCTAATAGTCTAATAATAATAATGTATTAGATTATTGTAAAAGGAGTGTGGCCGTATACCACTGTCATTAATAGTATGATTGCTCCTTTCATTATATATAGTATTGTAATAATGCTCATGATTCTGATCTGTATTGTTAGTCTGCTAGTGTTAGCCAAAGTACTGCATCTTAGGACGCGAGGTTTATAAAATAAACTCTTTAAACTTTACTGTGTCTGTATTATTCAGTTGTGGACTAATAAATAAGTACGAACAGATATTTCAGATTCCCACCACTCCTGAGAAATATCTAAGTCACTTGATCTGGTTTGTCTATACATTGGGACCACCTAGCTAGATCTAGGTTAACGAATGGGATACTAAGCTAGTCGGATAAGGGTTTCTGGGTTCTGAGGAGGATTTTCTGGTACACCACAATTCTCTGAGGTCCTGGTCTCCTGTTGCAGAATCCCTGCAACAGTTTCCTCATCACCACAGTTTTCATGGCAGTGAGCTGGCCATGAAAAGTGTGGCGGTGAGAAAACTAAGCGGGCCCTACAGGGCCCTGGGATGGATGCCTGGGGGCACATGTTGTGCCCCCCTGCATGCATGCACCTCTAGTTCCTGCATGGCATGGACAAGTTTGGTGGTGTGGCAGTTGGCCACCATGAAAGCGCCCCACTGACAAACTAGTCCGCACACCGCCCCCAGCGCAGATTACATGATTACTCGTGATCTGGGGGGCAGTGCTTTGGCGCTCCCATTGCTGTGCATTTCTAAGGCACAGATATAAGCCTTTGAAAGGCACTGCCGTGGGACTGCCAAAGCAATGCCCCCCAAACTACGAATGAACTTGTAATCTGGCGGGCGGTGTGTGGACGCATTGGCGGTGTGGCAGCGGGGCGCTGGTGTTGTGACCCGCTGTCATACTGCCAATGTCGTAATCAGGCCCTTAGTCTGACTGAGGCTGCAAAATACCAACATTGAGACATGTGTGGGCATGTGTCGATGCCAGTTCAACTGCAGTATGTGGTTTGTGGAGGGCAGCATCTTTTGGGCATTTTGAGATCGTATGATGGTGGTGGTACATAGGCAAAGATTTAGGTGGTACAGGATATTAAAAAACGTAATGGATGACAGACTATATGAGGAGATGGCTTATCATAGTGCTGATAGTGCCAAACAATGTATATCAATAAGGTGGAAAAGTGGATAGAAAAGTAAGCAATAAGAACGTTTTCAACTACTTTGACAGTGATAGAGCGAAAATGTACACAGAAATGATTTGTGACACTGATTTACATGGAAATGGCAGGATGTATGACGTTACAACGCACACTTTTACAACGCATGCACTTACAACGCATTTTTTACAACGCATAATCCATTACAACGCATGACATTACAACGCATGACACTACAACGCATTTTTAAAAACTACCTTTACAACGCATTTCCATTACAACGCATAGTACCTTTACAACGCATACCATTACAACGCATAATATTAAATTGCATTTAAGGTAAGTATTAGATAGTATAGGGGTTAAAGTTACTTTTCTAACTCCAGGGGGTGCAACAGTAGGGTAAGTGTTGGATAGTATAGGGGTAAAAATTACTATTCTAACTCCAGGGGGTGCAACAGTAGGGTAAGTGTTGGATAGTATAGGGGTAAAAATTACTATTCTAACTCCAGGGGGTGCAACAGTGGGGTAAGTGTTGGATAGTATAGGGGTAAAAATTACTATACTAACTCCAGGGGGTGCATCAGTAGGGTAAGTGTTGGATAGTATAGGGGTAAAAATTACTATTCTAACTCCAGGGGGTGCAACAGTAGGGTAAGTGTTGGATAGTATAGGGGTAAAAATTACTATTCTAACTCCAGGGGGTGCAACAGTAGGGTAAGTGTTGGATAGAATAGGGGTAAAAATTACTATTCTAACTCCAGGGGGTGCAACAGTAGGGTAAGTGTTGGATAGTATAGGGGTAAAAATTACTATTCTAACTCCAGGGGGTGCAACAGTAGGGTAAGTGTTGGATAGTGTAGTGTAATATTATGCGTTGTAATGGTATGCGTTGTAATGGTAGTATGCGTTGTAATGGAATGCGTTGTAAAGGTAGTTTTTAAAAATGCGTTGTAGTGTCATGCGTTGTAATGTCATGCGTTGTAATGGATTATGCGTTGTAAAAAATGCGTTGTAAAGGTAGTGCGTTGTAAAAGTTGCGTTGTAAAGGTTGTTCCCCAAATGGCAAAACGTGTGTTAGGCTCCACTTTTCAAGAAACACACAAATGAAGTTCTGATTTAGATAATTCATCGTAAAAGCATGCAGAATGTTAGAAGTAGTTTGTGATACACATAACATTCAATAAGTAGATTTCACACTTTGATGTCCTTATCTTGTGATTAGATAAACCTGATAATAAATGATAACACAGAAATTCCTATGTGAGAATTAAACGCTTTACGTGTTAAGTATGAATAGCATATTTAGAATGTATAACGTGGCCACTGAAAATGACAAAATAAAAGTAATTGCTACACGACGTTATGTTAAGATTGCATTTCGTAAATCTTATCTTCGATGTGTCTTTAAACTTGTATGCTTTATTAACACTTTGGGCCTCATTACGACGAGGCTCAGAAAGCATCCAAAAGCTTTCCGAGCCTCTTCGCGGTTTCAAAACCGACAGCCTCATTACAATGGAGGCTGTCAGTTTTGAAAATGGCAGGACATTCCAGCTGGCTTTCGATGGGCTCAAGGAGCCTGTCTGCCAGTCGGAACTGGCGCGTTAATCCTATGGATGGCATTTTATGCCATCCAGATTACGATGTTGGTTTCTGGCAGGGGTTCCATGCTGGGCTTTCCGACACGGAAACACTGTCAGAAAGTGCTAGCTGGGCCCCCATCAGCCAGCGACCTCCGGTTGGGGGCTGAGGGGGGTACCTCTGATGTCCCTCTCTTCAACCCTGCACCGTGTGGCAGGCACCATGCAGTGCAGTGCAGGAATAAACACAACTCCCTTTTCTGTATGGAGCTTGTGTGGTGACTGGTTTACAATCGCAGCACAAGCTCTCATACAGAAAAGAGAGCTTGTGACCGCACCATGTTTTAAAAAAAAAAAAATTATATGCAAATGATAGTGACATATCACAATTTTTCTGAGTACCTTATACTTCCATAAATTATTTGCAATCATATTCAAATTATAATAATACGTTTAACAGAAGAATTAGTAAATTACTCTATGTAATGCGAGATTCATATTTTAGTATAATTTCATCATCTATGAGCTATACTTCATGAAGTCTTGCTACCTTCTCTAATATGAAATTATAAACTGAATAGTCTGAAGCCTATGAGAACTTTTCATAAACATTCCACCTGTGTTCTAAACTTTCAATCGCCTTTTTAGGTCTCGCCTACGCAGCGCGCATGCGCTACTTAGGAGGACCTTTAACCGTCTTTCAACCCTCTTTCGAAGCACATACTCGTGCTTGTGGCAGCATAAACCTAGCGGGAGCACGCAGCGGCGCGCCACAAGCACGAGTATATGCTTCGAAAAAGAGCAGACTGCAGGCACACGCATACACGCATACACGCATGCACCATTCCCGGGCCAGCAAACACATGGGCGCGTATCTCTCCTTGCCCACTCACTCGCTCCGCCCTCTCCGTCTTTCGTGGGTCGTGCTGTATGAGCCATTAGAAGGAAGAATTTGATGCCTCAATGATTTCCTGCAGTCTGTTCTCCTTCTGGATTTGTTTGTGGTTTTTTTGCATGGATGTGTCGCCTGATAGGCCCTTTTGGATATTCCCTGTGGTGGATCGTGTGGTGTGAAATTACTATACCCACCTATATGGTTGTCTGTTGTACAGCGTTGATTATGCGGTGTTGAAGTGATGGCTTTTTGGCACATGTAAGCATGTGCTTCCGGGTACTGGTAGGACTGATGGGTTGTGTGCCCTCTCTTGACGTCATTCAAAGGTGGGAATGACACTGTATCTTATTCCATTGCAGCTGCATTTATATAGAGCTTCTAACCCATGACGAGGTGCTGGTTTTATATAGACCCTCACAAATATTTTACGATAGTACTTTCTCCAAGTGTCTCAGTGAACGATGCCCTGCGGTGTGTGGGTTGTATATCGCAGCTGTCATGCATTTGACTGTGCACGTGGGCATCTGCTCATGCCTGCATAAGTGTGAATGTGTGTGTCTGGGTATCTGTGAACAAGATTTTTGTCTTGTTCTTTTTTGTTATGACAGTGTAACATGGTTGTGGGAGCATCATTTAGTATTTTGTATTGAACAGTGTTCCTATTCCGTGCGTGGGTTTAGTTTAGTTTTCATTTATGCACTTATTCGCATGGTGTAATTTGCTTCACCAAAAAAGTGATAATGTGCTTGTTTTCTGGAGCCAGTGGTCAGTGCAGACCGTGATGATATGGTGTTGGGGAGTATATACTCATGGTGTGCTTGTAGGTGTGTTGTCTAACCCTAAACAGTTTTTTTTAAAATTTTGCTACTACTACAAATGCACTTTCCCATCCGGATTTTTGACATAGGATTTTCTACACTGACAATCAATATAATGACAGTTGCATGTTCACTATGTTCTTGAGCCCTGTTTCCGGTCCCTGCTCAATTGAATCACACCCCACCTCTTACACCGATGGCTAAAGCTGATGGTGTGTGGAGACTGGCACATTATCGGCCGAATATTCTCTCCCAAGAGCTAACAGGTCGTTTTCTCAAGTTAATGCTGATCCAGAATCTGTGTTTTTTGTTCTCGTTTTGTGATTTTTGGCCAGTTTCTATGTTGGGGCTGTGTAATTCGGGGTTTGGCATTCTCAAGTATTAACATAGCCAATAGGTCTCGCCTTTGGGACATTATAAGTATTTAGTTATGCAGCATATTATCCTTGGTGCAACCATATCAACTGTTGCATGGCTAAACACTTATGAGGTCCCAAAGGCGAGACTTATTGGCTATGCCAATGCTTGTTAACATTTGTAGCCTACTTGATTAGACTCCCAACAAAAGTGTTACTTCCTAGAGCAAATGCTTGAGAACTGACAGACAAAGGATGAGAGCATAAAGTCGCCTACTTTCTTAATGCTACAATAATCTTATGACTAAACTACAGTGGCTCTGAGAAAATTACGAGTAATGGATTACTTAATTTTTCCGGATCTGTATACTTTTTACTTACTGCATCATCTCATCTTATTAAGAGCGACCAATGGGCCAGAGTGCTCTGACAAATTTGGTGATATCAATTGGTGTAAACATGGAATCGATGCTCAGATTTTGGACCTGAGGCGCGGACCCTTTTTCCATCTTGCGGCATAGAGACAGTTTGGACTTCCAAAAGCAATGCGAACTGTGACATAACACTGCGATTTGCTGCCGGCTGGTATGATAGCGTAGTGGAACCTTTTCGGCTGAAAGGGTTTGCATCAGAGCAGCTGTGTCATTGATGCTGCACTGTTGGACAGAGGCAGATACTCTGTCTTTATGAACTGGAACTGGTAATTTGGAACTTACGGAACTTTCCCAAAGGGTTGGTATGAAACGCAACTGATTTCCCCTGCAGATCAATTTTTGTTAAGTTAATAATATCCCTTGGCTGAGGAAGATCATAACACTTCCTATTTGGATCTCGCAGAGTTTTGCTAATGCTTTATTAAATCTGACCTAATTTGAATTTAGGGTTGTATGCTATTTCATTCAACTTGATTAGAATGGAAAAGGTAATATTCAATTAACTCTGCTGATTCTTACTCATTATTTGTTTGTGATTAAACTCATTTTGATTTGGTGGTTTCATCTGAAAACAGAGGTGGGACTTGTGAGAAGTTGGCCTGATGCTGTCCACTGATTAAAGTGGGCACCTTGCACCAGTCCAAACAACCCTTATTGATGATTAGGTTAAAGACAACCTTTATTGAAAGCTATCCTAGTGATAGCTATGGAGAGCAGCCTTCAGGCTAAGTCTCGAAGGAATGTAAAGCAGCTTGTTTTACCAGATCAGAACCTCCTGAATGACCAAATGAAAGGAGAACCACAAAATAGATACATAAAATGTATGTATATATTACTAAACACTCTGTACTAACCTCTTTATGAGATTAGAGCACAAAGCACACAATATTAAATCAGTAGAACGACAGTAAATAGCACAATACACAGCGGACTCGAGGGGGAGACCGAACCATATACTAAGAAAGTGGTATACCAACCACGACTTAACTGGACACAGTGCCTAGAGCACGTAGAATCGCTGGGACCCCAAGGAACCACCCAAAGTAGTGACACAGGGGACCCACGGAGGATGGGTGCAGTGTGTGAACACAGTTGCGAGCTCCGCACAATCCTATGGGAAAGTCGCGGTTGGGATTTTGAAGATTAAGAACACTTCGGAGAGGACTTTGAGCAAACCCTTTCAAACATAGAAGGTTCTAAGGCCAGCACCCTTGAGAGTACCGAGGTACCCGTGTTACCTATCCCAGAGGAGCCGGGTGCATAGGGGCCAAGTGATGTCGGTAACCTTTGTCGTTTTCAATGGCGTGATGCGGAAAAGTGCTGCTGCCGGGAATATGAAAAGTGTCCGGTGGAATTCAAGCCTGGATCCGAGTGGGGAGAACCAGGGTGACCAGGGGCATGATAGACGAATGCCCACCGATGTCCGGTGTTTCAGGTGAGATGATGCGATGCTTGACTCTGCAGCCACGGGGACCAGGAGACGTCTGCGATGACAAAAGTCCAGAGGTAAGCTGTCCAACAAAGGATGTCGAGTGCTGGGGGGGCTCAGTGTCCGGATCGAACACCAACAAGCCTTGGCAACTGCAACCCACGCGGGCAGAGGAAATCAGCTTCGGTGAGGACCAGCAAGGTCCTGGGGACTCTCCAAGCTATGGAAAGTCAGGGCACATCTCGAGCAACCAGGAAAGCCCACAGAAAGTCAAAGTTACCTTCACAGGGACCCACAGGCCAACGGACCAGGGATCGCGAAGGGACCTCGAGCTGAATCACAAAATACCAGCACACAGAACACTGGTGGAGTGTAGGCCAGAAACCTTTTGTGGAAGTACTTCTTGGGGTCAGGACTAAACGTAGCCCAAAGCACAGCCTCAGGGATCACCAAAAACCATATGCTGCTGCAAAAGTACGCGGTGCACAGGGTTCGGGTTGCATGGTCCCCACAAGGGACACTGGTCTCAGGATTGCTGAGAGAGCAGATCAACTTCAGAGTCCTCAGGAGCTTGGGAGATGCAAAGCATTCAGATGCGTTAAAGGTGCCTGCCTTGCAGGGGAGTAGCTCATTTACTCCAAGGATTCTTCAGTCATCCAGTGTAGTGTAGATCATCGAAGTACTTGGTTTCTGTAGCAGAGTTTAGTCCAGGTAAAATCTAAAGTCCTCTAGTCAGGGGTTCCTACTTTATACCCAAGGAAGGGGTGTGACAAACTCTGGGGACCCACCTATGGGAGGGTCAGGACAGAGGGGTGGCTACACCCATGTCCTTTGTCCAGTTTCGTGCCAGAGCAGGAGAAAATGGCTCCTGCAACCGGTTTGAGCTGGACTATGCACAGGGACACCAAATGTGCCCCCAGTGCAGACTTTCTGGCCCTCTCAGAGTGCACCCACCCAGCCCCAATACACTAAAGCCTGTCTGGGAGGTGGTAACACCTCCCTGTGACAGGAAACCTATTGTCCGGCCTTCCCCTGCTTGAGCTCAGCGCAGCAGCAGGAGGGCAGACTCGTGTCTGTGGCTGGCAGCATCCATTTTGTGATGCCCAGGTCGAGAAAGCTGGCACCGGGTGTACCAGTGTTTCACATAAGACCCTCGAGAAGGGTGGAATCATACCTTCCCCGCCAGTTACTGGCAGGGAGGTATGATTCCAAGGTGTTTGACACCAAACACAACATGTTGCTAAGCAGCCGTTTTAAAGTTACCATTTACCGCGAGGTTGTAATGCACTTAAATATATATGGTTGGCTGCATCACAAACAACCCCAAAAAATAGGTTTGAAGGCTGCAGAGGGGCTCTGCTCATGCAGGAGCACCCACTCACATAAAACCCAGCACCCTGCCTTCAGGATTGATAAGGCCTGCCATAGGGGTGACTGATAGGTTTATATGTGCAGTGATTTAGAATAGATATAGTGAACCTATATCTAAGTAAGGGTTGCATGCACCACCTTACACAGGCTGCAGTAGCAGACCTGTGGTGTCAGTTTGAATGGTCTCTCAGGGGTGGCACAATACATTCTGCAGCCCCTGGGAAGCCTCTGGGGTATCTATGCCCTGGGTACATAGTATACCATATACTAGGTACTTATAAGGGTACCCCATAATCCAATCTGGAGTGTACCTAATGTAAATGCAATCAATTTAGAGGAGAAAACAGCTAGACTGGGCTCCTGGATAGCTGGATCCCAGTCAGACTAAGTCAAAAATAGTGATACATCAGCAAAAAGTGGGGGTAACCATAAGAAGCAGATCCTACTCTCCTACACAACCCCCCCCCCCCCAAATGCAGGGACATTAAACTAACCTTGACCAGTTGAGTCATCAGGTTCTAAGTGGAAATATCTGTAGAGTCCATCTGCATTTTCATGGTTTCTCCCAGGTCTATGTTCCGCTGCATAGTCCATCCCCTGTAGGGAAATGGACCACCTCAAAAGTTTGGGGTTTTCACCCTTCATCTGTTTTAGCCATAAGAGGGGCTTATGGTCTGTCTGAACAATGAAGTGAGTGCCAAACAAGTATGGACTCAGCTTCTTCAGAGCCCAAACCACAGCAAAGACTTCCCTCTCAATGGCTGACCAATGTTTCTCTCTGGGGGTCATTCTTCTGCTAATAAAAGGTACTGGCTGATCCTTACCCTCATCATTCAGTTGTGATAACCCAGCCCCTACCCCCAACTCAGATGCATCAGTTTGAACAATGAATTGTTTGGAATAGTCAGGACTTTGCAGAATGGGAGCAATGCACATGGTCTGCTTCAGGTCATCAAATGCCTTTTCACAGCTAACTGTCCACTGAACTTTCTTAGGCATTTTCTTGGAAGTTAAGTCATTCAAAGGGGTCACTATGGATCAATATCCTTTGACCAACCTCCTATAGTACCCAGTCAGGGCCAAGAAAGCTCTGACTTGAGTCTGGGTGGTTGGAGCAACCCAGTCCATGATGGTCTGGATTCTGCTCTGCAATGGTTGAACCTGGCCTTCACCCACAAGGTGGCCCACATATACAACCTGACTCTGCCCTATCTGGCACTTGGAGGCCTTGATAGTGAGGCATGCTTTCTACAGGGCCTCCGAAACATTTCTCAGATGGACCAGTTGATCCTCCAAGGTGGAGCTAAAGACAGCAATATCATCTAGATAAGCTGCACTATAGGCTTCCAGGCCTGTATGGACTTTATTCACCAACCTTTGAAAAGTGGCAGGTGCATTCTTCAAACCAAAAGGCATCACCACAAATTGGTAGTGCCCACTAGGGGTAGAGAATGCTGTCTTGGGCTTTGCATCCTCAGCTAATCTGGTTTGCCAGTAGCCAGCTGTCAGGTCAAATGGGCTCAGAAACTTAGCTGAGGCCAAAGTATCTATATGCTCATCTGCCCTGGGTATTGGATGGGCATCAGTCCTAGTGACTGCATTAAGACCCATGTAATCAACACAGAACCTCATCTCTCTCTTGCCATCCTGGGTGTGAGGTTTTGGTACCAAGATTACTGGCTAGTCCAAGGGCTCTCTGAGGGTTCAATAACTCCCAAATCCAAAATTGTTTGGACTTCAGTCCTGATGCAGTCCTGACATGGTCCGGTTGCCTGTAAATCGTATTTTTAACAGGCAGACTGTCACCTGTGTCCACTTCATGAGTGTACCAGGTCGTCTGACTTGGAGTCAGTGAGAACATATGTCTAAACTGATTCAGAACTTTTCTGCAATCAGCTTGCTGCTGGTCAGTGAGGTTGCCTGCCAAGGCTATAGCATCAACTGAACCATCATCAGGGTTCTGTGATTGCAGGTCAGGGAGTGGATCACTTTCTTCCTCCTGTCCCTCATCAGTAGCCATGAGCAAGCCCATGTCTGCCCTGTCAACATATGGTTTGAGCCTGTTCATATGGCACACCCTATGGGGGCCCCTGGGAGTTCCAAGGTCCACCAGGTAGGTAACCTTTCCCTTCTGCTCAATGATTGTATGAGGGCCACTCCACTTGTCTTGGAGGGCTCCTGGGGACACAGGCTCCAACACCCATACTTTCTGTCCTGGCTGATAAACAGTCACCACAGCCTTTTGGCCATACCAGGCCTTTTGCAATTCCTGGCTAGCCTCAAGGTTTTTGGATGCCTTCTTCATGTACTCAGCCATCCTGGAGCGGAGACCAAGTACATAGTCCAAAATATCCTGTTTAGGGGGATTGAGAGGTAACTCCCATCCCTCCTTCACTAGACATAAAGGACCCCTAACTGGATGTCCAAACAGAAGTTCAATAGGGCTGTAACCAACCCCCTTCTGAGGAACCTCTCTGTAGGCAAAGAGAAGGCAGGGCAAAAGTATGTCCCATCTACGCCGGAGCTTTTCAGGGATACCTTTAATCGTACCCTTGAGGGTTTTGTTGAACCTTTCAACTAACCCATTGCATTGTGGGTGATAAGGGGTGGTAAATTTATAATTAACTCCACACTCCTTCCACATAGCAGTCAAGTAACCAGACATGAAGTTTGCAACTCTGTCTGATACTACCTCCTTAGGAATACCCACCCTGGAAAAAATTCCCAGGAGGGCCCAAGCCACCACAGGAGCTGTGTCAGGAACCCATGTACCTCAAGATCTGTTCGCCATAAAAAACCCACCCCTATCCCGTGCATCCTGCACTCCATAATGTATATGTGCTGATATGTGCTGTTAGGTGATAACTGTTATGGATTTAGTTGAGAGGATGTGATGTTTTTGCCACAGTAGGAATATTATGCCATGCGGTGAAATTGCCAATGTTTGTTTATTCATGGGATACTGTTCATCGCTTGGAACGCGTTCTAAGAACTTCAAGAGCTTTGGTTCGTGTTGTACTTTGAGCTCAGAACGCTCGTGATATGGATGTTTCAGTCACCCGGGTAAGAGCGCATCGCTCGTCTTTGTTGCTCGTCTTTTGTTTACCTCGCGCTCGCGTCCAAGCAGAAATGGGACGCGATGCGAGGTCACGTAGTCACGCTTCTGTTTCTAACGTCTCTGGGTGTGGCTGGAGTATTTAAGCCACACCCAGACTCTAGAAGGCGCTTAGCCTTCCAGCCTTACTACGGGAAACATCGCGCTGACCTCGCTGCTGACCTCGCTCCTCCAAAGAGCTACGTTTTCCTTCTTTCAGCGCTCCAGCTCCCTGAACTCTTCATGTCTACGCTCCAGCTAAGCTCCAGCTACTGGGATCTTTATTCTCCACGTTATCAGAGCGAATAGTGACCTGAAAGCAAGGAATGAAAGCTAAGTGACATTTCTTACATTTCTTTGGCGCCCATCGCAAGAAAGAAGGACAGTTAAAGAAATTCTAATTTTTGGACTCACCTTTGTGATTCAAGAACAAAGGGAGTAGAACTTGTTAGTAAAGCAGAGAAAAGCTAACTTTAGGAAATGTGCAATGTGTATATGCTATGTTGTGTTTTATCCTATCTCATTATAGAAGCAAGCTTATTAAGAAAACGAAACAGGAAGGTTGCGCAGTAAGTGTATAAGCTTTAGGCAAAAACGGAAAAGTAGACATTGTGTTTTCTAAATGTGCTAAAGAACTAATAGTGATGTATTGTTTGCTCATAGATTCCACATCAAAAAGCTACTCAACAAGACGCATCTAGTAGAACAGGGAAAGAACATCGGAACCCTTGCAACAACTTCCTGGACGCGAAGCCCATGACTGTAGCATCGCAGGTAGGACCTTTGTAGTACTAAATGTTCTAACAAAAGTTGAACACCAAAACACTAGGATAGTTAGCCAATCAAAGAAGATTAGAGCGTTAAGGACTTTTTCTTGTTGCCTCGCAGGTCGACTACAGGAACGTCATTAGCGTCGAATCCGGCCCTTCTCCCTCAATCCTATAATCAACCTGAAGAGTGCATTAGGATCTCGGGTTGTTTAGTAGAGTTAAGGGGAGTTTGGCCCATAGCGTCTCTGCGAAACATCACCAAGCACCTTACAGGTAAGAGTTGGAGAGCTCAGGTAAGAGTGCTTGGCATACCTGACAGAAGGCTAAGCCCACGTGACCAGTTTCGCCCAGACGCTATGGATCAAGCTTCTCAGGTGTCCTTACAGGACATAGCGACTATGTTGGTGGATTTAAAATCTGAAAACGCAGCATTACGTAGGGATGTTTCGGCGTTACAATCTCAGGTACAAGCAACTTCTACTCAATGGTCTTTTCCTTCAATTAAAAAACCAGTGTTAAAACCTCCAACTTTCCAACCTAATGTGCAAGACAGTTTTAGTGGAGCATCTACTTCAACTTCTGCACTTCCTACTCAAATTCAAGTAGTAACACCCGTTTCAGTACCTTTGGCGCCGCCAGAAAGGTTTCATGGAGATTGTAATAAATTTACTGTATTTTTAAATCAGTGTCATTTACATTTCGTAGCAAAACCCACAGCTTTCCCTGATGACTCATCTAAAGTTGCGTTCATTTTATCTTATCTAGGAGGAGATGCAGCTTTATGGTCGGTACCTTACGTAGAAAGAAATGACCCAATTTTGTATGATCTGCGTTTGTTTAAGAATACTATGAAAAAATTATTTGCAAAACATGTGTTTGTGCAATCAGCAGATCATGAATTACTGAATTTGAAACAAGGAACTTCCGATCTTCTACACTATATATCAACGTTCAATAGGTTGGTAATTGAAGCAGAATGGCCAGAGGAAAAGAGAGTATCATTGTTTTATCGTGGGTTGAGAGACGATCTCAAAGATATGGTTACACAAATCCTGGATCCCCCCACTGATTGTGAAGACTTTATAGATTTAGTGGTAAAACTAAATCACCGCATTTCTGAGAGAAAAGGCGAGAAAGGGAAAACCGAACATAAGATGTTTTCATTTAAAGAGAAACCTATCATTAGAAATGAATCAGTGTCCAAATTAGACTTGGTTGAGCCTATGCAAATAGGAACCATTAGAGGGCCCTTAACAGTTGAGGAGAAAGAAAAACGTCGCAAATTAAATCAATGCCTTTACTGTGGAAAAAAAGGTCATTTTGTAAAAGAATGTCCAACTCGACCAAATAGACCTAAAACAAAATCTACAGAGGTTGTTGCTACGCAACAGTCGGAAAACTAAAAAACTCGATAGATAGAGAGGTCACTTTATCGAGTGTTCAAACCAGTTTGGCCTCCACTAACCCTGCTATGTCACACTGTCATCTTAGTATCAGAGTTTTTCTGCAGTCTAAAGTTGACAAAACTAAAACTTGGTCCATTGACGCACTGATAGATTCAGGGGCTACAGGTAATTTTGTGGACACTCAATTATTCTGCGAGTTAGGCTTACAGAAAATCATAAAGGAAACACCTGAGATAGTACGAGCGGTTGATGGAAAAGAATTAACTTCTGGTCCTATACAATACCATACAGAAATGTTGACCATGACTTGTGCTTCTAAGCATGTTGAGGATATAAGCTTTGATATAATCGACGCTCCTCAGTTTCGCTTAATTTTAGGTATACCATGGTTGGTGCTCCATAATCCTTATATAGATTGGATTCAGAGAACGATACTGTTTAAATCTGACTTTTGTCATTCTACTTGTTTACAACATCATCCAGGCACTGAGCTTCTCATACAGGGTTACGATTTCCCGAAAGAATCAAAAAGTGTTCTAATCATCGAAGGTGTTCCAGAAGTATACAGCGATCTGATTGATGTGTTTGACAAAAAAAAGGCCAATACCTTGCCACCTCATAGGGATTATGATTGCCAAATAGACCTAGTCCCAGGAGCAACCTTACCGTGTAGTCGCATTTATGCGTTAACAGAAAAAGAGAACGAGCATCTACGTGAATACCTAGATGAATATCTGAAAAATGGCTTTATAAGACACTCAAAGTCTCCAGTCTCATCTCCTCTCTTTTTCATCCCTAAGAAAGGGGGGGAGTTACGCTCGTGCATTGACTACCGCGCCATCAACAATGTAACTGTGAAAAATAGGTATCCATTACCTTTAATACCAACATTGCTAGACCAAATCAAAGACGCTACCATTTATACGAAACTGGACTTGCGGGGGGCTTATCACCTAGTAAGAGTTCGAGAGGGCGATGAATGGAAGACGGCCTTCCGGACCAAATTTGGTTTATATGAATATCAGGTCATGCCCTTCGGACTCTGTAACGCCCCTGCAGCATTTCAGTTTTTTATAAATGAGGTCTTACGTGATTTTCTGGACATCTGTTGTGTTGTGTATATAGACGACATACTCATTTATTCAAAGAACAAGTCTGAGCATGTAAAACAGGTAAGAGCCATTCTTTAACAGCTTTTACAGAATTCCCTATTTGTAAAATTGGAAAAAAGCATGTTTCATGTAACAACCGTGGACTTTTTAGGCTATATTCTCAGTCCTTCAGGAATAGGGATGGATCCAAAAAAGGTCCAGGCTATCACAGAATGGCCGAGTCCCTCTACCGTTAAACAGGTACAAAGTTTCTTGGGATTCGCTAATTTTTACAGGCGTTTTATTGACAATTTTTCTAAAATAATTACTCCTATCACAAGGTTGTTAAGAAAACATGTGCAGTTTGAATGGACAAAAGAGGCTGAAACAGCTTTTGAAGCTTTAAAAGATCAATTTACAACAGCTCCTGTTTTAAAACATCCAGATCCAGCACAACCTTTCATAGTTGAAGCGGATGCCTCACAATACGCTATAGGAGGTATTTTATCTCAGAGAGACAAAAGCACAGGTCAAATGCATCCGATTGCATATTATTCTAGGAAACTGTCTCCCACAGAACAAAACTATGCCATAGCTGACAGGGAATTACTAGCTATAAAAGCTGTATTTGAAGAATGGCGTCATTACCTGTTAGGGGCTAGACATCCTGTAACTATATACACAGATCATCGAAATTTACAGTCGTTAAAATCTGTCAAAGCTTTGTCTGCTCGTCAGTTGCGCTGGACACAGTTTTTTAATGATTATGACTTTATCATCACTTACCGCCCAGGAAAAGAGAATAACAAGGCGGATGCTCTATCTCGCATTGGTGTAAGTGATGATTTGAATATACAAAAAGACAAAATACAACCAATTCTGCCGATGGAATGTTTTCAAATAGGAGTAATAAACACTGAGGTGTTATCAGAGGTTTCAGCGGCTCTGAAGACACAATCTAAAGAAGAGTGGAGTTCTAAATATCCCTTGTTGCAATGGAAAAATGACTTATTGTACATGAACAATCAAGTGTATGTGCCTACTGCATCTCTTCAAAGACGTATTCTTGAAATATATCATGATTCTATGTTGTCTGTTCACCCAGGAATTACTAAAATGTATTTGTTACTTAAGAGACATTTTTGGTGGCCTACCATGTTCAAAGATATTCAAGAGTATGTTAATACATGCTCTGTTTGTATTCAAAATAAGACAACTCATCAGGCCCCTAGTGGTTTGTTGTTACCTTTACCAATACCACCTCAACCTTGGCACACTGTTTCTCTAGATTTTATTGTAGAGTTACCTCGTACAAAAGCTGGCTTCACTACTATTTTAACTGTTGTAGATCAGTTTTCACGAGAAGCTCATTTTATTCCACTAAAGAAACTCCCTTCTGCACTAGAGCTAGCTCATATCTTTGTCAGAGAAATAGTGAAATTACACGGAATACCATCTGTCGTACTTTCGGACAGAGGCCCTCAATTCATTTCTCATTTTTGGCAGCAAGTAGGAAAATCTTTGAACATGGAAGTGCGTACTTCGTCCAGTTACCACCCTCAGACTGATGGGTTAACTGAGCGCACGAACCAAACCATAGAACAATTTCTAAGATGTATGTTAAGTACCTGTGAGCAAGAATGGTCTGATATTTTGTGGGCTATGGAATTTGCTTACAACAATTCAGAGCATTCAGCTATTGGGATGTCTCCTTTTTTTTGTAATCATGGCTTTCATCCCAAAGATACTATGGAGTTGCAGAAAATAACAGGGGATATCCCATCAGTCACAGAGTTTGTCACTAGGTTGGTAACACTTCAGCAACAAGCACAAGAATCCTTAGCACAAGCCAAAGAAAGTCAAAAAAGGTTTGCTGATAAACATAGGTCGATAACTCCGTCTTATGTAGTAGGTGACAAGGTTTGGTTATCTACAAAAAATCTATGGATTAAAAGTCACAAGGCGTTTCGTCCCCGATTTATTGGTCCTTTTGTCATAGAAAGAATTGTTAATCCAGTCAGTGTGAAATTGTCACTTCCATCCAACTTCCACTTCCATCCGGTCTTTCATGTTTCTTTAGTGAAACCATTTAATTCCAAGACTAGACTCACAGCTGGTCCATCGGCTATTGAGGTAGATGGAGTTCCAGAGTTTGAAGTAAAAGCAGTCCTGGACTCTAAACGCATCAAAAAGAAATTGTTTTATCTTGTAGATTGGAAAGGTTATGGCCCAGAGGAACGTTCTTGGGAACCTTTGGCCAATTTACAAAATGCTCCTAAGGCATTGAGAAAGTTTCATGCGCGTTATCCTGAGAAACCAAAACCAGTTCCTAGAGTTTTAGGGGGGATTCTACGAGGGGGGTACTGTCAGGAACCCATGTACCTCAAGATCTGTTCGCCATAAAAAACCCACCCCTATCCCGTGCATCCTGCACTCCATAATGTATATGTGCTGATATGTGCTGTTAGGTGATAACTGTTATGGATTTAGTTGAGAGGATGTGATGTTTTTGCCACAGTAGGAATATTATGCCATGCGGTGAAATTGCCAATGTTTGTTTATTCATGGGATACTGTTCATCGCTTGGAACGCGTTCTAAGAACTTCAAGAGCTTTGGTTCGTGTTGTACTTTGAGCTCAGAACGCTCGTGATATGGATGTTTCAGTCACCCGGGTAAGAGCGCATCGCTCGTCTTTGTTGCTCGTCTTTTGTTTACCTCGCGCTCGCGTCCAAGCAGAAATGGGACGCGATGCGAGGTCACGTAGTCACGCTTCTGTTTCTAACGTCTCTGGGTGTGGCTGGAGTATTTAAGCCACACCCAGACTCTAGAAGGCGCTTAGCCTTCCAGCCTTACTACGGGAAACATCGCGCTGACCTCGCTGCTGACCTCGCTCCTCCAAAGAGCTACGTTTTCCTTCTTTCAGCGCTCCAGCTCCCTGAACTCTTCATGTCTACGCTCCAGCTAAGCTCCAGCTACTGGGATCTTTATTCTCCACGTTATCAGAGCGAATAGTGACCTGAAAGCAAGGAATGAAAGCTAAGTGACATTTCTTACATTTCTTTGGCGCCCATCGCAAGAAAGAAGGACAGTTAAAGAAATTCTAATTTTTGGACTCACCTTTGTGATTCAAGAACAAAGGGAGTAGAACTTGTTAGTAAAGCAGAGAAAAGCTAACTTTAGGAAATGTGCAATGTGTATATGCTATGTTGTGTTTTATCCTATCTCATTATAGAAGCAAGCTTATTAAGAAAACGAAACAGGAAGGTTGCGCAGTAAGTGTATAAGCTTTAGGCAAAAACGGAAAAGTAGACATTGTGTTTTCTAAATGTGCTAAAGAACTAATAGTGATGTATTGTTTGCTCATAGATTCCACATCAAAAAGCTACTCAACAAGACGCATCTAGTAGAACAGGGAAAGAACATCGGAACCCTCGCAACAACTTCCTGGACGCGAAGCCCATGACTGTAGCATCGCAGGTAGGACCTTTGTAGTACTAAATGTTCTAACAAAAGTTGAACACCAAAACACTAGGATAGTTAGCCAATCAAAGAAGATTAGAGCGTTAAGGACTTTTTCTTGTTGCCTCGCAGGTCGACTACAGGAACGTCATTAGCGTCGAATCCGGCCCTTCTCCCTCAATCCTATAATCAACCTGAAGAGTGCATTAGGATCTCGGGTTGTTTAGTAGAGTTAAGGGGAGTTTGGCCCATAGCGTCTCTGCGAAACATCACCAAGCACCTTACAGGTAAGAGTTGGAGAGCTCAGGTAAGAGTGCTTGGCATACCTGACAAGCTGTGGTAGTTTTAAGTGGAATGGCCTCTGGATACCTAGTGGCATGGTCCACCACCACCAGTATAAATCTGTGCCCAGATGCAGTTTGAGAATCCATGGGACCAACAATGTCAATCCCAACCCTCTCAAAGGGAACGCCCACCACAGGTAGTGGTATCAGTGAGGCCTTTGTAGTACCACCTGCCTTACCACTGGCTTGACCGGTGATACAGTAGCGAAAAAACTCCTTTGTGTCCTCTGACATATGTGGCCAATGAAAGTAGGGCCAAGCCTGTCCCAAGTCTTGTTTTGGCCTAGGTGACCTGCTAATGGGATATCATGTGCCAGGGTCAATAGGAATAACCCTGGGCGTAGTACTATGCTTCGCTCACGGAGCATGCGCAGTTTGCACTACTGCGCACAAAGCACTGTGCAAAAACTGTGCTACAACACATAGCATAGCAGCAATAACAACAATACCCACAAATGCTTTGTTAAAGCAATTTTACATGCTAAAAAGCATATAACCAATTCACAAAAGTGAACTCTGAATGAAAATATTTGGCAATGAGAGAGGTGATGATTTTGGGGTCCCCCCTAACCTAGGGGGAGGACCAAGCAGATGCCTTGAACACAGAGAGCATATCATGCTAGTGAACGATTCAGTGGTGGTCCCTTCCTCCTAGGACCACCCCAAGCACAGTTATGGGCAAAAATCCAATCCCAACCAAAAGCCCTGCAAAGCATTATGGGACGAAATTAGCAGTGGGCAGTGAATATTATAGTATCCAATATCAAAATCATTCTACAAAGAGCTGCAGTTCAGCTAGTCATTACTAGATGTCCCTCACAAGTCAAATGCAAAAGCATTGACATTTTTACATCAAGCTGCAGTTCTACTAGTAGTTGCTAGATGTCCCTCACGAGTCAAATGCAAAAGCATTGAAACCCTTTCATGAAGCTTTTGCATTTGAATTATGAGGGACAACTAGTAACGACTGGTGGACCTGCAGCTTGATGTAATAATCATTTCAATGGTTTTGTATTTGACTCGTGAGGGACATCTAGTAACGACTAGTTGAACTGCAGCTCTTTGTAGAATTATTTTGATATTGGACACTATAATATTCACTGCCCACTGCTAATCTTGTCCCATAATGCTTTGCAGGGCCTTTGGTTGGGATTGTATTTTTGCCAATAACTGTGCTTGGGGTGGTCCTAAGAGGATGGGACCACCACCGAATCATTCAAGAAGATGTGTTTTTTTGTTTTCAAGGTATCTGCTTGGTTCTCTCCCTAGGTTAGGGAGGATCCCAAAATCATCACCTCTCTCACTGCTTGCTAATTTATCATTTTCACTTTTGTGAAATGACTATATGCATTTTAGCATATAAAGACAGAGATACTTATTTTATCATAACTTGCACTGTGCAAGATGCTGTTTGCAATTATTGCTCAGACCAGACAAGCACACAGTGCTAAAAGTTACGCACTATGCAGTTTGCGAAGCGTAGCTGAGCATAGTTCAAAGTATACTTCGTGTAGCTACATGTAGTGCTATTATGCAAACTATGCCCAGGGTTAAATAGAAAGCACCTAAACTTCTGAGGTATAAGCAACCTCCTGGTGGCACCAGGCTTGGTGTCTCTACTCTCTGAGTATAAGAGTCCATCATCCCAGTAGATCCTATGGGACCCACTGGCACTCCCAGTGGCCTCAGCAGCAGCTTGCTGTCTGAGGGGTTCAAGAGAGGTGCAGCTCAGCTGCTCCTGGCTCAGATCTGCCCTGGAAGGGCCCCCTGTCCCAAGAACTCAACCTGATCAGGTTCCAACTCCTCTGGGACAGTTCCTTCTTCAGGACTAAGATCAGCTCCCTCAAGAGACTAATCTGCATTCTGAGGCAGGGGGGAAGACACTGCCTTATCCCTTCTGCTCCTTCTCTTGGAAGGCACCTGGTCCATTATTCCAGGAGCCAGGGCCTGTTCAGTGGGAGACATTTTGCCTGTGACCTAGTAATAGCAAACACTTCTGTTGGGATGACCAACATTTCTGCATGTGTCTTGAGTTCCACCTCAGCCCAAGCTGAAGTTTCTAAATCATTGCCCAATAAGCATTCAACAGGGAGGTCTGCACTTATCACAACCTCCTTAGGGCAAGTTGCCCCTCCCCAGGTGAAATTAACAACTGCCAAGGAATGGTCTATCCTGACATTGCTTGCATTGGTCACTTGGTATATCTCACCAAGTATGATTTGCTCTGGGGTCACAAGATCTTTTGTCACCATTGTGACACTTGCACCTGTGTCCCTGAATGCCAAGGCCTCCTTTCCATTGATCAAAGGCTGCTGTCTGTATTTCCCCAGATTACTGAGACTGACAAATAAGGAGGCAATATCCATACCTCCATCACAGACTAACACAGCCTGAGTTGGCACGCTGCCTGGGCCAGAGTCCATCTCAGATCCCAGTGTTAACACTACTCAACCCTTATTCTGCGTACCACCACTTTGAGCTGAACTAGGGGGAACAGTTGCCTTAGGGGCAGTGGTGGCTGGAGTTGAGTCCTTCGACTTTGAACAATCATTTGTCCAATGGGTCTTCTGTTTACAGATATGACACCATGGTTTCTTCTTGCCTTTACCTTTGTTTTCTCGTGACTCCCCACCAGATGAAGATTTATGGGGCCCTTGAGAAGACTTCTGGTGTTTACCCTTCTTCCCACCCTTATATGAGGCTTTAGAATCTTGCTACTTGGAGTCACTACCTTGGTTCTGAACTTTCTGCCTCCCCCTGGTTCTGACCCATTTGTCTGCCTTCCGGCCCAATTCTTGGGGAGAGGTCAGATCAGAGTCCACCAGGTACTGATGCAACAACTGATTTTGACAATTATTAAGGATCTGCTCCCTCATAATTAAATTGTACAATCATTTAAAATCACACACTTTACTGCTAAGTAACTAGCCTTCCAGAGCCTTAGTAGCACAATCTACAAAGTCAACCCAGTCCTGGGTCTGTGCCTTCTGGGTGTCTCTGAACTTAATTATGTATTGCTCAGTGGTTACGCCAAACCTATCAATGAGAGCACTCTTCAGGACTGTGTAATTATCAGCATCCTTTTCCTAGCAGTGAGGAGCTTGTCACTACCTTTGTCTGCAAAATATAGCCACAAAATAGCTGCCCACTGCTCTTGAGGGACCCTCTGTACTTTACAGGCCCTCTCCAGTGCAGTTATCCATTTGTGGATGTCACCCCCACTCTGGTAGGGAGGGACTATCTTGTTCAAGTTCCTATGGTCATGAGTATGCGCTCTACCTCTAGGGACATTGTTGCTGCCACCATGGGGCTCTAGCCCCAACCTTCTGGAAGCTCTCTGAGATTTATCTGGCAAAACAATAGCAAGTTTGAATCCCAAGCGCTGCACACCAATGTGAGAAGTTGGCCTGGTAAATGCTGTCCACTAATTAAAGTGGGCACCTTGCACCAGTCCAAAAGACCCTTATTGATGATTAGGTTTATTGAAAGGTTTATTGAAAGCTATCCTAGTGGTAGCTATGGAGAGTAGCCTTCAGGCTCAGTCTCGAAGGAATGTAAAGCAGCTTGTTTTACCAGATCAGAACCTCCTGAATGACCAAATGTAAGGAGAACCACACAAGAGATATATAAAATATATGAATTTATTACTAGACAATCTCTATGAGATCTTCTTTATGAGATCAGAGCACAAAGCAACAGAAAATAGCACAATACACAGCGGGCTCCAGGGGGAGACCGAACCATATACTAAGAAAGTGGTATAACAACCATGACTTAACTAGACACAGTGCCTAGAGCATGTGGAATTGCTGGGACCCCAAGGAACCACCCAAAGTAGTGACACAGGGGACCCACGACCTACGGAGGATGGGTGCAGTGTGTGAACACAGGCGCGAGCTCAGAACAATCCTATGGGAAAGTCGCGGTTGGAATTTTAAAGATTAAGGATACTTTGGAGAGGACTTTGAGCAAACCCTTTCAAACATAGAAGGTTCTAAGGCCAGCACCCTTGAGAGTACTGAGGCACCCGTGTTACCTATCCCATATCCCATAGGGGTCAAGTGATGTTGGAAACCTTCGTTGTTTTCAATGGCGTGACGCGGAAAAGTGCCGCTGCCAGGAAGATGAAAAGTGTCCTGTGGAATTCAAGCCTGGATCCGAGGTGAGAAGAACCTGAAAGCAGAGAGGACAGAGTCTGGGTCACTTCAGGGTGACCAGGGGCACGATAGGTGAATGCCCACCAATGTCGGGTGCTTCAGGTGAGATGACGTAATGCTTGACTCTGCAGCCACGGGGACCAGGAGAAGTCTGCAACAACAAAAGTCTAGAGGCGAGCTGTCCCACAAAGGATGTCGAGTGCTGGGGGGTCAGTGTCCGGATCGAACACCAACAAGCCTTGGCAACTGCACCCCACGCAGGCAGAGGAAATCAGCTTTGGTGAGGACCTGCAAGGTCCTGGGGACTCTCCAAGCTATGGAGAGTCAGGGCATGTCTAGAGCAACCAGGAAAGCCCATGGAAAGTCAAAGTTACCTTCACAGGGACCCACAAGCCAACAGACCTGGGATCGCAAAGGGACCTCGAGCTGAATCACAAAACACCAGCCCACGGAACACATGTGGAGTGTAGGCCAGAAATCTTCAGTGGAAATACTGCTCAGGCCAGGTACACACGTAGCCCAAAGCACAGCGTCAGGGATCGCCAAAAAGCATATGCTGCTGCAAAAGTACGTGGTGCACATGGGTTCAGGTTGCACGGTCCCCACGACGGATACTGGTCTCAGAATTGCTGAGAGAGCAGATCGACCTCAGAGACCTTGGGAACCCACCTCCTGTGTTGCAGAAATCTTCTGAGTCCTCAGGAGCTCGGTCAGATGCGTTAAAGGTGCCTGCCTTGCAGGGTTGTAACTCCTTTACTCAAAGGGAGATTCTTCAGTCATCCAGCGTAGTGTAGATCATCAAAGTACTTGGTTTCTGAAGCAGAGTTTAGTCAAGGTAAAATCTAAAGTCCCGCAGTCAGGGGTTCTAAAGTAAGCAACCAACGCAGGTAAGAAGGAATCTTCTTTATTATAAGATAAATATCTGCATCCTCAGCTTGCTAGAACAGCCAGGTCATACACTCTGAAGTCCTGCCTTCAACATTCTAAGGCAGGCTTCATGTCAGGGTTCTAAAGTTAAACCATTGTGTTAGAGAGAAGGGGGGGGGGGGTTTGGAATGTACCAAGTGGTAAAATTACAACACATCTTCCTCCCCAACAACACCAAGGAGGCAGGTTAACCAACATATGATAAGCGAGGGATAACAGGAAAAACACCCTGCAGGATCCCCAAACCACACACAGGTCCCAAGGAAGGATTACACATCATATAATATGTCCCACCATACTGAAATCTTTGTGCCAACTCGGAGCTTTTCTTTCTCGGCCCCCTCCCCTCATTTGAGCTTCCCCAGCACAAGCTTCCTGCACCAGGGTCATGTTGTCTTCCCGGTGGCCCCCATTCCTCATATCCAACGCCACCCGATCCATACTCCATTTTTTCCCATCTTCCAGAATTACTATATTTCTTTTTACCTCCTTAATTTTCTCTGGGGCAAAGTATTTTCCACCTTTGCTACCCATGCTCTCCGGTTTCCTGATATACACACTTTGCCCCTGACTGAGACTCCTCTCTTTTGCACCCCATTTCCTATCATACCACTCCTTGTACTTTTTTTGTCTGGAGTCAGTTTTTTCCCTGAATTCCTCCGTGTTGACCATTACCTTCTCTTTAGGACACAACCAATTTGGAGACATCTTTGAACCAGCCTTCCTACCTCTCAATAATTCAAAAGGGGTATGACCTGTTGAGAGGCTGGGTGTTGTGTGGTATGACCATAACATGTCTCTAATGGCGGCCTCAATTGACATCCCTGATTTGACAGCCAGTTGAATACACTCTTTCAACATCCGATTAGCCCTCTCCACCTTCCCATTGGCCTTGGGACAGTACAACGGGGTACGCACATGGGATATGGACATGTCTTTCAGGAACTCTTTCATCTCCTCTGAAACGAATTGAACCCCATTATCTGTGACCATGGTGGAGGGAATGCCCTCTTTAGAAAATACCTCACTCATGAAGTCTATAAGTGATTTGGTATTGATGGTATTCACAAATTTACAAGAGATCCAATTTGAGAAATAGTCAATAAGCACCAACAGGTACCACTCATGAGGTCCCTTGGCTCGTATTGGACCTGTGATGTCCAATCCTAACTTGTCCCAAGGGACCCTTGGGATTTCAACCGGTATGAGAGGTGAACGCCTAATGCATCTTGACTTGTCACTGATGCCGCAGGAATAGCAGTCCTTCACCTTATCTTCCATTAACTGATCCATTCCTGGGAACCAGTAATCAGCTCTCAATTTTGCCTTACACATGCTCCTACCCATGTGCCCCTCATGGGTAAGCTCAATAATTTTGCTTCTTAAGCCCTCGGGAGGGACAATTTTCCCAGACTTAAGCAGTAATCTTCCTTCCGTTGACAAGTCATTTCGCACATTCCAAAATGGCTGAATATCTCCCGGAAGATCTTTGCACTTGTTGGGCCATCCTTGGATTACATAAGACTTGACTTTACTCAGGATGTTGTCCTGATCGGAGTGAAGGTCCCACAACTCTCTCGTTACTGCGGGTATCTTTACTTCCATCACCCTCTCTTTACCAATGGCTTCCTCGTCCTGTCTTCCTACAGGTGCCCTAGAAAGGAAATCAGCAACTTTGTTTTGTTGTCCCGGAACAAAACCCATTTTGAAGTTGAAACCCTGTAGACCCAGGACCCATTTAGCAATACGTGGCGTCATATTCTCCATGTCCTTATTACCCAACAAACTGACTAAAGGTTTGTGGTCAGTGTATATTTCAAAAGGCATGCCCCACACATAAAAACTGAAATGCTTGATTGCCCAAAACACTCCCAACGCCTCCTTTTCTATTGTCGAATAGTTGGATTCTGCTGCTGATAAAGTTCTTGAAGCAAAAGCCACCACCTTAATGTTCTCATTTTCTCTTTGTGATAGCATTTCCCCTATTCCTTTATTACTGGCATCCGTGGAGATGATTGTGTCTTTGTTCACATCAAAATTTCCAATGTATGGAGCTGCAGCGATGGCCGCCTTTATGTTTTCCCACGCTCCTTCTTGTTCCTTACTCCAAATGAACTCCATGTTTTTTTTTATCAGATCTCTCAAAGGTTGTGCAATCATGGCAAAGTTCTTGATAAACTTTGACATATATTCTGCTAGGCCTAGAAATGAAAGCACCACTTCTTTATTCGTTGGTGTGGGTGCTCTCCTCACAGCTTCCACCAGATAATTTTTTGGCTTGTTCCCTTCTCCAGAAATTAAGTGTCCCAAGTAATCAACCGATGTAACTCCTACCTTACATTTGCTTTCCCTCGTGGTGAAACCCACCTCTTTCAATCTTTTCAACACCCTCTCAACATTTTCATTATGTTCCCCATCATTTGACCCATAAATAAGAATGTCATCTTGGAAACACATTGACTTAGGACAATCTTTGATAACATGTTACATCACTCTCTGAAAAGCAGAAGCCGCCGACGCCAGTCCAAATGGCATTCTTAAAAATTTGTAATTGCCAAATGGAGTGGTAAAGGCTGTCAAAGGTTGGCATTCTGGATGAAGCTTGATTTGATAATAGGCAGATGATAAATCCAGAACACTAAACACTTTCGCTCCCTGCAAAGTGCTCAGCATCTCATTGATCCTAGGTAATGGATGTCTATCCACTATAATGTTACCATTCAATGTTCTCAAATCCACACAGAGCCTAATGCTCTTTCCCCCATCCTTGGTCGTGATGACAATGGGTGCCAACCATGCTGAACTCTCAATCTCCTGAATGACCCCTTGTTTAACCAATTTTTCTAACTCCAACTTTAAGGGTTCTCTCATTAGTAAGGGGATTGATCGTGTTCTGTGAACCACTGGTATTGCTCCTTCTTTTAACACTATTTTGTGCATATAATTCCTAAGCAGGCCCAGCTCTTCATTGAACACTTCTGGATAACTCTTAATCCAATCTGCACCCACCTCTGTGGGATCAATGAGTAGTACCTGCTCACTATTGTTGGGGTCAAGTTTAATACCAAGCTCCTTCTGATGTTTCCATCCCAACAGACTTGATCCTTCACTAGTAATGTATACCTTTCCTACCGTGTGCCTATCCTTGAATGAAATTCTCATCCTTACCATCCCTTCCAAAGGTATGGGAACCCTGTTGTAACCTGAGGGAGCAATGTCTGCTGTTTCAAACTTGACATTATTTTTAGAAAACTTCTTATCAAACACACTCTTTTCCACCAATGTAAAAGGAGAACATGAATCAGCATACATTTTAAAAGATTCCCCATCCAACTTAATCTCACATGTGGGATACGAGGTATTTGCTTCCGTGCTCTCCCCCTCAATCTGAAAAATAAAACTCTTTTCCTCCCCGTCTTCTGCCTCATTATGTTCCACCACATGAACCTTAGGAGTGAATACGTTACACACCTTGGAAAAATGCCCTTTTTTGTTGCATTTTCTACACACAATATTCCTAGCTGGACATTTCCAATTGTTTGCCAAATGATTATGGCTACCGCATCTGAAACACTGCAAACTACCTGTCTTTTTACCTGATACCTCTTTGTATTTGTTGTCCACTATACAAACAGCCTCCGTACTAGGCAAGTCTTTCGACTCTGACTTCTCTCTTCCTGCCTCCCCAATTCTCATTTCTTTCATGCATTGTGCTGTGTGTTCCAACCCTTTGGCTATATTAATAGCCTCCTCAAGATCCGGGTTACGTGTAAGTAGTTCTTCCTGAACCTTCCCATCATTAGTGCATCTCACCAGTTGGTCCCTTATAAAAGAGTCCGTGAGAGCCCCAAACTCACAAGTTGCTGCCATACCCCGCAACACCGCTACATAGGAAGCAACCTTCTCTTCCTTCCTTTGATTCCTCTTAAAAAATGTGTGCCTTTCAAGAACCACATTTATTTTCACCTTGAAATGTGCCTCCAACTTCCTCAACGTATATTCATAGACATCTACACCTTCATCCTCCTCCAGGGGTTCGTCGTCCACTAATCTCCCTGTGATATCTTCATAAACTTTTCTGCCATGAACCCCCAGATTATGCAACAGAATGTGTTGCTTCCTTACATTTGAAAAATTGCCGCCACCTATAGCTATCAAGTAAGATTTGAAAATGCCTTCCCACCTTCTCCATGGGATATCTGGCTCCCCTAGCTCGTTTAAGAATGGGGGTGGTTGGCTCATTCCAGCGCCTGCCATGGTTCACTCAGCTCCACTATGTACTACACTTACTGCTCCACCGGTACAGAACTCAACAGTGCTTGAAAATAAAAAATAAAAAAAAAGAATCACCCCACAGGAACTCAACAGAGGGTAGAAAAGGAATAAATAAAATTAAGGAATGAAGATGAATGACAGAGAGTAAGGGGTTATGCAATTAACACATGAAGCAAGCACCACACCATGAAATAAACACCTAATATAAGGTAAAGCAGTGATTTCCCTGAAAATGTGTATATTACTATTGAACAGAGCTGGCTACCACCGTGTAGTCCTCTTTCTATTACTGAAGCAGTTCCTCAGAAACGCCTCTTCATGGACGGAGGCGGGTACTTCCAGTCATCAAATCTGAGTTTGAACACGTAGCGCTGACTGTACAGCCTTCGCACCGAATCCCGTTTCGCTGACTTCCCCTCAAAATCATCGATGCACGGAGAACTGAGCAGGCTGCAACGTCCTTGAGAAACACCAGACAAGGCGGAAGTCGATCGGCGCTGACTCGTGGAAACCACTCAGTTACTGAGCTGTCGATCGGTAAACCTCAGACCGCTGCTTCACCCGCGTTGCCGTGCCAATCTCTGACGACCCAACAAGCGAGCACCGAAAACAACGTGCCCCTTCAGCCCTCAATATTTCTTCCGTCGCGCTGTCCTCCCCAATGCTCCCACTTCCTTGAACCGGAAAGAAGATAGTAGCGGCTCCGCTGACAGAACCAACAACGTCCATAGAAGCCTTGCTCTGCTACCATTAATTCGCTCTTCGCCTTCGCAAAAGCCACAGCCAACGTTGACAATATCCTGGCTACACACAGGCTGGAGTATCCGTCGTCTCAAAGTCATACACCAGTGGCACAAACGCTTCAACTCGAGTATGACCACAGCATACAATCTTCCTAATATTCTCACGGCATTCCATCCGTAATTATCAATGCGCCTCACCGTCTTGCTAGTCGATGCTTTCCAGCCACCAGCCAATGCTCTTCAACCTTTATGGATTTCTTCAGCAGCAAGCTAAAATGACACAGGGGAGGATGCAGCGCCGTCCCTGACACGGCCCCTTTTCCTCGTCGCCAAAGTGAAGTAAGCAACCAACGCAGGTAAGAAGGAATCTTCTTTATTATAAGATAAATATCTGCATCCTCAGCTTGCTAGAACAGCCAGGTCATACACTCTGAAGTCCTGCCTTCAACATTCTAAGGCAGGCTTCATGTCAGGGTTCTAAAGTTAAACCATTGTGTTAGAGAGAGGGGGGGGGGGTTTGGAATGTGCCAAGTGGTAAAATTACAACAGGTTCCTATTTTATACCCAAGGAAGGGGTATGACAAACTCTGGGGACTCACCTATGGGGTGGTCAGGACATAGGGTGGCTACACCTATGTCCTTTGTCCAGTTTCACACCCGAGCAGTAGCAAATGGCTCCTGCAACCGGTTTGAGCTGGACTGTGCAGAGGGAGACCAAATGTGCCCCCAGTGCAGACTTTCTGACACTGTCCGAATGCACCCACCCAGCCCCAATACACTACAGCCTGTCTGGCAGGTGGTCACACCTCCCTGTGACAGGAAACCTATTGTCCGGCCTTCCCGTGCTTGAGCTCAGCTCAGCAGCAGGAGGGCAGACTCGTGTCTGTGGCTGGCAGCATCCATTTTGTGATGCCCAGGCCAAGAAAGCTGGAACCGGGTGTACCGGTGTTTCACATAAGTCCCTCTAGAAGGGTGGAATCATACCTCCCCTGCCAGTTACTGGCAGGGAGGTATGATTCCAAGGTGTTTGACACCAAACACGACATGTTTATAAGCAGACGTTTTAAAGTTAGCATTTACCACGAGGTTAAAATGCACTTAAATATATATGGTTGGCTGTATCACAAACAACCCTGGAAAATAGGTTCCGAAGGCTGCAGAGGGGCTCTGCTCATGCAGGAGCACCCTCTCACATAAAACCCAGCATCCTGCCTTCAGGATTGATAAGGCCTGCCATAGGGGTGACTGATAGGTTTATATGTGCAGTGATTTAGAATAGATATAGTGAACCTATATCTAAGTAAGGGATGCATGCACCACCTTACATAGGCTGCAGTAGCGGACCTGTGGTGTCAGTTTGAATGGTCTCTCAGGGGTGGCATAATACATTCTGCAGCCCCTGGGAGCCCTCTGGGGTACCTATGCCCTGGGTACATAGTATACCATATACTAGGGACTTATAAGGGTGCCCCAGAATCCAATCTGGAGCGTACCTAAAGTACATGCAGTCAATGTAGAGGAGAAAGCAGCAAGACTGGGGTCCTGGATAGCAGGATCCCAGTCAGACTAAGTAGAAAACAGTGATACATCAGCAAAAAGTGGGGGTAACCATAAGAAGCAGATCCTACTCTCCTACAGGACTTTTGAGTGATATTCATAATATTGTATGTTAACAACTATCTTTTTCCCTTTCCTCATATGGTAATTGCTCATCCTCTAAGTATTCCAGTCCTTTCCAGCACAGAGCAAGATCCAAAGGAGGGCCATAGAGATTAGGTAAAGTAGCTAAGATTAGCCTGGGATAGGAGAAAAATTAGACAAATGATAGTTCAAATTAAAGGGGGTCCAACATGTTAACGCTACAACAACGGTAAATAAGCTGTTCTCACGGACATGGAAGATGAATGGAGTTCCGAAAGGGGGATCACCAGAAGAGAAAGGAGTGGAGAGGAACAGGCTAAAATCCATTGTTAGAAGCAAGAAAAGAAGAAAAAAAACAGGTGAACAGGTAGAAGGCGTATATTCAAGAGTGATCAAAATATTTTACCTTTTTAATAACTTTTTAATGATAAAGGAACAACATTTACATATTTTATTTAAAGTGGGAAAATGAGTAAATTAAATAAAATTGAATTTATTTAAATCTTGTAAAAGAAGTTTTGAACGCTATTGGCTGGGTTTAACGTGCCTGGCCTATCTTTCAGACTTTGTTTGTTTGAAGAGTGTGTTGTTATGCGACTAAAGCAATTTGCTTTCGGAAATAAGATGTTAACAGACTGCTTCTCCACGACAAACAGCTCTTCGCCAGCGTCGGCTGCTAGACTTTTTATTTCCCAAAGTTGTGAGCAATTGAATCTTGACATCCGTAAAGGAGCTAAGTGTCTGCAGAGCCGGCACGTTTCATTAAAAAAAGCCTGCACTGCAAGTGCTAATGTTCTGCTCAGATCTCCAGACCTCCCTCAGTCAAAGAAACTTTTGCTGCTGTTTGTCAAAGGGGCTGAAACATTGTTAGCTTAATGGGATGTGCGTCTCACAAGATGTCCCAGAGGTACGCTGCTGCAAATCCTTCCTTTCATTGTGATTATGCATGCCAGCCACTCCAGGATTCCCACCCCTGCGGATGACCGTCTCATTGCCAGGGCTGTTCTCATATCTCACTGGGTTTAAGGAGATGAAGTGCGGTTGTTAGTGCCTCCTAGTTCGTTACACGTGAATGCAAAACAGCCTGCAGGATAAAAGCCCCGAAAAATAAAATGATGTGATCTTTGAAAATGGTTGCCTGTTAACTTGCAAACTTCGTTGAACGTTACACTTTTTAAGGTCGCAGAGCAAAGAAGTATTGCGCTTTGTTCTGTTTGGAAATTTAAGAAGAATTGGTTAAAAATAATTTGATTGCATTGTTCTGTAGCATCTTTATAGAGTTTTTCTACCCTTAACAATAACTCTAAGTGTATTCTGGGTATCCTAATAAGTAACAACTCAAGTCACCATATTCTACATTTTTGTGAAGATGGTCCCATGATTTAATGCGGTGGAAATGTAACGTTACTTGCCACTTTAAAAGCCTACTTATACAGCTTCAAGTTACATTGTCTCGTGCAAATGCCCGTTCTAGCTTTAATAGCTGGGAGCTTCAGTTTGTTGAGTATGGCTGCTCGAGTGTCCATGCTATAGTGTGGTCTATTTGTTGATAACGTTGGTGTTGTGCAAGTGATTTGGAGGTGTACTCCAGTTACATAGTTAGATCTTGTGTTGGCGCATAAGCATGGTTGGAAGCGATGCCGGAGATATAGGATGATACATGTATATACCTATAATAATTACCTTTCCCTACTTAGCATCATTATTAGTGTCAGTAGTGTAAGAAGCTAGGCGTATGATTGTGTACAATGGGTTGGTATGGGCTGGTAACCTAGAGAGTTTATCAAAGTGCAAGCAGCTGACCTCAAAGGGTACGCCTAGGAGCTGCAGTCAGCAATCTAATGAGAGAAGCAGAATTCCACCCAATGGTAAGCGTTTTAGTGTGTCACTCAGGAGTTTGCATCCCAACTGGGACTCCATATCCCTTCACTGATAGTTAGAAGTCTTTGGAGCCAGCCATGAGGGGCTGAGATCAGGTTTATTGGAAGCTTTTGTGCAACTCAGGGCACATATCTGCTGCTGGTCCCTGCTCCGGTTTTATGGCAAGACGTAGTGGAGGTTAAGGGTTCTTACCTTACCGATAATATATCACAAAAGCAGGCAAAGACTGCTTTTGTGAAACATATCTTGATTTAGCAGTATCAGCATGAGCCCCATAAAAAATGGGCCCTGGGATAAAAACAGCCTCTGCTACTCCTCTTTGTGGCAGGCATGGCTGACATACAACCCATAGGGAGAAATCACTGCAGGCAGGACCACTCAGACGCTTGGATTAAGTGATCCAGGTTTGGGTTCCATACAACTTCACCAACAGCCACTCCTGACGGTCTAGGCACTTGGCAACAAGCAAACTCAATTGGGAGTCCACGCATCCCATCGCAAGTATAGCAAGCCAAAAGTGACGCTGCAAGAAGTGAATTGGGCCTTCATGGAACATGACTAGATAGGCTCATCTAAGAGAGATAAGGTTGCAATCCAAAGAAATCAAAAACAGGCTACACTCTTCACGAATAATTGAATCAAACCAATACTGAGTGACATAGAAAATACCACAGCTGAATGACACTTTTATTGCTATTTTAGGGACCTTATAAGCTGATTATTGTCATTTGTTGCAATTTCAACCATAATAATATTTGTGCAAGTCACTATCAACTTGCATTGCATTCCTCTAGTGATGACTTACTAATGCACATTGCCATTGAAGCACAATTAATGCTTTTAACTGATCTACAAAGAAATTGAAGCAAGCAAAGGCAATGGTAATAGGTCTGTCTATAAATGAAAGTGACTCTTCTGTAATTGATGGTTTTAGGCACTCAATTATTCTTCATACATGCACTTTGGCACTCATCCATCATGCCAACGGCGAGTAAGAGTATAACTGCTGGCCAAATGTCCTCACAGTTGAGGGTAGGGTGGGGGGTGGGAGAGTGCGTCAGAGGGTGGCTTGTTTGAAGTATTTGAAAAATCAATAAAATTATATTTTATTCCATGAAGTCATGCTTCTATTCATACACCCACTGACTCATTGTTTTGCAGCAATGGCTGTGCAGAATGCAGAGTGCTGCAGATGAAATGAGTAGCCGACAGGCAGCCCATAACCAGTATCTGAAGAGCTGTGGTATGCTCTTAATAACAAAAATAGTAAAAGGAGATTGTTAGAAATGAAAGAAGAGTTATAAAAGGAGAAAAAGGAAAAGTAAGGTACTGGCTCACTAGCCCTAGCACCGAAGCAGAGTAGTTTTCAGAAAGTGTGGGCATTTAATCCAACATACACTAGTTGGGGAGAGGATGTGGCCTAACGGCTAGAGAGTTGACCTCAAAGCTGGGGAACCGGGTACGAATCTCGGCAACGACGCTCAACATCTTGTGATTCTGGGCAAATCACTTAATCTCCCTGTGTCTAACAAAAAATTATATATCCGTCTGCAACGAAACTGGTGCTCATGTAAAGCGCTCTGATACCTGATATTTTAAGGTCAAGTTCGTGCGATACAAAACTCCACACAAAAAACAAAATAGTTGTAACTGGAACTTTGGTTTTCTAAGCTTAGCTACACCCATATGTTAGTGTTAGTTTAAAATTTGGGAGGAAGAAAGAGTTGGCTCTTAATCCACTCTAACTTTATTTGTATACTGAGACAACTATCCCTGTCAGGCCTTCGGTAGAGATTCTAGCAATAAGAATACTAATGCAAATCTTTTACCTGATGCTTTTCTGAGGGAACAGTTATCATCACAGCCCTTATCTACTAAGGTAAACGGTGAGATTCCATACAACAAAATAGCTGTAGACCTTAGCACAGTGTACTATGAGTCCACCCAAGACTACTGACTTTAACACATACTTTCCACTATAAGTAAGCCAGACTTCCTGACTTTGTCAAATCGTTTCATAAAAACCCAGTGAAAGCTATAGAATGTGATATAACATTTCCCAATGAATCAATAAGGCTTAAAGCCTTTACTATTGACGTGTCACGAAAAGCAAGACATGCCTACTGAATTACACACTAGGTGGCAACCATCAGGAATACTGTTAAACATTATGAATATGTAAACAATGTACAGTTGGCAGAACAAGATATATCTCTCCTACGAGGGTCTACCAAGAATTATCAAGGTGAAATCTTCCTCCGGTTTATCAGATATGTTAACTAACACCAAAGCCCTTGCCTACTAATCTGCAAGATTTCATGTAACAAAATACTTATCTGTAGGCATTAATAAAGAGTAGTTACAACCTACTCTAAATGACTATTACCTTTAACATATGCTTGTCACAATAAATATGTCAGGGCTGCTACCTTTATTGTAACTTTAAAAATTAAAAAATCAGGATCTTTAACCTTGACCAATGAATTGCCAGATAATCAATAAATTCTACTCTATTGAGCAAAAGCATTCTCACAATGTATCCTCCAGGTACACAGTATTAAGAAAAATCTAAATCTTATAGGACGCAAAACAACATAAAATCCCTCCTCATAGGGCATAATTAGGATAACCAATTGAATCTATTATATCCCCATTCTCTAATTGGGTGGGCTACCAATAGCAAAAACTTTACATATTACGATATCTATGAGATTCCATGTATCAAAATTGCTCCTTCCACATGTGCTGCATTCTTCAGCACACATAGAAACAGCAAATAACCTGTAAAGATTGTTCTTGTGCAGGAAGGTGTCCCTTCCTGCACATAAACAATCACCCCCGCAGTGCAGGCACACTTGCAACATGGTGCAAGGGTGCCTGCGCTGGCACTAGGGAGCCTCTTTAGTGCCAGCGCTAGGGGAAACGCAGGGGTGCGCCGCATTCTTGTAAATACGGTGCATCCCTGCATTTTGAAACTGACAGAGCGCAGCATTATCAATTTCGGGGTAATGCCGTCCTCCACAAGTATCTAGTAAATATGCCCCCAACTCTGTCCTTCTGGGGCAATCAACTCAAAGTGTTCTGCCTCTGGCTGGATGGCACTTTGAATGGAATGGGCCGACGTGCAATACAACTTCCTGTCTGGCCCATAACGGAATGCACTTTTGTGCAGGTACCCAGGAAATTGCGCAAATGGAGGCTTTATACAATGCAGAGTATTTTAAACTTGCTACCCACACCCAACAGGAGTCAGTGCCGTGCTTTTTTATCATGGTTTGCAGGTTCAGGCATATTCCTAATGTGTGGGATAGTAGAGTTTGCAGCCCAGCGATATGTATCTGTGTTAGCTTGATTTAAATGACGTTGGGGTGATCTAAGCATATGTAAAAACAAAGGACAAACTTTGTTCTATTATTATACAATATATGTTATGCTGAATATATTGTGAATAACAGCTTTTTCCACAAACGTGGCCTCTTTATGCCTTGGCATTCCTGACTAAGGCACGTAATTGTGGGTTTAACTAATGCAAATTCGTTATAGAGGGTGTGGGTGCTCCCAGGGAGGTCCTTCTAAAGAAGTCCATTTGAATCTAATTCATGCTATGGAATGACACCACCTGATGGTTAGCTTTGTGAGTTGGCATGGACCTCATACAAGTGATGCTGCACGTCTGTACAGATAGAATGTGATCAGTTTTCTGAGTCCTAGTGTGATGCTTGAGTAACAGTGATGATCTAGTGTAGGCGTTTTGTTCTTGCCTGGAATTGGATGTCAGGAGCTTCATGAGTCTGATCTCGTACATTTAAGATTCACAATTTCGGCACTAGAGGAAAGTTTTAGTGTCTAGGACATACTATTCTGGAACCTTTGGTGGGTACTTGTTTTCCCTTTCCCAGGTTCCTTTAATTCCCTGTTCCAGTGTTCTAAAATTTCTTCTGTGTACATTGCTTCTTAATGTCAAGGGTTCCAGATATTTCATTCGGTGTTTCATTCTTGACCTCCCTGTAACCTAGTCTACATTGGGTGTGGTTAATCACAGGTACTTCTTCTCTCACCTTCATCTCATAAACACACAGGACATGTTGGTGTCATGTTTTAAGGACCCTGGTCAAGGAAACATTGCCATTTCCTCTTTTCTTTCATCTCTGCTTTCTCCATCTCTAACATAATCTTCAGAGCTCTGTATTTGGACCAATTGTCTGCCTGTCCCAGAAAAGAGAGATGCTGTGGTTGAGGAAACAGTAGGTGAGCATGTGCATATTCATGGATGTGGTAAGAGTCAGGGTGAAAAGATGCAATGTGTGCAGTGGATGTTGTGTGAGATCTGGTTATTGATGATTGCGTCTGCTTGCATGAGCATTTGGTGGAGCATGGGCTGAGTTGTATAGTACATGGGCTTAAATGTGGGACATTTGTGGAGTTGTATGTGATTGCATTGCTGCCCTCTATACATCAGGTGTTTTATGTTGAAGAGTGGAATGTGAAGAGTGGAGGGTGTTCTGATATGAAACACCCTTTGTGGATTGTCGCTTTATGGTGCTAAGTGTGCTGTTGGAAGCTGGAATGTTATGTGGGTTGTCTAAGTCTTAACCAGTTAAATGGCGGAACTGGACTGTGTTAGGTGGATGAAAAGATGTTTGTCTCGTGTGTTTTTTGGGATATTTGCCTGTGTTATTAGAATTACTTTTGGGAGCTCTGAAAAAGCCAGCTGAAGGCATGCAAAGTCTGTGTTTGCTGAATGTGGAATGTTCTGCTCAATGTGTTCTGTTGGATGTTGAGTGCCCTGTGGAAGCATTGCAGACGGTATAAGATGTTACCTTACTTAGCTGAGTCGGCATCATTAACTTGCTATCATTAAAGGAAAGCAGTGAAGTATAATACCTACAACATCACAAGAGGCAGGTTGTCACGATGTTTCCATTAGTTCATTCATTTGTGTTTTTGATATAGTACAATACCATTAAATTCGGTAGCATGCAGTGAATGACAATTGGATATATCATGTAAAGAGACATGTATCTCATTGGTTTGTAGTTAATAGTTTACTAAGATTGTTACTGTAGCAGAATATGCTCAGTAGGTATGTGAACCCACCTTATTTACATTGTACAAATATAGTAAATCCTTTTGTTCTTGGTATACCCCTATGTTCCGGTGGCTTTTAAGTCAAGAATTTGGGTTATGAGAGTGTAAGAGATCGTTTATAATTTTAGTGACTAAGGGGTATATTTATGGAAAAGTCTTGCAACGCAGAGAAGTAACCAACGTTGCTGACCTGCTTTGCGAGAGAGGGGGAAGGAGTAAGAAAGAGCCATATCTACTAAGACATGGCATTGTCGTGCTCTCTCCCTAGTGTTGGCATACAATTAGGCTGCCTGGAACCACGCACTCACCTTTGCACTGTAGCAAAAAGTATGCACATATTGTCTAGTATGGGTTTTGCACTGGATGATTAGCCTTCCAGTACAAAATACCATGCCTAGACAAACTTTAAAATGTTTTCAACTTTCGGTGTGTGCTGTATAATACTGTAGGTTTGGTGTCCAAGTTGGGTCAATGCAGGTAACGTACAGTACTGTTATAGAAATGCTCCTTAATGCATGTGACGCAACAAACATAAGTATTCTCGTCCTAGGAAGAATGTTATGGTGTCCACCCAGAAGAGGTTTAACAATGAACAAAGAAAATTATGCAATTTCAAACAACATACTTTCAAGTACAACTTGTATGAAAATTGCAAAAATCATGGGATATTACTCAATTACAAAGAACGTGTTTGTGAGGTCAACCCTGATGTGATATAATCACACATATATATCATTGGATTAGATTTTGTTTATCATTGCTATTCAATTTTATTAGAAAGTATCTTCTTGCAATCAAACATTTGTAAATGACAGGCCTTCTGGATGTCTAAATCAAGTTGAGGATGGCTGAAAATTCTCTAGTGACAGGGTTGATGTCAAATAATAAATTTTCCTTACAGCTTCAAAAATGGCTATACAGTAAAACAATCCATTGTGTTGGAAGTCTCAAGTTCAAATTGTCTTATCAAATATTAAATATATTACCGTAGCTATACATAATATCCACCATCAACAGGAGGCAATTGTCCTCAATGATTAGGGGAATGGGCCAATAGTTACAATAATCACTCATAAAGAACTAATGAGTAAATTGTCAACCCACTTTTCCAAGTCTGTCTCTCAAGGGTCCTACAAAATTGGACTGAAATTGCATTGGTCCAAGAGCATTGCCTGAGTGCTAAAACAAATCTTTATCAACACCCTTCGCTAGGGGCCAATAATTGTATAATTTGTACCTTGGAAGGTGCTTATGAATATATGGTCAAACCATCAAAAACTAACTTTGAGGACTAGATCTGGCAACCACTAAAGTCTTCTGCTGACTCAAGGGACAGTCGGCGCTTTGGAAGTTCATTGGTTATAGTAATAATTTTGGGCCCATAATCATTGATTACATATTAATGAACAAGTTTGGTTTGAGTATTTTAGTGTATTTTGCTGCCCACAAAACCATATTACCGTATCATCATCAGCTTCCCCTGAATTACACAGTAAATACTGAAAGCATTCAGACAATTTTCTCTTAGTCCATGAGCAAGAACCGGGATTATAGATCCTTGTTGACTTTTCACAGAAAGCAGGAGATATAGAACTTCAACTTTTTTCTAGTATTGGCTAATGCAGTTGCTCAGTGAGGTTCACTCCCGGATTGCTGGAATTAAACATTGATCCTCACAATTTATATGAAAGGTTCACAATAGTTCTCTAGTAACTATAAGGGCATTTCTCTAATTGACACTCAAATCAAAACCTTGGTAAATATGGTTCTCGAACTACTTACTCATTGGCTTGCTCAGAATAGCAATTAATTGATGCCAATACAAGGTTTTGTAGTGGATAAACAAGGTGGGTTGCATTTTCACAAGATTATTTGACATGATTATTGCTATATTATTAAAGCTTTTGTCTACTGGCCTTTGTCGACCATTGATAAGGTAGGCAGAAATCTAGTATTGCATAATTTTATAGGACAATTTGTTGACATATCTTTACTTCAGATTTTTTTCTCCTTGCAGGGGAAAATATATGGCTAAGTGAGATATGACAAGAACTTGGAACAATCAGAGAACGTCTGCAGAAGCCAAGATGTCAGACAGAGTTACATTCTGGCTCAAAACGATTCTTGGTTTATTATTCATTCCTACCTATTGAATGCACAGCACAATGCCATCAAGTCTAGAGGTCCTGCGTATGATTTAGCGATTTGCCTCTGATGTTTCAGTTTTACTTCTCTATAGGGTTTACCTATATTTTCTCCTGCTTTTGCTCCATTTTCAAACTGCTAGTAATTATTATGGCACATTAAATATATGTTCCTCAACCCACAGTAAAAAAGGTTAATCGATAAATCATGATGAATGGAAAGCCTACTGACAGCGTTAGTAAATTTGAATACCTTGGCTTTCACTTCCAAGAAAGGGGCCACTGGAATGTCCATCTACGCGTCTATAGTCATCTTAAGAAGGATATTTTAAGGATTAACATGTAGCTTGTCAGGGGAGCATAGGGAGTGAAATAAACCAGATTTGTGAATACTATAGGGCCCAGGCAGTGGCATCCACTTTGTTTTGTATAGAACTCTTGGAGTGGGTTGGAAGTGGGAGCATGCGCAGGGGGCAGTTGTCAATCTTGAGCTTACTCCAAAAGTTAATTCAGTCACTGAAACAATTTCTTTCCTGACCCCAAGGGATTCCTGCCCCTCCGTCTTTCATTGGAGCTAAGATCAAAGGGGTTTCAGGGCTTGGCTAAGTGGAAGCAGCTCATTTACTGTCCTCGCAGTGGAGTTCAACTTGCTGAATATTTCCAGGACAGCAGCGTAATGCTATTTATTTGAAAAGCAACGGAATCAATCAATCAATCAATCAATCAGGGATTTATAGAGTGCACTACTCACCCGTAAGGGTCTCAAGGCGCTGGGGGGGGGGGGGGGCGGGCAGCTCCAAGGCCATCCTAAGAGCCAGGTCTTGAGGTCCTTTCTGAAGACTTGCAGTGTAGGGCTTCGTCTGATGCTGAGGAGGAGTTCATTCCAGGTCTTGGCTGCGACGTAGGAGAAGGATCTGCCACCCATTCAGAATGCCAGTGGGCAAAAAGGATAGTTGACAGCTGTGTGTCCTCGACTTTGACCTAACCATGCTATTTAACTGGTAGAAAGTCATACCTGGATTTGAACATGAAATTTTTTTATCTGAATTATATGTTTTGAGTACTCTTCCATGCCAGGTATGCCAAAGATTAGGGGTACTGGAGTTTGTTATCTGGCAGCTGAGCAGATTGTTGTGAAGAAGAGTCAGTACTTCACTTCCGTCTTTTATATAGTCACATCAGGAGGAAGTGACTAAAGCCAGTACTGCTGATCTCTCATATATATGCTGTCATATATGCAGCAATAGGGCACTGCAGCTATTTAAAACAACATACTTTCCATCTGTCAATTTCTGTCAAGGACTGGACATTGTGAAAGCCAATCAAGTTTCCTTCTTGATTGTCTAAAGAAAGGGTTGCTCTTACCAGGAGCCATGGCACCATGCTGCACTTATTATAGCCATGAATGGTGCCAAATGTTTCCTCAAGAAGGTACCACAAAGGGCAGAAAAACCTCCTTTGCAATCTTCATAGTTTTTTATTCATTGATTGAAGATGATGAATAAATGTATATTTAGATAAGCAACATAATAATAGTCCCCTGAGCCAGAGTTGTAGAAGAACCCTACATAGATCTTCGAGAATCCAAACATTCAGGCAGGAATTCAGCTACTAAGTAGAGTAAAAATCAGGACCAAAGATGATAGCAAGTGGGTTATGCAGGTGAATGAAAATAAGGGAACTAAATGCAATTAAAAAGCATATTTCATTTATCAGCGCACCTCGTGTATGCTATAAACAGGAAATGACATCACAAGAAAACAATAATCCCCATCTTGGATTGGGTCCTTTTTTATCAAGAATCATAAAAAGAAGCCACCACTTTGGGATGAGTGATACATATGACAAGGCATACATTATCCTAGATATGGCATCCTTTGAGTAAGGAAAGATAACCACGTTTAAACAACCTTCTTCCCTGTGAGATTCCAAGCCCTGGCCCGTGACCACTCCACTTCTTGTGTGGAATTCTGTGCTAGCTGCGGAACACGCCTCTGGTGACCTTGACCGCAGAAATGCGGACAAGGTTAGGGCAGCGAGGGGAGAGACACCTTCTTGTGTGCTGAGCACGGAAGGCAGAGGTCACTGCCTGACCACGTACTGGTGGCAGGAACTAGGGACATGCTGCATTCTTTTAAACGCACTGCCTCTGGTAATTCTAGAAATAAAGAGGTAACTTTTAGAACACAACACTTCTTTTTTAACTGCATTTTAGTGAAAAGACTTGACAGCACTTTAATTTAATATTGGTCGTCTTTAAAGTGTGTGAAGTGGAATTCTTAATATGTGATTATACCTATCTGTACAATTGGATATTTTATTTGTGATATACTTATGAAATGTATATTTACTTTGATCGCTGTAATGCACCCAGAGACAATTCAAAAGAATTTGGGGCCATATGTATCAAGCAAAATTGCGATCGCAAACGCCGAAATTCGCAGAATTTCGGGGTTGCAATCGCAATTTTGCTAAGTGGTATGTATGAAGGCAAATCTACGTGCAAAATAAGGAATCGCAAAATTTGCGATTCCTTATTTTGCAATTGCATTTAAGGAATCGCAAATTTTGCGATTCCTTAAATGCAATGTGAGATGCACCAAAAAAGTGCAATTTGGCCATAAGGAATCGCAATTTACCACCAACTTCAAGTTGGTGGTAATTTGTGATTTCTTTGAAAAATGCACTTTTTTGCATTTTTCAAAGTGCAATGTGAAGCACATACATGCCCTTAGGGCATGTATGTGCGCCACATGTGCACCCATGCTTATTTCAGGGGTGCAACAGGGTGTCCTTTTGACACCCTTGCACCCTTGAAATTGCATTCTCAATTTGCGATTCTCTAATTGCTAATCACACAGTGAGAATGTCTTCCCATTCATTCCTATGGGCCTCTAGGCCCATAGGAATGAATGGGGAGATATTCCTTAATTGCGAATCGCAATTTGAGATTCGCAATTAAGGAATATGTAGGATTCACAAATTTTATTGCAAATCCTACTTACATAGCATTTTGCGATTCTCAAATAGCGATTCGCAAAAAATCGCTATTTGAGAATCGCAAAAGAGGATTTTGATACATATGGCCCATAGTGCTTTCCCCTTTCCACAGGTATCTGTTCAGAAATCAGGAACATGGAAAGGACAGCATGTATAGGTTACATTCGTTGTAGCTACATTTCGAACACTATACATTACTTCATAATACATAGAAATAATGTTATACCTTGTTAGGCAGATTAAACTATATCACCAGCTCTATCAATGAGGTGGGAGCAGATGATCGGTGTTTCTTGCAGCCTGTGTATTTGGCTGTTAATCCGAGCTCCTTGCTGCATTTTGTATGGTAAGGTCTTTGCAGATCTTTGGTTCCGAGCCATGCCATGTGCCGTGAATAGGCAAAACCGTTGTAGCATAGTTGGGATTGGGAACGGCGGATATCCAAAGCAAGTGGCATCAGAGGTCTGCCAGGCAGAATTCTACCCACTTATCTAAAACTAGTGAGTCACTGAAGGCAAAAGGATGTTCTCACAGAGCCATGTCGTACTGCCATAGGGGATTGCAGGGAATACTTTCTGCAAACAGAATTGGGCTGAGGAGAGTCAGCGTTAGGATCAAGATGCACGGTGAAGGCACAAATAGCTGAGCAGAAGGAGCAAAAAGAGTGGTCTGGCACATGTGAAGGAGGATCAGAAAGGAAGTCCTCATGGAACAAACCGAAAAGATGCTTGGTACAATGAGGGTAGCCCAGTTCATAAAGGGGTGGGTAAGATCAGGTCAAGGAAAGAAAAGATAAGTTCTTATGGAGCAATCCTGGTATGGGTGAAAAAGTGGGAGGGCATAATGATTTGGCAAATTTAGATGGAAACGAGTAAGAAAGGGATCTCTTGAGAAGCAATCCTGCAGACACCATGATAAATACGCAATAAGAAAAGACGGGTATTGAATTACGTGGTAAGGGATTAAAGAGTGCAAAATAAAGCTTCCATGCAGCTGGCCCAGTTTGGACCAAAGGGCTAGTGGAGAAATCAACAGGGTATTTATATTCAACCAGAAGACAAAAGTGAGCAAACAGGGTGGTGTTCATAGACACTACATTAAGGGCTATGAAGGATCTTCATTGACACCTTAGGGAATGAGGAGGAGAGATTTGGGAACTGTATGAGCAGGTCACCGAGAGACCAAAAAAAGTCTTAAAGAGGATTCTCACTGCAGGCCAAAGAAGAGGGCAGGATAGTCAAGGAAGGTGAGGTTACGTCTAGATAGTGAAAGATGCAGTTTTGATGTAGGCCACAAAATTGTGGTCGCTAAATTCCAAGAAATTAGATAGGCAGCTCACGGAGTGGAATCATGGAGGGCAACACATCAGTATGGATCAATTTGTTTGCAGGACGTGTGCAAAATAGCAAAGAGGTAAGCAGAAAAATATTAGAAAAGTTTGCTATGGGCCAAAGAGAAGGCAGGGTATGTACATTGAGGAGAGCAAAATAATCCCAGAGAGAGAAAGGGAAGAATGGTTCATGGAATACAGAGGTTCCATTAAGGACTAAGACGTGACAGCTGGAGCATTAAAGAGGATAAGGCATGGGCTAAAAAGGGGAGTAAATGAATCTCTTCTGGAGTAAGCACCATATAGACAAAGAAAAATGAATAGTTGCGAGAGAGCAAAACCAGAAGGAAAGAAAGAAAGCTTTTATTAAATATTCCCTGTGAGGGTCCTAGTAGAGGAATAGGGAGAACAAATAGCGAAGAATATTAGTCCAGCACGGGCAATGAGAGAGTCGTGCTAACACAAGCATAGAAGGGGCCTGAAAATTGAGAAAAGAGTGAGACCAGTTTTTAGAGGGAGAAGAGTACTCACAGATGTCAAAAGTAAGCAAAAAGGGCAATTCCAGTTTAAGCCAAAATGCAGGTAGGAAGATGTCAACAAAGGGACAAGTGTGTGCCGTGGTGGCAAATAAAGGAAGCAGTTAAGGATCAAGACAGGCACAAGTAAAAAAAAAAAATAGAGTACTGGGTAGAGGAGCATAAGAGACAAAGGTCCCGATTCTGAGTTTGTTGGAATCCAGGTGCTTTTCATCGCACCAGATAAATAACCGTACTATAGTATGTATAGTAGTATGTAGCACCTATAATGAGTTTCTGGGAACTAATATGTAGAATTTGATGCTTTCCTCACTTATGTCTACATGATGCAGTAAAAATCATACACTATTCCCTATTAAACTCCTACAGTTTTGACTAGCTGAAATTTTAAAAAGGACGTGTATTTGAGGCATGCTGTACGTACCAGATGCAGTAAATACCATCCAACTCATAATTCCCACTCCTGGGCAAACAAGGGTTTATGCAGGAGTCGTAAAACACGACCCACTTGTAATCTGAATCTTCGACACGGAGTGGTCTGACAACCCTTGTGGGGTGTCATCCTTGAAGCAGAGATGGGGTCCTTCATTCTCTACCATCAGGTGAGGTGGTTGGTTCTTCCCTGGGGGATTCTTGGCTACATACCTATATACATATATATCCATGCACATATACGTGCTACACCTACATATCTAGGATTGGTACATTTAGGCAATTTACTTAGGGTGCACATTTTAGTAATATGCAGGTGGTACTGTCTTCTCTGAGCTGTATATGTTAATCTTTTTAGCACTATGTTAGAAATGTATCTACTGTTTACTATATTAGTACTTGCGTTTTTGTTCGTATGCTTTTGTCTCCTAATTGTCGCAGCGAATATGTTTTACACAAGGCTGACGCTGGACCAACAAATACTTATTGAAACATCCCAACCGCCATCCTGCGTATTTTCTGAGAATAAGTAAGCACGAGTGACTGAGCGAAAAGTACTGTACAGTTTTCCACAATACAGGGTGGTGTAGTGGCACTGTAGACCTAGCTGGTCTAACGGCTGACATATCCTGTGGGGGTGTCCGGAAGTGGTATGGACACCAAGCCTTCAGGTTAGGTCATCCAAAACGCGCAGGACCTGGGGATTCCTAATAACTACAAGACATGGCAATCCCCAGAGAGGTGCATTCTAACCTCAAGCAGTACCAAATGTTTCAAGTAAAGAACACAACATAATGAAATTCCTGATTTAGAGAAAATAGAAAAAAATGTAATGAGCAAAAAATTAATTCAAAAAGGTGATCTGAATTTTTAAGGTTTTAAGGCAAAAAGCTCATAGAAAAAAGCCAAGCACTATGGAAAAACAACAGTTCACAGTGGAAAGGGACATATCCACAATTTCAGGCCAACTGCGATGGACCAGAGGTCAAATACACCAAACAGGTTGTCCCGTTCAAAGGTTTTACCTTCAGACTGAGAGCCTGGCCTAAAGACTGGTGGGTGGTTCCCTGTCTACCAGAGTGGCACAGGACACTGCATCTACCACCCTGATGGACTACAGCCTGCCATACCCATTGATCACAGGTGGTCCAGCAATGATCTGTTTGTGCTCACAGACACTTCCAGCACAACAGCTCCTGTGAAGGCACTGAAAGTGCAGTCAGTGGACACCATGTTTCTCAAGAGGCTGCTCACCAACCGCTTTCTTTTCAGAAACAAACTCTCAAAGCATCAAATAAAATTGCTTTTATCCAAGAAGTTATCTCATAGGGTGTGGGTGTTATTCACTGCAAATAGGGGAGGTAGTCTAATGTTTTTACAACCACAGAACCTTCTCCATCAGGCCATTGCAGTAGGCTCCTGACAGCAGAGCCAGCTGTGCTTCTGCTATTAGAAACCTGTCAGTCTTCTGGACTCATAATAAAGTGTGTAGATGGAGGGTATTACAGACAGAGTACTCCCCCACATTTGTGATGGAGTACCCTAACGACCACATTCTAAATCAGGCCCTTAGCCTCCTACTGATTGGGAAGTCTTTTCTGGTCAGACCTGCAGCTCTTGGATCCTAAGAGCAGGCTTCTGGGCAACAGGTCTCTCTACTGCCAGGCTTTCGGCAGGTTCCAGTCCTTTGAGTCATCATGGAGTGCTTTGTGTATCATTGAAGCAAGTAAACAAGAGCCCAACACTTGACCGTTGGAGAGCAGTTTCAGGCCCTGCAAGTGGGATTCAAGATTCCTTGTGCAAGTGTTCTTCTTTCAGCAAGATTCAGAAGTCAGAAATCTTCTTCTAGCAGGGCCATCTTTATCAGATGGAGTCTTCCCAGGTCCAGGACTGTTATGAGGAGGTACTGTGAATGTGCCAGCTTTATCCTGTGCACTAGGCAGTGATTGGAGAAAGTTTATCACCCAATCCTAGCTTTTTATTGCAGTCCACCACATCATTATGCAGCACTTACTTTTAGCTACACTGTAAAACTATACAAGAGCCCCTGTTTCAAGTTTGTGAAACCAAGCTGCCATCAGTCTCGCCTGTCTTCAGCACCTACCTTGCTCCATTATTTAGGTGAGAGCTCCTTTCACCTGACAGAGGCTAAAATTATTTAGCCTCCTATTGGGACAGGAGCATAGCTGATTGGGAGTGTTTTGGAAATAAGTAAGAGAAGCCCTCCTTGAGATCTCCAAGTCAGAAAAAGTAGTGCTAAAGCTGCCCTTTGTTCTGCCAACTCTTTAGTCCACTTGCATATAGCTAATACCTTCAATGGTCAGCCAAAAATACCAGTTGGTCCTTCCCTGCTTGCAGGCAGGCCATTGTACTCTGAGCCAGTGTAATTAATTCTCCCAGCCAAGGATGAGTATTCAAGCACTGGAGGTGTGATTAGTGACAGAATTGCTTTTAAGGTAGGTCTGGTTCAGGCAGCATGAAGTACATTTTTCTAAAGTTAGTTTATTGCTAAAGTTAACAAAAATCTGATTTCACCATTAAATTAGATTTTTTAATAACCCTGGGCGTAGTTTGCGAAGTAGCACTTCGCGAAGTTACGCAAAGTGCAGTTCGCACTACGCGAGCTACGCGTAGCACTTCGCGAACTGCGTAGTACCTTGTTCGCACTGTGCCAGATGTCGTTTTCAATGATTGCACAGTGCGGACAAGCAACCGGCACTGTGCAATCATTGAAAATGGCATCTTGCACAGTGCGAGCTGTAGTTTTCTGCTGCTCGAGTAGATTTTTACTCGAGCGGCAGCTTTCTCAACGCGAACTGGTAGTTTCTCATCGCGAGCGGTCGCGAGCATACGCGACCACTCGCAATGAGAAACCTGACCTCCTCGCGCTGGGAATCTCGCCGGGAGGTTTATTTTCCATGCTCGCGATCGCCAACTTGATGTTGCTGATCGCGAACAAGGAAAAAGTCTCGCCAGGATGTCATTTTGCTTGCTCGCGGTCGCCAACTTGACGTTGAGGACCGCGAGCAAGCAAAAAATGACCGCAGCACTACGCAACACTACGCTATGGTTGTTCGCACTGTGCTACGTGCAATTCGCGTAGTGCGAAGTAGCGCGAACTTCGCAAACTACGCGAGCGTAGCGTAGTGCTTTGCCCAGGCTTATTTTTTAACCTAAGCAGGAAATAACTTTGAAGCATTTTTTTCTTCTCTTTCCCATGTGGAGATATAGTAATTTAAATTTAAATCACTTCGAAGCTGATAGAGTAAATGACATGCTATGCCTACAATGTGAAATAGCTAGGCATGGGCGGAATCATAATTGGCATAACTGGCTAACGGAATTGGCAGAATTTCGGTAACTCTATGTTATGCTTGTAACGTGAAGTTCTTTCCCAATTCCGTCAACCTGTGAGTGGCAGAATCATTTTGCTGTTAGCGCTTCACAGGAACAACGTGAGGCTCTACAACGTGTGCCTGTGAGCGTGATTTGCCAGGGCCAGTGCAAATTTCAATCACCACAGAGCATTCCAGCTCCATTTTAAAATGCCGGCATACAAGAGCAGCCATGGTCAGAGAGATTTGCTTACACTCAAGTAGGCTTTCTCTTGTGCTATTGTGCAACGCATGGAGCTGTTCACACTGATTTTCAACACTGCTCATGCTACCGGTGCTAAATTTCAGCACGGGCAGCATATTTTCTACCTGTTGGCGGAATTTCACGGAATCGCGCTGACTTTTTCCTGTAACTCTGCGGAATTCCACAGAGTAAGACTTCATGAGTTCTGCCGACCCTTAGAAATAGCTTTTGACTTTCATTTCAAAGTGAGGGCACACCAACTCCAATATACAGTGAACCCTCTTTTATATATTGGCACCCGTCCATGTTTACATACCAGGCACACTTTAAGGTCACCTTTGAATATATAAAAATAAGGTTTTCCTGTATGGCAAAGGCATTCTTCCCAGCCATATGTCACTACAGTGCATTTAAACTCCAGCCCAGCCACTGTACAGTGGTACCCTTGGCAGACATATATGTACGTTATATATGTGGGTGGCAGAAATATAAACAGCAGCCCACATATAACATTTAATTTACCATGCCATAAGTACATTCGAGGCACCATGTAAAATGGACGTACAGAAAGTTAAATAGGCTAAATAGAAAGTTCAAATGTGCAGCACGTTTCATAGGGAAAGCACGTACACTTTGCAACTGTTTACCATTGGTAAGGTGCACATAGGAGTACAGACAGCAAAACCAGGCATGCAAAAATTGCTGTATCATGACAAAAATAGGGCAATTTCCTGTAGTCCACATTTGGGTGGGGGCATTAGTGTATAATACCTGAACTTTGCATGGGGATACTGGTTGAAATCAGAGTTGCACCCCTACAACCTCCAAAATCACCCTCACCAAAATCTGTAACGTGTAGTCAGGTCCAATATGTCAGCATATATTAGCCTTTTGGAATGAGTGTAAAGAGGCGGTCACCTGAACAAATAATTGCATAAAGAAAGCAAACAGCTTCAGATTCTTAATGCAAATCTTAACTTGATGACTAGTGATTGCAGACCTGATGGCTACATATTGATATCAAGACATATTCAAAATGTGCTCAGCATCAGAAATACTATTTTATACAGGTTAAGTAGTGACAGATTTGCATGATTTCTTACTGCTTCATAAATGTATGTCAGTCTGCTTTTGGCCAAATAATTGAGATAGGCATACACTTTTTGATGAACCACAGACAGGAATTTGTACACAATGGTGACAGAGTACCAAATACACCAAACCATTCCTCAATGTAATTTGTCATGTCCAGATGAACAATCAATGACGCAGTAAAACGGGAAAATTGAAGGTATTCTGGAAGAAGGAATGTCCTATCACATATATGTATGAGTATCCCATCAGGAAAACTCAGATTCAGGCCAAACGTATATTGCATATTGTGATTCACATTTCAATCTTCAAAGTAAATATAATTTATGAATCATTGTATGTAATGATTAGTGTAATGTTCGATAATGTTTTGACTACATTGAAACATATTTAGTGAAACCATTTCTCAAAGATACAACACGGTTCAAATAACTGTAGATATTTCGGAGTCAAATGTGATGATGCTCTTGCTCTGTACTGAAGTGTATTAGAAATGATTCAAGTGTGATGTATTTGATTATGTTTTAGTAGTCATTTGTCAATCCCCCAAATATTAGTTTCAGACATAAACAGCATAGGTATGTAGATAGTATGTGAAGCATTGCTAAGCAACTTCAGTACAGAATTCATGTGAACTTTGACACTTAAAATATACTTTAGTGACTTGAAGTGAGTGTTACCCTTGTGAAATGCCCAAACAAAGGTAACCTGCTTTTTGTGTATGCTAATACTGGTACAACATTGCAGTATACGTTGACAGACATTGTTTCATATTCATATTTTACTTGTTATGAACAAGTATTCAGATTTTAGGCTCTAGTGAACACACAGTACGAAGGTATTGTTGGTGGATATGCTTTTTGGTGACATTAGTTCACTATTCTGTACAATAAAGGCCAACCATTCTGAGGTTCAAATCAGTTCCGGAAGAGACATAATAATGAATATGAGACAACATCATAGATGATATAGGAGCTATGCTGGGGAATGACAGTACTGTGACCAAGTGTCGTCTGAAAATGTTGCCTACATGCATGTTCTTATGCTAATTTAAAACCAAAGTTTGATAGGCTTGCAGCATGTGAAATCAGAAAACTTGGTAACTGTGGTCAAAGTTCATGATCTCTTCTGTTTTCACAGCTCCAATAACATTATTGATTATGTCCTTTCAAAATCATCGGGCCTGGTGAAGGAGAAGTTGCCAATGTAGGAGGGGAAGAATCTGGCTATAGTGGTTCCGGTACAGACATTGAGGGACACAGTGGCCTTGAGGGTGAAGGGAGTGCAACGAAGGCCAACAATGACTCTACAACTTCTTCTGAGGCCTCCTCCAGCGAGCACTCCCTAGTGGCTGCAGACCCTACTGCTCCACTTCTATCTGGACACGCTAAAAGGCCTGGCATCTCCTTCGCTCACCTCAGCCCCTGCCTCTATCTCCCTGGCTGCGTTGAGTAAGAAGGCTAGTGATCTCCTCAGGAATATACCTGTTGGCCAGACTGCACTACTGAATGTCATTCAGGGGCTTGGAAGTCAAAAGGGACAAATGGTAGCCTACCTGGAAGGCACTAGCAGTGCTATGTCTGACCAACAGATGTCTTTTCAAGGTCTAGCCTCCTCACTGACTGCAGCCTCCCTACCATCTCAAACTTATGGACCACCTCCTACCCCATCCCCATCTAAATTCCTTTTACCCAGACCTGTCCCAAGCCCACTAACATCTTTGCATGCTGCCACTCAGATAGAAAGAAGCAGCACATACACACACAAACACATACACAATAAAGAGGCATGCATTCAAACACATAGACACCACCTCAACCTCTAGCATAAACCACAGACACTATCCCCACCACCACAGACACATCCACTACCCTAGCACACCCACATACACTGCATGCACCACCACAGACAAATCCACAATCCCCAGCAAACCCACATAAACTTCAGCCACCACATCTACATTCACCATGCCCACACCCAACACATCCACAGCACACACACACAGAAAAACAGAAACACCTACACAAACCAACAAAGCAAGACGCACCCAAATGTTCATAACATACATCCGACACAGACACCTGCAGCATCAACAGACACATGCACAACATACATTTCCTCTCCCTCTACCTTCCAACCCAACTCCCTCCCGACCCTCCTGTCCATTTCTCCCATGAAAGTCTTATGTCTTCCCTTGCCCTGAGCCCTACCACACGAATAATATAATAATCCACATTTGTTTAGCGCGAACAATCACCCGTAAGGGTCTCTAGGCGCTGGGGGCCATCGGGAAGATTAAGCAAGCTATTGCCCAGAGTCACATGGTGCTGGGTTAATCAGCCGCCGGCGCCGGGGATCGAACCGTGATCCCTAGATTCCGGAGTCAGTCGCCCTGGCAGCGGCGCCACACCTCTTCCACAAACACCCAACACTCTCAAACCCACACCTACCCCTTCTACCCCTAAACCATTCCATTCACATCCTCAACAACCCCTCAAAAGACCGTACCGACCGCTAATACCTCCCAAGGTATCCATAAAAAAAAGAAAGGCCCCATCCCAAGAGCAAAATCACCCCAGCCAAACTCACCCAAACCCAGGACCACCCCTCCCAAACCCTCCCTCCTAAACCCAAGGACACCCCTCCCACACCCAGCCACCCCCCTCCCAAGTAACATTTTTGAGGTGCCTGCTCTGCCCACTAGATGCCCCGTCCTGGAGAGGTTCCCCTGGCAGTGCATTTGAAGGCAAGTTGACGCACACCTTTTACAGGACACCATTTGGACTGGCATTTTCCTTGTTACAAACTATTTGAGAGACTCCTGCATTCTTTTTTTTCAACAAGTTTGCCCTGGCATTATTTTTCCTTTGCAAATGTTAGATTTCTAGCAATGTTTCAGTGTAAACTGTGTAGTGCCTATTTTTCTTTAGCATGAGAGCAGGAACTACTACATACATTTTGATTTGATTGTCTACTTTCCAAAGTGCATACACTGGTTCACATGGTATCTGCTGGTGATTGAAATGAGGTGCAGCATTCAACATAGTAGTGGACACTTGCACCTACAAATATAAATTATTTAAGGATATTTTACTACAGGTGTGTTAGTTTCACCTTGATTACTGACAACTATGTACACATATAGATTTTGCCTGGCAATATGATGTGCAAAATGAAATTATATGCAATATGGAACTTGCACTAGACAAGGAGAAATGTTACATGTGCTTCCGATTTGGGACTGCCGTTGATTTTCCAGGTAATTTATGAGGTGAGGGTTACAGGTTTTCTAGTGCAATTTCTACATGAGGTTACATTGCACTTATCCCAATGATGTGTGGTGCATATGTTTTTCATGTGACAATTATTGTAATTTATTTCCACAGTTTCTCATTTTTGATTTGATATCGTTTTTTGTGCAAGTGTCCTTTTTTGTAGGGCAGCTGGCACCTGATTTATGAACGCAATGTGGTTATAGAGGTGTGTTCCTTTAAATTTCTTAAGCGTCAACATTAGTGACATGTGCATTACAGATTGGTATGCTTTAGCTTGTGTCAGTAATTTCATAATGCACGAGACCTGAGCATATGTGAACAGCTAATTGAAAACAGGCAACAGGTAAAGGGGGCGTTACCTACGGTTCTGGCGATCTCAGTGTTGATTTGCATCATGATTTGCCAGCAGCGGTAGAGGCAGGACATGTAGGATCGGGTCCATGATAGAACAGGAAGTGGGACGGTGAGTAAAAATCATTTTGTGTTTTATATGCATTTCATTCCACCATCTCAGGTGTGGAGGTATACCCGCCACTGTTGCATCGGAGGGAAGGCACATCGTGAGTGGCCCTGTGGATAAACTTGTGGGCCTCCCTCTGACAGACGCTTTTGCCTATCCCGACGTCAACACAGTCGAGATTTTCTGGTGGTGAAGGCGGGACCGCCGCAGTCTTTTTGTCTATGCAATCGCCAACATCAAAATAGTGACTGAGGACCGGCAAGTTGGCAGGTGGGAAGACTGCTGAAAAAGAGACTGCCGGGCCGATTCTGCCAAGATCTAAATCAGGTCCTAAATGAAGCCAACATTCACACTTTTAAATTAAACCCCAAAATGTTCCTAATACTTCCTATTTATATTTCCCTAATATAGCAAACACCAGCGGAGCAAAGCCAAAAGTTCAAAGATGACCATAGGAATATCATTGTAAATTACAAACACGACAAAGAAGCTTTGAGAAGTAGGTAAATATATCCTAAATTAAAACAACTCAAAGCACTGTATAGTTTAAAAATTTAAATTAAATAAAGGGAACCAACGTTAAAGTATTTTTCAAACCTTTAAAGCTAAAAATTGTTTTTTAAACAGGCAAAGCTCAAGCAAACACCTAGCGAGGAACCCTTCCTTATGTATGACAACAATAACATGAAAATAGTAATGTATGCTACAGAAACCAACCTGCTAGGATTAATGCAGAGCAACATGTTAATGATGGATGGCATGTTGAAGTCATGCCCTTCACCATTCACACAAATATCAACACAAACAAACCTTTAGTGTGTGCGCTTTTGGCTAAACTAACTAAAATAAAATCAAAAACTAATAACCGCTACCCCCAAATAATAATTTATGTTGATCGAGCAATGAATAAATCCATTTTATAAATATGCCCACATAAAGCTGTACAGGGATGTTAGTACCATTTTAAATATAGTAAATAGAGACACTTTCTACATTCTACAGTAAGGCCCTCAATATGATGTTGGGCAGATCACCACTGACAGCCAGTCGGTGGTGGTCTGCCTGGCATCTAGAACAATGGTACGACTGGCAGATTTCAATGCCGGCAGTCGAGGACAGAGGGTGGGGGAAAAGACCACTGCCGGGTGGGGGTTGGACAGTAATCCCTACAATGAAGGCAGTGTCAATCTCCATTTCCCACAGCCTTTAAATGGCGGTCCCACTGCCATGGAAAGGCTATCGGACAGGGACTTGTGACCCCTAACAGGGCTCCCGTGGGCTTCCGCTGTGTGGTCAGGTGGGCACATGTTGTGCCCCAAAACATCCACGTCCCATGTGGCAGTCACATGGATGTTTGCAAACATGCCTTTTACTACTGCAGCTTGTGCTGCTGCCCTTTTCCGGGCTGCAGCACAAGCCACAATAGTAAAAGGCATGTTTCCAACCACCTACACAGCGATCTAATCAAAATATGATGGAGGGGACCGCCGACTACTTGTCGACCAGTCTCCATTTCACTGTGATAGTGGTTCGACCACCAGTGTAATGAGGCTCTAAGTGTGAGGTACTCATAAACTCCCAATTTGCATACAAAATAAAAATTAATTGCACTAACAAGCATCCCAATAATGGAAGTAGCAAACCACCACAATCTCCTAATAGAATCTCCTTACTGCCAAACACGTAAAGATAAATTAAGGCCCTCATTTTGATGTTGGGAAAACTGCCACTGACATGCCATTGGTGGCGGTTCGCTCAACATCCAGGCCATCGGTCCGACCACCGGTGGTCGGAGCGATGAAGTTTGAGGGAAAGACCGCCGCCTCCAAAAGGCTCAAGGAGCCCAACGGGACAGTAGTTGGACTCCTATCCCTACCATTAGGGCTGTGCCTGCGCAGGCGCTGCCGTAGGGATTAGGATGTTCTTTTCCAACTGCCTTTTCATGGTGGTCCCACTGCCATGGAAATACATCCAGGGCTTTATGTTTTGTTATCCTATGTGGGTACATGAATTAACTTGTCACACCAACTGAGGCAGAGGATCATTCCTCACATTTTACAAGGGTGGACATGGATATCTAGATTAGGTAATGGCTTTATAACATGCTGTCCTAAATGTCCACCCTTAGTAAGTTGAACATAACACATAACAAACTTACCATCAGTCGCTGGCTTAATGTATAATTGATATTGCATCCATTTAAGTGTCTTTTGACATGTTTTAAGGTGGTTGCCACCGTGATTTAACCCCTTCAGTGCCCGCCCCTTTCCCCGCCCAGTGCCGGCCGTTGCATTAGCGGGCGGGGTCTATGACGAGCTGGACTCGTCATGGGCACAGCGCCACCGCGGCCCATGACGAGTCCAGCTCGTCATGGGCACTGAAGGGGTTAATGAGTGCGAAGCAATTGAGACAATCTTCACTGTATGAATTTTCGTAACTCACCTTTCACCTTTTTGTTTAAAATGGCAACCTTGACAGTAATCAAACTGACATTGAAAAAGGCGTCGTGCTGAAACGCATCTGTCAGTGCTTGGAGGCTTGCACAGTAAAGTTTTTCTATGACAATTTACTCACGAGTGCATTCGTTTTTGGTTGAAGTTTATTGTTCACCACTGTGGTTATCAATAGTCATGCATCGGTGCCGAAACACCAAAAACCGCCTTTCCCCCGCCTCTATCAATGGCGGTCCGTGGCAAGGAAGCGAACCCCTAAAAATGCACCAAAGCTGATATCTTTTCAGGGTACGAAAATAACAGCAACCACGGACTCTTCAGGCTTTCAAATGCAGAAATTTATTATGCACAAACGGCCCACTCTAAGCGTTTCGGGACTTGCTTCCTTGTTCACGAGTGCCACAAGGAAGCAAGTCCCAAAAAGCGTAGAGTGGGCCGTTTGTGCATAATACATTTCTGCATTTGAAAGCCTGAAGAGTCCGTGGTTGCTGTTATTTTCGTATCCTGAAAAGATATCAGCTCCGGTGCATATATATATATATATATATATATATATATATATATATATATATATATATATATATATATATATATATATATATATATATATATATATATAAATAAATATATATATATATATATAGATATATATATATATATTATTTCTAAATATTATTTTTAATTGTAGAGGTTTAAAATAATAAACTTTTAAATATTAACCAGAAAATACCTTGATAAAAAAGAAATTCAAAAATAATATCAACATTGAAATTAATGATATATGCCTAAAATAATTAAAAACCAAAAAAGGATTTTTAAAAAGTTTACATTTATTTAAATTTAAAATGAATTACAAAAACAAAAATAAAGGTACAAAATATTAAAAAGAAGCCAATTCATAAATAAAAACTAAATATGGCAATTAAAATACTTCCACCATATTTCTTACAAAATGTTATTAAATGTAATTGCACAAACATCTCTTCATAAACATTTCAAATTAAAAGTAACTGATTAAAAGAAATATTTCAACAAATCTAAAAAGGCAATAACATTAAATTGCTAAATATATTTGAGTAAAAATGCAAAAAAATATAATTAAAACCCTTCCCACACCTTCTCCATAGAAACCCTACATCCAGCCACCCACAAAAATACAAAAATATGTTTTATTACATCATCACACAAATAAAAACTAATTAAAAATAATATAAAGAAATAATATAAAAACACTTTTACATGTCAACTCAAAAAAAGTAAAACATTTTTTCTAGATACACTATTCACTCTATACCCCTATAAAAACAATATACCGGCTCGTAAAATATTTTAACACTTTCACTTCATAAGTATTTAAAAATATATAATTTACAATAGTATAATAATATAGAAAAAACAATATTATATGGATCTATATTAAATACAATTATATTTTTAACAAAGATACTGAAAAAAATATTCTTACCTGCGAATGGGGTGGGTGTAATTTGCGTAGTCGCTCTACACAAAGCTCCGCGAAACGGTAAAAAATCTCCGCGAGCACCCAGAGTTCCGCAAACATGCGGAATTTATTTGCTCCGCCTGTTCGCGATGCTTTTTTCCTGTTTGCGAACGCTGTTTGCGTGCTCGGGGGAAATATCTCGCAAGCACGCATTTTGAAAGCGCGAACAAGCAAAAGATTCCACAAAGCAGCGGATCGCGGACATTTTCGCAATTCTGCGTTTTCCACGGAACGCAAAATTACCCAAATTTCGCAAATTCCGCGAGTGGAACGGAATTTACTGCCCAGGCCTACCTTCGATATTCCAGTTGACAATATTTGGGATATCATGATATAAAGGAAATTATGTTTTGGTATAATGATATTTCCAACTCGATATTTTGGTAAAACACCCTAAAGACAGCTCAAAGGTAACAAGGTAGCGTTTGCAAAACGACTGCCTCTGTGTTGCACAGTGACTGTCATGCTTTTTAACACATGTTGAAACATTTCAATTAGAAACATAAAGACTGTTGAAATCTAAAACTCATGATGAAGATGAAGGAATGGGTGGCAAGAGTGAAAAAGATATAATAAGAGGAAGCACACAGAACAACATTTTTTGCAATTTAAGTAACCCAAAATATATGTGTTCTTGAAACTAATCTGTAGGGTTGGCTGTAAATATGGTTCCTGAAATTGACATCATTGTGTAGAAAAGGGCATGAGATCATTGTGCATAAGATCAAGCAGAGCATGATATCATGCAGCAATAGGTCATCATGTATTTGAGGGTAATGTGGACCATGGTGGCACAGCCACAAAGTACTATATATTTGGGTTGGCACTTAGGCAATAGAAGGCACTGCTTTGTGATGCAAACCTTACAAATAGCATATGCAATCAACGTTTATATGTAAAAAACTATTTTGTGCCGGGATTGAACAAAAGTGCAGCTCCAAAGTCTCCTTGTGGTGGAAATTTCGAGCCATACCCACCCTGTTATCTGTGCTAAGAAGGCCTAATCGGGCAGGAACAGCACAAACACAATATCTATCAAAACAGTGTGATCTGGCTCCGTGTGAATTCCTAATGCAAAATGCAATAAGGCTGAAACTAGGCAGAGAGAAATATTGTGTGATATTTCTATGTGTAAAAGGTGTAATTGTTGCTAAACTGCACATTTTGCATGGCTTACTCCTGGTCAGTAGTCGCTGTGCTGAATGTTGCACTGCACTGTGCATCCTGAGTACAGTCCTTATGGGAGGCACCACTGCTTGCCTCCGTGCTCAATACTGTATTACTTAGGGGATGATTACGAGTTTGGTGGTCCACATTACTACCAAACTCGTGGTGGCGTGGCTGCTACTGTCGCACCAGTGGTCCGACCACCATATTATGAGTTTGGCAGTCGGACCACCGCAGGCCAGCTGCAACTGCCGGGGAACCGCCGTTCCCCGGAGGTGTTGCTGGGGTGTGTGAGGCAGTAATATGCTGGTGGTGCCGCTGCGGCACCGCCAACCATATTATGAGTCTCCTCACTGCCAGCCTTTTTATAGGGGTGAGCCAACCATGAAAAGGCTGATGATGAGGGAATTAAGGGGCTCTACAGGGCCCCTTGTGCCTCAGGGCCATGGGGATTCATGCAGCGGGGCACATGGTGTACCCCCACCTGCATGCACGACTAGTTTCTGCACAGATAGATTTATCAGTCAATGCTGTGCAGGAACTTGCTTTGGCATTTCAATTGGGGTGCCTTTTTAATAGGCACCACAATGGGAATGCCAAAGGACCGCCCGCCAGACAACGGGACAACTCGTAATCTGGCAGTCAGTCGGCGGTGAGCTTTGGCTGGTGCCACCTTGCTCCCACACCACCAGACTCAGAATCAGGTGCTTAGTGTTGCACTAAAACAGATTTCTTTAAATGTGAGCATAGACGGTGGATCATCGGCATGTGACTTTTTTTATAAACATGACCATATGCAGTTTGTTTCCATTTACAGAGCACAGAAAATGTTCACGTTTCTTCATGTCTGTTAATCAGGGTTACTAGTCCCTAACCACTGATAATTACTTGGGTCTACATTCTAGTCCTTTATGTAAATTCAAATTGTTGCCCAATATGCCACTCTGGAGATCAGGTTTATCCACCAGAGGTCTTACAGAGATAGACAATACCATGGACTGAAAAAATCAGATGGACCTGAGTGGAGTACAGAGATGTTGTAGGACTGGGTACTAAAGAGAAACTTGCCTGAAACCCTGCAACATGAAGAGTGGGATGGAAGAACATAAAAAAATGGGTGGGAACCGTCCAAACTGTGGCTTGCCTAAACACAACAATAAACACCCTGGGTCTGCATCAGTGTCCTTTCTGCACATGATCCCCTGAATGTCCTCATACATAACAGAGAGTCAGAGCCACCACAGGTCATTCCAACTGCAATCCATATACCCCCATTGGAAACCTACTTGCTGTCTTTCAGAAATTCCTCATCTGCCATCTCTAGTTCCACCAAGAGGTAAGCTGAGTACACGTAAAAAACACTCTCCGGTAACTTGTATGCATTTTGTTCACAAGTGTGCACCTGGCATAGGTCTTCCTTGGGGCTGTTTATGAAAGTGCACACTTATGCCCTGATTACGAGTTTTTGGTGGAGTAGTGGCCACCGCTCTGCCAAAGCCCGCACTGCCTGCTGGATTATAACTTTTTCGTAGCCTGGCAGGTGGGCAGCATGGCGGTCCCAAGGCTGGGCCTCCTTGAAAGGCGAGATGTCATTAAAAAGGCACCACAATGGGACCTCACTACCAGGTTCATCCATGGCATGGACTCAAAAGTCTATGCCGTGTAGGAACCTATGGGCATGCACACAGGGGGGGCACATGTTATGCCCCCCTGTGTGCATCTACATATGTTTGAGGCACAGGTGGGCCCTGTAGGGCCCTGTTAGACTTGGCATCTTTTGGTGTGTTTCCCCTGAGTTTTTACTTTCTGACCTCCCAGTTTTGACTCTGTTTTTGCTGGCTTAGTGTTTCTGTGCACATTTCTCACTGCTGATCAGTGGTAAAGTGCAAGTGCTACTATGGTAAAATGTGTTCTAGATTAGTGTTTTTATGATTGGCCTGTTTGATTTATGTGTCAGTCCCTAGTAAAATGCACTGCATGTGCCAGGGCCTGTGAATCAAATGCCGTTGGTGGGCTGTGGCACGGGATTGTGCCACCCACACAAATGGCCTGTAAAAGGCAACTCGGGCCTGACATTGCAGAGCCCGTGTGCGGTCCGGTACCGCTTGCCCGTCCCTAAACATCCCTTTTCTGACATGTCAGGCACCCCTAAGGTAGGCCCAAGGTACCCCTGCGGGCAGGGTGCAGTGTATGTGAAAGGTAGGACATGCCCGGGTATGTGGCATGTCCTGATAGTGAATTACGGGCAATTTCGTTTTTCGCTATTGCAAGGCTACCTATTCCCCATAGGACAGAATGGGGAGTTTGTTTATAACATTTTATAAACATAACTGGCCCGGGGTATTAGGTAGGAAAATAAAGTTTAGTATGTCTGAACTCAGAATATAAAGATGCATCTTTTAGTAAAGGTGATTTTTACATTCTGTGTTTGAAAATACCACTTTTATAAAGAATGTATTTTCTTGCTCAGTCATCCTGTGTGCCTCTGCTGGAATGTGAATTGCCTGTCTGGGTTTTGGATGACAGAAGGCTGGGGAGCAGGAGTGGCTCCAGATAGTCTAGGTGGGTCAGGAAAGGGCTGAATAGACCTGGGCTGCAAATGGGGAAGGGGGAGGAGATTTCCTTGCACCTCAAAGGGCCTGGTCTGCATCTGACAATGCATTCACCACCTCCTGCCAGGAAGTCACACCAGAGAAGACAGACCAGGTTCTGGCTGGGCACAGACACTCTCTGCCTAAGAGATCAAAGAATTTTGGGAAGTAAATATTGGGGCCCAGACCCCTCAACTTTAGAACTCTTTTGGACCAAGAAGACTGCCAAGAAGAAGATCTGGAGAAGCTGGTAGGAGGTACTACCACTTTGCTGTGTGCTTTGCTGTGTTGGCCTGCAGTGCTGCTTCTGTCGTGGGCAGTAAAAGAACTGGACTGAATTTTCTGCAATCTACTTTTGTGAGTTTCTCCAGGGGCTTGAGGTAGAGCATGCCCCCTGTTCAAGAAGTCTCAGGAACAACAAAGACTTCAAGCTCTTCTGCCCTCAGCACTGGGGACTTTGTGTTTTGTGCTGCAACAGAGGGAAAAGCAACCTGACACCGTCTACGACGCTGCTGCCAACTCTGTGTCCTGAATGGTACAAAAGGGGGTGGTGATGGACGGAGCATCAGAACCAATCAAACACTCACACCCAGTCAACAGATCTGGGTTTGATCCATCACCGTTCTTTAGCCCACTCTGCCACCCCAGTTCAGACATGGCCATATGCAAATCAGTCTGACCCTGTGCCTCATGGGAACAGTCCAGCCCGAACTGCCAAGCCATGCCTTCCCTGGACTGGAAACAAGCATCCTAGGACCGGTTTCTGGCATTTCAGCCGTCTTCAGCCAGGCTTGCTTGAATCCAGTGGCAAAGTGAGCAAGGGACTCACGTCTGAGCATACCCTGCCAACTTATGGCGAACAAAGCGGTACAAAAGGGGGTGGTGATGGACGGAGCATCAGAACCAATCAAACACTCACACCCAGTCAACATATCTGGGTATGATCCATCACCGTTCTTTAGCCCACTCTGCCACCCCAGTTCAGACATGGCCATATGCAAATCAGTCTGACACTGTGGCTCATGGGAACAGTCCAGCCCGAACTGCCAAGCCATGCCTTCCCTGGACCGAAAACAAGCTTCCTAGGACCGGTTTCTGGCATTTCAACCGTCTTCAGCCAGGCTTGCTTGAATCCAGTGGCAAAGTGAGCAAGGGACTCACGTCTGAGCATACCCTGCCAACTTATGGTGAACAAAGCGGTACAAAAGGGGGTGGTGATGGACGGAGCATCAGAACCAATCAAACACTCACACCCAGTCAACAGATCTGGGTTTGATCCATCACCATTCTTTAGCCCACTCTGCCACCCCAGTTCAGACATGGCCATATGCGAATCAGTCTGACCCTGTGCCTCATGGGAACAGTCCAGCCCGAACTGCCAAGCCATGCCTTCCCTGGACTGGAAACAAGCTTCCTAGGACCGGTTTCTGGCATTTCAGCCGTCTTCAGCCAGGCTTGCTTGAATCCAGTGGCAAAGTGAGCAAGGGACTCATGTCTGAGCATACCCTGCAAACTTATGGCGAACAAAGCGGTACAAAAGGGGGTGGTGATGGATGGAGCATAAGAACCAATCAAACACTCACACCCAGTCAACAGATCTGGGTTTGATCCATCACCGTTCTTTAGCCCACTCTGCCACCCCAGTTCAGACATGGCCATATGCGAATCAGTCTGACCCTGTGCCTCATGGGAACAGTCCAGCCCAAACTGCCAAGCCATGCCTTCCCTGGACCGGAAACAAGCTTCCTAGGACCAGTTTCTGGCATTTCAGCCGTCTTCAGCCAGGCTTGCTTCAATCCAGTGGCAAAGTGAGCAAGGGACTCACGTCTGAGCATACCCTGCCAACTTATGGCGAACAAAGCGGTACAAAAGGGGGTGGTGATGGACGGAGCTTCAGAACCAATCAAACACTCTCACCCAGTTAACAGATCTGGGTTTGATCCATCACCGTTCTTTTTCCCACTCTGCCACCCCAGTTCAGACATGGCCATATGCAAATCAGGGTGATCCTGTGGCTCATGGGAACAGTCCAGCCCGAACTGCCAAGCCATGCCTTCCCTGGACCGAAAACAAGCTTCCTAGGACCGGTTTCTGGCATTTCAACCGTCTTCAGCCAGGCTTGCTTGAATCCAGTGGCAAAGTGAGCAAGGGACTCACGTCTGAGCATACCCTGCCAACTTATGGCGAACAAAGCGGTACAAAAGGGGGTGGTGATGGACGGAGCATCAGAACCAATCAAACACTCACACCCAGTCAACAGATCTGGGTTTGATCCATCACCATTCTTTAGCCCACTCTGCCACCCCAGTTCAGACATGGCCATATGCGAATCAGTCTGACCCTGTGCCTCATGGGAACAGTCCAGCCCGAACTGCCAAGCCATGCCTTCCCTGGACTGGAAACAAGCTTCCTAGGACCAGTTTCTGGCATTTCAGCCGTCTTCAGCCAGGCTTGCTTCAATCCAGTGGCAAAGTGAGCAAGGGACTCACGTCTGAGCATACCCTGCCAACTTATGGCGAACAAAGCTGTACAAAAGGGGGTGGTGATGGACGGAGCTTCAGAACCAATCAAACACTCTCACCCAGTTAACAGATCTGGGTTTGATCCATCACCGTTCTTTTTCCCACTCTGCCACCCCAGTTCAGACATGGCCATATGCAAATCAGTCTGATCCTGTGCCTCATGGGAACAGTCCAGCCCGAACTGCCAAGCCATGCCTTCCCTGGACCGGAAACAAGCTTCCTAGGACCGGTTTCTGGCATTTCAGCCGTCTTCAGCCAGGCTTGCTTGAATACAGTGGCAAAGTGAGCAAGGGACTCACGTCTGAGCATACCCTGCCAACTTATGGTGAACAAAGCGGTACAAAAGGGGGTGGTGATGGACGGAGCATCAGAACCAATCAAACACTCACACCCAGTCAACAGATCTGGGTTTGATCCATCACCGTTCTTTAGCCCACTCTGCCACCCCAGTTCAGACATGGCCATATGCAAATCAGTCTGACCCTGTGCCTCATGAGAACAGTCCAGCCCGAACTGCCAAGCCATGCCTTCCCTGGACAGGAAACAAGCTTCCTAGGACCGGTTTCTGGCATTTCAGCCGTCTTCAGCCAGGCTTGCTTGAATCCAGTGGCAAAGTGAGCAAGGGACTCACGTCTGAGCATACCCTGCCAACTTATGGCAAACAAAGTGGTACAAAAGGGGGTGGTGATGGACGGAGCATCAGAACCAATCAAACACTCACACCCAGTCAACAGATCTGGGTTTGATCCATCACCGTTCTTTAGCCCACTCTGCCACCCCAGTTCAGACATGGCCATATGCGAATCAGTCTGACCCTGTGCCTCATGGGAACAGGCCAGCCCGAACTGCCAAGCCATGCCTTCCCTGGACCGGAAACAAGCTTCCTAGGACCGGTTTCTGGCATTTCAGCCGTCTTCAGCCAGGCTTCCTTGAATCCAGTGGCAAAGTGAGCAAGGGACTCACGTCTGAGCATACCCTGCCAACTTATGGTGAACAAAGCGGTACAAATGGGGGTGGTGATGGACGGAGCATCAGAACCAATCAAACACTCACACCCAGTCAACAGATCTGGGTTTGATCCATCACCGTTCTTTAGCCCACTCTGCCACCCCAGTTCAGACATGGCCATATGCAAATCAGCCTGACCCTGTGCCTCATGGGAACAGTCCAGCCCGAACTGCCAAGCCATGCCTTCCCTGGACCGAAAACAAGCTTCCTAGGACCGGTTTCTGGCATTTCAACCGTCTTCAGCCAGGCTTGCTTGAATCCAGTGGCAAAGAGAGCAAGGGACTCACGTCTGAGCATACCCTGCCAACTTATGGCGAACAAAGCGGTACAAAAGGGGGTGATGATGGACGGAGCATCAGAACCAATCAAACACTCACACCCAGTCAACAGATCTGGGTTTGATCCATCACCGTTCTTTAGCCCACTCTGCCACCCCAGTTCAGACATGGCCATATGCGAATCAGTCTGACCCTGTGCCTCATGGGAACAGTCCAGCCCGAACTGCCAAGCCATGCCTTCCCTGGACCGGTTTCTGGCATTTCAGCCGTCTTCAGCCAGGCTTGCTTGAATCCAGTGGCAAAGTGAGCAAGGGACTCACGTCTGAGCATACCCTGCCAACTTATGGCGAACAAAGCGGTACAAAAGGGGGTGGTGATGGATGGAGCATCAGAACCAATCAAACACTCACACCCAGTCAACAGATCTGGGTTTGATCCATCACCGTTCTTTAGCCCACTCTGCCACCCCAGTTCAGACATGGCCATATGCAAATCAGCCTGACCCTGTGCCTCATGGGAACAGTCCAGCCCGAACTGCCAAGCCATGCCTTCCCTGGACCGAAAACAAGCTTCCTAGGACCGGTTTCTGGCATTTCAACCGTCTTCAGCCAGGCTTGCTTGAATCCAGTGGCAAAGAGAGCAAGGGACTCACGTCTGAGCATACCCTGCCAACTTATGGCGAACAAAGCGGTACAAAAGGGGGTGGTGATGGACGGAGCATCAGAACCAATCAAACACTCACACCCAGTCAACAGATCTGGGTTTGATCCATCACCGTTCTTTAGCCCACTCTGCCACCCCAGTTCAGACATGGCCATATGCAAATCAGCCTGACCCTGTGCCTCATGGGAACAGTCCAGCCCGAACTGCCAAGCCATGCCTTCCCTGGACCGAAAACAAGCTTCCTAGGACCGGTTTCTGGCATTTCAACCGTCTTCAGCCAGGCTTGCTTGAATCCAGTGGCAAAGAGAGCAAGGGACTCACGTCTGAGCATACCCTGCCAACCTATGGCGAACAAAGCGGTACAAAAGGGGGTGATGATGGACGGAGCATCAGAACCAATCAAACACTCACACCCAGTCAACAGATCTGGGTTTGATCCATCACCGTTCTTTAGCCCACTCTGCCACCCCAGTTCAGACATGGCCATATGCGAATCAGTCTGACCCTGTGCCTCATGGGAACAGTCCAGCCCGAACTGCCAAGCCATGCCTTCCCTGGACCGGAAGCAAGCTTCCTAGGACCGGTTTCTGGCATTTCAGCCGTCTTCAGCCAGGCTTGCTTGAATCCAGTGGCAAAGTGAGCAAGGGACTCACGTCTGAGCATACCCTGCCAACTTATGGCGAACAAAGCGGTACAAAAGGGGGTGGTGATGGATGGAGCATCAGAACCAATCAAACACTCACACCCAGTCAACAGATCTGGGTTTGATCCATCACCGTTCTTTAGCCCACTCTGCCACCCCAGTTCAGACATGGCCATATGCAAATCAGCCTGACCCTGTGCCTCATGGGAACAGTCCAGCCCGAACTGCCAAGCCATGCCTTCCCTGGACCGAAAACAAGCTTCCTAGGACCGGTTTCTGGCATTTCAACCGTCTTCAGCCAGGCTTGCTTGAATCCAGTGGCAAAGAGAGCAAGGGACTCACGTCTGAGCATACCCTGCCAACTTATGGCGAACAAAGCGGTACAAAAGGGGGTGATGATGGACGGAGCATCAGAACCAATCAAACACTCACACCCAGTCAACAGATCTGGGTTTGATCCATCACCGTTCTTTAGCCCACTCTGCCACCCCAGTTCAGACATGGCCATATGCGAATCAGTCTGACCCTGTGCCTCATGGGAACAGTCCAGCCCGAACTGCCAAGCCATGCCTTCCCTGGACCGGAAGCAAGCTTCCTAGGACCGGTTTCTGGCATTTCAGCCGTCTTCAGCCAGGCTTGCTTGAATCCAGTGGCAAAGTGAGCAAGGGACTCACGTCTGAGCATACCCTGCAAACTTATGGCGAACAAAGCGGTACAAAAGGGGGTGGTGATGGATGGAGCATAAGAACCAATCAAACACTCACACCCAGTCAACAGATCTGGGTTTGATCCATCACCGTTCTTTAGCCCACTCTGCCACCCCAGTTCAGACATGGCCATATGCGAATCAGTCTGACCCTGTGCCTCATGGGAACAGTCCAGCCCATACTGCCAAGCCATGCCTTCCCTGGACCGGAAACAAGCTTCCTAGGACCAGTTTCTGGCATTTCAGCCGTCTTCAGCCAGGCTTGCTGCAATCCAGTGGCAAAGTGAGCAAGGGACTCACGTCTGAGCATACCCTGCCAACTTATGGCGAACAAAGCGGTACAAAAGGGGGTGGTGATGGACGGAGCTTCAGAACCAATCAAACACTCTCACCCAGTTAACAGATCTGGGTTTGATCCATCACCGTTCTTTTTCCCACTCTGCCACCCCAGTTCAGACATGGCCATATGCAAATCAGTCTGATCCTGTGCCTCATGGGAACAGTCCAGCCCGAACTGCCAAGCCATGCCTTCCCTGGACCGGAAACAAGCTTCCTAGGACCGGTTTCTGGCATTTCAGCCGTCTTCAGCCAGGCTTGCTTGAATACAGTGGCAAAGTGAGCAAGGGACTCACGTCTGAGCATACCCTGCCAACTTATGGTGAACAAAGCGGTACAAAAGGGGGTGGTGATGGACGGAGCATCAGAACCAATCAAACACTCACACCCAGTCAACAGATCTGGGTTTGATCCATCACCGTTCTTTAGCCCACTCTGCCACCCCAGTTCAGACATGGCCATATGCAAATCAGTCTGACCCTGTGCCTCATGAGAACAGTCCAGCCCGAACTGCCAAGCCATGCCTTCCCTGGACAGGAAACAATCTTCCTAGGACCGGTTTCTGGCATTTCAGCCGTCTTCAGCCAGGCTTGCTTGAATCCAGTGGCAAAGTGAGCAAGGGACTCACGTCTGAGCATACCCTGCCAACTTATGGCAAACAAAGTGGTACAAAATGGGGTGGTGATGGACGGAGCATCAGAACCAATCAAACACTCACACCCAGTCAACAGATCTGGGTTTGATCCATCACCGTTCTTTAGCCCACTCTGCCACCCCAGTTCAGACATGGCCATATGCGAATCAGTCTGACCCTGTGCCTCATGGGAACAGGCCAGCCCGAACTGCCAAGCCATGCCTTCCCTGGACCTGAAACAAGCTTCCTAGGACCGGTTTCTGGCATTTCAGCCATCTTCAGCCAGGCTTCCTTGAATCCAGTGGCAAAGTGAGCAAGGGACTCACGTCTGAGCATACCCTGCCAACTTATGGTGAACAAAGCGGTACAAAAGGGGGTGGTGATGGACGGAGCATCAGAACCAATCAAACACTCACACCCAGTCAACAGATCTGGGTTTGATCCATCACCGTTCTTTAGCCCACTCTGCCACCCCAGTTCAGACATGGCCATATGCAAATCAGCCTGACCCTGTGCCTCATGGGAACAGTCCAGCCCGAACTGCCAAGCCAAGCCTTCCCTGGACCGAAAACAAGCTTCCTAGGACCGGTTTCTGGCATTTCAACCGTCTTCAGCCAGGCTTGCTTGAATCCAGTGGCAAAGAGAGCAAGGGACTCACGTCTGAGCATACCCTGCCAACTTATGGCGAACAAAGCGGTACAAAAGGGGGTGGTGATGGACGGAGCATCAGAACCAATCAAACACTCACACCCAGTCAACAGATCTGGGTTTGATCCATCACCGTTCTTTAGCCCACTCTGCCACCCCAGTTCAGACATGGCCATATGCAAATCAGTCTGACCCTGTGCCTCATGGGAACAGTCCAGCCCGAACTGCCAAGCCACGCCTTCCCTGGACAGGAAACAAGCTTCCTAGGACCGGTTTCTGGCATTTCAGCCATCTTCAGCCAGGCTTGCTTGAATCCAGTGGCAAAGTGAGCAAGGGACTCACGTCTGAGCATACCCTGCCAACTTATGGAAAACAAAGCGGTACAAAAGGGGGTGGAGATGGACGGAGCATCAGAACCAATCAAACACTCACACCCAGTCAACAGATCTGGGTTTGATCCATCACTGTTCTTTAGCCCACTCTGCCACCCCAGTTCAGACATGGCCATATGCGAATCAGTCTGACCCTGTGCCTCATGGGAACAGGCCAGCCCGAACTGCCAAGCCTGCCTTCCCTGGACCGGAAACAAGCTTCCTAGGACCGGTTTCTGGCATTTCAGCCGTCTTCAGCCAGGCTTGCTTGAATCCAGTGGCAAAGTGAGCAAGGGACTCACGTCTGAGCATACCCTGCCAACTTATGGCGAACAAAGCGGTACAAAAGGGGGTGCTGATGGACGGAGCATCAGAACCAATCAAACACTCACACCCAGTCAACAGATCTGGGTTTGATCCATCACCGTTCTTTAGCCCACTCTGCCACCCCAGTTCAGACATGGCCATATGCAAATCAGTCTGACCCTGTGCCTCATGGGAACAGTCCAGCCCGAACTGCCAAGCCATGCCTTCCCTGGACCGGAAACAAGCTTCCTAGGACCGGTTTCTGGCATTTCAGCCGTCTTCAGCCAGGCTTGCTTGAATCCAGTGGCAAAGTGAGCAAGGGACTCACGTCTGAGCATACCCTGCCAACTTATGGCGAACAAAGCGGTACAAAAGGGGGTGGTGATGGACGAAGCATCAGAACCAATCAAACACTCACACCCAGTCAACAGATCTGGGTTTGATCCATCACCGTTCTTTAGCCCACTCTGCCACCCCAGTTCAGACATGGCCATATGCGAATCAGTCTGACCCTGTGCCTCATGGGAACAGGCCAGCCCAAACTGCCAAGCCATGCCTTCCCTGGACCGGTAACAAGCTTCCTAGGACTGGTTTCTGGGATTTCAGCCGTCTTCAGCCAGGCTTGCTTGAATCCAGTGGCAAAGTGAGCAAGGGACTCACGTCTGAGCATACCCTGCCAACTTATGGCAAACAAAGCGGTACAAAAGGGGGTGGTGATGGACGGAGCATCAGAACCAATCAAACACTCACACCCAGTCAACAGATCTGGGTTTGATCCACCACTGTTCTTTAGCCCACTCTGCCACCCCAGTTCAGACATGGCCATATGCAAATCAGTCTGACCCTGTGCCCCATGGGAACAGTCCAGCCCGAACTGCCAAGCCACGCCTTCCCTGGACAGGAAACAAGCTTCCTAGGACCGGTTTCTGGCATTTCAGCCGTCTTCAGCCAGGCTTGCTTGAATCCAGTGGCAAAGTGAGCAAGGGACTCACGTCTGAGCATACCCTGCCAACTTATGGCAAACAAAGCGGTACAAAAGGGGGTGGTGATGGACGGAGCATCAGAACCAATCAAACACTCACACCCAGTCAACAGATCTGGGTTTGATCCATCACCGTTCTTTAGCCCACTCTGCCACCCCAGTTCAGACATGGCCATATGCGAATCAGTCTGACCCTGTGCCTCATGGGAACAGGCCAGCCCGAACTGCCAAGCCTGCCTTCCCTGGACCGGAAACAAGCTTTCTAGGACCGGTTTCTGGCATTTCAGCCGTCTTCAGCCAGGCTTGCTTGAATCCAGTGGCAAAGTGAGCAAGGGACTCCCGTCTGAGCATACCCTGCCAACTTATGGTGAACAAAGCGGTACAAAAGGGGGTGCTGATGGACGGAGCATCAGAACCAATCAAACACTCACACCCAGTCAACAGATCTGGGTTTGATCCATCACCGTTCTTTAGCCCACTCTGCCACCCCAGTTCAGACATGGCCATATGCAAATCAGTCTGACCCTGTGCCTCATGGGAACAGTCCAGCCTGAACTGCCAAGCCATGCCTTCCCTGGACCGGAAACCAGCTTCCTAGGACCGGTTTCTGGCATTTCAGCCGTCTTCAGCCAGGCTTGCTTGAATACAGTGGCAAAGTGAGCAAGGGACTCACGTCTGAGCATACCCTGCCAACTTATGGTGAACAAAGCGGTACAAAAGGGGGTGGTGATGGACGGAGCATCAGAACCAATCAAACACTCACACCCAGTCAACAGATCTGGGTTTGATCCATCACCGTTCTTTAGCCCACTCTGCCACCCCAGTTCAGACATGGCCATATGCAAATCAGTCTGACCCTGTGCCTCATGAGAACAGTCCAGCCCGAACTGCCAAGCCATGCCTTCCCTGGACAGGAAACAAGCTTCCTAGGACCGGTTTCTGGCATTTCAGCCGTCTTCAGCCAGGCTTGCTTGAATCCAGTGGCAAAGTGAGCAAGGGACTCACGTCTGAGCATACCCTGCCAACTTATGGCAAACAAAGTGGTACAAAAGGGGGTGGTGATGGACGGAGCATCAGAACCAATCAAACACTCACACCCAGTCAACAGATCTGGGTTTGATCCATCACCGTTCTTTAGCCCACTCTGCCACCCCAGTTCAGACATGGCCATATGCGAATCAGTCTGACCCTGTGCCTCATGGGAACAGGCCAGCCCGAACTGCCAAGCCATGCCTTCCCTGGACCGGAAACAAGCTTCCTAGGACCGGTTTCTGGCATTTCAGCCGTCTTCAGCCAGGCTTCCTTGAATCCAGTGGCAAAGTGAGCAAGGGACTCACGTCTGAGCATACCCTGCCAACTTATGGTGAACAAAGCGGTACAAATGGGGGTGGTGATGGACGGAGCATCAGAACCAATCAAACACTCACACCCAGTCAACAGATCTGGGTTTGATCCATCACCGTTCTTTAGCCCACTCTGCCACCCCAGTTCAGACATGGCCATATGCAAATCAGCCTGACCCTGTGCCTCATGGGAACAGTCCAGCCCGAACTGCCAAGCCATGCCTTCCCTGGACCGAAAACAAGCTTCCTAGGACCGGTTTCTGGCATTTCAACCGTCTTCAGCCAGGCTTGCTTGAATCCAGTGGCAAAGAGAGCAAGGGACTCACGTCTGAGCATACCCTGCCAACTTATGGCGAACAAAGCGGTACAAAAGGGGGTGATGATGGACGGAGCATCAGAACCAATCAAACACTCACACCCAGTCAACAGATCTGGGTTTGATCCATCACCGTTCTTTAGCCCACTCTGCCACCCCAGTTCAGACATGGCCATATGCGAATCAGTCTGACCCTGTGCCTCATGGGAACAGTCCAGCCCGAACTGCCAAGCCATGCCTTCCCTGGACCGGAAGCAAGCTTCCTAGGACCGGTTTCTGGCATTTCAGCCGTCTTCAGCCAGGCTTGCTTGAATCCAGTGGCAAAGTGAGCAAGGGACTCACGTCTGAGCATACCCTGCCAACTTATGGCGAACCAAGCGGTACAAAAGGGGGTGGTGATGGATGGAGCATCAGAACCAATCAAACACTCACACCCAGTCAACAGATCTGGGTTTGATCCATCACCGTTCTTTAGCCCACTCTGCCACCCTAGTTCAGACATGGCCATATGCAAATCAGCCTGACCCTGTGCCTCATGGGAACAGTCCAGCCCGAACTGCCAAGCCATGCCTTCCCTGGACCGAAAACAAGCTTCCTAGGACCGGTTTCTGGCATTTCAACCGTCTTCAGCCAGGCTTGCTTGAATCCAGTGGCAAAGAGAGCAAGGGACTCACGTCTGAGCATACCCTGCCAACTTATGGCGAACAAAGCGGTACAAAAGGGGGTGGTGATGGACGGAGCATCAGAACCAATCAAACACTCACACCCAGTCAACAGATCTGGGTTTGATCCATCACCGTTCTTTAGCCCACTCTGCCACCCCAGTTCAGACATGGCCATATGCAAATCAGCCTGACCCTGTGCCTCATGGGAACTGTCCAGCCCGAACTGCCAAGCCATGCCTTCCCTGGACCGAAAACAAGCTTCCTAGGACCGGTTTCTGGCATTTCAACCGTCTTCAGCCAGGCTTGCTTGAATCCAGTGGCAAAGAGAGCAAGGGACTCACGTCTGAGCATACCCTGCCATCTTATGGCGAACAAAGCGGTACAAAAGGGGGTGATGATGGACGGAGCATCAGAACCAATCAAACACTCACACCCAGTCAACAGATCTGGGTTTGATCCATCACCGTTCTTTAGCCCACTCTGCCACCCCAGTTCAGACATGGCCATATGCGAATCAGTCTGACCCTGTGCCTCATGGGAACAGTCCAGCCCGAACTGCCAAGCCATGCCTTCCCTGGACCGGAAGCAAGCTTCCTAGGACCGGTTTCTGGCATTTCAGCCGTCTTCAGCCAGGCTTGCTTGAATCCAGTGGCAAAGTGAGCAAGGGACTCACGTCTGAGCATACCCTGCCAACTTATGGCGAACAAAGCGGTACAAAAGGGGGTGGTGATGGATGGAGCATAAGAACCAATCAAACACTCACACCCAGTCAACAGATCTGGGTTTGATCCATCACCGTTCTTTAGCCCACTCTGCCACCCCAGTTCAGACATGGCCATATGCGAATCAGTCTGACCCTGTGCCTCATGGGAACAGTCCAGCCCATACTGCCAAGCCATGCCTTCCCTGGACCGGAAACAAGCTTCCTAGGACCAGTTTCTGGCATTTCAGCCGTCTTCAGCCAGGCTTGCTTCAATCCAGAGGCAAAGTGAGCAAGGGACTCACGTCTGAGCATACCCTGCCAACTTATGGCGAACAAAGTGGTACAAAAGGGGGTGGTGATGGACGGAGCTTCAGAACCAATCAAACACTCTCACCCAGTTAACAGATCTGGGTTTGATCCATCACCGTTCTTTTTCCCACTCTGCCACCCCAGTTCAGACATGGCCATATGCAAATCAGTCTGATCCTGTGCCTCATGGGAACAGTCCAGCCCGAACTGCCAAGCCATGCCTTCCCTGGACCGGAAACAAGCTTCCTAGGACCGGTTTCTGGCATTTCAGCCGTCTTCAGCCAGGCTTGCTTGAATACAGTGGCAAAGTGAGCAAGGGACTCACGTCTGAGCATACCCTGCCAACTTATGGTGAACAAAGCGGTACAAAAGGGGGTGGTGATGGACGGAGCATCAGAACCAATCAAACACTCACACCCAGTCAACAGATCTGGGTTTGATCCATCACCGTTCTTTAGCCCACTCTGCCACCCCAGTTCAGACATGGCCATATGCAAATCAGTCTGACCCTGTGCCTCATGAGAACAGTCCAGCCCGAACTGCCAAGCCATGCCTTCCCTGGACAGGAAACAAGCTTCCTAGGACCGGTTTCGGGCATTTCAGCCGTCTTCAGCCAGGCTTGCTTGAATCCAGTGGCAAAGTGAGCAAGGGACTCACGTCTGAGCATACCCTGCCAACTTATGGCAAACAAAGTGGTACAAAATGGGGTGGTGATGGACGGAGCATCAGAACCAATCAAACACTCACACCCAGTCAACAGATCTGGGTTTGATCCATCACCGTTCTTTAGCCCACTCTGCCACCCCAGTTCAGACATGGCCATATGCGAATCAGTCTGACCCTGTGCCTCATGGGAACAGGCCAGCCCGAACTGCCAAGCCATGCCTTCCCTGGACCGGAAACAAGCTTCCTAGGACCGGTTTCTGGCATTTCAGCCATCTTCAGCCAGGCTTCCTTGAATCCAGTGGCAAAGTGAGCAAGGGACTCACGTCTGAGCATACCCTGCCAACTTATGGTGAACAAAGCGGTACAAAAGGGGGTGGTGATGGACGGAGCATCAGAACCAATCAAACACTCACACCCAGTCAACAGATCTGGGTTTGATCCATCACCGTTCTTTAGCCCACTCTGCCACCCCAGTTCAGACATGGCCATATGCAAATCAGCCTGACCCTGTGCCTCATGGGAACAGTCCAGCCCGAACTGCCAAGCCATGCCTTCCCTGGACCGAAAACAAGCTTCCTAGGACCGGTTTCTGGCATTTCAACCGTCTTCAGCCAGGCTTGCTTGAATCCAGTGGCAAAGAGAGCAAGGGACTCACGTCTGAGCATACCCTGCCAACTTATGGCGAACAAAGCGGTACAAAAGGGGGTGGTGATGGACGGAGCATCAGAACCAATCAAACACTCACACCCAGTCAACAGATCTGGGTTTGATCCATCACCGTTCTTTAGCCCACTCTGCCACCCCAGTTCAGACATGGCCATATGCAAATCAGTCTGACCCTGTGCCTCATGGGAACAGTCCAGCCCGAACTGCCAAGCCACGCCTTCCCTGGACAGGAAACAAGCTTCCTAGGACCGGTTTCTGGCATTTCAGCCGTCTTCAGCCAGGCTTGCTTGAATCCAGTGGCAAAGTGAGCAAGGGACTCACGTCTGAGCATACCCTGCCAACTTATGGCGAACAAAGCGGTACAAAAGGGGGTGGTGATGGACGGAGCATCAGAACCAATCAAACACTCACACCCAGTCAACAGATCTGGGTTTGATCCATCACCGTTCTTTAGCCCACTCTGCCACCCCAGTTCAGACATGGCAATATGCGAATCAGTCTGACCCTGTGCCTCATGGGAACAGGCCAGCCCAAACTGCCAAGCCATGCCTTCCCTGGACCGGTAACAAGCTTCCTAGGACTGGTTTCTGGGATTTCAGCCGTCTTCAGCCAGGCTTGCTTGAATCCAGTGGCAAAGTGAGCAAGGGACTCACGTCTGAGCATACCCTGCCAACTTATGGCAAACAAAGCGGTACAAAAGGGGGTGGTGATGGACGGAGCATCAGAACCAATCAAACACTCACACCCAGTCAACAGATCTGGGTTTGATCCACCACTGTTCTTTAGCCCACTCTGCCACCCCAGTTCAGACATGGCCATATGCAAATCAGTCTGACCCTGTGCCCCATGGGAACAGTCCAGCCCGAACTGCCAAGCCACGCCTTCCCTGGACAGGAAACAAGCTTCCTAGGACCGGTTTCTGGCATTTCAGCCGTCTTCAGCCAGGCTTGCTTGAATCCAGTGGCAAAGTGAGCAAGGGACTCACGTCTGAGCATACCCTGCCAACTTATGGCAAACAAAGCGGTACAAAAGGGGGTGGTGATGGACGGAGCATCAGAACCAATCAAACACTCACACCCAGTCAACAGATCTGGGTTTGATCCATCACCGTTCTTTAGCCCACTCTGCCACCCCAGTTCAGACATGGCCATATGCGAATCAGTCTGACCCTGTGCCTCATGGGAACAGGCCAGCCCGAACTGCCAAGCCTGCCTTCCCTGGACCGGAAACAAGCTTTCTAGGACCGGTTTCTGGCATTTCAGCCGTCTTCAGCCAGGCTTGCTTGAATCCAGTGGCAAAGTGAGCAAGGGACTCCCGTCTGAGCATACCCTGCCAACTTATGGTGAACAAAGCGGTACAAAAGGGGGTGCTGATGGACGGAGCATCAGAACCAATCAAACACTCACACCCAGTCAACAGATCTGGGTTTGATCCATCACCGTTCTTTAGCCCACTCTGCCACCCCAGTTCAGACATGGCCATATGCAAATCAGTCTGACCCTGTGCCTCATGGGAACAGTCCAGCCCGAACTGCCAAGCCATGCCTTCCCTGGACCGGAAACAAGCTTCCTAGGACCGGTTTCTGGCATTTCAGCCGTCTTCAGCCAGGCTTGCTTGAATCCAGTGGCAAAGTGAGCAAGGGACTCACGTCTGAGCATACTCTGCCACCCCAGTTCAGACATGGTCAACATTTTGTGGTTCATGGATGGTGTAGAAATTTGTATGTTATGATATATGCAGAGAGGTCACAGTCTTTATGTGAGCTACTCATCCCCAAAATGAGAACTTATTTCTTTGAGAAACCCTAGCTTATCCTTAGAAGCTAGGTAAACCAACAAGATTTCCTCAAACAAAGGCACATTATAATGCATGTCTTAGTGTTAGGCTTACATTTTTCACAGGTCTGCTGGCCATAATGTGTATCCTTCCGAAACGCGGTGTATTATTAACAAAAGCTGTTACGCAACTCTTGAGCCAGATACTGGAATAATCAGTGACCACTTAGAAATTGGGGAGGGGAGCTTAAGGTGGCTATTGTAGAAGGATTCAGATGTAGTAATATGAGCTGCTGCTCCTCCTCAGTTTCTGGTGGATGTTTGCTACCAGCTCCCTCATGCCCTGGCTCCCTCATGCCCTGAAGCCTAGTAATGTCCTTGGACTCCAGTTTACCCATCATGAGCTTCCATAGGGGCATGGTGGAGATGGACATTAGTGCTCCTAGTTAAAAAAAAACTGAAAATTGTGGGCGGTATTGCTTTAATGTTTTAGCGGTCTTGCAAAATGTTTCTTGCAGGGACAGTGCTTTGTATCGGTGGGAAATCGCCATGGCATAATCAGGTGGAGTAAAACAACCTGTACCACACAGTCTTTACTACTATGAATTACCATTACCACGCAGTCTTTACACATATGTATTTAACATGCATGTATCTCCCACAAATTATTTAACCATGCGTGTGTATACACATATTGGCAAGTATAATAAGTATAGTGAAGTAATTGTAAAAAAAATTAGAAATAACTTTTTGCTTTCTAATTTTAATTTGATAATTATTTTATATTAAATGTAATACTACTTTTTTTTAACATGTGATAAGTTTTAGGAATGGGATGCAAGGGTATAACGGTATTGGGTGAGGAAGTGTATTAATACTCTAGTATTAAGTACTGATATTTGGGTAGTCATTTTTTTAATTAATTCATAATTATATTTATTGGTTTAATAAATTAAAATTAAACATATGATAAGTTTTTGGCACAGGATGCAAGGGAGTTACGGGTATTGGGAAGAGAGGTGTATTACTAGTCAGGTATTAAGTATTAAGGGGCTTATTATTAGTACCTCGGTCCTTAGGACTGCTGTACTCGCAGTAGCTGTCCGACCACCACCTCCCTGGCGGTCCGACTGCCGTATTACCATGGTGGTGGTGGGACAACTACAAGATCGCTGCCACCACCAGGGTCCTGAATCACGTGGCGGTGCGGAAAGTGGGCCGGACATCAATTATGACCTGCCTTTCCACTAAGCATTTCATGGCAGTGACCCCGCCATTAAATGCTTGGTGAAAAGGTAGGGAAAGAGGCCTCCAACCACACCCCCGGGCAAATCTGCCCATAGGGGTGGGTGCATGGGGCACATGATGTGCCCCCTCCTACGTGTGCACTCCTTTGTGCACCGTGTGGCATGCATTACCAGATTTAAATCCCCTAACATGCTGTGTTTGTATGCCCAAATTGGGGAAGCAGTTTTTTTTATATTAACTTTAAAAAAGGTTCTTAAAATGTTAAATACTTCTTTAAAACTTACTTTTTTTTAAAACAGTTATTTTTGAATTTTAGGCATCACATTTATTTTCAATGTTTAACATTCAATGTTGACAAAAGCAGAGAGTTCCAAGGGACATCAAATCTGTTTTTTCTTTTTGGGCTTATAGGAAAAGATTTTGAAATTAAAAGTGTAAAAACATTTTTTGTGTTCTTGGATTTTGATAGATTTTCTTTTTGGGTACAACGTGGATGGATTCTGAAGGTTGAAAGATGTGTTTTTTAACAGGACTGAGGGTTATCACCAACAATTGAAACAATAAGACTTCTCCAGGTAGGACATAGATTTGTTATTTAACAAAAGAACGACAATTAAAAAAATTCCAATTTAATTAGAAGTTCAAATAAAATAGGAAAGTAATGCATTGTAAATGTCAGTAGGTATACAATGTTAGTATAATTTTCTAGGTAGTCTGAACCTCCTAAAATAGAAAACGTTTGGATTTTTGCCTATAGACATTGAGACATTTCTTGGAGGGGCGTGGCTTGGATGCTGAAGATGGCGATCGCGTGAGCCTGTAGCTCTGCACCGGCCCACCATTATCCTGGTGCCCTGGCGGCAGAAAAGGCTTGACCTCCGAGCTGAGGGCTGCCTGGGGGGGTCAGAGGGGCCCTGGAGTCCGATGCCAGGTCTCCCGCTGTGAGTGTAGGTCAGGTGCAGCGTAGTCAAGCGGCTGCGGAACGGCTCCGTGCAACCACAAAATGGCGACACCACTTTGGTGATCTGGCTGAGTGACGGTGGGCCCTGAGAAGGCTTGAATAAAATCCGCGGCACATGCGGGAGCCCCCGAGAAGACTGCGACCCTGCGCTGTGAGGGTGGCACTGCGTACCCCGCTGGAACAGCCAATGCGACAGCGGATGCGGAAGTGCACTTGGGAGACATCCTGGGAGCAGCGCTAGGGGGAAGATCCAGACTTCCACGGCAGATGGAGGTGAGAGACCGGAGCCACGCGCTCGTGACTGGTGATCGGCCCCAGAAAAAGGGAGAGCCTGTGGGGACTGTCGGGACCCCTGCTGCCTGGGCGCGCCAACGCGGTACAGCTTGAAATCCAGTCCCCTCAAGATGGCGACGCAACCCGATGGACCAGCTCTGGTGATAGCATGGGAACAAGCCTATTAGAGCAGCACTGTGGTGGCCCCCATGAGGACTGGCTGCAAAAACAATTGGTAACCGTCTGCAGGTCATGCCGAACGCTGCAGTGTCATGGTGGTGGCTAGGGAATACCTGAGAGGACCGAGGGCCGAGATGTATGAGGGGGGAAGGCAAGGTCCCACCTAGTGGCTGGATTCAGTGTTCAAAGTTGATCTGATGCTGAAATTGTTGGGAAAGTCAAACTGGAGGAGACATCAGCTGCCTGGAGCCTGAAGAGTAGAGGCGGTCCTCTTTGAGAATTCACTGTGCCACATGCAGCATCGCCTGTAAGGGGACTCTTGGCACTGTTGTGCTGAGGCATGGGATGGGGCTCTGAGAGCTCAGACTTGGCTCGGCCCCACGGTAACAAAAACAGCACAGAGCTAAGAGGAGTGCCCCTGCTGAAGCATTTCTTATTTGTTTGCCACTGGCCTGTGTGCGAGGCCGCTCCCATAAATGAACTGAGTATTGGATGGAAGATCACTCCCTGGTGTAGCGACACAACCCAGGGTGTCCGAGTTCCTGCTAATGGAGTGCTGGTGACTGTGTGGTGACACGGTGGGGTCCCCTGCCTGGAGGGGCGTGGACGAGCACTGGTTGGAGACTCTGGCTGGTTTTGTCGAGGACACAATTCGGACATAACACTGTGTGTGAATGTAAACCCGTACAATAGCACTTCAATATCCTTGCATGGCTGTGTATTACTCATGGCAATACTGCCAAAATGAGCAAACCACAAGCAAGACAGACTGGGGCTGCTCTGGAGGAGGAATCCTCACAGTAACGATCGCAGAAGGACTCTGATGACCCTGTGCAGTAACAACTGGCCAAGATACTGGAGGCCATCGCTGACACTAAGGCCACACTACACCAGGACATTAGTACGGTGTGAGTGGGATTGGGCATACTCTGGGAAGAACATAAGAAACTGGCCGAGAGAGTCAAAAACAAAGAGACTGGTATAGCTGTTCTTGCACCATAACAGCGGTACTTGGCGCTGCAGGTCGGGGACCGTACGGACTGAGTCTGTACTCTGGAGCAGAGAGCGGAAGATGCCGAAGGACTCAATAGGAGGAAAGTATCAGAGTGCTTGGCTTGCCTGAAGGGGTGGAGGGACATGGTGTCCTTCCTACAGCTATGGCTCTGGAGCGTGGTGGCTCCTGAAGGCCTCCCAACCTTTTATACACTCAAGAGAGCACATTGAGTGCTGGCCAGACCACCTGCCCCTTGTCGCCCCCATGCCCGGTGGGGGCCAGGCTTCTTCACTACCGAGATACCCTCCTACATAGAGCCAGGATGGAGGGTCCATACACAGTAGACAATAGCAGGGTTTCCATTTTTCCCGATTATATGCTAGAAGTCCAGAAGAAACGGGTCTCGTTCTTAGAGGTCAAGAAAGCGTTGAGAGAAGCAGGCCTCCAATACTCTTTGATCTTCCCTGCCCACCTATGCATAATCCTCGATGGAAAGACACATTTCAGCGAAGATTCAAAGTCTGCATGAGAGTGGATAGAAATGTACAAAGCCGGGGAATCCCGACCTGCCCAAGGAACGGAGTTGTCACCCAAAAACAGAGAGCCCTGAAAGAAATCCAGAAGAGGCTCTAGACGAGGTGCTACATAACAAACCACATCCTCTCAAACTGAAAGGGAGCAGGCGGAAGTGCTAAAGGCAGTGGCATCAACCATGCAAGACAGGAAATCCTCCTCGGAAGTGGGGTCAAGCTCCTCGAGGGAGACTGAGGGGATAGAATCAGACTCTTCCCACAGCGGCAGCGTATTTTATTACCAGACGTAACCCCTAATACAGCCGATGAGATCATTTGACTTTGGAAGGCGATTATAGACTGTGGCAGTCTCCACGAGGAGAGGGAGGGCCCTGTGAGCCTGCTAGGGCCCTGAACTGGTGCCACTGGCCCGGGCCAGTGCATCACGGGTAGGCTACGCATCCCCGATTGCATTTACTGTCTTTTGTCATCCCCCCTGAGATCCTTGCCCGATCTGGGTTGGGCCTCACTTTGTGTTTAAATGTCCTACATGAAGTTTGGCAGCTGGCCGTTGTCAGACTGCCCTGGGGTCAGGGAGTTGTTCAGAAAAGGGATTGTTTCATTAGTTTAATATATAACCTATGCAGAATGGAGTGGTCAATTATGGCTGGGGCACCAGGAGTAGTGAGGGGTCTATAGGGTGACCATCAAAAAGTATCTTGTCACTATAACACATATACATAATACAATACAGGTTCTAACCTGGAACATACAAGGGATGGGATCCATGGCTAAACACCACAATATTTGCTTCTATTTAAAGAGTAGGGATGTGCATATTGTCCTACTGCAGGAGACTCACTTAATTAAAACTGAACTTGAGAAACTCCGCAAACGATGGAGAGGGCAGATCCAAGCAACAACCTTCTCGGCTTTCTCTAGAGGAGTATTAATGTGAATACGACCAGGGATCCCAATTGAACTTGCCCACACCCTGATAGACAACAAGAGTAGGTATGTGAACCTGACGGGTAGACTGGCAGGCCGAGAGATACTGCTGGGTAATATTTATGCGCCCAACCAGGATTAAATTCCTTTCCTGACCTCCTTCTCTGCTAAGATTTCTACACATATGAAAGGGCAGGTGCTGCTGGGTAGAGATTGTAATTGTGTCGCAGACACTGCGGCTGACCTCTCACACCACCCCACTCCTGGGGGCACATGCCCATCACACTGCAGCTAGGTTTTGGGATTGGATATATCATTGGGGTCTCGAAGATATTTGGAGAATTCAGCACCAGGGAGACAGGGAATACTCCTTCTTTCATTGATCCACCAGGCACACTCTAGACTTGATACTTTTCTTTGCTCACCTGCCCTTAGCAGTACTATTACACCTACTGAATACTTGAGACGCACCTTGTCTGATCACAGCCCCCTGATGTTGACTTATTTACCCTTAGGGAGCCGGCCACCGATTCCCTCTTGGAGACTCAACCCTTTGATGCTGGAGGATGTCCCATACCGGACAGCCTTGGCCAAGCTTGTAGAGTCTTATTTTAGCACGAATGCCCATATGGTGTCCTCGGCACTAGTAGAGTGGGAGGCTTTTTCGGTAATGGTGTGGGGTAACTGTATGGGGCTGTCAATTGGGGTGCAAAGAAAAAAAGGCAGGACATACTGGACCTGGAGGGGAAGCTACGCCAATTAGGCAATATACAAGGACTAGACCCTATCTCTCTGACCCAACTACAAGAAACATATGCGACATAACCATGAAGTGCTGGGCCGGTTAAGATGCTATAGTTACAAGGAATACATAGACAGGGTAAAGAGGGGAGGGATGGACGACTCCTAGCATGGCTGATTAGACCGGATACACAAGGGATGCAAATCACTCAGCTTAGGTCGGAAGCTGGTGGACTGCTTTACAGCCCTGATGACATCAACACCTCCTTTCAGAAATATTATGAGAGGTTATATGCCGCTCCAGCAGCGGTTAGTACACTCCTTATTGGAAAATTCCTAGACCCTCTCCCAATCTGAACCGTAGACCAACAGACGCAGGAAGAGTTAGGAAGCCCGGTGACGTTGCAAGAAATCCTTACTGCCAGTGTGGACATAGTGCCAGGTAAAACACAGGGCCCGATGGCCTTCCAACAGAATTCTACAAGAGATTCACGACTAGCCTGGTGCCACAGTTGGAAAATCTATACGCTGCATCATTTGTGAAGGGGAAACTCCCTGATAACACCCGGAATGCACTTGTCATTCCCCTCCTTATAACCAAAGAGTAAGGTGCTGATGTGGTGGACTTTAGGCCCCTCTCTATGCTTAATTTAGATTTAAAAATTCTTAGGAAAGTCCTGGCAGGTAGGTTGCTTCCCCACATAAAATCTCTTATACACCCAGATCAAAAATGGATTTATTCCCACTTGCAACACCTCCTATAATCTTCGTAGACTTTATTCTAATCTGCTCCCGGCAGAAGCTCTACATAACCACAGGCGGCAGTCTTAACGATCGACCTGGAAAAGTCAGTCGACACGGTAAGCTGGGAGTACCTATTTGCAGTCATGTTATGTATGGGCCTGAACGAGGACTGGGTGAAGTGGGTACGGCTTCTATATGTGGCCCCAACAGCAAGGGTTAAAACGGGTGAAACAATTTAGAGTCTTTATAAGATTTTCCGAGGCACGCGACAGGGATGTCCACTCTCGCCCCTTTTGTTCGCCCTAGTAATAGAGCCACTCGCTGAGAGATTTCGACTGGGAGCGGGTGGATGGGTCTAAAAATATGAACGCAAGTGCATATTATCTCACTCTATGCGCACCACCTGCTAATCTACTTGGGGGAGGTGGTCACAGGCACAGCCATGGCTCTACAGATCATGGAGGTCTTCAAACAAGTATCAGGCCTTCAGGTTAACAAAAACAAGACGTATCTGTTTCCAGTGGCGTGTCCACTGCCAAGACCTCAGGACTTGCGCATTGAAATTTAATGGACTCCCCACACATTTAATAATCTGGGTATCTACATCTACCATTTCCTACACGATCTGAGGGAGGGAACCCTGGGCAAAGCACTGCGATCCCTTAGAGCGTGTGTTCTATTTTGGCATACCCTACAATTTCCCATTATGGCCCGGGTCTCTTTGTACAAAATGGACATGTTGCCTCGCCTTTTGTATTACTTTGTTAACTTGCAGGTTATAATGACCCCAGGTTGGTTCCGTTCACTGAATTCCTTACTGCGGGACTTGGTGTGGGGTGATGGGCGCCCAAGAGTCTCCCTAAAGATGCTACAACATCCCATGGCTGATGGAGGACTGAGGGTGCCAAACTTTGAGTTATATATATTGGCTGCCTAACTGCAATGGTTGGCACAATGGCTGGAAGGAGTGAATGAGGTGGGTACTTATCTAATGGAATCTGCGGATCATCCTAGCCTCTTGTTGGCTAAACTTATAGTCATGACCACCCCCACCCTGTATAACTTGGTGCTACAAGCTACTGCCCTGCAGGCTTGGAAAAGCACCCAGACCAAGGTAAAAAAAAGCCCCAAGATATTCACCTATGCTGCTTCTGGTGGGCTTGCCACACGGGGCGTCTATGTCACTATTCACGGACTTCCCCTGGACTGAAGTGGGGTTGAAGAAGGTAGGAGACTTCTACTCAGAGAAAATCTTAATCCCCTTTGAGGAACTGGTGGACCACTTTGGACTGCCCCCGGGCCAGTTTTTACACTATGAGGCTTTGAGTCATACCTTCAGGCAACTGCGGCGCAGGCAGGGAGGAACCTGAGACGCATCCAATCTTACATGCGCTGATCACCTTGGGAACAGCTGGAAATCAGATGAAATGGTTTTGTGCTGCCTTACTCGAGGCGATTTTAGAACCCCTAAGCGGCTTGAAAGAGAGATGGATAAAGATTGTGGGGGAAGAGCTCACAGATGTTGAGTGGGGCAAGATATTGCAGTCCCCTAAAAAGATCTCCCGCAATACACTTCTAAAATATATACAATTCAACTTCATACACATGACCTATATGACTCCTCACCGCCTTAATGTCACATATGAAGGGGACACCGGAGATGTCCAAGATGTGCTCACCTTGACGCAGATTTCATACATATGACATGGGACTGTCGGCAATTACGACCCTATGGGGAAGCACTTATAGCTAAACTTAAAGAGGTTTTGGGAAGGGATCTGACTCTCAATGCAATGCATGTGTCTGTTGGGACTCTTCCCTCGCCCGCATAAGCATAAAGCTGGGAATAAGTTAATTGATTTAGCCTTGGGGCTGGCTAAACACAGAATAGCTTTAATGTGGAAATCAACACATGGACCCAAGTTTGAAAACTGGAATTGGGATATGATTAATTGGGCTGGACCCAGGAGTCGTGCACTGGGCTGGGAGGAAGCTAAAGGAATGAGAAAGCGCCCCGTAGCTGAGCAATGGAAAGAAATGATGATGGTATGGGAACAACTAACACAAACTAGCAGCGAGGAGGAGGAGGAGGGGGGGCAGATCCTGGAGGGGACTCCGAAATATAATGTCTCTGATATCACCCACATGGGAACAGGTTGGGCCAGGTGAGCTTCCCAAGATAATTTAATGGGATGCTGAGAGATCGGCTGAGCTAAGGAGTCTGCTGAGCGTGGAGTACTTCTCCGTCTTGTTTCCTATCACTTATTGTAACTCCCTGAACGGCTCCTCACCGGCAATGACTACCAGGAGGTAAACATCGTTTACCACCAAAACCTTTCCCTGCAGGGAATCACAACGCGGTTGTTACACTGACCGCATTGTAACCATTCATACCATTACTCTGCAAGTCAGAACAACGACATGCGGAGGGGACAAAAAGTGTTGGATTCAAAATCCCACACCTTCCCTACTGTTGCACATGCTGGAGTTGGAATAGTAAATTATACGATTCCATCATCCAGCGCCCCCCGAGGAACTTCGATTTCCGATCGCGATCGAATCGACCCGCCATTTTGTGCTCCGCCGCCATTTTGTGTTGCCATCACTCAGGCAGCACGGCGAACAAAGTCTATTCTGCTTTTTCTGCAGTTTCGTGTTTAAATAGCCCTTCTGCCTCTATTTGCAAAGCTTGTGTTAGGACTGACCGAGTACACTAATCCCTGTCTGGTTTTTCTAATCCCCGTCTCAACTATCTGTTGGTTCACACTATTATTTTCTGACTTTATCTTAGCGTCTGGCCTTCACTGTCCTCTGCAAGCATTCTCTCGTTTCACAACTGTCCTCCAACACACACAAACGTATCTCGCCACCTGCAAGTTTGTTATGAATCCGTTAATGAATTAGTTTGAGGGAGGGGTGACAAACACTTTTGTTTTCAAATCTCTCCTATTGGTTCTGTCCTGTTTTCCAACTTTCCTTATTGGCTCTTTCTTGTATGTTCTGGGTGTATACTTGGTTAATGTATATGTTACTTATATAGTATATAAGATTGTGCGCCACAGAGTGAAGTGGCGGTCTCCTAAGAACCTACCTTGTGTACTTCTGGGATAACTGTACTAGCTGCAGCTAATAAATCTGATCTTCTAACGCCTAACAGAGTGTCCCGTGTCTCTGTGTAGCTGAGCAGGAGAACCGAGGAGATTAAGGCGTACCCTGCGCCGCCAGGCCCAAAAGGTTCTGGTTCTTCACCCCCCTCCGCAAGTCGTTGTTTCAACTTGCGAGGTAATGGTATGCATGGTTACAATGCAGTCATTGTAACGACCGCGTTGTAATTCCCTGCGGGGAAAAAGTATGCGTTAAAAAGCGGTTTATTCCTTCCAGGACAATAACATAAAATACTCCTCTGCACCAGATTTAGTTCAAGTTGGAGGTTCTTTTTTACTTTTTGGTTATTAAAAAGTAAATTCAATTATTCTAAATAGCATTGTCACTCCCAAATTTAAGGCCGATAGCCGCCCACGTATGAACTGTAAGAAACATGTATAAACAATATAAGGATGTGTAACCGAGCACAGATGACTAGATTGCTATGATAAAGTATCCTCTGGTTTGTAACAAAGTGCCACAAAAGTTGACGATATTTTGTAACCCTGTGCCATAGCGCTATACTGCATATTGAATCTCAAAATTGTTTAATGACTGTGTATGGTTCAGATATATACGAAATGCCAATAAAAATAAGAGTTAAAAAAAAGACATTGAGACATTTCTTTATTTTTTTTATATTTGAGGATTCAGGCTACCTGTTAAAGAGTACCCATCTCATTTCCTGAAAATGTTGTTCTTTTTTAAAATTTGCGCTGTTGAAGGAGTTATGCCAACCCTCAATGGCATTGTTTGTTTTTGCACCTCCCTCTAAGCAGGTCGAGTAACCGTTCCACCATTCAATTGGAAAGCGTGGCTTTCCTCCAGTTACCCAACCTGATTAGATGTCAAGCCATTAATCTTCAAAATAATTTGGAAGTGAGGCATATTTTTCCTCATTTTGTGAAAGAATCTAATTGTATAATCACCCACACATTTAGGAAGTACAAAACACAAAGCTGTTAATTTTTTAAGCTCAAAATGTAATTTTCTATTTGACAAATAATCCTCAGTTTAGGATGTTTTTCAATTTTTTTCCAATATGCCTGGGAAAAGTTGAAAACACATCCTTGAATTTGGGTATTTGGGTATAGTTTAACAACAGAGTTAATCATTTGTAATTCAAAATAAATGTACTGTTTCAGACTTTATAACTGTTAAGATTTCATTATAGGTTAAGGATTGCTTATCAGAGAGTAAAGTATGAACTAACGGGATAGCAGTGTAATTAATGGTAGCATGTATTGTGTAAATTTTGGTCAATGGATGGGGTGAATTTAAATGTGCCATCCATCATCCAAATTTCTCTGTTTCTAGTGTACCTGTATTATGAAGGGCTGCACATATGAGAACATGTTTTTGAGGGTGTTCATTGTCTTAAAAAAAGACAGGTTTGTGGTTGAAGGATTTTGTTAATTCTGGGTGAATAATAATGTTAGTGTAGGAATGAGGGCTGGTTAGTTTAGGATTGCTCTTCTGTTTTTGTCTTTGTAGCATTCTTCTTAAATTTGGAATTGTGAGCTTAATACTTGCAACATGCATGGGGATGTTCTAGGGCACCCACCTAAATATTGTGCCACAGGTTTCATTGAAGGTGGCACCAAGTGCTTTAATGTGCTATACATTCTCACATGCTTCCAACTCAATTACAGAAGCTGAGTGATTATGATTGGATGTACTTTCAACCATGTCACTGAGTGTAACAGCCGTGTCTTTGCAACAGGTTGAGAAGTAGTCCACACACCTTCAGTGACTACTGGGCTCAGTCAGTCTAACCTCACAATAAAGGTACCCACCTTATTTTTAGAAAACTGTTTCCTCTCTTCGAAAGGATGTACGTAGCTTACCTTTCATTCTCCATTATATTTATCTGAAAGACAGAAAAATGGAAATATGTTGGTTGTATGTCTTTTAAATGTTTTATGTGGTATGCTTTATCCAGTTGAATGAAAGAGATGGTTAATTTTTATGTCTTCCACCTGAAATCCTTTTTTTGTTAATTACTGATATTCAGTTTGAAAAAAATATGTTAAAGGTTGGTAATTTCCTGTTGGTTTAAGGAGACATTTGTATGTTTTTAATTTAAAATGAAAGTGAAGAGGATTACCTTTTAATTTGGAGTATTTGTGTTGGGTTTAGTAACTTTTTGTGAAGGCTTCATTGTCCTGTAGTTGAATACCCCTTTGTTTTTTCTTTTTTTGGGAGGTATTTATGCGAAAAGAAAAACAATATTATAAATTTTTCGCTATTTTCCCTGCTTTTAACTGAAAAAAGGTGTTAGTATTTTCAAGGTCATTTTATGTTGAGTACATTTCCTGTTGGGTTATTGACTTGATCATGGATGTGAAGGTTGAATAATTGGCAAGGTTGGATTTGATAAGTTGTCTTTTTAGGTTGTGGTACTGTTGCACAAAGAGAATATTTTAAATTTGTTAGTAAATATATTAACCTTCAGACTGTCCAGCACCTTCCCTGAGTTGGCACTTGGCAGAGGTAGCAACAGTAAATTGTCCAAAAACAAGGTAATGGATGGATCCCTAAAATGAATCTCGGCTACTGGTAATCGCTTGGGACGCAACCCAATCCATCTTATTTTGCCCACCATGCCACCTTAGTTTGGACACAGCCATATGTATATCAGTCTTTTCCCTGCTCCTCATGAACACACTACAGCCAGAACTGATAGGCCAGGTCCTCCCTGAACCAGAACACAAGCAACCTAGGACCAGTGTCAACCTAGTTAGGGCTCTTCAGCCAGGTGTAGCTCAGTTGCAGTGGGGCAGTGAGCCCAGGGATCCATTTCTGAGCATACCCTGCACACTTAGGGTGTTGAATGAAAAAACAACAAGGTGATGGATGGGATACTCAAATAAACAGCCACTGGCAATCACTAGGGTCATAAAAACAATGGATTGGGTTGTGACCCCTAGCAGTTGGCAGTGGCGGAGGTTAATTGATGCATTCCAATCCATCACTTTAATTTTTGATTCCATAAGTGTGACAGGTTTGCCCAGATGTGGGTCCTGTGCTCACTGTGCTACTGGAATCAAATCATACCTGGCTGTTGAGACCATAATAAAGGCAAAACTGGTCCTGTGGTGCTTGTATTCTGGTACCAAAAGGAACTAGCCTGGCAGTTCTGGCTGGACTGTTCCCATAAGGAGCAGGGTCAAGGCTGATTTGCACATGGCTAGGTCCAAACTGAGGTGGCACAGTAGTTGAAAAACAATGGATTGGGATGCAGCCCGAGTGATTGCCAGTGACTGAGATTAATTCAAGTATTCCATTCATCGCATTATTTTCTGTCAAGCATCTTCCCTGAGTTGGCACCTGGCAGAGGTAGGAATAGTAAATCTGCTCCCAAGCCACTCTAAGGCACCATCCCCGAGTTAGCACTTGGTGGAGGTATGAATGGTAAATCTGTCCCCCTAGCCACAGTCTGGCATCTTCCCATAGTTGACACTTGGTGGAGTTAGAAACAGTAAATCCGCCCCCTGCCACTGCCGAGCACCTTCCCCGAGTTAGCACTTGAAGTTAGGAATAGTAAATGTGCCAGCCGGCCACTGTATAGCACCTGCCTCAAGCTGCCACTCGGCAGACATAGAAACAGTAAATTAGGCCCCGGTCACTGTCCAGCACTTTCCCTGAGTTGCCACTTAGCGCAGTTAGGAATAGTAAGTCTGCCCCCCAGGTCAGTGTCCAGCACCTACCCTGAGATGCCACTAGGAGAAAGTTGGAGTAGTAAATTTGCCCCAGCCACTGTCCAGCATTTTCACTGAGCACCCACTTGGAGGAGGTAGGAACAGTAACTTTGCCCCCCAGCCACTGTACGGTACCTTCACCGAGTTGTTAACTTTTTAATAATGTTAATTATAAGTTAGCATACTTTTGCTGCAAATATTCAATGGTTGTCGAAGGGACACACTATCTGATAAATGTATTTCAGTTCAGTAGATGTGTTGTCTGAAAATGTTAAAAAAATATTTTTTGAAAATTACTTTTAAGTCGATTCTTGCTTCAATAATGTCCTTTTGCTCATAGTAATAATCACTTTGAGAGACAAATGACAGTCTTTCAGGAACATTCTCAGTACATGTGGTCACCTAATAAGTCTGTGTACCAATGAATACAAAACTGTGGCCATCCATTTTTATGGGGCTGATTTCAAACTGCTGCCCACTATTATGGTGGTCAGGAGACCACCCGACAAGCAGGTGGCGGTCTGACCACCACATTTTGATATGAATGCTGTGCTGGCAGTAGGGAAGTGCTCCGTATCACGGTGGCTTTTTCTGCGGCGAAGGAAAAGAGCCGCAGCACAAGCTGCCATGGTACACAGCACCTCTTGAACATCCATGGACCATGTGCCATGCACCATGTTGGGCATGGCACATGGTAGATGCAGGTAAGTGGGGGCGATACATGTGCCCCCATTGTCACTTTCCAGTGGCCCACGATGGACGAGGCCCTGTTTGGAGGGCCCAATATCCCTTTCTGACAGCCTTTTTATGGCACTCTTCCCGCCATGAAAAGGCTGTCAAAAAAGGATATTGTAATCCCGACTGTGGTGCCTGCTTCGGCACCGCCGACATTCAGGGATCCGACTCCGACTGCCATCCCAGCAGGATCTCTGATCCTGGCAGAGGTGGTGGTCTTTCTTCTGACCGATGTGGTTCTAACTGCCGGAATTGCAATGCAGCGTTTGGACCTGTCAGCGATCGGACTGCCACTGATTGCCTGTCAGTGACAGTCCAACCCTCAACAAAGTCAGGCCCTATGTATGCATTAAGGGTTTACCACAATTTTCGATAAAACAACTGTTGTAATCTATGTATGAAAGTCAACAAATGCATGACTAAATGTATATTTTTGTTGACAGTGTTTTTTGTAATGGTTTTGACCTTCTTCAATATGCATGTCTTCCATCTTGTTTGGAGATAGAGGTACCAATTTAATAAGGTTAGTTTACAAACCCACGCAAGGCTCTGCAAAACTAACCTTGCCTGGCTTTATAGAAAATATGATCCTGTTTCTATTGCCTTACATCACCCTGCATTGTTGTGCTACACAATTGTTATTTTTATGTAGTTGCAGTACACAAGTGCATTTGTAAGGCTCTTTTAATGTTTTCATTATTAGGTACATTAGAGAAATACTTTCGTTGTAATTGTATTCTTTATAAAGATATGGATTTAAAAAAATAAACTAAAAAAAACAAGGATTTTCTAATAAATTATGAATGTGTTGTAGATCTATGCATGATAACAGTATGCCTGGTTGAGGTATGCATGTAAACGTTTTTTCAATGTTATCTTATGTGAACGCATGGTAAAGCCACACGTGGTGAAGTATGCATGCTAAAGGTATGCATTGTTTTGTCATACACTCTCAGATGAAAGGAAATTACTATTGTACAGACTGCCATTAAGGCAGAAGAAATTCTGAGTCAAGGTTTCAAAATAGTTCTTTGCAATACCAATAAAACCTATTACAAAGAACTTCACCTTTTAAAACAATTCATCTGTGCAGCACTGTACTGAGCCCTTATGATACAAACTAAAAATGTGTGGGCGGTAATCTATATTCTCTTATAAAAATATGAAAAGCCTTTTTGGCAATTAAAATGTCATCTAATTATGTAAGATAATCAGATCTAATACAGATTGCTTTCCACAGCTTTGTTGTGATAATCATCTCAAAACAACATTAAAATATTTTACAGCTTTACACTCCAGCTAGATATCCTTAATTATATTATTATATAAATAAAAGGCCAAATGACAGGATAGTAGACATAATTTGTTAAACATATAATTACAGATAGGTAACTGTGAATAAGGGGGAGGTGCTTCATCAAGGAGTTATTGCTGACGTCAGATAAACAATGAGAAGAAAGCTCGAGTTCTATGATGTCACCCAGCACCCCAACATGAACAAGATTTATTAATCATCTAATTGCAACAATGGCAGACCTCTCTCGCCTAACCTCACACCAGTTCCAATAATAGTAATGGTCGTGCAATCAACCCCAAACACCAGCCGTTGAAAGGCGCCACTGTGTTCCAGATCAACAAAGATTATGAATAGATGGGGGTGCACCTCCATCTATTCATAAGATGTATTAATCACTTTGTATCTATCTATAAGTTTGTTATATATACCCCCAATAATCTGCCCCTGCTTCCAATGTATATGCATGAGTAGAGGAGTAATGTGGAGCTACAAATAACATGCCTGCCTTCCAAACAATAAACAAATCCTGGCTCCCTGTCAGTCACCCCACCTCCATCAACATATACCCTCCCAAACCCCACTCCACATTCTTTTTAGCTGCCTGCTCAGACCCCCATATGCTCAGACTCCATACACTCCTGTGGCAGGCCAAAACTGCCTCAACTCCTTGTTACACAAACAACAATCAAGTTCCAGATGCAGTCATCACTTGTCATGATTGCACTGTTAAAGAGTTTGATTATCTTGATTGGTTTGGTGAACTTTGACAAAGGAATACACCCCACAGTAACCTTTATACACAATAAATCCCTTACTCTGATCTTAGTTTCATGAGTAGAGTTTCTCATCATAATATCTCTTATTTTACTGACAGCAATCGTCCTCTCTCATATTCCTGCCACTGTCCACTGACACATACACCCAGTTATCTCCATTTCATCTACACTGAAACTAATCTGTTGTCGGGTACCCTTCCCTTAAATGATTCAAAATGTGACCTGTCCGTGGTGTAGTGTGGTATCAACATGTAATTCACAAACATCTCCTGCACCAAATCTTTAACTGGTGAACTGAATGTATTCTTTTAATGTTCTATTAAATCTTTCTCTCAGCCTATTAGACTGTGGGTGATAAAGTGCACAAATTGCGTGATTTATGCCACACTTCTTCAGAACACTTTCTATCTCACAGGAGCAAAAACTACTAGACCACCCACTCTCCAAGTGGCAACAGACTTCTCCCAATAACACATCCAGTGTCTATTCCCCTCTCCACCTATCCTCTGTAATCACACCTCCCATAACTATATAAATGCTTTCACAGACCCACTCCTCCTTCAACAACTTCCATCATCATTCAAAAGACAATCTGCAGTGCAATTGTTCATGCCAGGAATATACTCTGCATCAAAAGTGTACTCCTGCAGAGCAACTGCCCAGCAGCGAACTCAAGTCGAAACTGTATCTAAGCATTTTTTGTGATATAGTCTCTAAAGGGTAATAATTTGTCCGAACCACAAACCCACCTTATCAGACACAACATTTAAATTTGCTCACTGCCCAACTCACTGCTACAGCAAGGTTTTGATAACTATGTAATAGTAACTGAGTTCTGCCCCCCTCAATGCTCTGCAGTCAGACACTATGGTTACTTAATTTCCAATATGCTTCTGAAGTAGTACAGTTCATAAATCCTGGGTGCACCCATTTTAGTAGTTTTCTCCCTACTTGGCACAAATCCTTGCAAATAGGGTGCAGTCTAAAGATCAACCTTCATCCACTCAAATTATTTCTCACAATCTGCCGCCCACACAAACTTGATCTTTTTTGTTACACTCTACAACAATACAGTTTTACTGGCCACATTTTACAAAGTGACTGTAATATTCAATCATACTAAAAAATGTAAGTACTTTAACAATGTGAGTCTTCTTTGTTGCTTGGAGCTGGGAGTTTCACAAAGTTCCCAATCAGGTCAGCCTTAGGCTTCACTACATCTGCTGTGACACAATGGCCCAATTAGTCATGCTCTGTTCTAACAAAATAACATTTCTCGCATTTTATATCAACCCCTTCTCCTTAAATCTACTCAATACCTAATAAAACACCAAATAAAATGGGTCAGAGAAGAGCTTATGATCCTCCTAATCATGTTCTTCCTTGTCCACCCAAAAAACCAATACATCATAATGGAAAAAATGTACTCCATTCAAATCCCTCAAGCTGTTGTGCATAGCCTTCTCGAAAATAGAGGGAGCTGAGAATTGACCAAAGGCATGGGTGTGAAACAAAGCAGTTAGTTCTTGACTTGCCTTATCCAAGTGAATCTATTGATAAGCTGAGGTTAGTTCCAGTGAGGAAAAACACCTTACCCCCTGATGGAGCAAGGTTGCACATCTAAAGAGACATGCTCGTATGCAATCCTCTCAAATAACCTGTGATACTATAACCAATCTGTCCGTGAGTACTAAAATCGCGCCACATTCAATATTATTGTATCTAGGGGACGCTTTCCTATGTGCTTTTCTTAATGAATAACCCAAGTGTAATCTGACTGAAGAATCCTACACTAGGGAAATTCGCGGAACAACAGAGGAGGCACATCCAGGGAAGGGTCCGGAGGCACCTGAACCAGACAGAGCAGCACCAGAGAGGGGTGTAACGCTGGCGTTACACTAGAAGAGGTCACTTTTCACATCCTGAAACTCTGACACTCTGATGTCGGGGTCCTCACACCATTCTAGGTAAATAAATCTGTAGGATAAATGCTCCGTACTTGCTCTCTGTCTTTTATCTCCTCAGGTGCTGTCATTGTAAGAATGTATTAATGCAAATTGATTATAAGCTAATTGTATTATTTTCCTGATGGAGATTTCTGGTTTATTCATATGTATCTTGATTTGACTCACAAAAATTATTAATTCAGATAAACATTTAAAACTTCCCCTGAGTCTGTGGTTCTTTAAATTAAAGTTAAATGCATTAATGTCTTTCCTTCCTATTCTAATCTACTACTAGATCTTATTGCATGTTCATTTACTCAGGAGACAGGAATGGCAAGCAGACTGATGTAAAGGTTTCCTAGGGTAAATAAAATTGATGACCAGTGGATATTTGCCAGCTCATTGTGTGTATAAATGTATATGGGCCCAAATGAGTGTTGCGTGTATGAATGTGTAGAGCTGGTAAACTCCGCTGCATCACCCCAGAGATAAGGGATGTCATCTGAGTGATGTTAAGGAGAGGGAATTTGTTAACCACCACCTCCTTATTCAAAACACTGCGGTTGATACATCGGTGGAAGTGTACTCTCCACTAGTCTTCACTGCCAGACAATAGTAGCCAACCACTGTATTACATAAACAGGATCAAATACAACACCCTGATGCAACTTCTCAAGCTCATTTTGATATCAACCGGCACCTTAAGAGGTAATTCTCGTGACTTTGGATGAAACAGGGGTGGCACCATCTTTCAGCCTAATGGCCTTATTATGAGTTTGGCGGTCCCATGGACCGCCGTTTCGGTGGTAGCAGTCCGAGAGCAGTGAGCTCAGCTGTTCAACAGCCGTATTATGAGTTGGGTTGATTGGCTTGGCCAAGACCACCGCTGGACAGTAGAGACTGCCAGCAGACCTCCGACCACCAGGTTTGTAGTCAGAGAAAGGCAGGTGCCATAGGGCGGTACATGTGAGCTGAACTGCTGTCCGCATTATGAGTTACCTGTTCCACAAACGGACTGTGGCGGTCCTACCACCTGCTTCAAGGTGGGGTGATAAAGGATTTGTGGTGCATACTCATCCCTTTCTTCTTTTTCCAGGCAGATTCTTACATGGACTCCTTTCTCCAGTTCACAGCAGGATCTTCATGTCAAGGATTACGACCCTGTTTGCGGTGATCTACAGGTGACAGCTACTTGTACCATATACCCATTGCCAGAACTGCCCACATATGGGCTGAACCCAGATAATGGGTATATGGTATTTTTCCACATATATGCATATGTGTGCATCCAACACATCTGCTGTCGAAATGCTCACACATGCATCAATATATGGTTGAACAGTACTCATCACCATTTCAGGATCCAGGCATCCACACTGCCAGCCCCTGGTCAGCCTGTAATATGGCAGTCTATGGACCACCAGCACTGTGCGGCAAACTTATAATAAGGCCCTAAGTCTGTGCCCATTACCTTTTTAGTAACCCATGGCCTTGTTAAACATCTCAGGAAATTATTTTTCAAAGTTCATATTCTCTTCCAATACCTCTAGATCTTGTATCTGGGAATCAGCATTGAGATCAAGAAAAACCTCTGTTCTTTCTGGTGTGGCCATCCCAAGATGCAGGCACCCACAAAAGATATGGAAACTTTCGATAAGACAACCCATCCCACAAATTCGACTGGGTCTATGAACAATTCGTTCATTTTGATTTCATGCCCCCTTATCCTAATTGCCTTTTGTACATCCAATTCAAAATAGGCCCTCACTGTAAAGTGACACTCATAGATACCTTCAGAGATAATGGACAACTGGGAACACAAGGAAATCATCCTCTCTGTCTTGACCCCTCCCACAACAGTCCACTCCACTCCTGCACACTCTGCTCCAAACCTAAAGCAACTTCCTCAACAACCTCACATACCACCGGTTGTCTCCTTGCACCCCCACTACTGTGACAAAATGTCACAAAATGCCACTTTTTCCCCCATCCATTGGCTGGGCTTTTAGGGGAGGTCATGTTCCTCCACCTCTACAGCACTTTCCCCTGAAAAAACATCTTTCTCTCTGTCTCTTACAACACCAACCACAATAACTTCAAATGAGTTATTGCTGCTTCGCTTAATTTCTCCAACATTTCTCATGTGTTCCACCCTTTGGCCACTATTAGAACTTCATTGAGAAGTTGTAAATCTTTCAACCAAAGTTGCTTCCTTATGTTGCAATGTAACATAAACTGATCCCTTATTATCTCCCAAACCAGCACTCCAAACTTACATGAGTTTGCCAATTTCCTTAAGGCAGTCACATAATCTTCCACTGTTTCCTCATCACTTTGAATTTTCTGGAGGATCATTGTAACCTTTGGCAAAAAGTGGATTTCCACATTTCTTTAAGGAAATGCCATATTGATTTAGGGCCTTATTACGAGTTTGGCGGTCCTCCTATTGGCTCGCCGACTCCACGCTGACAGGAGGACTGCCACCCGTAGTGCACCCAACCAATTATGAGTGTAATCCATGGCGGGCTGGCGGTGCTGTAGCAGTCTCATGGTGGTGGTCTGTTAGGCTCATAGGAGAGCCTTAACAGCAGACCGCCACTGTGAAAGCACCTGCAGCACGTTCGTGCACAGTGTGGCATGCACCATGTCATGCATATCACACTGTGCGAAACTGGGGTGCAATTCCAGTGGGGCACAACATGTTCTCCCCTGCATGCACCCCCAGGACCAGAAGCAGCAGGGTGCCTTGCTTGTATGCTTGTATGTCGACCACTCTTTTCATAGCACCCTACCCGACACGAAATGGGCAGTGTTCATTCAAATTGGAATATGCTTGGTGGTGCCAGCAGTGCACTACTAGCATATTCCTAGCCATTTCCAGGCCACCAGCGTAGCGGGATCCTTGATCCTTGCAGAGTCAGTGGTCTCGTGGAGGTCCGACTGCCACACTCATAATATGGCAGGGGGACCACCAGTGTGGCGGCGGCTGGACCGCCACCATGAGTATGGCGGTCCTGTGGACCGCTGTACTTGTAATAAGGCCCTTAGCCCTCAGACTCTTCTTAATTAAGAACAAGTACAGTCTGTAAGACTTCGTCCCCTTCTGCTGCAAGACAATGCTGCAGAAGTTCTATCTTTCTTTTTGCTTCAAGCACAACATACCCTTGCATATGTCACAAAACAAATTCTTTCACTTTCTTCACTTCAGAACTGGTTTCCAATGAGAGTTCAAGGTGGCATCACGCTGTGCATGCTGTCCTTCAGTTTCTTTACTGCCTTACCTAAAATTGTCCTGAAGAAGATGACTGTTCCCCCACAGCACAGAAAACCAGATAAATTAAAACATGCAAAAACCGAAGAACCAAATTGTGAATGCTTATTAACAGAAAAATTGATACTTGATAAGTGTCATTCAGTTAAGCCCTGCACGATTACTGCACAAACCACACTACATGTGTCTAGCACAGAAATTATACCACCATTGTAGATACACGTCACAGACCAATGCGATATCACAGAACCAAATGTAGCTCAAGCAATAAAGTCACAAGAATGCCCTTCTCCATACTAATATAACAGTTGCAAACTCCTCAACTCAAGAGATCACAGGTGTTCCTATTGCTGTACTACATTTAACCACTGTTCACATAAGAAACAGAACAGTGAAGGTGAAGGCGATGAAAGAGTCACAGGTGTGCCTATCACCGTTGCAAGCACACTACCGAATGAGGAGAGTTCACAATTAATAAAAGGTTGAGAATGATGTCCAGTTATCCCTCTTTCCATTAACCCCACCGCAACTTGCTTGCCTCCTGAGTGCAGGCATAACTTAACATGACTGGTGAGGATTGCAACTTCTCACAACAGGGTGCATGATGGCTATCACGCAATCGCTACACTGTGCTGATTCAATTGCATTGGGTTCCACAGTCCGTTGTCAAGTAATGTCATAGAATGCACACATGATGGTGCATGTTTCCACTCTGGAAAAATCAAAGCAAATATTTGCAACAGGTTCTGCACCTCTCTGTGCCGATGAGTGCCCCACTTTTTACCTGGACCTGCAGTCTCAAATGAAGACTCCTTAGTGGAACTAACCACCGATTCCAGCTTAGCTGTGGTCAACAGTCCCGTATGAAATGTCTCTGAGCAAACAACAACTAGGCCCTGCACAAGCTCCCCAAGAGATAGATGTTTGGCCAGCCCTCTCACTGATGCCTGCATATGAGGCACTCAAACCTACTCAAATCACAAACACACACATAAACACACACACATGCAGGCACACAGAGCTAACAATTTAGAAGTGGAAATGTACCAGTGGTGTCTCCCAAGCCCAGTCTGCCAACACTCCGCCTCACATAACTGTAACACAGACTGCCAGTACTCCACCTCACTGAACTACAGACTCTTGTCCAATATCCATATAAACACCTGACGTGTTGGGATCTGCAGCATGCCAGCATCCTCTTCGCCACGTCAGGAACAGCTACATACACAGGTGAAGAGCTGAAAGGAGCTTTATTAACAAACCTCAGCCACAGTCAACAGCAAGTACCAACTGTCTGGAACCTAGCTCAGTTCCAAACATAACATTCTTAAACAGAATCTGGAAAGAATAAACCATCTTGGTGGGGACCACCATGTTGGAAAATGCCACACAATCCTCGTCCTCTCTCTGCGGCTGCTTGCTCATGAGCGGAGCCTAAGCTGGTTCTCATGCCCTGCTGAATCTAATGATGGAAGGTTTGGATGCCTCGCTGATTCATAGGGGCATATTTACAAGGGCTTATTGCCAACAGAACATCACTTTTTTGACGTTCTGGTGGTGATAGCCCCTTTGCCTTATTTACGAGGTGGCGTTCTGCAGCACACATAGAAAGAGCAAAAAGCAATGAGTGATTGTTCATGTGCCGGAAGTTGCCCCTTAAAATAATGAGTTGCAACTTTTCAATGTGCTGCATTCTGCAGCACACATAGAAGTTACAAATCCCCATTAGTGTTTGTTTATGTTCAGGAAGGGACACCTTCCTGCTGATGAATAATAATTCCCTGCAATGCAGGCACCCCTGCCCTACAGTGCAAGGGAGCCTGCGCTAGCGCTAGGCAGCTAAATTATTCGCCAGCGCAAGAGGAAACACAGTGGTGTCATGTATTATTGTAAATACAGGGCATCCCTGCGTTTCCGGACTGTCGGAGCACAGCGTTACCAATTATGACGTAATACTGTGCTCTGTTGTAAATATGCCCCGTGGTGTCCTTGCATTACTGGCACTGAAGATGTGCTCATCTAGGCCGTACAGGTCACCAACTGCTGCGTGGCCCTTCGTGGTTGCTCAACCTGTGGCGGTTTCTCTAAGAGATGTTGATGTCTTCGTTTTAAATCCATCCAAAAAACTACTAGAAAGCTTGACAGGGCACACACATTGTTTGAGCAGGCTTTATGCTTTCAAAAAAATCCATGAGAGAAACAGTGACATTTAATTTTTTGCTAGTTGGCATCATCCAAAGACTCACAGTGGTTCATAACATAATACCTATGCGTCATTCGATATGAGTTTGTATTTTTTAGCAATGTACCCATTGCAGTCTTCAAGATCTGATTCTTTCAGCCCTGGAGGCGGACATATTGCGTTTTGACTGAAATATCATCTGGATTCGGGATTAAGCACAAAACTAGTTTCAGATTTTGCTACTTGTAAGGTATTACAGTTGTGAATATTTCGTTTATTTAGATTATTAATTTCCCAGTTACAACTGCAGCGAAAGTTTCCAAACTCAGCAATAAAGTTGCCAAACTATGTCTGTTTTCAAACAACAATTAGGTGTTACGGCAGTAAAGAGTTAATGAGGACAATAACTGTAAATTGTGCTGTTAGTTATCTGACCCACGATCAAACTACTATTCATCAAGAATCCTGGATTTGTAGCCAAAACCTTTTGGCCTGAGTGCCATGTCACCGAAATCTGTGATGAGAAAACCAAAGCAAAATAATGTTGCATGGCAGAATTCTCTCTCTTCCCCACTCTTAAAATACTTTCCTCTGGCCCCATCTCTTCCTCTTCTCCCTTTCTCTTTTCTTCCATCTCTCTTTTTTTGAGCTTTCGTTGTCTCCCTTTCTCTGATCTTCTGCCTCACACTCCCTTAATGTTGTACGAGCTCCTTTTCTCTAACTGTGTAACTTCCTTTCCCTACCCGGTTCCCTTTCTTATGTATATATTATTTTCTCCATTTCTGTACTTTCCCAAGAGCTGACTCCTTCAATTAATCGTTTCCACTTTACTGCCTTACCTAAAATTGTCCTGAAGAAGATGACTGTTCCCCCACAGCACAGAAAACCAGATAAATTAAAACATGCAAAAACCGAAGAACCGTATTGTGAATGCTAATTAACAGAAAAATTGATACTTGATAAGTGTCATTCAGTTAAGCCCTGCACGATTACTGCACAAACCACACTACATGTGTCTAGCACAGAAATTATACCACCATTGTAGATACACGTCACAGACCAATGCGATATCACAGAACCAACTGTGAAGCATCATGGTGGTAGCCGGAGAAAGTACAATGTTCACATGCAACCAGAATGGCCCGCGAGTTGTGCTGCACTGAGTTAGTGGCACCTGAAGAGCTGTGCAGGGTATCAAGCTGATGATGGCACCCACGACAGGTGTGAGCAACTCTGATGGTCTGGCAGTAAGACACCTCCGACTCTGGCACCTGTTGTTTGGAGTTGCACTTGGCGGTGGTGGCGTGTGCATCCTGCAGTGATGCGACGTCCGGGCAGGTCAGGACTCAATTTGATGTGTGAGCCCAGGTGGACCACACTTGAGGCCGGAGGCAGCGGACACCGCAGGACCACAAACACATGGCGTTGATGACCACCAGTCCATCGAGCCAGAGGCCATCCAATATTCAATCAGATAGGGTCCATGACTTGAACTGCACAGAGTTAGTGGCCCTGGATGCACTGTGGCCAGCACAGGCACAGCACCACGGGATGGTGACTTGTGGTGCAGTGAGATAGGGCCACGCGAGCTGAGCAGGTCCTCGTCGAAGGTGAATGTAGTGGAGGGTTGCAGGGGACAGTGGAAGGTGTCCTCCAGGGCATGATGCAGAGGGCAGAAGCCAGCCGGAAGAGACAAATGGAGGAGTGGAATGCTACAGCCTCATTTTTGCTGCAAAGTCAGTATCACCAACATGATGAGGAAGACAACCTCCAGTCCATAGACTCAGTCACCACCAAAGTTCAACCAGTAAGTGTCCATGGATGCTGGGGAACAGACTTAGCAGCACCGGAGCTGAATGTGGATGCAGTCTGCGATGAGGCCAGTACACTGAAGTAAAAACTGCGATAAATAAATCAAGACTGAGTTCCCAATGTGCGACCTACTCGACAGCAGTGTAGGCCAGAGCCAGCGGTCAGCAGGGGCTCACAGCCACATCTCGTTGGCTCGCGACGCACAGAGTTAGTGACACCAGAACAGTTGTTGGCAGTGTTCGATCACCTCCGTAATGGTGATCCTTTTTTCCTACGGACTGAAACACGTCTTCTTCTTACTCCTTTCCTTGCGTGCTATGATTTGAACTCTGCCATACACAAATCAAGACTCAGTTCCGAGTGTGTGACCTACTTGGACTCAGTGTAGGCCGAAGCCAGTAGTCAGCTAGGGCCCACAGACAGGTGTCATTCGGATGTTTTGCACATACTTGGTGGCACCACATCGAAGGGAGTGTAGTGAGATACAATCAGCCATAAAGTGTGTACTCTGCCATTGCACAATCAAGACTCAGTTCCACGTGTGTGACCTACTTGACCACTGTGTAGTCCGGAGGTAGCAGTCAGCGCGGGCTAACCACTGTTCAGCAAGCTCCTCCTGGAACTCTAACACACAACGTTGAAATGGCATGTGGGGATGACTTGTGGCTGACGGAGGTAGTAGCACCAGAGCTGAACGGGTGTTTAGCCATCGACGATGCCGTGTCCTGCCTGGTACGGACTGGATTGGATTGGTGTGAGCCCTGCTGGACCGCAGTGTAGGCCGAAGGGGTAGTTATCAAGGGTCCACAGACACGTGTGGTTGGGATGCCGTGCACAGAATTAGTGTCACCACATCGAAGGGAGTATAGTGATTTAAACTCTACATTGACATGTGTACTCGGCCATTGTATAATCAAGACTCAGTTCCAAATGTGTGACCTACTTGACCATAGTGTAGGCCGGAGGCAGCGGTAGAGTACGTCAACGACAAAGGATTAACGCAGGCCTGTGTCGCGGAGGCTGTGATGGTCTGAGGAGGCTGCCAAGGTCGTGGGCCTCGGGCTTTGAGCTTGCGCCAGCGCGTGGTGGGTCCTCTTAGACACACGCCGGCATCGGCAGGTGAGCAGTGAAGCTTGGCTGCGCAGGGGCGGGCATGACGGGTTCGGGGACCAGCAGCCCGGGGTGCAGCAGGCGAACAGGATCGCAGGCCACACCGCTCACAGTGACGGTGTCGGCCTCGTGGAGGGGTGGGAGGTGCCGCACTGGCAGACAAGTTGGGCGTTCCGGAAGAGAACTACGCCCAGAGCAACGTGCTTTTTATTCACATCCCTATAATGGCCTGGCGTATGCTGGACAGCCCACTCTGCACACGCTTACAGGGGGGAACGTCACAAGCTACATTTCCGCGATCTTCCCCACTGGCTGGGGTGACATGGTTGCGTCCACTGTCCACCACACTCCAAACACCAGCAGTGCATGTAGACATGGATATGTCTGTGGTCTGCATACTGCAGTCTGTCCAGCACACCTCCATCACACTTGGCATTGTGTACATTCTCATTCATGGGTCACTCCCCTCCTTCGCACATGCCTGGTTCCCACCTCTCCCCACATTCCGCTATTGTGTGGCTGAGGTGCCATGCCGTTGATGCTCATGTACATGGCTAACCAAGGTCATCACACTAAGTTGTGCTGTCATGTCTGTTGGGTGGGCATGTTGTTTGGCATGTTGTATGTGATTTTGTGACGTGTGCATTGCCAGAGTTGTGAGTTGCATGATTGTGGAGTTGAGGTGTGTGGTGTGTTAATTTTGTAATTGCCAATGAGCAGTGCATTCTCATAGGTGCCATGCTGGAGGTGCTGGTTGAGGTTAGACTGTCGGAAGATGAAGGTATCATGCAGACTGCCTGGGTAGTTGGCGACAACATTGGTGAAGGGACCCGGTGGTCAACTATTGCCTGCACATTGATGGAATGCATGTGCTTTCTGTTGCGGTAATTGTGCGCAGTGTCGGCAGGGGGCACAAGTAGAACATGTGTGCAGTAGATTACCCCTGACACGTGCAGGAATCCAGCTATGGCATATAGTCCTTGCTTGGTCTCCAGCTGTTCCTGCGCATTGTGGGGGATGTATAGGTACGGGGGTACATAGATAATGATGGCATCCTAGACAGGTGTGAGGAACTTGGATGGGGCTGGCTGTGAGCCTCCTCCGACTCTGGCAGTTGTTGGTTGGGAGATACCAGAGGCCAACAGGTGCAGCACAGTCAGCAGCTTTGTCTGAGGTGGGATGTTGGTTGTCTGCTGTGTTGGTACCGTCAGCCTGTGGGCAATGATGGTCAGGATGCGGAGGATGGTTGTCCTTATGAGCCTGTAGTGGGCATTGACATTGTCTGGTGTTAGGTCTGTGAGGCTGGTGCATATTCTGAGGGTCCGCTGTCTTTGTCTGCGCTGCCTCTGTGGTGGTGGGGGGAGTTCGGGGGGGGCAGTCCTGGGGTGGTGGCGGTGGGCGTTGTTGCCCTCTCGGCGCTCCGGGATGCATGGTCAGTGGCTCCATGGCATCTGTTGTTCTTCATGTGTGACTCTGGCTGGGCTCTGTTTGATGGTGCAGGTTGTCATCCGACTTTGCACTAGGTCAGAGCAGGTGTTAGTTTCCTGCTGCTAATGCGCCTTATCACCTGTTTTGTGGTCTTATCGCCGATCTGGCTGGTCGTTGAGAATGTTGAGGTGTAGTGTTGTCACGGCTTTTTGCTCATTCATTGCACTTATCCATTGCAGTAGCTGAACTATTGACCCTGAAGAAGGCAGTGCTTCTACTCTAGGTCCCATTGGCTGAAACATGTTGGTCTAGTATTTACACAGATGCCTCTAATGAAGGTAACTGCGTTACCAGCTATTCACTGTTTTTAATCCTGATACCGGGTAGCTGAATAAAATTGCAGTATAGCTGACCCAGTAGCCAGTTTGAACTATTCATATTATATCACTACACCTTTTTCCAACAGACCAGACTCACATAGGGTTTTAGTACACCCGCCCTTACTCAATAAAAACATCCCTGAGCTCCTCCCTTGCAGCGAGGAGGTCGTAGCCCGCGTGAAGACTAGGTCTCTCACTCGAGGAGGCACCCCTGTGATGAAGTGTGACACCTCTGGTGTGTGAGGGGAACCGTCCTGAAAAGGGAAACCCCCCTCTTGTGTGGTAGAGTACACCTAATCAATTGTATGACCTCCTTTGAACTCCGGACCCGTGGCCTTATTTGTGATATAAGTAATTAGTGGGGAGTTGGCCCACGCAGGTCCTTAAACCTCCTCTAGCGCTCTAGTGTGATCACTGCATTTAAAGGATGCCAGCAATGAAGCTTCTATCTTCAATTCTGTTTTGAGGCCCACTCGGTGAGAGGGGATGTGATCTCAAAATTCTATCTTGTAGGAAGATTTGAGGGCATCATGACTTAGGCAAAGTGGTCTGTCGAGTTGACCTCTAAGGAGTTTTACTTCAAGCCGGTATTGAATGTCATATCTCTGATCACAAGCCAGCTTTGAATTTGCATTATCCTTGCCTCCGATCCTATTATTGAATGTAAAATTATCTACGTATTGGAAAAGAAAGTTATAATTATATTAAGGACACTGAGGATTATATCATCAGGCAACAAGAGGATTTGCATTCACACTCACCACCTGTATAACACCTGGAAGACTGTCAAAGATTTATATATTTAACATGATGTTCACAGCTGCTGATGGCTCAAAGGGGGTTAGATTTATGCCACAATTCTTAGGTATTATTATTTTAAAACATGGCAATAATTACATATTCAATTCATGAAGATGAAGCAGAATGATTAATTATTTACCCCTCTTGTGGGTGGAACAGAAGTAGGATTATTGACCAGAAGGTCTTTGAGGGCATTGGAAGTGGTTCAAAGAAAGAGGAATCAAAGTGATTCCTTGTGTCTTTTGGGGTTTTATGCTGGATATCTATTGGTCTAGGAAGTCACATGTTTTTCTCCATTCCCACTCTATTTTTGAAAGTGTAGTATTACTTGTCATGTGAACTATTTTCTAAAGGGTTCTCAGTGTTGTATTAAAGGAATAGCATTCATATCCCTCACCTCCATGAACTTAAAAGAATTATAATTCCCATATCGATAGCTAGGAAATTTAATAATCAAGCTTTATTCCAAGATGTCCTCCTTTCTAGAGTCTCATCATACCTTTGATTGTACACAATTCAGTTTCCATCAACTACACAGCACAGAAACCCCCCTTTTTGTCTGTTATCAATTATCTCCGCCTACTATTAGATCAAGGGGGATTTGCAGCCGTTATTGTTCTTGACCAGTACACATCCTCTTACATGGTAGCACTATCATGTCTACACAAAGCAGGCCTTTGCCTGGATTAATGATTGTGTCAATGACTGCTCCCAAGCCATCCATCTTCCACCTTTCCCATCTGCCTTCAGGGAACTCTAGAACAGTGTTCCCCAAAGCTCATATCTCTGCCCCACACTTTGTAATGTCTAAGGCCGCCCATTACCATGCAGAATTTCTCCTTTGCTTTACAGTTTATGTTGTATGCTAATGACATGCAAATCCTCCTCCAGTTGGATAGTAAGGGCTCTCAAATATCCAACACTTTCATAACTCTCTGTTAAGACAGATAAAATGGAAATGCTTGTAATTTGAAAAAATATTTCAGATTTATCTAATGACTGGTTGCCAACCAAGCTAGTGACCTCTCCTGTCCCAGCAGTCTGCAATTTAGAGTTGATCTATAATCAATCTGGCTCACTGTCACTCTGAATCAGTAGCATTTCTCTTTATTTCTTTCACTTATGTCTTCTATGTACGAGCACTCTTTTTCTGGCCTTAAATGCCCATCAAACAGTGGCTCGGTCAGTAATTGTATTACACCTGGATTCATGCAATTTCCTCGACATGCCCTTATTTTCCTCTTCTTTTTGTCTGGCTCTGAGTCCCCAAATACATTATCTTTAAGTTACTGTGCCTAGATTTCACCACTCTCATCTTGGGGGGCACTCTTTTTATCTTACCATTGGTACACTTTGAAATTCTCTGACTTTGACTATCAGCCTCATGGAAGACCATTTTTCCTTCTACAAATAGCTGGAATTGATTCTGTTTTCCATGCAGACATCCGATTCTATGACCCATACCATGAGAACCTTTCCATATTGTGGCAGAATACCCTATAAAGTGACACTGATTTATAGAAATTCCAGAGAATAGTATTTGACCAGAACTGAGTAAGCCAAATATATGTCTCAAATGTATCACAGTGCAGAGTTCAGCCATCTCAACATTTTATCAAGACAGGCTAGAGACAGTATACGTTTTGCTTTGATGACATTTGAAATGGAGTATAAGGACAGATTATCGATGTATGGCACAATTTAAAGAGGATTCTTTGGTCTTAAGTGGGGAAAGTTGTACTTGATGACCACCCTTATTCTCAAACCTTATTCTCAAACGAGGGGCCTGAAATATATATATGCAGCCACTTTTTTCATGTTAGAACTATTTGAGTGCTATTTCCTTGCATTTTTTAATTTCTATGCCAATATTATTACTTTGGGCTTGTCTTTGTTAACTGCCGACTTGTTGTCTTTATACTATCTCTCTAGGGCAGTTAGCATGCTGCAGAACAACAACGATCCTATCAAAAAGTTCAGTATCAACAGTATACTGTAGAATTGACACAGGGTACACCTATCTTCATCGAAAAATCTAGCCTTAGCCAAATTACTGCCTAAATCCACCCTGTAAGGGTTGGACAATGGGGATGTCAATTTAAAACCATGTTGCATCAGCTAGTTGGTGTAAGTCCTGGTGGAGATAGATTTTAGCATTGACTCCCAGTTCAGCCTTCACTGATGAATCAGAGCATAGAAAAATGCTTTTATAGTCCCTAGTAAGACTGTGAGGTTACCCCAGCTAGTCCAGTTCATGTAGCAAAACTCTGGCGTAGCATTTTACTTCAATGTCAACTGAAACAATCAGTCGATAGTTGGACATTGGTGCCAAGGACTACTTCTTGCAAAGCAGACCAATGCTAAGACTCTGGGATTGTGGCACTTTGAAGACAATGATTATCAACATGCAAAGACATTCAACTCAATATTCAGGGTTTTATTTAACTAAACTGTCTGGAAGTCATTGAACATGTCATGAGTGATGCACTTTGTGAGACCATAAGCAGAGCATGGTAGGGGCACGAGTTCTAGTAAACTACAACTGGGTAAATGCAATGTTTTAAAGTTCAAAACGCTACATTTTAATTGACATTTTCACCTAACTATAGCATCACTTTATCCTTAACTTTTTTCAGTGAATTTCTAGGGTTTCTTTAATGTCAAGTAAATTCTTATTACCATACCGAACACCAAGAAGATTACCAAAACCATGCTGCGCACTACATGGAGTTCGGCGCAGGGTCTGGCCTGAGGCCAAGCCCTGCCCCCCACCTCTGCATGCAGCTAACCCCCCTCCCCAAGGTCGCAAGGACACCCAACTCACATTTATTTTTGTAATTAATTTTCCAGGTCTCTCAAGACTCTGGAAGGAGTCCAGTGGGATTGTGGCAACCCCCTAGAATTGTTTTTATAAAAACATTTTTGACCCTCAGGGAGTCTCTCAGAGAACCCTCCAATCAAGGGCTCGGTGGCTAGGGTATCCGTCCCTATCCCCTTATGCCCGTTTTCAGAAACCTTTTCAGGTCAGACCCTATATTGGCAGCGGCAACATTTCTTTTCATGTTGCAGCCAGCTAATCAGAGTGTTCACTTTGAAAAAGCACCCTCAGCCAATCAAAAGGTTTGAATTTTTGAATTTCAGCTTAAGTGTTCAAATATCTATAAAGTTTGAACCTTTATTTCTAAAAAAAATCTACTTTTTGACTCACTTTCTGCGTAAAGATGTAGCTGACAGCCTAATTTTGACTGTAGCGATATCTAAAATTCCATATGGAAATTGCATGAGGAAATTGCATGTTATGACTACCCCTTTCTCTCAGCCCCCAGTCGATGGATCACACTAAAACTTTTCAGAAAGGAGCTGTTGTGGATGAATCTTTTTTGGAAAGTTTTGTGAAGATTTTCAAACAACGCAAAACAAAAAATACATTTTCAATGGTAACTATGCCCTATCTATTACTACATAGTGGGGACTGCTCACACACACACATTATCCACTGGCGGTCGGCAGTAGATAGTTATAGTTAGGACCGTGTTTCCATAGGAAATCTGAAAATTCTATTTTGAATAACTTTGGCGCCGGTTGACGAATCCTCACAAAATTTTCAAAACTAATGGGGCGCTCCGCTCAGCTCCTACCCTGAAAGTCTCGGGGTGATTCGTCAGGTGGGGGCTGAGAAAAAAGGGGGGTCCCAAAACGCATTTTCCCCATGCATTTTCCCATATGACCTTTAGTCAACGGTACAGCCCGAACGGCTGAACAGAATTACTAGAAATTTGGCAAAGAGGTAGTCCTCAGGTCAGGCATGTGCCTTTTGCATATATGGAGTCAATCTGTTCAGTATTTCCTGAGACAATTGCAGTTAAAAGTACATAAATATCTATAGCCGCGCACCGTGCGCGCACCGTGCGCGCACCGTGCGCGCACCCTAACGTGCGCGAGCATAATTCTGATTGGTGGTTCCATGTCAGTCAACGTTCGAATCGGTCGAAATCAGGAAGTGTCGTCCGCCATTTTGTTTGTTTTGGGTGCGACAGTGAAAAAGAGAGGTGGCGAACGTGAAAAGGGGGCAGGGTAGAGAGTTCCTGACCCCCTAGCCTTTGTCAGGGGGTCCCTAAAGGACCCCAAAGGGTGAAAAAAAAATAAAAAAAAATAAAAAAATAGCGGGGTGCGCGCACCGTGCGCGCATGGTGAAAAACCTTAAAAAAAATATATAATAATACATACATAACTTAGCATTTAAAAAAACGTACAAATTCACTTAAAAAACCATAGGTTTCACACACGTTATAGTTAGGAATTAGCATTTAAAAAACCTTGCAAATTCACTTAAAAAACCATAGGTTTCACACATGTTATAGTTAGGTGGACATTTCACTCGTAAAAAACCAATGAAATTCCCCCGTTATAGTTAGTTGAGATAACTATAACTCGCGCGACCGCCACTCTATCACAAGGATGATGTCATCAGTGATGTCTTGAGTGATGCCACTGACCATGTCATGAGTGATGTAATATGTGACATAATGAGCAGAGGATTGCGGGCGCGCGAGTTATAGTTATCTCAACTAACTATAACGGGGGAATTTCATTGGTTTTTTACGAGTGAAATGTCCACCTAACTATAACATGTGTGAAACCTATGGTTTTTTAAGTGAATATATATATGTTTATATACACATATATATATACATATATATCTCTCTCTCTCTCCAAACCACCAAACAGCGGCACACAGACTCCTTGGCAACCAACTATTTAAAAACTTCAGTTTATTCAATGTGTAACCAACTTTTCTCCTGGCAACAAGAAAAATAGAACAATAAAACGACCAACGCAATTCGGCTGACGCCTTCAACTACATATATATATCAAAAGCACTATGCCCTTTCCTTTGCTGTCACTTCAGGAACTCAATCAATCAATCAATCAATCAGGGAATTGTAAGAGCGCTACTCACCTGTGAGGGTCTCAAGGCACTGAGGGGGTGGGGAGGGTCCGCAGATCTTTTTAGCCAAAGAGCCAGGTCTTGAGGGTCTTTCTGAAGGTGATCAGGGAGGGGGCGCATCTGATGTCTGCTGGTAGCTCGTTCCAGGTCTTGGCTGCAATGTGAGAAAAGGATCTTCTACTTGCTCTGGCTCTGTGGATGCGCGGGGTCACAGCCAATGCGAGGTTGGAAGATTGGAGGTTTCTTTTGCGTACATGGAAGTTGATTCTGTCGTTGAGGTATTTGGGTCCGTTGTTGTGGAGGCATTTGTAGGCGTGAGTGAGGATTTTCAAAGTGACTCTTTTCTCCACGGGGAGCCAGTGGAGACTTCTTAGGTGTTGGCTGATGTGTTCATGTCGGGGGATGCCGATGACGAGTCTGGCAGCAGTGTTCTATAGTATCTGGAGTTTGCGGAGAAGGGACTTGTTGATGCCGGAGTAGAGTGCATTTTCATAGTCCAGTCTGCTGGTGATGAGTGCATGGGTGACTTTCTTCTTTGCTTCAGGGGGGATCCACTTGAAGTGCTTGCAGAGGACACGGAGGGTGTTGAAGCAGCTGGAGGTGACGTCGTTGACCTGTCGGTTCATGGTGAGTGATGAGTCGAGTACGATGCTGAGGTTCTTGGCGTGTTCTGAGGGGGTAGGTGGGCTTCCGAAGGCAGTCGCCTACCAGGTGCTGTCCCATGCAGAAGGGGTGGCACTGAGGACGAGGACATCTGTCTTCTCAGTGTTGAGCTTCAGGCAGCTGTTGGTCATCCAGTCTGCGATGTCTTGCATTCCTTTCTGGAAGTTGAGTTTGGCAGTGGTGGGGTCTTTGGTGAGGGAGAGGATGAGCTGGGTGTCGTCGGCGTACGATATGATGTTGAGGGCTTGTTGTCAGACGATGGCTGCGAGGGGGGCCATGGAGATGTTGAAGAGGGTGGGGCTCAGGGGTGAACCTTGTGGGACTACGCAGGTGATTTTTGTGGGGTCAGAGAGGAAGGGTGGGAGTCTGATCCTTTGGCTTCTTCCAGTGAGGAATGGTCGAAACCAGTCTAGGGCTGTTCCTTGTATGCCTGCGTCGTGTAGTCTGGTGACTAGTGTGCGGTGGAAAATGGTGTTGAAGGCTGCTGATAGGTCGAGTAGGATGAGGGCTGCGGAGTGGCCTTGGTCCAGAAGGGTGTGGATGTTGTCTGTGGTGGCAAGTAGGGAGGTCTTTGTGCTGTGGTTGTTTCAGAATCCGGATTGGGATGGGTCGAGGATGGCGTTCTCTTCAATGAATCGTGTCAGTTTCCTGTTGACTGTTTTCTCTGCAACTTTGGCTGTGAAGGAGAGGAGCGAGATGAGCCAATAGTTTTTGAGGTCTGTGGGGTCAGCTGTGAGCTTCTTGAGCAGGGGTCTGACTTCTGCGTGCTTCCAGTCATCTGGGAAGGTGCCTGTTTTGAAGGTGGTGTTGATGGTGCGTTGTAGTTCGGGTGCAGCGGCTCTGTGGTAGATGTGAGGGGGCAGGGGTTGGTGGGGGCCCCCGAGTGGATGCTTTTCATGGTTAAGGCAGTGTCTTCGGCCATGATCGGTGTCCAGTTGGTGATGGTGGGCTGGCTGGTGTTTATGGGGGGCCATCTGTGGCGCCTGGTGGATGGTCGATGAAGTTGTCGTAGAGGTTTTTGATCTTGAAGTGGAAATAGGTTCCAAGCTTGTCGCAGAGGCCTTGGGATGGGGTGATGTCTGTGGCTTCGCTGTGTGGGTTGGGGAATTCTTGAATGACACTAAAAATTTCCTTGGAGTTGGTGGAGTTGGCCAGGATTTTGTTGTGGATGAAGTTCCTCTTGGTGGCTCTGATCTGGTTGTGGTAGTCCGTCATGGCGTCCTTATAGGTGGTGTGGTTTTCGGTTGTCTTGGTGTTTCTCCATTTCTTCTCCAAGCATCTGAAGGTGTGTCTGGCTTCTTTGAGAGTGTGATTGTGAACCATACGACTTTCCTGGGGCATTGTCTGTTGGGGTTGCATAGCGGGCGAGCTCATCTGAGCAGTTGGAGATCCAGGTGTGAAGTTCTCTGACTGTGCCGTTTGCGTCGGGTGCCCAGGTGTGGTTGTCTCGGGTGAGGGTGAAGTTAAGTTGTTCATCGGTAACCATGCTCCAGTTCCTTCATGGTTGGTGTGGGCTGGTTTGGGTGCCTTGGGTTTGTTGATGGCGAAGAGTACGCAGTGGTGGTCGGTCCATGGCGGCTGTGTTGTGTGGCTGAATTGGACGCTGTTTCCTGCCGCCAAGATAGAGTCGAAGGTATGTCCTGCTCTGTGGGTCGGTGTGTTGACGAGTTGTTTAAGTCCGTTGCTGGCAAGGTTGTCACGAAGGATAGTGGAGTTGGGGTCGTTGGGGTAGTCGAGGTGGAAGTTCAGGTCTCAAATGAGTATGTATTTTGTTGAGGTGATGGAGTGGGGTGTGATGAAGTCGGTGATGGTGGTGGTGAAGGGTATTCGGGGGCCAGGGGTTCTGTAGACGAGGGTTCCTCAGAGTGTGGCTTTGGGGGTGGTCTGGATCTGGAAGTGCAGGTGTTCGGGGAGGGGAAGGTTTTGCTGGAGGTGGTGAGGTGGAGGGTGCTCTTGTGGGCGATGGCGAGGCCCCCTCCTGGGTGGTTGGGGCTGTATTTCCTCTGGATCTTGTATCCGTCTGGGATGGTGGGGCTGATGTCGGGGACGGAGGATGCATTGGCCCAGGTCTCTGTGAAGAAGGTGATGTCGGGCGAGAGAGAGTTGAGTTGGTTCCAGATTTCTATGGCGTGTTTGTGTACAGAGCGTATGTTGAGGAGGATGCATTTTAGCGTGTCGCCGTTGCTGGCGTCGGCGGTGTTGGAGGCCGGGGTGGCGGTGAGGGTCTGGTGGCAGTGGAGGCAGGAGAACTGGCTGTGGGTCATGTTTGGCGAGGCCTGTTGGCATTCTCTAAGTCTTCCAGGGACTAGAGCACGGACCACCGTTTTGGTGTAGAATAAAAATGTTATTGCTCGTTCACAACAACAGCAGCCATGACGCGTTTCGACTCCGAAGGGTCTTGATCACATGACGCGCATCACGGTAAGTGGTTCGCTTAAATACCATTTTTTTAAAAGTTTTTCTTAAAGTGACATTTGCCATCACCTCGTAAGGTAATCATAGACATCAACAACAGATTCCTGGTCTGAATGGATCTATGTTTGTGGTTTGCATATACACTCAAGTACAAATACAAGAGCAATACATCAAAAGATAAATCTTGAAACCATAGATTCTTAAACCCATAAAAGTACTGTTAAATATTAAGAGCAATAAAAAACCTTTTGTGCTTTTTTCAAGATTTCATTACTAATATTATCTGACAACATCCAGGTTTAAATACCATAACTTTACTTTACATGCTGGTCAATGGCATTGGGCAATCTAAAGTGCTAGTGCATATTACAGTACTCAGACTTAAAAACCTTACAGCTGTAGATAACATGTGCTAGTGCAAATTAGATTACTGAAAGTGCTAAGTGCAAGTTTCTCCTCAAGTGTATAGATGCTAAAACCTATCTAAAAAACGTGTAAAATTTAAAAGAAGTGGGGGTTTCGGTGGTTATTAATTAATCCCTGTGATTTCATATTAGGTGTCTGATGCTGTGTTGCTCCCTTCTGTTTATACAGTTCCTGACCTCGAATGTCGGTCTACAGGCATGTATACAGTTTCTCGGTGGTGTTGAGGCCTCCCGGATGTTTGGCATCGAGATCTAAAATGTAACGCGTCTCCAACCGTCGGAGGGCCTTTTCCCTATCCCCTCCTCTATTATTGGATGGAATGGTGTCAATCAAGAAGTACTTAAGATCTTTTGGATCTGCATTATGTACTTCTCCGAAGTGCCGGGCCACTGGGTAAATTTGGTCCTGGTACTTGCCTACATATCGCAGGGCACAAGCGCACTCCAGCACATAGACCACAACATCCGATTTGCATGTCAGGGCTTTGCTGATAGGTCTCCCCTGGTCACCAAAGGCCGTCTTAAATGATGTTTTACTGACCCCAAATTGGCATGCCTTGCATGTCTTACATCTGTGGAAACCCTTTCTCTGGGAAAGCCAGGTGCCCTTGGACTGGCTACCAGGTTCATTCTGGACTAGAGTGTCCTTCATGGAGGGCGCCCTACTGTAGGTAATAGCTGCTCTGTTGGGAAGTAGTTGGCCCATTACTGGGCCACCTAGGATAAAAAAAAAAATATATATATATATATATATATATATATATATATATATATATATATATATATATATATATATATATATATATATATATATATATATATATATATATATATATATATATATATATATATATATATATATATATATATATATATATATATTATCTACTGGCGGTCGCCAGTAGATAGTTATAGTTACAACCTAGTTTCCATAGGAAATCTCAAAATTCTATTTTGAATAACTTTGGCGCCGGTTGACGAATCCTCGCAAAATTTTCAAAACTAATGGGGCGCTCCGTTCAGCTCCTACCCTGAAAGTCTCGGGGTGATTCGTCAAGCAGGGGCCGAGAAAAAAGGGGGGTCCCAAAACGCGTTTTCCCCATGCATTTTTCCATAGGACCTTTAGACACAGCTACAGCCCGAACGGCTGAACAGAATTACTTGAAATTTGGCTGTGCGAACTACTTAAAATATGAACAAGTATGCAGCATAATCTCACTTTTATTCAGGAAGAAGAGGACGTTTGTGACTGTGACTCCGGGCTCACTTGGCAGAAACACCCCCTGACCCTCCACCCCCCTATCGCACAATGTAATGCCCGTGAAAAGGGTAGGTGAACACAGTGTTATATAGAACATAGTCCTGAGAGCACGATTGAAAATGAAAACTAGATATAGTGTATGGTATAAACTATGCACCAAAAAGTGTGATATAAGATGAACCGGGCGTGAAATATAATATGCAATACATTGTGCGCAATGACAGATTCATTGGAGAGCGCGAGATAGCACAGGCACTAGCGCGTGCTATGCGATATGCGCCTTGAAGTGTAATATGCACAGGGCAGTGTTATGTGACCTAACTAGTCTCTAAAGTTGTAATATAAAATATGTGCTGGGGAGTGTAACGTTGCATATGCACTGTGACAAAAATATGGATCCCAGATTGTAATATGTATGGCATAGCACTGTGCGTTATAACATAGGCATCGAGGAAGGCACGTTAGATGGGGCAATAAAACCCGTGCAAAGACGAGTGTGGCATGACATATTCACGGGGTGGTGTTACAGTGCACATGGGCTAGAGAGTGTCATAGCATATGCACTAGCTATTGAAATACAACACAGAGGTGTGTGGCACTCGGCAGGCAATGGTGGGTGTAACACAGCATTGGGCTCTGTCAGGAGCGCGCTGTGACTCTCAAGTGATGTTCGTCCCCTTTCCAGAGAGTAAAATAAAAAGTATTACACATCCGGCAGTGGATGTGTGTTTTATTAACCATGAGGGGGGTTTCTTGCATAGTTTTGGTCGAATTTTTGTCGAATCCCCTTTGAATGGCTTGGTGTGCATGTGTATTAAATGTGCCCGTCAATAGCTACCCATGTTTGTATAAATAAACGACAAGGGTGTCTACCGGGATTAGGCACGGTAGGGCATCAGACATGTCAGAACTTCACTAGTGGTGTAAATACATTCCACGTGGATTCATTGCATGCATAGTCGCCTTTTAATGAATATCACGCAAATCGTCATGGTGATAGGTACGTACGGTTTGTACAGCATGTCCTAGGTGTGTCTATAAATATATATTTTTTTAAAATAATAAAAAACAGTGGCCGGCCCTGGGGATTGGGGTCAAAAAAATGTAATTAGGAGACAGGCCCTGGGGGATGGGGTCATCAGGGCCAATAAATTAGAATAAGAAGGGGAACCACACAGCCCCCCTTCTTAAAAAATTAAAATAAATAAAAGACTGGCATCGTGCCGGAGGCCATGCCCCCTCCGTGCAGCACTCTGCAAACGCGCCCCCAACAGGCAACGCAGCTCTGTGGCGCTTACTGGAGGTACCTAGTGGTCTAGTTTGACCCTAGGGACCCTTAGGATTCAAGGGGACTTAATCTCTCAACTTAGAACAGCCACAGGGCGCGTTTACACAGTGGTGAAGGGAGGGGACGGGGCCTGAGGTGACGTGTGCAAACACGCACTATGGCACGTTTTAAATTGGGGATATAATTTCCCTTCAATATTGAGGGCCCCTGGGGGCTAACTAGCCCACCAAGTGCTTCCAGTAAGCGCCACTGAGCTGCTTGCAGAGAGGTGGTCCAGGCCGTGCCTCTTTTTACACCTCTCTGCAACGCAGCTCTGTGGCACTTACTGGAGGTACCTAGTGGGCTAGTTGGACCCTAGGAACCCTCAGGATTCAAATGAACTTAATCTCCCAACTAAAAACGGACACAGGGCGTGTTTACACAGTGGTGAAGGGAGGGGACGGGGCCTGAGTTAACGTGTGCAAAAACGCCCTGTGTTCTGTTTTAAGAGGTGGTTTTAATCCCCATGCCCTATTATATACTAGGGGCTTACAGAGGAGGTCATGCTAATCACAGGGGGACCCCAGCGCATAATGTTCCCTAGTGTATGTAGGTGTTTTCACTGTATTCTAAGTGTCTTTTAACATAGCACTGGCTCTAGGACTGGTTAGTCAGACTCAGTTACCACCAGTATCCGTCTGAAAAAGTTGAGGGTACAGGATGATTTTGCAACAAGGCTTCTTTCTGCTCTTCTTTTTGTTCTTTCTGCACGTTATCCTTCTTCCTGCACTTTTCTTCGTCTTTGAGGACTTCTGTTGCTTCTTTCTGCACTTCTTTTTTTTCTTTCTGTGCATTTTGTCTTCTTTCTTCACATGTCCTATCTCTGTAGGCATAGTTAGAAATTAGCATTTAAAAAACCTTTGAAATTCACAGAAAAAACCATAGGTTTCAGGCAGGTTATAGTTAGGAATTAGCATTTAAAAAACCTCAGAAATTCACTGAAAAAACCATAGGTTTCAGGGGTGTTATAGTTAGCTGGACTTTTCACTTGTACAAAACCATTGAAATTCCCCCGTTATAGTTAGTTCAGCTAACTATAACTCGCGCGCCCGCAATGCACTGCTGATGACGTCACATATTACATCACTCATGACATGGTCAGTGACATCACTCATGACATCACTGATGACATCTCAAATGACATCACTGATGACATCACTATGACATCATCCTTGTGATAGAGTGGCAGACCTCCTCTCACCCTAATATAACCTTTGATACACTCATTCAAAAATAGAGACTAAAATTTTCAAAACAATGGACATACCAATACCAGTTACAACAACCTCTTCAGTAATTCTAAGATCCACATACACATCCACTCATTCACCAACAGTCCTATACAGTCACTCATACATGTACTCACTCATCATATGTACTCATACACCTATACATCCTGTTACACAATGCCACTCATCCATAGAGTTACTCACACACATAGTCACTCATGCTAATAAAGAATCAAACATACATTTACTTGCATATACAGTTATACACACACCACCACACTTACTTCTATGGAAACTTACACATACTTAGTCTTTTAAACAATCACTTATAGAAACACATACTTATTCATACAGGAACTCTTTCAATCTCTCACTCTCACATATACTCACATATATACACCAATAGTCACATATACTAGTTTAAAACATATATAGTTACTCATAAAGACACTATTGAGACAGTCATTCACTCACTAACACACCCATACACACACTCATCCACCCATACAGTCCTGCACACATGCTGTGTTCAACACATACAAACAGTGAGTCACTCATTCATGCACCTATGCACTACGTAATACCCCCCACCGAACCATGCAGACACTCAGACTGATACTCAAAAAACCAACTAATAACCTATATAGACACCCATGTAGCTACTCACCAACCCATGCAGCCACTTATACACAAAGTGAGAGACTGATACAGATATTTACATATTTAAACATTACTCACTAAGCCATGTATTCACTATGATACACTTAATCAGTCAGTTACACAATCAATTTTTCAAAAACAAATCATCCATTTAGACACTTATATACCCATTTATTCTTCCATCGACCTTGAGATATACATATATAAAACATATTTAATTTTCAGAAAAACACACATTCACTGGATGATGTCATCAGTGATGTCATCAGTGATGTCATTTGGGATGTCATCAGTGATGTCATGAGTGATGTCACTGACCATGTCATGAGTGATGTAATATGTGACGTCATCAGCAGTGCATTGCGGGCACGCGAGTTATAGTTAGCTGAACTAACTATAACGGGGGAATTTCAATGGTTTTGTACAAGTGAAAAGTCCAGCTAACTATAACACCCCTGAAACCTATGGTTTTTTCAGTGAATATATATATATATATATATATGTGTATATATATATATATATATATATATATATATATATATATATATATATATATATATATATATATATATATAGATATATATATTATCTACTGGCGGTCGCCAGTAGATAGTTATAGTTAGGACCGTGTTTCCAAAGGAAATCCGCAACATTCTATTTTGAATAACTTTGGCGCCGATTTACGAATCCTCGCGAAATTTTCAAAATAGGTGGGGCGCTCCACTCCGCTCCTTCCCTGAAAGTCTCGGGGGGATTCGTCAAGTGGGGGCTGAGAAAAAGGGGTGGTCCCAAAACACGTTTTCCCCATGCATTTTTCCATAGGACCTTTAGTCCAAGCTGCAGCCCGAATGGCTAAACAGAATTACTTGAAATTTGGCAGAGAGGTAGTCCTCAGGTCAGGGATGTGCCTTTTGCAGGTCTGTTGTAAATCTGTTCAGTATTTCCTGAGAAAATAGCATTTAAATCAATATATATATCTATAGGCGCGCTCCGAGCGCGTACCGTAAGCTTACCATACGTGCACGCTGCCGTGCGCGAGCGCGATTCTGATTGGTTGTTAGATCTTAGTAAACATTCGAATCGGTCGAAACCGGGAAGTGTCGGCCACCATTTTGTCTCTCGCAGTCTGAGGGGGTGAAAAACAAAGGTGGATAACGTGAAAAGGGGGCAGGCTGGACAGTTCCTGACCCCCTAGCCTTGGTCAGGGGGTCCCAGAAGGACCCCCAAGGGCAAAAATGTATTTTAATTTTTTTACGAAAAATCGCGGAGTGCGCGTAGCGTACGCGTACGGTAAAAACGGAAAAATTCCGCGAACTACGTAACGTGGGTGCGCGGTGCGCGAAGCGCACCGTGCGCCCACAGCGCGCGCACGGTACGCGCACGGTGAAAAAACTTAAAATAAATAAATAAATACATAAATTAACATTTAAAAAACCGTACAAATTCACTGAAAAAACCATAGGTTTCACACATGTTATAGTTAGGAATTAGCATTTAAAAAACCTTGCAAATTCACTTAAAAAACCATAGGTTTCACACATGTTATAGTTAGCTGGGCATTTCACTCGTGAAAAACCAATGAAATTCCCCCGTTATAGTTAGGTCAGATAACTATAACTCGCGCGCCCGCAATCCAGTGCTCATGACGTCACATATTACATCACTCATGACATGGTCAGTGGCATTACTCATGACATCACCGATGACATCATCCTTGTGATAGAGTGGCGGTCGCGCGAGTTATAGTTATCTGACCTAACTATAACGGGGGAATTTCATTGGTTTTTCACGAGTGAAATGCCAAGCTAACTATAACATGTGTGAAACCTATGGTTTTTTAAGTGAATATATATACATATATAGATATATATCCAAGAAAGAGGTGACTCAAACAGATAGATTCACCAAAGAACAAAAATGTATTTCCACTACAACGTTTTAACTTCCGCCTTCCTCAGGTAGTACAAGATGGTTTGCTCTGTGGCTGCACAGCTGACACAGCCGAATTTTCAAAAAGCATCATGAGAGAAGACTCCATTTGGAATGTGGAATCAATGCAGTCCTGAGAGCTCTTGATATATGCAGTAATCAGGTTGTGTTGTCAGTAATGTTCAGCCCATCTGGATGCAGTGATTTTAAACGGTACATCCAGAAGTTTCCCTGGAGTCCAGTAGTTCTTCCTTTGAAACATGCTCCACGGGGAAATCTTCAAATCTGATAGTGAATGATCCACAAGGTTAAAATGATTGGCTACAGGCTGGTCAATTTTCTTATTAATTATTGCCCTTTTGTGGTTCCATTAATCGTGTATGGAGGTCATTCACTGTTTGGCCTACATATTGTTTTTTACAGCTGTGCTGTTGGCACTGAATCACATAAATAATGCATGTAAGATGCTGCCTTATTGCATAGGTCCTTCTCGTAACAGAACTAGTTACAGATGATGTTTGTAAAAGGTATTCACACGTGATGCACCTTTTAGATTCACAGCAATGAACCCCTGCATTTGCTACAGCTTGCTTGAGTTCAGCTCTCACAATAAGAGATCGTAAATTTGGAGCTCTGCGGTAAGCAATGACTGGCGGTTTTGGAAAAACCTTTTGCAATTTTTCACAAGTGGACTGTAAGGGAATTTTGTTTTGCATTATATTTCTGTAGTTGGGAGCTGATGGATGATAGTCAAGTACAAATGGAGTTCTGTCACTTTTGTTTCTGCCGTTGGTATTCCAAATAAGTGCTTTTTCACAGTTCTTTTATTAAGAGCTTCAGATAATGCCATAAGCCCACCCTCATGTGGTATATTGGTGTATAATGATGTAACGTCAAATGTAGCCAGAAGAGTATCATCATCAAATGTGTAGGTTTGGTTTAATTTTTGAATAATCTGAAGGAAAACATTACATTATTTTAAAAGGCGTGGCTATCCTCTGCATATCATACTGCAACAAATTGCCAAGTCTTTGCAGTTACCCAGAGAAGCACTTATTTGGAATACCAAAGGCAGAAATAAAAGTGACAGAACTCCATTTGTAGTTGACTATCATCCATCAGCTCCCAACTACAGAAATATAATGCAAAACAAAATTCCCTTACTGTCCACTTGTGAAAAATTGCAAAAGGTTTTTCCAAAACCGCCAGTCATTGCTTACCGCAGAGCTCCAAATTTACGAAAAGAGTGAAATGCCAAACATCAATTTTAGGTGCTCTATGACGGGAACAATTGATAAGGAAAATAAATGAAAGCATAAGAAAAAATGTATTATACCTTCCCCCAATTTACTAGAGAGAATACAGGAGTGACTTCTTTCAATCTAGCTTCAGTGGGCAGTGCTCAATAGAAGAGAGAAATTCCAGATTCAAGTGATACTTGAATATTAAGGATAGTCCATCATAACAAGAAATTATACCCCAGATATATAGAGCAAAGTATTATGGCAATTTGCTCTAATCCAGCCCAAATGGGTAATTATTAACTAGGGAGGAAGACATTTCAGCTCCACACCCATATCCCATCCATTAGATAAATAATATCGTCAATAAGTAATGTCATCATCTATGCAAGATACACAGGATATGTTTCTTATTACAAAATGACAATCACCAAGAGTAGAAAAGCAGGAAAAACAGAAAAGGAGAGAAAATACAAAATAAACTGAAAATTCATCATCATGACCATCTCATTAAAATATTATCACACTGTTACTTTAGATACATATACTGCTTAAGGGCATTACTGAAGTGAGACAATCAATTTGTATCTCTCATCACAGTTGGCTACATTATCCCACATGAACCTCCATTCCTTCATCCTTATTCAGACCTCGGGGTGTTTGGTTTCAAGGTCCATAATATATTTGAACTCTAACTGCCTGAGTTCTTAACCCTATTGCCCCTAATGCATTCGGATTTACTCTGTCTATTGCCAAAAAATCTCAATTTAGAGACTTCCTTCTGATGCTCCAATAAAAATGTCTTGCCACATGGTAAGGTTCGTCTACATTTCATATGTCATGTTGGTAGTCAAGAATGCGCTTTCTTAGGGGAAAGATGGTACTTCCCATATATATAGGATTGCATGGGTATGATAATGCATAGACACAAAAGTCAGAAACACAGTTCACGAACTATTCTATGCAACGTTCGAGGCCCTGGGAAGATGTGTATTCCAGTGTATTGGAGACCGGTATGATCCAGGGCTCTTGGATTTTGACAAGCATGTGTTTTTAAGCAAAGATTATCATAAGACACCATCTTTTTACATATTGCCCAAAGTCCCTAAGAGTACCAGTGTCCCCCCGGGGTGGCCAATAGTCTTATCTATTGAGGGTTTTTCGAGAATATGGCCAACTATATTAATTTCTTTTTATCTCCATTTGTTGTCACTCTACCTTCTTGAGTGGAGTGGTCTGGGTTGTATGCTGTGATTACGATGGATGTGACATCATTGTATACTTGTATTGATCACGTCTTTGGTGCATGAGCATGTGAGCATTATCTTATGATGAAGTCGGCCTGTTTCTATGAACATAATAGAATGATGATTAAAATGATTACATACTGTCTAAAAGAAAATATCTTTATCCATGATGGGGTGTTTTATAGACAGTGGACAGGGACCGCAAGGAGCACCTACTTCACCCCAGCCTAGGAAATATCATGATGGGCTGGTGGGAGGAGCAGGTGGCCTGGGTGGAGGGCTACCAGGAACATACTCAGCCCATTATGATATGGAAAAGGTACATCAATTACCTTTACATACTCTGGAAGGGCCCCTGAGAAGGCGCAGACCTGTCTGGCCATACTAAATGATTATCCTTATAACCAAAGATTTACATCTTGGATAAGTAAAACAGAGAATGATTACTTAGATGTAAAACTGAGGATTGAGGATAATAAATCATATCTACCATACACCGCAAAGAGACAGCTGGTAACAACACATTAGATTATGCGTTTGTATGATGGAAAAACACATGCATTTACCAGGCATGTCTTTACAATGCATACACTGCCACGCAAGACCCACTACTGCGCACCCCATTACCACACGTTATTACAATGCTCACTCATAAGGGCACATTATCAGTTCCATTACCATGCATACAGTCACCACGCATACCACTACAAAGCAAACATTTCCAACCATTTTCTCCTATATGTCATACTGCGTTACTGCAGAAGTAAAAAAAAAATACATTTAATTGGTGTTATTATAGACAGATAAACACAACACACAAATATGTTTCAATTATGACATTATTATTGTTGTGAGTGAACAGTACCGGTAAATACAAAATGGGTGGAGGGTCCAAGGGAGTTTAAAGACCAGCACGGGCAAATCCCCAAATACCAGAACTAGAACAACAAAAGGGCCCGTGGGTCTAAGGAGATCTACCTAACGATGAAACCTAGAAAACAGTTTGCATACCCCAGTAGAGGATCCTATCTACAAGGACCAAGTCCCATCACCCACCGAGGTGGCATGCTTCATCATCTGGGACCTCCCGTTAACCACACCTGGTGTGGTTAAAGAGCTACTACTTTAGTTACTTAAAAAAGGAGGAGCTCAGGGATGTTTTTAACTATCCTACAAGGGGGGAATCACTCCCAAAATGGAAGGAAGCTGCCTGTGGTGTAGTGAAATGAAGTGCAGTGTGTGAAAAATGTGAATTTAAAATTGATTACCACGGGAAAACTGCTTTATTAAATATCCAGTGATATCAACAATAAAAAGACGCAGAAATAATAGAGTAAAGCGTGTGCACCAAACAATACGGAACACGTACTCTAAGTGTAGGTCTACATGTTTCAGCCAACTAGCGTCTCAGAAAGATGACCGTGGCTTTCTTCAGGACCATAATAATACACTACTGCAATGTGATAAAGTGTGGAAGGGAATAAAAAAGGAACGATACCAACAGTGGTACCTGCTTATCATTGGATCTACGGCACCATCTGGGAGTATTCAGGTCACCTGTTAAAAAAGACAGAATGGTCTCTGTTCAAAATGAAGTTATTGTTGACCTAGGACAAACATATAAACTGTTGCAAACTGGATCGAAAGCACATGGTGGTAGATCTATAGCACACGTTATATAAATGAACGTCTGTCTAAACAAGGATCACAAAATGCCTCCTTACCCGTCAAGAGATCGGGGAACGTCCCACACTCCTGGTCACAACTCAGGGCGTGGGGCAACGCTCTAAAAAACAAGAGGAACAGATATACCAGAATATAATCTGGTCACTGATCAGTGTCAGTGTTGAAATCCAATTATGGATTTCAACACTGACACTGATTTCCTGGTCAGTTTTGACGTTGAATCTTTATACACCTGCATTCCTCAACTTGAGACCCTTGAAGCCATCAGAGGGCTCCTCGAAGGTAACATCACCGAGTTGAGCTCGCCAGTAGCCTTCATCATGAATTGTGCCAGGCTGGCTATGACTGAAAACTTCTTTAAGTTTGAGAATCAGTTTTACCTCCAAACATCTGGTACTTCTATGGGCAGTGTTTTCGCCCCCAGCCTGGCCAATCTCTACGTTCACTTGTTTGAACAAGGTTCTGTCCTTACTGCCACCAATCCCTTTTACGACAGAATAGTCGTATGGAAGCGCTATATTGACGACATTTTTGTCATTTGGCGAGGAGATTTAGCCACCCTGAACACCTTTCATTCGTGGCTCAATGATCAAAACCTGTTTCTGAATTTCACTATGGAAGCCAGCAAATCCAGCTTGCCTTTCTTAGACCTGCGGGTCTTTTCTTCGGACAATGGCCTGGCTAGTGAGTTATACACTAAGCCGATGGCGAGGAATTCTCTGCTGTCCTTTGACAGCTTTCATCCGAAATCTCTCCGTGCAGGTCTACCGTTTGGGCAATTCCTGAGACTGCGGCGTAACTGTTCTACTACTGCTAGTTACAAACAACATGCTGCTGTCCTGTCTCGGAACTTGAAGGCCCGCCAGTATCCTTCTAGTCTGGTCCGACGTGCATCAAAACGGGCATTGAATAATAACCGAGAGGCCCTACTTGAACCAGCTACACCTAACCCCTCATTGGATAGACTTACTTGTGTACAAACATTCAGCACACGGTCGAACCATATTCAGAAGATCATACGTAAGCATTGGCGCATTCTGAATGTAGGGCAGGTACATCTAGCTCCTCCACTGTTTTCATTCAAGAGAAGCGCTAATTTGCGCGACACCCTGGTTCACACACGTCCAAGAGATATGCCGGTTGCCACAGCTAACACACTCTGGAACTTGCCACCAGTCCAGGGGCATTATGCCTGTGGTAACTGTGGTGTATGTGCCTACACACAACATACCACTGAGATTGACATTGGCAGTAACAAACCCTGGAGACAACTGAAACATACCAATTGTAACAGCGAGAGAGTTATCTATTTGATTACCTGTCCCTGTCATAAGAAGTATGTGGGGATGACCATCAGAAAGGCGAAAATACGGATCATGGAGCATAGAAGCACCATAAGATGCCATAGACAGGCGACACGTCTAACTAAACATTTTCTGGATCTGAAACACAGTTCTGATGACATCAGGTGGACGGTTTTGGAACAACCTTCGATCCCCTCCCATGTCTCAGATGTTTCCAAATTTCTGTTCAGAATAGAACAGCGCTGGGTCTTCAAATTGAAGAGTGATCAATCAGGGCTCAACGAGGCAATCCCGTGGTCCTCATTGTGACGATGATGAGGGGGCTTTTGACTTATGTACAAGTCTTCTTGTCATCGTGATAGACTCTGATGCCTTGATTTGGCATGTCCACCCATGTATACATTGTTGCCGGGTCACTGGGTTCTCACTGTCTATTGTCATCATCATAACAATCGTTATGACGACATCAACCGACTTTTAGGACATAAACGCTATGTTCCTCTTTGATGTGCGGCTTGGTTTTATAATACACTGGGTTGTTGGTGCTCACATCTTGACAGAATGTACTGTCTTACTTTGGCATGTCCACCCTTGTGTATACTGTTGCCATGCTGGATGAGTGATTACTAGTTATGGACAGGATTAGCACAAGTGTTGTGGCGATAACAACCGTCTTACATGAACAAAACAAAATGTCTTGGTTGTTGCGCAGATTAGTTAGGTACCACTTGTTATATAACAATTTCTGCGGGAACTTAGTGACCGTTATTATTTCTAATCATATGGTGCGGTTTGGAGACAGATGGAACGTCTTGTCCGACCACTTCGGTGGTCTCGTGTGCTTTGACATTGTGCGAGTCTTCAGCGGATTAAAGTGTCCTCTCGGAGCGGGTCTGGGCGTTTGCCTGACTACATTACCCAGCGTGCTCCGTTGTTCGCCAATAGGCCCCCCCACACGTGTCAACCCTCTTATCATGTGCTGGTGGCCGGGTACGGGATTGGTTTACGTTCCGATGTCCGCCTAAATGCCCCTCCCAATATGGCAACTCTCAGATCACGTACTGGGGACCGGGCTGTGATTGGTGCACGCGACTCTGCGAGACCTCAAGGGCGGCTTCCACACAGTTCCGGCTACCACTCGGCACATCCAGGAAGGAGGCCCGGGGTAGCGACGGATAGGTAGGCGCAGTTCTTTGCACTTTGCACTAGCGTAGCCTTTTCACTGTTTGGGCTGTATGGTTAGAGGTATTCTCTGCGTTGTCTTAGGGAACGCGTAGCCTTGAGCCGTACACTGTACTAGCTTAGCCCTGTAATGTTAGTGGTGTTCTCTCTACCCCCGAGCTTCATTCGAGAAAGGTTAAGGTCCCATTTATTCATTCTTTTTCTTGGACCTTAGTAGACAGAGTCGGAAACGACAGACTCTAGTAATGTACTGTTTGTTGTGGGATTTTACAACAGCCCTATTGTCTATTGCAGCCGGGCGCGAATGCCCGTATTAACCCGATTGGCATCGTTAAGGTGTGACCAGCTTTGCCTATTAAGATTTACTGGATGGCCCCAGAGTGAGATCCTTTGTGAGGGGCATTCAGTTTTTCTGAGTCATAGTCAACTGATCTTGTATTGCAATGTTTGAGTTTGTAGAGCTAACCGCAGTAAATGTTGACATCAGTGACCAGATTATATTCTGGTATATCTGTTCCTCTTGTTTTTTAGAGCGTTGCCTCACGCCCTGAGTTGTGACCAGGAGTGTGGGACGTTCCCCGATCTCTTGACGGGTAAGGAGGCATTTTGTGATCCTTGTTTAGACAGACGTTCATTTATATAACGTGTGCTATAGATCTACCACCATGTGCTTTCGATCCAGTTTGCAACAGTTTATATGTTTGTCCTAGGTCAACAATAACTTCATTTTGAACAGAGACCATTCTGTCTTTTTTAACAGGTGACCTGAATACTCCCAGATGGTGCCGTAGATCCAATGATAAGCAGGTACCACTGTTGGATGTATCGTTCCTTTTTTATTCCCTTCCACACTTTATCACATTGCAGTAGTGTATTATTATGGTCCTGAAGAAAGCCACGGTCATCTTTCTGAGACGCTAGTTGGCTGAAACATGTAGACCTACACTTAGAGTACGTGTTCCGTATTGTTTGGTGCACACGCTTTACTCTATTATTTCTGCGTCTTTTTATTGTTGATATCACTGGATATTTAATAAAGCAGTTTTCCCGTGGTAATCAATTTTAAATTCACATTTTTCACACACTGCACTTCATTTCACTACACCACAGGCAGCTTCCTTCCATTTTGGGAGTGATTCCCCCCTTGTAGGATAGTTAAAAACATCCCTGAGCTCCTCCTTTTTTAAGTAACTAAAGGAGTAGTAGCTCTTTAACCACACCAGGTGTGGTTAACGGGAGGTCCCAGATGATGAAGCATGCCACCTCGGTGGGTGATGGGACTTGGTCCTTGTAGATAGGATCCTCTACTGGGGTATGCAAACTGTTTTCTAGGTTTCATCGTTAGGTAGACCTCCTTAGACCCACGGGCCCTTTTGTTGTTCTAGTGAGTGAACAGTTACCATGACAAAACTAAGCAATGTTTTGCAAGATAAACCAGCGGTGCAGCAGCAAACCACAAAATAATAGGAACCAATCACATCGATCGTAATACGTATTGCATATAAAGACTGGTCTCTTCACTGACCCTTACAAATTTTGTCCCAACCTAGAAGGCTGACATATGCTCCCAAGAAGGTCGCATCACATTTTTTAAACAGTTAAAATAAATATACATTCAGTCACAGTTTAAGTGTGAAATAAATGCAGTTTATGAAACATATTTTGTTTTAAATTATCGTTCACCCTCATAAAATCGTATACATGCAACCTTCCACCATTTTGTCACCAGTGGTATGGTGCCATCTGAAATGACCACACACTTCACAGCAACTGGAGAAAATAAAGCCAAATATATACCATAACCGTCACCTTGCGACAGAAGTAAGTACAAATTTAACTGTAAAGAAGCTCTGTCAATGTTAAGACATATATTTTGAACCTCTTTTTTAAAAATATTTAACAGAACTTTCCCCAAATTAGTGGACACAGTATAGAAAAATTGCTTTCCGACTGTACTTACAGAAGAGGTAAAGCATTTCTCTATAGCATTGAAAACAACGTATAAAAATATTAAACATGGGAAAAGGTATCAAGAATGCATTTCAGAACTTAAGAGTCACAGACCATGTAAATATTTGAACTTACTAGTCATGATAGTGTAAACAACAGTGACAATGCTGGACAGTGACTGAAGTAAAAAAAAAAAAAAAAAACTCAGAAAGGTGATGGGGGTTAGAGCCAATATTCTAATTCCACCTGACACTTACCTCAGGGAAGGTGCTGGACAGTGACTGTGGCGCTGATTTATATTTTAACTTTGCTGGTTACTTAAGTCAGGGAATGCGCTGGAGACTGATGGGGGCAAAATTACTATTGTAACTTCGCTGGGTACTTACCTCAGGGAAGGTGCTGGACAGTGACTGGGAGGAATAATTACTATTGTAACTCCACCAGTACTTAACTCAGGGAAAGTGCTGGACAGTGGCTAGGGGCAAGATTTACTATTCTAACTCCGCCGGGAACTTACCTCAGGGAAGGTACTCAACAGTGACTGGGGGCTGTTTTACTATTCCAACTCTGCCCGGTACTTACTTCAGGGAAGGTGCTGGACAGTGACTGGGAGTAAAATTAATATTCTAACTCCGCTGGGTACTTATCTCAGGGACGGTGCTGGACAGTGATTGGGGGTCAGAATTACTTTTGTAACTTGGCCAGGTACTGAAATACGAAAAAGTAAACCAACGAATATCCACGTACAAATGTAACCACCATTATTTTACCTCAAATAATGATATTTCCTTCAGCAGAGAAAAACCTAACAAGGAAACTATTCTTAGTAACAGGGCATCTAAATTTGTTCTGAACTCCACAGAGTGTCAGAAAAAAGAAATAATTTTTCCTCTCTCTTTCCAGGTTAAATAAAATATGTAAATAAACAGTTCTAAACCATTTCTTTCTACTTCTCTCCCCAGATATCTTGCTAAACATCTACTGGAAAAACTATCCAAAAAATCACAAGAGGGACTGCTCAAGCAAAACTGAGAGCAATAGTTGAAAATACAGATCTCCATTCCAAAGCACTCAAGCATGCATACTCAAGGTACAAGAAGGAACACCATTTATTTTTTCTTCAAATAATTAACTTTTATTTTATGTGAAACCAAAACCAACTTAGAAGTAGTAATTCATTTCAAAAGGGTATTTAAACTTTCTCTTGCCTCTTCGGAGTGTCAGAAATAGCAAAAACATTTTTCCTTTCTCTTTAAAGGCTTAATATCATTAGGAATCAATATAACATTAGACTTCAAAAATTTAACATACTATTTTCTTTATTATTTATCAGCAGAAGCAACAACAATGGATTCAAGTCGCTGCACCAGTTATATCCAATCAAGGCGGGGTAATAGATTACTTACATTTGGTGGTTACATTTATAGTATGCAGCGATTAACTGAGCCCATAAGTCATTGGAGGTGTGTAGAATATTTCTCATCCAATTGCATAGACAGAGCAGTTACTTTGGGTGACAAAGGGGCTGATTACAAGTTTGCCGATCCGTGGACCGCCGTGCTGGCAGTGGCTGTCCGCCCATCGTGACCATGCGGGTTTGGCTGCCCTATTATGAGTTGGGAGGAATGGCCTCATGAAGACTGCCGCTGAACCACTGACACCACCACCTCACTCTGAGCGCAACGGTGGCAGAGTGAGCCAAGGAAGCTGTGGGAGGCTTGGCTCACCAGGGAATCTGCCCACCCAATTACAAGTTGCTTCACATCTGGCATGAAGGTAGCAGTCCAACCTCCACATCTGAGACAGCGGAAAGGGAGGGATATAAGGAGGAAACTCACCTCTATTCACCTCTACACGTCCTGTGCCAACATAGAGCAGATCCTACCCATCCTGCTGCTGCTATATCTGCTCGACCAAGTTCAAAACCCACTCCGTCACAGGCGAAATTGGAGGTAATTCACACAACTACATCTTTTTTCACTGATTCCCTGAAAATTAGGCCCCACCGTCGACCTAGCAAGGAAGGTGAGGTCCACAAGTACTTCACACGTATACAGGGAAACTGGCTGAGATATTTTCTTAACGATCGTCCAAAATAAAGCTGTAGGAAGTCCTCCCAGGCCCAAATATTGGTACTTCACAGGAACACCATACACAAATGGACAATTGTCAGCCTTGTTTTTCAAGTGCTAGTGATGCATAAATTAAAAGTTTTGGTCAACAACACCACCTCCTCCACAATATCAGACCGATCAATGTCTATCAAACAGATCATTTCCCATTTCTCACTTGTCTGCCTTTTCACTACTGACCTTCACCAGTTGTGAGGTTTGCCATTTATCAAGTCTTGGTAAAGTCACATTAAACTGACTACAATGAGGCCTTGGGATTATAACACTGAACAAAATGCCTTAGTGAATATAACACAATCGCAATGCACACATGCATCCCTGTTCCAATCGTGAGGTCACGGAAACATCAGTATGCATGCGTCCTCAAAGTCAAACACACTTTCTCAGCTAGAAGTCTGTTGTCGACTCTCACACATATCCCACATCAAAATGCAATATCAGTCAATGGTATTACATAGAAGCAGTGGGAGCAACATTCTTAGGGCACAATGGAAACACTCTCTGCCGAATACCTATACCTCTATCGGTGGAACCCAGAAAGCCTGGGGCAGTGGGCGATAGTTCAATTTAGCACATGCCTCACAAACTCCATGAACGCTGGACCTGGGAACTGAAGAATTTCAGGAACAACCAATGGCAAGTTGCAGGCATGTGTAGGCAATGAGTAAGTGCAACTCATTAAAGCAAACACAGCCCCAACAGCATCTAGCAAATATCCAGAGGAAGTAGCTGAAAGGTACACACTGCATAATGGACACAGGTCCATGCAGAACTACAGAAAAGATGACAAGTTGACACCCTCCGTGTGTAAATATACAAATATCTAACTTCCACACACCTAACACATACCCAATCTACATCATAGGGAGAAGGGCAGGCTAAATTACGTTGACAGTGGCCAAGTTGAAATACTTACCAAATGGAAAACCACACAATGCCATGTCACCCTATTTTTTTTTTCGTAGTTTTATATAGCGCAAACTTGACCCAAAGGTATCAGAGCGCTTTACATGAGTTCCATTTGCGCTACAGATGGACACCTTATTTTTTTTTAGGCACAGGGAGATTAAGTGCTTTGCCCAGAAGCACAGGACAATGAGCGTCCCTGCCGAGACTCAACCCTGGTTCCCCAGCTTTGAGATGACCGCTCTAGCAATAAGGCCACATCCTCTCCCCGCTTGGTTGTCATCTCACATATCCATTCATTGAACATGTCCCCTTGTCCACTGTAACTCCAGAACAGGTGCAAAGGTATGATCACACTCACCACTTTGAAAATCTCACCAATTTGGGGTAAACTTACACAACTGTTGTCGCATGTACTTTAAGAAGCCATAACAGACAATAGCATGAAATGTAAGAGCAGGACAAATGAGTCATCAAAATGAAAATGCAAACAGATAAGAATGAAGGCCAGTAGCCAGTCCAGCAATACAGTGTGGACCAGCACAATGCTGCACCACTCTACTTGCCTAACAAGACTCTGACAGAGAAGCCTCCCCACAAAATGGCATCTAGTGGGCAAGCCAGGCACCTCACAGATGTAACTAGGGAGGGCTGGGGTCAACATTGGGAGGGGTTGTTTCTACTATGGGAGGGGGTGCAGTGACTGTGGCAGAAGGAAGGCCAAGGGAAAACTGAGGGATTATCATGGGAGCCTGGGGAGGTGGGATGACAAGGGATGGGCTTTGGGAGGTAGAGGGAGTGTCTTTGTATGTAATGCATGTGCTTGTTGTTGGTGTTGGTGTGTGGGTCTGATGTCTGTTGTGTCTAGGCTGTGTCTGTTGGTGCGAGGTTTGTGGTTATGTGTGTAGTTGGGCTGGTGAGGGAGGTGAGGGTCTGTTCAGTAGGTGCATGCCCGGACTTCCTGTTGCCTTTGTGAGAGTGTGTGCTGTATGTGAATGTTGGTCAGGTGAGTGCCTATGTTTGCGTTTACTGGGGACAGGTGTGGGTAAAGGGATTTGGGATGGGGAAGAGGAAGGCTGGGTTTGGGGGAAGGCTGCTGTCAGTGAGGAAGCCAAAGCCTGAAATGATCTCTGTAGGACAGACATACTACTGTAAATGCCTTCCAGGTAGTCCAGCATCTGCCCCAGCTGGCTGGACTGCCCCTGAATAGCTTTCAGCCGCCGGTATTTTGTCTATTGCTGTAAAATCATTGTGATCGGCACTACGCGTCATGCCAGAGGACGCTGCATCTATTTGCCGCTCAATTGGATATTCTACTCGAGGGGTAGCTTCCTCAACGAGAGCGCCATATTTCTCAATGTGAGAGGTTGCAGCCTGCCCTGCCTGCATTGAGAAATCTCGCCAGAAGTGAATCTAGCGTGTGATTTTTCGCGCTCGTGCCCGTCAACTTAATGTTGGTGAGCCGTGATAGTGAAAAACAAACTTCAGCTCTTCGTCACTTTGGGGAGTTTTGTGGAACTCCACTCGGAGCTCAGAATAGGCAAAACTCTTTGAAGTGTGTTGACAAAACAGAATTCGATGCCCACCCCTAGTCATGACGAATATGAAATGCCAGAAACCGGTCCTAGGAAGCTTGTTTCCGGTCCAGGGAAGACATGGCTTGGCAGTTCGGGCTGGACTGTTCCCATGAGGAAAAGGGTCAGACTGATTTGCATATGGCCATGTCTGAACTGGGGTGGCAGAGTGGGCTAAAGAACAGTGATGGATTCAACCCTGATCAGTTGACTGGGGGTGAGTGTTTGCAATGTTCAACACTCCGTCCATCATTTCCTTTGGTTTTTGCGTCATGCCAGAGGACGCTGCATCTATTTGCCGCTCAATTGGATATTCTACTCGAGGGGTAGCTTCCTCAACGAGAGCGCCATATTTCTCAATGTGAGAGGTTGCAGCCTGCCCTGCCTGCATTGAGAAATCTCGCCAGAAGTGAATCTAGCGTGTGATTTTTCTCGCTCGTGCCCGTCAACTTAATGTTGGTGAGCCGTGATAGTGAAAAACAAACTTCAGCTCTTCGTCACTTTGGGGAGTTTTGTGGAACTCCACTCGGAGCTCAGAATAGGCAAAACTCTTTGAAGTGTGTTGACAAAACAGAATTCGATGCCCACCCCTAGTCATGACGAATATGGAAAATAGGAAGGAGTCTGCATGACCCCCCTCCGGCGCAGATTTCAGCCGGAGGACCCCATCTCCCAGGGCGCAGCAACAACTAGAAAGAGGTAGGGGGCAGCCCAGAGCCATTAATAGCCATGGGAACCCCATCCTGCATGGCCAACCATTGCTATTTCCCAGGACACTCACCCCCGAGACATAGGTAGGTCTGCGTTTGCTCTCACTTGGCAGGAGCAATTTCAAAGCTCTGGACAAGCAAAAGCAAACACAAATACAGTGCAAGTATAAAAAAAACTTTGAAATTCACACTGATGTGGGTCTAAAAGGAATAAAAGAAGGCCAAAAAAGGCAAAGATAATACAAACATACAAGTACTATACAAAGCTAAAAACAGTTAAGCTTCATTGATTATGCTAATGATTGGTCCATATTTAAAACCAGGCAAGATGGATGCAAAGCCACTTTAGAGGGGGTGTACTGGAGGTCAAAACAATTACCTTAGGTTGAGAGCGTGGGGGTACCAAGGACAATACATTTTAGTCGACTCTCCACATTGAGAGTAAAAAGCAGTTGACAGCGAAAACAATCAATTGGTGGCGGATTGAACTTGAGTATCCTTGATGCAATTCTGAATTTCCTAAAGCCCAGGTTGTGGCACAGAGGCAAGATCCATGCCATCCTGTAGGCATGACATTGCTGTCAGAAGAATAATACGTGATACGTGCAATTCATATCTGCTTCGGAAAAGGGGGCGATGCTACTTTGCAGTAAAGATGCGAAGCAGAAATGTTGTGATCCGAAATTTAATAAACAGAGATCTGGAGAGCAAGGGCTCAATGAGGTTCATATAGGCTTCCAAGCAGTAAGCGTCTTTGAACTCCAATAAGGCTGCAGTCAGGGTAACCACCCTCTCAGATCTGTGGAGGCTTCCATACAGAGCGTTCCAGTACTTCCCCAGAGTGCGAGCTTGGAGAAATTGCATGCAGACTCAGAATACTCTCAAAGGTTCAAACACTCAACTTCTGTTAAACACCATTTGATATAGGCTAACCATGGAATCCTACCGGCCCCAGGGCTCTTCAGGATTTTGTCAAGGCCCAAACGAAGGGCACCAATGTCTCAGAGAACAAAATTCTCCTCCAGTACAGCAGGGGCCTGAGTGTAACTCTGTGTGTGAGTGATCTGAGACCAAGGTCTAAACGGAGGGGGACTAAAGGGATTATGAGTAGTATCTTTACAAATAAGGAGTCTCCACACATAAAAAGACATATTTTTATGTGTGGAAAAACACAGCACTCAGAAAGATACTACTAGTTGCTGTAGCATTTACTGGGTCCTTGTGGAATTTTCATTCATATAAAGCTACTCATATTTTCAATTGGTCCTCCGATGGATCTTGCTCTGTACTGAAAGAAGTTGGATATTTGGGGAATGGACAGTTACCGATGAGGACCAGGAACAGGATAACTGTATCTGAACCACATTTCAACAACTCATAGACTTTATTTTCTCAATACCTAAATAACCCAATTAATGTTCACTCTCAAGGAATGACAAGACAGAATAGTAGAATCAGATTAAAATCAAAGTTTTAATAATTACATTTAAAGTTTAAAAACACATTTGCATTTGATAAAAATGGCATGCAACTTTATGATCAATTAGTAAAGGATTTAGTGAAATATACCAAGCCTCTGAGATTCAGGAAGAATTAGATGGGGAAATCTTCCTCAGCCGAGACAGATTCTAATCACATACCGCTTACGTATCGATAGGAATAGATAGCCAGCGAGAACCTGTGACATGACTCTTAGGAGAGATCAGCAAAGTTTCAAGTAGGCAGTACAGTTTGTCAGGACAGTGATCTTTCTGAGTTCGTGGCTGTAACAGCAAGAGTCACAGTGACATGACCTGAAACTTTAATCTGAAAGGGTTCTATCTGCAATCAAGAGTCCGTCAGCAGTAAAAGTCAAAATTCCTAAAATGTCACAGAACGCAGTAGCTCAATTGCTCAAAGAAGCAAGCAAGCCAGCCCACTGTTCTTCCAAAAAATGAGCAACTTTACTGGAAATGTTACAGGGTGACACCCCATGACATCACCTCAAATCTGTCAAACCATTCAGGTCATTGGTTAATCTGCAATAGGGTGATGTGGCAAAAAGAAGAAACAAATCCAGAACAAATTAGGTAAATCCATTATGCAGTTCTTTAGGTCATGTAAGCATAGGACACATTGAACAATAGGGCATCAAAAGGAAGCATATGGGTTCAAAAGGTCTCCTTCCAAAGCAGCTGTTTCAGAATGTAACAAAACTTGTTGCAATTGCACTATTCAGTCCAAGAGATGTCAAATAGAGTGAAAATAGTACCTCATGATTACTAGTCAAATCTATGTTAATTGAATGATTCACATGTCTCAAATCTATCTTTTCTTCTGCATGCTTTTACGATGCAGTAACTAAACTTCGTATTTGTCCATTTTCAGTGCGTAAAAACTGGTACACATTTTCTATGGTTCACAGAAATGTTTGTCAAAATCATTTCTTTCATCAATAAAATAATTTGATGTCAGCTCTGCTCTATCATAGTAAATCCCTTTGTGAATAGCAAACAATCATAAACGTACACTAACATGTAAGTTTACCTTTGTGAATCAGGCCCTTTATGTTTATATACTTGTAGGTCCATATTTGTGACCTCGAAATTCTGAGATATACTTGGAATTTCAGTGTCATCTGGAATGAGGAAGGAAATCTCGCCCTAGCTTACCCTGTTAAGCATTCTGAGGAGAAGCAAAAAGGTTGTGTTTTAAGAACAAATGATTGGAACATGGGTGTATTATGAAGCTATTGGCCTCAAGTGTAAGAAGCTGGGTAAGGAAGGAAAGACACTGCCTAATGCCGGTCAACTGATGTCATAGAATCAACTTGTATAAATTCATACCAAATGTATTTGCTGATTTATGAAGTCACTCAACGCTGTTCAGAAAGTAAAGTTGTAAAGCAGAACAATGCTATAAGGCATGGTGCTGTTGTGCTCTTTCCGTGTGCTAGTGTACTTTTGACTGCCACGAGCCAACGCAGAAACTCTTGTGTCAAAGTGTAAGGGTGTTTGCGTAGTGTGAAGCATAGGTTTGTGCTGGAAGGGGTCTCTTCCATGACAAACACTATTCTTTCAAGTGTTTCCCACTTTGTATTTGAGTTGTACAATGAAATCAAGGTGAAATTAAAACATTTCTGCTAGTTACGCCCTACCTAGATGCAGTACAGGATTTCAGCGCAAATCCCTGTATACAGTTTTTTGTAGAGAGGAACTTATATCAAAACCCATGCATGGGTGGCTGCATGAGAATGCCCTTGTCCCTCCCACTCTTGGAATGCCGCCTCGACACACAATAATGCAAGGCAGTGCATTGCAAAGCTTTGTGTTACCTTGGATCACAATCCAATGAAAATCGTGGTTTACATTAGATTGTAAATGCCACTTGAATACTTTGAGACAGGTTTGAAAATTAACGTAAAGCGTTTGTAAATCTGGACCAAAATGCTTATCTGACTATAGCACATAAACTCAAGAAGTGAGTCGATTGTGGGGTGGGCGGCTATGTCAAATTTTTAATATCAGTTTAATATTAGAATTGGCTCGAGATGTAGTTACAAGAAATGACGAGGTGTTAGAAACGGGATTCCTGGTTGGCTAAGGCTTGCGCCAAAGCCAGGCAGAAACCACCAATCTAGTCAGGGCTGGGGAGTTACACGCCAAAGATAACCCCTGCTCACCCCCTTGGTAGCTTGGCACGAGCAGTCAGGCTTATCCCAGAGGCAATGTGTAAAGCGTTTGCGCGTGCACACAGCACCAACACCCTAGGCCCACCACAAAAGAAACTCCACACAAGGTTATATATAAAAATAGCCTTTGTATTATAATAAACACATTAGATGATAATCACATAATTTACACTGTGCCAACTGGCACTGGGCAGAATTTTACAAGGGACTATTTACACGGGACAGGGCCACATGGACCACTGTCAGAATCAACACAAATCACCAATTGTACATGTAGAACACATAATACCTGTAACACAAATTATCACTGTAGAGCACAACCAGTAACTACTGGCGCAATAATGACCTCAGCGTCATCACACTAGAATCAGGTATAAAACCTATCCTGCAACCATCACAGGGGCATAAACACATTATGCAATTTCTCATTAGTCTAACGCATTAGACCTAACCACCTAAGTATAACTACACTAGGGGCGTACATCACACAGGGAAGTATAATCTCCCTAGCAGAAACCTAAACAGGTAAAACAACCTCATAATCACAGAAGATCACATCTAGAGCAATAACACAGGGTGCGTAAAACATACTACATGAATTACATTTCCTAACACCCTCAGCATTAATATATGCATCACAATAACAGCTCAATCACATTAGGGCCTTGCGCCCTATAAACCTAACAATCTCAACAACCCCCCTGGCCAACTGGCCATCCCAAAGAGGGGCCTGTGTCCCAAAAGTCTGGGCGCGCTGCCTATGCAGTGCAGGTCAAAGGTGCGCACTTTTGCGCAGACCTAAACGTTGCAGCTGCCCACTACATGCTGGGCATCTGGGAAAGATGGCCAGCGAAAACAAGCACTGGCACTAAACGTCCGTCTCAGGTCCCACTGGGGCTCTCAAAACAATATGGCCCCTACACTGCTCCAGGAACCGACAATGTGCCTCGGGGGAGCTCATCTGGGGCCGCCATCAGGCCCCACCATACACTGGAGCACACGGGCTCTCAGGCAAATGCACCAACAAAAAGAACTTGCCCCCTCTGCTGCCTTTAAACAAATATGGCCCACATTGGAGCCACATAGGCTTTAGAAATAACATGTCCCCACACGAGGAACTGGCACCCAGCGTTGGAGCCTCGTAGGCTCTGTAAACCATAATGCCCATCGTTGAAGCGGCCCACTGCACACCCGGGGCCGCTCTGACTCGGTGCCTTGAAGAGCATCAAGCGACATGGAGCCCCCACTCACCGGGGCTCCGCAAATAGGTGAAGAACCGTTGGGGCAGCCCTCTGTCAAGCGGGACTGCCCTGATGAGAAGCACCGGGTTGGTACCTCGATTCTACTCTCCCCCAGCCGGCTTCACATACCGGGTATCCGCAGTAGAGGCTCTCTCCTTCACCCGGGCCCCCTCCTGGGACCCGGGACACAGCCTCACAGCTGCTGAACGCGGGGCTTCCCTCTTCCATTCTCTGGGAGGCGGGGTGGACTCCCGTTCTCCCTCGCGCTCTCCACATCGGGGCTCCCATCGGCTTACGGGAGCTCCGCATCGACGTCGCACTACTTCCGGTCCTGCCGCGGCCCCGCCCCTGTCACAGGCGGACTTGCCTGACTTCCGGGGCGGCGGGACCCAGAGCGGCAATCTCGGCGGCAGGCAAAGTCGCGGGGTGGGCACCCGCGCACCCCAAGGCCGGCAAAGTCACGGGGTGGGCACCCGCGCACCAAACATATCAATAAGCGGCCATAAGCGGGGTGGGCTTATGCATCAATCCTGCCAACACCATGAAGACGCAGGGGGGGCACCTGCGCACCAAAGGCAAACGACCAGCGGGGTGGGCACCCGCAAGGCACACAATGAGGGGGGGATCCCTACGCTGGGGATTCCCTCCAAGGAGACCGCAGCCCAGCGCTGCAGGGAGAAAGTAAAGCACTCCCTAGAGAGTAAAATCAAGCGCTCACCAGGCGCTAGGGCTAAGTTCCTTGGGGAAAACGAAATGGAGCACCAAGCTCCCAGCAAAGACGTCTTCAGGGCAAAAGGGGCAGGCAGGGCCCAGGGCGGCCAGCCCTCCCCTGGGCCCCCAGCAGCAGCACGCCCTGCAGGATCAGCACCCAAGTACAGAACATTTTCATGGGGTCACAGCCCCTTTTTTATACACAGAATCCTTTGTCTGAAGGTGCAGGGAAGAGGCGAACCAGATGCAACTGGTTCTTGAGCACTTTGTTTTGCTCAGCCCCTCTCCCTATTCACAGGACAGGCCAGGGACATTAGACGCACCACAGGGGGTGGAGCCAGCATTGTGTGGGGAAAGCCCAGCCCTATTCAGGTCCCAGGAGTGCGCTCCTCCCACCCATCTGGCTGCTGACCTCCCCATTCACCACTAGGTGACTCATCCTGACTCTGGGGATTCCCTAGCCCATCACATGACCTCAGCCAGCCAATCGCTAGACAAGGCACTCATCTCACACTGCACACAGAAATGCCAACTTCCAGAAGTGGCACTTCCACACTAGGTACATTGACGCCGTACACATCATCGCGCAGCATTTCATCACACGAGTCTGCACATACCAAACTCGCACCTGCACTCCCCACGCATCAGGAACTACCAGGGACACATACATTCCCCCATGCATTCCTATGGGAGAGCAGGCCAACCTCACTACTCGCACGCACTTTACCCTGGGACACAGTGGTAAAGTGCGCAGAAGCCAAAAATCACTAACACCAGGTCACAATAAAAGCAAAAAGTTTTAGGGGTGAACCTGCCAGAAGGGCCAAGTCCAACACGAGGTTTATGAGCATTATTTTCCAAGCATTTCTCCTATTTTTGAGTCTGTAGGAAAAACTCTTTAAAATATGGGCATGGTCTCTGATGGACTCAGTAAACAAACATACACAAAAATCGCCAAGGATACACTTTAAATGCAGTGGGTTAATTTTCTTTAGCACAAGAAGTTACTCAGGGGCAAGTTAGAACAAGACATACTTCACAAGCTGGCAAATGGCGTCTCTGTCATTCATCATCATTTCAATTGCAGCCATTTGTGGAAGGACACTGGAAGAAAGTGGCATGAAGTGCATGGCTAGCATCGAGCCCTTGGCTGGCACTCCTCCCGCAAAACTCAGAGCTGCTTCTGTCCTCACTGCCAGCCTCTTTCTCACAAAAAGCGAGAGATAGTAAGCAACAGTTCTTGCTCTGTTTAAACTTCTCGAGGGCTCCTTACAATGTGACTTTTAGTTGACAATCTAAAATCAGAAAACTATTGTAATCGAATTTTTAGACGATGATTGCTTCTCACACAAATATTATTTTCAGAGGCTTCCAAGCATATTATTCGACTATTTCCAGAGTAGCAGATGGCAGCCACTATGAGTGAAGTAGGAAATCGAGCTACCAGGAGGTTTGTTTAAAACGCAGAGGCCATAATGAGGCACAGAAGGAAGCATTTTATGCGACAAAAGAACTCAATAAATATTAAAATTGAGGGCCTCATGTACAAGAAGTGATGCATGGCTCCACTGCGGCAGCGATGTGTCAAAATCACTTGAGAAATGCGACGTCATTAGTTTAAGACATGGATATTTACAGTATGGCGCACCATGTCATAAGCTGCGAGTTACATACAAAATACATGACTGTGGATTAGGTGTCATGGTGCAGTAAGACAGATGCAACTGCCATAAAAGTGTCGTAAGGCAGATTAGTGTCAAGTAATGCGACCCAAACCACCTTAATGTCACTTTTCACTACGTGTAGTTAAAACCTGCTAAAAATGACACAAATATTTAAAAAAATACCACACTTCACAAAAAGCAGCCATGGAGCAGACAGAAGAGACCAGCATTCAGGACAACGCCAACAACCCCAGTACCAGCCAGGATGTCACTGCAGACTCCCTGGGGAAAAGGAAGAGGAAGTGCAACTTCAGGAACAGATTTATGTGTATAGTGATTTGTCTACACATAAATACACTCTAGTGATATCGTGGGGAATGAATGAATGATACACTAGAGTGTATTTATGTGTAGACAAATCACTATACACATAGCTTGTTATGTACTAAGGAGAAGATTACTCCTAACTGCTTGATTCTTCTCTTTTCTCTCCCATTATACTGGTGTCCCCTTTTATTCCCTTTTTAGTAATTCCACTACTATGTTAGAGGAAATCCCTCGATACCGAAGAACAGGTTTTTAAGACACCCTCTTATCTCAACTGGAGGTGAGAGTATCAATACCCTGGGACAGGTAGAGTCCTGAGGAAGGCCGACGTGACCCTACACGCGGGGCACACACACACGGCCAAAACATGTCAACCATCTGGCAGTAAAGGAGGAGTGTTAGGAGCACATAGCATCTCCCAATCACCACCATCTTCATGTTTTTAACCCTGGCCAGAGGGTCCAGGAATAAAGTCTTAGGCACAGCGACACTTCCGAACTACTTTTAACTCACACAACACTGTACTTTCACTACCGTCGTTCCCAGCCACTGTGAAATAAACTGTTTCTCTCTGTGTTGAATTGTCTTCCCCCACCCTATTGCACCACCCCATGCATGGCTACGCTGGGGTGTATTGTAAGCAGCCCTATGATGAATCATGTCTCACATTTGTGTGAGTGAGGGCAGTATTAGCACACACAGCACGTGCCATCACGAGATATAAATATTTTATTACTCCCTACTCCTTCTGGTGCACTGACTATTTTGGGGACACAAACACCCTGTCAAACTTTTGGCCTGATGTGATGAGTGCGCTACCCTGCAACAATTGTGGCAGGTGGCCCACACAGTTCAGAGTCAGTAATGACCTAGCAGGTCGGGTGGCAATACTCCTTGCACAGTGAAGGATGGGTCCCACAAAACCTATGGGCCTCCCATGCACTGCATTTTCTTCTTTGGTTATTGCAGCGCCCTTGTAAACAGGCACCTGTGTCATGTTCAGTGTCTGTAATTGATTTATCACGTATACATATCTGGCCATTTCAATTACAAAAGCTTTAAGAGTAGTTTGCTACTGCCAAACAGCTAAAAGCTCATGGTATATGGGTACTTACCAATAAACTCACCAAGTTCGATCCCCAGGTGATCCAGGAGATCCTGCTCCCGGTTGATGATATCAGCCCACTGGTGCTTGCACGGTCTGATGTTCCACTCCGCACCAAAAACTCTTGCCATTTGATATTGCACATTCTCCCACTGGTGCCTCCTCTTCTGAGCTGGGTACCCTTGGATTACCCTGCCTCCACTTCCAATCATGTTTGGAAGTTACTTAACTATCAGCCAAGGCAGGCCCCCAGACTGCTCCTCGATCAGGTTCTTGGCCCTTCCCCGGCTTGAAGTCTCCCTACACCCAGTAGTCCCATAACACCAACTACAAAAACGACTGTCCCTTCCCCTTCTCCCTACCCCTTTAACTAATAACCCCTATTTAGAAAAACACCCCACAATACACTACACAAAACAACAAAAAATACAATTACAAGACAAAAGTGACAATTTAGCCTCATCACACAGAAAGCACAGACATCTACAAGACCAGGAAACACCACCAAACTCTCCGACAAACACTTCCACCAGCCAGCACAGACAAAAAGAGAGTAAGTGAAAGTGAATGAAACTTCACACTTCCTGGTGTGAGGCAGGGCTGAGGCATTACTTCATTTCCTGTGTGGATGTGGCACGTTTTTGACGTATGTGTAATTTTTCTTACTAAAGCATCTTCTTTTTCTGATGCATCGCTACACAAATATCCAAGTCTGCAGTTACACTATGAACAAAGTATTGTTTTTGACGGTTTGCCCTTGATGCGTGACTTCTGGGTGATGCTCTATCCACTCAGGTGTCACGTTCAGTAGTAAAATGTCAGTTTACTTACAAAAGCATCACATTTACTACAAAAAAGTCACCTTTCATACCCTTGAGTTACTTTTCCTAGTCCAATACCATTGAGCCACTTTTCCTAATCCAATGTCACTTTTAGTGTTAATGCATGACTTTCCATGTCAAAGAGTCACAATTACTAGAGTCACCTTTCATACCCTTGAGTCACTTTTCCTAGTCCACTACCATTGAGACTCGTTTCCCTGTCATATGTCACTTTTAGTGGTAATGCATGACTTTCCATGCCAAAGAGTCGTATTTTCTACAGAAAAGTCACCTTTAATACTATAGTGTCACCTTTCGGACTATAGTGTAACCTTTCATACTAGAGTGTCACCTCACCTACTCAAACATGTCTGTTTACTGACACATTGCCATGGAACAAATACAAGGCGCCAGTGACACACAACACTTTAGAATGCATGGTGCAAGCAATGTGTTTTTGGGGCTTTGGCATTGATGCCTGGCTTCCAACCTGATTGTAAACTTCTTAGGCTACTTCTAGTAGATGAAATGTGTGTATGCACATGTTTCCTGGAACTGTGACATAAACACAATGACAAGAATTAGTTTCAAACATTTATTGCCATGTTGAAACTTTTGTATATGTTGTTTAATGGTCCATTCACAAACATGTGGTTCCAGAAAATACATTTTGCAAAATGTGTGTGTATCTGTGATTGCCTGCAGCTGTATTTTGGATGTCTCAATGTTCTGCATCCTCCCCCATCGGATCCTGCAATGGTAGGTCCCCATCCCAGGGGACATGGGTCTGCACAAAATATTGTGCAGTATGGCACACACCAAGACGATTCTCCAGACCATTGAGAGGAGTAGAGCAATCTACCCCCAAAATGTCCATGCAGCGGAACCTGACCTTTAGCAGTCCAACGTTTCTTTCAACAATGTTCGTGGTCTTGCTGACAGCCTGGTTGTAGCCCGTCTCTGCGTCAGCCTGTGGGTGTGCAGAGGCTGTCATGACCCACAGCTGATCTCAACTGTCAATACTTTTGCAAACTGTTACTAATACATGGCAGGCCATGTGCATTATGTGTAATTACATTGTCATACAAATTTCCAACTTTTTTTCCACAATATGTGTTAGTTATACAGTTGTTGATAGGTTGACAGTTTTCTCTTCCATTATTGTGTTATAGCAAATGCTGAGCATGGGCTGATATATCGTTCACTTCTACATCCTGACTGTCATGTTGATCCAGTAATTTTCTGTGATATCTATTTGGAGTTGTTCATGACCACTCTATGTTATGTGTTCCCACAACATGTGTGAACTTGCCAATTGTGGATCTAATATTTGAGTGGTTGGTCCTCTCTAGGTAGATAATGACATAGAAGACATGCCTTACACTGACACGTGCGTATGTCCATGGTAAAACACAGATGTGGGTGCTGCGATGCATGACATTCCTGATGAACCATGGAAGTGGCATGTAGACACCCCCACAAGCTCCATGGAACACCTCTCTTGCACACATGGAAGCTACACAGCCTTTCATCAACACTGCATTGCTCTGTACCCTGTCACCATTATACCAAAGCCATAGAGGCTTTGGTGTCTTGACATTGGTAACTTGTGAATTTGCCTGACACATGTACCATGATACATCGTGCATGTATGAGCCACACCCCTCTTACTTATTTTCCTATCTAAGTCAACAGACGCAGTGATGTGCATTATGTCACCCATTTCTAAGTGTTTGTAGGTGCATTAGGTATTTGAGTTTTTCTTACTTACAATTAGGCTATTTCCATAGTGTCCATTCTTGAAGCGGTCATTGAGATGGAGTGCCTGAATATGTAGGCATCGTGCACACTGCCAAGGTATTTGGCCAGCTGTCAGTGGTGGCCAGCACAGCTATGAGCGGTGTGGCAGGGCGGGTGCGTGGCAGGGTGAGGTGGGGAGAAGTCAATAGTCAACGGAAGAAAAACGACTTACCTTGTGCTCGCCGCATGGCCGAGTACCCCCACCCCACCCTGCCCCACAGCTTTCAGCTGTGCCGGCCACCACTGCACCACATTGGTGAAGAGGCCCTGATGGGCCACGATTGACTGGACATTTACAGACTGGGTGTGTTTCCTGTTGCCGTTGAGTTAGGATGTGTCTGCAGGTTGTTCAAGTTGCACAAGTGTACAGTTCATGACACCCAGCATGTGTGGAAACCCAGAGATGGCATACAACCCTTGTTTTGTCTCCAGGTGCAGTTCATGGATGTTGGGGAAGAAAAGGTAGTGGGGTAATAGCCGGATGATGGCATCCAGAATGGAGGAAAGGAATCAGGAGAAAGATGGCTGGGAGTTCCAACCACTCTGGCGGTTGCTGTCTGGAAGGGCCCCAATGCCAGGATATGTAGTGCCGCAATGAACTTCACCTGTGGCGGGATGTTGGTAGCCCTGTCAGCTATTAGCTGTAGCCTTGTGACAATCAGGTGTAGCAGATCTACAATGGATTGACTCCTCAGCCAGTAAAGGTTGATTACCTCATCCTCCCTCAGTCCTATTAGAGTGGCCTTCTGGCAATAAATGCACTCCCTTCTACAGTGTTGCCTTTGTGGTGGTGAGGGGGGTGGGGTAGATGGTTGGGGTGGGATGGATGGTGGTGGTCATCTCCTTGCAACTTCCTGCTGCACAATGACTACCTCCATGGTGTGGTTCTGGTTGCAACACTGTCCTGTCCAGCTTCTCTGTATATAGCAAAGTTGATGCGTCATTTCCTACAAGTGGATTTCGCAGGGCCAGGATATTTGATGTTACCCGACCTCTGTGCCACTTAAGCCGGCACTGCATAATTTTTCTAAAATGTCGTAAATATCCATGTGTCAGTTTTACGCTGGAAATTATGATGGAATGCCTACCTTGTATATATTAATACGTACGTGATGCAGGTGAGTCCAATGCAGGTTACTTTTGGCGCCAGATTCCAAAAAGTGAGACATCCTCAAAGATACATTAGCTTGTAAAAATGGATTTGTTATTACGCAAACAATGCATCAAAAACGTTGATGCATTGGTAGTGCAAGCTCCTTGTAAATAAGCCGCTTACTTTTTACATAAATCTAGTTACTTTCTTCCAACAAGAGCAAAGCTGATTCATCAGGGAGGAGATGTGGCTTAACGGGCACTGACTTTGAAATTGGGACCAGGGCCCAGATTTCCCAAGATTTCATGCAATGCTTTGCAGCAACGGAAGTTGCTGCATTGCGTGAAAAGGAGAGAGTAGAATTGTGCCATATTTGCAAAGACATGGTGTAGTTCAGCTCTCTCCTTGTGCTGGTGCACTTTGGGGTGCCCATTGCCAATGTAGACACCCTTGCAAGGGTGCCTGTGTTAAGGTCAAGGTAGTTTATATGCAGGATGGAGTCCCTTGCTGTACGAAAAATATCCTTTGAGGCAGAATGCAGCACACATGCAAATAGGAACTAACAAGGAGAAATAAAGTTTTGCTCGTTATGCCAGCCTTGGGTAGGTACACCATTGTGGCGCAAACTCATGTTTACAAGTTACAACAAATACGGGATTGCATTAAATACATGGGCGAATGCTTGGAAATTCCCTTGCATCACTCATGTAACGCCTACCTGTCACAAGGTAATGGAAGGCAGCGCAATGCACTGCATTACTTTTTTTTACAATACCACATAAGTCAGAAATGCAAGGCTTTGTAAATCCCAAAACAGATTTTGAGTTTGGGCTCTGCTAAAAAAGTGACGCAAGCCCAAAGGTAAATCTGGGACTAGGTTCAAATCCTGGTGTCAGCCCAACATCTAGTGATTCTGAGCGAATACTTTTGCCTGCCTGTGCCTAAAAAAACATATCAATCTGACATTTTGTGCATCTGGTGCTCACAAGCCTTTGGAACAAGTTTGCACTATTTAAATTGCAAATAATTCAATTAATTTAAAGCCTGATGTATTAAAAGGATTTGTGGTTCAATTCACAAAATCAGAGGCTGTGTAACTAAAAAAACCCTAAACTGTAATTTACTAAAGTGAACTTTGCGATTCGTAAATGCCTCTGACTTGCACTGCGCTCATTGCCACTACTAGTGATTCGAATAGTGCAGAGGACCCGAAAGAGACATCCTTCTCCTTAAGAATCATGATCACATGCATCAATGCTATGCAAGTCAAGTGCTGTGGCGTACTGCTCAAATAGGTGGTATTGGTTTCGCAAGGTGAAAGCTGGCCATGAGGGACAGCTTCCACATTGTGAATGTGGATTCTGGCACTGGGGGCAGCATGCAACTGTCAAGAGACCTGCTACATGGCCCCCCATGCTCGTCCTACGATAGGTCGCTTTTATTATTGCACCCTCTGTCATTTCAAGTCAAGCCTCCATCCTTGCAATGCTGGCAGTTTCAGAAGGATTCACAAACAGAATCGTCCCTCATGTATATTAATGGACCAGAGGTCTGTAAAACATTCATAATGGTCATTTTGGCAACGTGACATTTATCGATCTGAGATAGTGCAAAAAAAAAATATTTTCATTTCAAAACCTACTTTTTAAAAATATTACATCAGGCTGTAGGTATCTAAATATTCTCTACTTTGGTTACTTTTCTTACTCTTCTCAATGGTTAACATCAATTTTCATCTCAACAAAATTGCTATTTCTGCTAACATTCCTGAATTCAAATGGGTTACCCCAGGAAGAGTTAAGTACATGTGAAATTGGGCGTTTTGACCTCAAGTCTTTTGTGAAGTATACAGCATTTTGTGGGCTTTAGTGACCAAAAGGAATTGACCTGGACAATGGAGCACGCTAGAAATTGTTGAGCAATGTTTAAATATGGCAACATAGAAATAATACAGACTTCTTATCAAAAGCAAAAAAGCAATAGCTTTGGTTGCAGAATGCATCAAAACCTACTGCAGTGTCTTTGCACACATACAAACGAGCAGAGCAGCTTATCCGGGTCTGGTGGCTAAGCAGACTAATGCATCCACTATAGGAGCGTGTATTTGACCTCATGGTCACAGGTTCAAATTGTGGTGGGTGAGCTCAGCCTTTCATCCTTCTGAGGTCTATAAAATGAGTATCATTGAGCTGGGCAACAACAAAAATCGGTTATTAAGCGCCAAGATACCCTGGGTTGCACCTGCGCTATACGAATATTTATGTTAGAAGAAGTGTCAGTGTCGAACAGCAAATAATTACCAATTGGATCTTGTTGGTGGGTTTGACATGAAACAAAATATAGGAAAGTTGTAATCAAATCAAGTGAATTGTGTGCTAATATTAAATTAGAGTATTTTTATCTGGACAACCAAGTGACAGACTATGGATCCTCCTTTTTCACTAATATGGGATATACATCTAACATACATTTTTTAGTTCCATATAAATTCCTTCTATATCTTAAATTGTTTCAGCTATCTAGTAATTGTATCTTACAGCTTGGTTATTAAATTCTGAGCAACACTCTACAAATTGCCATGTGAAATGTCAGATTGGTTTCCTTCCTCAAATATTTTTCTGAATAAAACTGATGGTTAAATACATCTGCTTTGATTTCATTTACTTTGATTTTGCTTATTTATATATTGTTAGCACTAGGATTTGCAAATAGATACTTGTGCAACTGACAATATACACAACTCACTGTTTCCTTAAAAAAGGATAACATTTAACATATTCCTGAATTGAGATGCCTTCTCATTAAGGCTAAGTTGACCTGCAACTTGTTTCATATGTAACTTAATACTGTGGCGAGGCAGATTCACTGGCCCTGGCCCTCTTTGATCTAGGTGAAGTCAGGAGATTGTTGTCAGTGGACCAAAGCTAGTTCCCAGAAACTAAGGGCCTCATTACCATGGCCCACATTCGGATGGCTGACATGAGACCACCGACAAGCATGCGGGTTGACCAACAGCCATATTACAATCTGACCACCAGGTTAAGAGTCGCAAAGTGCACTTTAACAGGAAAAGGGCTGCAGTACAAGCCACAATGTTAAAGTGCACTTCCCCAAAACATACTTGCACCATGTGCTAGGCACCATGTGGTGCCTGTTACATGGTGTATGGATGTGATTCTGGGCACTAGATGTACCCCCAGGGATACTTTATAGTGGCCCACGGTGGACAGGGGCCCTGTTTTGAGCCCCCAAAGTCCATTTCTGACAGCCTTTTCATGGTGGTCAGACCGCCTTGAAACGGTTGTGGGAAAGGGACATCGTAATCCCGAAAGCAGTTGATGCACAGGCAGCACCACTATTCAAGGGATACAATTCCGACTATATATAATCTCACAAAAAGGTTAAAAAAAGGAGGAATTATTACCATCCACGGTACCACTCCTACTCTATACTACTCACCAAAAGTAACCGGATGGTGTGTCAACTAAATGTCAATGTGGGTTGTAAAAATGAAGAAGCAATTGCTTTCTAAAGACAAGAACACTCATTCACTCAGAGGTGACATGCTTCATCATTGGGTTCCCTCTTGCATACTGTGGCCGCAAGGTACTTAGTGTGGGTTACAACTCTCCCTTGGGAGAGGAGCGTGAGGTGTTTTTTCTCCAATGTTTTTATGAGTGAGTGGCAGAGTGCAAAGATTTTTTTTTTAAGTGATTTAAAACCATCTCATCAGAGGAAAATACATTTTATAAGTATACCCTATGGATAGAGCTAAAATCAGTGTGAGGGATAGGGATAGGGATATGGATGTTCCCTATTAGTCTAGGTCAACATGTTTCTGCCTTGGTGACCAGAAGTTCGTGGCATTCTTCAGGACCGACATCATGTCACTCTGCTGTCATTGACAATTAAAACAAAAAAGCATACTTATTTATATGGACGATCAAGGAACCAACTGCAATCTGGTCCGTTTTCTGTGAACATAAAAACACATTCACTGTATCAAAACATATTTACATCCCATATAAACCAATAATAGCCAAGTGCATGTGAAAAAACCAGTGACAAATCACCACACTACACACGTGGAAATAGATGTATTTTAAGTAATCTCACCAATACCAAACCAGTTGTCTGCTTCTCTCTGTAAAAGGTCTTCTATGTGTGAGTCTCGAGAATCTATCGGCATCAACATCAAGGATATAATTTAAAACCACAACCATGGCATATAGATACATTATGTGTTAGTCAATAGAGTTTTTAGCTTTTCAATCGTTGTTATCTATTCTTGTTTCCCACATTTCTCATACCTTGAGCTAGTGATATGCAATGTAGATAAAACAAAAAAACTCAAGGGCAAAAAACATCAGTGAGCATCACATGAAGCGCCAAAGCATCAGTGAAGCATTGCATAAACGCGATAAAGTTCCTTCAACATCAATTAAATTTCGACGCAGATTCCTTACCGACTTTCCCAGCTCTTCCAGCTATTACGTAAAGGCCGAAAGGAGACCGGTAAGCGGCCGCATCCTCTATTACATACTCTTCCTACTTGGTACGTCACAACCCGGAAGCACAAAACTACTTCCGGTTCAGGAAATGTCGGAAACTATTCTTGCCTTTAGATTCTCGAGACTCACACGTAGAGGACATTTTACAGGGAGAAGCAGACAATTGGTCTGGCATTGGTGAGCAGCCACGGCCCGTATAGGGCGTGCCACCGGGCGGTGACGTGGGGCGGGGGAGGGGCAGGGTGGGAGGTTGTAAAATTCGGCAAACGGGCGATTTCAGGTAAGTAACGGAAAAAATAAATAAAACTAATTTCGTTATGCGCGCTGTATCGCCAAATGTGCACCCTGTTGCACCGCTGAAATTACAATTTAACCACATGTTGCGCACACATGCCCAAGGGCATGTGTATGTGTAACATGGGACTTTGAAAAATGCGCTTTTGTGCATTTTTCAAAGAAATCGCAAATTACCATCAACTTTAGATTGACGGTAATTTGCGATTCATATTTGCGAAATCGCACATTTTTGTTTGTTTAATGCATTGCATTTAAGGAATTGCAATTTGCGATTCCTTAAATGCAATCGCTATTTAAGTAATCGCAAATTTTGCAATTCCTTAAATTGCGATTTTTGCATTTGGGATGATGCATCCCAAATGCAAAAATACCGGTCGAAAAGTGGCCGATTCTGCGAATCTGCCCGTTTGCTACAGGTTTTTATGTTAATGCATGTGGCCCATAGTTTCTAGAACCGGCTGGAAACGGCACTGAGAGCCTGGCTACATTAGTTTGTGTAATAGCTGAATATTTGGTAAAACATAATTCTTTCGTATCAGAAAGTGGAGTAGAATGTGAAAGGACAAAAGTCCACAGCAAATTCTTCCTTTCTACTACTTCTAAATTTGACTAGTAAGTTTACCCACGTATTTTGATGGTTTGCTATGTTGTAAGTCCCCCTAATTTAAGACAGCCCAAACAGCAACTCTAAGGCTCCCTCCAGCATCCTTGATGACCATTAGGGCAAGGAACACCTTCAACCATTCCTACTTCCAGTGCTTAATTCGTGCCAGTGTCTGTAGGTGGTGGGCACCGGCGCTCGATTTTGGGGAGCAGGGGTTATTTTTCATTATTAGGCTCTTGCACCTGTGCCATAGCTTGTTTTTACAAGTTAGTACTCCGAGTGGAATGTGCTAAGCAAGAAGCTGGGCACGTCAAACCAATCACTTATCTCTGGACAGCTTTGCCACCAAAGGGGTTACTGAAACAGGTCAAGTCAACACTAACTGATAAGGCAGGAAAATACATAATTATTTTGCTGGACTATCGTCGATATTTATTTATCATCATATACGGCTCATGAACGATCCAAAGTACTACAACATCATGTAAAAAGGTGCAAGCGGTAACGTCAATCAACGTTCATGTGCAAAACATGTGTTGCTCTGAAATAGTGACGAGTAGACAATAAAGCAGGTTCGCGACTTAACAAACCCATGTTACTATATGTAAAGGAGGCACATTAGGCAGGAACAGCACCAACAACCCTAGGATTCCAACAAAGCAAGATTTATTAGGGTAATGTCTGGCTTTACATGAATTTTCAATGCCAAATTAAAGTAGGACCAAACAATGAGCCAAAGGGAAACATATGATTTCCTCTATATAGTACATGTATTCCTGTGAAATTTCCCTTTACTTGATTTACGCATAGGTGGTTGTTTAAGCATAGAAATGTCATATTGTGGGTGTCCCACAAGTGCAAATTTCAAGGAACATAAGTACAGATTTCATACAAGCAAGGCTGGGTTCAGGGTGGTGCGGCCAGTGCAGCTGCACCAGGCTCTATGCTTGCTGGGGATTGCTGGGTTTCGAAATAACTAATAGGTTTGAAAGCACCTGCTGCAGAGCCCTTTTTTTGTCCCGCAGTTTTCTGGGAACAATTAAAAAAAGAGAAGATAACTCTATTAAATAATGCTCCTGCTGGTCGGAAATCGGAGTTTTACCTAGTGGCAGTTTTGACTCAGCTTAAAGTAGTGCAGAAGGATAATATACCTGCTGCAAAGAACGTGTACCATGCAGATCACAGAGCTGTAATTTATGTGGATAGTTCAGTCGCTTACTGCTTTCGTCACAGATATCCTTTTGTTTCTTGCAGTTCATAAATTACAATTTAATGCACCACAGTGACCTATGAACTGTCCTCAAAGAGCTGCACGCAAACTGCATTGTAAAGATTAGAGCCTTTCCCCAGTCTTTCATTATCCTAATGTTGCTAAAAATGATTCGCTTGGATAGAAACACATTCCTATTATTATAGCTAACCCAACCACAGTGGTACGTTTTAAATCCTGAGTTTGTTCATCTCCATGCCAAACACTCCTTAAATATACTGTCTACTAGTATGGATGGAAAGTGATTCCTACACGTGTAATCGTCATTGTTTTATGTAAATTATCCTGTAGACTGACCTACAGACTTAGTGGCAGATTTACAAGAAACTGACGCATCTGTAGAGATGCGTCAGTTTACCTGAGCCTTCTTGCTAGGCCCTTGCGCCACCATGGATGCGTCGTATTTACAAAACGGCGCACCATGGCGCAAGGATTAACAGATGCATCTGTCATCCCAAAAGTCACGCATTGCTAGAGTCGTATCGCAAGCACAACGTAACACCAGCAATGCTTGGGGGAGGCCTATACTTAATGCACTGCTTCACTTAGGTGTAAGGTTTTGACGCAGTGGCATCATAGAAGTGGCACAGTGAAATCTTGTAGATTTCACTGCGTCACTTTTACGAGGCTTTCCTGTGTGAAAACGCCCACCCTGCATACATTATACCTGATGCAGATATAATGTGATGCAGGGCTTTAGAATGTAACGCATCTCCCTAGATGTGTCACGTTGTAAATTGGCCGCATTCTGTGCGCCACCGTTGTGTCACAAAAGTGAGACAACGGCGGGGCAAAAGTGTCGCAAGAGGCTTGTAAATCTGCTACCTAGGATTCATTGTTTCTGTATAATGAGTGTGTTATATCCTACTTAATTGAATAACATGTAGTCCAGCCCTGCTGCCACAAGCTGCTCAGCCAGAGCGTGAGATGGTCATAGAATGTTGGTGTGCCTGTGATGCATGGAATGCCTGGGTGTCTGAGTGGATGAGTGTTGGCAGTTAGAGATGGGCTGAGCAGCTAGGGAGGCTGCTCCTGGTGGGGCTGGTACCACACTAGGCTGGCTGGAGTAGAGACAGATGTAACCTGAACTGGAGACTGAATAAAGATGGCTTAAGAATACCTCCTGGCTCCAGGTGTCTTCCTACAGAGATCACAACATTTATTTTGGCGACGAGCGGACTTGAACCCTAGAGACTCTTGGTGAACCTCTGAAACAAAGGAACTACAAAGAAAATAAAGTAGAAACTAAGAGATCCTACAAGCAACTACTTCTACAAAGAAAGAATTCCCAGGAAAGCCAGCGCCAGCCCCACCAGTGTCCTTTCCAATGGACAGCCCACAGAGAAGTGTCATCACAAAAGGACACCACAGCCTGGGAATAATACAGCCATTTAAAGGAATAAAGTGAGTTGGAGGAGTAGCTAAGCTACAGCCGCATCTGGTGTTCCAGCCACAAAGTTTGCCACATAAAGGATTATAGTGAGTTGGAGGAGTAGCTAAGCTACAGCCGCATCTGGTGTTCCAGCCACAACGTTTGTCACTTAAAGGATTACAGTGAGTTGGAGGAGTAGTCAAACTACAGCCATATCTGGTGTTCCAGCCACAGAAAGAAGGAAATGTCAATTTCAAAGATGTGAAAACGGAATGTGTGTAGTGGCTGCACACATGGATTATATCTTTTACTAAAGGGTCCTTATTTGACAGTTGCAGCGTTTTAAGGAGCCGCCAAAACCACAGTGATTTTAACACATGGATTATATCTTGTACTAAAGGGTCCTTATTTGACAGTTGCAGCGTTTTAAGGAGCCGCCAAAACCACAGTGATTTTAATTAAAAGGTACTATGGCACAACGATCTCCTTGCAGCAGTAGAACAAATGGTCAATGTTTGATGCCTGACAGGACTTTCAATCTAGGCGAGTGACCACTACTTCCACTAATATCAGTATTTATACAGCTGCTGCATGTTTGATGAATCTGAGGATTTCTGGACGTCTACTTTTGAGGCGAGGTGCCTGATCGGTGTCTTGGGGCACGACTTTGCTGGTTTGGCATTGCCAGCGTGATGAAGATGCCGCACAGTTGTGGAGACTACGGAGTGTGCTTTCTACCCAGCGGTGACATACAACGCTTCGCTACTCAGTGGTGACATTCAACGCTTTGCTGCATTGGGCATCGTTGGTGCCGTGTGGGTGGTTTGCTCTGTTGTTTATATGCGGCAGGATACAATGGTTAATAACAATAGTACAATTTTTCGGCGACTGGCAGTGTTTTACAGTTGGAGTGGCTTCTCATTTTAAATTCAAAAAGCTGAGACGCGCGCTACAATCAGCGCGTGGACACTTACCTGTATCTAGGAGATCGCGCTGTTTCTTCGATGACGTCCTTCCATGACGATGGTGGAATCTTCTGTTGTGCTTCCTAGCTGCTTTTGGACGTACGGTGTGCACCGACGCGCCGTGAGCCACTCTGCTGCGACGTTGATAGCGTGCTGCCATCTTGTGGTTGGCGTCCGCTGTTGCTTTTCCTTTTGGTGTTCCTGATTTGTGCAGAGTTGCCGAGTACAAGCTTTATTCTGCTAACCACGGTGTTTGCGATCCTAGTCAATAAAGTTTCCTGCAAGTCGACATGTATGCCAGTGACAACACGGTGTCTTCACGTTATCCATCTTTTGTCAAGCGTCTATGGTTTGTGCACTCTGTGGACGCCGAAGTCTTGAAACACCAGATGTTACTTCGTTTTGCAAGCTGTCAGCTTAAGTGCAATGATAGATCCTGGTGGATCTTGTCTTGGTATTGTATGTGGAGGTAAGGTCTCATAAGTTAACGAGACGAGTGGCGGTTTCCAGTTGAGACTATGGAATGTTCAGAGTATAAAGTACAAGTGGTACGAGAAGCTCTGCAAGACTGTGCTCTGTGAAGACTATTTAGAGTCTGAGTTTAGGAATTGGTAGTATTTTGTTTTGGGAAAGAGAACATGCTCAAAAAATTTAGGCTACAGTGTGGAGTATTACTTGTATTTGTGATACAGTATTGTAACAAGTCACTATGTCGCCGTCTGGACAACCTTAGAGTGTAGTGCTCTGTTTCATGTATGTCGGAGCGTTCTAGTTTGAGGGTGTAGTTCTTTGCAGGGAAAGTCCAGACCTGTCACAACTCGGGTGAGATATCGCTCACCGGTGAGGGGCACAATGTACTACTGTTTTACAGTTAACGGAATGGCTTTAATTGTTAGTATTGTGACAAGAGGAAAAAGTTGTGATGCCACAGGTGTATAGTTTGAGGATGGGTCTTCATTTTACAGTGATTGTTTTCCTGTGGGGGGTCATCACATTGTTCCCATACACGAGGGAAGGTTTTGGGTAATTGCCCTGTGTTTAGTTTTGTGTGTTACTCCCATATGGGGGTATGTAACCTCTATAAGGGGTTTGGAGTACCTAGGTTAACCCTCACACAGGGTAGGGTTATGGTTTAGTCCATAGATAGTTGCACGCAGTACTAATGTACATCTTTTTATGGTTAACCCTCACACAGGGTTGGGTTGTAGTTGCGCGCAGTACTATTGTACGTCCTTTCACAGGAGTTTCTATGGGTGACGACCCATATACATGTTTAGTTCCCTTTCTTTTGGGATTGTAGTAGTAGGGTATGCTATTTTTTAGTGCTACTCTAGGTTATGACTTTGGGCATTGGTTGTGTGGGGTCTTTTACCCTTTCCGTTGTAGTGCATTACGTCACAGTGTTTAATGCAAAATGCTTCAAATGTATTACGGGTAATGTTATTCTTGCTTCATAAAGTTTTTTTTTATTTCTTTAAGGAAGGGATGGGAGATATTGTTTATCAAATGTATTTATCTTATCCGTTCTTTGTATAATGGTTCTTTTGCGATGTTTTAATTTTATGTTTGCATCCGTGGCACTTGTACCATTATTCACTTTTCTTGTGGATAGTTCTTCCTTGATGTTTTCACTTGCAGGTTTGTTTTCGTTGAAGAAAAAGGGATAATGTTATATCCTACTTAATTGAATAACATGTAGTCCAGCCCTGCTGCCACTAGCTGCTCAGCCAGAGCGTGAGATGGTCATAGAATGTTGGTGTGCCTGTGATGCATGGAATGCCTGGGTGTCTGAGTGGATGAGTGTTGGCAGTTAGAGATGGGCTGAGCAGCTAGGGAGGCTGCTCCTGGTGGGGCTGGTACCACACTAGGCTGGCTGGAGTAGAGACAGATGTAACCTGAACTGGAGACTGAATAAAGATGGCTTAAGAATACCTCCTGGCTCCAGGTGTCTTCCTACAGAGATCACAACAGAGTGTATGATGTAAAGTACTCTGAAACCCTACACTGCTAAGAGACGCGCTATAAAACAAAGTGCATTTGAGAGGGGGGCTATGCAGAGATATGGGGCAACAGCTAGTGCTTAGAGAACAATCTACTGTAGCACTTCTCTGCATGAAGTGAACCAGTGCGCTACGTCAGCCGCCATGTTTTCATTTAGAAATGAGGCCTCCACTGATGGATAGAATCTCTCCCGAGAGGCAGTGCTTTTCCCTTATCTACACAGACAGGTTAGCCTTATCGCAAACATTGGGGCAGATTTACAATAACGGGCGCATCCCTGTATATCAGCAGGGATGCACCAGTTATTTCGCGTGACGTTAGAAACTCCTTGCGCCACCATGGTTGCGCCGCATTTACAATGCAGTGCACCGTGGCACAAGGATAGACAGATGCGTGATGCATCTGTCATCGTATAAGTGCTGGAGTAATGTCGCAATCCCAATGCAACTCCAGCACTGCTCAGGGGCGCCCTATATTTGCTGTGCTGCGTCACTCCTTGCGCCTGCTACAAGCAGGCAAATGGTTTTGACGCAGCGGGGAAGTAAAAATGACTCAGTGAAATCTTGTAGATTTCACTGCGTCACTTTTACGGGGCTTCTTTGCGACGGAACGCCCACCCTGCATACATTATACCTGACGCAGGTATAATGTAGCACAGGGCTTTACAACGTGACGCATCTCACTAGATGCGTCACGTTGTAAATCTGTTGCATAGTGGCGCACCGTTTACGCTGCTGCTGAGTCACAAAAGTGACGCAATGGTGGCGTAAAGGTGTCGCAAGGGGCTTGTAAATCTGCCCCATTGTGTTTTATCACGTTCGCTTGTTTCAGGGACATATTTCTATAGCTTTCTCCTACCATGTGATCACCTGTTTTCATTAATGTCCCTATTCCTATCCTTGATATTGACTAGGTTTGCCATTTTTACTTGTGGCACGATTATGAATGCTTTAAAAGTTATGTAAAGGTATGATTTCCTTTCTTTTTCCAACGCAAATAATATACTCCGTAAAAACATACGTGCCACATTCAGTGACTACACATCGGCATTCTGAATTGACTGAAGTGGTTGGATTTTGTCAGAAGATGGCAAATACATTTTGGTGAGACTGCAAGGAACTGTATTCCTCCACAGGTATCATTTCACCTGTAGCACACTTTGAACTTATTTTTCCACACCTCAGACTTGGAGAAAGTATTTTTCCTGTCAGCAATATATGAAATTAAATGACAGAGAACAATGCAGCCCCTGCGGACACAAACTTCATCCCGCCAGGCTGTAGGAGACCCCCAGCCTTCAGTCACTCACCTCCCGCCACAGCCATGTCATGTTATCCTTTAGGTATATTAAGTCTTTGTGGATTAAATTACCCACGTATCAGACAGGGAGGGGCCGGGGGAGGCTGAATCGGAGTTAAATACCAGTCAGCTAACCTGTCCCCACAGGGCACACTTTGAATCCCACGAAATGTTTGTTAACATGCATGGGGTGGTAAGGGGGATTAGTGCATCAGTGTGCATTCTACAGGTAGCACAGAGGCAGGTATATGCGCAGAGAGACAGAGTGGTTTTACAGGCCCATTCCATTCCATTTTAATCTGTTTAGTGCGTTAGTTTCTGGAAGACTATGTCTTCCAGAAGCTAACGCTCAAAACAGATATTTTAAAACTGATATTTTCTTCAAGCTTTTCTGTGAGACTTTTGGGAAGCTAAAATTGTTTGCCCAAGTCTTTTTTTTATCGCATTTATTGCAAATAACATTATTTCTTTATTTGGATAATTAAATATTTTTCAGGTTTTGGTTCAGAAGTAGATTAAAAACGGACTAGTCTGATTGGAGCACGATCTAAAGTCTATCAGCTTTTACCAGCCATAGACCAGTTACTCACAGTAATCTTCATTGCTCAGAGTCTTGGACTTACTTTTCCCTTCCTTACCAGTGAGCATCTTGTTTGCTCTACAGAAACCTTTACCATAGCAAATGAAAATACTTCCCCTAATATGGCTCCTCCTACACTATCTGGCATGCATAAAGGGGTAAGTACGACAGAACAACATCCTGAGGATACCAAAGAAACTCAAGACACAATCACCTGAAACAAAAAAACAGGGAGGGAGGGACAGGCTGAGGAATGGCACAGGAAGTCCAGGAAGATTACCGGTGAGTAACCAGGCATTACCTCCTCGTACGTCTTCCCATTGAACTCCCCAAAAGTGAGCTCATACCCAAGCGAAAGGTGATTGAAAACACAAAGACCAGAAGGATGCAGCAGAACCAACCGGTCAAATTTATTCAAAACAAAACACTACGGATCACAAATCATATAGAGCAGACAAAACATGAGAGCCAAAAACAGCAGATGCCGTTATCCCCAACTGAAAGCGGCAGTGGGAGACAAAAGTATGGGGAGAGGCCCAAGTAGCAGCATTACAAATATCCCACAGGGAGGCACCCTTAAACATTGCCCAGGAGGAGGAAACTCTATAAGTGGACCGCCCCTGGACAGAAGAAGGAAGAGGACAGTGCGCAGTCTCGTAGGGCAGGACCTCCGCACATTTCAACCACTGAGTCAAAGTGGAAAGAGAAGGCTTCATACCCATACCAGACGTCCTGTAGGTAACAAAAAGAGAATCCACCTTCCAAAACTCACGGGTATGGTCCAGATAGATGCAAAGGACCTGCAACACATCTAGGGAATACATAACCTCCTCCTCAGGGCAGGACCTCCGCACATTTCAAGCACTGAGTCAAAGTGGAAAGAGAAGGCTTCATACCCATACCAGACGTCCTGTAGGTAACAAAAAGAGAATCCACCTTCCGAAACTCACGGGTATGGTCCAGATAGATGCAAAGGACCCGCAACACATCTAGGGAATACATAACCTCCTCCTCAGGGCAGGAAGGATCAGGAAAGAACACAGGAAGAACAATATCCTCCTGACAGTGGAAGGCAGACAAGACTTTGAGCAGAAAAAACGGACTAAGCCGCAAGATCACCTTGTCTGAACATAAACGCAAAAAAGGGGGAGAAGTCAGCAAAGCCCCAGCCTCAACAAATACCTCCTCCCGAAGAAATGGCCACCAAAATAAGAACCTTAGCCCAAAGAAATAAAGGTCAACAGAAAGCAGGGGCTCAAACGGGGGACCAGTCTACACATTAAGCACCAAAGCAGGAACAGGAGAGCGGGAGACAGGCGGCTGAAGCAAAAAACTCAGCAAAAGGCGAGACAGCAAAGGAGAGACAGAGGCCACCGCAGAACCCCGGAAGACAAGAATGGTGGGCCATTGGGCACAGAGAGTGGAGACAGCGAGACCCAAAACAACACCATCCCGCAAAAAGTCCAAGGCCTGGGCAAGATCACAGAAAGAAAAAGACAAACCCTGATCACTACTCCAGGAGTCAAAGTTATTCCAATGTCGCACGTAAGACTTCAGGGTTGAAGACCTACGAAAACTGAATACTCACTCCAGCGAACAATCCTGACCCAACAAATTCAACCTCTCAAGTGCCAAACCCCCACCGGGAGGCAATGAAGAGAGGTTTTGCTGAGAAGGAATATAAGCAGAGGAGATGGGAATAGGAGAAACTGCCAATGGGGACGTAACGCCAAACCCTGAAGGACAGGAAACCTGGGCCTCCGAGACCATTCCGGGACCTTATCAAGCAGCTCTGCCCAACCCAACCGCACCTTCTTGAGGACCTGAGGAATCAATAGAAAAGGAGGGAAAGCAAACAGGATCCTCTGGGACCATGGGATGGAGAAGGCATTGATCGCCCAGGCCAACCTCGAAGGAATCAGGTAGCAGAACAGTGGAAGAAGGGCCGTTTCCTCCAAGGCAAAGAGATCTAGCCAAGGAAGGCCGAACATGGAGACGATCTACCGAAAAAGAAGAGGAGATAGGCACATGGCTATGGATGAGGGAAACACCCTGCTTAAACAATGCGCAGGCCCATTCTCCCTCCCCGGAAGATAAACTTCCAAGAGAGAAAAGAGATTCCGCTTGGCCCACAGACAGATCTTCCGGCAAAGGAGAAACAGAGACCTGCGCATCCCCCCTGGCCGGTTGACGTAGGCATGAACCACCTGATTGTCTGTCTGAAAGCAGACAGCCAGAACCAAAGGAAGACAGCGAACCAACGAAGGGCCTGCCAAACCGCCATCAACTCCCGCCAATTCGAGGACTGGAGAGGATGGGAATGGGACCACCGGCCCTGGGCCCTGGAATCCCAAGTACTGCCCCCCACTCCATGGCACTGGCATCGGTGGACAAGACCATCGAGGAAGGAGGAGGAAGAAGGTTGAAACTCCTGAAGAGATTGAGAGGAGACAGCCACCACTGGACTGAGACCGAATGTTGCGAGACACAGGAACAAGAGCCTCGTAGTCCTGTGAAGCTGGATCCCAGTAGCACGGAAGGTGATGCAAAAGGGGATACAGATGGAGACGGGACCAGGGGAGAACATGCAGAGTGTAGGTCATCTCTCCCTGACAGTTCAGCCAGAGCTCGGCCGACACCTTAGACTGGGAGAGCACCCAGGAGAGATGATGGAACAGAGCCAATTGATGTTCCGGAGAAGGAACACATCCCCAAATATATCCTGAAGAAGGGCCCCAGAAACTTCAGAGACTGAGAGGGCTGAAGAGAGAACTTCCGGTGATTGATGAAACCAAAGGAACCCAGCAGATGACAGACCTGATGAACAGCCTTTGTAGACTGGGAGAAAGAAGGAGAAACAATCAGCCTGTCATCAAGGCAAGGGGATACCTGAATACCATGGGAATGGAGGATGCCTACCAGGGGGGGCCAAGAGCTTCGTAAAAATCCTTGGCACTGATGAAAGGCTGAAAGGAAGCACCTGGAACTGGAAATGCCTAGAGCCCACAGCCAAACCACAGAAACTGCTGATCCTCTGGATGGGCTGGAACATGCAGGTAAGCATACATCAGGTTGAGGGAGGCGAGGAAGGACCCCTGGTGCACCAGCCAAAGAACTAAATGCAAAGTCACCATCTTGAAGTAGCGATGTGGAATGTGCTGAGTCACACCCTTAAAATCCAACACAGGGCAGAGGTCGGTGGTATCTTTCTTTGAAAACAGAAAAAAATCAAATAGTACCCCAGTCCCCATTCCAGGGACAGAACCTCGATGATAGTCTGTTTCTCCAGGAGAAGCTGAACACCCTCTAGTAAGGCAACTTGCCTCACGGGATCCCATGTCAAAGGAGTCTCCTTGAAAACCTGAGCAGGCCGAGACAAGAACTCGATCCGGTAACTAGAGACCGCCGTCTGAACCGCACAGGCATCAGAAAAGACCCTGCTAGCAGTGATAAAAGAAGCAAAGTTGACCCTGACATGAAAAGCGGGCAGATATTGCTTCGGAACAGGAGTGGAAGATGCAATGGTGGACAGAGTCCAGGACTTGTCATTTCCGGGGGCTCTCCGGCCGTGGCCCCTGCCTCGAAAAGGTTGGTGAGCACCTCTAGACTGAGGCAAGGCAAAAGCACAGAGATAGCCAAAACCCTGACCCTGGGAGGGAGGGCCAACAGTAGCCAGTAGCTTCCGGTTCTCAGCTAAATGTTTGACCATATCCTCCAGCTAAGGACCAAACACCTTGGCACCACCAAAAGGCAATTTCCGAAGGACCGATTTCTGTGAGGACTCTGCCTTCCAAGTATGCATCCAGATATGTAAATGAGCAGCAATGACGCACCCTGAAGGTACAGCAACCGTACACAAATTATCAAAGGAGATGTCAGATAAATAGCGAACCAGGAGCTCAATTAGGGCCAACAGGGAGGAGATATCCCCACCCTCACTCAACTGAAAAGCCAGGGCCTGGAAGTCCTTCATAAGGCACTGGACCATATAATTTGTGTGGGCAGTCACCCTAACCGAGGGGTCAGAAGGAAGGGAGTCATCAGAAAGAACAATGCCCTGTGAAGAGAGACCAGCCATTAAATTATCCACTTTCACAGACTGAGGGAATCTTTGGAAAACCCCTCCAAGTTGTAGCGTTTCCCCAAAAAGAGAGTGGCTTGTCAACAACACGCCACTCATGTGAAAGAACGTTGTGGACAGCAGAATGGAGCAGAAATGAGTCAGGGTCAGGATAGCTGTACTGGGTGAAAATATTCTCTTCCAACTCATTCCCCACAGAAGCAGGAAACCCCAGTTTGCCCCTAATATGGGCAAATAATTCAGAGAGCTCAGCTCCCTGAACAAAATGACTCCTCTGCCCTCATCATCCTCAGGATCCTCCTAATCAGCAACAGGTTGAAGCTAAGGCACCTTAGCAGGAGGAACAGTCACCTGAAAGGCAGCGCCCACTTCCTCATTTATTAAAACATGAAGGGCATCCAAAGTAGGGACACTCAAGGAGCACCAGCAGGAGAATCCATCATGCAAACACTAAGGATAGGCCCTTCCTGTACCAGACCCATTTCTAAGGACAAAAAATGTCTTGTGATCAGTTCTCTCGAGTGAGGGACCAACCAGCAGGAGATGACCGAAGAAGTAAAAAACACTTCAGAAGAGAGGGCCACGCATGAGGAGGGGAGCCGGAGAAGAAACAGGAATACCCGCCAACAAAAACCAATGCCCACTATAGCAGGGCAAACAAGTAGGATAATATGTCAAGGCAGCACGGCTGCGACAGGTAGTTGCAACCATGTAAGCTTTCAGCAAATGTAGCATGGCTGTTAAAGCAATCCACAACACCTTAAACATAAAAACAAAAGCAGCATGGCTGCCAATGAAAGCCGCGCCCCTAGAAGTGAGAACCAAGGCAGCGTGGCTGCTAATGCAAGCTGCACCCATAGAATAAACAAGAAAGGCAGTGCAGCAGCATATGCAAGCGGCGCCCGCAGAATAAACAATAAAGGCTGTGCGGCTGCTCAAGCAAGCTGCAGCTGTGCTAGAAAAAACAAAGGCAACACGTCTGCTAGTGCAAGCCTTGAGACAAACACAAAAATACACTTACCTGATGCTAGGTAAACGGCACTGTAACGTAGAAAAAACCAAATAGAATGTTGTTCTGTCGTTCTTCCCCCTTTATGAATGCCGGACAGTGTAGGAGGCGCTAAACTGGAGGAAGTCTTTTCATTTGCTATGGTAAAGGTTTCTGTAGAGCAGAAAAGCTGTTCACTTGTAAGGAATGGAATGGGAAGAAGGATGAGGAGGTAATGACGGTGTCCAGTCAAAGGTGTGCATATTTTGCTACAATAAGCCAATTGGTCTACTTGGCTCCCCTCTGAGACATCAGGGGTGTTGCTTTCACTGGTGCTGCAAGTGCATTGACTTCTAGGGACAGGGGTGCAAGAGATATATTCTACCTTAATTTTGACCCAAATGTTGGAAAGGTAGCCAGTTTTCCTTGCCCATTGTACCATTGCTACACTACTGGGAGTGAAAGTGTTATACCCTGCCTATGTATTAATGTTTCTCCCATGTTACCTGGTCGAATGTTGGTCTTATGGAGATGCATGGAATGTTTGGGTGCCTGTGTGGTGTGGTGTGACAGTTGAAGATGGGCTGAGCAGCAGGCAGGCTGCTTCTGGTGGGGCTGCTTTACGTAGATTCTAACCTGTATCTAAGATTTAATGAAGAAACTACAAAGATACTCCTCAGATACATCTTGTACATCACAATATAATTTTGGTGATGATCTGGAGACAGACTCATGCGTGACAAGTGTTCTTACTGAAGAGGAAGATGTCACAGAAAAGAAGAGTGCACAATTGAAGAAACAATACAAACTGTGAAACAGGAAGAAACAGGATTAATCTACTAAGGACATAAGTTTAAAGACGGTGAACACAGCATCTAAGAACGTCCTGTAGCCCCACCACTGTCCTTTACAGTGGATGGCCCCAGCCAGGGTGTACTTCTTCCAATTACAATTCTGAGTGTTCTTACGTTTAAGACAACCTCCAGTGCACTCTGTTGTTCCAGCAACCTGGATCTCCAAAGGCTTACCAAGAAATTATTGTCTGCTGTAGATTGGAGCAGCATTTTACAAGTGTCCTCTGTAATGGGAAGGCATTAATGCGAGGCCTGACTAACATTCACCGATTTGTTTGGATTACAACACCAGCTTTAATTCAGATGACGCATTTTTTTCTACTTTTAAGCCTGGCGCCTGGTCTCAGAGCTGTTTAACAGATTCAAAACTGCGAGAACGCACCATCGGTTGTACTTTATTTTTAGTGCATGTAAGCCGGCTGCAGGTCAGCCAGTTTGTTTTATTTAGAACAACATGTAGAGTATTTGCCAAATTGTGTTCAAGGAAGCTAGCCTTCTTAAAGTTAAGACAGTGCACCATTCAAAAGGGCAGCGAGACATTTGTTTGAACTGTTCGTGCTCCACTTACTGTTTCCTTGTGGTCTTGTGAAGGGCCTGTGGGGAGAGTTGCTGTCTCGTCATACAGGAGCAGAATTTTTGCAAAGACGTTTTGGAGCACGTATGTGTGCAGTCGTGCGCAGGCTAGTGGTTGAAGGGGCGGGGCATCGAGGGGAAAGAAAAAGGAGGAGCGACGGCTGAGGCGGGCAGTTAGAATAGGGATGGCAATGTAAGAGGTTAGGAATAATAAAGCTCCGTTAATTACGATCACGTTGTCTGTCGTCATTGGAAATACCACGACACGACAGCTGGCGACGAGGGTGGGATGAGCGGCATGCTCCCCTGAACCCTGGAAAAACCGTGGTCTGTCCCCTGGCCGAGGCGCGAGAAAGAAGCCTGAAAGCAGCGCTGCCCGCGCTGAAACCGGAGCCTGCGCTGGAGCAAGTGCCCTAAGAGGGCAGAGTGAAAGCGAGACCCTGGCCCTGGCCCTGACCCCTGCTGCGGGGACTAGGGTACAGTGTCGACCTCAGGCGAAGAGCGATTCGCCGAGTGGAAGTCAAGCCCAGCGTGAAGCCAAAGTCACGTGCGTGACAAGAGAAGTGGCAGTAACAGCGCGCGCCTACCCTGTGGTGAATGAAGTCCCACGGAGCTGATGAGCCGGTGAGTGAGGCCGCCGATGTAGCGTGATTCATGTGGGGAAGAACCAGAGGAAGTGCTGAGCCTCGTGTCAAGCCCCGTGTGTGGTGCCGGTCCGGCGGCCATCTTTTAACCAGGCTGCTGCTTTCAGGACACCCTTTGTAAAACAAGCAAGCGGCCATTTTGGAGTCAGGCACCAAACAAACACTGGCAAAGGGAAGAAACAAACCCAAGCAAAGGCAAGGAAGGAACTAAACAAACCCAAGCCAAGGCAAGAAACCAATTAAATAAACACGAGCAAAAGCAAGAAGAAAAGTAAACAAACACAGGCAAAGGCAAGAGAAGAATTAAACAAACCCAAGACAAGGCAAGAGAAAAAGAAGAAAAAAAATCAAACAAGCACGAGCAAAGGCAGGAAGAGAACTGGACAAGCACAAGCAAAGGCAAATTACAAGAAAACGATCAAGCCCGAGTAAAGACAGGAGAGCAAATAAGTAGGAACTAAAACGATCGCAAGAGAAGCTCGATGTCAAACCACGGCTCGCCCGCACGTCAAGAGGTGAAACCCGTTGTGATGGGGATGTGGCACTTGCGCCCTCCAGAACCTCTGGCGCTCCTGGTTGGGAGTAGCATGGGGCCTCGATGGGAGGAATGGATCGAAGATTTTGAAGACTACATCAAAGGCTCCAAGTTGCTTAGTGATGAAGACCAACTCATAGCGCTCCGCAAACTTGTGGGAAAAGACATCAGCAAAATGATTAAGGAAATTCCAGCCGCGGATGCGGGGACTTACGCCAAAGTACGAGAGGCATTGGATAGGAAATTTCTAAACAAGAAGAATGTGGACTACGAGAGGTATGTGTTCCAGCGGGCGCACCAGGGAAAAGATGAGATGATGGGTACATACATAACTCGACTACGCCGGCTAGCACGTCACTGCAACTTTGACGCGTTCTCGACGGACGACGCCATCCGGCTGCGCGTCATCGATGGGTGCCAGTCCGAGACGCTCAGGAGAAGACTGTTGAAGAAAAGTCACACCCTTGACGAAATAGAAGAAATGACGAGGGTGCACGATCAGGCTGAGGAGCACGCTAGGACCATGGAAGCAGGACGTACGGAACGCAGGGAACAAGTATGCCATGTGCGGACCAGTCGCTCCCGCCGAGGGTCCAGGGAGCGAGGGCGGCACTCCCGGCCGCCGTCGCACCGCCGTTATTCTGGACATCGTCAGCCGGACGCAAGGCGGAGAAGCAAGCGTCAGGATCATGTAAGAAAAGCACCAGCACGGAAATGCTACAGATGCGGGTATGATTTCCCGCACACCGGAGCCTGCCCAGCCATGGGACAGCAGTGCCGCAAGTGTGGGCGGAGCAACCACTTTGAAGCCATGTGCAGCGAGTATCGCCAGGAGAAGGACAAGAACACGCACAGGACGTCGCGCGGCGACACCCGCCAACACCACGCGCGAGCGGTGCATGACTGCCCAAAGTCGTCGTCAAGATCCTCTCACTCCAGCCGGTAGTCGCAGACATCGCGATGGTCAAGGAGGTCACCATCTCGTGACTCCAGATCACCTTCGGACGAACGAGAATACTCGGTCGAATATGCCAACATGATCGCTGACCCAGATCAACTTAAGAAATATCCCCTACTGGACATCAGCGTCGGCGAACATAACACAAAATCCGTAATGGATAGTGGTGCGTCACTGAACTACATCCCTGTGACAGAGTATAACAAAATGAAGCCTCGCCCTCGACTAAGTCCAGCACATGTCCGAGTCTACACCTGGATGTCCAGGAAACCACTTCCTTGTCTCAGAAAGTTTTCAACTGTACTTAGACACCAAACGATATCAGTTCCTGCCGTGATACATGTCATAGAAGGGCCAGAGGCTGACTGCCTTCTTAGTTTGCCGACGGCCGAACGACTGCGGTTGGTAGAGATCTTGTATCGTGTCAGCAATGACTGCAACATTGTCCACAAATTCCCAAAGCTGTTCATGGGACTCGGCAAAATGAACAGGGGCCAGATCCGTCTACACATTGATGACCAAGTCTGGCCGGTTGCCCAACATCCTCGGAAGGTGCCGTTCCATCTCCAGCAGGCCGTGGAAGATGAATTGCAAGATCTGCTAACAGCCAACATCATTGAGCGGACGGAGGGCCCCACACCATGGGTGTCACCAGTGGTCATTGTTCCGAAGAAAGGGACTCCGGGAAAGGTGCGGTTGTGTGTGGACATGCGGATGCCCAACACCGCCATCGAGAGAGAGCGTCACCCAGGCCCCCACCTGAGTGACATGATAGCCGCACTAAATGGTGCTCGAGTGTTTTCCAAGCTCGACCTCAACAAAGGGTACCATCAGTTGGAACTTCACGAGAGCTCTCGATACATCACAACTTTCGCAACGCACCTGGGGCTATACCGTTATAAAAGACTGAATTTCGGCATCTCCTCAGCCGCCGAAATATTTCAAGAGGCCATTCGCCAGACCATCCACCACATCCCCAACACACTGAACTATAGTGACGACATCTTGGTGTATGGGGCGAATGTCCAGGACCATGACACCGCCCTGGACCGAGTCTGCCATGCCCTTCTGGAAGCAAACTTAACGCTCAACAAGGACAAATGCGAGTTTCACCAATCGAAGCTGAAGTTCTTTGGGCACGTCTTCTCAAGGGGCCGGGATGAAGCCAGACCCTGATAAAGTGAGCACTCTGAATGACACCGAGAGTCCACGAGATGTTAGTGATGTGCGGTCCTTCCTGGGAATGGAAAGCTACTGCTCGAGGTACATCAAAGACTATGCCACCCTCAGCCACCCACTCCGAACACTGACCAAGCAGGGACAGCCATTCGAGTGGACTCGTGAGTGCGAGCACGCCTTCCAGGAGATTAAGCAAGCGGTAGGAGCAGCTGGGAGTCTGGCATACTTCAGTCCTGACCGCAAGACTGAAATAACGGTGGATGCCAGCCCTGTCGGCCTAGGGGCCATCCTAGCGCAATACGACAACGACACAGATCAACGTCACATAGTGGCTCATGCCAGCCGGAGTCTCTCCGACACAGAGAAGGCATATTCCCAACCTGAAAAGGAGAGCCTGGCGGTAGTGTGGGCCTGTGAACACTTCCACGTGTTCATATATGGGAAACACTGCACCATGGTGACGGATCACCAAGCGCTCGTTACCATCTTCGGGAATCCACGCTCCAAAATGCCGCCTCGCATTGAACGCTGGGGACTGTGCTTGCAGGAGTATACTTACACCATCGTCCATAAGCCGGGAAAGTCAGCTAACCCGGCCGATTACATGTCGCGCCACCCCAAGGCATCTCACCTCTCCAGACCGTCTGTGGCCGAGGAGTATATCCACTTTGTGGTGGGTCAAGCACGACCGCCTGCTGTTCCTCTGGAGGTCATTCAACAAGCCACGTCACAAGATGAGATGTTGCAAGGAGTGATCCGCAGGGTGCAGACACATCGATGGAGGCATGAAGAGCCCCAGGAAGGGAGTGATCCGACGACGCGTCAGGAACTGCAGGCGTTCAGAAACATAAGCGGAAAGCTGTCTGTCACTGCTGAGAGACCACCGAATTGTCATCCCCAGCCAACTGTGCCAAGGAGTCATTAACCTGGCTCACGAAAGTCATCGTGGTGTAGTTGCGACAAAGAGGGCCCTCCGAGAGCGGGTTTGGTTCCCGTTTCTTGACAGAATGGTGGAGCACATTCTGAAGGACTGTCCGCAGTGTCAAGTGGTTGGACACGGGGATCCTCCAGCCCCACTCCAGATGACGCCACTACCACCCGGGGTATGGCATGAATTAGCAATGGACTTCTACGGCCCAATGCAATCGGGCAAGTATGTTCTCGTAGTGATCGATGAATACTCACGATTCCCCATCACCCAGTTTGTGCCATCCACCAGCACTGCCGCCACCATTAAAGTGTTGGACGCAGTCTTTGCAGCCTGGGGTGTGCCCAAGGAACTAAAAACAGACAATGGTCCCCCTTTCAATGGACAGGAATTCAGCGACTTTGTGAAGTTAATGGACGTGAGACACCGGAGAATAACGCCCCTATGGCCGCAAGCCAACGGCACCGCTGAAAGGTTCATGGCCACCCTAAAAAAGACATTCCAGCAAGCCACGCTTGACAAACGAGATCTGCAAACGGCTCTCAATGATGTGCTTCGATCCTATCGAACAACACCCCATGCCACCACTGGCAAATGCCCGGCCACACTCATGCTAGGGCGCCCTATCCGAACACGGATACCCACCTGGGAAGGAGCTCTACGACCAGTGTCCCCAAGCCGCATCCATCACGAAGCGGCAATCGCGGACAGAGCAGGCAAGGAAAACATGAAGGCATATGCCGACGGCAGGAGACGAGCCAGATCCCTCTCCCTCCAGGAAGGGGACTGTGTTGTGGTCAAGCAAGAACAAGGCCGAAAGACAGACTGCAGGTTTAGAGCGGAGCCTTTAACAATAACTCGACGAAAGGGCATTATGCTGACTGCGGAATCAGAAAACCGGCGCATCACGCGGAATGTGTCTCACTTCCAAAAATGCAGTCCAGCCATGCAGGAAGCACTTGTGGCGGGACCAACGACAACTGGAACTGAACACTGTGAAGAACAAGGTGAGGCTACCACCAGTCAGGAAGGGGATGATGGAGGCCCCGCCGGAACTGTGGCTGAAGGCCTTTCTCTCCGACCGCGACAGACAATTCAACGGCAAAAGAGGTTAATAGAAGAAATATGAACTTATGTCACATTGTTTTGTTAACAAAGGGGGAGATGTGCAGTCGTGCGCAGGCTAGTGGTTGAAGGGGCGGGGCATCGAGGGGAAAGAAAAAGGAGGAGCGACGGCTGAGGCGGGCAGTTAGAATAGGGATGGCAATGTAAGAGGTTAGGAATAATAAAGCTCCGTTAATTACGATCACGGTGTCTGTCGTCATTGGAAATACCACGACACGACAGTATGCTCCTTCAGCCATCCGGTGCAGCGTAATGTGCGAGCCACCATCTTTGTCAGGGGCAGCGCACAGATCTTGACAATGTGATTGAAGCCATGTGAGTCGCTTTGCGTTTCAGCCGGTTGCTCTGGCTGTGCATGGAGTACTTGGATGATTGCGGGTGCTGTTCAGGTTTGGGCCTCGCTCCTCTGCTACAAATGCAAACAGCATGGAGCACCTACGGCAAACGTTTCAGTTTCTTGTGGGTTCGTCAAATTTAACGTTTTTTTTTTTACAAGTTTCATATGAGAAAATAGCGAACATTCGCATTACTTCACAATCCTCAGTTAATGGATAACGGTTTCCACCATTGCAAAGAGAACTGTCTGGTGACCTTGCATTCCGCCCCCTAGTACTGAAGTGTTTTCAATGGGCTCATTCTTCTTTCCATCATATTCAAGGGTTGATGACTTTTCTTCAACAAGCTGGTCTGCAGATTCTCAACATTTAACAGTAATGTTGAAAATTCCTTGTGGTAACATTCACTTTATTTATACTTGGGAGAAATATGGGCCAGTGTGGCATGACACGGTTGAGAGGTCGCTCACTGGCATAGGGTTTCTTTGTTTTTGGTCATAGTGTGTTAACCATTTTACTTTGGGCTCCATTACCCGGGGGCCCTGTTTCCGACAGCCTTTACATGGCGAGATCCCCCACCATGTAAACTTTGTTACAAAGGGATACCGTAATCCGATGGTGGTGCCTGCCTCGGCACTGCTGCCATTCTGGGATGTTTTTCAGCTGCCCCACCATCGGGATCTATGATCCTAGTGGAGGTAGCGGTATGGCGTCTGACAGCTGTGGGTTTAACTGCCAGTATCATAATACGGCAGTCAGCTTAAAGGGCTGTTTGCGGTTGGACCACCAATGATGGGCTTTCGGTGGTCTGCCTGACGACATCATAATGAGGCCCTAAATTTGGAGTGGAAATACTAAATCTGACTGTGTCCAGAATCCAACACTTGAACCATTATAACTTAGGGCCTGATTCCAACTTTTGTCAGAGCAGTGGTGTGGCGGTGCAAACCGCTGCGCCACCACTCCACCAAAGGTTGCCACAGCCTGCCTGCCAAATTATGACTTTTAAGTAGTCTGGCGGTGTTGCGGGGATTCTGCTCATGCACAGAAGTATGCACAGGAAACCAGGACCTCAGTGATATATGGTGTACCAAAAAACTCACCTCAGTACCCAGAACCCCTATCCGACTAGCATCAGTGTCTCATTCGTTCTCCGTATCATCTCGAAGCTACCAATGATTAGACAAGCCAGAACTAGCGACTTAGAGTACTTTCGGGAAGGGTGGGAATAAGAAACACCTTTTTGTTATTATTTTCATATCAGTCTACAACAAGAGTAATCAGAGACATGGAAAAGTTTAAAATGTTTATTTTTAACTACGTGCTCTAAGGTGCAGTACTTTGGCTAATATAAGCAGGCAAATGATTAAAAACAAAACCATCAGCATTGTTACAATACCATAGAAAATTAAGTGAGAAATCATAATAAAAATGATAGTGGAAAACAAGTCCTATAATACTTTGTGAACCACCCTCCCTTGGCTAGTAAACTTGATTTATAAACTAATAGAAGGTCTCTAGGTGTGAATGGGGAACCCCATACCTCAAAGATCAGCTTAGGTAAATCACATCACAGGATCAGCTCTGCACTCTGCGTCAGCCATCCAGTCAAGTAAAGGAAATGAACATACATGTTCTTCGATAACCAAAGCCTCTAGCACCATCAGAGGACAACCTGCGTGTTCTTCAAGATAACTTCTTGCCAGGAAGTCATATGCTGCCGCATATATATCCCAATTCACTAGGACTCCGTGCGCCGCTCCACAGGCCATAATCCTGATACCAGAACAGTCCAACTCATGAGCCACTAAGGGACTCATTAGTCGATCATAATCCGGGGCAGGAGACGCCATGTTCGACAGGCACAAATCCAGAGCGCATTCGAATGAGCAATCTAGGCAATGGAAAACAGGTTGCACTTAAGTTGAAGTATGGGAACCGGAAGGACAGTCCATAGGCTATGCTCAAAGTGGCCAGTGGTAGTGTTCCATAGTTTTCAAGCATCCAGTTTTGCGCAGTTGAAGCAGCCGGGGCTGGCTGTCATGTGGCACAGATTGTGCAGCCATTGTGGAGCAAACAAAACAACAGCAGCACACCAGCAGTCAAGGCGAGAATTAACGGAAGTCCGCCGAAGATGCTGGAAAGAAATAGAATGAAAAAATGCCGGTATCACACCAAATATTGTTTGGAAGTAGGTCACAAGGCCGGAGCCCATGACTTTGAAAAAATACACCAAGCCAGTTGTTGACGAGGCATTGAATATAGTATGAATCAGAGCACCGAAATGCAAGGGGAGATCAGTATTTAAAAGCGCATGCACCTCGGTGCAGGTGTTGGCTACGTGAAGGACAAATGTTTCACGAAAGGAAGTCAGAGCGACTTCTTTTTGAGACAATAGAGCCCTTATTCTGCTCATCTTGTTGAACTCTGCTTTCAAGGTTGGTATGGAAGGCCAGATGGATACATCCAGTCTCCCATGCGGGGGTAGGAAAAGGACATTGTTACAACAGACCACTCATTGTGAGACATATACAATGTTTGGAATCTCTAGTAGCATCCCGCAGCACGCCTCATTATTCAAAAGCAAATAAGTACCGTTAGCTAATAACGTGAAAATGGGTGTAATCGCTGGCACAGGATTTCCCTTCAAAATGCAAGCTAAATTTGGTGCTTGAACGTTGCACGCGCCATGCAATTGGATGTTCCTACAGACTACTGAGTGATCAGGTGTTGAAGTGCATTCCTCTCCTTTTAAATAAACCTCTTTACCCTCTCTCAGACACCTGTATGTAAAGGGAGTGACCAAACATCATGCAGGAAAGCGGTACCCAATGGTTCGTACCTGCCTAAGGCATAATGTTTCTTACATAAACTGAACTTAAACAATGGAAACGGGAAAGTGATCAATCCATGGATAAGCCACACAGCTGAGTTCGATTCGGCCACAGAGTATGGTAAAGGTTCCAATGTTTCAATATGCAATAATGAGTATGTCGCATCCTTCATGGACATGAACTTTTGTTTATCAGTCAGATTAAATGACATGAATAAAGATGATTTGTTCATGTAGTCCCAGGGAACTTTCCCAGCCTTCAATGTTTGTAAAGTCCATGCAAACTGCATTATAGAACGCAATTGATTTTGACCATGGTATAAAACAGACATATCATCTTGTACAATATCCACAACAGATGAAACAATATTATCTAAAGTGTAAATTCTGGAAGAATGGGTGTTAATGCTATTATCGATGACAGCAAGCACTTTTTATAAATTGGCTTGATCAATAGCCCTTAATCTAGAAGCAGCTTCAATTTGAGATCATTTCTAAACTTAGTTGTTAACAGCATACACCCATCTTTTAAGCCTGCCACCCGTAGGACCTTTAACAAAGTCATTCAAATCTACTTTGTCATTCAATTTGGATAAATGAAGTTTAACAGATGCCAAGGTGGAATGTCCCAGCCAGGACTGACATAACTTTCCAACAGAATAGGTAGTAACAGAATGGGAAGATTCAAATCGGTGGTCCACCCTAACCTGTGTATAACCAGGGAGCAGACCCAGAGAACGATGTTGACAGGAATCCAAACTTTTCTGCCATAATAGCCATCCTTCTGGATCTAAGTTGGAAATATTGAAGGATATATTAGTAATGAAGGACTGCAATTCATCAAGGGACAGATCTGTGTGATTATCCCATTGTGGATCAGTGCCCAGATCAGGAATAGTAGGGGAATTCATCTTTTTAGAAGTAGCCAGTTAAAGCAGGTGGTCTGAAAAATGGTGGAATTCAAAAACAACATGTGGTTCGGGATAAGGCATGCACGAGGCAGAGCCTCAGAACCTTCTACCTGCAAGGGTTTAGAACCCCAAACAGATTTAAGATCAATGGTATCTTTCCACAGCTCATAGTCCCCTATAGCTAAGTCATCCATAAAGGATTTTGAATACAATAATTTAGTGTGGGTCAGTCTGACTTTGGAAGCCGACTCAGCAGCCATTTTAAAATAAAAGGCTCCAGGTTCAGATACGCTGAAATCAGTAAAATATGTAAATTTTTTCACCAGAGTTTTAGAGCTGCCCTGAATTGGTGCTGGACAATGTTCCCATTGTGTAGAATTGACGATATTTCTAAATGTATTTGCTTTATGCAGGATATGATTTCCATAGTGTTGGTAGCAAAACAACTCTCCGTAATTTGCTGTGTCTAAATACTAATCTTCAGCGTCAAAAGCAGCATAATATTTCAAATCAGAAAACGGAGCCTCTACGGCTTGGACATCCCAATCATCCGAGTGTATGTTTTGTTTCACAACATCCCCCATAGAAACACAAAGTACATTGGAGACATTAATCACCTCTGTGGGGCCATGTATTTGAAATTTCACAGCATCCCATATAATCCCATCTAACACAGGCCAGGCAGTAATATTAACAAAAGTCTGGTCTCTCTTCATGATATGTGACGAGGAGTGGGGTGACAAAGTTCCATCAAGTAATCTAATTGCAGATCTTTCGGTTAGATAGTCTCCATTTACTAGACGAAAAAATACAACCACAAATCCAATCGGCATAACTAAAAAAATAGAAATGAGCACCAGCCAAATGTAAATCCAAGGGGAAATTAAAAAAATGTCTTTTAAACCAAACAGCAAAAATAGAAATTTTCGATGGGGCATTCGATGTTGTAGAGTTAGTGTCAAATGAAAAACGTGACTGGTCAACTGCACTTTATTGTAAACTGGACCACAAGCCGGTGGAGGCAATGAAGGATTAGTAACTGTATGCATCTCAATGGCAATGTCAGGCCTGTTGGTAGTTGCCAGAGCCAAAACAGAATTTCTCAGCATTGCTGGACAAGAGACCACTGGAGTCATACTAAGAAGAATCAGCCACTCGTTGTAGTTTGACATTGTCAATGGAGATGTACCTGTTATCCTTGCGACCAGGAAGTGGAGGTAAAATGACTGTTCTTGTACCCTGCACGCCAAGTCCTGGAACTGGAGCACGATAAGAGGTGCCAAATTCCATCTTGTTCTCTACCTTCTCACGGACCAGGTCACCAATTCGAGGTAGCCAGCTGACTACCGGAATCTGAAGTTCAGCTTCGGTTGTGGAGGGCAAGTGTTCCTTTGCAAGACTGTCTCGGGTGTCTTGTAGATTCTGTAATACAGCAGAATGATCATCTACATCAAAGGGCGCGGCTGACGCCGCTATGTCTAGACCATCAAGGTCCAGGACAAACATCTTTATGCCAAAGAGCATTTCGTATGGGGTCCGCCCACGCAGAGACCTTTTAGGGAGATTATTAAGTGCACGTTGAACGCTATACAAATGGGCCAGCCAGTTCCTGCCAGTACCTAAAACCCTAGCTGTCAGGGATTGCTTTAAGTCATGGTTCATTCGCTCAAAAACACTATTGCCCTCAGGCCGGCCTGGAGACGAAAATTTGACTTGGACCCCCAAAGATCTCATTGCATCCTTGTACGACTTAGAGGCGAACGCTGGACCTTGGTCTGAATGGAGGTTACCACACGCCAACATTCCCACAAAGACACGCAAATCCCTGATGACAGTTCGAGCATCAGCACTCCGTTGTGGCCAGACCCATAGAAAATGTGTGCACGAATCCACTGCAAATAAGATGTACTTATACGCAGTATCAGAGGGGAATGGACAGCAGTGATCTAAATAAACGCACCCAAGCAGTTTATTAGATATGCTCAACTGTGTTTGAGGTGGACGCGCAGCAGTGGAAGGTTTAATCTGCTGGCAAATGTCACAATTATGAACTTAAGCACGAGTCTGTTTATACAATCCGCACCACCAGTAACGTTGTTGTAAGATAGTAACAGTCGCCGAAACGCCGGCATGAGCAGAAGCCATACCTTCGTGAGCGGCTATTATCAAGGAAAGTCTGCAGTCTGTGTTGGGAATCAATTTGTCACCAACATTGTTAATTCTCACATAGGGAACTTTATCAGGACTTCAATGATAAGAGTATTTAGAAGGGAAACCCCAAGGGTAATTATCACCGGTTCTGTCGCAGCAATTGCTGCCAAGATGTCATCATCAATCTTACTTTTGGATCTTGTAACTGCTGCTACTAGATATGTTGCCCCTGCTGTTTTCGCTCCCTCGTCAGCGAAACTGTTGCCAACAGCGTGGACACCATGCATTGGTGCCAAAGAGTATGTATTACATTCACGAGCGGCAGACGTTGTTTAAGTTCTGCGACTCGAACCCAAAGCATTTTATGCTTGATTGTGCTACCTTTGGAATCACGATACTCATTTTGAGACCAAAAGAATAAATTGTCGTTGTAAGACTGAACACACTAAAAAGAGTCACTCACTACAAGAGTAGTCACACTAGGATCAGCAAACTCCAGTGCAAGCACCAAAGCACGAAGCTCTGCCAACTGGGCGGTACAATCATCCAATGTCTGCGTGTGCACGACATCAGACTTGAATTCACCATTCACGAAAGTACCAGCTACTATTGCGCAGGCCGCTGAATAAGCATGCTTAGAATCCATCGCCGGTTGCACAAAACCGTCAGTGTAAATGATACAATGGCAATCCTCAAGCGGGCGCAATGACAGAGGAGCTGGATGAACACATTCATACTGCAAATACTCCTGAGTCTGCAATGAGGCATCAAAGATGTAAGTGACATCCGGAGATGTCAAAGAAGTGGCCCTTTGTATCCAACGCAGATGCAAAGCTTTCGAATTTGGTACACTGGCTTTCGCCACTGCCTCATGAGCAAGATACGTGTGACAACCAACATGCATTTCCCTTGCGACAGCACTCTTTCTTTCAGAATCGCCATCTGCACTGCAGTCAAGACTTTTTTGACCGTGGAAATGCGCATTTTAGCTAAAGTGTACAAATGTGACTTGTAAGCAATGGGCACTGTGTCGCCCTCATTGAACGTTAAGTACGTGAAACCCACCGCGCCAGGCACAATTCTTATTACCAAGTTTGTGGGGTTATCACATGTCAATAAGTATTTAGAAGCAAGAAGATCTGACTACAAAGATTGCAGGATAGCTGTATGTTCTGGCAGCCAGCTCGATTTGGAAAAAGTTAGTTGTACCAAGGCATATAGCGGCTTGATACGCTGGGCATAATCGGGAATGTAAGTATGCCCGAAATTCAAAAAACCCATCAAAGATTGTAGTTTTTTTAGAGTTGTGGGAGCGCGCACACATGCGCATTTCTCCAGGAAGTGAGGCGCTAAACCTCGACCTTCGTTGTTGAGTTCATAGCCCAAAAACAACACTGTATACTCTGCAATGTGTGATTTTGCAAGGTTGAATTTGAAAATGAAATCCGCAAACATAACAATGATGCGGTCAACGCGACACAGATGCGGCCATAATTCGTCGTCTGTGAGATAGATATCATCAACATACGAGTACGCAACAGGGTCAATGCTCTCTAACAGCGAGACTACACATGCAGCAAAGACACCTGGGCTGATTTTATAGCCTTTGGTTAGTCTTTTAAACTGTTTCTGTTTGCCGCCTGAAGTAAAGGCTGTCCATTGACTACTAATAGAGGACAGGTTATGGCTATAAAAGCCATTAGAGATGTCAAGTGTGGTCTTAAACCTTTTTCTCACGAGACTATCAACGAGGGCACAACTGTGGGTATTCTGTACCGCACACGTTCGACAATGAGAGTTCAAATGCCGATAATCCAAAACCAGGCGGTACGACCATTCTGGTTTAGTTACAGTGAAAAGAGGATTATTCATGGGTGACACACATGTTTCAATTACACCTTTATATTCCAATTGTTCAAGGATTTCTGCGACGTGAGATCTAGCTTCGCGGCGCATGGGTAATTGGCGTTGTGGCTGGGGCATAGACCTTAATGGAATCTCATGGCTTGGCGACAATTTATCCCACCCAACCTGAGTACGGTACAACGCTGGAGCAAGCACCTGTGCCCACTCTTCTGCAAAGTTCTGAGCTTGCTCCTTCGGAACAGTGTGCGCGAAAGATGGGAGGATTACCTTCTTCCCTTCTAGGAGCGGCCAAAATGAAAGTTGGGGACCAGTCCGCCTCTGCTAGCAAAATGTCATATGTAGAGGTCAGATTTTCCCCAAAAATCCCTTTTATAGTACGTTGTATGTCACCCTCTATTAAAAGGACTATGTCATATAGTCAGGGGGAGCCACTCTAGTGTCAGCAGTTTCTACAGTAATAAATGTGTCAGTTGCTGTCGCCTTCAGATATGGACGCAGTGCTTGCTGCACTATTGTAACCTCCACTGCGCTGTCGAGCAGTGTTAGTGCCCATGTCATGTTCCGAAGCTGCATTCTCACTATCTGTGGCATACCTTGCTGTTAGTGCAGCAACCTTCTTTTTCTGAAACGGGGGTTTTTGACGTGCATACTCTTCCTACTTGCTTTTACCGTCAGTCTGGCAGGGCTGCTCACGTCCTTGTTGGGCACCCCAATCTTTGCCACGTTCTCCTCCACCGGACTGTGAGACTGATGTTTCCTGTGAAGAACGAGGAGAACGTTGTTCAGGAACCTGAAATCTATCAGGAGACCTTATTCTAGTGCGATCGCGCAATTCATATGTGCGTTCAGTAATCACTTGTACTGGTGACGCAGGCCTAGACCCCTGTTTCTGTTGCTGCTTTCCCTGTTTCTTAGTTTTCCAATTTTGTTTAGGAAAAGCTGCTCGTTCGTCTTTAATAGACGTAACCGCCTTAGTTTGCGGTTGCGCTGTTGTCTTAGCAAAAGGCTTAATGCCCAGAATATTGCGGCCAATGGTCTTATAAGCCTCTGCAATAATTTTTGGTAACTATCGGGGTTTATCGATGTCGGCGACGAGGCGCAGTTCATTCGACACTTGAAAGTTAACCGCATCTCCCTTGACGTCAGCAAGGATGAGATCAGCAACTACGTCGAACACACCGACCAGCCTCATCCCTAACTCGACCTCCGCCTCCGGACCGTGTTGATCCTGAACATGCTTGATCACGGAGGGCAGTACAGTCATAGATGGTGTGCCGAAGCACTTTGAGTAGACTGCTGCAAACACTTTACCCCAGTTCTGACAATCATTTACCTCTGGGAGCAAGTCTTTCTGCAAACTAATGGTAAGGATCCTGTGTTTTCCCACAGGAGTAGAATTTGGAAAAACCGCTTCCAGCTGGTCAAATTTCTCAGCAATTACCGAATTAACCATGACAGGACTAATAGTAATACCGGGCCAGCTGGTTGCACCGCAACCCCAGGCGCCCCCATCTGGACATTGCGAGAGACGTATTGCACTAAAGCCCTATGTACCGTAATCAAGGCGGTATGGATGTGACGTAAGTCATCCACTGGGGCTTGCCAATAACGTAGATGTGGTGTAAACCCGGCCAAGACTGGCCAAGTGGCCCCTGGAATGGACAAGGGTCCTAGACGAACAGGTGTAACGTTGTGGGGGAGGGCGCCATTGAACCAAATACGATGCTGCCAAGCAGAAATGGGAATTTCCTGCATCCTATACGGCGGGTAATTAGCTGGGACTGCCGCAGGAGTGTATGTGTGAAACGTCTTATCATCCGCATTCACCTCCGGCAAAGTAACCCAAGAGTAAAACAGCTCAAAGGGAAATGACGCCGGAGTAGTGCGTGACTATGCGCTGCAATAGCGACTTCAGCCATAAGGACACAGAGAAGAAAAACAATCTATTTTAAACCGTAGCACAAAAAGGGTAGAAGTTAAAATGAATGTCAAGCTTGAGAGAACCGATATATTAACTATGTAAGTAGGTTTAAACCGTCATTACATTAACCGGAAACAAGAGTGAGGGTGTCATGGACAAATATAAGCCCTACTAAGGCGTCTCAATCATAAGACCAAAACCTTAGGGGAGCCATGTTGCAGGGATTCTGCTCATGCACAGAACTATGCACAGGAAACCAGGACCTCAGTGAATTGTGGTGTACCAAAAAACTCACCTCAGTACCCAGAACCCCAATCCGACGAGCATCAGTGTCTCATTCGTTCTCCGTATCATTTCGAAGCTACCAATGATTAGACAACCCAGAACAAGAGACTTAGAGTACAACACCTTTTCATTATTATTCTCATATCAGTCAACACCAAGAGTAATCAGAGACACGGAAAAGTTTAAAATGTTTATTTTTAGCTACGTGCTCTAAGGTGCAGTACTTTGGCTAATATAAGCAGGCAAATGATTAAAAACAAAACCATCAGCATTGTTACAATACCATAGAAAATGAAGGGAGAAATCATAATAAAAATGAGAGTGGAAAACAAGTCCTATAATACTTTGTGAACCACCCTCCCTTGGCTGGTAATCTAGTTTTATAAACTAATAGAAGGTCTCTAGGTTTGAATGGGGAACCCCATACCTCAAAGATCAGCTTATGTGAATCACATCACACGATCAGCTCTGCTCTCTGTGTCTGGAAAGGTTTTCTCCAAGTGTCTGAATCAAGCATGCATATGCAATATTAAAGCACACAAGTTTCAGATATTTGCAGCTGTGTGCGTGTTGTGTCTAGAGCGTGGGCCGATCAACCTGAATTCAACAGCATACATTGTCATTTGACCTTGACGGCTTCTGCACACAGTGTTCAGACTAAGGTCACTGTGCACGTCTAGGGATGTGAATAACAGACCGTTCTCATGTGAAGAAAAAGCAAGCAAGCAGTTTTACTTGTAATAACAGCTACCTGTAGTGTCGTGTGCAAAAGCAGCAAAGGGGCAAGATGGCATTAAGCTTCTAAAACGCTTACGCTAACATAACAATGTATGTGCATAAAACCCTGTCTCCACTACAGCGGGAGGGCAGCATGGTGGTCCCGCAAATGTGCCTCTTTCAAAAGCAGTAACACGCAATGGGACCGCACAACACGGCACTTGTTATGCCAACCTGTGTGCATCCACAAGCGGTGGAGAAACAAGGGGCACTGTAGGGCCCCTTTGTTTCCTCTACACCAGGGTTTTCATGACGGCGGAACCACCATGAAAACCCTGGCACAGAGGAAACTTGTATTCTGCTTGGCAGGACCACGACAGTCCCGCCAAGCAAATTGCGGCCTCTGGACTGCCACGCCAACTCCAGGGAATGACAGTTCGCTGACAGGGTCAGCAATCCCAGAGCGGTCTGACCGCCCAATTTGTATTTGGGCAGCCAGACTGCCGGTGCAGTAGTAGTTGGACTGTCATGCCACCATGAGAATGGCGGTCCTCAGACCGCGAGACTCGTAATCAGAGTTTGGCGGTCCATGGACCATGGTACTCATGGTCACCGTCCGAACACTGCGAGCTCAGCTGTCCGACTGCCATTTTGCTAGTTGCATGGAATGCATTTGCACAGACCACAAATGAACCACCAACACACCGCCAGCACACCACAGACGGTCGCGATCAGGGAAAAGCAGCTGCCATAGGGTGGTACAGGGGTGTTTTGCTGCTGTCCATATTATCAGTTGGCTTTTCGACGACCTGACCCCAGCGGTGTAACCGCTATCTTCAAGTCAGCAGAAACTCAGGGTTTGGGGTGAATACTCACCCCTTTCTTATTCTTTTGGACAGAGTTAGACGGGGTCCCTTTCTTCAGGTCCCCACCTTCACAGCAGCATCTTCACCCCGAGGATTATGCCCCTATTTTCGGTGATCTACATGTGAGTCCTGTTTGTACCATATGCCCATTGACTGGACTGCTCACATATGGGTCCAACTCCGGCAATGGATAGGTGATATTTTTCCACATGTATTCCTCATGCATATGTGTGCATCCAACACATATGCACTCAAAATGTTCACACAGGCATTGATCCATATGGAAAAGTTATCACCACGGCTGAAAAATCTCCTCAGTCACACCGTGGGCACCATTGTAAACTCAAAATGCAGTCGGAAGACCGCTAATGCTGCAGTCTTCTGGTGACTGCGGTGTTCGGGCATTCAGACCACCAAACTCATAATAAGGCCCTAAGTTTGGAGTGTGGTTAGAATTTCTGATCCCCAAAGTCAAAGAATTTCCCCAGGGTCTCTATGTTTACAATGGGAATAGTATATCTGAGTCTCGGCAAAATACAAAACTTTTTCCTAAGTGGGACAGGGCCTCATTTAGAGTATGATGAGCCACCGCCATCCACCAGATTGGAGGGGTCATTACATCCACCAGTCTGGTCGACTTCTGTTCATTATATTTAGAGATATTTGCCGGCCAGGCACTGATCTCTTTGCCTTCAAAGGAGCCATCACCACAACAGCTGTTTTCAAGTCACTATAAGTTTGCTAAGTGGCTGCCATGTTTCAGGTGGCAGCTCAGCTAACTTTTTTGCTATTCAAAAACAAACTCCGAAAGTGGAAATTTGGTTTTGTAAAGAAAAATGCTAATGGCCCTGACAACCTGGGAGTTTTTTTGAGTTTGGGACCTCCAGGCTTTCCCTGGTGGTCCAGATCAGAAAAATGTGTGTGAGGCCAACTACTTCAAATAGGGTGGATGGTCTAATTTTCTTAGACTGAAAGCCTGGAGTCAATTTGGCTTTCTGTGTAGGGTTTCCACTGATGAAGCCAGGGGTGGCGGCAATAGAGGCAAAACCATGATGGTCCGCTCTATTCTAAATAGAGGTGGAAAACTGTACATTTGGCAGACGGGTAATCTCACACATTTGAGGAGGAGTACTGTGTCCACCATACTCCAAATTAATTCCTAAGATAGGAGTGGAAGTAGTAAGTGTAATGCCCCCCCCCCACAACGTTCAACATTTTCCCAAATGTGGCTACATTTGGAGTAGGAATAGTCAATCAAAACCCCCCAACATGTTATTCAATGTGGCTTCATCTGGAGTAGTACTAGTAAATCTAGCACTCTGCCTCCCCAAAATCCAACTGCCCAATGTGGTTAATTTTGGAATAGGAATAATTAACCTAGCTCCTTAAAGTCCAATACTTTCCCCAGTGTGGTTAAGCTTGGAGTGACAGTAGACAATCTAACTCCCTAGATTGCCAAACATTTCCCAGTTTACCTAAGGTTGGTGTGAGAATAGTGAATGTGGCCCCTGTTACAATCCACAATCCAACACTTTCCCTAATGTGGCTACATTTGGAGTGGGAATAGTAAATCTGAAACCTCTCCAAATCCACACTGCCACAGACACTTCCTCAAATGGGGCATAGTTTTGACTTGGAATACTACATTTTGCACCTCCAAAGTTAAGCAATGTGCTTCCATTTAGAATTGGAATTGTTAGTGTTATCTCTCCAAAGAAATACAGGAATCAAAAACATTTCTTTTTTACATTTATGTTACTATTTTCCATTTATTTTAGTCCTAATGTAGCACACAGTATTCTTTAATAATTTGTATTTACAAATGATATATGTAATATTACATTTGAAAATGCTTTGACTTTTCGTAAAACTTTTAATGTTATTTGTAAACCTTTTTTAACATATCTCTTCATTAGTACAATGTTATTATAAATGAATGACTACTGTAAAAAGTTAGATTGATTTAACAGTATAAATTTACATTAATATGTAGAACAGTGTTTAACATTTTATACATATGGTTTGCAATTTCAATCAATCAATAAAACTTTATTTCAGGTGTAAGCCATAAAAGCACAGAAGATAAAAACAGACAGTAAAACCATTTTTAGATATATGATATAAAGAGTGCAATGTTGTAGACATTAGGATGGCCTGTAGTGAAGACTGCTATTTATATACGTACAATGCCAAGTTAGCACAACTGCGTTAGATGTTAGAAAGCCACCTTGCCACTTTTGCTGCTTTTGCACACGACACTGTAGTTATTAATTAAGAAATGCTTGCTCGCCTCTGCTTCACATGAGAACTGTCTGTTGTTCACATCCCTAACGGTGAGCTGCGACCTTGGTCTGAACATTGTGTAAAGAAACAGTCTGGGTCGCTACACGGTGCATGTTGTTGGGTTTAGGTTGATCGGCCCACTATTTAGCCATAACACGCACGCAGCTGCAAATACCTGAAAGTCGAGTGCTTTTAATATTGCAGGCAGCATGCTTTATAGACATTCGGAAGAAGAGCTTTCCCAGGAGCAGAGTATACCTGATCCTGTGACATGATTCCACTAAGCTGATCTTTACGGTATGGGGTTCCCCATTTAAGCCTAGAGACCCTCTATTAGTCTAATAATAATAATATTAGTTTACTAGCGAAAGGAAGGTGGCTGTAATCCACTGTCATTTGATTATGATTTCTCCTTTCATTTTCTATGGTATTGTAACTATGCTGATGCTTTTGATCTTAATCATTTGTCTGCTTATGTTAGCCAAAGTACTGCATCTTAGGACACAAGGTTTATAAAATAAACTCTTTAAACTTTACCGTGTCTCTGTTTACTCTTGCTGTGGACTGATATGAGAATAATTACGAACAGGAATTTCTGATTCCCACCATTCCTGAGAAATACACTAAGTCGCTTGTTCTGGGTTGTCTATACATTGGGACCGCCGAGATAAAACTCGGATAACGAATGGGACACTGATGCTGGTCGGATAAGGCGTTCTGGGTTCTGAGGTGAGTTTTTGGTACACCACAATTCACTGAGGTCCTAGTTTCCCGTGCATAGTTCTGTGCATAAGCAGAATCCCTGCAACATGTCGCACCTAACGTTTGGTCGATTGATTTGAAATGCCTTAGTAGTGCTTATATTAGTCCACGACACCCACACTCTTGTTTCCGAATAACAGGAGTGACGGGTTTAACCTACCTGTTTCTCGACTAATAGGTTCTTTCAAGCTTGATCATTAAAAAGGTTTTTTTCTGAACCTCAGTGCTACTGTGTTAATATCGTTGTTACTCTTCGGTGTGTCCTTATGGCAGTTGACATTGCTGCACATAGCCGTGCACCTCTGTGCCGTCATTTGATGACGTATGGGGTGCGGGATGATGGGATGGCTGTTATTTTTGTGGTGAGCGCTGATGCGTCCTACCTTTATGAGTTATATTACTCTTGGGTGACTTTTCCGGCGGTGGATGCAGATGATGATACGTTTCATTCCTTTACTCCCACGCAGCTACCTGCAGTCTATACGCCATATAGGACACAAGAAATTCCTATCTCTGCCTGGCAGCATACCATTTGGTTTAATGGCGCCCTTCCCCATGCGGTTGCACTGGCTAGAATAGGCCCGTTGTCGATTGCAGGGCCACATGGCCGGTGCTGGCTGGATTTACGGCTCATCCCCGCTATCTCACGGTGGCGGTGGCTGAGTTGCGGGTACTACACACTGCCCTGATTACAGTGCATAGGGCTTTGGTGCAGTACGTGTCACGCAACATGCAGGTGGGGGCACCTGCTTGTTGCGGGACAACCAACGGACAATCACGCGGTGGTTATTAGTCCTGTTATGGTTAATTCGGTGATGGGCAAGCACCCCCAAAATAAGGATGATTTGCCTTATTGGCTTGCTGAGAAATTTGACCAACTGGAGGCGGTTTTTCCGCATACCACTCCTGTGGAGAAACACAGGATTCTCACCATTAGTTTGCCGAAAGACTTGGTCCCAGATATGGCCGATTGTGCAAACTGGGGCAAGGTCTTTGCCGCGACCTACTCGAAGTGCTTCGGCACTCCGTCTATGTCTGTACTACCCTCCGTCATTAAACGTGTTCAAGAGAATCACGGTGCGGAGGCTGCTGTTGAATTGGGAATGAGGCTTGTCGGGGTGTTCGATGTGGTTGCTTCCATGGTAATGGGCAACCTCAAAGGCGATGCCATGCAGTTCCAAGTGACTAATAAGCTGGACCGCGTGGATGAACTCGACAGGCCTAAGGAGTTCGCTAAAATAATTGCGGAAGCCTATAGGACCATAGGCCGCAGTGCCTTAGGTGTTAAACCAACTGTAATAATTCCTGATATAGTACAGCAAACTAAGATCAGCTCGTTTGGTAAAGACGAACGCCCAAATTTTCCTAAACAGGGAAAGCAGCAACAGAAACAGGGGTCTCGTCCTGCCTCACCCGTACAGTCGTTTAGTGAACGCACATATGATCTGCGCGATCGATCTAGTATTAAGTCACCTGATAGGTTTCAGGTTTCTGAACAACGTTCTCCTCGTTCTTCACAGGAAACATCGGTTTCACGGTCCGGTGGCGGAGACCGTGGGAAAGGACGGGGTGCCCAAGCTCGTGAGCAACCCCGTCAGACTGACGGCAAAGGCAAGCAGGACGAGTCTGCACGTCAACGACCCCCCGTTTCAGAAGAAGAAAGTTGCTGCGCTAACAGCGAGGAATGCCACAGATAGTGCGGACGCAGCTTCAGAACCTGACATGGGCACTAACGCTGCTCGACAGTGCGGCGGAAGCTACAGTAGTGCGACAAGCACTGAGTCCATATCTGGTGGCGACAGCAACTGATATGTTCATAACTCTAGAAACTGCTGACACTAGAGTGGCTCCCCCTGACAGACTGTATAATATAGTCCTTTTAATTGAAGGTGACATACAACGCACGATTCAAGGGATTTTTTGGGATAATCTGACCTCTTCGTACGATATTTTATTGGCGGGGGCAAACTGGCCCCCGGCTTTCATCTTAGATGCTCCTAGAGGGGAGGAAGTGATCCTACCGTCCTTTGCGCACACAGTGCCGAAGGACCAAGCTAAGAAGTTCGCCGAGGAGTGGGCTCTGGTGCTTGCACCTGCTTTGTATCATAATCAGGTAGGCTGGGATAAATTGTCCTCCAGCCATGAGATTCCGTTGCAGTCCACGCCCCAGCCACAACCCCAATATCCCATGCGTCGCGAAGCAAGACCTCACGTCGCAGCTATCCTTGAACAATAGGAATATCAAGGGGTTATTGAAACATGTGTGTCACCGATGAATAATTCTTTATTCACTGTGACAAAGCCTGATGGGTCGTACCGCCTGATTTTGGATTACTGGCATTTAAACTCTCATTGCCGGACATGCGCAGTACAGAATACCCACAGTTCGGCTCTTGTCGATAGTCTCGTGAGGAAAAGGTTTAAAACCACACTTGACATTTCCAATGGCTTTTACAGCCATAACCTGTCCTCTCTTAGTAGTGAATGGACAGCATTTACCTCGGGCGGCAAACAAAAACATTTCAAAAGATTACCGATGGGCTAGAAGAACAGCCGTGGTGTCTTTGCCGCTCGTGTGGTCTCTCTGTTAGAGAGCATTGACCCTGATGCGTACTTGTATGTGGATGATATTTATCTCACAGATGACGAGTTGTGGTCGCATCTGTGTCGCGTTGATCGCATTATTGTTTTGTTTGCAGACTTCGGTTACAAATTCAACTTTGCGAAGTCTCACATTGCGGAATATACAGTGTTGTTTTTGGGATACGAACTCAACAATGAAGGTCGAGGATTGGCCCCGCACTTCCTAGAGAAATGCGCATGCCTACGTGCTCCTACGACACTGATAAATTACAATCTTTGCTGGGCTTTCTGAATTTCGGTTGCACGTACATTCCTGATTATGCCCAGCGTATCAAGCCGCTTTATGCCTTGGTACAACCTACTTTTTCCAAATCATGCTGGCTGCCGGAGCATTCAGCCATATTGCAATCTTTGCAAGCTGACCTTGCTTCAAAATACTTGCTGACGCGTGATAACCACACTAACCTGGTCATAAGAATTGTGCCAGGCGCAGTGGGTTTCACGTACTTAACGTTCAATGAGGGCGACACCGTCCCCATTGCCTATAAATCGCACCTGTACACTTCGGCTGAACTGCGATTTTCCGCTGTCGAGAAAGTTTTGACGGCAGTGCAGATGGCGATTCTGAAAGAATGAGTGCTATCGCAAGGGAAACGCATGTTGGTGGTCACACCATATATTGCCCTTGAGGCGGTGACCAAAGCGAGTGTACCAAATTCTAAAGCTTTGCATCCACGGTGGATACAATGGGCCACTTCCTTGACATCACCCGACGTCACATATATCTTTGACGCAGCACTACAGACTCAGGAGTTCTTACAGTATGAATTCGTTCATCCAGCTCCTCTGTCCTGGCGCCCGCTCGAGGATTACCATTGTGTCATTTTACACTGACGGTTCTGTGCAACCGGCGACTGGATCGAAGCATGCCTATTCAGCGGCCTGCGCAATTGTGGTCAGTACTTTCGTGAATGGTGAATTCCAATCTGATGTCGTGCATACGCAGTCATTGGGTGATTGTACTGCACAGTTGGCGGAGCTTCGTGCCCTGGTGCTTGCACTCGAATTTGCTGATCCTCGAGTCACTACCCTTATAGTGGGTGACTCGTTCTATTGTGTTCAATCTTACAACAACAATCTACATTTTTGGTCTCAAAATGACTACAGTGATTCCAAAGGTAGCACAATTAAGCATAAAATGCTTTGGGTTCGAGTGGCAGAACTTAAAGAACATCTGCCTCTCGTAAATGTTATTCACACTCTTGGTCACCAACGAGTTGGTGTCCATGCTGTCAGCAACAGCCTAGCTGACGAGGCAGCAAAAACAGCAGTGGCGACATACTTAGTAGCAGCAGTTTCAAGATCACAAAGTAAGATCGATGATGACATCTTGGCAGCTATTGCTGCTATAGAGAAGGGCACAAATTACCCGAGAGGTTTCCCTTCTCGTTACCATTATCGCTTAAGTCCTGATAACGTCCCGTTAGTGAGGATTAACGACATTGGTGACAGATTGATTCCCAACGTGGACTGCAGACCATCTTTGATATCAGCGGCTCACGAGGCGGCGTTGCAGCTACTGTATCTCTATTACAACAATGTTACTGGTGGTGCGGTTTATATAAACAAGCTCGAGCTTATGTTCTTAACCCCTTCAGCGCGGCGCGGATTACCGCGCTGTGCTGAAGGTTCCATGCGTGGGCGGGGCCATGACGGTGCGGATCTGTCATGCGCACAGCGCGACCGACACGCATGAAGGAACCGCTCCGTCATACGCATCGAAGGGGTTAATTGTGACATTTGCCAGCAGATAAAACCTTCAACTGCGGCGCGCCCACCACAGACTCAGTTGTACATATCTATTAAACCACTAGGGTGTGTTTATTTAAATCATTGTGGTCCATTCACCTCTGATACTGCGTACAAGTACATCTTGGTTGCAGTGGATTCGTGCACACGTTTTCTGTGGGTATGGCCATAAAGGAGAGTTGATGCCCGTACTGTCATCAGGGATTTGCGTGTCTTTGTTGGAAGTTTTGCATGTGGTACCTTTCATTCTGATCAGGGCCCTGCGTTCGCCTCTAAGGCGTACAAAGAAGCCATGAGAAATTTGGGGGTCCAAGTCAAATTTTCGTCTCCCTACCGACTTGAGGGTAATAGTGTGGTGGACCGAATGAACTGTGACTTAAAGCAACCTTTGACAGCTAGAGTTTTAGGTACTGGCCGGAACTGGCTAGCCCACTTGTATAACATACAACGTGCACTTAATAATCTCCCTAGAAGGTCTCTGGGTGGGCGGACCCCATACATGATGCTCTTTGGCATACAAATGTTTGTCCCAGACATTGATGGTCTAGACATGGCGGCGTCAGCTGCACCCTTTGATGTAGATGATCACTGTGCTGTATTGCAGAATCTACAAGAAGCCAGAGACAGTCTAGCGAAGGAACACGTGCCCTCCACATCTGATGCTGAGCTTCAGATTCCGGTAGTCGGCTGGCTACTTCGAGTTGGTGATCTGGTCCGTGAGAAGGTGGAGAACAAGAAGGAGTTCGGCCCCTCTTATTGTGCACCAGTTCTGGTGCTTGGAGTACAGGGTACACGTACAGTCATTTTACCTCCACTTCCTGGTCGCAAGGATAACAGGCACATCTCTATTGACAATGTCAAGCTACAGCTAGTGGCCGATTCTTCTTAGTATGACTCCAGCGGTTTCTTGCCCTGCGATGCTGAGAAATTCTGTTTTGGCCCCAGCTTCTACCACCTTGCCCAATGTTGCCATCGAGATGCATACAGTTACTGGTCCTTTGTTGCCACCGACAGCTGGTGGTCTACCTGAAGATATTGAGTATGCTTATCCTGCGGATGTCCCGTAGCCTGTTTTACAATCCACCACAGTTAACCAGTCGCGCTACTCCTTTGACACTAATTCAATGACTTCCATTGCCCCATCAAAAGTTTGAATTTTTGCTTTCTGGTTTAAAAGAAATTTTTTAATTCCCCCTTGGACTTACATTTGGCTGGTGCTCATATGTATTTTTCTGTTTATGTCCATTGGCTTTGTGGTAGTGTTTTTTAGACTTATAAATGGACACTACCTGAAAGAAAGATCTATAATTAGACTAATTGATGGAACTTTGGCCCCCCACTCCTCATCACATATCATGAAAAGGGACCAGACTTTGGTGAACATTACTGCCTGGCCTGTACTGGATGGGATCGCGTGGGATGCTGTTAAATTTCAAATTCATGGTCCCACTGAAGTAATCAATGTGCCAAATGTATTTCGTGTTTCTATGGGTGATGTAGTTAAGCAAAACATCCACTCGGATGATTGGGATGTTCAAGCCATAGAAGCACTGTTTTCTGATTTGAAATATTAAGCTGCATTTGATGCTGAGGATTTGTATTTAGACACTGCTAATTATGATGAGCAATTCTGCTATCAACATTGTGGCACGCATTTCCTACACAAAGCAAATACGTTTACAAATTTTGCAAATTATACGCAATGGGAACACTGTCCAGCCCCTAGGCTGGGCAGCTCCACCACGTTAGTGGACAAATTCACATATTTTTCTGACTTCAGTGTGTCGAATCCGGCCTCCTTTTATTTTAAAGTTGCGGCTGAGTCTGCCTCTAAAGTTAGACTGACACACACTAAATTGTTGTATTCCAAGTCCTTTATGGACGAGTTGGCAATCGGAGGTTATGATCTGTGGAAAGCTACTATCGATCTTAAATCGGTTTGGGGGTCTAAACTGTGGCAGGTACAGGGAACAGAAGCTTTGCATCGTGCCTGCCTCATCCCGAACCACATGTTATTTTTGAATTCGTAAATTTTTCAGACCACCTGTTTTGTATTGGCAATTTCTAAAAAATTACATTCTCCCTCTACTCCGGATCTGGGTGCTTATCCTAATTGGGATAATCATACAGATCTGTCCCTTGATACATTGCAGTCATACGTTTTAAACACATCCTTCAATATTTCCAAATTAAATCCGGAAGGGTGATTAATATGGCAAACGAGCTCAGATTCCTGTCAACATCGGTTTCTGGATTTGACTCCGGGGTATACACAAGTTCGTGTAGACCCCCATTTAGAATCCTCTCACACTGTAACTACCAACTCAGTAGGGAAGTTATGCCAATCTTGGCTACGAAATTCCACCTTAGCATCTGTTAAACTTCATTTATCACAATTGAACGACAAAATAGATTTGAATAATTTTGTTAAGGGTCCTGCGGTTGGCAGGTCCAAAAGATGGGTATATGCTGTTTACAACGAAGTTTGGAAGCTATCACAGATTGAAGCTGCATCCAGATTACGAGCTATTGATCAAGCCAATATGGAGAAAGTATTGGCTGTTATAGATAATAGCATTAACACCCTGTCTTCCAGAATTTATACGTTAGATAATATTGTTTCATCTGTTGTTGACATTGTGCAGGATGATTTGTCTGTTTTGTATCATGGTCAAAATCAATTGCGTTCTATTATGCAGTTTGCATGGACATTGCAAACGTTGAAGGCTGGGAAAGTCCCTTCGGATTACATGAATACGTCATCTTTATTCCTTCCTTTTAATTTAACTGCAAAACAACAGTTCATGTCCATGAAAGATGCAACTTACTCATTGCTGCACATTGAAAAGTTAGAACCATTACCTTTCTCTGTTGCCGAATTAAACTCCACTGTGTGGCTTATCCATAGGTTAATCACATTACCATTTCCCCTGTTTAAGTTCAGTTCATGCATGAAACATTATGCCCTAGGCCGATATGAAAAACTTGGTACTGCCTTTCTGCATGAAGTTTGGTCACTCCCATTCACTTACAGATGTGTGAGGGACGGAAAAGAGGTTTACTTAAAAGGAGAAGAGTGCACTTCCACTCCGGATCACTCTGTGGTGTGTCGACACATTCAATTGCATGGTGCATGTAATGTGCACGCTCCTAATTTAGCTTGCGTCCTGAAAGGGGTCCCGGTGCCAGTTATAACACCGTCTTTTAGGCTGCTGGCTAAAAGATAGTTATTTGCTATTAAATAATGAAGCTTGCTGTGGGATGTTAGTGGGAATTCCCTACATAGTGACTGTATCACAGAGAGTAGTCTGCTGTAATAACCTCCTTTTCCCACCCCCGCATGGACGGCTCGATGTATCCATCTGGCCTTCCATTCCAACCTTGAAAGCAGAGTTCAACAAGATGAGCAGAATAAGGGCTCTATTGTCTCAAAAAGAAGTCGCGTTGACTTCATCCCGGGAAACATTTGTCCTTTACGTAGCAAACACGCGCACAGAGGTGCAAGCGCTTTTGAATACTGATCTCCCACTTCATTTTGGGGCCCTGATTCAGACTATCTTTAATGTCTCGTCAACAAGTGGCCTGGCACATTTTTTCAAAATTGTGGGCTCCGGCCTCGTGACCTCCTTTCAATCTATTTTCGGCATTTTTTCATTCTATTTTTTCCAGCGTCTTTGGAGGTCTCCCATTGATTCTCGCCCTCGTAGCTGGGGTACTTTTGTTGATCTGCGTCACACGACAGCATGTCCCGGCTGCTCCATCTTCGTAACCGGATGCTTGAATACTATGGAACATTACCACTGGCAACCTTAAGCATAGCCTATGGATTGTCCTTCCACGTTTCCCTACTTTACTTGCGTACAGCCTGTCTTTCATTGCCTAGAGTGTCCGTTCCAATGGGCTCTGGATTTGTGCTTGTCGAAGTCGGTGTCTCCCACCCCGGATTATGATCTACTAATGAGCCCCTTAGTGGCTCATGAGTTGGACTGTTCTGGTGTCAGGATTATGGCCTGTGGAGCAGCACATGGAGTCCTAGGGAATTGGGACATCGGAACGGCTGCAGCTGGATTCTTGGCAAGATGTTATCTTGAAGAACACGCCAGTTGTCCTCTGATGGTACTAGAGGCTCCGGTTGTCGAGGAACATGTGTGTTCATTCCCCTTGCTGAATTGGATGGCAGATAATTTTGCAGAACGTGCCAATGTTTTCCTCGTGGAAGCCGTTGCAACTTATTGTGCTTATACCTTGATGGATTAACTTGGAAGTCATCCGAAATTCCTGTGGGATGCCTTTTTTTTTTTTCCTTCTAGTTGACAATCCATCGATGATATTTTTTCCCCTTTAAATGTTTTTTTTTTTCTCTCTTTTTTTCTTCGAACTTTTCACTTACCTTCTATGGATTCACAATTTGTGCCCTTAGTTCCGTTCTATCGAACTTGAACTCTGCGTACTTGAAATTGCGCCCCTACTGGTTAGTGGTCCGATCAAGGGGGGTGTAGTGAAGACTGCTATTTATATACGTACAATGCTAAGTTAGCTGTTAGAAAGCTATCTTGCCACTTTTGCTGCTTTTGCACACGACACTGCAGTTACATGTTATTAATTAAGAAATGCTTGCTCGCCTCTGCTTCACATGAGAACTGTCTGTTGTTCACATCCCTAACAGTGAGCTGCGACCTTGGTCTGAACATTGTGTAAAGAAACTGTCTGGGTCGCTAGACGGTGCATGTTGTTGGGTTCAGGATGATCGGCCCACTATTTAGCCATAACACGCACGCATCTGCAAATACCTGAAAGTCAAGTGCTTTTAATATTGCAGGCTGCATGCTTTATAGACATTCGGAAAAAGAGCTTTCCCAGGAGCAGAGTATACCTGATCCTGTGAATGATTCCACTAAGCTAATCTTTACGGTATGGATTTCCCCATTTAAGCCTAGAGACCCTCTATTAGTCTAATAATAATAATATTAGTTTACTAGCGAAAGGAAGGTGGCTGTAATCCACTGTCATTTGGTTATGATTTCTCCTTTCATTTTCTATGGTATTGTAACTATGCTGATGGTTTTGATCTTAATCATTTGTCTGCGTATGTTAGCCAAAGTACTGCATCTTAGGATGCGAGGTTTATAAAATAAACTCTTTAAACTTTACCGTGTCTCTATTTACTCTTGTTGTGGACTGATATGAGAATAATTACGACCAGGTATTTCTGATTCCCACCATTCCTGAGAAATACACTAAGTCGCTTGTTCTGGGTTGTCTATACATTGGGACCGCCGAGATAAAACTCGGATAACGAATGGGACACTGATGCTGGGCGGATAAGGGGTTCTGCGTTCTGAGGTGAGTTTTTGGTACACCACAATTCACTGAGGTCCTGGTTTCCTGTGCATAGTTCTGTGCATAAGCAGAATCCCTGCAACAGGCCCACTACTCCTTCCTATTAGGAGGGCTCCAGCAATAGGGTGGCTTTGTGCAATACATCAAGAAATAACCGAAAAGTGCAATTTCTCAATATTGTAAACAATGGTCATATTAATTTTTTATATTTATTATTTGGATTTTTTTTTGCAATTTTAAGCTACCAGTTCCAGTATTTTGTATGCTGTCTTCTTCTATGTAGTTCTGTGGCAGGTTTCCGGCATGGTGCTTCCTCCATGCACTTCTCCTGTACAGGTACAAGGTTTTCTCACTTGTAAAACACTCAGGTAAAAGGAGGCTAGATTGTTAGCTAGGTTAGGTGTTGTAGGTTGATGTAGTGTTGGGTTTGAGTTTGAAGTACTGGGAATTTTAAGCCCAGCGGTGCAGGGGAACACACCCTATGACTTCGGGTTCTTCCTGTTTCAGACCTACAGAAACACAGAGTCATCTGGGTGAAGTCAAAGATCAGTTTATTGGCTGCAGACCAATTACAGGTATCCTAGAAGTACAACAGCGTGTATGTTCTCAGGAGACTGCTAAAAGTTACAGAAACGGGCTTCTCCTTAAATACAAAATATCCTGCTTCAGGCATACATTCCTTGTTTTATGATATGGCCATATAAATGTATACATTACAAACGAAAAGGCAGAGTCATGATGACCATCCCACATTCCAGTTAAGCCAGCCCACAATTATTTACCCAGCAAGGCTCAGATTCCACATCAGATATCAACAGGCCCCAATAAACACGAGCATCTCCTGTTTGGAAAACAAGCCATAAAGCAGGAACAGTCAGGTGTGAAAGAGATTAGCTGGAGGCTCGTGTGGGATGAAAAGGCTTTATGGTGTGTCAAACCCTGATGCTAATCACAGGTGGCTGAAGGACGGGGAGCTCGTGAGACCGGAGCCAAGCTGCCCAGGTCACAGAGAAGTCAAAGGGAGGCACATGTGCTCTAAAAGGCCCGTATTTGCTTCATGATATGTAGCCTATGTGAGGGCAACCATAAGATGGCCACCGCTCTAAGATGGAACCCACGGAGTCAATGTATAATAACGTATACATAGTGCATTCATAGCTAAAACGTTACACCAAGCACTTGTACATACCGCATTGACCATTCGCGGTTCGCTAATACCGGGATAGACAGGGGTAGGGCCCTGCCTCCTACGCGGTCCCAAATTTCAAAGTACGACAAGTTATTTAACTTTGTGTCTTATCATTGTTTGGATAGTGCATGCCATAGGCTTAATTGTGCAACATTTAATTTCTTTATCTTGTTTAATTGTGTAAGAGTTATTAGTTGTGTTGTGATATTAATATATTATTATAAGAGTTATTAGTTGTTGTACGATCTTATGAGGGTTTTATTTGTTTTGAGGATGAGTTTCTGTGTTTTCTTTTTACACAATTTCTTTAACTTCATAGAAAACGTATTTTTGGGTAGTGCCTCTTTTTATTTTTATCGTACAAGGAATATTTGTTGGGACTTCTTCCACCTATGTACTTTAATTTACCTTATTTGTGTGGGTTTATAAGAGCATTTTTAAAAAACATTTTGAGGTGTTTGCAGGGTTTCAGTGGTTGATATATGTGCATTTCCCTATGTTTCATCATTTATTTGCAAATTTGGGGGATTTATTTGATTTCTAATTTTTTAGTGGACTAATATTTTGGATTTGGATTTTCTGCTGTGGATTCATAACCTCTGCTTCTAAATAACTAGTATGAATTTTCTTATTATCTCATTGTTGGATAGGATCATGACTTGAGTGCTTGTATCACTTTATATTTTGTTCTATGCTTGATTGAAGTTGTTTTGATTGATTGATTGATTGATTGTTGCATTGATATGTGTGGTGCATATTTCAGTATGTTTCTTTATTGTGTGTTGTTGCATGTTGCATGTTTTATGAATAATAATAATTTCAATTTGTTTTTATCTCCCTGAATCTATTTAAAAATGCTAAGTATAGTTTTCAGAGTGATAAAAATGAATTTCTATTCTTATTATTTATAAAATAATTTTTAGGTGGATAAAGTTCAGCTTTTACTTTAATGTTTTTTGTTATTTTGAGTTTCAGTGTGTAAGTTTTGTAGAGCAGTGTTGTTATATTCCTGGGCTAGGCCCATAAGCGCACCTGCTTATTTTTTACATTGTCCTCACAATTTAACATATTTGAATGCACAACAATGTTGGATTAGACTCTCTGAAACTGCTTTGTTTACACATCTAGCTTCGCACAAATTTAACATAATGCTTCTAACATCATGTACTAGGCCTCTTTACACACTATGTACAAATGTCATTCTATCTTCATCAACGGGGCTACGGGGCTATCTACATATTCATAGCATCACTAATCTACACGTACATTGCAGGGCTGCTTTCTATTATAAATCATAAGCATCCAGATAGGTTAGCAGAGGAGGCACTTCAGCTGACACTGAGAGTCCATGCATGAGGAGGCTTCACCATGCAGTGGTCTGATATTTCCATGAGTGGGTGTCCAGTTCGTGACCAAGACAGGCTGCTACATTCTCTCTCACCAGTTAATGGGGTTGGCTTGTGCCAATGGTGGATTCTCGGCTTCACACCTACACACACTCTAGGTACACTCAGAGTAGGGTTTTGCATAGTAGGAGCATGATAGATTGCTGCCCTGTTTTATGCCTGCATATATACACTGTTTTAGCACCATAGTAGAACTGTATCTACTATTTACACTTTTGGCTCTTGTAATCACTTTCATCTGCTTCTGTCTACTGATTATCGCAGCTTATGTATTTTATACAAGAATAACATTGGTTCAATTAATATATTGTAAATGTCCCACTGTGTATTATGTATATTCCTCTGAGCACACGTAAGCAAGAGTGACAAAGAGAAAGGTTCTGATCTGTTTCCACGATCCCTGAGGGGTCAGGGTCGTCATGTTCAGTGGTTGCCAGAAACCATTCGGTCCCTGATAAGGTTAGGGTGGCTTACGGTGGCACTGTGAGCTATCTGGTCTATAGGCCAACATATCCTGCGGGGGTGTATGGAATCAGTCTAGGCACCAAGCCCCTTGTTCATGTTGTCCAACAAATGTGCAGATCCTACAGATTATTACGAACTACAAGACAGTGTTCTAGCTATTGTTTCAAAGTAAGTAATGCTTTGGTTGTTTAGAAAAAAAACATTTTACTTGCTAGCATTTTGTGCATTTGTTGAGTTTCTTTGGATATGCTTGGTTTTATTTGAGATAGGGACTGTTCTATTCATGGTTTTTAGTCATGTTGTTCTTTTTGTAATATTTGAGGGAATTGATAGAGGGTAGGGTGGCTTCTTCCAAATGTTCCTTGGATGGAACCGTGCCACACTGCAACTGAGTTGTTGGTGTTTGCTTCTTGTGACATTGTATGGAATTTTAAACGTGCATTAGTGCCTGCGGTCTGATCTGCGCATGCAACCATCCCAAGTGATTTCAAAATAGTTCAATAGTGGAGACAAATGTTGCTTTTTTGGTAGAATGGCGATTCTATTACCATGCCACAGTGTTGTGTAATTGCTGTGATAGATATACAGGTTAAAGCAACTAAAATTTTTACTTTCATCAGCAAATTCAGGAGTTGTGTCATATTCTATGCTTAGCAGTGATTTTTAGGATGTGCCTCCATACTGTTTGATTAAAAGATAGTAGCAACCTTGTATGGCTGTGTGTGGGTAGACTTTTCAAATAGTAACTCTCAAGGCTTGTTCATAAGCTATAATATGTTTTGTGGGTTGTAATAGTTTGTTTTTTGCTTTATTATTGTTGGGAGTTTATTATATGTTTTATTTTGTTTGTTTTGGAACAGAATGCGTATTGATGGGGCATTTGTGTTATGGTTCTGGCCATTTACTGTAGATACCTGTGAAAATGGTGGGGAGTACAATTTAAATTTCCTAGCAATCATCCAGTTTTGGCCCTGTGCATTAATAATTTAAGGTTTCTTTCAAAGACAAGGATTCTCATTGCTTTCCTGATCATGTTTAGTATGTGCTAGCTCCAAATGTTGAGGAATGTCTATGTTTTCAAATGTCCTTAGGGCTCTTGGGGTTTGCCTGGTTCTTTTTAGATCTTTCTAAGTTTACAATAGCTGACAGTTTTCAGGAACATTGGGAATTAAGTTTTTAAGACTAGTTCCTGAATATGTTTGGAAACTAGATCTTGCTTCTCTTAAGTACTGAGACACTTTTTTCAAATTGAATTATTGTAATAGTTGGCGGTGATTGCGTTCCATCACATTTTCTGCAATATCATCTTAACTTTCCACCATAACTTGCACTGGAATAATACTTTCTACATTAGCAATGCATCCTTTCATTACTGGTACTTTCATTGCTGTAGGTATAACCCCTGTATTTTAACATAAGCTTTCCTTTTTCTGAAGTTATAAATGTCACAGTTTCCAACATTATATCTGTAAGTTAGAGGATGATGGAAATATACGTTATGTTTTATTTTCCTTTTAATTATTATTATTCAAGTTATTACATTTTTAAGACATATTTTACATTATATACTATACTTTCGTATTTTCTTCATTTTTGGGTTGTTGACTCTTCTGTTTGTTTAAGGTTTCCTGTTTGACTTATATTCATCTTTTCTTTTTTCAGATTTACTGTTGAAAAGTGAAGATATATAATATTTATTTCTGTTTAAAGTTATTGTTATATCATTTGCATTCTTACAGTTTAATTTTTGATAGCATGTTTAGTATATTAACTTATTAATTAGACCTACATATTAATATTCTGTTTATTGTAATTGGGATTTTCTTTATTGGAGCCTGATTACAATCTGGGCAATCTTAACCCTGTCCCACCGCTGTGGCGGTACCTAGTACTCTGCTGAGTCCACGGTCTTTCACCCTTGGTATTTAGATGCATGCAGGCTGCTTCGCCATCCGTTTTGATGCAGTGTTTCCCGCCACCAAAGCTGAACACAGTTGCTGACACAGCAGTCTCCAATACTGGCGAATACTACTCCATTGCAATCATGGTGGCAGGATTTAGATCACTCATTTCTGCTGGTGATCTTCTAGCAGCAGTTCCCAGAGGGAGTAAGTAAGTTGGGGTACATGCTCCACAATGCACCATTAATGTGTTCAGTGGATGACGTCCATTGGCGAAATGGAAACACCTGCACACCACACTATAAAAAACACTCCATTACAGACCATGATCCTTTGCTGTCCCACTGCTCCATGACACTTGACAGCAGAATGAAACATAGTGAACTTTGGTTTTTGTGTTACATTTTCCCTGTTACTTGTCCCTTTATCTTTTTACTTTGGGTACCTTGTGTTCACTTTATTTTATTTGATATAATTTCATTGCAAAATGCCAGCATACAAGAATCGTGTTTCACTGAGGGTGAGTTATAAGTCATGGTAGATAATATCATGCGGGTAGATTAACAATTGTTTGGAGTCCAAGTCCCAAATACTCCCCTGTCACAGAAAAGGCAGATGTGGGCCAGAATGGTCAACGGAGTGACTGCAGTAGCTAATAACCTACACACACAGGAGGAAATTAGGAAGAGGTGGAATGACCTGCGGGAGAGGGTGCGTTCCCTGGCCTTCAAATGTCACCTGGAGGCCAACAGGACTGGTGGTGGTTCTCCCAGGTCCCCCTTGCAATGCATGCCCTGGGAGGGGAAGGTCTTACAGAGCCTATATACTGCAACAACAAAAACATCATTAGATAATGGCGATCTTCTACTTCTATGTGTGCTGCAGAATACATCACACATAGAAGTAGCAAATTGCCATTATTCATGCACTGCAGTCACCTTTGGCTCAAGGTTGTTTGTGTTGGTGCTAGGCAACTATTTTCAGCCCCAACACAGGGGTGCGCCGTAATCTTGTAAATGTGCTACATTACTGCATCACTGAAATGACGCAGCGCAGCACTGCTAGATTTGCCAACGCACTGCACCATTTCCTTGTACATATGCCCCTGAAAGTGAAATGTTTTGCATCTTCATTATCAACTGAATTACTCATGTCACCATCTAAGAGAGATCAGCAATTACAATTCTCCATCTCATTGCAGAGTATGAACCTCTTCTCCTGGGCAGCAGCCTGTCCTAGACTTCAGCGATTATGGGGATGATGATAACTTCCATACCATCGACCAGGACACCCTCCAAGAACTCCTGGACTCCACTGGGACCAACATCGTCGTGGGGTCTCCACATTCCCTGCCTGCCAACCAACAGGCACCACCTGCCACCCCACCCAGAGCCCTGGACTCCCACAACCCACAGATTACCTTACAATACACTGTGGTAGGAGTACAGCTGGAGTTGGTAGAGCAGGTGTGAGTGGGGATGGAGTCTGTGACGGCCACCCTAGAGGGAGTCTGTGGTGTCTTAGTCCCGATAGAAGCACCTAATCTCTGCTCCATGGCCTCCAGCAGTCCCTGGCTGACATCGCTGGTGTCATGAGGCAGAAGCATGAACAAATTCCCTGCCGAAGTGGCATCAGCAACATGGCCAACCACCTGAGGGCAATAAGGACCATCTTGGAGTCCATGGACCGGAAGCAGAACCCCCACTTTACTGCCATGATTTCCTACCACCGCAACACTGCTAATGTGTTGCAAAGCCAGCCGATCCTCTGCACTGCTGTGCTGCCTCATGTTTGGCACAGATGAACGCTGCTACAGGTACATGATCCACAATGTCCGCCCCTGATGTGTGTGTGTGCCTCCCTTGGTTGCCACACCAACAACACCACCCTCAGGGGAGACACCACACACATCAGAGGAGGAAGATGTGGACTGCACATCTTTCCAAATGCAAATTATCCGGTAGCAGTCATCTGTGCCACATGCCGAGTTTCACCTTTGCCCTGTACTTATGAACATGGCAGGGAACATCTGCTGCCACTGTCCTCATTTTGATTTCGCCCTGTTCACCTTGACATTTCTGGGTTGTCAATATGGCCTATCCCTCCTAATGACATTGCGGACATCCTCCTCACTGAATCACTCATCTCATCCACATCTCCCATTACATGTTCCCCACATGAACTCTGTCTGAACATCCTTTGGCTCTAAACATCTTTTGGGGTTGCTGACAAATGAACTTTACCTATTAGCTGCTTCAGCATTTGCACATGTACATAAATGCACTTAGAACTACCTGTCTGTTGTCTGTCTGTAGGAGTCAGGGCCAAAGGGAAAAGGTTTTGTGGAGTCAGTAACATTGCCAGGCAGTGAGAGTGTAACATATTTGGTGAACACTATTTGTGTGTTGGCTAGCAAGTGCTTACTCAAGGTTGCAAGCATGAAGTACAACTGGTGTCATACAGTCAATGTAAATGTTAAATTAAGTCACCCCACAAGTTCCAGGTCCAACCAACCACTGTTACAAGCAAGCATACATCATTGGGCTGACAAGTAAGCGCTGCAAGGGTGAATGGGTACAATGCAGCAATCAGTGTCCAAATGCTTTTGCCCACAACATCCTTCCAAGGCATGTTGCATGACATGGTCACACAGATATTGTATGTGAACACACGATTTGCACGGTCTACAATTTCCATCATGAGTGGCACATCCACTGCTCAACGATGTATGATAGTTAGATGATCTAAAGTCATGACCAACCAGACAGATCCCAGTTCACAGGTCAGATACGCATCACACATGTTGCCAAACACTGATAGCAAAGACATATGCATGTACATGACATTGCCCACGCACACATGCTAACTCCCACACAGTAAAGCATGATGGTAGACCTGTATGTAACAAACAATGACATTTAATGTTAATACAAACTAAAAAATAATTATAAAACTACCTACCCTATGCTAACTATTCCAGGCTTCTCCATCGAGTAGCTCTCAAGCTACCTGTAAGTAGTTCTCCTGGGTGCAGCCCAGTATGCTAAATTAAAAGGTTGTACTTGTTTGAAGGTATATATCAGAAGGGAACAGTTCCTCTCTATGGGCCTGAGTCGAGAGTTTCAATGACTATCTACACAAATGTGGATGGTATCTGGGGGGATCTGCAAGTTCAGATCGTAATGCCCTCACACACCTGTTAGGGTGTCATGCTTCATCATTGGGCGCTCCTCGTCGGACCGGCGCTGCAATGTCCGACGGGCCTGGCGGCATCTTTATCGGAGATCTTTTTGATCTGAGAACGCCCTTTGGTGAGTGAGGTGTCTGGGGCTATAGGAGAAACATTGTCTTCTAAAGAGTGCAGAATGTGATTTAAAATGGCCCCTGACCTTGTTAATTCACTTTATTAAATACTCAAGGTTGGGACTAATTAAAAACGGTGAGGCTACGTATGATAAGTGAGGGTATTCGAGTAGCCTATGGTTGATTAGGTCGACATGTTTCGTGTCTGGTGCTCTAGAGTAAAGATACACTTCTTCAGGACCGATATGACCTGACCACAAGTGGTCAGTCAAGGGATAAGAACTCCCCTTCTTAATTTCAAGATCCTTAGTCTAGGGTTCTTGATATGGCGTTTCACCTCCTAGAAGTTGGATGGAAGGCCTCATAGATGAGGGAAGACGACCCGACCACTTGAACGGGTATACCTAAGAAGGAAGCGGGTTCATAGTAGATCCTACTCGTCTTGGTCTCATCTGGATATTGTACTTGTTTGAATTCATATATGTACACCAAAATTGAAAAGCATGTATTTTGAGACAAAAATGTGTGTATTTTCAGAACTCATAAGTTGATGTTTGAAAAAATGGCTGAATTTCCAAAATATATGTAAAGCTGATATTTGAGTGATAAAAATCAAAGGTTTTGGGGACATTTAATACTAATATTATTAACAAGGTGCTAGGGGCAGTGCAGAAATGACTGTTTGGTGTTATATATGTAGAGACATTACACATTGACAAAGCATTTATTATGTCACTGCAAGCAACCATGCCTGAGGTGATTACAGATGGTAATCTTGTATATGGCATCACAAATATCATCTTGTCTTACTTGGTTACTATTTTCATCAGACATAAGTAGCTCGTATTCCAGAAAAGGTTGGGGAACCCTGATTACTATTCTAACCTAACTGACCCTATATTATCCTAAATGCTTTCTAAAACTACCTTAACTCAACTGACATTGCTCTACACATTTAGAAGGGCATGATGAACATTAACTTTAAACCCCTGTAAGACACTTCTTCACACAAAGATAACAAAAACTACACCTAAACATCAACATAAAATCCTAAACATTATATATATATATATATATATATATATATATATATATATATATATATATATATATATATATATATATATATTATATTTACTACTGGCGGTCGCCAGTTGATAGTTATAGTTAGGACCGTGTTTCGATAGGAAATCCGCAACATTCTATTTGGAATAACTTTGGCGCCGGTTGACGAATCCTCGCAAAAGTTTCAAAATAGGTGGGGCGCTCCGCTCCTACCCTGAAAGTCTCGGGGGGATTCGTCAAGCGGGGGTTGAGAAAAAAGGGGGGTCCCAAAACACATTTTCCCCATGCAATTTTCCATAGGGACCTTTAGTCCAAGGTACAGCCCGAACGGCTGAACAGAATTACTTGAAATTTGGCAGAGAGGTAGTCCTCAGGTCAGGGATGTGCCTTTTGCAGGTCTGGTGTCAATCTGTTCAGTAGTTCCTGAGAAAATCAAAAGTAAAATCATATATATATGTGGGCGGAGCCTAACCACACATCTCATCCTGAGATCTGATTGGCTGTCAGCACTTCATCCAAGAAGTGTTGGCAGCCATCTTGGGACCAATATACATGATAGCACCTCATTAAAAAGCATTGCAGTTAATAGAAGGTTTTAAGACTTTAGTTACATTATAAATCATTTGTTGATGGTACCATACTCATTTTAGGAATTGTGGTATGTTCTAAGGTGATTTCACCATGTGAAAAAGCCTTCTGCTGGGATATCATAATTGAGAGAAAAATATTTTCTCATGCTTTTCCCACAGAGGTTTGGAAGGTGATCTATAAGCTAAACTGAGAGCTTATTTTCTGTAAATTCACATTATCTTTCTTAGTCATGTGAGAATGAAGTCTGACATTCTCAGTAAAACATGTACATCCAACGAGGGCAGAGACTGTCAGTTGATTCCTTTGTGTTCTACTACAGCTTCCCAGAGTGTTCCAAAGAACAACTAGAGCGCTAACAGTCCTACTTATGATAAACGTATGGCACACCTGAAGCCATCTTGCTTGGATTAAAGTGGTAACTCTTAAAACATTTAATTTAAAAAGGAACAAAATGAGGGGGTTCATTTTTCCATAAAAAGTATGATTAGTGCTGCAGAAAGAAAAATTAGGGCACATTTTGAGTGACTTCTCAAATCCTCTTCTATTTCATTAAAAAATTCTGACATGCAGACTGAAACATGCACTTTCAATACCAGCAGCAGTTTTCCCTGGTGAGCAGTAACTTTACTACAGTGATCTAATGAGCAACTAGAGTGCTAACATTCAGAATTTCTGGCAAATGTGTGACACATCTGAATGCCTTTGGAATCAAAGTAAAAAACTGAAAGTATTTCCTACTGAGGAGACCGCAGTAAATGAGGAAATTAGGAAACTTCATAACAAATAAGTCTGCCAAGATGGCCACCAGAGACAAAAGAGCCCAAATGTAGCCCAAATATCACCCAGATGTAGCCAAAGTATAGCCCAATGACAGAATGTCCCAGAGTGTTCTTAAAAACAACTAGAGCGCTTACTGTCTTCATTATGACAAAAGTATGGCACACCCGAAGCCATCTTGATTGGAATAAACTGGTAACACTTAAAACATTTAATTTAAAAAGGAACACAATGAGGGGGTTCATTTTGCCATAGAAATTATGATTAATGCTGAAGAAAGAATATGAGGGCACATTTCGAGTTACTTCTCAAATCCTCTTCTATTTCATTAAAAAATTCTGACATGCAGACTGAAACATGCACTTTTAATACCAGGAGAACACTTCCATGGTGAACAGTAGTTTTACTACAGTGATCTAATGAGCAACTAGAGTGCTAACATTCAGAATTTATGGCAAATGTGTGACATATCTGAATACCTTCATGATGGAATCAAAGTAAAAAAATGAAAGCATTTCCTACCGAGGAGACTGCAGTACATGAGGAAATTAGGAAACTTCATAACAAATAAATCTCCCAAGATGGCCACCGGAGACAAAAGAGCCCAAATGTAGCCCAAAATCACCCAGATGTAGCCCAAATATAGCCCAATGACAGAAGTGTGCAAAACACTTATTATTTTGTGTTTTTGCAGTGTTATATAGTGCAGACTTGTCAGGTATTGGAGTGCTTTACATGAGCATTGGTTACATCCACACAAGAACAAATTCATTTTGGTTATAGACATGGGGAGACTAAGTGATTTGACCAGAATCACAGAATGTCGAGCTGAAGCAGAAACTCCAACCTGGTTCCCCTGTTGCAAAGTCTGCAGTTCTGGAAGTAACACCACATCCTCTCCCCTAAGTGCAACATTTAATCAAGTGGTCAACTGGATAAAAAAACATAAAGGTAACAAATAATTTAAAAGTGCTTTCTCGCTATTTGAAAACTCAGAAAATATGTCCTTATTTTAGTCTTTTAGAGCACTAACCATAATTTTGATGCCAATAAGACCCTCTCATATATGTAATTTCTAAAGGAAATGCTCTAGGTATTACAGTTTTGATTACATCAAGATGACGTCAGGTGTTCCACACTTTTGTAATAAATATAGAATGTTAGCAATCTAATTGATCATTAGGATACTGTTGAGAGGCAGAGGCCAGGGGCACGGACTCTGAAAATTGGAGGCAGGTAGGAGGGTGCAAAGGCAACAATTTAACCACACTGTGCAGGCAGGAAGGGCCGTGGCAGCACAACAGACTATGGAGGGCAGTGGAAAGGGGGGCAGGGGCAACAAACCAACAATACAGGACTTGCAAGAGGGGCTGTGGCAATGTAATAGACCATTGTGGGCAGAAGGAAGAGGCAATGGTAGTACAACCATACATGCCAACAGACCCGATTCAGCCAGGAAATGTCCAATGTTTTTAAGCTCAAATGGGCTTTATTTTATCTGTCTCCTGTCTACAATCTCCTCTTTTTCAATGTAACTCAAAGGGGAAAATCAATACCCCAGTTTTTTTTCAAAATCTCCCTCTTACCAAGTTCAAAATGTTCGCAAGTATGGTACATTGGCTCATGGAAGGAAATGGGGTACGGACATGGACTTGGATAACAGAGGACAGGAGGGACATGGAGAGGTGCACCAAACTGACCCTGCAGGGCAGGCATCAGGGTTTGCAGCTGCACAATACCCCACACAGGGCATGCGGGACGGGAGTGCAGCACAACAATCCATAGAAAGCAAGAGGGAGGGGACAGGACCATGCACATGGACAACAGAGAACAGAGGGGCAAGAGGCAGGACCATAATGGACAGACAGGAGAGAAAACTGCAGCATAACAGACCATAAAGGGCAGGAGGGATGGATCAGGGGCATTACAATGGAACAGACAAGCCAGGAGGGAGGGAGTAGGGGTCTGCACATGTAAACAGAGGGCTGGGGGCAAGGGGACAGGGCAGGAGAAGCAAGATAGCCATGGAGGTCAGGCAGGATGGGCACTAGAAGCAAGACACACCATGAAGAGCAACAGTGAGACTGTGATGGCATACACACAGACCATGGAGGGAAGGTGGGAGGGGTTCAGGGGCAGCTAACTGACCACACAGGGAAGGTGGGAGGGGCCATGGCAGCACAGAAGACTATGCATGGCAAGTGGGAGGGTTAGTGGTAGCACAATGGCTATGATGGGCAAGAAGGAGGGTGCAAGGGCATGCACAAAGGACGATGGAGGATAGAAGGGAGGGTCAGGACCTGTGCACAGACAAGAAAGTTCAGGGGAAGAGGCCTCACAACAGACCACACGGGGCAGGCAGGAGGAGCAGTTGCAGCACAACAGACCAGGGAGGGCAGAAGGGTGTGGCAGTACAATGGACCATGTAGGACAGGAGGAAGAGGATAGGGGCATGGCATGTGGACAGGCAGGGTGGAGGTGGCAGGGACAGGTTACAGTCATCTGACAATGCTAGGCAGGTGGGAGGGGAGTGGCAGCTCAACAGAACACTCAGAGTAGATAGGAGTGGCAGGTCCATGGAACATGGTGGGCAAAAAGGATGGAGCAGGGGCATACACAAAGACATCGGAGGGCAGGGGGAAGGAGAATAGGGGCAGCAAGCTAAGCACAGAGTTTAAGCAGGAGGTCAATGATGGGGCATAGAATTGGGCAATGGAGGGCAGGAGGAGTGGACTGGTACATCATACTAAATTGAGGGCAGTGGCAGCACATCAGACCATGCATGGCAGGAGGGAGGAGGCTAGTCCATGGATTCACACAACAGAGGATAGGGAGGAGGGGGATGGGGCAGCAAGCTAACTGTTCAGAGAAGGCGGGTATTACGAACTTTATTGTTTTTAAAACGTGTGTCTGTGCGAACTACTTAAAATATGACCAAGTATGCAGCATAATCTCACTTTTATTCAGGAAGAAGAGGACGTTTGTGACTGTGACTCCGGGCTCACTTGGCAGAAACACCCCCTGACCCTCCACCCACTATCGCAAAATGTAATGCCCGTGAAAAGGGTAGGTGAACACAGTGTTATATAGAACATAGTCCTGAGAGCACGATTGAAAATGAAAACTAGATATAGTGTATGGTATAAACTATGCACCAAAAAGTGTGATATAAGATGAACCGGGCGTGAAATATAATATGCAATACATTGTGCGCAATGACAGATTCATTGGAGAGCGCGAGATAGCACAGGCACTAGCGCGTGCTATGCGATATGCGCCTTGGAGTGTAATATGCACAGGGCAGTGTTGTGTAACCTAACTAGTCTCTAAAGTTGTAATATAAAATATGTGCTGGGGAGTGTAACGTTGCATATGCACTGTGACAAAGATATGGATCCCAGATTGTAATATGTATGGCATAGCACTGTGCGTTATAACATAGGCATCGAGGAAGGCACGTTAGATGGGGCAATATAACCCGTGCGAAGACAAGTGTGGCATGACATATTAACGGGGTGGTGTTACAGTGCACATGGGCTAGAGAATGTCATAGCATATGCACTAGCTAGTGGAATACAACACAGAGGTGTGTGGCACTCAGCAGGCAATGGTGGGTGTAACACAGCATTGGGCTCTGCCAGGAGCGCGCTGTGACTCTCAAGTGATGTTCGTCCCCTTTCCAGAGAGTAAAATAAAAAGTATTACACATCCGGCAGTGGATGTGTGTTTTATTAACCATGAGGGGGGGTTTATTGCATAGTTTTTGTCGAATTTTTGTCGAATCCCCTTTGAATGGCTTGGTGTGCATGTGTATTAAATGTGCCCGTCAATAGCTACCCATGTTTGTATAAATAAACGACATGGGTGTCTACCGGGATTAGGCACTGTAGGGCATCAGACATGTCAGAGCTTCACTAGTGGATTCATTGTATGCATAGTCGCCTTTTAATGAATATCACGCAAATCGTCATGGTGATAGGTACATACGGTTTGTCCAGCATGTCCTAGGTGTGTCTATAAATATATATTTTTTAAAAATAATAAAAAACAGTGGCCGGCCCTGGGGATTGGGGTCAAAAAAATATAATTAGGAGACAGGCCCTGGGGATGGGGTCATCAGGGCCAATAAATTAGAATAAGAAGGGGAACCACACAGCCCCCATTCTTAAAAAATTTAAATAAATAAAAGACTGGCATCGTGCCTGAGGCCACGTCCCCTCCTTGCAGCACTCTGCAAACGTGCCCCCTGGCGAGTTGTAAGTTGGGGAATTAATTCCTCTTCAATACTGAGGGTCCCTGAGGGCCAACTAGCCCAACAGGCATCTCCAGTATGCACCAGGGAGCTGCGCTGCAGACAGGTGTTCTGAGGCCAAGCCCCTTTTTACACCTCTATGCAACGCAGCTCTGTGGCGCTTACTGGAGGTACCTAGTGGTCTAGTTTGACCCTAGGGACCCTTAGGATTCAAGGGGACTTAATCTCTCAACTTAGAACAGCCACAGGGCATGTTTACACAGTGGTGAAGGGAGGGGACGGGGCCTGAGGTGATGTGTGTAAACACGCACTATGGCACATTTTAAATTGGGGATATAATTTTCCTTCAATACTGAGGGCCCCTGGGGGCTAACTAGCCCACCAATTGCTTCCAGTAAGCGCCACTGAGCTGCATTGCAGAGAGGTGGTCCAGGCCGTGGCACTTTTTACACCTCTCTGCAACGCAGCTCTGTGGCACTTACTGGAGGTACCTAGTGGGCTAGTTGGACCCTAGGGACCCTCAGGATTCAAATGAACTTAATCTCCCAACTAAAAACGGACACAGGGCGTGTTTACACAGTGGTGAAGGGAGGGGACGGGGCCTGAGTTAACATGTGCAAAAACGCCCTGTGGCCTGTTTTAAGAGGTAGTTTTAATCCCCCTGCCCTATTATATACTAGGGGCTTACAGAGGAGGTCATGCTAATCACAGGGGGACCCCAACGCATAATGTTCCCTACTGTATGTAGGTGTTTTCACTGTATTCTAAGTGTCTTTTAACATAGCACTGGCTCTAGGACTGGTTTGTCAGACTCAGTTACCACCAGTATCCGTCTGAAAAAGTTGAGGGTACAGGATGATTTTGCAACAAGGCTACTTTCTGCACTTCTTTTTGTTCTTTCTGCACGTTACCCTTCTTCCTGCACTTTTCTTCGTCTTTGAGGACTTCTGTTGCTTCTTTCTGCACTTCTTTTTTTTCTTTCTGTGCATTTTTACTTCTTTCTTCACATGTCCTATCTCTGGAGGCATAGTTAGAAATTAGCATTTAAAAAACCTTTGAAATTCACAGAAAAAACCATAGGTTTCAGGCACGTTATAGTTAGGAATTAGCATTTAAAAAACCTCAGAAATTCACTGAAAAAACCATAGGTTTCAGGGGTGTTATAGTTAGCTGGACTTTTCACTTGTACAAAACCATTGAAATTCCCCCTTTATAGTTAGTTCAGCTAACTATAACTCGCACGCCCGCAATGCAAGTTCAAGTTTCAAGTTTCAAAAGCTTTATTCGACAGCATGTCATAAAAGCAAGTACATCCTAACGATTCCATAAATACTAAGCTAAAATGTAATAAAAATACATTAAATCATTATGCTGGCGAGTAACATCAGATAAAAACAACATCAATGGATAAAAAATCTAAAAAAGATCAAATGCTGGATAAAAAAGTTAATTAGACATTTCTTGGTGACAAAACATTCATTGATCAGCTTCAGGGGGTTTCAAGGCACGAAGACGTAATATCCATGCCCACCCCAGAAATTTAGCAACAGCAATAGCCAGACAAGGGGTGCAATCAGATTCTAAGATTCTTAGAGCTTCCTTATAGCTACGTGTTCCCAAATTTAGACATACTGGCTTTATCCACCTAAGGCGGGGGGCAGTATATAGCGGACACACAAACAACAAGTGAACAACATCCTCAATCAAATCTAGACAATGATGACATTTATCATCCTGGGAGGGTGACCAGTTATGGGTAAAAGCTTTTACAGGGAGAGACCCAATTCTGAACTGGAAGTACAGTTTCCTGTCTATGGGCCTCTCTATAATATCCCAGAATGCCTCACAAGATGGTAAAAATTTGATATCAAGAAAACGGCCAGTCAAGTTAGAGTCTTGGCCAGCACGAGAGGCAGATGTCAGGGTCATGTCCCAGTACAATTTCTTGAGGATTGTCTTTGATGGAATACTTGAACCGTTTAAATCATTCCATAAGTGCCCTAGCTCCAGTTTTATAAGCAGATTCTTAATTTCTTTGAGCCAAGAGATGGAATGAAAGCAATCAGCCCTAATAATGTCTTTCAGGGCAATAGCATAGTGTGCAAGTTCTGGCGTTGTCATGATCCGCCGCCAATACAAAAGTGGACGTAGTTGCGCCAGGTCTTCAATTTTTTTCCTCCCTAGATCATATTTTAGTGGGATCATTGGGGTGCTTTGGGGAACACCTGTTAGGCTACGTAGGAACTTATTTTCAGCCAGCCTTAAGCAATTTAAGTTGGCAAAGCCCCATAGCTCCGAGCCATACAGCGATGCACTAATGACTTTCATATTATAGATTTCCAGGACAGGCCTAATTGGCTTGGTCAATGAAGATTTGTGCTTAGAAATAATTGCACCTGCTAGCTGGTGGAACTTTAAGACAGTCATGTCAATGTGATTTGACCATTTCATATTGTTCTGGAGGGATATTCCTAAATATGTGAAAGCCTCAACCTGCTCCAGTGGAATACCATTAAATTTTATCACTCCTGGTTTAAACACATAAATTTAGTTTTGGAGGTATTTATCTCGAGGCCCCGTTCTTGGCAGAAATCAGCAAATATATTTAGCGCTTTCTGTAATCCGCTTGGAGTTCGCGAAACCAACAGCGTGTCGTCCGCAAACATGAGAACGGGCACTCTGGATCCTGCCAATATAGGGGCATCCGTGGGGGAACAGCCAAGGTGATCAACTATCCCATTAATGTACAAGGAAAACAACGTGGGTGCCAAGACGCATCCCTGCCGAACACCACGTTCAACAGGAAATGGGTCCGTCACCTCCCCCTGGCTTCCCCATCTAATTTGTGCATTTTTGTTCTGATGTAAGCGGACGAGTAAGGTTAGTAGTTCCGGGGCCATACCTGCTTGGGCGAGAACCCTCCAAAGTTTAGAGCGAGGCACCAGGTCGAAGGCTGATCTCAGGTCTATAAAGACCGCATAGAGGGTCCCTTTGGACAGCTTCACATTCCTCCAGTAAAGAGCTAAAAAGTAAAAAACTTGGTCAATAGAGCTGGTGCAAGGTCTAAACCCGGCTTGATAAGGTGACAAAATATTATTGTCTTCAACCCAAGATTGTAGCTTGTTTTGCACCAATCGACCTATTAGTTTTTGTGCTGAATCTATAAGACTAATAGGTCTGTAATTACTTGGGAGTGATTTGTCCCCTTTTTTATAGACCGGGATTATTTCCGCCCCTTTCCATGAAGAAGGAATGGGTGCACCCATGGCCACTGAATTGGCTAGCCATTGAAAATATTGGCACCAAGATGATCTGTCAGTTAAAAACACAACCGCAGGTATCCCATCCATTCCCGGTGCACGACCCACTGTTATACTATCCAAAGCTAGGTCGACTTCTTTGATTGAAAACACCTGTGTTTGGAAATAGATGGTAGGGGGAAGTGGATGCTCTTCTACGGATGGGGCAGACGCGTACTATGGTTTAAAAAAGTCTACCCATTGGTTTTTGCCACATTGTTTTGAGGGGAAGGTGCAGACCCACCTCTGCCCCACTTTAGTGTAGCCCAGAATCGTTTTTGGTCTTTGGCCAAGCATGCATGTTTCAGATCCTGCCACTGTTTCTCGTCCCAGTCCTTCTTAGCTACTAACTGGACTTGTCTATATAGCTTCCTGGCTGACCTCACATCTTCCGCAACTCTTGATCTCAAAGCAACACTCAAGTTCTTACGGGCTATTTTACAGGATTTGTTGAACCATCCCTCCTCTGGTGGGCATCCCTTGATGGATTTTCCACTACTGGGGGGCTTCATAAAGAACCCTTGGAGTTTAGTAAAAAAGATGTTATGGGCCTGGAGCATAGTTAGATGGAAATTGGAGTTGGTTGATTTGGAACCTAAATTAGCCACCTCACAAATGGTCGCTTTCTTAAGGTCATCCAAGTTTTCCAACTTCTCTATAAATCTATCCCATTTAACATGTCGCATGTTGTTCGATACGACAATGTCCAGGGTTATTTCCCCCCCCCCCCGGTTTTGGATTCTCTAGGGGTATTTGATAAATGTAATTCTAAACACAGGGGATTATGGTCACTTTCGTCCCGTGGGATTATGGACATGTCATTCAGACTGTTCCAAGCTCTAACATCCACCAGAAAATAATCAATCCGACTAGCAGACCTACCGTTGTCAAATGTGCTTGCACCCTGACGATCTGATTTAGTGCGCCCATTAGCAGCTCTAAGCCCTCTTTCTAGACAAAGAGCTTTAAGTTGAATGGCTGCAGCGGACCATCTCTTGACTGGGGGGAGATCCAGCTGGGGAATACCCCACCTATTGTCCTCTTCAACAGCAAGAAATTGGTCCTCCGGGCCAAGAGGCTCAAAGGTTGTATTGAAGTCTCCTCCTACAATTTTTATCATTTCAGGGGGGAGCACTGCAAGCTGGTGGTCCAAGACATTTACCACATCAGACGAAGTACCCCCAACCATCCCTCGAGCATAAGTATTAAAGATAGCCATACTCTTGTTGCTGGGCCAATTGAGGATTAAAGACAAGATATCTATGGATGGAAGATTGGGTTGGGTGATTTTACAACATAGTGACTGACGTACCCATATTATTAAACCACCCAATGGTCGGCCTTTTGCTTTTTTGGTGGCAGGTATATAAAAATTGAGAAATCCAGGACGAAAGACTGGGGCCAGAGACCATGATTCTTGGAGTAAGATAATGTCAAATTGGTCAACAAAACTGCTCCATACGCCAGAATGCAGCTTATTATTTATACCTGCAAGATTCCAGGATAGGATAGTCAAACCTGTGTCAGTTGCAGGAGGGTAAGAAAGGTATTTAGTCAATAATCCTTGGGTCTCACCAGTTACCCTGCCCTGGCAGTCACTAGTAGAACTTAAAATACCTGGTACGACATTTACCAATGGATCAAATACTAGGGGGTCAGGAAAGTTGTTAGTCAATAGACCCTGTGTCTCACCAATTGTCCTACCCAGACAATCAATAGTAGAACTTAAAATAGCTGGTAAAACATTTACCAGTGGATCGAGTGCTAAGCTCACCCCTCCAAGATTATTAGGGAATTTGGACCCCAATGGTTCAATGACATCAGTCTGGATTTCTTGATAATTCCCTATTGCCTCAGTATCTCTGGGGCTAGCAAAAGTTGTAGAGATGGCCACAGTTTCGGGCAATGCTAAATTCATATTCACCAGATTAGTTCCATCTTCAAGTCAATCGCATGCATTTAAGTCAGATAACACCTCAAACCTATTTTCTAGGCTAATGTTCCAATTGCTAGTGGAAGCACTCCTACCCCCTTTGCTTGGAGACGGTGTCCACCCTGGTCTCGATAATACTTTATGTGTATCTCGGTTTCTCTTATAATAAAAGTATTTGAGAGTTAGCGGGATGATAACACCTTGTCTTCGCTGCGGGGGGTTTATATTGGCCAAGACATTTGGGAGGACTTCGGGATTAGAAAAATTTAGGACCACACAATCACCTTTGAATTTTTTGGGATGGTGCCCTAGCCATTGGACCCTTCTAGCCATGATAATTTCCCCGGCTAGTTTCTGCTCACCCCATGGAGACATCTTCATGTTATTCACCAACCAGTACAAAGATTTACTGATCAAAGAAGATGTAGTTTCTGTTTTATCAACTGTCAAAGCAGGGACATTGGCAAGAACCAATGTAAGGGGTTCTGCCTCGGAGATACATTGAAATTGGTCACTTGCCAGTGTTAAAGCTTTAGGGGTATCTATACTTGCCTTTGGGAGATTTTTATTGATTCCAGGTTGCTGGATTGGGATGTTCACTTTCTCATTTACTACGATTCTTTGTCCTCCATTTGGGGGCACCCCATTTATAATACGTACATTTGGGGATATTGGTATAATTCTAGTAACTTCATCCACAGGTCTATTTATTATAGCGTTCAACCTAGCTACCTCTGCCATAAGATGATCAATTTTGGCTACCAATGGGGTTATGATACCTCCTATTTTAGTATCAATCATGCCTATTATCTTCTCAGAGAGCTCAATCTCGGGATTTTTGTTAGAAACTGACCCTGATGCATCTTCTTTATTAGCGCTTTTGTTCACAATGGTAGCCCTTTTCCTCCCTAGACGAGACCCATTACTTTTAAACTGGGATTTTCTACATGCTCTGACTAACCTGCTTCTCAAGGGAAGAGCGGGAGACTGCGGGTCAGCCCCTACATCAGCCTCATCTATGTCTAATGCGGATTTTAATGGCGAGTTAGGAGCTAAAGATGCGCAAGAATCAGGTATGTCACTATCCACAATCATTAGGTCTGAGGACATGCTACTTGTAGCCTGTGAAGGAGAATCCAACGGTAACCCAGACAAAGGAATCAACGGTGGAGAGCTAGGAGAACATGTTAACCCCAGTGATGTCCTCCTGTCGTTGTTGATTTTACTGACAATCTGGACCAAATAGTTGTCCATAGTATTTGTCATTGCAGGATTCCTTGTTTTAGACATTATATCCATGTGCTAAAAACTAGCTGCGGGTGGATCTGGAGATAGTAACCCTAGGCAACGAATGAGTTCAGCAGTAACAGTACCTGTGGTGTAGCAGTCCCAGGGGAGGAGGCTTATAGCCACGGACGGCAATGATGTGGCCCGTCCCGGCCTCGCTCGACCTCGGACGGCCTCAGACGGTCCCGCCCTTGTCCCGGGCTTCTCCCGGCGCCGACCCGCGCGCGATCCCGCGTCGCGGGGGCTCCCGGTTAATTTATGCGCCTACGAGCGCGATGCAGATGACGTAGGCGGGTGTCTCCCGCTAGGGTTGCTGGGAACTGTGGTCTGCACACTGCGGCCGCGAAGATTTGGACTGCGGCAGCGGCAGGGGAACACCGGAGCACGCTGGCGAGGGCGTCCGTGAATACTGCTGCAAGTTGACCAGGGCACAGGTAGGATTGAATGTCCGCTACAGGCAAGAGCACGCCCGCTCTGCCGGGGCTCCCGGTTAATTTATGCGCCTACGAGCGCGATGCAGATGACGTAGGCGGGTGTCTCCCGCTAGGGTTGCTGGGAACTGTGGTCTGCACACTGCGGCCGCGAAGATTTGGACTGCGGCAGCGGCAGGGGAACACCGGAGCACGCTGGCGAGGGCGTCCGTGAATACTGCTGCAAGTTGACCAGGGCACAGGTAGGATTGAATGTCCGCTACAGGCAAGAGCACGCCCGCAATGCACTTCTGATGACGTCACATATTACATCACTCATGACATGGTCAGTGACATCACTGATGACATCTCAAATGACATCACTGATGACATCACTGATGACATCATCCTTGTGATAGAGTGGCAGACCTCCTCTCACCCTAATATAACCTTTGATACACACATTCAAAAATAGAGACTAAACTTTTCCAAATAATGGACATACCAATACCAGTTACAACAACCTCTTCAGTAATTCTAAGATCCACATACACATCCACTCATTCACCAACAGTCCTATACAGTCACTCATACATGTATTCACTCATCATATGTACTCATACACCTATACATCCTGTTACACAATGCCACTCATCCATAGAGTTACTCAGACACATAGTCACTCATGCTAATAAAGAATCAAACATACATTTATTTGCATATATAGTTATACACACACCACCACACTTACTTCTACGGAAACTTACACATACTTAGTCTTTTAAACAATCACTTATAGAAACACATACTTATTCATACAGGAACTCTTTCAATCTCTCACTCTCACATATACTCACTTATATACACCAATAGTCACATATACTAGTTTAAAACATATGTAGTTACTCATAAAGACACTATTGAGACAGTCATTCACTCACTAACACACCCATACACACACTCATCCACCCATACAGTCCTGCACACATGCTGTTTTCAACACATACAAAGAGTGAGTCACTCATTCATGCACCTATGCACTACGTAATACCCCCCACCGAACCATGCAGACACTCAGACTGATACTCAAAAAACCAACTAATAACCTATATAGACACCCATGTAGCTACTCACCAACCCATGCAGCCACTTATACACAAAGTGAGAGACTGATACAGATATTTACATATTTAAACATTACTCACTAAGCCATGTATTCACTATGATACACTTAATCAGTCAGTTACACAATCAATTTTTCAAAAACAAATCATCCATTTAGACACTTATATACCCATTTATTCTTCCATCAACCTTGAGATATACATATATAAAACATATTTAATTTTCAGAAAAACACACATTCACTGGATGATGTCATCAGTGATGTCATTTGAGATGCCGTCAGTGATGTCATGAGTGATGTCACTGACCATGTCATGAGTGATGTAATATGTGACGTTATCCGCAGTGCATTGCGGGCGCGCGAGTTATAGTTAGCTGAACTAACTATAACGGGGGAATTTCAATGGTTTTGTACAAGTGAAAAGTCCAGCTAACTATAACACCCCTGAAACCTATGTTTTTTTCAGTGTATATATATATATATATTTCAACCAAATCCAGAGTAAAATGCACACTCAGAAGTCAGTAGTTAATCACCAGGTTTAATCCTGTAAACCGCTACGCGTTTCGACACCAAAGTGTCTTGATCACACGAATTCGATTAAACCTGGTGATTAACTACTGACTTCTGAGTGTGCATTTTACTGGATTTGGTTGAAATAATTACGAACCGGCTTGGGGCTCCTGCCGGCCGATGCACCACCTGACAACGGGACTGATCCCGGAAAGACCCAAATTTGTTTATATTATATATATATATATATATATATATATATATATATATTGTATATATATATTATCTACTGGCGGTCACCAGTAGATAGTTATAGTTAGGACCGTGTTTCCATAGGAAATCCGCAACATTCTATTTGGAATAACTTTGGCGCCGGTTGACGAATCCTCGCAAATTTTTCAAAACTAATGGGGCGCTATGCTCCGCTCCTACCCCGAAAGTCTCGGGGGGATTCGTCAAGCGGGGGCTGAGAAAAAAGGGGGGTCCCAAAACGCGTTTTCCCCATGCATTTTCCCATAGGACCTTTAGTCCGAGCTACAGCCCGAACGGCTGAACAGAATTACTTGAAATTGGACAGAGAGGTAGTCCTCAGGTCAGGGATGTGCCTTTTGCAGGTCTGGTGTGAATCTGTTCAGTAGGTCCTGAGAAAATAGCATTTAAATCAATATATATATCTGTTAGCGCGCTCCGTGGTTACATGACTGTAAACATTCGAATCAGTCGAAATTATCGTATCGGCAGCCATTTTCTGTCTCTCGCACTGAAAAACAAAGGTTGATAACATGAAAAGGGGGCAACGAAGAGAGTTGCAGACCACCTAGCCTTCGTTAGGGGGTTCACGAAGGACCAAAAAGTATGAAAAATAAATTTAATAATTTTAAAAAAAATCGCGGAGTGCGCGTACGGTAAGCTTACCGTACGCGTACGGTAAAAAAAAAAAAAAAAGAATTAACAATCACATTTAATATATAAATCTAAGGACCCCCAAGGGAGAAAAAAACAATTGATATTTTGTAAAAAATGGCGAGGCGTGCACGGTACGAAATGCGCAACGTGGGGGCTCGGTGAGCGAAGCGCACCTTGTGCCCACAGCGCGCGCACGGTGCGCGAAGCGCACCGTGCGCGCAAAAATAAATACATAACTTAGCATTTAAAAAAAACGTACAAATTCACTGAAAAAACCATAGGTTTCACACACGTTATAGTTAGGAATTAGCATTTAAAAAACCTTGCAAATTCACTTAAAAAACCATAGGTTTCACACAAGTTATAGTTAGCTGTACATTTCACTCGTAAAAAACCAATGAAATTCCTTGTTATAGTTAGATCAGGTAACTATAACTTGCGCGACCGCAATGCACAATGTGTCATTTCAGATGTCATCATTGATGTCATGAGTGATGTCACTGACCATGTCATAAGTGATGTAATATGTGATGTCATCAGCAGTTTATTGTGGGCGCGCAAGTTATAGTTACCTGATCTAACTATAACGTGGAATTTCATTGTTTTTTTACGAGTGAAATGTACAGCTAACTATAACTTGTGTGAAACCTATGGTTTTTTAAGTGAATATATATATATATATATATATATATCCAAGATACGATTCAAAAGTAAATGCGCTCTCAGAACATATGAATCAGGTCATCAAAGTTTTCGGTATCAAGCGTTTATTACATGACGCGTTTCAACTACCGCCGTAGTCTTGGTCACATGTAAATTGTTGTGAAAACATGGTTGGTTAAATAAAGATATCTGACATCTGATACAGGAAGTACTATGTCACCAGAAGTAAGGCGGCCATATTGGAGTGTCTGAAATCGTATTTGAGACAATGCAAAATAACATAACAATATAACAGAGATCCTTCCAGCATGTAAAATACAAGCAAAAACAGTGTAGTACAAGCAAATAAAGCACTCCTGTAGAACTACAATTAACAAAATAAATGCATGCATGCATAAAGGTCATATATATTGTGTTCAATGGTGCCATGAACCAAAATAGTTCACCGATCCGAAGCCTCTGTACATAAACACCACAGACAAACCGGCCAGCACATCCTAGTGGATAACGTGTGATGCAATAGTTTTGAATACGTTAACAAATATAGGCGACATGCCTGTTATGCGTTTGGGTAAATATCCAGAATATTTATCCTGTATATAAATGGAGATGGCACAGAAATCACTTGTTAAATGTAGACAACATGATAAGTGCACAAAAAACCATGACAGCAGATGAATCTCAAGTGAGAAAAAATTGTATGCCACCCCTCCATGGTACATATAAGAAAATGAAATCAAAGACAGTCCGCCAAGGGCACCCTCCATAATAGACAAGTGTCCCATGCCCTTGCGCTGTGTAGTTTACTTGTAATGGTTTCCCACGATATGGATCAAAACAAATGTTAAAGTTCGAGGAAATCCTCCTTACTATTACATACTCGATCAGATGAAAAATCTTTGCCAACCAATGTCGTGCACAATGAAGAAAAAGGTAGGTGACCCGTGCTCGTGTAGTTATGTGAAGACTGTAGATAGGGGCCCCTTCCTTTCCTCCTGTAAGACAGAGACAAATGAAATACAAAAATTAAAACCTAAGAACACAAAAAATGTAGTGATCTTTGTACATATTAGATGATGTCTGTCATGGTACTACCAGGTAGAGGAAAACAGACCAAAAAAGGCAACAGGATGGAAAATTACAGAAAGGTAACTGAGAAACTAAGAAACATGAGCATAATCTGGAGGGAAGGATCAACGAATCGGTTTCTGAAGTTCTCAAATGAATAGCCAATTCCTCATTCTGATTCAGTCCCACCGGTATCTTAGTCTGAAGATCAACAATCAGGGACGATTCCTTCTGTCTCAATCTTAATGTTCTATCTCCACCTCGAGGGTTTCTACTGATTTGTTCCAGTATACAATAACTAAGAACAGATGAATCTGAAAAATGTTTAGCCTGAAAATGTCTAGCAACAGGGTATTTGGGGTCCTTATTGTTAATGGCTCGCATATGTTCCAATATGCGTTTTATGGCAATCAAGGTGGTACTGCCAATATACCATAGTTTGCAGGGACACATAATACCATAGATCACAAAAGTGGTGCTGCATGTAACAAATTGTGTTATCATTTGTTTATATCTGCCAATAGTGACTTGTTTGCAGAATCTTCTGTTTTTGCATGCTTTGCAATGTCCACAGGGAAAAAATCCCTGGAGATTATGATCTCTATTGCTCTTGGATCTGGTAATGTCACTGTGTACAAGATAATCCCTCATACTCCTGCTTCTTTTGAAAGTGATACTCGGTCTTTTTTGTATGGTGCCACCGATGATGTTATCGTTTCTAAGTGTGTCCCAGTTCTTTGCTATAATGCGTCTGATATCATTGGTGTTAGAATGATAAGTGAGTATGATCCTAGTATCAGCTGGTTAATTTATGTTGATCAAATCAGGTTTGTCTGTCAACATATCAATTCTGTCCATTTTGTCTACTTTCTCCTTAGCCTTATTGAGTACCCAGTTAGGGTAACCTCTCTCTTTGAATCTCTGTAACATGGCACCACTTTCTTGCCTGAAACTCTCATGCGTGTTACAATTCCTTCTAGCCCTGAGAAGTTCCCCAAATGGAATACTCCATTTCAGAGTTTCAGGATGACTACTAAGGGCATGAAGGATGATGTTGCCGGCCGTGGCCTTGCGAAACAGCGTAGTTTGGATGGTATTATTGACGATTTCAAGTTTGACATCTAGATATTCTGCCTGCCTTTTGTCTATGCTACCGGTGAGAAAGATTTTACGATTGTTAGAATTAAGTCTGTTGATAAACTCACTAGCTTCAAGTTCCGAGCCCTTCCACACAATGAACAGGTCGTCAATGTAGCGAAGCCACATGACCACCTGCTCGAAGTTGTGAAACAAATCTGGGTCCTGGGTAATCTCTTCCTACCACAATCCCATGAAAAGATTTGCGAAACTTGGAGCAAAGCATGAACCCATCGCAGTACCAGTGGTTTGGATGTACAACTCACCGTCAAAGAGAAAGATGTTGTTAGTAAGGCAGAACTTAGTCATATCTAGAATCATATTGCTATGCTCCCAAAATCTCACCAACCTTCTTTTAAGGAAGTGGTTACATGCCAATAGAACTTGTTCATGATCGATAATGGTGTAAAGAGAATGCACATCCAAGATGATGAACATAAAATCTTCACACCACTCGATATCCTGTATTTTAGCAAGAAAGTCCTTAGTGTCAAGTATGTAGCTGGGAAGATTAGTGACAAATTCTCTTAAAAAATGGTCTATATATTTAGACATGTTTTCTGTCACACTGCCTCTAGACGTGACAATGGGTCTGCAAGGGGGATTGTTGTAATCTTTGGGCACCTTGGGCAGAAGGTATAACACTGGCAGTATGGGATAGTCCCTCTTGAGATAGCAGTACTCATCCCATGTAAGAATACCCCTATCCTTCCATTCCAGTAATTTATCCCAAAGATTCGTAATGCTTTCATGGTACCTTACTTGGGAAATATGTGCATAGAATTGATGATCATTCAATTGACGGTGAGCCTCAACAATGTATTGTTCTCTGTCCAGGATCACAATATTACCACCTTTATCTGCTGGGCGGATTACAAACTCATTGTCATCCGCCAGTTCTTTGAGAACTTTTCTTTGATTGAAGGTGAGATTATTATTCTGACTTTGTTTTTTGTATTTTTTCTGTCTATATTCCATGAGCCCTTTGGTTACATTCTCATGGAATGTGTCAATCCCATCATGTGGTAAGCTAGGGAGAAAAGTAGAACAAGGTTTAAAATGCGAGGTGGCCGACATATCAGAGATGGTACCTAAATCAGTAAGGACTTGTGTCCCACTGATTCCCAGATTGTCACATTCAGATCCTTCTTGGAGTTCTATCATAGTGGCTAACATGTCAATGTCTCCTATAGTTAACTCATCTGGCATATACGACTGTCTGTCAGGTATTTTCTTATAGGTGTCAAATCTTTTCAAGCTGTGCCACTTCCTCAACTTGAGTTTTCTAACAAACTTAAAGAGGTCAATCCTAGTGTTTGTATAATTAAAAACAGATGAAAGGCAAAAAGAAAGTCCTAAGCATAATAACTGCTTTTCTATGTCGTTCAATGTTCTTTTGGATAGACTGATTATAGTTTTATTAACCATGTTCATATCCATCATTGATTCAATTCGGTGCGGGTCTTGTTGTTTCCCATCCCGCCTCGTCTTTTGCCTCTTCTGCCAGCGTTGTTTGATCCTTCGTCTCCTATTCCTTCTTTTCCTCGGCCTTGACCTCGTCCTCGTCCCCGGCTCCTCTGTTTCGGTATAGGGGTATCCCTTGTCGTCATCCGACCCCTGCGCATGTGTCTGTACTCGTCTAAAAAACTTAGCCGGTCTGATTTGTTGGTCTTGTTCAATGCCGCTATTAGTTGTGACATCAGATTCACTGCCACTGGTTGCTGAAATATCTGAGATGGAGCTTACTGATGGTTCATTGTGTGCAGGTTTGAAGTTGGTATTGGTGGCATATAGATGATCATATTTCTTGCTAAACGTGAGTATTCTCCCACTTTCATAGTCTGCATAGTCTCTATTCAGCTTCCTTTGTTTTCTCGCCTTAATATCATCCTCATATTTCTTTAAGCGATCTTTAATTAACTCTATGGCTTTATTATATGCTACTGTTTCCATGTTTTTTGTAAGATCTTCCATAATTTCTTTGATTTGAAGCAGAATCGCTTCACGATCAATCCATGCGTACTTGATAAGTATTTCCAACATTCTTTTGGAACTGAGTGCTTAGTTTTGGGACCATTCTTCCAACATTTTCGGATTTAAAGACTCATAGGATGGTGCCGTAAATACTCTAAGTCCTCTTGGTACCATGGCTTGATCTAGATAGTGTTGCAGGGAAGTGGCTTCCCACCATTTGGATGTTTCACTGCGTCTTAATTTTTCCAATTTCTTCAATTTCATCTCATTGGGTTGTATATTAATGGTAATCTCCTCTCTATTTTGTATAGAGCCTGTTTTCCTTTTAAACATCAGTAGAGCAGCCGCTCTACGTTCTGTTTCCTCTTCCATGGTGTACACACGCTTGGTTGTAATGCCAAACTGAAAAGACCTGAATCAATGTCCCCCTACTGTAATAGTAGGTTCCTCTTGCCTGTCTGTGAATATTTACGCACAGATGCGTTGTGAATCAAGTTAAATATGACTTCAGGAGTTAGGTGAGCATTGTCCGTGAAAACCGATGCATTAATTACACCAAGTGCAGCTGAAACTTGGCCCGCTAGCTTCGATGGTGTGCAATGCGATATGACAATACCGCCACTCTGCCGCTGCCTTAGAGCGCGGGAGAATACCTCCACCCGCTGGTGTTGTGTCCTCCCACCCACAAGTAGGGACGGACAGAAACGAACACACACTTACCCTCGCCAGCTGTCGGCTCCGTATTCAGTGCTCACCCGTCTTCCGCTGTTTTCTCGATTTCAACCTGGCCGGTCACAGCGTGGTCCTCAAATTAATCCAAGTTACTGACAGCTCCTTCTGGTACCACATAAGACCCACGAGAGGTGGCGCATATGCCGAAAGAGCAGATGGGCAAATCCAATCCAAGATATGATTCCAAAGTAAATGCGCTCTTAGAACATATGAATCAGGTCATCAAAGTTTTCGGTTTCAAGCGTTTATTACATGACGCGTTTCAACTACCACCGTAGTCTTGGTCACATGTAAATTGTTGTGAAAACATGGTTGGTTAAATAAAGACATCTGACATCTGATACAGGAAGTACTATGTCACCAGAAGTAAGGCGGCCATATTGGAGTGTCTGAAATCGTATTTGAGACAATGCAAAAAAGAGATCCTTCCAGCATGTAAAATACAAGCAAAAACAGTGTAGTACAAGCAAATAAAGCACTCCTGTAGAACTACAATTAACAAAATAAATGCATGCATGCATAAACGTCATATATATTGTGTTCAATGGTGCCATGAACCAAAATAGTTCACCGATCCGAAGCCTCTGTACATAAACACCACAGACAAACTGGCCAGCACATCCTAGTGGATAACGTGCGATGCAATAGTTTTGAATACGTTAATGGGTCTTGACACTTGTCTATTACGGAGGGTGCCCTTGGCGGACTGTCTTTGATTTCATTTTCTTATATCTACCATGGAGGGGTGGCATACAATTTTTTCTCACTTGAGATTTATCTGCTGTCATGGTTTTTTGTGCACTTATCCTGTTGTCTACATTTAACAAGTGATTTCTGCGCCATCTCCATTTATATACAGGATAAATATTCTGGATATTTTCCCAAACGCATAACAGGCATGTTGCCTATATTTGTTAACGTATTCAAAACTATTGCATCGCACGTTATCCACTAGGATGTGCTGGCCGGTTTGTCTGTGGTGTTTATGTACAGAGGCTTCGGATCGGTGAACTATTTTGGTTCATGGCACCATTGAACACAATATATATATGACGTTTATGCATGCATGCATTTATTTTGTTAATTGTAGTTCTACAGGAGGGCTTTATTTGCTTGTACTACACTGTTTTTGCTTGTATTTTACATGCTGGAAGGATCTCTGTTATATTTTTATGTTATTTTGCATTGTCTCGAATACGATTTCAGACACTCCAATATGGCCGCCTTACTTCTGGTGACATAGTACTTCCTGTATTAGATGTCAGATGTCTTTATTTAACCAACCATGTTTTCACAACAATTTACATGTGACCAAGACTACGGTGGTAGTTGAAACGCATCATGTAATAAACGCTTGATACCGAAAACTTTGATGACCTGATTCATATGTTCTGAGCGCGCATTTACTTTTGAATCGTGTCTTGGATTGGGTTTGCCGATCTGCTCTTTCGGCATATGCGCCACCTCTCGTGGGTCTTATGTGGTACCAGAAGGAGCTGTCAGTAACTTGGATTAATTTGAGGACCACGCTGTGCCCGGCCAGGTTGAAATCGAGAAAACAGCGGAAGATGGGTGAGCACTGAATACGGAGCTGACAGCTGGCGGGGGTAAGTGTGCGTTCGTTTCTGTCCGTCCTTACTTGTGGGTGGGAGGACACTACACCGGCGGGTGGAGGTATTCTCCCGCGCTCTAAGGCAGCGGCAGAGCGGCGGTATTGTCATATCGCATTGCACACCATCGAAGCTAGCGGGCCAAGTTTCAGCTGCACTCGGTGTAATTAATGCATCGGTTTTCACGGACAATGCTCACCTAACTCCTGAAGTCATATTTAACTCGATTCCCAACGCATCTGTGCGTAAATATTCACAGACAGGCAAGAGGAACCTACCATTACAGTAGGGGGACATTGATTCAGGTCTTTTCAGTTTGGCATTACAACCAAGTGTGTGTACACCATGGAAGAGGAAACAGAACGTAGAGCGGCTGCTCTACTGATGTTTAAAAGGACAACAGGCTCTATACAAAATAGAGAGGAGATTACCATTAATATACAACCCAATGAGATGAAATTGAAGAAATTGGAAAAATTAAGACGCAGTGAAACATCCAAATGGTGGGAAGCCACTTCCCTGCAACACTATCTAGATCAATCCATGGTACCAAGAGGACTTAGAGTATTTACGGCACCATCCTATGAGTCTCCAAATCCGAAAATGTTGGAAGAATGGTTTGATGGATTGATCGTGAAGCGATTCTGCTTCAAATCAAAGAAATTATGGAAGACCTTACAAAAAACATGGAAACAGTGGCATATAATAAAGCCATAGAGTTAATTAAAGATTGCTTAAAGAAATATGAGGATGATATCAAGGCGAGAAAACAAAGGAAGCTGAAAAGACACTATGCAGACTATGAAAGTGGGAGAATACTCACGTTTAGCAAGAAATATGATCATCTATATGCCACCAATACCAACTTCAAACCTGCATACAATGAACCATCAGTAAGCTCCATCTCAGATATTTCAGCAACCAGTGGCAGTGAATCTGATGTCACAACTAATAGCGGCATTGAACAAGACCAACAAATCAGACCGGCTAATTTTTTAGACGAGTACAGACACATGCGCAGGGGTCGGATGACGACAAGGGATACCCCTATACCGAAACAGAGAGGCTGGGGACGAGGATGGGGTCGAGGCAGAGGAAAAGAAGGAATAGGAGATGAAGGATCAAACAACGCAGGCAGAAGAGGCAAAAGACGACGCGGGATGGGAAACAACAAGACCCCCGCCGAATTGAATCAATGATGGATATGAACATGATTAATAAAACTATAATTAATCTTTCCAAAAGAACATTGAACGACATAGAAAAGCAGTTATTATGCTTAGGACTTTCTTTTTGCCCTTCATCTGTTTTTAATTATACAAACACTAGGATTGACCTCTTTAAGTTTGTTAGAAAACTCAAGTTGAGGAAGTGGCACAGCTTGAAAAGATTGACACCTATAAGAAAATACCTGACAGACAGTCGTATATGCCAGATGAGTTAACTATAGGAGACATTGACACGTTAGCCACTATGATCGAACTCCAAGAAGGATCTGAATGTGACAATCTGGGAATCAGTGGGACACAAGTCCTTACTGATTTAGGTACCATCTTTGATATGTCGGCCACCTCACATTTTAAACCTCGTTCTACTTTTCTCCCTAGCTTACCACATGATGGGATTGACACATTCCATGAGAATGTAATCAAAGCGCTCATGGAATATAGACAGAAAAAATACAAAAACAAGGTCAGAATAATAATCTCACCTTCAACCAAAGAAAAGTTCTCAAAGAACTGGCGGATGACAATGAGATTGTAATGCGCCCAGCAGATAAAGGTGGTAATATTGTGATCCAGGACAGAGAACAATACATTGTTGAGGCTCACCGTCAATTGAATGATCATCAATTCTATGCACATATTTCCCAAGAAAGGTACCATGAAAGCATTATGAATCTTTGGGATAAATTACTGGAATGGAAGGATAGGGGTATTCTCACATGGGATGAGTACTGCTATCTCAAGAGGGACTATCCCATACTGCCAGTGTTATACCTTCTGCCCAAGGTGCACAAAGATTACAACAATCCCCCTGGCAGACCCATTGTCTCGTCCAGAGGCAGTGTGACAGAAAACATGTCTAAATATATAGACCATTTTTTAAGAGAATTTGTCACTAATCTTCCCAGCTGCATACGTGACACTAAGGACTTTCTTGCTAAAATACAGGATATCAAGTGGTGTGAAGATTTTATGTTCATCATCTTGGATGTGCATTCTCTTTACACCATTATCGATCATGAACAAGGTCTATTAGTATGTAATCACTTCCTTAAAAGAAGGTTGGTGAGATTTTGGGAGCATAGCAATATGATTCTAGATATGACTAAGTTCTGCCTTACTAACAACATCTTTCTCTTTGACGGTGAGTTGTACATCCAAACAACCGGTACTGCGATGGGTTCATGCTTTGCTCTAAGTTTTGCAAATCTTTTCATGGGATTGTGGGAGGAAGAGATTACCCAGGACCCAGATTTGTTTCATGACTTCGAGCAGGTGGTCATGTGGCTTCGGTACATTGACGACCTGTTCATTGTGTGGAAGGGCTCGGAACTTGAAGCTAATGAGTTTATCAACAGACTTAATTCTAACAATCGTAAAATCTTTCTCACTGGTAGCATAGACAAAAGGCGAGCAGAATATCTGAGATGTCAAACTTGAAATCGTCAATAATACCATCCAAACTACGCTGTTTCACAAGCCCACGGCCGGCAACTGCATCCTTCATGCCCTTAGTAGTCATCCTGAAACTCTGAAATGGAGTATTCCATTTGGAGAACTGCTCAGGGCTAGAAGGAATTGTAACACGGATGAGAGTTTCAGGCAAGAAAGTGATGCCATGTTACAGAGATTCAAAGAGAGAGGTTACCCTAACTGGGTACTCAATAAGGCTAAGGAGAAAGTAGACAAAATGGACAGAATTGATATGTTGACAGACAAACCTGATTTGATCAACATAAATGAACCAGCTGATTCTAGGATCATACTCACTTATCATTCTAACACCAATGATATCAGACGCATTATAGCAAAGAACTGGGAAACACTAAAAAACGATAACATCATCGGTGGCACCATACAAAAAAGACCGAGTATCACTTTCAAAAGAAGCATGAGTATGAGGGATTATCTTGTACACAGTGACATTACAAGATCCAAGAGCAATAGAGATCATAATCTCCAGGGATTTGTTCCCTGTGGACATTGCAAAGCATGCAAAAACAGCAGATTCTGCAAAGAAGTCACTATTGGCAGATATAAACAAATGATTACACAATTTGTTACATGCAGCACCACTTTTGTGATCAATTGTATTATGTGTCCCTGCAAACTATGGTATATTGGCAGTACCACCTTAATAGCCAAAAAACGCATATTGGAACATATGCGAGCCATTAACAATAAGGACCCCAAATACCCTGTTGCTAGACATTTTCAGGCTAAACATTTTCAGATTCATCTGTTCTTTGTTATTGTATACTGGAACAAATCAGTAGAAACCCTAGGGGTGGAGATAGAACATTAAGATTGAGACAGAAGGAATCGTCCCTGATTGTTGATCTTCAGACTAAGATACCGGGGGGACTGAATGAGGAATTGGCTATTCATTTGAGAACTTCATAAACCGATTTGTTGTTCCTTCCCTCCAGATTATGCTCATGTTTCTTAGTTTCTTAGTTACCTTTCTGTAATTCTCCATCCTGTTGCCTTTTATGGTCTGTTTTCCTCTGCCTGGTAGTACCATGACAGACATCATCTAATATGTACAAAGATCACTACATTTTTTGTGTTCTTTGGTTTTAATTTTTGTATTTTATTTGTCTCTGTCTTACAGGAGGAAAGGAAGGGGCCCCTATCTACAGTCTTCACATAACTACAGGAGCACGGGTCACCTACCCTTTTCTTCATTGTGCACGACATTGGTTGGCAAAGTTTTTTCATCTGATCCAGTATGCAATAGTAAGGAGGATTTCCTCGAACTTTAACATTTGCTTTGATCCATATCGTGGGAAACCATTACAAGTAAACTACACAGCGCAAGGGCATGGGTCTTGACACTTGTCTATTACAGAGGGTGCCCTTGGCGGACTGTCTTTGATTTCATTTTCTTATATCTACCATGGAGGGGTGGCATACAATTTTTCTCACTTGAGATTTATCTGCTGTCATGGTTTCTTGTGCACTTATCATGTTGTCTACATTTAACAAGTGATTTCTGCGCCATCTCCATTTATATACAGGATAAATATTCTGGATATTTTCCCAAACGCATAACAGGCATGTCGCCTATATTTGTTAACGTATTCAAAACTATTGCATCGCACGTTATCCACTAGGATGTGCTGGCCGGTTTGTCTGTGCTGTTTATGTACAGAGGCTTCGGATCGGTGAACTATTTTGGTTCATGGCACCATTGAACACAATATATATGACGTTTATGCATGCATGCATTTATTTTGTTAATTGTAGTTCTACAGGAGTGCTTTATTTGCTTGTACTACACTGTTTTTGCTTGTATTTTACATGCTGGAAGGATCTCTGTTATATTGTTATGTTATTTTGCATTGTCTCGATTTCAGCAACTCCAATATGACCGCCTTACTTCTGGTGACATAGTACTTCCTGTATCAGATGTCAGATGTCTTTATTTAACCAACCATGTTTTCACAACAATTTACATGTGACCAAGACTACGGCAGTAGTTGAAACGCGTCATGTAATAAACGCTTGATACCCAAAACTTTGATGACTTGATTCATATGTTCTGAGAGCGCATTTACTTTTCAATCGTATCTTGGATTGGATCTGCCGATCTGCTCTTCCGGCATATGCGCCACCTCTCGTGGGTCTTATGTGGTACCAGAAGGAGCTGTCAGTAACTTGTATATATATATATATATATATATATATATATATATATATATATATATATATATCCAATAACGATGTACTCCTGTCGGAAAGCGTAGCCCTCCGAGGGGTGGCACAGCGCCGGTGGAGTAACCCGGTAATTATATCCTTTATATCCTTGCAAAACGGAGTTCCAACTGTGCTCTCAGGTCAGGGAAAAAGACACCACACCGTCCAAGTTGCTTCAAGGGGGTTTATTACTTCATAAACCCAACGTGACGCGTTTCACCCTCAACGGGCTTGCTCACACACCGTTATGCTCCCGGACCATCGTATACATACATTATTCGTACATATATATATATTTTTTTTCACTGAAAAAAACCATAGGTTTCAGGGGCGTTATAGTTGGCTGGACTTTTCACTCGTACAAAACCATTGAAATTTCCCCGTTATAGTTAGTTCAGCTAACTATAACTCGCGCGCACGCAACGCACTGCTGATGATGTCACATATTACATCACTCATGACATGGTCAGTGACATCACTCATGACATCACTGATGACATCTCAAATGATATCACTGATGACATCACTGATGACATCATCCTTGTGATAGAGTGGCAGACCTCCTCTCCCCCTAATATAACCTTTGAGACACACATTCAAAAATAGAAACTAAAATTTTATTAATTTTCTTTAAAATATATTTATAGAAACACCTAGGACATGCTGGACAAACCGTATGTACCTATCACCATGACGATTTGCTTGATATTCATTAAAAGGCGACTATGCATACAATGAATCCACATGAAATGTATTTACACCGCTAGTGGAGCTCTGACGTGTCTGACGCCCTACCATGCCTAATCCCGGTGCCCCCGCCGGTAGGTACTCTCCAAGTAGACACCCTTGTTGTTTATTTATATAAACATGGGTAGCTATTGACGGGCATATTTAATACACATGCACACCAAGCAATTCAAAGGGGATTCGACAAAAATTCGACCAAACTATGCAAGAAACCCCTCTCATGGTTAATAAAACACACATCCACCGCCGGATGTGTAATACTTTTTATTTTACTCTCTGGAAAGGAGATGAACCTCACTTGAGAGTCACAGCGTGCTCCTGGCTGAGCCCAATGCTGTGTCACACCCACCAGTGCCCGCCGAGTGCCACACACCTCTGTGTTGTATTCCACCAGCTAGTGCGTATGCTATGACACTCTCTAGCCCACTGTAACACCACCCCGTGAATATGTCATGCCACACTTGCCTTCGCACGGGTTATATTGCCCCATCTAACGTGCCTTCCTCGATGCCTATGTTATAACGCACAGCACTATGCCATACATATTACAATCTGGGATCCATATATCTGTCACAGTGCACATGCAACGTTACACTCCCCAGCACATATTTTATATTACAACTTTAGAGACTAGTTAGGTTTCACAACACTGCCCTGTGCATATTACACTCCAAGGCTCATATCGCATAGCACGAGCTAGTGCCTGTGCTATCTCGCGCTCTCCAATGAATCTGTCTTTGCGCACAATGTATTGCAAATTATACTTCACGCCCCGGTTCATCTTATATCACACTTTTTGGTGCATAGTTTATACCATATACTATACCTAGTTTTCATTTTCAATCGTGCTCTCAGGACTATGTTCTATATAACACTGCGTCCACCTACCCTTTTCACGGGCATTACATTTTGCGATGGGGGGTGGAGGGTCAGGGGGTGTTTCTGCCAAGTGAGCCCGGAGTCACAGTCACAAACGTCCTCTTCTTCCTGAATAAAAGTGAGATTATGCTGCATACTTGTTCATATTTTAAGTAGTTCGTACAGACACACATTTTCAAAACAATAAAGTTTCTAATACCCACCTTCTCTGAACAGTTAGCTTGCTGCCCCATCCACCTCCTCCCTATCCTCTATTGTCTGAATCCATGGACTAGCCTCCTCCCTCCTGCCATGCATGGTCTGATGTGCTGCCACTGCCCTCCATTTAGCATGACGTACCAGTCCACTCCTCCTGCCCTCCATTGCGCAATTCGATGGCCCATCATTGACCTCTTGCTTAGCCTCTGTGCTTAGCTTGCTGCCCCAATTCTCCTTTCCCCTGCCCTCCGGTGCCTTTGTGCATGCCCCTGCTCCATCCTTTTTGCCCACCATGTTCCATGGACCTGCCACTCCTATCTACTCTGAGTGTTCTGTTGAGCTGCCACTCCCCTCCCACCTGCATAGCATTGTCAGATGACTGTAACCTGTCACTGCCACCTCCACCCTGCCTGTCCACATGCCATGCCCCTATCCCCTTCCTCCTGTCCTCCATGGTCCATTTTACTGCCACACCCTTCTGCCCTCCCTGGTCTGTTGTGCTACAACTACTCCTCCTGCCTACCCCGCGTGGTCTGTTTTGAGGCCCCTTCCCCTGAACTCTCTTGTCTGTGTCCAGGTCCTGACCCTCCCTTCTATTCTCCATGGTCCTTTGTGCATGCCCCTGCACCCTCCTTCTTGCCCATCATAGCCATTGTGCTGCCACTAACCCTCCTGCTTGCCATGCATGGTCTTCTGTGCTGCCATGGCCCCTCCCACCTTCCCTGGGTGGTCAGCTAGCTGCCCCTGACCCCCTCCTGCCTTCCCTCCATGGTCTGTGTGTATGCCATCATAGACTCACTGTTGCTCTCCATGGTGTGTCTTTTTTCTAGTGCCCATCCTGCCTGACCTCCATGGTCATCTTGCTGCTCCTGCCCTGCCCCCTTGTCCCCAGCCCTCTGTTTCCATGTGCAGACCCCTATTCCCTCCCTCTTGGCTTGTCTGTTCCATTGTAATGCCCCTGATCCGTCACTCCTGTCCTTTATGGTATGTTATGCTGCAGCTTTCTCTCCTGTCTGTTCATTATGGTCAGCTAGCTACCATTGCCTCTTTCCCCTCTGTTCTTTGTTGTCCATGTGCATGGTCCTGTCTCCTCCCTATTGCTTTCTATGGATTGTTGTGCTGCACTCCCGTCCCGCATGCCCTGTGTGGTGTATTGTGCTGCTGCAAAACCTGATGCCTGACCTGTAGGGTCAGTTTGGTGCACCTCTCCATGTCCCTACTGTCCTCTGTTATCCGAGTCCATGTCCCTACCCCAATTCCTCCTGCCTACCATGATCCAATGTACCATACTTGCAAACATTTTGAACTTGGTAAGAGGGAAATTTTGAAAAACCAATGAAATTCCCCCGTTATAGTTAGTGCAGGCAACTATAACTCACGCGACCGCAATCCTCTGCTGATGCTGATGACGTCAGATATTACATCACTGTATTTAGACACTTATTTACCCATGTCTTCTTCCATTAATTTTTAGCTATACATATATTACATTTTTTTTTTTTCAGAAAGACACATATGTCATCAGTGATGTAATATCTGACGTCATCAGCAGAGGATTGCGGTCGCGTGAGTTATAGTTGCACTAACTATAACGGGGGAATTTCATTGGTTTTTCACGAGTGAAATGTCCTGCTAACTATAACATGTGTGAAACCTATGGTTTTTGAAGTGAATTTGCAAGGTTTTTGAAATGCTAATTCCTAACTATAACGTGTGTGAAACCTATGGTTTTTTCAGTGAATTTGTACGGTTTTTTAAATGCTAAGTTATATATTTATTAATATATTTTTGTATATAGTTTTTTTTCCTTTTAAAATTCTTTTTTCGCACCCCCGCGATTTTTTTAAAAAAAATTAAAAAAAAATTTCTGCCTTCGGGGTACTTCAGGGACCCCCTGACAAAGGCTAGGGGGTCAGGAACTCTCTACCCTGCCCCCTTTTCACGTTCGCCACCTTCCTTTTTCACTCTCGCACTGAAAACAATCAAAATGGCGGCCGACACTTCCTGATTTCGACCGATTCGAACGTTGACTAACATGTAACCACCAATCAGAATTACGCTCGCGCACGTTAGGGTGCTCGCACGGTGCGCGCACGGTGCGCGCACCCTGCGCGCGTATAGATATTGATATGCTTTTAAATGCTATTTTCTCAGGAAATACTGAACAGATTTACACCAGACCTGCAAATGGCACTTCCTTGACCTTATGGCTACCTCTCTGCCAAATTTCAAGTAATTCTGTTCAGCCGTTCGGGCTGTAGCTGCGACTAAAGTCCCTATGGAAAAATCCATGGGGAAAACGCGTTTTGGGACCCCCCCTTTTTCTCGGCCCCCGCTTGACGAATCACCCCGAGACTTTCAGGGTACGAGCGGAGCGCCCCATTAGTTTTGAAAATTTCGTGAGGATTCGTCAACCGGCGCCAAAGTTATTCAAAATAGAATTTTGAGATTTCCTATGGAAACTCGGTCCTAACTATAACTATCTACTGGCGACCGCCAGTAGATAATATAGATATATATATAGATATAGATATCCAGACAAACTGGAAAACCATTTGGAGTGAGGCCTTTGCAATTTTATTGGGTGAAGAAAGGACTGTTTAAAGCGTACCCACTTGGGAACAATGTTAGCGCACTACAACTCCCAAAAGGCCATAGTGTGGCCACGCCCACTGAGGCAGGTGTTGAAAAAGAAGATGTGTGCAACGAACAGCGCTTCAAAGGGTCGTTTACCTTAGCCACTGAAGAAAGGATTTTATCCTGAAACGCGTCTGGCGGAAAGATTAAGGACATGCTGCTTGAAAGGGGTCCTGCTGGCCGGGTGTCCAATAAAGATGTGTGAGCAAATTATCTCCTGTGTGGCCTCAATCCAAATGGGTTTCCTGTTTGTCTGGATTTATAACGGCCCTTACCCGGTCATGGAGATAGGCTCACCGCATTGCTGCGGGTCCGATGCGGCACCACGGAGGTGCTGCTGTTTACGGGATGGAGTGAAGCTGGCTCCGTTGCAGGGTGGTGTCAGCTTTAGAATGCTACTATTGGCACCCTTAAAGCGGGGCAGGTCCCTGAACAAGGTTTTGCAATTTTATTGGGTGAAGAAAGGACTGTTTAAAGCGTACCCACTTGGGGACACTGTTAGCGCACTACAACTCCCAAAAGGCCATAGTGTGGCCACGCCCACTGAGGCAGGTGTTGAAAAAGAAGATGTGTGCAATGAACAGCGCTTCAAAGGGTCGTTTACCTTAGCCACTGAAGAAAGGATTTTATCCTGAAACGCGTCTGGCGGAAAGATTAAGGACATGCTGCTTGAAAGGGGTCCTGCTGGCCGGGTGTCCAATAAAGATGTGTGAGCAAATTATCTCCTGTGTGGCCTCACTCCAAATGGGTTTCCTGTTTGTCTGGATTAATAACGGCCCTTACCCGGTCGTGTAGAGAGGCTCACCGCATTGCTGCGGGTCCGATGCGGCACCACGGAGGTGCTGCTGTTTACGTGATGGAGTGAAGCTGGCGCCGTTGCAGGGTGGTGTCAGCTTTAGAATGCTACTATTGGCACCCTTAAAGCGGGGCAGGTCCCTGAACAAGGTTTTGCAATTTTATTGGGTGAAGAAAGGACTGTTTAAAGCGTACCCACTTGGGAACAATGTTAGCGCACTACAACTCCCAAAAGGCCATAGTGTGGCCACGCCCACTGAGGCAGGTGTTGAAAAAGAAGATGTGTGCAACGAACAGCGCTTCAAAGGGTCGTTTACCTTAGCCACTGAAGAAAGGATTTTATCCTGAAACGCGTCTGGCGGAAAGATTAAGTACATGCTGCTTGAAAGGGGTCCTGCTGGCCGGGTGTCCGATAAAGATGTGTGAGCAAATTATCTCCTGTGTGGCCTCACTCCAAATGGGTTTCCTGTTTGTCTGGATTTATAACGGCCCTTACCCGGTCGTGGAGTGAGGCTCACCGCATTGCTGCGGGTCCAATGTGGCACCACGGAGGTGCTGCTGTTTACGGGACGGAGAGTAGAAGCTGGCGCCGTTGCAGGGTGGTGCCATCTTTAGAATGCTACTATTGGCACCCTTAAAGCGGGGCAGGTCCCTGAACAAAGTTTTGCAATTTTATTGGGTGAAGAAAGGACTGTTTAAAGCGTACCCACTTGGAAACAATGTTAGCGCACTACAACTCCCAAAAGGCCATAGTGTGGCCACGCCCACTGAGGCAGGTGTTGAAAAAGAAGATGTGTGCAACGAACAGCGATTCAAAGGGTCGTTTACCTTAGCCACTAAAGAAAGGATTTTATCCTGAAACGCGTCTGGCGGAAAGATTAAGGACATGCTGCATGAAAGGGGTCCTGCTGGCCGGGTGTCCAATAAAGATGTGTGAGCAAATTATCTCCTGTGTGGCCTCACTCCAAATGGGTTTCCTGTTTTTCTGGATTTATAACGGCCCTTACCCAGTCGTGGAGAGAGGCTCACCGCATTGCTGCGGGTCCGATGCGGCACCACGGAGGTGCTGCTGTTTACGGGACGGAGTGTAGCTGGCGCCGTTGCAGGGTGGTGTCAGCTTTATAATGCTACTATTGGCACCCTTAAAGCGGGGCAGGTCCCTGAACAAGGTTTTGCAATTTTATTGGGTGAAGAAAGGACTGTGTAAAGCGTACCCACTTGGGAACAATGTTAGCGCACTACAACTCCCAAAAGGCCATAGTGTGGCCACGCCCACTGAGGCAGGTGTTGAAAAAGAAGATGTGTGCAACGAACAGCGCTTCAAAGGCTCGTTTACCTTAGCCACTGAAGAAAGGATTTTATCCTGAAACGCGTCTGGCGGAAAGATTAAGGACATGCTGCTTGCAAGGGGTCCTGCTGGCTGGGTGTCCAATAAAGATGTGTGAGCAAATTTTCTCCTGTGTGGCCTCACTCCAAATGGGTTTCCTGTTTGTCTGGATTTATAATGGCCCTTACCCGGTCGTGGAGAGAGGCTCACCGCATTTCTGCGGGTCCAATGCGGCACCACGGAGGTGCTGCTGTTTACGGGACGGAGAGAAGCTGGCGCCATTGCAGGGTGGTGTCAGCTTTAGAATGCTACTATTGGCACCCTTAAAGTGGGACAGGTCCCTGAACAAGGTTTTGCAATTTTATTTGGTTAAGAAAGGACTGTTTAAAGCGTAACCACTTGGGAACAATGTTAGCGCACTACAACTCCCAAAAGGCCATAGTGTGGCCACGCCCACTGAGGCAGGTGTCGAAAAAGAAGATGTGTGCAACGAACAGCGCTTCAAAGGGTCGTTTACCTTAGCCACTAAAGAAAGGATTTTATCTTGAAACGCATCTGACGGAAAGATTAAGGACATGCTGCATGAAAGGGGTCCTGCTGGCCGGGTGTTCAATAAAGATGTGTGAGCAAATGATCTCCTGTGTGGCCTCACTCCAAATGGGTTTCCTGTTTGTCTGGATTTATTATGGCCCTTACCCAGTCGTGGAGAGAGGCTCACCGCATTTCTGCGGGTCCGATGCAGCACCACGGAGGTGCTGCTGTTTACGGGACGGAGTGAAGCTGGCGCCGTTGCAGGGTGGTGTCAGCTTTAGAATGCTACTATTGGCACCCTTAAAGCGGGGCAGGTCCCTGAACAAGGTTTTGCAATTTCATTGGGTGAAGAAAGGACTGTTTAAAGCGTACACACTTGGGAACAATGTTAGCGCACTACAACTCCCAAAAGGCCATAGTGTGGCCACGCCCACTGAGGCAGGTGTTGAAAAAGAAGATGGGCCCGATTCACAGAACTAACTTAAGACAAAATCCTAAACTTACTACCATTTTGGTATTCACAGAAGGCACTAACTCATTTCGGAATTCACAGAAGTTAGGAGTCCTAACTTTAGGACTCCTAAATGCCTTCTGTGAATACCGAAAGTATTAAAATTAGGATTTTTCTCAGTTTAGTAGTAGTAAAGTTAGGACTCCTAACTTTAGGACTCCTAAATGCCTTCTGTGAATACCGAAAGTCTTAAAATAAGGATTTTTCTCAGTTTAGTAGTAGTAAAGTTAGGACTCCTAACTTTAAGACTCCTAAATGCCTTCTGTGAATACCTAAAGTCATAAAGTTAGGATTTTTCTTAGTTTAGGAGTAGTAAAGATAGGAGTCCTAACTTTACTACCCCTAAACTGAGAAAAATCCTAATTTTAAGACTTTCTGTATTCACAGAAGGCATTTAGGAGTCCTAAAGTTAAGACTCCTAACTTCTGTGAATACCGAAATGAGTAAGTGCCTTCTGTGAATACCAAAATGAGTAAGTGACTTCTGTGAATACCAAAATGGTAGTAAGTTTAGGATTTTGTCTTAAGTCAGTTCTGTGAATCGGGCCCGATGTGTGCAACGAACAGCGCTTCAAAGGGTCGTTTACCTTAGCCACTGAAGTAAGGATTTTATCCTGAAACGCGTCTGGCGGAAAGATTAAGGACATGCTGCTTGAAAGGGGTCCTGCTGGCCCGGTGTTCAATAAAGATGTGTGAGCAAATTATCTCCTGTGTGGCCTCACTCCAAATGGGTTTCCTGTTTGTCTGGATTTATAACGGCCCTTACCCGGTCGTGGAGTGAGGCTCACCTCATTGCTGCGGGTCCAATGCGGCACCACGGAGGTGCTGCTGTTTACAGGACGGTGTGAAGCTGGCACCGTTGCAGGGTGGTGTCAGCTTTAGAATGCTACTATTGGCACCCTTAAAGCGGGGCAGGTCCCTGAACAAGGTTTTGCAATTTTATTGGGTGAAGAAAGGACTGTTTAAAGCGTACTCACTTGCAAAGAATGTTAGCGCACTACAACTCCCAAAAGGCCATAGTGTGGCCACGCCCACTGAGGCAGGTGTTAAAAAAGAAGATGTGTGCAACGAACAGCGCTTCAAAGCGTCGTTTACCTTAGCCACTAAAGAAAGGATTTTATCCTGAAACGCGTCTGGCGGAAAGATTAAGGACATGCTGAATGAAAGGGGTCCTGCTGGCCGGGTGTCCAATAAAGATGTTTGAGCAAACTATCTCCTGTGTGGCCTCACTCCAAATGGGTTTCCTGTTTGTCTGGATTTATAACGGCCCTTACCCAGTCGTGGAGAGAGGCTCACCGCATTGCTGCGGGTCCGATGCGGCACCACGGAGGTGCTGCTGTTTACGGGACGGAGTGTAGCTGGCGCCGTTGCAGGGTGGTGTCAGCTTTAGAATGCTACTATTGGCACCCTTAAAGCGGGGCAGGTCCCTGAACAAGGGTTTGCAATTTTATTGGGTGAAGAAAGGACTGCTTAAAGCGTACCTATTTGGGAACAATGTTAGCGCACTACAACTCCCAAAAGGCCATAGTGTGGCCACGCCCACTGAGGCAGGTGTTGAAAAAGAAGATGTGTGCAACGAACAGCACTTCAAAGGGTCGTTTACCTTAGCCAATGAAGAAAGGATTTTATCCTGAAACGCGTCTGGTGGAAAGATTAAGGACATGCTGCTTGAAAGGGGTCCTGCTGGCCGGGTGTCCAATAAAGATGTGTGAGCAAATTTTCTCCTGTGTGGCCTCACTCCAAATGGGTTTCCTGTTTGTCTGGATTTATAACGGCCCCTACCCGGTCGTGGAGAGAGGCTCACCGCATTGCTGCGGGTCCAATGTGGCACCACGGAGGTGCTGCTGTTTACGGGATGGAGTGAAGCTGGCGCCGTTGCAGGGTGGTGTCAGCTTTAGAATGCTACTATTGGCACCCTTAAAGCGGGGCAGGTCCCTGAACAAGGTTTTGCAATTTTATTGGGTTAAGAAAGGACTGTTTAAAGCGTACCCACTTGGGAACAATGTTAGCGCAATACAACTCCCAAAAGGCCATAGTGTGGCCACGCCCACTGAGGCAGGTGTCGAAAAAGAAGATGTGTGCAACGAACAGCGCTTCAAAGGGTCGTTTACCTTAGCCACTAAAGAAAGGATTTTATCCTGAAACGCGTCTGGCGGAAAGATTAAGGACATGCTGCATGAAAGGGGTCCTGCTGGCCGGGTGTCCAATAAAGATGTGTGAGCAAATAATCTCCTGTGTGGCCTCACTCCAAATGGGTTTCCTGTTTGTCTGGATTTATAATGGCCCTTACCCAGTCGTGGAGAGAGGCTCACCGCATTGCTGCGGGTCCGATGCGGCACCACGGAGGTGCTGCTGTTTACGGGTCGGAGTGAAGCTGGCGCCGTTGCAGGGTGGTGTCAGCTTTAGAATGCTACTATTGGCACCCTTAAAGCGGGGCAGGTCCCTGAACAAGGTTTTGCAATTTTATTGGGTGAAGAAAGGACTGTTTAAAGCGTACCCTCTTGGGAACAATGTTAGCGCACTACAACTCCCAAAAGGCCATAGTGTGGCCACGCCCACTGAGGCAGGTGTTGAAAAAGAAGATGGGCCCGATTCACAGAACTAACTTAAGACAAAATCCTAAACTTACTACCATTTTGGTATTCACAGAAGGCACTTACTCATTTCGGTATTCACAGAAGTTAGGAGTCCTAACTTTAGGACTCCGAAATGCCTTCTGTGAATACCGAAAGTCTTAAAATTAGGATTTTTCTCAGTTTAGTAGTAGTAAAGTTAGGACTCCTAACTTTAGGACTCCTAAATGCCTTCTGTGAATACCGAAAGTCTTAAAATAAGCATTTTTCTCAGTTTAGTAGTAGTAAAGTTAGGACTCCTAACTTTAAGACTCCTAAATGCCTTCTGTGAATACCTAAAGTCATAAAGTTAGGATTTTTCTTAGTTTAGGAGTAGTAAAGTCAGGAGTCCTAACTTTACTACCCCTAAACTGAGAAAAATCCTAATTTTAAGACTTTCGGTATTCACAGAAGGCATTTAGGAGTCCTAAAGTTAGGACTCCTAACTTCTGTGAATGCCGAAATGAGTAAGTGCCTTCTGTGAATACCAAAATGAGTAAGTGACTTCTGTGAATACCAAAATGGTAGTAAGTTTAGGATTTTGTCTTAAGTTAGTTCTGTGAATCGGGCCCGATGTGTGCAACGAACAGCGCTTCAAAGGGTCGTTTACCTTAGCCACTGAAGAAAGGATTTTATCCTGAAACGCGTCTGGCGGAAAGATTAAGGACATGCTGCTTGAAAGAGGTCCTGCTGGCCCGGTGTCCAATAAAGATGTGTGAGCAAATTATCTCCTGTGTGGCCTCACTCCAAATGGGTTTCCTGTTTGTCTGGATTTATAACGGCCCTTACCCGGTCGTGGAGTGAGGCTCACCGCATTGCTGCGGGTCCAATGCGGCACCCCTGAGGTGCTGCTGTTTATGGGACGGTGTGAAGCTGGCGCCGTTGCAGGGTGGTGTCAGCTTTAGAATGCTACTATTGGCACCCTTAAAGCGGGGCAGGTCCCTGAACAAGGTTTTGCAATTTTATTGGGTGAAGAAAGGACTGTTTAAAGCGTACCCACTTGCAAACAATGTTAGCGCACTACAACTCCCAAAAGGCCATAGTGTGGCCACGCCCACTGAGGCAGGTGTCGAAAAAGAAGATGTGTGCAACGAACAGCGCTTCAAAGGGTCGTTTACCTTAGCCACTAAAGAAAGGATTTTATCCTGAAACGCGTCTGGCGGAAAGATTAAGGACATGCTGCATGAAAGGGGTCCTGCTGGCCGGGTGTCCAATAAAGATGTGTGAGCAAAATTTCTCCTGTGTGGCCTCACTCCAAATGGGTTTCCTGTTTGTCTGGATTTATAACTCGGTCGTGGAGAGAGGCTAACCGCATTGCTGCGGGTCCGATGCGGCACCACGGAGGTGCTGCTGTTTACGGGATGGAGTGAAGCTGGCGCCGTTGCAGGGTGGTGTCAGCTTTAGAATGCTACTATTGGCACCCTTAAAGCGGGGCAGGTCCCTGAACAAGGTTTTGCAATTAGTGGGTGAAGAAAGGACTGCTTAAAGCGTACCCACTTGGGAACAATTTTAGCGCACTACAACTCCCAAAAGGCCATAGTGTGGCCACGCCCACTGAGGCAGGTGTTGAAAAAGAAGATGGGCCCGATTCACAGAACTAACTTAAGACAAAATCCTAAACTTACTACCATTTTGGTATTCACAGAAGGCACTAACTCATTTCGGTATTCACAGAAGTTAGGAGTCCTAACTTTAGGACTCCTAAATGCCTTCTGTGAATACCGAAAGTCTTAAAATTAGGATTTTTCTCAGTTTAGTAGTAGTAAAGTTAGGACTCCTAACTTTAGGACTCCTAAATGCCTTCTGTGAATACCGAAAGTCTTAAAATAAGGATTTTTCTCAGTTTAGTAGTAGTAAAGTTAGGACTCCTAACTTTAAGACTCCTAAATGCCTTCTGTGAATACCTAAAGTCATAAAGTTAGGATTTTTCTTAGTTTAGGAGTAGTAAAGTTAGGAGTCCTAACTTTACTACCCCTAAACTGAGAAAAATCCTAATTTTAAGACTTTCGGTATTCACAGAAGGCATTTAGGAGTCCTAAAGTTAGGACTCCTAACTTCTGTGAATACCGAAATGGTAGTAAGTTTAGGATTTTGTCTTAAGTCAGTTCTGTGAATCGGGCCCGATGTGTGCAACGAACAGCGCTTCAAAGGGTCGTTTACCTTAGCCAATGAAGAAAGGATTTTATCCTGAAACGCATCTGGCGGAAAGATTAAGGACATGCTGCTTGAAAGGGGTCCTGCTGGCCCGGTGTTCAATAAAGATGTGTGAGCAAATTATCTCCTGTGTGGCCTCACTCCAAATGGGTTTCCTGTTTGTCTGGATTTATAACGGCCCTTACCCGGTCGTGGAGTGAGGCTCACCTCATTGCTGCGGGTCCAATGCGGCACCACGGAGGTGCTGCTGTTTACGGGACGGTGTGAAGCTGGCACCGTTGCAGGGTGGTGTCAGCTTTAGAATGCTACTATTGGCACCCTTAAAGCGGGGCAGGTCCCTGAACAAGGTTTTGCAATTTTATTGGGTTAAGAAATGACTGTTTAAAGCGTACCCACTTGGGAACAATGTTAGCGCACTACAACTCCCAAAAGGCCATAGTGTGGCAACGCCCACTGAGGCAGGTGTCGAAAAAGAAGATGTGTGCAACGAACAGCGCTTCAAAGGGTCATTTACCTTAGCCACTGAAGAAAGGATTTTATCCTGAAACGCGTCTGGCGGAAAGATTAAGGACATTCTGCTTGAAAGGGGTCCTGCTGGCCGGGTGTCCAATAAAGATGTGTGAGCAAAATTTCTCCTGTGTGGCCTCACTCCAAATGGGTTTCCTGTTTGTCTGGATTTATAACGGCCCTTACTCGGTCGTGGAGAGAGGCTAACCGCATTGCTGCGGGTCCGATGCGGCACCACGGAGGTGCTGCTGTTTACGGGATGGAGTGAAGCTGGCGCCGTTGCAGGGTGGTGTCAGCTTTAGAATGCTACTATTGGCACCCTTAAAGCGGGGCAGGTCCCTGAACAAGGTTTTGCAATTAGTGGGTGAAGAAAGGACTGCTTAAAGCGTACCCACTTGGGAACAATTTTAGCGCACTACAACTCCCAAAAGGCCATAGTGTGGCCACGCCCACTGAGGCAGGTGTTGAAAAAGAAGATGGGCCCGATTCACAGAACTAACTTAAGACAAAATCCTAAACTTACTACCATTTTGGTATTCACAGAAGGCACTAACTCATTTCGGTATTCACAGAAGTTAGGAGTCCTAACTTTAGGACTCCTAAATGCCATCTGTGAATACCGAAAGTGTTAAAATTAGGATTTTTCTCAGTTTAGTAGTAGTAAAGTTAGGACTCCTAACTTTAGGACTCCTAAATGCCTTCTGTGAATACCGAAAGTCTTAAAATAAGGATTTTTCTCAGTTTAGTAGTAGTAAAGTTAGGACTCCTAACTTTAAGACTCCTAAATGCCTTCTGTGAATACCTAAAGTCATAAAGTTAGGATTTTTCTTAGTTTAGGAGTAGTAAAGTTAGGAGTCCTAACTTTACTACCCCTAAACTGAGAAAAATCCTAATTTTAAGACTTTCGGTATTCACAGAAGGCATTTAGGAGTCCTAAAGTTAGGACTCCTAACTTCTGTGAATACCGAAATGGTAGTAAGTTTAGGATTTTGTCTTAAGTCAGTTCTGTGAATCGGGCCCGATGTGTGCAACGAACAGCGCTTCAAAGGGTCGTTTACCTTAGCCACTGAAGAAAGGATTTTATCCTGAAACGCGTCTGGCGGAAAGATTAAGGACATGCTGCTTGAAAGGGGTCCTGCTGGCCCGGTGTTCAATAAAGATGTGTGAGCAAATTATCTCCTGTGTGGCCTCACTCCAAATGGGTTTCCTGTTTGTCTGGATTTATAACGGCCCTTACCCGGTCGTGGAGTGAGGCTCAACTCATTGCTGCGGGTCCAATGCGGCACCACGGAGGTGCTGCTGTTTACGGGACGGTGTGAAGCTGGCACCGTTGCAGGGTGGTGTCAGCTTTAGAATGCTACTATTGGCACCCTTAAAGCGGGGCAGGTCCCTGAACAAGGTTTTGCAATTTTATTGGGTTAAGAAATGACTGTTTAAAGCGTACCCACTTGGGAACAATGTTAGCGCACTACAACTCCCAAAAGGCCATAGTGTGGCAACGCCCACTGAGGCAGGTGTCGAAAAAGAAGATTTGTGCAACAAACAGCGCTTCAAAGGGTCATTTACCTTAGCCACTGAAGAAAGGATTTTATCCTGAAACGCGTCTGGCGGAAAGATTAAGGACATTCTGCTTGAAAGGGGTCCTGCTGGCCGGGTGTCCAATAAAGATGTGTGAGCAAAATTTCTCCTGTGTGGCCTCACTCCAAATGGGTTTCCTGTTTGTCTGGATTTATAACGGCCCTTACTCGGTCGTGGAGAGAGGCTAACCGCATTGCTGCGGGTCCGATGCGGCACCACGGAGGTGCTGCTGTTTACGGGATGGAGTGAAGCTGGCGCCGTTGCAGGGTGGTGTCAGCTTTAGAATGCTACTATTGGCACCCTTAAAGCGGGGCAGGTCCCTGAACAAGGTTTTGCAATTAGTGGGTGAAGAAAGGACTGCTTAAAGCGTACCCACTTGGGAACAATTTTAGCGCACTACAACTCCCAAAAGGCCATAGTGTGGCCACGCCCACTGAGGCAGGTGTTGAAAAAGAAGATGGGCCCGATTCACAGAACTACCTTAAGACAAAATCCTAAACTTACTACCATTTTGGTATTCACAGAAGGCACTAACTCATTTCGGTATTCACAGAAGTTAGGAGTCCTAACTTTAGGACTCCTAAATGCCTTCTGTGAATACCGAAAGTCTTAAAATTAGGATTTTTCTCAGTTTAGTAGTAGTAAAGTTAGGACTCCTAACTTTAGGACTCCTAAATGCCTTCTGTGAATACCGAAAGTCTTAAAATAAGGATTTTTCTCAGTTTAGTAGTAGTAAAGTTAGGACTCCTAACTTTAAGACTCCTAAATGCCTTCTGTGAATACCTAAAGTCATAAAGTTAGGATTTTTCTTAGTTTAGGAGTAGTAAAGTTAGGAGTCCTAACTTTACTACCCCTAAACTGAGAAAAATCCTAATTTTAAGACTTTCGGTATTCACAGAAGGCATTTAGGAGTCCTAAAGTTAGGACTCCTAACTTCTGTGAATACCGAAATGGTAGTAAGTTTAGGATTTTGTCTTAAGTCAGTTCTGTGAATCGGGCCCGATGTGTGCAACGAACAGCGCTTCAAAGGGTCGTTTACCTTAGCCACTGAAGAAAGGATTTTATCCTGAAACGCGTCTGGCGGAAAAATTAAGGACATGCTGCTTGAAAGGGGTCCTGCTGGCCCGGTGTTCAATAAAGATGTGTGAGCAAATTATCTCCTGTGTGGCCTCACTCCAAATGGGTTTCCTGTTTGTCTGGATTTATAACGGCCCTTACCCGGTCGTGGAGTGAGGCTCACCTCATTGCTGCGGGTCCAATGCGGCACCACGGAGGTGCTGCTGTTTACGGGACGGTGTGAAGCTGGCACCGTTGCAGGGTGGTGTCAGCTTTAGAATGCTACTTTTGGCACCCTTAAAGCGGGGCAGGTCCCTGAACAAGGTTTTGCAATTTTATTGGGTTAAGAAATGACTGTTTAAAGCATACCCACTTGGGAACAATGTTAGCGCACTACAACTCCCAAAAGGCCATAGTGTGGCCACGCACACTGAGGCAGGTGTCGAAAAAGAAGATGTGTGCAACGAACAGCGCTTCAAAGGGTCGTTTACCTTAGCCACTAAAGAAAGGATTTTATCCTGAAACGTGTCTGGCGGAAAGATTAAGGACATGCTGCATGAAAGGGGTCCTGCTGGCCGGGTGTCCAATAAAGATGTGTGAGCAAATTATCTCCTGTGTGGCCTCACTCCAAATGGGTTTCCTGTTTGTCTGGATTTATAATGGCCCTTACCCAGTCGTGGAGAGAGGCTCACCGCATTGCTGCGGGTCCGATGCGGCACCACGGAGGTGCTGCTGTTTACGGGACGGAGTGAAGCTGGCGCCGTTGCAGGGTGGTGTCAGCTTTAGAATGCTACTATTGGCACCCTTAAAGCGGGGCAGGTCCCTGAACAAGGTTTTGCAATTTTATTGGGTGAAGAAAGGACTGTTTAAAGCGTACCCACTTGGGAACAATGTTAGCGCACTACAACTCCCAAAAGGCCATAGTGTGGCCACTCCCACTGAGGCAGGTGTTGAAAAAGAAAATGGGCCCGATTCACAGAACTAACTTAAGACAAAATCCTAAACTTACTACCATTTTGGTATTCACAGAAGGCACTTACTCATTTCCGTATTCACAGAAGTTAGGAGTCCTAACTTTAGGACTCCTAAAGGCCTTCTGTGAATACCGAAAGTCTTAAAATTAGGATTTTTCTCAGTTTAGTAGTAGTAAAGTTAGGACTCCTAACTTTAGGACTCCTAAATGCCTTCTGTGAATACCGAAAGTCTTAAAATAAGGATTTTTCTCAGTTTAGTAGTAGTAAAGTTAGGACTCCTAACTTTAAGACTCCTAAATGCCTTCTGTGAATACCTAAAGTCATAAAGTTAGGATTTTTCTTAGTTTAGGAGTAGTAAAGTCAGGAGTCCTAACTTTACTACCCCTAAACTGAGAAAAATCCTAATTTTAAGACTTTCGGTATTCACAGAAGGCATTTAGGAGTCCTAAAGTTAGGACTCCTAACTTCTGTGAATACCGAAATGGTAGTAAGTTCAGGATTTTGTCTTAAGTCAGTTCTGTGAATCGGGCCCGATGTGTGCAACGAACAGCGCTTCAAAGGGTCGTTTACCTTAGCCACTGAAGAAAGGATTTTATCCTGAAACGCGTCTGGCGGAAAGATTAAGGACATGCTGCTTGAAAGGGGTCCTGCTGGCCCGGTGTTCAATAAAGATGTGTGAGCAAATTATCTCCTGTGTGGCCTCACTCCAAATGGGTTTCCTGTTTGTCTGGATTTATAACGGCCCTTACCCGGTCGTGGAGTGAGGCTCACCTCATTGCTGCGGGTCCAATGCGGCACCACGGAGGTGCTGCTGTTTACGGGACGGTGTGAAGCTGGCACCGTTGCAGGGTGGTGTCAGCTTTAGAATGCTACTATTGGCACCCTTAAAGCGGGGCAGGTCCCTGAACAAGGTTTTGCAATTTTATTGGGTGAAGAAAGGACTGTTTAAAGCGTACTAACTTGCAAACAATGTTAGCGCACTACAACTCCCAAAAGGCCATAGTGTGGCCACGCCCACTGAGGCAGGTGTTGAAAAAGAAGATGTGTGCAACGAACAGCGCTTCAAAGGGTCGTTTACCTTAGCCACTGAAGAAAGGATTTTATCCTGAAACGCGTCTGGCGGAAAGATTAAGGACATGCTGCTTGAAAGGGGTCCTGCTGGCCGGGTGTCCAATAAAGATGTGTGAGCAAATTTTCTCCTGTGTGGCCTCACTCCAAATGAGTTTCCTGTTTGTCTGGATTTATAACGGCCCTTACCCGGTCGTGGAGAGAGGCTCACCGCATTACTGCGGGTCCAATGCGGCACCACGGAGGTGCTGCTGTTTACGGGACGGAGCGAAGCTGGCGCCGTTGCAGGGTGGTGTCAGCTTTAGAATGCTACTATTGGCACCCTTAAAGCGGGGCAGGTCCCTGAACAAGGTTTTGCAATTTTATTGGGTTAAGAAATGACTGTTTAAAGCGTACCCACTTGGGAACAATGTTAGCGCACTACAACTCCCAAAAGGCCATAGTGTGGCCATGCCCACTGAGGCAGGTGTCGAAAAAGAAGATGTGTGCAACGAACAGCGCTTCAAAGGGTCGTTTACCTTAGCCACTAAAGAAAGGATTTTATCCTGAAACGCGTCTGGCGGAAAGATTAAGGACATGCTGCATGAAAGGGGTCCTGCTGGCCGGGTGTCCAATAAAGATGTGTGAGCAAATTATCTCCTGTGTGGCCTCACTCCAAATGGGTTTCCTGTTTGTCTGGATTTATAATGGCCCTTACCCAGTCGTGGAGAGAGGCTCACCGCATTGCTGCGGGTCCGATGCGGCACCACGGAGGTGCTGCTGTTTACGGGACGGAGTGAAGCTGGCGCCGTTGCAGGGTGGTGTCAGCTTTAGAATGCTACTATTGGCACCCTTAAAGCGGGGCAGGTCCCTGAACAAGGTTTTGCAATTTTATTGGGTGAAGAAAGGACTGTTTAAAGCGTACCCACTTGGGAACAATGTTAGCGCACTACAACTCCCAAAAGGCCATAGTGTGGCCACGCCCACTGAGGCAGGTGTTGAAAAAGAAGATGGGCCCGATTCACAGAACTAACTTAAGACAAAATCCTAAACTTACTACCATTTTGGTATTCACAGAAGGCACTTACTCATTTCGGTATTCACAGAAGTTAGGAGTCCTAACTTTAGGACTCCTAAATGCATTCTGTGAATACCGAAAGTCTTAAAATTAGGATTTTTCTCAGTTTAGTAGTCGTAAAGTTAGGACTCCTAACTTTAGGACTCCTAAATGCCTTCTGTGAATACCGAAAGTCTTAAAATAAGCATTTTTCTCAGTTTAGTAGTAGTAAAGTTAGGACTCCTAACTTTAAGACTCCTAAATGCCTTCTGTGAATACCTAAAGTCATAAAGTTAGGATTTTTCTTAGTTTAGGAGTAGTAAAGTCAGGAGTCCTAACTTTACTACCCCTAAACTGAGAAAAATCCTAATTTTAAGACTTTCGGTATTCACAGAAGGCATTTAGGAGTCCTAAAGTTAGGACTCCTAACTTCTGTGAATGCCGAAATGAGTAAGTGCCTTCTGTGAATACCAAAATGAGTAAGTGACTTCTGTGAATACCAAAATGGTAGTAAGTTTAGGATTTTGTCTTAAGTTAGTTCTGTGAATCGGGCCCGATGTGTGCAACGAACAGCGCTTCAAAGGGACGTTTACCTTAGCCACTGAAGAAAGGATTTTATCCTGAAACGCGTCTGGCGGAAAGATTAAGGACATGCTGCTTGAAAGGGGTCCTGCTGGCCCGGTGTCCAATAAAGATGTGTGAGCAAATTATCTCCTGTGTGGCCTCACTCCAAATGGGTTTCCTGTTTGTCTGGATTTATAACGGCCCTTACCCGGTCGTGGAGTGAGGCTCACCGCATTGCTGCGGGTCCAATGCGGCACCACGGAGGTGCTGCTGTTTACGGGACGGTGTGAAGCTGGCGCCGTTGCAGGGTGGTGTCAGCTTTAGAATGCTACTATTGGCACCCTTAAAGCGGGGCAGGTCCCTGAACAAGGTTTTGCAATTTTATTGGGTGAAGAAAGGACTGTTTAAAGCGTACCCACTTGCAAACAATGTTAGCGCACTACAACTCCCAAAAGGCCATAGTGTGGCCACGCCCACTGAGGCAGGTGTTAAAAAAGAAGATGTGTGCAACGAACAGCGCTTCAAAGGGTCGTTTACCTTAGCCACTAAAGAAAGGATTTTATCCTGAAACGCGTCTGGCGGAAAGATTAAGGACATGCTGCATGAAAGGGGTCCTGCTGGCCGGGTGTCCAATAAAGATGTGTGAGCAAATTATCTCCTGTGTGGCCTCACTCCAAATGGGTTTCCTGTTTGTCTGGATTTATAACGGCCCTTACCCAGTCGTGGAGAGAGGCTCACCGCATTGCTGCGGGTCCGATGCGGCACCACGGAGGTGCTGCTGTTTACGGGACGGTGTGAAGCTGGTGCCGTTGCAGGGTGGTGTCAGCTTTAGAATGCTACTATTGGCACCCTTAAAGTGGGGCAGGTCCCTGAACAAGGTTTTGCAATTTTATTGGGTGAAGAAAGGACTGTTTAAAGCGTACCCAATTGCAAACAATGTTAGCGCACTACAACTCCCAAAAGGCCATAGTGTGGCCACGCCCACTGAGGCAGGTGTTAAAAAAGAAGATGTGTGCAACGAACAGCGCTTCAAAGGGTCGTTTACCTTAGCCACTAAAGAAAGGATTTTATCCTGAAACGCGTCCGGCGGAAAGATTAAGGACATGCTGCATGAAAGGAGTCCTGCTGGCCGGGTGTCCAATAAAGATGTGTGAGCAAATTATCTCCTGTGTGGCCTCACTCCAAATGGGTTTCCTGTTCGTCTGGATTTATAATGGCCCTTACCCAGTCGTGGAGAGAGGCTCACCGCATTGCTGCGGGTCCGATGCGGCACCACGGAGGTTCTGCTGTTTACGGGACGGAGTGTAGCTGGCGCCTTTGCAGGGTGGTGTCAGCTTTAGAATGCTACTATTGGCACCCTTAAAGCGGGGCAGGTCCCTGAACAAGGGTTTGCAATTTTATTGGGTGAAGAAAGGACTGCTTAAAGCGTACCCATTTGGGAACAATGTTAGCGCACTACAACTCCCAAAAGGCCATAGTGTGGCCACGCCCACTGAGGCAGGTGTTGAAAAAGAAGATGTGTGCAACGAACAGCGCTTCAAAGGGTCATTTACCTTAGCCACTGAAGAAAGGATTTTATCCTGAAACGCGTCTGGCGGAAAGATTAAGGAAATTCTGCTTGAAAGGGGTCCTGCTGGCCGGATGTCCAATAAAGATGTGTGGGCAAAATTTCTCCTGTGTGGCCTCACTCCAAATGGGTTTCCTGTTTGTCTGGATTTATAACGGCCCTTACTCGGTCGTGGAGAGAGGCTCACCGCATTGCTGCGGGTCCGATGCGGCACCACGGAGGTGCTGCTGTTTACGGGATGGAGTGAAGCTGGCGCCGTTGCAGGGTGGTGTCAGCTTTAGAATGCTACTATTGGCACCCTTAAAGCGGGGCAGGTCCCTGAATAAGGTTTTGCAATTAGTGGGTGAAGAAAGGACTGCTTAAAGCGTACCCACTTGGGAACAATTTTAGCGCACTACAACTCCCAAAAGGCCATAGTGTGGCCACGCCCACTGAGGCAGGTGTTGAAAAAGAAGATGGGCCCGATTCACAGAACTAACTTAAGACAAAATCCTAAACTTACTACCATTTTGGTATTCACAGAAGGCACTAACTCATTTCGGTATTCACAGAAGTTAGGAGTCCTAACTTTAGGACTCCTAAATGCCTTCTGTGAATACCGAAAGTCTTAAAATTAGGATTTTTCTCAGTTTAGTAGTAGTAAAGTTAGGACTCCTAACTTTAGGACTCCTAAATGCCTTCTGTGAATACCGAAAGTCTTAAAATAAGGATTTTTCTCAGTTTAGTAGTAGTAAAGTTAGGACTCCTAACTTTAAGACTCCTAAATGCCTTCTGTGAATACCTAAAGTCATAAAGTTAGGATTTTTCTTAGTTTAGGAGTAGTAAAGTTAGGAGTCCTAACTTTACTACCCCTAAACTGAGAAAAATCCTAATTTTAAGACTTTCTGTATTCACAGAAGGCATTTAGGAGTCCTAAAGTTAGGACTCCTAACTTCTGTGAATACCAAAATGAGTAAGTGCCTTCTGTGAATACCAAAATGAGTAAGTGACTTCTGTGAATACCGAAATGGTAGTAAGTTTAGGATTTTGTCTTAAGTCAGTTCTGTGAATCGGGCCCGATGTGTGCAACGAACAGCGCTTCAAAGGGTCGTTTACCTTAGCCACTGAAGTAAGGATTTTATCCTGAAACGCGTCTGGCGGAAAGATTAAGGACATGCTGCTTGAAAGGGGTCCTGCTTGCCCGGTGTTCAATAAAGATGTGTGAGCAAATTATCTCCTGTGTGGCCTCACTCCAAATGGGTTTCCTGTTTGTCTGGATTTATAACGGCCCTTACCCGGTCGTGGAGTGAGGCTCACCTCATTGCTACGGGTCCAATGCGGCACCACGGAGGTGCTGCTATTTACGGGACGGTGTGAAGCTGGCACCGTTGCAGGGTGGTGTCAGATTTAGAATGCTACTATTGGCACCCTTAAAGCAGGGCAGGTCCCTGAACAAGGTTTTGCAATTTTATTGGGTGAAGAAAGGACTGTTTAAAGCGTACCCACTTGCAAACAATGTTAGCGCACTACAACTCCCAAAAGGCCATAGTGTGGCCACGCCCACTGAGGCAGGTGTTAAAAAAGAAGATGTGTGCAACGAACAGCGCTTCAAAGCGTCGTTTACCTTAGCCACTAAAGAAAGGATTTTATCCTGAAACGCGTCTGGCGGAAAGATTAAGGACATGCTGCATGAAAGGGGTCCTGCTGGCCGGGTGTCCAATAAAGATGTGTGAGCAAATTATCTCCTGTGTGGCCTCACTCCAAATGGGTTTCCTGTTTGTCTGGATTTATAACGGCCCTTACCCAGTCGTGGAGAGAGGCTCACCGCATTGCTGCAGGTCCGATGCGGCACCACGGAGGTGCTGCTGTTTACGGGACGGAGTGTAGCTGGCGCCGTTGCAGGGTGGTGTCAGCTTTAGAATGCTACTATTGGCACCCTTAAAGCGGGGCAGGTCCCTGAACAAGGGTTTGCAATTTTATTGGGTGAAGAAAGGACTGCTTAAAGCGTACCCATTTGGGAACAATGTTAGCGCACTACAACTCCCAAAAGGCCATAGTGTGGCCACGCCCACTGAGGCAGGTGTTGAAAAAGAAGATGTGTGCAACGAACAGCGCTTCAAAGGGTCGTTTACCTTAGCCACTGAAGAAAGGATTTTATCCTGAAACGCGTCTGGCGGAAAGATTAAGGACATGCTGCTTGAAAGGGGTCCTGCTGGCCGGGTGTCCAATAAAGATGTGTGAGCAAATTTTCTCCTGTGTGGCCTCACTCCAAATGGGTTTCCTGTTTGTCTGGATTTATAACGGCCCTTACCCGGTCGTGGAGAGAGGCTCACCGCATTGCTGCGGGTCCAATGCGGCACCACGGAGGCGCTGCTGTTTATGGGATGGAGTGAAGCTGGCGCCGTTGCAGGGTGGTGTCAGCTTTAGAATGCTACTATTGGCACCCTTAAAGCGGGGCAGGTCCCAGAACAAGGTTTTGCAATTTTATTGGGTTAAGAAAGGACTGTTTAAAGCGTACCCACTTGGGAACAATGTTAGCGCACTACAACTCCCAAAAGGCCATAGTGTGGCCACGGCCACTGAGGCAGGTGTCGAAAAAGAAGATGTGTGCAACGAACAGCGCTTCAAAGGGTCGTTTACCTTAGCCACTGAAGAAAGGATTTTATCCTGAAACGCGTCTGGCGGAAAGATTAAGGACATGCTGCATGAAAGGGGTCCTGCTGGCCGGGTGTCCAATAAAGATGTGTGAGCAAATTATCTCCTGTGTGGCCTCACTCCAAATGGGTTTCCTGTTTGTCTGGATTTATAACGGCCCTTACCCGGTCGTGGAGAGAGGCTCACCGCATTGCTGCAGGTCCGATGCGGCACCACGGAGGTTCTGCTGTTTATGGGACGAAGTGAAGCTGGCGCCGTTGCAGGGTGGTGTCAGCTTTAGAATGCTACTATTGGCACCCTTAAAGCGGGGCAGGTCCCTGAACAAGGTTTTGCAATTTTATTGGGTGAAGAAAGGACTGTTTAAAGCGTACCCACTTGGGAACAATGTTGGCGCACTACAACTCCCAAAAGGCCATAGTGTTGCCACGCCCACTGAGGCAGGTGTTGAAAAAGAAGATGTGTGCAACGAACAGCGCTTCAAAGGGTCGTTTACCTTAGCCACTGAAGAAAGGATTTTATCCTGAAATGCGTCTGGCGGAAAGATTAAGGACATGCTGCTTGAAAGGGGTCCTGCTGGCCGGGTGTCCAATAAAGATGTGTGAGCAAATTATCTCCTGTGTGGCCTCACTCCAAATGGGTTTCCTTTTTGTCTGGATTTTTAACTGCCCTTACCCGGTCGTGGAGAGAGGCTCACCGCATTGCTGCGGGTCCGATGCGGCACCACGGAGGTGCTGCTGTTTACGGGATGGAGTGAAGCTAGCGCCGTTGCAGGGTGGTGTCAGCTTTAGAATGCTACTATTGGCACCCTTAAAGCGGGGCAGGTCCCTGAACAAGGTTTTGCAATTTTATTGGGTGAAGAAAGGACTGTCTAAAGCGTACCCACTTGGGAACAATGTTAGCGCACTACACTACAACTCCCAAAAGGCTATAGTGTGGCCACGCCCACTGAGGCAGGTGTTGAAAAAGAAGATGTGTGCAACGAACAGCGCTTCAAAGGGTCGTTTACCTTAGCCACTGAAGAAAGGATTTTATCCTGAAATGCGTCTGGCGGAAAGATTAAGGACATGCTGCTTGAAAGGGGTCCTGCTGGCCGGGTGTCCAATAAAGATTTGTGAGCAAATTATCTCCTGTGTGGCCTTACTCCAAATGGGTTTCCTGTTTGTCTGGATATATGTATACAACATCAACATCATGACATCCTTTCCGAACATGTGATTGTATGGCTCCGCTATATCGATGACATCTTTTTGATATGGCGGGGCACCAAACAGGCAGCCCTTGATTTCATTAGTGCACTTAACATCAACACTCTTAACCTTTGCTTTACGTCCAACGTAAGCCAGGAGTCGGTGTGCTTCCTAGATGTAGAGATTGTTGCTAGCAATGATCAGTTAACAACACGACTATTTAGGAAGCCCACTGCGGGTAACACAGTGCTGCATGCCTCAAGTCACCATCCGGCACATCTCATACGCAGCATACCCTACGGGGAAATGTTGCGTATTAGGCTTATTTGCAGCACTGACCTAGAATGTGTTAAAGCTCAACAAGCTAGCAAAGCACGCTTTATGCAAAGGGGTTACACTGTAGCTATGGTTGAGAGTGCAATTCAAAAAGCCAATAGTGTCCCTAGGAGTGAGGCCTTAAAGAAGTCTGTGCCTATTGATACGAGCTTACCCACCATCCAACCGATCAGATTAATTGTGACTTACAATCGTCAACATCAGGCTCTACGAAAAATACTTAAGAAAAATTGGAGCCTTGTTTGTAATGACCCTGTCATTGGGGACCTGATGTCAGCTAGTCCGGTCATTAAATTCAGAAAAGCTCGTTCGATGAAGGATGCGCTAGTTGAATCCAGTCCTGAAATTGCTGCGAACAAAACATGGTTACAGACGAGTAAGGGCTTCAAACGCTGTTCTAGCTGCAAAGCGTGCAGGCATGGGGCTAACAGGTTGGAATATTGTATTCCGTTCTGTGACATCCCTCGCCCCATTAATAAACTCCTTACCTGTAGGACCGAATATGCAGTGTATGTGCTAGAGTGTCCATGTGGCCTGCAATATGTTGGTAGTACCAAATTGCAGGTCCACAAGCGGATACTCCAGCACATAAGGGCTATCAATGGCAGTGATTCAACATACCCTGTTGCACGTCACTTTAAGGAGTGCCATGATAACAAAAGTGAACTCCTTAAGTTCTTTGTCATTGACTCTGTGCCCCCGTTGAGACGAGGAGGCAATCGTGAGGCTCTTCTCCGGGCGTTAGAAACCCGCTATATTCTCGAACTGGATTCTAAGACCCCTGTGGGCCTCAATGCCAGCGAAGATTTCTTTACCTGTCTATAACTTTACATTCTTCATCAACTTTTTCCAACAGTTTTAAAGATGCCCTTACACACTGTTCCAATGAGGTTTAGCCTTCATATCTTTTTGGTATGCAGAAAAAATTATAATATTTGTAACATTATTATATACTATATTAAGTACGTTTTTAATATAGCACTATTTTTGCACTTTGCATACTTTGTATTGTCTTGATTGGCACTTTGATATAGAAATGCTAGTGTTCATATTTGATGACTATAGTATTTCATATACTCACTGAGTACGTACATGATGAGGTTTTTACCCACTTGGGTTCTATTTGCACAAATTGCGTATTTTGCACAGCGTATTTCATTGTTGCATATGTAGGCGCTCAGTTTTTCATAAAACATTTTAAGTTTGTTTTAAACTGTCACTGCCCGTTGGTGTTGCCTCAAAATTAGAGCGCACCTTATATTTGTGCCTTTTGTGCTCTTAGGACTGTGTTTACCAACTGCCTATCAATGCTCATCACTTTTTGCATTTTACTACCAGTGAACTACAAATGTGTACATATATTGTTTTCAATGTATTTTTTTCATGTCTATTACGCCATTCATGCGTTAGCCAATCAATGTTTGTTACACACCCTGCACTTGCACTTTAAATTGCTCCTGCTCAGCCTCGGCGTTATGTGATCAAGGCCTTTTGTAGGCTGAAACGCGTCATGCAGGCACTGCTGTTAAAACGACAATAAATTAATTTTCTCACTTGCATCTGGGTTGGCCTTCATCTGTTCCTGGTTTCCTCAAGATTCCTGGTGCACAGGAGCACTTTTGACGAAATACTTCGTTATATATATATATATATATATATATTAAGCAGAGACAATAAACTGAAGCTGGATGGTGAAGCTCACCCAAGTGTCGGAGTCTGATTTCGGTAGTGAAATTGGAGGTGGTTTGAATATATATATATATATATATATATATATATATATATATATATATATATATATATATATATATATATATATATATATATATATATATATATATAAATATATTTTCACTGAAAAAACATAGGTTTCAGGGATGTTATAGTTAGAAATTAGCATTTAAAAAACCTTAGAAATTCACTGTAAAAAAACACAGGTTTCAGGTATGTTAGATAGTTGGACATTTCACTTGTACAAAACCATTGAAATTCGTCCGTTATAGTTGGTTCAGCTAACTATAACTCGTGTCCTCGCTATGCACTGCTGATGATGTCACATATTACATCACTCATGTCATGGTCAGTGACATCACTGATAACATCACTGATGACATCTCAAATGACATCACTGATGACATCACTGATGACATCATCCGGTGACTGTGTTTCTGTAAAGTTTAAATATGTTTAATACATATATGCCAATCTGTATTGAAGAATGAGTGGGTGTATGAGTGTCTCAATGGATGATTTAATAGGTGTGTGACTGTTCTATAAGTGAGAGATTAAACGTATTTTACTGAATGCATGGGTTAGTGACTAAATTGTGTGAATGTCTGTATCAGTCTGTCTGTTAGTGTGTAAGTGGCTGCATGGGTTGGTGAATAGTTACATGAGTGTCTATATGGGTTATTGATTGGTTGGCTGAATATCTTTATGGGTGCCTCAGTGTTTGTGTGGGTGGGAGGTGTGTGGGTCTGTGCATAGATGTGTGAGTGGGTGATTCACTGGGTATATGGATTCAAGAGTGCATTTGTAAAGGGCTGTATGGGTTGGTTAGTGTGTGTATGGGTGTGTTGGTGAGTGAATGGATGTCTCAGTAGTACATGTGTAACTACATATGTGAAAGGCAGTATATGTGAGTGTTGGAGTATATAAATGACTATATGTGAGAGTGAGTGATTGTGAGAGTGGCTGTATGGATGAGTGTGTGCTTCTATCAGTGATTGTATGAGAGTGTAAGTATGTGTTAGTATCTGTGTGAGTAAGTGAGGTGGTGTGTGTATAACTGTGTAGGTGAGTAAATGGGAGTGTGAGTAATTCTTTGCATGAGTGACTAGGTGTGTGAGTAACTCTATGGATGAGTGGCAGTGTGTGAGTGTCTATATAGGTGTATGAGTGCATAAGATAGTCCTGTACAGATGAGTGACTGAAAGTATGAGTGACTGTATGGGTGAGTGAGTGGATATGTGTGTAGACCTAAGAATCAGTGAGCAGGTATGTAGTTATTGGTGTTGGAGTGTTTATCGTTTTGAGAATAGCAGTCTGTAATTTAGAGTAGATGTATAAAAGGTTATATTAGGTTGTGAGAAGATGCATCAGATTATCACGTGGATGATGTCATCAGTGATGTCATTTGAGATGTCATCAGTGATGTCATCAGTGATGTGACTGACCATGTCATGAGTGATGTAATATGTGACGTCATCAGCAGTGCATTGCGGGGGCGAAGTTATAGTTAGCTGAACTAACTATAATGGCAGAATTTCACTGGTTTTGTACGAGTGAAATGTCCAACCAACTATAACGTCCCTAAAACCTGTGTTTTTTCAGTGAATTTTAAAGGTTTTTTGAATGCTAATTTCTAACTATGCCTACAGAGGTAGGACATGTGCAGAAATATGAAGAAAGAAGCAAGAGATATGCACAAAGAACCAATAGAGGAGCAGAAACAGGCCTTGTTGCAAAGTCATCCTGTGCCCCCAACTTTTTGCTGACAGGTACTGGTGGTAATTGACTCTGACTAACCAGGCCTAGAGCCAGTGCTATGCTAAAAGACACTTAGAATGTAATGTAATGTAATAGTGTCTTATAGAGCGCACTGCAACTCAACGAGTATCCTGGCGCTAAAGAGGGAAAAGCAAGGAATTAAAAAATAGATAGAGGAGTATTAAATTTTTGGAAAGAGCCAGGTTTTAAGTTGTTTACGAAAGACCATAAGGTCTTTCACCTGGCGCAGCTCCAGGGGCAGAGTATTCCAAAGTCTCGCAGCTGCGACACTTAAAGCTTGGCCCCCAAGCCTAATTCTTCTGATTCGAGGTACTCCCACCCAGCAGGCTGTGGAGGATCGAAGGCATCGAGAAGGTATATACCAGCAAAATTTCCTCTGCAATGGTATGGGACCCAGACCATGAAGTGCCTTAAACACAACACAGAGGGACTTAAAGTAAATCCTCTGTGCTATGGGGAGCCAATGCAGCTCCACAAGGGCCTGAGTGGAGGAAGAGTGACGGGGCGCATCAGTGCCAACTTGGATGCCATATTCTCAACTCGCTGCAATTTCCCGATCAAGAATCGAGGGGATTCCAGCAGTAATGAATTACAGTAATCCAATCTACTCAGGATCACACTCCTAACTACCAAGGGGCGCACATGAGCTGGGAGCTGGGTGAGAATCTTCCTCAAGATTCTTACAAGAGAGAAACAGGTCCCCAGAGTCTTGTTAACATATGACTCCAAAGACAGCTTTTCATTAAATATAACTCCCAAATTACTGATTGCCCCAGCAGGTCATAATGGGGGGTCTGCGGGAAGAGGCCTGAAGCTGACCGGGAGGGGAAAGGATACTTTCCCACCCATGGTACAGAGGATTTCAGTTTTGTCTGCATTAAATTGCAGCAAATTAGTTCTCAGCCAGCAAGCCACACTCTGCATACATGCGTGAAAATTCTCCAGGGAGGATGACTGCTCTCCCTCCAGTGATAAAATCAGCTGGGTATCGTCTGCATAGTTTACCAAGCCTATGCCATAAGATTGTATAATGTCCACCAGGGGCGCATGTAAACATTGAACAGAATGGGGCTTTTTGCAGACCCCTGCGGTACACCATGCTGGATTTTGGTGAACTTAGTCTGAAAGGGGGGGGGAGCTAAGGCCTGGCTTCTATCCGAAAGATATGATTGGAACCATTTCAATGCCAGACCGGTCACCCCCACTCCTTCCAACCGCTCCAGGAGAACACTGTGATTGACCGTGTCGAATTAGGCAGACAGATCTAATAGGATCAAGATGGCATGATGACCCTTGTCTGCACGCAAACGAAGATTATCCAACACGGTCAAAAGGGCAGTCTCTGTCCTATGCCCAGGGCGGAAACCAAACTGGACCTCGTCCAGTAGGTTATTTGCCTCAAGGAACTGGGAAAGTGCTCGACTCACATGGCACTCAAGAATTTTGACTGGATAAGGGAGGAGTGAGATAGGTCTATAGTTTTTGAGACACTCCGGGTTAAGTGAAGGCTTCTTCAGAAGGGGGGATATAACTGCCTGCTTCCAGCAGGGAGGGACCGTCCCATTAAGCAGGAATTGATTACACAGCTGTCTAAGTGGAGGAAACAGTTCAGATTTGAACGCTTTCCAGACCTTGTGTGCAAATGTGTCTAAGGGTGAACCGGAGGAAACCCCCATAGCAAGTTGCTCAAATACCTCCATGGAGAGAGCATCAAAATTGTCCAAAACGGAAATCACATCCGGGGCCCTTCTTGACGCTCTTGTTTCCTCCTGTTTATCCTGTATGGGACTGTCGGTCTTAGCCGACCTGTTGTTTTCTTCCAGCCCTTCAATGATTTTACCAATCTTTTCATTAAAAAAGACAGCTAAGCTATCACAGAGTTCCTGTGTGGGAAGGACCTTATTTTCTGTACATGTCGGATTGGCAATATCATTCAGAATATTAAAGATGCTCTTGGAGCTGTTTGGAGCCTTCAAAATTATCTCGGCAAAGTACTCAGCTTTTGCAGCAGCAATACCTTCCTTATAACTAGAAATTCTGTCTTTCCAGAGAATGTTATCTACATCCGAATACCCCTTCCTCCATTTTCACTCAGCCTGTCTACATCCCAATTTTAGCTTTTTCAGGGCAATATTGTACCATGGTGCAGAGAGTTTGCCACCTCTTCTGAGCATTTTCTGCGGAGCGATCCGATCAAGATGATTCTTAATATGTAGACAAAAGGAGGTGTAATTATCATCCACTTCTTTCCCCGGATCAAACAGACCTTCAAAATGGAATATCGGGGAGGAGCTAATATTCCTCAACAGGCCTTTCCAGTCCCTGCCAAGAGAACATCTTACCTCCTTCCTAGCCATATTGCTGCCATTGATATTAAACACCTCAAATTTTATCAAATGATGATCAGACCAGCCAACTGGGGTCACACTTACAACTTCCATTGAATCTTCCCTGCCAAATATCAGATCCAGGATATGCCCCCCATATGTGTAGGCTCCACCACCCACTGGGTAAGGGACAGATGTAATGTAAAATGTATTTCTATAGCGCCATTATCACTCAGAGAGTATCATGGCGCTCACCCAACCCAGATGAAGGGGGTTGGTGGGAGAGAACACACTTCACGCTAAACATCACATTCCTAAACCATTGCCATACATGCAGCGTCAGTTCTTAAAAAAAGCCAAGTTTTTAATGCCTTCCTGTATTGGGTTTCATGGGACATGGAGCGTATAGCAAAAGGAAGCTTATTCCACGCTTTGGTCCCCAGTACAAAGAGGGATTTACCCCCTCTAGTCACCAGCTTAAATCTGGGGGTTACAAGGAGGTTCTGCCCTGCAGACCTTAGGCAGCGTGCTGGATGGTAGCGTTTAAAACCATTTTGTAGGTATTTAGGTCCTTGGTGGTGAAAAGCCCTAAAAGTAATTAGGAGGATCTTAAAAAGTATCCTCTTAACAACGGGGAGCCAGTGAAGCGCATTCAGCGCTGCTGAGGCTGACGACTTACGCGGCAGACGTAGATCCGTACATGATTGTAATAGATTTTTATATCGTGGATCCATACTTCCATTTGCCCATAGATTAAAATCCCCCAGTATAAGGAGCCTAGAGTGTGCAAGCGCCATATTACTAAACACGTCTACCAGGTTTTTTTGTTGCAAGAGACTGGCTCCTCCCGGCAGCCTGTAGCAGATAATACCCGTCAACACCTGGTGCCCAAGAGTGTTTAGGGCGAATCCCAGTAGTTCGACCCCTTCAACCGTGTCAATAGCTATGGGCGACACATTCCAGACCTCCTTAAAGAAGATCCCAACCCCTCTGCCTCTACCGCTTGGACGAGGTTTATGGAAAGCTTTATAGCCCTGCGGTCAGGCTAGGCCAAGTTCTAGATCAGAGTCCAGATGGGTCCAGGTCTCTGTTACTACCAAAACATCTAAATCATGAAGTTCCAGCAACATCTGTGTTTCTAAATGATGTTTACAAAGAGACCTGACATTAATCATACCACATTTTAAGGACCTTGTTCCAGTCGGATCAGTTTCCGTTTCTACCAAACCCCCTATTTGAGCACCCCCTTCAACCTTGATCTGCACTCCCATTACCTGAGAAGATGCCAGCAATCCTCTGGGAGCAGGAACAGTGGAGTGTTCTACCCCAACATCAACATAATGGCTGCGCTGGACGCGAACAGGTCACGGACGGGCGCAGACGGGCTTGCCTTAGGCGCGACTTCGGTGCGCAGCCGGCGCGCCCGTTGCGCGCGCCCGCTGCGCGTCGGCGCCATTGTCATTTTTATATCTGCAGTGAGGGGAATGAGTAGGGGGAACTAGTCCATCACTGTCAACAGTGGCTGCCCCAGGAATGGCCGACCGGAAGTGAGGATGGAATGTTTCTCAGCACCACTCCCTCCACTACAATCAGCACAAGCTGCGGTGGAACGGGGAGGAAATACGAGCTAAAACGAGGTAAATGCTAGCGCTGTATTTCAAACAGTAGTGGACTGCCCCAGCATACAAAGTTAACAAAACTAAGGCGACGCAAATTAGGTATAATTATTAAGTATTACGTTTTTTAAAATAAGTAAAACGACAAGAATGCCAATATTCAAGATTTAGTCAGTACAAGTACAAGTACAAGTGCTGCCTGTGTACAGAATCCCCCAGAAGGACTCATTTACAGCTTTTACCGCTGCGCGTCGGCGCCATTGTCATTTTTATATCTGCAGTGAGGGGAATGAGTAGGGAGAACTAGTCCGTCACTGTCAACAGTGGCTGCCCCAGGAATGGCCGACCGGAAGTGAGGATGGAATGTTTCGCAGCACCACTCCCTCCACTACAATCAGCACAAGCTGCGGTGGAACGGGGAGGAAATGCGAGCTAAAACGAGGTAAATGCTAGCCCTGTATTTCAAACAGTAATGGACTGCCCCAGCATACAAAGTTAACAAAAATAAGGCGACCCAAATTAGGTATAAGTATTAAGTATTACGTTTTTTAAAATAAGTAAAACGACAAGAATGCCAATATTCAAGATTTAGTCAGTACAAGTACAAGTGCTGCCTGTGTACAGAATCCCCCAGAAGAACTCATTTATCGCTTTTACCGCTGCGCGTCGGCGCCATTGTCATTTTTATATCTGCAGTGAGGGGAATGAGTAGGGAGAACTAGTCCGTCACTGTCAACAGTGGCTGCCCCAGGAATGGCCGACCGGAAGTGAGGATGGAATGTTTCGCAGCAACACTCCCTCCACTACAATCAGCACAAGCTGCGGTGGAACGGGGAGCAAATGCGAGCTAAAACGAGGTAAATGCTAGCGCTGTATTTCAAACAGTATTGGGCTGCCCCAGCATACAAAGTTAACAAAAATAAGGCGACGCAAATTAGGTATAAGTATTAAGTATTTAGGGGCAGATTTATGACTTCTGGCGCATCCCTGCTAATCAGCAGAGATGTGCCAGAAGAGTTGCGATGCATCTGCCCACCCGTGCACCACCACTGATGCGCCGCATTTATAATGCGGCGCACCGTGGCACTCGGATGGGCAGATGCGTGACGCATCCCCTGTCGGAAAGGCGGCGCATTGCTGGAGTTGCGTCGCAAGCGCGACGCAGCTCCAGCAAGGCTTGGGGGTGCCCTATCCCTAACATGCTGCATCAATCCTTACGCCTGCTTCAAGCAGGCGCAGGGTTTTGACGCAGCATGGCCTTAAAAGTGACTGAGTGAAATCTTGTAGATTTCACTCAGCCACTTTTAGGAGGCGTCCCTGCGCCGGAACGCCCCCCCCCCACGCCAGAACGCCTGCTTCTGGCGCAGGGCTTTACAACGTGACGCATCGCCCAGATGCGTCACGTTGTAAATACCCCGCAGCATGGCGCTGGTTTTGCGCCGCTGCTGCGTCACAAAAGCGACGTAACAGCGGCGTAAAACAGGCACAAGGGGCTTGTAAATCTGCCCCTAAGTTTTTTAAATCAGTAAAACGACAAGAATGCCAATATTCAAGATTTAGTCAGTACAAGTACAAGTACAAGTACAAGTACAAGTGCTGCCTGTGTACAGAATCCCCCAGAAGAACTCAATACAGTGAAAACACTTACATACACTAGGGAACACTATGCTTTGGGGTACCCCTGTGATTGACATGACCTCCTCTGTACGACCCTAGTACATAATAAGGCAGGGGGATTAAAACTACCTCTAAGTCAGAGGTGCAAAAAGACGCTTCTTTAAGTAGTAGTCACATTTGCAGAGTGGTGGGGAAAGGGTGCTGGGCCTCCGACTAGCGCTCAGGAATTCCTCTGCATAGGACTTAGACGAGGTACAAGAGGGCTTCTTTGACCCAAAGTCCCTCCGGAGTAAATTAGACTTCATCCCCCATCCTGTAGTCTGCCAGGAGGCTCGTTTGCAGAGTGTTGGAGAAAGGGGGGCATGTCTTCCTTAGACGTCTTAGCAATCCCACTGTGTGGGACTTACTGCAAGTAACAAGAGAGGTAGTTGGCCCCTAACGATTACCTTGGGGGCCAACTACCCCTCCTATTACCTCCAGTAAGTTCCACATAGCAGGATTGCTAAGTTTTCATAGCAGGACACGTCCCCTTTGCCCACCACTCTGCAAACCCGCTCCCTGGAGTGCTCTTGGATGGGGATTGAAGTCTCCTCCGCTGCTGGGGGCCCCTGTAGGGGCCAACTAGCCTACGTCTTACCTCCAGTAAGCCCCACACAGTGGGATTGCTGAGAGGTGGACAAAGGCCAGACCCCCTTTCCCCACCACTCTACAAACACGCCTCCTGGCACGTTCTTTTTTTTTAAAGTTTGAAATGCTTTACTGAGAAAAAAAAAATTGTTGAAACAGAGAGATACCAACCATTACAAACAATATTATCCAATACGTAACTAAGATGACAATAGGTTAATACCGCATAGCAAAAAGACAAAAGCATTTTATACAATTTTATAAGTAAGAAGGGAAGAAAAGAGAAAAGGGAAACAAAAGGGGGATAAGTAAAAGGAAGAGAGGGAGTGAAACACTACAAAAGAAATATGAAGAAAATAGGGCATAATAAATAGGCAAATAAGAAAATCAAAAGCATATTAATCAGTGAATGTAGGAGTAATAGGAGAGGCAGGAAAAATTAAGAAAAGGAGGACAGAGCAAATATCATTCAAGGAGGTTTAAAATTTTCAGAAGAAAAATGTGAATTGTTTTTCAAGGCCATGCGATCAAGGTATGTTGTAAGGGGTAACCAGAAGAGATCACTGTTGAGAGTGGGGGTGCAAGAGGAGGCAAATGCCACATCAAGTCTATGAAGGTGACAAAGAGAATTCCACCAACATTGTATAGAAAGCTTGTTGAGAGTTTTCCAATTAAAAGATATGTGTTGGAATGCCAGAGCAAGCATAAGGTCTAATAGACCAGAGCAATGTGGGGGGAGATCTAAGGAATCAGAAAGGCTGCCTATAAAGCTGCTGATTGCTACATGAGCGCTGGTCGCGCTATCATCTAGCTCGGACAACTGGTCTTTTTATCTCCCTTTTGCCCATCTTTGTTTATTTTGGTTTTTTAACCCCTGCTTTACTGCCGCTATATTGGGCTTGCTGTCCTCTTACCTGCATTTAAATCAGGAAAACACACCGCCATTTGGTGGGTCCGGGCTCCGGGGCGGATTTCTTTTGCGGGCGCCATCTTTGGTTGGGCTGAGTGTGTGTGGGCGCGGGCGCCATCTTGGAGCGTCCCGACGCTTGAGTGGATGTGGGAGACGCCTATTTAAGGCGGACTCGTTTTTCAGGCTCTCTGCTGATTGCTACACGAGCGCTGGTCGCGCTATCATCTAGCTCGGACAACTGGTCTTTTTATCTCCCTTTTGCCCATCTTTGTTTATTTTGGTTTTTTAACCCCTGCTTTTACTGCCGCTATATTGGGCTTGCTGTCCTCTTACCTACATTTAAATCAGGAAAACACACCGCCATTTGGTGGGTCCGGGTTCCGGGGCGGATTTCTTTTGCGGGCGCCATCTTTGGTTGGGCTGAGTGTGTGTGGGCGCGGGCGCCATCTTGGAGCGTCCCGACGCTCGAGTGGATGTGGGAGACGCCTATTTAAGGCGGACTCGTCCGCGCAGCGGTATCGCGCAGCGGGACGCCGTTCGCTTAGCCGGAGTCCCGGAGGCGTTTGAGGCGACGGGAAGGACGCGGCCATTCGGCTCGAGTTAGCTTGCTTTTTTGAGCACCATGCTACACTACTCGGGTCCGGAACTTCGGTCTTGGCAGCACACAAATGGTTTCTGCCGGACGGTTTTTCCTGCTCGCCACAAGGGCAAGCATTGCTGCCCTGAGTGTGGCTGGCGCCCGCAGAAACATCTTGGCGATGCGCTACAGAAGGCGGCGGTTTGCGCTAAACATCTGGGCCTACTGCTCAACACTCGATCTTTGGGCCGGCACGCTCTGGATGTTTTTGATTTGCTAGAGTCAGAAAAACCCCTGTTCCTAATGCTCACCGAGACGTGGCTCGGCGAGGCGTCCAACCCAGATATTGCCACTGCTATCCCGCCCGAGTATAACATCTTCAGGCAGGATAGGCCGAAGGGGCGTGGAGGTGGGGTGGCATTAATAGTCAACAAAATGGTCTCCTGTACCATCATTCCATCGGACGCGATCAAGGATTGCGAATCCCTTGCCTTCGCCATTGTCCTTTCACCACACCAATCGATGAAGGGTCTTCTAGTCTATCGGCCGCCAGGGCCCATGGGCTCTTTTTTTGAAGAGCTCCAGTCGGTGACCTCTTCTTTGTTACTTACATCAGAACATTGCATTGTTGCCGGGGACTTCAACGTCCATATGGACGTGGAAACGGATCCCGATGCGTTGAAAATGTTGGAGGTCACAGCCCCTATGGGCCTGGTTCCCTATCATGTTGGGCCGACCCATGAGAAGGGACATACCCTGGATTTGACCTTCTCTACGACCCCTATAGAGATGTTGGCCCCCACCCAGGTGCTTTGGTCTGACCACAGGCTGGTGAGATTTTATCTATCAGATGCTGGGAAGCCTGCCGGTGTCCCCCGGCAGACTGCCGTGGGATTCAGGCCACCTCACCGGATTACTCCGGAACTGTTGGCACAGTCCTGCGCCGATCACCCCTGTGCCTTAACTGGGAACTTAGAGGAGGATGTGGAGCGTTTGCAGGTCTGGCTCACAGAGAGGCTCAATGATCTTGCTCCTCTGAGACCCCTCCGCAAACCCGAAAAAGGTGCTTCTGCCCCTTGGTTTACGGAAGCATTGGCGGCCTCTCGTCGGCAATGCAAGGTAGCAGAAAGAGCATGGCGCGTGAAATACGACGCGACGGCGAAACTCACCTACAGGTCTCTGGCGAAAGCGTGCTATCGGAACATCCTCGCGGAGAAGAAGGCTTATTTTGCTAGAAAAATTGAAGCCGCTTCCAACTCCTGTAAGGAGCTTTTCGCCATTGTGCGGGAGTTTACAGCCTCTCGCGCAGCGCCTGCCCAGACCCCCCCTCCTGCGCCTTGGGTCAGGGCGATTGCGGACTTTTTCACCTCTAAGATCCAGCGGATCCAGGACTCCTTCCTTGTGTTGGATCCTGAGGTACCAGGTCGGGCGGAGAATGCCGCTGTTACCCGTCCGAACGCCGGTGTGGCCTTGGCAGCTTTCCCTCCTCTCTCGCTGACAGCTTCATTTGACCTGATGGTGGGACTAAAGTCAGGTTCCCCTCGGGATGCCTGCCCCGCAAAATTTCTGGCTAAAATGGCAGCTGTCATTAATCCACTCGTGAACCCCCTGTTGAACTGTTCTCTTGCACAGGGTGTGGTTCCCCAGTCCTGGAAGCAGGCAATGATTATTCCCCTGCTTAAAAAGCCTGGTCTGGATGTGGAGGTGTTAGCGAATTATAGACCTATCTCGCTCCTGCCGGCTTTGGCGAAGGTCATTGAAAAGCACGTGCAGAAGGTGCTTACCGATTACTTGGAGGCCCACGACCTACTGCACCCTACACAGTCGGGTTTCCGCGCCAATCTTAGCACCGAAACAGCCCTCCTGGAAGTCTCGGAGGCGATAAAGGAGGTGCTGGATTCGGGTGGTAGAGCGATGTTGGTGATGTTAGACCTGTCGGCGGCCTTTGACACCGTCCCTCATGAGGGTCTGCTCGCTAGACTCTCAGAGATTGGTCTTCGAGGGACGGTGCTCCAGTGGTTTCGATCTTTCCTGGCAGGCCGTCGACAATCGGTCTGGGCTTCTGCTTGCTCCGCCGAGATGTCGCCATTGGGTGTAGGAGTTCCTCAGGGCTCTGTCCTGAGCCCAACTCTATTTAATATCTTCATGACCCCTCTGGCGGCCCTGGCGGAGTCTTTCGGGGCCCAGATCGTTTCTTACGCCGATGACACCCAGCTCCTCTTCACCTGTGAGTGGGGTGCGGACTTCGATGGAGGTAGGATCCAGGGTTGCCTTGAGGCTGTGTTTCAGTGGTTCCATCATAACAGCCTCAAGTGCAACTCGGATAAATCCGAGGTCCTCTTTTTTGGGTGCAGCTCGGACCCTGATTGGAAAGTGTGGTGGCCGGAGAACATGTCTCCACCAGCAAGTTCGTCCCAGGTAGCTAAAAACCTTGGGATTAAGATCGACAATGGCCTCACACTACGCTCGCAGGTAATCGGTCTCACAGGCACCTGCTTTGGCTTACTCCGGATGCTTCGCAAGTTCCTTCCCTTGTTATCGGAGGAACACAGGAAGATCACGGTGCAGGCGATGATAGGCTCGAGAATAGACTATTCCAACGTCCTCTATCTCGGCCTGCCAGAATACCTGCTTCAACGATTACAAGTTGTTCAGAATTCGGCAGCACGTGCTATTTTTGGACTATCTCGCCGTGCCAGAGCCTCGGGCCTTTTGGAGGCTCTGCACTGGCTTCCTGTCCGGAAGCGGATAGTTTTTAAAACTCTCACCCTGGCACACAAAGCCTTGCACACATCTGGAGCAAAATATCTTCAGAAAAGGCTGTCCTTTTACCGTCCTGCCAGATCGCTTAGGTCTGAAGCCTTGTTTCTTGCTGCGGTGCCCCGCGTGAAGAGAGCTCGCATCGGTGGCCGCTCCTTTAAATTATTAGCGCCTCAGCTGTGGAACAAATTGCCTGTGTCCCTGCGCAGCTCCCCTAACCTGTTGGCCTTTAGGAAGGGGCTTAAAACTTGGCTTTTCACTTCTTAGTTTCAGGTCCTATCCGGTTTCCTCTTTTTCTGTTTTTGTTCATTTTTCCTGTTGTGTTTTGAGATTAGTATGCAATTCAAAGCGTCGGGACACTCTTTCGAGTAGCCGCACGCTATACAAAAAAAAAAAAAACCTGTATAACCTGTAACCTGTAACCTGTATAACCTGTAAAGAGAAGAGGTAATAGATATTGCAAATAGACGAGATATGTAGGACCAAACTTCATCCCACAATGTAGCAACAGGAGGGCATAGAATGAAGAGATGGAGAAGGTCAGCATCTGGGAAGCCACAGGTCCAACAGTTAGAATCTTTAGAGATAGAAAATCAAGAAAGAGAAACTGGGGAGAGTCTGTGATATAGAAAAAACAAAGATTAGGTCAAAGAAGCTGAGCGAGAAATATTTAGAGATCTGGACCACATTTTATCCCAAAGAGCAACAGACCAATCACATCCCAGATCCAACTCCCAAGCAAGCTCCAGTTTAGATTTGACACGGTTGGGTTTGGGAGATGAGAAAAATTTATAAATAAGAGAAGCTTTAGGGAGGGTAAATAAAATTTGAAGAAAAGAAGATTGAGAAATAGGAGAAGATGAGGAAGGAAGGGAATAGTAAACGTCGAGAATAAGAGCCATGAGAACGGTGAACTTGCATAAAAAGGATTGAGGACACTGAAATAGGAGTTGAAATCGAGGAAATGAGCAAGGAAGAAGTCCATCGAAGAGTTGCTTAACCCATATGAGACCCTTTGATCTCCAAGAAGTCCAACAAATAGGTCTGGTATTTAGGAGAATAAGCGAATTATGCCAAATGGGGGCCTCCAAAAAGGATTCGCGAGTAATTGGGGTAGATTGGACCAAGGGTCTCAGAAGGGAAGAGGTATATCTAAATAAGGGAAGGGAAGTATATGGATTCTTGGCAGGAAAATGTATAACTTCATTGAGAGAAAAGGGTGAAAGTAGCGTACGTTCTATAGAAAGCCAGAGAGGAGTAAAAGGAGAAGATTCTGATGCAAGCCATCTGGAGGCTTGACGTAGAGAAAAGGATTTATGATAGAGGTGAAAGTCTTGCAAATTGACTCCACCATTCAATTTCGGTTTACGAAGAGAAGCTAAAGCATTCCTAGACTTTTTATTTTTCCATAGGAATCTTGAAAGGCAGGAGTCACGACGTTTAAAGTGAATATTGGGGATGTGTACAGGGAGCATGGAAAAGGTATATATAAGGATAGGGGATATCATCATCTTAATCGAGTCCAGCCGACCCCACCACGAGAGATAAAGAGGGTTCCAAGAGGAAAGTGATTTATCAATACGGGAGAGGACTGTAGACATATTCAATTGAATGGATGAGGAGATGGAATTAGAGAACCATATACCCAGGTATTTAATTTTTGAGGAATTCCAGGCAAAACCAGTAGAGGAAAAATGATGAGGAAGGCAGAATTTTGTAAGAGGGAGAATCTCCGTTTTATCAGAATTAATCTTGTAACCATAGACTTGTGAAAAGGAATTAAATTCAGATAATAAGGCAGGAATAGATGTTTCGGGGACAGAGATAAATAAAAGGATATCGTCTGCATATGCAGAGAGTTTCAATTGATTATTACCATACGGAAAACCAGAAATGGATATGTTATTCCGAATAGAAGTCAAAAAGGGTTCAAGGGCTAGAACAAAGAGAAGCGGAGATAAAGGACAACCTTGAGGGACAACGCGCTGGAGAGGAAAATTAAGTGTATAAATGACCGTTAACTAGAACTGAAGCTTTGGGAGCAGAATAAAGTAGGGAAATGAGGGAGATGAATTTAGGACCAAAACCGTGCCAGCGTAAAGCAGCAAACAGAAAGGACCAATCCACTCTGTCAAATGCCTTCTCAGCATCAACAGAAATAGCAGCTAGAGTGATGGAAAGAGATGAGGCTTTATTTAAAACGTCGAGGAAAAGACGAGAATTGTCCGAGGTAAGTCTGCCTTTAACAAAGCCACATTGTTCTTTACCAATGAGATGGGGCATAAGAGGATCCAAGCGAAGAGCGAGCAGTTTAGCAAATAATTTATAGTCCACATTTACTAAAGATATCGGTCTGTAGTTTTTACAAAATTGAGGATCACGACCCTCCTTGGGAATAAGGCAGATCGTGGCCTCATGGAAAGTTCCTGCCGCTTTACCAGAAAGGAAGAATGATTGAAAGAGTGTTAAAAGTTTAGGGAGTAAAAGATCAGAAAAAGGCATGTAGAATTTGACAGAAAAACCATCAGGTCCCGGCGACTTACCTTTAGTAAGACTCTTTAAGGCGCTATCAAGTTCAGTAAGAGAAAGTTTGTGTTCAAGGCCAAGAAAATTGAGATGAGAGGTAGAAGGGGTAGGAAGCTTCTCAAAATAGGATTGAATAAGAGAGGCGGAGGGAGGAGATTCGGGTGTGTAAAGGGATTGATAAAAAAGCTGGAATTGGGTAAGTATATCTTGCTCTTTGTGTACAAGTAGATTATCTGAAGAATAGATAGAATCTGTAGAAGTACGTTCCTTACGCGATTTGAGATAGTTAGCTAAGAGTTTACCCGATTTCTTGCGACCACCATAGTAACGGGCACTACTCCGAAGAAGAACTGAGAAGGCATTATCAGTAGTAGATTTATTAAAATCAAGTTTAGCACGTATGAGATCTGGTAAGACAGAATTAGTAGAAGAGGTGTACAATCTATGTTCCAAAGACTTAATATGAGCCAACAAAACTTTCCGTTTGTTAAGAAAGAGTTTCTTTTTCTTAGAAACAAAATCAATAATGAACCCTCGTGCCGTCGCTTTAAAAGAATCCCAGACAAGATAAGGGGACAGAGAAGGATCAGAATTGAGTAAAAAGAATTCGTTGGCAAAGGATAGAAAAAAAGAAGAGAAAAGAGGGTCCGTAAGAAGAGAGTTATTGAACCGCCCGCGAGAAGATTTAGGGTGTGAAGGGAGGAGATCAAAGTCTGTTACAATAGGAGCATGATCAGAAATAACTATGGGTTCGATAGAAGAGGATAAGAGATTTTGGGAAAGGGATTGAGAGAGAAAAATGTAATCAAGGCGAGAAAGAGAAGCAGGAGGGGGAGAGAAAAAGGAGTAGTCTACAGTATCAGGATGTGAGAGTCTCCATGAGTCAATGAGATGCGATTGTGAAATAGTGTCAAGGAATTGTTTATGGGATTTGTGAGGTATAAAGCGGAGAGATGACTTGCAATCAAGAAATGGATCAACAATCTGGTTACAATCACCACCTAAAATAAACATGGTATCTCTATGTTGGAAACATTTTGTTGTAATTAAAGGCCAGAAATTACAATCAGGTTGTGTAGGACCATAAACATTAAAAACAGTTAGAGGTACAGAATTAATTAATAATTTAGCTAGTATCCATCGACCTTCAGTGTCATTATCCTGGGATACAACCTTACATTTTAGTTTCTTTTGGTATAGAATAGCAACACCATTTTTTTTATTGGGAGATGGGGAGAATAGGACCGTACCCACCCAGCCTCTTTTCAACTTAAGCGATTTGGCTTCAGTAAGATGAGTTTCTTGTCAAATAAATAAATCAGGATTATAAGAAGCCAGGTGGGAAAGTATTCTCTGTCGCTTAATAGGATTAATAAAACCTTTTACATTCCAAGAAATAACTTTGAAGGTAAAAACAGTACAAATGTAATAGAAAAAAAAGCCATAAGGACAAGAAGAGAGAGAAGAATGCCAATAAATAAAAGAGAAGAGAAAATGAGAGAAAAGAGAGATTTTAAAGAGGGAAACATAGGAGCACAAAAAAGAAAAAATGGAAAACGCATGTGTAGGGAAAGAAATATTGAGAAGGAACAAAAGAGGAGGGAAAGGTACAACCAATAAATAAAAGGGACAGAAGGGATAACAGGGGAGAAGAAGGGAGAGAGAAAAACAAGAAGAGTCAGTACATATCCAAAAAGGATGACTGAAGACAACATACCTGAGGGGGAGAGGAGAACAGAGAGCGATGGGGCAATGGCGACACTCAACAAGACGAGCCCCCCATATGCGGGAGTCCGAACCACACCAGGACAGGGAAAATGCAGAAGAGGAGGCACACAAATTGAAAAAGACCCAACGAACCTGTTAGAATAAAACAAAGAAAAGCAATTAACACAGAAAAAATTTAAAAGGAGAAAAATAGTCAGCAATCATTAAATATACAAGATAATGAGTCCTAGGAACACTGATGTCTAAAAGGTAAAAACAAGAAAGGAGGTAAAGCTTGAGAGGGACATTACACTAAAACAACTAGTATAGCATCAAAACAATAAGACCGCAATGAAACCAGAGGCAAGAAATGTAAAGTCAGGAACACGAAACCTGTAAGGAAAGAAGGTTATATGATCAACCATTAGAAGAGATGGAGGTGTCCATGCCATTGGGAGCGTGAATATGAATAAAGTTTCTAAGTTCTGCAGGATTGTGAAAAGTCCATGTTTGATTCTGGTATGTGACTTTGAAAAGACATGGATGGAATAAACCATATCTAGCGCCCAAAGAGCGAAGCGGAGCCCGAAGATTCAAGAACTCCTTCCTTATGGTCGCAGTAGCATTGGAAACGTCCTGTGAGAGAAACACTTTTTGACCCATCCAGGAGATCTGACGTTTGGATCTAGCAGCTGAAAGGACTGAGAGAAGATCTGTAAATTTCAAAAAGAGGATGATGACTCCACACGGCTTCGTTGAGGAAGATGTACGAGGACCAAGTCTGTGTGCTCTTTGGATACTGAGAGAAGTGGTAGATGGCATATCCAGAAGTTTCGGGAGAAAGGAGGTGAAAAACGAGACAGGATCGTCAAGTTCCAGAGATTCCAGCAGACCATAAACGCGAAGGTTATTCCTCCTGTTGCGATTTTCTAAATCCTCTGTGTGTTGCTGAAGAGCGAGGACCGACTTTTCCAAAGAGGAAATTCGAAGTGAATTGGCTGGAATATCTGTAACTTGCTTCTCCATCAACGATACTCTGCTCTCCATAGCGGACCATTTCTCCTCAAGAAATTGCATCCTGTGATTAGTTTCTTCAACAAATGGCAGTAAAGCGCGTATCTCGTCCAGGAGAAGTTCCAGAGAGACAGGGGGTGTCGTCTTCTCTGGAGAGGGAGGATCTTGCTTCAGGCGCTTAGTGGAAGTAGTAGACGAAGAAGCCTTACCAGCCGATGTTTGCACCGACGAAAGGCGATTGGAAGAAACTCCTGCCATTGGGTCTGCGTTAGAAGAAGAGTCCGTAGCGGAGTAGGGTGAATTCGTTGCCACAGGAGGACGCTTAGAGGGGATAAAAACAAACTTTGGACTGCGCAGTTTTCCCATAAAGAAGTAATAGTCCTCAGTCCTCAGGGCGTCCAGTAGATGGCATTGCAGTCAACACAGGGGAGCATGGACGCAGAACAAGGTGAGGGAGAAAGGAGCACACCTCACAATACCCCCTCCCCCAGGCAACAATGCAGGTCCTGTGAAGCGTGACACTAACAAAGTCTACAAAGTTATAGGTTCTCAGTGCCAAGAAAAAATAACCATTGCAGCTGAGATAAAAACAGAAGTCGTTTTCATACAGAGCAGCCTGTAAAGCATAATATGTAAAAAAGAAGCATTCCTGGTGTTGGTGACAGTTAGAGTAGAAATACCAAGTCTTTAGGGCCATAGAGGGTGGCAGCGTGAGGAAATCCCCTCCGTGTAGGCAGCATGACGTATTTGAGAGCGCGCGAAAATCACCTCAGCAGAGGCAGCAACTCGCTATCATGAAACGCGCATATTTAAGATGGGGGCCGCCCCCAGGAAATCCACACAATAAACAAACGGTGTAACGCGGATCCGCCGACATCCACAAACAACCTCACCCGAGGCACGGAGTGTTCCCTGAAGTGATGCGGGCGGCCGACGGGCTGTTCCGAAGGAAAATCATGTCGGTCTCGTCGGAAGAAGGTCCCGGCGCGGGAGAGCGGAGACCCTAGGCAGCCATCTTGCGCGGTGCCGTAGCCACTCCTGGCACGTTCTAAGTTAGGTTATTAAGTCCCCTTCTTTCCTGAGGTTCCCTGGGGGTCAACTAGCCCACCAGATACCTCCAGTATGCGCCACAGAGCTGCATTGCAGAGAAGTGGTCCAAGGCCACGCCCCCTTTCTACACCAGTGTGCAAACGCAGCTCCTGGCGCACTGCTGCACGGGTGATGAAGTCCACTTGTGTCCAGAGGTCATCAGGACACAAGAGGACCTCATCGCCCCACCACCAGTGCGCCAAGAGGCAAGTTTGCAGAGTGGTGTAAAAAGGGGCATGGCTTCATACCACCTCTCAACTAACTCAAAATGAATAGGGCGCTCTGGCCAGCTCCTGTCTTGAAAGGATCAAGGTGATTTGTCAAGCGGGGGCCCAGGAAAAAGCAGGATTCTAAAACGCGTTTTCACCATGTTAATTTCCATAGGAAATTTTGGAACAGGCTACAGTCCAAACTGCTGAAAGGAATTACACCAAATTTGGCAAAAAGGTAGCTCTTGGTTCAGAAAGCGACCTTTTTTTAAATGGTTTAAATCCGTTCAGTACTTTGTTTAATATTAAAGGAAAAATAAATGTATATATTTGGGCGGAGACTAGCCACACATCTCATCGTGAGATCTGATTGGCTGTCAGCACATTATCCAAGAAGTGTTGGCAGCCATCTTGGGACCAATATACATGATAGCACCCCATTAAAATGCATTTTAGTGAATGGAAGGTTTTGAGTAGGGGTGGGTGGAAATTGCGTAGTGGCACTACGCAAAGCTACACGAAACGGTAAAAAATCTCCTGGAGCACGCAAAAGATCCGCGAACATGCGGAACAAGCATTCGTTCGCAATGCTTTTTTCTTGTTCGCGAACGCTGTTTGCGTGCTCAGGGAGCAATATCTCGTGAACACGCATTTTGAAAGTGCGAACAAGCAAAAAATTCAGCGAAGCCGCGGGTCGCAGAATTTTTGGCAATTCCGCGTTCTCCGCGGAACGCAAAATTTCCCAAATTCCGCGAGTGGAACGGAATTTACCACCCAGGCCTAGTTTTGAGGGTCACCAAAAGGAGAACATATAAAGGGTGATAACAGACTTTAGTTACATTCTAAATCATCTGTTGATGGTACCATAATAATTTTAGGAATTGTGGTGTGTTCTAAGGTGATTTTACCCTGTGAAAAATTCTTCTGCTGGGATATCGTGACTCATGTTTGAGAGAAAACTATTTTTATTTTCTTATGCTTTGCCCATAGAGGTTTGGAAGGTGCTAGAGAAGCTAAAATGAGACCATATTTTCTGTAAATTCACATTATCTTTCTCAGCCATATGAGAATGAAGTCTGACATTCTCAGTAAAACATGTACATCCAACAAAGGCAGAGACTGTCAGTTGATTCCTTTGTGTTCTACTGCAGCTTCCCAGAGTGTTCTAAAGAACAACTAGAGCGCTGACAGTCTTACTTATGACTAGGGGTGGGCGGAATTTGCTAAATTAACTTTCACAAACTATCGCAAAAATGTTAAAAATCTCCGCAAACACGCGGAAATATCGCGAAGACGCGGAAATTTTTTCCGCCCGTTCGCTGTATTTTCTGCGTGATCGCGGCTCGCCAACTTACCCATGCGGTTGCTCACGGGCGCGAGATCTAAATCATCTCATACTCTCACGGTGCATGATCGCGAGAAGAAAGACATGATCACACGACGAATGACGTGATCGCGCGACAAATGACGTTAATGCGGGTGCGAACTGTCACGAGACAGCGCAAATGGCTACCAACAATCCAACATCTCGTGGAGAACGCGACCGGATCGGGAAAACTTGTCGGCGAATGCGGGAATTCAGGTAAAGCGATCGCACGCACGCGAGAATGTATTTTTTTACAGCGCGAGCAAGAGAAAAATTTCCGGTAAGATGCGGATTGCGGAAATTTTGACATTTTCGCGCTCTCCGCGGAACGCGAAAATGTCAAATTATCGCAATTTCCACGAGCGGAACATAATTTTAGCCCAGGCCTACTTATGACAAAAGTATGGCACACCTGAAGCCATCTTGATTGGAATAAACTGGTAACACTTAAAACATTTATTTTAAAAAGGAACAAAATGAGGGGGTTCATTTTGCCATAGAAAGTTTGATTTGTGCTGCAGAAAGAAAAATTGGAGCACATTTTGAGTGACTTCTCAAATACTCTTCTATTTCATTAAAAAATTCTGACATGCAGACTGAAACATGCACTTTCAATACCGGCAGCAGACTTCCAGTTAACTCCCTGGTGAGCAGTAGCTTTACCACAGTGATCTAATGAGCAACTAGAGTGCTAACATTCTGAATTTATGGCTAATGTGTGACACATTTGAATGCCTTCTTGATGGAATCAAAGTAAAAAACTGAAAGCATTTTCTACTGAGGAGACTGTAGTAAATGAGGAAATTAGGAAACTTCATAACAAATAAGTCTCCCAAGATGGCTACCAGAGAAAAAAGAGCCCACATGTAGCACAAATATCACCCAGATGTAGCCCACTTATAGCCCAATGACAGAAGTTTTTAGTTTTTTTGCAGTGTTTTATGGTGCAGACTGGTCAGGTATTGGAGCGTTGCATCTTACTTGGACCCCTTTGTGCGTATTTTGCACAAAGTATTTGAGATTGATCTTGCGAAACAGTGAACTTTACTGTTCTGGAAATTCGAAGTTGCTCTGAGCCGGACTTTGTAACACCTGTTTTTACCTACTGGTTTTAATGAATTATCATTGTATTGTATTAAGAAAGAGGATTTACTGTTTTTATGTACACTTTTATGATCAATGGGGCCGATTCACAGAACTAACTTAAGACAAAATCCTAAACTTCCTACTTTTGGTATTCACAGAAGTTAGGATTTTGTCTTAAGTTTGTCTTAAGACAAACTTAAGACAGACTTAAGACAGACTTAAGACAGACTTACGACAAACTTAAGACACACTTAAGACTGACTTAAGACAGACTTAAGACAAACTTAAGACAGACTTAAGACAAACTTAAGACAAAATCCTAACTTCTGTGAATACCAAAAGTAGTAAGTTTAGGATTTTGTCTTAAGTTAGTTCTGTGAATCGGGCCCTATGTTTCTAAATCAGATTGAATAAAGTTTATTGAATTGAAGTCTCCCAATATGGCCACCAGAGAAAAAGGAGCCCAAATGTAGCATAAATATTACCCAGATGTAGCCCACATCTAGGTCAATGACAGAAGAGTGGAAAACACTTTTTATTTTTTGTTTTTTTGCAGATTTATATGGTGCAGACTGGTCAGGTATTGGAGTGCTTTACATGAGCATTGGTTACATCACACAAAGACAAATTCATTTTCGTTGTAGGCATGGGGAGATTAAGTGATTTGACCAGAATCACAGAATGTCGAGCTGAAGCAGAAACTCCAACCTGGTTCCCCAGCTGCAAAGTCTGCAGCTCTGAAAGTAACACCACATCCTCTCCCCTAAGTGCAACATTTAATCAAGTGGTCAACTGGATAAAAAAACATAAAGATAACAAATAATTTAAAAGTACTTTGTCGCTATTTGAGAACTCAGAAAATATGTTCTCGTTTTAGTTTTTTAGAGCACTAACCATAATTTTGAAGCAAATCAGACACTCTCACTTCTATAATTTCTAAAGGAAATTTATTAGGTATTACAGTTTTTATTTCTTCAAGATGACGTCAGGCGTGCCAAACTTTTGTAATAAATATAGAATGTTAGCAATCTAGTTGTTCTTTAGGATTCTGTTAAGGGGCAGCAGTCAGGGGCACAGACTCTTATATTGAAGGCAGGTAGGAGGATGAAGAGGCACCAATTTGACCACACTTGGCAGGCAGGAAGGGCAGTGGCAGCACAACAGACTATGGAGGGCAGTGGGAATGAGGGCAGGGGCAAGAAAACAACAATGCAGGACAGGCTAGAGAGGCTGTGGCAATATAATAGACCATTGTGGGCAAAAGGAAGAGGCAGTGGTAGTACAACCATACATGCCAACATACCCAATTCAGCCAGGAAACGCCCAATATTTTTAAGTCCAAATGGGCTTTATTTTATCTGTCTCCTGTCTACAATCTCCTCTTTTTCAATGTAAGTCAATGGGGAAAATCAGATCCCCAGTTTTTTTGTCAAAATCTGCCTCTTACCAAGTTCAAAATGTTAGCAAGTATAGTACATTGGATCATGGAAAGCAGGAGGAATTGGGGTAGGGGCATGGACTCGGATAACAGAGGACAGGAGGGACATGGACAGGTGCACCAAACTGACCTTACGGGGCAGGCATCAGGGATTGCAGCACAATACACCACACGGGGCATGCGGGATGGCAGTGAAGCACAAAAATCCATGGAAAGCAATAGGGAGGGGACAGGACCATGCACATGGACAACAGAGAACAGAGGGGAAAGAGGCAATGGCAGCAAGCTCACCATAATGGACAGACAGGAGAGAAAGCGGCAGCATAACAGACCTTAAAGGGCAGGAGGGAGGGATCAGGGGCATTACAATGGAACAGACAAGCCAGGAGGGAGGGAATATGTGTCTGCACATGGAAACAGAGGGCTGGGGGCAAGGGGGTAGGGCAGGAGCAGCAAGGAGGTCAGGCAGGATGGGCACTAGAAGGAAGCAGCACCACAGACCAGGGAGGGCAGAAGGGTGTGGCAGTAAAATGGACCATAAAGGACCGGAGGAAAGGGATAGGAGCATGGAACATGGGCAGGCAGGGTATATTTATTTATTTATTTATGGGCTTGTAACGCGCCGGCATCACACCCGAAGGTGTATCTCCGCGCGGTGCTGTGAAGAACAGGTAGGGCAGCGCTCCAACTAGAACAGGGTAGTCTTTAAGTGTTTCCTGAAGGCTAGATGGCTAGGACAATCTCTGAGGGAAAGAGGAAGACTGTTCCACAGACGTGGGCCCATGATGGAGAGGGCGCGACCTCCCTGTCTGGTCTTGTTATGTCTAGGAACCTGAAGTAATAGCTGATTGCTGGACCTAAGAATGCGGGAAGGGCGGTGGTATACAAATTTCTCGGCCAGGTAGTGAGGACCGAGGTTGTGAAGACTCTTGTGCATCACACAGCAAATCTTAAATTCCACCCGTTTCCGGATGGGAAGCCAATGGAGGGCCTTGAGGAGGGGCAAGGATGGGGTTCTAGGGGGGGCATTGGTCACCAGGCGGGCCGCAGTGTTTTGAACCACCTGAAGTTTATTAAGCACTCCTTCATTGGCTGCTAAGAATAGGCCATTGCAATAGTCCAGGCGGCTCAAAACGAGGGCCTGGACCAAGGTCTTTCTTGTATGGTCTGGTAGAAGGGGGAACGCCTTCCGAAGGAGGCTAATAATGTGAAAGCAGGAACCCGCCGTGGTGCTGGCATGATGAGCAAGGGTGAGATCATGATCTAGACGGACCCCCAGATTTTTCACCACCTGTTTAGGGGATGGGGCCTGACCCAGACTGGAGGGCCACCAGTCAGGGGTCCACAGGGTTTTTGCCCCTCCGAATAGCATGACCTCAGACTTCCCCACATTACACTGGAGAAAGTTCTGGGCCATCCAGCTGGCGATCGCAGTCATGCCGTTGGAGAAAGCTTGCCTTATCTCCGGGGTAAAGTTTTTAAAAGTGAACAGTAGCTGCGTATCGTCAGCGTAGGAGATAGGCATAAACCCGAAAGACCTCACAATGTTGGCCAAAGAGGAGACATATACGTTAAACAACGTAGGGCTGAGACAGGAGCCCTGCGGGACTCCTCTGGTGATGCTGGCCGAGGGGGAGCTGAAGGAACCCATATTCACCTTCTGGGTACGTTCAGAGAGAAAGCTGGTGAACCACGCCAAGGCGGATCTATCAATACCAATCTCCTTTAATCTGGTAAGGAGAATTGCGTGGGATATGGTGTCGAATGCTGCGGACAAGTCCAGCAGCACCAACACCACTGACATCCCTCTGTCCAGGGACAAGCGTATAGCATCCGTGACGGAAAGAAGAGCCGTCTCGGTGCTATACCTGGGCCTGAACCCCGACTGAGAGTGGTCCAGACAGCCGGACTGCTCAATGAAGCTGGAAAGATGGTGATTCACATGCTTCTCCATCAATTTGCTGATGAACGGCAAGAGGGAGATAGGCCTCAGATTAGTCATATCAGACCAGGGGATGGAGGTGTTTTTCCTGATAGGCTTGACCATGGCCTCCTTCCACTCCCGGGGGACAAGTCCCTCAGAGAGGGAGCGATTGATCACCGTCTGAATAGAAGGACTGAGGACACTCCCAATGAGGTGCATGACACGGGCAGGTACAGGGTCCACTGGGCTGCCTGATTTAATAGTCCCGATCAGGGAGTTGACTTGGTCCAAGCTAATCTCGGGAATAGAGGACAGCGCAGCGGAAACAGCACCGATTGTTCCGGGCTGGGGGCTAAAAGAGGGGACCATCTCCTCAATAGGTGGGCTTATTTGGGAGATGTTACGATAAATGGAATCGATTTTATTGGCAAAAAACCCAGCGGTATCCTCACACAGTTTTTGGGTCAGCGTTTCAGGACTGTCACAGGCGACGGGCTTGGTAAATGTGCAAAGAACCTGGTACAGTAGTTTAGGGTCGTTGCCAGCCTCAGACAGTTGGAAGACAATGTGGGATTTACGGGCAGCTCTGATGTTTTTATGATAGAGTCTCATGGCTGAGCCATAGCGATCTTTATCGGTCATACTGCGTGAGATTCTCCAGGCCTTCTCCAACTTCCTGCAGGCCTTTTTCTCCGCACGCAGTAGGTCCGAGTACCATGGTTCCTGCCTGCGGTCAGAGCGCCGATTACAGCGTCTTAAAGGGGCAATTAGGTTGACCGCCGTGATCAAGGCATTATTGTATTTAGACAGAGCCGAACTGGTGGAGTCAGAGGGGAGAAAAACGGGAGGTACGAAAGTAGATTTAAAAGTGTCAGCGGACACCTTATACCACTGCCTGCGCCATAACGGGAGGGGAGCAGGTTGGGAGCGTTCTGTGAAGAGGGCGGGGAGGGAAAAATTAATTACAAAGTGATCGGTCCATTCCACCTGCGTAGAAGGATAACACGTCAGGAGGTGCGAGTTGGACAGGATTAAGTCGAGGGTGTGACCGGCCCGATGGGTCGGACCTTGGTTGCACTGTTTAAGACCAAGGGCAGATAGATCAGCCAGCAGGTTGCGCGCATCTGCATTGTCAACCAATTCACTGTGGACATTGAAGTCTCCAAGGAGTACAAAATTAGTCCCTACGCTGATATGAGGAGCTAATGTCTCCAGAAGGAGGGTCGAAGCCTCCCCACAAGGGCCAGGGGGACGGTACACCAGTGCTCCCTTCCAGCAAGCTTGTGACAAGGAACCAATTCTGAAAACAAGGATTTCAATGTCCCTAGTACAGCATTGGTCGAGAAAGGTGACAGTGAGAGTGTCTTTATAGATTACTGCGACCCCGCCGCCGGTTTTGACAGGGCGGTCGAGCCTAAGAATCTTGTACCCCAAAGGGATCCCCAGGGTGATGGCCGGGACCAGATGGGGTTTGAGCCAGGTCTCCGTACAGAAGCAGAAATCAGGGCGGGTTGAGTGGATTAAGTCCCAGACCTCCGAGTGATGCTTCGGGAGGGATCTTATATTACATAATATGCTATTGCCCCTAGGAGACCTGGGACACAAGTCCTCAGGGGTCAATGTGTCTGAAAGAGGAGGGCATGGGTATGACTGGTAGCGGCAATGCCTACATGAGAAAGGGCCCTCTGGACATAAGTCAGGGTCCTGAGCGCAACCTTTCGGCGGCGGATGCCACAAATTACGTAGGTCATTGGAAGAGTACCTGAGTCTGTCAGAACCGCCAGCGGAAGGAGCCTCGATAACAGGGGTCATGGCCCCTGGCCCCGTGCGGTCACGGATGGGCACAGACGGGCTCCTCTCTGGCTCGTCTCAGGCGCGACTAAGGCGCCCCCTGCGCGCAATCGCTGCGCGCTAGGGCGACGAGAGGGCTTAAATGCCCAGCCTGATGCAGTCAGCTAGAGCGCTAGCAGCGCGATAGTGTGGGTGGGGTCACTGGCTCTTCCTGTCCCGCCCTCCGCTCAATCGGCACTGGTTGCCGTGTCGGACCGGGGCGGGGCAGGGGAAGAATCGAGCACAAGCCCTCAAAGAGTCAGAGCGTCAGCACAATCTCACAGTAATGGCAGTAAGTATGACAAAAAGTTTTATAAAATATCGTAGTGACAAATTAAAAGCTAGACTGTGCAAACACACACAAACAGGTACCGGCTAGTGGGGAGCGCAGAGCGCTGTTGCGATCACAGCAGATAGTAAAGCGGGTCGGGGAGACTCTGCCACCGTCCTCCCTTCCGCAAGCTCCCGCTGCTCCTCGCCGCCTTAAATGCCCTGCCTGATGCAGTCAGCTAGAGCGCTAGCAGCGCGATAGTGTGGGTGGGGTCACTGGCTCTTCCTGTCCCGCCCTCCGCTCAATCGGCACTGGTTGCCGTGTCGGACCGGGGCGGGGCAGGGGAAGAATCGAGCACAAGCCCTCAAAGAGTCAGAGCGTCAGCACAATCTCACAGTAATGGCAGTAAGTATGACAAAAAGTTTTATAAAATATCGTAGTGACAAATTAAAAGCTAGACTGTGCAAACACACACAAACAGGTACCGGCTAGTGGGGAGCGCAGAGCGCTGTTGCGATCACAGCAGATAGTAAAGCGGGTCGGGGAGACTCTGCCACCGTCCTCCCTTCCGCAAGCTCCCGCTGCTCCTCGCCGCCTTAAATGCCCTGCCTGATGCAGTCAGCTAGAGCGCTAGCAGCGCGATAGTGTGGGTGGGGTCACTGGCTCTTCCTGTCCCGCCCTCCGCTCAATCGGCACTGGTTGCCGTGTCGGACCGGGGCGGGGCAGGGGAAGAATCGAGCACAAGCCCTCAAAGAGTCAGAGCGTCAGCACAATCTCACAGTAATGGCAGTAAGTATGACAAAAAGTTTTATAAAATATCGTAGTGACAAATTAAAAGCTAGACTGTGCAAACACACACAAACAGGTACCGGCTAGTGGGGAGCGCAGAGCGCTGTTGCGATCACAGCAGATAGTAAAGCGGGTCGGGGAGACTCTGCCACCGTCCTCCCTTCCGCCGGTGGCAGGGACAGGTTACAGCCATCGGACAATGCTTGGCAGGTGGTAGGGGAGTGGAGGCTTAACAGAACACTCAGAGCAGATAGGAGGGGCAGGTCCATGGAACATGGTGGGCAAAAAGAATGGAGCAGGGGCATGCACACAGACATCAGAAGGCAGGGGAAGGAGAGTAGGGGCAGCAAAGCTAAGCACAGAGAGTAAGCAGGAGGTCAATGATGTGGCATCGAATTGGGCAATGGAGGGCAGGAGGAGTGGACTGGGACATCATGCTAAATGGACGGCAGTGGCAGCACATCAGACCATGCATGGCAGGAGGGAGGAGGCTAGTGCATGGATTCAGACACCAGAGGATAGGGAGGAAGTGGATGGGGCAGAAAGCTAACTGTTCAGAGAAGGCAGGAAGGCCAGTGGCAGAACAATGGCCACACAGTGGTGCAATGAGGGAGCAGGGGCTTGGACTTGGACAATGGATGGCAAGGAGGAGGGGAGGCAGGAGCAGCAAGCTTAGGTGGTGGCAGCACAATGCCAGGCCAGGACCTGCTTACAACCCCCCACCATCCATTGTGATAGGCATCTTATTTAACGTTAAAAAAACCTAGAAATTCGCTGAAAAAAACAAAGGTTACAGGGACGTTATAGCTAGACTCAGATTTCACTCGTACAAAACCAGTGAAATTCAGCAGTTATACTTACCTGAGCTAACTATAACTTACGCCCCCATAATGCACTGCTTATGACCTCAGACATTACATCACTCATGACATCTCAAATGAGCTGTGAATGGAATGGAACTATAATTGATAGAACTTTATTTAGGAATAGTGTGTATATATTAACACCCCTTTTTTCTTTTCTTTAGTGTAAGAACCATTATAATACGCAACGTGTCCAGATCAATATGGCCGATAGCCTTTCACTTTAAAGTAATGTGTAGTCCATTGTTTATGTTGATGTTTGCAATCATAAGTATGTTTATTATGAAAAAGTCACGTTGACAAACATACAGGTACGAAAGTCATAGTGCAAAGTATGCTGAAATGACATTGTGTGCATATCAACACTTGTTTTCTTTTCTTTATTGTATGAATTCCTGAATTTTCGCATCGTGACCAGGCCAATATGGGCGCTAGCTTCTTGGATTAATGTAATATGTAGTCCTTTGTTAATAATGGCAACTGGAGGCAGTTTTACATTTAAATAAGGAAGCTACAATTACGTCTTGTATCGTTATCAACGGACGAGCCAAAGCATGTGGATCGTGTCCTTTGCGGATTAAATACTTCCGAACTAAAACCTGAGTGCCGATTCCTTCCTTGTAAGAGTGAGAGGCGAATGAATACATATGTATAAAATTCACTGAAAAAAACCAGAGGTTTCAGGGACGTTATATTTAGAAATTAGCATTTAAAAAACCTTAGATATTCACAGAAAACACCACAGGTTTCAGGGACGTTATAGTTAGTCTTACATTTCACTCGTATACAGCCAGAAAAATTCAGCCGTTATAGTTAGCTGAGCTAACTATAATTCACGCCCCCACAATGCATTGCTGATGACGTCACATATTACATCACTCATGAAATGGTCAGTGACATCACTGATGACATTTCAAATGACATCTCTCATGACATCATCCAGTGACTGTGAGTGTTTCAAAAAATTTTAAGAATGTGATATATATATATATGATGATTCAGTCAGTGTGTGACTGACTGTATAAGTGAGTGATTATACGTGTCTGGGTGAATGTATGGGTGAGTGACTAATCGGTGTGAATGTCTGTATCAGTCTGTCAGTTTGTGTGTAAGTGGCTGCATGGGTCGGTAAATAGGTACGTGAGTGTCTATATGGGTTATTTATTGTTTGACTGAGTACCTGTATGGGTGCCTGAGTGTCTGTGTGTTGTGTGACTACCTGCATGAATGTGTGAGTGGGTGATTCACTGGGTGTATAGGCTCATGAATGCGTCTGCAAGGGGCTGTATTAGTGAGGGAGTGTGCATATGGCTGTGTTGGTGAGTGTATGGATGTCTCAGTGGTATATGTGTGAGTAACTACATATATGAATGGCAGTATATGTGAGTGTGTGGAGTATATAAATGACTATATCTGAGAGTGAGTGATTGTGAGAGTGGCTGTATGGATGAGTGTGCGCTTCTATCAGTGATTGTATAAGAGTGTAAGTATGTGTTAGTATCTTTATGAGTAAGTGAGGTTTTGTACGAGTGAAATGTCAGACTAACTAGAACGTCCCAGTAACCTGTGGTTTTTTTTGCGAATATATATATATATATATATATATATATATATATATATATATATATATATATATATATATATATATATATTCATCAAAGTTGCCCACGCAAATAAGCCCGCACTCCAAAACAGGTAAGTTGTAATCCACAACTTTTATTTAAAGATGAGTAAGGCATTTTAGTCTGTGCGTATTGGGGGCTGCTCCTTTCTTTTAAAATTCACAAAGTTGCATGAAACCCATTGGAGGTTAGAAAGTGCCTAAGCTACAAATACCGTGATGCCCTGCACCAGAGCTTAATGAACTGTTGAAGTGAAAACCACGCAGGAGCGCTTTGAAAATCCTTAAACAACAGAAGCGGAATTGTGGCAGGAAAGACTTTGCAACCTCGGTTTGCCTTTGAAAAAGAAGATTGGTATCTTTGAAATGCATCAGGCAGGATTAAAAAGGAGAAACACAGACTAAAATGCCTACTTCATCTTTAAATAAAAGTTGTGGATTACGCAATCGCCTCACCCTTGCCTCTTGTGGCGGCGCTCTATGGCGGGACGGCAAGCCCCTATACATACATGCGAATGCTGATTCCTCCTTTTAAAACAGCACGCCGTAGACCTCAATGGTTGCAAAAGCGGTATATAATTAAGGCTTCTGACAACACTCAACGCGTTTCTGGGAAACCCCTTGATCACGAGTAGGAATGTCATTGTTTTGTGTGTTTAAATAAACAGTCATTTGATTAAACAACATAGTGAACAGACTTTGACGAGTTACACCACTCGCAATTGTTCAACATAAAAAGTGAAACAAACTTTGCAATATTGTTATTTTGTGTTTGGAATATTCAGCATAATTATTTAAACATGATTTTTATCAAATGTGTTTTAAGTGAATTATACCTCGTCCACAACTTCAACAAAGCTTTATTGTCCACATTTCATTTAAATTATGTAGTCCTTATTCCTCAATGGATCCGCCTAAAAAGAGGCTGTATATTTCAATCAACATTTGGCTTTCACTTAAATGGCATCAATCTTGCCCCAGTGGGCATTTTCTAACATGTCACGATGCTCATGTACATATTGTATCTTTACACTTCCACCTCAGTGGGCAAATTAAACTAAAGTAAACATATAATAATCATTTACACTTCATTTGGCCCATTTCAACTCTTGCTAGAATGCTTTATTCAATGAATGCCTCTGTCAGGCGGCAAAGCAAGGTTGGTGTTCAAGACAGTGAACAATGATTCATGTTTTTTTCTTTCTTAATAGCATTCTATTCCATCTAAGATCTAAACAAAACAAAGATTGCTTATTCTGTTTCACTCATAATGTAAACAAAAACAAAAACTGAAATAAAATTCATTTAAAATCATGCTGCGAGGCAACAAATTCAATCAAATCAATTCAATTTGGTATTAATAAAATTCAACTAGTCGGCACACATGTATATGCCCTAAGTGTCAAGATACAAGTAGTTCATCCTTTCAGTTATCATGGTCACAGTGATAACGTTTTTTTAAAACCTGATACAGTTTTAACAAGACACAATTAATACGCAATAAAAAGCCCAGCAGAAAAACTTAGAAAACTTCAGAAGGTATCCTAGCCCAAATGGACTGAAAGTTCTTCATCACAATTAGGCCCTCCTGGGGCCATTGTTTGATATTGAATAATCAGTCTAGATTCAAGGCGTCGCAGATCTTGTTCCCGATTGCCTCCTCTAACATTCATGTTCACTGTGTCTAAGACACAGAAAGTTAACAATCAGTCATCCTGATTGTGCAACCTCTGGAAATGTCTGGCAACTGGGTACTGTTTATCCCCGTTTCTTATGGTCCTGAAATGTTCCATTACGCGTTTTTTTGCTTTATGTAGTGTACTACCTACATATGTTTTGTCACAAGGACATTGGAGAGCGTACACTACGTGATCTGTATTGCACGACAAATGATGTCAGATTTCTTATTAAGGGAAGTTTCAAGAGTTTCTCATATTGTATTTTTTAGGGATTTGGCCTTTCTGAATGTTAATTGTGGGTATGCTTCAATTTGGGGAGCTAGATCCTTATCAGTAGATAGAACTTGCGTGGTAACGAACCTGATCTTCTGCTCCGAATTTGGTGGTGTATTTTTAATGGCAAGTAAATTGGATCTACTTCTGCTCTTAGCCTCAATCTTTGCTTTTTTGATGGTGGCCTTTGTGTATCCTCTCTGGAGGAATCTTTCTGTCATGGCTGCTTCCGCCAGACCATACCTCTCCTCCGTGCTGCAATTACACTTTGCACGTAAAAATTCCCCGAGGGGGATGCTTTGGATACGACTTTCTGGGTGGCAGCTTTTAGCGTGTAGCCAACTGTTGCCTGCTGTCCCTTTCCGGAAGAGATTACTCTCCAGTTTCCCTTCTGATATAGTACGTTTCAGATCTAAAAACTCAATAGATGTATCGGAAAATTGGCTTGTGAACTTCAAATTTAATTCATTATTGTTAAGAACACTAACAAAATTCTCAGCTTCTTCTTCACTGCCATCCCATACGACAAAAATGTCATCTATGTAACGCGCCCATGTAGCAACCTTTGTCTTTATCACTTCCATTTCCATAACAATTGCTTCCTCCCAGAACCCCAAATAGAGACCCGCAAAGCAAGGAGCAAAGCAGGTCCCCATAGAAGTTCCGAGGGTTTGCCTGAAGATTTTTTCCATCAAAGATAAAGAAATTTTGTGTAAGGCAGCTGAGCATCATTGAAACCAACATTTCATTATGTAATGTATAAGGGACTGATCTTTCTTTAAGAAAATGTCAACAAGCCTGTAACCCCAAATTGTGGGGATACACGTATATAAATTTGTGACATCTAAACTTAAAAGATTATATCCAGTTTTCCATTCTATGGTTTTGAGGCGTCTAAGGAAATCCTCTGTGTCCTTGACATAAGATGGTAACTTTTGCACAAGTAGCTGTCGAAAAAAATCTACATACTTTGATGTATTCTCAAGGCAGCTCCCCCTGGAAGAAACAATTGGTCTGCCAGGGGGTTCTGTCTGTCTTTGTGAATTTTTGGAAGTAAGTATAGAGCAGGTAATTTTGGATATTTACATGCAAGAAAATTAAACTCATCATTTTCCAAAATGCCTCTCTCCTTCCAATCAGCTAATTGGACTTGGCAGGTGTGTATAGGTTTCTCATATTCTTTTCTGCTGCTGATTACATATTTCTCAGTGTCAGACAACTGTTTCATACCCTCATTAATGTACATATCAAGTGATAAAACAATCACATCCCCACCTTTATCGGCTTTTTTTATAACTATTGAACAATCATTTTTAAGCTTTTCAATAGCATTTATTTGTGCGTCCGACAGACTTTTCTTACCAAACCTTCTTTTCTGAGAGAACCTTCTTTTCTGAGAGAGTTTAAGAAATTCCGGCATTACACCTCTTTTAAAAACCTCTATGTCATCGTTCTTGATTTGTGGGAGAAATATTGATTTGGGTTTAAAACCGCTTTGTACACTCATATCAATACGTACATTTTCATCAAAATTAGCAAAAGTAGCATCATAGTCATCACTTTCTAACCCCCTCAATGTATGCCATAGTTCAACGTCACCTATACTGATGATACTGGGATCATTATTCGTGTTGCTATATGCAAATCAGTCTGACCCTGTGCCTCATGGGAACAGTCCAGCCCGAACTGCCAAGCCATGTCTTCCCTGGACCGGAAACAAGCATCCTGGGAGCGGTTTCTGGCTAATCAGCCGTCATCAGCCAGGCTAGCTTGAAATCAGTGGCAAAGTGAACAAGGGACCCACGTCTGGGCATACCCTGCCAATCCTATCCTTATGGAGCTAAAAGGTTTTGGTAGTTTGTCAGGGCTCTGTCTTAACCCAGGGAAGTCCAAACTTTTCACAATGGGAAGTCTGGTGGGTAAGGAGGAGAGTGAGTTACCCACGGTGGGGATGACCTGGGTTAGAGACTCGACACGCTATCTTAGGATTATGCTGTCGCACACACAGGAGTCTTACCTGGAACGCAATATGGGGAAGTTTGTGGACGGTATCCGTAAATCGATTGAATTCTGGAAGTATTTACCCCTGTCCCTGATGGGGCGAGTTGCCTTAATCAAAATGGTGATTCTCCCGTGTTGCCTATATACTATGCAAAACCCCCTTTACCGTATTCCATGGACGTACTTCCGTAAGCTGGATCGTCTATTGGTCGAACTTTAGTGGGGGTCTAAATGGAAGAGGGTGAAACTGGATACATTACAGAGGACATGGGAGCAGGGAGGATTGGAGGTTCCTCGGCTGGGGTTTAATGATATGACCACACCGTTGCAACACGCCGTCCAGTGGCTAGATGAGAATGACAACTGGAAGACGCGGTTGTTGGAGGGTACTCACGGGGATCCCGAATACCAGAGGACCTCCCATATATTATTAGACATGTGGCTGTTATCTGAGAACTGGCAATTAAAACTACGGTGAAAAGAGCACCCTATGCAATGGACACCCCGCTGTGGGTGGTGGTGACGTTTAGGCAAATACATCAAACCATGTCCACTCTCAGATGGACGGAGGGAGGCTGCCGCACGATGGGGGATTTATATCTGGGACAACAGTTCATTACCAGAGAGGAGGCGGAATCACGGTTTGAGCAAGGCAGGGAGCAATATCTTCAGTATGCCAAAATTTCAGCGGTCGCTCGAGAGGTGTGGCCGACCTTCCCAGAGGAGCCCTCTAGTACCGCCATGCTCCAGGTTCTCATGACCCTGGTGGGGGGTCGTAAGCTGGTATCCCACATTTATAGGGCACTGAGAGGGGATCTGACAATGCACCCGCTCCCTATTCAAGCTAAGTGGGACGCGACGCTGGGAGAGCTTCTGACAGACTCAGAATGGCAAAAGGTACATGAAGGGGTTAAAGGTATAAGCTCAAATGCCAGATTTAAACTCACACAATTTAATATAGTACATCAAACTTACCTGACACCTAGCGTACTCCATAAAATATAGCCGATCGCTCAGATGGATGTCCCCTGTGCGGGCATGGTGTCGCCCAGTTCTTACATATGATGTGGGATTGTCCATAGCTGGGCCACCCCTGGGGATCTACATTAGAGACTCTACGGCGGGTGACGGTGTAGACGCTGCCCCAAGCAATTAAAGAAGTGCTGTTGGGATTACTACCTCTTCCTAAAGGGAAAAAGCTAACACGTAGATTCCTTCAGTTGGGACTGGTCTTGGCTAAAAGAAGGAGAGCAATCAGTTGGTTGAGTCCGAGGCCCCCCACGACAGAGCAGTGGACTGGAGATCTGCGGGAATGGGCGATGGCAGAACTAATCCGGTTGAGACGGGTCCGCAGGGACGATAAACTGGAAGAAGATGCTATGGCCTGGTATGGCATGATCACGGAGATTCGGGGGAGAGCCTTATACCACAAGGGGCTGTAGAACGAAACAATAGTAGTGACGATCCCGACGAGATGATGAGTCTGCGGGCTTCTCATGCCCTGAGCGCAGTGTAGATTTGCCTGCATACACTCACATTCTGGCCTGTACTATCAGTAATGGGATAGACCTTTCCGTATGTGACTCGGGGGTGGGGGAGGGGCACGTTAAAGTTATGATGATATGTTCCTTTGCTTTTTTCTTTTCTCTTTCTCTTTCCTGATAACACTCTTCTATTATGTTTCAGCACAATACTGTATGTACTGAGGTAAAGTCCATGGATGCGTATTCATCTCCTGACAGATTGGTATTATATCCCAGAGGGGTTACCTCTGCTATATATTTTGATTATGAAATGTAATGCTGATTCAAGTATTGTGGTGTGTTAACCGGACTGTAAATCAATAAAAACATATTTTTAAAAAAAATAGATTACACACCAAACAGCCGTCAGTGTTGAATGGGGATGAGGAATTACATGTACATTTGTAAATAGCACCGGAGCAAACACCAGAATCAGGATTAAAGTCGGTATATGGGCATTGAGCCCGGAAAAATGAAAGGGTGAGAAAAACCTGAGGTGCGAAGTATCATCACGCAATCTGGTAAATTGAAGGCACTGAGCCGCAATGTAATCAATCGTCTAAAAAAGAGACATTGTGCCAGAAACAATGAACTGATATTGTAAAAGAGATAAGTGACAAAAAGGATTCACAAGTAACAAAGAAACTTTGTAAATAGTATAAGTTGCGTTGTGCACTGTATCATTTGATAAATGTAAACCACATTTCCCATAATGCATCATAATGAGTTGAATGGGTAATTGTGTCTAAATCGACACAATAAGATCACCGCTAACCTTGATCAAGACCAATCTGGTCGAAATGCGTTGGTTTGGCAGGTCTTGAAACTCATCACTACCAAATTTCACTATGGTAGCTGACTTTGTTGAGTCTCTGCACATATATAAATCACTTACCATACTCACTAAGGTATTGCAATACCCAGGTCCTCTTAAATCCCGACAACAGGAAATGAGTATACAACATACATCTCACTTCATGTGTACTTGTGCCCTAAGTTAGGTGAGTTCTGTACATGTCAGTGCTGCTGAGTGCATTATATTGTTCAAATAGGTTTCATGCATCCCTAAGTTTGAACTGCATAATTGAACAATAACATGTTTGGGATAGGTTGAGATGTGTCATATTCAGGCTAGCATACCCTTGGATACCTTACCATCTGAGTGGTCTCCCTACTAACATACATTAGGCCTCACATATTAGAGGCATGTACTATGTGAGTCTCTTATGTAAGGACAGCTCCAGTTGCTCTGGCCTCTAAAACACCTCCACAAGGTCATGCAAAGGCAGCATGTGGATTCGCTATGCATTCAGACGTATGTAGTCAGGCAAGCACACAGGACAACAAACAATAATATACAACAAATGCGCACAAAAAGGACTTGAGGGACGTGACTGGGGCAGCAGGCATGACTCAACAGCTCCAACAACACCAAAACCACTCTCCAGCTACAAAGAAAGCACATCCAATTGCAAGCACAGACAGTAAAACTGTAACTTAAAGTGAAGATGAAAGTAACTGAAGAGTTCCTGGTTTGCAGCATGCAGGATCCTTTATATCACTTCCCTTTATCCATGACTTCACTTCTGGGTGGATGGGTCACGTTTTCAGCCGATGTGGCATTTTCTTTAATGCTTAATGTCAACACATCAATTTCACACAAGGCCTGACAAGGGACAATGCGTTTTTTAGTACGCCCTGGCTAGGATTAGTCATTTTCGGCTGACATGACAGCTGAAAAATATCAGGCTTAATGGTGAAGCTTCATTTTCTTTTACGCATTAGGTCAAAGGTGTGTTTTTCAGTGTTTTGGGATGTTCAATGCAAGTGACAAAAAGGATTCACAAGTAACAAAGAAACTTTGTAAATAGTATAAGTTGCACTGTGCACTGTATCATTGGATAAATGTAAACCACATTTCCCATAATGCATCGTAATGAGTTGAATGGGTAATTGTGTATAAATAGACTCAATAAGATCACCGCTAACCTTGATCAAGACGAATCTGGTCGAAACGCATTGGTTTGGGAGGTCTTGATGGTGCTGGCTGTAATACACACATATATATATATACACACATACATACATACATGGAAAATGCCCGCCGCAAGAACAGCGGATCCGCTGACCGAATCCTCGTGCCAGCAAAGGACATGGTGGTGTTTTTCCTATTGCACGAAGTGTATTGGCAACGAGAGAACTCACAGACAGTTACCAACCAAATGGGGCAAGAGTTTCAACAATATTGGCAGTCAACACGAAGACCCATTCAGGTGAGATAATACAGCACTACAAATACCCTGATGCCGAGAGCCCCGTGAGGGGGCGGGGCATCGCTTAGAACTGAATAAGTGACTGTGAAACAAAGACTGATTGATTTACCTGTTTGAGCCTGTGACCAAGGGCGTCTCACGCCCGAAACGCGTTAGGCTGTACCGGTGGTTTCCTGCTGTTTGCTCCTCAAGTTGCATCTGCAATAAAGATTAGTTTACCATCTGTGAGGCTTTTTCCAAGTGGGCAAAGTTGTTGATGGAATAAGAAACGGTCCGTCCGGCCATGGAAACTGCCCGCCGCAAGACCAGCGGATCCGCTGATTGAATCCTCGTGCCCGCAAAGGACATGGTGGTGTTTTTCCTATTGCAAGGAGTGTATTGGCAACAAGAGAGCTCACAGACAGTTACCAACCGACTGGGGCAAGAGTTTCAACAATTTTGGTATTCAACACAAAGACTCACTCAGGTAAGACAACACAGCACAACAAATAACATGATGCCGAGAGCCCCATGAGGGGGCAGGGCATCGCTTTGAACTGAATAAGTGACTGTGAAACAAAGACTGATTGATTTACCTGTTTGAGCCTGTGACCAAGGGCGTCTCATGCCCGAAACACGTTAGATTGTACCAAAGGTTTCCTGCTGTTTGTTCCTCAAGTTGCACCTGCAATAAAGATTAGTTTACCATCTGTGAGGCTTTTTCCAACTGATTTATATATATATATATATATATATATATATATATATATATATATATATATATATATATATATATATATATATATATATATATATATATATATATATATATATATATATTACCTACTGGCGGTTGCCAGTAGGTAGTTATAGTTAGAACCTATTATCCATAGGAAATCTGCAACATTCTATTTGGAATAATTTTGGCGCCAGATGACGAATCTTCGCGAAATGTTCGAAACTGGTGGGGCGCTCCGGTCCACTCCTATCCTGAAAGTCTCGGGGTGATTCGTCAAGCAGGGTCCGGGAAAAAAGGGTGTCCCAAAACGTGTTTTCCCCATGCAATTTTCCATAGGAACCTTTAATCGCAGCTACAGCCCGAATTGCTGTACGGAATTACACCTAATTTGGCAAAAAAGTAGCCCTTGGTTGAGAGTCGTTCCTTTTTTGGTTAAATAGTGTAAATCTGTTCAGCAGTCCCTTAGAAAATCAAAAGTAAAATCACATATATACCTGGGCGGAGCCTAACCACACATCAAATCGTGAGATCTGATCAGCTGTCAGCACTTCATTCAAGAAGTGTTGGCAGCCTTCTTGGGACCAATATACATGATAGTACCTCATTAAAAAGCATTGCAGTTAATAGAAGGTTTTAAGACTTTAGTTAAATTATAAATCATTTGTTGATGGTACCATACTCATTTTTGGAATTGTGGTGTGTTCTAAGGTGATTTTACCATGTGAAAAAGCCTTCTGCTGGGATATCATGAATCATGTTTGAGATAAAACTATTTTCTCGGGCTTTTCCCACAGAGGTTTGGAAGGTGATCTATAAGCTAAACTGAGAGCATATTTTCTGTAAATTCACATTATCTTTCTCAGTCATGTGAGAATGAAGTCTGACATTCTCAGTAAAACATGTACATCCAACAAGGGCCAAGACTGTCAGTTGATTCCTTTGTGTTCTACTGCAGCTTCCCAGAGTGTTCTAAAGAACAACTAGAGCGCTAACAGTCCCACTTATGACAAAAGTATGGCACACCTGAAGCCATCTTGATTGGAATAAACTGGTAACACTTAAAACATTTAATTTAAAAAGGAACACAATGAGGGGGTTCATTTTGCCATAGACATTATGATTAGTGGTGAAGAAAGAAAAAATAGGGCACATTTTGAGTGACTTCTCAAATCCTCTTCTATTTCATAAAAAATTCTGACTTGCAGACTGAAGCATGCACTTTCAAAACCAGCAGCAGACTTCCCTGGAGAGTAGTAGCTTTACTACAGTGATCTGACGAGCAACTAGAGTGCTAACATTCTGAATTTATGGCAAATGTGTGACACATCTGAATGCCTTCTTGATGGAATCAAAGTAAAAAACTGAAAGTATTTCCTACTGAGGAGACTGTAGTAAATGAGGAAATTAGGAAACTTCATTACGAATAAGTCTCCCAAGATGGCCACCAGAGACAAAAGAGCCCAATTGTAGCACAAATATCACCCAGATGTAGCCCAAGTATAGCCCAATGACAAAATGTCCCAGAGTGTTCTAAAGAACAACTAGAGCGCTAACAGTCTTACTTATGACAAAAGTATGGCACACCTGAAGCCATCTTCGTTGGAATAAAGTGGTAACACTTAAAACATTTAATTTGCAAAGGAACAAAATGAGGGGGTTCATTTTGCCATAGAAATTATGATTAGTGCTGCAGAAAAAAAAATTAGGGCACATTTTGACTTCTCAAATCCTCTTCTATTTCCTTAAAAGATTCTGACATGCAGACTGAAACATGCACTTTGAATACCAGCAGTAGACTTCCCTGGTGAGCAGTAGCTTTACTACAGTGATCTAATGAACAACTAGAGTGCTAACCTTCAGAATTTATGGAAAATGTGTGACACAACTGAATGCCTTCTTGATGGAACCAAAGTAAAAAACTGAAATTATTTCCTACTGAGGAGACTGCAGTAAATGAGAAAATTAGGAAACTTCATAACAAATAAGTCTCCCAAGATGGCCACCAAAGACAAAAGAGCCCAAATGTAGCAAAAATATCACCCAGATGTAGCCCAAGTATAGCCCAATGACAGAATGTCCCAGAGTGTTCTTTAGAACAACTAGAGCACTTACTGTCTTACTTATGACAAATGTATGGCACACCTGAAGCCATCTTGATTGGAATAAAGTGGTAACACTTAAAACATTTAATTTGCAAAGGAACAAAATGAGGGGGTTCATTTTGCCATAGAAATTATGATTAGTACTGCAGAAAGAAAAATTAGGGCACATTTTGACAAATTTCACCCAGATGTAGCCCACATGTAGCCCAGTGACTGAAGTGTGCAAAGCACTTTTTTTTTTTTGTGTTTTTGCAGTTTTATATAGTGCAGACTTGTCAGGTATTGGCATGCTTTACATGAGCATTGGTTACATCACACAAGAACAAATTAATTTTGGTTGAGGACATGGGGAGATTAAGTGATTTGACCAGAATCCGAGAATGTCGAGCTGAAGCAGAAACTCCAACCTGGTTCCCCAGTTGCAAAGTCTGCAGCTCTGGAAGTAACACCAAATCCTCTCCCCAAGGTGCAACATTTAATCAAGTGGTCAACTGGATAAAAAAACATAAAGATTACAAATAATTTTTAAAAAAATTGTCGCTATTTGAAAACTCCGAAAATATGTCCTCATTTTAGTTTTTTAGAGCACTAACCATAATTGTGATGCAAATAAGACCCTCTCATATATGTAATTTCTAAGGAAATGCTCTAGGTATTACAGTTTTGATTACATCAAGATGACGTCAGGCGTTCCACACTTTTGTAAAAAATATAGAATGTTAGCAATCTAGTTGTTCATTAGGATACTGTTGAGAGACAGTGGCCAGGGGCATGGACTCTGAAAATTGAAGGCAGGTAAGAGGGTGCCAAGGCAACAATTTGACCACACTGGGCAGGCAGGAAGGGCAGTGGCAGCACAACAGACTATGGAGGGCAGTGGAAAGGGGGCAGGGGCAACAAACCAACAATACAGGACTGGCAAGAGAGGCTGTGACAATATAATAGACCATTGTGGGCAGAAGGAAGAGGCAGTGGTAGTACAACCATACATGCCAACAGACCCGATTCAGCCAGGAAACTTCCAATATTTTTAAGCTCAAATGGGCTTTATTTGATCTGTCTCCTGTCTACAATCCCCTCTTTTTCAGTGTATTTCAAAGGGCAAAATCAATACCCCAGTTTTTTTTCAAAATCTCCCTCTTACCAAGTTCAAAATTTTCGCAAGTATGGTACATTGGATCATGGAAGGCAGGAGGAATTGGGGTAGGGACATGGACTCAGATAACAGAGGCCATGCGGGATGGGAGTGCAGCACAACAATCCATAGAAAGCAATAGGGAGGGGACAGGACCATGCACATGGACAACAGAGGGGAAAGAGGCAATGATAGCAATCTGACCATAATGGACAGACAGGAGAGAAAGTTGCAGCATAACAGACCATAAAGGGCAGGAGGGACGGATCAGGGGCATTACAATGGAACAGACAAGCTAGGAGGGAGGGAATAGGGGTCTGTACATGGAAACAGAGGGCTGGGGGCAAGGGGGCAGGGCATGAGCAGCCAGGAGGTCAGGCAGGATTGGCACTAGAAGGAAGACACACCATGGAGAGCAACAGTGAGACTATGATGGCATACACACAGACCATGGAGAGAAGGTGGGAGAGGGTCAGGGGCAGCGAGCTGACCATACAGGGAAGGTGGGAGGGGCTGTGGCAGCACAGAAGACCATGCATGGCAAGTGGGAGGGTTAGTGGCAGCACAATGGCTATGATGGGCAAGGAGGGTGCAGGGGCATGCACAAAGGACCATGGGGGATAGAAGGGAGGGTCAGGACCTGGGCACAGACAAGAGAGTTCAGGAAAACGGGCCTCACAACAGACAACGTGGTGCAGACAGGGGGAGCAGTTGCTGCACAACCGACCAGAGAGGGCAGAAGGGTGTGGCAGTAAAATGGACCATGGAGGACAGGAGGAAGGGGATAGGGGCAGACATGTGGACAGGCAGGGTGGAGGTGGCAGGGACAGGTTACAGTCATCTGACAATGCTAGGCAAGTGGGAGGGGAGTGGCAGCTTAGCAGAACACTCAGAGTAGATAGGAGTGGCAGGTCCATGGGACATGGTGGGCAAAAATGATGGAGCAGGGGCATGCACAAAGACATTGGAGGGCAGGTTGAAGGAGAATTGGGGCAGCAAGCTAAGCACAGAGGCTAAGCAGGAGGTCAATGATGGGGCATATAATTGGCCAATGGAGGGCAGGAGGAGTGGACTGGTACATCATGCTAAATGGAAGGCAGTGGCAGCACATCAGACCACGCATAGCAGGAGGGAGGAGGCTAGTCCATGGATTCAGACAACAGAGGATAGAGATGAGGTGGATGGGGCAGCAAGCTAACTGTTCAGAGAAGGCGGGTATTAGGAACTTTATTGGTTTTAAAATGTGTGTCTGTGCGAACTACTTAAAATATGAACAAGTATGCAGCATAATCTCACTTTTATTCAGGAAGAAGAGGACGTTTGTGACGGTGACTCCGGGCTCACTTGGTAGAAACACCCCCTGATCCTCCACCTCCCATCGCAAAATGTAATGCCCTTGAAAAGGGTAGGTGAACGCAGTGTTATGTAGAATATAGTCCTGAGAGCACGATTGAAAATGAAAGCTAGATATAATGTATGGTATAAACTATGCACCAAAAAGTGTGATATAAGATTAACCGGGGCGTGAAATACAATATGCAATACATTGTGCGCAATGACAGATTCATTGGAGAGCGCGAGATAGTACAGGCACTAGCGTGTGCTATGCGATATGCACATTGGAGTGTAATATGCACAGGGCAGTGTTGAGTAACCTAACTAGTTTCTAAAGTTGCAATATAAAATATGTGCTGGAAAGTGTAACGTTGCATATGCACTGTGACAAAGATATGTATCCCAGATTGTAATATTTATGGCATAGCGCTGCGCGTTATAACATAGGCATCGAGGAAGGCACGTTAGATGGGGCAATATAACCCGTGCGAAGGCAAGTGTGGCATGACATATTCACAGGGTGGTGTTATAGTGCACATGGGCTAGAGAGTGTCATAGCATACGCACTAGCTGGTGGAATACAACACAAAGGTGTGTGGCATTCAGCGGGCACTGGTGGGAGTAACACAGAATTGGGCTCAGCCAGGAGTGTGCTGTGACTCTCAAGTGAAGTTCGTCTACTTTCCAGAGAGTAAAATAAAAAGTATTACACATCCGGCAGTGGATGTGTGTTTTATTAACTGTGAGAGGGGTTTCTTGCATAGTTTTGGGCGAATTTTTGTCAAATCCCCTTTGAATGGCTTGGTGTGCGTGTGTAATAAATGTGCCCGTCAATAGCTACCCATGTTTGTATAAATTAATGACAAGGATGTCTACTTGGAGAGTACCCACCGACGGGGGCGCCGGGATTAGGCACGGTAGGGCGTCAGACACGTCACAGCTTCACTAGCGGTGCAAATACATTCCACATGGATTTATTGTGTGCATAGTCGACTTTTAATGAATATCACACAAATCGTCAGGGTGATAGGTACGTAAGGTTTGTCCAGCATGTCCTAGGTGTTTCTATAAATATATTTAAAAAAAACAAAAAAAAACAAAGGCCGGCCCCGGGGAATGGGGTTCCCAGGGCCATAAGTGGCCTGAGGAGGGGGGCAATGCAGCCCCCCTCCTAAAGATGTTTTTGTTTTTTAAAAAGACCATGCCCCGGGGGCCACGCGGCCCCTTTCAAATTTCTTTTTCTAAAAAAAAAAATAGGGGGCAGGCCCTGGGGGATGGGGTCCCCAGGGCTAATAAATTAGAAAAAGAAGGGGGGCCACACAGCCCCCCTTCTTAAAAAAAAAAAAAGACTGGCATCACGCCAGAGGCCACGCCCCCTCTTTGCAGCACCCTGCAAATGCACCCCCTGGCGAGTTGTAAGTTGGGGAATTAATTCCTCTTCAATACTGAGGGTCCCTGAGGGCCAACTAGTCCAACAGGTATCTCCAGTATGCACCAGGGAGCTGCGTTGCAGAGAGGTGTTCTGAGGCCACGCCCCTTTTTAGACCTTTCTGCAACGCAGCTCTGTGGCACTTACTGGAGGTACCTAGTGGGCTAGTTTGCCCTTAGGGACCCTTAGGATTCAAAGGGATTTAATCTCTCAACTTAGAATGACCACAGGGGGCATTTACACAGTGGTGAAGGGAGGGGATGGGGCCTGAGGTGACGTGTGCAAACACGCCCTGTGGCGTGTTTTAAATTGGGGAAATAATTCCCTTTCAATTCTGATGGTCCCTGGGGGCCAACTAGCCCACCAGGTGCTTCCAGTAAGTGCCACTGCGCTGCGTTGCAGAGAGGTGGTGCACGCCGTGCCCCTTTTTACATCACTCTGCAATGGCGCTTACTGGACGTACCTAGTGGGCTATTTTGCCCCTAGGTACCCTCAGAATTCAAGGGGACTTAATCTCCCAACTTAAAACGGCCACAGGGCGTGTTTACACAGTGGGGAAGGGAGGGGACGTGGCCAGAGGTGACATGCGCAAACACGCCCTATGGCGCGTTTTAAGTTGGGGAAATAATTCCCCTTCAATCCTGAGGTCCCCTGGGGGCTAACTAGCCCACCAGGTGCTTCCATTAAGCGCCACTGCGCTGTGCTGCAGAGAGGTGTTCAGAGGCCACGCCCCTTTTTACACCTCTCTGCAACGCAGCTCTGTGGCGCTTACTGGAGGTTCCTAGTGGGCTAGTTGGACCCTAGGGACCCTCAGGATTCAAATGAACTTAATCTCCCAACTAAAAACGGCCACAGGGCGTGTTTACACAGTGGTGAAGGGAGGGGACGGGGCCTGAGTTGACGTGTGCAAACAAGCCCTGTGGCGCGTTTTAAGTTGGGGAAATAATTCATCTTCAATCCTGAGGGACCCTGGGGGCCAACTAGCCCACCAGGTTCTTCCAGTAAGTGCCACTGCGCTGCGTTGCAGAGAGGTGGTCTAGGCCTTGCCCCTTTTTACATCTCTCTCCAACGCAGCTCTGTGGCGCATACTGGAGGTACCTAGTGGGCTAGTTAGACATAAGGGACCCTCAGGATTCAAGGGGGCTTAATCTCCTAACTTAAAATGGCAACAGGGCGTGTTTACACAGTGGGGAAGGGAGGGGATGGGGCCTGAGGTGACGTGTGCAAGCACGCCCTGTGGCGCATTTTAAGAGGTAGTTTTAATCCCCCTGCCCTATTATATACTAGGGGCTTACAGAAGAGGTCATGCTAATCACAGGGGGACCCCAACGCATAGTGTTCCCTAGTGTAAGTAGGTGTTTTCACTGTATTCTAAGTGTCTTTTAACATAGCACTGGCTCTAGGACTGGTTAGTCAGAATCAGTTACCACCAGTATCCGTCTGAAAAAGTTGAGGGTACAGGATGATTTTGCAACAAGGCTTCTTTCTGCTCTTCTGTTTGTTCTTTCTGCACGTTATCCTTCTTCCTGCACTTTTCTTCGTCTTTGAGGACTTCTGTTAATTCTTTCTGCAATTAGTTTTTTTCTTTCTGTGCGTTTTTACTTCTTTCTTCACATGTCCTATCTCTGTAGGCATAGTTATAAATTAGCATTTAAAAAACCTTTGAAATTCACTGAAAAAACATAGGTTTCAGGCACGTTATAGTTAGGAATTAGCATTTAAAAAACCTTAGAAATTCACTGAAAAAACCATAGGTTTCAGTTGCATTATAGTTGGCTGGACTTTTCACTCGTACAAAATCATTGAAATTCCCCTGTTATAGTTAGTTCAGCTAACTATAACTCACGCGCCCGCAATGCACTGGTGATGACGTCACATATTACATCACTCATGACATGGTCAGTGACATCACTCATGACATCACTGATAACATCTCAAATGACATCACTGATGACATCATCCTTGTGATAGAGTGGCAGACCTCCTCTCACCCTAATATAACCTTTGATACACACATTCAAAAATAGAAACTAAAATGTCCAAAACAATGGACATACCAATACCAGTTACGACAACCTATTCAGTAATTCTAAGATCCAAATGCACATCCACTCATTCACCAACAGTCCTATACAGTCACTCATACATGTACTCACTCATCATATGTACTCATACACCTATACATCCTGTTACACAACGCCACTCATTCATAGAGTTACTCACACACATAGTCACTCATGCTAATAAAGAATCAAACATCCATTTACTTGCATATACAGTTATACACACACCACCACACTTACTTCTACAGAAACTTACACATCCTTCGTCTTTTAAACAATCACTTATAGAAGCACACACTTATTCATAAAGGAACTCTTCCAATCTCTCACTCTCACATATACTCCCTTATATACACCAATAGTCACATATACTAGTTTAAAACATATGTAGTTACTCATCAAGACACTATTGAGACTCACTAACACACCCATACACACACTCATCCACCCATACAGTCCTGCACACATGCTGTCTTCAACACATACAAACAGTGAGTCCCTCATTCATGCATCTATGCAATACGTAATACCCCCCACCGAACCATGCAGACACTCAGATACTCTCAAAAAACCAACCAATAACCTATATAGACACTCATTTAGCTACTCACCAACCCATGCTGCCACTTATACACAAAGTGAGAGACTGATACAGATATTTACATATTTAAACATTGCTCACTAAGCCATGTATTCTCTAAGAAACACTTAATCAGTCAGTTATACAATACATTTTTCAAAACAAAATCATCCATTTAGACACTTATATACCCATTTATTCTTCCATCGACCTTGAGATATACATATATAAAACATATTTAATTTTCAGAAAAACACATATTCACTGGGTGATGTCATGAGTGATGTCATGAGTGATGTCATGAGTGATGATACTGACCATGTCATGAGTGATGTAATATGTGACGTCATCAGCAGTGCATTGCGGGCTCGCGAGTTATAGTTAGCTGAACTAACTATAACGGGGGAATTTCAATGGCTTTGTACGAGTGAAAAGTCCAGCTAACTATAACGCCCCTGAAACCTATGGTTTTTTCAGTGACTTTCTAAGGTTTTAAAATGCTAATTCCTAACTATAACGTGTCTGAAACCTATGGTTTTTTCAGTGAATATATATATCTATCTATTTGCGGATGAGCAGCTCCAGCGTGCTAAGAAGTTTGCAGCGCAGATCGAATTGGTTTGGTTCACTTACAGGGACCCCGTTTTTGCCTCCCACAGCGGGTGGGTGTGTAGAATGTGAGGCGGTTGTTGAGGTATGTGGGTCCCATGTCGTGGAGAGCCTTGGGTGAGGAGTCTGAACATGATCCTCTTGCTGATGGGGAGCCAGTGCAGGTCTCTCAGCTGGGGAGAGATGTGGCTGAAGCGGGGGGTGTCCAGGATAAGTCGTGCAGAGGCGTTCTGTATGCGCTGGAGTCTTTTCTGTAGTTTGGCTGTGGTTCCAGTGTAGAGGGTGTTTCCGTAGTCCAGTCGGCTGGTGATGAGGGCCTGGGTGACCGTCTTCCTGGTGTCGGTGGGGATCCACCGGAAGATCTTTCGGAGCATGCGCAGGGTGTTGAAGCAGGATGACAAGACGGTGTTGACTTGCTTGGTCATCGTGAGGGAGGAGTCCAGGATGAAGCCCAGGTTGCGAGCATGGTCCGTTGTCTTTGGAGCAGAGCCCAGGGCAGGGGGCCACCAGGAGTTGTCCCAGGCGGAGGGGGATGTTCCCAGGATGAGGACTTCCGTCTTATCTGAGTTCAGTTTCAGCCGGCTGAGCTTCATCCATTCCGCGACGTCTTTCATTCCTTCCTGGAGGTTGGCTCTGGCTGTGGCGGGGTCGTTGGTGAGGGAGAGGATCAGCTGGGTGTCATCGGCGTAGGAGATGATGTTGAGGTTGTGTTGGTGTGCGATGGCTGCGAGGGGGCTCATGTAGATGTTGAAGAGGGTGGGGCTAAGCGAGGATCCTTGCGGGATGCCGCAGATGACTTTGGTGGCCACGGACCGGAATAGGGGAAGGCGGACTCTCTGGGTTCTGCCGGCGAGGAACGAGATGATCCATTCCAAGGCCTTTCCTTGGATTCCGATGTTGCTGAGGCGCTGTATCAGGGTGCGGTGGCATACGGTGTCGAAGGCTGCCGAGAGGTCCAGGAGGATGAGGGCAACTGTTTCCCCGTTGTCAAGCAGGGTCCAGATGTCGTCGGTGGCTGCGATGAGGGCGGTCTCGGTGCTGTGGTTTGCTCGGAAGCCGGACTGCGAGGGGTCAAGGGATCCGTTGGTCTCGAGGAAGGCGGAGAGTTGTTTGTTGACAATCTGCTCGATGACTTTGGCCGGAAAGGGGAGGAGCGAGATGGGGTGGAAGTTCTTGAGGTCCGTGGGGTCCGCGGTGGGTTTCTTCAGGAGGGCGCTGAGCTCGGCGTGTTTCCAGCTCTCTGGGAAGTTGGCGGATGCGAAGGAGCTGTTGAGGATGTTCCGGAGTTGGGGTGCGATGATGGAGTCGGCTTTGTTGAAGATGTGGTGTGGGCAGGAGTCGGTTGGGGAGCCGGAGTGGATGGTGTTCATCGTGTGGGTGGTATCTTCGGTGCTGACCGTCGTCCAGGTGCGGAGGGTGGTGGTGGGGGGCGCCGGATCGGTGGTAGGGTGCGCCGTCTGTGCGCCGAAACTGTTGTGTAGGCTGGCAATCTTGCGGAGAAAGAGTGAGGCGAGTGAGTCGCAGAGGTCCTGCGAGGGTGTGATGTTGTTGTTGCAGGCACTGGGGCTGGAGAGCTCTTTGACGATGCTGAAGAGTTCTTTGCTGTTGTGGGAGTTGTTGTCCAGTCGTTCTTTGAATGTGGTCCTTTTGGTGGTGCGGATCAGTTGGTGGTCTTCAGTGGTGCGAGGTCATCGGCGCAGTTGGTGAGCCACTGTGTGAGGTTGCGGGCTGCTTCGTTGGGGTCCGTCGTGTTGGTGGGGGGGTTCTGGCTGAGGGAGGTGGTGAGCTGGTCGACGGTGATCTTGCTCCAGCTTCTGCGGGGAACCTGTTGAGGGTGGTTGTGGGTCGTGGTTCTCCTGAAGTTGAAGTGGACGCAGCTGTGGTCTGTCCAGTGCAGTCCGGTGGAGTGGCTGAAGGAGATGTGCTTGCTGGAGGAGAAGATGGGGTCAAGCGTGTGGCCGGCGATGTGGGTGGGGGTGTTCACCAGTTGCTTGAGTCCGAGGCTGGTGAGGTTGTCCAGCAGGGTGGCGGTGTTGCTGTCATTGTTGTTCTCCAGGTGGAAGTTGAAGTCTCCTAGGAGGATGTAGTCTGAGGAGGTAAGGGCGTGCGGACTGACGAAGTCTGCGATGGCTTCGCTGAATTGTGTGCGTGGTCCCGGGGGTCTGTAGATGAGGGTGCCTCTGAGGGTGGTCTTGGGGTCGGTGTGTATCTGTAAGTGAAGGTGTTCGGCGGCGGTGAGGGTGTCTCGGAGTTGGTCGTGATTCGGATGGTGTTTCTGTGTACGATGGCTTGGTTGACGTGGTCCTTCCGGGCGATCTTGTAGCCATCCGGGATGGCTATGGCGATGTCGGGAGCTGAGGAGGCGTTCATCCATGGTTCTGTGAGGAAGGCGACGTCTGGTGATGTTGTGTCGAGAAGGTTCCAGAGTTCGACGGCGTGCCTGTGGATGGAGCGGGTGTTGAGCAAGATGCACTTGAGGTGGTCGTTGCTGGAGCCTGGCTTGGTGGGTGCGGTGCAGGATCGGGTGCAGGTGAAGTTGCAGGCGTGGCAGGTGAATGCTCCGTGGGTGCATATTCGGGTTGGCTTGGTAGCAGGCTGGCTGTCGGCCGGTGTTGAGTGCGTGGAGGGTGGCATCGTCGTATCTCTGTCGGGTTGGCTGGCTCCGGCGGGGTCCAGGGGTTCTGGCACTGGGCGCGGTTCAGGCGTAGACGGGCTTGCCCGCTACGCGTACGTGCGGTCCCCGCCATATATGGCAAAGTGGGAGGGAGGAGCAGCTGGGAGGCAGGAGCGGGGCGGCGAATGGGGAGCGGGTGCCAAGAGAAGGGGGCGGGGCTGCAGGAGAGCAGCGGCAGGGAGCGGAAGGGGGGGTGGAAAGAGCGGGAAGACGGAGCGGGAGAGCGAGGGCAAGCCTGGGCAAGCCTGGGCAAGCCTGGAGAGCAGGGGCCTTAAGGAGAGGCAGCAGCAAGAGAGGCCAAGAAGGCAGCAGCAGCAGAATCTGGGCACACAGGGGCCGTGCGGAGTGGAGTGACGGGTCAAGGGTGCTAAAAAGTTTGCAGCGCGCAAAGGAACGACGTGACTGAATTGGTTTGGTTCACTTACATGGACCCAGTTTTTGCCTCGCACAGCAACCCACGAAGCGATTTTAAACTTATTGAGGGGCTCAGCTGTTATCCACAGTGGAAATATATCAAGCAAACTACCAAGACCATAATGCTGTGAAAACACACGCCCATAGGACGGGACTATATTTCAGCGCTGGCAGTGCGGCGCAAGATCGTTGCAGCTGTGCCTCTCTGGCCACCAGTGAACCCGAAACATGTTTGGTTGAGATCTTAGCTGCGGAGGTGATGCTGTCTGTCCTTGTAACCTGCCAATAAAGAAGGAGAATGACACGTTCGTGTGTTGCGCTTCAAGGTGTGGCTCACTAGTTAGAGGCGGCAGACCCGTAAGCAGAGAATCGGCCAGGGACCAGGGTTCAATTCCCGACGCGGCAGGGTCGTGGACCAGGGTCAAAACGGACTTGATAATTCTCGCCTCGGTACCTACTCTAACCAGGAACACACTCGGCAACTCTGGGCATTAAGCTTGCCTCATCTCTACAACGGCCCCCCACAGACGCCGGGGATGCCTGATTTCACCTTGGAGATACCCAGAAAGGGACCATCTCACAGGGATAGCCAGGACGGGTTCCCCAGCGGTCTACAGCGCCGGGACGCCCCGTTGCTGGGGTAGCTGTGCGCTTTACAAGTCTACAACATTTACAACATTTACATTCAACTGTTTGGGCTCTTTTCCATTGCATATGTGGCGGCCCTGCTCGGGTCGCGAGGTGCCCCACTGCGGATAAGCAGCTCCAGCGTGCTAAGAAGTTTGCAGCGTGCAAAGGAATGACGTGACCGAATTGGTTTGGCTCTCTTACAGGGACCCAGTTTTTGCCTCGCACAGCAACCCACGAAGGGATTTTAAACTTATTGAGGGGCTCAGCTGTTACCCACAGTGGAAATATATCAAGCACACTACCAAGACCATAATGCTGTGAGAACACACGCCCATAGGGAGGGACTATATTTCAGCGCTGGCAGTGCGACGCAAGATCATTGCAGCTGTGCCTCTCTGGACACCAGTGAACAAGGGCTCGTAAGCCCGAAACATTTTTGGTTGAGATATTAGCTGCGGAGGTGATGCTGTCTGTCCCTGTAACCTGCCAATAAAGTAGGTGAATGACACGTTCGTGTGTGGCGCTTCAACTGTTTGGGCTCTTTTCAATTGGATATGTGGTGGCACTGCTCGGGTCGCGAGGTGCCCCACTGCGGATGAGCAGCTCCAGCGTGCTAAAAAGTTTGCAGCGCGCAAAGGAACGACGTGACTGAATTGGTTTGGTTCACTTACAGGGACCCAGTTTTTGCCTCGCACAGCAACCCACAAAGGGATTTTAAACTTATTGAGGGGCTCAGCTGTTATCCACAGTGGAAATATATCAAGCACACTACCAAGACCATAATGCTGTGAGAACACACGCCCATAGGACGGGACTATATTTCAGCACTGGGAGTGCGGCGCAAGCTCGTTGCAGCTGTGCATCTCTGGACACCAGTGAACAAGGGCTCATAAGCCCGAAACATGTTTGGTTGAGATCTTAGCTGCGGAGGTGATGCTGTCTGTCCCTGTAACCTGCCAATAAAGAAGGGGAATGACACGTTCATGTGTGGCGCTTCAACAGTTTGGGATCTTTTCGATTGGATATGTGGCGGCCTTGCTAGGGTCGCGAGGTGCCCCGATGCGGATGAGCAGCTCCAGCGTGCTAAGAAGTTTGCAGCGTGCAAAGGATCGACGTGACCAAATTGGTTTGATTCACTTACAGGGACCCAGTTTTTGCCTCGCACAGCGAACCACGAAGGGATTTTAAACTTATTGAGGGGCTCAGCTGTTATCCACAGTGGCAATATATCAAGCACACTACCAAGACCAAAATGCTGTGAGAACACACACCCATAGGGCGGGACTATATTTCAGCGCTGGGAGTGCGGCGCAAGAACGTTGCAGCTGTGCCTCTCTGGACACCAGTGAACAAGGGCTCGTAAGCCCGAAACTTGTTTGGTTGAGATCTTAGGTGCGGAGGTGATGCTGTCTGTCCCTGTATCCTGCCAATAAAGAAGGTGAATGACACGTTTGTGTGTGGCGCTTCAACTGTTTGGGCTCTTTTCAATTGGATATGTGGCAGCCCTGCTCGGGTCGCGAGGTGCCCCACGGCGGATGAGCAGCTCCAGCTGCTAAGAACTTTGCAGCGCGCAAAGGAACTACATGACTGAATTGGTTTGGTTCACTTACAGGGACCCAGTTTTTGCCTCGCACAGCAACCCACGAAGGGATGTTAAACTTATTGAGGGGCTCAGCTAACATCCACAGTGAAAATATTTCAAGCACACTACCAAGACAGTAATGCTGTGAGAACACACGCCCATAGGGCGGGACTATATTTCAGCGCTGGGAGTGCGGCGCAAGATTGTTGCAGCTGTGCCTCTCTGGACACCTGGGAACAAGGGCTCGTAAGCCCGAAACATGAGATCTTAGCTGCGGAGGTGATGCTGTCTGTCCCTGTAACCTGCCAATAAAGAAGGTGAATGACACGTTTGTGTGTGGCGCTTCAACTGTTTGGGCTCTTTTCGATTGGATATATATAGGAACTGGCGCCGATAAAAAACTTTGAATTTCAGTCCTCCAATACCATCATCAATTTGGCAAAAGTCAACTTAGACAAGGCAGAACAACAACTCCTAGCGTTAGGGATTTGATATTGTCCTGAAACAAATTTTGACTATGTACAAACAAGAGCGGATGTGTATCACTTCATACGGAAACTAAAATTATGAAAATTTCATTCACAACTACAAAACAAAGAACCTGATACCTCTACAAGGGAGAGCTCAACAGAAAAGGCTACCCATCTGGCAATATCAGATGTCAACCTATTAGGGCTACTACAAGACCTAGAACAAAATGTGCCACCTAGTTCATCGCCACCTTCCTCTCAATCAATTTTGGCACAACAACAACTCAACTCAAGTCAGAGGCCAACTACTAAATTCAAACCCAAGTCCAGGTTTGTTCCAATTTTGCCTAGAGACAATATCGATGCATTCAATGAGACTGTGGTTGCAGAAATTAAGAAACTGAATTACAAAGTAGCGGGAATAAAAAAGAAATATAGCCACCAACAACAAAAATATCACCAACTGATGAAAAGACTAAAAGTACAAGATAAAGTGGTTATCCGCAATTCAGATAAGGGCGGAAATGTTGTGTTATGGCCCCTGCAACAATACACGGAAGAAGCATTGTCCCAACTCAATGATCGATCATGCTACAAATTGAGCAATAAACAGGCAATATCACAGGCACAAAACGAACTGTTTACCAAACTTCTGGCTTGGAAAAGCATTGGCCTCATAAATCAAGATGAATATAAATTTATGAAAAAAGATCATCCTATCACGCCGGTAATATATTTTATACCGAAGATCCATAAAGATATAAAAAATACACCAGGACGGCCAATAATATCGGCCAAACAAAGCTTACTTGAAAATATTTCGGTTTACATAGACTCTTTCCTTCAAGACCTCGTGAAAGGATTACCAGCATACGTCCAGGATACATCTGACTTTCTGAGACAGATATATAACTATCGGTGGAAAGAGGATTATCTTTTAATAACATTGGACGTATCTAACCTGTATACTTCAATCAACCACAGAGATGGACTCAGAGCTGTAGATTATTTTTTGGCCACTAGACTGGTCCAATTTTACCAACACAACAAAATGTTGATCAGTCTAATCCAATTTTGTTTAAATAACAATTTTTTCTTGTTTAATCAACAAACCTACTAGCAATTAAGGGGGGTAGCTAAGGGGGCTAGCTTTTCACCAAGCTATGCCTGCCTCCACATGGGCTTTTGGGAAGAGACAATCTTGAAAGTAAAGAATGCTACAGTAATGGATAAACATGTGATGAAATGGATGCGTTATATAGACGATCTATTTGTAATTTGGCAGGGTAGTGAGTTGGAGGCACAGAATTTTATTGATTGTATTAATGACAACAATCTCAACTTACACTTTACAAGCACCATTGATAAAAAAGAAATTTGTTTTCTTGATGTTCAGGTATATGTTGACAATAACCAGTTGCACACTAAACTCTATCGCTAACCGACATCAGGTAACACCACTTTGCACTCCTCAAGCTTTCATCTGAAACATACGATCCACAGCATCCCATATGGGGAGATGCTGCGGATCCGAAGAATATGTAGCACTGACACTGACTTAGCGGTTGCTCAACAAGAAAGCAGAAACATATTCTTAGAGAGGGGTTACAGTAATAAAGTCATCAATGTGGCTATACAGAAAACCAAGTCCATGAGACGAGAAGACTTACTGTTTAAACCACCTAATAGTAAAGTCAAACCAATCAATAGTGGTGAGTGCCCAACTAAGATTGAGGAGATAAGACTGATTTTGACATACAACAAACAAAGGGACAGTCTTAGCAAAATCATAAAAGACAACTGGTATTTATTACATCTTGATACACAGTTTAATGAGATTATCCCAGCCAATCCCACTATCACATTCAGAAGAGCACCATCAACTAGTGATTTCCTAGTTAGCAGCAGCCCAGAAATAAGATCAGGAACCAATTGGCTGACAAAACGTAAGGGCTTTTCCAAATGTTCTACATGCAAGGCATGTCGACACGCTATAAATAAAACATCTTTTACAACACCTTTTGAGGAGAAACAAAATACAATCACTAAGAACATGACATGCAAAACAGAATTTGCAATTTACATGCTGGAGTGCTCTTGTGGACTGCAGTATGTGGAAAGCACAAAACTGCAGGTCCACAAGAGAATTCTCCAGCACTTACGGGCCATCACCAATTTGGATACATCATATCCGGTGGCCCGGCATTTTAGGGAATTTCATGAAAGCAACACACAATTCCTTAAATATTTTGTCATTGATTGCATCCCTGCTCTCAGAAGGGGTGGGGATCGGGAGTCTCTCCTCAGAAAATTAGAGACCAAATATATCCTTGAATTGGACAGTAAAAGCCCACATGGGCTGAACACGACAGAAGATCTGTATACGTGGCTTTAGGGAGTTTATGAATAACTGGGAAACCAGTACACCTTAATCAACATTAGCGATACAGACCTGTCTAACAAAGGCCCTCACAATATGAACTCCGATACTCACATAAACATATAGATTTTTTAATATCCTTTTCTCTTCTCTTCTCTCTTTTCCCCTAAACTTTTCTTCCCAATTTCATAAATATTAAATTTATAGATTGATATGTAGGACAAACATTTTTGTTCTAGACTGGATTTTACACAGGTGATATTATGTCACAATTTTGCACTTTATTTGCCAATTTTGCACAGACAGAAAACCATGCTGCTAAACTTGATTAATACTCCTATGCCAATGTTAATGATGTTTAGATATTATATTTTAAAAACGTTTTTAACATGTGTATTTCTCTGATTTTATAAGTGCTGGTTATTTATTGTATTTATACGTAAACAATTGCACATTATGATAAGTGAGCTTACAGCTCAAAAATTATGAGTCATGAGATATGAGATAATCTTTGCGAATGTATTTTACATTTACATCATGTACCAACGGAAAGTAGTGAGATATAAATGTTGTGGCATGGTAGTATTTTGCCTATGGGCAATTATCTATGCACTGGCACTTTAAAAATGGGATAAATGCAGGGGGCACGTCATGTGATCAAGGGCTGCAAAGCCCGAAACGCTCATGGCGGCAGAGCGCACGAATACAAAAAAATAAATTATACTTGGTACAACAAAGTGGAGTCCGTTCCCTTCTTGATCCGGATCGCAGAGGATCGCACAAAAGAAAGGTTTACTGCAATATATATATATATATATATATGCTAACACAAGAGTCCGATCAGGTTGAAGGCTGTCAATCGAGCGGTCCGCGTTCAGGGTATCGGAAACCCTGTATCTATTACTCCACCACTATTTCCGATTCTGGAAATATCACGGACACAAAGGTAGTTGCAGCAAAAAAGGTTTATTTCTGGCTGCACAGCAACGCGTTTCAGCTTACGCCTTGATCACGCTGAGTGACAGGCGTTTTTTTGCACATTATTTAAATGCAGTGTAAAACATAAAAACAAACGGTGAACATGCCCTTAACCTTGTGAAAAGCGGCGGCCATCTTATAATGTATAATTCCACATTAGAGCTCAGTTTAAATCAGAGCCTCAAACATACGTTCAGCAGGGAGATTAATAAAAAAGATTAACAATCAAAAACACAAATATGTTCTGTATCATGGATTAAATATGGTTAACAATACATCTCATTTTTAACACAGATTTTGTCAAAAAGAAAGAAAGGACGAATATCGAATCCAGCCCAAGTGGGCATTGGTCGCCAAATAATTACAATATTCATTTGTAAGTCCATCAAAATAAGAGAATAGTTGTTATTGAATACACCCCCAGTGGGGATTAATTGCCCCTCATCATTTGAAAGAAAAATCATTGTAAATCTTCCTACGAGGTACAAATGACTGAAGACCACATAAAAACCACATAAAAAACAGCCCAAGTGGGCCTAAGTATATTAAACTTCGATTGTTACTTAAATAAGTTTATCATCCTCCACTGGAAGATCTCACCAATTTATAATTTGTGATTTAGATATTCTATCTCCCCATAGAGTAGTTGTGAAAGCCAGCCACCAAGAAAGTGCAAAACACCTGAAAAATAAGAAAACAAAAAACCTAATTAAAATCTGATGATTTAATATTTACACAGCTTCATATTCTACCTATGCAGGTGTACAGACAATTCTTCATTGGAATTCAAACCCAAAGGGGCCATAGTTTCAAGGTCAATGATGTACCTAGACTCCAATTTGCGTAGAGTTAGTAATCTATTTCCCCCTCGGATATTCTCGCCGACAGCATCAATGACCACCATTTTTAGAAATTTCTCGTTCTGCATATGTGTATCAAAGAAGTGTCTAGCTACCGGGTATTGTCTGTTATTGTGGCGGATGGCTCTGATATGCTCCAGTACTCGTTTTTTTGCACGGTGGAAAGTGCTGCCTATATAGGCCTTGTTACAGGGACAAATTAATGCATATACACAATAAGTCGTGTTGCATGTCAAAGATTTTCTTATCACAAGTTTGTTTTTACTGCTCAGAATATCCAACGTTGTGCAGTCGCCCCCAGCTATGCCAATTTGCCTATGATGGACTTACAAATGAATATTGTAATTATTTGGCGACCAATGCCCACTTGGGCTGGATTCGATATTCGTCCTTTCTTTCTTTTTGACAAAATCTGTGTTAAAAATGAGATGTATTGTTAACCATATTTAATCCATGATACAGAACATATTTGTGTTTTTGATTGTTAATCTTTTTTATTAATCTCCCTGCTGAACGTATGTTTGAGGCTCTGATTTAAACTGAGCTCTAATGTGGAATTATACATTATAAGATGGCCGCCGCTTTTCACAAGGTTAAGGGCATGTTCACCGTTTGTTTTTATGTTTTACACTGCATTTAAATAATGTGCAAAAAAACGCCTGTCACTCAGCGTGATCAAGGCGTAAGCTGAAACGCGTTGCTGTGCAGCCAGAAATAAACCTTTTTTGCTGCAACTACCTTTGTGTCCGTGATATTTCCAGAATCGGAAATAGTGGTGGAGTAATATATATATATATATATATATATATATATATATATATATATATATATATATATATATATATATATTCACAGAAAAAAACATAGGTTTCAGGGGTGTTATAGTTAGCTGCCCATTTCACTCATACAAAACCATAGAAATTCTTCCATTATAGTTAGTTCTGCTAACTATAACTCACGCGCCCGCAATGCACTGCTGATGATGTCACATATTGCATCATTCATGACATGGTCAGTGACATCACTGATGACATCATTGATGACATCTCAAATGACATCACTGATGACATCATCCACTGAATGTGGCTTAGTTTGAAATTTAAATATGGATTATATATATACCAATCTGTATTGAAGATTGAGTGGATATATAACTGTCTGGATGGAGGATTTAGTAGCTGTCTGACTGTCTTTTTAAGTGAGTAATTAAAAGTGTCTCACTTAATACATGGATTAGTAACTAAACTATGTGAATATGTGCAGCACTGTCTCTGTTGTTGTATAACATGCTGCCTCAGTTGGTCACTAACTACATGAGTGTGTATATTAGTTATTGATTAGTTGGGTGAGTATTTGTATGGGACACTGAGTTTGTGTGTGGTTGGATGGGGTGTGTGTAACTCTATGCATAGATGTGTGAATGGTTGATTGACTAGGTGTATGGGTTTAAGAGTGCATGTGGAAACAGTTGTTTGGGTGACTGAGTGTATTTATTTGTGTGTTGGTGAGCGAATATATGTTTAGTTGTACATCTTCAACAAAGTAAAAAAATAAAAGGCATTGTATGTGAGAGTTGGTGTATATAAATAAGTTTGTGTAAGAGTCAGTGATTGTGAGAGTAAATATATGAATGAGTGTATAATTGTAATGGTGCTTTTTTAAAATATTAACCATGAGTTATTATGTGTTTGAATAAATGAGGTGTCGTTGGATAATTGTGTAAGTGAGTAAATTTAAGTGCGATAAATTTTTTTCATGAGTGAGTAGGATGACTGCATAACCCACTAAGATGACTGCTGATGTGTCAATGTCTATATATGTGTATAAGTGCATTTGATAGTGTTCTATTAATTAATGACTGCATGTATAGATGATTCTGTTGTTGAATGGGTAGTTGTGTGTGTAGACTTAGGAATCAGTGAGTGGGTATGTAGTAACTGGTATTGGTGTGTCAATGGTTTCAAATATGGTACTCTGTATTTTACAGTGAGTGATGAAAGGTTATAATAGTGTATGATGTGGTGTATCGGATTGTCAAGTGGATGATGTCATCAGTGATGTCATTTGAGATGTCATCAGTGATGTCACTGACCATATCATGAATGATGCAATATGTGACATCATCAGCAGTGCATTGCGGGCGCGTGAGTTATAGTTAGCAGAACTAACTATAACGGAAGAATTTTTATGTTTTTGTACGAGTGAAATGGGCAGCTAACTATAACACCCCTGAAACCTATGTTTTTTTCTGTGAATTTCGAAGGTCTTTTAAATGCTAATTTCTAACTATAACGTCTTTGAAACCTATGTTTTTTTTCAGTGAATTTCAAAGGTTTTTTAAATGCTAACTTTTAAGTGTGATAGTAGTTATATCTATTTTTTTGTACTGATTTTCTACAGCTTTTTAACTATTTATAAATATTTTATTCATTAAATAACATATTTTTCTGAAAATTGCAAAAAACATTTTTTAATTAAAACTGACATATTGATAAATTTTCTTGTTTGAATTTTTAATTTTAATATATTTATATCATTTTCTTTAAAAAAAAAATTCAATTTTCTTTCGCAGTCGCGCACTCGAAGTGTACACATCACGGTGGGTGCGCACATTCTAGCCGCCATTTTAGAAAAGTCATGAAGGATCCGCGTATGGTGTGCGACGGCTGCGTGTTTTTCAGTTACATCATATACATTTAATATCACGTGATATGCGCGATTGGTATGCGACCAGTCTGCGACTCCTGCCTCCGCGCATTCGCAACACATGCGCATTACGGTACAAGATGTTTGCGCGCTTGCGGGTCCCGCGTGACATCATATACGTGCTGGGGCACGCTGGGGCGCGACTCCCGCAAAAAAAATTTATGTTCGAAAATGATATGTATGTGTCTTTAATATACATATTAAGGCAAGAGATTATGTAAGGTATTCATCAAAATAAAATATTTGTACTTATAAGAAACTTATATTATTTTTAAATATATTTTCGCGAAGTCAGGTGCGTGCGTCGTGAGTACAGAAAACCAGGTCAGCAGAGCTGTTGTAGAGCCAGAGGACCAGGTCAGCAGAGCTGCTCTAGAGCCTAAGAACTAGGTCAGCAGAGCTGCTCTAGAGTCAGAGAACCAGGTCAGCAGTGCTGCTGTAGAGCCAGAGAAACCAGGTCAGCAGAGCTGCTTTAGAGTGAGAGAACCAGGTCAGCAGAGCTGCTTTAGAGCCAGAGAACCAGGCCAGCAGAGCTGCTTTAGAGCCAGAGAACCAGGTTAGCAGAGCTGCTTTAGAGCCAGAGAACCAGGTCAGCAGAGCTACTCTAGAGCCAGAGAACCAAATCAGCAGAGCTGCTTTAGAGCCATAGAACCAGGTCAGCAGAGCTGCTTTAGAGCCAGAGAACCAGGTCAGTAGAGCTGCTCTAGAGCCTAAGAACCAGGTCAACAGAGCTGCTCTAGAGCCAGAGAACCAGGTCAGCAGAGCTGCTGCAGAGCCAGAGAAACCAGGTCAGTAGAGCTGCTTTAGAGGGAGAGAACCAGGTCAGCAGAGCTTCTATAGAGCAAGAGAACCATGTCAGCAGAACTGCTTCAGAGCCATAGAACTGGGTCAAAGGAGCTGCTTTAGAGCCAGAGAACCAGGTCTGCAGAGCTGTTGTAGAGCCAGAGAACTAGATCAGCAGAGCTGCTCTGTAGCATAAGAACTAGGTCTATTGCCAGAGAACCAGGTCAGCAGACATGCTGTAGAGCCAGAGAAACCAGGTCAGCGGAGCTGCTTTAGAGAGAGAGAACCAGGTCAGCAGAGCTGCTTTAGAGCCAGAGAACCAGGTCAGCAGAGCTGCTCTAGCTGACACTGACTGACTGACACTGACTGACTGACACTGACTGACACTGATTGACACTGACTGACACTGATTGACTGACACTGACTGACTGACACTGATTGACTGACACTGACTGACACTGATTGACTGACACTGACAGACGGACTGACACTGACTGACTGACATTGACTGACATTGACTGACACTGACACTGACTGACTACTCTCTACTACTCTACTACTGACTCTCTACTACTCTCTACTACTCTCTCTCTACTACTCACTCTCTACTACTCACTCTCTACTACTCTCTACTACTCACTCTCTACTACTCTACTACTCTCTACTACTCACTCTCTACTACTCACTCTCAACTACTCACTCTCTACTACTCACTCTCTACTACTCACTCGCTACTACTCTCTACTACTCACTCTCTACTACTCACTCTCTACTACTCACGCTCTACTACTCTCTACTACTCACTCTCTACTACTCTCTACTATTCACTCTCTACTACTCACTCTCTACTACTCACTCTACTACTTTCTACAACTCTCTACCACTCACTCTCTACTACTCTACTACTCACTCTCTACCACTCTCTACTACTCACTCGCTACTACTCTCTACTACTCACTCTCTACTACTGTCTCTACTACTTTCTCTCTCTACTACTCTCTACTACTACTCTCTACTATTCACTCTCTACTACTCACTCTCTACTACTCTCTACTACTCACTCTACTACTCTCTGCTGCTCTCTAGCACTCACTCTCTACTACTCTACTACTCTCTCTCTACTACTCACTCTCTACTACTCTCTCTCTACTACTCTCTACTACTCACTCTCTACTACTCACTCTACTACTCTCTACTACTCACTCTCTACTACTCTCTCTCTACTACTCACTCTCTACTATTCACTCTCTACTACTCACTCTCTACTACTCGCTCTCTACTACTCTCTACTACTCTTTCTGCTACTCACTCTCTACTACTCACTCTCTACTACTCTACTACTCTCTACTACTCGCTCTACTACTCACTCTCTACTATTCTCTACTACTCACTCTCTACTACTCTCTCTCTACTACTCACTCTCTACTACTCACTCTCTACTACTCACTCTGTACTACTCTCTACTACTCACTCTGTACTTCTCACTCTCTACTACTCACTCTCTACTACTCTCTACTGCTCACTCTCCACTACTGATTCTCTACTACTCACTCTCAACTACTCTCTACTACTCAGTCTACTACTCACTCTCTACTACTCTACTACTCTCTCTACTTCTTACTCTCTACTACTCTCTCTACTACTCACTCTCTACTACACACTCTCTACTACTTGCTCTCTGCTACTCGCTCTCTACTACTCTCTAGTACTCACTCTAATACTCACTCTATACTACTCTCTACTACTCACTCTCTACTACTCCACTACGCTCTACTACTCACTCTCTACTACTCACGCTCTACTACTCTACTACTCTCTACTACTCTCTCTCTACTACTCACTCTCTACAACTCACTCTCTACTACTCTCTACTACTCACTCTCTACTACTCTCTACTACTCACTCTCTACTACTCTCTAGTACTCACTCTCTACTACTCTCTCTACCACTCTCTACTACTCACTCTCTACTACTCTCTACTACTCACTCTCTACTACTCTCTCTCTACTACTCTCTACTACTCACTCTCTACTACTCTCTACTACTCTCTACTACTCACTCTCTACTACTCACTCTCTACTACTGTCTACTACTCACTCTCTACTACTCTCTACTACTTTCTACTACTCACTCTACTACTCACTCTCTAGTACTCTCTACTACTCACTCTCTAATACTCACTCTCTACTACTCACTCTCTACTACTCACTCTACTACCCTCTACTACTCACTCTCTGATACTTTCTCTACTACTCTCTACTACTCTCTACTACTCACTCTCTACCCTCTATTACTCGCTCTCCACTCTCTACCTCTCTAACTCTCTCTACTACTCTCTACCTCTCTACCTCCGCCTCTCTACCTCTACACCTCTACCTATACACCTCTACCTCTCTACCTCTCTGTACATGCACACATATGCACATATATATATGCATATATATGCATCTGCATTTATATATGTATGTGTATATATATATACATATATAAACATATAATCTGCATATCTATATAAATATAAATTCATGCAAACATATACATATACATATATGCATACATATGCATGGTATGTAAATGAAATTTTGAAAAACACTAATAAAAGCAAAGCTAAAAAGCCACCTAATTATAAACAGAATTGCTTTAACTTAAACGAGGGCGAGACCTATTGCATTTTCAATGCTTGTTTACTTTGGTTCCATCAAGAAGGAATTCAGATGTGACACATTTGCCATAAATTCTGAATGGTAGCACTCTAGTTCCTCATTAGATCACTGTAGCAAAGCTACTGCTCACCATGGAAGTCTGCTGCTGGAATTCAAAGTGCATGTTTCAGTCTGCATGTCAGAACTTTTTAATGGAATAGAAGAGGATTTGAGAAGTCAAAATGTGCCCTAAGTTTTCTTTCTGCAGCACTAATCATAATTTCTATGGCAAAATGAACCCCCTCATTTTGTTCCTTTGCAAATTAAATGTTTTAAATGTTACCACTTTATTCCAATCAAGATGGCTTCAGGTGCGCCATACCTTTGTCATAAGTAAGACTGTTAGCGCTCTAGTTGTTCTTTAAAACACTCTGGGATTTCTGTCATTGGGCTATACTTGGGCTATATCTCGGTGATATTTGTGCTACATTTGGGCTCTTTTGTCTCTTGTGGCCATCTTGGGAACCTTGTTATGAAGATTCCTAATTTCCTCATTTACTGCAGTCTCCTCAGTAGGCATACTGTCAGTTTTTTACTTTGATTCAATGAAGAAGGCATTCAGATGTGTCACGCATTTGCCATAAATTCAGAATGTTAGCACTCTAGTCGCTCATTAGATCACTGTAGTAAAGCTACTGCTCACCAGGGAAGTCTGCTGCTGGTATTGAAAGTGCATGTTTCAGTCTGCATGTCAGAATTCTTTAATGAAATAGAAGAGGATTTGAGAAGTCACTCAAAATGTGCCCTAATTTTTCTTTCTGCAGCACTTAATCATACATTCTATGGCAAAATGAACCCTCTCATTTTGTTCCTTTTTAAATTAAATGTTTTAAATGTTACCACTTTATTCCAATCAAGATGGCTTCAGGTGTGCCATACCTTTGTCATAAGTAAGACTGTTAGCGCTCTAGTTGTTCTTTGGAACACTCTGGGAAGCTGCAGTAGAACACAAAGGAATCAACTGACAGTCTCTGCCTTTGTTGGATGTACATGTTTTACTGAGAATGTCAGACTTCATTCTCATATGACTGAGAAAGATAATGTAAATTTACAGAAAATATGCTCTCAGATGGATTCACACAACAGAGGATAGGGAGGAGGGGGATGGGGCAGCAAGCTAACTGTTCAGAGAAGGTGGGTATTAGGAACTTTATTGTTTTTAAAACGTGTGTCCGTGCGAACTACTTAAAATATGAACAAGTATGCAGCATAATCTCACTTTTATTCAGGAAAAAGAGGACGTTTGTGACTGTGACTCCGGGCTATCACAAAATGTAATGCCCGTGAAAAGGGTAGGTGAACACAGTGTTATATAGAACATAGTCCTGAGAGCACGATTGAAAATGAAAAATAGATATAGTGTATGGTATAAACTATGCACCAAAAAGTGTGATATAAGATGAACCGGGCATGAAATATAATATGCAATACATTGTGCGCAATGACAGATTCATTGGAGAGCGCGAGATAGCACAGGCACTAGCGCGTGCTATGCGATATGTGCCTTGGAGTGTAATATGCACAGGGCAGTGTTGTGTAACCTAACTAGTCTCTAAAGTTGTAATATAAAATATGTGCTGGGGAGTGTAACGTTGCATATGCACTGTGACAAAGATATGGATCCCAGATTGTAATATGTATGGCATAGCACTGTGTGTTATAACATAGGCATTGAGGAAGGCACGTTAGATGGGGCAATATAACCCGTGCGAAGACAAGTGTGGCATGACATATTCACGGGGTGGTGTTACAGTGCACATGGGCTAGAGAGTGTCATAGCATATGCACTAGCTGGTGGAATACAACACAGAGGTGTGTGGCACTCAGCAGGCAATGGTGGGTGTAACACAGCATTGGGCTCTGCCAGGAGCGCGCTGTGACTCTCAAGTGATGTTTGTCCCCTTTCCAGAGAGTAAAATAAAAAGTATTACACATCCGGCAGTGGATGTGTGTTTTATTAACCGTGAGGGGGGTTTCTTGCATAGTTTTGGTCAAATTTTTGTAGAATCCCCTTTGAATGGCTTGGTGTGCATGTGTATTAAATGTGCCCGTCAATAGCTACCCATGTTTGTATAAATAAACGACAAGGGTGTCTACCGGGATTAGGCACGGTAGGGCATCAGACATGTCAGAGCTTCACTAGTGGTGTAAATACATTCCACGTGGATTCATTGTATGCATAGTCGCCTTTTAATGAATATCACGCAAATCGTCATGGTGATAGGTACGTACGGTTTGTCAAGCATGTCCTAGGTGTGTCTATAAATATATATTTTTTTTAAATAAAAAAAAAACAGTGGCCGGCCCCGGGGATTGGGGTAAAAAAAGACTGGCATCGTGCCGGAGGCCACGCCCCCTCCTTGCAGCACTCTGCAAACGCGCCCCCTGGTGAGTTTTAAGTTGGGGAATTAATTCCTCTTCAATACTGAGGGTCCCTGAGGGCCAACTAGCCCAACAGGCATCTCCAGTATGCGCCAGGGAGCTGCGCTGCAGACAGGTGTTCTGAAGCCAAACCCCTTTTTACACCTTTCTGCAACGCAGCTCTGTGGCGCTTACTGGAGGTACCTAGTGGTCTAGTTTGACCCTAGGGACCCTTAGGATTCAAGGGGACTTAATCTCTCGACTTAGAACAGCCACAGGATGCGTTTAAACAGTGGTGAAGGGAGGGGACGGGGCCTGAGGTGACGTGTGCAAACACGCACTATGGCACGTTTTAAATTGGGGATATAATTTCCCTTCAATACTGAGGGCCCCTGGGGGCTAACTAGCCCACCAAGTGCTTCCAGTAAGCGCCACTGAGCTGCATTGCAGAGAGGTGGTCCAGGCCGTGCCACTTTTTACACCTCTCTGCAACGCAGTTCTGTGGCACTTACTGGAGGTACCTAGTGGGCTAGTTGGACCCTAGGGACCCTCAGGATTCAAATGAACTTAATCTCCCAACTAAAAACGGACACAGGGCGTGTTTACACAGTGGTGAAGGGAGGGGACGGGGCCTGAGTTAACGTGTGCAAAAACGCCCTGTGGCCTGTTTTAAGAGGTAGTTTTAATCCCCCTGCCCTATTATATACTAGGGGCTTACAGAGGAGGTCATGCTAATCACAGGGGGACCCCAACGCAAAATGTTCCCTAGTGTATGTAGGTGTTTTCACTGTATTCTAAGTGTCTTTTAACATAGCACTGGCTCTAGGACTGGTTAGTCAGACTCAGTTACCACCAGTATCCATCTGCAAAAGTTGAGGGTACAGGATGATTTTGCAACAAGGCTTCTTTCTGCTTTTTTTTTTGTTCTTTCTGCACATTATCCTTCTTCCTGCACTTTTCTTCGTCTTTGAGGACTTCTGTTGCTTCTTTCTGCACTTCTTTTTTTTCTTTCTGTGCATTTTTTCTTCTTTCTTCACATGTCCTATCTCTGTAGGCATAGTTAGAAATTAGCATTTAAAAAACCTTTGAAATTCACATAAAAAACCATAGGTTTCAGGCACGCAATGCACTGCTGATGTCGTCACATATTACATCACTCATGACATGGTCAGTGACATCACTCATGACATCACTGATGACATCTCAAATGACATCACTGATGACATCATCCTTGTGATAGAGTTGCAGACCTCCTCTCACCCTTATATAACCTTTGATACACACATTCAAAAATAGAGACTAAAATTTTCAAAACAATGGACATACCAATACCAGTTACAACAACCTCTTCAGTAATTCTAAGATCCACATACACATCCACTCATTCACCAACAGTCCTATACAGTCACTCATACATGTACTCACTCATCATATGTACTCATACACCTATACATCCGGTTACAAAATGCCACTCATCCATAGAGTTACTCACACACATAGTCACTCATGCTAATAAAGAATCAAACATACATTTACTTGCATATACAGTTATACACACACCACCACACTTACTTCTACGGAAACTTACACATACTTAGTCTTTTAAACAATCACCTATAGAAACACATACTTATTCATACAGGAACTCTTTCAATCTCTCACTCTCACATATACTCACTTATATACACCAATAGTCACATATACTAGTTTAAAACATATGTAGTTACTCATAAATACACTATTGAGACAGTCATTCACTCACTAACACACCCATACACACACTCATCCACCCATACAGTCCTGCACACATGCTGTCTTCAACACATACAAACAGTGAGTCACTCATTCATGCACCTATGCACTACGTAATACCCCCCACCGAACCATGCAGCCACTCAGACTGATACTCAAAAAACCAACTAATAACCTATATAGACACCCATGTAGCTACTCACCAACCCATGCAGCCACTTATACACAAAGTGAGAGACTGATACAGATATTTACATATTTAAACATTACTCACTAAGCCATGTATTCACTATGATACACTTAATCAGTCAGTTACACAATCAATTTTTCAAAAACAAATCATCCATTTAGACACTTATATACCCATTTATTCTTCCATTGACCTTGAGATATACATATATAAAACATATTTAATTTTCAGAAAAACACACATTCACTGGATGATGTCATCAGTGATGTCATTTGAGATGTCATCACTGATGTAATCAGTGATGTCACTGACCATGTCATGAGTGATGTAATATGTGATGTCATCAGCAGTGCATTGCGGGCGCGCAAGTTATAGTTAGCTGAACTAACTATAACGGGGGAATTTCAATGGTTTTGTACAAGTGAAAAGTCCAGCTAACTATAACACCCCTGAAACCTATGGTTTTTTCAGTGTATTTCTGAGGTTTTTTTAAATGCTAATTCCTAACTATAACGTGCCTGAAACCTATGTTTTTTTCTGTGAACATATATAAATATATAATATATATATATATATATATATATATATATATATATATATATATATATATATATATATATATATATTACCTACTGGCGGTCGCCAGTAGGTAGTTATAGTTAGGACCACGTTTCCATAGGAAATCCGCAACATTCTATTTTGAATAACTTTGGCGCCGGTCGACGAATCCTCGCGAATTTTTCAAAATAGGTGGGGCGCTACGCTCCGCTCCTACCCTGAAAGTCTCGGGGGGATTCGTCAAGCGGGGGCTGAGATAATACGGGGGTCCCAAAACGCGTTTTTCCCATGCATTTTTCCATAGGACCTTTAGACACAGCTACAGCCCGAACGGCTGAACAGAATGACTTGAAATTTGGCAGAGAGGTAGCCATAAGGTCAAGGAAGTGCCTTTTGCAGGTCTGGTGTAAATCTGTTCAGTATTTCCGGAGAAAATAGCATTTAAATGCATATATATATCTATATGCGCGCAGGGTGCGCGCACCGTGCGAGCACCGTGCGAGCACCCTAACGTGCGCGAGCGTAATTCTGATTGGTGGTTACATGTTAGTCAACGTTTGAATCGGTCGAAATCAGGAAGTGTCGGCCGCCATTTTGTTTGTTTTCAGTGCAAGAGTGAAAAAGGAAGGTGGCGAACGTGAAAAGGGGGCAGGGTAGAGAGTTCCTGACCCCTAGCCTTTGTCAGGGGGTCCCTGAAGGACCCCGAAGGCAAAAAAAAAATGGTTTTTTATTAAAAATCGCGGGGGTGCGCGCACAGTGCGCGCACCCTGAAAAACACAAAAAAAAACAATGAAATTCCCCCGTTATAGTTACTGCAGGCAACTATAACTCACGCAACCGCAATCCTCTGCTGATGACGTCAGATATTACATCACTGATGACATATGTGTCTTTCTGAAAAATAAATATTTGTAATATATGTATAGCTAAAGATTAATGGAAGAAGACATGGGTAAATAAGTGTCTAAATACAGTATTAGCATCAGCAGAGGATTGCGGTCGCGTGAGTTATAGTTGCCTGCAGTAACTATAACGGGGGAATTTCATTGGTTTTTTATGAGTGAAATGTCCAGCTAACTATAACATGTGTGAAACCTATGGTTTTTTAAGTGAATATATATATATATATATACACATTCAAAAACATTAAAAGTGCCCCTAACGAAACCCACCCTTACAAAACCAAAACCCTCTAAAAGCACCATACCTACACTATCACTATGACCACACTAACCTAAACTAAGCTGTGTGTCTTTGCAACATGTTGGAGGTGGTGGTAGCGCTCCTTGCGTTCGTTATGTTGTTTCAGCTGGTCTGGGGTGATGTTGTGTGTTGAAGCAATGAGGATAACTGTCAGTCAAAGAGTGACTAGGAACAGGTATCAACATCATGAAACATCATTATTTACACAACATCTAAGGTAGCAGACCCTGCAAGCCTAAACTCTTCTTGCAGCTTAGAGTAAGCATACACATGCCGAGTATCTATCATATCAGATGTCCTAATCCCAATTACAAAGTCAGGCAATTGTTGCACAATGCAATTGCACCATGGCACATCTAGGTATTACCATGTCAATAATGAGTATGCTTGGGAACAATGCTCTTTGGTACCCATTAAATGGTACTCATGTCACCTTCACTGGACATTAGTGTGCCTTCTGCATCCTGCAATGGTATTTATGCCATACGCATTTGCCACAGTAAGATGTGCAATGTCTGCAAAGTGCATGTATTGTATCACAACGTTGTGTAACTGATATAGCATGGACCCGTATCAAGACACATTGCTACATATACAGAACACTTGGCAGTTATGACATATAACAATGGACTCAGGATAAGTACTTTACATCACACAGGGGCATGTGAAATCCGTTATATTTGAAATGTAGTTAGTCCATTCTGGACCATGCCATCGGTCATTACCTGCTCCCAATATCAAAGCATAGCAACTGACATGCATTCTGTATTCTTCACAACCACATCCATGTTCATATGTGTATCCAGTACCGCATATATTTGCATAGTCTGCCACTGTGATCATTTCTCCTCTGTCAAGCCCCTATTATGTGGTCCATCCCACATTGGCAAAGTGTTCTCTTTGACAGTAGACAGAGGCGGATAGACATCCAAACATAATGTCAGCTTTTCCTGACCAATTTATCTCCTTCCAAACTCCCATTTCTGATAGGGATGCACATTGAATCTGGCAAGTCACACAGCATCAGACATCACACTCAACCTTGCTCTACACAAATAGCATTGATGAAGACACTCACCGGTAAAGTTGGGATCCTTAAAGTTTTCCCCCTCACCACACGTGTATAATGGGGGGCCAGCTACAAGACATAACATGTAAAACACATCAGTAAACTTAGAGCACATATTTGATAAGCTACAGAAGCACAGTACCCATGCATAGCTATGTTACCCTTCAAGTCATAACTAATAAATTGACACAGTTTACATGCCTGCATGTCACACATTGGTAAGGGCGGCTGAATTGTACATACATGTGATGCACCTGTTGGCCAGTTTGTGGAACCAGGTCTTGAACCTCATCACTACCAAATTTCACTATGGTAGCTGACTTTGTTGAGTCTCCGCACATATATAAATAACTTGCCATACTCAGCAAGGTATTGCAATACCCAGGCCCTCTTAAATGCCGACAACAGGAAATGAGTATACAACATACATCTCACTTCATGTGTACTTGTGCCCTAAGTTAGGTGAGTTCTGAACATGTCAGTGCTGCTGAGTGCATTATATTGTTCAAATATGTTCCATGCATCCCTAAGTTTGAAATGTATAATTGAGCAATAACATGTTTGGGATAGGTTGAGATGTGTCATATTCAGGCTAGCATACCCTTGGATACCTTACCATGTGAGTGGGCTCCCTTCTAACATACATTGGGCCTCACATACTAGAGGCATGCACTATGTGAGTCTCTTATGTAAGGACAGCTCCAGTTGCTCTGGCCTCTAAAACACCTCCACGAGGTCATGCAAAGGCAGCATGTGGATTCGATATGCATTCAGACGTATGTAGTCAGGCAAGCACACAGGACAACAAACAATAATATACAACAAATGAGCATAAAAAGGACTTGAGGGACGAGACAGGGGCAGCAGGCATGACTCAGCAGCTCCAACATCACCAAAACCACTCTCCAGCTACAAAGAAACCACCTCCACTTCCAAGCACAGACAGAAAAACTGTAACTTAAAGTGAAAATGAAAGTAACAGAACAGTTCCTGGTTTGCAGCATGCAGGATCCTTTATATCACTTCCCTTTTTCCATGACTTCACTTCTGGGTGGATGGGTCACGTTTTCAGCCGATGTGGCATTTTTTTAATGCTAAATGTCAATGCATCAATTTCACACACTCAGTGTGGGAGGGTATGCTCAGACGTGAGTCCCTTGCTCATTGCACCATCAGGATTCAGGCAAGCCGGGCCGACGAAGGCTGTGATGCCAGAAACCGGTCCCCGGAAGCTTGTTTCCTTCCCAGTATAAGAATTGGCTTGGTAGTTTGGTTTGCCCTGTTCCCATCATGCACTGGGACAGGTACAGACTAATTTACATGTAGCCAGGTTCTGAGCTGGGATGGTGCAGTGAGCTAAAAAACGGTGATGGGTTAAAACCATGATCTCTTGACTTGGTAAGAGTATTCTGCATCATTCAGAAACTCTGTCCATCACCACCCCCTTTTTCCCAAATCGATTTTATCCACACTCAGTGTGGGAGGGTATGCTCAGACGTGAGTCCCTTGCTCATTGCACCATCAGGATTCAGGCAAGCCGGGCCGACGAAGGCTGTGATGCCAGAAACCGGTCCCCGGAAGCTTGTTTCCTTCCCAGTATAAGAATTGGCTTGGTAGTTTGGTTTGCCCTGTTCCCATCATGCACTGGGACAGGTACAGACTAATTTACATGTAGCCAGGTTCTGAGCTGGGATGGTGCAGTGAGCTAAAAAACGGTGATGGATTAAAACCATGATCTCTTGACTTGGTAAGAGTATTCTGCATCATTCAGAAACTGTGTCCATCACCACCCCCTTTTTCCCAAATCGATTTTATCCACACTCAGTGTGGGAGGGTATGCTCAGACGTGAGTCCCTTGCTCATTGCACCATCAGGATTCAGGCAAGCCGGGCCGACGAAGGCTGTGATGCCAGAAACCGGTCCCCGGAAGCTTGTTTCCTTCCCAGTATAAGAATTGGCTTGGTAGTTTGGTTTGCCCTGTTCCCATCATGCACTGGGACAGGTACAGACTAATTTACATGTAGCCAGGTTCTGAGCTGGGATGGTGCAGTGAGCTAAAAAACGGTGATGGATTAAAACCATGATCTCTTGACTTGGTAAGAGTATTCTGCATCATTCAGAAACTCTGTCCATCACCACCCCCTTTTTCCCAAATCGATTTTATCCACACTCAGTGTGGGAGGGTATGCTCAGACGTGAGTCCCTTGCTCATTGCACCATCAGGATTCAGGCAAGCCGGGCCGACGAAGGCTGTGATGCCAGAAACCGGTCCCCGGAAGCTTGTTTCCTTCCCAGTATAAGAATTGGCTTGGTAGTTTGGTTTGCCCTGTTCCTATCATGCACTGGGACAGGTACAGACTAATTTACATGTAGCCAGGTTCTGAGCTGGGATGGTGCAGTGAGCTAAAAAACGGTGATGGATTAAAACCATGATCTCTTGACTTGGTAAGAGTATTCTGCATCATTCAGAAACTCTGTCCATCACCACCCCCTTTTTCCCAAATCGATTTTATCCACACTCAGTGTGGGAGGGTATGCTCAGACGTGAGTCCCTTGCTCATTGCACCATCAGGATTCAGGCAAGCCGGGCCGACGAAGGCTGTGATGCCAGAAACCGGTCCCCGGAAGCTTGTTTCCTTCCCAGTATAAGAATTGGCTTGGTAGTTTGGTTTGCCCTGTTCCCATCATGCACTGGGACAGGTACAGACTAATTTACATGTAGCCAGGTTCTGAGCTGGGATGGTGCAGTGAGCTAAAAAACGGTGATGGATTAAAACCATGATCTCTTGACTTGGTAAGAGTATTCTGCATCATTCAGAAACTCTGTCCATCACCACCCCCTTTTTCCCAAATCGATTTTATCCACACTCAGTGTGGGAGGGTATGCTCAGACGTGAGTCCCTTGCTCATTGCACCATCAGGATTCAGGCAAGCCGGGCCGACGAAGGCTGTGATGCCAGAAACCGGTCCCCGGAAGCTTGTTTCCTTCCCAGTATAAGAATTGGCTTGGTAGTTTGGTTTGCCCTGTTCCCATCATGCACTGGGACAGGTACAGACTAATTTACATGTAGCCAGGTTCTGAGCTGGGATGGTGCAGTGAGCTAAAAAACGGTGATGGATTAAAACCATGATCTCTTGACTTGGTAAGAGTATTCTGCATCATTCAGAAACTCTGTCCATCACCACCCCCTTTTTCCCAAATCGATTTTATCCACACTCAGTGTGGGAGGGTATGCTCAGACGTGAGTCCCTTGCTCATTGCACCATCAGGATTCAGGCAAGCCGGGCCGACGAAGGCTGTGATGCCAGAAACCGGTCCCCGGAAGCTTGTTTCCTTCCCAGTATAAGAATTGGCTTGGTAGTTTGGTTTGCCCTGTTCCCATCATGCACTGGGACAGGTACAGACTAATTTACATGTAGCCAGGTTCTGAGCTGGGATGGTGCAGTGAGCTAAAAAACGGTGATGGATTAAAACCATGATCTCTTGACTTGGTAAGAGTATTCTGCATCATTCAGAAACTCTGTCCATCGCCACCCCCTTTTTCCCAAATCGATTTTATCCACACTCAGTGTGGGAGGGTATGCTCAGACGTGAGTCCCTTGCTCATTGCACCATCAGGATTCAGGCAAGCCGGGCCGACGAAGGCTGTGATGCCAGAAACCGGTCCCCGGAAGCTTGTTTCCTTCCCAGTATAAGAATTGGCTTGGTAGTTTGGTTTGCCCTGTTCCCATCATGCACTGGGACAGGTACAGACTAATTTACATGTAGCCAGGTTCTGAGCTGGGATGGTGCAGTGAGCTAAAAAACGGTGATGGATTAAAACCATGATCTCTTGACTTGGTAAGAGTATTCTGCATCATTCAGAAACTCTGTCCATCACCACCCCCTTTTTCCCAAATCGATTTTATCCACTCTCAGTGTGGGAGGGTATGCTCAGACGTGAGTCCCTTGCTCATTGCACCATCAGGATTCAGGCAAGCCGGGCCGACGAAGGCTGTGATGCCAGAAACCGGTCCCCGGAAGCTTGTTTCCTTCCCAGTATAAGAATTGGCTTGGTAGTTTGGTTTGCCCTGTTCCCATCATGCACTGGGACAGGTACAGACTAATTTACATGTAGCCAGGTTCTGAGCTGGGATGGTGCAGTGAGCTAAAAAACGGTGATGGATTAAAACCATGATCTCTTGACTTGGTAAGAGTATTCTGCATCATTCAGAAACTCTGTCCATCACCACCCCCTTTTTCCCAAATCGATTTTATCCACACTCAGTGTGGGAGGGTATGCTCAGACGTGAGTCCCTTGCTCATTGCACCATCAGGATTCAGGCAAGCCGGGCCGACGAAGGCTGTGATGCCAGAAACCGGTCCCCGGAAGCTTGTTTCCTTCCCAGTATAAGAATTGGCTTGGTAGTTTGGTTTGCCCTGTTCCCATCATGCACTGGGACAGGTACAGACTAATTTACATGTAGCCAGGTTCTGAGCTGGGATGGTGCAGTGAGCTAAAAAACGGTGATGGATTAAAACCATGATCTCTTGACTTGGTAAGAGTATTCTGCATCATTCAGAAACTCTGTCCATCACCACCCCCTTTTTCCCAAATCGATTTTATCCACACTCAGTGTGGGAGGGTATGCTCAGACGTGAGTCCCTTGCTCATTGCACCATCAGGATTCAGGCAAGCCGGGCCGACGAAGGCTGTGATGCCAGAAACCGGTCCCCGGAAGCTTGTTTCCTTCCCAGTATAAGAATTGGCTTGGTAGTTTGGTTTGCCCTGTTCCCATCATGCACTGGGACAGGTACAGACTAATTTACATGTAGCCAGGTTCTGAGCTGGGATGGTGCAGTGAGCTAAAAAACGGTGATGGATTAAAACCATGATCTCTTGACTTGGTAAGAGTATTCTGCATCATTCAGAAACTCTGTCCATCACCACCCCCTTTTTCCCAAATCGATTTTATCCACACTCAGTGTGGGAGGGTATGCTCAGACGTGAGTCCCTTGCTCATTGCACCATCAGGATTCAGGCAAGCCGGGCCGACGAAGGCTGTGATGCCAGAAACCGGTCCCCGGAAGCTTGTTTCCTTCCCAGTATAAGAATTGGCTTGGTTGTTTGGTTTGCCCTGTTCCCATCATGCACTGGGACAGGTACAGACTAATTTACATGTAGCCAGGTTCTGAGCTGGGATGGTGCAGTGAGCTAAAAAACGGTGATGGATTAAAACCATGATCTCTTGACTTGGTAAGAGTATTCTGCATCATTCAGAAACTCTGTGCATCACCACCCCCTTTTTCCCAAATCAATTTCACACTAGGCCTGACAAGTGACAATGCGTTTTTTAGTACGCCCTGGCTGGGATTAGTCATTTTCAGCTGACACGACAGTTGAAAAATATCAGGTTTAATGGTGAAACTTCATTTTCTTTTACGCAATAAGCCAAAGGTGTGATTTTCAGTGTATTGGGATGTTCAATGCAAGTAATAATGTACAGGGAATTACAGTGTTGGGTGTGAACAGTGGAACCAACCAGTTTACATTTGTTTAATATGTGTGTTTTTTAGTGAACATATGTGTGGGTTCATCCTATTCAGGGATCAAACTATGCATAGTCCCCAAACACTGTAGTAGCACAAGGGTACAGCTTACCAGAGGTGCCCTGTGTGCTAAATTACTCTTAACACCCATTGACTTTGCCATAGCTTCTCCCAGGGATGCTAGAGACTACCACCACCATGGGGTCAGTGCACCCACATCTACGACCTCTCAGTCTACTGCCAAACTGCACCATGTCCTACAGTGGAGGCATCAACCTATGGGGAAATTTGGGAGTGTGCACAGATTGGCTGCATACACCTGGAAGGGGATGTATGGATGGTGCCATTTGATTGTTTGAGTATTTGCATTTAAAATCCAAGGGCCATGCCCCACAGAAAAGTGACAGTGTCATCGTTTGTGGCCAGCATGACCCTCAATCATGGTGATTTTGCTATGGTAGATCACCATGTATGCCTTTTTTGTGAACTCCTACAAACAGCTGATAGTAAGGCTATATAAATCACAAGGAGATGATGGACGGAGCATTGAAACTTTTCAGATACTCACCCCCAGTCACAAATTTGGATTGAATCCATCATCGTCCTTTAGTTCACTTCGCCACCCCAGATCAGACCCAGCTTTATGCAAATCAGTCTTGACCCTGTGCCTCATCGGAACAGTCCAGCTCGAACTGCCAAGTCAGGTCCTCCCTGGACCGTAAACAAGCATCCTGGGACCGGTTTTGGGATAACACCCCTCATCAGCCAGACTAGCTTGGATCCAGTGGTAAAGTGAGCAAGGAACCTATGTCTGGGTATATCCTGCCAACTTAGGGCGAACAAAGCAAACACAAGGAGATGATGGATGGAGCGTTGAATATATATATAAATCACAACATAACTACACTCTGCATCAAGGCGGTGTTGCTTGTTCATAGGAGCGGGTGTTCACATGCAACACTGTTGCACTGCCAATGTATAGTCTGTAATATTTGTATGTGTGATATGAGATCACCTAATGGATTTGACATGTGGCTACTGTTGTGAAAGTAGCATACATTGACTGTAGTTTTGGGACACTGTTCCCAAGCGCATACTATGCAGAACGCTTTAATGTCATCATCCTATGAGGGGGCTCTACTATTGTTGACAAGTACGAGGGTGTACAAATGACTATCAGCAGGAGAAACACACACAGTAATTACACACTATCTATGTTAACACACCATGTTAATTGTGGCTGGCAATGGAGGACTATCTGCTACAGGTAGTTGGCAAGAACACTGTTACATTTGTACCAGATTATGTTCAATGCTGTTTGTTACACATAGCTACATAATTATCTGTTCAACAGTTAGTAGCTGGTCAAATGTGAATGTTTAGGTGTTTACTGTGACTATGTAATCAAAATGCATACACAGTGGTCGTGCTCATACATTTATTTACAAATACTTCAACCATGTCATATTTGTCATCATCGTTTGATCTCATGTTCAGCACTCATGCTTCTGTGAAAAATGTTTTATGCTGTAGTCCGTTTGCCGTGTTGCGGATACTGATGGTCCAGTCCGATGAGGATCCTCATTTTCCTCCTCCTCATCATTGGCAGTTCCTGCTGCACATTGTCAGAAGCCCATGGCAAAGTTGTCCTCATACATTTTTCGTGCAATAGGCAGCACACCTATATTATTTTGCACCCCTTAGATGGCAAGTATAGCAATCAGCCCCCATAAATATTAATGCAAAGTGGGATTTTAGAATTCCAAATGCCTGCTCAATGATGAACCGGGTGCTGGTTAGGGCATGATTGGAGATCAGCTGGGCTTCCGTTTGTGGGTTTCTCAGAGGAGTCCTGGCCCTTGGCATCAGACCATATCCACTGCAAGATAGGTTAGAGTTATGAAAAGGGATGGCCCTACATTCATGTCCATTCTGTTATGTGTTATGATTGACTCATACACCTTGCTGACTGTAAGAGGCATGCTATGACATTGTGTGCAATACCTGCTGTTAGGGTTTGGAAATGACTGACACTGTGCTACAGATACAAGTGTGCTGTCCCCCATAATTCACTTACTATTTATCATACTGGTGAGTGCCAATGTCATGCAGATGAGGATTATTCCAACAATGAGAGTCAATTTGCCATTGAGTAGACACATCTCACATTCATATATTGTGTCTATTAATGGCGACTATTGCCATACCAGAACTGATACCTATCTGATGTGACAGCATGTGACTGGAGCAGGTGATGTGGGCTACTTCAGTCACACATATTTGTCATTGAGAGTCGGAGTAAATGTTGTTCAATGTGTACTGCCATGGAAACGATGTTGAGTGGATATCAATGTGGGACATGATAGTGTACACATGGCAGTGCACAGTGTCCACTATGGTGACAGTACACAAGCAGTTTGAGATATGTGTTAAATGTTTGCAGTACAGTGCAAATGGTAGAATAACTACAGTACAGTGCCACACTGCTTGTGGACACTTTAGGCTAGGTTTTCCAAATGATTCAGTGTGCAGAGTTCTGTGGCTGTGCTGGCAGGACCTGTGATGCATTGCTCCATGACAGACAGATAATTCCCAAGATGCCTGTGTTGTTGGATGTCATAGGAGATATAGTTTGTGTATAAGGCTGAAACTTGCTGCACAGTCTGGGGCATTGGAGGACTGATTGCGTGGTTGTGTGCCACAAAACGGTGGGCACATATGATGTAATGTGTGTATATGATGAGTGATTTAATCTAGCATGGTAGACATGATCTTGTGAGGTTCCAATATGACAATATTTCTCAGTTTCACGGGTCTGGGATACATTTCATGCCTCATCACCGTGGGATTTACATGCCATTACAACGCAAGTCGTTTCTACAACTTGCTGCAGGGGGCGCTCTCAACTGAGGAATAGTATAATTTTCCCTACTGTTGCACACGCTGGAGTTGGAATAGTAAATTATACTATTCCTAAGTCCAGCACGCCCCCTACAGCAAGTCGTAGAAATGACATGCGATGAAATGGTATGAGTTGTAACAACACGGTCGTGGTAACGACCACATTGTAATCGCATGCGTTGTACCGCATGTGATGTAACATCGCATATTTGTGTGCATGCATCAAGAACTGCTTTACCTTAGCGGTTAAAAACTGCAGCTAATTGGACTCAGGCACATTTTTTCAAAAGTAGCGCAGTTTCCGAAAATCCATGTACATATGGCAGTGTAAGTTTCGCAAAGGTTACCTACCTTGCATATATTACCAAAAACTGCCACTAGCAGACATTGCAATAAAAAAAAAATAGGCGCTAACAGTGGAAACGTAAAGCTAAAGGGCTCTAGTGTTACTTTACATTTATGGACCTAAAAAACACCTGCAGCAGCATAAAAAAAGTGGTGCTACGGCGGCGTTAGCTTCTTATGAATATGCCTCCAAGTTTCAGAGGCATGCCACAAAAAGTATATCGCACAATGATGCGACATTTCAGCACCTACATACATTTTACACACAAAGAAGATTTTAGCAATGTGAAGGGAGGTTTTCACATGTGTTTTGAACAAATGAAAGCACAGATTTTGCTTTAGTGCCAATACACCACAGAGAACAAGTCCAATTACATTTTTAAATCTTCCATTCAATCACAGTGCAACTTGACTTGGTACACAATGTGTACAGTCTGTGTCTGCCAGTGTCAGGATTAACACATGTTGCCTTGGTACTTAGAAACAGCTCCATATACCTTCAGATATCACAACTCTGAAATGTCCAAATGAAGTTCACATGGTGAAGGAACGTAAAACAGATCTATAAAAAATACATTGTCTATCACACAGAACATGATGGCACAATACAAAGGCAACTTGAGAAAGGACACAGTTTAACAAAACAATCAGATGAAAATAACGTAACTGAATACTTTGATCAACAGACACCTTTGGCCTGGTTTTCCCTGAATTTGCCCTTCCCAACAAAGTACCACCAAATACTTCTCTCAGCACATCAATAGTTGGTGAAATGGTGAAAGATATAACATGTAAAGACAAACTTGCCCTCATGAGAAGAAGTTGTCAATGACATTTCGACTTAAGTCTAATCCTTCCTCTTCACCAGTATCATTTTCATTTGCCATATCAGGATCATTACCCTGAGCCTCTTCATGGTCTCCATTCTCTGCGATGGAAGGAATCTCCCTTCGCAAGACACCTATGGTGTGCCATGGTGATTTGGCACACCATAGCAGGTGAGTAGAGGAGGAATCAACCAGTTTTTTCCAGCCAGCAAAATCTAGCCTTTGGGGGCCCAAAAGCCCCCTCCTCTGGCCGCTGTGTTCTTCCATGGGCGACAAAAGCAAAATTAGCAATTGATGGATGGAATACTGAAAAATGCAAGCATTCAACCCTCGTCACAAGGATCTGGGTTTAATCCATAATTCTTTTGCTCACCATGCCACCTCAGTTTGGACTCAGCCATAATCAATTCAGTCTTTACCCTGTTCCTCATGGCACTGCCAAGCCAGGCAGAACTGCCAAGCCAGGCCCTCACTGGACAGGAAACAAGCATCCTAGGACCGGTTTTGGGGCATCACCACTCATCAGCGAACATAGCTTGAATCCAGTGGTGTAGTAAGCAGGGGCCCCATGTCTGCGCACACCCTTCCCATTAACAGTGACAAAAGCAAAGAAACAATTGATGAACGGAATACTGAACAATGCAAACATTCACCCCTGTCACAAGGATCTGGGTTTAATCAATCGTTCTTTTACTCACCACGCCACCCCAGTTTGGACCCAGTCATATGCAAATCAGTCTTGACCATGTTCCTCATGGGAACAGTCCAGCCCAAACTGCCAAGCCAGGTCCTCCCTGGACTAGAAACAAGCATCCCGAAACTGGTTTTGTGACATCACCCCTCATCAGCCAGGCTAGCTTGAATCCAGTGGCACAGTGACCCACATCTGGGCATACCTTTCCCTCTTAGGAACAATTGATGGACAGAATTGTTTGCTCTTCCATGGGCTTCATTGGAGCGGCCTTCCCCTGGCGTTGCTGGAATCCTCAGCGGTGCCAACAACCATTGTCAGTTGGGGTAAGCTGAGTCTCCTAGGTGGAAAAGAAATAACAGCAAAAATATGTAATACAATTTCTGTCAATAACATGACAAATTGTACTTACCAGCAAGCCAGTCCTTCTCAGGTCAAAGTTGTGAGATTTGCAGGGAAATGGGGCTGTTCCGTAGTACAAAGGAATCATGGGCAGAGAGGGTAAGGGAGTTACACTCCTAAAAAAAACCCTGCCCACCCCCTTGGTAGCTTGGCATGAGCAGTCAGGCTTATCTCAGAGGCAGTGTGTAAAGCATTCACATATAACCAACAGTTATACAGTAAAAACACTACAAAAGAACACCACACCAGTCTCAGAATATATCCAATATATTTATATATCCAAAACATGGCCAAAATGATGAAAATCTAACATACAGTACTTAAAAAATATGCACTTTGCAAGAATAACTTTAAAGATGCGAGTCGGTAGTTCCATCCGGTGCTACCACAATACTGAAAACGACAGAATACAACAGTTCCTGCTGACCACGTCGCAGCGGCTCAGCAGTATGGTCGACAGACTTGTAAGCAGTACCTTTTGTGTTGCGGCCGACACATTGGAGCGACACGGTCATGGCAACCATTAAGGTTGCGAAGCGTAGTAGTGCAGTGCAGCATGTGGTGCAGCGTGCGGTGCCCCCAAGACACGGTGCAGGCAGCGACTCGGTGACGGGTGCCCAGCGGTGTCAGTGAGACCAGGGCTGTGGTTTGGAGTAAAGGCAGTGCTCGATGCAATGCTGACAGATCTCGGTGCAGGTGACAGAGCCGGTTGCAGGAAGCTGGCATCGATCGTTCCGGACTGCGGTGTGGGACAGGGCGGTGCGTTGTGGGACTTACGAGCTGTGCCCCCGAGCCACGATGCAGTCACAGAAGTCACGGTCAGCGTGCAGCGATGGCGTACATGAGACCAGGGTGGTGAAATGAATCAAGGAAGTATGGAATGCGGTGCCCACAGATCATGGTGCAAGCAGCGGCTCAGTGGTAGCAGCGTCGGTCATTGGTGAGACCAGGGTTGCGGTGCAAGATGCGGACTGTGCCCTCTGCGGTGCCATCAGGACACGGAGCCAGTAACAGACTCGGTCACTTTCCCCCCTATATGGCAACTGAAACTGCGACTCCAGAAGTGGTTCCCAGAGGTCAAGTAAAGAAAGTTCAGTCCAGTCCTTTCACTGCCCAAGTCAGAAGCATCAACTGCAGGCCAACCCTGCAAAGGATCAAAACAGCAAAGTGGCAGTACTCCTCCTGACGTTCTTCCAACTCTTCTTCTTGGCAGGTTCCTTGCTTCCAGTGAGTACTAAAGTGCTGGGGTCTGGGCCCCAATATTTATACTCAAAATTCCTTTGTTCTCTTGTGGCAGAGAGTGTCTGTGCTAAGCAAAAAACAGTTCTGTACCTTCTGCCCCAGCTTCCTGACAGTCAATCCACAACCTTAGCAGAGGCACACAGGATGGCTAAGCAAGAAAATACCTACTTTATAAAAGTGATATTTTCAAACACAGAACATAAAAATCATCTTTACTAAAAGGTGCATTTTTACATTTTGAGTACAGGTATACTAAACTCAATTTTCCTATCTTGTCCCAATGGGAAGTTATGCTTATAAGATGTTATAAGTAAATTCACATTCTATCTTCTGGGTCAGATAGCCTTTCCATAGTGGAAAAAAAAATACACTGTAATTCACTAGCAGGACTTGTCACACACACCTGTTCATGTCCTACTTTTAACTTACACAGCACCCTGCCCACAGGAGTACCTCGGGCCTACCCTAGAGGTGACTTACATGTAAGAAAAATGGAATATTAGAGCCTTGCCAGGTCGACATGGCAGTACAAGCTGTGCTCAGACACTGCAGTGGCAGGTTTGAGATACCTTTTTGGGGCTACTCATGTGGGTGGCACAATCAGTGCTGCAGGCCCACTAGTAGCATTTGATTTACTGGCCCTGGTACACTCAGTGCACTTTATGAGGGGCTTACCAGTAAATCAAATATGCTAATCATGGAAACACCAATCCAAAATGACAATTCACAACAGGAGCACTTGCACTTTCACACTGAACAGCAGTGAGAAAGAGTGCAGAGATACTAAACCAGCAAAAACGGAGTCAAAACCGGGAGGTCAGAAAACAAAAAGACAGGGAAAATATGCCAAAAGATGGCCGATCTAAAAGTCACCCTTCACATTGGATAAATACTGCTGCAGTGGAAACTGGATGAAGCTGTTGATCTGTCTCATCATTGAAGAAAGACCTTCTTAGGGCACACCACAGAATGCTGGCTGTGACATGCCAACAGATAAAGCCACAGTGTATTGGAATGAACCTGTGGCCAAACAAATGAAGTACTACCATGAGTTTGACAATTGGGGTTATAGATGCATGATTTATGTTGTGAGGCTGAATATGTAGCTCTGAATCCAATATAGTTTGCCTATTCAACCTGAACTTCTTGATAATATCCCTTTCTTCCATGGTGGTCAGGTCCGGAAATGGGTGGTACAAAAGAGGCTGCCATCTCCTCACTCTCCTAGGGTTCATATATCTGCAATGGAGAAACATGTGAACATTTATTGCATCATCACCAACAATATATTTGATGAGTAACACAAGAGTAATGTAATTTGTCAATATGTATATGGTTTGATACATTATTTTGCACCAATATTTGCTTCTTGTCCCCTATTCGTCACAAATGACAATTGTGGCCTTGATATCAATTTTTACAATAAATGTGTAATTGATATATTTCACATTTATTATCTACGTATTAATATTGTTTATTTCTTTTTCAACAAAAATACTGTAAATGGAGGCTTAAACAACACCACGCTAATATCGTGTTTCAGCACAGTAATGCAATTTTCATAAATGTTTCTTCTCAAAAATATGTGTCCATCGAAGTGCGATTATTTGACCACAATAGGCCCCATTTGGAATGGAGGTGATGCACTTAAAAGTCACTAACACACTAGTTTGAATTCCTTAAATGGTAGGGGCCTGACCTCACCAATAGAACATTTGGAATCATACAGCGGTGGCGGAAGTCGACCTTTCTGTGGGTGGTAAACTCCGCGACAGACACAGCCGGTTGGTGAACGTAATGGTGGAAGGCCAATGGCTTTGTCCGTCTCTGCTGACGATCATGTATGCTGCGTAGTTGTACGAAGCGGTTGGAAAAATAGCTCACTTGCTACCTAACACTGCTGCTATCAAAGCCTCCTCCACTATTGCTACTGTTTGTCACCTCTAGGGGCAACCATGCCAGGTTAAGCAGGTGAGCGGGCCTCTGCCTTCTGAGCAGAAGAGCTGGAGCGGCTACCAACTGAGGTTCTCTCACTGTATGGCCAGTTCTGTGGCTCACCAGAGGAAAAGGTACATGTCCGAAATAAAAATGTGATTCTCTCTCACTGGCTCATTTCCATTCATACAGGCTAAAATGTGGCTTTGAGTTCCAGAGAGAAGTGTAGTCATTTGTGTTAAGTGTCACATACTGTGGTCCTTACATAGGACACTCATGTCAGGGATTTGTAAGCCCTGTACAATGTCTAATAAACATCACCAATAAAATGTGAAGTCTGTTTAAAGCCCTAGATCATATTAGGTGTGTATGTAGATATCACTGCATGCATATATTTGTTGTGCTTTTGTTAGTTTGGCAACTCACATCATGGTAAATTGAAAACTAAATCTATAGACCTTACAACTGGAGATTTGTACGTACTCTGTAAAAAGCAATTGCAGATGATGGTAGCTATGTGTATAGTCCTACTATTCCCTCAGCCTAGATCAGGGCTACCCAAACTGTACCTCCCAGACACCTTCAGAGTATCCCACATCCTTGAGTACACTTATTGTATGAGCACAAGGTTACCCTTTTAATGTAAAACTTGATCAAAGGCGGTTTCTATTCACTGTGCCATACATTTTGTTGTTTAGCCTTTAATTTTGTACGATCCATTTGACTGATCAGAAGTGGGTCACATCACAGAATATGTAAGTAGTCCTGGGCTAGATGATGTCACAGACCTGGTTTGGTGTGTTTAGACCATGACATGGATTGAGGATGGGCAACAGATCACTACCAAAGTGTGCATGAGTACATAGGTGTAGGTCAGCATGTGAAAATACATGAGTTATGCTTTTGATAGCTGTAGACATATTTTGCGACATCAATAAAGACAAACTAAAACTCACAATCCCATTGATTATTCTTGCGTTTCTTGTATCCATACAGTTCAACTCCCATTAGAAACTATATCTATGAAAGGTCATTGCCAGGAAGGTGTGGACCCTGGGTGTCTGCAGGTGGTGCAGCATCCATTGTTGCATAAGGTGGGAGGACATAAAATGCTGGGTCCCAAAGATCACAGAAGTCCAGCTGGGGAAGTCCTCTCAATGTGTGAGGCGCACTCACCGTACCCTGACCCCCCAAATGGCCTGTATTCTTGCGGTGGCCTATCCAGAGCTTAATAGGCAGTTAAAGGACGATCAGCATCAACAAGGGGGTAAGTCCTAAACTGATTTTCACATGTTACGTGATCCAATGTTTGTTACAGGCTTTATTTTTACCATCAAGATTAAAGGGGACTCCTTTCCAGTTCACAAGAAGAGTTCTTGAAGGTGTAAGTTTTGTACAAGATGTATGATGATGTGATGTGTCTATTACATTTTTAACAGGATCCTACCTGATTCCTGTCCACAACCAAGGTACTGTCCTGAGCAGGCACATGGCTGCATAAACTCCACATATACATCATATAAAGTGATGTAATGGAAGACTGTTGTACCTAACAGGTCACTAGTCTTTATTGTGTCAGGTTTGATGTTCCTTAAGTAATGTGGACTATGTGATGGTTGCCTTATTTCATGTGACATGCCATACTTTGCACTTCTGATGCAGTGGAAGTACCAAATGTCACATTGGTAAGTTGGTATTCTACTCAAACATATGTGAGCAAAAATCACTGGTGACATCAGTATTAGTGCCTAGGTTTTTGATTCTAAACATATCCCAAATGGTGCTTTTAAGCACAAATACTGTTTCATTCCTGTTTAAAGTGTCATATTAGCATGATCTCTCACTCCTTCACAAATATATGTGTGTGTAAGCCAGTCTGTTTGTTTACAAATAATTGTGATAAGTATACAGTTATTGTGAATACGCAGACAGGAATGTGTACACATTGGTGACAGAAAAACACATACCCTAAAGCATTCCTCAATGTCCTTTGTCATGTCCAGACGATGAAGCAATGAGGAAGATAAATGGCATACTTCCCTGGATTATCAAGATTGAAAGTTCTGTGAAATATGTGCAGGTGTATCCAATGAGGTCATTTCAAACTCAGGCCTAATTTATGACTCATTACCAAACTGTTGACATGTATCAAGGTGTAACATGTTGCTTAATCTAAGTTTTATGTGAGTTTCTGAAGTAAGTTTTACATGGGAATTGGTGTATGGGAAAATGTACTGTGATGTTCTAAAACATTCTGAACTACAGTGAAATCCAACATACTGAGTGGAACAATTTCACTGAGACACTAACAATTTCAACTGACTTATAGGCCTTTATGAGTAAAATGAGAAAATATTTTTGCTCAGTACTGAAGTGTATGAGTAATGTTTCAAGGGATATGTATTTACTTATGCTCTTGAAGTTATTTGTCAATTCCCCCAAACCTTTTTTCAGTCTGTCTCCTACAGTCTAGATATCTATTTAATAGGTGATTCATTGCAAAGCTACTTCAGTACAGCTGTCATTAATCAATTTTGACAGTTGACGTATACTTTAGTGTTTTGTAGTAAGTATTATCCTTGTGAAATGCCATACAGAGGTGGCATGAATACAGTTTATGCTAGTATTGGTACAATAGTGCAGTATTTATGAACTTTCATTTATACATAAAAAACGTTTTGAAAATGTACAGTATGCTGAATTTATGGCCTTGTGAAGACACTGTACAAAGGTATTTTTGGTAGATACCCTTTTGGGTGCCATCAGTTCACTTTTCTAAAATGCAAAGGTCAAAGATCTAGAGGTGTGAAACAGTTCCAGGAGATATTGAGGACTTTGAGACAAGAACCTACATGATATAGGAGCTATCAGATGGAATGACATAACTGTGACCAATTTTAATTTTCTGATTATGTTGCATAAATGCATGAGCTCATGATAACGTTGAAGCAAATGTTGAGAGCCGTGGCACAGGTGAAATCTGTAAACTTTAAATATGTTTTTTGATCATAGGTCATGCTCAGTTCCGTTTACACAGATTTCTTTAACCTATTGTATATGTCATTTCAGTATCATTCAGGGCAAGAATAGGAGAAAGGGCCAACATTGGCATGGGAGCAGCTGGCCACAGTGGTTTTGGTGCTGAGATCACTGACACCAAGGGACCCAGTGGCCTGCAGGACGAGGGGAGTGCAACAGAGGATGCCAGCTTATCAGCCTCTTCTTCGGAGGTATCCTCAAGTGGAGACTCCCTAGTGGTGGCGGACACAGCAGAAACTCTGACAACTTTATCCTTGTCCACCACCCCCATTACCATCTTCACCCTCCCTGTTGCTCTCCACCCAGTTGGCCGTACACCCACCCCTTAGAGGGGAGGCAGCTGCTTCACTCCAGGCTCTTCCCCCCCTGCTCCTGTCCCCGCGGCTAAGCTGAATGAAGAGGCTATTGCCCTCCTCGGGTACATCTCTATAGGTCATATGGCACTACTAAATACCATCCAGGGACTTAGCAGCCATACACAAGAAATTGTTGCCTACCAGGAAGGCATTCACAGTGCAATGTCTGGCCTACAGAGGTCTTTTCAGAGTCTGGTATCCTCATTCTTGTGGCCCAGCTACCATCCCTTCCCCATTCTAATTCCCTATTCCCATACCTGTCCCAAGCCCATGCCCACATTTTCATGCACCCACATTTACAGAAAGAAGCAGCACACCCACACAGAAACACAAACATCACAAGAAAAGCTTGCATACATCTAAACATACAGACACTGCCACACCCATAGTTACCACCTAGCTGCCATCACAGCTGTACACACCACAGACACCACCATACCATTGGTTACCACTCCTACCGCATCACATCCACAGATACCACAGAAACCACCTCACCCATATGCACAATGCCACCACCATCATATCCGCACACCACAGACACCACCATAAAAGAAGGAATCAGCTCCACCACCATCACATCCACACACCACAGACACCACCACACCCACATGCTACAGCACCACCAACATCACATGCACACACACCACAGACACCAACACACCCACATGCACCAGCTCTACCACCATCACATCCACACACACCACAGACACCTCCACACCCACATGTACAAGCTCCACCACCACCAACACATCCACACATACCACAGACACCACCATACCCACATGCACCACTACAACATGCACAACACTCACAACCAGCACATCCACAGCACACACCATCTACTGACCCACCTACCTTATAGTAAACATTCAAAATAAAATAGACGCACACAATCAAACACACAACATACACATATGACACAAGTCACACCCATTCTTGCAAAATAAACCAAACTCTCAGGCAACTGCACCCTCAACAGACATAGGCACATCACACACTGGTACTCAAACCTCCAACCACCCCTACCTAACGGCATTCTACCACTCCCACTTCCCAACCCACTCCTTCCTAATCCACACCTACAAAATACCCATCCACCCCTTCCACTTCCCAATACACCCCTTCCAAACAGAAAACCAGTTCTTCCACTTCCAAACTCACCCCTTCCAAATGGAAATCCATCCCTTCCTAACGTAAGGACACCCCTCCCAAACCCAAACACCCTTCCAATGTAAGATTAGTGAGGTGTCTGCCCTGCCCACTGGATGCCCCTTCCTGAGGAGGTTTCCCAGGCAGTGTATTAGGAGGCAAGCTTTGTGTCACACCCCATTGCACTTAATATTTTGGACTACAGAACTGCCAATTGGCTTGAACGTTATTTACAGACATTTCTCTTGTTGTTCAATAAATACTTTATTTAGATTAGAGCAAATTGGCCCTGGCATTCTTGTCCCTTAGCTATTGTTTGACTCACAGCAATGTTGCAGAGTTTGATGTGAATTTTTTATTTTTGTTGTACCTGATGGCAGGTTAAACTACATCTTTTTTTAAAGTCTACATTGCTGTGAGCATACACTGGTTAACATGCTATGTGGTGGTCATTTAATTTTATGGGTAGGCATCATCTGTAATGGCCACTTGTTCCACCTAATTAGTGTGTAATTTTTTAATTGGATGTGTTACTACAGGTGTGTTTGTTTCACCTTTATTATTGATCAGTGTGAAAATTTATATTGTACTCGGATCCAGTGCAGGACTTACTCTAGACAAGGGGAGATATTACATGGATGGATTTGCTGCAGCATTCAAATTTGGGACTGACATTGATTTAACTGGTATTTCAAATGGTAATGGTTACGCCTTGTATAGAGTAATGTCAACATTGTGTTTCATTGCAATTATTCCTATAATGCGTATGTTTTTCATGTGTGCAAATTAGATGTATATTTCTGCACACATGGAGGGTGATTGTTTGAATAATGTTTTGATATCCTTTTTTGTGCATGTGTCCATTTTTAGGTAGGTATTGCCCTAAATTTATCTGTGACTTGAGTGATGTAACATGTGTATTCATTTGATTTTTTTTATATTTAAACAATACCTATGTATGCATTTCACATTGATATGCTATTGCTTATTCGTGATATTTTTAAATTCATGAGTCCTGTGCATATGATTAGTGACAAGTCAATGGGAACAGGTAAAAGTGGGGCTTACCATCGGTTCCGCCCACAATGGTGTTGGTTTTTTACATCATCAACTAGCAGCAGCAGTGGCAGAACTTGGAGGATCGGATCCATGGTGGTACAAGAAGTGTGAACGTAAATACAGCTGATTTTATACCTTACATCTATTCCATTCAATGAACTCTGGTGTGGAGGTTTTACACCCATCAGTCATGTTGGCTGGGAATGGTAGTCCTCCCTCTGACAGCTGATTTGGCCTATCCCGCAGTTGATGCGGTTGAGATTTCCTGGTGGTGACGACGGAACCTAAGTGGTCTATTGTCTATGCAATCACCACCATCAAAATAGGACGGGCAGGCCGCTAAGTCGGCGGGTGGGAAGACTGCCAAAAAACGATGATGGGACTGATTCTGCCAAGACCATAATCTATCTCTATTTTGGAAATATAAATTATTATATATTTATTTCCTAAGTTTCTGTAATATATCAATGTAATATTTTTGTTAGATTACTTTTAAGTTACACTATTTTTAAATACTCACTTTGTAGTTGTTGGGGCTTATTTCTTCAGTTTGGTTCAGTCCTTCTGCGTGATTCCTTGGTTGGGAAGAATGATGTTCTCCAGGTGTGGTGGCTGCATATGTAAATGTTGGTTGCACATTTTTGTTCTGTATTTATACTGTTTTTTCAATAAGCAAAGTATTTTAACTTGCTAACTGTTCTTCACTTGAAATTTATTGGTTAAATGTTTAAGTAAGAGTTGTATTTTTTGTTGCCTTATATAGTGGATGCTAAATAAACATTTTCCATTTCATTATTCATATATATTTATTATATATTTTTATGTTTTCATTGTCAACATTTTTGTTTTGATGTTTCGATGGTGTTTAACCTTTTGCATGCGGAGGACGGCTTGGAGCCAGCCTCTGCCATGGTGCTCATTTACAGCAGAGGGATTTCTTTTTTTTTTTAGCCTCAGGAACTGGCGAAGACCTTCCCCAGCATCCTGAGGCATTTCTTCTCATTGTGATGATGATCGGCGAGCTTCATACGCTGGGCCCGATTCACAGAACTAACTTAAGACAACATCCTAAACTTGCTGCAATTTTGGTATTCACAGAAGGCACTTACTCATTTTAGTATTCACAGAAGGCACTTACTCATTGATGAGTAAGTGCCTTTAGTGAAAACCAAAATGAGTAAGTGCACTTACTCATTTTGGTATTCACATAAAGGCACTTACTCATCAATGAGTAAGTGCCTTCTGTGAATACCAAAATGAGTAATTGCCTTCTGTGAATACCAAAGTGAGTAAATAGTAGTAAGTTTAGGATTTTGTCTTAAGTTAGTTCTGTGAATCGGGCCCGATGACTTCAGAACATTGAATGTGAAATTAGCTGATCAGCTCATTTCACTTTCACTCTTTGTGGCGTGGATGCATATCTCAGCCCCTGAGCACAGAAGCACTCCGGAGGAGCATTGTTTAAAAGGGGAAAAATCTCCTCTTTCCAATGGCACCTTGCTTGGGAATCGATGAAGGAGGGAAATCCCCTAGCAGGGATCCAGTCCACTAGCAACCAAAGATTTTATTTTGTTGTAGGGAGTGGCCCCTTAGGCAAGGGTCTGTCCCTATTGTTGGGGCCATGTTTTGCCTGTTTTCAGCCCCCCACCTGAGGCAGAATGGCCATATTTTTAGGCCCTCAAAGGGGGAAAAACTATCAGACACCAGGAATTTACACATAATAGACGTGGGGGAGCAGCCCATTGGACAAGAATTAAACTCCATTATGTGGGCATTATTTTGACTGTTTTCTGCCCCCTCGGGAGAAGATTGCCCATATTTCTAGGCCGATCAGCCTCCAAGTGGGGCAGCAAACCACTGGACTGCAGAGATTTACACAGAATACAAGTCGGGGAGTGGCCACTTGGGCAAGGGTCACTTCCCATTAAGGAGGTATTATTTTGGATGTTTTATTGCCCCGAAGCAGATTTGCCATATTTTTGGGCCGATCTGTCCCCAAGCGGGACAGAAAACCACTCAGAACTAGTGATTTACACATAATACATGTCGGGGAGCAGTCCATTGGACAAGGGTTGCAGCCCATTATGTGGGCATTATATTGGTCATTTTCTACCCTCCTGTGGACAGATTAGCCATATTTATAGTCTGATCAGTCACCAAGGGGGCATAAAACCACTAGACACCAGACATTTCCACAGAATACATGTTGGGAAGAAGTCCCTTCGGCAAGGGTCTATCCCCCTTATGGGGGCATTATTTTGGCTGTTTTATGCCCAACCCTGTGAGCAGATTGGGCATATTTTTAGGTTGATCTGTCGCAAGGGGGTACAGAAAACCTCCAACCACCAAGGATAGTTATTGTGATGTTGGGGAGCAGCCCCTTGGGTAATGGTCACTCCCTATTATTGAGGAAGTATGTGTGGGCATCTTCTTTGGGCCATATTTTTTGTCCCATTGTTGTGGGGATTCTGCACATACATAGAACTATGCACAGGAAAACAGGATCTCGGTGTGTAGAGGCCTTCCTACCGCCTCAGAACCCAAAATCCCAGAACCGACTAGCTATAGTGTCTCATTTGTTTTCCTATATAACCACAAAGCTACAAATGATTAGATAACCCAGAACACAACACTCCCAACTCCCTCAGGAATCGAGGTAGCAAGATGTACCCTTTCGCTCACTCAATATTACTTGTCCACAACAAGAATAAACAGAGTCACTGTTATAGTTCAAAATGTTTATTTTTAACTATTGTGCTCTATAATGCAGTATACGAGCCACTAACAGCAGCAAAACGCATAAACTGAAATCAGTTAGCATTGTAGCAAGTCCATAGACTATGAAAGGGAAGTCATTGTATACAGACAGTGGTTAAAGGACTATAAGGCCTAACCACCCTCCTAACTTTAGGAGTCCTAACTTTACTACTACTAAATGCCTTCTGTGAATACCAAAAGTAGTAAGTTTAGGATTTTATCTCAGTTTAGTAGTAGAAAAGTTAGAAGTCCTAACTTTACTACTATTAAATGCCTTCTGTGAATACCAAAAGTAGTAAGTTTGGATTTTATCTCAGATTAGTTCTGCAAATCGGCCCCGAAGGATGTATCTCAAATTTCAAATCCTGGCCATTACCTAGGACATCACCTGTCACCACTTCCATTATTAATACTAATTTTCTTATACCACAATTTATATCAATACTTGCATCCTCTGTTACATCAATGTGAGTGTTTTTTTTCCATCACTTCTAAAAGCTTTGTTACATTTTTCATATCTTTTGCAAGTATTCAATCTCTATGGTTGTTGGAAATTGGGTTTCTGGTTGGCGTGGATATGCACCCTGACCAAGCAGGAGCCACAATCCTAGCCGCAATCCTAGTCAGGGTAAGTTACAAATATACCCTAAATTAAGTTCTGCCCAACTCCTGGTACCTTGATGCAGAGCAGTCAGGCTTAACTTAAGAGGCAATGTGTAAAGTATGTGTGCAACACTTCAAACAGAAAAACAGTGAACACACTACACTAAAGATGCCACACCTGGTTAGAAGAACAGGGCTTAACTTAATGAAAAATAAGACCAAAACAACAAAAATCCCATAAGTTGAACTGGAGTTTAAAGAATAAACTGAAATGTTGTGCATAAAAGCATAAAGCACCAACCGGAGCTATCTAGTCATGCTAGAAAGGGTCAAATTCAAAAGTCCAGGGCGCCTGCGGTAGAGCACTGGTCGGATACAAGAACCAGCTCTGGCCTGCTGCCAAGTACCCTGAATGCGTCGTCGTCGAAGACGAGATGTAAGGTGTGGAGGAGGCAATGTGTCGTCGTTGATCTGTAGGGTGAAGGCGATGCGTTGGCTTGGTGTTGCTGAGCAGGTGCACTTATAGATGCCTCAAAGCTGATCATCACAACAGCAGTGATGTGCCGGTTCTGAGCTGCTGCATCAATGGAGATGCATGTATTCTTCTTGAGCAGCAATTGAACCCACTTCCAAGGGCCCGTGACTGGATTGACACTATGGGTGGGTGGCAAACTTAGCTACGCCAGCAGAGTTTGCAGAGTTTTTGCAACTCTGTGCGCTGCTTAGAGTACGGAGTTAAGCAAAAACTCTGCCTCCACCACATGGCAGAGTTTTACTGACACCCGCACCCTGGTCTGTGCATATTTAGACTGGAGGTGTGACGTTCTCGTGCTAATCCTCTGGTGTGAGACCTTCTCTTGGTTGTCCAGCCCTTCAGTGCTTCCAGAGAGCAGACATCTGTGTGCACAGAAGGGGCCTCTCCTCGGCCTTCCCAGCTGTTCTGTGCCGGCAGGTGTGGTGTCTGGCTGGCCGGTGTCCGGTATGTTGACATAACCACACACCAGCCTTGGAATGGAGTGCAAGACCTGCCACAAGCAGTAGTGTACAGAGGCGGGAGGGCAAGCAAGCCATTGAGGGTGCCCCATCTCTGTCCTAAAAGGCAATTTAGGACCAGTGCCTATGGGTTCTTCAGAGTTAATTCTCTAACAATGAGCAGACTTCAGATTGAAAATTACAATAGGCATAGTGACACCAGACTGGTTTACGATCTGCAGACCAAAAATTGTCCGGGTTCAACCAAAAATACCAACATTAATGAAGTGTGTGGTGCAACGGTATGCCAGTGCTTCTTAGCATAGGCATGCACACTGCACCATTGCAAGGGGTCGAATTTCTTTCTTTTTCTCAGTGGCAGACATGGCAGACATAGTGGAAGCACATTTGGGGAGCAGACACCAAACTCAGCAAGAAGTAAGTGGAGGAGTGTGCCCGTGTGATTCGTGCTTGACAGTAGGAAACTGTGCACCATGCCTTGCTGTCTAGAGCACGCTGGGATGTGGGTTTCATTTTACCTGCTTTTGTTCAGACTCAGATTCCCATCATGCAGGCTCAGCATTCTCTCAGACATTGTTGGGGATGTAGTAGGAGAGCATCGTATTTGTTAGGGCTTCGCTGATGAGATACAGCTAAAGTGCTTCTGAACTTCAATCCCCAGACTAACCTCAGCAGAGTGCGGCAGATGCAACTAGGGAATGGGCCTGTACGAGCCATACGTGTCAGGTCAGGCGTTGGCAACCGAGGGAAGAGCATTTCACATATGGGGGAGTGGGTAGTTCTGAGTAGCAGCTAACTAACTTACGGAAAAAACTCAGGGATTTGGCAGCGTGCTCTGGTGCAGTCTGTCTTCTATGTCCATAATTTTGCTAACTCCTTCCATGTCATTTTGTTCATATTCTGGTGCAGCACTTCACAAGCTCTGGGAGCAGGTGGACGGAGGGATGAAGCGAATGCCACCTACTCTAGAATGCACAGTAGGTGCCCCAGTGCTGCGATACCCGCAGTGCAGGAGACCGCGCTTTGGTCACCGTGGATGCTGGTCGCGTGCTGGTAAGAGGCTGCCGCACAGTACGTGTGCATCATGCATACACTGGAATCCAGCAGACAAAGCCCCCATACTACAAGGCCACCGGGCTTCCAAGTTGTGCAGCGCCCATGTCCCTTTCTATTGTAATCTCCATTTTTTGTCTGGTTCAGTGCCTGCAAGCGGCACTCGGGGGCTTGTAACCTGGTGTGTGTGTTTGTGTGATTACTTCCTGGAACTGCTCTCGCAACTCTCTGTACTTTTTGGTAGATGTCGGCTTACTCCGCCCACTCATGGAACTCCGTGAAATTCTGCAGAGTTTCTTTATATCTGTGCAGAATTCTGCAGAGTGAAAATCTGCATGCTCTGCCCAGCCATAACTGGCACCACTCGGCAGGGCAGACTAACAGATGGCAGAGTCCCAGTGCTGAGGCAGGTGAATTAGAAATCTTTGAGGTCCCTGAGACTTCAAAACAGGAGGCAAGCCAGCAGGCCTTTGGAGTCACTCTGGTTCTGGTTCTGAGTTCAAGTGATGTGAGTCCAGTCCTTCTCACCCAGGGAAGGAGGGCAGCAGACAGCAGGTCAGCACAGCCTGAAAACAGTTCTTCAAGAGCAGCAGTCCAGCAGAGTGGCAGTCCTTCACCTGCACAGCAGTCCTTCTTCCTGGCAGAGTATCCAAAGGTCCTGAAGTTCAGCTCTTATATCCAGTGTTGCCATTTTCAGTGGGGTGACATCAAAGGAGGGCTTTAAAATGTGCCGAGGTCCTCCGTTCCTGTCCTTCTCCAGACTCACTACAGAGGGTTAAGCAGCCCCTTGTGTGGGGACAGGACACAGCCTATTCACGTGTAAGTGTAAGGCTGTGCTTAGCTTCTCCCATCCGGCATCCGGATGTGGATGGTCCATCACTTCACACCTAAACTCCCTTTGTGTGTGGCTGTCTAGAGCGAATGCACAAAGCTTGGCTGTCAACCACCTCAGACCTGTATTGAGAAACAGGCTGCAGGCAAAAAAGGCAAAGAGTAGAAAAATGCCATCATTTTTAAAGTGGCATTTAAAAAAAATGTAATGATAAATTTGACTTTACCATGAAAGAGTATTATTCATTACAATTCCATAGGTACTAAATATGACAGCTCTCCTCTTTCCATTTGGGGATTTAACCTTATTAGATGTAACAGGGAATCCGCAATGTTAAACTATGGAAGGGGTAGGCCTCACAGTAGTGAAAAACGGATTTAGGAGTTTTTCATTACCAGGACATGTACAACTTAAAGTTACATGTCCAACCTTTTGATTACACAGCACCCTGCCCTATGGCCTACCTAGACCCTACCTTAGAGGTGACATATGTAATGGTAGTTTAAGGTTTTGCAAGGGGTTTCAAATGGCAAGTCGAAATGTCAGTGCAAAACTGCCCACACAGGCTCTGCTTTGGCTGACTTGAGGCAAGTTTAAAAGGGCTACTTAAGTAGGTGGCACAATCAGTGCTTTGAACCCACTAGTAGCATTTGATTTACAGGCCCTGGGCACATGTAGTGCATTTTACCAGGGGCTTATAAGTTAATTAAATATGCCAATTGTGGAAAAGTTAATCAAACCACATTTAGGGAAAGCGCATTTGTTATTTAGCACAGGTTAGCAGTGGTAAAGTGTCCAGAGTCCTAAACCCAACAGAACAAGATCAGCAGAATTGGAGGCATGCAGCCAAAAGGTTTGGAAGAAGACCACCCTGAGACTGACAGGTCTAACAATGTTAACAGCAGGAAACATCTAATAAATAGCAGGAGACATCTAATACATCTAATAAATGGACAACTATTTAGTACATGGCCCTTTGCAATTTCTGCATTTTCTTACTAAAACAGTGAGCAACCAATTGGTCACTAAAATATTCAGGAGTTAGCCCCTGGGAATCACAAGATGCATTTCAGATCCTCAATGTGGCCTTATATTCTCAGGACTGATTCTTTATGAAAATTCTGTTGCATTCTACCACAATACAGCAGCCCTCTCCAAATTGTTTCTCTGGTATTTTAACTTACTCCTCATATTCTCTCCAGTGACCTGCAACCATAGCTCTATCTGCAATACAAAAAAGATCAACATTTGCATTCATTTGTAGCAGAATGAAACAATAATGTTTTTAACTTTCTGAATCAAATTTCAATTGATTTGATCCCACATTTTGATTTCACACTTTCCACTACCTACCACTGTTGTGATTTATTATACTTCAGTAAACTGTCTCCTAAATGGAGCGTTAAGGAAGTAAGAATCAAAGGGAAAAGCGTTTAGAATAGAATGATCTGCCACCAGTGTTTGTATCTTGTTGGGAGAATGCCAAGATGATCTTTATTGGCAGACCTTCAGCATCTTTCCAGTCAGTAAGTTCCATGAGATAGGATGATACTCAGTCATGAACTGTCTTGTGTACATGGCATTAGAGTGGCAACTTAGAGCCCAACAGAGGGCGAGACACTTTCTATATGATAACAACACTCATATAGCAAACAAAGTAATAAACTGTTCCAGGTGATAAATACACTTCTATTGTATTCCCCATCATTATCACCAAACAAAATCTGCAATTCATTTTCATCAGATCTGCTTCCAAGTCAAAATAAGGTCAAATGCATAGTGCAGGTGTGATAGCAGTCCACAGTAAGCACAGCAGAATGAGATACAGATACAAATCACTCCTATGCCTGTAAGTTTGCCTTAATTCTTTTCAAATGCTCCATAGAGCATGTCTGGTGATTGGACGCTGCAAAATCATCAGGATGAAAAATGTTGATAAAACATTTGACCAGCACCATCAAATCTAGCTTACGTTTTTTTAATGTATTCAGTGCGATGACACAGCTCTTAAGTCATATACTGGGCATCACAAACAACAATGTCTACACTTGGGACTCAATTTAGAGGCAATCAGGGTGGCGGAAGACTACCTGCTAAATTTAGAGTTCAATGTTGTCCCTGCAGTGAATTCTGTGGGTTTGCATTAACTACAGACACGCAGGGCCGGACTGGGAACAGAAACCAGCCCTGGCAAACTGCTCAGCCGCCCCCCTCCTCCTCCTCCCCCCACCCCCCCCACCCCCATGGTGAGGGGAAGTGCAGCCGAGCAGTTTGCGAGGGCCGGTTTTGGCCGATCTTGTTACCGGGGGCCGATATTGCCGACCCCTGGTAACAAAAACGCCCCCCCAGGGGATCAAAGCCGGCACCCACCCTAGCGGCCTACCGGGGAAATGCCCGGTGCCCGCTATGGGCAGTCCGGCCCTGCAGACACGGCAACAGTGATGGACATTTACAACAAACTTTAAAAAAAAATTACATTTCCAAAAGATTACTATTGCAAAAGTAAAAATGAGATCCCCCAACACCATTGGAGTTTCCTCCCATGGTATGCTATTCACACTGCCAGGATATTCCTGGTGGTGACAGACACTGAAAAAAACATTAGTGAATTTCAGTTCACTTGCCTAAACCTGGAGGTCTGCGCAACTCAAAATTGGGCGACTTGTGGAAGAATTTGGAAGACAATGATGGAGTACCTTTCTGTCAAACTCTAAATGGTCCTTTGGTCTTGTGAGAGGCTAATGGTAATGGTACATTCAATGTCACCTTAAGGGATGTCTCACATTCCAATAATGCCTGCATCACTGCCCTGAAACCACTCTTTGGAATGATATTGAGCTCACCACAGTGCCGTCTGTAGGATTAGGCACTTAATGAAAGATCAATTCTCTGGCCAGGCAAGACAAAAGCCATTCAGATTTGTGTGGTCAAATTGATGGTGTGGCATGCCAACTCCAGAGCTGACCCGGGCTGCAGGAGGCAAAAAAGAAACCTCTTTTCAGAGCTTGAAGAATTATCTTGGTGAAGCAAGCACTGACAAGAATGTCATAAGCTTCCGAACCTACACCAGCAAAAAAAATTAACATGAGACCCATACCACAGAGCATGAACCCTTCAGAATGGTACAAAAATGAAAAGGAGAAGTAGGCTTGCCAGAGGCTTGTGAAAGAATAACTGCTGAAGCACATTGCTTCCTAACTTAATGGCAGGCAGCAAGTGTCAGGAAATTCCATTTACTGTGGATTTTCTTCTGGATTGCCAGAGTGCAATCCAGCAGATTCCACATTTTTCACTTTAAACACAAATATTTGGTGCACACCTATTCAAATCAGTGCAGTAGCTTACCATTCCATACCTCATCAGTACCTTATAGACTCCTGTGCTCACAAACCCCTCACTGGCTGATTAGCCCTGGCTGCCTGATATTGAATCTCCCCTCCGCTTTGATTGACCTGTGGGCCAGTAGCCCCTTGCAGATCCCAACAACAACATCTTCCTGTGACAGCATCCCCAAAGGTGCTCCAACTCACCACATTTGGCATCATCACACTGTACCAATTTCGTACTGCCCAGTCACTTCTTTTACCCACTCCATGATCTTCTTTCGGATTTAGGTTTCCCACTATGGCCATGATTACGAGTTGGACAGCGCAACGCATGAAAATTTACTCTTAGAGGGAAGTAAAGCCACCCAGTACTGTCAGATTATGAGTTAAGCCCAATGGAATGGGGAAATACTATGTAGAACCAACTTTTCCAGTTTTAAAAGCACACATATTTCCAAATTATGCATTACTTACTGCGTATGAGAGGACCTCTGAGTTTTTTGGGTGGTGAAGGAGGGGTGTGGGGATAAGGGAGGGAAGGAGAAGTTAATTTCTGTCTTGGGACAATGTAAGCATTATATGATGCCCCTGTCAGGAAAAATGACGAATACGGCTTGACTCGCTGCTGCAGCCAAAGCCTCACGCAAAAAATAGGGTACATTTTTACCACACCTGGAAAAACGAGGGGTGGAAAAATAATTCCAACTTAAATTCAGGCTTAGTGGAATCTGCATGCATATTCTTTCACATTTGATGCTCTAAAAGGGTCTCAGCATTTCTGATTAAAACGATCAACAATGCAAAATAATCCAAATGCAAAGCGTTCTTAAAAAAGGAAAAAATACAACTATTCACGTATTTCCAAGCAATTCCTAAACTGTTTTTCGTCACAATAGAGGAGTTTGGGGAAACACTGTCATGTAGTTAAAATTACAAAATCACCATGCCCATATTAAATTCCACTTCTAATGTTCCCAAAAGAAATAAGAACTACATTTTCATTGGCAACATTTCAGCCTGCACACCTCTAGTATGCTTTAGTGATAGCAGTTTGGCACTATACACTATGACAAATGAGGATCTAAAATTGGCTTTCATTGTATACAATGACCACATGAAAAAACAAAGTTCTCATGTTATGGAATTTAATTCATCAAACCCGGGTAAAGCTGTGTTCGGTGTACTCATCAACCTAATGCTGACACCTTTGGTCGATTTATTTTCGATCCTGTGTTAAAATGTGGTGCCTAACACCATGGAAAGTCCTTAATTATTTGTCAATAAAATAATATATTAGGCAAACCGAATAGTGCAAAATATAAAATTTCAATTTCAGTAATTTAAATTTCTAATTTTATTTAATTGGTTTTGTATAACACTGAGAGCACTTGAGGGTCACTTAATAGCACTTTACTGACAGTTACTTACTAATGCTTTAAAGATTGGTGTTACAGAAACAAGGAAATAGCGTAGACTAGGTCAGGAGAGGGGTAGGCAGCAAAAAGGCCTGAACAAAGAGGTAAGCAGAAGTCAGGCTGGCCCATAGGGTAATCAGGCAGTGTACGATTGGCTGGTCTGATAGGTAAATGTGTTGGCCATTTCTTTCTGTTTGTAGGCCTGTGATAAGGTTTGGTGGCCTAGTTTTTAGGTCTCGCCTGACACAGCGCATGCGCTGGTCTGGCGAGACATTTTGTGAGGGCTCCAAAAAGTGCTACCAGGCCAGCCTAGAGCCACAGTGCATGTGCGCGGGCGCGCGCGCCACGCTTGACGCGAGTACTTTCACTTTCGCGGCCGCACGGCCGCTATGATGTTTGATCGTGATCGCAATGGCGATCACTTTCACTTTCGCGGCCGCACGGCCGCTTGGCATAGCCAATAGGTCTCGCTTTTGGGACCTTATAAGTATTTAGTTATGCAACTGTTGCTAAACACTTATAAGGTCCCAAAGGCGAGACCTATTGGCTATGCCAATGCTTGTATTGTTTTATTTACAAGACAAGTCAGAGTTGTGGTCCTCGAAAAACCCCTCGCCACATCACTTACAAACATTATCTGCATCAGTTGACCCCCATCGCCTCGCATGCACAATGAAATAATCATTATCAATACAGCGCGGTTATAGCCCCTCCTCACGGAACAGTGGCCTCTTAAGTGATTAGCCAAGGCAGCATGAAAACCTTTTATGGTATGGAACAGTGAGCCTGCCCCAAGATTAGCATATACTTGTGCTGGTAAAACCGGGGTTTGTTGCTAAAAGCAGTTATCTAAAGCCCACTCAGAACTTGAAGAACCCTTTTACTTTCTCGCTCTTCTACAATGAATAGCACATTTGATAAAACTGATCCGTTTTTCTCCTCCAAGTAAGTAAAGTTCTGATGGGTTTTGTTTTCAGCAATCCTTTTCTTTTGCCACTACCCTCTACTATGTCTACCTCTATTTGAGTTTTAACACTCATTTTCTCCACTACATCTCCGGTACCCGTTCTAGGAATACAAGTAACTTTCTCTTTTATTATCGCAGTGAACCCTGGTTTAATCACTTGCTCTGTAATTTATTTCGGCTGTGCATTCCATTCTTCAACATAGTATATACAGATGGGTAAAACTGGAGTTTCATGAAGCATACGTCATAGGTTTTTTTTTCACACTAATGTTTCACCAGTACTTCAGCAGTGTATTACTGAGGTTCAGTTTACTTGCAGTTAAGGTGTTTTGAGGTTGTTTACTCACATTCCAATTATTTTAAGATTCAAGTACTTGCCTTGAAACATATGTTTAAGTTCTGTGTAACCTTTCAGACAAACTCTCTCTTTGTTTGGTGTCCTATGGGATCGACACTCTTTGAAGTTGATAAAGGCCCAATGATAGTGCTTAAACAAGCATTTGCAATGCAACAGGTCTCACATTTACCAGAGTTTCAGCTATTGGCATTGTAAATGACAATGCCTTTTATTTATCGTTTGGTTTTTGAAACATAAATAAAACGCATTGTTATTTACAATATCAATAGATTAAATTCACACAAATGCGAGACCTATTGCATTGCAAATGCTTGTTATTTTTTGATCCCCTGATATTATCACAAACATTGCCTACAGCATGTACAAATTAATGCAGTCTTCCATACTCAAAGTTTAGAGTGAAAATAGTGCCAAGAAGCACCAGGCGCTATTGGGGATATCTGGTCGCACCGGACCAGGACAAAACACAAGTTCAGGCCGACCGCGATGGAGCACAGGTGATCTACAGGGACCCAGTAAGGCTAGCTGAACAACGAACCTTAAATCCTGGTTGCACACCGTTGCGTGGATCAGCGTCGAAAATGCTTTGAGGTGATGAGTCGATTCCAAGATGGTATGAGGCTGCAGTGCGAAGTCCTGTTGTGTCGACATTCTGTTGACGGGGCTTGCAATATGAAGTCCAGATGACATAGATGATTTACGATGGAGAGTTCCGGCGCTGTCGTTGAAGCTGCCATCAATGAGGGAATAGCACCGCTCAGAAGTGGTTCCCTTTTTTAAAAATGTTTTATTTTTTATTTTCTTGACGAAGGGTACAGAATATTCAAATTCAAATTCAGATAAGAGAGACCAACAGAGCAAAATCTTTGCATTGAGCGGATAGATCTGATTTTCGCCATCGCCCGTGCTTTTTCATAGATATCTGAGAGAAGAGCGAGGAGTTCTGATAAGGTAGTAGGAGGATTAGGACTAATCCATCCGCTCGCAATCCAAAGACGTGCAGTAACTAATAGAATAATCACAAAACGCATTGCAGCATTATCATCATGCTTCTTAAGCCCAAAAATAACCTCCTTAGTAGAAAACGACAAATCCGACCCCACACATTGACCAGCAAAAAACGTAACCCTTTCCCAGAAATCTAGTAGTCCAGGGCATGTATGAAACATATGGAGAATATCTGCTGCCCTCTGACCACATTAGGGCAGCATGACCTGTCCCCGCCTCCAGTGAAAGATCTTCGTGAAGGTTGTTACCACCCACACATTTTCTCCGCTGTGTAATATAGCATACATATAGTTCTAAACTGCTGCAATTTAAGATTTACAGAATGTACAGAGATTTCCAGAGTATCCAGTGCTAATGTAATTTCAAATATATCAATGTTCGTTCCAAATTTCTGACTCCATTTCCTAGCCAGGTGACTAATATCTGTCTCCTTTAGATCAGAGAGATGAAAATACATAGAACTAATTCTGGGGGTGGTTCCCAAGGCGATGCGTCGGCCCCAAGATGCGGGAGTCGGCGTCAATGCGAGTCTTTTGCAAAGGGTCAAATCTATGCATCAGTAGCGATGCGTCAGTTCTGCTCGGGGATGCGCTGGTCAGCAAAGGAGTTGCATTGGTTCTTCTTTGGAATGCGTAGCTCAGCAGAGAAGATGCACGGCTTCCACTGGCACGCACCTTAGGTCCACTTCCAAGGGTCTATGACTAGAGTGGCACAATTTGGCAGGGTACAACACAGATGGCAGAGTCCACGTGCAGGGGTTTGAAGCCTGTTATGTCCTTGAGCCTTCAGATCAGGAGTCCAGCCAGCTAGCCGTTGGAGTCATTCTGGGTTCTGGGGTCAACTAATGCAGATCCAGTCCTTCTCACCCGGGCAAAAGGGCAGTAGGCAGCAGATCAGCACAAAAAAGGAGGAGTCCAGCAGAGTGCAGTTCAGCACAGTGTCAGTCCTTCAGCAGCACAGCAGTCCTTCTTCCTGACATCAACAGGTCCATAAGTGTACTGACTTGGTGGTATCTGAGGTCCAGTACTTATACACCATGGTGCCTTTGAAGTGGGGGAGGCTTCAAAGACATGCTTTGAAGTTCACAGTTGTCCTTCCTTCCTGCCCTGGCTCCAGACTCACTACAAGGGGGTATGCAACCCTTTGTGTGTAGACAGGACACAGCATATTCAGGTGTAAGTGAGGCTATACCCAGCTCCTCTCTCCCATCCTGCCAGAGATAGCCCATTGAGACACACCTAAGCCCCCAAAGTGTGTGTGGCTATCTAGGAGGAATACACAAAGCCCAACTGCCAACTACACTCAGTCATGTCATTAGAGACAGGCTACAATTTCCAAATCTCTAAAGTAAGAAAATGGCACTTTCTAAAAGAGCATTTTCAGAAATGTAATTTACAATCCGACTTCAACGTAAATCAGGATTTTAAATTAGGATTCCAGAGACACCAGAGTTGAAGGGTTATCTCTTCCCAGTTGGAAATTACTCTAGAAAATGTAATAAAGTAATACCAATGTTATCCTATAGGAGAGATAGGCCTTGAGGTAGTGAAAAACGAATTTGAGAGTTTTTCACTACCAGGACATGTAAAACGTAAAAGTACATGTCCTGCCTTTTAAATACATTGCATCCTGCCCTCTGTGTTTTCCAGGGCCTACCTTATGGGTGACTAAGTTTTGTAAAAATAAAAGGTTTGGGCCTGGCAAAATGGCAGCATAAACTGCACACACAGGCTCTGCAATGGCAGGCCTAAGACATGGTTAGAGGGCTACTTAAGTGGGTGGCACAATCAGTGCTGCTGGCCCACTAGTAGCGTTTAATTTACAGGTCCTGGGTAAATGTATTGCCAATTTACTAGGGACTTATAAGGAAATTAAGTATGCCAATTGGAGATGAAGCAATATTACCATGTTTAGTAGAGAAAGCACAAGCACTTTAGCAACTTAGCACTGGTTAGCAGTGGTAAAGTGCGCAGAGTCCTAAAACCCCAAAACAAGGTCAGAAGAGTGGAGGAGGAAGGCAAAAAGTTGGAGGAAAGACCACCCTAAGGCTGTCAGGTCTAACATGGGCCAAGGTAGTTTGCCTTCTTCTAACAGCTGGTAAATCATGTGGCTTGATTACTACCGAATTATGGCAGGTCTCCCTTTCCACCAAAGCAGGGCCGGACTGGCTACCGGTGGGGGCTAATATCGTTGATGGAGTCCTGCGTGTGCTTCGAAATAAACAAAGCAAAACTAATTTCGTTCAGCACACGCAGGTCCCCATCAACGAAATCAGCCCCCAGCTCGGCAGCATGCCAAAACCCCCGGTAGCCAGTCCGGCCGTGCACCAAAGTCTAAATGATGCCTAGGTTTTTAATAAAACATTTTTTATTTGAAAATAAATAAGCATCATGATAGTTGGAGTGAATAGGATGGTATAATTTAAACATAAGACTAGGTGCGGAGCTAAGTTCAGAACTCTCTGCAATTATGTGTTGGTTTTGCCATGTAGGTTACCATAAATGGAATAGCAAAGTATGGTTGCAGTAGTCTATTACATAGATGCTACCTATATATGGACAATTTTGTGAGTAGCAGAAGCAATATCATTCCAGGATGTTAGGTGCAATAATGAGTTTTAATTAGATTGTTCAATTGAGGGATCATTAGTGTCAAAGTACAAGTCATTTACCTGGTCCATTAGGTGCAAACAGGTCGAGGTAGCAGCCACATACAAGTAATTGGGCATCAATAAGATGTCCTTAAAACAACCCCTAGCTGCTCTATAGACAAAAGCACATTCCCTAATATTTGCATTTAAGCTGTTGAAAATGAAACTCAGCTGCCCCTCCTTCGGTCACCTACTAACTGTAATGGCAGCTTAATTTAACCCAACAGGTGCATATTGTATGTAAATCATGCATGACGGGGAAACGGAAAAGCTCAACCAGCTTCAAACAAAACCCTTCAAAGCAGTATTCTCCTTACACAAATCATCGTCCCCAGCTCATGTCTGCCTCGAATTGAGCTTAAAAAAATCAAAAGTGACAAAGAATGAACACTTTTGTTAGACTATGCTGGAGACTTTGTGCCTCTGAGAGTGTCTCTCTGAACAAATTATGTTCAATAGAAATCAAGGAGCAGATGAGGAACAAACAAAAACAATCTTGGGGAGAATACTTAGGACAGGCAATTGAAGAATTAGGCATCAGAGATGTATGGGCTAGTAACATGGAAAGAGCAGCATGTTGTCAAGTAACCAACTCCTCAATCAAATTTCTGCCTCACCTACATGACAAGAATTACTTCGCAACCTTCAGCATGGCAGAGTACTTTATGACTGCCATGCTGAGGGTACACCTCCCACCATATTTAGCTGTGTCAATAAGGCCAGCGGACATATCCAGCATTTGTGGGAACTGTCGTCACAGTGGTTCCTGGAAATTAATTGAAAGTTTGACAGACGGCTCCATCAGCGGCAGCATGACAGATCCGTACATCAAACTTTCAAGGGTTTTTTCCATTTAATGTAAATTAGGACATACAGGAAAACCTCCAGCGGCCTGACGGAGTAAAGGCTGCCAGAGGGGTGTAACCGCAGTGGAGATGGACTAGTGTCCACTGTCATTACACTAAAGTTCCGCCCGCATTTAGAACGGGCGGGCGGGCAATTATATTGGCAGAAAGGGTACTTTTGTGCCATTATGATAAAGTACCCTTTTTGCCAACATATAAATTAGGAGCACGGTCACTTTAAGTGGATCCTAATTTGAATGCTCGCAAGACATTTTCTTAATTTTTTCAGTATCATTGAACACTATGAAGTGGATTTGTACGATGTGTGTGAAATTTTGGTATTCCGCATTCTAATATCTCAAAGATGTTTGCAAGTGAAATCATGTAGATGTTGAAATTGGTTTAGCAGGCAGATGATTGTCAGGTCACTCAACTGGTACTATTGATTAAACTCAGGATGTTGTGTTGTTCCAAGTGAGCAGGTGTTCACATGTTGCCTACGCAGTGATGACCAGAAATAGGGCATTAATGGCAAGCGATTCTGGGTTGAACTGACATTCTTCAGTAGTCGACTAATCACGTAGTGTTTGGAGTGCTGTGAGACTTTGCCTTACTGACAGAGGCATTCATAGATTTAGTTATTCAAAAGGTGAGAACAAATTGGCACAGTTTAATGACATTGACTTAGCAGTGCTGGTGGTTTCAAAACCTAATGACCTAGTCTATTTTTAAACCTTGACTAAATTTAGAGAACTTTATCACAGGTGAGGTTGTTGCATATGAGAGATGGGAGAAAGACAGTTATTTTGACTCATAAAGCCATGTTGATAAGTCATAGGTTTGTCACATAATAATTGGAATGGTGCCATCATGGATGGAGTGTTGTGAGAGGTTGTTGGTTTCTTGTAGACCATAGCAAGCTTTATTGTTGTGTTGTCTGCTTCAGTGATACAGGTTTGGAAATACGCTACTTTTGATTAAAGAACACACTTGTATCTACTGTGGTGAATGGAACAAACCATAAGATGACTGAAGAGATTTGATATTATCCAACATCGTCTTGGAAATCTGCATTGGGATTTCAGAGTATGTAAGTTATTACCAGTTGCTAATTGGTAATGTCATTGATTTAAGCCACTGATTTGGTATAAGGATTCCCTTTCTGGAGGATAATAGTCAAGCTATTACCAACAACAAATACATGTTTGGCAATAATTAATCGTGCATGTGTATAAGGAAGAAAGTGAACCATTATGAAGTGAAGAAATAGACTATGCTGATTAGCGACTGAAGATATTTTGACCCTCCTTACAGAGCATTTGGACGGTATATTGTTCCAAGAGAGAGGGAGTACATAAATAAACTCCTATGTGTGTGGACATTCCCTAAAAATGGTAACTGACCATTTTACATTCAGCCCAGACAAGGCAAATGTCTCCACCGTGTGAATGGGAGGCAATGTGGTGTTCCACTCTGTGGTGAGGGCTCTCATGTCACCTTCACTAATATTGACATAGGCCACATGAATATCTTCTCTCCACTTCCCAGTGGGTTTCTGAGAGAACTTTCCCCCTTGCAGTCCTGTGTAACACCTTTCAGAAATGAGACCTGAAAAAGAATAGTTTAATTTGGACTGTGTTTCCTTTTCCATCACTAGCATTACCACACCAAATGGTATTGTAAGTCACCATTGAAAGGTGATGGACCTCATTTGCAATGCACAGACACCCATGTAAACCAGGTCTAGCATCAGGACACAATCTTGTGATGTCCCACAACATTGGTTTTCAAGTCAGGTCTGCTCTCAGCTCACTAATATCCATCTGTGCCATTACCCTTTAAGTAGTTAGAACCCTAAAAGGGGTACATAAATAAATAGCTAAGCATATGACTACAAATATACTTTTTTAGCCAAACCCACATAATGTTTTCATTCCAAGTAAAATACAGATTCAACATGAGTAGATTTGGCCAGAACAATATGAAATCCACAATGATTGCAATGAAAAATGTAGCTTTGCTGAGAAAGTAATCTGTGAATTGTTGTCGCAAAGGAATGAGAGTGGCACCAGAAGGCCACAGAATAAAAGTGAGAATAGGAGAAAGTTGCATTGTAGCTTCCTCCTTTGCAAATCCCTCACTTATTTAATGTGTACTAGACACAACTGCTAACAGAAATTGAGTAGGAAAAGAGTAGCAATACATACTAAAGTCCTGGTTACAACTCCAGTCCCAATTCCGCCAAAGCTCTAAACTCCTGTTTGCACCGGAAATGGTGGACCGTAATTGCCCACATATTAGTTGCACATGTGCTATTTGCTTATCTGCAAATTCCTAATTGCACAATATTTGCCCACAGACTTTCAAGACCCAACACCTGAGGCGAATCCACTTGTTAAAGAGCACAGATATTTGAATCACACACATCTGAGCATGTGTCAGGAGTGCAAATCATAATTTTACACCCTGGAATACAATACATGGTCTATGAATTTCACGCTATTTGCCAAAGGATCCTCACTCTGTTTTACCGGCGATAAACTGAGCACAATTGAGCAAAAGATGAACAAATTATGAGGAGTGCACAATTCAAGCATAGCTAAATTGAACCTGTAAGATTGGCACATGGGCAAATATAGCCCAACTTGGAATCCCATTTGAGGAGCAAACAGTAAACTGTATCCAAAACTGAATTAGCCCTTCGTTGTACTCAGGGCTGTAGACAGCAATTCAACAAAACACTAGTCAGTCAGTCAGTCAATTACTTTTATTCGATTAATAAAAATCAAAAAAAGACATAACAAACAGATAGTCACATGAAATACGGGACAAGAATTCATCAATTACACTGATAATTATAAATAACATTATCAAAATTAAAAATTAAAATTAACATATATCATAAGTTCAGTTCAAAGTTAAAAAATAAATATGATACATTGATATATTTACAGTATAAAAAAATCTGATAGAGTAAAAATTAACTCCAAAAAGAAAACCCCCCAGCCCTTCAGACCAAGTCAAATCATAATGGAGCTTGTCCGTACATTGACACGCTTCTTGTTTATACGGACAGCCGCAACTAAAAAACTTGCTACATGAAATGCAATACTAATGCTGGGTAAAAGTTGCAAGAACAGGAGCGCTGGCCTCACTTGAAAAAAAACAGCCTCCTTCAGAATAGGTAACAAGTATTTTTTCCTGATCTGTGCATAGTGTTCACAGAACATAATAAAATGTAGCGTGTCTTGGGTGGAAAAGTTATCACAATCACATGGGGTTGCATTTTCTGGGGTAGCCCATGTGGGATAAAAGCCAAGCAGAAAGTGTATCAGATTAAAACGAAATTTGATTAGGAGAGATCGATGAAATGGTCTGGTTACAAAGGCCAAATAGGGTTCAAGACCAGAGACGGTTATGAGCATATAGTGCCTTCTAACTAATGGCTTTTTTAATTCTAAGTCCTCCCTCTCTACCCTAAATAGGGTTACTGATGCGGATTTAATAACCGTGACATCCTTTTTGCTAATACAATTGGGGGAATAAAATAGCTCTGGTCGACCCACTATTGCAAGTGTCCTTTTAACGTAGACAAGCCAAGGGATTCTGTGGGCTTTGTCCAGGGCAAGGCAATCTTTAGGAATCAGGTGGGTTAAAGAAATTTCCTGGTTAAGCCATGTTTTTAACCAGAAAATAACGGGGGGCACTTTTATTAAATCTGTAACATACCCCACACCCAACTCTGAGTGTATCGTAAAGGTGGGTGTGGACTGGGGAACGGACAACAGAGATCTTAAAAACATGTTCTCCGCCCTCTGGATGGTATCGGTGATTGTGTAACCCCAGATGGCAGAACCATAGGTGGCTATAGCCAAAGATTTAGCTTTATAAACCTTTAGAATAGCCTCCATGGGGCGTGCTCCCAACCGTTTGGCAAAACCTAGTATAGCTACGGCAGATCTTGCTACAGAGTTGCCCTTTAGTTTTTGTTATATAAACGTACTGCTTTTTTCATATTGCGGGATAAGTATTCCTTTGAATTGTAATATATATATATATATTACAAGGGACCCATTCCCCTTTGTGAATGGTTGTAAAAGCATTTTTAAGAGCAGGCAGGGGTCCCACGGACCACTGCCTGGTCTTAAAAAATGAAAAGAAAACTTTTCATTTTACTTTTTGTAAAGCATCTGATTTTCCTTTAAGGTAAACGGGCTGCTTTACAAAAAAAAAAGATTGCTTTATTTAAAAGCAATCATGGACATGGTGGTCTGCTGACCTCAGCAGGCCACCAACCCTGTGATATTTGCGATCTACCTCAACAATAGTGATAAGGTAGAGCGATTTGCGACCCCCTAGGAATCGCTCTCTGAAAATCTTTGATTTTCATGCTTTGTAAATTGCAATTACCTAATTGCGATTCTCAGAATTTCGCAATTAGGTATTGGCAATTTACAATTTTGATACATGTAGCCCTAGAACAGCATACATATCCACAAATGCCTTGAAACCACAAAGCACATTGTTTTCCTGGTATTTACAGGAGCTGCCTGTCTTTTCTTTAGTTGTCACGCTTCCAGTTTGTTTTACTTTATCAATGGTTTAACCCCACATTCAATATTACTTTCACTTCGTGAGACATATTTCAAAAAGAAAATGATATTCTTTTGTTTTTTTCATTCTTTTCACTAATACAGTAATATCCATATTGCCGTTTGGTGAAATAGCACTGCTGCTAGATTTCCATTCAATTTTGTATCCTTTATTGACTACCTCAGAAGGTGGTCAAAAGCTACAATTCTGCCTAAGCAAATAGATGAAAGCAAAGTGCTTCACCCCTAAATGCAAAATCAAAGGTGCGATCACGTGGCTAAATACTTTTAGAAATGTGTGCTACACGCTCTAACACCGATTCATTACCAACGATACTTAAAATATTATATAAGAGTTTAATTTGGTTTATGCATGAGAGTGCCTGCCAATGATATGAAAATTATAAATATTAAATCAAAAATCAATCAAGTCTCTCTGAGAGTGACTGAGGCTAGTCGAATGATAAAACTACTCCTTGATTTACAAAACAGGAATAAATACTGTAACCTCCACATTTTTAACTACCTGTAAATATTGAAGGCAAAGTTGCAGTTCATATTTAGAAAACTTAATAGCAAACTTACTCAACCTAAAGTGTTTTCAAAATTTTGAAACCGAAATCTAGATAATTCAGGTTGAAAGTGTTATGCAATCTTATAATGATTAGGAAAGCATCAAAACTGATACCATGTTTACCATTGGAAGGAAACAGAATTTGTAGCAACCAGAATTATGACAGGGAAAGAGTAGTTAGCTATTCACAGAGCATGTGCACCAATGAGAACCCAATTGAAAGATACTGGATATCAATATGTTTTTTTTATCCATCTACCATGACAATCAGGAAGGAGAATTTCTCAAGGCTATTCGGTTCTCCTTGCCTATCCTGATCAACATATTCCGCTGTCAATGACCTCTCAAAACTTAAAAAGATTTATTTTTAACAGTTAAATGACTTTTACCCTGGTTTTATAAAATATATTTATGGAAGAGAGCTGTTGCTTTTATTCAGTTTTTTGAATGCTCATGCTGGTCAAATAATCTGCCCCCAAATTTTAGGAGAGTCTTTGAAAATACTGCTTTTATTTGTACTCAAGAAACCCCTATTGATAGGTTTTCGAGAATCTTGGCAGCAATAAGAACTTTTGGAAGAAGAAAGCAAGTTGGCAGTTTTGTGCCATTAGTAATTATATCATGGGAAATTTAAAAAATGGATCGGGAAATTAATACATTAATTTGAGAACAAGTTAGGCTGTCTACGATACCAAGGCAAAGGGAAATTAACAGATTGAAACAAGTACGGAAAAGGAAAACGGTATCGGAACGTAGAAGGGTCGAAGATTCAAATTGGGTTAAACTTCAAGAGGTTGCCCAATCTGGCGACACTAGGAAATATTGGGCACTGATAGCAACATTTTGAGATGGGAGCGAGAAGTCAAAACCTATTTTGATTCCAGAAGCAGAATGGTATATGTATATTTCCCAGCTGTATGCTTTAAATTCTGCAGCTGGATGGAATCAAGATGTTAGCTCTGCCCCGTCCGCGGGGAGCGAATATGGTGCACCATCATGCTCGGAAATAGAGGGTTACATTAAAGGAGCAAGATACTCTAGTGCGATGGGCCCAGATGATGTACCAATAGCTATAATAAAACAGGACGGCGAAGCATGGGCAAAGTTTTGCATCCACTGTTTGTCCATTGTTATACCCATGGTGATATCCCACAATCCTGGAAGGGAAGTATAATCGTTCCACTGTACAAAAAGGGTCCAAAAAATTCCCCTGCCAGTTTTAGACAGATCTCTCTCCTGGATGCAACTGGGAAATTATTTGCGAACAGCATCCTTACCCATCTGCAAGATTGGGCATTCAGAAATAATCTTATTCCCTTAGAACAAACCGGATTTTGCAAAAATAGTGGTACCTTGGAAAATATCACCGTCCTCCAAACTTTAACCGAAAAATACCCAGTGAGTCGGGGAATGCCGTTATATGCGGCTTTTATAGATTTCTCAATGGCATTCGACCGGGTAGTTTGGGGGACGTTGTGGAGTAAATTGGTCACCATGGGGATGCCTGGGAATTTATTACGATTGGTTATTGCTCTTCACACCTCTACTTGGATGCAGGTTTTATTAGGGGGAACACAGGGCCTCTCGAGAAAAATAGAAACTAATAATGGCTTGAAGCAAGGGTGTCTTCTGGCCCCTCTTTTTTTTCTATTTACATTAATGATTTGCCAAGAAGAGTGGGGCTCAGCAAAGGGGATTCCCCTAAATTAGGAAATTTAAAGCTGAGCTGTCTGCTATATGCAGATGATGCCATAATAATGGATTTAACCCCAATCGGACTTCAAAGACGCCTTGCTGAGTTGATTAGGTACACAGAAGAATATTATTTAAAAATAAATATTTTAAAAAGTAGAGTTATGATTTTTAGTTATCAAGGATGTAGAGTCAGAAAAAACTTGTATTGGTTCTTGGGAAAAGAGAAACTGGAAGTAGTTAAGTTTTATCCATATTTAGGAACAATCTACAAACAGGTGTTCCGCTAGCAATCACATGAACCACTGTAAAGGCAAGGCAATTTTACAGGCCTTTGCAGATCACCGTTTGTACACACACTGCAGGAAAAGACACTTCACATATACTATCAGTCTATAAAATAAAGATACCACCAGCACTGAGCTATGCCTGTGAAACAATAAACACACAGGAGTGGGATAAATTTGAGAAAGTGGAGGGGCAGATCTGGTGCCAAATATGTAATTTGAATTGCGCTGCTCCTATAGCAGCGATTAGGCTTGAATTTGGTTTACTTTCCACTTATGTGCTATCTATGGCTGCATACTTAAGATGGAGCAATGCACTATTTAATAGTTCCGAGAATTTGTTATGAGTAGCACTATATGGGGAAATTTTTGTTAACATGAAAGAAAAGAGCGCTCTTTTTAGGAGTTATTTAAAAGCCTTAACAATGTTCCGCTTAGATAAGGATAGTGCGGCAGATCTTTGTAAACGGGATTTGAAAATCAGAATTAAGAAAACAATCTATGGGGCTTCCCTTGAAAGAGACATTAAAATGTGTGCAGAGAATAGTAATAATGATTGTATTGTGGGGAGCAGTATTTGTAAAAAACCCCAACCATATGTTTTATGGAATCGTAAACATGGAGTACGTAGGGTCATTCTGTTGCTTAGGCTGAATTTACTTCCTCTAAGAATTGTAACAGGAGCTTTGGAGGGAATCGCTAGACAGGAAAGACTTTGTCATTTATGTAACTCCTGTACACAAGCCTTAAATTATGTCCTATTTGTTTGGCCCACATTACAACCAGTACGGCGCAGATACCTAAGGAATTGTTTTTTAAAGTATAATATCACCACAGCAGAAGAGGCCCGTAACTGTCTGCTGCCGCCCCCATCTGAATTTATGTGTTTTCATTTTTTTTGCTTTTTTAAACAATTTTTAAATATATATTAGAGTAGTATTGAGTGATTCATTTTGTATGTTCCTGAGCACTTGCACTTTTTCAACTTTTCCCCTCTTTTGCTGCCAGCCAAGGAGTAAAGTAGGCTGAATTACTATGTACGCATCTGAGCACGTGCACCTTTCCAACTATTTTCGCTGCTAGTTTACGAGTACTGTATGCTGATTTACTTTGTGTGCATCTGAACACTTGCACTTCACCAACCTTTTTGCTGCTAGCTATCGAGTATTGTATGCTGAAAATTGTTCAGTGACGTTTTAAACACTCTTGCACTGCTATTATGCTGCTGGTTATCTTGTACTGTATAGTGAAGTGACAAATTCCCGTTTTCTACTACATGGTTATGCTGCTCGTTATCTAGTACTGTATTGCTAATTGTCAAATTCCGCATTTTATTATAAGGTTTTACTTTTGAAAGTTTTATGATAGCATTAGATTATAATCCTCATACAAGTCCGCAAGTATACATCTATGGTAATCTGATTTTATTATGGATCAATCCTCTTGGCACCCAAAAGTTATAGAATGGTTCCCATTTATAGGTTTTTCTGTGTTTTATATATGCTATGATGAATTTAGTACTCCACAGTCTATCTTTATGGAGTGTAATGTTAATTTTCAGATGTACTTTTATGTGGAACTCTTCGTAGTTCCAAATCATAATAAATAAACTGTAAACTGTTGAATGCTCATAACTCCTTGCTCCAATTGCTTCTTTTATGCGGTTACATCTATAGAGTCTGTTTATTATTATTTATTTTATGTCTATGCATATGAGAGTTGACTTGTTATTTTTTTTTTTTTTTTGCTAGTCCTTTCATTTACTATGGAAAGCACAAATAATACTAGGATAATATTATTAGCATGTACGTGAAAAGTTTAATGCATGCTGTTCAAAGAAAGACACTTAGGGGCTTATTAACAAAGGGAAATCTTCATGAGAAAATCTACCCGTTCTTAGATTTCTGTATAGTTGGTATTCACCTATCCTGGGCAGAACGCTCCACCTAGTAGTTACAAATGTAATCTCCTCTTATGAGGGGGTAGATCCTCTTATAACAGAAATTACAAGTGTAAAGTAACTACTGGTAACTTTAAAGTTGGATTTCAAATATACACCTATTTAGGCAGATTTCGACTGCTGGGGGAAAGGACTCCAAATGAACAGGAGTAGGAATGCACCATACAACTAACCATAATCACAAACACTAGACACAAATTAACACTCAAAACCGTAAATAGAGACAGAACCCTAGGAACTTAACACTTCTCCTTGGGCTATGTGACCCTATGGGAAGTCAGTCCCACGTTCAGCATCCAAGATATAGTCCAAAGCCACAAAAAAACTTCAGTGAAAATGAAAACGACCTTGTATTTACTTTGTTTTACTTTATCATAGGAAACTGCCTGTTCTGCCTCTGTACACCCTAAGTGGAGCAGAAAAGGAGGCCATGTGACAGGAGTTGGCAGACTTTGTCATTGCATTGTGGTATAGGTATGCAATATAGGAGACCTCAAGAAAAAGTTTCAGAATGAGAGAAAGTGCTCAAAGATTAAATTCACCTTATACACATGGTAATGGCTATTCCTTGAGGGAGTCCAGGATCCTTTCTCTGACTCACCCCTCTTAATGAGGGGTCTAAAAATAGACCCCTCTCTTTTAAATGTACTACCTTAATCCAGAGTCATGTCACACTCTTCTCCCTCTTCCACAGATACACATCTTACACTTGTCAATCACACAGCTTTTGCAATCCAAAATGTATATCAATGAATAGGCTAATATTTATGCCATAAACATTTTTTAACAGTCCCCATTTCAAGGATAATGGTAGTATCTGCTGGAGCAGGATCATGGTCTTAATGCTTCCCAATCACACACCAGTACGTCTGTGATATTTTAAAAACCTAGCCCTTTGTATGATTTAGTTTTATATCCTTCAATAATGATATGACTATCTCTTTATTATTATGCTTATGTTAAATGTACATAACAAGTATCAAAAGATAATTCATAGGCTTATAATGTGATGAATATTAGTATTTAAATATTAGTACGTCCTTTACATTTCTGCTGGTCTTGTGTAGTCTGTCCATTAGTCAAGTGCCTCCAGCAACTCTTATGCATCAACCAGTGCGCTTCCCTTTTGAGGACAATGTGGTCCCCAGGGAGAATTTAAGGAACGGAGGAGGGGATGACACGTGAGACACCCCACTTGGGGTACTCTTCCATTTTGCGTCATTCCCTGGCGAACCAGGGACACCCGGGAACATCCTGAGGCAGGGTGCAATGATACTCATTTTATTCATTCTTATCCATTCTCCTTGCTGTGTTGGTACCTGAAATGATGGGGCACTAGGCACATTTCATGAAAAATAAGATGGCTGCCAAATTTGCCCAAAAGGCAATTTTCTCCATGGGGGTTTGGTCCTCCCTGATTTATGGAAGCCAAGAGAGCAGAGCGCCATACATGTCCGATTCCAGCTAGTGTACCTGGATACCAAATTTCTCCCCTTGTTTTCTTTGTCCCCACTGGGCACCGTTTTTGATTACCCTAGACTTCTTTTGCTCCTGAATGCGTGCCATGGCCACCAGGCATGTCCATTTTTGGTCTCTTGGCCTCTCAAATTCCTTTTCTTCAGGGAGTGTCTAGGAGGAGATATTTCTCTTCTTTGCCTTTACACTGTTGAGGTAGAGTTCAGGGCCTGCCTTCTGCCCTTTAGCGCCTGGTCAAGAACCTGTCCTCTGTCCAGTGTCTGGTGCTCTTCTCAGCCCATTGTTGTATTCAGCAGTATCTTGCAGGCCTCAATAGGGACTACTCTCCCCTCCACTCTTCAGGTATCACAGCATTCTGTGGCCACTTACAGGGCATTCATGTACTAGCAGAAGTTGAAGGTCACCCCCAGGAGGCCCAGTCCTCCAAAGTTGCAGGAGAACCTTTCAACACTAGGTCCCGCAGAAGCTCCATCCTTTTACAGTCCCTCAGAGGGTGACAGAGGGTCAGCAGAACTGACTCTGATGAGGTAGATCTACGGAGCCCATGTTAATCCAAGTCCAGAGTGTCCCAATATTCCAGACAGGGCTCTGGTCTTTTTCAGTGTCCTGGGAAATCCATCTTTGATCTCTCCCTGTGCAGGCATCCTTAAGTTGGGATAGAAGGTTTCAGAAGGTAGGAATCTCTACCAATACACATCAGCACTTCAACCCTGTCCCAACCCTCCTGGACAGCATTGTGGGACATTCCATCATGGTGACTCAAAGTGGTTTGTTGAAAGACAGCTTGAAGAGCCTGAAACCATATCCTACTTGCCAGAGCTGCCTCTAGAACTTCAAAGGGGAGTTGCTCCTGTGATTGACTTCAGAGCCCTTACCATCTCTTCTGTGTTGTCTTTGGGATACGTCTTCCCAGATTTAGTGAAGTGTAAAATGATAATTAGTACCTACAGAATCTGTCCCCACCCATTCCCCTGCCAGAAGCACATCTAATCACTGTCAGATGTCCCTGTTGGTTGTGTATTAGAGCTTTTGTTCCTCCTCCTGACCAGTCATTAACTTTGCCCAGCAGGGTGAAAAAAAGCCAGAAATCATCAAGTGACAGGAGTGCAGATATGACAAAATTAACATTAAGTGTGCACTTCTGGTCCTTGTTTACAATTAGAATGGCTTCTCATTCTTGAGTGTAGGAGTGAGAGGAAAGGTCCTAACCAAATATCTAAGTTCCCCATTGCCCTAGTCTCTAGACTGAACTATAGTGAAACTGAAATGTGCTTCAGATTTAGCCCACAATGTGCAATACAGTGAAGTACACACCATTTTCAGTGCTGCACTACAGACTTACACTATGAATACCCACCCACATTAAAAAGCCTACACAGGTCATCAGGCTACCGGTGTGAAGATTTCAGGCTGAGCTGGATAGTAGTGCCACTCGTTCTGCCCACATACATGCAGCCAGCCCAGAATCTCTTGTCCCAGCTATGAAGCAGTAGACCGTGTTTTAAAATGGAAACACTGAATGCTAGCACTCCCAAAACATTGTAACAGAGCTTACAGTGAATGAAACTCAGTTACTGAGGCTCAATCACAAAAAGTGCAGAAAACAGGTAGACCAAAGAGAAAAAATCAAGGGTGTTGAATGGCTCAGGTCCCATTTTCCTACAGGTACACACAAATGGCTTTTGTGAATAGGCTCCATTGTCTTACAATGTAGTAAGGTAGCTGTTCTTAACCTTTTGACTTCTGTAGACCCCCAACTGAATCATGACTGGGATTCGGGTACCACCACCGAGTCACTGCTGGAAGCTGGGGACCCCGCTCTAAGCAATGTTGACAATTTGAACCTCAATATAATACACAAAAATACAGAAACAAGTATACATCAACCAAATCAATGAACAATTAAATATTTTATTTAATTCACAAAATATGAACATTTTAAAGGGATGGTTAGAGTTTTTCTAAATTCAATTTCCAATTCTAAAAAACAAAGTTGGGTTTTAGGTTTAAACCTATAATAACTGATAAAACCCCACTGAAAGAGAAATAGCCCTCACCAGTGAAAACATATAAACACTGAAAAAACACCTGCACAACCCCAAACTAAATGCCATTCAAAGAAAGGAAAAGGAAGTGAAAGAGTCATTTTTTTTCTTCCAGAAGGGGCCAATAAAATTTAACTTTGTTATACAAGCTAGCAGTAAATAAGACTGGGCTAACATTATTCTGCTTGAGTTTCGTTGTTTAGAGATGTCACTAAAATATTGTTTCTTCTTCCTTTTGCTTTTTTCAGTTTTGTGGTCTTTGGTCTAAAGATGCAGGGTTTAGAAGCATGTTTAGTTCTCGTTTAATTGTTTTATAAACTGTAGAGAATCAGGAAATATCAAAATCATATTTGATATTTTGGCTGCGCTTGATTCTTTCACTGATAAAATGGCTGGTTTCATAAGAATCTTTCCTAATATGTGTCATCACATTTACCCACAGAGAAGGGGTAAAAACTCTTAATACAACAGCCCACAGTTTCTAGTGGGTCAGTATTGATAGTAGGTGAATTGCCAACACCTCAGGCTTTAAAAATTCAATGCAAGGTATAGTGACAAGTATATGTATAAAGAGCGCTATCACCAAGCATCTGGGATAGTGGTGAAAACATGAAACCAGACTTTTGGAAAACATGGAACGCAGTGTCACTTGAAATGCTCTGCAAAAAAGGTTCTTTCCGAGTTCAACGAAGATTGGAGTGATATTGTTTGTATTTGCAGTGATTCAGCTGGGTATATGAAACATTTGTGTGATGACCTGTCAAAATTGATAACCGAGCTGAAGTGATTCCCTGTAGGAGATCCTTGCCACTTGTTTGATGGTAAGCTGAAAGCATCTTCACAATCTTCAGTGTTAATGAGGGATGCTATTGACTTTTTACTCTATTCTGGTGCACTGTTTTCTTATGCGCAGGAACTAAAACGCAAATATTTATCATTTCGTGCTTTGTGTGGCATCAAAGAAAGAGTCATCCCAGCTGTGTCCTTCAGCTGATGGTTCTCAGTCCAAGGGGCTGGGAATGCTATAATATCCATGTGGCAACCGTTTATAGAATTTATGGTGAGTGATGATGCCAAAGGCAAGAAATGTGAGGATCTTTGGTCACATATTGATAGTGATGTGAAAAAAGTACACTCTATTGCATTATTAGATTTTTACAGGAAAACATAACTGCTGTAGTGGACATAATAAAACAACTAGTGTCTGAAAAAACCCTTGTCTGTCAAGTGTTCAGCATAATTGGTGTAGATGTGAAACATCTCCTTGAGAGTAGGCTGGGCGACACCTTTAGTGACTTTGGCACTGCAACATGTTCCATGTTAGAGTGTTTGCCACTTGGTAAGCAAATCAATGTTGAGCAATTCAGGAACGTTTATTTTACAATGTATGAGAAATGTCTTGCAATGATGCATAGAAATGTCCATTCACCACCAATGGCATTTATAGTCAATGAACCCTCACTGTGGTACTCAGTACAAGTTCTAGATCCCTTCTGTAAAGGGGAATTTCCTCCGTAGTTTCAAAAGTGCTACTTAATTTTTGACCACTTCAATAACTCTGAGTGCATAAGCACCCAGCTCAATGCAAATGTTGTAGAACCTGCCCTGAGAATCGCAATCTTCAAGTTCACCAAGATTGGCATGGAAAGCTATGCCAGTTGCCAGAGTCAACAAATTGTGTACTGGCTGTTTTGGCATTGCCCTTCTCAAGTGCCAATGTTAAGAGGGCCTTTTCACAGAAGTTTACATAGGAAGGAAAGAGCGAGCGCACATGACCAAAGACTCACTGAAGAAGTATTGTATGGTGTACTACAATAAGTTTAATTTGCAAAAATCTATTTGGACTTCATACACACTATACGTACACTGTCTATATACCATGTTCTATCAGTGCAGAAAGCAAGCAACATTAAAAGCAAAACGTTCCATAAACACCGGAAAAACACTTTTTCTGTTGTTTTTAATGGCGCGAAAATATGTAACCACTGATAACGACTGGTATTGAAATCAATTAAAAACACTGAAAACCCCCCACCAGAATTTACTAAAAATAGAAACTGAAAACAGGAAAGCCTAGTCATATGTTAGACTTTAGCATATCACTTTTCCTTTGTTGCTTCTAATGCATGCTCTTTTTTTTTTTAAAGAATTTCTTACGAAGTGAAGGAAGATGGTTCCTTTTATCAGCATGAATATGTAGGGGGGAGAGAAATCGTTCACTGACCAATCATTTCAGTTCCAAATTACTGACTCTTAAGAATCACAGACTTCCAATTTTTTGTTGGTTTATTACAAAGCCAAGAACAACTGAACATACAGGCACCTCAAAGTGAGGGTGTAGAAATACATTGGAACTAATACAAAGCCAAATCTACTGATGAAGTTAAGGCAGTGCAACATGGAAACAATGATTAGTTTGAGAACCAGTATACAAAAGATTATCGAGCAGACATCCAAATTCCCCTTCATCGAAAATTAGTGGGTATAAAGCATTAGTATGTCTCTACTCTAGTGCTAAAGTGACATCCCTACACAGCATTTCCCAAAGCAAGATCAGTTAAGGTGTCAGCATGTGAATGTGCCAATTACAACAACTACTAACCAGCACAGTTCAATAAGTGTGACAATTCAGACTATTCGAGGCCCCCAAAGCTTAAAAATGTCTTGGGTGATAGGTATTAGTTGTTTTAATGTATTGTGAATTAATATACAACTGTTGCTATACTCATCTCTAAATGATACAAACAGTGCCACCATGTGGCAGCTGTCGTAAGTGCCAGTGTTGACAATTAAGTGTTGGTGCTGAGCACTGGAAATCACCTGCTCAAATTAAGAACTGCTTGCATCATTATTTTCTCCCATATTCCATGGCTTTGTTGCCAATACTTCCTTCTATCACCTTACCTTCTTTCTAGCATCACAGTGAGTCATGTGACCAGCCACGGCCCGTATAGGGCGTGCTAGTGGGGCGGTGACGTAGGGCGGGGGAGGGGCAGGGTGGGGGTTTGTAAGATGCAGCATAGGGCCGATTTCAGGTAGGTAACGAAAATATTAAATAAAACAAATTTTGTTGCACGCGCTGCATCGCATTTGGCGATGCAGCGCGCGCAACAATTTTTTTTTTTTTTCGTTACTTACCTGAAATTGGCTGTATGCCGCATTTTACAACCCCCCACCCTGCCCCTCCCCCACCCTACGTCACCGCCCCGCTAGCACGCCCTATACGGGCCGTGGCTGCATGTGACTCTTGTTTCATCTCATTTGTCTTTTGTTAATTCAAAGTTAATTTTGAAAACTAATGCTAAACTTTCCAAAATTTCCAAAGGGGAGAAATTCCTTTAAGGTCATTGGCTAGGATTAGAATTGCCTTGAATATTCTAAACATGATATAGCAACAGAATAATACATTCATTACTTGAATGATGGTCATTGTAAGTTTGTACACATTGCCTGCAAGATTGAAATTTTGCATTAGTGATTATTCTTTAAAATCCTTCTATTGGATGAACTGTTACGAACTGATTGTGACTTCTCAATATACTTGTAATCTTAAAAGGTCTTTGACAATGGAGTAATGGGGTGCCCGTCTGCAAATGCGCTTCGGTGCATCAGGTGGATGACACTGTATGTAAAAAGGCAAGTATATTAAAAAACAATTCATATTTTATGAACTTTGCGTCTGCAATGAATAAATGTAAGTGTTCTTCTTTTAGACACAAGTTGGCTCAAAGGCTTCCTTAGCCTCCTCTGAAGAAGCCGCTTGAGACACGGCTGTTTGGGCTCCTCTCTTTGATGTTGTTGGCGGGGAAGCCCAATGAGCCAAAAGCATCGAAAAAAACGTGTTCACATTTTTTAGCCTTTTTTGACTGATCGAGCTCCTCATTTAGCAAAAGCAAAGGCAGAGCCTAGATAGCTGTGTCCCAAAGTCAGCTTTAACAGAAGAGGCTCAGAAAACACAGGGAGAGCATGGAGCTGTGTGTTTTTCGTATTAAGAGGAATATCTCCCTCCTGCAGCACTCCCTGACTTTTGACAATGAAAATGCTGTCGTAAATAAGCATCGGGACAGTAGTAAATTGTTAATTTGTTCATGGGCAGATCATCTATTTGTGACAAGAAGTATAGTCATTACTTTCAAATAGTGCACGTACCTCAAGAGGCTTTTCAAATGATGACACTCAATATGCTTAAGCTCATTTGGTGCTTCATTGCTGAAACCAACCAGCTGCATCAACCTCAATTGTACCTCCTAACAGTTCATAACTGTGGTCAACCCTTTGATCTCCCACTGGATGAGTCGCAGCAGACCCTTGCAACAGCACAGATTCAAGCGCATCCTTCATGGTTTACAGTTCAGGATCTTAGCTACAAGACAGTCAATAATAGTTAATAGTTAGATTATAGTTGCAGTGCATCAGAATCAATGGTAATGGTAGATACAGGAGATGTGGATGGACTCAAAACCGCCCTTGACCCCAAAAAATTGAGATGATGTTGCGGCATCACGAAGCTGTGGGGCACAGAGAGCCTCTCTTTGCCACTGGGGGTGTGTCACCTACAGGTGCTAGACCTGGGCCTGACTCGAACCCAGGGCCTCATCCGCTACGCGTCCCACCTTCTCCATGCCTGGACATTGACACTGTGGCGCAATCCACTGCACTCTCTTTCCAAATCTGTGACTCAGTCAGCAGGAGCCTCAACCCAGATTTCACAAGCCTGGGTACAGCAGTTACCGCCAAGTCCGCTGGGGAACCTCCTGATGCAGGTGATGCAACAGGGCCCCCTTAGGCACGAAGTTGCAGCTCTCTTGCCACGCAAGTTCGGCGCAGCTCAGGGGCCACGCCCTCCACAGCATCTGGCCAGCGCAACATCCTACGGCCTGTGATGTAGAGAGGCGCGGCCCACCATTGGTAATCTCCTCGGTGCAACCCGTTGTAGTGGTGGCATGTGGTATGCAATGCAGACCTCCCTACGTTGGTCTGCAGGAGCTCCTCTACTGTTCACAGCTCCAAGGGGCACCAGGAGGCCTTCTCACACAGGTCAGCAATGTGTTCCCATGTGACCTGGCAGACTTCACCACCAGGTAAGGGCAATCGCCGATGCCTCAATGTCTACTGCCACGGCCCAGCAACTCCACAGCACTTACGCATCCCACTCTGGGTCCCAGACGCAGCCCCAGCGAGGCCTCCGGGGACTGTCCACGCTTTCCAGGTTTTGGATGCTATGGTGTTGCAAGGAGTGCGCAATGATAAGTGATGCATCACTGGTTTTGCCCAGCGATGCGCCTCTTTTCATGATTGTAGCCCTGAATTTCCTCTTTCCTGGGACTCTGGCTGGTCATCCTGGCTGTTGGGGGCTTGGGGGTGTTGTTGATTTGTGCTGCACTTAGCCCTGGCTACTCCATTCTGCATTCCATTGGTTTTGTTTCTCTTTTTCATTGGAGGTGGACTTATAGGCTATTTTTGCCTCTAGAGTTAAAAAAGTCACGTTGGGCTGACTAACATGAGATTTTCTGCTGTTAATGGGCCTTTCATCAGTTTTTGCCCGCTAACATCAGAATTTGTATCGCCTTCACGCTAGTGTTAACAGCAGTTTTCACTGCGGCTACATGAAACTATCACCGTGTAGCGACGCATTGTAAATGCATCACTGACAGGGCGATGGGTCGCGTTAGGAAAACTGCAGCTAACAAATGCTAGTCAGTGGCAGTTCCTGTACATAAACCCCAAACTATTTTTCGTTAATACACCATATTGCATGCATGCAGATCCTGTTGATTCTTATCAGAAAGAGTAATATAATACCAGGCTAGGCGAAGAATGTATCAGTGAATGACATTCTATGACAAAGTTTCAGTCTTTAAGACAAACGTCATAAATCTCCCCAGCACAAACCACTCTCTGGCAGCAATTGACACAGAGGTATACTACCAGAATACCTATTTTAAAATATTGTGCTTCACAAATATCACAGCCAGAATATCTGCTACAAAATTGTTGTGAAGGAAAATATAGGTAAATAGAGGTTTACTGTAGTTCACTCATATATATCCTCAAGGTATGTAGCTACTGAGTGATGAACAGCAAATTTATATCTACCTGTAAATACTCACCTTTACAATATTTTGGTAGTCAATATTCTGGAAACAATATTTTTCTAGAATGGCGTTTTGTGTTCGATATTCGCACTTACAGCCGCATGGATCAGCAACAACTAAAAAGGGAGAGGAAACAAAGAATCAACAATATATTAAAGAAGAAAAATTGGTCATCATATCACAATAAAGAATATGCTGCTGCACTTTACTAAGTGGTCTTGTTGCTCACAAAAGGCACTGAAAAGAAGCTACCCTTTTAGTAGTCACTTGTGGTAGATTTGAGAGCCCCGCTCTTTCTTCTGTCGCCTTATGTCATCAGCCCAAAATTAGAAGCAATTTATCACTCCAATGCCCGTGATTGGTCTACCCTTGGGGTTTGCACAGTTTGAACCAGAGGCAGCGCAAACACAGTCGCAATTTGCCCAGGAAAAAGAGAAAGGCTATTAAAACCAATGTGGCCTGGAGCTCATGGAAGAAGAACGTGAGGGAAGCCTAGAAGCACAGACGTTTTAGGGCAAGGGCAAAGTGGGCTCTGGCCCAGGGCCCCAGCCTTTCAGGGTGCCCCCTGATAGAGCCAGATCTGTTCTGAAGAGAGCCATGGCCTGATTACCTTCAATAATTCATAAACAAGGGATCCCCCCTGCCGCCCACATTGAGAGAATGGAAGTGTGACATGGACTGGTGCCAGAGGGCAGAAGAGACGGTGTATAAAGGGAGAGGATGTAGCAAAAAGTGGGAGAAAATATTGGCCCCGTGGCGAAACTATAGGCGGGGTTTGGATCTGGGCAATGATCAATTGTGAAGTTGGGGACATGAGACGGAGAAGCTCAATGTTTACTACTGGGGGGATTTAACCTGCTTTATGTACACATGAGATGGGCCTTGCACCTACTGCAAATAATGCTATGGACAACCTTCTGCCCTGCTGGAAATCGCAGGTGATTTGACTGAATTGCAACTGGGGCCTTATTGTCATAACCATGATTGTATGTGATCTTTTGAGCAAAATGTAAATAAAAAGGAATACAAAAAAAAAATCAAACAGGTTATTTGAAATAGAGTTTTGCTTTCATTTTTAGGTGAAAGTCAATTAGACACATTTTGCAGAGAAATGTGATTTTTTTTCATGCATAATTAGTGAGCTGCTGCTGTGTTACAATATTAAAAACACAGGTCAGTATCCCTAAATAATAGATGTAAACACATTTATAATTTGGATGAGTGTGCTGTGCACTGTCAGTGACCTGGCCAAAGAGGTCATGGAAAAGCCGAAATTGGATCATAAATTCAAAGCTGTTCCGAACAGCGGCCCCCAAAATACTTTTGGCCCAGACCCCCCAAAATCCTTAAAATGTCCCTGCCTAGACGCCGAAGCTAGGGACATTGATTTTGTCCAAAATTCCTCAGCTGTCATGCGAACTAGTGTACATGTCTTAACTACTACTGACAGACCCCTGTTTTTCGTAATTGCGGCGGCATAATCGCTTCCCTATCTATGTGCCTCATATTTCAATAGCATTGGACATTCGCCTAGAATATTAGATCCTTGTTTCCCAAATCTTGCCCTCACTTATCCTCCCAACACCTGCCTTTTTCACATTTCATAAAACTACTTCTTGCTGGTAAGCGTTACCAGAGAGTTATGGTTTTGGAGAGCCAAATAAAATACTAGCATATGTGCTAAGGGGAAAATAAATATGAGATTTCGACCATGACTCGTACACTCAAGAATCATGGAGATGTTTTAGAGCGGGTCTGTCATTGAGCAAAAAAGCATATTATATGTTTGTGAGATGTTAAATTAGGTGGTAAATGAACGATCAAAATAGATTTGCATACCTACTACAGGATACATCAAGAATGTTTTCGGTACTGCAGACATCAGTAGAGGTTTTAGGAGTGCATGACACCAAGGGTCATATCAACAACAACCGGCGATAATTATCGCAAAGCGCACTTAGCGCTAGGATAATTATCGCCGGCTAGCGTGGATTTTTATCGCTGAGATAGCGTGCTATTAGCAGCGCTTATCTCAATAGAGATAAAAATCCTCACGCTAACTGGCTAACGTGAGATTATCGCTGGAAACCCAGCGATAATCTCACGTTAGCTTGTTGATAGGGCCTCACAAACTTAGCCATGATATCCTCCTTCCATAGGATATCATGGCTAAGTCAGTCCTGAAGCAGGTGTTAGGAAAGTAGCAATAACAGGTGTTATCGCTACTTTTCCTGACGCTATGCTTCATAGCGTGGGGCTTGATGATAGGAGAAATGTCGCTTAGCGACATTTCTCCTATCATGTCGGGTCAGGAACGCCCACTTTGCATCTCATTAGAGATGCAAAGCTGGGCGTTAGAAATCCCCACACTAAAGCAAGGTTTCACGCGTTAGCGTGACCTTGCTAATATAGCGATAAAATTATCGCTGCTTTTCGGCCGAAAACGGCCGCTAAAGCGGTGATAATTTTTTATCGCCTCGTTGTAAATATGCCCCCAAGTAATTATAACAACATAAGTAAATAGGAGCAGGACTGGGTTTGCCATACACAATAAGATATACTATTGCACGATACGGTGATATTTTAAAGCACACTGTATGATTATTAATATTTTAAGTGGTGTCGCTCTACATCTAAGGGCATTTGGGAGGATAAGTGAAATATTGTGATTTTTAAAGTATTGTAGCCCACGGTTCCTGGATATTGTGGACTAAATGGCATAAGACAACATATGTCCAATGGCGCAATGTTTTTATTACAAATATTAATGACATAAAATTTAGGTCAGATGGCATTTTTGTCCAAAATATTCTCATATAAAGCTGTAAAGTGGGCAAAGATCATTGACTCAAGGTACGAATTTTATTTAACTTTTATTCTGCTCAGAGGTTCTAGAAAATTTGTGGCAAAGTATACCTTCTAAAGCCCCACTGGACCAGCAACCTTGTTCCTTAGGGAATTTAGATAAAGATTTATGGCAAATGGACCACGTTTAGCTGCATTTGATCCAAAGAATCATTGCCAACTATGGGGTCTATTTACAAGCCCATTGCACCTTTGGTGCGTCACTTTTTTTGACGCACCGGCGGTGCGGTGTGCCTGCCCCTGAATGGATTTTCATGGCCTCGAAAAAATGGTCCCCTTTTAAGCATTAATCTGCGGATGTTCCATGGGTGTTGCTTTGGGTGTTACCAAGCGACCTCTATGGAACCTGACGCATTCCCAGTTTTACAAGGTTTTGTTGAATGTGTCACATTTCTAGGCCTCAACAGGGGAGGCGTAAGGAGGTGCAATGAGGGGAAAGACCTTTATTTCTCCTTGTTTTACTTTTTTCTATGTGTGCTACATTCTGTACTACACATAGAAAGAGGAAAACACCTCTTGTGATTGTTTTTGTGCAGAAAGGTGTCCCTTCCTGCCCAAAACAATCACCCCTACAATGCAGACACCCTTGTATCATGGTGCAAGTGTGCCTGCGTTGGCCCATGGCAGCACATTGTGCGCCAGCGTAGGGGAAAAAAGCAGGAAGGCATCATATCGTTTAGATACGGTGCATTCCTGCCCATTTCGCACGGCAGCGCAGCAGGAAGGCTTGCTGCGCTGCAGTGCGTCAAAACATTGTAACTGATGCCCTGAATGTATTTGCAGGTAGCTTTGAACACATGGAGAGCTAGTCACAAAGGTAAACTTACATATGAGTAAATGTACACATGTAAGTTCACTCTTACACAATGTAATACATTTACTACTTTGGGCCATTTACCATTTGCAAGTATACATTTACTGCAACGTGTGAACTTACACGTCTCTCTCCCAAGAAACTATGGGTGGAGACTAATTTAGGAGTGTGAAGTTACTAATTGTAACTTTTTACATGTAGGTGTAGCCCTTCCTATGAATAAGTATAGAAAAAGTTAAAAAATTGATTAAAGATATCAAAATATGAATACAAATGTTTTAGGTAACATTTTATGGAAATGTATTTCATATATTTACTTTAAAGTTAGAACGAAATGAAAAATGCTACAGCACTCTTAATTTGAAATAAATATGTTGTTAACTTAAATATATTAATTTTAATTACAATTATTTTTTAAAGTTTTCTTAATGAAAAACCCCAAAGTCAAATGTTCATAGTTGTTTATGATGTAGCACAAATTATTAAAAGTAATGAATAATTAAAATATTTTAATTATTTAACAAAAGTAAACTTATATTTATGTTTAAATTAGAAAAAAGATTGGTGAAATATGTTAAAAGGAATTAATTATTTTGAACCTATAGATGACTTTTAAACATTTAAATACATTTATAAAGGAAATAAATTAATGTATTTTAACATTATTTCCTAAGTTGTGTTATTTTAAGACCCTACCTCCATTATTTTCTATGGTAGAGTACCAGTGGTTTGCCATGTGTGGTGCTGGACTTACCAAAGTCTGGGATGGAGCACCTTTAATACTGTTTTGAGTCCTTTTCAGTTGTAGTAATGTGAAAGTGCAGTTAGTGAATAGCAATGGGCTTACTGTTATGTGGATGAGTGCATGTCCCTCCATAAACTCCTTCCTCAACCTCCTTTAACCCCTCCTTACTACTCCATAATCCCTTTCATTTAGTACTAAATATTTCCAATTTTTCCCTCTCTCACTAAATATATATATACACATATATATATTCACTGAAAAAACCATAGGTTTCAGGGGCGTTATAGTTAGCTGGACATTTCCCTCGTACAAAACCGTAGAAATTCTCCCGTTATAGTTATTTCAGCTAACTATAACTTGCGCCCCCGCAATGCACTGCTGATGACGTCACATATTACATCACTCATGACATGGTCAGTGACATCACTGATGACATCACTGATGACATCTCAAATGACATCACTGATGATTTCACTTTCTCCCAAAACTGCCTTTGTGTATTCTAACATATGCCAAAGGCAGAAATGGAACTGGTCCAATCATTTTTGTCCACAGATTGAGAAAGCTAGGAAACATGAATAAATCTGTTTCTGCTTTTCTCCGAGACTATAGAATGGGGTCCATTTACAATAACAATCTGCGCTTTCATATACAAGAGATGTATAGGAGAGATGGAGTACACTTTACTGATGAAGGAAACAGAGTCTTCCTCAACAACTTTAGACTCTGGATAGGTACTTACTTATAAGTACCAAAAACTCTCAATGAACAGAACGGCTCTTTTTAGAGCCACTCAAGAACGAAACACATAAGCTTGATGTTTATCTCCCAAAAATTTCAGTATTTTTTGCTTGGAGTCGCGCACCCAATGCGTTAGGAACCGCGCACCCTACGCGAGAGAAATCGTGCACCCAACGCGATAGGATGCGCGACTCCTAATTTTACCGTAAAAAAAAATAGCCCCTATCACATTATCTCCAGGGACCCCATCCCCCGGGGCTTATAAAAAACTTTGGGGACAGTGGGGGCTACCCCAATGCCCCCACGGTCCCAGCCGGCTCCCCGCGTCCTTCGGGAGCCGGCATTGCTTCTCCACATGGGGAGCTGCTGACATGCAGCTCCCCGTGTGGAAAAGCAATATGGTTTGGATTTTGAAAGAGAGAGCAGGTTTCCCTGCTCTCTCTTTCAAAATCCAAACAAAGTTTGCTATGGGAGGGCAGGAGACTCCCGCCCTCTCATAGCAAACAACAGTGTCCTGGGGTGGGCACCCCAGGACACTGCAGGAGCTGGCCCTGGGAGGTGGCGGTCCCCAGGGCCCTCAATGGCTCCAGGAGGGGGGCCACACAGCCCCCCTCCCTCAAAAAATAAAGCCCCCCCTCCTATTTATTTTCTAGCCCCGGGAGGTAGCGGTCCCTGGGGCTAGAAAAGGGTGGGGGGCTGAACGGCCCCCCCAAGACCCACGGATCACCACCCCCCGGGGCTTTATTTATTGAGGGAGGGGGGCTAAGTGGCCCCCCTCCTGGAGCCTTCGAGGGCCCTGGGGACCGCCACCTCCCAGGGCCAGCTCCTGCAGTGTCCTGGGAGGGGGCATGCACGGTTCGCAGAGGGTGCGCTCAGGGTGCGCATAGGGTGCGCGGATCCTCCGAGGTCACAGATATATATGTACTTTTAACTCTAATTTTTTCAAAAACTACTGAACGGATTTACACCATTTAAGCAAAATGCACGAGTCTGAACTGAGGACTACCTTTTTGCCAAATTTGGTGTAATTCCGTTCAGCAGTTCGGGCAGTAGCTGCGTCTAAAGGTCCTATGGGAAAATGCATGGGGAAAACGCGTTTTGGGACCCCCGCTTGACGAATCACCTCGAGACTTTCACGATAGGAGCGGATCGGAGCTGGTCAAAAGTTTGGAAAATGTCGCGAAGATTCGTCAACCGGCGCCAGACTTATTGGGAATAGAATGTTGCAGATTTCCTATGGAGAATAGGTCCTAACTATAACTACCTACTGGCGACCCCCAGTAGATAATACAAATATATATATATTACACAGTGGCAGTAGATACCGCATATCTATGCTTAGGCCACACTTTCCATAGCTAATAACTTTGGCGCTGTATGATGAATCTTCATGAAATGATCCATAAAAAAAGTACATCCACCTTAGCTCCTTCCGGGAAAGGTTTGGGATGATCGATCAAGTGGGGGAAGACAAAAAGAGTTTGTCCCAAAACGCTTTTTCCCCATGTAACTCCCAGGGTTAAAATTAGACATAGATACAAAAAAAATTGCTTAAACCATATTTGGCAGAAAGCGAGATCTTTAACCATAAAGCTTGCTTTTTGTGATTTGATGTAATGCTAGTATACTCCTATTTGGGGCTCAAAGGATGGCAGGTGCATTACCAATAGATTTAAAAAGTGTTGTAGGGAGCTGCAAATTTAGAGGAGCCCCCAAAGAAGTGTTCAGTAACATTGCCCTAAGTTTCTGGAGACATCAAAAGAATGATCCCCAGACAATGCTACATCATTTTCAAACACTCCCAAAGCAGGAGCTTTTGCTAATTGGATTTGGAGTGGGGGGACTCTTAGTGGTTGGTCCTGAGGCTACATTATGTGGTCTGAATATGCAAAAGAAAGGCTTTAACATATGTGATTGAAAATTGAAAATGCTTTATTGACCTTTTTGTTATAGGACACTATAATGATTTTTATTAATAAAGAATACTTGAGAATATATTTGATTATTGATATATTGATGTAGTAATGCCTTGACAAAGCCAGTAGGCCTGCCTAATTTAGAATGCCCTATATTTTTCATTTTTAATTTTTTTATTGAGATTCACCAACATTTCAAATTCCTCCATATAACACAGTATCATTTCTTGGTTAATCAATAAATACAGCATACATATTCAGGAATATATAAATATACAGAGCAGGGTAAGAACAGGAATAATAGTGCTTTACGAATCCTTAGAGACCAGATACAGTATTGTTTTTTGCGATAAAGAGCGATTAAAGTGCTTAAAGTGCGACCTAGAAAAGAATGTGCAAATGTGCAAAATGGCAATCCTAAAATGTATATATAATCATAATAACAACCCCGTGAAATAGACAGTGTGCATCACTCTAAAATACAAAAGGAATAAATAGTATGGAATGATAATTTGATCTAGCCTTAATGTTTAGGGGCTGATTACGATCTCGTTAGGAAGGCCTCCAGACGGATTCCAGAACGAGCAAATCTGATTTGGAGCCTATGTTTCCGACCGAATCTACCCCGTTCCGAACGACCAAATACGTTGCGAAGATCTCGTGCGCATTGACTGAATCATTTACGAACCCGATCCTGTCAGTCCGACTCGTTCGCAACCGAATGGTGCCGCACAATGGAGTCGGCTTCCGAACGATCGAGTACGATGCACGATTTGGACAGCCGACTGTGGGAATTGGACTTCAGAGGGCTGTAGCGGGCCCCGCTTCACTCGGAGCCCTCCGAATCAGTCCCATGGGGGTACCCATGGGTCTCCCCTTTCCATGCATGCACAGTGTGGCGGGCACCATGGGGTGCCTGCCACAGGGTGTACACTTTTCCCCACCCACCACTTTTGCTATGGGAGCCTGTGTACACATTCAGTAAACAAGATCTCATTGAGTTAAATGGGAGTCCGAGCGAACCGAGTCCGTCACCATACAGGTGCATCGGAATCGGTCGCTCGGACTCACGGAGCGCAATTCGCTAGAAAAGCCCGCCGGATCTGAGTTGTATGGAGGGCTTTCCTAGTGAGATCGTAATCGTCCCCTAAGTTGAAATACTGTTCCCACAGTTTTTCAAATTTCCTAACCCCCCCATTTCACATTGCCTATAGCCTTTCACTATTTCTGACTTGCTTCATTTTCCAAACCCACTCAAACATTATTGGAACCTGACATGATCACCATTTTTGAATCAGAAGAGACCTGGCCACCACCATTGCAATGTATAATAGCTTCATCCATTTATCAGATAGAACTTTCAGCCAGTTATTGGATACCAGTTTAATTGGCCATTCAACCTCCAAATACTGAAATATTTAATTCCAGAACCACTGATCCGCAAGCCACTGAGTGATTATATGCGTCCAATTAGCTGCCGACTGATTTCAACAGCGGAAGCAATGACTAGACTGGTTAGGGTTAATCTGGGAAAGAAGCTGTAGGGTTCTGTATAGCAGCCATTTGCTAAAAAATAGCATCCGGCACCAATTAGCTCCGCATAACACACTTAAATGAAATTTATTAACCTCTGTCCACATTCTAGCTGTTGATTCCAAACTTTCATGTTTTTATCATTTTGTCATTGCTTTCTGAGTGAGGTCTGGATCTTTTGTGGAAGCAAAACATTTTTTCCATTCCCTGGGTCTCTTATTTACATCTGCTTCAAACAGCGCGAGCACCATATTTTTACTCCTGTTTATCTCAACCAGATCCAAATTACTAAGAGATTTATATAGCATTCTATAAGATCCAAGAAGAAGGAAATTGTTTTGAATGAAATCGTGGATTTCGGAAATATTGAGCCACCTTTCCATCACAATAAAGTCAGAGATTTTCCTAAAACCAGTTTTGGCCTGTTTTTGGATGATTTCAGATGAAACTTTAATCCCTGATTTAGAATCAAGTTTGGATCAGGGGGTTGCAATGCTAAGAATAGGGATTGCATATCCTCAAAAATCCTGTTGTTTGCAAAACAAACACTGCATGTTCTTATACCTGATTTTTTGGGGTGATTTCAATATTTTTAGCGGATTTGGGGGTCCATTAGGATGTAGGGCGGTGGCACCACCGCGGCACTGGCGGTGCAGAAAAATGCCTTTTTCCGCCCTCCAGCAGCAGACATCACGCCCACCATATTGTATTGACAAACATAGGCCAATTCCCAACCGCCGCGGTGCAACACTCACAGCCATCAAAGTGCGCCCGCCACCGTGGCGGTGGGAGCCAATGGAGACTAACCGCTGTGCGGAATGACTTCCACCCGCTCCACAAATTAGGATGACTCAAGCAAGCAGACGCACCGCAGCGGAGACACTGCCCAACTAGAGACGGTGGAAGCTCAACAGCGGAGCGCGAAACCAGAGTCCCGGTCACGACCGCCATGGACCCAGCTCTACACGTCTTTCCAATGCTGTACCTGCTACATCACCAGGAACTCATGGACCGCCACAGACGCCGCCGCAGGTACGCAACAACAACACACACAACACACGGCCTGACACAGGGTCCAAATCCACATCAGACACCATTGGGGGGACAGGGACACATCCACAAGGGCACCCACACATCACCCACCTGCCACAAATTCACCCGCTGCATCCTGGACACAAAGCTACCGCCACCATGCAGCAATGTCACAGTCACATCACCGCAGTGGCGAACACAAGCAAATACATGCACACAATGCAGAAGGCAGGGCCAGTGCCAGGCATGGGCAGGGCACAAAGACCACAGGGCCACACCCCCTCCCACCACACACTAACTCACCCCATAAGGGCACATGCCATGTGCCCCTCCTGTGCACCCCATGCACAACAACAAGCTAGGGCAATACACACCTGCACCACACAACAAACAATCATGGAGACACACACTGCAGGAGTGGCTGCACAGGAACACATAACACACAGCACAGTAGCACAGGGCCAGGGAAACACACACAACACCACACTCAGGGAAACATAAATGAGGACAAGTAACAAATGAACACATACAAGGAATTAACATCCTAATGGACACACAGCCTGCACAGTCACACATACATACCACAGACTTACACACACACATACACACCCTACATGCCAACAGCAATGGAGCACAACAAATATGGAAACCTAGGTGGCCTGCACACAAATGTAAGGCCATGGAGACACACAACAAGCCTGTGCATACCACATCAACACAAGGAACAGAGCACAACATCCTCACACCATCAAAGTACACATGGCTGGCACAGTCAGTGAACACAAACTACAGACAGCTCAGTGCAACAACACAGGGAGACAGCAAGGCAAAACACTCATAGGCACATGGATGAAAGGAAGGCCTGAAGTCAAATGGTGAACAGCCACACATCCATACAACTACTTCACAGGAGTACACCAGCAGCACTACACACAGGGACCATCTACACACCTCAGGATTGACAAACACCAGTACGAATCTTCACAGATACCCCCTCACACCAGCAGCACACAACACCAGTGCCAAACACACTCAAGGCTGGCAATACTTGACATTCAATACACACACAAACAACCACACACTCTGGGCTCAGCCACAAACATCACACACACACACAGGGATGCCACCACAAATGTAGAAACAAATACAACAGACAAACACGTAGCCCAACAGAAACACACACAGAGCCACAACAACAAAAACAGACATGCCCTGTGCAGCTAAACTGGGGAAAGGCAATGGGAGCACAGACACAACAGGAGTACTCAACCCCATCTCTCAGGAACAATGCACAGACAGCATATCATAACACACACAAGAAGTGCACCATCACAAAACAACACAGCAACAGCAAACAAACAACAGATGCACTGGCAGAACAATCACATAGCAAACACAGCAGGACATCAGGGGATGCACAATAGGCAATCACAAGGCAACATACACACAGCACAGCAAGCACAACAAGCTGTGTGTGCACACCAAGCATACCAGACACACACACAGTCAGTGACAGAACAGCAACCCACACAACACCATACAGCACAGCACAAAGACAACAGCACACCCAGGAAGTGAAGCAAAAACACAAACAATACACATACATCCAACACAACACCCAATAGATGCACAAGTCTGGGACACAAAGGTGGAAACAACTTGACCACAGGACTGGGCAGCACACACAGTTGAACTGCATAGGAGCAAACATGACTGACACACATCACACATGACCCATTGGGGAAATGCCCTGAGTGACACATTGACCCTGGCCAAAGAACTGCACCACAAAGCACAGTGGCACAAATGAAGTCATGGGGAGGCACACACACATAAACCAAGGGGACATCTCACACCAAAGTGAAGTGTACTGCATGTCAGTAGGGGACATGGCAGGAGTGAACCACACACCAAGAGAGGGAGTGCAAACCCACAATGGGTAGGCAGCTGAAGCACAGATATGGGATGGCATGACAACACACACAACATGCCACACTGGAGGCAAGAAGGCACCATGTGACAGCAAGGCATAAGAAAACACAACCACAGTGGCAGTGTGGAGCAGCAGATCTGCACAGTCCGCACAAACAGCAACAAGACACATGGATGTGCAACAAAACACAACACTGAATTGCCAGTAACACTCCCTGCATACTCACAAATAACAAAAACAACAATTAGGAGTCAGACAGAAACTGCAAGGACACACCAACACACTGCACAGTGCACAACATACAACTCACACATGGGCATACCACCACATCCACAGGGATGAACAATCAAAACAACAGGCACACAACTCCTGGGTGACACATGTCCCACAAACTCACCCCCTTCACACTGCACACTACCTGCCCTTCCAAGAGCACAAATGGAAAATAAGCCATGGGACTAGGATGACTGGCCATCACAAGATGACCACACACATACACCACTGGGCAAACATAAAGGAAGAGCACACATACATGATGACCCTGGACAGCCTGCCTGCAATACTGTGTGCAGAAACCCACTCTGTGCTGGTAGTGACCCCCCCCCGACATGTGTACAATAGAGCCAACATGAACTAATCAAGTAAATGACTACTGATAACCATTCGGAATGGACACCATTACCACCAGAAGTATCTGGATCAAGCAGAAATGAAGACCCTGTCACCCCTAAAACAAAGAGAGTAAGTGAGCATAAACATTGACCATGTTGAAGTGCCACACAGACCATGTGGCACAGTAAACCATTTACACACAGCAAAAGAACTTCATTCAGTAAGGATACTGAAAAAATAGACAACAGGAGAAACTGTCTTTATTCACACATTGCACAGATCGGTAGCATGAGAAGAGATGAGCAAGGCACAAGATGCAGAGCATGTCCATGAGAAGCTGCACAGGCAGGGGGCACACAGCAGTGAACGACAAGGCCAGTGGGCAGGACAAAGTGCAGACTGAGTCCATGAGAAGCTGCACAGGCAGGGGGCACACAGCAGTGAACGACAAGGTCAGTGGCCAGTCCAGGGTGCTGACTGAGTCCATGAGAAGCTGCACAGGCAGGGGGCACACAGCAGTGAACGACAAGTCCAGTGGGCAGGACAAAGTGCAGACTGAGTCCATGAGAAGCTGCACAGGCAGGGGGCACACAGCAGTGAACGACAAGGCCAGTGGGCAGGACAAAGTGCAGACTGAGTCCATGAGAAGCTGCACAGGGAATAGTTCAACACAGAAAAGAGCAACAAGGCCAGTGGCCAGTCCAGGGTGCTGACTGAGTCCATGAGAAGCTGCACAGGGAACGTGTGCAACTGTACCTTTCCATGCTTAGCAACACAGTCAAGGGGCAACAACGTGCAGTACAGGCCCACCTGTGTGAAAGACAGGTGTGTGAGGGTGACTAACACTCACACTTGGCTGTCAGGTGGACTGGGAGCTGGCTGTGTCTCGGGGACTGGCGGGGCACTTGGCCGGGGAGTGAGCAGAACAGCTGAGGCAGAGCTATCAGTGGCTTGGCAAGCCGGAGGGCTGCTTGGACCAGGTGGTGTAGTGGCATGTGGAGTCATGCAGATTGGAGACACGGTGTGGCTGGGAGATTGTGGAGGGGTGCCCTTCCACTTCTTGGGGATCCTAAATGGCTTGCCTGACTTTGGATCAATGTGAAGTGATGTGGACACAACAGGCACACTCACCACCACTGCTGCAGCAGCAGGTGCAGGCGCTGGCAGCCCCTCTGGTGATGTGCTAGACCCAGCGAAACGCTTTGCCTGGCTTCGCCTCTGCCCCCCCTTCCCCTGTTTACTAGGTGTTACCCCTACAGTGCCCTCCAGCCCCTGCTTCACTGGACTTGGAATGGGAGTCTAGGTGGTTGGTGATTCTGCCTTGGAGCCCTTCCTAGGTGTACCCTTGGCATTCAACACCTTCTTGGTGGGCACAGACACTGTACAATTATCTTTGCGTGATGCTTTATGGGCAGGAGAGTCCTTGGATGGGGATGCCACTGAGGCATGTGTGCCTGAGGTCTGCTGTTTAGCTTTTTGTCCACTGGTGTCGCCTGACGGGCTTCTCTCCCTGTGCTCTGGGGTAGCTTTGGTCTTCTGTGTGGATGGGGTCTGCGCCTGGGACCGCTTGGGTTGCTGCTGCAGTGTGCTTCGTGTGATGTATCGTGACTTTGATGTATGTGGACCGTGGTTACTATCGTCAGACGTGGCCACTGCCAGGGGGGTGAACAAAGGGACTGGAGCTGGACTGTGAGTATGTGCCTGTTGCAGGGCAGACGTCACTGTTGATGACAAAGCCTGGACTGTCCGGTGCAGCCCACTGACGTCTGAATGTATGCCCTCCATGAAAGCAACCACCTGGGCCAATTTCTTGAGTGGTCAATGAAGGCATTGAGGAGAGCTGTCTGGCCTACACACAGCTGACGCAAAAGGTCCACAGACTCAGCACTGATGGCAGCAGGGGGGACAGGGGCAGGGCCAGTGGTGCCAGGGGTGAAGTGTCACTCTTACCCTGTTACTGAGGCAGACACGGGCAGCACCAGAAGAAGTGGCTGGGAGGGTGGGCAACAGCCGCTGTGTGCTCGGAAGTCGATGCAGAGTCCCCGTTCCCTGTGCCCTCCAACATGGATGCATCCCCACTGGCATTGGATGATGTGGTGCTTTGCGTCTCAGGCTGGGACTCCTCCAGCAGACTCCTGTCCTCCTCTGAGGCACTGGAGACATCTGTGTCACTGGGCTCCTGGGCAGTTGTGGTGCTAGTTTCACCCCCACTGGTGTCCGTCTCCTGTCCCTCGATAACCACAGGTGATGCTGCATGAGAGAGAGAGATGTAGGGTCAGGTCAGTGGCAGCAACAGAACAAACATATGCAAGCAATGCATGACAAAAGTTGACCAAATCTACATGTTGCACACCACCCTGTGCAATCACATCGTGCCAACTCACTACATAGACTCAAGCAGTGCGTGGAAACTAGAAACTCAGGCATGAGCGAGCCATGTGATGACTACACAGCACAACACCCTGCTTGTGGCACACACAACTAGTTCTGAGCACACCCTGGGACATGATGGGGGCACACTACTTGTTGCCAATGACAGAACTGGATGGAACAGGAGGGGACAACACAGACCCAGACTACAACATGACAGTCCACAATGGACATTAGCCCATGCCACCCACCATGTTGTATCTTGCAGACAATATAATGCTGCACATTGCTGTAAGATGTGTAGGCCTCCCCAATATGGGTGCATGCAATAAACGCATTGATGTACGCACAGTCAGAATGGGCACACTGCTGTCCCCTTCCAGGGGATTCCAAAGACTACACCAATGCAGAAGAAACCTGAAAAGAACAACTAAGAATGTAATGTGAAGGCACAGCATCCAAATCACCTTTGTAAGTACAGGTAGGGCAAATGCATGCCACAGGCACCCACCCAGCAGCCACTTACATGCCACAGCATCACACTACCAACAACACATAGGCCAGCGCTGGCACAGGCTCTGTACACATGTAGCCACTCCCAGCCAAACTCCGACTCCCCAAATGCTCACCCCTGGCTTGCTGCTGATGCTCCTTCAAACGTGCATTCAGCTCAGGCTGTGTCACCGCCAAGATGTGCCCCATTAGTGGTGTCATGCTGCACCGTGCCAGACGCCCAGTGCGAGGAAGCAACCCCAAGGAAATCTCCGCCACATTCTTTGCCAGCCGGCTGATGTCGTCCCATCTCTTGTGGCAGTGGGTGCGCCATCGGTTTGAGACCCTCAGAGCTCGCACCTTCGCTGCAGTGGCCCTCCACACGGCCTTACGGTGGTGTACCTTTAGCTGCAGGCATGGGAGACAAGAGGGGGAAATGATCAGAGACACAGTGTCATGTACCAACATCTATCAGTATAGCAGCAAGATATAAAATCATCACATATCCAATGAAATTGGCAATCAAAGACTATAGTACAGCTCACATGGGACACTTGCATGGTAAAAGCTGATGTGAAAGCATGCAGGTGTGAGGGGGAACACAGTCCCTGCACATCTCACACACATGCAGGATGCCAGCACTGAAACACCCATGTAGCCTGCCCACATCTCCAGTCCATTGTTGGCTTGAGCAACACATACATCACATGTTAACCTGTGTTTGGGGGTGAACTCACTGTGTCCAAGATTGCGCAGCCATAAATGTCCCTGTCCTGTGAATAGATGAATGTGTCATGGTGGTCACATTGAGGGACATGATCATACAAATACAAAATGCCATTCACAAGGGCAGTTGTGTGCACACTACAGTGCTGAGATGGCTCATAGCTGGAGTGCAATGTGAAAAGACTGGTGTCATACTCTGTAAGTTAAGTGAGGTTTCCTTGTCTTTGTAAGCGGGGACTGTGCAGGCCAGCTGGGCTCACACTGAGATGGACTACAGGGGCACACACAGCCATCCAGCCATGCAATCACTGTCCTGACTACAACATGAACAAACTTCTGTGTCACTATATGGCTGACAACACAACACATGTCACTCATACATACATGTGCAGGGAGGGAAAGCTGTGGCATTGGGTACAGACACCCTCCCACTAGAGACAGCATGTCAGGCAGTGCATGACACCACCCCACACTCCCAGGCACATACTGCATCAGTCCAACTACATGTGTGGCCCCCCTGCCGTACCCCACCACTGTCGAAGACTTACCATGACATTTGGGGCACCATATCGCCTTGGGTACAGTGTGAGCACCTCGTCCACCAGGACCTCCAGCTCCTCGCTTGTGAAGGGACTGCCATGGATCTTCTCTGTCCTTGCCATCACTGTGGACATGAGACAACAGCGACGGAATTGGGTGGTGAGGGGTCTCAGGCAGCAGTCCCTGGAGGTAGCAGCAGGTGAAAGGTCTCAGGCAGCAGTCCCTGGAGGCAGCAGCAGGTGAGGGCTCTCAGGCAGCAGTCCCTGAAGGCAGCAGCAGGTGAGGGGTCTCAGGCAGCAGACTCTTGGAGCAGTGGAAATGTGAGGCTCACACATATATAGCCCCCTAGGGTCATTTCAAAGGTGCCAAGCTGCAGCAATTGGTGGTCCAGGTCTGCCTCTTTCAAATGCATCCAATGACCGCCTCCGTGGTGGTGGAGCAGGCCTACCGTGATCTTCAAAATTGCATCATGCCACCGCAATCATGGCTCCCATTGGCTGTAAGGGCATGCTCCATGGCGGTGACACAACGCTGTGGCCGGGGTGTGCTACCGCAATGGTGCATCTTTCAAATGCAGCCAATGACTGCTTCCGTGGTGGCGGAGCACGCCTACCGCAATCTTCAAAATTGCATCATGCCACCGCAATCATGGTTTCCATTGGCTGTAAGGGCATGCTCCATTGCGGTGACACAACGCAGGGGCCCAGGGTGCGCAATTGCGATGGTGCATCTTTCAAATGCAGCCAATGACCGCCTCTGCGGTGGCAGAGCACTCCTACTGCGATCTTCAAAATTGCATCATGCCACCGCTATCAAGCTTCGCATTGGCTCTAGGGCAAGCTCCATGGCAGTGACACACCGCAGGGGCCGGTGTGCGCTACCGCGATTTTAGTGGCAGTGCATGCCAACCACCATTTCCACATGTCTCCATGCCTATCAGTACCGCACTTGTGTGAATGGGGGTGCTGGTGACACACCGCCAGGGCCAGGCGGTAGCTACCGCGATATGGGTGCCATACATTGACACGAGGCTCCACCATTCATGCGGAGGAGCATGCCAACCGCCATTTCCAAATGTCTCCATGCCTATCACTACTGCACTTGTGTGAATGTGGGTGCTGGTGACACACCACCAGGGCCAGGTGGTAGCTACCGTGATATGGGTGCCATACATCGACACAAGGCTCTGCCAATCATGCGGTGGAGCATGCCAACCGCCATTTCCACATGTCTCCATGCCTATCACTACCGCACTTGTGTGAATGGCGGTGCTGGTGTCACACCACCGGGCCAGGCGGTAGCTACCATGATTTGGGTGCCATACAATCGCAATGGCCATCTGTCAAACATCAACAGTGCACAGTGCCAACATGTTCAATGGCACATCATTGTGCACACGATGCCAATGTTCCAGTTACTCCACTGATGGCTACACATGCCATGTTTGAGTGTGTTTATCGTAGATTGGCCTGTACCCACTCACATGTCACTTATGGATTTGATGTTGGTGTAGGCAGGACAGTGTTGCTCAGGACTGTACAATGTATACACATGTCAATGTGTTGAGGTCCAGTGACAATCACAGCGATGCTCGTCTCAATGAATGATGTTCTATTTTGCATTGCCTCTCATGTCTGCTCATGAACACATTCGTCATTCCAGCGCCGACTGTGGTCATTGTGTGGTGGATGTGTGCCAGGTTGTAATGACGCATTAAGGTGTGACAAGTACAGCAGCTAGGTATGAGACAGTGGTTTTGATTAGTTGCACATATGCTGGATGCTATACTCCCAGGTATGCCCATGTGAAATGTGGGCATATCCCTATGTGCATTCACATTGACCAAGGTGGTGTTTGAGGTACTTGTCTTGTGTAAGTTGACAGGTGTGCCCTTTGTGTAGCTTAAGGTGTCCCTACATTTACGCTGGTCTGTTAGTCAATATTGATGTCAGTCATTGTTGTCGTTGTGTCATCCAGGACGTGATATGCCGTGCACATCTTATGATGTATTGCATTGACATGTGTCCACTATCATCTCAAATAGGAGGAGGCCAAATTTGACTTGTCACTTGACGGTGCTGAAGGACATGGAGGATGTTGCGATCATACGGAAATGCCGCCTGAACAGAGCCACCCTGAAAACCCTTTGTGATCTGTTGGAGCCCCACCTGCAGCCCACAGAACATATCCAACAGCTTTCACCCCTACTTATAAGGTGATGCCAGCCCTGCATTGTTTTGCAACTGGATCGTTCCAAGAGACCGTGGCCAGCGCTGATGGGATGTCACAACCGATGTTCAGCATGGTGCTGCGTGATGTACTGTCTGCCATAATGCTGTACAAGGACAGATACATCCATTTCCCAAGGGGTGCTGAATTGCCAGCTGTGAAGGGAGACTTCTATCCCCTTGGGCACATCCCCAATGTTGTTGGGCCATTGATTGCACCCATGTCAGTCACCACAGGCAAGTGAGCACATTTACCGCAATCGCAAGCGTTACCACTCCATCAATGTGCAGGTGGTGTGCCTGGCAGATATGTCCATCTCGCAAAGTGTGTGCCAAATTCCCAGGCTCGGCCCATGAGTCCTACATGCTGCGGAACAGCAAAGTGCCCCAGCTGATGGCTAATCTTCTTCCCGAGCGTGCATAGATTGCGGGTGAGTATGCCTAGTTGTGTGGCGTGCTATGTGTGTGACCTGCTGCCCTGAGCCTCTGCGACGTTGCAATGTCTATTTGTGTTTGTCATACCTAGGTGACTCTGCATATCCCAACCAACCCTGGTTGCTGAGCCCACTGCGGAATCCCAGGTCCCAGGCTGAAGTCCGCTACAATGAGGCCCATGGGAGGACATCCATCTTGGTAGGCTGTGGGACAGGGGCCATGGTGGGAGTAGTGGTGCAGGCCCCCACCCCAAGACACCCTCCCAGGGAAGATGGCTACCTACCTGTGGGTTTGGTGAGGGTTGTGTAATGGCTGACACATGCTTCTGGGTGGGGTGGGGGAGGGATCCATCTTGGTAGGATGTGGGACATGGGGCATGGTGGGAGTAGTGGTGCAGGCCCCCCACCCCCAGACACCCTCCCAGGGAAGATGGCTACCTACCTGTGAGTTTGATGTGGGTTGTGTAATGGCTGACACATGCTTCTGTGTGGGGTGGGGGGAGGGATCCATCTTGCTGATGCTGTAGGCCAGGGGGCCTGATGGGAGTTGTGGTGCTGTCTGCCTGTACACATGCCCCCATGTGCTGTGTGTGGTGTGGCTAGTGACTTTGTGTCCTTTGCCTCTCCTGTCAGCTGGGGTATGTGTCCCTTCTCTCCTGGAGTATTGCAAGGGATTGTGGTCAGGGAAGGGGCTGGTCTTGTACTCAGCTATGTGGGTGTGTCCAATTGGGGTGTTGCTGACAGGTGTGTTGTCCTGGGATTTGTATTTTTCGTTTTGCTATGTGGTTGTGTCATTGGGGTGTGTTTTGTGTATTTGGGGGACATGGCTAGTTTTCTGTGTGCACTTTTTGGCCTTCTTGTGGGGTTTTGGCTTCGTGCGCCATATTTTTTGCAAGACGTCCGCCACGGTGGTTGTGCTTCAGCTCTTCTGCTGGCTCTTCCATTCTTCCCATTGTGTGACCGTGGCGGTCGGAGACAGCGGTACGTACCGCGAGACCGTCGGGGTTATCCTAATTTCCGGTGCGGTGTCTCCGCTATACTTGCGGCGGGTTGGTGTTTTTTCGCCGCAATTCCGACCGCCGCGGATGGATTTTGGCCATCTCTGCTCGCTACGGGCGGTTTTTCTTGGCCTCATTCCGGCGTGGTCGGAATTTTTGGGCGGTTGATCCTAATTTGGCCACCAGTTTTCCCACGGTGCCGGCGGGTGTTGTTTTCCGCTTCCATGGCGGTCGGGGTGCTTTTCCGCTCGCCATCCTAATGGACCTCTATGTATCTGGTGCTCTGTTCAAATTAACAGCATAAAATAGTTCACAAATATTCCTGTATGCGATTCTAATTTAAACTTAGACATTATATTGTGCAAAGTATGCAAAATAATAATCCCTGAGGTTAGAGAGCGTTAGCCCACCTTTCTCCAAATCCTTAAATAAAGTGCTTAATGGAATTCGGGGGCCTTTTTTGTCCCAGATGAAGGACGTAAACATGGACTCGACTTTTTGTAAAGAAAGATGCAGTTAAGACACACAGAAGAACAGACATCTTAATGAGCGAAACCCTCCCCATGATGGTTAATGGAAGCGAGTTCCAGCGTGAAAATAAATCCTGTACTTTTAAAAAACATCGGGGAGAAATTTAAATCGTATAAATCCGCGATCCATGGCGAGAACATAATTCCTAAATATCGATTTGGTTGAGAATTTGCGCATGAGCCAATATCTATATGTAGAGCGTCTGGCTTCGGTCCACATGGTATTATTTATTTTCTTTTTATTAATTTTATACCCACCAAGACCTTCATAATGTGCGAAAATCTCAAAAATGTTCTCCTGGCCCCCCTTATCACGGTTGAGAATTAACATAATATTGTCTGTGCATAGTTTTAATTTTCCTATAGATGGCGGAGGGGGGCGAATATCTGCATTGTCTCAGATTGCAATTGCCAGTGTCTCGATGAAAAAGGCAAATAAAACAGGGGACAGCTGGCATCCTTGTCTGATCCCTTGCTTAACACTGATTTTTCCTACCTCTGCAGTATTGACAATAAGGCTGGCTTTTGCATTGTGGTGCATTCTTTGTATCATCCCCGTGATCTTGGGGGGTATGCCAGATCTAAACAAGATACGAAATAACGTCTCCCAGACCACGAGGTCAAATGCCTTCTCAGCATCCAGGAAGAGCACCAGGGTCAATATATTCTTGGTCTCAAAGTAATCTAGTGCTTCGGCTAAATAGTGTGTGTTCGTCCCTAGCTGTCTCCCTGCAATAAAACCATTTTGATCAGTATAGATCAGATTTGGTGCTATTGTGTTGAATCTGTTAGCTAAAAGTTTTGTGATAATTTTGTAATCTGAGTTCAATAGTGTAATTGGACGATATGAGTTGGGATCCTCCCCGTCCTGCCCCTTTTTTAAAGAGCTTACCACATTTCCTTTGTGAAATGGTGCTGTTATAGTGCCCATCTCTACCATTGTTTTGTCATCCTATAGAAAGTATTCAAGTAGAACCCCTGAGAAAGCTTTAAAGAATTTTACCGGTAGACCATCAGGTCAACAGGCTTTGCCATTGGGGAGGTTCCTAATAACCTCTGCCAGTTCCTCTTTAGAAAAGGGCTGCATCACGGTTACCCTCTTGATCTCAGTACCGGGCTATTCTGTTCCCAAAGCAACGTCTCAAGGGACTCATTATTGATCAATTGTACAGTAAATACGCCTGTACTGTTTCAACATTATTTCACCAATGCTTTGCATGCAGGTAACAGGGCAATTCAATGCATTTATCCGATTACTCGTAGCTTCTTCCCTTACCTACCATGCAAGGAACATCCCTGTGAAAATACTTTCCTAAGGGAAACATCCTTTACCACGCAACCATTACAACGCGGTATGGTTACATCGTGGTTTTTACAACGAAAGTCGTTACACCGACTTGCACTGGAGGGTGCTCTAGACTAAGGAATAGTGTGAATTACTATTTCAACACCTTCCCTACTGTACATAGACTGGAGTTGGAATAGTAATTCACACTATTCCTAAATCCAGCGCCCTCCAACGCAAGTCGATGTAACGACTTGCGTTGTCAAAACCGCGATGTAACTTACCGCGTTGTGATGGTACGCGTTGTACCATCATACATCCCTTTCCTAAAATACCTTTTACATATAGGCGCTGTCTAAGGTTTCACATTTTAGATAATTTGCCTCACTTAACGCCCGTTTAGCCTGATAAAGCTTTCTTTGATTAAGAGCTGAGGGACTTCTTAGTAAGCTTTCATAGCACTGCTGCACTCTCCGTTTGAAGGTTTGTGTTTGTGCTTAATCTTTTTTTAAAATGTCCACGTCTTTACCTATTCCCAGCCCACAAATGTATGCCTTTAAGGAATCCCATAAAACATGAGGGGGAGCAGTCCCATGATTTATTGCCAGAAATTCCTTTATCTCTATTTTGCAAAATAGCACCCAATTTTCTTCCTGTAAATACTGTTTATTAAGAACCTATGGCCTAGGATGTACTAAAACTCTCCCTAACTAGACCGCAAGAACAATCACTGCGTGATCCAAAAATCCATTAAGTAAGACTCGTTGATTACTAGAAATCAGGGTCTTAGATACAAGGAAGAAATCTATATGGGAAAAGGTGTGAAATCTGCCCAAAAAACAGGTATATGCAACTTTAGCCCGAAAGTTTCGCTCTAGGGACCAATTAAACCCAGGGTCTTACTATAATTTTTAATAGTTGTAAAGGTTTTTCAATTACATTTTGAATTTAACTGAGGAATCAATTTTAGGATTTTGTAGGAAATTATAATCTTCCCCTATAATTACTTCACAGGGAATTTGTATTAGTGATTGGAATAATTATTCATATGGTTCGGCATTATCTTCGACTGGGGCATAGATGCTAACAAATGTGAGGCATCTTAACCCCTACCTGCAGGTCACCCAACACCACCTTTAATTTTTATCCATCTCAAAATTTACCACATCTTCTTCAAATGTTTTACCCAAAAAGATCGCAGTGTCCCGATGCGCTGCCTGGGAAGAGGAAAAACCCCGGTATGCTGCCCAAGGGTTCACGGATATAATATCGATGTAACAAACATCAATGTTCTAAATATCAGAAAAAAAATATTGACTGCAAAAATATCGACTCCAATGCCTTAACAGGTAAGTACAAAAATCTTGAATCAAAAATAACGAGGCAAAAAATATAAATGTAAAAAATATCGATTTAAAAATATATATAAAATGAAAAAATATATAGTAAATATATTAAATGTAAATATTATTTTTAACAAAATAAATTAAATTTAATATACATTTTAACTAAACATAACAAATAAACTTGATTTAAAAAAAATATCAACACACAAACATAATTTATACATATACATATATTTACTTAGAAATAATTTATTAACTATTATCTTTATTTAATTTTAAATAATTATATATATATATATATATATATATATATATATATATATATATATATATATAACCTACTGGCGGTCGCCAGTAGGTAGTTATAGTTAGGACCTATCATCCATAGGAAATCTGCAACATTCTATTTTGAATAACTTTGGCGCCGGTTGACGAATCTTCGCAAAATTTTCACCATTGCGCCCCTGTCTGCTTCTATCCTGAAAGTCTCAGGGTGATTCGTCAAGCGGGGGCTGAGAAAAAAGGGGTCCCAAAACGTGTTTTCCTCATGCAATTTTCCATAGGAACAGTTAATCGCAGCTACAGCCCGAACTGCTAAACGGGTTTACACCAAATTTGGCAAAAAGGTAGCCCTTGGTTCACACTCGTGCCTTTTGCTTAAATGGTGTAAATCCGTTCAGTAGTTCCTGAGAGAATCAAAAGTAAAATCATAGATATATCTATGGGTGCGGTGGATCCGCGCACCCTGCCGAGCATGAGCTGGATGCTAATTGGCTGTCAACACTCCGAACTAGGAAGTGTTGGCAGCCATCTTGTGCCTCGGTAGAACCGAGGCACAAGAAAGCACAAAAACAAATGCGCAGAATGCAAAAAGGGGGCAGGGTAGAAACACCCTGACCCCCTAGGCCTGCTTAGGGGGTCCCACAAGGACCCCTTGTATATATATAAATATATATATTTTTTAAATCAGCAAAATCCGCGCTCGGTGCACGTATCCTGCCGATAAAAAAAATAGTGAAGCGCGGTCTCCCGCGCTTTGTCGCTAATTTGCCCCCGGGGCTTTATGGAAATATGTGGGGGGGGCACACAGCCCTCCCAACCCTGGGGACCGCCACCCCCGGGGCTTCGAAAAAGAATGGGTGGGAGTGTCAAAGGCCCCCCAAGCCCCAGGGACCACCACCCCCCGGGGCTTTGTGAAAATATTTGTGGGGGGCTCATGGCCCCCCCGCAGCCCCGGGGACTGCCACCCCCTGGGGCATGTGTACTTGAAATTTTTTTTAAAAGAAATACCCTGTGTGGGGGGCTCAAGCCCCCCCACACGCCCCGAGGACCGCCACCTCCCAGGGCTCTAAATATGTAAATTGGGGGGTCCATGATGGACCCCTCAGCCCCGGGGACCACCACCCCCCAGGGCACTGGAAATTGCTAGGAGGGGGGCCGCGCGGCCCCCCCTGGAGCCAATGATGGCCCTGGGGACCACCACCCCACAGGGTCGGCTCCTGCAGTGTCCCGGGGTGCCCACCCCCGGGACACTGCTGTTTGCTATGGCAGGGTGGGAGCCTCGCGGCTCCCGCCCTGCCATAGCAAACTTGGTTTGAATTTTGAAAGAAAGAGCAGGAAACCTAATCTCTCTTTCAAAATTCAAACCAAATTGCTTTTCCACACGGGGAGCTGCATGTTAGCAGCTCCCCATGTGGAAAAGCAATGCCGGCTGCCGCAGGAGGCGGAAAGCCGGCGGGACCGTGGGGGGATTGGGGACCCCCCACGGCCTCCAAAGGAGAGGGCCAGCCCCGGGGGATGGGGTCCCTGGGGCTATTAGTGGCTCGGGAGAGGGGCCACGTGGCCCCATTCCCCAAAAATAAATATAAATAAATAAATAAATTAGAAAGGCCAGCCCCGGGGGATGGGGTCCATGGGGCCTTTAGTGGCCAGAGGAGGGGGGCAACGCAGCCCCCCTCCAAAAAAGAAATTTCAAAAAAAGGCCATGCCCCGGGGGATGTGGTCCCCGTGGCTGATTAAAAAAGTGATGTCATCAGTGATGTCATTGACCATGTCATGAGTGATGTAATATGTGACGTCATCAGCAGTGCATTTCGGGGGCGCGAGTTATAGTTAGGTGAACTAACTATAACGGGGGAATTTCTATGGTTTTGTACGAGTGAAATGTCCAGCTAACTATAATACCCCTGAAACCTATGGTTTTTTCTGTGAATTTATATATATATATATCTATCACAAATTTTAAATAAAAAAAATCATTCTATAATAAATGAAAACATTAACCTATTAATAAGAATTTAAACTTACATTTCCCAATACAATAAGTGCAACAGTAGGGAAAGTGTTGGGTAGCGGAATAATTAAATCTACTAATCCAACTCCAGAGAGTGCAATAGTAGGGAAAGTGTTGGATAGTGGAGGGGTAAAACTTACTATTTCCACTGCAGTGAATGCTAAACTAGAGTAAGTGTTGGATAGCAGAAGAATTACATTTACTATTCCAAATCGAGTGAATGCAACAGTTGGGAAAATATTGGATAGCAGAGGGGTAAACATTACTATTCCCACTCCAGTGAGTTTATGTGTTGGATAGTGGAGTAATTAAATGTGCTATTCCAACTTCAGTGAATTCAACAGTAGGGAAAGTGTCGGATAGCAGAGGGGTAAAAATTACTTTTCCCACTCCAGTGAGTACAACAGTAGGGAAATTGTTGGATAGCGGAGGGGCACAAATTACTATTCCCACTTCAGTGAATGCAGCAATGGGGAAAGTGTTGGATATCAGAGGAGTACAAATTACTATTCCCACTCCAGTGAGTGCAACAGTCGGCAAAGTGCTGGATAGCAAAGGGGAAAAAATGACTATTGCCACTCCAAATAGTGCATCAGTAGGAAAAGTGTTGGATAGTGGAGGGGTAAAAATTACTATTCCCACTGCAGTGAGTGCAAAGGTAAGCTAAGTGTTGGATAATGGAGGAATTACATTTAATATTCCAACTCCAGTGAGTGCAACAGTAGGGAAAAAGTTGGATAACGGATGGGTTAAAATTACTATTCCCACTCCAGTGAGTGCAAAAGTAAGGAAAGTGTTGGATAGCGGATGGGCAAAAATGATTATTCCCACTCAAGTGAGTGCAACAGTAGGGAAAGTGTTGGATAGCGTAGAGCTTAAAATTACTATTCCCACTCCAGTGAGTGCAATTAATTAATAAGGGTTTTGTTAAGCGCGCTACCAACCTGTGAGGGTCTCAAGGTGCTGAGGGGGTGCAGCTCCGACTCAGCTGAAAAGCCATCTCTTGAGGCTCTTCCTGAAGGAATGCAGGGTAGGGGAGCATCTGATGGTGGTTGGAATCTCGTTCCAGGCTTTGGCTGTGACATAGGAGAAGGCTCTTTATCCAGCTCTGTTTCTGCGGATGCGTGGGGTTGCTGCCAGGATGAGGTCGGCGGAGCGAAGGTTTCTTTTGGGTGTGTGAAAAGAGATTCTTTCGTTGAGTTATTTGGGTCCAATGTTGTGGAGGGATTTGCAGGCGTGGGTGAGTAGTTTGAAAGTTACTCTCTTCTCAACGGGGAGCCAGTGGAGGTCTCGCAGGTGTTGGGTCATGTGCTCATGTTGTGGGGTGCCGAAGACTAGTCTGGCTGAGGAGTTCTGGATGGTCTGGAGTTTGTGTAGCAGGGATTTGTTGATTACCGCATAGAGGGCATTTCCGTAGTGCAGTCTGTTAGTAATGAGTGCGTGGGTGACGGTCTTTCTGACTTCGGGGGTGATCCCCTTGAAGGTCTTGCAGAGGACGTGGAGGGAGTTGAAACAGGTGGAGGTGACAGCGTTGATCTGGCGAGTCACGGTGAGGGAGGAGTCAAGAATGATGCCGATGTTCTGGGCATGGTCCGTCGGTGTGGGTGGCTTTCCGAGGGTGGAGGGCTACCAGGAGCTATCCCAGGTGATGGGGGAGGGTCCAAGGATGAGGACCTCTCTCTTCCCTGAGTTCAGTTTTAGGCAGCTGTTGCTAATCCAGGCTGCGACGCCTTTCATTCCTTCCTGGAAGCTGAGTTTGGTGTCTTCAGGGTTCTTTGTGAGGGATGAGCTGGGTGTTGTCGACGTAGGATATTATGATTAGCCCATGCTGTCTGACGATGGTGGCGAGGTGGGCCATGTAGATGTTGAAGAGTGTGGGGCTGAGCAATGATCCTTGGGGTACTCCACAATTGATCTCTGTGGTTTCAGAGAGGAATGGTGGGAGTCCGATCCTTTGGGTTCTGCTGGCGAGAAAGGAGCGGATCCAGTCGAGAGCTGATCCTCGTATGCCTGCGTTGTGGAGTCTGGCTTCAAGAGTGCAGTGGGAGACGGTGTTGAAGGCTGTGGAGAGGTCTAGCAGGATGAGGGCCGTGGTGTGGTTGAGTAGCATGCAGATGTCATCAGTGGCAGAGAGGAGGGTGGTCTTGCCGATGTGGTTACTGCGGAATCCAGCCTGGGAGGAGGCGAGGATGGCGTTCTCTTTGACAAAGGTGGTCAGTTATGCGTTGATAAATTTGTCAGTGACTTTGGCTGCGAAGGGAAGGAGAGAGATGGGCCAGTAGTTTTTCAGGTCAGTCGGGTCAGCCAAAGGTTTCTTGAGGAGGGGCTTGACCTCAGCCGCTTCCAGCCATCGGGGAAGGTGCCAGATTCAAAGGTGGCATTGATGGTGTGGCGTAGTTCGGGTACAATGGCGACGGTGGCCCTGTGGAAGATGTGGTTTCAGGGGTCTGTTCGCTGAAGTTGTCATAGAGGGCCTTGATTTTCAGATGGAAGAAGGAACTGAGCTTGTTTTAGAGGTCCTGCGACGGTGCGATGTCGGTGGTTCTGCTGTTTCTCCATTGTTTCTCGAGTCGTCTGCAGGAGCGTCTGGCTTCTTGGAGGTTGGTAGTAAACCAGGCCACCTTCAGCGGGTGTTGTCTGTCGGGGCGGCAGAAGGGAGAGAGCTTGTCCACGCAGTTGGCGATGCAGCGGTGTAGTTCCGTGGCTGCAGAGTTGGCGTTGGTTGTGGCAGAGGGGGGGTCGTGGACGAGGGTAGAGTTGAGGTGCTCCTCTGTGACCTTGCTCCAGTTCCTTCGTGGAGGGCGAGGGGTGGGCTTATGAGCAGTGGTGGTCTTGAAAGAGAAGTGCAACAGTAGGACCTCTCTCTTCCCTAAGTTCAGTTTTAGGCAGCTGTTGCTAATCCAGGCTGCAACGCCTTTCATTCCTTCCTGGAAGCTGAGTCTGGTGTCTTCAGGGTTCTTTGTGAGGGATGAGCTGGGTGTTGTCGGCGTAGGATATTATGCTTAGCCCATGCTGTCTGACGATGGTGGCGAGGGGGGCCATGTAGATGTTGAAGAGTGTGGCGCTGAGCAATGATCCTTGGGGAGAGAGCTTGTCCACGCAGTTGGTGATCCAGCGGTGTAGTTCCATGGCTGCAGAGTTGGCGTTGGTTGTGGCAGAGGGGGGGTCGTGGACGAGGGTAGAGTTGAGGTGCTCCTCTGTGACCTTGCTCCAGTTCCTTCGTGGAGGGCGAGGGGTGGGCTTGTGAGCGGTGGTGGTCTTGAAAGAGAAGTGCAACAGTAGGGAAAGTGCTGTATAGCAGAGAAATAAAAATTACTAGTAACACTTAAACAATGGAAAAACCCCAAAAATATTACAACATTTTAAAAATGATAAAAATAAATAAACAATATTTTGAATATATAAAATTAAATATATTAAACGTATAAAAAGAACACATATTATATTATTAATTACATGTAACAAAAGCCTACAAATGTTATATAAAATAAATTAATAAATACATTCATAAACAATAATTATTCTAAAGTATCAAATATTAACAAACAAAAAAAGTATTTTAAACATAAAGGTATTTATTTTATTTCCTACCCTAGAACACAACACCAATAAAAAGTCAACATTTTTAATTACATAGATTTCCATAATTAATATAATTAATAATCAATTAAAAAAATCTTATTAATAAAAAATAAAAACAATTCCTTGAGTACACATGCTTTAACACTATATTATCCACAACACACACCTAAATTAAACTATAAAATAATAAATCACAATTAAATATTATTTTTAAAAGAAAAACTATTACTATTAACAACTAATAATTAAATAATTAAAATTCATTTAATACCCACCCTTCACCCCTTTAAATGTAAAACCAACACAAAAAAATCAACAATTACCCAAAATAAATATCAAATAATTAACATTAATTAACAGCTATAAATAATTAATGAAATTCAAATTACTTCCTACCCTTTACTCCTATAACAACCACAACACACACCTGAAATTAATTACACAATTACCATAATTAATTACCAATTAATTTATTAAAATTAATTAACAACCAATTACTAATTAATCATTTAAAAATAAATCATTTCCCACCCTTTACATCAATACACACCACAACACACACCTAGGGTGCCGATTCCGATCCGTTAAAAAAAATTTGCGTACGACTCGTATCCGTATATTTTTACGTGCGATTCGTACAAGTGCCCTACAACCGGTGAAGTACGATTCATACGTTAAAAACTACATACAAATAGCGCCGGGAAAAGTGTACGAGAGGGAGCCGGACATTTTTACGTGCAAATCGTAAAACAGAAGTCCGAGCGCGCAAGTACGATCCGTACCGCCCGTCCGAATACACAACCACATGTAAAAGGCCCCGTACGGAGCGAACACTGTAGCACACATGTACACGGGTAAACTTGTGCCCGGATACGAGTCGTACAGCCCCCCCTCCCCCCGCATATGTCAGCACCGTACCCCCGTATGTCAGCACCATACCCCCCGTCCGCACCGTACCCCAGGACCGTACCTCAGCCCCGCACCTGTACGCGTCGCACCAAAGGCCCGTCTCCCAGCCCCGCACCTGTACGCACTGTACCCCAGGCCCGTACCCCAGCCCCCCACCTGTACGGGGCGTACCCCAGCCCCGTACCTGTACGCACCGTACCGCAGAACCGTACCTCAGCCCCGTACCTGTACGCACCGTACCCCAACACCGTACCCCAGCCCCCCACTTGTACGCGCCGCACCCCAGGCCCGTACCCCAGCCCCGTACCTGTATGCACCGTACCCCAGGCCCGTACCCCAGCCCCCCACCTGTATGCGCAGCACCCCAGGCACGTACCCCAGCCCCGTAACTGTATGCACCATACCCCAGGACCGTACCCCAGCCCCGCACCTGTACACGCCGCATCCCAGGCCCGTACCTCAGCCCCGTACCTGTACGCACAGTACCCCAACACCGTACCCCAGCCCCCCACCTGTACGCGCCGCACCCCAGGTGCGTACCCCAGCCCCGTACCTGTACGCACCATACCCCAGGACCGTACCCCAGCCCGCACCTGTACGCGCCGCACCCCTGGCCCGTACCCCAGCCCCGTACCTGTACGCACCGTACCCCAGGACCGTAGTGTCTGTACGCGCCGCACCCCAGGCCCGTACCCCAGCCCCGTACCTGTACACACCATACCCCAGGACCGTAGTGCCTGTGTGCGCCACACCCCAGGCCCGTACCCCAGCCCCGTACCTGTACGCACCATACCCCAACACCGTACCCCAGCCCCCCACCTGTACACGCCGCACCCCAGGCCCGCACCCCAGCCCCGTACCTGTATGCACCGTACCCCAGGACCGTACCCCAGCCCCGCACCTGTACGCGCCGCACCACAGGCCCGTATCCCAGCCCCGTACCTGTACGCACAGTACCCCAGGACTGTAGTGCCTGTACGCGCTGCACCCCAGGCCCGTACCCCAGCCCCATACCTGTACGCACCGTACCCCAGGACTGTAGTGCCAGTACGCGCCGCACCCCAGCCCCGTACCTGTACGCACCGTACCCCAACACCGTACCCCAGCACCCTCACCCAGCATCGCGTATGTATGGACCTTACCTACGCGAAAAAGACTCGTACAGAACCAGGACACTGTAAAACAGCACAAGGAGGGTCAATTTGACTCGCACAACACCACAAAACACGTGTACATGACAAAATCCATCTCAATGACTGACCTGGCACATCCAAACAGGAAAACAGAGGCCCTAAATCACAACCACCTCTTATAACACACCCACCACAAATTCAAACCCAGCCACACCCACAAATGGACCAATAAAAAGGGCCCACACACACAACCCATGAGCCTTTGCAACAGACCCACTGCTGCCAGACCCCACAGACAAACAACTGCACCTTACTTACACCTTAACTACACCTTAACTTACACACCTTCAAACAACCTCCTTCACAAACACCCCCTCTTCACAGTCACACACACACCGTCACATTCACACCCACACACCCACAACCATCCACACCCACACTCCACACCATGCCCACAGACAAGAATCCAAAGTTCACAAGAGTGGAGCTGGACCTCCTTGTCAACGAAGTCATCAGAGTCGAGCCCCAGCTGTTTGGAACGACCAGCATAGCCCAAAAAAATAGCCTGTGGCAGAGGATCGTCGATAAGGTGAATGCTGTTGCGCCCATCCGAAGGACCAGGCATGAATGCCAAGCCAGGTGGTACGATCTGCGCAGGGCAGTCAGGCGCAAAATGAACGAGGAATACGCCCAGAGCAACATCACTGGAGGTGGGCTGCCCCGCAGACCCGTACATTACCATCCCTGGGAGGAGAAGGTGATGGCCCTGCTTCCGCTGGTGGGAGTACACGGAGTTGAAGGAGTCCGAGAGCCTGGTGAGTACACAAACTACTTACGTAACATGGGGACAATGCATCCACACCCCAAATACACCAAATGCACGCAACTACCCCCAAGCCCTCACCGGACACAACCACACTCAAAAACCACGCTCATGCCACTAACATGTCCATGCCCCATTCACTAAGCAAGGCGATGCCATGTCCCAGGCTACACGAACTACAAACCCAAGACTGGATGTCCGGGATGCTGGGAGGGTGGGCCTCACAAAACACATCGTGACACTCAGAAGCAGACACCGATGCCCTCAGCCCATATGGCCTAGGTACATACCCATGCACCATGCCCAAGGCACAGGGCCTGGCAAAGTACTGACAAGGTAGCTGACACTTGGCCCCGCTGTATGCAGCACAAGGCCCTCCTGTGACCACTGTACACTCAAACACCAACTCCACTAGCTCAGATATCTAGCACAGGAACTCACACTCACTGTCATGCCAGTATGCATCATGAGGGGACAGACACATCACCTGGGAGATCCAATAATGAATCACACTACACACAACAGCAGGCCCGGTCACAACCCCCCCTTACACAAGCACACATCCCTGGGGCAGGCAACGGATTCATTCACTCTCACAATGGACATGTGACACAACAAGATCAATCCATAGCCAAATAAGCATTCTAGCCACAATTCTACAGGTCAAACACTCAGGAGAACATATCAATCTGTCCCCGCAACATACCCATCCACAAGTGGACATTGAGAGGAATGCTAGGCACATCCAACTACCTGGAGGATCTGTGCCAACTTGAATATGTCTGAAACATGGATGTCGCATGAAACAGCATTGACATTGTCTCTCTCTCACACACAGCGCAACGTCATGGATCTTCCCCCAAAAATGGTGGGGAACAATCACAGTCCCAGGCTCGGCGTGAAGATGATCCCACCGGCAGCGACGACTCTTACCACTCCGTGGATTACCTCGACCAACCTGGCCCCTCTGGTGCCCAAGCCCCTGTAGCGCCTGCTTCAGGTACATCTGTGCCAACCACCACCCCCATTCATGCCACATCCCAGGAGACACCCAGGAGCCCTGCTCGCACTGAACAACAGAGCCAGTCTGACCAGGAGGGACAAGGTTCTCCGGGCACCCAGGAGGAGGCAGGCAACCCCGCAAATGCCATCCCTCAGGGGTCCTGTAGACCCGATGTGCCCACAACGGCAGGCCAGGCTCGTGTGGGCAGGGGTGGTGGGAGTGGAGGCAGGCGGAGGCGCAAACCTGACCAGCCAGCTGAGGGAACTGGTATGTCACACATATGCCACATCCTGGACACATACCAGCGTGACACCAGGGGCATCAGCCAGGTAGTGGGGAGCCTCACAGAGATGAAGGGGACCGTCGACGAGATGAAGAACCTGCAGGCCGAGCAACATGCCACTCAACAACAACACCAAGGACGGATGGAGGCAAGACTGGGTGAGCTCCTGGCGGTGCAAAGGGACATAAGCCATTCACTCCGTCGGATCGCCGACAACATGGGCAACCCTCCCTGTGACACCAGGCGCAGACCAGCACCAGCCACAGGGAGGGAGGAGGAGGTGGAGGATTCATCCGACGGAGCGTCCCAAACATCGTCAAGGCCTGCATCTGAGGGTCCCCGGAGGAAGGTGGGTCGTCCACAGAAAAGACCGTGAGAGGCAGCGGACGATCCACATCTCCCAGGTAACCTGGCCTGGCACCTGGCCCTCTGGCGCAACAGCAGCACCACATCCAATGACATTCTCTGCCACATGGACTTGCTGGTCACAGTCTGACCAATGATGACCAACACTGTGGTCTGGACTCTGATGACTTCTAATGCCAAGGATACCATCTCACCCTGTGAACTTTGGATTCCATGCACCCGGTAGAGCACCTCATTTTATCTACCAAAACACGTACCCCACCGCAAATAAAAAGATTTATTTTGTATCATGAGATGTTGCAGTCATTTAGCATTAGTCCACAACATATGTGTGTGTAAATGTCAAACTATGCCTCAGTGTTGAACTAACTCCACCCATCCATACCCTTGGATCTGAGTCTGGTACAGGACACACATGGGTCACAATGTATCATTCAATGCAGACATGGAGCACAATACTCACCTGTGATGGCCTCTAGCTGCTGAGGGTGGGCTTGCAATACTGTGCGGACAGACCTATTTAGAAGAGTATCATTAAGGCGTAGAGGTCATGGCTCATTTGGAGGTTCCCGGGGAGGGAGTACCAGGTATGTTTTCCCAGGTGGGAGAACTATGTCCTGCATGCTGGAGTACGGTGGATGTGAAGAATGGTGGCCAGGGCAAGGTTGGATGCACGGAGATGGCCCAATGGGGTCTCGGATGACAGTGGTACAAGGTTGGTTTTGGGTCGGGTTGTGGCCTGCCTCCTGAGTGTGGGTGGGGAGTCTGAAGGTCACCCTGCAGCACACAGTGATCCATTGCAGCTATCTCTGCTGGACGGTGATGCGGCTGGGGCGCCGGATGTTGATGCTGAGGTATGCAGATGCACCCTGGATGTGTACTAGTTTCCCGGGAGTTTGGATGTATTAGCTCCGTAGAGGGCAGGGCAGTATTTGACACGGATGTTGTAGTGGACCTGGGGGATGGTCTGTCTTTCCTTGGAGTGGATCTATCTGTGGATCATGTGCATAATGCAGAGGGTGTTGCAGCCTGAGGTACAGATGCTGGTGATTACCATGGCAAATGTGAGCGAGCAATACATGATGCACACCATCTTGTGTGCGGGCCCACTGGGTGCCTGTGCAGGGCTCTTGCGGGTGGGACACAAGCAGTTGACCTAGCTGTAAGGGGACAATCTGCAGATGATTACCTCAGTCCTGTACAAGTCCAGCCTCAGGTGGCTGATGTTCAGCCATCCATCAATGGATCTCATGCATTCTTGAATATTTGAACTGGCAATGTCGGCGTCTTTAGTGAGGGTGAGGAGCACCTGGCTGTCAATGGCATACGAGCTGATGATGAGGTGCTGTGCGCATGTGATGGTGGTGAGGGGGGTCCTGGACACATTGTAGATTGACATGCTGAGAGATGATACCTGTGCCATGTGCCAGATGACAACACCATACTACATGCAGAAGCCTTGAGTCCCACGCACATGGCCTTGCTGGGATACAGAGCCGGTGGGAAGTAGGAGGGACATGACCTGATTGGTGTGACAGGGCCTGGAAGGCGTGGCAGCGCTGTGTAGGCAGTCGGAGTTGCACACTCATCATGCAAAGGTGTTGTGTGTGCGCTTAGTGTATCTCTTGATCATAGAGAGCATCTAATTAGGAGTGATTTCACTCAAGGGTGGCCCAAGACTGTCAAAGGATTGGAGCGAGAAGACCAACAGTTATAAGATGATAGAACAATCGAAAGGAGTGCAGTGCTAACAAAAGAAAACTAGAGTGGTGTGTTAAAATAGAATTGTGAGAAAACACTACTTATTTAATATGTGTCTCACATTCTAAATAAAACAACAGTGCAAAAAGCAGTGTTAAACAAATAACTGCTATATAGAGAGGTCGACATCTTTAAATGATAGTGAGATAAATTTTCTCTTTTCCTTTTTCTTCACTATACATTATGTTCTACACACATTTGCAGTAGCGAAAATTTAATAACAAGGGTCCTGAAGAAAGTGGCAGGGAGAAATGGATCCCACTGGGCTGAAACATGTCGACCTCTCTATATAGCAGTTATTTGTTTAACACTGCTTTTTGCACTGTTGTTTTATTTAGAATGTGAGACACATATTAAATTAGTAGTGTTTTCTCACAATTCTATTTTAACACACCACTCTAGTTTTCTTTTGTTAGCACTGCACTCCTTTCGATTGTTCTATCATCTTATAACTGTTGGTCTTCTCGCTCCAATCCTTTGACAGTCTTGGGCCACCCTTGAGTGAAATCACTCCTAATTAGATGTTCTCTATGATCAAGAGAAGCATCTTATCCTGGATTGGATGACCAGATGATAAGATTGATCACACAGACAATTGATGGGTATCCAAACTTCGCTCTGAGGTCCTTATAGATTGCATTTGGATGTCTCTTTCTTCTTCTTTTACTCCCTCCTCTGCTATGTGGGACTAACTAGCCCTCTATCTACACTTCTGCTCACTCTGAAGGATTTTGTTAGACCCCCAGTTCCTTCATTTGTTTTTCAATTAAAGGATTAGGGGATTAGAACTGAGGCAGGTCATTAAACTTTCCCTTAGACCCTATCATACTTCTTTTGTGTTTGCGCTTAGTGTATGCCTGAGAGCAGGCGGTAGCTATGCGGATGGACATTGCATGGAGGGTGGCTGCAACATCAGACTGTAGTGTGATGTGGGTAATGCAAGGACATGAGGGTCGTGCAATGTGCATGTTGCATGTGGAGACGGTCCAGCCTTTGGCACCGCGTGGCCGCAACTGTGGCACGGACAAGCTGATGCCAGCCAAATGAACGGGTGGAGGGAGGAAGGGAGGAGCATCTTTGAGGCGTGTGTGTTGCCAAATCCAGAAACTCTGTGTGCCCTTGCTGCAGGGGCTGCAGCAGCAGGCGGCATGTCCTGGAAAATATACCACAAGTTGCACACAAAGACAAGGATGTCAGAAAGGCCAACTGCAACAGGCGTATGTAAAGGAAGGAGTGTCCGGTTTTGAATGGCACACCCAGAGACAATGGATGCACAATCACCAAAGATGACTGACACCGGATCATGAAACTGAATGCAGAGCTGCGCACAGGAAACACACCCTCAGCAGGTGTTGAGGGCCTGTTGTGGGGACCTACATGGCCAAATACATACACAACCATGGACTTTATGCACAATAGAGATTCTAATCCATGAAGAACACCATGCATGTTGCTCATCTACACATAGACTCATATGCACAATCTTTGACAACTATGCCAGAGATGCCGCATGCACAGTGGCAAGAGACCTGCATTGACAGAGATGAGGCACCTTGGAGGGTGAGGAACACCTTTATTACTCAGGCCAACAGTAAGGGAAATGAATCAATATGAACAGATTCACAGGTCATTTGGCTGAACATGTGGGACCTACACTGGACATCCCCTTCACACCACAGTTGCTGTAAATCCAGTGAACTGGCACACAAGTGAAAGGGGTGAGCCACACTATGTCCACCCATAGCCTCCTGTATGTTTCAGAGGGAAGTTTCACACACATTGATGCCTTCCTCACAATCCCATTACAGATGACTGTCACTTAGGGTGACTATCAATTCATGGGAGTCATGCTACATGTCAGGTGCCCCATGGTGAGTCGACATGTATGCATAGTAACAAAACATGCACAGGAGCAGTGCTCACACATTCCAAACAACTACCACACCCAAAACGCCTTGCTGCAATCCTACCCAAAGGAGAATTTTTACCATGTCCGTGCATGTAACGCTGATTCAGCACACGTTGCAATACTCATGAGGAATAGCAGGAGCCCAATGATGCCACAAGCAGACAGCATGCGCAACTACCTGGGGATGACAGACACACAAGAAGTCACTGAAAAGATAGTCAACCGCATGCATGGTCATTGACTCTACAGGAATAAGGTTGTCACCATGCTAGTTTTAAATTTACTGTCTCAGCCACAATGTGTGGAATGACATCATCACTCGAGTGACACATCAGAACACACCTCTAAGTCACTTAGCATACAGTCAGCTTGACACACACATCACAACACATGCCACACAAGGCTAAAAGCGTGCACACTCAGACCCAGGGACTCACCATTATGAGAAGAAGTTGCGTATGAGCTGACTCCGGATGTCCTCCTCCTCATCCTCCTCCTCCACACTTGCCTCGTGACCAAGGCCTTCATTCTCCACGGGTGGATGTTCCTGCTCATCCGGATACAGGATGAGTGGCACAGCTTTCTCCACTGCCATGTTGTGCAGCATGCAGCACACGATGAAAATTTTGCAGACCTTGACCGGTGCATATGGGAGGGATCCGCCTGTCTTATGAAGGCACCGGAATCGGCTCTTCAGGAGACCAAACGTCCTCTCAATCACTCGCCTGGTCTGCCCATGGGTGTTGTTGTAACGGTGATCTGCAGCTGTTCTGGGGTTGCGGAGAGGCGTCATCAGCCATGGCATGTTGGGATAGCCAGAGTCCCCTACATGGAAATATCATGTACAGAAGTGGGTCACGAGATGCTGTAAGATACAAAGATACCGCTAAATACAGGACAAACAGAGTATAACCACCAACAAGACATGCTCGTTCATTGTGCAGCCGCAGCATCATTTTCTGGCACCCTGCTATGCCTCATGATGTAGGCATCGTGTGCTGACCCTGGAAAACGTGCACAGACATGGGAAATCAGCATGTTAGGTAGACACACCAGAAGGGCATTAATGGAGTGATAATGTTTTCGGTTTCGATAGGCGACCTCCTGTGCCTGTGGTGGCACCAAAGCCACATGTGTCCCATCAATGGACCCAATGACATGGGGCATCCCTCCCAGGGCATAGAACTCACCCTTGACACCTGTCAACTGCTAACGAGTCGGAAAATGGATGAATTCATCCAGGTGCTCCAACATGGCTTCTAAAACATCATGCAGGACACGGCTGAACATGGTCTGGGACATGCCACCCACATCAGCTATGGTGAATTGAAACGTACCGGTGGCAAAAAAATGTAGGGCTGCCATCACCGTCATCTTGGGGGTCAGCGCAGTAGGATAACTGTGTTGCGGTTGGAGGTGTGGTGCCAGCCTGTTTGTCAGGTCCTCAATTAACTGTTGGGTGAATCTGTAACGGCGTATGCAGTCACGTTCCCTCATGGCACCCACGTCTGGCATTGGTCGGGGGAGAGGCGGTGCCCTGCAAAAATTCGGAAGGAATAACGAAGAGTGAGTACATCACAACACCAATGTCAATAAACTGAGCACATGTTCAACTGCTAATACACATCTGCGAAATACGGAGTCTGGTCTGTGCAATACATCCAGGACACGTATGCCAGCCAGATGAGACTCCTACGAAGAGCCAGCTACAACAGTTGATTGCAAAGTTCTACATTACATGCCCTGAAACAAGCTGTGGGCCAGTGTAAGTGAACAGCCAGAGACATCACAGGAGTGACATATATCCACATATCTGCATTTGAAGGATGTCATCTCATACAGACAGCTGGCGGCAAGCTAGACGCACAGGGCACATGTCATTCAAAATTAGCACCTCACACACATTGCAATGAAGGGGTACACGTGAAAAAAGAAAACACAGACATGGAGACGATGCAGATATGTCCTCATGTCAAAAGAACATGTTCGAAGCATCCAGACACACGTAACGTGTGAATCCACATGTGGCATGGTGTGCGTATATGTGTGCCATGGCCATCTACGCACAGACACATGTTGGATGCAGCAACAGGCACATGCCGTTGATGGAACACCAACAGCAAGCTCATGGGAACACATGACACACACGACATAGTCACATCGGGCCACACTGGTAGTGAGATGTCAGGTGTCAGTGTCCCTTACCCTGGCATCAGGGGACAGTTGCGGGTGGTGGTGACTGTGCCATACCAGTGATGCAGTGCTTGACACATTTGTACTACATGCACACATGTGCAAAATGTGAATGGGAAGTGTGCCACATAGTGCCCCATCACACATGCCATCTGTTCACAGGTCATCACACATCTATTGTGCAAAAACATGAGGAGAAATGTGCCATATCACTGCCTGACACACATAGGCCCTGCACAAGAAGGACTGCACTAACAATGACTTGATGTTCAGCCTTGTGTGAGTGTGAGACCTCCATTCCTGTCCTGTGCACCTCCTATCACCAGTGGAAGATGTGAAACGCACCGTACACACGCTCTGAGGGCGTGTGTACTGTACGTATCACTATATTGGTGTTGGCGTAGGAGTATGCGTGTTTGTAAGGACCGTACACACGTACTTGTACGACCAGTGTGTACACGGACGCGTACTACGGTAGTACACGTCTGTGTACACACTGGTCGTACACGTATGTGTACGACCAGTGTGTACACGGAAGTGTACGACCAGTGTGTACACGTACGTGTACGACCAGTGTGTACACGTATGTGTACTACCATAGTACACGTCCGTGTACACACTGGTCGTACACGTCCGTGTACACACTGGTCGTACACGTACGTGTACGACCAGTGTGTACACGGACGTGTACTACGGTAGTAGTATCACTATATTGGTGTTGGCGTAGGAGTACGCGTGTTTGTAAGGACAGTACACATGTACGTGTACGACCAGTGTGTCACGGACGTGTACTACGGTAGTACACGTCCGTGTACACACTGGTCGTACACGTACGTGTACACACTGGTCGTACACTTACGTGTACGACCAGTGTGTACACGGAAGTGTACGACCAGTGTGTACACGTACGTGTACGACCAGTGTGTACATGTACGTGTGCTACCATAGTACACGTCCGTGTACACACTGGTCGTACACGTCCGTGTACACACAGGTCGTACACGTACGTTTACGACCAGTGTGTACACGGACGTGTACTACCGTAGTACACGTCCGTGTACACACTGGTCATACACGTATGTGTACGACTAGTGTCGTGTACACACTGGTCGTACACGTACGTGTACAACCAGTGTGTACACGTACGTGTACGACAAGTGTGAACATGTACGTGTACGACCTGTGTGTACACGGACGTGTACTACGGTAGTACACATACGTGTACACACTGGTCGTACACGTACGTGTATGACCAGTGTGTACACGTACGTGTACGACGAGTGTGAACACATATGTGTACGACCTGTGTGTACACGGACGTGTACTATGGTAGTACACGTACATGTACACACTGGTCGTACACGTACGTGTACGACCAGTGTGTACACGTACGTGTCAAATGCACTGTGCAACTGGTGCCGTAGGGGTACATGTCAAATGCACCGTACCTGTGAGTGGATTGTAAAATTACATAGGGGACACATGAGGGACAAGTATTATGGCCTAAATGCATGCTGGTTGTCATGGAGACCGAGTTTCCAGTTCAAATTTTTTCATCAGGGGGCCAGCAAAAGTCGTTTGGAGACAATATACAATGTTGCAAAGTGGTTGTTGACTTGACATGATGCTCAAATTTTGAACCATGCAAAGGCACTCACTGGTGTATGTTTAAAGGGATTGGAGGAAACGTAGGATGCAAATGAGTCTGACCAATCAATCTGTACTCCTGTAAATGAAACAGCCCAGCAAGGCAGATATAAAGCAGCCAGAACCCATGAGAGGGCACTTGCCTACACAACACATCATTGGACACCACTGCTGCTGTCATTGCTTCCTCTGTCACCATGTCCAGGTCTGTAGAGAGGGCCCAGCCATTCACCCAGGAGGAGAATGAGGCGTTGCTGGATGTCATCCTCCCACAGTACCCCAGCCTGTATGGGAGACCAGGGGAGCAGGTGAGTGCTGACTCCACTAGCTTTGACTGTGCCCCTTTTTTGTGACTGTCACTTCTGGCATTGTGTCCAGGTGTGACAGACATGCTATGTTGTTTAGAGTGGGTCCCGGGGGGGGAATGCCTTATGTCTCCCATGCAGAGCATGATGTAGTTCATGTCTGCACTCCTCACTTGCATTTTGCTTACTGTGACAATCACTGCATGGCGCATGGCACATTCAGCCTGGCTAATCCTCTTGGGCATTTTTGTTCTATAGTCCTGATGTGATTCTGTGGTCCCCCCGGTGTGACAGGTAACTGCACCCACAGATGTGTGTGAATTGAGTGGAGCTGTGGTGAGAGTGTCCAAATGATGTGTACACCCCCTGGACATTGATGTGTGTGAATGTTCCTTGTCATGTGGGTGAGTGTCTATGTGGAGTGTTGCACCACAGCTGCATGGAGGAGGCATATGCTCTACCCATCTGATGTGAGAAGGAAGCCGTGCTGTGTGTCTGATGTACTGAGCTAGCCCCACACCTGTGACACCCCCCAGGCAAGTGGCACATGTGCAGAGTGAGGTTTGTATCCCCTGTTGCCAATGGCAGGTGACTGATCTGTGCGTGTGTGTCTGTCTACTCTGCTGAGGTTGTGTCAGTGGCCTGGGGCATGTGACTGCTTTGAGGTGCTGACCATAATCCTTGTGTTGCTTGTGATGCACAGTGTGAGCCATGATCAGTGAGTGTGTCGCACCCCTCATGCCATCTGTGTACTTTCAATGCCATGTAGTGCATTTGGGCTTTCCCAGAGGCTAATGTCCCTATGACAAAGGTGCTATTAGTTGGCTGCATACTATGCCCTGTTCAAAAAAGCTAAGATGTTCAAATGTGTGTCTCTGTGACATGAAGCAGGTGTAGTGATGTTGTCTCACTTTGTCATCCTCACAGGTAACCGCCTACGAGAAGGGGAGAATTTGGAAGCGGGCTGTAAGGGCCGTGATGTCAGTGGAGGGTCGGTGTCGGCGCCTACCCCAAGTGAGGAAACGCTGGCAGGACATCCGGTGCTGGACCAGGAGGATCGCCCGGGTCTTGCTGGGGGACTCACCTCCACGCCCCCACGGCGGGCGTCGACGACTGACCCATCAAATGAAGCTTGTCCTGGCGGTGGTCTTCCCTGAGATGGATAGGCGGTTATAGGAGAGACAGCAGCAAGGAGGGGGTAGGTACATGTGTGTTTGTTGTGTGTCACCAGCTTTTGGAAGTGCTCAGTCGCCTGGATACACTGCCAGGGTTTATATGTGCAGTGCATATCCTGTTCTCCCAAGTCAACCAGTGCTGTTCTTCCTCCCTGTTGGAAACCGGGCAACCGGGTTAGCAGTCACCAGGTTCCCAACACGGTGGTAGCTTGGCTCGAGCGGTTGGGGTCAGGCACCGTGCTAAGCGTACGTCACACCCTCACAATAACCATGCGTTCATCCGTTCCAAAAACGACACTACACCGTAAAAATTATGAAAGTAGGTAGTTTGTCTTTATCTTTTTCTCTTAGTTGCAGGTTTCATGAAAATAAATACAATACAATACAATAAGATTTTCCTCAAAAGAGCAGGTCAAATAAATAATACCACAGTGGGGTTTCAATAAATAGGATCAGGTCATAAATAAACACGGAATAAATATAGGTGCAATAAATACAGAGGGCAATTAAATACTGTCAGACAATAAATACTATGCAGGAATAAATACAGTCAGACATAAATAAAACGCCTTCAATAAATAATATAAGCAATCAATAACAATTGCAAATCAGATCACATTTATGAGGTAGTCTGGATTCACTATGCCCAAGTACAGCTTGTGGTCATTTGGATGACATGGGGGGTGTCCCACCTAGATTGGTCAAGGCTGGGCCTGAACTGAGGTAGAATAAGTGTAACCTATGGATCTGGCTCCCCCACAATACACAACCCCTCACAGAGGTCACTACACCAGTCTCAGTTCACCCCTGGCACTCCCAGGCTGGTTCTAACACCCCTCTAGCCCCTAGAATGGTCTTTTAGGGCTCCACAGGGCCTCAGATGCCCTTTCTACCACTTACTGCCCTTTTCACGAAGATCGGCTCCGCTCGGCGCCGGGTCGACGTCGCTGGACGGCTCCGGTTCGATGTCGCGTCGATCTGTTCCACTTGACGCCGTGTCGATGCCGTCTGGCGGTTCCGGTTCGATGTCGCTGGGCGGCCTCGGTTCGATGTCGCGTCGATCTGTTTTACTTGACGCCGGGTCGGTGCCGTGAGGCGGCTCCGGATCGATGTCGCTGGGCGGCCTTGGCTCGATGTCGTGTTCCGGCGTCACAGGGTCAAGGTCTCCCTGCTTCCGGGTGTCTCCGGAGTGCGACCTCCACTCCTGACCTCCGTCGGCTCCACCTCGGGTTCCGGCAACTCCGGAGTGCGATCTCCACTCCCGACCTCCTGCGCGCTTCACCTCGACCTCAGGCGACTCCGGAGTGCGATCTCCACTCCCGACCTCCTGCGCGCTTCACCTTGGTTTCCGGCGACTCCGGAGGGCGGACTTCACTCGCCCGTCGACGCCTCACCTCGACCTCAGGTGACTTCCTACTCGACCTCCGGTGCCTCCACGACCTCCGTCGGCGCCCTCTATCGACCTCTGGCGGCTCCGGGTACGACGTCTGCTTTCAGTCAGCGCCGCTTCTCCACCTCGGGCTCCAGGTCTCCAGGCTTCTCGACGTCAGGACTCCAGGAGGACACTGCTGTACAGGTCAGGAACTTGCTGGTCTTCTTCTTTAAGGCCTCTTCACAATATTTAGGTCCTTAAGATGGTTTTTCTGATCTTGGTCCCACACAGGGCTCTAGGCTGGGCTTGGTCAGTAGGGACTAGCATCAAGGGTGGGTTTCTGGACCCCACTCCAAGCACTGGTTTCCACCCCTGCTGCCTCACTCCTTCCTCCTTCTGAATCTCTGTCCTCTCTCCTCTCTAGTCAAGTGCCAACTGCCAACTGCCAACTGCCAACTGCCAACCTGAGATGGCTTCCCAACATTCTAAACTGCCTCCCTCTATCCCAGGGTTCTAGAATGTTGCAGAAGGTTCCAGAAACCTCTAGTGTGTTCTGGTGATGTCACAGGTGACAATGGGTGGCCACCATTTTGTGTCTCAGGCCCTCAGACAGAAGTTCCAGGGGTAGGGAAAATGGCTCCCTGACACTGCATCAACACTAAAAAGTCTGGTGGTTCCCAAAAAGGAAAAAGTATAACAGGGTTTGAGGCAAAAGTGGGACAAAATAAATAATGATGAGGAGGGACCACCCAAAGGGCTGACAGGTCTAACACTCCCTTACCCTCCTTGACATGTGTTCCCTGGTCTGTGTGTAATCACTCTTGCACATGGTCATCTAGGCTGCCAGTTAATACAAGTGCACAATGCTTGCTGCATCATGTGTGGGGGTGGTCTGTGACATGTGTTGGTACCTTGCCTGTACCCTGTCCTGTTCAGTCATTTGGGGGTCCATAATTGTTGGCACTGATGCTGAGTCTCAACATAGGAGTGTGAGGCTTAAAATGAACAGACTTGCAGCATGCATGACGGATATTGTGGCCTCAGACATGATGTGCATGAGTGGGAGATATGCATAGTGCCGGGACGGTTGCTCCTGCTGCAGTCAGATCATTCCAGGACCATGGAGCAGTGTGCCCACTACAGTCCCCTGAGACACCTTTTCCTAGGAATCATGTGTATCATCCAACACTGTGGACATTCTCGGTGTGTTCAGCATAGGTTGGCCTCTGTGGCATTGTTCCCTGGCCTCATTTGTATTTACGTAAAGTGTGCTACATGTGTCCACTGTACAGGGTGACCCCATTTGGCTTGTGCATACTCACACTGGCCAGTGCCTGTGTGTCTATGTACAACTATCTGATGATAGTTGTTTGTCACTAATATGTGTGGTCAGCCTCACGAGGTGATGTTGAGTACATTTAGGAGTTCTTGATGCACACTTTAGTAAACCCAGATTAAGAGGTGTAAGTACTTGCTCTGTCTCAATCACTTTGTCTCAGGTAGGGGGGTTTGTGCGGGCAAGGCCTACATGTCCAAACCTTATGTCTCCTTGCCAGGTCTGACCTGTGTGTGATAATTGTCTGGACAGACACTCAACATGCAGTGACCCAGTCATGTTGTGCAGGGTTTAATGTTAGTGCTTTGCAGCATGTGTCAAAAGTTAAAAGGCATGGTTCCTGCTCATCCATTTTTGGCAACGGTGTGTGGTCCAGATGCTACGTAGTTTGGTCTGTGTGTGCTGACATCTGTGTGGACAATCTTGGTTCCCATGAGGGTGTCTCCTCAGTGCAGGTGCTCCTTGTTCCGACACAATTGCAGGGCCATTAGCTAATGCATTGTCCTGTGTTTGGACCTGTGTGCCACTCCACATGACAGGTAGTGGGTCAGATGTGTTGCCAAATGTGTCATGATGTTACGGATGGCCATGTGACAGGTGGCATGATTCAAGTTGTTAGTCAAGCAGTCTTGGACGTTGGCACTCACTACACTTGTCAACATGTCTCAATAGTTGATATGCATGACTTTGATGTTTTGTGGTGAATGCCAATAATGTGCCTGCATGACAGATGTCTCCCAAGGAAGTGCACAAGACACCACCTTTACACTTTTCTTGGACACGCTGGCATATTAAAAACGAAGGCACAGTTTAGAAAAATATTTGTTTAGAGATTATACATATACATGTTCCCACTGTGTGGTTGCATTTGGGTAAGTCCTTGGTTGTTGATGATACCAACTTACGAGTGTCAAGTCATCCAGACCACCATGGTGCCATGTATATGTACTTACTGATACCCCATTTCTTCTTTACAGTGGCTTATTTGATTTGGGCTGCCAGCTCATACAATGACTGTGTAAATGTAGTTTTCTGTGCACCTCCTTGTGTGACTTCTGTTATACAGGCACATGTGTGTTCTGATCAAAAAGTGGCACATTCACACATTCCAAACACGTCGATTGTGTAAAGTGTTGTGAATCCCAAAGGTTCACAATGTATTTATTTTGGCTTTCCTAATTACTCACAGGTCTCTGAGTGTGGGGACACCTTCAGCATTGGCATCAGTTATTTGCCCTTGGATGCACCAATACTGTTTCTTTCACAGTGAACAAGAGGTGGCATGCCTTCATAGTCTGGCTGTGCTCAACAATTCCCAGACACCATATCCTCTGTCTAATTGGATATCGAGTTATTAGCTGTTGTGTCCTGATTTTCATTGCTTCCAAGGGGCATGATGGGTCAACCAACTGGGGAGTGCAAGGCTTACATATGTGCGGAGTACTGTAGATGTTACTCATGATGCTTTTCATGATATGCACTGTCACCTATTTTGTTTGGACGAATGTGTCATATGTATACAGGTGTCTGATTATTTCCTGTCTCTTCACCTTGCCCACAGCATCGTCGGGGGACACCGAGGGAGACACCTGCACGGACGTGGAGGAGGGATCCAGCACTGGTGCCACCAGTGCTGGCGAGTCTGGCGCAGCAAGTGGCACGGAGGGCGAGGGGAGTCATGCGGAGGACCTGTCTAGTACCAAAACCGACTACGACGCTGACGGGTCCGAGGCTGAACTCCCAGAGGGGGCGGAGGCTGCTCCAACAGCTGGAAGCAGCACTACATCTATCACCACCCCCTCCATTCCCATCACCGCCCTCCCAGTTGCTCCGGTCCCTTCTGTCCGTGTAGGGCAACAACATGTCTCCTTCGTGCCAGGCACCGCACCCCCTGCCCCTGTCTCCCCTGCTGCCCTCACTGCCGCATCTGTGGACATTCAGCGGCAGTTGCAGGTTGGACAGACATCGCTGCTGAGTGTCCTCCATGGCCACACCAGACTGCTGACACAGATGGTGTCGTACATGGAGGGCATGTCATCAGCGATGTCTGACCAACGGATGTTGCTGAGGTCCATGGACTCGTCACTGACGGCAGCAGTGAGTCTCCTGCAGCGCTTCGTCCCCCCCTACCCCTGCACCATCCACACTTCCCACTCCCATGCCTGTCCCAAGCACACCCAGACGTTCCCAGGCACGCACCCCACCAGACACAGCCACAGTCGGAGTCCGCATTCCTCACTCCCCAGTGCCTCCAATGTCACTCCCCTCGGCTCCCCTGCCCCACAATCCGAGAGAGAAGGACGCCTACTTGGCTGTGCTGGGCCTCAGCCCCACTAGTTCACCAGCCCGCAAATGGGCAAGGCACTCCACGGGTAGGGGAGTTGAGTCCCCCCTGTCCACCACCTCCCCCAGTAGCGCTGCAACCCATCCCTCCGACCCCCCCCCATAGGGCCTGTGGTTTGTTCGGGTGCAGGGGAGACGCTGGACGAGCTTGCGGAAGTGTGTAGCGCCCTGCTAACCACCACCTTTGGCGCTGCCCCACTCCCTGTGGTGAAGTCGTCCGTCCCTGCACCAACAACACCTACCCTTCCCCCTCCTGTCCCTGCGGTGCCTGGTCCTTCCCCACAGGATGCCCCCCCCTCCCAGTGGATGAACATGAAGTGTCTAATGTGCAGGCAAGCTAGGGGCGGCGCGTGGCCATGTGTCCCCCCCCCAGGACTTCGCATCTGGACTGGCCGATGGCCTTTGTAAATAGTGTCCTTTTATACGTTTTAATTTAATGCTGAATAAAGCATTTGGTTTTCCTTTGCACACTATTGCTTTTCTGGTATTGATGTTGGTGCTGATGCTCCCTGAGTTGGGGTGGTGATAATGTGTTAGGTGTCTGGGAAATGTTGTAGTCTGCTGCTCATGGGGTGGACCCTGGTATCTGCGTGCCATCACAAGGTCTCTGCATAGAATCTTTGGTCGTGTATGCTCTTTGTGTTTGGAGACATTGTCCCAAGGAGCGTTCCTTCCTATGTGGCACCTGACATCTTCCCTGCAGGGAGTTGCACAATTGTTGTGCTGACCTGTGTCTACATTTCCTTGGTGGGTGACGGATCCCTTCAACTATGGCCATGCCTGCTGAGCAATGTCTCCGCCTGCATCGTCTGTGCCATCCTTGGTAGTCACTGTACTTTTGTATTGAGTATGTTGCCATGCCTTCATGAAGAAATTGTCCCTTTTACGCACTATGCATGTGTGTACTCCCAGCATAGCTCACATATGTTACTTGTTCTGCAGGGTATTTGGGCACCTGACTCACAATTGTGGGCATTGTATCTGTGGGAACTCCACCCTATTCCTTCCATGGGAGACAACAACTTGGTGGCTGTCCCAGCACCTGTACATTCCTATCACTCCTGGAATGTGTGTGACAGTGTGTGTTCCCTTTGGCTCTCTTAGTTTAGTAGGCTTTAACACGACTATACAGTCTTGTGGCATGATCTCAGTGTGTGTATTGTGCTGCATCCGCCAGGGGTGGGTATGCATGTGTCATTTGTCATCACACACACATGTGGTGTGTCATGCAGTGGGGGAAGGACATCCATCCTCATGGGAGTGGGACACTGCTGTCAGTGATGTGTTGTTATGGCACTATCAACATAGTCGCACATTGTGGATGCGTTCATACACCCATCGAGTTGTGGTCATCTGAGGATGATGTACACACCCCCATGTCTCTGTCCACTGCTGGTATTCCTCTGCACCCACCCCCATGTCTATGTCCACTGCTGGGAGTGATAGGCACCCACCCCTCATATGTCTGGACACTGCTGGGAGTGACATGCACCCACCCCTCATATGTCTGGGCACTGCTGGGAGTGATAGGCACCCACCCCTCATATGTCTGTGCACTGCTGGGAGTAATATGCACCCACCCCTCATATGTCTCTGTCCACTGCTGGTATTCCTCTGCACCCACCCCCATGTCTCTGTCCACTGCTGGGAGTGATAGGCACCCACCCCTCACATATCTCTGTCCACTGCTGGGAGTGATAGGCACCCACCCCTCATATGTCTGTCCACTGCTGGGTGTGATATGCACCCACCCCTCATATGTCTCTGTCCACTGCAGGTATTCCTCTGCACCCACCCCCATGTCTCTGTCCACTGTTGGGAGTGATAGGCACCCACCCCTCATATGTCTGTCCACTGCTGGGAGTCATAGACACCACCCTCATATGTCTGGGCACTGCTGGGAGTGATATGCACCCGCCCCTCATATGTCTCTGTCCACTGCAGGTATTCCTCTGCACCAACCCCCATGTCTCTGTCCACTGCTGGGAGTGATAGGCACCCACCCCTCATATGTCTGTCCACTGCTAGGAGTGATAGGCACCCACCCCTCATATGTCTGGGCACTACTGGGAGTGATATGCACCCACCCCTCATATGTCTGGGCACTACTGGGAGTGATATGCACCCACCCCTCATATATCTCTGTCCACTGCTGGTATTCCTCTGCACCCACCCCCATGTCTCTGTCCACTGCTGGGAGTGATAGGCACCCACCCCTCACATATCTCTGTCCACTGCTGGGAGTGATAGGCACCCACCCCTCATATGTCTGTCCACTGCTGGGAGTGATAGGTACCCACCCCTCATATGTCTGGGCACTGCTGGGAGTGATATGCACCCACCCCTCATATGTCTCTGTCCACTGCAGGTATTCCTCTGCACCCACCCCCATGTCACTGTCCACTGCTGGGAGTGATAGGCACCCACCCCTCATATGTCTGTCCACTGCTGGGAGTGATAGGCACCCACCCCTCACATGTCTGGACACTGCTGGGAGTGATATGCACCCCCCCTCATATGTCTGGGCACTTCTGGGAGTGATATGCGCCCACCCCTCATATGTCTCTGTCCACTGATGGTATTCCTCTGCACCCACCCCCATGTCTCTGTCCACTGCTGGGAGTGATAGGCACCCACCCCTCACATATCTCTGTCCACTGCTGGGAGTGATAGGCACCCACCCCTCATATGTCTGTCCACTGCTGGGAGTGATAGGCACCCACCCCTCATATGTCTGGCCACTGCTGGGAGTGATATGCACCCACCCCTCATATGTCTGTCCACTTCTGGGAGTGATAGGCACCCACCCCTCATATGTCTGGGCACTGCTGGGAGTGATATGCACCCACCCCTCATATGTCTGGGCACTGCTGGGAGTGATAGGCACCCACCCCTCATATGTCTCTGTCCACTGCTGGTATTCCTCTGCACCCACCCCCATGTCTCTGTCCACTGCTGGGAGTGATAGGCACCCACCCCTCACATATCTCTGTCCACTGCTGGGAGTGATAGGCACTCACCCCTCATATGTCTGTCCACTGCTGGGAGTGATAGGCACCCACCCCTCATATGTATGGGCACGCCTGGGAGTGATATGCACCCACCCCTCATATGTCTGGGCACTGCTGGGAGTGATAGGCACCCACCCCTCATATGTCTGGGCACTTCTGGGAGTGATAGGCACCCACCCCTCACATATCTCTGTCCACTGCTGGGAGTGATAGGCACCCACCCCTCACATATCTCTGTCCACTGCTGGGAGTGATAGGCACCCACCCCTCATATGTCTGGGCACTGCTGGGAGTGATATGCACCCACCCCTCATATGTCTGTGCACTGCTGGGAGTGATAGGCACCCACCCCTCATATCTCTGGGCACTGCTGGGAGTGATAGGCACCCACCCCTCACATATCTCTGTCCACTGATGTGAATCCTAGGCAGACACCCACCCACCCGCCTGCACCCTTGGTGCAGTACACTGCTCTCCTGGGCATACACCCCCCCCAATATACTGGTTAGATGCTGCACCAGGCCCTATGACAACATTCGTGGCGTGTGTACGCCTTGTATCACTGATGTACTGGTGCCCTAGGGGTACGCGTGATGAGGTCCGTACCCACGCTCTGAGAGCGTGGGTACGGGCCGTACCCCTACATCACCACAACTATGGTGGTACAGGCCGTACCCACGCTCTGAGGGCGTGTGTACGGCCCGTACCACTATTGTTGGGGTGACGTAGCGGTACGGCTCGTACCCACGCTCTCATAGCGTGTGTACGGTTCGTACCCCTACATCACCCCAACAATGGTGGTCCGGGCCGTACCCACGCCCCCAGAGCATGTGTACGGGCCGTACCACCGTTGTTGGGGTGATGTAGGGGTACGGCCCGTACCCACGCTCTGAGGGCATGGGTACGGGTCGTACCACGCGTACCCCTACGTCACCCCAATAATGGTGGTACGACCCGTACCCACGCCTTCAGAGCGTGGGTACGGGCTGTACCACCATTGTTGGTGTGACTTAGGTTAACGGCCCATACCCACGCTCTGAGGGCGTGGGTACGGGCCGTACCACCATTGTTGGGGTGACGTAGGGGTACAGCCCATACCCACGCTCTGAGGGCGTGGGTACGGGCCGTACCACCATTGTTGGGGTGACGTAGGGGTACAGTCCGTACTCACGCTCTGAGGGCGTGGGTACGGGCCATACCACCATTGTTGGGGTGATGTAGGGGTACGGCCGTACCCACGCCCTCAGAGTGTGGGTACGGGTCGTACCACGCGTACCCCTACGTCACCCCAACAATGGTGGTACGGCCCGTACACACGCTCTGGGGGCATGGGTACGGGCCGTACCACCATTGTTGGGGTGACGTAGGGGTACGGGCCGTACTCACGCTCTGAGGGCGTGGGTACGGGCCATACCACCATTGTTGGGGTGATGTAGGGGTACGGCCGTACCCACGCCCTCAGAGTGTGGGTACGGGTCGTACCACGCGTACCCCTACGTCACCCCAACAATGGTGGTACGGCCCGTACACACGCTCTGGGGGCATGGGTACGGGCCGTACCACCATTGTTGGGGTGACGTAGGGGTACGCATGGTACGACCCGTACCCACGCCCTCAGAGCGTGTGTACGGGCCGTACCACCATTGTTGGGGTGACGTAGGGGTACGTGTGGTACAACCCGTACCCATGCCCTCAGAGCGTGGGTACGGGCCGTACCCCTACGTCACCCCAACAATGGTGGTACTGCCCATACCCACGCTCTGAGGGCATGGGTACGGGTCGTACCACCATTGTTGGGGTGACGTAGGGGTACGCGTGGTACGACCCGTACCCACGCCCTCAGAGCATGTGTACGGGCTGTACCACTATTATTGGGGTGACATAGGGGTACGCGTGGTATGACCCGTACCCACACCCTCAGAGTGTGGGTACGGGCCGTACCCCTACATCACCCCAACAATGGTGGCACGGCCCGTACCCACGCTCTGAGGACATGGGTATGGGTCGTACCACCATTGTTGGGGTGACGTAGGGGTACGCATGGTACGACCCGTACCCACACCCTCAGAGCGTGGGTACGGGCCATACCCCTACGTCACCCCAACAATGGTGGTATTGCCCGTACCCATGCTCTGAGGGCGTGGGTACGGGTCGTACCATGCGTTCCCCTACGTCACCCCAACAATGGTGGTACGGGCCGTACCCATGCCCCCAGAGCGTGTGTACGGGCCGTAGCACCATTGTTGGGGTGACGGGACGCGTCCACGTCCACGTCCACTTCCGTTGTGGCGGGACGCAGGCCTTGGTGGACACGCCCTCCAAAGTGACCAGACCCTGTAGGTACTGTATGTACATGATATATGTGCTATGATTTGGGTAGGGGTTAAGTTGCATGCCCCTCTTCCCCCCTCCCTTTCACCCTGAGTGTTGTTCTGACCTTCTGCGGCATCTGCGTCGGTTTCTGTGCACCAGGTCATAGGCTAGGAGGGCCGGGATTACACGTAGGATGGGGTCCATGGCTGTCTGTCGCGTACAGGTGCTCCTTCTTCGCGTCGTCCTCAATTTCCCAGGAGTTTTTGGCTGCCGTAAAATATTAGCCGTGCGGAGTGACGTTGCTGGTCCGTAAAACGCTGCCTGACTCCGTCCGGACGTCACGTACACGATGTCCCGGATCGGAATTGTGGGTATTTTTTAGCCGCACGTAGTTTTGTACGAATCGTACGGAAATTGTATTTCTGTACGAATCGTACTTGCTGGTTTGTACGGAGGATTTCCCGGGTACGAGTCGTACGGAGAAAACGCTCCGTACGACGATTCGTACCCGGGTTTTACAGGATCGGAATCGGCACCCTAATAATAATTACTAATTTGCCAAAATTATTAACAAATTAATTAATTAAAATTAATTAACAGCCAATTATTAATTTATAAATACAAATGAATTACTTACCACCCTTTACACCTATAAACACCACAACACAAACCTAAAATTAATTACAGAATTCCAGTATTTAATTACCAATTAATTAATTAAAATTAATTAATAACTTAAATTACTCTACACATGTAACACTATAACATATCAATTAAACAAATAAATAAAAATGTATCAATACATTTAATATAATTAAATTACTTCCCACCCTATTCCCCTATAAACCCACAACCCACTACTGAACTAAAAACGCACAATTCATATAAAAAATGATTTAATAAATGTAATATAATTAGATTACTTCCCACCCTATTCCCCTATAAACCCACAACCCGCTAGGGAACTAAAAGCGCAAAATACAGAAAAAAAAAAAAAAGCTACGAAAATTAAACGCACAGATTAAAAGTACAATCAATTCTTATACAAAAATCATACTTCACATACATATAAAATATATACTAACATACATAACAATAATAAAAACGATATCTTTCACAACTGTATTTTTGCAAATGATATTAAACACTTCAACATTTTTAAAATCTATATTACTTACCTTAAATTGATATTCTTGACCACAAGATTATTGCTGTCGATATTTCTGACCCACGATATTGATGACTCAATATTTTTGCAACTTGATATTTTGTACTCAATATTCTCTCTCTGCACCCTGCCCAATATTGAAACATGATAAATCCAGTTAACTTCTCCACCGGTATATGAGTCTCTTGGATTAAAACCACAGATCGACTTTCTGTTTTGATCCAGGTTTCAATGGCCTGCATTTTCTTTTAATTATTAAGGCAATTAACATTCGGGGAAACCACCTTGAGAGTATTATTCATCTTATCTTATAACACAATATATTGCTTGACCATTGAAAGTCCCAATATAGAATACAAATGTCAGTTAAATAAGCCCTCTAGCATACAGAGCGGGCCCTCAAAGCTCTGCTGGTTAATACAGCACTCGACACAGCAATAGTGCTCCCAGTCAATAAAACTTATGGGGTTCATTTATCAGGAATATGCGTTATTGCCTCTCACCCCATTAGTCCTGGGTGCATGTACACATTTATGCGTGCAGTTTTGATCATGAAATTGACTTTGACAATTGATTGTAAGTTTGGATCTCTTTTTACCCCCTTGTACCCAATTCCCCCACACCACCACCAAACCTACCCCCATTATCACCCACACTTGACAGGCTTTTACCTCTCCCAAAGCTGGCACCTTGACCTTGTGCCAGGAGTTATCGGCCTGCAATCCCCATCTTACACCACCTCAGGAAGCTACAAAAAAGAGACCGAAAAACAAAAAAGAGAAATATCCAGAAAAGGATTAGAGGAGAAAGAAAGAAAAAAGAGAGAAAAAAAGCAACAAATGTATGGATAATCATAGGGTCAGACTAAAATCACTGGACTTAGGAATTATTAGATGTTTGCTGTAGCAACTCCTGTGCATCAGAGATGTTACAGAAGATGTGAAATCGTCCTTTTACAAGCACTTTCAGTTTACTTTGCTGTGCAATCATTGCCTGTGCCCCTTGTTCCTTAAACAAATGAATCATTCAAACAAACTCTTTCTGTCTTTTGGAAGCTGATGCTGGCATATCTGGAAAAATACGGCATAGTGGGACTTCAGGTGTATTAAACTGTCGCTGCGTGACCCCTTTGGATAGAATTTGTTCTTTAACATGGTAATCTCCAAAATTGACCAATAGCATCCGAGGAAATTTTGAGTTTGGAGGTAGATGTGCTCTCATGAGAGTCAGATCCCCGCTATACTCCGGGAGAACATATTATTTAATAAAGGAGTCGACCTATTGGAGTATCTGCTATCCCTCAAGTCCCTTCCGAATGCAGACAATACAAAGATTTGAGCACCTGGAATGATTCTCCAACTCCTCCAACTTATATTCCATAGAGGACTTTTGGCTCTGGAAAGCAGCCACCTTATCCTTCACTATGACAATCTGGTCCTCCAACAGGGATATTCTCGCTTCATCTTCATTTAATCACTCTAGAATCTGAGCCATATTATCTTTGATTTTTGTAAGCCGGGCAAGTATAGCTGCTATCTCCATAGATTGTGATGCTTTGAGCTCCTGAATTTCCTCCTAAATGAGATTAAGCAGGCTCTTAGCATCCCATTTCAGAGAGTAAATGGCATGGCCACATGGGAGGAACCCTCCTGAGATGGATCAAGCCCGGACTCATTTTGTCCTGCTGGTGCTGTTGCCCTTCCTGGAGCTGCCTGCTCTATGGTTCCTCTCACAGACTCTCCCAGCAATATTTGTGTGAGAGACGCCAAAGGCTGTGACAAAGTGTTACTGTCAACACTAGAGGAAGTGTCCTCTGTTAAAAATAGAGACTTTGAAACCACAGTCTGGGTGTTCGCCAACCTATCTTTTCCGGAGCTTGTCCCAGATTTTGCCTTAGAGAATAGGGGGTATTCTTTGAATTCTTTAGATTTCACAACTTCAGCTTCATGTTCAGATTTGGCCCATTCTAAGTCTTCCATGTGTATCTGGTTAGGAGAGGTTTCCCCCCTTGCTGAGTCATTGGTGGCAGGGCTAAGCCTCATTTCCAAATCAGCTGATACCTCCCCCTGACAGCTTTCCTGGGAGAGTTCTGGGGCTGCCGTACTGTGTTCCGGATTGTCTGTGGGCATGGCCAGGTCTTTCCGCAATTACAGTTAGGTCTGGGAATAATATTTTACTTTATGTTGCTTTCTAATGGGCAGAATGGGTATCTGTATAAAAAATTAAACTGAAAAGGGACTCACTGACAATGAGCAAGACTCATTTGAGCTGAAACGCGTACGTTTTTGCTGATTTGCCATTAAATTGTGCTTAAAATTGAAAAAATGGTGTGCGACGTTAAGATCTTGGGGGCTCATTGGACTTGAGTCCGTCCACCATCGTTATGGTAATTGGGACCGTCTGCCTATATAGCGGCGGTCCCACCCATGGAATCACAATGCCTCCGCCACGGTGGCGGTTGTATTGGGCATGTTTACCATTGCGGTGGGTGCTGCTGGCTGCAGCACCCACCGCAATGGTAAAAATGCAGGGTTTGCATTTCCCTGCACTACGTGGCAGGCACCATGTGGAAATGTAGGTGCCCCCCAAGTGCAGTAGGGAAGTGCCCCTGCTGAAGGGGGGCCCGCAACGGGCCTTCGAAGTCAATCACCGCCAGCCTTTGAATGGTGGGTGAACCGCTATTCTAGGCTTGCGGAGATGAAGCATCCTAATATGGCGGGCGGTGCCTGTTAGGCACCGCCACCATTCTAGGGATGATTTGCGGGTCCGCCAGGCAATCTGAACGATTGCCTGTGGCGGACCCGTGGAAGACGGAATTCCTGTCCGCCAGAAAACCGTCTGCGATCATAATTTGGCAGGCAGAGAATGGCCGCAATTTGGCGATGAATCTACCACTGGATTCACCACGATCGTAATGAGTCCCATAGTCTCATTTATGAAATATGAGAGCACGCACCTCCATGAAGAAGCAAGAGCAGGCCAGAGAAAGTATTTTATAGCACAAGCATGGGATTTATTATCAGAAAAATTGATGGCCATTATTAAGAATGATGACCATCTACCGTAGATCCCCCCGACAATATTGTGATGATATCAATCAATGGTAGGTAGTTACTCTCCTGAGGTTTATTATGGATATGATTTTCTCTGATGTACTCTGCAGTTCTGGAGATGGGGCTTTATATCGTAGGTGTATTTGTGATACTTTGTTGCAAATTGTTGACATGTAGGTTTGGTTGGGTAGGGGAGAGTTAGGCAGGAGTTGAGAGTCGTTCTAATTTCATATCAGAGGAAAACTGACAAAAAGGACAAAAAACTGCAAATATGGTTGTGAAATTTGTTTGATACAAGCATAGGACTTGCTTGTGATGTTTGGTGCTGTTTGATGGTACTATTCTACTAAAACGTATAACAGTGCCAATAAAAGCAAATTAAAAACAAAGTATTGGATTAGCGCAGAGCTATCCTTGCAGAGCTACAGAAGTGACAAAACCTTTTGCCACTTTTGCAACAAATTCTTTAAGCATAGGATTAACTATTGCTATCCACACAAAGCTGAAGATGGCAGAAGCCCCTTGCTATTCCAGGCAGGTGTTAGACATTTGGGGGCCTATTTACAAGGAGTTAACGCCACCAAAACGTCCCTTTATCCGATGTTCTGGTGGGATTCAGTCCTTCGCCTTATTTACAAGGTGACGTTAAGCTACTTAACGTTGCTTAACTCCGACTTGTAAATAATTCCCTATTCACACAGCACTTAGCATGAAAGGGGCATGTAATGGGTGTTGAATTGGGCATTCTGCCACAACACCCATTGCTTTTTGACGCTGCCCCATATTTACAAGCTATAGGGCAGCACCTATAATACCACCAGAAAAAAACCTGGTCTTAAGCAAGGAGAAATGTTTAATTTCTTATATTTTGCTCTTTCCATGTGTGCTGCATTCTGCAGCACACATAGAAACAGCAATTTGCCTGTAAAGAGTGTTTCTGTGCAGGAAGGTTTCCCTTCCTGCACATACACAATAACCCCTGCAGTGTAGGCACCATTGTAACATGGAGCAGGGGAGCCTGTGCTGGTGCTAGGCAACTTCTTTAGTGCCAGCGCTAGGGGAAACACAGGGATGTGCTGCATTCTTGTAAATAAGGCGCATACTTGCATTTTGGAACTGATGGAGTGCGGCGTTATCATTACGCACTCCACAAGTTTCTAGTAAATATGCCCCTTGGATTGGTAAAATACAATCCAAAACAACGGAGAAGTAATAAACAGAGCTTCTAACACATATTTTGGTCTCCTTAGAGCCAGTCAGAGAATCATCGGTTTGTTCAGAAACATATGTAAATATTAAATTCAATTAAAAATCTCAAGTTTAAAGTGAAGCCATGGTTAGCTTTCGGTTATACCACCTTAACATATGTTTAAAAAAAAACTCAGAAATTCACTTAAAAACATAGCTATGGTTGCACATTAAAACCTAAAATTCACAAGTTATAGTTGGCTCTGCCATCCATTACTCGAGCAATAGACATGCGAACCATAACTCACGCGAAATGCAATGCTCATGACCTCACTCTTGATGTGACAGATGCATTCCCCGTTTTACAGATTAGGGACATATAATTTCCTGTAACACTGTCAAAGGTTTGAGTAAGAATGTAGTATTTTTTGCCATGCCAAGTCCAAGTTAGATGAAACGTTTATGGAGACTGGTAACGTGACACCATAGTTATTAAGAAAACAAAATATGCCTTCTCAAAGGAAAACCTGACCTAAAACCATAAGTGCTCCTGTGAGGGAAGAGGCTTGGACTTCAGTCTGTGACTGACTGCTCCTTGTCCACATTAAGTGGGTCTGTCTGATCTCGGCAGCCCTGTTAATCTGGTTTGGGTTCCCTTCTCCCATATTCGTGTCTTCATAAATGACTGTGTTCACCATCTCTCATTCTCGCTGTGTTCCCTCTCTCAGTGATTGCAATGTTACTGTTTCTTGTTTTTCATTATCAAAGTCTGCGTTGGGGTGGGTCTTGCAGCTTTGTGGCATCCGGTGCGAGCATGCTGAGCATGTCTGTGAAAACGGTAAATTGAGGTGTGCATTTCGGTGTTATTTGATTATTTGGCGGTCCCGATTGATCCAGCCTAGTTTAAGGCCCTCCAATGAAAACTGGCTATATTTAGGTATCTGTGTATTCTGGTGGTAGTCATGCAGTTAGGTTTCATGTGAAATTTTGTCTGTGGCGTCCAGGTACGGATCAGCTACAGAGCGGTGGACAATGGCACAAAATGTACAGCTTTGCCTTTTTGCATGAAAGTAAGAGATATGTTCATTCAACTAATACGCTGTACCAGTTGACTTAAAGGAAAACGTGCGGATAGACTTTCTCAAAACTTTTCACAGTAACTTTGCAATAAACGCTATAGATCATTTTGAATCAGGCTTCAAGTCAAGGAATGAAAATATAATGCACGCTCTGAATAGATTGCAAAAAGTGAGAAGCTTCATTGCTTTATCTCCTGGTGAAAGTATGCATGTCCGAAGGGCAGAAAAATAAATCCCATCTAAATGAGATCTATAACAAAATGTGCATGGGGGAACAGCCGCCAATGCACACCCAGCTACGCTCATGTTGTTATGGATTGTGCTGGTATGATTTGTCAGATCGTTTTGATTTGTAATTTAAACAAACTTATCACTCGAAAAATGTGCAGCAACCCTTCGAAATCTTATCACTGCGTCCTCTTTTTGATTTTGTTGGAAGTGGGGAACAGTTTTGAAGTATTTTCAAGCTGTCTACTATCTCTCATCTTAAAAAGAAAAGGACAGAGGAGCTGTTTTTCGCAGCTACAGACCCTCCTTTGGGGAACAGTGATATTGTCAAGGTGGTGCATTTACCCTTCTACACCATATGCCTGTGATTAGTCAGAAAAGGGCCCCCATATCAGTTCCTTTCACCTAGAAACCCCAAAGTAGTATGGAGCCATGGGCTCTTGGCTCTAGTTTTCAGAAGGCATGGCTTCAGAGCACATGGTTCCATCAACCACACAATCTAGCCTTGGTCTATTATCTCATGAGTTCTGATTCTTTATCAAGCTCAATTCTTCAAGTCACAGATGCATTGCGTAGACCATGATGGGCCAAAGCAAGGTTTCCAGATCTGTGCAGGCAAAATATCCCAAAATTTCATCATTTAGTTCATCCCTAGAAAACATACCACAATGACCACCCATGCCGGATGATTACGCAGTACAATTCATGGTTTAATTGGCTGATAGCTGATTTCTGGGTGTCAGAATTTATTTATTTATGTGGCATATCCACAGTGATAATGTGAGCAGTTCAAGTCACAGGCTCTGCTCCATGGTCACTGATGGTCAGGTGTGTCTCTATAGCGAGTGGCATCAGTTTAATCCAGGCATTGGGTAGTGACTAAAGGAAGTTTATTTCAATACGGTTATTCACCTATGCCAACCCACATAGTCTCCAGCCAACTCAACACTTATGCATTATCTCACTCCCATTCCTGTACTCTAGACATATAGGCCCTGCACAAACTGTTTATATATTCACTTTCAGTTGAGGAAGCTACGCATGCAGTGACATAATGGTCTATCTACCTACCTGCATCCATCTCCCTCACTATGTGGACAAAGTCAACAAAGATGATATGTATTATCATCACTTCAAGCTATCAGGTGCAGAATTAACCACAAACTGTTGGATGTATATAACACTCGTTCAAGGATACAGGAGTGGAGCTCTCGTTTAAGACATGAGTGTTATGGTCAGCAATAGAAGAGCCATGTAGCTTCTAGAGTTGACATGTTTACGATCCCCTTTAATATGAGGAAATATTGGCATTTTTTATGTTTTTGCCTGTGCTGGAACTTAACACTGTCGGTTGTTATAATAATGCTGAATTTGAAAGAGCAACATAACCAATACTTGATCTTCTCCAGAATGAGGGTGGCAAGATGGCTGCTCACTGGCAATGAAACAATGGTCACACTTCGAAGTCCAGATCCCTAGTATCATGAAAAGTGTGAAGTGTACTTTTTTTGAACAATCGAAGAATCAGTAGGCCTAGGATCAATCCATCCTGAGGTATATAAGAAGCTATCCTAGACTCGTTAAGCATTTCCACCCAAAACAGTATTATGATTGGTGCAGATCTACCGCAAAAAGAATGACTCACTCGTTTTCCATAGACTCTTGGACATTTTCTGATGAGGACCCTCAGCCACACTGTCAAGCAGCAGTATATCTTGGTTCTCTGCTTATTTGATTAAGTGGGATGAATCATCATAAGATCTTGGCACCTGAGTGCCAAGTTCTCCAGGCTTTCATCATCCTCCACCAGGAGGGAGACTGTCTGGTGTGTGACAGTTGTGAGTGGAAAGAGTGTTGGAATAATTAAAAATGATTAAACATATCTTCTCTCCTGTGTAGTTTGTTTTTATTTTCAGAGGGGAAGGATAAGGTTAAAAAAGTGGACAGTGTTTAATTGGAAAATTATAGGTCCAAAGCACCTGGTGAGTGGTCGGTGAACATGTTTCAGACTGTGTCACCCAAAGGGGTGGGATGGCTTTCTTCAGGATCAAAGGATCCAGCCATCTCAAATGTTGAAGGGCTGTGTGTGTGCTATGTAATGTGAGTGGATTCACTCACCCTATTAAGGCAACAGGTTGTATTTAATGCCTGTTATGGGCATGTGGTAATAGGCCTGCGCTATTGCCCATGCCCCACGTCCTGTTCTGCCTTGTTTCCGCCATCTTATTAATGGGTGGTCAGCAAAAGGGTATTGAGTGCGTAGCTCGCTTCACCTTCCAGCTGTCTTCCACGTGAAACATGTTCTACCCAGCGAACTATCTGAACCTGTCCTAATTTGTCCTGCATTCGCCACCTCATTTAGGGTTGGTTGGAGCCAAGACATTGAGGGGGATATTCTCATTTTTTTCTTTTCTTTTGTGATTGTGGAAAAAGCCGTTTATTTAGGCATTAATATGCTGGCGAAGGTGGAAGATATAGTGGATCTAAATATTACCCCTATAATGGGGAAAATCAAGAACGACCTCCAACGCTGGGATAATCTGAAGCTGTCAATAGTGGGAAGATGTAATCTCATTAAAATGATGATTTTACCAAAACCTTTGTATATTTTTCACGCGATTCCTTTGGAAATTCATAATTTTGGGTTTAGACAAATGGGGAAGGAGGTAGGTTTATCTGGTACTATCGAAAGACCAGGAGAGCCAATGTATTCCTATCCTTACCTAAGGAAAGAGGGGGATGGGGGCTTCCGCATTTTAAGTTATGTTATTTAGGGGCTACATTGCAATATTACTGGCCTCTCTTTGGCGTTAAAGAAAAGGATAGTGATGATTCTTGCCGTGTGCCGTCAATATCTGAGATATTCATTGGAGCTCGGGCTAACAACTGCCTTTTGAAATTCTATGAAGCAAGTTATTTAAAAAAACGTGATTCAAGGTCTTGATCACAGCTTTTCGTAACTGGGCAGGCGTAAGGAAGAAACTTGGGGTAGGGAGGTTTAGCAGGTATTCTCCTATGATTGGGAATGATCAGCTGCCAATGGCATTACAAGATGCGTGTTTGGTAAGGTGGGGTAAAGGCGGTTTATACAGGATAGGGGACCTTCTAGCTAGGGACCACATAGCCTCTTTTGAAGTAGTTAGGGAAAGTTTTGGTATTGGCCCCTGGGATTTTTTTTCATTTTTGCAGCTGAGAGATTTGATGTTTAAAAAAACTGGTGGTGTGGTAGGTTTTGGGCAAGTACCCCAATGGAATTGTTAACCAGTAGCTTGGGATCTTCAATTGCACAAATATATAGCTGCCTGCTGGAAGGAGTACCAGATGATTTAGATAAGCATAGGTTGAGATGGCAGAATAAGTTAGGAGTTACGGAATCCTGTTTTTTGAAACTACTAGAACTAGGGGACACTGTATTGTGCTCTGCCAATTTGCGGTCCCAACATTTTAAGACTTTATTTGATCTTTACATAACGCCTGCGAAAATTGTTAGATGGGGGGGGATGAAGATGTTCCTCTGACACCTCAGCTGATGTTATTAGGTATAAATGATGTAGAGGGTAACAATGGGGTAGAACTTATCTTTATAGCAATGGCAGTTCTTAGGCTTTGTGTCCCCTCAGCCTGGCTTGATCCACAACTGCCAACCTTTCAGCAGTGAAAGGGACGATTTTTGCATATATATAATTTAGAAAAGGCACTCTATGAAAGAAGAGGTAGAAAGGGTAGGAATAAAGGGAATAGGATCTGGGGCCCTTGTACTTGCTGGATTACATCACTTACATAGAAAGAAAAAAAAGTGAGGGGGATATTCTCAAGGGAGTGGCGGTGAGAGGCGTCAGCCTCCTCGGCTTAACACCTCTCATCGCCACTTCGGTAACGCGAGGCTGCACCCTATTCTCAGGAATGTGGTGCAGCCTGGCGATTCCCCCTGCGAAGGCGCAAAGTTTCACGACTTAGCGCCAACACAGACATCCTTGCACCAGAGTGCAAGGGTGTCCGTGTGCAGGGGAGGGTTGTTTATGTACAGGAAGGTGCCCCTTCCTGCACATAAACAATCCTAAAATACCATTTTGTAACTTTCATGTGTGCTACTTCGTGCAGCACACATCAAAGTTACAAAATGGCATTTCTGAAAAAGTTCATGTACAGGAAGGGACACCTTCTTGTACATGAACAAACCATAGCATTTTGCTTTTTCCATGTGTGCTTCACAAGGCAGCACACATGGAAAAAGCAAAAACGAGGAGAAATAAAGCATTTCTCCTCGTTTCGCCACCTTAAGATCAGGACTTTTCCGCTGCCACCTATTATCACCGCCCTTGATAATAGGTGTCAGCGTCGAACACAATGGGTGCTGCGGTGGAACGCCCACCGCAACACCCACTGCGCGCCCCTTTAACACAAAATTTAGCGTGAAAGGGGCCTTATTCTCAAGGCAGTGGGTTAACGCTGCCTTGAGAATAAGTCACTGACCCTATCGCCACAGGAACGTCAGTACAATTGATGTTATCGTGGGGATAGGGGCTTGAGAATATGCCCCTGAGCTCACAGTCTGTAGTGCTCTCCAGCTGCTCTCCACCTGGTACATGTTACACTCAGCACACACATTCGACACCCAGCCAACTGTATGTCTGTGTATATGTATGACTGAATGCTACAGTCAACCTTTCTGTCCCCTCTCCTTCCTAATATAGGGTTTGGACACCACCTCGAGTGCGTGCGCCGAGGGTAAGGTGCCACTAGCTCACCCGACTATGCTCGTAAGCATCACAATTGAAAATTCGGCTATTTTGTATAGCCACATTTGCACTGACAATGTATGCATGTGGCACTGAAATTAAGGAGTGCGTGTATAATGTGATTGGTTTGAAAACCTTCCAGCCGGTTGTATGCTTTCTAACCACCAACTTAATTTGGTATGCATGGTTGACTCACCTTATTTTGCACTGCCATTGGTCCTGAAGAAAGCCACGACACCTCTACGGAGGGCATTATGGCTGAAACATGTCGACCAGTTAGAGACCATGACAGGTTGAATTCTTCTGCCATAGCCCACACTTTTGGTGAAATCCTGACCCCTAGATGTCCCATTAAAGCTTGTCCTGACATACCAGGGAGTAAGTTTTAACCTCACTTTCACTTTCCTTCTACACTCCCTCCACGCCTGGCTCATCTGAAGGTTTTGGTCCTTTTGACCATATCAAAAAAATCTGCTGAGCTCCTCCCTCTCAGAGAGGGGGTTGTAGCCCGCAGTGCAACTAGGTTCGCAGTGCGAGGAGGTTACCCAGTGATGAACCATGGCACCCAAGGGTGGGTGAGAGAAATCGTAATATCAAAGGGATCTCCCCGCATTCCTTTTTCAGTCTTCATCCAGGGGTGCTTTTATTTGATTAGAGGGGAGTCGTCCCCTGATGGTTGTTAAACCTCCTCAGGCCTCTTTTACGTGTACTCATTGTTGCTATACCCCTATATATGGTGCTCAATTTACCTACCTCAGGGTAGGGTGGCAATGCAGATGCTCACACTGCTGAAATACATTAATCAGATTGTTTCAGTGGTAAAGGTTTAACTCACTGAGCTGTCTTAACTTCTGTATGGTATATATTGAAGATGATGTAGGCAGGACCAGGTGCTATAATTCCATTCCATAGGGAAATGCATGAAGGAAAATACATTTGTGGAAGAAGTTATTCTTTTCTCTAGCTAATTGATAGAATTTGCAGGTTTATTTACAGACTTCTCTGGTAAACTGATGCACATTCTCAAAGCTTCTTAAATGTCATTTTTTTCAGGTGCAATTAAGCATCGCCTTGGAGCCATTAAATATCCTACATCTTTAAACAGTTACAACGAATTACTTACCTAATGAGCAAGTGATGGAGCAAGTAATGGAGCAGGAAAGGATCCCAACGCACTTGCTTGTGGCCCTCTACATTTTCCAAGTATTCTTAGATTTTTCCATCAAGGAATCTTCTCATTGGTTCATCACTGAAAGTGAAAGTTACTTGGAGTTACCAGGGGTTACCAATTAGTTCACTACTTGAAAAACCGACAGGTGATCTGTCTTGTTAACAAGTTGAAATGACTTTAAGGACGCTGAGGAAAGTCAACATACACATAGGTCAATAAGGAATTGAAAGGAAAACCAAACACGTTTCTCGAATTGCCATGCCTTGAGTGTGGGAGAAGAGTAACACTGCCTCTCCCGTCCCTAAGCTACAATAAAAGCAGGGCGGTCATCAATAACAATTCTAAAGTGCTCATGGGAATTTATTTATCTCTTGGACAGGCTGGAAGTAATGCAATACTTGTCGAAACACTCAATCAAAGCTCAGAGAAAGCGTTGCAAATACAGACAAAACACAAACGTTTTCTTAGTTTTGCACATTTATATACGGGAATTATCAGCCCAGATGGAAGTATGGCATCTCATTAGATAAAAATAAATGCGAAAAACTGTTGTAAAAAGGGAAATTGGAGGCTTGGAAACACCTATGTTATCTTTGTGGTCTCGCAGCTTTAGATGTCTATTGCAATCAGCATTGTATACAACACTATCTAGAACAGGCATTGTGTCAGCTCCAAGGTAATGATTGGATGGCCTTTCTTTCTATCTGAGGTCCCTGCTCTTTTATTAATGTATTTATCGTTGATCTCATGCCAATTAGGCCAAACAATAACCCATCGCATATCTTTACACAGTTTTGCTGTTCTAATACATCCATGGAAAACTTACAAAACCTTCCACTGCATGTAACTACTTTATAACATCCGCCATTAAAATGTAACCTACTCTAGGCTAAAATCCTATACATTTGAAAACTGTAAATTTGCTAAAAGTGTGAAATAAAAACATTAAAGTTCTGGAACGATTTTGAAAGTATCTTTGCATAGAAGACTATATAGTGAGCAACGATGGCGCGCGAGGGGCAGTTTGTTTCAATACCAGTCGCAACAATAGTTTGGGCCTACTGGCTATTCTACTCCTAGGTATCTGCTACTCTTAGCAAGGCTCGTTTCTTGTAGAAAACATCAACCCTTAAGCAATCTCAAGTGCATTTGTGCCTCAAAAGAGATTTGAAAAATGCATTAAAATGCTTGTGAAAAAGCTGGAACCATCTTCTGGGAAAACACTAGTGAGATTGCTAGAGAGCAACCAAAAACAGTTTAGTAGACTAGTGATTTTATACCCCAATGGATACCCCACATCTTAATCCAAATATAAAAAAACTATTTTACTAACAGATCGACTTTTTCATTTAGTATTTGAAAAAACTTTCTCAAATTAAAACATAATCTCACATTTTGACATTGTATTACATATGTCATCAGTTCATATACAGGTCTAAACACCGGAAGTAAATGTCTTTCTCTTTCTGAACCTAAGTATGAGAAAAATACCAATCAATACAAAAGAGTTACTATGGCTCACTTGCAGAGGGGACAGATTACATCTTCGGCTGGCCCCTTTTCAATAATTTCTTTGTTATGTTTTTTAGTGGATTAATGCAGGTACTTAGCCCAGTCTTAACTTTTATCGTGGAACCTCAATTTTTAATGTTTTTAGGTCCGGTTGCAATTCCATTCTGAATTCTGTATTGTGCAGATGTGCAAGATGGTTCTTCCCTCAAATCATCATATTCCTTTTTTCTAGTTTATTATAACATTCAAACATGACCATCAAGATATTAGAGCGCTGTACAAAGAGAGAGCTCATGAGAGTTGCGGTACAGTAAAAACACCTTTCATTTATGATATGCTGTACATTGTATATGGAGAGATTGCTCCAAAATAATAGGATACCATATACAATATGGTGAGTTACAGTTTCCAAAGAGTTCTCTTAAGACACATGCTTTTCTAGTAGTAAGGCTTTAACTTCTTTCTTGAAGATCCTGAGAGATGTAATTGTTCTCGCTGTGGGTGGTAGGGAGTTCCAAATTTTGGAGCAAATTCTTCGAAAGTGCGGCTGTATGCTTTCCTTTTTTTGAATCTGGTTGGTTCTAGTGTGAGAGATTTAGCACTTCTGAAAACCCTTCCTCCTGATAGCTTGATTCTATTTGCCAAGTAATTAGGACCAGAACTGTGGAGAGTTTTGTGCGTTATGCAAGCAACCTTCAGTTGGATCTTAGCTTCAACTGGGAACCAGTTGAGGACTCTGAGTGATGGTGAAATGCGATCATAGAGACATGAGCCTTTTAAGAGTCTTGCTGCTGCATTTATTTTTGCTTTCACTGGGGCTAGGCTCACTTTAGGTAGCTCTATGAGTGTGGCATTCTCATAATCCAGTCATGAGAGCACTAGATATTCAACTGCCATTTTGAGGTCTCCTGGCCATATGAAAGGTTTTAGTTTTCTAAAGGTGCAGATGTAGGTTAGCGCTTCTGGTTGCAGCTTTTATGTGAGTTTGCATGTTTAGATTTGAGTCTATTGTATTTCCTAGGGATTTTACGGAGTCACAGATGTTTCAGGTGCAGTTTAGCAATTTGATGTTAAGGAACCAAGATTGAGGTTGTGGGGATCAAAGGGGTTTCCACTGTTTACTGCCTGTCCCATTGTTGCTCCCATGCTTAATTTTTTGAAGCGTTCATCCGCCATTATGTCCTGATCCATTTTCAATAGTATTTAGAAATATATCTTGCGTCACAGGCAGCTGCCTATCCCGCACTACAATACAACTAAAAGGAAGGCTGGAAGACGGGGGTTCCCTCAGCGCTCACCTGGCAAATAACACAATGGGTCTTATTACGATGTCGGGGAGACTCATGTCCACCCGACACTGTTGCGGAATCGGGACTGACCGAACTTCGGTCAATGGTCTCATCCGCAGTATTAGGATGTGACTGCACATGGTGAGGTCGCACACTCCCACTTCTCTATGGGAGCTTGTGCTGCAGTCGGAAGCCAGTTGCAGCACAAGATCCCATAGAGAAATGGAAGTTTTTATTAATCCCTGCACCATATGTGCCACCCAGGCCCCCAACCGGAGGCCGCTGTTGCAAGGGGGGCCTGCTAGGGTCCCCCAAAGTAGCTTTCTGACAGGCTTGTCATGTCGGGCTTTCAACATGACAAGCCTGTGGGAAACCAACATCGTAATCCTGACAGCTGAAATGACGTCCTTAAGGGATTACGTGCCCGTTCCCACTGGCTGGTGGGCTCCTTGAACCCATTGGAAGCCAGCTGGAGTGACCGGCCTCTTTCAATTCTGACCGCCGTATTTGTAATACTGTGGTCGGAATTGAAATCGAAGATGTCGGTCGGAAAGCCTCTGACTGTAGGTTGGAGGCTTTCCGACTGACAACAAAATCAGGGCCAATATATTAAAGTTTGGAAAAATGGAAGTGGTGCACATTCTGGAAGAATGTTCACCCTTCATTCACAACTTGGAACCCTAAACGGGGTCCTTCACAAATTCATATATTTCCAATTGTCACACACTGGTTATTTGTACATTCAGTTTGTAATAATGGTACAATCTTCTGTTGATGTGTCTTTTCAAATCTTAGACTCCACAATTTATTTATTTTGCTTGTTCCAAATCGAATCTTCACAGTGGCCAACACGTGTTTCGTTGAGAATATCGACTTTGTCAAGGCTATAAATAAAAAAAAGAAATTCATTGAACAAAATATATTGAGGCACATACTATTACCAACACCAGTGCCTAGGGAAGCTATATTCTTTAGCATGCACACATTGTGGGCAGACACGTGAAAAGAAACATTTCACCTTACATTTGTATTTATTATTACTGTCATAGAATTAATTTTATAGATCAAAGTAGCTGGGTAGGGAAAACAAGAAACAGCTCCACGTTGTATAAAAAGATTAACACGTAAAAGCCATATTAGATAGAAATCATGAGGTCAGGGTGATCTTGCACTAGAACCTACATGCAGGTGAAGAAATGCACATCAAAATGTGTGGTAGGTTTCATAGACTGACTGGATTTCAGGATTTCTACCTTGGATAGAGATCTGAAACTCTTCCAAAAGGCTCAGTTTTTCCTTGGGATAGTTGGAGTGTGTTTGTCAGTATTTTTCTTGTGTGCTGTGAGAGTGTGGATGGTGGATTCCCTATGTTGGGCACTGGTTTTGCTGGGAATAGAGTTGCGTATGGTTGTGATTTTATCACTGAAGAAAGAGGAGAAGACACTGCAGATGTCTGAAGTGTTGTTTGCAATTGTGGGTTCTGTGAGTTTTCCTGATTGTTGTTTTATTATTTGCGAAAGTTTTCTGGGCATGTTCTTTGCTCTATCTAGTTGAGATCTGGTCACTATTGTTTTGGCTATTTTGTATAAGATTCTTTGCATTCTCAATTATTTGAAATGGGTAGTGTGTGGTTCCTTCCTCCATAATTGTTCCATATGCCTTAGTTGTCTTCTTTCATTGTTAATGTATTGTTTGAACCATAGTATTGTCAGTTTTTCTTTTGCCTTTTTAGCGTGGTGGAGCAATCTTTTGAACTATGTCAGTCATATTACTATTGTAGAGATGCATCAGTTCTTAAACCAATTTTAGGTCCTTCCGAGGTGTCAAGAAGGTTTGGCACAGACCCACCAATTACACGAGGCTGTAATCCCTCGTCCAGGTTTTTCCTATATCATTTGATCTTTTTCGTTTCTTGTGCTGATAATTGGAAAATGATTTGTTAGTGGTCTGACCAGTCTGCTGGTGTGATGTCTATCATGTTTATTGATCCCGGTTTAGTAATGTTGAGGTCAAGAGTGGCACCTTTGTTATGGGTTGGTCCTTTGCATGCTTGAATCATGTTGATGTTATAGAGCAGCTTAGTGAGTGCAACCACTGTGGGGTCTTTGTCATTGTTCCAATGCAGGTTTAAATCTCCTAGTAATATTGTATTAGAGAGCAAAGTTGCATTGATTGTGATAATTTCCTTCAGTTGCTCTAGGAAGACAGTGTTGTTACCTGGTGGATGGTATAAAAGAAGTGTTTTCACTAGCAATTTCTTATCAAGCTTGATTTCACCTACCATGAGTTCAAACGATAATGTATCTTTTAGTGAGAGTGGGTTTAAGAATAGGGAGTTTTTGTAAATTATTGCAAGTTTTCCCCCCTCCTTTAATTTACGGTCAAGACGTAGGATAGCAAAATCTGGGGGAAAGAGGAGGTCTAGTATTGGGGCTGACATTGGATTTAGCCAGCTTTCAGTTAGGAAGATAATGTTCAGATAATGTGCTAACTGCTAGGATCAGATCTGCTATATCAGCTGTGTGTTGTGCAGCTGATCTAGTTGAGATCTGGTCACTATTGTTTTGGCTTTTTTGTATAAGATTCTTTGCATTCTCAATTGTTTGAAATGGGTAGTGTGTGGTTCCTTCCTCCATAATTGTTCCATATGCCTTAGTTGTCTTCTTTCATTGTTAATGTATTGTTTGAACCATAGTATTGTCAGTTTTTCTTTTGCCTTTTTTAGCGTGGTGGAGCAATCTTTTGAACTATGTCAGTCATATTACTATTGTAGAGATGCATCAGTTCTTAAACCAATTTTAGGTCCTTCCGAGGTGTTAAGAAGGTTTGGCACAGACCCACCAATTACACGAGGCTGTAATCCCTCGTCCAGGTTTTTCCTATATCATTTGACCTTTTTCGTTTCTTGTGCTGATAATTGGAAAATAATTTGTTAGTGGTCTGACCAGTCTGCTGGTGTGATGTCTATCATGTTTATTGATCCCGGTTTAGTAATGTTGAGGTCAAGAGTGGCACCTTTGTTATGGGTTGGTCCCTTGCATGCTTGAATCATGTTGATGTTATAGAGCAGCTTAGTGAGTGCAACCACTGTGGGGTCTTTGTCATTGTTCCAATGCAGGTTTAAATCTCCTAGTAATATTGTATTAGAGAGCACAGTTGCATTGATTGTGATAATTTCCTTCAGTTGCTCTAGGAAGACAGTGTTGTTACCTGGTGGTATAAAAGAAGTGTTTTCACTAGCAATTTCTTATCAAGCTTGATTTTACCTACCATGAGTTCAAACGATAATGTATCTTTTAGTGAGAGTGGGTTTAAGAATAGGGAGTTTTTGTAAATTATTGCAAGTTTTCCCCCCTCCTTTAATTTACGGTCAAGACGTAGGATAGCAAAATCTGGGGGAAAGAGGAGGTCTAGTATTGGGGCTGACATTGGATTTAGCCAGGTTTCAGTTAGGAAGATAATGTCCAGATCATGTGCTAACTGCTAGGATCAGATCTGCTATATCAGCTGTGTGTTGTGCAGCTGATCTGCAATCTTGTGGCATGCATTTAAGGTTTGTCATTGTTTTGTGAGTTGTTGTGGTGGATAATGTGTTTGTTACGATCAGGATCAGTTTGTTGTGATTGGCTTGTAGAGGGATGAGTCTCCAGTTTTTGTAGTTGGCTATCTTGACAATCAGATGTTAAATGTGGAGTTGAGGGAGGTTTTCCTGTGCCCTGATACTATATTAGCAGAGTTCTTATATCTTCTTTTTCTGAGAGGTGATTGTTCATTCTTCTTGGTTGCTGAAGCTTGTTATCTCAGGAAGTAGTGAGTCTGCTGCTGGTAATAGGTTGTCTGCTTGAAGGGGAGTCAGTGCACTTGGCAGTGGGTATGTGTACATTTTCACTAGTGTGAGTAAAAGTGTGATGACTTTCTTCTTGACCTAATCTATGTCTTCCCTGAGTAGTTGAAAGTTGCTGTTGATTTGGTTTATGTGAAGTTTGAGTTCTGGGCACTGACATGCTACATTATGATACTGTGTGATGTTTGTGAATTTTTGGGAACTGTCTGTGTTATTGTTTCTATCTTCTTCTCTTTGTCTAGGGGATGTTTTTTGGGTACTGACCCATTTTCTGTTGTTGGATTTTTTTTTCTTGGGCTTAGAGGGCTGATTGTAGAAGGGTCTAGCTGGAGTTTCTGAGTAGCGGTGTAGATTACATTGCTACGACTAACGCTGGGTGTAGTTTTTTGGGCGGTGTTAGTAAGTTTAGGGTGGTGGCTAGAAGTCCAGGTTGTAGACGGGTCACTAGTAGGTTTCTTTGTTGCTGGTTGGAACCTTTGTGAAGCTGTGTGGACTACAGGGCTACTATTACTATTGGCTGCAGTTCTTTGAGCAATGTTAGTAGGATTAAGGTAGTGGTTAGGATTTTGGGTATGAAACAGGTGAATAGTAGGATGTGCTGGGGCAGCTACTTGCCATTGCAGGTTGCTGAAGATTAAGTCGAAAACTTGTAGGCCATTGCCCACGGATTACCATTTTTATAATTTGAGATGGTAGCTTTTGCTTTCAGTGAGGGAGAGGGTGATGTTATGAGCTTTAGACCATAGGAGATGTTCTGTGTGGCTGTGACTCCCTTGAGGGAGTAAAATGCTTTTCACCATTTCCTGCGCATCTGTGTGGAAGATCAAATCGGTCTTAATGGGTCATTAAGAGAAGCAAAAGAAGGAGTCAGAAATTAGAGTTTCCGGGTTGCTCCTTAAAATATTGTATTTAAATTTGTTCGCTCTATTTTTAGATAAGTCAGGGGGTAGTTGATTCTGAGTGAGTTAATACCTGAGGGTGACAGAGTGGGAACATTTTCATTGTTGTGGCCCAACATCCTATTATATTAGTGGGGCCAATGTTAGTTCCCGTCAAATGGGGTAAAGGACCTTTTCTAGGCTGTTCTAAAGCGACAAACAGCAAAGATGATTGAGGTGCCGTATCCAAAAATGTGTTTTGTTGTCTACTACTTGCCTCTATGGAGACACTCTACTCTATGCAAGTAGCCACAGTGGGGTACGGTCATGTTGGAAAACAAGTGTTTAGGGACTATAGAGATGATTATTATATTTTGGGAAGAGGCTTAGTCTTCCCCTTAATTGGCTATTGCAAGAGGCATTGAGTGAGGCATGGTGTTATCTGTTGTTTCCTATTGCAGCATGGCAGTCATGAATAGATACATTATCTTGAAAGTAGGAGAGAACTCAGTTGTCTCTCAGTTTTTATTGCAAGGGACAAGCCAGAAAAATACTACACCAAGATGGCTGTCCCCCATTTGTGAGTAAAGCTTTTGGTCAACAGGCCTCTTTCTATTTTCTTAAATGTAGGAGAGAACCCAGTTCTCTCTCAGTTTTAATTGTAAGGGGCAAGCCAGAAATGAATATATGACGTTATGACTTGATTTCTGTTATATATTTCTGTTTTCAAGCATTAAATGTTTGTATTCCTGTATGGGGCTTCTCGGGGATTTACACCATCATTGTGATCCATTGCCCAGGAGCTTTTAGATCAGCTCCTCCTGTCGTCCATCTTGATTGACTTCTCATCCAAATAGTTTTTAATGAAAAGACGTTGATCAAAGATTTTACCCTGACCCTGCTACTCAGTGTGTTAGCCCCACCCCTGGAGCATTCCTATATACTCAACTATTAATTAGATAAGGTGCATCCCTCCACTGCCGGAAATCATGGAACTACTTTTCTTTTTTTAGCTTTCATTTCTGTTTTAGCACTCCATGGGAGTGCATGTCCGGCTCATTTATCTGCTTTTTCAGCTTTGTTGTGATTTCCCACTCATTTCTCTGCTTTCTCTGTTTTTGTGTGATTTTCCTTGCTCCCTGAAACTTCCCCTCCTTCTGCATTGTGGCAGGCATTGAATGGCTGTCTTGTTGATGCCCTGGATGTTTCCAAGAGCATTTTATTGTGCCTCTAGATATTCCCTTTCCCCAGTCTTCTATGCCTCCCTGGCCAGCCTTCTCTAGCTCCATGGTGACCACCACTACTGGATTTGTAAGGGGCAAGCCAGAAATGAATATATGACGTTACATTGTGGTTTTTACACCGCAATGCCTTTACAACGCAGGCATTACAATGCAAGTCATTACAACCACTTACGCTGGAGGGCGCTGGATTTAGGAATAGTTTGATTTACTATTCCAACTCCAGTCTACGTACAGTAGGGAAGGTGTTGAAATAGTAAATCATACTATTCCTTAGGTTAGAGCGCCATCCAGCGCATGTCATTGTAATGACTTGTTTTTTAATAACCGCGTTGTAAAGGTATTGGGGTGTAAACACTATGATGCAAATTATGTTTCCCGCCAGAAATACACCTCTCTAAGATGCTTCCTTCCATTTGTGATTTAAACAAATGGTCCACACTCTTCTTCCTACCATTATTTATTTAGGCATTGGCCATTTTGATGGATCAAGTGTAGTGTTAATGTGCTGGGCAGAGGAAAAAGCTACAAATGGCCCTGGATTCTCTCACCATTTATCTCTTGTGTCCTTCTTCCTATTTGCACCACTTCCTCTGCCTATTGACTACTTCCAGATTCCATCGGTGCTCTCCTCGGTCCCCTTGTGTCATGCTCAGCCTGAAGTTATAGCCTGTACCAATCCGGATGGCTGCACTGTACACCATGTCCAGTGTGCATCGCACTCCCGATGTCTTATCTTTTTCTGCCCTAAGGAATCACAGCAGGTGGTCTCGGCTCTTTGTCACGTTCCTGCTGCTCACCCGGAGCTCTCTACAATGTGGATACCTCCAGTAAGTCTCTCTCTGATTTTGATTAGAGGGGAGTGGGTAGAGATAGCCATGTTGGTTTGGGTTGGCGGGAGCTCTTTTATGTGATCACTGGGCGTCTCAGCGGCACTCGGCTGTATGTGCCCAGTGTGCCCATCAGTACCTTCCCCAGATGGCTTCACCCTCATCGCGTGTTCTTCTCTTTGGTTGATTCTTGATTTCTGTTATAAATTTCTGTTTTCAAGTATTACATGTTTGTATTCCTGTATGGGGCTTCTCGGGGATTTACACCGATCCATTGCCCAGGAGCTTTTAGAGCAGCTCCTCCTGTCGTCCATCTTGATTGACTTCTCATCCAATTAGTTTTTAATGAAGAGACGTTGATCAAAGATTTTACCCTGACCCTGCTACTCAGTGGAAGACTTCACTTCCTGTTTGTGTGTTAGCCCCACCCCAGGAGCATTCCTATTTTCTCAACTATTAATTAGATAAGGTGCATCCCTCCCCTGCCGGAAATCATAGAACTACTTTTCTTTTTTTAGCTTTCATTTCTGTTTTAGCACTCCATGGGAGTGCATGTCCAGCTCATTTATCTGCTTTTTCAGCTTTGTTGTGATTTCCCACTCATTTCTCTGCTTTCTCTGTTTTTTGTGTGATTTTCTTTGCTCCCTGAAACTTCCCCTCCTTCTGCATTGTGGCAGGCATTGAATGGCTGTAATGTTGATGCCCTGGATGTTTCCGAAAACATTTTATTGTGCCTCTTGATATTCCCTTTCCCCAGTCTTCTATGCCTCCCCGGCCGCCCTTCACTAGCTCCATGGTGACCACTACTGGATTTGCCAGTGTCAGGTGCTTTTTAATTGCACAAGATTTGGCAACACTGGTAGAGATGACCATCCATCTTTTATACTTTTAAGATGGCTACTATTTTTGTGCACTGCAACATGAGGATGCAAATAGGCGTTGAGTGAGAGTCATGATAGTTTTTAATGCTCTTCCTATTCTACCTATATGCCCTTGTAGGTGATGTGGAATTAAATCAGCTGAGCTCATTACTTGCACTGTTTGTTTTCTAAATATGTTATTGTCAGTTGTTCTGTTGTTTCATTTTATTCTTTTATTAATTGTCTTCTTTTTCCTTTTTTTCAGGTGGTTTTCTTGCCCTTGATAGTTATTTGATAAATTTATTGAATCCATTATATAGAATTTCAGGAAAATTTAAGCTTCTTCACCACGTTTTTTGCACTTTACTTATTTATATATATGCTTAGCATTATGGTTATCGAGATAATAATCGTAGCCCACTTGGGTCAAATGACTCGTGTGTCCTTTTTTTATGGTTAGTAAAGCCATAAACAGCCAGCAATAACTGTTTATCTACAATAACCTGTTTTATATTTCGCCATTTTGTGCACTTGAATTAGATATTATCGATCACATATTGCATCATAGGGCCTGATTACGATCTTGGCAGATGGGATACTTCATCACAAAAATGACGGATATCCCGTCCACTGTACTACAAGTTCCATAGGATATAATTGAATTGCAATATGGTGGACGGTATATCCATTACATTTGTAACGGAGTATCCCATCTGCCAAGATCATAATCAGGCCCATAGTGGTTAATTAGCAGGGGTGGGTGGAATTTGCTTAGTCGCGCTATGCAAAGCTCCGCGAAACGGTAAACAATCTCCGCGAGCACGCAGAGTTCTGCTAACATGCGGAATTGCTTGTTCCACCTGTTTGCGATGCTATTTTCCTGTTTGTGAACGCTGTTTACGTGCTCGGGGGAAATATCTTGCAAACACGCATTTTGAAAGCGCGAACTAGCAAAAAATTCCACGAAGCTGCGGATCACGGAATTTTGGGCAATTCCACGCTCTCCGCGGAACGCAAAATTACCCAAATTTCGCAAATTCCGCGAGCGGAATGGAATATACCGCCCAGGCCTATTAATTAGGTAATTTGTTGTACCAATGTGAGAGTACAAAGCCCTGCATGCTTACGATCCAGGTTATGAATCTCTGCCCGTAGGAAAGAAATATGTGGCTAAATAATCTGTTATTATTTTTTTCGATTTTATATGTTATGTTCCAGCATGTCGTTTGTTTATTTCAATGATTTGTCCTTTTAAAGGTAGTTGGTGTAACATAACAATTCATGGGTACCAAGACAGCGATTGGAGAGAAAATTGTTTGCTTGAAAACATTTATGTATAAACACTCTTTCAAGCAAAATCAAAATTATATACATATATGCAATACACTGCTTATGACCTCACATATTACATCACTCATGACATGGTCATTGACATCACTGATGACATCTCAAATGATCATCCACAGCATCTCTGACAAACCCACTCACACCCCAATAGAATCTTTTAAACACCCATTGCCACTCCTACACAACCATTCCCAGAGCCATACCTGTACTTACACACTCATTCACTGATTCATAGATCTACACATGCATCCACTCACTTACCCATACAGCCACTCATACACCCACTCACTAATACAGCCATTGACATATCCACTCAAACACCCATACAAATACTCACACACTGAGTGAGTCACCCATAGAACTAATCACACACCTAGACACTCACCCATACAGTCAATCACACAGCCACTTACTCACCCAAACAGTTACACACAGACCCACTTACTTACTCATACAAATAGTAAAATGTAGTCACTCACCTATACAGTCACTGACAGAAGCATGCCCCCATCCATATAGCTGCTCTCACATTCATTCAATCACACATAAAATCACTCATATATACAGTCTCCCACCTATACTGCCTTTTACATACCCAGTTACTCACCCATACTGACACAAGCACTCAATTGCTGACACAGGCATACATACACTCACTCACCCATACAGCTTCTCGCATACTCACTCACTAGCCCATACAGCCACTGACTCACCCACACTCTCATCCATGCAGGCAGTCACACACCTCCTCACCCACAGACACAGACACACAGACAACCATAGAGATAGTCAGACATCAATCAATCACCCATATAGCCATTAATGTACCCACTAACACACTCATACACTCACTTAGACATTAACTGACAGGCAGATACACACATTCACACAACCAGTCACTTACTCATACATTCGCTGAGACACCTAATCACCCACTTATACAGTCATGCACCCACTCAGTCATCCATACATTCACTCTTACATCCACTGATTCACCAATACACCTAGGTATATATATTTAACACTCATAACATTTTTAAAACACTCACTGTCACTGGATGATGTTATCACTGATGTAAACAGTGATGTCATTTAAGATGTGATCAGTGATGTCATCATTGATGTCACTGACCAAGCCTCGAGTGATGTAATATGTGAGGTCATAAGCAGTGCATTGCGGGTACGAGTTATAATTAACTCTGGTAATTATAACGGCTGAATTTCTCTGGTTTTGCATGAGTAAAATCTGACTCTAACTATAACATCCCTGTAGCCTTTGTTTTTGTGTGTGAATTTCTAAGGATTTTTTCATTCTTTTTGCTAACTATAATGTCCCTGTAACCTACGATTTCTTTTGTGTGAATTGCTAAGGTTTTTTAACTAGCAGTCAAGTTTGCCTAGTGATGGAGAAACGGGGCTTGGCCTCGGACCAGATCTCAGGAAGTCAGCTGAGTAGGACTTAGAGGAGGTACCAGGAGGGCTTCTTGGCCCCCAAGGTCCCTCTGGAGCCAATGGGACTATATATCCCAACTAATAGTGTGCCAGGAGGCCCATTCGCAGAATTTTGGAGAAAGAGGGCATGGCCTCTGACAACTTCTCAGCAATCCTGCTGTGTACGACTTACTGGCTGTAATAGGAGGAGAAGTTAGCCCCAAATACGTCCTTTGGGGCCAACTACCCCTCCTATTACCTCCAGTAAGTTCCATACAGCAGGAGTGCTGAGATCTGATAGCAGGCCATGCCCCCTTTCTCCACCACTCTGCAAATGCACCTCCTGATGCACTACTAGTAGTGGTATAAAGTCCCCTTGGTTACTGATGGTCCTTGGGGCCAACTAGCCCTCCTGTACCTCCAGTAAGTCCCACACAGCTGGACTGCTGAGAGTTGGTCAGAGGTCATGCCCCCTTTCCCCGCCATGCTGCAAATACACCTCCTGGCACACTGCTGCTTGGGGAATGAAGTCCACTTTAGTCCTGAGGCTCTAAGGAGGCTCGGGGACCTCATCACCCTCCAGCAGTGCGCCAAGAGGTGCGTTTGCAGAATGGTGGAGAAATGGGCAGGGGCTGCCACCACCTCCTAGCAATTCCACTGTGTGGGGCTTACTGGAGGTAACAGGTGGGCTAGTTGGCCCCTAAGGACCCTCAGCAGTGAAGGGGACTTCATCCCCCAACCAAGAGTGCACCAGGAGGTGCGTTTGCAGAGTAGTAGAAAAAGGGGGTAGGGCCTCCGGCGAGATGCTGGCTTTTTTTTTTCTTGCAAGGAAGGGGGACTGCATGCCCCCCCCTTCCCTTGACCGTTTTGGGCTCAGGGTACCCATTTTTTTTATATTTCAATAAAATAAAATGGGAGGGGGGCCGCGCGACCCTCACTAATGAGACCGATTTCTACCCGGGGACCCCATTCCTTGGGACTATGCCTTTATTTATTTATATTACAAAAAGGGAAGGGGTACTCCCTTCCCAGGCTGATTGTGGCCCCAGGTACCTCATTCCCCAGGTCCGGCCATTTATTTTTGTTTTATGTTAAACGGAATGGGGCCGCGTGACCACCCTCCCCATGCCGATTTCAGCCCCAGGGACTTCATCCCCCTTGGCATGGCCTCTCATTGGGGAGAGCCAGGCATTACTTTTCACACCCAGGGAGCTGCAGACATGCAGCTCCCTGGGTGCAAAAAGTAAAGAGCCAGATGTACGACCATTGTGATTTGTGAGTCGCAAATTGCAACAAATTGCGAGTCGCAATTTGCAAGTCACAAATCACAATGTACAACAGTGTCTCAGCGATTCCCAATGGGGTTGCAAAATGCGAGGCTCATATATATTAATAAGCCACTCGCAGTTTGCGACCCCATTGGGAATGGATGGCCCTTTCAGGGATGGTGGCCTGCTGGGCTCAGCAGACCACCATGTCTGGGGCTGCTTTTCAATAAAGCAGGTTTTTTAAAATGCAGCCCATTTTCCTTAAAGGAAAACGGGAAGCATTAAAAAAAATGAAACGTTTTCATTTCATTTATTAAGGGCAGGCAGTGGTACCTGGGACCACTGCCTGCCCCTAAAAAATATTTGCAATAGCAAAGGGGAAGGGGTCCTCTGGGAGGGTAGTAATTTGGGGGTCCCCTTGAAGAGGGTAGTAATTTGAGAGTGTTTTGCGACTACAGTTGCTGTCGCAAAACATTCATACATGGCTTTGGGGTCGCTATAAGGTAGGGAACGCCCCTTCCTAATAGCGACTCCCAATTCCTAAATAGCGAGTCGCAAATAAATTGTGACTTGCTATTTAGGAATTACATGGCCCTGTGAATTTTTTCATGCGCAAAGGGGTCGCAAACCCATTTGCGCAGGCAATTTAGGGTCGTACATCTGGCCCAAAGTGTGCTCTGCTTTGAACAAGCGAGAGCAAAATGCTCTCGCTTGTTCAAAGCGGAGCACGCTTTTTGCCATGGGATGGCGGGAGGACTACTCCCTCCATCCTATAGCAAACTGCAATATCCCAGGGGTGGGCACCCTGGGATATTCCTGGAGCCGGGGTGTGGCGGTCCTGTGTTCAAGTATAGTAGCCCTGGGCAGGTGGTGGTCCCCGGGGCTTCAAGGGGGGAACAGAGCACCCCATGCATATTATTTGCATATAATCCTGGGGAGGTGGCAGTTCCTGGGGCTGCCAGGGTTCGCAAGGGCCCCGTGCATTGTTTTAAATTTTCAGCCGTATTCACGGATCCAGCCAAAATTCTTTAAAAAAATGCTTTGTTTCTACCCTGCCCCCTTTTCTTTTTTGTTAACATTTTTGCTTGTGACTTGGATCAACCAAGTCACAAGATGGCTGCCAACACTTCCTGGTTTGAAGTGTTGGCAGCCAATCAGATCTCAGGCACAAGATCTTGAGGGTTCGCGGATCCACCGTAGCCACAGTTGTATAGCTGAGCAATCTTTACATTTCTCAGGAACTACTGAATGGATTTACACCACTTAACAACAAGAGTGCTTTCTGGACCAAGTACTTACTTTTTGCCAAATTTGATGTAATTCCGTTCAGCAGTTCTGGATGTAGCCACTTCAAAAGGTTTCCTATTGAAATTAACATGGACAACAGGTTTTTGTGACCCCCCCCTTTTTCTTGGCTTCTGCTTGAGGGATCCCCCTAAAATTCTCAAGACAGCAACTGACCTGATTGACTCATTAGCTTTGAACATTTCAAGAAGATTCATCAAACAACGCCAAAGTGATTGGCAAATCAAAAAACGCTCTCCCTATGGAAACTAGGTCCTAACTATAACTACCTACTGGCGACTGCTAGTAGGATATATATATATATATATATATATATATATATATATATATATATATATCTCTGTAATGGATTCCGCCTTTCCTGGAAGCTCCGCCCGTAGATCGGTGGCGCGTGAAGCCAGTAAGGCACAGCTGGCGAACAATTCCGATCCAAAATGCAATAAATACGCGCTCTCAGAAGTACAAGGAGGATATTTAATAGAGGTACAGGCTACGCGTTTCGGAAGACAAACTTCCTTGATCACACGAAGAGCCGAATACAAAACACCCATTACATAGTGAAGGATACTAGACATAAACATAGGACAGCATAACAGCAAGTGTACTTCCGTGATTAGAAGTTTGTCGGCCATCTTGTAATGTCCACAGGTACATACATGCATATAATAAATGAAACTGGCAATAATGCATATAGGTGCATAGTGCACAAGAAAACATAGGAAATCCTAGTTTACAATAGCTGTGTACAATCTTTTGCTATTTCCTCATAGTGAAAGGAAAAAGTAAAGAGAAAGATAACGGGATAAGGATAACCGCCAAGTGGCTTAGCGCAACTGCATCTAAAAGCCCTAAATCCATACTCCCAATGTACCAGCAAGTGGAATAAACAGGATAGAAATCCAAATCAAAGCTGAAAGCTATACTAGCGCCAAGTGGCCTAATGCTACAGTAATGATAAAAATGACCCAACAGGTTATAACACTCTTACTGCTCAGAAGAGCAAGTGATCCAGGATGGAATCACAAATGCAAACCCATGTCTAGCACTAGTCTCAGTACTGGCAACAACAAAAACAAAAGGATAGAAAAGCACTATCCAAACTACAATAAAAAAGTGAGTAGAAAATCTTATCTCTACATGGTGATGTTTTTCTTCTGGGGATAGGGAAGAAAAGGGTAGGTGACCCGTGACGTGTAGAGAATACCCAAAGGGCCCCTTCCTTTCCTCCTGTAAAGAGAAAGAAAAGGAACAAAGTTAAAAAGATAATATAGTAGAAAAATGACAATTACAGTTGTATCATGCAGTATTTACAGATTCATGAACATCAAAAACATCAAGCTATACATCTTGAATTAAGGCAAGAAGAGCGAAGAGAGAAAGAAACATGTCACTGTTCCATAAGGTGTGTTGCTAACTCCTCATCTATATTGTGCCCTAGCGGGTACTTTGTCTCAAGATTTAAGATCCATTTGGATTCTCTTTTTCTGAGTACCAGCTCCCTGTTACCACCTCTTACACTGCCCACTACCTGTTCAATAACAAAGTACTTGAGTAATGAGCTGTTAGATGAATGATACTCAGCAAAGTGTCTAGCCACTGGGTAATGGCTGTCTTTGTTATTTATGGCCCTAAGGTGTTCTAGGACCCTTTTCTTGGCCATGTGAGTAGTACTCCCCACATACCATTTCTGGCATGGGCAGACTAACACATATATGGCATAGGTGGAACTACACGTGAGGAATTGTGATATGGTATTTTTCTTGGGAGTGTGTGGTACACTAAATTCGTTAACCATATTACTTGTTTTACAAGCCTTACAGTGACCGCAAGGATAAAATCCCTTTAGGTTATGCATGGATGTAAGGTGTGGTTCAGATATGTCACTGTGCATCAGGATGTTTCTTAGACTACGTCCTTTCCTATATGTGATTTTCGGTCTATTGCTAATGGCAGGACCTACTATACTGTCACTTTTAAGGATATTCCAGTTGTCATTGAGAATTTTCTTTATTCTGCTCGAGCTACTGTTGTATGTAAGAATAACTCGTGTCTCTGATGATTCTGCAGGCTTCTCTTTAGTTTTCAGGGTACTCTTTCTGTCTATATCTTTGAGTTTAGAGACAGCTCTGTCTAGTACCCATTTAGGGTAACCGCGCTCTCTAAACCGATCCAGCATGATCATTTCTTCAATTTTATAGTTCGTATCAGTACTGCAATTTCTTCTTGCTCTCAGTAACTCCCCATATGGTATACTCCACTTTAGTGTTTCAGGGTGGTGACTGTGAGCGTGTAGGATACTGTTCCCTGCAGTTTCTTTCCGAAACAGTTTAGTCTCAAGTGTATTGTTGACAGCTCTAACTTTGACATCGAGGAAATCTATTTCCTCCTTGTTGATGTTATATGTCAATACAATATTAAGTGTGTTATTATTGAGTTGCTGGATAAACTCGACTGCTTCTTCTTCGCTCCCCTCCCATATTACAAAAAGATCGTCTATGTAACGGAGCCAAGTATTAACCTGTTTGAGGTGCTGAGAGAGGTCCACATCTTTTCTCACCTCCTCTTCCCATAGGCCTAAAAAGAGGTTAGCAAAGCTAGGGGCAAAGCAAGTACCCATGGCGGTCCCTAGGGTCTGTCTGAACAGTTCACCATTGAACATAAAAATGTTATTCTGTAGACATAGTAACATCATATCAATGAGCATTTTAGTATGTTCAGAATACATGATATTTCTCTCATTCAGAAAGTGGGTACACGCACAAATCCCCTGATCATGATCAATGATGGTATATAAGCTGGAAACATCCATAGTGATAAAAATATAGTTGGTTTGCCATTGTATGTTCTCAAGTTTACATAAAAAGTCTTTAGTATCTCTAACGTATGAGGGGAGTTTGGTAACATAATTTTGCAAGAAAAAATCTACATACTTAGAGATATTTTCGAAAACACTTCCCACAGATGAAACAATAGGTCTCCCTGGGGGAACAGTAGGATTTTTGTGTACTTTGGGGAGGAAATATATAATCGGAAGTTTGGGATAATCTTTCTTTAAATATAAGTATTCCTCCCACGTAATTATTCCTTCTCTTTGCCAGGCTGATAGTTTATCCCAGGTAACCAATATACTGTCATGGTAAGTCTTGGTGTTAGTTCTTTCATAAAATCTGTTGTTTTTCAACTGTCTGTGTGCTTCCGTTATGTACATGGATTTGCTAAGTAGAACAATGTTCCCTCCCTTATCTGCAGGGCGGATAACGATATCCTTGTCATTTGCTAGTGATGAGATGATAGATCTTTGTTTAAATGTGAGATTACCACACACAAAATTATGGTTGGATTTCTCATGTTTATGTTCAATGAGAGCTTTAGTGACAACCTCATGAAAAGTATCCACACTATCGTGTGGGAGATTCGGATAAAAGATAGAACGGGGTTTGAAAGGTGTAGCAGCTGCTCTATCTATAACAATATCTTGGATTTCATGATTGCCATTCATATTGTCACCTTCAGTGTTCTGTTCAAGTTCTTGCATGGTGAGCAGCATATTGGTATCAGCTATCGTAAGGGCAATTTGTTCAGTGGTAGTCATAACCCTGGCATTGTCCTGCATGTTCCCTTTCAGTTCATGCCATTTTTTCAGTTTTAACTTCCTTATAAACTTAAAAATGTCTATTCTCGTGTCGGAATAGTCGAAGATGGCAGTAGGGCAAAAGGTAAGACCTAGACATAGCGTTTTCTTCTCTAAATTGGACAAGGTACGGCTCGTGAGATTAACAATAGTTTTATTTACCATAGTGTCGTCCCACATATTTACATCTTCTTGTGTGAGCCCCCACGTCTGGTTCCCATTGGCTTTGTTTCGTTTCTGTGTCCTGTGTTTTCGTCTGTCCCTTCGTTGTTTGCTCCGCCCCTGCCTCTTCCTCTTCCTCTTCCTCTTCCTCGATATCCTCTCCCTCTTGGTGTTGGTTGGGAGGCAATGGTTTTCGTCTTCTCTTTGTTCCTCCTCAGGGTCCGGTACTCGTCTAAAAAAGTCGCAGGACGAGTGATTACTTCTACCTCTGAGGCTGTACTTGAGGTATGAACTGATGCATCAGTGTCAGAATCATCAGTTATGGCAATATTAACAGATGATTCGTTCCTTTCTTCTACCAAGGCAGCACTTGATTCTTTTGGCTGGAAATTGTAGAGGTGGTCGTACTTTCTACTGTATGTCAGAATTCGGCCACTTTCATAATCTGCGCAATCGCGGTGAAGTTTGCGTTGTTTTCTTAGTTTGATATCTTCTTCGTACTGACTCATTCTTTTTTTCATTTCTTCCAAAAATTTGGTGATGGTTGTTTGATCAGAGTACTTCTTAAAGTCTTCTTCTAATTCCAAGATATCTTTAATGGTGAGCTAACTGCTGAATTTTCAGCCCATTCCTCTAACATCCGCGGATTGGGTGATTCATAGGAGGGTGTCGTATAAATGCGTAATCCTCGTGGGACCATTTTTTTGTCTACATAATCCTGAAGGGAAACCGCCTCCCACCACTTCGAAATTTCCAATTTCTTAAGTTTTTCATACTTTCTTAGTTGTATGTTCAATGTATTGTCTTTGTCTCTAGAAGGAATCACACTGCTTTGCGCTCTTCCTGGTGCTCTTGCCAGTAGTGTTTGTGCCGCTAGTCGTCTTGATGTTTCTTCTTCCATGACGCAAATACTGTGAGTCTAAATAAACAAATAATGTATGATTCTGTTGTGCCAATATCTGGCTCCTCTGATACCTCTGTATCCTCCTAGAACTTCCCCTCCGATGTGAAGGTTCCGATTGCTGCCTCTCTTTAAAAGGTACCCAAGCGTATAGAAGGAAATCCCAAGCACTCGAAGGTAAATAACGAGTTGCTATCAAATGTGCAGTCAATCGCTTCCGCAATACACGGCAGATGCCGTATGCCTTCTTAGACAGAATTATCGGTTTTTGTGACCCCCCCCTTTTTCTTGGCTTCTGCTTGAGGGATCCCCCTAAAATTCTCAAGACAGCAACTGACCTGATTGACTCATTAGCTTTGAACATTTCAAGAAGATTCATCAAACAACGCCAAAGTGATTGGCAAATCAAAAAACGCTCTCCCTATGGAAACTAGGTCCTAACTATAACTACCTACTGGCGACTGCTAGTAGGATATATATATATATATATATATATATATATATATATATATATATATATATATATATATATATATATATATATATATATATATATATATAAATATATAAATTCACTGAAAAAACCATAGGTTTCACACATGTTATAGTTAGTGGAAATTTTACTGATAAAAAACCAATGAAATTCCCCCGTTATAGTTAGTGCAGGCAACTATAACTCACGCGACCGCAATCCTCTGCTGATGCTAATACTGTATTTAGACACTTATTTGCCCATGTCTTCTTCCATACATTTTTAGCTATACATATATTACAAATATTTTTTTTTCATAAAGACACATATGTCATCAGCAGAAGATTGCGGTCGCGTGAGTTATAGTTGCCTGCACTAACTATAACGGGGGAATTTCATTGGTTTTTTATCAGTAAAATTTCCACTAACTATAACATGTGTGAAACCTATGGTTTTTTCAGTGAATTTGCAAGGTTTTTTAAATGCTAATTCCTAACTATAACGTGTGTGAAACCTATGGTGTTTTTCAGTGAATTTGTACGGTTTTTTAAATGCTAAGTTACTTTACGCCATTCGTGGCGTGCGCGCCCACTTAACGCAGTTCGTTCCGTGCGCGCACGGTGCGCTTCGCGCACCGTGCGCGCACAGTAAGAACGCGGTGCGCTTCGCGCACCGCGCGCCCACTTTACGCAGTTAGTGCCGTGCACGCACGGTGGGCACGCGGTGCGCTAACGCCCACGTTACACTAGATGGGCCATGTACGCACGATGCGCTTCGCGCACCGTGCGCACATGGAGGACATATGATGCACTTCGTTTTGAAAGGTAATATTTTAATTTTTCGCACCTGTAATAAGCCATGCTCAAATGGTGCCCTTCGGGCACCATTATCACACGGGGTGGGGTGAGTGTGGATATATTTTTTTTTAAAATATTTTTTTACCGTACGCGTACGGTAAGCATAATCGGCGAAATTAGCGAAAAAATATAAATTCCGTTTTTGGCCTTGGGGGATCTTTGGGGACTCCCTCAACATGGCTAGGTGTTTTGGAGCTGTCCAAACAGCCCCTTTACATGTTTTTGGTCTTTGTATTTTAATCATCACTCTCAGTGCGAGAGAGAAAATGGCGGCCGCCGCTTCCTGGTTTCGGCCGATTCGAATGTTTACTAAGATCTAAGAGCCAATCAGAATCGCGCTCGCGCACGCCACCGTACGCGTACGGTAAGCGTACCGTAAGCGCACTGTAAGCTGGCTCAGATATATATATTGATTTAAAGGCTATTTTCTCAGAATCTACTGAACAGATTTACACCAAACCTACAAAAGGCACTTCCTTGACCTGAGGACTACCTCTCTGCCAAATTTCTAGTAATTCTGTTCAGCCGTTCGGGCTGTAGCTGTGTCTAAAAGTCCTATGGAAAAATGCATGGGAAAAACGCGTTTTGGGACCCCCCTTTTATCTCAGCCCCCGCTTGACGAATCCCCCCGAGACTTTCAGGGTAGGAGCGGAGCGTAGCGCCCCACCTATTTTGAAAAATTCGCGAGGATTCGTCGACCGGCGCCAAAGTTATTCAAAATAGAATGTTGCAGATTTCCTATGGAAACGTGGTCCTAACTATAACTACCTACTGGCGACCGCCAGTAGGTAATATATATATATATATATATATATATATATATATATATATATATATATATATATATATATATTATCTATTGGCGGTCGCCAGTAGATAGTTATAGTTAGGACCGTGTTTCCATAGGAAATCCGCAACATTCTATTTGGAATAACTTTGGCGCCGATTGACGAATCCTCGCACAATTCTCAAAATAGGTGGGGCGCTCCGCTCCGCTCCTACCCTGAAAGTCTCGGGGGGATTCATAAAGCGGGGGCTGAGAAAAAGGGGGTCCCATAACGCGTTTTCCCCATGCATTTTTCCATTGGACCTTTTGTCCGAGCTACAGCCCGAACGGCTGAACAGAATTACTTGAAATTTGGCAGAGAGGTAGCCGTCAGGTCAGGGATGTGCCTTTTGAAGGTCTCGTGTAAATCTGTTCAGTATTTTCTGAGAAAATAGCATTTAAATCAATATATATATCTATAGGCGCGCTCCGAGCGCGTACCGTAAGCTTACCGTACGCGCACGCCGCCATGCACGAGCGCGATTCTGATTGGTTGTTAGATCTCAGTAAACATTCGAATCGGTCGAAACCAGGAAGTGTCGGCCGCCATTTTGTCTCTCGCAGTCTGAGGGGGTGAAAAAGAAAGGTGGATAACGTGAAAAGGGGGAAGGCTGGACAGTTCCTGACCCCCTAGCCTTGGTCAGGGGGTCCCAGAAGGACCCCCAAGGGCAAAAATTAATTTTAATTTTTTTTCGGAAAATCGCCGAATGCACGTAGCGTACGCGCACGGCATAAAAGGAGAAATTCCGCGAGAAAAAATTCTGCGAACTTCGCGTAACTATTCCGCGATTACGCGTACCGTACGCGCACGGCAAAAAAAAAATTTCAAAACGGAAAGCTTAAAAAAAAATAAAAAAAATTGTGAGGTAAGGTTGGCTCTTAAAAGAGCCGTTGGGTTAATACAGGGATGGAGGAAAGAAAGAATGGGAATATTATGAGCGTCTACAAACGTGCTGGTCTATCTTATTGTTAATAAGGGAAACACTGGTCTCCCCAAAGCCCCGTTCGGGCTGTAGCTCGGACTAAAGGTCCTATGGAAAAATGCATGGGGAAAACGCGTTTTGGGACCCCCCCTTTTTCTCAGCCCCCGCTTGACGAATCCCCCCGAGACTTTCAGGGTAGGAGCGGAGCGGAGCGCCTCACCTATTTTGAGAATTTCGCGAGGATTCGTCAATCGGCGCCAAAGTTATTCCAAATAGAATGTTGCGGATTTCCTATGGAAACACGGTCCTAACTATAACTATCTACTGGCAACCGCCAGTAGATAATATATATATATATATATATATATTTTATTTATTTATTTTATTTTTTTTATTTTTCCAAACAGCCACCTCAAAGAAAACAGTATAGTGAATCACAGTGAGTAAATATACCATGTAGTAAACTGTGAACTTAAACAGTGGACTAACACAACATCATATCAATGAACACAGAAGAAATAATTGTTGGGTGAGACTGATTAATGCTAATTCAGCATGGTAAAAGTAGTTAATTAGCAACAGTAATAATCAAACCATGGCGGAATGTGGCATCTCAAAGGAGAAAAACAAAGACCTGGGCAAGAAGTGAATAATGGCCTCGTTACGTGGCACGCACCACTCACAGAAGTTAGGTCTGTTACTGTCATTGCTGGGAATGCAACAGAACATGTATTCTATTGAATGACGATACTCACTCATCCATGTTGGCTGTAATAGAATTAGTACCTACAAAGTGACATAAATCCTCTTTTGATGGTGCAGCCGCCACACAGCAAAACAGCAAAACAGCAACAAGACATTGGTATGCAATCATGTATCTATCATGCATGAGAGGGACAGATATACCGGCAAAATGCCGGTACCAGCAAAGTAAATGTCAAAGACACAAATAAACCCCAAGAGGTAGAGTACAGTCATCACTGAAAGTTCAGCTATATCTACGTTGATTTACAAATTATTTTGGATTGCAACCCTACAATACTTATAATAATAATGTATGTCTTTTTCTTAGGTAAGTCTCAGCCAAAAGCTTGCAAGCAGGTAATCATGCTACCACAAAAAACATGGCAAGCACACACATGCCATGAAAGTGTCATAATCATATCATCATCAAAGGACATTATACCAAAAAAACAGAAAAACAATGTGCAACCAAATCTTATCTGAAACATGAAAAACACTGTTATAGTAGGCAAAGAAAAGGGTAGAGTACACTGTCGGCGAAGGTTAGGTCGTGTCCATTAGTATCCCTTCCTTTCCTCCTGTAAAAAAGATATCACAAACAAACTGTGATTATTACAAAGAGAATCTGCACAGCTCCCTAAGTAAAAACATAAGTTCATAAAATGTGTATACACTGTACAAGAGAAAGAGAAGGACCATTAAAAATACCTTGAGTACAGTATTGTTAAGTGCACTATATCACATCCAAAACGTAATGTAAATTTCAATCATTGTATGAATGTACACTCAGTTCTTCATCCTGGTTGAGCCCTTCTGGATGACCAGTATTGAGTTCAATAATCAGTTCTGATTCCCTTTTCCTCATCCTGAGAACTCTATCTTCCGCTCTGGGGTACCTCAGGATCTGTTCAATGATGAAAAAGGCTAGTAAGTTCTAATCACCACGGGTTTCTTGTAAAATGCTTTGCCACTGGAAATTTGGGGTCATATGCTCAATTCCCCTTGAATGTTCCAGAACTCTCTTCTTGGCTGCTCATGTAGTGCTGACAATGTATCTCAGATTGCAGGGGCACACAAGGGCATAGATGACATGATTTGTGCTTCATGTAAGAAATTGTTTAATGCTATGTGCATTGCCATTAAGAGTGATATCGGGCTTAGTTATCTTATTTATTTATTTCTGATTTATAGTGCGCATGGCTGCCTCAGTGACGAGGCGTCCCAGCGCAGACCAAGGACCCGAAACAAGAGCCTAGGAGAAAGACAAAGTGATTAGACAGTAGAAGTAGGGAAAAGCCATGTCTTTAAGGCTTTGCGAAATGCCAAATGATTCGGGATAGTTCTGATAGGGGTCGGGAGCGTGTTCCAAAGTTTCGCTGCCAACCATCGAAAGGAACGCCCCCCCCGGCCCTCGCTCTCCAGACTCGGGGGGGTACAGACCAGAGCAAGGTCGGCAGATCGCAACGAGCACTTAGGCACATAAGCCTCCAACAGATGGAATAGCCCCAATGGAGCCTGTCGTGCCAAGATCTTATGTGAGATGCACAATGCCTTAAATTGAATCCGTTTGTCAACCGGCAGCTAGTGGGGCTTGGGGAGGATATGCGCTACTGAGCAAGATCTAGGCAAAGCAACCAAAATCCGTGCTGCCGCGTACTGAACCCTCTGCAGGCGCTTAATGCGAGCCTTGTTAGCTCCCAAGTAGAGGGAATTGCTGTAGTCCAATCTTGACAAAACAGATGCCTGGACAATAATCTGGTGCACCTTGGGAGAGAAGTCCCCGAGCAGAGGTTTTAGGCCACGCAGGAGCCCGAAACAGACCCCCGCAATGACTTTTGTTTGTTTATCGAAAGTCAAGCCATTATCAAACCAGACACCCAGATTTTTTACAGTTTCCTTAGGGAGTGGGGTGGGTTTGAGGCAGTCCGGCCAACATTGCTCAGACCACAGCTCCAGGTCCTACCCAAACAACAAAATCTCCGATTTACCGGCATTCAGCTGTAAACAATTAGCTGCCATCCAATTGTAGATAGGCAGAAGATCTTCCTTAAACTTGTCCAAATTGGTGATACATTTCTTCGAGAAAGATATCACCAATTAGGTGTCATCAGCATATGACACCAACGACAACCCCCTACCCTTATCCACCTCTGCCAGGGGGCTAACATATAGATTGAACAAAAGAGGGCTTAGTATGGAGCCCTGTGGCACCCCCTGATGCAACGCAAACTCCTGAGAGGAGAAAGGAGGAACTAGGACCTGAAAGGATCTCTCCGCTAGGAACGACTGAATCCAAGCCAAAGCTGAATCCCTGATCCCAATGTCCTGTAGGCGTTTAAGAAGAATCTTATGGGACACGGTGTCAAATGCGGCACTTAGGTCCAAAAGGACCAAGGCCGCAAAGTCCCCTACGTCCAAACTGCCCCTAATGGCTTCCGACACAGCCAATAGCGCTGACTCAGTGCCATGCCTGGGCCGGAAGCCTTGTTCTGAAGGATCAAGGATGGCATGCTGCTCAATGAATTTAGACAATGTGGAGTTCACATGTGCTTCCACCACCTTAGCCAAGAATGGCAGCTGGGAAATGGGTGGATAATTACCCGGTTTGGCAGAGTCCAAAGAGGGCTTTTTTAGCAAAGGGATGACTTTTGCGTGTTTCCACGCTAGCGGTACAGATGCAGTCAACAAAGACCAATTAGCCAGATCTAAACTCACATCAGAGATCAGAGGATAGAACTGGTGAAAGTGGGTAGAGGTCACAGGGTCGGCCGGGGAGCCAGATTTGATTTTTGAGCACAAGGACTAAAATTCCAGGGACGTTAAAAGGGGAAATGACGGCAGGCTGTTACCCCCGATATATCACCCCCTCCGGGCCCCCCCCTCCACCGAGAGAGCTGCCTATGGAAGAGCCAGATAAATCTGCCCCACCTTGTTGACAAAATACAGAGCTAGCTCATCACACTGACGGTTGGAGGCAATAGGGGAAGCCCTAATGGCACCTGCGCTCTTCATGTCATCCAACAGGGAGAAGATTGTCTTGGCGGGATTAGAACTGCCCAAGATTTTACTGGCCACAAACTCCGCTCGTGCTCTCCGAATACCCTTATGGTATTGCTTGATGGCCACTCGATATTCTAACTTTGCTGTCACATCGTATGAGCGTCTCCAGGCACGCTCCAGCTGCTTACAGCCCTTCTTAGCTAGAGAAAGAGCATCATTGAACCATGGGTTCGATGGCCCACGACCTTTTAATCTCCATTTAGCTGGGATACATTTATCCAGGCCAGCCAGCAGCCATTCATGGAAACACAAATTAGCCGTGTCCACATCTGATGGTAGCTGAGGCTTATGCCCAGATAGCCAGGCAGAGAAAAGCTCCAGGTCTAACTTGTGCCAAGGGCATTTGAGAACGTGGGCTGAACAAGTTATATCCGCCTTGCTCTGCAGTTGCAGAGAGAATGAGACCAAAAAATGGTCAGTCCAAGCATGCGGGATTGGCGGATGCATTTTTATAGCGTTGAGGTTAGAGAAAACAGGATCCAGCAGATGGCCGGCCACTTGAGTACCTTCAAGAACGTGTTGCATCAGCTGGAAGGCCTCTAAGTCGGCCAAGAAGCTGACGATCTCAGCTTTCTCACCGTTCTCAACGTGGAGATTAAGATCCCCTAAAATAGTGAAATTTCCCTCCTTGCTGGCAAAGTGTCCCACTTTACTTAGTAGGTCTTTCCTAAAACCACTAGCAAGCCCAGGGGAGGCCTATAAATTAGAAGGCCAGATAATGTGAAATTGTGGGTTAGCCTGATTTTAAATGAAGCACTTTCGCAGCCCACTATGTTCTCCTTACACAGGCTGAAGGTGTATGCTTCCTTTACCACAACTGCAATACCACCTCCTCTCCCCACTCTCGATTTATAGTTTCCAACACATAGCCTGACGGAAGAACCAACCAATGCTCTGCCACGGCGTCTTGGTTAAGCCAAGTCTCCGTTAGGAAGAGGGCATCAGGGAATTCATCAGCCAAGAGGTCGAACACCTCTGCATGATGCTTTGCCAGCGAGCGGCAATTCAGGCTGAGGAGCTTGAACTCCTCATAGCCTGATAAGTATAGGCCCCTCTGTACCGAGGTCAGTCTGAGCGAACAGCAGTCACAGTGGAAGGAATGCTCCTGCAAGGACCAAGGCAGGGAAGGGCAACTGGAGGTCAAGGCCAGGAGATCCTCCCGCGAATACCTGATAAATTTTGTGGCACAATATGCAGGGGTCCTGGCGCCTGGCGGTGAACCGGCGCGGACGGGCGCAGACGGGCTCCCCTTAGGTGTGCCTTCGGCGTGCCAGCGGCGCGCCCGCTGCGTGCGTCTGTCGCGCGGTCGCAGCTGTGCCTGCATTTATTCAGTTCTGGGTGATCCGTCCTGAGCAACTGGCCTGCTAACCTCAGCTCTCTCCAAGATGGCGGAACTACTCCGACCACCCCGGGAGAGTGACAGCTCCCTGCCTCACCCACCACCCACTGCAGCACAATTCCTCCCGCAGTTCCCTGAAAGTGCTAAGAAGCAAGTAAGTTTGAATTATGGCAAAGATAACGACGCGCTAAGAATATGTAAAAGTATGTATTTTAAAGCAAAAGTACCCGTAAACGCTCGAGCGCACTCCCGGCTCAAGCCTCAGGAGCCTTGTGTCAGCGCGGTCGCAGCTGTGCCTGCATTTATTAAATTCTGGGTGATCCGGCCTGAGCAACTGGCCTGCTAACCTCTACTCTTTCCAAGATGGCGGAACTACTCCGACCGCCCCGGGAGACTGACAGCCCCATGCCTCACCCACTGCAGCACAATTCCTCCCGCAGTTCCCTGAAAGTACTAAAAAGCAAGTAAGTTTGAATTATGCCAAAGATAACGACGCGCTAAGAATATGTAAAAGTATGTATTTTAAAACAAAAATACCCGTAAAACGCTCGAGCGCACTCCCAGCTCAAGCCTTGTGTCAGCGCGGTCGCAGCTGTGCCTGCATTTATTCAATTCTGGGTGATTCGGCCTAAGCAACTGGCCTGCTAACCTCTGCTCTTTCCAAGATGGCGGAACTACTCCGACCGCCCCGGGAGAGTGACAGCCCCGTGCCTCACCCACCGCCCACAGCAGCACAATTCCTCCCGCAGTTCTCTGAAAGTGCTAAGAAGCAAGTAAGTTTGAATTATGCCAAAGATAACGACGCGCTGAGAATATGTAAAAGTATGTATTTTAAAACAAAAGTACCTGTAAACGCTCAAGCGCACTCCCGGCTCAAGCCTCAGGAGCCTTATGTCAGCACGCGGTTGCAGCTGTGCCTGCATTTATTCAATTCTGGGTGATCCGGCCTGAGCAACTGGCCTGCTAACCTCTGCTCTCTCCAAGATGGCGGAACTCCTCCGACCGCCCCAGGAGAGTGACAGCCCCGTGCCTCACCCACCGCCCACTGCAGAACAATTCATCCCGCAGCTCCCTGAAAGTGCTAAGAAGCAAGTAGGTTTGAATTGTGCCAAAGATAACGCGCTAAGAATATGTAAAAGTATGTATTTTAAAACAAAAGTACCCGTAAACGCTCGAGCGCACTCCCGGCTCAAGCCTCAGGAGCCTTGTGTCTTGCTATTGCTACAGGCATTGCACTGACCACATGGATAGAAGCTCTTAAGATTATGCTGACTTATCCACCTGGTTAAAGGCAAGTCGCTGTTCACCAATGTAGCTCTAAAGGATTTAGTCCTGCAAAAGGTAACACTGGGATGCTGTCCCACATCCTTACCAATCACAGAATCATTCTTCTAAATAGGCCAGTTTTTCGTTAAGATCTGTTTCATCTTTTTGGATCTGCTATTGTATGTAAGTATAAGCCATGGAGTGGAGTCCTCTGTTTCTCTGGTGATCATGGTAAACAATGGATGGTTTCTATGTATGGTATTTACTCGGGTCATTGCTTTTGTCACGATCCACTCTAGGTACCCCCTCTCTCTAAATCCTTAGAGCATGATGCTCTGTTCAGTGAGGTAGGCTTCCTCTGTGCTGCAGTTTCTCCTGGCATGGAGGAGCTCTGTGTGAGGGATGCTCCATTTCAAATTAGCCTGCTTAAGGCATGTTGGAGGCTGTTGCCAGCTTTACTTTTCGTGAACAATCTAGTGTGAATAATGTTGTTTACAATTTCAACTGCCACATCCAAGTATTCAATGGTGGATCTACTTGTGGGGTGAGTGAACACTATATTGTGAGTGTTCTTGTTCAGTTTGGATAAAAAATGAGTGGCTGAAGTACTTGAACCTTTCCAGATGATAGACAGGTAATCAATGTACCTCAGCCACAAGATTACATTCTCCAAGTCACTTGACAAAGTAGTTTCCTTACTCAGTTGTTCCTCCCACCAGCCTAGGAACATATTTGCTAGATTGAGCGAAACAAGTCCCCATGGCAGTACCGAGGATCTGGTGATAGAGGGCGCCATTGAACACAAAAAATATTGTTGTTTAAACGATTTCATATAATTTCAAGAATCATCTGGGTATGTGCTCACGGACAGCAATACCTTTCTCTTGATCAATCACAGTATATAAATAGCCAACATCTATTGTCATTCAAAGGAAATCTTGTTTCCAGGCCAGAACTGTAATTTTACCCAGGAACTCTTTGGTGTCCTTAACATAGGAAGGCAAAGTGACTTCAGAATCCCGTAATATGGAAGCGACATACCTCAATATGTTCTCAAGGGCACTGCCCCTTGAAGACACAATAGGTCTGCCAGGGGGGTTAATTATACTTTTGTATACTGTCAGTAGAAGGTACAACGTGGGTAATTTGAGATATTCCTTTCTCAGACAACAATACTCATCACAAAGAATAAGGCCATGGTCCCGCCAATCAATACGTTTGCCCCAGATGATAACAATGCTGTCAGCATAAGCAGATTTGTTTAATGCCTTGGTAAAAGCTTTCATCGCTTAACTGAAGCATGGCCTCTTTAATGTAATTGTCCCTATCCATAAGTACAATATTGCCCCCCTTGTCTGAGGGGTGAATAACAATACTTTCATCATTGGCCAATGAATATAATATTTGCAACTCCCCCAGGGTATTTCCTATTCTAGAATAATCATTTTGTGAAATGTATTTATACTGTCATGGGGCATAACATGACAGAAAGCTGATTGGCATTTCAAGCCACTCCGATAATCTGCATCATGAATAATACCCATATCCTCAAGACATGTTTCAATACTAGTGGGATTGATGTCCCCTATGGTCAGTTCCTGTAACATAGCTAATGTGTCAGAACTACCTGTTGTGAGATTATTGGCCACCTAGGGCATCATAGGATCAATTGTCTGGATATTTGAGACAAGTTGATGCAACATGGGTTTGAGATTATGTCATTTTGTCAATTTGAGTTTCCTTCTATATATAAAAACATCTGTCCGGGTACCAACATAATTATAACCACGTAAGGGACAAAAGGACAGACCTAAACATAATAGATGTTTTTCTTTGTCACTCAAAGTTCTTTTGAATAAGTTTATGACAATTCTGTTCACCATTTCTTCATCCATTATGGTTCAACAGTAGGGCTCTGCACATTGTTTCCCACATATCCTGTTGTGACTATTTTGCTTCATGTATTGCCTCTGGCAGAGTCTTTGATCCCTCTGGAAACTTATCCCCGACCTCGGCCTCTTCCTCTCCCTTGTGCTCTTGTTGGTGTTCCTCGACCCCTTGCTTTGGAAGTTGTTTGACCTTGTGATGTTTGTCGTCCTTTCTTGAAATAGTCTGTACTGGTGTAAACAATGCACCGATCTGGTGCTTTTCTAACTGTCAGTTGTGTTACTCCCTGTAGACGTGTCCATCTCATTTCCTGTCATATTGCCCCCTTCATTGGTCAGAGTTGTGGTGTTATCTATTTGTGGTTCATTGATTAATTTTTCAAAGTCTTTATCGTATTTGTGATTAAAAGAGAGGATACACCCACTAGCATAATCATCACAATCTCGCTGTAGTTTCATTTGCTTCCACAATTTAATGTCCTCCTGGTGCTTGATCAGGTGAGTTTTCATACCTGTGACAAATTTTGTTAAAGTCTCATTCTCTTCATTGCCCTCTAACTCTAGTTTCAAGGCAGATATCTCTTTGAACAGGATTAGCACAGTAATACAGCTGTGGAGCAACAATACTGTGCCTAGAGTGGTAAAATGCTTTAGTCATTTTACAGCTCAGCGTGGATGGCATTGTGCTAATCCCATGCTTAAAAACTTTGATAGAAAAGCAGACATTTGAGGTGAGCAAATTCAGAGTGCCACTGGTGTTGTAGGGTGCTCTATACAGGAGCTGTTCCCCGCCTAAACTTGGGAACTACCCAGAGTTCTCTGCTTCTTTTTTGCATGATTTATGCAGCACTCTATGCCTGAAGGGGTATTGTTCTGATATATACATGTCATCAGTGATGTAATATGTAAGGTCATAAGCAGTGCATTGCGGACATAAGTTGCAGTTAGCTCAGGTAACTATCACTGCTGAACCTCAATGGTTTTGACTAATGCTGGGTGCCCCCTTGTTTCTGGACAAAGATAAACCTCTCTGAAGAGCTATAATGATGATAGCGAAAAATGTGTCAGGGGTTGCTTTTATTCATTCCTGGTTTGGCTTGGATGGTATTTTACCAATCCAAAGCTGTAATACTGTGCCTAGAGTGGTAAAAGGTTTTTGTCAGTTTACAGCTCGGCATGGATAGCACTGTGCTAATCCTATGCTTAAAGACTTTGCTGTAGAAATGCCAAAATACTTTGTCCCTTTCTATCTCAGCATTGATAGCAATGTGCTAATCCTATGCTTAAAAACTTTGATAGAAAAGCAGATATTTAAGGTGAGCAAATTCAGAGTGCCACTGCTGTTGTAGGGTGCTCTATACAGGAGCTGCTCTCCACTTAAACTATGGAACTACCCAGAATTCTCTGCTTCTTTTTTGCATAATTTATGCGGCACTCTATGCCTGAAAAGGTATTTTTTTTATATATATATATGTCATGAGTGATGTAAAATGTGATGTCATACATAAGCAGTGCATTGCAAACCTCAGTTATAGTTAGTTCAGGTAACTATCACTGCTGAATTTCAATGGTTTTATATGAGCAGCTGTGGCCAGCACCGATCGGGGGTGGAGGGGCGGCATGGGGGGTCGATAGGGGTAAGGTGAAATAAAAAATCTTTTAATTCAACTTACCTGCTTGTAGCGTCCTCCTTACCGCTCCTCCTGGTCGAGTCTCTCCTCCTCCCGCCGGCAGGAACAGGAAGCAGCCTGGAACACCCACGCTCCCTTGAGTCAATCACAATGCTGCAATGCAGTGTTGTGATTGGTCTGAGTACCATGGCTCATAGCTCAAACTGGGCATGGGGGTCTAAGCAGGTTCTCGACCCAGGCTGTAATACTGCCTGGGTGGAGAAGAGGGAAAGTGCACATGACTGTTATGATCGGCCCAAGAGTGCCGGCCAAACCGTCATGTGCACATAGAAGTGGGGGCAAACCACTCCTCAGCTGCTCTGTCAGCCCCGCCCCGCCTCTCCTCACAAAATTAAATGATGATAACTGAGTTATTATCATTCTATTTTTTCTTATACTGCTGAAAAAAAACAGTGGGGCAATGCTCCTTCACCTTAGCGGAGGAGCCGCCTCAGTATGTGAGTGAAATCTGAGCCTAGCTATAATGTTCCTGCAACCATTGTTTTTTATAGAGAATTTAAAAAAAAATGAAATTTTATTTCCTAACTATAACATCCCTGTAACTTTTGTATTTTTCAGTGATAGTTATTATGTGAATAAACCTGTTATAAGCATAATTTTACCACAGAATATGAAATTATAGGGCATGTTAATTACATGGTCTCCACCACCAACTAAATACTAAATAGCTGTTATTATTTTAAAGCTAAACACTGATTTAATTAGGATAGATGAAACTGTGTGCTTGGGCTGTGATCTGAAGTTTATCTTACCAGCTGGTGGTCAACTCACTGAGCTACCCCCTTTGAATCTTGGTAGAATATATTCAAAAGCAACTAAATGAAGTCCTTTAATTGGTAATGGAAGCCCCTGAGTAAAACGACACTGCGATCCTGAATTTAGTTTGACAGCACACTTATGGCTTACTGTTCTGGTGGTGGATTGTAGCGGAGGAGAACAACCCCAGTAAACTGAACAGATACAAGAGAGCCTGTGAATGCCGGTCAAAATCAAAGAAAAATGCAATCCTTAAGTGTCCGTGAAACAGCAGTTTAATCTTTCTGTACATTTGATCTGACACGGAAGGCATGCTGACATTCTCTTAACATTACCTGCCCCTGCATAGTCCCTGCTTACTCATTCTGGGCTCTGTATAGAAACCACTGATCAAACTGAGATGTTGTCACCCTCTGCTTTCATCCTGCTTGTAGGCGTCATTCTCTTGCTATGTGTGTACTAGCATTTTTGGTTAGTGTATTTCATACTCATGTATATGCGTTATCACCCTGCGTCACTGTCCTCTTTATGCACACTTGCTCTCAAGTTCCTGTGCGCATGGTCCTAGTGCACACACATACACTCAGACTACATAATGCCCTTATCACCTATGTGTTCTTTTTTTTTACAACATCATGCACTTTCAGCCGGCATAGTGCTCATTGTGTGTTCACCCTTTTACAAGCCCTTGTTCTGAACAGGTCATCATGCTATATACATGTCCTCACCATGTACACATGTTCTCATAAAATAGTATGCTATCTCCATATATAAATGTGCTAATGGTGTAAACAAACCGATATTGTAGCCTCTTCCCTTTAGTACCTATGCTTACATCCTCTATCCTTTAGATCTTCCTAAACATGTGCTGTCATCTTTAAATTATCTTTTTTTGATCTCGTATACACAAGTTCTCATTATAGACACACACTGTCATCCGTGTACCTGCTCTGAATCTATATTTGTGCTGTTGTCGTGAAAACCCTATGGTCCTGTGAGCATGCTTTCATTCTTTAAACATGTCCAAATCATGTACACTTATTCATCCTATATCAGGTTCTCATTATGTTCACATGCTCACCAGGTACACACCTTCTCATTATATACACCTGTGCTCATCACTCATCGTTCACCCATGCTTATCCAGTATGATCCTTTAGTCTCATCATGTTCACATGCTCACTACGTGCACATGGTGTAACAAACATGTGCTCTTGTCCTGTACAAAAGCTCTTTCTCCTGTACACATGCCCAGTAGTCCCAACAGGATGCAATACGCCTGGCAGCATTTCCTTTCACTGCTCCTACTACTAGTTGGAGGCACTACACTCCTGTTCACCAGCCCCCTGTGGATGTCCTCTTCTTGAGCATCGGTGAAAAGTTCATGCATCCTCCAGTCACTTACCCACTTCTCCCCACCTTCCCTCCAGTGGCTGCCATTGGAGCAGGTTCCTATAGCTCTGACTTCAGTGGGGTAGTCTATATTTATATCGTGCTCGTCCTTCTTTGTTGTTCCCTCAATTTCACTAATGAGAAGGGGAGTATAGCCCTGAACAAGGTCTTCACTCCCTGATTTTACTGTTTTTGTAAATGAAGTTAGACAAGTGTTACTTAAAAAAAAAAAATTTATGGATCTGCGGACACTGAGCAGTACCGAAAAGAAAGTTGTGACTCCAAGAAATCTACACTTTCTAACTCCGATCGCAACAACTTTGCAAACTCTGATTCGGAGAGTTGCCAAAAATTGTTTTTTTAAATTTCAACTGTATACGTGTCTGTATTTTCACTAACAACATTAGGGTAAACATATATATATATATCTATATTCACTGAAAAAACCATGGGTTTCAAACACGTTATAGTTAGGAATTAGCATTTAAAAAACCTTAGAAATTCACTGAAAAAACCATAGGTTTCACACACGTTATAGTTAGGAATTAGCATTTAAAAAACCTTAGAAATTCAGTGAAAAAACCATAGGTTTCACACATGTTATAGTTAGCTGGACATTTTACTCGTAAAAAACCAATGAAATTGCCCCGTTATAGTTAGTTCAGCTAACTATAACTCGCGCGCCCGCAATGCACTGCTGATGACGTCACATATTACATCACTCATGACATGGTCAGTGACATCACTCATGACATCACTGATGACATCTCAAATGACATCACTGATGACATCACTGATGACATCATCCAGTGAATGTGTGTTTTTCTGAAAATTAAATATGTTTTATATATGTATATCTCAAGGTCGATGGAAGAATAAATGGGTATATAATTGTCTAAATGGATGATTTGTTTTTGAAAAATTGATTGTGTAACTGACTGATTAAGTGTATCATAGTGAATACATGGCTTAGTGAGTAATGTTTAAATATGTAAATATCTGTATCAGTCTCTCACTTTGTGTATAAGTGGCTGCATGGGTTGGTGAGTAGCTACATGGGTGTCTATATAGGTTATTAGTTGGTTTTTTGAGTATCAGTCTGAGTGTCTGCATGGTTCGGTGGGGGGTATTACGTAGTGCATAGGTGCATGAATGAGTGACTCACTGTTTGTATGTGTATAACACAGCATGTGTGCAGGACTGTATGGGTGCATGAGTGTGTGCATGGGTGTGTTAGTGAGTGAATGACTGTCTCAATAGTGTCTTTATGAGTAACTACATATGTTTTAAACTAGTATATGTGACTATTGGTGTATATAAGCGAGTATATGTGAGAGTGAGAGATTGGAAGAGTTCCTGTATGAATAAGTATGTGTTTCTATAAGTGATTGTTTAAAAGACTAAGTATGTGTAAGTTTCTGTAGAAGTAAGTGTGGTGGTGTGTGTATAACTGTATATGCTAGTTAATGTATGTTTGATTCTTTATTAGCATGAGTGACTATGTGTGTGAGTAACTCTATGGATGAGTGGCATTGTGTAACAGGATGTATAGGTGTATGAGTACATATGATGAGTGAGTACATGTATGAGTGACTGTATTGGACTGTTGGTGAATGAGTGGATGTTTATGTGGATCTTAGAATTACTGAAGAGGTTGTTGTAACTGTTATTGGTATGTCCATTGTTTTTGAAAATTTTAGTCTATATTTTTGAATGTGTGTGTCAAAGGTTATATTAGGGTGAGAGGAGGTCTGCCACTCTATCACAAGGATGATGTCATCAGTGATGTCATCAGTGATGTCATTTGAGATGTCATCAGTGATGTCATGAGTGATGTCACTGACCATGTCATGAGTGATGTAATATGTGACGTCATCAGCAGTGCATTGCGGGCGCGCGAGTTATAGTTAGCTGTCCTAACTATAACGTGTTTGAAACCCATGGTTTTTTCAGTGAATTTGCAAGGTTTTTTAAATGCAAATTTTTTTTTTATTCTTCTATTTTTTCTAACATATTTTTAATTTAATTATCTTACCTTTTATAAAGACTATGCTTAAATTTTTAAAATTCTTTAATATGTTTTTTTTAATATATTTTTTAAAATAAACATGTAAAATTTATTTGCAGTACTTTTTTTTTTTTCTTTAATTTTTTTTTAGTACGCGTACGGTAAGCGTACGGTTTACGCAACGTCCGTAATCTATCTACGCTGCTTGCTTATAGTTACGCACTTTGCGTAGCCGCGCGTACTGCGCGTGGGACGCGTGCGCGCTTACGCCACACGCGCACGTTACGCGGAAGTGTCGGGGAGTGACTGTTATGCGCATGCGCGCAAGCGCGTGTCTTTTTTACGCGCATGCGCACTTTTGCCGTAAGCGTACCGTAAGCGTACCGTAAGCGTACGGTAGGTCATGTGATCATGAAACACAACTTTTGATTGGTTGAAACTACTTTCAGTTCTAGAACTCTCCTACACCACACCCATTCCCCTCATTTCTGCTTGTGATCCCTTGGGAGAAGGAGCTGGTTTGTCTTTGGGATACGATGGCAGAACAGCAGAGCCCTTCTGAGAGTGAGGCTAGCACCAGCAGCACTGTCTTGAGGCAGAGAGCGAGGAAACAAAAGCCCTCTTATGTTTGGGATTATTTTACTTTTCCTGAAGGCCAGCAAAAGGTGAATGCACCCTTAGTTACTTGCTGTCTGTGTAAGCGTGTACTTTCTAGAGGTAATCCTGACAGGAAGTATTCCTTTGGGAATCACACCATGAAGAGACACCTCCAGGATGTACACAGAAGGACACATGGTCATCTTTTTGGAGGTAACTCTTCAGAAAGACGAGCCAGTACATCCACAGCAGCTCAGCCTGGACCATCATCTGCAGGGCTGACTCCTTCTTCTGCAGGTCAGGTGAGCCCTTCATCTGTGGGGGGAGAATCTCCTTTTGCTGGCCCTCTGGAAATTAACCCTCGGTTTGCGAGGGTTGAAGTACGGTGCGCCCATTGTCATGATCTAATTACTTATAGGGAGACCAGTGTTTCCCTGGTGAACAGTAAAATAGATCAGCACACTTGTCGTACCGTCTAATATTCCCAAACTTTCTTTCCTCTGTCCCTGCATGAACACAACGGTTCTTTTAAGAGCCAACCTTATCTTTCATCTTTTTTTTACATATGTTTTTAAAAACTTTTTTTTATTTTTTTTTACCGTACGCGTACGGTGCGCGTACTTTTTTTTTATTTTTTTTTTTAAAACTCTAAAAATCATTTATCACATTACATTGTCCTTGAGAGACTACAATTATTATTATTGACTTACCATACTCACTGAAAAAATATTTATTCATTTGTTTTTTTTAAAAATAGTTTTAAAAATGTTTGTAGTTTTCGAAAATTTTCTATATCTATCTGGAAAAAAAGAAAAAAGTATTAATATTTTTAAAACATTTTATAATACAGTGCACATATTTACATTTTTTTCCAAAAAATATTTTTGCCTTATTTTTGCTGTTTTCAGAATATATTGCATTTCACTATAAATTGTGAAAGCAATTGCATTCATCATTTTACAGCGGGCAAAAAAAAATACCAATCACAAAGATTGTATTAAAAAAGCCCTGATTCTTTTTTTTACTTAAACTTAACATTATAGAAATGCATAATATTGTAAAAAAATATCATCTAATACCAATACTTATTTCTTTAAAATACCGTCTGATATGTTTGTTTCAGAAGTATAATCACAATATTATATCTCAAATAACTCCAAAAAACATCTGATTTCATTTCCATTAGGCCAAATAGTAATTTTAAATTTTTTTTTGGAATAAATTTCCAACGGTAATCCAATAAAATTCTAAAGTTTAATTTGTCCAGATCTCACCGATTCTCTGTTACATTTTGGTTCACGAAAATTTTTTGAATAATTTATTTAGTCCACAATAGAATTGGTTACTTTTCCACATGGCCAAATAGTAATTTTTTAAATCATTTTTGAAAAAATTTCCAATGGCAGTCCAATAACATTCCAAATTTTAAAATGTGCAGAAGTTACCGATAATCTCTAAATTATTGGTTTTTCAAAATTTCATTAAAAATTAAAAAAGTCCACATTACAATTGGTTATCTTTCCATTAGGCCAAATGATAATTTAAAAATTTTTTTTTTTACAAAATTGCAATGGTAATCCAGTAAAATGGTAAAATTGTTTTGTCCAGATCTTGCCAAGTCTCTCTAAAATTTAGGTTTCAGGAAGATTAGATAGGAATTTGCTAAATCAAAAGGCAAACGTTGTTTGAAAATCAATTGGGAATCATTACACAGTGTCCAGCCTTTTTCACATTTAAGATAAACTGTGTAATGTCCAGAAGTAACAGTAGGTCCATCATGGAAAATTATTGCAACAGTTACAAAAGTTTTTCCTGAAATTGATAATTGCTGTCCTGTAAACTTCTTTATTAAAGTATACAATTTTGAACCATCAGCTCTACATCGTTGCATCATTAAAATTACATACTGTCCGTATTCCTTTAAAATTAATGTTGAAAACATGTCAGAATTACACTCACCACATTTCATGCTATGATTAGCATCTTTAACTAATTTTGCAAAAGTGACTGTTTTACTCTCTGGCAATGTCAAATAAATAAACCTTTCATTATCAACAATAGAGCCACATATATTATAACAATTATCACAACTATGTTCCCATTTATAAGAGAGACCAAAAAAAATGTCAATGGGAACTCCTTCTTCTTCCACTACCTGAAGAAAATACATCAAAAATTCATGTGCATCTTGCTGTTCATTTTGAGAAAACTGTGTTCGTCCTGAACATACATCTAAAAGTTTTCTAATGTCAGTAGCACTTTCTATTTGAGTTTTATCTTTACTCAGCTTTTGAAAAAGGAGACTCAGCTCTGAACAGAATCTTTTTCCCTGATTTACTATTATCTGCTCTTGCAAACTTTCCAGATAAAATGCAACATTCAGCACTACATTTGCGTAGCAGTTGACACCAGAGCTATTTTAAAAATGACATCCTACAACCTGTTCTTCATTTTCCTTTTTCTTTTTGCTTGCAATTACATCACTCCTCTTTTTTTTCCTCTTCTCTACATCTTCACTACAGATATTCTCATTTTTTCTTTTACGAGAAACTACACGTTTCTCCAACACAGGATACTGACCTAAATGAGGAGCATAACTTCTTCTTAATCTATTATACTCCTTTACACAGTTTGTATCAGCACTAACTTTTGATTCATCAAAGTCTATCATGAATAAACCTGATAATGTTTTGACTCGTGACAAAGCAACATATGCCATACCTTCTTTGAACACAGTTGAACCAATGTTCACAAATGCACAATCTACAGTCAATCCTTGAGACTTGTGAATAGTTACAGCATATGCTAGAGAAAACGGAAACTGCTTCCTACGTATATATATAAGTCTTTCACAAGCATAAAACGAACTGTACAACGACAAATATCTTTAACTTCATCTATCTGATCAAATTTTATTTTTAAACATTCAACTCCTTCTTTTTTCTGGTAATTAATAAAACCCACAACTCTTCCCATCGCTCCATTAACTAAACCTTTCTCAACATCCAAATTTCTCCTTAAAAACACTCTACAGTTCATGCAAACATATAGATTTTTTTCTAATCCAGCTGTTTTGGAGATGTTCTTCTCTAGTGAGTCCAATTTATTTTTCAGTTTGCCTGTTACTGTGACAGTAATTCTTCCATCCTCAATTTTGTCCACTGCTTCCAATTTCCTGATCTCTTCCTTTTCCAATTTCAAAAGCTCCTCATTGAATATTGAGCATTCACGTAGAGTTGGCATTAAGCAGATGACACTTTTGTTTTCTGCAATGTTCTTGTATATCTTCTCTGCAACTATTTCTTCCTTTGGAAATAAATTATGTAGCAGCCGACTCTGTAATGCTTTTTTGCCAACTTCTGTCAGTGGTCCAATCCTGATATCTTTCAGAATACTTCCATATTCTTCATCGTTTGCTTGCCTCATATTAGTAGTAAGTTCCTTGTACTCAAAGAAGGACCAAATATTTGTATTTCCGATGCTTCCCAATGACTTCTTCGTGTCTTCATGTGTCACAGTATTAAACACTGGTTGTCCTTTAACTGGAGTAAGTTGCAAAAGATCTCCAAAAACTATGACGTGTTTTCCACCAAATAACATGTCATAGTCTGTCTTCAAAATTTGCTGCATTCTTAAATGTACAAAGGCAAGCATTAAGTTTGATACCATGCTCACCTCATCAATAATGAGAACTTGCATCTTCTTCAATACTCGTGAAACTTCCAAGGATGCTTCTCCAGTTAGCTTGTTGAATTGTATTTTGTTCTCATGCTCCACTGGTAACATTAGCAAACGATGTAAGGTATTTCCTTTTATGTTATATGCTGCTAACCCAGTTGGAGCAGTAACCACACAAGACAAAGTAGAATCCGTTTTTTGCTTTAGGTAGCTTCTGATGACTTTTATTAGGAAACTTTTTCCAGTGCCAGCTTGTCCGCTTACATACATCCTGATTGGATGAAATGATGTGCATGAGCACTCTTTTTTTACATGTAGAAATCCGTGATCAATTTTGTTTTTGATCTCTTCATAAATTTGTTGCTGCTCTTGATTCAGTTGTCTTTCCAAATTTTCTAAGTCTATAAATTCTTCTTGAGCTTGATTCATAGCCGTTTCCACTTCATTCATGGCTATTGATGCTTCATTTTCAACGATTGGTTGTCCTAGGGGATCTTGACTGTGTGTTCCTGAACTTTGGCTGTCCTGAGAACTGTCTCTAGCTATTTCTGCTGCAATTGTAGTTTCCTGTTCAATTTCTTCATTTAACATTTGCAGATAAGTTGTGAATGTATTGCATTGTATGCTGTCTTTGCAAGCATTAAATGAATCTTCATAGCTTTGAAATTCTCCCAGAAGTTCATCCTCTGTACGCCATGGTTTAAACAACTGTAAAAGAGCCAAGTAGTAAAATTCTTTCTTGTCAGTAGTGTCGCAACTCAGCTTCCGGTGATTTATCAAACTTCCTTTTGTTTGCTTCACCAAACATCCTTCTTCACCAACGACTTTATATTTTCCATTATTAATGTCTTCTGTGGCTTTCCTTGAATAAATGTAGTTCTGCAGCACTTCATAGAGACACATGTTTTCCAGATGTTGACTTCTCTTGGGATAATATGTGTCCAACATGTTTGTTTTCAATATATCTGTACTTTCTGGGTCATTCTCGACCAAATATTCAATTTCTCCTACAGATTTTAGTACCCGATTTCTCATTGCTGCAAGGCCTAAACTTGCCCAAATTATTCTTCTTGACTTCGAGTAGAGACTTGCAGAAGATAACCTATCTGAACATTCGTAGGATCCAATTTCTCGATGCGATAACATCTTCAAACTGAAACTGTACAGCTTCTTACTGACAGTCTTCTCGTGAGAAATCTCTTCCCACATTTCCTTCAATTCTGTTTTTTCTGATTTCGTAATGTAAGACGTTACATATCGTGCAACAGCAATGGAATTGTCAGCTACATACTGTATATCCATGTTAGCGTTCCACATGGATAAAATCACTGGGTTGTAGTCATTTATATTTTTTGATTCTTCTTTTCTTTTAAGGTTGTAGGTATTCTTAGGTGATTTTCTTGTGATAGTATGTCTCACAGCTGACATAAAACTGTTTACTCTTCCATTTGAAAGAACAGGTCTAGGAAATCCAAATCGACATTTAGTGTAGTATTTTTCTTTGCTCTTGTATTTCCGTCGACAGTATTTTCCACACCGATGACTTTGGAAACGTAAAACTTGCTCCTTTAACTTGTTCTCTTCTGTGCTTTTTGGTATAGCACATGTTGCATATTCTTCAATGTAAGATAACACTGCTTCATCAGTATCTGTTCCAAACTTTGGGGCATCCTTGATCCACAACAGCATATGAATATGAGGAGCACCTCTTGCCTGGTACTCTTTTCTCCAAAAGAAATCCACTACTTCTCCAAGGGGTGGATTGTTTTTATTGCAGATGAAGGACATCATAGCCTCAAATCTATGATTGAAATATCTGCAAACATTAACCGGATCCAATGAGCACAGTTCTCCTGCTGTCTTGTATTCGATGTTTTTAATGTTTGAATTGGCCTCTCGTAGAAAATCCAGTAAATCATCCCAAGCGTACTCGGCACAGCTTAGGGTAAGGAACCATGTTGGTGTTCCTAAATTCCGTAACATGCATTTTAGTTCACCATGGCGTCGGTACCAATATTCATTTGTCCCACGCTGACAAGCCATCAGATTGATCAGTTGTGTTTCCAAATGATCATCTCGGTGCTGCACTTTCTCCATAAAATCCTTAGCAGACACATTTTGTAAATGTACTCCACTTTTTAAAATGTGATTTACTGCATAAGACAGTGCAGACAAGTTGCTTTCAAATAAAAGATGGAACAAATAAGGAATACTTTGTCGAAATCTGGGATCTTCAGCATATAGTCTTGTAGTCCGATACTCTGAAGCTGGAATCTGTTCTGGACGTTCATCGTATCGTCCTCCTTTTCCTTTAGGAAACAGCTGGGGAAAACATCGAGCTTCCAAGCTCTCCTCCCATACACTCACAGGAGTTCCTTTTGCTTTCTTCATCTGAAAGAGATCAATATTGTCTCCCATAACTTCTTTCGAATGAAGAGGATGTATGCTAAAATGTTCATAAATTTCTTCTTCCTTTGACTTGTCCACTTTTTCAATTTGTCCAGTTGGTGTTTCTGTGTCTTCTTGAAAATCTTCGTCTTCTTCTTCTTCTTCTATATAAATTGATTCATACCATTTGTTATTTTTTTTCAAATGTAAATTTGCTCTTTGTACTTTCCGCACATCTACCAGCTCCTGCCAAATCTTCTTATTCTTTGTAGGTACACCATTAACCAGAATAATTAATGGTTCAGTTTCCAAAGTATCCGCATCAATAGTTTCCATATTTTTTTTCAAATACACCACTCTACCTTTTAAACCTCTCAGTAAATCTGAAGGAGGTAATTTACCAGTTTTGGGCTCCATACGTACTATGGTCTGGAACGGATGAACACATTGAATGAGTATAGACTCATATGTATTTAATTCAGAAAGTTCAGCAGGAATAGCATCCAATTCTAAATTATTATGTACAGCTCTGGTCGGCATTCTATTTTCCTCTAACTTGTTGTAACAGTATTTACAAATACGCTGATCTTCACCCAATTCAAAACAATTTTCAAGAAATATATATGTGGCAAAATCCTTCCACTTATAATTATCTTCATTTTCACTCTTTCTGTAGAGATCAACATTCCTAGTTTGTTTTCTATAATGAGTTCTGCGGCAACAAATACAAGTAATATTTGGTCTTTCATTAGAGACTATTGCAAATTTTGTTATGTGATCATTAAATGTCTTACTTACAGAAGGTTCTACATTCTCTTCCACTTCTTCCTCATTTACTGTGTCCTTTTCTGCACTGTTTTGTTCAGGACCAAAGTAACAAAACTGAATTTCATCAACAACCTTCTCTACATCTGATACCGTTCCTCGGAACAGAGCCCTATTCAATTCATTTAACTTTATTGCTGGACTTTTGGCAAAATACAACCGTCTCACAAACTTTCTCATTTCAGTATGATGAACAGCCAGCATCCTAAAATGATGGAAAACACTATTGCACACTTTTCTAGATAGACAAGCCAGAGAATGCAGTATTCTCTCTCACTCTGCATGGATCCAGACTTTGAAGCACCTTAATCTTCTGTTTTACACTTTTTTTTTACTATATTCTCTTAGAAACTCTCGAAATCTGTCAATAGATTCCTGACGCACAGTGCAAATACTACTACAATTCCAAGTGTACACTGGGGCTTTAGGACGTCTCCCCATTGCCTCATCTGCCATCACTTGTAACTCATCTCTTGGAACCATTATCTCCTTCTCCATTATGCAACCATTTTTCACTTCGTAAGCACGACCTCTGGTGTCAACTGCATGCAGCAAACTATTACTTTGAAAATAGCTCTCTTCATTAAAAAAAGGTTCACTACTTGAACTATGCATCCACTTTCCTAAAAACACTTTACAAAAGTTTGTTCTGTTCACTACTCTTTTGCTTTTGCTTTGTGATTTCAGTACATTAACCATTTTATCTAATGTACGCATCCTATTCAAAATTAATATGAATAGTTTCCTTTTTAATTCTAATGCCTTTGCTGCAATGGCTTCAATTTCTTTTTTTCTCTTGTAATATTTTGCCTTTTGCTTATATTTCTTCACATCTTTTATCAAATTGGACATAACTCTTCTCTGAAACATTTTTCTACGTATCTCTTTAAACGCTGTTTTTCTGTTTATGTAAAACTTTTCAGTTGCAGAAGGTATATTTGCATTAACTAAATTCTCAATTTTTTCCTGTTCTCTTCGTTTTGTAACATTCTTTCCAGGACAGACATTTTGTACATTTTTCTTTGTTTTGAATATATTTTTAAGAAATTGTTTTTTCTGCTTACCAGAAGATTTTTTCTTTTTCCCAACATGAGCATCTTCTACTAACTTTGGTCCTCCAGTTGTCTTCAAATATAGTTTTTTTTTTAGCGTTTTTTGAACTCTGGATTTTGTAGGCATCTTAAATTTTGTTCACTGTTCTTCAGCAATACCTGAAAAAAACTAAAAAAAAAATCCTTTATTGTATTTAAATATATTACTACATTTCTTTTCACAATAGTCACAAAACGAAATTTCTTTGCCAATTTGAATGCACACAAACTGCTCTTTTTTTTGGGCAAGTGAAAATCACTTTTACAAACTGTCACATTATGAAACCACTTTTCAGATTTTTTAAAAAGCCCATGTCCAGAGTGCTACACTCCAGCAAGGGCAACCAGCCTTAGGGATGCTGAATGTATTTGCATTACAGACTGAAACCTGAAAACCCCACTCGCTTGTAAATACTGTGCATGACTATACATGGCAAGCACATGGGTGTGTGCTAAGACTCTGCTTCTTCCCCCAAAAATTCGCTCCCCCTTTCCATCTAATGCAACTGTGAAATCACCAGAGCAAGACGCAATAAATCTCTGCCTATAATTCCTCTCTGCACACAGAGTCATGTTTTCACATTAGTCCCAAAACGAAATTTCTTTGCCAATTTGAAAGCACACTTACTGCTCTTTTTTTTTTCGGGGCAAGTGAAAATCACTTTTACAGACTGACACATTATGAAACCACTTTTTTTGATTTATTTAAATGCACATGTCCAAACTGTTTTTTCAGACCACCACCATGTGTATTCTCGGTGACTGCCTACACTCCAGCAAGGGCAACCAGCCTTAGTGATGCTGAATGTATTTGCATTACAGACTGAAACCTGAAAACCCCACTCGCTTGTAAATACTGTGCATGACTATACATGGCAAGCACATGGGTGTGTGCTAAGACTCTGCTTCTTCCCCCAAAAATTCGCTCCCCCTTTCCATCTAATGCAACTGTGAAATCACCAGAGCAAGACGCAATAAATCTCTGCCTATAATTCCTCTCTGCACACAGAGTCATGTTTTCACATTAGTCCCAAAACGAAATTTCTTTGCCAATTTGAAAGCACACTTACTGCTCTTTTTTTTTTCGGTGCAAGTGAAAATCACTTTTACAGACTGACACATTATGAAACCACTTTTTTTGATTTATTTAAATGCACATGTCCAAACTGTTTTTTCAGACCACCACCATGTGTATTCTCGGTGACTGCCTACACTCCAGCAAGGGCAACCAGCCTTAGTGATGCTGAATGTATTTGCATTACAGACTGAAACCTGAAAACCCCACTCGCTTGTAAATACTGTGCATGACTATACATGGCAAGCACATGGGTGTGTGCTAAGACTCTGCTTCTTCCCCCAAAAATTCGCTCCCCCTTTCCATCTAATGCAACTGTGAAATCACCAGAGCAAGACGCAATAAATCTCTGCCTATAATTCCTCTCTGCACACAGAGTCATGTTTTCACATTAGTCCCAAAACGAAATTTCTTTGCCAATTTGAAAGCACACTTACTGCTCTTTTTTTTTTCGGGGCAAGTGAAAATCACTTTTACAGACTGACACATTATGAAACCACTTTTTTTGATTTATTTAAATGCACATGTCCAAACTGTTTTTTCAGACCACCACCATGTGTATTCTCGGTGACTGCCTACACTCCAGCAAGGGCAACCAGCCTTAGTGATGCTGAATGTATTTGCATTACAGACTGAAACCTGAAAACCCCACTCGCTTGTAAATACTGTGCATGACTATACATGGCAAGCACATGGGTGTGTGCTAAGACTCTGCTTCTTCCCCCAAAAATTCGCTCCCCCTTTCCATCTAATGCAACTGTGAAATCACCAGAGCAAGACGCAATAAATCTCTGCCTATAATTCCTCTCTGCACACAGAGTCATGTTTTCACATTAGTCCCAAAACTAAATTTCTTTGCCAATTTGAAAGCACACTTACTGCTCTTTTTTTTTTCGGGGCAAGTGAAAATCACTTTTACAGACTGACACATTATGAAACCACTTTTTTTGATTTATTTAAATGCACATGTCCAAACTGTTTTTTCAGACCACCACCATGTGTATTCTCGGTGACTGCCTACACTCCAGCAAGGGCAACCAGCCTTAGTGATGCTGAATGTATTTGCATTACAGACTGAAACCTGAAAACCCCACTCGCTTGTAAATACTGTGCATGACTATACATGGCAAGCACATGGGTGTGTGCTAAGACTCTGCTTCTTCTCCCAAAAATTCGCTCCCCCTTTCCATCTAATGCAACTGTGAAATCACCAGAGCAAGACGCAATAAATCTCTGCCTATAATTCCTCTCTGCACACAGAGTCATGTTTTCACATTAGTCCCAAAACGAAATTTCTTTGCCAATTTGAAAGCACACTTACTGCTCTTTTTTTTTTCGGGGCAAGTGAAAATCACTTTTACAGACTGACACATTATGAAACTACTTTTTTTGATTTATTTAAATGCACATGTCCAAACTGTTTTTTCAGACCACCACCATGTGTATTCTCGGTGACTGCCTACACTCCAGCAAGGGCAACCAGCCTTAGTGATGCTGAATGTATTTGCATTACAGACTGAAACCTGAAAACCCCACTCGCTTGTAAATACTGTGCATGACTATACATGGCAAGCACATGGGTGTGTGCTAAGACTCTGCTTCTTCCCCCAAAAATTCGCTCCCCCTTTCCATCTAATGCAACTGTGAAATCACCAGAGCAAGACGCAATAAATCTCTGCCTATAATTCCTCTCTGCACACAGAGTCATGTTTTCACATTAGTCCCAAAACGAAATTTCTTTGCCAATTTGAAAGCACACTTACTGCTCTTTTTTTTTTCGGGGCAAGTGAAAATCACTTTTACAGACTGACACATTATGAAACTACTTTTTTTGATTTATTTAAATGCACATGTCCAAACTGTTTTTTCAGACCACCACCATGTGTATTCTCGGTGACTGCCTACACTCCAGCAAGGGCAACCAGCCTTAGTGATGCTGAATGTATTTGCATTACAGACTGAAACCTGAAAACCCCACTCGCTTGTAAATACTGTGCATGACTATACATGGCAAGCACATGGGTGTGTGCTAAGACTCTGCTTCTTCCCCCAAAAATTCGCTCTCCCTTTCCATCTAATGCAACTGTGAAATCACCAGAGCAAGACGCAATAAATCTCTGCCTATAATTCCTCTCTGCACACAGAGTCATGTTTTCACATTAGTCCCAAAACGAAATTTCTTTGCCAATTTGAAAGCACACTTACTGCTCTTTTTTTTTTCGGGGCAAGTGAAAATCACTTTTTACAATTGAAAATCACTTTTACAGACTGACACATTATGAAACCACTTTTTTTGATTTATTTAAATGCACATGTCCAAACTGTTTTTTCAGACCACCACCATGTGTATTCTCGGAGACTGCCTACACTCCAGCAAGGGCAACCAGCCTTAGTGATGCTGAATGTATTTGCATTACAGACTGAAACCTGAAAACCCCACTCGCTTGTAAATACTGTGCATGACTATACATGGCAAGCACATGGGTGTGTGCTAAGACTCTGCTTCTTCCCCCAAAAATTCGCTCCCCCTTTCCATCTAATGCAACTGTGAAATCACCAGAGCAAGACGCAATAAATCTCTGCCTATAATTCCTCTCTGCACACAGAGTCATGTGTTCACATTAGTCCCAAAACGAAATTTCTTTGCCAATTTGAAAGCACACTTACTGCTCTTTTTTTTTTCGGGGCAAGTGAAAATCACTTTTTACAATTGGAAATCACTTTTACAGACTGACACATTATGAAACCACTTTTTTTGATTTATTTAAATGCACATGTCCAAGCTGTTTTTTCAGACCACCACCATGTGTATTCTCGGTGACTGCCTACACTCCAGCAAGGGCAACCAGCCTTAGTGATGCTGAATGTATTTGCATTACAGACTGAAACCTGAAAACCCCACTCGCTTGTAAATACTGTGCATGACTATACATGGCAAGCACATGGGTGTGTGCTAAGACTCTGCTTCTTCCCCCAAAAATTCGCTCCCCCTTTCCATCTAATGCAACTGTGAAATCACCAGAGCAAGATGCAATAAATCTCTGCTTATAATTCCTCTCTGCACACAGAGTCATGTTTTCACATTAGTCCCAAAACGAAATTTCTTTGCCAATTTGAAAGCACACTTACTGCTCTTTTTTTTTCCGGGCCAAGTGAAAATCACTTTTACAGATTGACACATTATGAAACCACTTTCTTTGATTTATTTAACTGCACATGTCCAAACTGTTTTTTCAGACCACCACCATGTGTATTCTCGGAGACTGCCTACACTCCAGCAAGGGCAACCAGCCTTAGTGATGCTGAATGTATTTGCATTACAGACTGAAACCTGAAAACCCCACTCGCTTGTAAATACTGTGCATGGCTATACATGGCAAGCACATGGGTGTGTGCTAAGACTCTGCTTCTTCCCCCAAAAATTCGCTCCCCCTTTCCATCTAATGCAACTGTGAAATCACCAGAGCAAGACGCAATAAATCTCTGCCTATAATTCCTCTCTGCACACAGAGTCATGTTTTCACATTAGTCCCAAAACGAAATTTCTTTGCCAATTTGAAAGCACACTTACTGCTCTTTTTTTTTTCGGGGCAAGTGAAAATCACTTTTACAGACTGACACATTATGAAACCACCATGTGTAACTACAACAAAAACAATTCCCATTTCTATTATTCATTTCTTAAGTTACCACATACATCCCCTCTCAAACTGTAAACTCACCTTTAAAATTAGTTAGTTGTGAAAGAAATGTGACACTCAAACAGCAGATTATCAGAGCCAGGATCTCTGTTGTGTTCACCTCTCTCCTCTCAGCAGAACCAGATAATGGCAAACTTTCCCTCTTTTTTTCCACACATATACTTGTAAGTTTCAAATCTCAGTGCTTCCCCCTTTTTTTCAAATGTAATCACACATTTCTATTGGTTGAAAACCAACCCTTTTCCAAAAGTACCCTTCCCCCAACTTGACTTCTGCCTAGTACCCTTCCCCCAACTTGACTTCTGCCTGCTACCATAGCAACAGCTCATGGAACACTGCTGTGTTGAGTTAGGTCAGAAGTTCGCCAAACAATGTTTCAATTCCACAGAGCAAGAGTGCTTGACTTTTCAAACCTAACAGCAAATCCATAGTACTGTTCTTTGGTTACACATTTTTTTGTACCAATACAAAACATGCTTCTATTAATTTACACATACAGCCTAGTTTTTATTCTAGAATGGTATGAAACAGCCAATCAGTTCTTTTTGTTTTGAAAAAAATATGTATGCCTCCATTTCCAAACTGTCTTTCTTTTCATATTGCCATTCTACTGAAAGACACCTCCTGAGTGCATCCAGTTCTCCTTTGAAGATGTTCACAGTGTGGATTGTAGGGCACAGCTATGTCTTCTGGAGTGAAAAGTTTGCAGAGAAAACAGGTATGGTGAGAGACCTTGCTTTGCCAAATGTAGACATTAAATGGATTGGTCAGAGAGGGTTAAAGTGGCACCAATTGATGCCATTGGTGAAATCCTTCATTCAAATCCAACACCCTGACCTCATAATAGTGCACTGTGGTGGCAATGACCTAGGCACTTTGACTGGGGTAGGTCTGGAAATGCTTATGAAGGACACCTTTGCACAACTGTTTACACTTTTCCCTAAAACTGCCTTTGTGTTTTCCAACATATGCCAAAGGCAAAAATGGAACTGGTCCAATCATTTCTGTCCACAGATTGACAAAGCAAGAAAGCACGTCAACAAATCTGTTTCTGCTTTCCTCCGTGACTATGGTATGGGTGCCATTTACCACAACAACTTGCGTTATGACATGCAAGACATTTATAGAGGAGATGGTGTGCACTTCAATGATGAAGGGAACAGAGTCTTCCTCTTGAACCTTAGACTCTGCATCGGTACTTACTTGTAGGTACCACTAAAAAAATGACTTCATAAACACAACAGCTCTTTTTAGAGCTCCCCAATTTCTAAACTCTTAAATCTGCTTTTCATGTATTTATTTTTAGTTTTTTTTACCGTACGCTTACCGTAAGCTTACCGTACGCGTACCCCGTGATTTTTTTAAAATCAATAAATGTTTTTTTTGTACTTTTCTGTCCTTCTTTGACCCCCTTACAAATGTTAGGGGGTCTGTAACTCTCCTCATTGCCCCCTTTCCTTGTTTTCACTCTTTTTTTTCTGAGTGAAACTCACGAAATGGCGGCCGCCGCTTCCTGGTTTCGGCCGATTCGAATGTTTACTAAGATCTAAGAGCCAATCAGAATCGCGCTCGCGCACGCCACCGTACGCTTACCGTAAGCGTACGGTAAGCGTACCGTAAGCGGGCTCAGATATATATATTGATTTAAAGGCTATTTTCTCAGAATCTACTGAACAGATTTACACCAAACCTACAAAAGACACTTCCTTGACATAGGGACTACCTCTCTGCCAAATTTTGAGTAATTCTGTTCAGCCGTTCGGGCTGTAGCTCGTTCTAAAGGTCCTATGGAAAAATGCATGGGAAAAACGTGTTTTGGGACCCCCCTTTTATCTCAGCCCCCGCTTGACGGATCCCCCCGAGACTTTCAGGGTAGGAGCGGAGCGTAGCGCCCCACCTATTTTGAGAAATTCGCGAGGATTCGTCGACCGGCGCCAAAGTTATTCAAAATAGAATGTTGAGGTTTTCCTATGGAAACGTGGTCCTAACTATAACTACCTACTGGCGACCTAAGCATCCGGCTATAACATACAGAAAATCATTTTCTATGGCTAATGCTTTGGTTCGGAAAAATCCTGAGGAACAGCAGCAAACAGGATGGTTAGTAGCTAGGAAGGGTTTCTTCAAATGCTCTAGCTGCAAAGCATGCCAATATGGCATAAACAAAACCTCATATAACATTGCATTCAGTAGCAAAGCCTCTGATATAAAACAACATTTGACATGTCGGACGGAATTTGCAATCTATGTTCTGCAATGTAGCTGTAACCTGTCATACGTGGGCAGCACTAAGTTATCCGTCCACAAACGCATTCTGCAACACACAAGGGCGATTGTCAATAATGACCCAAGTTACCCGGTAGCAAGGCACTTTAAATCGCACCATGGCAGTGATCTTAAACATTTGAAATATTTTGTCATTGATGCCATCCCTCCGCTAAAGAGAGGAGGAGATCGGGAACATAAACTTAGGCGCCTTGAAACTAAATATATTTTGGATATGGATACAAAGCAGCCGGGTGGCCTTATTACTAGTGAGGATTTGCACACCTACTTAGATTGAGAAAGAGATCGTTGATATCATTTATAATGAGCATGCC